>NC_081305.1:42010000-44510000 GCF_030435805.1 Mustela lutreola
TTTGCATTTCCACCAGTGACGGATGAGAGTTCCTGTTGCTCCACATCCTCACCAGCATTTGGTATTGTCAGTGTTTTGGATTGTGGCATTCTGAGAGGTGTGTAGTGGTATGACACTGTGGTGTTAATTTGCATTTCACTAAAGATATGTGGTGCTGAGTATCTTTTCATATGCTTACTCGCCCTCTGTATCTCTTTGGGGAGGTGTCTGTTCAGCCTTTTGCCCAGTTTTTATTTGGTGATTGACTTTCTCTGTTGAGTTAGAAGTCCTTCATTTTAGTCACTGTCCTTTATCAGATACACATTTTGTACAAAATGCCCTCCGCATTTGAAGGTTGTCTTCTTATTCTATTGACAGTCCCTTTCACAGAGCAGAAGTTTTTAATTTGAAGGAAGCCCAGTTCATCAATTTCTTTCTTTTAGGCTTTCGTTTGGTACTGTATATAAAAAGTCATAGGCAAACACAAGGTGATTCAGATTTTGTTTTGCAGTTTTGTGCTTTAAATTTCGGACTGTATCGGTGCCTGTGTGGCTCAGTGGGTTAAGCCTCTGCCCTTAGCTCGAGTCATGATCTCAGGGTCCTGGGATCGAGCTCCCCATCAGGCTCTCTGCTCAACAGGGAGTCTGCTTCTCCCTCTCTCTCTCTACCTGCCTCTATGCCTACTTGTGATTTCTCTCTGTCAAATATATAAATAAAATCCTTTAAAAAAATTAGGACTGTGAACAATTTCGTGTTAATTTTTGTGTAGATGAAAGGTCTGTGTCTAGATTCTAAATTCCTTCTTTACTTATTTATTTTCATATGGGGATGTCCAGTTGTTCCAGTGCCATTTGTTGGAAAGATTACCCTCTCTCCATCAAACTGTTTTTGCTCATTTGTCACAGATAAGTTGAATCCATTTGTATTGGTCCATTTCTGAGCTCTGCAAGATCAACATGCAGTTCTCCAGTTCTCAGTAGACACTGACTCTGTGTCCTACAAACCTGCTCAATTCTGACCCTCCCTACCCGTCTCATGGAAAGGATTGCCAATTTGTACAAGAATTACGAGCCATAAATAAAATTGTAAAATGCGTATTATTTTTCCCAACCCCAACACTATCGTTGCTTTTATACCCTCTGACACCACTTCTTTCATCATGGTTGATTTACACTCTGCTTTCTTCGGCAGACCCCCTGTATGTAACTCCCAAGCCCTTTTCGCCTTCCTATGTGAAAATCAACAGTGTACCTAGACTGTCGTGTTCAAGGGTTTTTCCAACGTCCCCACTTGTTTTACCTGAATATTTTGTGTAAATCTGAAGACTCTGGGCTTCTCTTGTAATTCAATGCTCACTCAATATGTGGAGGACCTTCTTTGTTCTACTGGGTTCAGTAACGTGGAGTCCGACACTTAATACTCACTAGAAGCTCTGGCTTGGGTTAACCTTGAAAATAAAACTGTCAGTAATTTTACTAACAAAATGGGTTTATTCAGGAATTGCAGAGAATTACAACTCCAGACTGGCAAACTACAGCAAAACCATAGGCAAGTCCAGGGGCGCCTGGGTGGCTCAGTGGGTTAATGCCTATGCCTTTGGCTTAGGTCATGATCCCAGGGTCCTGGGATTGAGCCCTGCATTGGGCTTTCTGCTCAGCAGGGAGCCTACTTCCTCCTCTCTCTCTGCCTGCCTCTCTGCCTACTTGTGATCTCTGTCAAATAAGTAAATAAATAATCTTTAAAAAAAAAACAACAACAACAAAAACCCTTAGGCAAGTCCAAAGAACAAAGGAGAAGAATGCTCTTTTATGGAGGAAAGGGGGGAGTTGGGAGAGGGTGTTGTAAACAAAAAGTCCATTAGAATCAACAGGGAGTCCAAAGTCTAGTACCTTTTCATTAGTTGAGTTGTGACAGTCTCTCATTGGCTGGGCTGTTGCTGGGCAAGGAGGAAATCTTCCTTCCCCATCCTGGGGTAGTAAAGGAGGCTTCCTCCTGTTGGAAAATGCAAAGTAGGTCTTTTCCTGTTGGCTCTGCAAAGTGCTGTGAGGAGTGATACAGTATGAGAGCTCCCCCTTCTGGCCTCCCAATTCCATGTTAAGTGACCTTTCCTTTTATTCAGTTTTCACAGCTCAAAAGCAATCTACTGTCTGTGTCTATGCAGATATTAATTTTCCTAGTCTTAACTAAAGTGCAGGCCCTTGTGAGAATGCCAAGTTCTGCTATGTGGGATGAATTCTCTTCCCTGGATGATTTTGTGTTGGGCTAAGTCTCCTATTTATTGGGTTCTGGAAATCTGTAATGGCATATGCTGCCCACCCATCTTCCCTTCAGGAACCATCAGTTTGTTCTCTCTAGTAAAGAGTCTGTTTCTTGGTTTGTCTCTTTATTTTTTTGTTCACTTGTTTTGTTTCTTAAATTCCACATATGAGTGAAATCACATGGTATTTGTCTCTCTCTGCCTAACTTATTTTACTAAGCACAATACACTCCAATTCCATCCATATAATTGCAAGTGGTAAGATTTCATTCTTTTTTAAAAAGATTTTATTTATTTACTTTAAAGAGAGATGGAGAGAGAGAGAGAGAGAGAGAGAGAGAGAATGAGCGGGAGGGGCAGAGAAAGAGAGAGAGAATCTCAAGCAGACGCCACACTGAACATGGGCCTAACCCTGAGCTCGGTACCGGGACCCTTGAGCTTAAACCAAGAGTTGGAAGCTTAATCGATTGAGTCACCCAGGTGCCCCAAAGTTTCCTTCTTTTTATGGCTGAATACTATTCCAGTGTGTGTGTGTGTGTGTGTGTGTGTGTGTGTGTGTGCCACACCTTCTTTATCTGTTCGTCTGTTTGTGGACACTTGGGCTGCTTCCATAACTTGGCTCTTGTAAATAATGCTACTGTAAACAAAGGAGTGCCTGTATCCTTTCAAATTAGTGTTTTTGTGTCCTATGGCTAAATACGCAGTAGTGGGATTCCTGGATCATGTGGTTAATTCTATTTCTAACTTTTTGAGGACCCTCCATACTTTTTTCCCCAAAGTGACTGTACCAGTTTGCATTCCCACCAACAGTGTAAGAGGGCACCTTTTTTGCCACATCCTTGCCAACACTGTTGTTTCTTGTGTTGCTGATTTTAGCCATTCTGACAGGTGTGAGGTGATCTCTCCTTGTACTGTTGATTTGCATTTCCCTGACGATGTGATGTTGAACATCGTTTCATGTGTCTATTGGGAATCTGTTTGTCCTCTTTGGAGAAAAGTCTGTTGAAGTCTCCTAGTGCCTCTTTATTACTGATTGTTTTCAAAGTATTACTATCTCCTTCTCAATTCTTTTCATTGAATTTAGAAATCTCCTTTCAAGTCATCTAAAAAGAATTCCCTAGCACTTTTCACGAGACTTGGTTGTCAAGGTGCTTGGGTCTGATGCCTTATTGTCTGTGGTGTGGAAACAGTGCCTCTCAGGTTACTTCTAAGATTTCTTGGGGGTTTATATCTTTTTAGGTGTCCTCCCTCTTTTTCAGCCTGTCTTTGCAAATTATAGTTCCAAGATTAGTGTTTGTCATTTATGTTTTTAAGTTACTAGTATATTTTTGTACGTCCTTAAGGAAATTTGTTTTCATGCCATCTCAGGAGATGAAGGACAGTGATATTCACATCTCCGAGTCTGGGCTCAGGCATGGGTTTGCCTCCTGGCTCATCTGCTATGAACATTCAAAAGAAAATGTATATAAAGCCACAAAGTGACTAGTAATCAAGCTGTACATTTTATGCTAGGAGTGTTTCTGATGCTGTTCCTTTCAAAATACACAAGTTCTTACCAACAACTGCCTCAAAAGATAGTGCTATCTATTTTTGCAAGACTTGAACCCCAAACTACATGCCATAATTGCATGGCTTCTCACTGTTCTCTCCAAAACGTCAGCCAAGCCACCCTCTGCTCACAGGGACCACTCTTCGGGATTCCAGCCCCTGAGGATTAAATGGAATCGCCACACTATTCACGAACATTCTGTATCTTCCTTTTCCCTCTCATATAACCCCAATACAGCCTATACACATCCCTGAGTCAACCAGCTGTTTTCTTATAACCCCTGGGTTTTCCAACCTCTGAGATTCTTTTGCCTTAACATGAGACCATGTGAAGTTGGGGATTGGATCTGTATCATAATCCAGCCATCCCAGAATTAGACTTTGGGTTCAGGTTTCAGAAATCTCAACTTGGTGGTGGAGGGAAATAAGGGTTTCTTTTAGGACAGCCATAAAAGCTGTCTATCCCTTACCTTGACCTTGAGCTGAGAATTTGAAGCCCTGAGCTCATCTACTTTCTGTACTTTGAAGCAACCAAGAGACCTCATTATACTCCTTTTTAAATTTTTGCTAAAATGAGCTGTGGCCGCAGAAATCACAGTTATCGCAGATAATGATGTGGTTGGTCATCTAGAGCCTTACCCCAGAGATGCTTCAGCACAGGTATGTTGATTACAGGTGTGGTGTTGGTCCCAGCCTGTCCGAAGGTAATGTTCTCAGCGAGGAACACCTCAGGCCTTTGCCAGGCCTGAATTATTTGTAGGAGGCCCAGACATTTGCCCCAGCAGGGCCCGTATTGTGGCTGGATTGGATCTTGTTGCTCTTACTTTGATTGCAGGATGCACTTAGTGGAAAACTGTCTGGGAATTTTGAAAAACAAGACTAATAACTCAGAAGTCTTGGCATGCCGGGGCCTCAGAGTGAGGTCACAGAAAGAGAGAAAGAGAAAATATAGACCTGGGGCTCTGCCTTTATTATGGTCTTACTAGGGTCTTTATTAGGTTTCACGAGGTCACTCTATATTGGCTCATTTGAAGCATTAGAGTGGGAATCAGGGCACAGGAGACTGAGGCAGGGTCATGCAAGGAGCATCAGTTGTTTTCTTTTTAAGATGTATTTATTTATTTTAGAGAATGAGAGAGAGAGTGAGCGCATACACAGGGGGAGGGGCAGTGGGAGAGAATCTTACAGCAGACTCTGTACTGAGCAGGGTGCCCAACACAGGCCTCCATCTCTCGATACTGAGATCATGGCTTCAGCCAAAACCAAGAAATGCCAGGTGCCCCCAAAAATGCCAGTTTTCACCATCACCCAGTGTCTTCAGAAAGGAGAACTTCATGGGTGTGGGGGTGCCTAGTTCCTTATCTGGTTATTTTACTAGTAGCTGCTGGCGATAAGTTTATTTGGAGTAGATGTCTTTTGAAATGAAGACCCTTGGCAATCAGCGCTTCTCATCAGGCATTACATTTCAGCAGGCAATAACTTTAATCACTGGTGTGTCACTGCCCCCCACGGACAACTGCCATCTCCTCTACCATCAGAAACAGGGGCGTGAACAGGGTTAAATCTAATCAAATCAGAGTACCTGGTCCAGATTCCTGTCCTTCAGGCTGTTCCGGAACCACTCATCATACCATCACTGTCTATCTGTCTGAATTCAGCGAGGGAAGCAGAACTTCACTGAAGATACTAGGATAAGAGATTGCTTCTAAGAACCGGACTTTGGGGTGCCTGGGGGGTTCAGCTGGTTAAGTGTCAGACTCTCTCTCTCTCTTTTTTTTAAGGATTTTATTTATTTATTTGACAGAGATCACAAGTAGGTAGACAGGTAGGTAGAGAGAGGCGGGGAAAAGCAGGCTTCCTGCTGAGCAGAGAGCCCGATGTGGGTCTCGATCCCAGGATGCTGAGATCATGACTTGAGCTGAAAGCAGAGGCTTTAACCCACTGGGCCACCCAGGCACTCCCAAGTGTCAGAATCTTGGCTTCATGATCTCAGGGTCCTGGGATTGGCCCCTCCTCGGGCTTTGGACTGAGCGGGCAGTCTGCTTGAGGATTCTCTCTCTCTCCCTCTGCCCCACTCACATGCTCTCTCTCTCTCTCTCTCAAATAAATAAATAAATAAATAAATAAATAAAATTTTTTTAAAAGAGAGTATCCTGATGGCACGTGGTTGATAAGGCAGCATTCATCCGAGGTCTAGCTTACCTGCTTCCAAACATTACGCTCTGTTCCAGACACAGCAAGAGAGAGCTCCTGGCTTCCATTCCTGGTCAGTGTAGATGAGTGTTTGAGAACTGTGTCCTCATTCTCTCTTTTATGATCTCATCGCTCCCTCCCATCATTTTACAGACACGTCGCCCTATTTCCTCCTCCGTATTTAGCTTTTCATTCATTCTTCTACAAAATGTCTACTAACTTATAAGATTCCCCCTTTTCTACAGAATTCCTCATGCCTCTTGTCACACACCTTGCCAATCCCCTGCCATCATTCCCAAACCTTCTCTCTCTTACAGAACATCTTGCGGGAACATGGAAGTTTTGTCACAGAAAAGTCTGAAGATTTAGATTCTAATTCCGGATTTAACTTTCCCTCAAGCCACAAAATTTCCCTCTAGGCTTTAGGCTCCTTGTGTCTCGGATGTGGGTTGCCTAGGATCCTGTATGTGAGACCACTTTGTAAATTCTAAAGCACTAGAGAAATGCCATTAGTTGTTATCATTTCTTAGGTGACTCTCAAATTAAACGTTGATGCTGAAGGATCAACAAATAAAAAATACTGCTCAAATTTATTGACAGGAGCAGCAGAGTCCTTGAATGGTGTCAACCCGGAGCAGACCCCGAGGAAGTTGTGCATACCACAGGAGCAGGTACGGACAGCAGGCTGGGTGGAAAGTGGGTAAAAGGAAAACACTAGGGAATAATTCCCCTTGGCTGCCCTGGTTTGGGTTCCCTGTGTGGGATGGCTTCCGTCCAGGCCTGGGTCCAGCCCTGGGGGGCCTGGGTCATCCAGAGTGAATCAAGGTTTAATCCAGTGTGGCAAACAGTGAAGAATAAGGAGTTTTGAGTCTCCTAAGGCTGATTTGAATGCATATAAACTGTGAAATGGTCACCCAATTTCTCTGTCCTTCAGATTGCTAGCTACAACATAGGGGAAGGGTGGGAGGTAATTTACAGCATTTGCAAAAACCTCTACTTCGATATAAAAGGTTTAGTCTTGATGGTTGCTCAGTGAGATCTATCTACAGGAAGAAATATTTCATTAGTTCACACGGCACAAGGAACACATCTTACTTATTGAACAACCCCAGATCTTACTCAATGCCAAGACCCACTACAGCTGTAAGAACAGTCTTCCGAATGAATAAATACACAACGACACAGTAAATAAACAGGTCTTGAGGCTAAAAGTGATATTGGGAGGAGCCAAAAGCAAAATTGTGATCTGGCATTGGGTGTGCAGGTGGTGAGGCTGCAGTGTCCTGGCCTCTCTGACCCAAAAGGTGTTGTGGAGTCTAATTTTAATGACCCGGAGGCCAGAGTGTTGAAGGCTCCTCTGAGGATTTTCACATGCACCCGAGGACGAGATTCTCTGCAAATCTAGCTCATTCCCGACTGTAGAGAGCCTGGTGTGTGAACAGAGCTGTGCTGGAAGCAGGCACACCACCTGGGAGTAGACACTGGAGAAGGACGCCAAGTACCATCCTCGGGGCTCTCCTGGGATGCAAGTCCAGACCTTTGGGACCCCCGGGGTTGTGGTGGAGTCAGGGCCAATGTGAAACACTGAGGAAGTGTTCTTGCATATTCAAAGTGCTTCTAAGATGGGATTCAAACAGCCACTCCTCAGGCAGAAAATCTAGTTCCCTGCCTCTTGCTTGGTGGTGGTACCTCTTGGTCTGTGATCCCTGGTCATGACACTGCCTCCTGGCTGTCACCTTGAAAGCAGGAGACATGTTGATTCTCCCCTGCAGAGTGTCTGCCAAGGAAGCACCATGCACAAGGCTAGTGACCCTGGCACTAGCACCAGGCACCCCTGCTGGGGGTAGAAATCCTCCCACCCCCCTCCCTGGGAATGGTAGAACCAGGGAGGGGGAGTTCAAGAAAGAAGGTAGGTACCTGGAGGACAGAGGAGCTCAGCCCAATGAGGAAGAACTTTTTTTTTTTTTTTTTTTTAGGAAGAACTTAAAAAAATTTTTTTTTCTTTGCAGGGGAGGGGCCGAGGGAGGGTAAAAGAGAATCTTAAGCAGGCTCCACACCCAGCTCAGAGCTGGAGGTCGGGCTTGGTCTCAGGATCCTGAGATCATGACCTGACCTGAAATCAAGGATCAGTTGCCCAACCGACTGAGCCACACCATCACCCCTAGAAGGAACTTTTAAAACCTTTCTCCTTCCCCATTGATAAAGGCGCTTTGTAATCCACTGCCCTTTAAGGTACAGGACTTCATTCGCACTGTACCTAGACCCACCGCATAGGCTGAGACTACGTTAATGACAGATGTGGGAAGCGGAGTGACAGGGAGGTGAATGGATTAGCTGGAGTTTGCAGGATGAGTCAGGCAAATTTAGGACAAGAAATCACTTTACGAAATGTCCTCATTTGCTAAGTGCTATTTCCGGGATGTGGCAATAGCCGACTTCTTTCCTCACTCACTGTTCCGGAGCATTTCTGGGGATTTTAGCCTTGTGCTTCCTCCTCCGATCTTGCCCAAATTGAGGGTTTTGTTTTTTTTTAATTCTAGAATTCTCATTTAATCTCCTAGCAAATGTCCACTGACTTCTATGATTTCTCATGTTCGATACAAGTTTCACCAAGAATGCACTAAATTCTCAGTATATGCTAGCAAAATGATAACGATGTCATTATAGTGTTCTTGAATGCAAGGACACTGATTTCCTGTCATATCGCCAGCACTTTAACGAAATATTTATGGAACGAATGAATCACGAATCAAGTGGAGGGATTTGCCAAGTTAAATGGGGGAGGAGGGAATAGGGGTATATGCAGAGAGAAAAAAGCAATCCAGCCCTGGGCACTCAAGTGCTGTGGTGGGCACAGAGCCCTGAGAGATGGCATGTGTAGGCACACTGTCAGCACCACAGAAGAGAGCTGCATTCGTCTTCTCAAAGAATGGCCAACGCTCTGTGTCCTACTCCCTTTTCCTGTTCCTCTCCTGTTCCTGTTCCTTTTCTGTGGTGCAGAAAAAGGAAGTTAAAGTCTGGATGTATTTTCTGCTCACATGAAATGCTGTAAAGTTATTTTTAAAGATTTTCTTTCTTTATTTGAGAGAGAGAGGCCCAGGGTGATCAGAGAGGAAGGGAGAGGGAGAGAGAGAATCTCAAGCAGACTCTTTCCAGAGCATGGGCTCCCACCTGGGGCTCGATCTCATGACCCTGAGATCATGACTTGAGCTGAATCCAAGAGTCTGATGACACTCAACCTGCCTAGCCACCCAGGCCCTCAATGCTGTGAAGTTCTTTGAAGAGTTCAGAAAACCTCCAGATGTTGACTTCTTCAGTAGGAACTTCCAGCTCTTTCTTCTGTCAAGTGCTTTACTCATCTTGGGTAGAAATCCTTCTCCTTCCTGGGTCCCCAAACACCTCCGCCTCACCAGACATTGGAGGAGGGATGTGGAATGATGTGCTCTCCTGCATCCCATGTTTCTTCTCTGAGGCTCCACCCCAGGACCCTCTCCCCCCACTGCAAACACACACACACACACACACACACACACACACACCAGCTACACTGTCCCTTCTCCCATGGCTTCTCTCCCACCATCTCCTGCATCCCAATGAAAGGAAAGAAAAGTTTTGTTTCTCCATTCACAGATCACAGATCACAGATCACCAGAGCCAAGCCAGCGGCTTAACCCACTGAGCCACCCAGGCACCCTATCCTCTAATTTTCTTACCTTTTCTCTTACTATACATTATATCTTACATTCTACTTTCTACGAGTTACCTTTTTTGGTTTAACACTTATAGTGTATATGAAGTACTTTTCCATTTCTATTTCCATATTGTTACAAGTTTTTAATCATGAATTAATGTTGAATTTTTTGGAATGCTTTTTTTTTTTTTTGCATCTTTTGATCTGTTAATATATTGAATAACATTTATCGATTTTCTTTGTTAAACCGTCCTTGCATTCATAGCATAAACCCAACTGCAGGATTCAGTCTGCTAATATTTTGGGGGATTTTTTTGCATCTATGCTTAGGAGTATAATTTTCTTTTCTGATGAGATAGTGTATTTTAGTATCAAGGTAATGCTAGCTTTATAAAATGAGCTTGGGAGAGCTCTTTTCACTTTTCTAAGATTTTATTTATTTGACAGAGAGAGACACAGCAAGAGAGGGAACACAAGCAGGGAGAGAGGGAGAGGAAGAAGCAGCCTTCCTACCAAGCAGGGAGCCCAATGTGGGGCTCGATCCCAGGACCCCAGGATCATGACCTGAGCTGAAGGCAGAGGCTTAACCAACTGAGCCACCCAGAGACCCTACTTATTGTGGATGAACCTTTGGGTTGTTTCAGTCTGGGGCTACTGTGAATAAAGCCAGTATTTTCTTGCACATTTCTTTTGGTGGATATTGACCATCTTTTCTCTGGAGTGACAAGTTAGGTTCAATGGTGCTCCTCTCCCACAAAAGATATGTCCACAGCTGAACCCTCAGAATCTGCGAGTATAACATTGTTTGGGAAAAGGGTCTTTGTAGATGTAATTAAGTTAAGGATTTCAAGAGGAGATCATCTTGGATTATATAGGCAGGCCTTAAATCTTGTGACAAAATGTCCTTATGGGAGATATACAGTGGGGAGGGGAAGGCCATTTGAAGACTGAGGTGGAGATGGGGAGTTACAAAACTATCAGCCAAGGAACACTGGGACCCCCACAAGCTGGGAGAGGCAGGGAGGGATTCTGTCCTAGAGCCTCTGGAGGAAGCAAAGCCCCTGACTTTGGGCGTCTGAGATCATGAATCTGTGATCATAAGCTCCCAAGTTTGTGATTTTTATGGCACCTCCAGGAAACGAACACAAGTGTCATTTAGAATTTAGTTGTATTGCTATCCATGTAGATTTGTTTGAAATGTGCACAACATTCCAAAAGAAATGTTTACAAGTGTTTGGAGTGCAGAGTTTCCTAAGTCAGACCAACTTTTTCTCCTGTTTCTGAGAATAGGTAGGTTTTTTTCCCCCCAAGATTTAAAAAATTTATTTGGCAGAGAGAGCGAGAGACAGCACGAGCACAAGCAGGGAGAGCTGCAGGCAAAGGGAGAAGCAGGCTCCCCACTGAGCACGGAGCCTGATGTGGGGCTCGATCACGGGACCCCATGATCATGACCTGAGCTGAAGGCAGACAGACTTCTGGTGCCCCAGAGTAGGTAGTGTTCTGCCCAGCGAACGAAAGAGCTGAGAGTGGCCCCAGTGAGCTTGTCGCATGGACGTGCGAACCTCATCGGTGGCAGTGGGCTCCCTCTGAGAGCTGTGTCCCACCCAGAGCTGTCTGTTCCTCTAGTGGCCTGAGCATCTGCTGGTGCGGCCAGCTTTCCGCCGCCTGTCCCTCGTTTGCTCAGGCTTGGAGGGGCAAGGACAGTTGTTTCCTATTACATTAGTTTTAAAAAGTGAATTAAATTAATTTTTAAAATCTTTTTTGAAGATTTTATTTACTTATTTGACAGAGATCACAAGTAGGCAGAGAGACAGGCAGAGAGAGAAGAAGGGAAGCAGGCTCCCCGCTGAGCAGAGAGCCTGACGTGAGAGAGCTCTACTCCAGGACCCTGGGACTATGACCGGAGCTGAAGGCAGAGGCTTTAACCCATTGACCCACCCAGGCACCCCAGAGTGTCAATAATTTTTGAATATTCAAGATAATCTCCATGGTTACCACAAAGAAAACAGCGATAGAATATATACAGAAGGAAATGAGAAGGGAATTAAAACACTTCACATTACAAAAATAAAAAAAACAAAAGACAGTAATCTAGGAAATGGAGGACAAAAAAGCCACAGAGAAAACAAATAGCAAAATCACAGAAGTAAATCCCTCATCATAATTATGTCAATGTAAATAGATTAAACTCTCCAATCAAAAGACACAGACTGACACAATGGCTGTTCAAAAAGTTATCTAACTATATACTGTCTACAGAGACTAACTTTACAGCCAAAGAAACAAGTAGGTGGAAAGTGAAAGGATGGAAAAACATTCCATACAAGTAAGTCTACAACATAAATTTGGACATATTTCTATCCTAATAAAGGGTTTTATATGGCAAAAGGTATAACAACGATAAACATTTATAAAACTATTAACAGACCAAGAAAATATAAAACTCAAAAACTGACAGGAAAAAACAATTTTACCGTAGTTGGAGACTTAAATATCCTGCTCTCAATAATGGAAAAGAGTCCTTAAGAAAATAAAGGTCTTGAACACCACAATAAACCAATCAGATCTAACAGAAATGTACACAATACTCTAGCCACCATCAAGAGAAAACATTGTTCTCAAGTGCAATATGGGACATTTCCATGATAGACCACATTAGGTCACAAATTAAAGCTTAATAGGTTTCAAAAGATATTATACAAACTATGTAATCTCAAAAGGATGAAGTTAGAAACTGACAAAAGGCAAATTGGAAAATTCACATATCTGTGGAAATTAAATAATGCATGCTTAAACAATCAATGGAACAAAGGAGAAATCACTTGGAATATTAGAAAACACCCAAGATGAAAGAATACAAAAACACAGGGCATCTGGTGGTTCAGTCGTTTAAGTGTCCAACTGTTGATTTTGGCTCAGGTCATGATCTCAGGATTGTGAGATCAAGCCCCAGGTCAAGCTTTACGCTCCATGCACAGTCTGCTTAAGATTCTTTTCCTCTCTTCCTCCCCTCCACCTCCTGCCCATATGGGCACGTGCACAGGAAGGGAGGGAGGGAGGGAGGGAAGGAAGAAGGCTTATACTAAAAAAGATCTCAAATCAACAACCTTACTTTGCAACTTAGAGAACTAGAAAAAGAACTAAACCAAGAGTAGACAAAGTTAAGAAATACTAAACGAGAGATTTTAAAAGTAGAGAATAGAGGGGCACCTGGGTGGCTCAGTGGGTTAAAGCCTCTGCCTTCGGCTCAGGTCATGATCCCAGGGTCCTGGGATCGAGCCCCACATTGGGCTCTCTGCTGAGCAGGGAGCCTGCTCCCTCCTCTCTCTCTCTCTGCCTGCCTCTCTGCCTACTTGTGATCTGTCTGTCAAATAAATAAATAAAATCTTTTTAAAAAAATAGAGAATAGAAAAATAGAGAAAAACAAATCCAAAAGATGGTTCTTCATAAAGACTAACAAAATTGACCAATCTTTAGCTAGAGTGACTAAAAGAAGAGAGAAGACTCAAATTACTAGAATCAGAAATGTAAGTGGAGACATTACTACCAATTTTACAGAAATAAAAAGGATTATGAGAGTACTACGAACAATCATACACACACACACACAATGGAACCTAGATGAAATAGACAATCCTTAGAAACACAAATCCTGTCAATACTGAACCATGAAGAGAATATCTGAATAAACTTATAATTAGTAAGTATAATGAATAAAAACCAAAAACCTCCCCACAACAAAGCTCTGGACCCAGTGACTTTACTGGGGAATTATACACATTAAAGAAATAGCCCTAATGTTTGTTAGGATTTTCCAAAATCTTGGAAGAGGAGAGAATAATTCCTAATTCATTTGCCCTGATACCAAAGCCGGAAAATGATACACAAGGAAAGTACAGACTAATATTACTTATGAACAGTGGTACAAATATCTCTAACAAAATACTAGCAAACAAAATACTAGTAAACAGAATTCAGCAGCATACTGAAAGGATTATATACCATGTTTATTCTTGGAATGCAAGGAGGTTTCAACATATGAAAATCGGTGTAATACACATTAATGGAAGGAAAAACCCCAGGACCCTATGAACTGACTCAAAGAAAGCATTTGAAAAATCCAACATCCTTTCATGATAAAAACACTCAATAAGCTAGGACAGAAGGAAACTATATCTATCAAGCCAGATACTATTCAAGCATTTAAAACAATTTTTTAAAAAAATAAAACAAGCATTTCTGAGGATGTGGAAAAATTTGAACCCATGTATACCATTGGTAGGAATATAAAATGATAGAGCAACTGTGGGAAACAGTATGGAGGTTCCTCAAAAAATTAAAAATATAATTACCATATGAGCCAGTAATTCCACTTCCAGATATATCTATAAAGTGAGGGGGTGCCTGGGTGGCTCAGTTGGTTAACTGTCTGCCTTCAGCTCAGGTCATGATCCCAGAATCCCAGGACGGAGACCCACACTGGACTCCCTGCTCAGCAGGAAGTCGGGTTCTCCCTTTGCCCCTCACCCTACTCCTGCTCTCTGTCTCCTGCTTGCTCTCTGTCAAATAAATACAATCTTAAATAAAACAACAATAGAAAGCAAGATCTCAAAGAGATATTTGTACGCCCATGTTCACAGCTGCATGGTTCACAACAGCTAAAAGGTAGAAGTAAACCAAATAACCATCGACAGATGAGGGAATAAGCAAAATATGGCACAGAAATACATCGTCAGAAATTCTGACAATGGCATAAAACACGGATGAACCTTGAGGACATTATGCTAAGTGAAATAAACCAGCCACAAAAAGACAAATACTAGATGACTCTCTTCATAGGAGGTACCTGGGGTAATCAAGTTCAGAGAGACAGAGAGTAGAACGGCAGTTTCCAGGGGCTTGGCAGTAGGGAGAGACTTTGGAGTTATTGTTTAATGGCTACAGACCTTTGGTTTTGCAAGATGAAAAGAGCTCGGGATGTGAATGGTGGTGATGGCTGTACAATATGAATGTACTTAATACTCCTGAACTATGTACTTAGAGATGGTCTGGATGGTAAATTTTATGTTATGTGTATTTTACTAGAAATTTTTTAATTTAAAAAATAAAGCATAAAAAATTGTGGATTCACTCGAGAGCACTACGCAACAGCAAAAAGAATGACCTGTTCATACATACAGCATGGATAATTCTCCATATAATTACGTAGTGAAAGAAAACAGACGAAAAATAAGGAAATCAATGGTTTACTGGGAAGGCAAGGAGGGATAGTAAAGGGCATGAGGTAGCTTTGTGGGTGACTGATAGGTCCGTTGTCCCGGTTCTGTGTTGGTTCCCTGAGTGTATACATACTGAACAACTTCTTAAACAGTGCAGATAAAATATGGATGACTGTTGCATGACAACTGTATCTCAACAAAGATTTAAAGAAATTGTTGCACATAAAAATCTGATCTCTCGTTCATGTCAGAAATTAGAGGATTTGGCAATCCTACATTGAATCTCTCTCATGCCTTGGCAGCAAAAATGGCTATGTGACAAATGCTACACCCCTGGAGTACAGGATCTGCCTTCTCCCAGCCCCATTCTCCCGCCAAAGCAGCAACAGCTGTGGCACGAAAAGTGCAGGGAGCCTTATTACCCACAAAATCTTTAGATATTTGCTCTGTCAGTGACCTAAGTCATAGAACAGAGGTCTGGAGGTCCTGAGAATTTCTGCAAAGCCTGAATCCTGCACAGTCATATTCAAAGGAACATTTGTGGATGTACTTTTAGAACAGGTACATTCCCTCTAGCTTGCTACAGACTCATCTATTCTACTCTCACGTCCAGTGTTTCCATACAAATTATAGTCTCACTGGGCCAGTATATCCGACAGTTAGGACACCTGTCTACCAGAGGCTAAACTTCAAGACACATGGCTCCTTGGCAAGTGTCAGGTAAACAGTGTCTACTTAACAGTGCTAGGGAACGTGAGGCATCCTGTGGAAACATGGGGCCCTATTCATGCCGCTCCCAGATGCAGAGGAGGTTGTCATAACTGCCCCGTCCTCAGGGTTATCCCTGGCTCACAAAAATTCACGCCACTCAGATCCCAACATTTGGCCCATAAAGTCCTACCATCTTTCCCAGGAGACCTTGAGTAGCAACACAATGGAGGCCAAATCTGGACCGAGAGCTATTCTCCACCATCCTGCTCTTTCTCCAAGGCAATACATTTAGAAACCCTTTTCGTTTGGTAGACCTTAACTGTGTTTTCAACCCACTTCACAGTGATCAAAACACATCTGATTATAGGTGGCTTGATCATTAAGGCAATGTAAAGTAGGTGCTTGTTGGGATGGGTAATGTGGAGTCTGGATAAATCTATCATGAGCATCATATGAGATCAGCCATGTCTTTGAAAGAAGGGAAACCTTCTCTGCAAGCCGCCAGCAGAACCCAGCTCAGGTCTTCACAGTCAAAGATAGGTCTTGTTCATAGCTACACTGGTCACAGAGGGAAGGAATGACATCTTCCTTGGCCTCAGGCTACTCAGGATTCCCTCTCAGAAAAGGAAGAGGTCCGAACATAAGGACTGCCTGACACATATTCTTGGAGACCTGCCAGAGCTCCATGGCTTCTACCTCAAACACTCGCAGTGGCAAGGCTCTGGTAGAGTCCATGGTGAGAAAAATGCTACTTTGTTCCAGAAAGCTTCCAGAAGAACTAGCATTCACAGGGACTCTGCCCATTGTGGACAATGGGATGAACAAGGTTCACCCTCTGGCTGATGGCCCCCTCATCAAGACTGTTCTCAGAGCTTATCACCTGTGCACATCGTTGTGCTGGAGGAGGGTGCACACTCTCTGCACTCCTTCCTCTCGTGTGAATTTTCTGGTGCCGGACGAGGGTAGGCCTCTGGCTGAAGGCTTTTCCACATTCACCGCACTTATATGGCCTGTCTGGTTTGTGAACCTTCTGGTGTTGCCTCAGATTAGACCTCTGCCTGAAGGTTTTCCCACACTCGAGGCACTCATAAGGCCGCTCACTGGTGTGAAGCCTCCGATGGTTATTGAGGCTGGAGCTTTGGTTAAAGAATTTCCCACATTCGGGGCACTGATAAGGCCGTTCCCCAGTGTGAAGTCTCCGATGGCTATGGAGGCTGGAGCTCTGGCTAAACAATTTCCCACATTCGCTGCACTCATAAGGCCGCTCCCCAGTGTGGACTCTCTGATGCTTCATGAGGTCAGAGCTCCGGCTGAAGGCTTTCCCACATTCTCTGCACCCGTAAGGCCGTTCACCAGTGTGGATGATACGATGTTGGATGAGACTGGCGATGTGGCTGAAGACTTTCCCACATTCATTGCACTTATAAGGTCTTTCTCCAGTGTGAACCCTCCAGTGCTTAATGAGGCTGGAGTTGCAGTTGAAAGACTTCCCACACTCTCTGCACTCATGCGCGCTTCTGCCTGTATGGACCCGCTTATGATGAATGAGATTGGAGCGCTGGCTGAAGGACTTCCCACATTCACTGCACTCATAAGGCTTCTCTCCAGTGTGCACCCTCTTATGCTGAATGAGGTTGGAGCTTCGGCTAAAGAACTTCCCACATTCGCTGCACACATAAGGGCTTTCCCCAGTGTGAACTCTCTGATGTCTCATGAGACTACAGTGTTGGCTGAAGAACTTCCCACATTCGGAGCACTCATAAGGCTTTCCTCTATTGTGATCTCTCTGGTGCTGAGAGAGACCGGAGGCGTGGCTAAAGAATATCCCACATTTGTTGCACTCAAAAGGCCTTTCCCCGGTGTGGGTTTTCTGGTGCCAAACAGGTGCGGGCTTGTCAGGGAAAGCGTTCCCAAATTCACTGCACTTGTTATGACTTTGTGGGCCAGTGCTCTGGGGAGGCTCCTCCACTCTGTGAACGACCTGGCGCTGGAGAAAGCCGGATGTGGCCCTACCGCCCGCGAAGTCCTTCCCATCCGCCCTGACTGTGAGAGGCTCCTTTGATGTGTCATCTCTGCAGGTCTTCACAAGGGAGGCCCTGTCCTCAACCCTTCTGCCAGGCTTGTCTATGTTCTGCTGCTGCTGAAGGTTTGTACTGGACTCCGACCCTCTCCCAGTAGCCTCACACGCATCTGGTTTCTGCCTGGGATGTGTTGCCAGGTGTTCAATCAGGTGCGAAACGTCTTTCAAGGGCAGGCCACGTGTGTCACGGGAGTAGTTTTTCTGGTTGCACAGAGCCTCCTTGAGCTTCCTGTCCTGTGACACTCCTTCTGCAGACACACTACGCTCACCCTCCACTCCACAGCCAAAACCTGAAAGCAGAGAAATGCTGGTCAAGCTCCCAGTATCCCTAAGGGATGGAAGCAGCCCATGACAAATCATGCCTGACCCTGGCATGAGTCCTTGGGACTGCTGGCAGGAGGGGGACCCTGACGGGGTAAGGAATGGTCTGCCGCAGTACCGTGCCTGGCAGGGTTACGAACCGGGGGAGGCCTTGCCAGGCCTAAGGACACAAGGATAGTCTTGGGCTGGAAGGTGGGGTCTCCAACTCCCTCCTCTCTAAAGGCTTTGTGGCAGGGCCTTGGCCGCTGTTAGCACACGAGTCCCCGGCAGAATGGTGGGTCAAGGCCCAGTAAAGTCTGACTACAATTGAGCAGCTCATGTTTACAAACTATGAAAGGGAATACGCACCTATCATGACATAGTAAGTGTAGCTCCACGCTGGAGACAGTCTCAGAGGGAGCTGTGTAAAGAGTGAGCCAGGGGACACAAATCAGAGGAGAAACAAATGGGCTGTGCATCAAGAGCAGGAAAGGAAAGGTAGAAGAGAGATGTGGACAATGGCTTGGCACCAAAACCATGATGAGCCTGAGGAAACACTGCAGGTAGGATTTGAAGACAGCAGTGACATCACCTGCCCCCGCATCCCCCACTCACCAGAGACAAGTCCACTGTACGCCCCTCTTGCCATGACTGACGTCATATCCACCCTGTCAGGCACCCACGGCTCTGCCCCCATCTGCGGCTGGGCAATTACATGAGACCTGAAAGACGTCAGACCTGAAGAAAGACAGGGCAGGTAAGTGGCCAGCACCTGGCCAGGTGACCCACCTGATGACCACAGGGAAGAAAGTGAAAGAGTACAATAGGAACACACAAGAGGTACGGCAAGAACATCCCAGTGGTCATGGCAAGCGGGAACCGCATCAGCGTAGTGGCAGTCAGGCCCCAGGAAACGTTAGCTAAAGGATGTGATCACCCAGGCAGGGAGTGGCCGAGCCCTCCGGGATCCACTGGGCCACCAACAGCACTCCTCATTCCCAGCCCCACCCCACAATGCTTTGTGGCAGCAGGTACTGGCGCAGCTCCTGAAGGGGCTGGGACACTGCGCTCCGCCTGGGCCCAGAACGTGCAGCGCATATCTTGGGAGAGTGGGGAAAGAAGCGGTGCCAGTAGGGCTGGCCAAGTGAAAGAAAAGGGGACAGGCGGAAACGAGCTCAGGACACCCAGTGGGGGTGAAGGCCTTACCCAGCGAGGCTATAAGGGCAAAGTTCTCCAGCATCACATCGCAGTACAGAAGCCTCTGAGCCTCATCAAGGAGCCCCCACTCCTCCTGGGAGAAGTCAATGGTCACGTCCTCAAAGGTCACACAGCCCTGCCATAAGGGGGACAGTTCATTCCAGGATCAGCTTCTCTCCTCAGGCACTCCCGTCTGTCCCCTGCTCCCCTTCCTCCCCAGCTACCCAACTCACAGGAGATCCCAGGCCCTGGCTCCACCGCTGTTTGCTCTTTTCTATGCCTCACCTGACCTCTGTGTCAGTCCACAGCATCAACGGGCAGGGGGGCAGAGAGACACCAGGGCCCAACGCCCTCCTCTATGGGCCCCTCCCATGTCACCAACATTATCCTTCCCATATACAAACATGGACTCAATCTCCTCCCTTAGTGGCCAGTACCAAGGTCCTGGGGCCAACAGCTCACACTCACTCCTTATATGCATATCACTTCTTGGACTGCACCTTCCTCAGACTCTGGACCTCACTATTGCATCCCCATTGTCACTGTACCCTCTCCCCATCCCAGCCCACATCACAGCCTCGCTATAGACCCTCACATGTCATCACTCTGCATACGACAACCAGAACGTTCTTAGCAAACACAACCATGATCCCATCCAGACCCTTGGATGGCTCCCACTGCCAAGAGCAACACCTGCCCATGATTTGAAGGGCTCCTCGCCCAGCATTTTCCTAGCTTCAGCCTGAGCCACGCAGAACCACAGACACCAGATACCCTCGGGCCTCTCCCTCTTCTATGCTGCACATGGATTCTCTGATCCCTACCCTCAGGGTCACCCACTCCCAGCTGACCCCATTTGTCACTGAGTTAATCTCCCAACCCAAATGCAAACCCCTGGGCCCCATCAAGGGGCACCACAGGGCCTGCTGAGAATGCAAAGTGGTGAACAAGCACCAGCTTAGGGCTCGCTGTAATACTACCTTCATTACTACTAAGCCTACCCATCCCTCCCATAGCTACACCACCTGCTAGACCCCTTTGCCTGCCCCCCTCACCCGGACAACTACTCCTCCATGTCTGTCTCCATGACGCCCAACAAACCAACCATGGTGTCCCAGTGAGAGACCCCGTTCTCTGATCAGAGGCCCCGCCTTCCTCTTTCCCTCTAACACCACTGCCACCATGACCTGAAGGTTCACCCTCTAGAACTGGACACACAACCACACTCTTGTCCATGCACCAGATACCACATTTTAGATATTTTAACTGTGGAAAGACTAACCAAGTAAGAAGAGCAAAAGCTATTGATACTGAGCTTGTGATAGGAAGGGAGAGCATCCCGGCCGCTCATGTTTTGGCAAACTCAAAGGCAGGCAGAGGAGTGGGAAAGCTTTTAGTGGAAAAGCGAAGGCCTCAGATGTGCCCTGACTGGGGGCCTGCTGGCCAGGAGAGGCTGTAGGCAGGCTAGCTAGATGCGGGGTATCCTATGTGACTGGTTAGGCGTGCCTGTTTGGTTTTCTCTCCTTGGTCCCAGACTGGAAGTAGGAACAAAAATTAGAGAAGCTGGCAGTTATTAATCCAGCCCTAGTCGTGTGGGGTGGATTGTTACAGAAAGTACTGTTTCTGGATTGTCACTAGAGATAGCAATCTGGCTTCCTGCCAGTGTAATTTAAGCGGGCTAGAGTCCTGGGTTCTTTGTTGTAGAGAAAGAGGTTGGTTTCCTGGGCAGGTCCCTGCAGGTTGTGGTTTAAGAATTCTATTTTTATATATGGTCTGGCCTTTGTCCCTTTGTATACTAGGCCTCTCCTGACCTGAACTATACCACCCTCACACACCAGATCCAGTGTCTAGCTGTCCACTCCACTCCATTCAGGGGTCTCTGGGACATCAGAGCTCAGCAGGGCCAAAACCTCACTTCTGTTCTTATATTGAAAATTCCTTCTAGAACCAACTTCCCCATCTCAGTTGATGGCGCATCCATCCTTCCAGCTGCTGCAGCCAAAAACCATCCCTTCTCTTTTTCACTTTCCACCTCCGAAAATCTGGTCGGCCTGACTTAAAAGAGGGATCCACAATCCAATCACTTCTGCCTCCAGCCACCTGCACTACTCAACTGAGCTACTCCAATAACGCGCTCCTTGCCCTCCCTGTCTCCACCCTATCCCCAAGTCCTTTTTCCACTCTGCGTCCACAGGGAGCCCGTCAAGACCCAAGTCAGATCACCTCCCTCTTCTACTCGAAACCGTCTATGGCTCCCAACACCCTCAGAACAGCTCTTCAGCCCGCCTTTCGGGGCCTCACCGTCTCCCACCTGCTCTCCAAACACTCAGCTCAATCTCTCAGCCAAGCTTATGCGCACGCCGGTGCCTGTGTCTAGGACACCCCTCCTCGCCTCCTGCCACTAGATTTCGGAAATGCGAAGCGCTCTGGAGGTACCACCTCCGGCCTGGATCCAGCACCCCAGGCTGGGCGTAGCTTCCCTCTAGCTTCCCCAGACTCAAAAGCCGAGGAGAAATGGTAGAGGAGAGAGACAGACAAAGGTGTGGGGGTGGCGGCGGCTACCTGTGCACTCACCTGTGTCGGGACCCTGAGCGCCGCCGCCACCACCATCGCTGCCCAGTCTCGCAGCGGAGCCGCCGGAGTCGGGTCAGCCCCCCGTGCCGCCATCCGTGCCGGGGCTCGCAGCGGAGTCGGTGGAGACCGGTTAGCTTCGCCTGTCCCGGGGCACGGCGGGCCCTGGGACTTCCAGCTGATGCCGGCGTGCGACGCGAGGCGCGGGCGGGCCTGGCGGACCCGCGTCTCTGGGGTGCCGGGCGCAGCAGGGGCTCAGCCTCCCGGTCTCGCCCCCTAGCTCAGGAGAGGCCGGGTAACGCGGGTGCGCGACCCCCGGCCCGGGCCGGGAATGGCTGGCCAGGAACGCAGGAAGTTCCGGCCCCAAGCGGCGCCGCGCTCCCGGCCTGTTATTGGCCCCGCGCCAGGCGACTCCGGGTTCAGTGTCCTGCGACCGCGTTTCCCGTCCCGCCCACGGCCGCGCCGGTGGGCGGTGCAAGGTTGGGGTACTAGGGAACGGTGCTGAGTGGGGGGACTGGAGGCGGTCCCGGGAGGCGGTGCTGGGAGGGCGATGCCGGGTGGTGGTGCGGTGGTGGTGGAGGTGCTGAGTGAGCGGTTCTGGGGGAGTCGGGGCTAAGTAGTTGTGCTGGGAGCGCGGTCCGAGAGGGCCGTGATGGATGGTGGTCGGGGGGTACAGTTCTAGGAGGTGGTGCTGGGACGGCGGCGCTGGGTACCGATGCGCCTGGGGGAGTGTCCTGGGCGGGGGCGCTGGGTGGTGGTGCGGGCGGGTTGATAGGAGGTGGTCCCGGGAACGCGGACCTGGGAGGGGTGCGCGAGGGGCCGGGGCTGGGTTGTGGTGCGGGATGTGGGGGGCGCGAGGGGCTGCGCGGAGCCGACTGGTAGTGCTGGGGTGGCTGTGTTGGGGACGGTGGGAGTGGGCGGTGCTTGGAAGCTGCGCCCGGGTGGGGGCGGTGTTAGGTGGGAGAAGATACCGCGGAGGGGCGGTGCGTGCGCAGGTTTCCTGCTTCTCCCTGGTTCCTGCTGGTTCTCCGATGTTGGGGGGTCCCGCAGCTTTATCCTCTTCACTGGCCATCCCCAGACTGCTCTGTCTGGAGCCACTCCCAGTCGCCCTTAGGGGACTCTGACGGGAGACAAATTTGTGCGTGGGTGCCCGTGAGTGCTCCACCATGGGTTCCGGGATGGTGATCAAAATGGTCCGTGATCAAAATTTTGTACTCAAAATGGGACAAAGTGATGACTATTCCAAGTTCCCTGTATTGCCCAAGAGGAAGGTAAAGGTATTTATAACTCTTTGTATCAGCAAGACAGATACAAAGCGAAGGTCAACTAAGCTTTATTTGGCGCCAGCACTGAAGATGAAACCTACCAGCGGGGAGTCTCTTGTGGAGAGGGCCACCACCCGCAGGCTCACAGACTAGCTTTTATAGAGCAAAGGCCATGTGGTTAAGCCTGGCCAATGCGATTGTAACACACAGAGAGTTGCATTAGTCATGTTAGGTGGGTAATTAAATTACAGTTTACCTTGTAGTAGCTGTTTGAACGAACCTATCACTCTGGTCAGAATTGACGCCCAAGTTTCGCGCCCAAAAGGCAGGGTTTACATTCTTTGGTGATTCCGGAGATAGTCTGTGCGCTTTATGGATTGGATGTCTCCACCTAGCCTGACTTGTCCCTGTATTCTGGGCTCTGTTATCTCCCCCTGACCTGACCCGACCTTGTGTTTGGGCTCTGTTATCAGGTACTGGTCGACCATATTTTGCTGGTTTCCCAGACTTGCTTCTAAGTAAACTCCTCTAGGGTGGCGGGGGGACAGGGTCAGTGTAAGTTTTACTGCACAAACAACAAAATGGCTGTTTCACTGACGTGGAGTTGATCTGGCTAAGTAGGCCCTTACACTTTCAGACCTTCTGGAGGACCCAGGTTCACACTGACTAATGAAAAATCAACACCTGATCTGCGGGGTCTGTGTACTCATAGTGAAGGTAGTTCTAATTCAGTGCTCCTCAAACCAGCAGCAGCACCATTTGTTAAAAATGCAAGGTCTTGGGCTACAATGGAAACCTAGGGACTAGGAAATTGTGCAGGGGGCGCCCAGTCTCGCGCTGGTGTGTGCGTGTGTTTTTGTGTCTCTCTCTTGGTACAGGGCCCACACATGTTTACTGCTGTGTAGGTAAGAGCCATCAGCAGCAGCAAAAACGTTGTCATCCCAAGTCCCACTGTGGGAGGGCGAATCAGAGACAGCTCTCTACAGGATAACTGGGATATTTGTCAAAATAATGACTCTCTAATTCAGCAAAAAATGGCATGGGTGATAGTGATAATGTTTACATGAAAGCACCCTTTTTACCATTTGGCTATTTTATTATTTAAAATACATCAGAAAGAAATACATCACGCAGGAGAGTTTCATAAACAAGAGGTAGGCCTATTGTGTAAGGGACGGCTTCTTACAGGCCACATGATTCAACGTTGGAGAACATCAGGGTTAGATGTTTGCTCCTCGGGCTTGAGTGGACGTCATGGAAATGACATGGTGTCAAGTTCATTACACAGGGTGTCATGTCATCACTCATGTCTAATTTGTAGGCATTGAAGAAAAAATTATTCAAGACACTTGCTGAGGAATGATAAGGCAGACTCAATTCTCAAGCCCTATTGTGCTAGGCATAGGGACCACTACCATAGGAGCTTCTAGTGAGGGGGGGCTGAGATCCAGGTAGAACAAAGAAAAGTGGGAATTAATAGTCAAGGAACAGGTGGGGGCTCGGGGATGGGAAGTTACTAAGAGAAGACATAGAAGGGTAAGAGAGGTTCTGGCTAAACCTAACAGGATTCTTGCTGAAGGCCCACTGGGATTATCAGCTGTCAGGTAGGGGGTGTTGAGGAATGAGGGACCTGATCAGATATCACCAGTGATCAGATACAGAGGGTAGTTCTGGTCAAACTGACTTTGGGATTCTTGCTACAACGCAGACAGTAACATGGAAGTCTGAATGTCAGAGCCTCATTGAGAAGAGAATTCAGAAGAGCCTAAGTAGAGGTTGGTCAAGGAGAATATCTTTGTCACAGGAACCAACACTTGCCCCTCTCCTGACTATCCTGTGGCCTTCAGAAGAGCCAAAGCCAGGTTCAAATATCTGATCATGAGATATCCTTGAGGTCCATCAGCTGGAGGTTACCAGGCCTTGTCCTCATCAAGGCTCCATCAGTCCACCACTCAAACATGTAGCCCACCAGAGATCACTGATTCCTGGAGAACTGGAAACCAAGGCCCAAGGAGGCCATACCAGAACAAGGCACGTCATGAAGACATAATGAGGACATAATCTCACGGTCCCTTCTGTCCCTTTTTCATTGCCCCAAACTCATTTATGTGGTCCAAATGAAAGGGAAGGGAAGCAGGGTTTATAGAAGGAGGAAAAGAGATTGCTGAGGGCACCCGGGTGGCTCAGTCAGTTAAGCATCTTGCTCTTGATTTCAGCTCAGGTCATGGTCTCAGTGGCTGTGAGGTTGAGACCTGTGTCCGGCTCACCCTCAGCCGGGAGTCTGTTGGAGATTCTACCTTTCCCTCTGGCCCTTTCCCAACTCTCACTCTTTCTCTCTCTCATTCAAATGAATAAATAAATCCTTTTTATAAAGAGAGATGGATGAGCGTATCACGAGTTTCAAGACAATCCATCAATTTGGTATCCAAATATGCATTTTTTATTCCTCTTGTTCATTCAACACTCATTGCCTCTCTTTTATGTGACAGCCCCAAAACCCTATCCAGTCACTGCCTCAATCTCAGTCTTAGTACTTATGCTCCTAACCTAACCTAATCCCAGGAGACTCTAACAAAATAGGTTACTTGTCACCTCTCACTCCCAGTATAACCTGTGTTTCAGGGACATGTGGTGAGGTTCTGAGAAAGGCATGTATCTGTGGCTTCCTCTAATAGTGTATTCTCTGTATCAAATGTGAATATTATCTCCTGTGGAGTTAGAACAAAGGCATTACCATGCATATCCTAAAAATCATAGTACTTGGGGCGCCTGGGTGGCTCAGTCGGTTAAGCGTCTGCCTTCAGCTCAGGTCATGATCTCAGGGCCCTGGGATTGAGCCCCATATCAGGTTTCCTGCTTGGCAGAGAGCCTGCTTCCCCCTCTAACTCAGACCCTCCCCCTGCTTGTGTTCTCTCTCTCTTTCTCTGTCTCAAATGGTAAATAAAATCTTTAAAAATAAATCATAGTACTCAAAATGGGACAAAGGGATGAATATTCCAAGTTCCCTATATAGCCCAGGAGGAAGGTAAAGGTATTTATAACTCTGTGCACCAGCATGTTAGGATAAGTTTTATAATTTTTAGCTTAAAAGAAGAAGTAAAATCAAAGCATATGCTTTCCAAACTAGAAAAAAATTATGGATTATAAATGAGTAGAAAGGATTTTTAAAGGACTAGGTAAAGACCAAGTGAGGCAAAGAAAACCACAAAACCCAACCACATCAACTATTACATTCAATTAATGTGAAAAAAACATTCAGATTAGCAGAGATTTTTAATGTCCCAAATGCCCTGAAGGATTAATCATAATTCATTTTTATAAGTCTGATTCTGCTTTTTATTTGTTTATTCACTTGGAATTATATTTTTTTTACATTCTACATATGAGTGAAATGAAATGCTTTTGTCTTTCTCAATCTGACTTATTTCACTTGACATACTACCCTCTAGGTCCATCCATGTTGTCACAAATCTCACGAGCTCATCCTTTTTACTGGCTGTATCATAAACCATAGGCAGGTCCAAAGAACAAAGGAGAAGAATGCTCTTTTATGGAGAAAAGGGGGGAGTTGGGAGAGGCTGTTGTAAACAAAAGTCCATTGGAGTCAACGGAGAGTCCAAGGTCTATTCACTTTTCATTAGTTGAGTTGTGACAGTCTCTCATTGGCTGGGCTGTTGCTGGGCAAGGAGGAAATCTTCCTTCCCCATCCTGGGGTAGTAAAGGAGGCTTCCTCCTGTTGGAAAATGCAAAGTAGGTCTTTTCCTGTTGGCTCTGCAAAGTGCTGTGAGGAGTGATACAGTATGAGAGCTCCCCCTTCTGGCCTCCCAATTCCATGTTAAGTGACCTTTCCTTTTATTCAGTTTTCACAGCTCAAAAGCGATCTACTGTCTGTGTCTATGCAGATATTAATTTTCCTAGTCTTAACTAAAGTGCAGGCCCTTGTGAGAATGCCAAGTTCTGCTATCTGGGATAAATTCTCTTCCCTGGATGATTTTGTGTTGGGCTAAGTCTCCTATTCATTGGGTTCTGGAAATCTGTAATGGCATATGCTGCCCACCCATCTTCCCTTCAGGAACCATCAGTTTGTTCTCTCTAGTAAAGAGTCTGTTTCTTGGTTTGTCTCTTTATTTTCTGTTCACTTGTTTTGTTTCTTAAATTCCACATATGAGTGAAATCACATGGTATTTGTCTCTCTCTGCCTAACTTATTTTACTAAGCACAATACACTCCAATTCCATCCATATAATTGCAAGTGGTAAGATTTCATTCTTTTTTTAAAAGATTTTATTTATTTACTTTAAAGAGAGATGGAGAGAGAGAGAGAGAGAGAGAGAGAGAGAGAGAGAGAGAATGAGCGGGAGGGGCAGAGAAAGAGAGAGAGAATCTCAAGCAGACGCCACACTGAACATGGGCCTAACCCTGAGCTCGGAACCGGGACCCTTAAGCTTAAACCAAGAGTTGGAAGCTTAATCGATCGAGTCACCCAGGTGCCCCAAAGTTTCCTTCTTTTTATGGCTGAATACTATCCCGTTGTGTGTGTGTGTGTGTGTGTGTGTGTGTATGTGTGTGTATACCACACCTTCTTTATCTGTTATCTGTTGATGGACACTTGGGCTGTTTCCAAAATTTGGCTACTGTAAACAAAGGAGTGCCTGTATCCTTTCAAATTAGTGTTTTTGTGTCCTATGGCTAAATACGCAGTAGTGCGATTCCTGGATCATATGGTTAATTCTATTTCTAACTTTTTGAGGACCCTCTATACTTTTTTCCCCAAAGTGACTGTACCAGTTTGCATTCCCACCAACAGTGTAAGAGGGCACCCTTTTTTGCCACTTCCTTGCCAACACCTGTTGTTTCTTGTGTTGCTGATTTTTTTAGCCATTCTGACAGGTGTGAGGTGATCTCTCCTTGTACTGTTGATTTGCATTTCCCTGACAATGTGATGTTGAACATTGTTTCATGTGTCTATTGGGAATCTGTTTGTCTTCTTTGGAGAAATGTCTGTTGATGTCTTCTAGTGCCTCTTTATTACTGACTGTTTTCAAAGTATTACTATTTCCTTCTCAATTCTTTCCACTGAATTTAAAAATCCCCTTTCAAATCATCCAAAAAGAATTCCCCAGCACTTTTCTTGAGACTTGGTTGTCAAGGTGCTTGGGTCTGATCCCTTGTTGTCTGTGGTGTGGAAACAGTGCCTCTCAGGTTACTTTTAAGATTTCTTCGGGGGTTTATATCTCTTTTTAGGTATCCCCCCTCTTTTTCAGCCTGTCTTTGCAAATTATAGTTCCAAAATTAATGTTTGTCATTTATGTTTTTAAGTTACTAGTGTATTTTTGTATGTCTTTAAGGAAATTTGTTTTATGACATCTCAGGAGAGGAAGGACAGTGATTTTCACATCTGTGAGTCTGCTCAGGCACGGGTTTGACTAATGGCTCAGCTGCTGTGAACTTTCAGAAGAAAATGGATATAAAGCCACCAAGTTACTAGTAATCAAGATGTCCATTTTATGCCAGGAGTGTTTCTGATGCTGTTCCTTTCAAAATACACAATTTATATTATAATCCAGCCATCTATAGGATTAGACTTTGGGTTCAGGTTTCAGAAATCTCAACTTGGAGGGAAATAAGGGTTTCTTTTAGGACAGCCATAAAAGCTGTCTATCCCTTACCTTGACCTTGAGCTGAGAATTTGAAGCCCTGAGCTCATCTACTTTCTGTACTTTGAAGCAACCAAGAGACCTCATTATACTCCTTTTTAAATTTTTGCTAAAATGAGCTGTGGCCGCAGAAATCACAGTTATCGCAGATAATGATGTGGTTGGTCATCTAGAGCCTTACCCCAGAGATGCTTCAGCACAGGTATGTTGATTACAGGTGTGGTGTTGGTCCCAGCCTGTCCGAAGGTAATGTTCTCAGCGAGGAACACCTGAGGCCCTTGCCAGGCCTGTATTATTTGTAGGAGGCCCAGACATTTGCCCCAGCAGGGCCCGTATTGTGGCTGGATTGGATCTTGTTGCTCTTACTTTGATTGCAGGATGCACTTAGTAGAAAACTGTCTGGGAATTTTGAAAAACAAGACTAATAACTCAGAAGTCTTGGCATGCCGGGGCCTCAGAGTGAGGTCACAGACAGAGAGAAAGAGAAAATATAAACCTGGGGCTCTGCGTTTATTATGGTCTTACTAGGGTCTTTATTAGGTTTCACGAGGTCACTCTATATTGGCTCATTTGAAGCATTAGAGTGGGAATCAGGGCACGGGAGACTGAGGCAGGGTCATGCAAGGAGCATCAGTTGTTTTTTTTTTTTTTAAAGATGTATTTATTTATTTGAGAGAGAGAGAGAGAGCGGGCATACACGGAGGAGGGGCAGCGGGAGAGAATCTTGAAGCAGACTCTGTGCTGAGCAGGGTGCCCAGCATGGGCCTCCATCTCGCGACACTGAGATCATGACTTGAGCCGAAACCAAGAGTCAGACACACAACAGGCTGAGCCACCCAGGTGCCCCAAGAAATGCCAGTTTTCGCCATCACCCAGTGTCTTCTGAAAGGAGAACTTCATGGGTGTGGGGGTGCCTAGTTCCTTATCTAGTTATTTTACTTGTAGCTGCGTCCTACAGCTGGCGATATGTTTATCTGGAACGGATGTCTATTGAAATGGAGACCCTTGGCAATCAGCGCTTCACATCAGGCATTACATTTCAACAGGCAATAACTTTAGCCACTGGTGTGCCACTGCCCACCATGGACATCTGCCATCTCCTCTACCATCAGAAACGGGCGTGAACACGGTTAAATCTAATCAAATCAGAGTACCTGGTCCAGATTCCCATCCTTCAGTTTCTGTTCCAGAACCACTCATCATACTATCGCTGTCTATCTGTCTGAATTCAGCGAGGGAAGCAGAACTTCTCTGAAGAGACTGAGATAAGGGATTGCTTATAAGAACCGGACCTTAGGGTGCTGGGGGATTCAGCTGGTTAAGTGTCAGACTCTTGACTTCATGATCTCAGGGTACTGGGATCAAGCCCCTCCTTGGGCTTCACACTCAGCAGGGAGTCTGCTTGAGGATTTTCTTTCTCTCTCCCTCTGCCCCCTCCCCCTACTCACATGCTTTCTTTCTCATTCTCAAATAAATAAATAAATAAAATATTTTAAAAAAAGAGAGTATCCTGATGGCACGTGGTTGATAAGGTAGCATTCATCTGAGGTCTAGCTTACCTGCTTCCAACCATTACGCTCTGTTCCAGACACAGCAAGAGAGAGCTCCTGGCTTCCATTCCTGGTCAGTGTAAATGAGTGTCTGAGAACTGTGTCCTCATTCTCTCTTTTACAATCTCATCGCTCCCTCCCATCATTTTAGACATGTTGCCCTATTTCCTCCTCCGTATTTAGCTTTTCATTCATTCTTCTACAAAATGTCTACTAGGTTATAAGATTCCCCCTTTTCTACAGAATTCCTCATGCCTCTTGTCACACACCTTGCCGATCCCCTGCCATCATTCCCAAACCTTCTCTCTCTTATAGAACGTCTTCCGCAGGAACATGGAAGTTTTGTCACAGAAAAGTCTGAAGATTTGGATTCTAATTCTGGATTTAACTTTCCCTCAAGCCCCGCATTTTCCCTCTAGGCTTTAGGCTCCTCGTGTCTCGGATGAGGGTTGCCTAGGATCCTGTATGTGAGATCACTTTGTAAATTCTAAAGCACTAGAGAAATGCCATTAGTTGTTATCATTTCTTAGGTGACTCTCAAATTAAAACGTTGATGCTGAAGGATCCATCAAATAAAAAATACTGCTCGAATTTATTGACAGGAGCAGCAGAGTCCTTGAATGGTGTCAACCCAAAACAGACCCCGAGGAAGTTGTGCATACCACAGGAGCAGGTACGGACAGCAGGCTGGGTGGAAAGTGAGTAAAAGGAAAACACTAGGGAATAATTCCCCTTGGCTGCCCTGGTTTGGGTTCCCTGTGTGGGATGGCTTCCGTCCAGGCCTGGGTCCAGCCCTGGGGGGCCTGGGTCATCCAGAGTGAGTCACGGTTTAATCCAGTGTGGCAAACGGTGAAGAATAGGAATTTTGAGTCTCCTAAGGCTGATTTGAATGCATAAAAACTGTGAAATGGTCACCCAATTTCTCTGTCCTTCAGATTGCTAGCTACAACATAGGGGAAGGGTGGGAGGTAATTTACAGCATTTGCAAAAACCTCTACTTCGATATAAAAGGTTTAGTCATGATGGTTCCTCAGTGAGATCTATCTACAGGAAGAAATATTTCATTAGTTCACTCGGCACAAGGAACATACCTTACTTATTGACAGATAAGTAAGATCTTCCTCAATGCCAAGACACACTACGGCCGTAAAAAGTCTTCCGAATGAATAAATACACCGATGACACAGTAAATAAACAGGTCGTGAGGCCAAAAGTGATATTGGGAGGAGCCAAAAGCAAAATTGTGATCTGGCATTGGGTGTGCAGGTGGTGAGGCTGTAGTGTCCTGGCCTCTCTGACACAGAAGGTGTTGTGGAAAATAGTGCACGTATGTAGAAGGCCATGGGCATTTCTCTCAAGGTGAATGAGCTTGAGTGGGTTTTTTAAGTCTTAGACACCTTAGATTGACCTTTTCTAGGATATCATTTTGGCTGATTTTTAAACTAGATTATTATTTTTTCTTATTGATTTTCAGGAGTTCTTTACATAGGTGGCAAATTAACCCATTGTTATATGAAGAGCAATTATTTCTAGCTTTTTGTGTTTTATTTATGGCTTTACATTTCTGACATCATACAAAGAAAGACCGCTCCAAAGCTGACATTGATCTTTACAAATACTATGGCATGCTAACTTACGTATTTCATGGATTCCCATGCCTTATGTTTAGGCCTCTGCATTGTTCCTGTTGGATCCTGATTTGAGAGAATGGCTCTCTATGCCCTATCCTCCTTTGGAGCACCACTTTCTAAGACCATTCCTGATGCCTTATAGATACTCAAGTGAGTATTTGTGGAATGGATGCACAAATTAACACATAGTTCTGCCAATACATCCTCTCCCCAAACCATTATTTTCTGTTGCCCATGCTGCTTTACTGGCCCCCATACTATATAATCCCAATATGGCGGCTCACATCATTGAGGTGTGCAAGGAATTGAAAGAGGCTACTAATAAGACAGAAGGAATTGAAAGAGGCTTCTAGTAAGACAGAAGTCACGGTCTTTTGTAACCTCATCATGGACGTGACATCCCTTCGCATTTGCCATATTCCATTGGTTAGAAGCAAGACAGGAAGTCAGGCCCACACTCAAAAGAAGGCACTCACACAAGGGTGCGCCTTCCATTTCTCTTCTTTCTCACAGGAAAACTCACTCAGAGCCTGTCCCCACAGAGCAAGGTGCATGGACATTTCTCCAAGAAGGAGACTGTCTGTAGTCTCTCCCCGGGGCAAGAAGCCCCTTGACCGTGATCGCGCTGTCTGCCTTCTCTGGGGTGGTTCCCTAACCAGCCTTGCTGAGTCATCCTTTCTCATAATGTGGGGAGGTCACTAAAGGATTCCATGGCTCCAGGATCTAGGAAACATCTTTCTTGTCTGACTTGGAAAACTGCAGAAGATGTGATCCCAGAAGTCCTGGGGGGAAAATCTAGCGTTAGAGAACCAAAACAGGTCTGTTTTTCTGGGCTTGTGGTGTGTAGTCCCAGCTTACAGAATGCAAATTTAAAACACAATGTGTGAAGACAAGAAGAAAGGTCAGGGGTGTGAAGGCAACCTTTGCAGGGAAAATAATTTCTGTTCTCACATGATATGTAAGTGGGTGTATGGGGGTGTGGGGGGGTCAGAGATACTCCAGTGGCCCCAGCTGCCTTAAAATGTCCTTCTCCCACTAAACTCAGCCCAAAACTCTGCCCCTGCTCCTGGTGCTGCTGCTGTCCTCTCGATGATCCAATCAATCAACTTCTCTGATTGGCAAGACTTCTCAGATGCCCATGCCAAGGAGCACTAAGTGGCTTCTGATCCAATGGTCCCAGTCCAGCTCTGTCAGAGAAGGAAAGCCAGAGCTCAAAGGGAAGCGAGCCCTTAGCTCAGAGGAAATGATTCTTCCTGCCACCGGAAGAGCCAGGACATCCTCGGGAAGCCGCACGTTCTGCAAGGTCTGAGCTCTGCCTGGCCCCGTGGGGGAGAGCATGAATTTGCAATATTCAGGGAGGAAGTGTGAGTCTGAGGCTTTACCAGAATCCAGCCCAGGCTCCAGGGGAGAAGACTTACAGGGGCGGTGAAGAGAGTCAGTCCTCTGAGACGGGTTCGGCCAACATGGATAGAGACACACAGGAAAGAAGCCATGTGGCTGGAGTGGAACTGAGTACTCCCTTCACTTAGATGCAAGTCCTCGTTTTTGGCAAGAACTCTGCCGTGTGTGGTCAGTGTGGGTACGTGTTTAGGCTGAGAGTGACTGGGGATTCTGATCAAGCGATGACATGCAGGCAACGAGAGGAGATGTGGTGTGTTAGTTAGCTACTGCTGCGTAACAAATTACCCAGAGACTTAGTGGCTTAAAAACAACACACCTGTATTACCCCCAGTTTCCGAGGTCAGGAATCCGTGCACTGCTTAGCTGGGTGCCGTGCTCTGGGTCTCTCCTGTGGCTGCAATGGAAGTGTCAGGCAGGGCTGATGTTGTCTCTCCTGGCTCAGCCATGAAGGAGCCCACTTTCTAGCTCACTCCTTTCTCGTGGGCTATGGGACGGAGAGGTTCAGTTTTTCACTGGCTGTTGGCTGGAGGCTGCCTTTGGGTCCTTCTCTCCAACATGGCAGCCATGTCATCAAAGCATTTAAGCCAAGAAGCACTTGAGAGAGTCAGCTAGCAAGACAGAAGTCGCAATATCTGAAGTCTGATCAAGGGAGGGACAGCCCATCATCTTTGCCGTGTTCTATTCAGGAGAAGCCAGTCCCAAGTTCAGGTCCACCAGGGATGGAAATTACAGCAAGTCCAAGGACAGGTGCTGGGGGAGGGCATGGCAGGGCCTCTTAGAAGTTGGCCTTCCACAAGGGAGGAAGAATCTGTAGGAAAATCCCTATTCTTGAGAACTATTGAAGGAATCAAATGTTTCAATGAATTAAATGGCAAAGGAGAAATGTTATAAAAATGTCAGTGTTTCTAAAATACATTAAGGCCACGTTCCTGATAGTTTCTAAGGAGTCAAATGTTTCAATGAATTAAATGGCAAAGGAGAAAGTTATAAAAATGTCAGTCTTTCTAAAATACATTAAGGCCACGTTCCTGATAGTTTCTAAGCATTGAACTTAATGAGACGGCCCTGGAAAAATAGTAAATAATGAAAAATAGGTAACTCGCCTGTAATTAATTGAAACTCACCACCACGCCATGCTGCCTGGTCACATTTAGAGTATTGTCCCCAGGGGAGAGTTTGAAAGAGTACCAGTTACCGATGGCCCCATAACAATAAGCCAAAGTTTAGTGACGTAGAACATCTGTATTGCTTATAGATCTGCGGTTTGGACAGGTCTGGAGCGGGGGGGCGGGATGTTCGGGGGCGGGTCATGTCTGCTGCACTCAACATCAGCAAGGGGGTGGGGGGCGGCCAGCCTGAGGACAGGGAGCTAGAAACTTCTCGAGGCTCTGGCTCACATGTCTGCAACTGACGCTGCCTCCCAGAGGGGGCGCTGTGACCAGGACACCTACAGGCGGCCCTTCTCTGTGGCTGCTAGAGAGCTTCCTCATAGCGTGGTGTCTGGGCTCTGGGGATGAGGTCCTGGAAGAAACTGAGGCAGGGTGTGTTGTCTTTTGTGACTTAGTCTCAAAAGACTCCGAGGGCAATCCCCACCATAGTCTTGGGCCTGCTGAACTCAGGGGGAGGGAACATAGATGCCACATCTTGATGGAGGAGTCTCTCCATCGTAAGAGGGTCAGACCGTAAGAAGGGCAGGTAGGATGGGCTTTGTCATTGGAAGATAAAATCCGCCACCGAAAGCAAAGTGGGCCCCACTCCGTTCCTGAGCCTTCATGAGAGTCAGTGACAACAGACCTCATGATGTGAACAGAAGTGTGTCGTCATGAGAAATAAGCAAGCAGGTGTCATGCTGATAAATAAATACAAGCGGGCACTTGGGGCGGGCCGTCAGCTGAGGCTTCCACTCTTGGTTTTGGCTCAGGTCTCATCCTAGGATCATGGGATGGAGCCCCCGCCCCCCACCCCTCTCCGCCAACAGCCCATATCAGGCCCCCGTTGGGCTCCATGCTGAGTGCAGAGTCCGCTTGGTTTCTCCCTCTGCCCCTCCCCTTTTCTCTCTCAAATAAATAAAATAAAATAAAATAAAATAAAATAAAATAAAATAAAATACAATCCTTTCTCCCGCTTCTCGCATTGAGTGGGAGGCTGGGAAGAGATCCATCAAAGATATCGTGCAGGGCCACGGCTCAATGCCTGTGGGCTTGAGAGTCTCCCTCGGCCTATTATCGTAAAGCCTATAAAACTCCCTATATTACTTTTCTATTGCTGCATCACAAATTACCACAAATTTAACAGCTTAAATAACACCCACTTATTACTTCACAGTTTTGTAGGTCAGGAGTCCAGGCAGGTTTGCGCGCAGATTATTGCAACGCTGAAATGAAGACGTCAGTGGCCGGGCTCTGGGGAAGGATCTGGAAATACTCTGGAAATGGAATCTATAGCGGGAGACTCCGGACATCCGTTCTCGGCGGCAGGGTGCCGCCATGGAGGTTTTGACCAGCAGAGGGCGCAAGAACCATGAGCCCTGCCGCCTGAGTTCCCGCTGCCCTAGGCCACCCTGGTCTGAATACCAGCAGCAGCATGTCTCTTGGGAGCTTGTTTGGAAAGGAGAATCTCAGGCCCCCAATCCAGAGCTGCTGAATCAAAAATCTGCGTTTTGCAAAACCCTCAGGAAATTCGTGTACGCATGAAAGTTTGATGGGTGCTGCCTTTTGGTGGTTCTCACTCCAGGCACGTTAGAATCACCGGGGGTGGGAAGGGGGGTGGAGGGTGTAAACACTCCCCATGCAAGAGCTCCCAACCTCCCAGAAAGTCTGATTTTAACGACCCGGAGGCCAGAGTGTTAAAGGCTCCACCGGGGGTTTTTCACATGCACCCGAGAACGAGATTCTCTGCAAGTCTAGCTAGCTCATTCCCGACTGTAGAGAGCCTGGCATGCGAACAAAGCTGTGCTGGAAGCGGGCACACCGCCTGGGTATGGACACTGGAGAAGGACGCAAAGTACCATCCTCGGGGCTCTCCTGGGATGCAAAACCAGACCTCTGGGACCCCTGGGGTTGTGGTGGAGTCAGGGCCAATGTGCAAGACTGAAAAAGTGTTCTCACATCTTCAAAGTGCTTCTAAGATGGGGTTCAAACACCCACTCCTCAGACAGAAAATCTAGTTCCCCGCCTCTTGCTTGGTGGTGGTACCTCTTGGTCTGTGATCCCTGGTCATGACGCTGCCTCCTGGCTTTCACCTTGAAAGCAGGAGACATGTTGATTCTCCCCTGCAGAGTGTCTGCCAAGGAAGCACCATGCACAAGGCTAGTGACCCTGGCACTAGCACCAGGCACCCCTGCTGGGGGTAGAAGTCCCCCCACCCCCCTCCCTGGGAATGGTAGAACCAGGGAGGGGGAGTTCAAGAAAGAAAATACCTGGAGGACAGAGGAGCTCAGCCCCCTTAGGAAGAACTTTTTTTTTTTTTAGGAAGAACTTAAAAAAACTTTTTTTTCTTTGCAGGGGAGGGGCAGAGGAGGGGAGAAGGGGAATCTTAAGCAGGCTCCACACCCAGCGCAGAGCTGGAGGTCGGGCTTGGTCTCAGGATCCTGAGATCATGACCTGAGCTGAAATCAAGGATCAGTTGCCCAACCGACTGAGCCACCCCATCACCCCTAGGAGGAACTTTTAAAAACCTTTCTCCTTCCCCATTGATAAGGTGCTTTGTAATCCACTGCCCTTTAAGGTACAGGACTTCATTCGCACTGTACCTAGACCCACCGCATAGGCTGAGACTACGTTAACGACAGATGTGGGAAGCGGAGTGACAGGGAGGTGAATGGATTAGCTGGAGTTTGCAGGATGAGTCAGTCAAATTTAGGACAAGAAATCACTTTACGAAATGTCCTCATCTGCTAAGTGCTATTTCCGGGATGTGGCAATAGCCGACTTCTTTCCTCACTCGCTGTTCTGGAGCATTTCTGGGGACTTTAGCCTTGTGCTTCCTCCTCCGATCTTCCCCAAATTGAGGGTTTGTTTTTTTATTCTAGAATTATCAATTAATCTTCTATTAAATGTCCACTGACTTCTATGATTTCTCATGTTCGACACAAATTTCACCAAGGATGCGCTAAATTCTCAGTATATGCTAGCAAAATGATAACGATGTCATTATAGCGTTCTTGAATGCAAGGACACTGATTTCCTGTCATATCGCCAGCACTTTAACAAAATATTTATGGAACGAATGAATCACGAATCAAGTGGAGGGATTTGCCAAGTTAAATGGGGGAGGAGGGAGTAGGGGTATATGCAGAGAGAGAAAAGCAATCCAGCCCTGGGCACTCAAGTGCTGTGGTGCCCTGAGAGATGGCATGTGTAGACACACTGTCAGTGCCACAAGAGACCTGGGTTCGTCTTCTCAAATAATGGCCAATGCTCTGTGTCTTACTCCCTTTTCCTGTTCCTCTCCTGTTCCTGTTCCTTTTCTGTGGTGCAGAAAAAGGAAGTTAAAGTCTGGATGTATTTTCTGCTCACATGAAATGCTGTAAAGTTCTTTTTAAAGATTTTCTTTATTTGAGAGAGAGAGAAAGAGAGAGAGAGGCCCAGGGTGATCAGAGGGGAAGGGAGAGGGCAAGGGAGAGAGAGAATCTCAAGCAGGTTCCTTCCGGAGCATGGGCCCCCCACCTGGGGCTCGATCTCATGACCCTGAGATCATGACTTGAGCTGAATCCAAGAGTCTGATGATGCTCAACCTGCCGAGCCACCCAGGCCCTCAATGCTGTGAAGTTCTTTGAAGAGTTCAGAAAACCTCCAGATGTTGACTTCTTCAGTAGGAACTTCCAGCTCTTTCTTCTGTCAAGTGCCTTACTCATCTTGGGTAGAAATCCTTCTCCTTCCGGGGTCCCCAAACAACTCCCCCTCACCAGACATTGGAGGAGGGATGTGGAACGATGTGCTCTGCCTCCATCCCATGTTTCTTCTCTGAGGCTCCACCCCAAGACCCTCTCCCGCCACTGCACACACACACACACACACACACACACCAGCTACCCTGTCCCTTCTCCCATTGCTTCCCTCCCACCATCTCCCGCACCCCAGTGAAAGGGAAGAAAAGCTTTGTTTCTCCATTCACAGATCACAGGGAGGGCTTCCATAAGTGCATGGATGAAAAGACAGAGTATTACAACTAGAGAAGTTTAAAAATGCATAAAAATATTTATGTATATTATTAATAGTTCCATCACATGGATGCTTAGAATTAAAATTATTGGGCTGAACAAATGCAGATCTTTAAAATTTTTATGTTGATCAGGGGTGCCTGGGTGGCTCAGTGGGTTAAGCTTCTGCCTTCAGCTCAGGTCATGATCTCAGGGTCCTGGGATCGAGCCCCACATTGGGCTCTCTGCTCAGAAGGGAACCTGCTTCCCCCTCTCTCTCTGCCTACTGGTGATCTCTCTCTCTCTTTCAAATAAATAAATAAAATCTTTTAAAAAGGAGAAAAATATAAAAATTTTTATTTTGATCAAAGTTTACACACACATAGTAGAAAAGGTAAAATAATTCAGCATGCAGTTGTCTTCTCCACCTCATGCCTTCTCATCCTTGATCCCACTCTCCAGAATCAACCACTCTCTTTTAGTGGACACTTCTGTCTTACTCTTCATGTTTTCAAATAGAAAGTTTATACACAGTCTTGATTTTTTAGCTGTATATATTACCCATTGACTTTTTACTGGACGATGATAAATTATGTCTTACACACATATAATACATATTTACACACATCCTTTCCCACACACCAATATCCTTCCCTCCCATCCAACCTCCCCAGGTCATCATTATTTCATGATTTTTATGAAATCAACACTCAGTGATTCTGTGATTATGATTAGGAAAATGTTAGAGCTGAGCTATGTAGTGTGCAGTGATTTCCATTTTGTCCCCATGCAAGATTTTTGTTTTTCTTTACAACTGAAGTTACCATTTACCATCCCCCCCCCCCCTTTGGAATCACTGAACCTGCTTTTTTTGAACCACTGACCTGGTGGCTCTTTCACAGGCTGCAGAGTTCTCTCACTGGGACTTCCCTTCACCCTCCTGCTAGGTTGACTCCCCTCTCATCTCCCTCCTGGTTTACTCCCTTGTGTTTTGGTGGACATATCTTCTAGAAGCTTCTTGAGAAAAAGAGTGCAATTTTTTGAGACATCCTATGTCTGAAAATTTCTAATCCCGTTTCCTATTGATTGATAGTTTGGTGCCCTTCTATCCATAATGCTTCAACTGTAATTTCTTTTTCTTTCTGGAAGCTTTTAGAACTGATGTTCTGAAGTATCATTATTGTATTTTTTAATTGCGGAGTATAATTGGAGTATAGGTATAATTTTATTATTGTGCTCCACACTTTGTAGGTCCCTTCCAATTTTCAGTTGTGGGATTTTTCTTGTAACATTTCTTTTTTTTTTTTTTAAAGATTTTATTTATTTATTTGACAGACAGAGATCACAAGGAGGCAGAAAGGCAGGCAGAGAGAGAGGGGGAAGCAGGCTCCCTGCCGAGTAGAGAGCCCGATGTGGGGCTGGATCCCAGGACCCTGAGATCATGACTCAAGCCAAGCCAGCGGCTTAACCCACTGAACCACCCAGGCACCCTATCCTCTAATTTTCTTACCTCTTCTCTTACTATCCATTATATCTTACATTCTGCTTTCTAGGAGTTTCCTTTTTTGGCTTAACACTTACAGTGTATATGAAGTACTTTTCCATTCCCATTTCCATATTGCTGCAAGTTTTTAATCATGAATTAATGTTGAATTTTTTGGAATGCTTTTTTCCCTATCTTTTGATCTGTTAATATATTGAATTACATTTATCAATTTTCTTTGTTAAACCGTCCTTGCATTCATAGCATAAACCCAATTGCAAGATTCAGTCTGCTAATATTTTGGGGGATTTTTTTTCATCTATGCTTAATGAGTATAATTTTCCTTTCTCATAATGAGATTGTGTATTTTAGTATCAAGATAATGCTGGCTTTATAAAATGATCTGGGAGAGCTCTCTTCACTTTTCTTTTTTAAGATTTTATTTGACAGAGAGAGACACAGCAAGAGAGGGAACACAAACAGGGAGAGAGGGAGAGGGAGAAGCAGGCTTCCTACCAAGCAGGGAGCCCAATGTGGGGCTCTATGTGGGGCTCGATCCCAGGACCCTAGGATCATGGCCTGAGCCCAAGGCAGATGCTTAACAGCTGAACCACCCAGGCACCCCTTTCTTTGCTTTTCTTTCTGGAAAAAATTTTATATGAAATTGGAATTACTTTTTCCTATTATGTTTGGCAGAACTCTCTGTTAAAACAGTTTGGTCTGTGCTTGTGTGTGTGTGGTCTGATGGGGGAGTTCAGGGAGTGGTGCCAGTAATTAAACTTTTTTAAAAAATAAGTTCTTTTTTAAAAAAATATTTTAATTATTTATTTGACAGAGAGAGAGAGCACGAGCAGAAGGGAGGGGTAGAGGGAGAGGGAGAAGCAATCTCCCTGCTAAGCAGGAGCCTAATGCAGGAATGGATCCCAGGCCCCCGGGATCATGACCTGAGCTGAAGGCAGATGCTTAACCAACTGAGCCACCCAGAGACCCTACTTATTGTGGATGAACCTTTGGGTTGTTTCAGTCTGGGGCTACTGTGAATAAAGCCAGTATTTTCTTGCACATTTCTTTTGGTGGATATTGACCATCTTTTCTCTGGAGTGACAAGCTAGGTTCAATGGTGGCCCTCCCCTACAAAAGATATGTCCACAGCTGAACCCTCAGAATCTGTGAGTGTAACATTGTTTGGGAAAAGGGTCTCTGCAGATGTAATTAAGTTAAAGATTTCAAGATGAGATCATCTTGGATTATATGGGTGGGCCCCAAATCTGGTGACAAAATGTCCTTATGGGAGACACACAGTGGGGAGGGGAAGGCCATTTGAAGACTGAGGTGGAGATGGGGAGTTACAAAACTATCAGCCAAGGAACACTGGGACCCCCACAAGCTGGGAGAGGCATGGAGGGATTCTGTCCTAGAGCCTCTGGAGGAAGCAAAGCCCCTGACTTTGGGCGTCTGAGATCATGAATCTGTGATCATAAGCTCCCAAGTTTGTGATTTTTATGGCACCTCCAGGAAACGAATACAAGTGTCATTTAGAATTTAGTTGTATTGCTATCCATTTAGATTTGTTTGAAATGTGCACAACATTCCAAATGAAATGTTTATAAGTGTTTGGAGTGAGAATTTCCTAAGTCAGACCAACTTTTTCTCCTGTTTCTGAGAATAGGTAGGTTTTTTTCCCCCCAAGATTTTAAAAATTTATTTGGCAGAGAGAGTGAGAGACAGCACGAGCACAAGCAGGGAGAGCTGCAGGCAAAGGGAGAAGCAGGCTCCCCACTGAGCACGGAGCCTGATGTGGGGCTCGATCACGGGACCCCATGATCATGACCTGAGCTGAAGGCAGACAGAATTCTGGTGCCCCAGAGTAGGTAGTGTTTTGCTCAGCGAACGAAAGAGCTGAGAGTGGCCCCAGTGGGCTTGTCGCATGGATGTGCGAACCTCATCAGTGGCAGTGGGCTCCCTCTGAGAGCTGTGTCCCACCCAGAGCTGTCTGTTCCTCTAGTGGCCTGAGCATCTGCTGGTGCGGCCAGCTTTCCGCCGCCTGTCCCTCCTTTGCTCAGGCTTGGAGGGGCAAGGGCGGTTGTTTCCTATTACATTAGTTTTTAAAAATGAATTAAATTAATTTTTAAAATATTTTTTGAAGATTTTATTTACTTATTTGACAGACAGAGATCAAAGTAGGCAGAGAGGCAGGCAGAGAGAGAGGAGGGGAAGCAGGCTCCCTGTTGAGTAGAGAGCCCAATACGGGGCTCGATCCCAGGACCCTGGGACTCTGACCGGAGCTGAAGGCAGAGGCTTTAACCCACTGAGCCACCCAAGCGCCCCAAATATTTTTAAATAAAACAAAAAAAGATGCATAATCCCAGTACATAAAACAGAAACAACAACAACAACAAAAAAAACCACAATGGAACAAAACAACCCTACCAAAGCTGTCGTGTTTGGAGGGCCCTCTGCCTCACAGGCCTGACTGCGGAGCAAAATGAAATCCTTCCAGTTGCTCCCTTGGCCGCTCCAAGGGTGCACATCTTTCTCATTTTAAGAATTTGCCTGGGCGCCTGGGTGGCTCAGTGGTTAAGCCGCTGCCTTCGGCTCAGGTCATGATCTCAGGGTCCTGGGATCGAGTCCCGCATCGGGCTCTCTGCTCAGCAGGGAGCCTGCTTCCTCCTCTCTCTCTCTCTGTCTGCCTCTCTGCCTACTTGTGATTTCTCTCTGTCAAATAAATAAATAAAATCCTTTAAAAAAAAAAAAAAAAAAAAAAGAATTTGCCTAATAGGGGCACGTGGGTGGCTCAGTGGGTTTAGCCTCTGCCTTCGGCTCAGGGCATGATCTCAGGGTCCTGGAATCAAGGCCTGCTTTGGGCTCTCTGCTCAGTGGGGAGCCTGCTTCCCCACCGCCTGCCTCTCTGCCTACTTGTGATCTCTCTCTCTATCAAATAAATAAAAAAAAAAAAAAAAGAATTTGCCTAATAAGTGATGTGGAAAAACACTGAGTTAAACCCAGCCACCACAGGGACATGACCAGCATTCTAGAATTCTTCCATTACTCCTTGCCCTATTTCCCCAGCACCTGCTTTCCAGCATCTTGGGAGTGTGGCTGCTAAAATCACGATCCACAGATGTCCATTCAAACACCATCCCCAATGCGCCCCGCCCCGGAACATGTAATAAAAATTAAAACATCGATTGGGCATTCACTGTGTGCTCAAGCCCAGGCTAAGCGTTTCACTTATATTATCTTTTTTTTTTTTTAAAGATTTTATTTATTTGACACAGAGAGACACAGTGAGAAAGGGAACACAAGCAGGGGGACAAGGAGAGGGAGAAGCAGGCTTCCCAAGAAGCAGGGAGTTCAATGCGGGGCTTGATCCCAGGACTCTGGGATCATGACCCAAGCGGGAGGCAGATGCTTAATGACTGAGCCACCCAGGGACCCCTCACTTATATTATCTTATCAGCATCTCTCTGAACCCCTTGAGGGGGGCGATTCTGTTTGCCGTACTTCACAGGGGAAGGCTGTAAACTCATGGACGACAGGGGTTGTGTCTCTGTCCACGGCTTGATCTCCATTTTCCAGAAAGGAGTCTGACAATGTGTGTCAGGGGGTAGGGGACAGCCTAGAATGTCGCTGCCGTTTATCCGAAGACTCCCTATCAATCGCTGCTGAAAGGAAGCTTTCAATCTGGAAGTTTCCTTGGAGAGTTCCCAGTCCTGGGGAAACAGACGGACATTCCACGGGGAGGCTGCAGGTCACTCCCAAAGCAGCTATGAGTCCTACAGAAAATGTTGTACTTGGTTCCGGCAACTCCTTGCAGAAATGAACTCAAGTGGTCAAAAAAATGTGGTTTTTCAGGTTTCGAGAAGCCGTGCAGGCCACTTTTTCTTAGACCATGTTTTGGGCCCCTCCTTTTGGTTTTTATGGTGGCAATAAAATATGTAAAATGAGAATGCAAAACAGAAAGCTAGGTGCTGGGGAGAAGGAAGAAACCCTTGGGAGTTTCTGGTTGACAACATGCAAAAAAAATCCCTCTTCCTTCCTCCTGCCCTGTTTTTGTCAAGGGGCCTATCCACGGGCAACTCGAGGTACGCTAGGCTTCCTCTCCAGAGAGCCCAAGTTTAGGGGCAGGTCATTGTCTTGGGTTGGGTGTCTTTGCTGTGAGAGGAGCAGCAATGACATTTCCATCCAAGACGCTGAACAGACAAAGCAGAAGTTCACGAGAAACGGAGGCCCCCACAACACTGACTGGGAGGTCAAGGGCGAGGGCGGTCGGTAGGGAACTGTCCAACTTGTCTCAGGGCAGCTGGTTTCCACCTGGCACACATCTGTTTTGTAGAAACTGAACATGGTACAGCCCAGAGGGAGAACGCTCAGGATGCAGGCAAGGAATTGAAGGGGAGGACATCAGAGAATTCGGGACTTTCCAGGGTGGAGAGTGTGGGAAGGAATCTGCTAAAATCAGACATGCTGGGGAAGAAACCTTACGCACACAGAGAGTGTGGGAGAGGTTTGGTGTGGAGTCAAGATTTCCCAGCCCCACGTGGGCACGCTCCGAGAAGAAATCCGAAGTCACAGTTCATTGGAAACAGACAGATCCCGTCAGGGAAGCTTGAAATATCTGGGGAATGCAAATATCACACTATTGCTTATTATTTGTCAGAAATACATAAGCCCACACTCTCTTAGCACCCACGTAGGAGTAGAACACGGAACAGTCAGCCCAGATTCTAACGGTCCGCCACATCTTCGTGGAAGTGGAAAAATACTATAGAAAGGACCCAAAATCTGGACTCCTCAACCCACCATCCCAACCCAGCTGGAAGGAGACTCCAGTGGGTGGTCTCATGAGCCTGCCGCTCCCCTGAATGAGGGGAAGGCAGAAATAATAGACAAGAGGCAGGTGGTTTTCAACCATAGAGCTTTTGGCATAGAGAAACATGGAGGGGGCCTCACGTGGGGTGTTCTTAGGTGGCCTTGCTCCGTGTGAGATTTCATTTCCACACACCAGTCCCTCTCGTTTCGAAGGACATTAGATTCTAATGAGTTTCTTTCTCTCCACAGCCTGGACACCAACCATGAACTGTACTCAGACGTCTGCCTGCAAAGGCAGAGATCGGGAAAGGTATAAACCACGCAGACTGCGAGCCCAATTCCCCACACAGCTCAGCCCCTAAGAAAGAATCTTAAGCTGACCTTGATGTTTCTTTAAGACCATAATCCTGGGCGGGGGGAGAAGGGTGGGTTCGGGAAATGGAGGTACCAGGTGAGGTGGGGACATCTTGACAGCTAGATGTCTTGGGGTGGGTGACCTCCACCAACATGCCTGGGATGCTCAGGCCAGCCCTGACGTGTTTGTCCAGCTGTCCACTGGGCCTGTCCATCTGGAGTTTCTGTAGGCACATCTGCAACCTGTTCTCCTAAATAGAATTCTTGATGTGTTTCAGCAAAACATTTTATTTCAATCTTCCGCTCCCCCTTCAGTGTCAAATCACAGGCTAAGCCTCATGCTGGGCCCCACTCCTAAATACGAACTGATGAGTGAGGATCATGTATTGTTAGGAAAGCATCTAACACAAAAGCCAGGAGACTCTTGAAGAGGAGCAAGGTAGAAGGACTTTCCAACCCAGATATCAAGACTAATTGTAGGGGCACCTGGGTGGCTCAGTGGGTTAAAGCCTCTGCCTTCAGCTCAGGTCATGGTCCCAGGATCCTGGGATCAAGCCCCATGTCAGGCTCTCTGCTCAGCAGGGGGTCTGCTTCCTCCTTCTCTCTCTGCCTGCCTCTCTGCCTACTTGTGATCTCTGTCTGTCAAATAAATAAATAAAATCTTAAAAAAAAAAGACTAATTGTAAAACTATACATATAATTAGAATAATTAGGTATATATAATTAAGGTAGTGTGGGTTTTGCACAGGGATGGACCAGTAGACTCAGGAAGCTCTGAGACACCCATGGATGGATGAATGGATGAATGGATGGATGGAGAAATGAATGGATGGAGAGATGATGGATGGATAGGGAGGTGGATGGATGGATGGATGGATGCTTTATGTCCAACAGAGAGGAATGCAAGGAGACACATAAACGAATGTTCACAGCAGCACTATATTTAATAGCCCAAACTGGAAAGCCCTCAAATGGCCATCAACATAATTGATAAAGTAAGTAGTGGTATTTTCCACAATTTATTTTATCAGTACCATATCCATAGTATATGATATTAAAAATGAACAAATTTCAGCCGTACACAATAGGGGGAATGACTCACAAAGATAATGTCCAATGAAAAAAGCCAAATACAAAAGAACTCAGAGTCTGTGATTCTATTTGTATGAAGTTCAGAAATAGTCAAAACGAAACTCGGGATTTGGGGAATATGTGCATAAGTGGTAAAGCTAAAGAAAAGCCAAGAAAGGGATTTTCAGAGTGGACAGGGTGTACTTTTCTTTGTAGGAAGAAGGAGTTTGATTGGGAAGGCATTTATGGCTTCTAGGGGTGCTGGCAACATGCTTTTTTTGGCCTGGGTGGTGGGTCTGTGGGTTCTTCCTTTATAATTATATATTAAGTCATGGATTTATAGTTTACTTTTATTTTATTTTTTTTAGAGAGAGAGAGCACGGACACACATGCATGCAAACTGGGGAGGGGCAGAGGGAGAGGAGGAGAGAGAGAATCTCAAGCAGGCTCCACACCCAGTGCAGAGCCCAGTGTGGAGCCTGATCTCACGGCCCTGAGATCATGACCTGAGCCAAAATCAAGAGTCGGTCGCTTACCCAACTGAGCCACCTTGGCGCCCCTCTTTTCTTTTCACTGTCTCTCTGAGAAGAAGGACATTCGCCAAACCTAGCGTGGGGATCATTTCACAATATATAGGTCAGTCCTCCAAGCTGTAGAGCTTAAATTACACAGTACACATCACTGTCGGTTATGTCTCAGTAAAACTGGAAAAAAAGACAGGAAAGAACTCTACAAAGAAAAATTCTTTCTCGAAAGTACTTGATGCATGGTGGTGATGCCTACACCCGACAATGCTGTGTTTCCTTGACACCACTGAACCTCACACCTAGAAATGGTTCCGGCGATAACTTCTGTGAGTATCTTGCCACAGTTAAGAAAAATTCCTCAACACCCAGACAGTGACATTAAAACCTCCCTACATTCTTGGAGAGTGACCCCATGTGGGCATTTGGGAAAACTCTCCGTATTGCAAAGATACCAACTGTTGGTTACAGCATGACAATCAGGTTCCCATTGTTTGTTTGTTTCCCCTTGGAACTTGACAAGCTGTCTCTGGTCTAAGAGGAACGAGATAGGAAGCCCTGCTCACCAGACATCAAGATTTCCTTTAATGCTGAAGTAATGATGGCAACATCTCATAGACTCAGGGCTGGACGGAAGATCCACAGAACCAACCTGAGCACCCAGAGACACACATTCCCAGGGTTGGGGGGGACGGGCCATCAGTGGGATGCTGGCTAACCGGGGAGTTGCCCCCCCAAAAACACATCTGGGAACTTAGAGGGCTGCTTTTTTTTTTTTTTTTTAAGATTTTTATTTATTTATTTGACAGAGATCAAAAATAGGCAGAGAGGCAGGCAGAGAGAGAAGGAAGGGAAGTAGGCTCCCTGCTGAGTAGTGGATCCCAGGACCCTGGGATCATGACCTGAGCCGAAGGCAGAGGCTTTAACCCACTGAGCCACTCAGGCACCCCTTAGAGGGCAGCTTTATTCCTCAGAGCAGAAAGCCAGAAACAGCTTGCTGTCCACAGTCAGGGAAGACAGATACAGCTTTGGTGGGGTACTCCCCCAGGGGAAGGCAGCGTTGTAGCAAAATTGTATGAAGGTAACTATCCCTGTGTGGCTGAATCTTAGAAATCACGCTGAGCGAGGAAAGCAAGTCACAGACACCACATGGTGTGGTTCCTTCGCAGAAAGCTCGGGAGCAAGTAAAACTAAAATAATTGTATTGTTTAGGGACGCATACCGACGGGATTTGAAAAATGGCTAAAAATGTGAGGGAATGAGAACTGTCAAGTGAGGGGTGATGGAGAGCCCTGGAAAGGAAGTGGGGTAGGGTGGGCAGGGGCCTAAGGCAGTCACAGGGGTACTCACCAGGGATGTACTGGTTCTCAAATTGGGTGGGGGGCTGTGGGGCTCACCTTGTTAGGCTTTATAACTCAAGTCTGTGATGTAGACACTTTTTGGTAAATGTCAATTATTATGTAATAAAAAGGGGAAAGGAAACGAATAGTGTCCAGACCTAAGCCATGGAGAATACCAGTTTCTACAGACCAGGGAATGGAGAGGGTTGTTCATAAAAATGTCAGCTGGTGCTGCCAGGGAGGGAGAAGGAGAAGAGCCGGAAACTGGGGCATCCCAGAGGCAGAGAGAACCTCCCAGAAGGGTGACGGGTCTCCCAGGTTGTGTCGGAATTCTAAGAGCAGGGCAGGAAGAGGAGGACTGGAAAACGTCCCAGATTTGGTCCCTTAGGGGGCGGAGGCGGGGTTCTGGGGGAATAGTGGGGATGGACAGAAGCTACATTGTGACTGGCTGCCAGCCAACAGGAGAGGTGGGCCAGCAGAGGCTTAGGGCAGTTGAGAGGGAAAGGCAGGCTGGTTGACCTTAGCCTCCACTGTGGGGTGGGTACCCCCACCCCCACTCCATCTCTTCTCCCAGGAACAGCTGGTCAGAGAGGAACACGACTCCGGCCGGACGTGCTATTCTGGACGCAAGGTTGTGACTCTTGGGTCCAGCCAGTACTCCTGGGGGGGAGGGAAGGGCCTGGTCTCTTGTCCTTACTCTGGAAGTCAGAACCCTATGGGGACAGAGGAAACCGTAAGGTATGGATTTTGGGGTGCCTGGGATGGGCCCTGGGGTCCAGTTCTCTTCCACAAGTCGGAGAAACCCTCTCCGGGTCCCAAAGGTCCTTCTTCCCTATTCCCTGGGCAGCCGGGCACCAAGCAGCCCTTTCTGTGTTCTGCTGTGTGGACACAGAGAGACCGATTTGATGTCCCCGGCCCCAGGTGGCTTGTCATACCACAGCCACAGTGCAAGAACTGGCCTCGCTTCCTCCCTGCTGAGGAGGCCACAGCTGGCCACCCTCCCTTTGTTTGCTCTGGGAGGGGTAACTGCTGAGCAAACAGGGAAGGGAAATCCCGGATTCTGTCTCCTCACCGTTACCCAGGCCCGGAGGCCTCTGGCTTCTTCCAGGCCTTGTGCGCGCGCAAGTGTGTGTGTGTGTGTGTGTGTGTGTGTGTAAGGGAGCTAGGGTCACTGGTGTAGAGAAAACCCAGGGCTTGGCCTTGGCGATTGCTCAGACAAAATACCCCCCCCCCCAGGGGCATGATCAGATGGTCCCTGGGCACTACTGTGTACGGGGCCCTGGGCTGGGCACCCCACATGTCAGAGTTCTCTGATGCCGCCCAGCCATCAGAGGATGTGAGCATCAGGATCTCCAGTTTCCAGAAGAGGAAACTGAGGCTCGGGGTCCGGAAGAGAGGACCCTGACAGAGGTGGGAATCCCACCCAGACCTCTCTGACCCTCAGCTCGGCCGGAGCGGTGGGGGAGTGGTTGAGAGGCAGGATTTAACAAGGGCTCCCCCCTTCACTTCTCCTTTTTTCTCCTGCAGCGACTTTGCCATTATCCACGGCCCCCTACTGGGCAGGCGGAGCCCTCCCCATGGCCGAGCTCCTGCCCCAGCTGCCTTGGCCCCCACTGGCTGAGGGTAGCACGGAGGATGCATCAGTGCCCCGGGCCAAGTGGCAGAGCCAGCAGCCAAAGGGTGGTGGGGCAGAGGGCCTGGCCCGTGAGCCCTGGAGGTTCCTGGAGGTGCCCTCCATTTATATCACACCATGCAGTGATGGGGAATCACCCCCGTGCACCCCGACCCCCCAACGCCTGCAGCTGCCGAGGACGCCAGACCCGGACAGTCTGTCCCAGGACAGGTCAGCTGGGTGTTGGGACAAAAAGGAGGTGCTCTCTCCCTCTCTGACACTGCTCCAGGGGGGGCCGACACTGTCCGGGTGCAGGAGCTGAAGGTCACCTGGAACATGGCCTTAGCCCCACATGGGGCCTGACCGGAGGTTGTGAAAGAGGCACATGAACAGAAAGAGGCAACTGGAAACATGTGCTGGGACAAGGGTCCCTGAGCTCTCTGCGCTCCTCTAGACACTGCCTGCTAAGGGGGGGGGGGCACCCCCTTCGGCACACCCCATGTTTTTTAAACTGTGGATCATGACCATTTAAGGACCGTGAAACCAAGGTAGTGCGTTGCGATGAGCACTTTTTCCAAACAGAAACAGGATAGAATTGGAAATACAGTCTGTGAGGTAGTAAGCATAGTTTCCTGCAAATTTTGTGATGTCCCATATATTTCTATATGTCACATAGAGTTTTTGTATTGGAAGCCAGTGTAAAGGGTATGTCTTGCTGCAGCTCATGGCGGCGGGTGGGGGGAGAAGTAAACAAAACTTCTTTGAAGAGACAGCACCCCTGGCACGAGGAGACAGGAGCTGAAGGTTCAAGGCTGCAGGGGGAAAGAAAGAAAGAATATACCAGGCCTGAGTCAAAACACCCAGTGTGGTTTCTTCCAATAATGGATGCTAGATAAGAGTGAAGGTTTATGAACTAGAGCTCTGTGTACCAGCCTAGAGAAGTTTCAGAAACAATGATGATGGAGAAAGCAAGTTGCAAAATGATAGCAGTAGGAGCCTAATAGTGTATCTTTTAAAAGGCATTAAACAATAGGGTATATTGTTGGTGAAGCCATCCTGATATTAAAGCAGCATGGAAAAGTACACAGAAGGAACACACACCAGCTTCAGGGCAGTGGGTACCTTGGGCGCAGGAAAGGAGGGATGGGGAGTTGGGCCTTTGGCTGTGCCTGTAAAAGTTTATTTCTTTTAAAAATGAAAGAAAAGATCTGAAATGAAATGGCAAAATGTCCACATCTATTGGATATGGACGGTAGGGATGACCTTTTTTTTCCTGTTTGAAATAAATAGTCTCTAATTAAAATTTTGTAAGTATTTCAAAAGAAGAAATGGGCCAAGAGAAGTACAGCTGACCCTTAAGCAATGCGGTGTTAGGAGGCACTGACCCACTGTGTGCTGTCAAAAATTCAAGCGTAACTTTTGACTCCCCCAAAACTTAGCTACTAAGAGCCTACTGTTGGCCAGAAAGCTTACCTAGAACATAAGCAATCAATTAATGCATATTTTGTATGTTATCTGTATTATATGCTGTGTTTTTACAATAAAACAAGCTAGAGAAAAAAATGTTTCTAAGAAAATCACAAGACAAAATACATGTGCAGCACTGTACTGTAAAAAAAAAAATCCATGTATAAATGGATTCAAGCATATGTTGTTCAAGGGTCATCTGTATAAAGAGACCAGTGACAGAGGGAGATGGTGGAAGGAGTGCCTCTCTAAGACCTGAGAGAACATCTGTGCAGCAGGAACGGCAAGTGCAAAGGCCCTGTGGCAGGAGTGTGTCTGGCGAAGCTAGGTAAGCTCAGCCATCAGAGTGAATGCAAAAAGGGGAGGAGGAGGCAAAGTCAGAATGGTGACCAGGACCACCCTTGCGCCTTGGGTGGACTTGGCCTAAGGGTGGCCCTTGTCACCACCTTGGGAGGACTTTGCTTTTATCTGGAGTGAGGTGGAGCCACAGGAGGGCTCTGAGCTGGGAGGACCCTAACCTAGCTCTGGGGTTCATAGGTTCTCTCTGGCTGCAGGTCGGGAGCAGACTATAGGAGGTAGGATTGGAAGAGCCAAAGGACTACTGTGCTGTCCTGGACAGGGGCCGTATGAGCCAAGAGTTTAAATTCTGGAGAGATTTTATGCTTGGAGTGGCCAGGGATGGCTGAGAGATTGGATGTGGGTGTGAGGGCAAGAGAGGGGCCAGGAAAGATGAAGTTTGGGGCCTGCCAGTCACCAAAAGGAAGCAGAGTGGGGCTTATTGGGGGACGGGGGCTGCAAAGGTGGGGAGAGAGATGGGAATAGAATTTTTTCAAGCGGTAGGACAGCATGTTGGAGGTAGGGGTGGGGCGCAAGTTCCCGTGCTGGGGTGCCTCTGGCCGAGAGCTGTGAGGTGGGACTCACATTTCCGGGCTTTCACACCAGCAGTCCAGAGACACTAACAGACTCAGACAGTCCCTGCAGGGCTGTGTCCAGCTCTGCAGCCTACCCCGGAGTGACTTGGGCCAAGTCACTTCCCCTCTTTGAGGCAGGGCTTCCCCACCTGTAAAAGGGCTGCAGTCCCCCGCGCTGTCCCGTGGGAATGCCCCTTACCACAGAGTTGGTGAGATCTCCAGGGCCAGAGTGACTTGCCCAAGGTCACAGCACAGTTAAGAGCCAGGGAGGCTGGATTCTAACTTGGTCTGGCTAACGGGGACTGGGACGGTGAGAGGTCCCCAGACCTGGAGGACCTCCTGGGCCAACACTAGGTGAGGGGTGGGTGGGCGGAAACGCACCGGAGGACGGAGGCGGCCTCCAGGTCCCACCCCTTCCCGCCAGCGTTGGTTCCTCGATGCCCATAGCCCCCACCCCTCCGCTTCCCAGAATCTCCATCCAGCCGCCCACCCCACCCCCTCCAACTCGCCCCCCACGCCCCCGCTCCCCGTCTCCGGTTCCAACCCGGGCGGCCGGCAGCTCCCGGCCAGGGGGCAGAAGGGGAGCTGAAAGTACCCTTTCCGAGTATCAGGGGAGAGGGTCGCGGCCCGAGCCAAGGCAGCTGCCATGGCCGCGTTTCATCTGAATCGAATCTGTTTCTCTTTCTGTCCCTCCCTCTCCTCTGTTCACTTCGCTGCCTCCTTCGATTCCCAGCGTCTCTCTTTTCCCTTCCTTTCTCCTGTTTCGGTATCTCCGGCGTCCCAGCCGGAGCGCTCGCCCTCGGTTCCCCGGAGCGCTCGCCCTCCCCCTGCGCCCCCGGCCCTGCGTCTCCAACTCTCACTAGCCGCCTCTCTCCCGCCGGGCCCGTCGGCGCCCCTCCCCCTCACTCCCTCGGTCCGAGGGCCCTCCCGCCGCGCCGCCCCCCTTCCCGCGCGGGCGGGGGCGGCGCCGTGACGCGACGGGGCGGGGGCGGGAAGGGTGAGCTGACGCTGCGGCGGCTCCCGCGGCTCCGGGGCTCTGGCCTTTGTGCGGGCGGCGGGCTGCGGCGGGCGACGCGGGCTACGCGGTCAGGTGGGGGCGGCGGCCCCGGAAGGCGAGGCAGGTGCCCCGCGGGGACGCCCAGCTCAGCCCCGCTCGGCCGGCCCAGCCCTGCGGCCGGGCGCGCCCGCCGCGCCGCATCCATGTTCGAGTAAGGACCCGAGCGGGGGCGCGGCGGGCGGGAGGACGCGGCCGGCTGGTCCGGGGCTGCACGCGCGCCCGGCTCGGGGTTGAGGGGAGGGTGGCGCGACCGGATCCGAGGCGGGAGGGGGGCGGCGGTGGGCGCGACCGGGTGGGGGCGGGGAGGGGGCCGGCGCTGCACTGGGGCCTCGGCGCTGACGGCGGGGGAGAGGAGGGGGCCGACCCAGGCTCGTCACCGCCAGGGCGAGACGCGCCGGGGTGGCGGGGCTTTGGTGGGGGTCCCGGGATCATCCGCGGGGAGCGGGGCCTGCGGGGGAGGGCTCCGGCCTAGCCGGACGCGGTCCGGGAGGCGAAGAGTGGGTGCGAGTCTGACCCCGGGCTTTGGGCCTGGGGTGCAGGCTAGGCGTACACAAGCCCCTCGCTGGCCCGCGCACAGTCCACGGAGCTCGGGAGCAACCCCCATCCCGGCCTGGGCCCCCTCCCACCGCCTCTGTCTGTGGCGAGTCCTGGCGCCGCTGGGGGTGGGGGCTTCGTGGCCGTCCGGCCGGCCTTGTGCCTGAAATTCCCCAGGTCGTGGGGCCGGAATTGACCTCCTCCCTGTCTGGGCCCGCTATGTTTTGGAGTCTCCATTGTAGGTGTCTTGGAAGTGTGTGTCTGCCTGTCTGTATTCCTCCTGTGCATCCTCTGGCTGTGTGTAATTTACGTCAGACTCCATCTGTGGCTCCATGTGTTCCAGTAAATTTCCTGAGTATGTCTGATTGCTGTCTCCAGTTTTGTGTGTGTGTGTGTGTGTGTATGTGAGAGGCTCTGTGTGCGTGGCTGTGACCTTCTGTGGTTGTGTATGTGTGTGATGTGTTATTGCATCCTATCAGACCATGCACGCCTGCTTGTGTGTACACTTCAGATCTCCGAGTGTGCAGAGAGCGGAGATCCTCCCTGGTTGTGCGTGTGTCTGTGAAATTTGCTTCAGATAACATCTGTGGCTCCAGGCCTCTCCGTAAGTTGCCTGTGTGTCCAGTTGTGACTTGGTGGTATGTGGACACAGTGTTTACAGCTATCATCCTTTGTCTCTGTCTGTGCCTATAATTTATCTCTGAACACGTTCACTCTTGGTGCAAATGTAAGTGACTTGTGTGTGTCCCTAGGTGACATTGTGTGTCCAGGGCCTGGATATATGGCTGGAACTGCCTGGGGCTGTGCCTGTAATTTACTTCTGATTACATCTTGGTGTGAAAATTCCTATGTGTCTCCATAATCCGTAGGTGACAGTTCTGTTTGCCTGGGCTTCTGTGTGTATGCAGCGGAGACCCCCGGGGCTTTGTGTGTGTGAGAGCACAAAGAGAGATCCCTTGTGGCTCTCAGTGGGCGCGGGACCCTCTTTCCTGAGACCTCGGGTGTACCCTTGACTGTTCGGAGCAGTAATGACTGCTCACGTTGTTCCCATGCTACAGTTTATAAAGCACGTCTCATGCATTATTTCCATAGCTGGCCACAGTGTTTTTTGTTTTTTTGTGTTTTTTTTTAAGATTTTATTTATTTATTTGACAGAGAGAGATCACAAGTAGGCAGAGAGGCAGGCAGGGGGGAGGGAAGCAGGCTCCCCGCTTAGCAGAGAGCCCGATATGGGGCTCGATCCCAGGACCCCGGGATCATGACCCGAGCCGAAAGCGGAGGCTTTAACCCACTGATCCGCCCAGGCGCCCCTGGCCACTGTGTTTTTAAGCTGTGTCCGTGACCTCCTGGGTCCTTCATGGCTGTGTGAATGTCTGGGTTCTCTGGCGACAACAGAGACTGCTGACCCCTCCGTCCCTTGCCACGTTAGAGCAGTCCTTCACTGTGTCTTCCCCACCAGGCTGTGAACACCAGGAGAGCCGAGCTGACCCTACGGCTTAAATTTATCTACAGGGTACCTGCATCGGCTGAGTTCCTTTGTGACCGCTCTTTTACGTGTATGGCTGTCCCTGTAGAATGTGATTTGCTTTCACCTCTTCTCAGAGACTTTCTTATGGCCATCTGTGTGAATGTCATGTATCTGGAACTTTCTGTGGTTTCTGTGACCCTCTGCAGCTGCACACATGCATCCTGGACAGGCGTGTGTGTGTGTGTGTAACTTCTGGGACTTTGTGGCTGTAGCATACTTATCATGCTGCAGCTGTGTGAATCTTTATTCTAGAATCCTGCGGCTCTGGGTGCAAGGCTGACACACCTGTGGGAGCTCTGCTGTGAGGTGGATGGAGGGGGGAAACTTCTTGCAACGATGGGGAAGTGCCTTTTGCCTATACTGGCTGCGTGGGACCCATACCATGTTTCCCTTAAATGCACACCTGTGTGTGCACTGCCCCTGTTTGACCAGAGGGAGCTCTAGGCCTGTGTAGGCCCAGGAAGTCCGAAGAAAGGTGTCTGCACTGGCAAAACCCTGTTTTCTTCCTAGTCCCTGCCCCCCATAACGGTCCTCCAGCCGCAACGGGCTCCTCCCTTCCCTCTGCAGCAGCCTGCCTGGTTGGGCAGCCTCAGGCCTGTGCCTGCTCTCGAACACTTCCTCTTCCTTCTACAGAAAAGCAAGATCTGGGGGCCATAGGCCCTGCCCTGTCTGTGTGTTATCAGGCCTGTCCTTAGGCACCCTCCTGTAGGCCCGTGGCCGTGGGAGAGTAGGGCAGGTGGAGAAGGCATCTGCATTTCGGGCTAGAGAGGTGAGAAGATGGGGCAGGGGAGGAAAGTGGTCACCCCCTCCTTCAGAACTACTCCTAGCTCACCACTGCCCTCGGGGGAAGCCCAAACTCCTGACCTGGGCCTGAGGGGCCTGGAGGGGGGCGGCCTGTGCCCTCCTGTCCTCCTTCCCCTGCCCTGCTGGCCACCTCACTTCTCAGACCTGCCAGGCTCAGTCCTGTCCCTGAATGCCACACCCCTGTTTCTAACACAGTCTTCCCTTGCGTTTTTGTCTAAGCTACTCTTCATACTCCGGCTGAGCTCAAGTGTGCCCTGCACCCCACCCACCCAGCCACTTAGCCCTCCTTTGTTTCCATGGTCCTCAAACTTAAACGCACTTCCCCATCCTGGGCTCCACCCCCAGAGGTCTACTGTGGATCTCACAAGCCTCAGGGCTGCCTGTGTGGCTCGCGTGGGGGTGCCTGAGCTCAGTGTCTCCATTTGACACGTGTTCTTGTTTTGCTCATCTGGGTTCCCCAACTGGAATGTCAGGTCCCTGCAGGCCAGGACCGTATCTGTTTTGTTCACTTCCGTGTCCCTAGCGCCTGGCGCAGGGCATGTGCTTAATCCGTACTTAGCGTGTGCAGGATGGAGATTGGGGTCAGTGTGGGCCCTGCGCCCTGGGCCAAGGTGTGTGTGTGTGGTCCCCGTCGGGGTCAGCGTTGGCCTCTTGAGCACAGGTGCCCTGGGGCAGGGGCAGGACCTTGGCCTCCGTTTTAGTCCCACAGAACCTACTGATCAAACCAGAGTGCATCTCTCGTGCTGGGATTTATTTGCCCTTGACGTTGAACAACGCAGGGGTGAGGGGTGCTGACCTGCCCTGCAATTGAAAAATCAGTGTATCCCTTCCGACTCCCCCCAAACTTAGCTCCTCATTGTTTACTGATGACCAGAAGCTTATTGATACTGTGAGCGGTCAGTGAACACGTTTTTTGGTATACTATCTGTATTATGTACTGTATTACAATAAAGTAATCTAGACAAAATGGTATTAAGAAAATCATGAAGAAAATACCTTTAGAAGACTGTATTGTATTTATTGAATACGATTTCCGTTTAAGTGGACCCATACAGCTCAAACCTGTGCTGTTCAAGGGTCAGCTGTCTGTTACCTCACTTTCTCCCCCAGTAACCCTGTGAGGTGATGTCATTAGTCCCACCATGGTCAGGAAGAAAATGAGGCACAGGTGCAGACACTTGCCCCCAAGCCACATGGGGAGCAAGTGACTGGGGTTTGCTGAGGGTTGGGCAAGTCTCCCCCTACTTGAATCCCGGTCCTGTGAGGGGAGAGGGGCGCTCAGCCTGTCGGTCCACAGGAGCAAATGGTCCGTGCCCCAGCCTTGTTCTAGATAGTAGGAAGGTGGCTGGAAACATACCCCCACGCCCCGCGGAGTGCAGAGAGGGACAGGACTGCAGGTCAAGTGTCTTAAGTGCTGTGGAAAAAGATGAAGAGGGAGAGGGATTGAGAGGTGGGAGTGTGGTTTGAATAGAGAAGCGAGGAAGCTGACTCAGAGAAGTGTCCACTGAGTAGGAACATGAAGGGGGTGAGGAAGCCTGTCTAGGTAGAGGAACAGGCAAGGGAGGAGCTGGGGAAGAGTGAGCAAGGGGTTGATGAGAGGGTCCAGAGGCTCATTTCCCTCGAGTCAGGTGCAGTGGGCCCGGGGTGGGAGTTTCCCAACCCGACTCAGGCATTCACAGGCCCCCCGCCGGCCACCGGTGGGGAGCAGAGTGGGGGATGGGTGTCAGGGAGACCTGGGAGAAGCCAGCTCCAGGCAAGGGGTGGGGGCGGGGGGGGGGCGTGACAGTGGCCCAGATCACCACCTATTTCATTTATTTACTTACTTATTTTATTCCACAAACTCATTTCCTAAGTGTGACTGGAATGCCTACCCTGGGTCTTGGCCTGGGCAGTACTAGGGACAAAGCAGTGACCAGTACCTTGCTGTCAGGGAGCTCACAGACCTGTGGGGGAAACGGAGCTATTGTTTGACAAGTAACTGCCCAGAAGGAGTCGGGCTGGGGTGGGGGATGCAGAGGCAGAGTGCAGGAGAGTGGTTAGCGACAGGATGGGAGCTGCCAGAGGTCCCTAGGGAGGCACAACTGGAAGCCCTCTCTGAGAGGGAGGGGTAGCAACCAAGAGCCCTGGGAGAGGCACACGAATTCGCCAGACAGGGAAGGCCAGAGGCAGTCCACAGTGAGGGAACAGCATGTGCTAGAGCTTGGAGGCAAGAGAGGGAAGTTTGAGGAGCCCCAGGTGGTCCAGGGACCCCCATCTGCCCCCCTCCCAGAGGTGATGGAGTCCACTGTGGTAGAGTCGTGCCCTGGCTTCAAGCAGCGGTGCATCCTGGGACCGGTGGTTGGTGGCCTCGAGTCCTGGCTTCTACTCCGGGAAGCAGGAATGGTGATACCATCACGTGTCCGGGGTTGCCTGAGGAATACGTAATTGTACGGGGAGCTTGCCAGCGTCTTGGTACGATGCCAGCAAGTGTCCCTCTGCTGCTCCTGCTCTAGCCAGTGCAAGAGCATGCCTGCGGTCACCGATGTTTCTTGAGAGTTCGCTCCGTGTTGGGTACAGTGTTGTGTGCCAGGGACACAGTGGTGACTAAGACCTTAGTTCACAGCCGGAGGTAACAATAGGCAAAATGACTCCAGGTGGTGTGTCCAGTTGGTGTGAAGTGGGCCTTGGGGGCTGGGTCCCCAGGGGAAGAGGAGCATTTGAGCCGAGTAAGACCCTGGTGGGCTGGGATATGGAAGGCCATTCCAGGCAGAGGAAACAGAAGTACAGAGGCCTTGATGTGGGAATGCAGTAGGTGAGCTTAGGGACAAAAGGGCGCTGGGGGTGGGGGAAGCTCAAGTGGAGGGTATGAGCCACGCCAGCGCCTGGGGTGATGAGGTGAGGACTTGGCCTTTACCTGGTGTACAGTGTAGGCCGGAGAGGCTCTGACCAGAAGGGCCCTGACCCAAGTCAGGTTCACAGGCTCCCTCTGGTGTAGGGGGTTGACTGCAGGGGGTGGTGATGGGGACAGGGAACCCAGGGAGACTACTGTGATGTCCTGGGTGGGGGGCGGTGAGGATGGAGGCTGGGACAGGGCGCAGGAGCAGGGGAAATGGGTGTAATGGAAGTAGATTTTGGAGGTAGAGCAGGTGGGACTTGCTAACAGATCAGAAGTGAAGAGTGAACAAGAAGCAAACGAAGCACGTGCTTAGGGTTTTAGCTCCAGCAAGTGAGTGGGGAGGGGCTACTCAAATATTTATGAATGAATTAATAATTTTAAAAATAGCAATCTTCTTGAGAGCTTAACTCTATGCCAGGCGCTACTACAAGCACCTTACACGTAATGATTCACTGAACCACCCCGACAAGCAGACGAGGACACGTACTTAACCACCCATGGGTCCGAGCCGAAGTCACAGACGTGCAGAGTGTTAGGGAGCTGTTCACTCGGTCACACAGCTGGAAGTGGAGTCAAATGGGTGGGTGGGATCCATGGGCTGATATGTGGGCCTCCTAAAACAGACCCGTCCCCATACCCGGCCTGTTTCCCGCCAATGCCCCTCTTTTTCTCCTCCCCCAGCACCACCCCCCACTCCGGTCGGAGCACACCAAGCAGCTCCCCGTCTCTCCGCAAGCGGCTGCAGCTCTTGCCCTCGAGCCGATCCCCACCTGAGCCTGAACCAGGCACCATGGTGGAGAAGGGGTCAGACAGCTCCTCAGAGAAGGGTGGGGTGCCTGGGACACCCAGCACCCAGAGCCTGGGCAGCCGGAACTTCATCCGCAATAGCAAGGTTGGTGCAAGCCCAGTGGGTGGGGAGACGGGGGAAGGGCCGGGGAATTTAGGGGCTCATTCTGACTCCGTTCCTTTTTCTTGCAGAAGATGCAGAGCTGGTACAGTGTAAGTATTGGGCAGGGGGGCTGGAGGGGAGAAAGGTGGGGGACAGGTGCCGGGCTTGGAGCCCTAGGCTGCAGCAGGCAAGGGATTAGGTGCCGGGGTCAGCAGATCTAGGGTCACATCCTGGACTGCCGCTTACTTCCTGTGTGTCCCTGAGTGAGTTGCTTAACTTCTCTGGGTCGGTGTCCGGAGACACTGTCCCAGCCTCACAAAGCCAAAGGGAACTCTTGCTAAGAGTGATGCCAGTGGGTCCCTGGCACAGGCTTACGTGGAAATCAGTAAATGACCGTTTTCCTGCTGGCTAATCTCGTGGGCGGGCTGGGGAAGGCAGCCGGGAGCTAAACTTGAAGCCTCCAAGAGCTGGCCGGGGGCTGAGGAGCCTGAGGGGCTTTTGGGCACTTTGTGGGGCACAAGTAGAGGGGTGTGAACCCCCAGTTGGCTTCTTACCTCCCCACCTCCTCCAGATGCTGAGCCCCACGTACAAACAGCGGAACGAGGACTTCCGGAAACTGTTCAGCAAGCTCCCGGAGGCCGAACGCCTCATCGTGGGTGAGTCCGGCGGCATAGCACCCTTCCCCGGGCTGGGCCCTGGTTCCCTCGCGCTGCCCTCCCGCCTCTCCTGCCTGCGCTGGCAGGCGCAGCGTGTATGACTCGGGTGTCTGCCGTCTCTCCCCTCGGCCGCCTCAGATTACTCCTGTGCCTTGCAGCGCGAGATCCTCCTCCAAGGCCGCCTCTACCTCTCCGAGAACTGGATCTGCTTCTACAGCAACATCTTCCGCTGGGAAACAACAGTGAGCCGACTTGGGGACGAGGAGGGGTGGGCGGACTGGGCCTGGGGCCTCTTCTGACCTGCCTCTCGTCTTCAGATTTCCATCCAGTTGAAGGAAGTGACCTGTCTGAAGAAGGAGAAGACAGCCAAGCTGATCCCCAATGCCATCCAGATCTGCACTGAGAGCGAGAAGGTGAGCCGGAGGACCTGCTGGGGGACTGTGGGCACCGGCCTCAGCCAGCCCCTGCTGCCCCAAGCCCTGCTTATTCTGCACGCTGAGCTCTCAGAATCCCTTGCTTTCTGTCTATTCCCCTGCCACCCCTATTGGCCTGGCCTAGGCTCCCATCACCTCTGACGCAGACCCCCCTGCACTCCCTCGTGTCAGTGCCTGTGGTCTTCCCTCTCCTCACCCCTACCACAGCTGCCCAGGGATCATATTAATAGTAGAATTCTTCCCTCCCACATACCTATCAACTCAGAAGTCCCCTCTCCTTGGAAGCCTTCCCTGACGCTCTGTTCTATCCTGATGATTGTTGCCTCGTGGTCCCAAGATGGCTGCCTGACACCAATGACTCAGACAGGAAGGGAATGGGGGGAGACTTCCCAGCAGACTTCCCTTTGTGGAATTAGGTGATCATCCCTCCTGGTCAAAGGAGACTAGAAGAGTGCTCTGGGCTATGCCTGTTTCCTGCCCTGGACTGGGAGCTTGGGGGCTGGGGCCAGGGGCCATCACCTCATGGGGACGCAGTCTGGTGCCAGGCTAGGCACAGGATAAACATTCTGTAGAGTGAATAAAGGGACGAATGAATGGATACATCAGGATGGAGATCCAGGCACAAAGTGCGGGTGGTGACGGAGCTTCCCCTCGCTCTGACCATGTCTGCCCCCGCACGCTCACAGCTCCCTCTCTCCTGCAGCATTTCTTCACCTCCTTTGGGGCCCGGGACCGCTGCTTCCTCCTCATCTTCCGCCTCTGGCAGAATGCACTGCTTGAAAAGGTGGGTCTGGGTGAGAGTGGATGGGGGATTGAGGTAGGGGGGGATCCTGGAGCCAGGAGATCCAAACTGGGGGAGCTGGAGGGCCCCTTCACTCTCCTCCATGGGCACAGGCCTGCCTTGCCTACAGCTTCCTGCCTAGACTCCAGCAGGGACCACCACGGGCCCCAGTGCCTGGTCCTGCCCCCACCGACCTGTATCCGTGTCTCCGTGGCCCTTGCTTCACCGCCACAAATGCAGAATGCTCTGAAAATGAGAAGGTGCCTTTGTGTGTGCCATAGCAAGGTCCGGCCCCAAGCTGACACAGCTGTTTCTAGTCTATGGCAGAACTCTCTAATAGAATTTTCCACTAAAATCAACGTATTCTCCATCCGTGCTGTCAAATATGGCAGCCGCTGGCCACACGGGCCTGTTGAACTCTCAGAAAGTGGATAGGGTAGCTGGAGATCTGTGTTTTTCACTTCATTTTGATTTGCTTAAACTTAAACGGCTCCACGTGCTTCGTGAACAGCACAGACCTACGTTTACCTCCGTGTGACCGTTCATATGTTTTAGGACAAGAAATATTGACGTGTTCAACTCGGGTGCATCTTAGATGTGATCGTAATTCAACATAAAGTTATCATGTCTGTTCAATATTGAATATTCCAGTGATTCTCAAGCTCTGTAGCTTCCAGAACCCTCTTTAAAATAATGGTAGACTCTCCACAGAGCTTTTGTTTAAGGGGGTTAAATCTACCAATAGTTACTGTATTAGAAGTGGAAACTGGGGAATTCTTAACCACAAGAATACACGAGCACACACTGCATGAGCCCCCAGAAAAAGATAGTGTCACGTGTCACATAGCCTCTGGAAAATTCCACTGTACAGTGGAATAGTGTGAGAATAAAAGTGAAAAAGGCAAGAAGTATCTTATACTACTAGTAACACTTAGCCACACTTATGAAAATAATTTTGGTGGCATGGACCTCCTGAAAGGCTTGGGGGATCCCCAGGAATCCTTGGACCACCCTTGGAGAACCTTTGATATATTGTGCATTGTGTACTAAATATAATATAGTCATCATTATTGGTCCCATGTTACTACGTGCAGTACAGGCACTGCCTCTCTTTCCTAGATCTGCAACTTTCTTAATCTTGACATATGTCTTGCCCCAAGACATTTTGTGTAAGGGCTTTTATTAAACATGGCATATTCCGATGGCCTACTGTGGGCTGGCCCCCAGGCTCCCCAAGCCAGCTGTGGTTGCATGAGTTTGTACAGGTGGCTGCAAGTCACAGAAAGTCACAGAAAACTCAACCACATGTGCTTTAAGCAAAAAGACACTGAATTACTTCCTGAGTAATAATAGTAGCAAATATTTCAGGTGCTGCTGGGTGCCAGGCACTGCTCTGAGCATTACACGCAGTAATTCACTTTGTCTTCACAACCACCCTAGTGAAGCGTGGAGGGATAGCCTTGCCCGTAGTCATGAGGGTTTTCATGTGGCAGAGCTGAGGTTGTGACCCATGGCAGTTAGATTCTGTATCATGCTAATGCTCTCCTCTTACGAGAGGTCTGGAGACAGGCAGCCCAGGGCGGGTTTGAGGGCTCTCCCCCGTACCCCCTATGCCATAAAGACCCCAGCTCTTGTTTATTCTTCCACACTGTCTGCCTTCTGCATGTTGATGTTTTATCCACATGCTTGTTGCCTCATGGTTACAAGATGGCTGCCACAGCCCTTGACATCACGTCCTCCATCACAAAAGTGTCCAAAAGTGAAGGAGAAAATGGGTGGGTAAAAAGGGCACTTTCCTTTTTCAGGGAAGGAAAACCCCTCTTTAAGCCAATTGCTCTTTGCATGTCTTCGGCTAGAACTGGCTAACAGGACCACCTCAGTTGCAAAGGAAAGATGGAAAACTTGGTGTAAACCAGTTATAATTTATCCCTAGGGCTGGGGAAGATTTTCGCCCTGAACAAATTGGGTTTCTGCTGGTGGGGAGGGAGGATGGCTGGATGTCAGGTGGGCATGGTCCATGTCTGCGACTACTGGCTGACAAAACCAAGCAGGCCAAACCTGCTTTCCAGCTGTACCACACTCCTGTCCTGTCCCCTCGGGGGCAGCTCCAGCTGTGCCCATCCTTAGAGGTGATGGTGCTGGAGCAGGAGTCCAAGAGAGGGTCATGGCCTCCAGGGAGAGGGAGGGCAGGGGAGGGTTCAACGTTCAAGCCCTGGAGCCAGACTGCTAGGGTTGGGGTTTCCGCTCCATCACCGAGGAGCTGAGTGACCCAGGGCAAGTCACTGAACGCCATCAGAGAGGGCCATTCCCTACTTCATAGCAGCCAGAGCTGGGCCCAGAATAAGTGCTCGGGCAGATTAGCTCTCCTGAGGCAGGCTTGCCCAGGGGTCAGCTCCAAGATGCAAAAGCAGTCCCCCCACCCCCACTCCCCGGGGGTCACATCTCGCCACTGCCACTGGAGCACCTCTGTGCCTCAGCATCATTGCTTTAAAACAATGATGTTAGTGCTTTATAGAATTGTTCTAGAAGATTCAGTGAGTTTGCCCACAGGGCGCCTGGTAATAACACGGTGGCTGGCTGCCTTGCTGCTGGGCTGTCACTGCACTTCCGTCTCAGGCCTCCAGCCACTGTGGCCAGGAGCACTTAGGAAAGCAGTCCAGGGCAGGACAGCATGGCGGGTGGGAGCGTTGGCTCTGGGGTCCAGCTGCATGTAGAACCCTGAGTTGCCCCAGGTCGCTTGTGGGACCTCGGGCGCGTGACTTCCACTCCCCCGGCCTCATCTTCTCCTCTGTAAGTCTGGGAATGCTACCCTGTGGATGTGAGAGTCTTGTGAGGACCTAAGGGGACAGTCCTGAGCACCCTGAGTCCCTGTGAGGGGGCGGATGGAACTGGAGACTGGAGGGGGGACACTGCTGCCCCCTTGTGGACACCACGGGAATGCTGGCCTGAGGGCTAGCGGGGCTGGGGCTGAGAAGGGCTCTGGGAAAGTGGAGGCCAACCCCATGTTCTGTCTGCCCAGACGCTGAGCCCCCGTGAGCTCTGGCACTTGGTACATCAGTGCTATGGCTCCGAGCTGGGCCTCACCAGCGAGGATGAGGACTATGTCTGCCCCTTGCAGCTGAATGGTCTAGGGTGAGTCAGAGGTTGGTGGCTGGTTCCCGGGGTAGGGGGAGACGACAGGCTCTGTGTGCAGAGCTCCTGGAGTCCCGGGTGGACTGAGGTGGGCATAGAGTCTGGGAAACCAGGTGGGCATAGAGTCTGGGCATAGTGTGGGGTGCAAAGATACAGCAGTCCCATACCCTACCTTTCCCCCACAGGAGCTCCAAAGAAGTGGGAGACGTGATCGCCCTGAGTGATATCACCCCCTCGGGGGCAGCTGACAACAGCCAAGAGCCGAGCCCGGTGGGCTCGCGCCGTGGTCGCATCACCCCCAACCTTTCCCGAGCCAGCAGTGATGCAGACCATGGGGTGAGCAGAGAATGGGGCTGAGAGTGGATGCTGATGGCAAGAGACAGAGGACGGTGGGGGGGGGGGGTGTCAGAGAGAGGAACAGACTGAGAGGTGGTGGTGGGATGGGGAGGGGACCGACAGGGCCAGAGAAGAGGCGGATGGAGGGATAAGGGAGAGGATGGACAGAGGGATGGGATGGAGCTAAGGTGGGCAAAGGAAACAGAATGAGAGAGAGAGGTGAAAGGGCAGAAGACAGGAAGACACTGAGACAGAAGAAGCAAGGCTTGGATGGATGGATGGATGGAAGGAACGATGGACTGACAGAGCTGGACAGACAAGGCACGGAAGGATAGACAGAAGGGCACAAGAGGCATGAGAAGGTTTATGGCCCAGGCACCCAGGACAGGCCTGATAGGGGCTGAGGGGGCCCTCATCTGGGCAGCCCCAGGGCCCCTTGTGGCTCGGCTGGAAGCTTCGTGCACACGCGAACCCCCAGCGTCAAGTTTCCTCCAGTCTCCATCCTTATGGCCAATGTGGGCACACGGGGTGGGGGAGCCCTCAGGCTGGAATGGAGGGGGACAGAGCTGGAGTCAGCCTTTCTCTGCAGGCCGAGGAGGACAAGGAGGAGCAGACGGACAGCCAGCCAGATGCCTCCTCCAGCCAGACCGTGACCCCGGTGGCTGAACCACCGAGCACTGAGCCGACCCCGCCTGAGGGGCCCACCTCCCTGGGCCCCTTGGACCTGCTGCGCAGTGAGGAGCTGTTGACAGACACGAGCAACTCTTCCTCGTCCACAGGGGAGGAAGGTGAGGCAGGTGGCCCCAGGCATTTGCTTTGCTTCCACGGGACAGCCCCTGCTCAGACTGGCGTCAGCATGGGATTGGCTGGCTCCTCGGACTAAAAAGTCCAGGGGGTGCAGGCATTCAGATGGTGCTGTTAGAAATCTGTCTGTCTAGCTCTGGCTCGAAGGCAGCAGAGCGGATGGGTAAGAGCACAGACTGTGAGCCAGGCTGCCCGGGCCCAAATGCTGGCCACACTGCCTCCTAGCTGGGTAACGTGGGCACATTATTTAACGCTTCGAGCCTCATTTTTCTCATCCGAAAAATGGGATTAGCAATAATCCTGCCCACTTCATGGGGTCGATGTTAAGAGAATGAAAGTGAGTTAATGTTTGTAAAGTGCTCAGGCCCGTCGGTGCTGGCTCTTCTTATTACTCTTTCCATTTCCCATTTGCCGGCTTCCTTCTTAGGTAGCCTCCATTCTTGGGTGGAGGGGGGCACAGAGAGCCCCAAAACAGCCTCCCACCACCAAGCCTAGCAGGGAGAAAGCCTGCTTTTCCCACCAGAGGCACCAGAATCTCTAGGGTTGGCTCTGATTGGTCCACCTTGGATCCCAGGCCTGCCCCTGAACCAATCACAGCAGCTGAGAGCCCAGGCTGATTGGGACCATCAGAGGCCTACCCCTGTGATGCCAGTGACAGCAGTCCCCTGGGTCTGGGCGTGTGCTGCTCCATGAACCGATCACAGTGGCTCTGGCTGGCTGAGTGGGGGGACATGTGCCTGCCCTAAAGCCACCCCTGGGGCAGAAAGGGGCCAAGTGGTGCTCCGGTCCGTGTCCACCCCAGCCCGCGAGGATGGGGCTGCCCTTCCACTGCGCGAGGCCTGGGAGTGGAGAGGAGCGGTCACCCAAGGGAAGCGGAGGCACTGCTCCAAGGAGGGAGCAATGCAGCCCCTGCCGTCCTTCCCTGTCCCCCAGCTGACCTGGCCGCCTTGCTGCCCGATCTCTCCGGCCGGCTCCTCATCAACTCCGTCTTCCACGTGGGAGCCGAGCGGCTGCAGCAGATGCTTTTCTCAGATTCGCCCTTCCTGCAGGGCTTCCTGCAGCAGTGCAAGTTTACAGGTCAGGTGGCCGAGCTCCCCTGGCTGCAAGGGAGGAGTGGGGGGCGTGGAAGCAGGAGACCAGCAAGCCCTGCAGAGCAGATGTGGCCCAGGGGATGGTGGGCAAGTGAGAAGCCACATCCGCGAGACCAGACCAGACGGGCTCTGCCTCTTAACTAGCTGAATGGCCTCAGGCAGGGTTCTGAGCCTCTTTGCCTCCATTTCTTCCTCTGTCCATGTGTTAGGAGCATGATAACAGTCCCTGCTGTAACCAGGTCTCCTGAGAGCTGTATGAGTCGATAACTAGACACGTGCTAAGAGCAGTGGTATACAGTAAGCACTTAATAAACGCAAGTTGACAATCACACATTTAGTGGCCGCCCTGTCAGATTTGTACGGAGGCCAGGATAGACGAAGTCTATGATCTAGTGAGAATGACAGTAAACAGACACACAAATAAGTCACAGATGTGCGGGGACAGAGTGCCAGAGGGGAGTCTGTGTCCTGAGGGGTCTCAGGAGAAGCTCCTGGAAGGATGTGATGAAGGAACCAAGGTCTGAAGGAGGAGCTCTTCTGGGGAAAGGCAAGGAGATGGGAGAGAAACCCAGGAGGCCAGCGGGGTATCTGCAAAGGCCCTGAGGCCGGGGACAGACACTGGGAGAATCCCTTGAAGCTGGGCCTCTGTGGCCATGTGTGGTGAGGTGAAGCCACAGTGCCAGGTGGCACAGAAGGGTTCACGGTGGGACCAGCTGAACCGCTCAGGAGGCTGTGGGAGGGATTCAAGCAGGGGAGGGGCTAGTCAGTTAGTCGTCTTTCCTCTGTTTCTTTTTTTGTGTTGATGAAGATGAGTCAGGTAGAATTTTCTGCAGAATGAGAGAGACCGTGCCTTGGTTTGGGGCCCCACAGTCCTCCAAAACTATGCTCATGTCCTGGAGGGACAGGCACATCAGACTGAGGAACTCAGATTCTGTCCGGGGGCCCTGGAGAGCCATGGACTGTTCTAGGCAGGTTATGGGCAGGGGCAGGCTTGGCTTTAAGAAGCTACCCCTGGACCTCAGAGGTGGAGATCGAGACCAGAAACTCAGGGGGGTAGAATGGGACCCTGGGCAGGCAGGGATGGACTGAACGAGGAGCGATGTTCGGTTTAAGTGAACACAAGGAGGAGAGAGTGTCCAGGGCAGGGCCCAGGGCTCTGGAGGAGTCTGGAGTATGGTGAGGCCACCCCTGCACTGGGATCCCGAGAGGAAGGGGGATGCTGAGGCCAGTGTGGGACCTCCTGGGTGTGAGGTGTCTGGGGAACTCCCGAGGGAAGGTGTTCAGGAGGTCACAGGACCCTAGGTCTGAGGCACACAGGAGAAGCCAGGACTGGTACAGAGAGGGAAACTGAGGCTGCAGAAGCGGATGAGATGGCCCCAGGATGAGTGACAAGCATAGGGAAGAGAGAGGTCCCAGCTCAGAGTCTTAACCAACATCTGAGGTTTTAGGGCTCCAGAAGGAAGGATGGGGCACGGGGGCAGGGTAGGTTTGGGGGCGAGGTCCCGGAGCACTAGAATGGTCCAAAAAAGTCTAGTTCCCACAGCCTGTGGGCAGAAGACTGGAGAATGGTGTCCTCATTTTGTCCCTTCCTCCCTGCCTCTCCCAGATGTGACCTTGAGTCCCTGGAGTGGCGACAACAAGTGCCACCAGCGCCGAGTGCTGACGTACACCATCCCCATCAGCAACCCCCTGGGCCCCAAGAGCGCCTCCGTGGTGGAGACACAGGTGGGGCCGGGTGGAGGGCAGAGTGGCAGGCTGGGCAGCCCGGGCTGGCTTCGGGGGGCCCTGACTCCCTCCTCCCTCCTCCCCACAGACACTGTTCCGGCGCGGCCCCCAGGCGGGCGGCTGCGTGGTGGACTCCGAGGTGCTGACCCAGGGCATCCCGTACCAGGACTACTTCTACACTGCCCACCGCTACTGCATCCTGGGCCTTGCCCGCAACAAGGCCCGGCTGCGGTGAGCAGTGGCCCGGCCCCTCCCCTGACAGAGTCCCCTCCCTCAGGGAGAGGTGGCAGAACAGCCCCAGGGCTTTGGCCTGAGCCAACGGGCCCAGAGCTGCAGTCCACCAGGATGGGGAAGGGGGCGAGGGACAGGTCTGGGGGAAGATGAGCTCAGTTTGTGGTGGGCTAAGCTGTCTTTTGGACCCCGGGTGGAGCTGCGGCACAGCAGCAAGACGGAAGAATCCGGGCCAGGTGCGGGCCTAACTGCGGGAGGCACAGGGCATTGCTAAATCTGGGAGACTTGCCAAGGTGTGTCGGTTTGGCCTGTGGGTGACAAGGGACCCTCTCTGAATTGGGGGAAGGAAAGCACCTCCTTGGGGTGATCGGAGTCAGACCCTGACCCCCTCCTCCTGTCCCCCGCGACCCCAGGGTGTCCTCTGAGATCCGCTACCGGAAGCAGCCCTGGAGCCTCGTGAAGTCTCTCATCGAGAAGAACTCCTGGAGCGGCATTGAAGATTACTTCCACCACCTGGGTAGGGGGAGGTCGGCCCGGCTGGGGATGGGGTGGTGGCCCGGCTGGCCGGGTGCAGCCACGCAGAGGCCCCTCCTGCGTCCACAGAGCGGGAGCTTGCCAAGGCGGAGAAGCTGTCCCTGGAGGAAGGTGGGAAGGACGCGCGCACACTGCTGTCAGGCCTGCGGCGACGCAAGCGGCCCCTGAGCTGGAGGGGTCATGGCGACGGGCCCCAGCACCCAGACCCGGACCCCTGCGCCCGGGCGGGCATGCACACCTCAGGTGTGTCCCCTCGGGCCGGGCCGGGGCCCTGGTGGGTGTGCTGGCATGGCTCTGTCTGATGGCACGGTGCTCTCCTTCAGGTTCCCTCAGCTCTCGCTTCTCTGAACCGTCCGCGGACCCAGGCCCTGGGGCAGGCGTCCCCAGCGCCCTGGTTCTCATCAGCGTGGTGTGAGTAAGGGGCCAGGGCTGTGGGGTCAGACAGGCCTGGATCTGCATTCTGGTTGTGTGACCTCGGGCAGGCGTCTGGCCTCTCTGGGCCTCTTTGGGCATCTAGTGGAGTGGGAGTGTGGGCTCACTTTTTAGCATAGCGGAGATGGAGGGAGAAGATATTTGGAATGTGCCCAGTGTGTGGTGGAGAAGTCTGTCCCTGCTGGGAGAGCGAGGCCCTGAGGGCTTTGGGAGGTCAGAGGAGCCTGACAGCCTGGGGGCAGGGAGGGCTTTCTGGGTGAGCAGGCACCCAGAGGAGGTAGAATGAGGGGAACCGGGAAAGATGTGGGGAGAAAGCTGTCATACATCTCAGTCCTATTTTCTGTGTCCAGCCCTAAGCTGGGGGGCACTGGGGACACAGAGCTGACTAGAGACCTGACAGCAGGCCAGGGTGCTGGGGGACAGGGCCGGGACAGGGAAGCTGCGGAAAAGCAGAGGATTCCTGAGCTGAGACCATGGAGGGTGAAGCAGGGACACCCGGGAGCACAGAGGCCAGGGATAGGGGAGGTGGGGACAGACAGGAAACTCTGAGGATGTGGAAGTGAGGTCTGAGCTTCCAGCAGACCCTGCAGGTGAGAGTCAGCTTGGTCACACACTCAGCCTCTCTGGGCCTCAGTTTCCCTGCGCCCAAAGTCCAGAGAGGGGCCATGTGGCACACTCGAGGGGCGGGGCAGGCTCTCACCTCTTTTGTCTTCCTGTTGCTGCCTCCCCAGGATCTGTGTGAGGTATGGCCCTGCTTCCTGCACCCTCCTCCCTTCTCCCCTCAACCCCTAGCTGCAGCCCCTTCTCCTGACCCTGAGTCCCCAGCTCTCCCAGCCAGGCAGCCTGCTGTGGCCATCAGGGGCGAGGCCTGGATGCGATCCCTGACTTTGCTGCTTAGGGACTATGTGACTGTAGGCATGTCAGTCACCCTCTCTGATTCCACTTTCTCCTCTGGAAAGCGGGGTGATCGTGATGCCCCTTTGTGGTTTGGTTGTGTGGGTGCTGACGTTGGAGAGCCTCTGTGTCCAGACGCTGACCTCTGACCCCTGCCCTCAGCCTCATCGTCCTCATCGCCCTCAATGTCCTCCTCTTTTACCGCCTCTGGTCCCTGGAGAGGACGGCCCACACCTTCGAGTCCTGGCACAGTCTGGCCCTGGCCAAGGGGTGAGTGGGGGGCCCGAGGGGGCTGGGGACTTGGGCGGGTCGGGCGAGGCCGCCACCCAGCTCAGGCCCTGCGCCCCTTGCAGCAAGTTCCCCCAGACGGCCACGGAGTGGGCGGAGATCCTCGCCCTCCAGAAGCAGTTCCACAGCGTTGAAGTGCACAAGTGGAGACAGATCCTGCGGGCATCCGTGGAACTCCTCGATGAGGTGCGGCTGTGGGGCTGCAGGGCCCTGGGTTCGGATCCTGGTGTGAGGCTACCTCTGGGCCTCAGTTTCTTCCTCTGTACAAGGAGGAAGCCAGTCCTATTCCTCAGCTCCCAGGGTTGCTGGAAAAATGGAAGAAAGAGGTGGCTCGCAGCCAAGGAAAAATGTCCACGGTGTCTGACTTCAGGCATAGCTGGGGACAGCCACCCTCATGCCATCTCCTGCCTCTGCCCACTGCCAGGGTTGGCTTTATTTGGTGGTATCCTACCCTCCTGCCCTTGACCAAGGTGGCAGCTGCCGCTCCGGCTGACACGCAAGGGGAAGGGCTCGTTCTCACTGGCCGCTGGGCTTGCCTGTCCATCCCTGAACCCATCACAGTGGCTGGGGGGCAGGCGAGGCTTGGTCCTTGAATCCCACTCCCACTAAGGGGTCACATGAGGGTGGGAAAGAGTTCCTCCCAAGGATGCGAGGAGGGTCTCCTCTCCAGAAGGGGTTGCCCCGAACATTGTCTGTAGTGCAGTGGCTGCATCTCTGCAGACGGCCACGTTCAAGTTCCGCTGTGTGACGTTGTACGAGTGACTACACCATTGCCAGCCTTGGCTTCCTCCTCTGTACATGCTGTTACCTCAGAGATGGGCGTGAAGATCAAATGAGTTAACGTTGGAATAGTGCTCGTAGTAAACACTGCGCGTGTCTCTGCGGTTATTAGCCTGAGCCCAGTGCCCGCGCACAGCAGGAGCTCCGTTAATGTGGTGGTGGGTCAGCACAAAGGTCAGGTACTGGGGTGGTACGTAAGGTGGGAGGAGGAGGGGTGGGAAGCGGAGGAGAGGCTGGCATTGGCTGGGTGCCCAAGGATATCAGAGCCCGAGTTGGGGCATGACGGCGAAATTGTGTGTGGTCACTGGAGACCATAACGTGGAACCCACCTCGGGGGGCTTTGTTGCACCCTGAAACCAGGCTGGCGGGGAGATGCTCGTGCTGGGAAGGCTGCGCAGAACAGGGCAGGAGGCGATCGAGGCTGGGGTCACATCACCCAGAGAGAGGGATGGCATGGCCTCCCCATCCTAAGTTAAATGCTGATGATTTTCCTCTTAAATTGCCAAGGACACAGAGTTGACTCCACAGATGCGTTTACCGCAGACTCCGATGGAACTGGGCTGTCCTGTGAGCCAGTTTGCTTCTCCAGGCCAACCTGTGTTGCCCTGCATCTAAGCGGTGGGGGGGGGGGGGGGGGGGGGCGGCGGCTAAGGTCTGAGAAGCCCAGAATTCCCCAAGGTCACACAGCAGGGAGTAAGAAGAGCTCCTGTGCCAAGTGCTAGGTGTTCGGCCATCAGAGCCCTGAACTCATCCTGGGATCTTTCAGCTGGGGAGCCTGGGACAGTTATGGGGCTTGCCCATGACCACCCAGTACATAGCAGGGATGTGCCCGGAACCTGGGCCATTGGGACTCCTTCCTTCACCAGCATCTTAGAAGTTAAACTGGGGGCAGTACGGCTCCACTGTTTTCACGGGGTGACCTTGGTTGGGGACATGATCTCTTTGGAGCCTCCCCAGTTCCTCAACGGCGGGAAACCCTGCCAGCACTCACCTCCCACCTGCCCACTTCTTCCTCCCAGATGAAGTTCTCGCTGGAGAAGCTGCATCAAGGCATCACTGTCTCGGACCCTCCCTTCGACTCCCAGCCACGGCCTGATGACAGCTTCTCCTGAGGAACCTCAGCCCCACGGCCGACCCCCCTAACGGATAGACGGACACAGAGCCTCGGTGGCCACTGCTGGCACGGTGTGAGCGCCGGGAGCCTCCCGCCCACCCCTCCCCGTGGCCCAGCCAGGGGCCACACAGACATGGGGACCACAGAACCGAGATGCACTTTAGACCAGCGTGTGCAAGTCCAGCTGCCGTCACCGGCCCAGCCAGGGAGCTGGCCTGGCCCCCCGCTAACTTATTTTGCCCAGCTGGGGTTGTGGGGGGCGCCTCTGGGGTGCACGATTCCCTCAGCTCTGGGTTTAATGTATTATATTTATTTGGGGCCGACGGAAAGCCCCAATAAAGGGTTGGAAACAGCTGTGGCTGTGCCTGCAGGGTCCCCGGGAGTGGGCGGGGGTCTCCTGTGGTGCTGGAAGGGGGAATCTGTCCATTTTCCAGGGGCCCAAGTCACTCACATGATCTGGGATTCTTCAGCATCTTTCACGGGCTTTGTGTCTTTGGGGTCCAGTGTCAGAGCTGTGAGGGCATATGCAGGTGCCTGGATGCCTGGGTTCAGATCCTACCCCTGATCCTTAGCAGTCACGTGACCCAAGTCAAGCCTTCTGAGCTTCCCAGTTTCCCCTTCTGTACAATGGGCGTTAAGAGCGGCACTTGTCTCCCGGGGTTCTTAGAAGTGAATAGTCCTACACCTGCCCTGAGTTTCTGAGTCAGCAGCTCTGGGTGGGCTGAGAGTGTGCACTTCCGACAAGCTCCCTGGATCCCACTTTGCGAGCCACTCTGACAAGCTCTGCGTTAATGAGTGTGGCGCCTCACAATGGGGCCTGGCGCAGAGTGAGTATTTAGCTGATGTTCCTCATCATGGAAGAGTGGGGGGGAGAGGAAGTGACTCCTGTAGTAAGCACCAAATGGGGGCCAGACTTTGTGGCAAGGGCTGGTGCTCGTTTAAGTCTCATGGTGACTCCGTGAGATGGGGGGAGGCCGATAGGTATGTGTCTGAGGCCACTGCAGGCCTGTCCCTGGTGTCTCCACACTTAGATGCAGGGTCATGTCCCCTGCAGGACCCTACCACGGCCTGTACAGGTTGAGGCCATCTGGAACCATCTTGCTAATGAAGAAATGGTCTTAGAGGCCAAGTCTCTGGTCCAGGTAGAACCCAGGTGTGTCTCATTCAACCCTGTTCTGGTAGCAGAGTGAGTGAGAGATAAGGAGAGACCTTTGACATGTCACAGGCTGTGAGAAACTTCTTAATAAATGGCTTGGGACAGAGGACTGTAGGGAGGGGGTTGGATGGAGGTGGGAGGGACCACGGGTGGCAAAGGGCCAAGCCAGCCTCCCCTCTCGCTATGTGAACATGGCGAGTTACCTACTCTGGGCTTCCGTTTCCTATACCTGTTAACTGGGAATAGTGACAAAACCCACCTCGTGGGAAGAATTGCAGTTAATATTAGTAAAGCGCTGAGAACAGCACCAAGCCCACGGTAGCTGCTCAGTGAACACCAGCTTGTAAGGCTGTGAGTGGGTGCCCTTGCCCAGTGCCTAAGGCCTGTCCTCACTGCCACTGCTAGGAGGAGGGCTCGGTACAGCAAGAGTTATTTTCTGCAAGGCAATTTCACAGCCCAGGAAGTGTTGGCACAGAGGCCCAGACCACAAAGGTGTCCAGTGTCCCCGGCTTCCTGTTTCTCTGCCCCAAGCCTGCCCCACACCCTGGTTCCTCTTGCTCAGCGGGACTGGGTCAGGGGGATCCTGGAACTTCACTGCACCCAGAACTGGAGGCCAGGACCTGAGCAGCCAGCCCGAAGTCTCACTCCCATCTGAGTCCTGACAGCCCAGAGCCCACACCCCCAACCTCTAAACCCCAGCATTGCTGGGGCAGGATCCCAGACCCACCTGAGGCCGGCTATATGACCCTAGGCAAGGGCATGAGGCACTCTCAGCCTCAGTTTCTTCTTCCGTAAAATGGGGATAATAATAGAACTTGCTGCCCATGATGGGGTGGGGGGTGGAAATGGATCTGGCGTATCAGAAGGGCTCTACCGTTGGCATTTATTCACTTGATCAAACATCTGTAATGTGCCAGGCATAGTAACAGGTGCTGGGAACACAGTGGTGCATGGGGTGGTATCCTCACCTGGCGGCCTCTTTGTAGTCCAGGGCTGGAGGGCCAGGCGTTGGGAGGAAGATATATATAAAGGAAGAGTATAATGTGAGTGATAACTGTGGTGGAAAAAACCAAAATGAATAAATTTGGTCAAGTAAGGGACAGGGGAGGCAGTTTCCTGGGAAAGGACAGAAGATCTGATGAAGGTGACATTGGGGCCAAGAGCTGCAGGAGAAGAGGGAGTGAGCCTCTTGGTCACCAGTGGGAAGAGTGGTCCAGGCAGAGGGAAGAACAAGGTGGGCAAAGGCCCTGAGGCAGAAATAAGTCTGGTGTGCTGAGAACCGGCAGCAGGGTCCTGGACAGTGGTGGTGGTTGGGGGGGGGGGTGGTAACATCAGAGACCAGGGACCCTCCTCCTGAAACATTGTACCCCCAGGCCCCCAGAGCAGGGTCTCTGGTCTAGATCTAGCGCGACCCAGCTGCTAGTCTGAAGTATTCTTGGTGCCCTACCCGACACCCCCATCTCATAACTACTTGGGTTCCAGCACAGTGACCTCCAGCCCCGGATGTCAGGGAGCTGAAGGGGAGATCACTTGGAGGTCCGAGCTGAGTCCCCCTCCATCCCACGAGGATGACCTCCATAAACTGAAGTCGGAAGCCCTGTCCCCCAAACGCCCTCTAAGCCCTTCCGTGACTCTGGAGGTGACCTTTCCCAGACTCCGATGCTGGGGGTCCCCAGAGTCGAGAGGGGTCAGGGACACCCAGGCCATCCGCCCATGCCCAAAAGCCGCGGCCCCTGCGCCACCCGGAGAGGCCGGTGCAGCGGGCGCCTCCTGGGCCGCTGCGGCAAAGGCTGGGCGGCCGCGCCCTCCCCCCGCGGTGATTCATCCCGCCCCCTCCCGCTCCCTCCTCCCTCCCCAGGCCGCCGCCGCCGCCGCCGCCGCCGCCGCCGCCGCTGCAGTGCGCAGGAGACCGCGGCCCGCGCCCTAGCGCGCCCGAGCCGGAGCGGGGCCGGGGTCGGTGCACCTGGCGAATGCGCCCGGCTGCGCGCGCCAGCGCAGCAGCCCGAGCAGCGGCCGCCGCCCGCGCGGCGGGGATGCCCGGACGCCGGGCCCCGGGGCTGGGCCCCCGGCGGTAACCGGAGCGGGGGGGCCGCGCCCCCCCTCTGCCCCCCCTCGCCGGTCCCAGAGCCGCAGCAGCTGCGCCCGCGCGCTCCCGGGGACATTCTAACCACCGCCCGGGCCCGCTGCCTCTTGCCCCGCTATTAATATCGGCGGCCCGGGAGGGGGGCGCAGCGGGCGCCGCGCAGCCATGGGGACACTGCTGGCCTTGGTGGTCGGCGCGGCACTGGGTGAGTGCGCGGGGCGGGGAAGTGCGCGGCGTGGGGCACGGCCCGGGCAGTGGCCCGGCGGTGGGGTGAGCGCGTGGGACCCGGGACGGCGGGCAGAGGGCTGCCCCCCCCCCCCCGCGGCCCACTCCCCGGCCTGGCTAAGTCCGCTTCCGAAGTTGTGAGCGCGGGGAGCGGGGCGGGGGAGGGCGGTGGAGGTGCGGGTGGGCGAGCGCAGGCGGGGGCCGGGCTGGCACAGCTCGGCGGCTGCGGGCGCCCAGCCGGGGGCGAGGAAACGCGGAGTCAGCTGCTCCCGGAGCCCCGCAGGCTGCAATGTGACACCCACAGCCGCGGGAGGGGGTGGGGGAAGGCGGCGCCCGGAGACTGGGACGGGGGAGACCTAGAGACATGGAGAGATGGGGACGCAAGGGAAGGCGCGAGAGGCGCAGCGACTCGGAGTACTCCGGAGCGCTCCGCCGAGACTGGGAGTCGGAAATAACGGGGGAGAAGGAGACCGAGAAGGTTGCAGAGTGTGCCAGAGAGAAGACGAGAAGCGAGTTAGGAATGGGAGCACCGGAGAGACAAACTTGAGAGAGGCAGGAGAGACGGAGACACAGGTAGACACTGGCAGAGGTGGAGTTTAAAAGGGACAGGGAAAGGTGGAGAGAGAGACCGGGAGAGGCCGACGGAGCCTGGAAAGAGAACACAAAGTGATACAGACTCCGTAAGGGATATAAAGTAAGGGAGACACAGAGGTGTTCAAGGAGTTAGAAAGAGCAGCAGAGGAAGACAAGGAGTTCCCAAGATTCACAGAAGGAGAGACTCCGGGGACACGGAAACAGACCCGGAGCTGGAGCCAGAGAGGCTCAGCATTATCTGGTGAGCGCTGGGGCTGAGGAAGGGGGAGGCAGGTGAGAATACGGAGGAGGCACCCAAGAGGACTGGAATCCAGTGGGGGGTGCAAAGTCCCTGAGGCTGCAAAGAGCTCAATGTGTTTCAAGAAGCTGATAGGACGTGGGAGAGGGGTTTGGAGCTGAGGAGCCTGGGGGTAGGGCGACAGGGGCCAGAGAAGCTGGGTAGGGGTTGGGGAACTGGAGAGCTGGGTTGGAGGGTAGGGCTGCCCTGGTTCCAGCTCCCCCCGTGACCCCTCTGAGGCCTTGCCTTCTCCCAACCCCTTCTCTGGGGCTAGGGAAATGACTCGGTCCCCCTTGAACTTCTAACGCATCTGGAATTCTAGTTCCACCACCTAAATGCTGCGGTACTATGGGCAGGGGGACTTCCTAAGAAGGGGTACATGGGTGTCTACTTGGATACAGAGCAGAGATTCTGAGTTACTTCCCACAGCGACAGCCCTATGTTGTTTGGGTGGGTGGGGGGCTTCTTGCGTCGCAAGCCCCCTGCTGGGGCTTTACCTCACTGGTGGAATCTGCCGAGCAACCCCTCCAAGCAGAGATGACCGTTTGCGGGAAACTGAGGCCAGAGGTGATGAGGGACTCGCCAAGGGCACACAGCAAGTGGCAGGGCCAGGCTGAGCGTCTGGTTCTGTCCGTTCGTATTCATTATCGAGGGGAAACAGATGGTTTCCGAGAGGCCGGAGAGCCAAGAGCCAGCAAGCCTGGCATTGGGTGCTGGGCGCCCCTGTTCCACCTGAGCCTGCTGTCCCTGCAGTGTCCTCAGCCTGGGGGGGCTGCGTGGAGGTGGACTCAGAGACCGAGGCCGTGTACGGAATGACCTTCAAAATTCTGTGCATCTCCTGCAAGCGACGCAGCGAGACCACCGCCGAGACCTTCACGGAGTGGACCTTCCGCCAGAAGGGCACTGAGGAGTTCGTCAAGGTGTGTGTGTGTGGGGGGGGTGGGCACAGGTGCAGGGCGGCGGGCCTCTGTGCGGGACATGGTGGCAGGCAGCAAGGCAGCATGTGGGGGGGGGGCGGGGGGGTGGTATTTGCTCATTTCCGATAATGTGCTATTTGTGATGACCCGGATTCAGATTCCAGCTCCACCCCTGTTTGGCTGCTGCCCTTGGGCCAGGAACGGGGCCTCTCTGAGCCTCAGTTTCCTTCTGTGTAAAGACGGGGTGGCGGTGGGCTCTAGCTCATAGGCTTGGGTGAGGGTTGATCCGGTTGTTGCCCTGGCACACGGTGGCACAAAGATTCAATACCAGCAAGGCCGTCTCCGGTAGTCATCATGAAAGATGCAGAACTTTCCCGCCTTCCTTTACATTATATGTATTTTGATCTACACATTGAGGAGGCTCCGCAGACTCACAGCGCCTCCCAGAGCAGTGGGGTCTGCTGTGGCTGAGATTGGACTCCTCTCTGCCTGGCTGAGGGGTGTGCCTGGTGAGAGTGAAAGCCAGGAAGGCTGAAAGAGGGCTGGGGTTGGGGAATGCCTGAGGAATATGTACATGAGTGTGCGTTCCTGGCCCAGGGACACAGTCAGGGTCAGGGTCACCCAGGGCACCATCCTCACCCCTGTGCCCTCCATGCCCGGGGTCATGGTGGCCACCTGTGTGTCCGCTGTCTCTCTGAGTGTCAGGGCGAGGGACAGAATGGGCTGGGCGAGGGTGGGGGGAGGGGACGGGCGCAGACAGTGACCGGCCCGGCTTGCCCCCCAGATCCTGCGCTATGAGAACGAGGTCCTACAGCTGGAGGAGGATGAGCGTTTTGAGGGCCGGGTGGTGTGGAACGGCAGCCGGGGCACCAAGGACCTGCAGGACCTGTCCATCTTCATCACCAACGTCACCTACAACCACTCCGGCGATTACGAATGCCACGTCTACCGCCTGCTCTTCTTTGAGAACTACGAGCACAACACCAGCGTCGTCAAAAAGATCCACCTTGAGGTGGTGGACAAAGGTGAGTCCGGCCCTGCCTGCACCCTCGCCCCTGTTGCCCACTGGCAGCCAGATGGTGGGACAGATGGCAGGCAGGGGACAGGCTGGCTCCACGCCTGGGCCGGGCGAACGCCCACAGCAGCAGAGGGGAGCTGCACCTTCCCTCCCCAGCCCCAGCTCTGGCTTTACCTTTCCTTTCAACCTGCCTTGGAGCCCCAGCAGACCCCTTCCGGAAAAGTTCTGGATGCAAAACTGCCACCTGTGCTGTGGGACGTCAGGCAGGTGTCCTCCTGTCTCTGTGGAAGGGCTGTCCCATGGGAAACAGGCTGATAACGGTAGCCATCTCTCATCGAAGTGTGAGGATGGAGCAGTGGGTGGGTGTCAGCTGCCCAGGTAGTGGGAATGACAGTGGAGGTTCCGACTGTCCGGTAGCCTCAGCCCCTCCTCCCTTTGTCACCCTGGCTGAAGAGATAAGAGTGTGTCCCCTGAAGCAGAGCTCCTGAAATTCCACTGTGTGAGTGAGCGTCCTGGGAGACCTTGGCTCAGCAGACCCTGGCTGCATTTCTAACAAGCTCTCGGCAAAGCCAAAGCGGCAGGTGTGGGGCCACAGCGTACAGCAAAGATCTCAGGCGTTTGGGGACATTGCATCATTTTGGCTCCAGCTGCCTTGGATCCCTTCTCTGAACCATCTTCCGATGGGTGTAAATTGGAATTTTCCAGGGCCAGAGGGCCCATTGGCTTAGAGTCAGGAAGCTATCCCAGAACCTGAGGCACCAAAGAACCACGGCAAGTATGTCCTGTGGGGCCCACGGCGCCCGCACATTATCACGGGACTGTGCATTGTCCTTCCTTTCCCCAAGAGGGGTGCAGTCCCTCATGGAGCCTCCCCACCCACCCTCCCGGCTAGGGGCTGCTGCTGTCCACACTTTACAGACGGGAAACCCCAGGCTCAGGGAGGTAAAATTACGTGGCCGAGATCGCAGAGCTGGGACCTGGATTTGAACCCAACCAAGCATGTGTGACTGCCGTATCTGTTCTTGGCGTGATTCACTACACTCTGCTGTCAGCCAGAGCCTGTGGGTTTCTTTTGATAATTAGCATTTTTACGTTTGTTATCAAAGTGAACCAGCAGGATTCAGCGCAGGAGGCAAGTCTGAGCTCCTCTTTGCTGTAGGTCACGATGCTGGGTGGGCGGCCACCCACGGATATGGAAGATGGAGCCCCGCCCCTGGGAGTGGCTGGAACAAGAACCGCCCCCAAATCCTGTGGCTTCACAAAAATCTGTGTCAATCCTCTCTTGGGAATCAGTGCGGAGGCCAGGGGTCAGGAGAGCAGGGAGGTTCCCAGGTTCCTTCCGTCCTACTGCTTCTTGAGCTCTGCCCTTGTGGGTCGGAAGCTGGGGATGGAGCACACCCTGGACCCAGCAGAGCCCCATTTAAACTTGATCTAGCATATTCTACCACCTCCCAGAGCCTGTGTTCTTCACATTTACCAAAGGCAGAGCTTTGTATGCTGTCTTCCCAGAGTCTATGGGAGTATCCAACATACTCTAGTGGTTTTTCTTTCTTATCACCATAGTATGGTATTTTATATTACTATATACTATACTATTTAACATTACCAAACACACAACAGTGTTTTTATCATAGTCCATCATACTAGAGTATTTTTATCTTTACCCACAATGCTATAGTATTTTAGACTAATCATACTGTAGTATTTGAAAGTTTTACTTGTTCTACTGTATTCATTGTCAGCCAGCATACTGTCGTATTTTTACCATTACTCGTCACACCACAGTGACCCCTCTGCCTCAGTTCCTCCTTTGTGAAATGGGGGAATGACAGTCCCGCCTCCTGAAATGTCTGTGTGGCTTGGTGGAGTTTACATTGGACATACGTTGCCTTTTACCCAATGCTTCCTTGGCTATGGTCGTTTCCAGAGCAGGGAATTGCTCAGAGCCTGCATTCAGTTAAACACTTGGAGTTGAATCCCGGCTCCGAATCTGGTCCTGGGCCGTGCGTCCTTGCCAGAGCCGCCCCCTTACTGAGCCACAGTGTTCTTGTCTGAAAAATCGGCTGCAGAGCCGTGCCAGTCACTGTCCTAATCCGATGGGGAGAGCAGGAGATACCAGATTACCTAACTCCATCAGAGCCCCGAGTTCCAGGAGCAGGGAGGAAAATGCTGAAGATGCGCGCTTTACCCAACCACAGTCCAACTCAGTGTGCTTCCTGAGGTCAGCTGATGTGGGAAGCCAGCACTCTCTCTATCCTTGGGGGTGTTTCAGAGACGCAGGGAGATGCTCACACAAAGAATTTAGCACAGAGTCTGGCTGGAAGCACGCGTTCTTCGTATGACACGCATTCCGAACTTTTGAATGAATGAATGATGTTGAGTCCTTGCCCCAGCTCCTCCCGGCAGAGAAGCAGGGGAGAAACACCCAGCCCTGTGCCCTCTTTCCCTCTGGCCCAGAAAGCGTCGGTGCCATCTGCACGAGGAGCAGCAGAGAGTGCCCACTGATGGGAGGAAAGTCCATGTGAGGACAGCGGGGACAAATGAGATCCTGGTCACCCGGAAGGAGAGGCCCCAGGAGTATGGGGCGGACACCTGTGAAATCCGGCCAGGGACGTCACAGTGGCCTTCGCTTCTGGTTCCCTGGCTGAGCACATCCCCTCCACAGTTTAAATTTAGGCTAAGTGAGAGGAAGCTGCCGATGGCAAGAGCCAGTGTGGTGAAAAGGACAGAAGGTTTCCGGAAAATGTCGGTGAATAGCCAACAGTTGGGCAGTGTGCCGACCGCAAGCCCATCCATGCGTGTTACAGGGATTAACTCGTGTTCTCTTCCCAGTAACCCCGTGAGGAGACATGAGTACTGTCACTTCCCGGTTTACAGAGGGGAAGTTGAGGCTCAGAGAGGTTGAGTCATTTGCCCAAGGTTACACAGCTGGCAAGTAGCAGAGTTGGAATCTGAATCTGAGCCTTCTGGTTGCAAAGCTGCAGCTCCCGGGGAACCTGCAGCCGCCTGAATGAAACAGATGCCCCCTCCAGCCACACAGGGAGGCAGGCTAAGGGGGATCCCAAAGCCCCCTGGACAGTGGTTAGTTATTAAGAATCCCAGTGATGGGGCGCCCAGGTGGCTCAGTTGGTTAAGCATCCCACTCTTGATCTCAGCTCGGGTCTTGATCTCAGGGTTGCAAGTTCAAGCCCCGCACTGGGCTCTAAAAGAAAATAGGAATGATGGTAACAATGATGACTCTAGGGAAGCAGCATGGTCCCGTTGGCAGACCAGGCCCAGGGAGGCCAGGTCACCTGGCCAGACTCATACCCCGCACGCTTGGGGCACCTCAGGCTTCCTGAGCCTGGCCTTCATGGCCCCCTGACCCTGCTTGCCCTTGCAGCCAACAGAGACATGGCGTCCATCGTGTCAGAGATCATGATGTATGTGCTCATCGTGGTGTTGACCATATGGCTCGTGGCAGAGATGGTTTACTGCTACAAGAAGATCGCTGCAGCCACTGAGGCCGCCGCACAAGAGAACGCGTGAGTGGCGCCGGTGGGGGTGGGGTCAGGTGACCCAGACACATGGGTTTCCCAGAGGGGTACGTCCATCTGCTGTTGTGGATGGGTAAGGTCAGGCCCCAGTGCCTTCCCCTCAGGACTCAGAATCTGACCCCCTGAGTCCCCTCCTGCCTCAGACTCAGGACTCCAGGCCCCATGCCTGGGCTTCCCGTGGATCCCTGGATGTCCAGCCCGAAGGCCCCACCTCTCTAACTCCAAACCCTGTGCACCTGGGGCAGAGACCCCCACCCTCCTCAGTTTCCCCCGGGGTGGGCCAGACTGATGATGCTGGTCATTGTACCCCTGGCCTTTGCCCCTACAGCTCAGAATACCTGGCCATCACCTCAGAAAGCAAGGAGAACTGTACGGGTGTCCAGGTGGCCGAATAGCCCCAGTAAGGTAGGTGGGTGGACAAGGGGCTGGAGGGCCTGGGCGGGGGTCAACTGGCTGGATCCCTGACACCTGTCTCTCCCTCACCTTTAGGCCCTGGGCTCCACCTCAAGGAAGAGCCAGCCCTGATGGGGAACATCTGGGCACAGCCTGCCCCCAATGGGGGTTGGCCATTCCTGGACCTCCACGAGCCTCAGAGTCCTGCCAACGGAGCCGCCTGGGTGGGAGGGGGCAGGGGGCTTGGCTCACACCCCCAATCCAGCCTACTTCCTCCTGCCCCATCACCCACCCGCGCCATGCATGATGGGTAAAGCAATACTGCCCCTGTCCCCACCCCTGCTTCTGCTGCCTGTTTAGGAGGGGGGCGGTGAGGCGGGGGCAGCGGCTCCGCATCCTTCCTTCTTGCTGATTTGCACACATTGGCCGCTTCAGATGCACACTACTGGGGCCCAGCACCCCCTCCCCTCCTCCCCCACCCAGCGGGGGCGGGGTCCGGATGGGGCGGCACAGTTTGGGGCAGGGGGTTTCTGGGACCCACTCCGACCGAAGACCCCCCCGGCGACACTTCCCTCCTTCCTCTGGCTGGACCTGGGGTCCCCTCTCCCTGTGATGCACTCTTGCCCCAGCCCCGCCCTGCCCTCTCTCACCAGCCTTGGACTGGGGCCACTTAGGAAGGCCCATTCAGCCTCTTCTCTCTTCACACAAGTAGTTTTGTTCATGAAATAAAGATTCTTGGACTTGATTCAGAGTCTCTCTCTTGAGCCCTGTCACCCTCTCCAAAAGCCTTGGTCCCCCCCACCTCCAACGCGCTTTTGGGTGCACATTCAGGGAAAGGGAGGGGGAAGGAACAGGTGGGTGAGTCTCAGCGACTTAGCACTTGATTAGTGGGCGTGGGGTGGGGGGGTGTCATTAGCTCAGCGGGGAGGGCGGGAGGGGGCCAGAGAGGAGTCACGGGGGCAGCAGGGCAGGGAAGGGTGGCATGGAGGGAAGAGAGGGGATGCCTGAGTTTGGGGGTTTGCTGAGTTCCTAGTAGGGTGGCTCTCTCTGCTGTGGTGGGAGCTGGGGAGGGGCGAGGGAAGGAGAGGAAGATGCAGGTAGAGGGAGTGGCAGAGAGAGACTAGGGGCTGCCAGCTCCAGCACCCCCCTCCCAGCAGGAGCCCTTGTGGGAGGCTGTGGCTCTGTGTGGGGCGAGAGTGGGGTGAGCAGCTGCCGCCTGTGTTTGGGTGCATGGCTGTCCGCTAGCAGGTGGCTGCCGGTGACCCTTGTGTGTCTGGGTGTTTATCTGGCCTGGGGTCTGACGTGGATCGCTCCTGGCTGCTGGCGGGACAGTGTGTATCCGCCTGTGGACACTTCCGGCCCCTTGGCCTGGACCTCAGCGCTTGGTGCTGCCTTTTCCGGCCCAAGCCCCCCCATCCCCCCCACATGCAGGACTTCCAGGCTCCAGAGGTCACGGCTGCAGGCAGCAGAAAGGCTGCCAAAGCAAACCAGCCCCCGTGACTTGTTGGAAGGCAGCTGGGGGGAGGGGGCTGGAGCCGAAGTTGGGGGAGGGAGGGGTCTGGGGCCAAGGCTGGGGCAGGGACCAGGACGGCCTTGTTCAGGAGCTGGAACATGGGGACAGGAAGTGGCAGGGAGCAGTAGCAGGCCTGGGTTCAGCTTGGGGATGGGGGTGGCGAGCTAGAAGGGGCAGGGGTGGCTAGGGAGGCAGTAAGGCTCGAGCTGGGGCCGGTGGGAGTAAGGCAGGGGCTGTGCGGGTGGCAGGAGAAGCGGCAGGAGCAACCCCTCCAACCCCTCCCAGCCTGCTTTGTCTGCCCAAAGCCCCTGCCGTCAGGCCAAACCTGTCCCAGCTCCCACCTCCCCTAAGAATGGCACACCTGGGCCCCTTCCAGGCCGGAGGGAGGCGATGAGGTTGCGGGCCCAGCCAGGTCCAGCCCTTGCAAACCCTGCCCCGCCTGCCAGGTGGCCTCCAGCGCTGCCAATCCCTTTGCCCTGCCCCTCCCCGCCCCTTCCCCCGCCTCCCGCCCGGCCCCCTCCTCCTCAGGTGAGGCAGCCAGGCCTAGCAGGCCCCACGCTGCTGCCTCTGCCTCCGGGCCACCGCTGCCGTGGGCCACCATGCTCCTGCCCAGGCCCGGAGACTGACCCGAAGAGGGCACCATCTCTCAGCTGCGGCCCCACCTGCCGGACCCCAGGGTAAGGACCAGGGCCCTCAGTTCCAGGCCCAAGGCACGGGTGCCCTCGTCCCCACACAACCTAATGTCCACCTCCCAATAGCGGGATTCCTGGGGACCCCAAGAGTGGGCTCTCAGACGTCGCTCCAAGGACCTCGGAGCTCCAGCTGCCTCCCGCTCAGACTCTGAGTTTGGGTCCCGGGTCTCCTCTTCCCTCAGACTCAGGAGTCCGGGCCCCTACGCCCCTCCTCCCACATACCCAGTTGTTCTGAGCCCCTAGATCCTTCTTTCCCCAGGACCCAAAAGTTCAAACCCCCAGGTGTCTCTGATTCCTCAGAGCTGGGAGTTCAGACCCTCGGTCTCTTCCTCCCCCAGACCCAGGCAAGAGGCCCCCACCCCTGCAAATCCAGGAGTCCCCTGGCTGCTGGTCAGACACTGACCCCATCCTTGAACCCAGCCTGATCTGCGTCTGTGATCACGGCGTGCTCTGGCCAGGGCCCAGTCCGTCCAGCCTCCCTGGATGGACGCCTGGGACTGGGGGCACTGGGGCTGGGCTCGGCTCCCCTAGGCCCTGCCTCTCTGTTCATCTCCCCACAGGTCCCACCCCGGGCCCGGGAGGTCAGCCAGGGAATCATTAACAAGAGTCCGTGACATGGCGGAGAAGGAGGGTGAGTCCCCCTTTCCTTGAGTCCCAACTTTGGCTCGGCCTGGCGCCCCTCCCTCTGTGCTCTGCTCCCAACCCTCCGCCCTCTCAGAGCCCCCTCTCTCTGGCACCCCTCCTGAGCGCATCCCCACCCCCTTCTGAAGTCTCCTCCACCCGATTAACTATTAACCAAATTTTCTGTGGGGCTGTGCCACCACCTGCCTTCCTGCCTACGCCATACGACCTTCCTGGCTCCTTGCCTCAGTTTCCCCTCACACTCCAGTGATGTCTTAGCTAACCCTGGACCTGTACCCCACTTGGGGCTAAGGTGGGAAGACCAGCTATCACGGTTATGGACACAGACTCTGGAGATGAACACACATGCCTGTATTCAAATCTGCTTCCGCCCCTTTTTAGCAGTGTGCTCTTGTACAAGTGACGTCCTATCTCTGGGCTCCATTTCCCCCGCACCCTAGGTCATGCATGGATCCTAAGGCTACCTGCCTAGCGACCCACAGGGTTTGCTGAGAGCGTGGAACCCACACAAGGCACCGGCGTGGAGCTTAGCGTGTGAGACACACGCCATGAACCAGAGTTGTCATGATCATGACAGAGGCCAGCGAGCCTGTGTCTCAGGGACCCAAGACCCCCACCAATTCCAGACATTCCTCCCACCTCTTAGCACTGTGGGCAAAAGAGCAGAGGGAGGACTTTGGACTCAGCTGGGATGGATGGAGAGGAGACAGCGCAGAGAAACCGCTCCAGGAATGATGCGAGCAGCTGCCTGGGTGGCTGGCCCTGAGGGGCCCTTGGCAGACTCTAAACAGCTTGTCTCCCTCTTAACCTCCACCCCTCTGGGGAGCCAGCTGGAGGGGCTTACCCTCTCTGGGTCTCAGTGTTCATCTGGAAAATGGAACTGGGGTGACTGCACCCCGCCAGGGTGATGTGAGAGTTTCAAGGGCATGAGAGGCCGGGAGGGCTGGTTGTATTGGCTGAAATGAGCCGTGTGGATCACTGGCCTCCTGGGCTCTAGCAGTTAGCAAATCAAGTCCCAGACCACACAGCTAGGGCCCAGAGCAAACCCAGGCTCCCAGTGGTTCAGGAGTGGGGCCACTGTACCCTTGGTGAGCAGGTGGCTGGCAGAGCCTAGACCCTTCGGGACGATTTTCCTCCTGGAGCTGACTGAAGGGAGTCTGCAGGGCCCTGGCCCCGGCCACTGCAAGAATGAACCAGGGAGAAAAGCAGATCATGCCTGGAAGGATGGCCAGAGATGGTCTGGGGACAGAGAGAACTGAGGCTGAGTGAGCTCTGGTGCATTTTCCAGGCAGCTTGGCCTGGTCCTGTGGTTGCATCCTGCTGTCAGGGCTGGAGCTGGTGATCAAACCTGGACCCAGACGTGCAAAGGTTCTGGTGCTCTGCTTACTTGCTGGGTGACCCTGGATAGGTGGCTGTGCCTCTTCTGGGTCTCCTTTCCTCATCTGCAAGCCGGGGATGATGGTAATGACACCTTCCTTATAAACACCTGCTGTGAGGCTGGAAGGAAGGTGCAGGACAGGGCCCCTGGGGACTTGGAATTGGAGGAGGTTGACACCCAGGGTGAGCTGGGACTAGGTAGGGGGCGCCCAGCAAAGGGAAGGGCAGCCAGCTGGAGAATTCAGGTATTTCTGGAGGCCATGTGGGAAGTGGAGCTGGGAAAGTGATGAGGGGGTGTGAGCCGGTCCCTGGGGACTGTTGCTGGTGAAGGGCCCGTGGAGGCCCCGGCAATGCCAGGTGTCTCCACAAGATGGCGCTGGTAGTCATTCTTTGTTGCTTTTATTCTGGCTTGTGTTTTTACAAGTTCTGTGGGTTTGGTTGCTTGTCGGAAGCTCTGTCAGGGGCCTGATAAATGACCCATAAGGCTGTCTGGGAATTTGGGGAAACAGGTTCTGACTCCTAAACCTCTAACAGCCATGCTTACATCCTAGATAGGCTGGCATCACAGGGCTGAGGGTCTTAGACTCTGTCTTGGGGACACTGGGGAGTCCTGGAGGCTTCGAGGTAAAGAAGGGGCAGAGCGGATTTGTTGCTTAGGACGATCGTCAGGCTTCCGTGTGGAGGCTGACCAGAGGGGAGGCTGAGCCCAGGGCTTGCGTGGGGCTGGGTACAGGGAAGAAGAGGGTGGACAGTAGCTGCTCAGGAGACCTGCGGGCTTCGGGGAGGGCAAGCTGTGTGGGCGGGAAGTGTCCTGCAGAAGAGGGACAGTCCTGAGGATGAGGGCCTCTGAGACGGGACCTGGGGACTCAGGGGGACGTTGAGGGCAGGATGGGACCTGGGGGATGTGAAGGACCCAGAGGGTCCCAGAGGGAGGCATCTACGAACATGCAGGACAGAAAAGGGAAACTGAGGCTACGGAGGTGTGTGAGTCAGACCTGGGAGCCAGGGGGAATGAGGGGGAGGAAGCCACGTCCCATCCTATGAACTCCAGGTTTCAGGGAGTTGGAGGAGGGTCAGGAGAGGGAGTAAGAGGGTTGGAGAAGTGGAAGGAAAACCAGATGCATGAGGTGTCCCAGAGGCCAAAGGAAAGACTTTCATTTGGGAAGTTGGAGTTGGGGACACTGAGGGCTGAGACATGAGCTGTTGACTGAGCGGAACTTCAGTGACAAGGAGCCCAAGATGTTAGCTGTGAGGGTTTAGCAGCCAGATGGTGGGGGCTGAAGATCTAAGGTGGGGGCACCCTCGCACTTGGAGGACCCAGAGTGGGGACACTTGCTGTCCTATCTGGGACACCTCCTTGAGGGCTGCCCAAAGCCCCCTGACTCAGAGGGTGTGGAAGGAAGTCTTTCTCCTGGAGTGGCAATGCTCGCCAACCCAGCAGACGCACCAAAGCGTCTGGGCTGGGCTCAGAGTGGCCCAGAGCTCTGAAGGGGACCCCTGAAAACAAAGAGACCAGGACCAGCCTAATGGCGGCGGGAGCCAGGACCTCCCACCGGAACCAGGAAGATGGCTGGGGACAGAGCTGGCAGGTGGGCGGGAGGCCAGCGTTGGCCTGGCCCCCTGTGGCCTCTTTTATGGAAGGAGGGTGTATTTGTTTTCTCTCACCTTGATGGGAACTGCAGCGTTCTCAAATTCTTAAGACACCCAGACAATGGCCACTCCAGGAAGATCCCAGATTACGCCCTGCTCCATTCTGGGTGCTGGTCTGGCCCTGTGCCCACCAGCTGTAGGACCGCGATACAGGTCAGGGACCTGGGACTCCCGCCTCCCTGAGGATGTCCTGCAGAGGCTAGGGACACCCCGGGCCCAGCTGTAGACTCTTGGGAGCCCTTCCTCTTTGGCCTTCCCACCATCCCTAGTGAAGGGGTTAGCTTTTAATCCCCACGGCCCCTGTTGCTCTAGGAATAAAATCCCCTTTCCCCTCAGGCCACACGGCCTACCTAGCTGCTCTCAGCCTAGGTCCCTGCCTTCCCTGAACTCATGCCATCCTGGCCCTATCTGGAGTCTCTCTCTGGAACAGATCATGCTTATTCTTGCCTCAAGAATGCCTATGCTGTTCCCTTTGCCCACGGGGCTCTTCCCTGGGATCTTTGCGTGGCTAGTTTCAGCCTTCAGGTCTCAGCTCAAAGGTCACTTTTTGGGGGAGCCTCCTCTTAGCACCCCACAGAAGCCACCTGCTGCCCTGACCTGCATTACTTTCTTCATAGACTTTGCCACCATCTGGGAACGATCAAGTTGTTTACTTGCTTATGTTTTCCCCTCAATCTCACACGAATGAGAATGTGGGCCCCATGAGAGCCAGCCTCTCATCTGTCTTGGGGTACGTCCCCCGAGCCTAGAACAGTGCCATAGTAGGACAAGGAGTGAACAAAGCTTCTTTTCACCAAGGAAGCCCAGAACAGTGAAAGGTATTGCCCAGGAGCACACAGCTCCAATGATGTAAAAGCATTTCTTGACAACTTGCTCTTGGGCAGGCATTCCATGCTCCCCGGGGAGCATGGCTTCTTGTTTATAGGCTTGGGCTCCAGCACCCCATGCTCCCAGGGTTCCAGGACTCGCCACTTCCTCCTACTGGCTGAGTTCCACACACATCTCGCTCCACTTCCCTAAGCCTTAGTGTTCCCTCTCTGACAAATGGGAATCCTCCCCCAAAACGAGGATAGTGCTTGGGGGCATGAGCCTGTGATAAGAGTTTGGCTACTATGATTATGAGAACTTTAAAGTATTATTTTTAGAGATGAGTGCTAGGTGGATGCCCAATAAACAGACAAGAAAGCTGAGGTTCAGGGCTGTGAGGCCACCCGCCCAAGGTCCTGGGTTGGGAGGGCTAAGACCACTATTTATTAATTGAGGCCAGTAACTTTTCAAATTTAGGTTCTTAACTTCCAGGGTCATTTTTGACCTCAGAGCTGGGTACTGCGGGAGAGGGCTGGTTTGAGGGGGAATACTCAGGGACAGAGGGACTGGGACAGCAGAGAAGGATGGAGCCGTGAGGACGTGCCAAACTTTGGGGAAGTGAGATGCCAAGAGAGCGGAGGTTAGGGCTTCCCGCCCCCCAGAGGCTCCAAGACCTCTGAGAGAGGGAGCAGAAGTGACAGGTTCAAGAAAAGAAGGAGATAGCAAAGTGCAGCCTCACTGACAAGGGAGAGTCCGCAGTGCCAGCAGTGCCGCGGGGGAGGGTGGAGAGGGTGGCAGCTCTCCCGGCCACGCCCCTTCCCAGCGGAATGCTGGGGACACCTGGTCAGCCACACTGTAGGGGAGGGCGGGTCCTGAGAAACCTGGCCCAGGGCAGGTCGTGGCAGGATCCAGCGTCCTGTTAGCCCCAGGGGGGCAGGGCAGAGTTGGCCCCGTGCCCAGGCCTGGCCCCGTGCCCAGGCCCCTCCGAGGGGAGGACAGGCCTGGCAACCGCCCCGGCGTGGTGTCTGTTGCAGGTGGCCGGACGGTGCCATGCTGTTCCGGACCCAAGGTGGCAGCTCTCACTGCGGGGACCCTGCTGTTCCTGACAGGCATCGGGGCAGCGTCCTGGGCCATTGGTGAGAGTGGCCCCTGCGCCTCTCCCCTCCCCTCCCCCCCTGCCCCCCTGCAGCCCCCTGCCTGCCTGCCCTCACCTCTGTCTTCTCTGCAGTGACCTTTCTACTCAAGAGTGATCAAGAGCCGCTGTATCCGGGTGAGTAAAACAGGCCGGGACCCTCTGGGGATCCCTGGAGGAAACCTGGTGGGAGCTCAAGGAAAGATTTTTTAGTGACTTGTGTGAGCATGCGCAGAGATGTTGCTAGCTGGTACTGAGCACCTGCTCTAGACCAGGGGCCGTTCTAAGCACTCCACCTTGTCTTGCGCTTTCCAGACTCTAAATGTGTTACCTGTTAGTGCCTCATGCAATCCAATTAGGGAGAAACCACACTTAAAAAGCATGAAGGAGAGGGGCGCCTGGGTAGCTCAGTCAGTTAAGTGTCTGCCTTCCACTCAGGTCATGATCCCAGGGTCCTGGGATTGAGTCTCGCCTGGGCTCCTTGCTCAGCGGCGAGCCTGCCTCTCCCTCTCCCTCTGCTGCTCCCCCTGCTTGTGCTCTCTCTCATCCTCTCTCAAATAAATAAATAAGATCTTTTAAAAAATAAAAAAAAATGAGAAGCATGAAGAAGATTAGATTATAAAAGACCGCAGCGCATCTCTCTCAGCTTGGAGAAGTTTTGTTAATCTTTCGTTTGGGTTCCATGACAGCTGTGCTGTTGTTCTCTCCATTTGACAGCGGGAGGGGGGGGGGGGAACTGAGGCTCAGAGCAATGCAGTGATCTGCTCCAGAAAGCACAAGTTCAGGGCTAGGGCTACATCGTAAAATATAAAAATGTGTTTCTTTACAACGAGGCAGGGGCAGAGCCCATTTGGGAGGTGCTGTGTGAATTTGGCGACCCCTTCCTCATTCTCTGGGGGTGGGGGTAAGGTGCTACTGCTATGATCCCCATTTACAGATGTGGAAAGTGAGACCAGAGAGGACACACAGCTGGGAGATGATGAGGCCAGGAATAGCTAGCTCTCAGACAGGCCCGGCAGAGCTGTGTCTGCAGGCAGCTGAGAATGAACGGCCACACTAATAATAGATGTGGAAACTAAATGGAGAATGAATGGATGAATTTTCCTGGGTGCCAGCCCCCAGCTGCAGTTCCATGGCCCAGCAGGAAGAAAGGGGAACTTGGGTGATGAGATGTATTTTTCACTCCCAGGAGCCTCATCTAATTCCCTAAAGGACTCAGATCATGCTAAGAGGAGAAAAGAAAATCCGGACAGGGAAAGCCTACATCAGCTCTGGTCACCATCCCAGCACTTAGCAACCACTCACAGGGGCCAGGCATAGGCCTTGGGGCTTTATGGTTTCAATTCATTAACCCTCACAAAAGCCTGTTTTAATATGGGGAGACCGAGGCGTGGCCTGGTGACTTGCCACAGGTCTCAGAGCTAGAAAACGGCAGCTCTGGGATCTGAACCCAGGCAGCCTCGATCTGTCTATGCAGAATTACTACACTCTGCTGTTTCTCGAGAAACAGCCAAGTGACTCACTATAGCGACAGCTACCATCTGCCGCACCCACGCTGTAACCTTGGACCCATCATCATCGCCCCCCTTTTGCAGATGGGGATCGCTGAGTCCCAGTGAAGGGAACTGACTCGCCCAAGACCACACACTGAAGAAGCAGCAGGCCAGAGGGATCACACCCCAGAAAATGCTCCGTAGCTCCCCACGGACACTGGGCTAAAGTCTTAGCCCCCTGCAGGCTCCGGGCTCCCTGGGGGCAGACCCCTCTTCGGCCTTCACCTCACGCATGCACCTGGCACTCTCTAGGGTCCAGCCCATGGGCCGTTCTCTTGCCCTTGAAGGACCCTCCTAGCCCCCACAGTCTTGGCTTACCACCTCTTGCCTGCTCACACCTAGAAGCAGTTTCCAGGTTCTGCTGAGCTCTGGGGCCTCAGGCCAGTCCTGCCCTGAGTCCTAACCTCCTTAGCTATAAGCTGCGGGGGGCAGGGGGGATAAGGAGAGATGATACAGTGCTTGGCTCTGAGCCACTTGGTAAATGTGGCTTTTAGGTCTCACCCTGCTTTAACTTTCCTGAGAGAGGCCTTCCCGCACCCCCAGGCCCCATGCTCCCGCAACCCTGCGGCCATGCCTGTTACCCAGGGTAAAATTCTCCCCACACTTGACTTCTGGGACATTTCAGGAGGACTGGGGTCCCTGGGTTTGCCACCCCAGACGGTGTCCTGCCCATAGGGTTGCTCAGGAGGTCTTTGAGAACATGCATAAGACAAGTCATGGAGATGAACTAACTTGTCCTTGGCCTCCAGCTGGAAAGTAACAAGGCTGTGGTTCAGACCTCACTCCCGCCAAGGCCAGCACTCCTGCCTTCCAGCTGTACTTAGGTTTTCCAAAAATGATGGGAAATCACAAAACAAATAAAGGAAAACAACCCCCAAACTATATCCCTACCTCATTTTCCTGGGATTTTCACACCTCTAAATATATCAGATAATTCAGTAAGCAAAACCAGATGACCCAGAACACATTTTTTTTTTTTTTCAAATAATACCAACAAGAATAAAGAGTGGAAAAGTGAGAAACAGTGGTACAGAACATGGCTTTAAAAATAATCAGAGAGGGCCTTTGACATTCCCTCCCTCTGGCTCCCCCCACGGATATCCATAAAGTGATCCTTTCCTAAAACCTTACCCTATCTGGAACACTTGGAAGCTTTTCACCCCCAGCTGGTGTTTCAAACTCAAGCCTTAGGGGTGGGAGGTGCCATCTAGCAGAGGCGCTGGCATCGCCAATCCCCAACCCCAGAGCAGGGGGCCGAGACTGCAACGAGGCAGCCTGGAAGCGATCAGTGACCGCTGTGGGTAAGGAAGTCACTGGAGAGGCTGTGCGGGCACATGTCCAGAACTTGGGGTTTGGAGTCATGCAGGTCTGAATGCCAGTCCTCTCTGCTTCTCACTCGCTTGGTGATACTGGGCAAGGCGCCCCACCTCTCCAAGCTTCATTTTCCTCCTCTGATCAGAAGGGGGATGGTCTTTGTGGCCTTGGTCCTGCTGACCTTGGTCCTGTGTGGCGAGGTCCTGCTGTTGGTGGGCTGGGAGGATGTGAGGCATAATCCTGGGCACATGGCAGGTTCTCAGCAGACAGGGTTCTCTAGAACTGCGTCTGGAACTCCTGCCTCCCTTGTCCAGATCCCCTCAGCTCAGATGAGGCCAAATTGAGTTTGCCCTAGATCTGGTTTCCTAGAATGTGCTATCCTGGCGCCAGCAGCGCACGAGGCTCAGGAGAATAGGACCGAGGGGGTTCCAGCTGGCCTTTCCCCAGACCTGCTCCCCCCGCCCCTCCCCCATCCTGGCCAAGGGCAGCTGCATCCTTCTAGGGCCCAGGCCAGATGCCTTGGAGTTGTCCTTGACCCCTCTTTTTCCTTCACAGTCTGTCAGCAAACCCCGTCAGCTCCACCCACAAAATCTCTCCAGAATCTCAATGCTTCTCCCCATGGACCCTGCCCTCGCTGGGCCCCCACCTCCCCTGCCTGGACCTTGCAGCAGCAAACCCCTGCCCGCTCCCGGGGCGCCCCCCTGCAGTCTGCCCCTGGCTCACACCTAGGAGCAGGTTCACAGGGGAACCTGAGTCAGGTCAGGGGGGGCTGCTTGCTCAGAGTCTCCCCCTGCTGCACCTTTCTCCTGGGAGAAGCGAAGTCCTCCCATGAGCCTGGCCTGCCTCCCAGCTCATCTCCCCCTCGCTCCCTCCGTCCCCTCTACCCTCCTTGCTGTGCCCCCCCCCACCCCCCACCGCGCCGCTGGCACCAGCCTTGGGATCTCTGCACTTGCAGTTCCTGTGGCCTAGTTCTCTGTTCCCTCACCTACCTTCGCGACTCGCCCCCCTCCTTCAGATCTATGTTCTCACCCCAGCTTCTCCGTGAAGCTTTCCCTGCCCGCCTGTGGAAAACAGCAAGCTCTCCCCCCATGCCAGGATGCCCCTGCCTCAGTCAAGCTGGCTTTGTCTCCCCAGCCCCTCATTTTGTGACAGGCAGGGTCTATTTTGCTTGCTTGTCCCTTTCCTTACTTACCCATCTCACCTACTGGTCCTGGAGTTCCCCCGAGCAGGGGTTTTGTCTGATTTGTTTATGCCGTGACAATTTGTTTCACTGCCCAAAATAGAGCCTCGCCCAGCTGGTGTAGTATATATATAGATAAATACACCTGAGGACTGACCTGGCTTAGGTGCAAGAGATGATCCTCTGGCCAAGTGCGGGGAGCAGCCTGGGATGGGCTAAGAGGACAGGCAGTTTTCAACACAACCAGCCCCAGACACAAGGAAGCCCTCAGTGCTCTCCAGCCTTCCTGTATCTGCACCCCACCTCTTCTCAAAGTTTGCGATGATGTGTTTGGCTGAGTGACTTTTTTTATTACTGTCTGTCTCCCCCAGTCCTAGACTTTGGCTTGGTGAGGGCACAGCCCAGGGCTGTCTTGGTCATCTTCCTGCCTCCAGCATCACCCACCTGCAGGGCTGGGTATGGGGTATACGTCTGGTGAACGCTTATTATCCCATGAATGAATGAACGAGTGAACCAGTGAATGAACGAATACCTCATGCTCAGCTTGGAGAATTGCACTTTAGAATATTCAAGGCTCGGACAAGTCCTGCAGAAAAGATAGCTTTTCTTTCCCTTTTTTCCTCTTTCTTTTTTAAAGACTAGGTATCTACCAAAAAATAAAAAAAGATTAAAAAAAAATACTAGGTATCTAAGAATTTTGGCCATTTGAGGTGTTAGTCAAGGGTCTTTGGCTGCATAAGACAAAAGGGGAAAACTGATTAAATAACAAGGGAAACAATTCACTTACTTATCCAACCATCCTGGGGGTCCCTTGGGGCTCCCACCATTGAGGGGTAGACATCCCCTGACTTTCTTCCACGTTGGCTTGTTTACCCCACATGGGTGGAAAGAAGGCCCCCAGCAGCTCCAGCTTTAAACGCCATGCTCTTGGCAGCGTGGTTGAAACCGCTTCCCTCCCCCCGGATGTCTGATGTTCGAGCAAAGGGCCAGATGTGCGGCGCATGCGCAGCCGTTGTAGTTAGCAGGAGGTGACAGGCAGGACCCAGGGTTCCCCCCCGCAGGTGCGCCCCAAGCTCCTATCGGCCCCTGTGGGGACTCTGACCAGGAGCTCCGTGGGGCCGGGCTGGGTGGGGGGCGGCGCCAGGTGGGGAGATGACCCAGGCTGCCGTCCTGTCGCCCTGCAGTGCAGGTCAGCCCGGCCGACGCCCGACTCATGGTGTTCGACGACACGGAGGGCACGTGGCGGCTGCTGTGCTCCTCGCGCTCCAACGCCAGGGTGGCGGGCCTTGGCTGCGAGGAGATGGGCTTCCTTAGGTACCGGGCAGTCCCGAGGGCGGCCGGGCTGGGTGGGGCGGGGCGGGAGGAGCAGGCCTGACCCCTGCCTGCCCAGGGCCCTGAGCCACTCGGAGCTGGACGTGCGGACCGCGGGCGCCAACAGCACGTCAGGCTTCTTCTGCGTGGACGAGGGGAGGCTGCCGCTGGCCCGGAGGCTGCTCGAGGTCATCTCTGTGTGGTGAGGAGGGCCACGGACTGGGATGCCCATGCCACCCACCCTTGGGACCCTTTCTCCTGTCTTAACTGGCCTCCCCTTTTGTTTCTGCCCCTGCCCGGATCTTTCTGTCACAGTGACTGCCCCAGGGGCCGTTTCCTAGCTACCGTCTGCCAAGGTGAGACCCTGAAATTCAGAACTCTCTCCCTGAGACCCCCCCACCCAGGGCAGAGCCATGTCCCATCAGACACCCCAAATATACACTCCTCTAATCCCACAAGCGTGGAGCTGTGTGCGTCCTCTCAGACACCCCTAGGTGGTGTGGCCATGTCCCCATAAAGTACCAGGGATGGGATTATGTCTCCTCACTCCCCTAGGGTGAGCCCATGTTCCCGCAGACTCCTCAGGTCAGGGTCTCATCCCCTCAGACACCCTCCCCCTTCCCACTGGCCATATCTTCTTAGATCCGATGAGGATGGAGCTGTGTCCTCGGACTCTCCCAGGGTGGCAGGTCCGTGTCCCCTCAGTCCCCCAAAGCTGGGCCATGTTCCTATAGGTCCCCAGGGACGGGGCTATGTCCTGAAGTTTCCAGGCTCAGACCCTCCCACAGCCCCTGACTCTGCTCCCACAGACTGTGGCCGAAGGAAGCTGCCTGTGGATCGCATCGTGGGAGGCCAAGATACCAGCCTGGGCAAGTGGCCATGGCAAGTCAGTCTTCGTTACGATGGGGCACACCTCTGCGGAGGGTCCCTGCTCTCTGGGGACTGGGTGCTGACAGCTGCCCACTGTTTCCCTGAGTGAGTGCCCTGCACAGCCCCAAGTGGGAGAGGCAGAGGAGAGGCGAGGTGGGAGAGGTTGTGCCCAGGGGAAGCTGCCTCCCTCCTCTCCTATTCCCTGGTAGGCGGAACCGGGTCCTGTCTCGGTGGCGAGTGTTTGCCGGCGCCGTGGCCCAGGCCTCCCCCCATGGCCTGCAGCTGGGGGTGCAGGCAGTCATCTACCACGGGGCCTACCTCCCCTTTCGAGACCCCAACAGTGAGGAAAACAGCAATGACATCGCCCTGGTCCACCTGGCCAGCCCCCTGCCCCTCACAGGTAAGTCTGGGGATGCGCCTGGGCCTGGGAACTCCAGAGGCGGGAAGGACAGAGGACCGACTTATAGGAATCCATGGTGATCAGGAAACCGATCTCGAGGGGAGTGGAACACGGAGTTACCATTTGCCGAAAGGAAAACGCGGGTGCGTGTAAGATCTTAGACCCCGGTGTTCGTGGCAGCTCTGTCCGTGACAGTCAAAAGACGGAAGCAGCCCAGATGTTTATTGGACACAGGGAGAGACTAAATGAGGTAGAGCTCTACCATAGAGTAATATTTGGCCTTAAGAGGGAACGATGGGCCATTGACGCGTGACACAACAGATCAACTTTGAAAGCGTTGTGGTAAACCAAAGAAGTCAGACGCAAGAGGCCACGGGGTGATTCCATTTGCAGGAAATGTCCAGAAGAGGCAGAACCGGGGACAGAGAAGGTGGCTGCCGGGGAGTAGGGGTGGTGTGAGGCGGGGAGGAGGATGGGGACAGGGAGACCGGGAGGTGACAAGCAGAGAAGACAGGCTTTCTTTTTGGGGGTGATCCAAATGTCCTCAAATCATTGGTGGTGATGGTGGCACCTTCCTATGGCCAGGCACGCAACTAAACTCTCCGTGGACCCCTTAAAACCCACTGGCTTGTCTGCTCCAAGGGGGCGAACTGTGTGGTGTATGAATTCCATCTCAGAAAAGCTGTTACCAAAAAATACAGTGAAGTGCAATGAAGAAAACTTTCAACAGCTGTTAAGGAACCCGAGAGGGCATCAGAAGTTATTCCCTCTGCAGTTTTCCGGAGCGTTTTCCCTGCTCTCACGGAGAAAGACTCCCTTGGGGCCTCGGCTGTCCTTAGCATTCCTCCGCCGCATGCCGGTGGATTGAGAGCCTGTACTCTCCGCAGGCCACAGCGTGACGACAATATTCATAAAAACAGTGCTGACGAAGTCATCAAAGAGAGGGTAGATGAGCTTTTAGCAGGCAATAGTATAGCAATAACGAAAAAGTACCATAAAATACTATCCCGGCGATGATGTCGTAGTGTCAACACTCACAGCTCAACCTCCTTTGTGCCTGGTTCTCAGCATGTCCTCAGCATGTCCCCAGCCTGTGTGCATTTAGCTCCAACAGCAGCCTTAGGAGGGCAGGTCCTGGGAGGATCCTGTTTTCCCACACACGGGAAGGTCCCCATGCAGAGTGGCTCTGAAGTCCTGCAGCTGGAAAATGGCAAAGATTTGGGTTGAGGCCCCCTGGCGCTGGAGACTGTGCTTATAACCCCCAGGCTTTGCTGCCAGGGCTGTTCTGTGGCTTGCATTCTACTTCTTTTCATGGTTATTTTCTTTTGAATGGTCCGTGTTCCTGGTTTTCCATCAAAGGGGATGATACACATTTTTTAAAAAAATTAAACAAACTCTTGTCTTTAGGGAGGGAAGGGCTACAAATCGTGACATAGGAAAGGGTCCATGGAAGCATGGATGGGTGGGGTGGGAGCCACTTGTCTGGGAGACACATGGCCAAGGGGGTAAGAACCTAAAGTTTGGGATCAGATTGGGGTACTTGCCAGCCATGTGATCTTGGCTTCACCTTTCTGTGCCTCAGTTTCCCTGATCCATTAAATGACTTCCTAGGGATATCAAGACAATTAAAAGGGTAATATGAGGGCCGCCTGGGTGGCTCAGTCAGTTAAGCGTCTGCCTTCAGCTCAGGTCATGATCCTGGGGTCCTGCAATAGAGTCTCGTGTCAGGCTTCCCACCGAGAGGGGAGCCTGCTTCTCCTTATGCCCCTCCCCTCCCTCAGGCTCGCTCTCTTGCTCTCTCTCAAATAAATAAAATCTTTAAAAAGGAAGGGTAATATGAGTACAGAGCTTAGAGCGATGCCAACACACAGTGGGCACTCAGTTACTGTGAGAAGTCATTGTTATTGTCATTGTTTATTACTATTAATAGTTATGTGAGTATTTCCTATTTGTCAAGCATGCTGCTAAGGGCTTCACCGGTTTCTCACCACAGCCTCGAAGCGAGACGATTATTCTGTCCATTTTATACCTGAGAGCCCTGACAATGGGCCTGTGAAGTCTCCAGCAGGCAGGCCGTAGACAGAGCTGCCAGGATCTACGGTGTGGGTTGTACTGCACAAGGACATCACATCTTAGGGGCACCATTCTCACTGTTGTCTGTGTAGATCTGTGTACCGAGTGTAATGATCTTCTGGCAGATGGAAGTCAAGTATCTAAAGATAGGGATGGCCTTCTGTTTCTCACAAAGGCACCTTCTTGGGGGAGGGCGGGGTGGGGACAGCCTGTGGGCCACGGTTAAGAACGCAGAGCTTGGGAACCAGGCCAACGTGGGTTCAAATTCTAGCTCTGTCATTGCCTCGTTACGAGACTTCAGACAAGTGACTCGGCTTCATCTCCCTCCTCTGGAAATGGGCTCATATTAGCCCTTCGCTCTCTGGACTAGCAGGACTTTGGAGGAAGTGAGGCAGGACGACATCGACCCTGGTGGGCTCTCAGGGGAGGCAGCTTCTAATGTCATTGTTCTAAAAGAGCAGAGGAGAGGGTGTGTCGGGGCCTTTGAGGCTGGGGACAGAGGCTTTGTCCCAGGCAGGGCAGGCCCACAGGGGCTGAACCGCTGGGGTCTTTCACAGAATACATCCAGCCTGTGTGCCTCCCGGCTGCCGGCCAGGCACTGGTGCATGGCAAGATCTGTACTGTGACTGGCTGGGGCAACACGCAGTATTACGGTGAGTCCCGTCTTCTGCCTGCAGAGCCACCAAGAGGGAGATGGAAGTGGGCTGGGGAAAGGCAGTCTGGCTGGAAAGGCAAATGCTTCTTGGCCCTGGGGCCCTGGAATGCTGAAGAGCCTGGGGGGGTGGTGCAGCAGGAGGGAAGGGGGCCACGCCTGTTCCCCAGCCTCGGCCAGCCTTGCCCGCACACCCCCAGGCCAACAGGCTGGGGTACTCCAGGAGGCCCGAGTCCCCATAATCAGCAATGAGGTCTGCAATGGCCCCGACTTCTACGCGAACCAGATCAAGCCCAAGATGTTCTGTGCCGGCTTCCCCGAGGGCGGCATTGATGCGTGCCAGGTGAGAGACCGTGCGCGGTGGCCCCGAGCCCCTGCCACTCCAGGGATGGACACACAGGGCAGTGGGTGGCCAGGGTCCCTCTCTCTGGGCCACAGGGCTCTGTGACCACAGCCCCTGGCCATTCCAGAGGGCCTCCCGGATGCCCTCTTGGTCTCCAGCCAGGCCTCCCCTGCCCCCACCAGGGTGACAGTGGTGGCCCCTTCGTGTGTGAGGACAGCATCTCTCGGACGCCACGTTGGCGGCTGTGTGGCATCGTGAGCTGGGGTACCGGTTGTGCCCTGGCCCAGAAGCCAGGTGTCTACACCAAAGTCAGTGACTTCCGGGAGTGGATCTTCCAGGCCATAAAGGTGAACGTTGGGCCCAGATGGAGGCCATTGGGTGGGAGTGTTTGGGACTCTAATGGGGAGGGGGGAGGAGGCAGGGGTTTTCTGGAAACCTGTGCTCAGGCCAGGGGATAGATGGATTTCCAAGGGCTTGTGGGGAGGTGAGGTTAGCTGTGGGGCTGGGGAAGCCTCTCAGACCTCAGAAGCCCCCAGTTGTCTTTCTCCAGACTCACTCCGAAGCCAGCGGCATGGTGACCCAGCTCTGACCTGTGGCTTCTCCTTGATGCGCACGCCTCCAGGGCCCAAGTTCACCTAGGTGGCTCCAGCCCCACCTGGTGGGGTTCACCCTAGGCCCGGAATGGGACGTTTTTCTTCTTGGGCTGAGCCCACAGGTCCAAGGATACCCTCCCTCCAGGCTCCTCTTTTCCACAGTGGCGGGCCCACTCAGCCCTGGGAACCCGAGCCTCACCTTCCTGACCCCCATGTAAATATTATTCTGCCATCTGGGGACCCCCATCTAGGTGCCCGTGATGACAGGATGCTCTTTAAATAATAAAGATGGTTTTGATTAACATGGCCTCTGAGTTTGCAAGTGTAAATAGCAATGAGGACATTTGTCCGGGAGGGAAGGGAGAAATTAGGGACTGGTACAAATCAGGCAGGGAGCATTATCCTTCAATTCCCATTGGCTTAAGAGAAAAAAAAAAAAAAATTGGTTCACTTAACTGAAAATGCCCTGGAGCAAGTGGCTTCAGGTACTGCTGGATCCAGCTGCTCAAATATTTCTCATCAGGACTGCCTTGTTTCTGCTCCAAAATCTGCTTTTGCATGGAGAGAAGCTTTATTTGCAAGAAGCCTCCCCTACAACCAGAGACAGAGATGTCCCCCACCTACCCAAACGCTAGGCTGATATGCCATGGAGCACTGAGCAGCCCCAGTGAAAAGAAAACGCTTTCCTCCCAATAGCTACAGCAAGAAAGGCCCAGGCCTGGTTCTCACTGGACAGATTTGGGTTATATGCTCACCCCTCAACAAATCACGATGTGTGATACGTGAGTCAGGGGTTTGACTCTCAAGAACTATATGACTTCAGTGTAGGGAGCTCCCCAAAGGAAAATGGAGTGCTTTTTCTTTAAAAAGGTATGTAGATGCCCAGTGGAGGGAAAAAAAGACATTCCCCATAGGCCAACACAAGAAACTAGGCGCTGTAGGGTAGAGACAGGAGTCCCAGACCCTGAGATCCTTGCCCCTTCATCTAGTCTGGAGGTTATGTTCCAGCTTCCCCTGGGACCCACTCTGTTCCCTAGAGCATCTGCCCATCTCATGGAGGCTTGACAGCCACCGCGGGTGTTTCCTGTGTTTGCCACCAGGGGGTGCTGCTGCCCCAAACTGTGAGAAATTGAGCATTTTCTGCCCTAATTGTCCACGTGTTGCTGAAAACCAGCTGGTCTGCGGGGAGAATTCTCACCGGAGCCTGTTTCCCATGACTTCCGGTGATAAAAAAAATTATAGCGTATTGCCCATCACCTGCATGCTCCTAAGCAATTTCCTGAAACATAGATGCAGGCAAGTGCCTTTGACTAATAGCCGACTATTTGGAAGAAGTTCCAAGCTTCAGTCCTTGGATACCAAACCCTTAGCGTAGCTGATCCCCACCATAGCTTTTTCCTTCCAGAGCACCCCAGCACCCCACCCCCATCACCACCCCCGCCCACCACCTCCACCCAGTCTCATCTGCAAGATCCAGGCAGGGTTCCCAAACGTCTGCACGGGGCTGTGCGGTCTGACCCATCCTATTGGAGATGTTCATTTGAGACTTGGCTCACACATTGTTTTGTTAGAATTTTGTAATTAGCTGAAAAATGAATGGCGCCTGTGTTTTATGAAGCTCAGGGATCCAGAGAGGACATGGCCCCAGGGTGGGGGCTCCTGTCCTAGAGGGGATAAGGGGACACAACTTACTCTGGCAGGACGGGGTGCTCTGAGCAGACCTGGCCCAGCTCTGCAGGGGACAAAAGAGGGCATGGCCTGCCCTAGGGGACCTGAGGGGAGGCAGTCCTATTCTAGGCGATCTAGTAGGTGTTTTGGGCATTAAAAGCCAATAGCAGGTGCGCCGGAAAGAGGTCGACCAGGAGGCCACTCCGGCATCCGCCACCATTATTGCTCTCTTGGAGGCTGGGAATCAGTTAGGGAAACCTTGATTCACTCAACAGCCATCTACCAGCTTCCTGTTTTTGCCAGGGATCGGTGAGCCTCAGTTTCTCCTCCTGCCCCCACCAACCTTGATCCCCCTCCCCAAGGAGCCACATAGCTATTAGAACTATGACGACAATTCAGGGTTGTCTTGGGGCACCTGAGTGGCTCAGTGGGTTGAGCCTCTGCCTTCAGCTCAGGTCACGATCTCAGGGTCCTGGGATCGAGCCCTGCGTTGGGTTCTCTGCTCGGCGGGGAGCCTGCTTCCCCCCACCTCTGCCAGCCTCTCTGCCTACTTGTGATCTCTCTCTGTGCCAGATAAATAAATAAAATCTTTTTTTAAAGAAATATAGGGTTGTCTTGATGTTCTGCTGGGATCTTGGTCTTCAGAAAAATTGACCATCCATATTCTTCACTTCCATGTCACTGGTGGGCATCTCTGAGCCAGAAGAATCCGGCCCACCCAGTGTAACCATATCAGGAGCTCAAGCAAGGCTTTGCATCCACAGTCAGTGCTTCTATGTGCTGAATATTCGCTTGCAAATATAGAAAAGGCTGCCGGATGTAAGTTGGAATGGAAAGCCTCGCACGTGGTTCCTCGGCTGGCATCCTCCCAGTCAAGCGGAAGGAGCAACGCACAGTCTTTCACAATAGTTATCTTACAAGGAAAATGCCACCGTGATTAACAGTGATTGTGATGATCAGAAATAATTACTGTGAACGTTCAAGGAGTGGTGCGAGCAGGGAATGGATTTTCGTTTCTGCAGAAAAATAACACTATTTAAATCCTGTGGTATCACGTGGGCAGCGGCTCTCATTCCCTCGCCGCATAACAAACCAGCCCAAACTTAGTGGCGTGAAATAGTGACCATCTTAGAATGCTCGTGGATTCCGTGGCTCAGAAAGTCAAACGGGAGCAGTAGGGACTGCTTGGCTCTGCTCAGTGATGTCACGGTCTCAAAGATCTCAAGGATGGAGGGTCTTGGTGGACAGAGACAGGAGTAGGGAAGCTGCTTTACTCGCAGGTCTGGTGCCTGGGCTGGAGCAGCTCAGAGGCTGGGCTCCAATACCAGCCCACCAGCCTCTGAGCACGGCTGCCTCAGGACACTGGGACACCTTAGGAGTCTCTGGTTCCTCAGTGAACATTTCTGCAAACACTGCCTCTTACACCCCAGCCTCCCTTCTGCTCTACTCAGTCGGTTGAAGGTGTCACACAAACCTGCCCAGACTCAGAAGAGCAGAGAGAGACAGACCCCCCCCCCGCCCCCAATCTGCTGAAAAAATTCGGGGCTGTGTTTCAGAACTGCCACAGAAACTCATGGACTGTAGGAGCAGGTTGGCCGGTGGCCAAGTGGAGACCTTCTCACTCACTAAAGTGTTCGACCTGAAAGATTTGCCTGCTGTGATTGTGGATAAAAAGATTGTGACAGTAATAAATGTTTAATATGTTTTCAGATTTGTTTTTATGTTTCAAGAAGTTCATCCCTGGATGGTGATACTCAGCTTTGGGCTTGTCTGGATTTTTTTTTTTTTTAAGATTTTATTTATTTATTTGACAGATGGAGATCACAATTAGACAGAGAAGCAGGCAGAGAGAGAGGAGGAAGCCGACTCCCTGCTGAGCAGAGAGCCCAATGCGGGGCTTGAGCCCAGGACCCTGAGATCATGACCTGAGCTGAAGGCAGAGGCTTTAACCCACCGAGCCACCCAGGTGCCCTGGCTTGTCTGGATTTTAATGCTGGTCAGGATTTGGCCAGTATGCTTCTTTGTTGCCTGTAAGTAATAATAATTTTCATCAGAATAAGGGTATGAATGTTGTTTAGTACTTCTGTGCTGGGCACTGCTGAGAATGTTATGTGTGTTATTCCATTATTTATTCCAAGTCAGGCATTTGAGTGTAGTTTTCTTAATTTTTACTATTTATTCAACTCTTATTTATTGAGCACCTATTATGTGCCAAGTGAGCTCTGTTCCGAGCGCTAGGGACCCAACTGGAGACAAGTCAGATGAAATCCCTGCTCTTATGGAGTTGTCTTGTGTGTGTGTGTGGGGGGGGGGGTTGGGGGGACAGACCAGGATCAAATACCACTGGTCCCACTTATATTATTATTTTATTTAGATCATTTCTTTCTGCTTCTCTTTCTTTTTGTGTTTCTCTTTTTTCAAGCTAGCCTTGACTTCAACACTTTTTCAAAAGCTGAAGATTTCATGTGGCAGTGGCATACCTTTTTTTCAATAGAAATAAAAAATATTAGGGGGCACCTGGATGGCTCAGTTGGTTAAGTGTCTACCTTTGGCTCAGGTCATAATCCTGGGATCCTGGGGTCAAGCCACATTTTGGGCTTCCTGCTCAATGGAGAGCCTGCTTCTCCCACTGCCTCTGCCTCTGCCCCTGCCCCTTCTCCCACTTGTGCTCTTTCTCAAACAAAATCTTAAAAAAAAAAAAAAAAGCCCCACAAATATTAGATAAACAAACAGGAGTAGAATAATACCCAGTGCTTCCTCATTCCCTCCTAGGTGCTCCTGGAGTTCCTGCACCAGCAGCCCACCAGCCAGCCACACTCTGGGAAATGCTGTTTTAATCCTCATACAAACCAGGAGGAGAGGGCTGTGGGGTATGATGTCCTAGAGGGGGCCGTGTAATCTGCTCCAGGTGTCTGAGGGAGTAAAGCTGGGGCCGTGACTTAACATATCAGGAGAGGGGCCCGGGTCCCCCACTGCCAGCCCCTCCCTGCTGATCAGGCTTGGACACTGCTCCAAGCCTCCTCCCATGGGGGAGGGGCGTTCCCCAGCCCCCATGATGGGGTGTGCTGGGAATGCAGCTGGGAAGTCTCAACTGTAGATTCCTCAGAGTCGGGGAAGGTGAGGAGCCTGCTCACATCAGGGCCTGGTGTAAGCACCCCTCTCTCCCACCTGGTTTGGCCAGGTGAACCCTTGGGTTTGAGGGCCCAGTGCAGTGCCCTGAGGATCCCCCACATTGACCATGGAGTCCCCTGGCCTAACTCAGAACTGTCTTCATCCAAGGCAGCCCCCACTGATCTCCACGGGTGCACGGCAGGAGCCCTCTTTGCTGGTCCCTTATTTCCAGCTCCACATCAATCTTGCCTTCTGCCGGTAGGTTCCCCCACGCGTGTTCCCAAATGCTCAGCTATGAGTTTCTAGCACAGAGCCCCACATCTTTCTCTGCAGCCACCCCCCATGGGCCCCTCAGCCAGCCTGCAGCACCTTAAACTCCCCAGGGGCACATCTGGACCACCCCCTCTGCACCTGCCAGCTCAGGGCACAGGACGCCGAGAGTGCATCTCTAATGTCCTGCGGAACGCTGGCCCGGGCCAGGCCCAGGGAAGGAGAGGCACCTGTGTCCTCACTGAGCTCCAGTTCCCCATCTGTGGATTACTGGACTCACGCTCGGGCCTGCTGATGAAGTGGGGAGCTCCTCCTGGACTCCGGGTGCCTGTGGAAACCCTGCCCCTGAGGAAGGCCCTGGAAGCCATCTGTCTGCTCTCTCCATCTTACCTCACACCCACCTCTGCAGCCCTGCCCCGGCTGGCCCCTGCCAGACCAGACCGCCTGAGGACCAGATTCCCTGCGAGCTTCCTGGGCTGGCTGATCCTCAAAAAATGGGTCGTGGAGCTGAGGTACAGGATCCCCAGGCCCACCTCAGCCCCCTCCCGGGTCCCCACAGCAGCCCTACATATCAGTCACTGCAACCACCCAGCACACGAGGCTGCCGTGGCGATTTTACAGCTGCTGCTGGCGGGCCAGCGGGCACGAGGGCCCCGGAAAAGGACCAGCTGTGGTGGGTGGATCCCTGCGCTTGGCTGACGCCCTTCCCTTCAGTCCTGCAGAATCAAGTGACCGGGAGCGAGGCGATCAGAGGTGAGGCTGGACATGCTCCCAATCTGGTGAACACTCCCACCGCCCCATTCTACTCTCAAGCCCTGGAAGCAGGGCCCCCAGTGCCGTCCTCTCTCAGGACCTGGAGTCCAGGTGCCAGTCCCACTCTCTGCGCAGCCCAGTCCCCGCCTCTCTGCTGCTTTCTGGATTAGCAATCCCCGCAGCCGGCAGGGCCACTGTGGGCACCTGCACACCACTTCCCATCCCCGGCTGGCCACCTGGGTCCCCACGGCCGTCTGCACACTCTGTTGAGATGCAGCTGAGATCCAGCTCTGCCACTTTGTCCTGGCGTCGTCTGTGCGGAAGTTGAGCTGGGGGATGGGGAGCCCCAGTGCCAGAGCTGGTCCGGCTGGTGGTGCGGGGTATGGACACGGTGCCGGGTTGGGTCATGGTGGTGAGATCCTGAGACCCCAATTGGATGTGTGCTGGTGAATGAGGCGGGGGCTGGGCTAGAGAGTGGAGCGGGGAGTGGCCCCCCCAGGGAGTGACTGACACAGTGGGAGACTGGGCGGTCACAGAGATAGGCAGAGAACCCAGCAGCAGAGAGCAAACAGCAGCTGGACAGGCAGGCAGAAGGAGAGAGGGACAAGAAGACAGACCGTCCGGCAGATGGACGGACAGATGGACAGAGAGAGCGTCAAGCTGATGGTAAACCAGAAAGCCAGAATGATATCAGGATGAACAGAAGCAGTGGTGAGACAGAAGTCAGGGAGACAGACGGACGGGTGAACACACAGTAGGCAGAGGGTGAATCGCACGGCGGGCTCTCCCGAGACAGAGGGACACAGGACGGTCGGGCCCTCCTCAGGTCTGGTCGTCACCACAGGCCTCTTGTTACTTCCTCCAAGGCCTGGGCTTCACCTCCACTACCCTCCACCCCCGACTTTCCTGGCTGCACAACCTCTCTGGCTGCCTCCTGACCCTAGTCACTGGCTGAGCCCACTGGCTGGCCAACCCCCAACCCCCTGAGACCACCGCAGCTGCCCCGTGCCCTGTCCTCTCGGATTCCGGGCTCAGTCTGCAATTCCTCCCGGCCTGCGCCCTCCCCTTCCTCCCACTCACTGGGCAAACCCAAATGCAGAAAGCTCCCCTGTCCTTCTGCTCTTGACCTTGGGCCAGCTTCACCTTGAAGGTGAAGCCATCATGACCTTGAAGGGCCACCTTCCCCAGTCCCTGCGACGCACGCTTGCTCTCTCCCTCCCCGCCCCATGACCACTCACACATCCTTTTTTGAAACTCTGGAGCTCCCTCTGAGTCCTGGAAGCTATGGTGACCATGGTCTCTGCTCCTGGGTCTCACCCAGGCACTCTTCCTGTTCTCGCTCCTCGGCATCCGTGGTTCTCAAAGCGGGGTCCCAGAGCGCACCATCAGCAGCACCCGGGAACTCGTGTGTGAATTGCAAGCTCTTGGGTCCCACTCCTGGCACCCCACTCTCGGGGGCCCATGGCCTGTTTCAGCCGGCCTTTTGGGACCCTGATGCCCACTGTAGTTTGGGCCCCACTGATCTGAGTCCGTGCTTGGTCTGCCCCTTCCTGCTGGGTCCTTCTCACCTTGTTCCAACAGGCTGTGATCTGTCCCATCTTTATAAGCCCGCCTGAACCCTCAGCCCCTCTAGCTATTGCCCCTTTCTTAGAAACCCTTTACGGCAAAACTACTGTGGCACTGTCTATGCTCATTGCCTCCGATCCCCCGCTTTTCATTCTGTGAACCCCCTCTGGTCAGGCTTTTGTCCCCCTTCAAGCTTGTGCCACCAAACCTCTCTGGATGAGGTTCCCTCGGTCCAGTGGGGTGGCTTTAGACACCCCAACCTTCCTCCTCCACAAAGCGCTTTCTCCCTGCTTCCAGAACCCCACGTTCCTGGTTTTCCTCCCACCTGTCCAGCGGCCGGCACCCCAAATCCTGGACGCCCGGGACTCGGCCCACCTTCCTCTTCTCTCATCTTTACCCATAACCTTGGGCATCACTTTCATATTTTCTGCCGTCCGTCCCCTTTCCCTCTCCAGAGTCTCACTCATCCCCTGAGCCTTACCCCCTTCTTCCTGATACAGGGGTTTTTATCCGAAATGCCTCCCACCGAGAGTCTGCACTGTCCCCCCCAGCGCTGAGCCTGCAGGGGCCCCCTATCCCAGTCCTGCATCCTGTCCCCACAGCCGAGTGGGCACCTGCTTCCTCTGCTTCCACCCTCCCCGAGGCTGGGCGGGCTGTCCACACACGGTACTCAGTCGTCCACCTGGCCATGGACGTGGGCCTTGAACTGTGAATCCAGAATGCGCACCTGGAAGCTGAGGTCACTGTTGCTGCAGTGTGTGTGGGCCCGAGGCCCTGCAGCCTGTGGGAATGCGCCAGCTGGAGCCTGAGCAGCTCCAGGCCGGAGGGCAGGAAGTGGGGCCCTGCAGCTCAGAATGGTCCAGCCGCCCAGCCCACAGGAGAGCCAGGTAGGCAGGCCCCAAGGCCTGTGGGCAGCTCTCAGAACTGACAGGCCCCTAGCAATCTGGGCCTGTGGGCCCGTTCAGGGCCAGCTGCATGGAGAAGCTGTGTGCAGCCAGTGACAGCCTGGCTGTCAGGCTCTGGCCACCTTGGCCTGAGCCTGTCAAACTGTTGACATCCCTGTGGGCACCTAGTGTTTTCCCGGCTTCAGCGGTGAGCTGGAGGGAGACAGCAAAGAGGAGGTGGGATCTGTGCCGAGACCGCCTGTGTACAGTCGCACAGGCTGTGAACTGCACAGAGACGTCTGCCCCTGCTTTGGGGTCTGAGAGGACACAACTCTTGTGTGTGTGTGTGTGTGTGTGTGTGTGTGTTGGGGGTGGTTCTGAGGAAAACACAGGTCTGGGGCTCTGAGGGAGGGGTGAGGGGATTGTCCAATGCTTGGTGCTGATTTCTCTCCATCCCTCCTCGCTCCCGAACAATCCGGCCCCCAAAATGGCCACAGGGAGACACATGCTGATCTCTGTGAGGCAAGTTGCCCACACGAGAAGCCGCTGGCCTGTCACAGCCTGGGTCAGTCATGAGCACGGCATGAGGGACATCAGCTGTCTGGTCAGTGGTGGGGGCTGGGGGACCGAGCTGTCTGTGGCTGCCCCCAGCAGGGCCATGTACTGGCCCTAGGGGCTCCAGAGCTGAGCGCCCTCTGCTGGGAGCTGTGTGAGTGCACACTGGAGCCTGGTGGGGTTCCCAAAAGATAGGTGCTAGGTGACCCCCATCCCTGCCCAGAGGTCCTGCTGCTGTGCGCTGGGTCCTACACCTGTTGAGGGGCCCCAGGGGGGCCGGTCTTCACGGTGTGAGTGGGCAGTGGGTACCCAGGCCTCACAGCCAGTGTGACTGGGGGACGGTCGATCAAGGTGGGCACCCGTGGGGTTAAAGGGGATGACGGAGGATCCCTTCTGGGAGGTAACAGATAAGCCTGGGCAGGGGCTGGGATGTGGCATGTTATAGATGCTTGAGCTTGGGTTGAACAAATGCTACAGAGAGGGGCTTCGACATGTTCATGATCTCTTCCAGGAACTGTTCATCAAGGTTTGGCCTGTGCTGGGTACTGGGGAGGTAGCAGGCAAGAGAATTTGATCTTGGGGTGGTGAATCCACGTGCTTGTGACAAATGACTTGTGTTCCTCCACAGCCAGCTCCCCTGCCCGACAGCTGTAGGGATGCTGTGCCAGGAGGGCTGCCGGTGTGACACAGGCTTCAGGCTCAATGTCACCGACCGTGTGCCCCCGTCCAGTGTGGCTGCCCTATGGGAGGCAGGGGCAGACACCCCCTGGCTGGGGAGATCTCCGGGGCCTGGGGAGCACGGGGAGTAATTCTGCCATCTTCCCCCAACGCCGTGTGCTGCTCCCCCAAGGTTTGCCTGTGGGGCCTGCTCTGGGAGTCCGAAATCCCTGCAAAAAAGGCTCTGAGCTCAGTCCAGGGCCCTCAGTGACCTCATCCCAGGCCTGTTCTCAGAGAAGTGGACACACCGAGCCCCATCACCGGCGGGGGTGGGGGGACCTGGGGAGTGCAGTGGAGGGTGTACGAGGGTGCCAGGCCTCCTGCAGGGCTGAGAAGACAGGAGGTGGCCCTGGGCAACCTCTCCTGGGCACCAAGTCCTGTCCAGAAACTCTGAGGCATCACCAATTCTGAATTCACAGCTGGCCTCCAGGGCATTAGAAAGGTCTGCGTGTCAAGACAGGAGGACAGAACCCAGTTCACTGAACACTTTGGCAGCTGGAAGACATGGCGTGTGGGCCCCCATTTGTTCTCCTGGTCTGGGCCCCACAGGCGGTGGGGGAGGGAGTGGACGTTGGGCCCACACAACGCAGGGAGTCAGTCTAAGAAACAATGTGGGGAAGGAATGAAGTAGGCGGCACCAGGACTGGTGGCCCAGGTTCGAATCCTGCTGTGCCCTTTGCTAGCTATCGACCTTGGCCTAGTGGCTTTCCATCTGTATGGCTTGGTTTCCCCCTCTGGGGCATAAGGGTACTGTGGGTTCCATGTGGCACAATTCTCTGCTCACACAGAACACACCAAGCAATTCTCCAGTTCCCTGTGGACACCAGCCGGGCCTCCTAACATTCGATTTAATTCTGACACTACCTACCTGAAGAGAGCACAGGTGACGGGCTGCCCCACAAGACTGTTTCCCCAACCTCAGATGTCAGCTGCAAGTAGTAGGCTGCCCATGACTTTGGTCTCAGAATTGGGGGTTCCCACAAGCCCCTCCTCGGGTTTGGTCATTTGCTCTAATGCTCACGTTTACAAGTTTATTATAAAGGCTGTCACGAAGGGTGCAGGTGACCATCCAGATGGAGGAATACACAGGGCCGGGGCCAGTGGGTCCAGAACACGGGGGCTCCTATCCCCGGGCAGTTGGGACGGGCCACCCTCCTGGCGTGCGGATGTGTTCTCCAACCTGGAGACTCTGTGAACCCCATACTTGAGGGATTTTTTACGGAGGCTTCCGGACGTAGGCATGATCGGTCATTCACTCGAGTTCCGGCCCCTGCCCCTTCCCCAGCGATGGGGTGGGACTGCAAGTTCCAAGCTGCTGGTCAGAATTTGGTCTTTCTGATGACTGGAGCCATCCAGGTGCCTGCCCAGCGTTGACTTATTAGAACAAAAGACACTACTACTCCCTGGGAAATTCCAAGAGACTTAGGAGCTCTGTGCTGGGGAACTGGGGTCAAGGACCAAACCTCAGAACAAAAGATATCCCTAGTGCTCCCATCACTCAGGAAGTGACAAGGGTTTTAGGAGCTATGCCGGGAATGGGGCAGAGACAACATACAGATTTCTTAACATGTGCTTATCTGTGTGTGAGGACAAAGAGATGCGAATTGCCAAGGACAAGGCATTTAGTCAGGGCATAAAAGGATTTGATAAACAAATAAAACATATAATTGCAAAGTCAAACCAGATTTCTAGCAGCACCCCACCGCCCCACTGCAGGCAAAGGTGCAATCTTTAAAAAATGGCCAAGTCAGATCACATGTCCCTTTTTAAAGCCCTCTCATGGCTCCATCTTACTCGGACTAAAACTGTGGCCTGTGTGACCCCACAAAATGGCTTCTCTGCCCTCACATCCTCTTCCTAACCACCTCCCAACTCTGTTCCTGCCACATCGACTTCTCCATCGTTCCCCCAACACTCCAGGCAGGCTCCCACCTCAGGGCCTTTGCACTAGTTGTTCCCTCTGCCTGAAATAGTCTTCCTTGAGATGCTCACACAGTAGATGCTGACACATCATCCTTCATGTGTCAGCTCAAATGTCACTTCCTCTGGGAAGCCCTCCCTGACCACCCCCATGAAAGGAGTCCCCCTAAGGCTCTCTTCACTATAATCTCCCATTTTCTTCCCTTCAAACTATTTGCCAGTATCCTAAATCACCCTTTCTATTAATCACTTCTTTGTTTCCTGTCTTCCTCTTGACAGTATAGGAGCTCTCCAAGGTCAGGGACTTTGTTTATTTCGGTGAAAGAAAAATAGACAAAAATTCCTGGGAAAAAGACAATAAACATCAATAAAAGCCTCAAGTATGTCCAAAGGCAATGCATGCAGTTCATTCTGGAGAAAAATAAGGCAGGGAAGGAGGTTAAAGAGAGGGAACCATGTAGACACATGAGGGAAGAGGGTCCAGGTAGAGGGACCAGACACTCTAAAGGTCCAGAGAATGGAACAGGGCCTGGTGTATGGCTGGAGCAGAGTGAGCAAGGAGCTGAGTGGGTGACAATGAGGACAGAGAGGTGACAGAGGCCAGTCTCCGAGGGCTGCCCAGGCTGCAGTGAGGACTTTGGATTTTATCTGAGTGTACCAGGGAGCCATGGAAGGGTTTGAGCAAGGGAGCGACAGGATCTCGTGGAGACTGGATCACGGGGGCAGAAGCCAGCGGCCCCGAGGGCCTGGTGTCTGAGGAGAGCTTCCTGACCCACCTGGGCTTCTGTTCTGTTCTGTTCCAGATGAGCAGGTCCCAGCTCGGCCTGCCCCCGCTTCTGGCTGAGGTCATGCTGCAGGCCTTCTCCAAATCTTCAGCCATCACCGTCTCTGGACCTCAGTTTCCTTATTTGTAAAAGGGGTGATGAAAGTCTCTATCTCATGAGATTGTTGCAAGGTATAAACCAGATGGTGTGTGGAGAGCAAGCTTCAGGAAACTGCTCAATTACTGGTTGTTCTTCTAATTTGATGTGTGATAATGACCTTGTATAGTTTCTGGCTAACCCAGGTTTCTTCAGTGAATTCAAGAAGAAAATATGAATTATTATAAGAGATAACACCTGGAAGGAGTCCAGAGCAGGGCCTAGCATGCAGTGAGTGCTCAGGAAACATTATCTAAGACAATTCTTTCACCATCATCACCGCCATCATCATCATCATCATCACCACCACCATCACTACCACCACCACCATCACCATCATCATCACCATCATTACCATCATCACAACCATCACCACCATCACCACCATCTTCCCCATCACCATCATCACCACCATCACCATCATCACCACCATCACATCATCACCCACACCACCATCACTACCATCACCACCATCACCACCATCATCTTCACCATCACCATCACCACCATCACCACCATCATCACCACCATCACCACCATCATCACCATCATCATCACTGTCATCACCACCATCCTCACCATCAGCACCACCATCACAATACCTCCTGATGAGACCTCCACATTCCCTGCCTTGCCCTTATGACCCGCCCCTGGCCTCTAAACTGCCCTCTGCTCCCTTAGTCATCTTCTGGTTGGAAACTTTCCAGAACGGTAATACTCAGTTATTTATTAACCCACATCTGTGTCCCTCCAGAGCTGGCCTGCCCTCCCAACAGCCATGATGAGCTCTGAAACTCCTCACATGTCTTGGCTCCTGCACTGAGATGGCCCTGCCCGACTGCTGCCTGACACCATGCCAGGCGGGCTACCAGTGTGAGCTGGGCCTCGTGCTCAGGGACACTGACTGTATGCCCCTCATCCAAGTGGCTGTTCCTTGGGTGGCAGGTACCACCTGGCCAGGGGAGATTTGGGGGCTGGGGAGCGCTGGGAGCCGTTCTGTCACTGCCCGACCATGCCACGCGCTCGCTGCTCCCTCTCCTCCCACAGGCCTGGGCAGAAATATGGGAGCCTGAGAGGCATCTCTGGGTGTCACCTACTCTCCCCTGGGGAGATACCTACTGGACATCTGAGTACTCGTCCATCACCGCCTTCCATGGGAGGACTTTTGAGCTCCAAGGCACCTCTGCTTCTGTCTCTTCCAACCCCTGTGGCTCCTCTGGCTCACTGCCCTTTTTCCAGGTGGAAGCTGTGACGAGGACAGGTCCTTCTCAAAGATGTCTGCCCAGGTGAGCAGTCTGAGACTTGTCCACAGAGAGACCTGACCTGGCCAAGGTAAGTACTTACTGGCTCCTGGAGATACTTGGAGTGATTAAAGCAAAAAGAAATGCTTTGGCTCAAATGAAATAAAAATCATGGGACATAGTCCAGTGAAAGTGCAGTGATGCCGGGTCCACAGAATTTCTCTGTGCACTAGTTTGGTTATCATTATTTACAAATAACAGAAAACCTCATTAAAATTAACTCGAACAAGTCAGATTTTTAGATTCATAACTGAAAGTTCCAGAGGGAGATCAGGCATGACTTGATCAGGGTGCAGATTCTGTTTCTCAGCATTTTTCTTGGTTTGTGGTCCTCTTTAGTGTTAGCCTTGTCCTGAGGTTGGCTCTTCCTGTGGTGGCAAAACAATAGCAATTTCCAGAACCCAAATGTGCATTTCCCACTATTCAAAGCAAAACCCAAATCTTTTCTTCCCTCAATTACTAAGCAAAATTCTGGGCCTCACTTTGATTGGACCCCACTGGACCAATGGTTGCGGCCCAAAGATTATCTTAGCCTCTCTGGTCCTACTAGCCTCAGGAGCTGCAGGTGGGAGAGACACCACCCCAGGAGAGACACCCCCCACCCCAGCCCTTGTAGCTGTTCATCGCAGGGAGCCCACTAGGGTGGGCTCACGTTCCCAAACCAGTATTTCTCGTTGTAACAATCGTCAAAGAATGTAAATGCCCTGGAAAAACTCCCTCCTGAGACCTGAAAATTTTATCTGGAGCCCATAGGGGTGGATGTGTTTTCCATGCCTGAGGGCCCTTGCCTACAAGAGTTCCATTGTTGGCTGTTGGAAAACACACCGCCCTGCCCCTTCCACCCCACCCCCTTCCAGGAAGGGAACCAGCTTTCAGAATTAGTCACGGGCCGCCAGCATCCCACACAACAACCCCATTGAGTTGAAAGGGCAGCCCAGGCAGGGTGAGGGCTATTCTTAGCCTAATTTACAGATGGGGAAACTGAGGCACGGAGAGACAACTGGCTCCCCTGAAGTCACATAGTGAGAAGGGGGTGGAGCTAGGATGTGAACCTGGGCTCTCTGGCTCCAAGTTCCTTCCCTCTCCACCTGTGGACCTACTGTGTGCCTCCCAGGTGTGCTCCCACTTAAGGAGTGCAGGGTCCTTGAGTCATCTGTTACGAGGCCTGGGATATAGTAACTCTCAAAAACGGTTTTCATTCAGTCACTCAACAAATATTTCTTGGGCACCTAGTATGTGCTGGACCCTTGTGTTTGGCACTGGGGACATGGAAGGAATGGAACAGTTGAGGTCCCTTCCTCCCAGAGCTGACATTCCAGAGGCGAAAGAGATAATAAGTAGAACCAGTAAGTGTGTATACACTATGTCAGGAGGTGGTTGGTGCAAATGCTAGAAGGAAAGAAAGAGAAAATAGGGTAGGACGGGTTTCCAGGAGGAAGATGTAGTTTTGAATCCAATGGTCAAGGAAAGCCTCATCAAGAAGGTGACGTTTGAGCAAAGCCCTGAAGAAAGGAGGTGAGGGAGGGAACCATGTGTGCACCTGCGTTGAGAGAAGAGTGGGTCTGCTAGAGGCAAGAGCAGCAAGCCGGATGTCTGGAGGCTGGGGCCAGCAGGGAGCTCAGGGTGGTGGGAGGGAGTGAGCAAGTGAGTGAGCGGTTGAGGGGGAGGAGATGACAATGTCGGAGTGATGACAGGGGACCAGCCAGAGCAGTGACTTCTGGGTCGTGGGTCACAGTGAGGACTTTGCTTCTACCAGAAGAGAGCTGCAGCCAGAGGAGGCTCTGAGCCAGCAGGGCCCTGCCCTGACTCAGGGGTTCACAGTCTCCCTCTGGCTGCAGGTGAGCAGGGAACAGACCAAGGGCCAGCAAGGGAGCATGGAGCCCGGGGAGCGGCGGCTATGGGGTCCAGGACGGGCCAGGGTAGGGGCAGTGGGGGAGAAGTGGTTGGTTCTGGAAATATTTTTTGTGATCTAATTCTTTTTTCTAACCTGCTGTCTGTTCTCAGGACCCTCAAATTTACGCGGGGTCCTGATCTTTGGTTGTTCCGCTCCCTCCCCTCCCCACACATACACATGAGTGTGGAGCCCAGTGACCTGGCTTGGCATCCCAAACTTGACCCTTTGTTAACTGTGTGCCTCAGGACTAATGACAGCCCCTCTCTGCCACACCTACCCTCATTGGGCAAGTCATGCCCGCCCACTAGGTGGCGAGGCCCACAACCCAGTAGAGGACGATCCAATCCGTTGACAAGAGAGTGAGGCAGTTAGGATAGTTGGTAAATGACTCAGGGATGCGCAGGGGTGTGGAGTTGGTTCTGCCGGGTGTGGCACCGCCTTCTTAGACACCAGGGTGCAGGGAGAAGGAGAATGGGACTGCTGGAACGTCAGGGGCCCCACTGCCAGCAAGCTGCTGGGTCAGTGCCTCTCTGGAGCCACCGGTGCCAGCAAAGCTCTTAGAACTGCAGACTCATCTCCCTATGTCCAAAGCCAGGTGGGAGCCTGCCAGCCCCCGCGCCAGCCTCAGAGCCCCAGGGCCCCTCAGCAGGCGGGGCTGGGCTGGGCTGCCAGGAGCCCGTGAGGCCCCCAGAGCTGGGCACCCAGGGGTCCAAGACGATGCAGGCCACCCAAGCAAAGGAAAAGGAAGACACCGGGGGAGGATGAGTAAAGAGCACAGCTTTTATCCATGAAGAAAGAAATTCATAGAACAATTCATCTCCCAGGTGCCATATACATAAATCCATAATTTCCTAAGTCCCATTAGATTCTGTTTACTTAACACTTTATCCAATTCCGATTGACCTTTTCTTCCATTCTTTTGCCATTTTTAAAAAAATCTTGCAAGGGATTAGTTTGTGTTGACTTGAACTGGAGTTTTTTTTTTTTTTTTAATATTTTATTTATTTATTTGACAGAGAGATCACAAGTAGGCAGAGAGGCAGGCAGAGAGAGAGAGAGAGAGATGCAGGCTCCCCATGCGGGGCTCTATCCCAGGACCCTGAGATCATGACCTGAGCCGAAGGCAGCGGCTTAACCCACTGAGCCACCCAGGCGCCCCAGATTTGGAGATTTTTTATTCCTTTTCTGCAACTTTGAGTTTGAATTTTTGTCACGACAGGAGATTTACCCGAGGATATGAGGAACCCAAGTACCCTTCATGGAGATGCCCTGATTCTGACTATTTTGCTTTGTCTGCTTTCGCTCCATATATCTGTACCCTAGTTATTATTTTTTTCTGAGTGTCTGGCCTTGCAGGCATCTTCCCCTGCCCATCTTTGAGCAGGTGGGCACTGCGAAAGACTGGCTCTTCTCCACTGGTACTTGCCCATCAAAGCTTTTTTGGGACAGAGTCACAAAACATGACTAAGCTTTTCCTTAGTTGTGTTTTTTCTGCAGTCAAGGGCAGACTAAGGCTGACGGTCCTGGGGTCTTGCCTGCATAAGCCACACCGGATCCATCCTGGGCCGGAAGGCCCAAAGGCAGAAGCAGGTTTGAGATGGGAGGTGGGTCTCTCTGTCCCATATTCTCTCCCATGAAGCTTCAAAACAGGGGGAGATGGTCTTGCCCCTTCAGCCGCTGCTGTCGAATGGGAACGTTCACGCAGTGAGGCTATGTCTTCCTAATAAACCAGATATGCAGGTTAGCTACTGGTAACATCCTGATGCTTCAACATTGGTGACTATTAATTTTTGCAACACTTTGTAAACCAAAGGAAACACGTACAGTAGTTGAGTTTTGGTCTTTCTGAACATCAGAAGCTTAATGGCAAAATCAAAATTAATTAAGTTTGAGTTGGTGACTATGTAACACCCTATGGCTTTGATTTCGTGCTTCAGTTCGGCATTCCTGAAAACTGGGGTGTTCAGAAGCTATCTGTAGGTTTGGTTTTTCTCATCTTGCTAGAATTCCTAGGATACTGAGAATTCACAGCTAATCACAACTTCAGCGGATTCTTTAGGGCCTAATGATGTCAAAAGCAAAATGAAGGGCAAGTATTTCAAATGACTTTTTATTATTAATATAGTATAATATACAACATATATTTACATATAAAAGATTATATATACAGACATATATATATATAGAGAGAGAGAGGGGGGACTTCAGATATGATTGAAGTCAAGTTGACCTAGAACACACCCCAAAATAGATCCCGACTCCCTGCAAACCTTCCTCAAGGGTCAGTGGGCACGCCTTCACCTGTCCACACGGGGGTCTGAAATCCTTCCTCCCTGGGCCTGAAGCCCCAGCCCAGGCCAGCACACTTGTGGATGACACCTTCCAGTCCAGCCTCAGGGGGACGTTATAGTTGGCCTGGGTTGGGTTAAAGCCCCATAAATGAAAAGCCACCGTCATTAAAAGTTCAGGAAATGAAGTTGGCAGAAGTTGCTTCCCCAAGCTGAAACCAGCCCTTAGATGTATTCGTTGGACTTGCATACCTTTTAAAACCTGCATATATTTTTTAATCTAGCCAACTTTTAAAAAAAGTAATCTCTGCACCCAACGTGGGGCTCAAACCCATGACCCTGAGGTCAGTAGTCGCCCGCCCCAATGGCTGAGGCAGCCAGGAGCCCTGAACCAACTTTTAATATTGGGAATTCTGTATGAAGATTCAGGTTTCTGACATCGATTGAAAATGTAGCAGCAGTTGGCTAGGATTGTGTAGAGATGACCTTTCAATTCTCTTAATTACACTTTTTTTCAAAGTAGGACATTTTCAGAATCTGTAATTCAAAAGGTACAAGAGGGAGTCTCCCTCCACCCCATCCCCCAGCCTCTCACTCCTCCTCCCCAGAAGCAGAATATCCAAAGATACCTCATTCATGAACAAATGTATACACATTCTTTTCCGCCTCAAAGATGTACTTCTATACATCTTGCCCCCCCCCCCGACCCTCCCCCCAAGTATGTAGCAAGACGTCTGGGAGCTGCTTCTGTCTCTGTCTGCATGAGCTAGCTAAAGTTGTTTTGGGGGCTGCCTTTTAAACAGGACAATTTTCCCGTTTGCCCAGTTTCCAGCCCTCCCTGGGGTCTCATGCCTGTCCCGTTTCACTCATTCACAATTCTTGCCTGGCCCCTTTGGCATCTCAGTTTGCAGAATCTGGCACAGGTGAAGGACAGCCTAGCCACGGAGCACTGGCCCCCTCGCTCTCTGAAGCCTGCAGTTCTTGAACTTTCCAGCAGAGGGAGACACCACTCACCACCCCCCACACCCGCAAGAGCACCAAAGGGGTCTTCCCAGGGACATTGTAATAGGGAAATGTCTAGGCGAGGGATGCATGCTCTCTTCCCAGAGACAAAGACCCCCTTAGCTGGACTGGGATCCTCCTCTCCAGGCCTCCCTTAACTGTTTCTGTCCCCCCACCTCCCACTTTGACTGAGCCCCACCCCGGAGCATCCCCTCCACTCCTTGTAGGGACTGGCCCCTTCCTAATGGGAGGAGGGTGGTGGTGGTTGGGGGATGGAGAGGCCTTGTCCTAGTCTAGGACCTGGGATTGAAAAATTGCCTGAGGGAGTCACATAAAGAAAGCATGTAATTGGGCGGGACTTCCTTGCTTCCCCATCCCTTTCTGCTAGGAAGTGGGGGGTCCTTTCTCTCTGTCCCCAGCAGACAACCCCCAGCAGAGTCTTGACCTCAGAAACCCCCTTTCCCCATCCTGCACTCCACCCTCTCCCTGGCCTGGTTCCTGCAGCCCTCTGTCCCACCCCCGAGATGGTGTTGGGGGTCGCCTGGAGTCCAGCTGGTGGCCAGGGCACAGCCACCCCTTTCCTGGCCCTGCCCCTCCCCATGACCCCAATCCTCTGCCAGCCACTCAAAGGCGCCTTGTTCTCCATCCAGCCCCCAGACAAAAGTCCCTCTGTCTGAAAAGGCAGAATTGGGGGGAGGGGGCACCCCAACGAGGACCGTGTGGGGGCCCACGCAGACCCCAGCCAGAAGGAATGCCATGAAGAGGAGGGGCAGGAGGGGGGAGGGAGGTGAAGGGAGCCTTACACAGTGCAGTGGCCTTATCCAGAGTGGGAGGCAGCCTCCACCCTAACGCCCACTGCATAGACCCGGGCATCTGGCTCCCAGCACCCTTGGGAAGAGCCTGAGCTCGGAAGGTCTACTTGATGCTCAGAAACCATTCTTCAGTCTCTCCTGAGAGCATTAAGGGCATGTGGGAGAGAGGTCACGGTCTAAAGCCCGACAGCCCCCCCCACCCCTTGTGCACCCCCACCCCCACTCCCACCTCATGATCTTGGTCATATCAGCCTCTTCTGCTGACCCCCAAACTGTCAAAAGCAGCAAGTGGTCCGGAAGGGGACCTTGGATGTCCCACAATTGCCACCAAGCCCTCCTCCAAGTGTAACCTGCCATCTAAGTGAAGGAAATGAGACAATTACGCCAATGCATTGCTTTCCCCCACCATTCTGCGAGGCAGAAGCTTTGCTGCTAAAGACCTTGAATTTCTTCCTTCCAGGTCCTTTTCACGGGGGCAAGAGATTGAAGAAAGCCCCCTCCCCGGATGCAAGGAACAGACTTCTGCCCTGTCCTATGCTCCTTCTGCCTACCTGAGGCTCTTGTGACCTTGGGGAGCTCTCTGCTGGGAAGAAAGGGTGGTAGCTGTCTCTTTAAGAGCAGGAATGGGGTGAGAGAGCCCCCGAGCTTTAGGGAGTCTGACTTGTTCTCTACCTGCCCAGGTTTGCCTAGGGCGTGGCAGCTGTGGATAAAGGCAGGACTCAGGCTTAGCAGCTGCATTCTCCCCTTCTCTCCCGGAACTTTCCAAGCAGCCTGGGGAGCCACACAGGTGAGAGGCTGGGGTCCCCTGCTTCCAACACCCTCTCGGCTCTGCCCCCAACCTCTCCTTGCCCCTCTCTAGAACTTCCTCTCTTCAAGGATCTTTTCTGGGGGGCAGGGGACAGGAGGTTAGGGAAAGCACCTTCAACTAATGTGATCATCCCCCCATCATTCTCCCCTCGGGAGGCTGGGTAAGCTAGCTGGGATGAGCCCACCAGTGGGATTGGGGTGATTGGGTAGATTGGGGGTGTCTGAGTTGACCAGAAACATCTGGATCGGGGGCATCTGGGTGGATAGGGTTGGAGCGGGCTGCTTGGGTGGGTGGGGGGTAGCTAAGTTGATCAAGGCTGGACTGAGGGTATCAGAGTGCACGGTGGGTGACTGCGTGGACTTGGGGTGTCTAGGGATTGAGGGTGTGTGGATCCTGGAGACCTCTTGGAAGAGGGGACAGCGGCTTCCTGGGGGAAACTGTAAGGTGGGGAGGTGGGTAGGAAATTTCAGGGACATGGGAAAGTCATTCTGCACAAGCTTGATGGGCCTGGCCACCATCACGGAGGAACAAAGGGGATAGCAGAGGGCGGACCGTGGAAATGTCCATCACTCGGGTGTTGGGACCGGCAGGGCGGGGAAGGAGCCCAGAGGGGTGGGCACAGCCTCTCTCTGCCGGTTGTCTTCCTCTCCCAGGCTTCACGCCAACTACAGTCAGTCCGGAAGCAGCTCAGGAGCCCCTTCCAGCAACAGCCTGGGAGGGGAAGGTGAGGGCAGATGCCAGACACCAGCTCCCAGTGGCCTGCCCTGTAGGAGAGCCAGGTTGGGAATGTGGCCCCAGGGCTGGGGTGCAGCCAAGATTACTCCCACATCTCCCCTAGGCCAGGGATGCTGGGAGAGATGCCCTGGGGATGGGGAGTAGCAGAGCCCGGCAGCCAGGGGGACTAGGTGAACTCCATGGCAAGAGACTTCAGAGCTGGGACTCTGGGTCCCTGGTGACAGCTGCAGCATTCAGCTTCATTAGCAGGGTTTATGGGGCTCCGACAGCACAGTGGGGTAACCACAGTGCCACCCCATCACGCTGCGGAGTTATATGAATAAGCGTGAAGCGCTGAGACCAGGGCCCAGCGAATGGTAAATGCTCACAGGGCACTAGCTCCTATTACTGGGGTATTATCTCGGGGCTTTAGACAATAGCTGGTCCTTCTCCAGACCTGTGCCTGGAACCACCAGGCTGTCCTGCCCACACACCTGCTCCAGCTCTCCTCCCCAAATCTGCGGGGTCCTGAATGCCTTAGCAATGTTCCCCAAAGCTATAGGCCCCCTGCCTGCAAGAAATGGATGCCTTTGAGTCCACCATATGGGATTCAGGGCTGAGAGGATGCCCTGGACCTGAGTGTACCCAGGGAGAGGGAGGATCCTGTGAGGAATGTGCAAGAAACAGAAGGAAATGTGAGGTGGGGGTGACGCCGAGGGTGCGGAGACAGATGGGGTCACTGTCTTCAGTGGTGGAGAGGAGTCTAGGGACAGAGCAGGGAATGTCAGATGGCTTAGTGAGGGCCCGTGCTGTGCCATCAGTGAAATGAGAGCGGGAACAGATCATCTCTGGGGTTACAGGGTGCGGGGAGGGGAATGGGCGAAGACACAGCAAGGTCATTGGAGGGGGCCCAGCACAGGGTGGGGCAGAGGACGTGCTGGACAGTGCTGGTGGCAGTGAGGCGGGTACTGGGAGAGGACTGGGGGGCACACAGAGACCAAGGTTTAGCTCAGGCACCCGGAATGGGGAGAGGGTGGGCTGAGACCAGACCAGGAGGGGATCGGAGGGGTTCTTCTTGCTGGACAGGCCTGTCTGAAGAAAGAGGAAGTAATGGCTGCCAGGAGGAGCTTGGCAGGAGCAGGGGTAGGCGCGGGGGGCGGGGCCTGGGGCAAGGCCAGGGGTAGGAGCTGGGGCTGGGGCAGGGGTAGAGGCAGGATCAGGGGCAGGTACGGGGGACAGAGGCCAGGGTAGGGGTAGGGGTTGTGGCAGAGGTAGGGGCTGGGGCAGGGGTAAGGGCTGGAGCTGGGGCTGGGGTGGGGATAGAGGCAGGGGCTGTGGCAGGGGCAGAGGCAGGACAGAAACGAGGAGTCATGGAGGCAGAAGATGGGGCTAGGGCTCCAGCCATGTGACTCCTCTCTGCTCTGGCCCTCGACCCTGCCCCAAGCCTCCAGCTCTCTCCTCCGCACACCCTGCTCTGAGCAGCCTGAGGAGCCAGCTCGAGATCTGTGGAGTCTGGCCAGGGTGGGCAGGCTCTGAGCTGTCTCTGAGAGACACACCCGGCAACCCGGGCCTCCTGCCACCTGGCTCCCTACATCCCATTTCCCAAAACACCCCGAGGCCCCGATAGTCCGGAGCCACAAACAGCCGCTGCAGAGCTGGGCTGCTCAAAATCCTGCTCCCTGCCAAGGTGACCCTATGCACCCATGTTTAGTTTGCAGAGCCCCAGTTTCCCCATCTGTAAGCTGGGGCAAACAGCAGGCAGCACCTCCCTCATTTGGTCACCAGGGCCAAGTCCCTAGAGCCCCAGGTCTGTGTTGAGCCAGTGATTCCTGCAGCTCCTCTCCAGGTTCCCGTTGCCACCCACCCCCCGCCCCCGCACCTCCCCACTCCTCAACCCCCTTTGATGGCTCCTCCTCACCTTTCAGACAGGCTGGTTGGTTAATAGCAGCCTCTCTGCCCCGGGGGGAGTTGTGTACCCTGGAGAGCAGAGTACAAGAGGACTGGAAACCAGAGGCACCGCTCTGGCACCTTGGTGGGGGGCCCCCATAGAGCTGGACCCTACCCTCTCCCTCCCCCTCCAGGTCAGCTGGCTGACATGCGGGAGGTGACAACACTGAGCCTGCTCCTCCTCCTGGCAGGTGAGTGCCTGGGCCCCTCACTGCCTTTCCCAAACCCTGCCACAGAGTGTTGGCCAAGCCCCATGTCTGTGCATCTGTGGGTGTATCAACACTCCAAGCCCCATGTCTGTGCATCTGTGGGTGTGTCTGCCTCTCTCGTGCTTTCTGCCTCCCCTGTCGGGTGGCGATTCTCCGGTCAGCATCTCCTTGAGGGTTGCAGTGTTGCACTGATGGTTTCAAAGTGCACACAAAGACAGGCCCCACCTTACGGCAGTGGCTCACACAGCTAGTCACCCCCTTGAGGTCTCCCCGATGAGAAGACTCAGCCCCGGGCACTGGGTCTTCAGCACCTCCCTTGCCCTTTATTATGAGAGGGAGCTGGGAGCTTTGAGGTTGTAGCCGTTATGGAAATCCTTTTTGCCTCAGTTTCCCCAGCTCTACTAGTAAGTACTTAGTAGCCACTGTGAGGATTACACAAATTGGTATTTGAGAAGTGGTTAGAACAGGGCCTGGGACAGAGTAAGCTCTAGGTGTTCATGCTTTAAATACAATTAGAACTTATTAATCACCCTTGAACACACAAAGATCAGAGTTTAGGCCCGGAGCTCAGGTAGCCCACGGCTTCTAGCCAGAATGTAATCCTAGTCCTTTGCTTTTATTGTATTTTTTTTATCCCTTACATCGGGCCAGGCTGGCATTCCGTTCAGGTTAGGGAGAGAGGGCTGCATTTTTAAAGAAAGTGTATTAAGTTTATCATTAGTAATTTGCTCTACAAGGAAGCGGTGAGGACACGCCAGAACAGGTAGGGTATGGACGAGGCTCCGAGAATGACTGGGAGCTGGGACCGTCTGTCATCTCGAAGAGAATGTTGCTCGGTTTCTGCTGGAGGGAGGATTAGTTAGGTGTCTGGAAACATCAGGCTAAAGAGTGGTCCCAAGCCACCTAGGCTAAAACCTATTTTGGGAGGCAAAATGTGGGCAGACCTGGGGGGCTCACAGGTTTGGGGCGGCGGGGGAAGCCCACACCTTCAGGTTTGGGGCCAGGACCCCTGGGCCCTCTGGAGGCGGGGACCTGTCCATCAGGGGCCCCTGAGGCTCTGTGGCCCTGCCTCCCAGCTTTGCTGAGGTCCACAGGCCATCCCCTCTCCTTCCCGCTTCTCCCAGCAGGCCTGCCTGTCTTGGATGCCAACGACCCAGAAGGTGAGTCAGACTCCACCACCAGGCTCACCCCCAAATTCTAGCCCCCACCCTTGCCTCCTGGCTGTTGTCCTGGATTCATGTTCTTTTTCTCTTTCTTTGCAGATAAAAACAGTCCTTTCTACTATGGTGAGAGCTTGTGCCCCTCTCTTGACTCCCTCCCACTCACTCCCCCTGCTCACATTTTGTGTCTGTGGACCCACAGGGCTTGGGCGGGGGTCCGATGTGGGCGAAACAGGAGGCGAGGGTAGGAAGGGGTAAGGATGGGGAGAGAGAGAGTACTTAGTAGCCACTGTGAGGATTAGTAGCCACACAGTGGAAGAAAGGAACGAGCCACGCGGGTCTGGTCCCAGGGAAGGTTCTTTTGGGGCAGGAGAGCAGCACAGAGGAAGCCGGGAAGGTTCACCAGAAGCCGTTGTTATGGTTCAAATCAAATGCTAGGAGGAGGCTGGCTTTGCAAAAACTGCCCGGAGGAGGGAAGCTATTGGGCAGCTTTTCTGCGATTGCTCACACACACAGTAGACACCCTCCAAACCCCCGGACCTTTATACTTTCCGATCTCCCTGCCAGGCCCCCCCCCACCGCCTCATCTCCCCAGGGCTCTGCTCAGAGAGGCCTTCCCTGACCAGTCTCCCTAAAAGAGCTGCCCTCTGACTTTTTGTTCCCTGGCTCTGCTTATTTGCCTTCAGAATGCTTATCTCCACTTGACCTTCCATTAAATCTCTTATCGGTTGTTTTGTGTGTAAGGGAGAATGTGAGCCCAGGAGGGCTGCGGGGCTGTTTGTTCTCTCCCCTCTGTATCCACAACTCCCTGCTGGTGGTCAGGTTCCCCATACCCACCTGTCGGATAGATGGAGGTTTGGACAGGGAGGACACAGGCGGGCACTAATGGCCTCCTCTGGGTTTCTCCTAGACTGGCACAGACTTCGGGTTGGTGGGCTCATCTGTGCTGCGGTTCTGTGCACCATCGGCATCATCGTCCTCATGAGTGAGTGGGGACCCTGGAGGCCGAGCTGGCAGGGCAGGGCAGGGCTGTGGGTCCTCTCCCTCAACCATCCCTTCTCCCCTGACAGGTGGGAAATGCAAATGCAAGTTCAGCCAGAAGCCCAGGTAAGACGGGCTCCCCAGGTGCCTACTTCATACTGAACAGACACCTTTCCCTGGTCAAAGAACTGAATCTCGCAGAAAGAGGCCTCCAGGCCTTGCCCTGGAGAATTCCTGCCACTGAAATGTCCCAGGTTTATTCTTCAGAGCTGATCATCTTCAGAGGGCCCGAAAGCCTGAAAAGCTTTGGTCCCATTCCAGGAAAAATAGCCAGGAAGCTCTGTTAGGGCAAGCTGAGAATCCTCTAGCCTTAAGGGAGAGGACAAGGGGGATGGAAACACATCTCACCACTTTTCTTTCCCCAGCCACCATCCAGGCGAAGCCCCACCTCTCATCACTCCAGGTAAGCCGGGAACAGAATGGGGATGCAGAGAACACAGACCGTGAGGGCTGGGCACGTGCGAGGGTGTGTGCCTGTGTGTGCACGTGTCTTGGGGCGAAAACTCCATCTGCTCTCACAAGCTGACCCATCATCTCTCCCAGGCTCTGCCCAGAACTGTTGAGGATGGATCCGTTGAAAGGACACAGAGGTCCCTTCCCATCTCTTCCTCCAAGTCCTGGTTCTGCGTGGGAGCCCAGACTCCAGGATGGAATTCTCCCTCTTCTCAGAGCACCTTGCCAGGGCCTCACCTTACCTCTCACTGGAGGGGTCTTTTTGTTCAATTTTTATTCTAAAAATGGCTCTTGCCTCCTTATCCTTTATTCTAAAAATTGATTAGCCAAGTGTCCTCAAGACTCCCTATGTGTACGTCATGGTGGGCTTTTGAGGACTAGCAGAAGGTGGATTGGATACACCCTGGCAGCTGGGACAGAAGCTGGCAGCTAAATCTCTTTGCTGGAAAAGTTCAAGGCCTGCTGGATGGCATGAGGCCTGCCCTCTACCCCCAAGGCTAGGGGAACCACAACGGCAATTTAAAATTTTCTGGTAGCCAAACGGCTGATGCTTTGGGGAATGAACGAGGGCTCTAGCCAGATGGAATGCTGGGATATTCCAGTGGACACTGAGACCATCCTGGGAAAACAAGGATGTGGATCTTACTACCACAGTATGATTAGTCAGATACATTATGATTTTAATGGTAAGACCCCCATGACCCTCCCACTCACCCCCAAGACCCCACTCTATCATAGAAAACCCTTCCTAATACCCAAGCGTCCCTCTGAGACCTTTAAATAATTCCTCATGACACTCAATAATATACAGCGGTGTGAGAACTTCCAAGGAGCCTCAAACTCCCTTGAGACTCCCCAGTACCCAGTAAGATCTCCAAACTGCATCAAAGGGCCACTCTATAAAATGCCTAAAACCCTCTAAAACACCCAAAACTATCTCCTACGATGCACTGAGTCATGACCTGAAGAAGAAACCCAGAATAAACCAGAGACTTGTCCCCTACCAATGCCCTTATATCTCTCAAACATCCCATAAGCCTCTCCCCCACAACCCACGAGCCCACACACATCGGGCAAGCGTGAGCGCACCAGGGCAGACAAAATGCATCCCTGGGGCAATCCCACCCCAATACTGCTCCTGGGACACCATTCCTCCCCCTTGTTATTCTCTCCCAAAGATCCCACAACAACGAGCGGGGCAGCTGCACAGCGCGTTTATTGAGCTCATACACTTTCTCTCCTCTCCCCTGTCCCTCATCGGATATGTGCAGCCGGGCTCCCCACAACAGCTCCTGCTTTCCTACCTATTTCCCACTTTCCCGCCTATTTCCCGCGCATGCGCAAGAGGGCCAACATGCTGGTCTTCCGCCCGGGCAGCAGGCATGCGCACAAGCAGCAGAGGAAGTTAGCAAGCCCGGCTGGGAAACCGGCCCAGCGACTGATGACGTCACGAAGGCGGGCACCAAAGCGATTGGCCAGATTGAGTTTAGAGGGAAAGGAAAGCTGTCTCTTCCTCAGTACTTTCTCAGGGAGCAGAAACGGTGGGAGTGGGTTGAGGGGGCGCACTTCCAGACCGCAAGGAGTTCTGCACATTATCCCCACCATGACTATTGTATCCTGGCTCCTTGCAGCGCCCCAGCCTGAGCTCCCAAGTCATCTCTAGTGGGGACATGAGCCTCCAGCTGAGATGTTGCTTAAAGACTGGAAGGACAGCTCTTGCCTTGAATTTGGCCTCTGGTCAGGACCTCACAGGTAGCATCAGCCCGAGTAGGGCCAGGAGGCCGGTGTCTTGGGGAGAAAACTCCATCTGCTCTCACAAACTGATCCATCATCTCTTCCAGGCTCCCTGTCAAGTGGGTATCCAGAGGCCTGGGACTCTCTGTGCCAGTCAGTGCTCCCTAAGGCCCTCCCGGCCATGACCAAGGTCCTGTGGGGTCTCAGGCACTGAGGTCTAACTCGTGATGCTGGTATATCTGTGTGGGGCCTTTGAAGCAAGCCGCAAAGAGGAAGCGTCTGCCGGCTATGGTGATGTGAGCAAAGGCACGAGGGGCCACCAAGGCTGGGGGCCCCAGCTCCTGTAGAGGTTCCAGGAGCCCCTTGTCAGGCTCAAGGTGAAAGACCTGGCTGAAAGCGAAGTCGCTGCCCAGGATGGCCAGCTGGTCCCTGGCGATGAGCAGTGGCTGGAAGACGTGGGCACCACGTGAGGGAAGTTGCTGCAGGAGGCGGAACATGGAGCCATCCCAGCGCATGACCTGTGAAGTGTGGCGACCAGTTAGGGCGGGGGGTCCAGGAGGGCCAGGCCTGCCAGTAGCACCCTGGGTTTCAGAGCACCCGGAACAGCTTGGAGTCAGGCCTATAGGTCCCCAAACTCCCACAGCTTTCCTACCTTCATACCTGTCACCACCCGGTTGCCCAGGCCACAGACCTGAAGTCATTCTTGGCCACTCTCTCTCCCTCACACCCCACAAAGAATCAGTCCGTTTTACCTACGACGGTATCTATTTTTCCTATCTCCTCTGGCCGCACTCCGCCCAGCCACAGTCACCTCCCTCCATGACGGCAGGCTCTGCCCTAGGCTCCCCACTCTCATCCCTGCACCCACAGTCTGCTCCCCACACACATGTCCCGTGAACACCTGAGTCAGACCATATAGCCTTCTAGGCCCAGAGCGCCTGCTTGGCTGTTCCTCAACCCAGAATGAGAATGCTGGAGTGGGTGGGCCATCAGCCTCGGGGGTCCAGAATGTGGTGGCTGTGCTCAAATGTAAGGCTCAGAGTGGGGGGGGGCAGTGTTAGTGTTGGGGGGATACGAAGTAGCTTATGGTCACTCAGCCTTGAGGAGTCACAGTGGTCTTAGAGTCGGTGTGGGGGGGTGTGGGGAGGGGGTGGCCAGAGTTCAAAGATCAGTACATCAGGTGGGGTCAGAGTTCAAAGGTGAGTCTGTGCGGTCAGGTCAGAGTTTAGAAGTTCCTGTGCAAGGTGGGAGTCAGCGCTGCAAAGCCAGCCCCGAGGCGGGAGGCCACTGCAGGTCAGATCTGGCTTGTGGCCGCCTGCCCCACCTGACTGGGCCCAGCCTCACCATGGAGTCCCCGATGTAGCGTGTCAGGCACAGGAACACATCGCCCCCGGCCTGGAAATGGCGTGTGGCATAGACGTCCTCCGCCTCGGGGATGTCCGTGCGCCTCTCGAAGCGGCCGCCGAGCCACTGGAAGAGCACGGGCCGCTGGGAGGCAGAGGCCAGCAGCAGATGGGGCCGGCCGTCCAGCTCCAGGGCCTCGGCGTCCGTGTCCCGGTGCCAGGCATGCAGGCTCTGGCGGGGGTAGAAGCCGGGCCCGTCCTGGCACAGCAGCGTGGTGCTGCCCGCCTTGGAGGCGTCGGCCACCACGAAGCAGGGCTGCCCGTCCAGCCACAGGAGCTCGGCGTCGTTGGGCCGCAGCAGGCGCCGCGGGGCCAGGGCCTGCGTGGGGGCGAGGCGCAGGCCGGGGCTGGGCCGGGCCCACAGCTGCGAGCCCCCCCACAGGCGGGCGGCCAGCATGAAGAGGCGCAGGCCCAGCACCAGTGGCTTGCAGGACACCACCGAGGGCGCTGTGGGAGGGCGGGGTGCAGGAGGGCAGGTTAGGCCCGCCCGGTTGGGCCCCTCCACCCCCTGCAGGCAGAAGGATGGAAAGGGGTGGGGAGGGCAGGCTCACCGGACAGCTCTTCCTCAGGCCGGAAGCGCTGTAGGCTGTAGTCCCAGGTGAGGATCAGGCAGCGGCCTGCAAAGGGCTGCGCCAGGACGATGTGGGGCTCCCCCTGGTAGGAGAAAGACTCCACGCCCAGTGCCGACTCCCCAACCGTCTGGAACCAGGACAGCTCTGGGGGTGGCAGGAGAGAGTCAGGTGGGCACCGGGACCTCGCGGGTCCTCATCGCTGAGCCTCGGTTTGCACATCTCTGAAATGAGTACCGTCGCAGTGTGCACCTCATAGGGACACAGAGTAGGATCTTTTCATCTATAGATGAATTAAGTCACAACAACAGGGGAATGCTTTGTTTTCTAAGTCGCAGGACACCATCAAATCATTGCTTAGAAACAACGTATTTCTCAATTCATTTAGGGACGTTCCATTCTACCCATTCTACAGATGAGGAAGCTAAGGCCGGCAGGCACAGTCCAGCCTTTCCATGTTCCATGAAAGAGGACTGGAGCACAGCCACAGCGCTGACCCCAGCGCTCCCCCAATACCTCCCTCCTGAAATTAGGTGTGGCCCTATCTAGGCCAAGTTCCCTGTGGAGAAAGAGCAAAATGCTGGCCGTAATGCTTGTCTCCCTTGTTTGCTAATGGCTCTTCCTGGACTTAGTCTCTTGCCCCTTTTCCCTGTGACCTGGCCGATAGATGGGCCACAACTCAGTTTCAACCATGGAAACCAGGACAACACCCAGGGGCTCACCCACCCGCCAGGACTGCTCACCTCAGACCCTTCTGTCTTCTTTAATTCATGGGATTTTGGACCTCTTGGTTACAGCCACTTAGCTTTATGGTAACGGTACACCAAGGTTGCCCAGCGTGGAGGTGGGTTATAGACTCCAGGTTATAATACTTCACTCTATATGTGGGGCCCTGTTTCCAGGCACCAGGGTTGAAGCAACAAACCGAGGCACCAAGGATGCCGGCCCAAAGGTGGATCTTTGAAAAATGGCCATCATATCATCACCCCTGGTTCAAAACCCTCCGAGGCTTCCCACGGCCCTCAGGGTAAGATCACTCTGCTCTCTGTGGCTTTCAAAGTCATACACGGTGAGAACCCTGCTGCTTTTGATCTCACCTGTGTCCTTCCCTTCACTCACTCCCCCAAGATGCTGCCTGCCTTTGATCTGCAAGCAGGACAGACTCTCTGCTGCCTCAGGACCCTTGCACATGCTGTCTCCTCTCTCCAGAGTGCTCTTTCCTCTGTATTGCACTGAGCTACATCTGGATGTAAAGCCACCTCTTCAGAGAAGCCTTCTATGATGCCCCACAGAAGGTAGGACCACCCCATTGCCTTAATCTCCCTCATTACTCCCTGTGTTTATCACAATGTATAGCACAAAGTTTGTTTCTGTAGTGTTTTACTTAATGTTTATGTCCTCATCCGCCAGGGCTCTGAGGGCAGGGCTCACGGCTGTCTGGGTTACCACAGTATGCCCACTGTCTCTCATAGGACCAGACACAGAGTGGCCCTCAGTGACTGTTTGTGGAACAACTGAATAAAGAGGGACTCTTAAGTTAACTTCTCCATTTCTATGAGTCCCACAAATGCAGAACACGACTTACACTTAGATGCTGGTAAAAATTGATTATTACATTAGTAGCCTTACCCACTCCTTCAGGAAGCCCTCTGTGGCCCTCCCGCTGTGCCTGGTCCTTGCTCTGGCTCGGGACACCCAAAACCCAGCCCTGACCACTCCGGGCTCTCAACCTCCACATTCCCCTGTGCTGTGGGCTCTGGGAAGGCAAGAGCCAGGGCAGTCCTCATCACCGCTGTGCCTTCTGCACTGCTAAGGACCCATAACGTTACCAAAACATATTTATGGAAAAGCAATGTGATCATAGCAAGTCTTTTTAAATAGCTGTTTTTATATTAATAACAGCCACCAGCGTGCACACTTAGGAGGGCCTCGCATCCAAGGCTCTGCCCCAAATGCAGGCGTGGACACGTCACCGAATTCTTGCGGCAATCCTATGGCTCCATTTTACAGATGAGGAAACTGAGGCTCAGAGAGCTAATGCTCATGCTCAGGGGCTCACAAGCCGGGGAACAGCTGAACGGGGAGCGAGGTGAGCCCTTCAGCCCTGGGAGCCATGCCCCTGCTCTCCCACCTTCTTCTGGAACCCCGGCTGCCCCTCCCACCCTGCGGGGAAAGCCCCCACCTATGGCTCTGCACTTGAACGTCTTGGGGTCGAGGTGGCGCAGCTGCATGTGGGCCAGAGCAGGGGGGCCGGCGCAGGCCCCCGTCCCCACGCTGGCATTCACGGTGGGCGTCCACTGTAGCAGCCAGAGGACACGGCAGTCACACTGGAACGGGTTCCCGCGGAGGTCCCTGGGGCAAGAGGCCGGGAAGGGGCTGCGACCTGGCTTCCACGCCACCTGGCAGCCATGTGCCCCATCCCTTCCCCAGGCAAGTGTTCTAAATGGGGCACCCCCCGGAGGTGGCGTGAAAAATAACGGAAGAACCACAGCAGCCATACTTCTCGGTGTCGGCCAAAAGTGGGCCCAGAGCTCCCCTTCCCTCTCAAACAACCCCCAACTCTCCGGGCCCAGCCAGCCTCCTTGAGCCTCACACGTGAGTTAGGGTCTCCAGGCCTCGGAAGAGAAATCTGGGGAGGGTCTCGAGGTTATTATTGGCCAGGCTCCTGGTGGAAGGAGAGGAGGAGGAGAAGCTGTCACCCAGATCAGTGACCCGGATCCCCAGTGTCCCTGGGTGATGGGGTTTGGGGGTGGTGAGGCGGAAGGGAGGGGGTGAGGCCTTGGGGGGGCACGCACAGGTGTGTGAGCGAGCGGAGTCCTCTGAGAGCGTTCTTAGAGATGGAGCCAATCTCATTGTCCTCAATGAAGCTGTGGAGGGAAGGCGGGTTGAGGGGGAGACCCTCGGTTCCCTGCTGTGGCCCTAGGGTGCTTGGGGAGACTCACCCCGTTGAAGCCATAGGCCACTGGAATGTGCTGAAGCCTCCCCAGAAACCTGTCCTCCCCAAGGCTCCAGATGGTCATCCCAGGAGTCATGAACCCAACCCCATGCTCGCTGCCAAGCTAACATTGAACCCTGCCTGCACAGGCTCATGGCCTCCCACACTACCTCCAGTGTCACCACTGCCACCGCCACCAACATCCATCACCACAGACACCCAGGCATCCATCACCATCCCCAACCCCAGTGCCAACAACATGGCGGCAACTCTTGTTAATGCCAGACGGTGCCACCACCACCGCTGCCGACCCCACCACTCACTCCCGTCATCCACACCCACGCCATCGTCACCAAGCCTCACCCTGCAATACTGAGAAGCATCGTCAACAACACAGCCTTCATGACACCAACAGAACCACCACCATAGTCACCAACCCCGACACTAGCACCCCCATCACCCCCATCACCTCCTCAGAGTTGTCTCCCGTTCATATGAAATATTTTCTTGTCTCTGGCCTCCCTGTCCTCTCCCTGGGCTCTGCTATGTCAGGGAGGGCCTGAAAGAGTCCTGGGTTACCCAGGCTCTTTGTGGATCTTGAGGCACAGAGAGGGGAGGTGAGCAGGCTGAGGTCACACAGCTGAGCAGGAGCCCTGACCCCATCCCCCTCCAAGAAGGATCTTTGTTCAGACACCCCCCACCCAACATGCCAATAAGCCTCTACCTCCCTCTGCTCCCGGAGCCACAGATGGGTCCCTGCTCCTCTCCCAAGCCCCCATCCCCACTGCCACTCCCTGACCTCACTCACAGGTACTGCAGGTGGGACAGACCCGCAAATGCATCGTCCTCAATCACGGAGAAGGAGTTGGATGTGAAGAGGCTGGCAAGGGAGCAAGAAAGACTTTTCCAGAGTTGCTGCTGCCCCCTCTCTGACACGTTAACATTGACCCCCACCCTCCACATACACACACACAGTATTCACATACACACACACACGCACGCACACACACACACACACACAGGTACATGTGATTCCTTCGCAGACATGCGCATACACACGTGTGCACACGCTCCCCACGCACCTGTGTGAACACCCACCCACTCCCTCGAGCTAGTTGTCGGCTTAGCTGGGCCCCACTCACAGCAGGTGCAGCGTGGGCACCCTCAGGAAGCTGCCGGCCTTCAGTTGGGTGACTCCAGTCCTAACGAATGAGCTGGGGATGTGGGCAATGGCGGGTGAGGAGACAATCACCCCCAGTGCTCTGGTCCCGCCCCAGAGCCATCTCTTGTTTGGGGGACACTGGTGTGCTGCCCCAACCCCGGATGTCTCTCCTTTCCATCCTAGGGAAACAGGCATTTGCCCTCCTCACTTGGCAAGGATCCTGGCAACATTCAGCTTCCCCCCACCACCCACGGCCGTCCTTCCCCCCTCCCCTCTTGGGTCCCAAATGCTGCCTTGGGCTTTGCAGCCTCCCTTCGGCTCCTGTCCAAATGCCAGCACCCCCCTTTGAGGCATCCCAACATCCTTTGCTGCCCACCTCCCAAGATCCTGAAGGGTCCCTGCTTCTTCAGGGACCCCCACACCCTGCCTCCAGCCCCTGGGGTCCCAGGACTCCCATCCTTGCCCTCAGGCCCCCGGAGGGCCTGACACTCACAGTGACAGCAGGGTTGGGGAGAAGTTCTCGGGCAGGTCCGGAGAGCCCTCACACAGGGCACTATCCTTGGAGCAGGAGCAGCTCAGAGGACACTTTCCCTTTGGTGGTCTCCAGGCCACCCCCACGCCAGCTCCAGCCAGCAGCAGCAGCAGCACGCCCGCCCCTCCCATGCCCCCTCACCCCCGCTGAGGCTCCGGCTTCTCTCTGCCTACCCGGCTCAGCGGGCTGGGGCCACTACCTCTGGCGTGCCAGGCGACCCTCCATTCCGCCAGCTGGCACACTCTGTCCGCCTTGTCTCTCCTTTCTCAGTCTCTCTCTCAGCCTGTCTTTCTTCCTGTATTGCTTTGGTGTCTAATTTTCTGTCTATTTCTCTTTCCTTTTCTGTCTCTCTCTCTTTTTGTATTTCTGACTCAGTGAGTTAGTCTCTTTCCCACTCTCTGTCCGTCTTTATTTCTTTCTGTCTCTTGGTCTCTGTTTCTCTCTGTCTCTGTTTCAGGCTCTCAGTTTCTGTCTGTCGGCCTCTGTGTGTGTGTGTATTCCTCTGTCTGGTGTCTTTATTTCTCACCACCCTTTCCAGTTCCCTGTTCTTCTCCTCCTCCCACGCCCCTTCTCCTTGGAGGTTTGGGAAAGGGACTTAATGGGCACTGGGTGCGCCCGCAATGCAGCCTAAGAAGGAGGGGGTCAGAGGCCATAGGAAGAGCAGCCCTAAGGAAGGGACTGGATGGCCCCATGGGAGGGGAGGGGCCACAAAGGGCTGGAGCTGCCCTGACCACTCTCAGCTAGCCCCCTCCCCAGATTCCCTACTCCATCCCACTCGGAGTGAGAGGAGGATGTCACCAGGGTGGGGACCGGATGGCTGGCAGGCGGAGGGGGTGGGAGGAGAGACCCTTGGGGGGTTGGAGACATCCTGGCCACGCCCAGACAGCCCCCTCCCCTGGATCCCAGGAGGGTGTAATGTGCCCCTTCACCAAGGCTCAGAGGGGGGTCCAGCTGCTCCCTCTGGTGGCCACACTCAGCAGGGCAGCTGTCAGACCTCAAACTCAAAGCCTCCCTCCCAGGCCTGAAATTAACCCCTTGAGTGCCCACCAAATACTGGGATAAGGAGCCAACTCCTGGGAAAAATGAAAGTGAGGATGCCACCCCCTTCCTCAGCATTGGCTCTGCACTAGACCCTGTCCTAAAACTTTGTCTGTCAGCTCATGCCGACCTCATCACAACCCTCTGACATTGATCCTATCATTTGGCTATTTTACAGATGGAAACACTGAGGAGAGAGGTCAAGTCAGTTTGAGATTTAGGTTACCAGGCTGGGGCAGAGCCAGCGCTTAAGCCCAGGCAGCTGGCTCCAGGGCCTCTCTGTGTGATTTTGTCTTTTTTTTTTTTTTTTTTTAAAGATTTTATTTATTTATTTGACAGAGAGAAATCACAAGTAGATGGAGAGGCAGGCAGAGAGAGAGAGAGGGAAGCAGGCTCCCTGCTGAGCAGAGAGCCCGATGCGGGACTCGATCCCAGGACCCTGAGATCATGACCCGAGCCGAAGGCAGTGGCTTAACCCACTGAGCCACCCAGGCACCCTGATTTTGTCTTCTTTCTTGGGAGATCCGAACTCATGGATATTGGTCATTTTCTTTTCTTTCTTTCTTTCTTTTTTTTTTTTTTTAAGATTTTATTTATTTATTTGACAGAGAGAGGAGGAAGCAGGCTACCCGCGGAGCAGAGAGCCAGATGCGGGGCTCGATCCCAGGACCCTGGGATCATGACCTGAGCCGAAGGCAGAGGCTTTAACCCACTGAGCCACCCAGGTGACCCGGATATTGGTCATTTTCATTTGGACTAAGCTTTTAGCAATTTGGATAGAGTCTGCCCATTAAATAAGAAAGAATAAAGAAATGACATTTGTTATCTAACCTGAAATAGCAGTAATAATAATCATCGAGCACTTCCTACATGCCTGACTTTACATGAATTTATTCAGTTCTCAAGCAGTCCCATGAGTTGGGTCATACTACTGATGTGTCCTTTGCGCATGGGAAAACCGAGGCTGGAGGAGTTTAAATGATTCCCTTCATGGCCCTGGACAGATCTAAATCGAACCCCTCTCCTCCCACCCCTGAGGAACACACCCAGCTTCTCTGGCCAGGGCTGCACACTCAGGAGACTTAACAGCCCTAGCCGTTTCACATAATCACCCCAATTTCCCTCTGAGGGGACTATGAGTTTATCTCTATTTTACAGAAGGAGAAACTGAGCCTCATAGTGGTTACGTCAGGTGCCGGACATCACCCAGTTAGAAAGCGGCGGAGCTGCTCTACTGTGGTGCAGTGGGTCTTGGGAGGGGGAGAAGCCAAGGACGGGCTGGAGCTGGCCAGGTGCCCCCAGCCCTGCTTGCCTTCCCTGCCGCTCTGTCACCCTCCCCAGGGCTGCATAAACATCAGGGTTATCATTAACCAGAGACTGCCACCGCTGGTGGCCTTGGGGTGCAGGGCCATGAGGGGCTGGGGCTCAGACGCACAGGGATGAGAGGGCATTTCAAAGCCCTGTGGGTCCTTTGAGGTGGGTCCTCTGTGTATGCGTGTGCGTGTACGCGTGTGTGTGTGTGTGTGTGTGTGTGTGTGTGTGTGTCAGGGCTCTCTACCCCTGTGCCTTGGTCTGAACACGCCCACCTGCTCTCAACTGTGTCCTCCACAATCTGAGCCCATGATCTGACCCTTTCAGGGTGGGGCCGGTTTCGGTCCTCAGCCACCAGGAGCCTCAGGAGAATTAGCTCCATCTTGCTAAAACCTCAGTTTGTTCATCCCGAAAATGGAATTAATAATAAGACTGTGTGGGGTTCAGAGACCTCTAAGGCTGGCCCCGTGCAATACATATGATCTCCGTGATTTCTCCATTTTGTGGGACAGAAAACTGAGGCATGTCGGAGAGGTCACATGGGCTGCTGAAGGTCACACTACCAGGATGGCAGAGCTCCCACCGGAAGCCGGGTTTCTCTGTCACCAGAGTCTGTGAGTCCGGCCTGCGGGTGAGGACACCATGTGCATCGTCCTCCACAGAGTCCCACAGGCCATGTGAGATCGGGAAAGGGGAGGTTTGGAATTAAACACATCGACACAAATTTGGAGGTGCCTCATACATGTGTAGGCCTGTCTCCCTGTGACCAAGTGGCCCGCTATGCCCTGGTGGCCCGCATGTGAGGGTACGAACACAGTTTGTATGCGTCGGTTTTCGGGGTTGTGTGTAAGAGTGGCGGGTCACAGGGCGGTGTCCTGGACAGAATTTCTGCTTCTCTTTGTGCCCACGGCACTGTGTGCCATCCCCTGTGTCCCTATGTACACGGCGTATGGGCCTTCCCATCCCTGAAACCGTGGAGGAGGGCCGGCTGTGTGTCTGGGCTTCTGAGTCCATTTACGTGTGGTGTGTGTATTGGTGTGTTTCTGTCCCCCGGTTTGTATGTCTTCACAAGAGTGTGACCGTTTGTAAGGGTGGACACGTGTGTGGCTAGGTTCTTGTGTCTGTCTACGGCATCTATCTGAATGTGTGCATGTGTGCGTGTGTGTGTGTGTGTGTGTGGTGCACTCATGGGGGACCTCACAGTCAGCAGCAGACAACACACACACACAGAAATGTCTCAAGAGCCCTGTGGGGCAGTCCAGGTCCCCACAGAACACTGGGGTTAGGGGTCAGTGGGCTCCTGAGCACTCAGACGGGGATAACCTTAGGAGCCGAATGGGCCCAAACCCCAGGGAGCCTCACAGAAAACCCCTGACCCCCACCCTTGCACCGCAGGGCACAAGCGTGGGTGTATGCCTGTGCGGGTACGTGTGTGCGGGCACATGCGTGGGTCCGTGATCCTGTCCTCCCTCCCGACTCGTCCCTTCTCCAGAGAGGCCAGCCGCCTGCTGCTCCTCCATCTGAGCGGAGAGAGTTAACCTAACGGGCCAGGGCGGTCTGGGCTGGGGGCCGCCCCCTGGCCCCCCTCCAGCCTCGGCTCCAGTTACAGCTGCTGGTTGGGGAGGGGAAGGCTGGGGTGGGGCTGGGAGGGGAGATCGCTGAGGGCGGCCGCAGTCCAGCTCTGGGCCAGGGGGTCCAAAGTGCTCACCCCCGGCACAGCCGGACCTTTGGGGGCCTTCTTTCAGCAGGGGACAGCTTGATTGGGGTGAGCGTCCCCTGCCCTCCCCTCCAGGCCTCACCCCCTCGCCTGGCTGGGCCACCTATTTTGGGAGCAGGAGTGGCCAGCCCGTGGCTTCCCAGGCGGGCCAGACCGGAGAGGGAGGGAGTATGGTTGGGACGGTGGGGTTCCCCAGGAGTGGGCGTGGGGGTCCAACGCCTCGCTCCCCTGTTGCTGCGTGTGCCCCTGGCTGGGGTGGCTTTCGGACACTCCTGTGTGTAGGTCAGATTGCGTCACAGTTTGGGGGCACTGGAAGCTCAGATGAAGAGAATCGTTTTAATAACTGTCTCCACCCCATGTCTTGCTCCAACCAGGAGTTTGGGGAACGGGCGTTGCCTCCATTCCAGCCCCACTGCCTGTGCTTGAGTGTGTGTGTGTGTGTGTGTGTGTGTGTGTCCCTGCCCCTGGCATCTGTCTTCTGTCTCTCAGCCCCACTGCTCTGGGCCTCATGCCACAGGCCTGGTGGTGTCTGCCTGTGGAAGATGTCACCCAGAGGCGGGAGGAGGGGATGTTTTTCCCCCCATTCTCATCATTTCCAGAAGACGAGGAGTGGTGGCCTTTCCCACAGGGGCAGCCGGGAGCGATGTGGCAGCCGGGCCTCACCCCGGCAGGGTTGTGCGTGACCCCCGAGTGGGGGAAGGAAGGCTGTTGCCATGGTGGCCTGTGTGAGGCAAATTCCTCCAGGGTGAAGTGGGAGATATTTATACCCAGGGTCAGGCTGAGAGCTGGCCAGCGGCGGAGGGCAGGAGAGCTGGGATATTACACAGACACAGCGAGGCCGTGGTGTGCGGGCAGGTGGGCCCTCAGGTCCTGGCTGGACCATCCCTCATCCTTCACCCCTCACCGTGTGTGTCTGTGTGTCTGTCTCTCTGGCTGGCTGGGGCAAGCCATCCTGCTCTTCCCCTAGGGTAGGTGTAGGGCATCTGGGGCCTGCTGTGGGAAGGCCCAGGCCTGTGGAGGCCCCTGTGGACCGTGTGTATCTTACCCCTTGCCCTTGCTGTGTGTCGTATGACCCCCACTGTGGCTTGTTTTGGTGACACTGTGTCTGATGAGGCAGGGGGTGCCCCTGCTTCTCCCAGTGGTCAAGCTGGATGATAAACATTTTTGAAATCAAACCCCCGGACCCTGATTTAACCCCTTGGGTTCAAGCCCCAATGGTGGGGGGAATGAGGGAACACATTTCTTGACCCTTGGTGTCCCCCAGGACAATGGAGCCTCTCTACCACATCTTGGTTCTCTGTGTGGGTTTTCTCACCAAGGCCAGCGCAGGTGAGTCTGGGGTATGTAGCCCACCACCCACCTTGGCCCCAAGGGAGGCGGGGGTGGGGTGATGGGAAGCCCTTCAAGAGAACCAAGTTGGAGACTCCAAGCTAAATGAGTCAGTGGGGTACCAGGAAATTGGGGGTTTCACATGGGTCCAGTCAGAAGCTAGTATTTGGGGTGGGGGTTGATGCTAGGTCAGGCAAAGGTGGACTGTGGGATGGAGGCCCACTTCCCTCAGATGACAGAATCATTGACAACACGGGATAAGACAAGATTTGGGGGGCAGTTAGGTGCCCCCTGCCCCACCAAGACAGGGCAGATGTGGCAACTAAGACCTAGAGAGGTTGGGCAGACTGCTCAGGGTCCAGCGGTCCCCAGACTCTCAGCCCAGGAGAGTAAAACCCCCACAAGGTCCCTTTTCGCCCGTCCCTGTCCAGAGTCCCAGGAAGCATCCAACCCCTGACTTCTTTCTCTTTCCAGAAGCTCCACAGGAACACGACCCATTCACCTATGGTAAGGGAGGGAGGGGTGTCTCTCCCTGGGAGTTGGGAGGGCGTATGGCCTGGGTTTGTCCGTCCTGTCCTAGTTACTCCTCTTCTCTTTCTCCATCTCTGTCTCTCTGACTCAGTGTTTGTATCTCTGTCACTCTCCTTCTCTCTCTCTTGTCTCTCAGATCTCTGACTCTTTGTTTTGATCTCCCCTTGTCTGTCTCTGTCTCTGTGTGTCCGTCTGTTTGATCCCTCTCTGTCTCTCTGAGTCTCTTTCTCCTTTAACCTCTCAGTATCTTATGGCTCATCCTCTGCTGCGCCTCCCTTTTTCCCCTCTCTGTTCCCCTGATCCTCTCCGCCAACCTCCCCTACCTCCCTCCTCCGTGCCCTGCCTACCTCCTCCCTTTCCTTCCCACCCTCTCCTCCCCCTGATCCCTCTCTTCCTTCCTCCCTTATCTTCTTCCTTCTCTCTCCTCTCCTCTCCCGATCCTCCTTGCCCCCTCCTCCCCATTCTGCCCCTCTTCTATCCTTCCTCCTCCCCTCCCTGCCCTCACTCTCCTCCCTGCCGCCCACAGACTACCAGACCCTGCGGATCGGAGGCCTCATCATCGCCGGGATCCTTTTCATCCTGGGTATCCTCATCGTCCTGAGTGAGTACCCACACCCCGCTACCTCCAGCCCCCGCAGGAGCGGGTTTTCGTCCCCGCCCCGCCCTCAGCCCCGCCCACGCTCCGCCCCATCTCCGCCCCTGTCCCGCCCATCGGCTCCAACCCGCCCTGTTGATGCCCCCGCCCTACCCCGCCCCCGCCCCGCCCCTGTCCCCACGGCCGCGCCCCTCGCGAGCCTGAGCCGGCGCAAGAGCGCCGCTCCGTGCCCGCCTGGAGCCGAAGCTTAGCCTCGTCCTCCTCCTACCCCCACCCACAGGCAGAAGGTGCCGGTGCAAATTCAACCAGCAGCAGAGGTAAGAGGCCCCTCCAGGCTCTCACTCATCTGCTTTCGCTCTAGAGGGGCGCTGGGGGTGAGGCGGAGAGTCCATCGGACCCGCAGCCAGAGACCCTTCAGCAATTATGTATTAAGCACCTACTATGTGCCAAGCCCCAAAGCCAGGCCCCGGGGACCAAATGGTGAATAAGTAAACTGCCCTCCCTGCCTGGCTGAGCTCCCAGCCCAGTGGGGGCGGCGACCGTGGGTTCCAGCAACCCCACAAATATAAAATCACAAAGCGTGGTAAGCGGCGAGAGAAAGAGCCACGGCGAAATGAGATCACCTCTCTCGGCGGCCCAGTTTAGCTCAGCGTCCTGTTCCTAGCCCTTTGATTCATCTTTAAATAAAAATTTAAAGCAATGTATGAATACCTTCTCCATGTTAAAACAATTATAGATGTGATTTTAAATAATAGCTAATATTTAGTCCCAAGTGCCAGATACCGATTTATTGTGAATTATCTTATTTACTCCTCACACCCTTGTATGTGTGGTAGGTGCTGTTATTAGCCTCATTTTACTGATGAGGAAACAGAGGCACATGGAGGTGAAGTCACTTGCCAGAGATCACTCCACTAAGAGATGAGGGTTCTGGGTTTCTAGCCTAGGCTGTCTCTAGGCTGTCTGCTCTCCAGTCCTTCCGCCACCCCATCCTCCACCAACTTCCAGGCTCTTCCCCAGCACTCGGGGAGGCACTTGTCTCACCCCCTGCCACCCGCTTAAACCGCAACTGGGTGCTCCCGGTTTTCTGGCGGACCCCGAGCCTGCTCCTTGCCCATCTCTGGTCCTCAGTTCGGAGGACTGTGAAATGAGGGCTGCACTGGGGGACTTATGGGGGTGGCTGCCTCTCTCCTTTTTCATCCCCAATTCCTTCTGCCAGAACTGGGGAACCTGATGAAGAGGAGGGAACTTTCCGCAGCTCCATCCGCCGTGAGTCTGGGGAGAGTCGGGTGTTTGGGGGTGAGGGCGGGTTCCAAGTACCCCTTTCCTGGCCGGGACAGGCACGTGGAGGGAGGGGCTTGATCTGAAACCAGAGGTACGGGAGTTCCCCTGATGCTCCCTGCTCTGCAGGAGCTGGGGTGGCCCTCCTGACACCCGAACTCTCCGTGTTCCTCCTCAGGTCTGTCCACACGCAGGCGGTAGAGACACCTGGCGCGATGGAACCCAGCCAGGTCCTGCAGCTCGGGCTGGGCTGGGGGGTGGGGAGAGGAGAAGGGGGCGAAGGGTGGGATGGGGTGGTTGGGGGGCTCTCTTGCCTCTCACGTTTTTCACCCCCACAGGATTCCCCTGGCTCCTGATGCCTCCCACCCACCACCTGTGCGCCCACCGCCCCCTGGACTGCCCTCTTCCCCAGCCCTGCTCCCACAGACTCCTCTGCCGCCCAGACTTCAATAAAACGTGCTTTTCTCTCTTGACAGCGTTTGGTGGATCTGTCAGTCCCTCTGCGCGGAAGCTCGGGCGCCCCCTTGGCCCCGGCAGGGGGCGCCCCCACCCTTGGGGAAGGGGCGGGGACATCGGGAGTGGGCGGGGGCGGGGGCGGGGGTGGCCGGGACGGGGGCGGGCTCTCCGGGCCCCCATTGGCTACGGCCCCCCCCACACGAGGGCTCCCCCCATCTCCCCCCGACATCAGTCCGTCCAGCTTCCAGCTGCTGCAGCCGCGCCTTCACCGTCTCCGCATCCAGCCGCCCCCTGCTCCGGCCCGGCATGGCGACCCCGACCCAGGCCCCTACAAAGGGTGAGCGCCGCCTGGGGAGAGGGCGAGCGGGTTGGTGGGGAGGGTCCTGGATCTTAACGCTTAGGGGAGAGGATCTAGGGAGATTCCAGTACTGAAAAGGGAAGGGAATGGGGAAGGGGATGTCTGTTCCTTCCATGGGTGGAGGCCCCTGCAGTGCACCCCTTGGCGCCCCTCCAGGCCTCGTGGACACCCCCTCCCGGTGGTGTGGTTCCTGTGCGGGACCCGCGGTTGGAGAGCGGCAGTCCCGGGAGAAAGGATGCGCGGACCGGTAGCTATGGCAACCGGGCGGCTGGTCCTGCACAGCGGCGGTAGTGGACGCCAAGTGACGGGCTTCGAGGGTGGGAACGGATGGGTCTGCGACCACAGGGGCTCTCGCAAATTTCAGGGTCTCCAAGATGGGCAAGGTGGGGGGAGGGGAGGCATATGCCTCTCTTTTCCAGCGCGGGCTCTTATGGTGGGTGTCTCCAGAAATCCCTGACAGGCAGATTCCGCGGGAAGGAGGGAGAAGGACGGAAAGACACAGGGTGTAGAGAGCTGAAGGAAGTGAGAAAAAGATGGAAAGAGACGGAAGAGAGAGGGAGATGGAAAGGAATGTGAAAAATTGAAAGCCTGAAAGAGAGAGCGAGCGAGACAGGGGACCCAGAGTCAGAGACGTGGGGGAAGACAGATAAGATGCCGAAAGAGATTGAGAGTGAAGGGGAAGGCGGAGAGCAACAGAAAAGGATGCAGAGAGAGAGAAAATCAGAGACAAAAAGAGAGGCATAGAGAAAGACACAGAGGAGGAGGAGAGATGGACCCACAGCGCGGGAGAGAGATAGCAGGAGGAGCAGCGTGGGGTGGGGCCGAGCCACTGCGGTGAGCCCCCGCTTGGGCAGGAATGGATGGTGGGACCCTCTTTTCCAGCCAGCATGCAGGGGTGTTGTCTGGTCCGGGAGGTGCACTCAGGTGTGCACACAGATGTCCCTTCTTTACCCCCATTCAGCTGCGGCGCGATTTATATCTCACGCCCCTTAACCCAGTTATGCGCCCACTTAAACACTGGCTGCCCCCTAACAGCCCCCTTTCTTGAGGTTGTCTCTGCAGAGGAACCAGGAGAAGAATGCTCTAATGGGGGTGGGGGTGGGGTTTCCAGCACTGAGAGCAGGGCCAGAGGGGATGGGCCGGTGGTGCCGAGGAGCCCCTGGTGGTGAAGGGAACCCCAGTTCCACTCTGATCTCGCCTTCCCTGCCCCCTTTCCCGGCAGGCAGGGGCTGCTGCACTGAGCCATATCTGCAGAATTTGAAGCAGGGCGGGGGGGGGGGCTGCAGAGGCTGGAAGCCACCCTAGGGAGAGGGGGCAGGGCTGAGCCAGCGGGCCTGGCGGGAGCCCAGGGCTTCTTTTCGCAGAGATGGTGGTTAACAGGATCGATGGCAGCAGACGGGCCGAGGTGGGAGGACAGACGCCTCAGCCCCACCCCCTCCTTTTCCCCAGTCACAGCAGAAGAGGGGACCGCAGGTCTTGGGAAACCCCGGGGGAGGGGGGAAGAAGAGCATGCTGTGTGTTGCACCACTTAAACTGATTAATGGATCAGTTGTGTGTGGTGGGGGGGGGGAGTACGGGGGAGGGAAATGAGGCCTCTCCCACTCTGTCAGAAAGCAAGAGGGAGAGATGGGGGCAAACAGAAAAGGGATGCAGGAGCACAACCTGTGGGTCTGGGTCCCTATCCTTGAGAAGGACCCTCCGCTTGGCCAGAAGCCAGCCCTGCAGGGCAACACTGAGAGATACAAAGGGAGCAGACGGAGCCAAGTTTGGCCCCAGAATTAGACACCTAACCCCCAGGACCCCACCCAGCCTGGGGTGCCGGGACCCATTACCTCTCTTCACCTCTGAAGATGCCCCAGTTGCCATAGCAACCACCTCCTTCCTGATGTCTCCCTGGCAACTGGCCAGGAGTGGTGCACATTTCTTCTCTTGCCTCCTGGCTCCACCCTTAGCCCAGTCTCCCCCTGAGAAACCAGATTCCTGAGGCGGCAGGGACCAGAAGAGGGACTTCTGCGTAGAGCCTGGGGCACCCAGGATGAACTAAAGAGGATTTTGGACCAGGTGCTCCCCCCGTGGGCTCCTGATGGTTTGGGAAGGCAGGCTATTTGGCAACCCAGGAGACAAAGTAGTCTAATCCAACCGCTCCACCTCTGATGGGGCTTCCTGCAGCCTAGCGGGGGCTTTCATTCATTCACCCACTTACCCACTCGTGTGTGCATTGTTTCTTTCATTCATTCCAGAAAAGTTCTTAGAAAGACTTTTATAAATGTCAGGATTAATGGCAGAGGAGTCAAACAAACTTCCTCCCCATCTGGTGGGGGAGCGAAGACAGCACATGCGACTCTAAAATAATGTTTTTCCGTCTTGATGCTTTCGAGGACGATTTTTGCCCTATCTAGATGTTCTCCACCCTCACATTTACTTTTTTCCCTTTAAAGGATTCGTTTTTGACAAAGCTTAATTAATTAGCTTCATTTTATATCACCATCACAAATGGAAAATCAGGACTTTTCATTTCACCTTTTTTTTTTTTTTTGCCTTAAAGGCAAGTATAAACACGATTTTTAACAAGTGACTCCATGTTTCTGGGCCTCAGTGTCCTTCTGTGTGGAATAAGGGTGAAGACAGCACCCGTATCAGGGAGCAGCTGTGTAGATGGAAGTGTGTTAACACCTGTGAAGTGCTTAGAACAGAACCCGGCATGCAGTCAGTGCTATCAAATGCTGGTTAGATAGGTAAATAAAGGAGAAAACCAGATAATGTCACAAAATTCTACAGAGTTATCACTGTCTGCTGAAGGCTGGGAGCCCAAGGATGGTGTCCTCATGGGAAAAGAGGGAGCTTAGCAAGGCAGAGGGTGTTAAAGACACTTCCACACCTACCCAAGACTTCCTCCTTGAAGACCGGACAGGGCACTACAAAGGAGAAACTGACACATGAGAAATGGTGCTATTCCGAGTCTTGCCTGGGTGCCATCTGTATGTGTCAGCTAGAGTGTGCCATAGTAAAGATTTTATCAAAAATTCCAGGGGCTTCTGACAATCAAGGTTGAAGTCCCGTTTATACCATACGTCCATTGCAGGTCGACCCAGGGGGGTGTCTCTGTTCATGAGAGAAAACTTCGCAACACGGGGGCAACAGGCAAAAGGGAGCTCTTGTAAGAACATTTAAATGCTCCAGCCTGGAAGTCACCTGATGCTTCCACTCACAATTCATTGGCCAGAATTAGTCACATGGTCTCCCCCCCCAAACACCCCCCACCCCCCACCCCCCACCCCCCACCCCCCAGCGTCAAGGAAGCTGCCATCCTTCCCCAAGCCTGGAAGAGAAAACTGATGACTGTACTTAGCATTGGCCTCACATTGCTGGTTCCCCTCAGCTAGTGATGCATGCTCTGCAGAATTCAGCTCTAGACAAGACAGAATGTCTTGAGAGCTGTCAGGAATGAGGGAGCCATCAAGATGGGCTTTTTGAATGGGAAGTGTGGTCTAAGCTCTTCCGAAGGGGAATATGGTTTGGGACAGGGAGGTGGGGGATGGGGAAAGGTACACACACACACACATTTTATTCACACATTAACACTTCTGAAATTGGGATGAGTCTTCTAATGGGTGGGTGTGTTTTGTATGGTAGAGTTCCATACATATTCACACACACTGAGAAAGCTATTATGAAATTAATTTTGAATCTTAAAATTGATGTCTTAGAAATAAGTCATAAAATATATATTATATGTAATATAATATAGGGTATTTTATAGGACAATTCCTCTGCATTGGATTCAGTGGCAGGAGTGAGTGGATGAGAATAGTAGCCACAGTGCCTAATTTTTTGGGAGCTGTCAAATAACTGAGAAGTTTTAGGGAGTATTCAGGGGAAGCTGATACACTCAACAGTTTATCAGTGGGATTGAAGTCTGTTAACTCCAGCATCATATGCAAATGATAGGTGTATGTGTTTTTTAGGAATGAGTCCGTAGCTTGCCTCAGATTTCCACAGGCAGTTCCAGGACTGCCATGTACAGTTTGGTGGGTTGTGCACTGAACAAGGGAAGGTACTGACTAATGGTGTGAGTGGGGACTGGAATCCAGCCTATGCTCCACGCTTCAAGCCTGTGTCTTGCCATGCATGAGGCTATATCATTCAGATCAAAGGACATCTTTATCTGATTTCTACCCAGAAAATATTGGACCAGTGGCCCCATCTGGAGTCTCAAAAATGTTAAGAAACCCAGTGTTGAAATGTGTTTTCCCTCTCTCTCTTTTCCTGTCTTCCTTGCCACAGTTCCTCAGGAACCTGATCCATTTTACTATGGTGAGTGGTAGATGTGATGAGGGTACCCTGGGGCTGGAAAGAGGGGTGGTTGCTGGTCCCCACAGGTTATTGCTGAAGTGGCTTCAGCCCTGGCAACATGATACCTGCTGGGCCACTTGCCGTGTGACCATGAGGTTTCAGTTTACATCGGCTGGGCTCTTGGAGGGCAGAATTGGATTTGGTGGGATGTGGGGGGCGGTACCCACTTTGGACCTCATCTACGCTTCATCATGTCTCTGGGGTGGTACATTGTGGTCACCAGAGAAGCATACAATTCTGAGGCCAGGCTGCCTGGATTTGAATCCTAGCTTATCCACTCACTAGCTGTGTGGCCTTGAGCAAGTAACTTGTCCTCTCTGGGCTCTTCTGCAAAGAAGGGATAGTATTAGGTTCTACCTATGAGGCTTGTGGAAAGCTTTACTTGGGTGATGCCATTATATCATCCCCATGACACTGAAGCTTAAAGAAGTTACCCCCAAGTTGAGCAGACATGGCCCAGGTTCCCTTTCTAAACACCCCTCTGCTCTCTCCCTTTGCTCACTTGTACTGTTCCTCCAATATGCCAAATTCTTTCCCACCCCAGGGCCTTTGCACGTGCTGTTCCCTCTACCAGGAATGCTCCTTGTCTAGCTCTCCACACAGCTGACTAAGCTCCTTTTCCTTCTTCAGGGCTCAGATAAAATATTGACTGCTCTGCTGGGAGAGGCCCTTCCTGACTCTCTGCCAACACGAGCCACAGACACATCTAGTCATAGTCACATGGCCCAGATGTTTCATTTTATCTTGTCCCTTGTTTTGTCACAATACGAAAGCCAATTCCCTGAGGCAGAGGCCAGGACACTGCTGGTACAGAGTGGGTGTTCTATAAATTCATATTTCAATAAATACAATTGGCCCCTGAACAACGTGGGGATGACGAGTTCCGAGCCTCCCATGTAGTTGAAAATCCACATGTAACTTTTGACTCCCCCAAAACTTAACTACTAATAGCCTGCTGTTAACTGGAAGCTTTACCGATGACATACACAGTTGATTAACACATATTTTGTATATTATGTGTATTATGTACTGCATTCTGGCAATGAAGGAAACTAGAGGAAAAAATGTTGTTAAGGAAATCATAAGGAAGAAGGGCGCCTGACTGGCTCAGTCAGTAGAGCATGCAACTCTTGTTTCAGGGTCATGAGTTCGAGCCCCTAGTTGGGTGTAGAGCTTACCCCCCCCCCAAAAAAAAAATCATGAAGAAGAGAAAATACATTTACAGTGCTATACTATATTTATTGAAAAAACATCACATCTAAGGGGACCTGCATGTTGTTCAAGGATCAATCATATTTACTGTGGCATTTTGGACAATAATGCTTCTTATGAAGGAAAATACAGGAAAGAATGAGATTATAAAGTGCTAGGGAGAGAATGGGAAATTCCAAATAGACAAGGTTTCAGAGAAGCTTTCACTGACATTTGAATAAAGCCCAGAAATTGGTAAGGTGGGAATATTGGCGGGGAGAGAGCTTTCAGGCAGAGGGCACAGCAAATTCAAAGGCCCTGAGGTAGGACCATACCTGATCTGCTCCAGGAATGGCAGAGAGACCAGGATGCCTGGGGGAGGGGACTGAGGCAGAAAGTGGAGTGGGGTGAGGTCTGAGAAGGAACTGCAGCTTTTCCTCAGAATGCACTGGAAGCCAGGGTGGGGTGGGGACTCCAAGCTGGGGGACCCTGATCTGACTCAGGTATTAGCAGGATCCCTGTGTCTGGGGTGCGGGGAGACCACAGAGCAGGTTGCTTGCTGAGATAGTTCAGAAATCTATGATCTACATCAGCCTCTATGATGTAGAGGATGGTTTTTTGTACATCCTCTATGATGTAGAGGATGGTTTTTTGTATACATGAAGCATCTAGGGAAGAGTCAGGGTAAAGAAGTCAAGGGAGCTCCTGAGCTCCTGCTCTCCATCCTCACACTAGCCCATTGGGGGAGCCCCCAGCACAGCCCGCAGCATCCCTAGACCCTGGGCCCCTGGCCAGGCAGCCTTGAAGCCAGGTTGAGGCTCCAGGGAGGGCTGAGGTGCTTCCCATGTTGATGTCCCCCATTGTCTCCCCCAGACTATGACACTGTGCAGACAGTGGGCATGACTCTGGCCACCATATTGTTCCTGCTGGGCATCCTCATCATTATCAGTAAGTGTGACCCTTTCCTGGGCTTCAGAGCGCCGCCAAGGGGGCTGCCTTGGGATCCCTGGGCACCTACAGTTTCCCTGCTGGCTTTCATCCAGACTCTTACGTCCTGCCTCGTTGTGTCTATCTGTCTCCTCACAGGCAAGAAGGTCAAGTGCAGGAAGGCGGACTCCAGGTCTGAGAGGTCTGGCAGCAGCGGGGAGAGAGAGGAGAGGGGCGGGAGCAGCCTGGGGTGCAGGGGTATTTCCCTAACAGAAGGGCTCCAGGGTCCCCCCATCTTTCCCAGAAAGCCTGTGGCTATTGGATTTCTTGATGCTTTTCTCTCTGGTCTTTGCTTCCGCAGCCCAACGTGCAAATCCTGTAAGTCGGAGCTGCCCTCCTCAGGTGAGGGGGAGGAAGGGGAATGGGGGCAGTTGGGGAAGAGGGGTGGCACTGGATGTCCCCCGAGAATGATGCCACCCATGCATGGATGGGCCAACCGCAGTGGGAGCTGAGGCCCCTCGGATGGAAGAGGGTAACCTATGGAGTCAGTGGGGTGTGGGGAACGTCCTAGAGTCCACTGAAGCTTCCCAGAAACAAGCAGACAAGCTCCGGGAAAGCAAGGATGAACTAATTCTCCAGGGGAGAAAGCCACAAGTCTGTGAAGAGAGGCGGGGCCACAGCATTCGGATTAGGGACAGAGCTGAGCACTACAGGAGGGGTGGGGGGGGGGAATGGGATATTTCCCAGACCTTATTGTTCAGCTGGGAAGACCAAGGATGAAATGATCAAGAAAAAGGAAGGAGATGGGCACCTGGCTGGCTCCGTTGGTGGGAGCTTGTGACTCTTGATCTCAGGGTTATGAGTTCGAGCCCCACATTGGGGGAAAAGATTACTTTAAAAGACGGAAAAAGAAAGAAAAAGGAAGGCGGGAAGGGAGGAGAGGGGGAAGGAGGAGGGAGGAAAGGAGGGAAGGGTTTTTGGATAATTGTATCAAAATAACCAAAGGAGAGACGCATAGAATACAGATTTTAAAAACTGATTTTGGAAAAGACAATATGGGGATGGAAGGAGTATGAGATGGAAAGTACAGGAAGGGAATAAAGTGTGAGAAGGATGGAGGGGGTGTACGTGGGGGGTGGAGAGTGGAGGGGGAGTACAGGGGATGAAGGGGATGGAAGAGTTGCGGGGTGGGGGGCCACAGAAGGGGTGGCAGGTGTGGAGAGGTGAAGAGTGTGGAGGGAGTGAAGGGTGGGGAAAAGGGGTGGGGGCCATGGAGGGGGTGGGGGCATGGAGAGGTCAGGAGTATGAGGGTGTGGGGGTGTGAGGGAGTGAGGGGGGTGGGGAAGGAGGCGGTGCAGGTGGGTGGAAGGTGGACAGAGATTAGGATGTAGGAGGGAATAAGCTGCAGATGAGAGATTGGGACTCCTTGGGGGTGTTAATTCGAATTATGTAAAAATATCCTGACCTGTTTTTAGTGGAACTGCATCCTTTCCAGGGACTTATGAAAATCAGAAATGGGAATCTCTCTGCCTCTCACAGAAAGGCTTAGAACTAAAAAGTGGGTCTTGGGGTACTCTGTGCTTGGGGGGATTTTGTGTGGAATTTGATGTGTTTTGTTTTGTGTTCTTTTCATGACATTTAAAAACCCTAAGGGGGGGGGTGTTTGTGGATGACAGCGGCGGGGGTGGGGTGGGGTGGGTGGCGCTAGTACCTGGGGCAAGGTCTCAGAATATGCCCAGGACTGTGACCCACTCCAGTTGCCTGATGGTCCCCAGTGGGTGGGACACAGAGGAATTCCAACTGTGTCCAAACATTGGGGAAATAGGGTGTGTGTCTAGGATGGGGGTATAGGAGGAGGCTGGGGACCCAGGAGGGGCATGGAGATTTCCTTCTAGCAGGGGGGACATTCCAGAAGGTCCCAAGATGGGCCAGGGGTCTCCAGCCTCATCAAAAGTATGCTCCCCTCCATGACAGTGTCCTGTGGGGCAGGACAAAAGCCACACAGGTGTCCCTAAAGGAATCATTGTGTGGGGAGGCAAAACATTCCCAGTGTTAGCTCAGGGAGACAGTTCTTGGGGGTCTGGTTTCCATGGGAGGATGGGGGGAAGGGGGCACTGGTTTGTGGGAAGAGGCTGCTTGCACAGGTGCCCAGTGTGGGTGACCACAGCTCTCTTGACACTGTCTCTGTGTCTCTCTTTGTCTCCACCCACCCCCCACCCCCGGTCCCCAGCCCCTGGAGGTGGTGGCGTGTAAAACCAGCCCTGGGCACCTCCACTGCTGTCCCTGCCTGAGTGCAGAAGCCTGAGGACCGGGTGGAGGCGGTGGGGACCCCAGCCTTGCGCCGGGGAGCGCTCCCCCGAATGAGCCGCCTCACCCACCCGAGGCTGGTGCGGCTGCACCCCGCTGCCCCTCCCCAGGTCTTGGCAATGACCCCCCAAAGAGCCCGTCTGCATCCCGGACCCAGGGACTCAGGCCTCCAGCTCCTGGGGTCCAGGAGTCCAGCCCCAGCCCCCCAGAATGCCCACGTATTGCTCCCCTGCACCTCCCTGTCTCCCCTCCGAAGATCGGTTTCCTTGCACCCTTGGAGTCTCTGTCTTGAGCTTAATAAATGTGCACTTGGTTTTTTCCCCTGTTCTGTCTGTGAGTTCTCATCTGTGGGGACAAAATGGGGGAGAGGGCAAAACTGAACCTTGGGGGAACTCTCTCCCGTCCCCAGGCTTGCCACCTCCTTCTTCCTCCCCTCCCCCAGCGCCCCAGTGACCTCCCCAGTCTCAGAGACCCGGGAGTTTCCCCTCCCGTGCTCCGCGCCTCCTTCCCAGTTGCCCCTTCCCGTCGCTTCCCCGCCGCCCCCGCCACCAGAGTAGACACCCCGCCCACCTCCCCTGCCTCCCCAAAGGTTTCCCACCCACCGAGACCTGCCGGTGCTCTCCCGCCCTCCTCCCCACAGCGGGTGGGTGGAGGCCACTAACCGGCCTCTCACCCCTGCCCCCCATCGCCCTCAGCGTCTCCCCCTCCTGCTCCCACCGCGGGCTCTGAAGCCAGGAAACCCGAGAGGAAATGACTGAGCCCGTCTCGGTCCCCGCCCGCCAGCTCTCCCCTGGCCACACCCTCCGCCGGGACGCAGCCACCGCCGCTGCCCTCTGTCCACGAGGCTGCCGGCTTGGGACCCCCGGCTCTGACGTAAGTCTCTCCTCCGATCCGCCTGCGCCCGCCTCCCCTCTGCTCAGGGGCCGGGCTCAGGTGCCTGGAGGACTGCTCTTTTCGTGCCTCTCTTCCTCTTTACTCATGCTCCAGTCTCCGCGCCTGCTCTTCGGGCACTACGGTGGGCTGCGGGCTGCCCGTGGGCCTCAGTCTCCCCAGCTCTCTGCCATTCCTCTCCAGTCGGGTCTCCAAGAGGTGCCCAGCATCCTGCTCTATTGTCCCTGAGGCAGTGAGGCCCCTAACACCAGCTCACTTTTTCCTTCGAGATCGGGAGCACATTACTCATTCTTCCTCTTTCCCCTCCTTGCTGACTCCTAGCCTCTGGGGACAGCCCCGGAGGGAGGCACGGGGCCCTCCTGATCTACTCCTGTGCCTTGTAGGCTCAGCCTTGGTGGGGTAAGTTCTTCTCTGCCCCAGGGGTGCCCCTGTGCGGTGGTTGCTACTGGAAGCCCCTTTCCGTCTGATGCTTCTTGTTTTCTTTGGGGGCCTGCAGATGGAAGAAGGGGGTGGTTGCTGGGGGCCTCCCTCCACTTCTAGAGCCCTCCTTCTCCTTGAAGCCCTGGCGGGGCTTGGCGGGGGTGTCCTTGAAGCCAGAGGTGCTTCCTCTGGGTAAAGAAGGGACTGCAGGATCCCCACTGGACCAGCATGTGTGTGTGTGTGTGGGGAGGTCCTGCCTAGTGACATCATGGCTGACTCCAGCTCCTGCTCACCCCATAGATGTCGCCCTCTGGTCGCCTGTGTCTCCTCACCATCGTTGGCCTGATTCTCCCCACCAGAGGTAAGGCTGAGCCCTTGTCCCCACTCTGTCCCAGGGTGCCCCACCTTGAGTACACTGGTGGGGGGTGGGCGGGCGCCCAGTGGATTTCGATAGCCTGCCCTGTGTCTCTACCCTCCTACCGAGGCAGCACCAGGAAGTGGGGGCTTGGTGGAGGGGACCGGGGTTACACCCTCTTTGGACACCTCGCACCTGGGTGGCCGCTTCCAATGAGTCTGGCCAGAGCCTATCCTGCTGAGCATCTTCATTTCACCTCCAAGAAGAACTCACTGAGTTTGGTTTGGCTGGGAGACTGGTGTCAGTTTTCTACTGAGCAGCCAGGAACCCTAGGCTCTCAGCAAAGCCGCTCCTGGGACAGCCGAGTAATCCGGGTAATACACGATTAGGCAAAGGGGGTGAGCTGGGGCCAGTCCAAGAGTAAGAACTGTCTCAGTCCTCCCTGGGGAGGGTTTCTAGAAGACAGTACTCATGGTGGGCATTTGCAGGTGCTTTCTACATGGCTTGTGGTGCCTAGGGGAACTCATTTCAACTTAAGCCTTACCCTGTTATGCATATGGTCAGGCCCATTTTATGGGTGAGGAGACCGAGGCTCTGCAAAGGGAAGTGTCGTGTGCTAGAGGCTAGAGAGCAATGAGGCTGGGATACAACCATCTTTCTTGCCCCCAGAATTTGGGTCATAAACTGCCCCATTTGTCTTTGTTAAAATGGTTTTCATGTATTCTTTCAGTCATTCACCAGTGTTCACTGAGCAGCTACTGTGTGCCAGGCTTTATTCTATGCATGGGAGAAGCAGCATCACATAACACAGGAGCTCACATTCTAGCTGGGAAAGACAGGCAATAAACAATCCATCAGCAAACTATATGGCATGCTAGAAGGTGGTAAGTGCTATGGAGAAAACCAGAGCAGAGTAATGAGGACTGTTTAGACGGGGTGGCCCCAGAAGACCTTGCTAGAAGGTGATATTTAGGCTGACACTCAAAGGACATGGTGGGGTGAGCCAAGCAGGCATCTGGGGGATGAGTGTTGTCCAGTGAGTGCAAGGAACAGCGCGCAGGCCAAGTGACTAGGCTGGGGTGAGCAAGGGCAGGGTAGGAAGAGGAGAGGTGAGAGGGGTGACAGGGGACCAGATGGAGGGGAGAGGGGGATGGCCCAGGCCCCACAAGTTCTTTGGCTTGTATTAGGAGCAAGGAGAGGGCTCTGCACAAGCAACACTTTGACCTTACCCAGGGGTTGATGGGCCTCTCTGGTTGCCAGTGGGAGCAGACTGCAGGGGGCAGGGATGAAGGCAGGGAGCTCTGGGTGGGGGGGTATCCAGGCCAGAGAGGGTGAGGCTGGGCCAGGGCGGGAGCAGTGGCTGTATCCAGTTCTGGCTGCATATCAGGGAGTAGGGGAGACCCTTTCCTCTGCTGTGTCCTAAAACCCTGTCTGTAGCCCTGAGAAGCAGATTCAGGTAGTATGCCGTCTTTGCAGGTGAGACAGCTGAGGTTCAGAGAGAGGACTTCACCCGCTCCAGGTCACATAGGAAGGAAGTCGCTGGAAACAGAATTTGAGACCATAGCCCTGGCTAACTTTAGGACCCGGGCTCACGAGGCTAAATCACCTCTCCTTTCCCACAAGTCTGGGCAAGGGAGAGGAGCTGGAGAAGGAGTGCTGGGCATCAGCGTTTCTTAAAACACTTCCAGGACCATGGATGGATATCACTATTCAAATGTCTGTCTGTCTGTCTGCTGCTTCACCAGTATGTCCTGAGCAACTGCCCACAGCTTCAGAGGGGAGGGCAAGGTGGAATTTTGATGAGAGAAGCGGGACAAGAGGCTCCTCTCTGACTCCTTGCTCTTGGTTTCTCAGGACAGATATCGAAGGAGGCCACAGTTTTTTCTCCAGCAGACCCAAACCAATCAAATGTTCGTGCTCTGACACCAGCCCCAGGTGAGGAAAGAGAGATAGATCTGTCAAGATCCTGTCACTGCAAATAACAACAGCCACAAAAATCTCAAGCTCTGACCGCTTAAGAATTTTGGATTTGTGCAATCAGAAAGTCTGGTGAGAGGCCTTCAGGCATGGCTGGGTCTAGGTGCTCAAATGATGCTATCAGGAACCTATCTCAGTCTCTTGGTTCTATCTTTTCTGATTTGGCTGGACGATCCTTTTATGAGATCAAGACGGCCCCTAGAGACCTGAGGCTTCCGTCCGTCCTGTTAGGAAGCCAGAGGAAAATGGATTTCCCCTTCCCCAATCCAGCAAAATTCCCACAACTGAGCATCCCTGACTGGCCTCAGGTGACAAGTCCAGCCATGAGCTGATCATTGTGGCCACAGGCCAAATGTGATTGACCAGACCCCAGTCTCATGTTCCAACCCCAATAAGACTGGTGCCGGCCTCACTGAATGAAGTGGACCCAGACTCAGGGAATGGTGGTTCATAAGGGAAGTTCCAGGGGGCTCTTTCCAGAGGTGGCTGAGTTCTGAGTAGGGGCATATGCATCTGTGGGAGGAGAAGGCTGAAGCAGGGCAGGTGTGGGCGAGGCCGTTGGGACATTAGCAAGTGATTCGGTTAATTAAGTCATCTCAATTTTATAAAAATTGAACGGCTACAGAAATCCCCCAGTTCCTCTACCCATAGACCTTCTCCACATCTTCTCTCTCTTCTTTCCATGTTTCTGGACTCCAGATGCAGACCCAGAACCCAAGCCCACCCCTCAGATAAGCCTGCAGACTGGTGGTGAGTGGAGGAGGGGGCGGGACCATGGGCCTGGGATGGAGCCCTCTTCTTCTTTCTCTCCCACATGACCCTCCCGGTCCTTGGTTACTCATTTTGGTCCCCCAGCTCTGAACCCTCTGTCTTACTTTGTGGTGGGACAACCAGCCACCCACCTCCGCTTCTTTAGAAACAAATCCTTCGAAATTGTGAAAAAGAATATGCAGACTGAAAAATACAAAACCCATAAACATAGAACTAAAGCAGATCACTCTAAATCGATCCCCTGCGTAACCGGCACCCAGCTCAAGGATCAGAGCTTTGCAAACACTCCGGCAACTCCCCAGGGGCCAAAGCCATTCCTTCCTTCCTTTAATCTCTGTATCTTTTGCCTTTTTTGAGTTTTCAAGCGAGCTTTGAATTGTTTCTGGGAGTATCATTCAAAAAGTTCTCCCCGATTTTCTCCATGAATATTTAATGATACCATAGTACGTGCACACATTCTGCTTAGAAGTGATACAGATATTATAGGCGGGATGAAATCCTATGGTCCATCATCCCCCATTTTGTTCTCTCCCCACCGTCTCCAAGAGGCCCCCACTGCTGGCGCTGGTTGGGGAGTAGCCCCCCAGAGATGTTGGACCACAGGGGGATTGCCTGCAGAAAATATCCTGACTGGGGAGCGTGTTCCTGTGAGCTGGTCGTTTGCAAAATGATTATTGTTCTGCAACTTGCTATTTCCCCCCATTCAACAGTATGTTTGGAGGCTCTCCCCACATTCCTGTATAAACCACTGGTCTTGTTCTTTTGCACTGCTGTCTGGTACTCCGCTTGGATGTCTGCGCGCGGTTAAGGAAAACTTGCACCTCTTGTGAACATATTAGTCTTCTCTCCTACACCCAGCAACGCAATAGGCAACCTCGTTCCCTCCTCCTTAAGCAAACCCCATCAACGCTTATGATATATTGGTCATGTTTCTATCTGACCTGCGTTCACTCACTCAATCCTCACCCAAACCTTCTGAAATAGAACAGCCTTCCTTTACAGGCAAGGAAACAGGCTCAGAATAACTTGAGGTGTCACAACAAGTCAGGGACTGAGGTGGGACTGGGGGTCCCGGATGTCGGCGTTTACCCACAACGCTATGGGACAAAGAACACGAACACCGACATGTGTTTTCAAAGCCTCTTGGGAAGTGGCTGTGCAGATTCACCCTACCGCCAGCCCCAGGCCAGTGTCCCCCTTTCCCACCTGCACTGTGACAGCTGCAACATGACCGTCCCTGATTTTTGCGAACCAGAGGAGGGGGAGAGGGCCCTCTGATGTTTTATGGATCTGCAAGCCCCTGTTTTACTCATTGCTCACCCTTCCCTCACTCATCTGACCTGAGTAGGAACAACACGAGAGCAGGAGGAGGAGATCCAGACCCCGAAAATGGAGTCCCAGCAACCGACCGGAGTGTACCCGCCCCTAACCACAGATCCGAGGACAGGCAAGACCGGCCCAGAAGGTATGGCCTGGGACTAGAAAGGCAACATACAAATTTTGTTTAATTCTCTATCTGGGTCAACAGTTCCCCAGGTACATTTCTCAGAGCACCTGTTTGGGGAATTGTTCATACATTTTCAAAAAACTCTGTTTTGATTTGCGGTCAAAGGTGTTTGGGAAACTCTGAGTTAAACACATTTCTTTTTGGCGGGACTTCTTGGAGTCCTATTAACACTCATTTGCAGCAAGCATTCCCTACAGGAGCTTGTTGTACACAGTGTTCTCCAAACCTGATGGAATTTTGTTTTTCAGGTTCCTTTATAGGGCTGGCACCTGGAAATGTGGATGTAGATGTTTCCTTTGTGTACCTCTTCATGTTAGAGCAGGAGCTTTTCACTTGCAAAATACTGCAAACACAACTAAAAGTAAAATAGATTTATTGGCTATATGTGTTCTGTAAAGTCCCAATATAGGATTTCAGGAATAGGTGGATCTAGGTCCTCAAGGATTGCCATCATAACTGACTTGCTCTCTCTTTCTCAGCTCTGTTGTCTATGTTCTTAAGTTCTCAAGTTTCTTTTCCCCTCTTGGTGGCAAATATAGTCCTATAGTTCTATTTAAGTCATAAACCCAGCAGATAGAGCACATCTCTTTCTCACCTGTAGCCCAAGGCATAGAATTGACACTCACTGGCCAGCTGGGGTCACACGCCCACATATGGCCTTTGGCAAGGGAGCCAGGGAAATGGATTGCTCTGACTGGTTAGACCCGAGACTTGTGCCCACTCTGGGGCTGGAGAGCAGGGTCACCCCTGTCTGCACTGCAAAGACCAGAGTCAGGGAAGAAGTAGTTCCCCTCAGGAACAGTGAGTCAGTTAACAGGCATGGGAAAGGACGCTGAGCTGAGGGGAAGTCAGCAGGTGGTCTCCCATTCCTGTGTGACCCATATTTGAAGAGCAGCCCCATCTGGAAGGTACCTTAGCTTGGATCATTCCCAGGCTGACATGCATGCACAGTTGTGCAGACTGGGCACTGCACAAGAGCATCACCTCCAAGGCCATGTCATTCCCCTTGTGGATTTTTATAATCATTGTAGTTTTCCAGGGATGGCAGTGAAGCATCTGATTCTGACAGAGCCTATCTATTAAAGCAATTTTACCATGGATGGAAATAAAATGTCTTAGAGAAGAGAACTATTCTATTTTCCACCAAAATGGAGGTACAGGGATGTGTAGTGACTGTGTCCACTCTTCCCAATGGAGAAAACATTCTCACATCTCTAGATTCATTTGTTGTGAGTCCGTGTTGACTCGAGTTACTCTGTGTTATGATATCATGTTCCTGAATATGCGTGAGAGAAATTCAGTTGGGCTGAGGAGGTCATGAAATCAAGTGGTAAAAGGCACCTTAGAGCCTTGGCTCACCAGAGCCCTCCTCCCAGGGAAGAAGGAGCTTGGGTCACATGCTCCCCCTTGTGGCCTGTGTTACAATAGAACCAGATGGACTGGGTAAAGCGGGAGCAGGCCCTCCCACCCCAAAGAAAGGGGAAGCTGCTCCTAGGAGGAGAGCCAGCTCTAGGGTGACAGCAGCAGGGGAGTTTGCTCTGTGGCAGGCACTGTGCTAAGCTTTCCCATGTTAACTCATTCAGTGCTCATGGCCCCCTGCGTGGTAGGAACTGTCAAAACCTCATTTTATAGGAGGGCAACTGGGGCTTAGAGAGGTTCCTCTGCTAGCCCTGTGCCACACAGCCCAAAGCTGCAGAACCAGAATGTGAGCCCAGGCTCTCTAGGACCAGTGTGTCTGAGCCCCGCACAGCACACAGTCCTTTACGTTCTCTGTGGTTTCCATGTGTCTGTCCTTGCTGCCAGTCTGGCTTGAGCCTTCCCTTGGCCAAGGCTTTCCCAAACATCTCGTGACCCTTGCCTGTCGGTTCATACTTAAGAAGTGAGGTGGTGGGGCAGCTGGCGGGCTCAGTCTGTTAAGCGGGTGCCTTGGGCTCAGGTCATGATCCCAGGAAGGGATTGTCTTCCTTGTCTCCTCCACAACTCATTTCTGCCCTCTGCCACCATCTAGCCACACCCTCAGCTGAACCCAGTAAAGGCACAACGGTCTCCAAAAGGCAGTCTCCAGGCAAAGGCGGCAGGCCAGACCCTATCCTCGGGCCGACTGGTCAGTAACTCCCTTCCCAGACTGGAAACAGGAAATTTCCTATACCCTGTGTATTTCTAGCACCTGGAACCATGCCCAGCATGAAATAGTCCTCCGTAAACATGTGTTGGGTGGATACATGAGTTCAAGGCTGGAAGGAGGGGGCTATAAGGTAGGCGTCCAATAAATGTCTGGATAGACAAACGAATCCATGAATGATTGCCCAGTGCAAACCACTGTGATGTTCACTGGCTTAAAATAACAACCATTTATGTAGCTCCCAAGGTTGCAGTTTGGAGATTTCATCTGGGCTCAGTTGAGGGGCTCTTCTGGTCTCAGCTGTACTTACTCATGCTTCTGAGATCAGTTTAGGGGTCAGGAAGGGAGCTCTGTTTCAGGGATACCTTGATCTGTCCCTTTGTGATCTTATCTTCCACTTCCTGCCCAGCCAGCCCCACTGAAGGGGTAGAAATGATTGGTCACATAGAGAGTTCATTCATTCATTCAAAACACATTGACGAGCACCTGCTGTGTTCTAGGTATCAGAGAGATAGCAGTGAACAAAGCCGACAAAAATCTCTTCTCTTGGGAAATCTCTTCCCCATTTTTGTGGGGGATAGAGACACTAATAAGAGTTATAAGAATTATCTATCAGGTAGTTTAAAGCTGCTATCAAGAGAAATAAAGTAGCATTATGGGCAGAGGTGACTGGAGGGCTGGGGAGACCTCTCTGAGAAGGAGCTGAGGGGGAGTCATGTGGATGTCTGGGCAGGGGTGTTGCAGGTAGAGGCAGCAGCCAGTGCAAAGGCCCTGAGGTGAGAGGGGCCTTGTCCAGCTGCTAGTGGGGTGGCCGTAGAGGTGAGCACTGGAGTGAGGAGCTGAGGTAGAGAGGAGGTGGGAGCCATGTGGTGCGTTGTATGAGGCTTTGGTTCTAAGCATCCCAAGGCTGAGGCCCAGGTCCTCCTCCCTCCCTCCCTACCGTCTCCGTCATTCACTGCTTCACTCCACAATTTTTGTTGAACACTGACTTGCTCCCTGTCTGTCCCCCCAGGTTCCAGCGAGGACAACCCCTTCTCTTATGGTAAGTTACCCATGGGAGGAGTGGGAAGAGGCAGGGAGGGAGGCCCCTCTTGTTCTACTCCACTTTTCTCTCTGCAGATGAATACACTCTCCGGAAGCGGGGGCTGCTGGTCGCAGCTGTGCTGTTCATCACCGGCATTGTCATCCTCACGAGTAAGACTCAGAGCTGGGGGAGGCCCCAAGCCTGGGAGGGAGGAGGCTTCAGCTTGGACTTTGACTCAGGGGATCAGTTCTTGAAGCCCCTCCTCCCTGAGGCAGAGTTGTTTTAAACAGGTCATATTAGCTACGTGTCTGGAGAAACCACACTGGAAGAAGTCAATGGCTTAAAATGATCACCATTGACTTAGCCCAAACATGCCCTTAGAGATGTAGGCTGAGCTCAGCTGGGTGGTTCTTCTGGTGGCAGCAGGATGGCACAGCAACGGGGAGGGGCAGCCGTGTCCCCACAGCCTGGAGAGGTGACAGGAGGGAGTGGTGGCGCCAGGGACTAGTGGGAGACAGAACTGCAGACGGGGCCACTCGCTTGGGTCGTGGCTCCGTGGCTCCAGGGAGAGGTTTCCAGCCTCTGCATGCCCCTGCCCTCCATCCCACCAGGAGGGAGCAGAGGGGGAAGGGATCTGAAACCCAAACCTCTCTCTCTGGCCACGGCCTCCCAGCCAGGGCTCAGCTAGGTGACGAGGGGCCAAGGGGTTGCCGTCTCTTGGGGGTTGGGGACAGCGTTGCATGGAGCCCAGCATTGTATAGGGAATGGGGGCAGAGAGAGAACAATGAGCAGAAAAATGAATTTTTAAAATGCTGCAGATGAACTAAAACACACAGGCCGCCCGTTGACAAGCTCTGCGTGAAGCCATATAGCTTACATCAAGTGTTATTGCCTCTCTTGCCCAACTTCCCCATCAGGAAAGCACACACAGCCACATCCTTTTCTGTCTGAGGTGGGAGGCAGAACACTAGCAGTGGTGAGAAGAGATGGCGGGTGCCTCCTGCCCCCCACCGAGTCCAGAACTCAAGAAACACTGTCTCTGCCATTTGTTGATCCTGACCTTGTACTGGAGCCTGTCCTCACCCCTCTCCTCCCGCCATCCCCCACTCAGACCGCTGTGGGAAGAGTGAAGCTCAGAGAACTAGGGGTGTGCCCAAGGTCATGCAGCGCCTGAAAATCAGGGAAGGACTGGACCCAGGTCTGTGTGAGGGCAGAGCCTGAAAGTTAGCTCTGGGGCCGGCAGTGGTTCCGGGGACAGTCATCTGTGGGTACCTACTCTGTGCCTATGCTGTGCCCGGTCCCCACCCTTGGGGAGCTCACATCCAGTGGGGGGATGACAGTAAACAGGCGAGTGCATTAGTGAGCAGAGTGGACATTGCCAGAAGGGAAAAAAAGCAGAATAACAAGCCAGGAGGGATGGGAAGAGACACTCCGGCTAAAGAGATAAAGTCAGAACAGATACTTGATGATGAGAAAGACGATTTGAAAAAACAGGTAAAGGGAGCAGCAAGTTCAAAGCAGGAATTAGCTGAGCATGTTGCAGCAGCCACAGGAAGAGGTCGGGGTGGCTGGGATTGTGTGAGCCTGGCGGGGAGTAGAAAGAGGTGAGTAGGCAAAGGTGGCAGCTGGAGACTTGTATTCTGGAATCCGCCCCCTCATTCACTTTGGTCTGGTTCCCCGACCTCCACTATTGTCCATTAAGCCCACCTGTCTCCTACCTCAGGGCCTTTGCACTGGCTATTCCCTCTGCCTGGAACACCCTTCCTCTAGATGTCCACGTGGCTCCCCCCACACCTCTTTCAATGTGCTCAAATGTCACCTGCTCAGTGAGGTCTCTCTAGTCAATGCCGTGAGGATGGCGCCGGCCCCTGGGCTCCCTGCTTCCCTCCTGGCTTTAGTTTTCTTCTGAGCCCACATCACCATCTGATATCATTGTCCGTACACTTGACTTAGTCATTTTGCTCATTGTCGGTCTCCCGGACTACTAGAAAGTTAGCTCTCGCAGGGCAGGGATTTTATTCATTCCTGTCCCCAGCTGTGCTCCCGGTACCAAGATCAGAGCCTGGCACATAGTAGGTGTGCAGTAAATATTTGCTGAATGAACGAATCACACACAAGCTCAGAGGGGTTTTCAAGCTCCTCTGTGTGTGTGGGAGGCTGCTTCCTTGGGGCCCTCGCACTTGCTCTTTTCCTGTGTGCTCCTCATCTCTGGCTCAGGGTTGCCCTGGAGCTTCCTGAGGGACAGGGTCAGTAGGCCTTGACCCCTAGCACCCAGAGCACACGCGATAATCACTGTTATTCCAACTCATGACTGAACCCTTTTCTTTACCCACAGGTGGCAAGTGTAGGCGGTTACCCCAACTATGCCGGAATCGTAACAGGTGAGACCATTGGAAGTAGGGGCCGGCAACTGAATCGATGGGCACCCCAAGACTGAGTCCCCACCGGCTCACCGTGCCCAGCTACCTCCCTCCCCTCGCGAAGCCTACAGAATAGTCAATAAAGCCCAGCCTGAGAGGGAAGACCCGGATGGAGCCAAAGCCGGGGCTGATGGCCCAAGGCCCCTCCCCTCCCTACCCTGCCCACCCAGAGGGCTGCCCAGCTCCCTGGGCACTGCTCCCCAAGTTACCCATTGTGTTCAGATGAAAAGTAAAGCACTGTGGTCCTTGCCTATGGCCTCTGATCATTCGTGACTGGGGAGCGGAAAAAAGCAGCTGGGACTGGGGATGGGCCCCCAGAGGAGTGAAGGAAGGGGGCCACAGACTCAAAAGCCAAGGCAGGGAACCCAGAGAACACAGCCTGGCTGGTGTGAGGCAGCAGGGATGGGAGGGTAGGCCGTGGGGACTCTGGCTGGTGGGAGCATCAGCACTGGATTGGGCCCACAGCAGTTCAAGACCCCAGCCTGGCGTCTGGATGTGAGCTCACCCCTTACCTTGGTAGGAAACTGGCCAAGTGCAAATGGAAGTCCCAAGCCCACAGGGGCCTACTTTTCTTTACATTGCAGATCCCTTGTCACTGTGAAGGGCCTCACACACGAGTGTGGACTCCCCAGCCTGCCCATCCGAACTCTACCCACACCCCCCACTACAAATGACTGCCTTTGGGCCACCTCTTGGTGGAGGGGGAGGCCCATCAAGAAGGCCACACAGGCCCTGGAGGGGGAGGGCTCAAAGCCATTTGGGCAGGGAATTCCAGGGTCCCGGGGACCCCGAGCAGGGTCAAGAAAGGCATAGACTCTGGTGGGCACATCCTGAAGGCCCTGGAGAGGGGCTCCGCCGGATAAGGCTGGAGCAGGCCCTGTGTAGCGTGGGGCCCAGGGCAAAGGCCACTCCCCTGGTGTACAGGCCATCACGACAAAGTACAGAGACCAGGTCCTGTCCTCGGGGGCTTGCATAACAAGAGTTCACAGACCTTGGGTCACAGCCTCTTCATGGATTATGAAACCAGTTTCATGGGCTGTGAGTAGCATAAAAAAGTAATAAGACAGAAAAAAAAAAAGAAACTAAAGTAGAAAAAATAGATAAAATAGAAAAAATAGAAAAGTAATAAAATAGAAAAGAAAAACATCAGAGTACACTCCAAATAATCTGACTCTTTATATACTCTTCTCTTGGTTTCGTCTTGGGTCGTGATCTCATGGTCCTGGGATCAAGCCCTGCATCAGGCTCCATGCCCAGCATGGAGCCCGCTTGAGGTTCTTTCCTCCTCCCTCTCCCTCCCCCTCTGCTCCTCCCCTGGCTTGCGCTCACTCTCCTGTCTCTGTCTCTCAAGTAAAAAATAAATGGGATAAATCCCTTGAAAACAAACATGTATTATATGTGATATATATCATATGGACATGTGTGATATATACTATGTATATGCATAGACATATTACATGGGATACAAGTATATTATATTTGTGATGTATGTAGTATGATATATACGTATGGGGGTAAAAATATTTTTGATTGATAGCCACCAGCTGCTAATTGGAGGCCTAACCCATGGTGGGGCAGGTCATTCATGTGTATATTACACACACACACACACACATGTGAGTGGATACAAACTGTGGCATATGCTGAGAAGGAATACGGCTCACGACGAAACATGGCAGCAACAAGGAGGGCTCGCAGAAGCATTAGCCTGAGTGAAAGGAGCCGGGTACCAAAGCTCGCAGGTACTTTCACTCCTAATACTACCACTTATATGAAGTTCTGGAGTAAGCAATAATGATAATAATAAACTGGTAAACAGAAGTGTTTCCCTGAGTTCTATGAGCCGTTCCAGCAAATAATCAAATCCAAGGTGGGGGAACCATGGAAACCCCCAATTTGTAGTCACATTTGACAGAAGCTGTGGGTAACCTGGGACCTACGATCCAGGGGTGTCAGAAGGGGGGGAGGGGCAGCCTCATGGGACCCATCCATTCCCCTCTGGGCTCCGCGTTCACTCTGGTGCATGTGAGAATTGAACTGAATTGTAGGACGACCAGCTGGGGTCACGGGGAATTGCTTGGTGTGGTGATCTTGTGAGTATCAACAAGCAGCACACAGGAGTGGAGGCAAATTTTTCTCCAGAGTCAGGTTCTGGAAATCATCTGCAAAGTCTTAGCCTAGAGCCCACTCCACCAGGCTTTCCAAAAAGCTTCTCAGCTCCTCATTCCCTATATCAGGCTGAAAAGTGACAGAAATAATTACAAAATCTCAGTGGCTTACAATGGTAAGGGTATGTTTGCAGTCATACCTCGTGCTTATCATAGGTCACCTGGGAGCAATGATGTGACCTAAGCTGATGGAGAAGCCACCATTGGAAACATCTCTGGTTATCAGTGACACAAAGAAGAAAGAAGAAGGTGATACCACTGGCTCTTGTAGTCTTTGCCAGAAGGGACATGCACATCATTTCTGCTCACATTTTATTGGCCAGAACAAATCATACAACCGTGTTTGCGTTCAAGAAGGTAGGAAACTACAATCTTCTTATAGTGAGGGAACTGGGTAATGCCACAAAGGAAAGTTGTTATCTCACATACCAAGAATTCTGGAAGCAGAAACCATATTCCATGTCAAGAGCCATAAGTCGGGGACAACAGTGGTTTCAATAAGGTGATTTATTTCTCCCTCACACAACAGAACTATGAAGTGTGTAGTCTGAGACTGGAGAAGGGGTTCGTTGGTGTCATAAGGGACAAGGCTCCTACTGACCTACCACTCTGCCATCCTTAGCATGTGGCTCTAAACCTCATGATCACAAAATGGCTGCAGGAGCTTCAACCATCATGTCATGTTCCAGAGGAAAAACAAGAAGAAAAGAAAAAGGTGTGGAGGGGAAGGCACCACTAGGTGAGCTTCGTCCTTTTAAAAGGGGATCCCAGGATCCCCTCCCAAAGACTTCTGCTTACTTCCGATTGGCCACTTCTGTCTGCTAAAAGAAATTGGGAAATGTAGTCTTTTAGCTGAGTCCATGACACTCTGGCTACCATCATGGAAAACAATAGCCTCGAGGAATGCATGGATATGGTGGGGAGGATGCTGAGCTTCTCCCAAGTTAAGGATGGGGACTCATGCTATTTTTATTCAAATATGAAATGAATAAGTAATTCCTAAGACTGGAGTCTGTGGACACCTCCAGGGGACAGAATACTGACTCTCAGACTCGGAAAAGCATCCAGAAATCTCTCCATCAAGGCCCCCAGTGCTCTCCAAAGGCTGTCCATCTGCTGCCCCAACCCCTTCTGGCACAAGACCCCTTTTTCTGTTGTGGTGTCTAAACTGCAGCTCCTCCCCCGCTCTTACATCAGGGGAGAGATGGCTTGCCAAGACCTAATGGAATGGCTCTCGGAATGCAGCCAGACTCCCGAGTACAATACTGACAAGATTTTTATTCTAGAAGAATTAAGGCCACATCACACTCACTGGAAGGAATCTGCTTTCTTCACATGGAATTACCTCGTGCCTTTTTGGGGCTGTTGGGAGGGACTTTAAAGGCTTGCTTCAGTGAGGTGTTGCTTTTAGGGAGGTGGGTGAGTCTGTGAGCTCCTGTCTGTGGGGAGATTAAACAGCTTTGGAAACACTCCGTGAGGTGGCTCTGGGATGTGTCCACTTGGCTAGGTGAAATGACATTTCCCAGCATTCCCCTCTCTGTACGCTTCTGGTTAAGGTAGGATGCAAGAGACGTTCTCATGGTGGATGGCGGGGTCAAGGTTGGAGCCGTGGCCATCTTGTGGCTTCCAGTAGTCGCTGTTTATCTATGACGACTCACCTCGTTGGTAGAAAGCAAGAGCCAGGCCTGCCTCTGTTCCCACCTCCCCCCTCTTTCAGCTCCTCCAACCCCTGCACCAGCTGTGTGCCTAGTCCTGCGATGGGGGGCCCTGGCTTCTGTGGGACACATACCAAGGTCACAGGCAACTGGTTCTCTGATCTAATCAGATTTAAAGGCATTAATGACCTTGTTTCCCGTGGCAAAGGAGACACTGATAGCCCATGGCACGAAGTGGCAAAGCAGTTACTCAGATCAGTATCGATAACTGCCTGTATCAGTAGCGAGGCTCCGGGGGACCAAGTATTTGCTTCCATAGGACGTTTTGGTAAAAATAAGGTGGTTAATGAGTGGCTGGTTGCCTCTAAGAGTGCTAGAAAATGTGAGGAAAGAAAACGGGGAGCTCAGAGCTTTATATCCCCAGCCTAAGAGCTGTCCGAGGGACTCGAACGTTTCTGTGGCTGTGGAGAGAGAAACTTATTTCCTCCAGAGAAAGGGCCCAGAGTTCTGAAAACACGCTCAAAGTGAAATCCTGTGAGCAACTGAATTTACAATTCCCATCCAACTTCCAACCTTACACGGTCCTTTGGTTAATGCTAGGGCACTGAATGGGAAGAAACGGGAGCCCCCAAAGTGGGTTTGGGTTATATGGGCAGATTCTGACAAGGCTATCACATCTCCTTTGCCTATCGAGTGAGCCTGCACCCCTGTCTGGGGAGGATGGTCTCCTATTGCTTGAAGGAACTGGAATGGCCTTTCCTCAAGCAGTGCCCTTTGTAGGAGCTGGTGAGCCTCCTAAGAACTTTTCTTGCCTCTAAGACCTGTAGCCAGACTCAAGTCTCAATAGAACCTAAAGGGCAAGAAGCAAAATAGGAACTGTGAGGAGATCCCCAGAACAATTGCCAATTTCCGTCCATAGAAAACTGCAGAACGTGCATAGAAATGGGTCTTTGGTGTGCTGAACCAAGGTAGGGCAGAATATAAAATTGGATCAGGCCAAATGTATTGATTTGGCTCATGCAAGCAGAGATTCTAGCTTCGATGCTCCAACATAAGGGTCCAAGAATACCTCTGATGGTTTTCTTGGTTGTTTGACAGACCTGTGTACCCAAAGGTGGCCTGTCCTAGGTTAAAATGTCAGAGGTTCCTTGGTGGACCCGCAGAGCCCGAGTCAGCAAGCCTTGTCTGTAAAAGGCCAGATAGGATATATTTTAGGGTTTATAAGCCAGTGCCGGCTGTGGCTCCAGCTTTAGAGTGGAAAAGCAGCCAAAGACAATTGGTAAAAGAATGAGCATGGCTATGTCCCCATAAAAGTTTATTTATGGACACTGAAATATGGATTTCATATCATTTGCATGTGTCACACAATATTATTATTCTTTTGATTTTATTTGAATTAAAAATGTGAAAACTGGGATGCCTGGGTGGGTTAAGGATCTGCCTTTGGCTCGTCAGGCTTCTCACTGAGTCCACTTGTCTCTTTCCCTCTCCCTCTGTTCCTCCCCCACCTCATGCACTCACTCTCTCTCTCTCTCAGATAAATTTTAAAAAATGTGAGAGCCATTTTTAGCCAGCAGGCCATACAAAACAGCCTGTCCAGTAGATTTGGTCCCTGGGCTGTAGTTTGCTGAGTCCTGTTCTGAAGGAAAGTATCCAAAAGTCTTGGGACCTGGAGGACACAATGCTAAGTAGAATAAGCCAGACACAAGAGAAATAAATACTGCATGATATCATTTGTAAGTGGAATCCATAAAAATCAAATTCATAAAAGCAGAGAGTGGAGTGGTGCTTGCCAGAGGCTGGGGGATGGGAGGAATGGGGAGATGCTGGTCAAAGGGCACAAGGTTCCAATGATATACAAGTAAATTCCAGAGATCTAATATACAGCATAGTGACCATAGTTAATAATATTGCGTTTATTACAGTAACCCTGAATCTGGCCAAGAGAGTAGATCTCAAGAGTTCTCACCACACACACACACACACACACACACACACACACACTGAAAATGTTAATTAGCTTGATTGTGTTAATCATTTCATGATATATACTTATATCAAAACAACACACTGTATACTGTAAATATATAGAATTTTTATTTATTGATGATATCTCAGTTAAGCTGGAAAGAAACCCACATAGGCTTAGAAAGATTGGAATACTGAGTGGCTTTGTCATTTAAGACTAGCTATACCATGGGGCAGGGTGGGCGGTGTTAAAGAGCCACAGTGAGGTCACTATCATCAGCTGTCATGTGGCTGTCAGAAATAAAGTCATAGGAAGGACTCCTAGCGTCCTTGAAGAGCTTCGTGGTGGCTCTTCTTTGAAGGTCAGAAATCCTAGGGGAAACGGTTGCCCTTGAACTAGGAATTCTAAATTTTATAGGCACGATAGACCAGAGGTGGCAGGGATCCTGCGGGCGCTGACACGCCAAAGATCAGATGACGTGGTTTCCACTGGAGAGTGAAGCCCAACCAGGAATGAGAACAGGCTGACTTGCAGAGCTCATTGGCATTTCCTAGTTTGAAATGAAATAGGCAGGCAGCCTACTAAAGTCTTGCTTGATCTGAATTAGTGGATGAGTTCTGGGACTAGTGAGTGAGTTCAGAGCTAGATGACCAACACAGTCATTGCACCTCGATCATGTCCTACACTTGAGCCTTCGATGAAAGGAGGAGCTGGGATCCTTGGAGGTAAGACCCTGTTATGCTGCCCAAATGCATGCTGGTAATCTTTCTCCTAGACTTCTCCAAGGAGACCTGTGGTCATTTACCAGGCAGCTATATACTGGGGAAAAGGAGATAATCTGATTTTCCAAGCATGATTGGACACTGGGTCGGGGGGACTGACTCGAGTTCCTGGAACCCCAGGAGCTAGTGGTTTGTTAGTCAGAGTGGGGCTATGGGGGTCAGGTGATCTACAGAGTTTCTGGGAAGTTCTGCCTGCAGAAAGCCTAACTGGTCACTGAATCTATCCTGTGTATATTTGCTCAATGTTGAAATGCATAATGGGAATAGATACATTGAGCAATTATAAAAATTCCAACATTGGTTCCCTGAACCACGGAGTTGATGGATATCACGGTAGGAAGAGCCAGGTGGAAGTCACTAGAACTCTCTCTGCCTATGCAAATAGCAAATCAAAAGCAATACCACATTCCTGGAGGGATTGTGGAGATTGGTGCCACCAACCAGGCTTGAAAGATGCCAGAGGGGTGAGTCCCACCACAACCCCATCAACTTGCCTCTCTGGACTGTGCAGAAGACAGAGGGATCTGGGAGGAGGACCGTGGATCATTGTAGAGGTAAGCAGGGGAGGTGGCTCCAATGGCTGCTATTGTTCCAAATGGGGTTTCATTGTTGGAGGAATCAGCAGATTTTCTGGGACCTGTTATACAGTTACTGATCTGAAAAACGTGCTTTTTAAAAAATTTTTTTTAATTTTTTTCTATACCTCATAGTAAAGACCATCAGAAGTCTGTTTTCCGCTGGCAAAGCCAGAAACGTCTCTACTGTCCCAGCCAAGAGGTATACCAGCGCTCCAGCCCTATGTCATAAGATGGTCTGGACCGAGCTTAGGCACCTGCCTTATTCCCTGGACATCACGCTGGCCCATTACATGGAGTATATTATGAGGATGGGATCTGATGAGCAAGAAATAGCCACCACTTTATACACATTGGAAGGACAACTGCATGCCAGAGATTGGGAAATAAATCCCACCCACAAAAAAATTTTCAGTCTATCACTTCAGTGAGCATTCTTGGGGTCCAGGGATTGGAGGGATGTAGAGATATTCCTTTCTGGGTGCAGTTGCTGCTCATGGCCCTCCTGACCCTGAAAGAGAGGCCCAATGCTGGGGGAACTTCTTCAGACCTTGGAATCTATCTGCATATACCTCACTCAGAAATACTGCTGTCACTCATTTACTGAGTAATCTGGACAGCTGTGAGTTATGAGTGGGATCCAGAATGAGGGGGAGCCCTGCAACAGATCCGGGCTGAGACAATGGTACTTGAAGCGTCTTGGTAGACAGGGTGCTCTTGGGGACTCTCAGCTCCTTATTGGTGAATCACGGTGTAGACCTCTAGGATTTTGGAGCAAAGTCAGGTCATTCTCTGAAAATAATTATTCTGTCTTTGAAAAAACAGTTCTTGGCTTTCTACTGGGCTTTAGTAGAGGCTAAATATTTGACCCCAGGCCACTAAGATACTATGCCAATGGAGCGACATTTCATTACCTGTTGCACGACCCAAGAAATCACAAAGTTAGGCATGCAAAGCAGCTATCTGTGGAAGTGGTTTAGACAAGACGGTTCTAGCAGGTGGTGAAGGCATGAGTACTTTGCCTGAAGAAGTTACCCTGATGTCCAGGTCCCTGATTCCTGCTTCAATGCCTTCTTGCTCTCAAACCTCACCTATGGCCTGTGAGGAGTTCTCTATGACTAGTTGACTGAGAAGGAAAAAATCAGATTTTGCAGATAGTCAAACTCTAGTGACAGGAAACTGTGGTTTACATATAATTCCAAAGGACATAGAAGCACCACCCAAAAGTGGGCAGCTGTATCATGATAGCGCCATCCTGGGACACCCCTGAAGGATGGGGGTCAAGGGAGACTTTGCCCATGGGCAGAAATTTGAGCAGAGCACCCAGTTGTCCATTTTGACCACAGCAAGAGATGCCCAGAAATACAGATCTATATCAATTCATCAGTTGTGACTAATGGTTTGGCTGGATGGTCAGAGACTGCTACAAAGAGGTCTGGGGAAGAGATAAGTAGGTAGGACTCTCCAGAGGAGGAAGAAGAGAATTGTGTCCTACACAGGGGCTCGCCAGAGTGAACTCAGAAAATAAGATTTTTAGGAAGATAGGAAAAGCCATCTTGTGGACACCCGTCAGTCACTTTGACCAGCCACTGCCATCATCAACAACCCAGTTCCTTAACCATGGAGGGTGGGGGGCAGCCAGGGGAGCTGCGGGATCTGCAATCAGAACTTCTGCCCGGACAGGCTGATCTGGCTACTGCCACTGGTAAGTGCTCAGTCCGCCAGTAGAAAAAGACCAGCACTAAATCCCCTGATGCAGTAGCAGTCCCCCAAGCAGATCGGTCAGCTTGGTGATAGCAGGCTGATTACACCGAACGGCTTCCCTCATGGGAAGAGCAGCACTTTTTCTTTCTTTCTTTTAAATAACCGCTTTCTTGTAATATAATGCACATACCATACAATCCACGTCTTTAAAGTGTACCAGCTAATAGTTTTTAGTCTATTCACAGATATGCACAACCTTCACTACAACCCATGTTCTAATGAACATTGTCATCACCTGACAAAGAACCCACGGAGGATTCTGGGAAGATGGCAGAGCGGGAGGCGCAAGGAAGCTGTCTCCCCATCTGGGCGGCAATTGCACCGGAGACTCATTTCGGAACTATGGAGACAACTGAAGCCTGAAAACTTCCAGAGGAAGGCTTGGATGGTGCACTGTGGTAATTTCCTTCAATTTCAGCTCTTAGCAGAGTAGCAGCTGCCCAGCCCTCAGCCCCAGCCCCGTGGCAGGTGCCTGTGCACATGTTCCTCCAGCAGCTTGCATTACCCCCTGTAGGAACCAAACGGCCAAAAAGCACCTTGTCCTCCAAATATAGAGGATCAGTTGTCTGATCACTGACTGCTGCTGCTTTTTTCTTTTTTTCCTTTTTTTTTTCTAGCTTCAGAGGTAGAATTTAGTGGTTCATCAGTTGCCTGTGCTCATTTTTTAAAAAAGATTTTATTTATATTTATTTAGTATTTATAAATACTGTCAAATAAATACTTTTATTTGACAGAGAGATAGAGAGAGCACAAGTAGGCAGAGAGGCAGGCAGAGGGAGAGGGAGAAGCAGGTTCTCTAATGAGCAGGGAGCCCAATGTGGGGCTCAATCCCAGGACCCTGCGATCACGACCTGAGCTGAAGGCAGAGGCTTAACTCACTGAGCCACCCAGGCATCCCAAAACATTCTCATATTTAAAAAGGAAGCGGAGGGAACTTGTTCCACCCCCAAGAAATGCTTAGGGTGGTCTTGTGGGGTGATGTGAAAAGCTGCTTGACAACACTTGGAACACACCTAAGGAAATGAAGATCTAAATTAAAATGTGGTGAGATTCTATACCGAATTCTGACACGTAATGCCTTTCCCCCCAGGCCAAGCAATTCTCCAATAGCAGCTGGATGTCCTCCAATTTCACAATTTTGACACTACCTACTCTGAGATAGCATCAGATTCCACAGGTTAAGGGCTCTGTCCTATACGCCTGGATCCCCTTCAGAAGCCAGAGGGAGGTCCTGGCTGTCTCCCGTGCTTCTGAATGACTAACTATAAATCAGAGGTTCTCACGACCTCCTCCTTTGGTTCAATAAGTGAGCTAGAGTGGCTCACAGAACTCAGGGAAACATTGCACTTACCAGAATGCTGGTTTATTACTGGTTATAAAAGGAAGGTAACTCAGGAACAGCCAGATATAAGGGAGGCAGACAGCAAGATGTTGGGCGGGGTGGAGGTGGCGTGGAGCTTCTGTGCTCTCTCCCCAGATAGCCATGTCTTCACCCACCCGGAAGCTCTAGAAAGCCCACCTTTTTGGGTTTTTATGGAATCTTCACTACATGGGCAAGACTGACCAGTGGCAATTCAACTCAGCCTCCAGGCCCTTCCCTTAGGGATGGTCCAAGGCTCGCCTCATTAACATAACAAAAGATATCTTTATCTCTCTGTCTGAGGGTTTGAGAAGCTCTGTGTCAGGAATGGAGAATGGAGACCACACGTGTATTTTGTATTATAAATCACAATATCATACATGGGCCATTAAGAAGCTAATATTATTTTAATAATCATTTATAAATGCACTTTTTGTTTGCTCTATTATCTGAGAGACATTTAAAAAAAATTATTAGTCAAAAGGCTAGTATTATTATGACTTTGGTTTCTTTTTTTTGTTTGTTTAAAGATTTTATTTATTTATTTGACAGGCAGAGATCACAAGTAAGCAGAGAGGCAGGCAGAGAAAGAGGAAGGGAAGCAGGCTCCCTGCTGAGCAGAGAGCCTGATGTGGAACTCGATCCCAGGACCCTGAGATCCTGACCTGAGCGGAAGGCAGAGGCTTAACCCACTGAGCCACTCAGGCACCCCTCAAAAGAATTCTTAATTTATGTTTTGGAGCACAGAATGTTTAAAGATGTAATTCTGTGACATCAACAACCCAAAGGGTGGGAACAGAGCTGTAAAGGAAGAGTTTTTGTACGTTATTATAATTAAGCTAGTCTAAATTCAAATCAGAATGTTACAACTTTAGGATGTTAAATATAATCCCCATTGTAACTACAAAGCAAATAGCTATAGAATGCGCAAAGGAATTGAGAAAGAAATTCATTCTTTTTTTTAAAAGATTTTATTTATTTATTTGACAGAGAGAGAGAGATCACAAGTAGGCAAGAGGCAGGCAGAGAGAGGGGGGGAAAGCAGGCTCCCCACTGAGCAGACAGCCCGATGTGGCGCCCGATCCCAGGACCCTGAGACCATGACCTGAGCCGAAGGCAGAGGCTTTAACCCACTGAGCCACCCAGGTACCCCGAGAAAGAAATTCAAATACTTCATTATAAAAAAGTTAACTAAACATCAAAGAAGTTAGCAATGTAGCATATGAGGGACTAAAAAGCTGTAAAACATATGGAAATTAAATAAGAAAGTGGCAGAAGTTAATTCCCACCTTATCAATAATTACTATAAATGGGAATGAATGAAACTCTCCAATGAAAAGACAGAGACTGGCAGGAGGGAGAAAAACATATGTTGTTTACAAGAAACTCATTTTAGACCCAAAGAGATTGGATCTAAAATCAGATTGAAAATGAAATAGGTAGAATGGGTTGAAATCATCTGAATTCACAAACACATTGAAATACATTGAAAATAGATTGGAAGCAAAAGGATGGAAAAAGATACTCCATTCAAAAAGTAACCAAAAGAGAGCAAGGCGTCTCTACTAATTTCAGAGCAAACAGACTTTAAATAAAAATGTTACAAGAGACAAAGTACATTCTGTATTAAGAAAAAGTTCAAATCAACAAGAAGATAGAATTATAAACCATTAGGGGCGCCTGCGGGGCTCAGTCAGTTAAACATTTGACTTTTGATTTCAGTTCAGGTCACGATCTCAGCGTCATGGGTTTGAGCCCTGTGTTGGGCTCTGAGATCAGTGTGGAGGCTGGTTATTCCTCTCCCTCTGCTCTTCCCGCCCCTACTCTTTCTCTCTCTTTCTCTCTAAAATGAGTAAATAAAATGTTTTTAAAAAGGAATTATTAAACTTTACATTTCTAACAGACCATGAACATATATGATGCAAAAAACTGACAGAACAGAAGGTAGAGATAGACCAGACAAGATGGCCGCTGAGGGCAGAGTGAATACAGAAAGGCCTCTTAGTCCATTCAGCCGCTATAACAAAACACCACAAGCAGGGGTAGCTTATAAACAATGGAAATTTACTTCTCAAACTTCTAAAAACTTCTAAAGGTTAGAAGTCCAAGATCAGGGCATCAGCATGGTCGGGTAAGGGCCCTCTTCTGGGTGCAAACTTCTTCCTATATCCTCACATGGTGGAAGGGGCTAGGGAGCTCTCTGGGATTTCTTTTGTAAGAGTCCCATTCATAGGGGCTCCACCTCCATGACCTTATCACCTCCCAAAGACCCCACCTCTTGGTATCATCATATTGGTCATTCAACATATGATTGGGAGGGACCCTAAACGTGGAGACCATAGCAAATGGATAATGGGAAAGGGAGTTATAAATATAATTATAAATGCCAGCCATGAGCAGGTACAGAAGTAAGAACTGTAGCTATATTTCTAGAAAGAAACACTTACTTCTTCCCTTTTTTGAAATGAATACATTTGTGTGTGTATATATATATACATACCATGTATTTTTATTTTCTTTCCCTCTTTCCCCTTGTTCGCTAACAGAGGATGTGTTCATAGCAGTTAGCTTTATTGCTCAATATGTAAATGACAAGATATCAAAGGTGGAGAATCAGCTATGAGAAGAATAAGCATCAACCAATAATTTAAAAAAAAAAAAAAAGGTGCTCTATCTTCTCCTTAGAAAAAGGCTAGCAAATTCTGAGTTTTAGCTGGCACATGTGTACTTTAGTTAAAGCACGACTCTGTTATTCTTTTTATTTGGAGATTAAGTATGGTTTAAGGAGATACGTATGTGCTGGGTGACAAGGGGTAGACTGTGTGTGGTGGTTTCCTAATGTAGCAACTTGCTCACGTTGAACTACATTTCCCAGAATCCCCTTCTCTGTGTGTTTCCGTAAGGTTGAGCCCATAGGAGGGATTCTTATGGAAGATTTGGGGCAGCCGGAAGTAGCGGGCTTCTAGAAGCTCATGCATCCTGGCCTTTATCTGCTGCCTCACTCCACTGGTCCTGCAACTGCTCCACCTTCCCCTGGATCCTCCTTCAGCTGCCTAACTCCTGGGCCAGGTGTGCATTTAGCCCTCTGATGAAGGGCTCCGACTCCAGAAGGACACACACACCACCAAGTTGTCAGAGGCAACAGGAACTGACATAGGCTCAGTCCATCCTCACAGACTCCAGCCTGGGGGGTGTGCTCCTGCTAATTCTTGCTCTCCCTGACCTGACATCCATCTTTCCTTCCTGCCTGCCTGCCCTGTGGACTTCAAGTTCATGTATCAGACTCAAATACAAACCCCTGACAGAGACTGCTTCACTTGCTCCCCAGATTGCATAAGATCAGATCCAGGAACAAGTGCCTTCATAGCTATTTATAGGTATAGCTCAGTGGTTCTGCTTCTCCGGTTGAATCCTGACTGATACACCCACCAAATTCTTGTGATTTCAGGACCAGAGCCCAAAACGTGGGCATGGCCCATTGGGTGTAGGAGATTTGGCCAGAATAGAGTTTCTATTAGCATCTGACTGAAGCTTCCCCCCACTCCCCCACTGCAAGAGATGGGAAGATGGAATTTCACAGGGAAGAAGGGAGGAATGCCAGATTCAAAGGCTGGAAAGCAGAGCTATAGGGAGAAGGTGGAGAATAGAACAAGAGACAACAGGAGAAAAGATTTCACTGTAGATACTTTCCCTTCCAAGAAACAAGCCCCAGTGGCTCATTTCCCTTAGTCGTTCAAGGAGGCAAGAAATCTGGATAAAGTCATACCCCCAAGCCATCTAAGCAGAGATCTGTGTGGCTGTAGAGAACATCTCTGATTTCCCTCTGACCAACAACCACTCTCTCTTCTTTGAGTAACAGCCTTCATATTTTCCTTTGGGCAATTCTTGTCCCGGTGTTCAGCCCCTATAGTTTGGACTAGGACATCCTTTCCTAGCTCCAGAAATGAGCACAGGCCCTAGCCCTGGCCAATTGTACCCTGGCCACTGCCATTGGTTCTGGGATGGGTACATGGTTAGGCTCAGCCAGTGATACTCAATTCTGGGAATTCTGCTGATATTTTGTCTGGGTTACTCAGCCTTTTAATAGGATGTGAATCTCAAGTTGCCACTGTTTTTCCCAGGAAGGGAGAGTCAGCCTGAGAATGAGGCCACATAGAGGTACATTGAGCTGGTAGAAGAGACAGAGATACGCTCCTACTATTGTCATCTTGAGCACCTGAATCCAACTATCCCTGAATCTGAAAACATTTTAGTATACCAATAAGTGTCATCTCCTTTGTTGTTGTTCTATTTAAGTCCACTTGAGATTGGGGTTCTGACACTTGCAGCAGAGTCAACACTAATTAACTGACCCTTCAGTAAAAGAACTTGTTTACACCTGCCTCACATCTCAGGTGTGTTTGATTTGGGAGGAACTTCAGGAGCCCAGAGACACTGTTAACAATGGCAGCTAAACTTACTGAACCCTTACTAGGTACCAGGTCCTCAGATATCTCAATGTACCCCACAAGGAGGCTACCACAATTGCCCCCATGTTTTAGGTGTGGCGCAGCTTAGACAGCCACTTACCAGTTACATAACAAACAAGAGGCATCAGTGGGAAAGGAACGGCAATTGTTCTGTGACAGCAGACGGAGAGGACTCCCCAAGAGCGGGAAACTGAAAGGTGCTATCCCGACCACACGGGGACAGGCTAGCTGCCCCCTTACAAGAACCCCTTTATGGGTGCCTGGGTGGCTCAGTGGATTAAGCATCTGGCTTCTGCTCCGGTCATGATCTCAGGGTCCTGGGATCCAGTTCTGCCTTGGGCTCTCTGCTCAGCAGGGAGCCTGCTTCCTCCTCTCTCTCTCTCTCTGCCTACTTGTGATCTCTCTTTGTCAAATAAATAAATAAAATCTTTTTTTTTTAAAAGAACCCCTTTATGACTGCTATAACAACAATGTATTAAGACACCCTCTCACTCTGCCCTCTATCCCCATACGCCAAGACCTGTGGTACTGAAGCAGCTGCCTGTGCCCTGTATCTTCTCTGTCACCAAATGTGGTTTCTTCCACTGCTGCCTGCAGGCTGTTCTGGCCGCCCTCAAAATATATTCCATGTGTGGGGCGACAAGCTCCTCCCTTCATCGTTTTTAAGTAACATCAGGCCAACCCATCCTCCCTTGCACCAGTGAAATGCTGAGCTCTCCAGGTCTGTTTTCTCACATCGTGGACTCATCTGACCTGCCTGAGGTTGACTCTTAAAACCCCAGTCTGCATCATTAACCAGAGGCACATGCAGAAGAGACGGAATTGTCGTCTCTGCCCCACAGCTGCGTACAATCTGTACTGTACATCTCATTCCTAGAGTCTGATGGGAGAAAGCGTGAAAGAAGGCATTTCCAGGAACATCCCGTCACACACCGTGGGAGGAGCCCTGTGTGACTTGTGCTTAGGATCAAACCCAAACGCCTCGCCCTGCCACAGACCTTGCTTGGGCTGCCGCCACCTGCAGACACATCTCCCTGCCTCCCACCTTGCTTCTGCTTGCTCTCCCCTTGGCCCTTCTCTTTCTTGGCACAAGGCATTTGCACATGCTATTCCTTCTGCCTGAAACACTCTTCCTTGCAATCTTGATCTAGTTAAATCCTCTCATCCTCCAAGTCCCTGCTCAGATTTCATGTCCTCTGAAAAGCCCTCTTGGAACCCCTGGTATCATATGCTCTTGTGGATTCCTCTACTGTTACTTCACAGCATTTACATGTTTACATTTACTTTTGTGGTTATTTCCGTGAACTGTTCCCTCCCTTTCAGAACATAAACTCTGTCCACACGGTAGACCGACTAGCACAGTCATGCTCACGAATGTGTAACAAGCAACTGTGGGGTGTTAATCTTAAGGAAAAGTCAGTTATCTTACTAAGCAAAAATGGGTTTATTTGGGAATAACAGAGATTGCAGTTTGGAATACACAAACAATGGCAAATCTATAGGCAAGTTGGGAGAACTTTAAGGAGAGGAATACTATTTCATGGAGGAGGAGGAAGTTGGGAGCCGTTGTTCTGAATGAAGGTTTGTTGGAGAAAACAAGAGTCCAGGCTGCTGGCAGTTCCTCATTGACTGAGTAGCTGAGTTGTCAATGTCTTGCAGAAGATTCAGTGACTTCTCTTAGGGCCTACAGTTGATCATTTTTTCCCTTGGGGGTTATCCCCTGGGGTCTGTAATTGACAGTTCTTACTGTCATTGACAGGACTGGTTCAGTTTCCCTTTCCAACCTCCCACTGGACTTTCCTTATATTAATTTTCAAAGGGGTAAGGTGTGTGTATGGGGGGGCTCTGATTGATAGCTCTTGATGATTCCTGTGGCCCATCTCAAGACATCAATGTGATTTCAACCAAAACTGCTGAACATTTTAACACCTGACTCCTGCCGGCCAGTATGAGCCAGCTCTAGAACCCCACTGCTGCTAACATCCCAGCACCCAGCAATAGTTTTGTTGAATGAGTGAACGAATGAATGAATGAATGAGTGAAATTAATCCCACAGATATAGCTTCCCCTATTTGTGCTTCTTTGTATGCAGCGCACTCTCATCAGTCCGCTGCAGATTTAAAAAAAGAAAAACAAAACTATGATGCTTTCATCAAGCAAAATATATTCACCATAAAGGAATATTCTTTGGGTCCCACTTTTTTCTGGTGTTAAAGCATCCTTTCTTGCCTATAATTAAAGCTTTGCAGACTGTGAGTAGTGACTCATTAGTAGTTCATGAGATCAATTTAGAAAGTCATGACAAGCATCTTTTAAATTGAGTAGAAGACAAGACAAATTTCAGAATACCAGGATTTGTCCTGGGATGCCAGGAATTATTGTTTTGGGAAATTTTTTTGTTTGCATGTGTTCATCCTGACTTGTGATGTAAAGTGACTTTTTAGCGTCAAGAAAGTTTGAAAACCACTGAGATTAAAAGCAATCCTTTTTTAAAAAAAATCAACAAATGTTATTTTTAAAGCAATTTTAGGTTTGCAGCAAAACTGGGTGAAAAGTACAGAGATTCCCCCATAAAATCCCTATCCCCACACAGCCACAGCCTCCCTGTTATTAACATCTCCTGCCACAGTGGTCCATTTACAATAGAACCTGAAACAGCACATTGTTATTACAATAGAACCTGCAACAACACATTGTTATCACCCAATTACATTAGAGTTCACTCTTGGTAGTGTACATTCTGTGGGTTTGGATAAACGTATGACATATACCCATCAGTGTCATATCATACAGAGTAGTTTCACTGCCCTAAAATCCTGGGTGCTCTGATTTTTATTGCTGCCTTATATTCCATTGTCTGGTTGTACCATGGTTTACTTAACCAGTCACCTACTGAAAAACATCTTAGTTGTCTCCAAGTTTGGGTAGTTATAAATAAAGCTGTCATAAACATCAGTGCTGGTTTTCGTGTGGACAGTTTTTCCCTCCTCTGGGTAAACACCAAGGCCTGAAGTTGCTGGATTGTGTGGTAAGAGTAGGTTTCATTTTGTTGGAAACTAACAAACTGTCTTCCAAAGTGGCCGTATCATTTTGCATTCCTAGCAGCAATGAGTGAGAGTTCCTGGTGCTCCACGTCCCCATCAGCATTTGGTGATATCTGTGTTCTGGATTTTGGTCATTTTAATAGGTATGCAGCAGTACCTCAGATTTAGTTCCTTGATGATGTATGGTTTTGAACATCTTTTTACAGGCTTATTTGCCATCTGTATATTTTCTTTGCTGAGATGTCTGTTCACATCTTTTGTCCATTTTTTGATCAGATAACAATGCTTTTTCATTTAGTGGACTTGTTTTGTTTTCCATGTCTTTATTGCAATTTTTTTCAAAAGCAAGAATACTATATCAGACTTCATGTTTTTGGTGTACATATTACCAGTTTCTGGGGAAAAAAGTATCAAGCTAAAAAACAACAACAATCCAGCTTTCCCAAGACCTCAGGGACCAAAAGGTTAAGTCCACTGAGCTCTGAGAGATGACAGATGGATAGATGATAGATAGATAGATAGATAGATAGAGGGATAGGAAGGTGTCTGGCTTGGGGGTAGGGAACTTCTATTCTGGTCTACCTCTCCCTCCACTCCCCCACAATGACCCTGGTTATAAGTATTCATCCCAGAGTCATGGGACCCTTTTCGATCTGGCTGGGGACAGCATGAGCAAGGCAGGGAGCATGATGAGGCTGATGCTTGCTGTTCCAATCCTCTCTACATGCAGGGGACAGCCTCTAGCTGGCCCTTAAGAACAGAGCTAGGGGTTGGGGGATGATTGGAGATAAAGCCAGACCCAGGTCACCAGTGGAGTCCCACGTCCTGCCATGAACCCTCTCTAGATTGTAGCTGGCTGAACAAATTACATTGTAAATCACTTTCCGTTTGCTGCCTGGAGCCTTGCACTAGATACTTTTATCTGCATGAGTTCATTATACCCGCCCCACAGCTGTGTGTGCCCGCTTGGGTGCACATCCATGATGGAGAGCAGAGAGCATGGTGGTGCAGCAGCAAAGCTCATTTTCCAAAGAGAACAGCTCCAGAAGAGAGAGATCCCTTGGACAGGGTCACACAGCCAGGAAGCCAGAGTCGTGGCTGGAATCTGAGCCCTGGAGAGTCATATACAGGTGACCGCGGTGCCCAGCTCCCTCCCAAAGACTTCATGATGACCCTAGGGTGGTAAGAATGAGACCATAGTGACTGACCCTTATGGGGCACCTATGTGAGCCGAGCTCCAGGGGCTCCATATGACTTAGACGGTTGTCTTCAGAGGGCGTGTTATGCCCCCTTTACAGAGATGGGAATCGAGGTACAGAGAAGGCACCACCACATTGGAAAGAGCAGACAGGAGGCAGAGCTGAACCTTGAACCCTCTGAGCAGGTGCTCAGGGAGGGGAGAGCAAACTTCTGTTGCCGGGGTTTGTGCTGGGCACTGAGGTGACAGCTGTGACCGCTGCAGCCTCACAAACATGAAAACCTCAAGGAAAGAAAGTAAAGCAGAGCAACGTGACTGGGAAGGGGTCGTGGGGCAGGGGGCAGGGAATGCCATTGGGGTGGTCAGGGAGCACTGCTCGGAGAAGGGGACTTGGCTGAGACTTGAGGGCTATGAGGAGCCAGGCTTGCAGAGTTCTTGGGGAAGGGTGTTTCAGGTGGAGGGAACAGCAAGTATAAAGGCCTCCAGATGGGAGCAAGTTAGGTGTGTTTGAGGAACTGAGAAAAGGAAGTGAGAATGAGAAGGCAGGGTGGGGGGAGAGAATGTAGAGAAGGAGGGAAGAGCAAGCTTTGGAAGGGGAGAGGGTTTCGAGGCAGCCATAGGAGCCTTAAGGACTGGAGGGAGGGATGTGGGGCACGGTCTCCAAGGCAGGGCTCAGTGCCATCTTCTCCTCCTGGCTCCCGAGTCCAAATACCTCTCCCCTCTTTCCACTCGAGAAGTCTGCGCTGTCTACTTCCCCTGCAAGAGCTACAGCCCAACCCCAGCTCCCCTATTACCGCAGGGCTCATGGGCTCCTTCTGAACCAGAACATAGCGCTCTTGCCTGCAGTCCTGCCTGCAGGCATCCATTCATTAATTCCTCTGTCCACTTGTCCATCAAATGTGGATTTGCTGCAAGTCTTTTGCTTTCGCAGGTTCCTCTGCCTGAAACACTCTTTTATCCTGCAGGGCTCTGCTTCCAGTGGCGCCTCTTCTGAGATGCCTTCTCTGACCACCCCCAGCTAATTTAGCCCCTTATCACTCTGTGAGTGACTGTACTGCGCTTCATGATGAAACAGGGTAGGTTGGTGCTCCTGGGGCTCGCTCTCTCTCTCTCTCTCTCTTTCTCTCTATGCAAGAGATAAACATGTCCTTCTCATTTTCTTTTGGGAACCATCCTTCCCTTCTTTTTGTCTGCATGATTTGTTTGTGTCAGCCATGTTCCCCCACTTCAGAAATGAGCACATCATCCAGGTAAAGCCAGTGAGAAAGCTGCAGGACTTTTGCTGAAGCTCCTGAAAAGCTAAGCTTTGTTCCTACCCTGGTTGCTCACCTGGTGGGCAGCAAGTTTGGAGCTTCTGGGGGAGGAGAGGACCTGCCTGAAAATGAAATTGATATTGAGGGCAGAAAAGGTGAAAGAAGGAGCAATGCACAGTCCTGACTGAATTGTTTGAGCACCTGGATTCAGCCATACCTGCAATCCAACCCCCCCCCACCACCGACTTTTCCATTGTAAGAACCAGTACGTTCCCTCTGTGCTTAAGCTAGTTTGGGTTTCAGTAGCAGTAGACAGTCTAATTGGTAACAAAGTCTTGAAGATACACATGCAGCCAAACTTAGGTACTTTCCCCCTGAGGGATGTGGGCAGGCACTTCCCTCATTCAGAAGCCACGCCCCCTCTAGAGGCTCCTTTTCTACAAAGCCTGAGTGGTTCACTCAACCTGAGACAAAAAAAGCAGAATCCAGGCGTGAGCCCAAGACATGGGGTGACTTACAAAAGCAGCCACGCGACCAGCAGCATGAACTGGGAATCTGCATTATTAATAAGCAAATCCATTTTCCTTCCCTCTTCTGGATGGGCTGAGCCCTGATTTTATTAGCTTGTTTTTACTAGCTCCGTCCATGTGTCCAGGGAAAGTATGTAAGCCAGTCATAGTTCTCTCGTCTCCTGGTCAGTGACTGGTTCTGGAAGAAGCTGTGACTAACCATTTCCCAGCAGACTTAAACTCACATGTCGGGGTTCCTGGGGTAAAATGGTTTTGTTCTTAAAAAGTAATGCAAGGGGAAGAAACCTCCCTTTTGTGCCTCCCACAGAAAGTGCAGCCATGTGAGGAGGCACTAACGGACCTCGGATTCGACTTTCTCAAACTCTTCATCCAAAGCAGAATCATGACAGACTCTGCCTGGTTTTCCCCTCCATCCATGTGGGAGAAAAAAAAGGCAGTGCCAATCACACTTGATTAGTTTAACAAAGAAAAAAAACCTCACAAATATTTAGCCTTGTCACAATCTATATGGCAATCTAAGTATTATTCCCAGGGCAACAAATTATTAAGTAAGAGAGATGAGAATTACAGAATCCGGAAGGTTAAAGGTTGCTTGATAGAGTATTTGCAAGAGGAGTTATATAATGCTGAGGAGTGTCTGATTTTCTACAGCTGCAAAGAAAGATCAGTTTTCTACTTATCTTTCTGCAGTTTCTTCAACCAGCACTTAGAAGAGCCTATAAGTACCAAGAGAGAAATCAGAGAGGTCAAACACTTAAAAAGGAGGAGGAAAATGGGCAGAGCAAGATTTTAGCAAAAGAAACAGGAAGGTTGTAATGTTTTGCATCTGTAGGAAATGATGGCTGGAACTGTAGCAGCCATATTGCCACCTTGAGGGAGGAACTCCCCACATGCAAGGACTCTTAGTCCATGAGAAATGCAATGACCTTGTAGAACCTCTCTATCTTGGTGATATTCCTTGTTTTGCAAAATAATAAAAGCCTTTTTTTTTTTTTAAAGATATTTGACATCTCTTCTTCCCCTACTTGCAGCCAGGAGTATCCTACATGATCCTCCCAGAGTGAGGGATGCACAGGAGACGGCAAGGGAACTTCAACAGTATGGCCCATGCAGTGCTCAGACCACTGCCCTCACCAGGCATGGTCCTGGCTGTCTGCACAAGAGCCCCCTCATTCCCTCCAGGCTCTGTCACTGCTGGCATCATAGTGATTATGGTTTCTGTGTTTTGCAGAAGGGCTCAGTAATTGTTTTTGGTTTTGTTTTTTAACTCTAGCCACCAACTCTTAACAATTAGCTAATGTTACTCCCAGAGCACATATGTCATCAACCCTGATAATTCAGTAGGGACAGTAGAAAAATAACAGAACCATGACCGCCTTTCCCTGAGTCGGGACGTGTGTGTGCACCAGTGGAAACTCAGCAACATCCATTTAAGATTCGTACATTTCATCGTATCCAAATTTTACCTCAAAAAAAGAACTGTAGACCTCAAATCCCTGTTAGTGATGTGTGCATGCTGAAATGAGTTTAAAGTGCAGATGTCAGCTTTTAAAATCCTTCACTTGAACTCATTTAAAAATCCAACGGAGAAATCATACGGTTGATGAATGAACAGAAGCGGGCTGATGGGTATGTGATAAAGCAAACGGAGGAAAACGTTAACGATCGTGGAATCTAGATGATGGGTACCTGGGGGTTATGGTGAAGTTCAATCACTTTCTTTGTAGCTTGGACAGTTCTAACACAAGGGCCCCCGGGTTGCTCAGTCATTAAACCATGTACTCTTGATTTTGGCTTAGGGGTTCCTGGTTGGGGCTCCACACTCAGCGGGGAGTCTGCTTGTCCCTCTCCCTCCCCCCATACTCCTCCCCCTGCACAGTCTCTCTCTGTCTCTCAAATAAATAAATAAATAAAATCTTTTTTTTTTTTTTTTTTTTTTTTTAAGAAAGTTCTCTTACTTCAATGTTGGTGGTTTGAGGGGAGGAGGAGAAGCCTATGGATCTTTCTTGGTGACAGCCCAGCGGGCCCTTCTCTCCAGCGGGGGGCACCCCCAAGGGTGTGTGGTCCTTGCCCACAGTCCCACCTTCTAGGTCTAGGCCAAGGGAGGGGAAAGGCCAGAAGGAGACTTGGAGATCTGCCTGAGATGGAGAGTTACAGAGATAACTAACAGAGAAACCAAAAGTGGTGATAGTAGTAATTGTCAGAACAAGAGCCAACACCGGCTCTTAGCTCCATCCAGGCTCTGCTCCAAGGGCTTTAGAGGAATTCATCCACCTGTTCTTGGTTGTTCTCATTTATGGATGTGGAAGCTGAGACCCAGGGAGGGGTGATATTAGCTTGGTGCAGCGGTGGGAGGGGGCTGGTGTCAATCAAATCCTCACCCCACCACGGGGTGGGGGCAGGAAGTTAATGGGGAAGGGCTTTGTGGGTAACACTGATGAATCAAAACCCAGAGGCATCAACATCTTGTAAGGAGATGGGGAGACTGTGGCGGAAGGGTGTGGAGCAGCCGTGACAGCTGCCTGCCTCTGGAGGAAGTGGTGGGGAGCGATCCCGGGGTGGCCGGTGCTGTTTCCGCGGCAGGAAAGGAGGGCCGAAGCCACGAATCTGGGAGTCTGGCAGGCTGCGCTCCCCGGGTCCCAAGCGTCTGCATGGCCCATGGAGGCCAGCGGGCCCACCCAGTGAGGGTATGTGGGATGCGGGTCAGCATGATCCGAGCCCAAGGAGGAGGTTTCAGGCTGTGGGTGGAGCATGAGGCCAGAGGCCGGAGGAGGCCAGGGTGGTCCACGCAGACACACCTACGGGGGACCCGTCCTGACAACAGGCCAGCTCTCCAAAGCCGTTGAAGACAATAGCACCGAAGCCTGTGCTCCAGGCCAGGCTTGGAGTGTTACAGGACCAAGAACTGTTTCCAAACTCAGGTTCTGCAGCTGTTTGCCCCTCGAAAATCAACACTTAAGAGACAAGCAATGGCGGGAAAAGAAAGGTTGCTTTATGCAGGGAGCCAGCAACCTGGGAAGATGGTGGACGGAAGTCCCAAGGCCATGTTCTCCCGTCCAAGGGAAGCCAGAGGGTTTTCACGGGGAGGCTACGAGAACAGGGAACAGGGACAGGGAGGGGTCCTGCGTGCAGGAGAGGCGGGTGCCCGGCAGTTAGCCGTAGGTCCCCACGACCCTGCACAGACGTGCGGGCACCCGTGGCAGCTGTTTTGAATGCAGTTAGGCCTTATCTCTGGGGAAAGTTTGGTCTTTCATGTCTCAGGGCCAGTGAAGCACGTCATGGCCTCAGCTGACTCGATCCTCCCAACAACAAGGACGAGGAGGGGACACGGAGGCACGGGGCATGAGATCCCAGGAAAGGCCATTGTCCTAGAGACTCCCACATGACATGGCGGCCTCAAAGGACCCCTGGAGACATATGCCAAGTCAAACAGCAGCTCCCCACGGGTGACTCACTTCCGGTGCCCTCGCTTCAGTCTCAGTGGCAGGAGCCACAGGGTCTGTGCACAAGTGTTGAGAGCGTCGGTGGACGGGGGGGACACAGCGTGGAGGAGCCACCGGGCACTGGCCTCCATCTGGAAAATGGCGATAATTTGGGCATTTGCTAGAGAATCCACTAAGGCCAGCGGGCTTCTGTGTGGGGAGAAGTCAGGGCACAACGGAGCCTCTCTAATGCCAGATGTTGTGAGCGCTGTGATGATCGCCTTGACAGGAGGAGAGGGAGGAAGGGAGGAAGGAAGGAAGTGAGGTGGGAAGTGGGGTGCGGAAGAAGAAACGGGAAGCAGGTGGAGTGTTCCCAAAGATTCTCACGAACAACTGGACAAAGAGCTTTGTCCTTCCGGGGGTGGATGGCAGGGTCCTGACCACGCAGCTGAGGAGGTCTGCCGAGTTGGATACTGTTTCCAGCCCTGAAGTGTCCCAGCTGAGGCGATGAGCGCCTGACCCACCCCTGCTGAACCTCAGTCTCCCCTAGCCCACAGGTTGTATGAGAGGCTGATGAGCCCATGAAGCAAGCTCACTGTCTTTGCTGAGGGGCGAGCAGCCACGCCTGGATTCCGCTCACGGGATGTCATTACACTTACCCAGTTCTCAGTTGGCTGACAAATCAAAAGGCTATAAATAGGCATGTTTGGTTTCTCATAAATGCATTAAAAATGACGTGGCATCTTGCCCAGGTTTCCCGTCAGGGTGGTGGGCAAGGACTGTTTTGCAGAGATCTAAGGGGTGTCAAGGTTGTGGGCTCAGAAGGAGCTCCAGCTGCCCAGTGGCACCAGGTGTCGTCTCGACAAGCTCACGCCCTCCTTGGCACAGGCTCAGGCCGCCACTCTGGGCCCTGGCAAGCCCCGCTGGGTGACTCAGGCCCAGCCCCTGCCTGTTTGCCTGGACTCAGCCCTCTGGCCCAGCCTGCATTAGGTCAGTCTGTTCACAAGTGGGTTCTGGGAAGGCTGTGCCAGGCGGCGGGTGGAGGGGAGAGCAGGGAGAGGCAGACACAGCGAGGGGAAAAAACTGGGCTGTCCTGGGGCCTCCCTCCATCTTTCTTCATGAACTTCTCGGAGGCTGACCTCATTCCTGGCTCAGGAGGGAGACCCTGGGGGCAGAAGATACAAATTCTGGACTCCACCATCTGGGTTCAGTTCCTAGCTGCTCCACGTGTGACCTTAGGCATATTTACCCCATCAGTGCTTCAGTTTCCCCATATGCAAAATGAACATAATAGCAATGCCTACCCCATAGGGTGGCTGGAAGGTTTAAATTATTAAATGGGTATTATTATTACTATTACTATTATCGTTATCTCCTGAGGCTCCAAACAGTGTCAGGCACAGAGTATCTGCTCAGACTAGGGCTTGCTGTTTTTTGTGAAATGGTTAAGAGCAAGGACTCTGGAGCAGCCTGGTTGGGTTCAACTCCCAGCCTCACCACTCATGAGCACCTGGATCTAACTGTGCCTGAAGCCAGACCTATTCTTGGGCTTTTCCATTCCAAGAGCCAGTATACTCCTTGTTAGCTTAAGCACCTTTGCCTGGATGTCTGTTACTTGCAGCCCCATGGGTTCTGACTAATAGAGAAGGCTACTAGGGGCTCAAATTACAGATAGGGAAGACATCTGAGGAGAAGGGAAGCTAAGGAAAGGAACAGAAGCGATACAGATAAGTTAGCATCCTCCTCCTAGGTTAGAATCCCAGCTGTGTTCCTTACTGCCTCTGATAAAGTGAGTACAGAGGGGATGCAGTCCTTTACTCCCTACGTCCCTCCTTACAGTGTGACTTTGCTACTCTTGCCATCAAGAGATGAGTCTATTTCCCCACCCTTTGAATCTGGGCTGACCTTGTCACTTCCTTTGGCCATGGACAAAGCGATACTGTGCTGGTTCCAAGCTTAGGCTTCAGGAAGCCTATACAGCTACCACTGGCTCTCTTGGACCCTTGCCGTGACCTTGTGGACACGTCCAGGCTAGACTGCTAGAGGGTAGGAGACTGAAGGCTTCCTAGGCAACTGCCACCCAACCCTCGGAAGCAGAGCCATCCAGCTGCTCAGAGCTGACCACAGAGGCATGAACAAGGCCAGCCAAGATCTGAAGAACTACCCAGCTGAGCCCAGCCTGTGTCCCCACCCTACAGAAAGGAGAGAAAAATAAATGACTGTTGTGTCAAACCATTGCACTTCGGATGGTTTCTTACGCAGCAGGAGATAACAGATACAGCTTGTCTAAAACAACCTTGCCCAGGAGACTTCCCAAAACCTCGCCTTTAAGGTGCACGGCAAGCCACACCCGCTCTGCCCCAGTCCCGGGTCCAATGCAGCCTCAGCCTGGGCCTCAAGAGGGCTTGCAGCTTCTGTTCCCTTTCTTGGAGCTCTGCCACCAGCTTGCGGACAAGCCTGGCTCACACTCCTGGAGGGTGAGAGACCACGCGGAGAGCCCAGGTACCCCAGCTCATGGCATCTGCTCCAGCCTGGCCAGCCAACTCCTGCCCATGGAAGACACCTCAGCCAACACTGGAGAGCCAGCCCAGCCCACCACGTTGCAGAAAACCATGAATCCTCTCCAGATTTGTAAGCATAAATTGTTTCTATTCAAAATCCCTGATTTGGGAGGGTGCTTTATTTAGCCTCCATAACTGATAGACTGTTTGTATTAATAGGTGAGTAGATTTATCATTCTGACCCTCAGTGTCCTCCTACAAAAAATAAAAATCACTTGGGATGTGTCATGAGAAGGCCATGAGCTCACGATCCTAAAGCTTTTGGCGCAGGTCCTGGCGGAGAGTGAGCACTCAATTAATGGAAGTTGGGAGGGAAACTGAAGGATAGAGAGATAGCCAACTGCCTCCCACCCTTTGAATCTTCCTGCCTTGTCTGGCCAGCTGTGGATCATTCCAGAGAGGACCCATGACCCATAGATATCCACACCTTTTATCCTTTAGTGTCACCAACACAGAGACATTCCTCAGAGGTAAGGCTGAAACCCTTGAGTAGAGGTGTCCTTGGCCCCTGAGGCCATCCAGAAAAAGTAGTTACACAACAGTTACAGGTTATAGACTCAGACACTGGTTCTGACCAATCTCTGCCTTTTACTGCCATGTGACCCTGGGCAACCAAGGCAGCCCTTCTGAGCTTCCATTGCCTCCCTGTAAAATAGAGATAGTTGTACCTACCTCTCAGGCTGACTGCTCATTCATTTCTTCCTGTGATCAGCAGACATACATTTATTGAGCTCTTAACTGCTTCCAGATGTTTTGTGAGTGGGAGGTACAGTGAGGAAACCATACCAGAAATATCCCTGTCTTCTTGGAGCTCTCAGTTCAGTAGGGAAAGAAAACAATTAACCCACCAGGGACAAAAGAAGTGAAAAAACTGTGAAAGTGACAAGGGTTTTGGAAGGAGAGTGTATCAGTCAGGAGAGGCTGGGTTATGCTGTGGGAACAAACATCCCGTGTCCTATGGCTTGGGACAACAAATTTTTATTTCTCCTTTTTTTCTTTTTTGAAGATTTTATTTATTTGACAGGGAGAGACAGCCAGAGAGGAAACACAAACAGGGGGAGTGGGAAAGGGAGAAGTAGGCTTCCTGCTGAGTGGGGAACCCGATGAGGGGCTCGATCCCAAGACCCTGGGATCATGACCCGAATTGAAGGCAGGTGCTTAGCCAACTGAGCTACACAGGTGCCCCCAAATGTTTATTTCTTACTAATGTGTTGTAGGTTAGTTAGAACTCTGCTCACATCACAACCCAGGGCTGGCAGAACAGCCTCCATCTCAAGTACTGTGGGCTGTACACAGAGGAAAGAGGACTTGAGAACATCTCGCTCTGGAATTAAGTGCTCTAGCTTGGAAGTGACTTGGATTACTTCTGCCTGCATCTCATTGGCTGGAGATGGTTGCATGGCCCCACCCGACCCCAAGGAGGCCAAGAGCACCATCCTACCCTGTTGGAAGGTGGACAGCCAGGGAGATTTGGTGAACAGCACTAGGGACCATTCTGAACATGTAAATATTGTGGGGAGGCTTCCAGGAGGGCAAGGATGCCTGACCTGAGGCCTGAACAATATGAGGGGCTAATGAAGAGGAGGGGGGAAGAAAGGGCTTTCTAGAAGGGTGCCCACAGCCTGGGGAGGAGGGTAAAAGGCAGCCAGTTTGGCTGGAGGCAGAGAGGGGGTGACATATGTAAGGAAAGATGAGAAGTGTGTAGTGGCCCATTGGTGCGGGCACGGTAGGCCGTGAAGGTAGTCAGTCTGATTCTAGAAGCAAGGAATGGCCATTGCTGGGGCTTTAGGCAGATGTAGGGTGTCCTGGATTTGCTTGAGCATTCAGGGAGAGCATGGCCAGGGACTCTCGTGAAGGCTAATGAGGGGTGCCCTGAGCTGCTGCGGAAGGATGTGGACCCCCTGAAACTCTGTGTCTCCCAAGACTACTGCAGGCTAAAAGCTTTACTTTTATGAAAGATAAGAAGAGATGATCTTTTTATGTCTGAACAAAAAAAAATTGAGCAGTATATATAAATTTTAGGAATTCAGAAATGTCAACTTAAATATTCCCCTCAGGTCAACCAATTAGTATAAGGAGTCAGAATTACAGATTTTTTTAGGGGTTAAAATTGCTTCAGAAGCCGCAGCCACAATCTCTAAAGCCTGGATTGTGGCAATAACAGGCCAGATGCAAACCAGTTTACATCCTCTTTCTGGGGACACAGAAGGCCAGGTTTCCAAGCTTCCTCTGAAGTTAGGTAGGGGCTGTGTGAATAGGGTCTGGCCAATGAAATGTGGACAAAATGAATGACACTTGTAAGCCTGGCCTGAACATCCATACCTGATTCCAGTTCTTTCTGTCCCTTCTGTGGTGACTGTGGAAACCATGCTCCAGAGGGCAGCCTGTACCCTCTAAGTCACTGCTTTAAGGAAGCCCTGAGCTGCATCTGATCATAACGTGAGCCAGAAATAACACTTTATAGTTATTCTGGGGTTTCTTTGTTACTGTAGCAAAGCCTAGCCTATCCTGACTTACAGAATGACTTACAGGACTCCTCTAATAGAATTAATATATGCAAAGGCAATTTCAAAACACAGAAGGTGTCTGTATTCAGGGTTTCCCTGTGGAGTTGTGTAGGTCAGCACTGGGGAGTGTGGCCAGCACAGGGGGCAGGTCGGGATCCACTCTGTGCCCGACTCACCAACCTAGTACCCTCCTAGGAGGCTGTGTCCATGTGAAGGAAGCACATTCAAAATTGTATAGTCAGGGGACATGTAGGCTAAGGGCAGCCTTTTCTGTGTTTCTGCGGTGTCAGAAAAAAAGAAAGGGGAATACTTTCTCCATTATCCTTTCTTTCTCTAGCGATGGGAAGGGCTGTAGGCCGAACACTGGAATTGCATCTATTAGTAATTATATATTTTTTTAAAAAGTAAGCCTCAGAATTTAGAAAAAATTATGATGGAAAACACCTCACCAAAGAGGATACACAGATGGCAAATAAGCAGATGAAAAGAGGGTCAGAGGTCTTTGCATTAGGGAAATGCAAATTAAAACAATGATATGACACCTATCAGAATGGCGAAAATCCAGGACACAGACACCAAAAAATGTTGGTGAGGATGTGGAACACCATGATCTCCTATTTATTGCTGGTGGGAATGGAGAACTCCACAGTCATCTTGGAATATGGTTTGTCAATTTCTTACAAAACTAAACAAACTCACCATACAGCCTAGCAACTGCACTCCTTGGTATTTCCGCAAAGGAGTTGAAAACTTAGGTTCATACAAATACCTGCACACGGATGTTCACAGCAGCTCTCTTTGTAAGTGACAACACTTGGAAGCAACCAAGATGTCCTTCCACAGGGGAATGGATCAACAGTGGTAGATTCAGACAATGAAAGAGGATTCAGGGCTAGAAGGAAACGAGCCAACAAAAGCCATGAGAAGACATGGAGGAAATTTACATGCATAGGTCGAAGTGAAAGAAGTCAGTCGGAAAATGTGCCACACTCTACGATTCCACCTGTATATATTCCAGAGGAGGGAAAGTCTGGAGAGGGTACAAAAATGAGTGGTTGCCAAGAGTTAGCTGGGAGACAGGGATGAATGGTAGAGCACAGAGGGTCTTTAGGGTGGCGAAATGACTGTTTGATACTACAGTGATGCATACATTTATCCAAATCCATAGAATGTACACATCGAGAGTGAACACTAGTGTGAACTGTGGACTTTGGGTGATACTGCTGTGCCCTCATGGATTGTGAGAGATGCACCCCTCAGGTGGCAGGTGTGGATGATGGGGAGGCTGGGCATTCACCAGATGTTGATAATGAGTGGGGAGGGGAAGTAGAGGCCATCTCTGTCCCTTCCTCGATTTTGCTGTGAACCTCAAACTGTTCAAAAAAAAAAAAAAGTCTTAAAATTACAATAGGACAAGGAGGGACAATTGGGTGGCTTAGCTGGTCAAGCGTTTGCCTTCGGCTCAGGTCATGATCCCAGGGTCCTGGAATCAAGTCCCACATCGGGCTCTCTGCTCAGTAGGGAATCTGCTTCTCCTTCTCCCTCTGCTGTTCCCCCTGCTTATGTGCACTCGCTCTCACTCTCTGACAAATAAATGAAATCTTTTTTAAAAAAATTAACAAGTTTAAAAAAAAACAATATAACAATGACAGGGCAAAACATGATGGTTAAAAATGGAATATGGGGCATGTGGTGCCTTCCACGGCACTCGGAGGTGGGGGGGAAGAGGTGGCGAGGGCTGACCTCACTGCTTCTCCCACTGGGTGATGGAAGCTTCTCATTGTCCAGTTGACTGAATGGAGAGTGGCTGCCACTCCCCATCCTTACCCGTCAGGATCTCTATGTTGCCAAAATCATCTTTTTATTTTTTTAAAGAATTTTATTTATTTGACAGAGAGAGACATCCAGAGAGGGAACACAAGCGGGGGTGGGGGGGTGGAGAAGAAGAAGCAGGCCTCCCGGCGAGCAGGCAGCCCAATGTGGGGCTTGATCCCAAGACCCCCGGGATCATGATCTGAGCCCAAAGCAGGTAATTAATGACTGAGCCACCCAGGAGCCCCAGAATCACTTTTTTTTTTCTTAAAGATTTTATTTGACAGACAGAGATCACTAGCAAGCAGAGAGGCAGGCAGAGAGAGAGAGAGAGAAGGGGAAGCAGGCTCCCTGCTGAGCAGAGAGCCTGATATGGGGCTCGATCCCTGGACCCTGAGATCATGACCTGGGCTGAAGGCAGAGGCCTTAACCCACTGAGCCACCCGGGCACCCCCCAGAATCACCTTTTTAATTGGACATCAGATCAAGGGTCTCTACTGCTCAAGAGCCTCCTGTGGCTCCCATCTCACTTCAGACAGAATCCAAAGCCCTGGCCTTCTGTGCCCTACAGGATCTGGCTGTGCTCCCTCCCTCTTGTCCTCCCTGCCCCAGTCAGCCCCATCCCCCAAGTAGATACCCACTCTGGAACCTTCATACACACTGCCTCTGCCCAGAACCACTTGGGACCTGCTGAATGACAGTTCCCCAAAGGGTTCTGCTCCAAACCCCTGCATCTGTGAAAAATGTTACTTACACGGTGGAAGGGACTTTGCAGGTATGATCAAGGTCAGGATCTTGGGATGGGGACATTATTTTGGATTATCGGGTGGGCCCGATGTAATCCTGAAAGTCCTTGTAAGACTTATAAGAGGGAGGGGTGTCTGGGTGGCTCAGTGGGTTAAGGCTCTGCCTTCAGCTCAGGTCATGAACTCAGGGTCTTGGGATCGAGTCCCACATCTGGCTCTCTGCTCAGTAGGGAGCCTGCTTCCCCCTCTCTCTGCCTGCCTCTCTGCCTATTTGTGATCTCTCTGTCAAATAAATAAATAAAATCTTCAAAAAAAAAAAAAAAGACTTGTAAGAGGGAAGCAGGAGAGTCAAAGAGTCAAAGATGTGACCCTGGAATCGTTGGTCAGAGAGTCAGGCACAGAGATCTGAAAAGGCCCCGCTGTTGGAGGATGGAGGACTTGTGAAGGAGCTGGAGGGGCAAGCATAGGATTCCCCGCCTTGAGCCTCCAGAGGAATCCAGCCCTGCTGACACCTTGATTTTAGACTCAGTCAAGACCCAAATCAGACCCATTTTGGTCTTCTGACCTCCCAAAGTGTACCACTGTACATCCGTGTTGTTTCAAGCCATTCTGTTAATAGTCATTTGTTATAGTAGCTGTAGGAACCCGACACCCACCGCCTCAAGACCCCTACTTGTCTGGCTCTTTCTCACTGTTCAAGGCTCATCTGAGCTCATCTGAAATGTCACCTCTTGAGAGAAGTTGTCCCTAGCACTCTGGCTCATAAATATTTATTGAATGAATAATTGAAAACAGAAACGTCCAGTTGACCCCGATAAAGGTTGAAGCAAGAGCCTACAGACTAACACCTGTGGGCTGATGTGTTTTATTTGGCTGGGGCTGTGTTTGAAAACATTTTTGAGCCAGTTTTTATGAGTTGAAACAGCTTTGCTCAGATATCTCAGTTTCAAGAAGCACGAGAAGCTCTCAGAGGAATGAGAGGCCTGCATTTGTGCCTGGTGGAAATCAGCTAGAATTTTCTGGCATGGCCCCAGCTACTCCCTCCCCCCCACCCCCGCCGCCCCGCCAGTATAAAAACTCCTACATCGACTGCCAGAGCCCCCTCCAGGCTTTGCCCCTCATGTATGGTTTCTGCTTGGCTCAGGCAGGCCACCGCTTTAGCAACCCTGGCATCTCAGCTAGGATCCCCCCAAAAGCAAATATGAAAATAGAAAGTATCAATGAGGAGGCAGGAGGTAGCTATGAACCATCAGATGAAAATTTGAGAACTACAAAATACATTAACCCAAGTAAAAGGCTCACGGGACAGACTGAGGGGCAGAAGGGAGATGACATAGGAAGGTGTCAGCAAACTTGAGAGGAAATAGACGTTCTCTGACCTGCAAAGCAGAGAAGATGGGAGGAAAATCAACAGTCTTGGGGGACTGGGGGACAACAACAGTTCCGACGTCCATATCTTTGGAGTCTTGGGGGAGGAGAGGGAATGCTGGGGGGAGAAAATATTTGAAGAATCTAATTTCGGGGAGCAGGAGGGACGGAGAGCAAGGCCGGGAAGGGGCTAACTCAATCCACAGTGCTTTATGGGGCCACTCACTGCTGCAGCTGCCGGAAGCTCAGTGTCACTGAGGACCCTCGGAAGGAATGTGTAGAATGTGGCCTGGACTTGGAGCTCCCACTCCCATGCCTTCTGGTGGCTCCCACGGGCACCAAGCACTCTGCTGTCAGCCTGGCCCATGCCTGGTGCAAGGGACCATCTGCGTAACTGCTAAAGCTGCAGGGGAACCTCAGGGTGGGCTTGGGGCAATGGGTGGGGGGGTGTCTTGGTTGCCTACCACGGCATAATAAATTACCAGACATTCAGTGTCTTAAAATAACATGCATGCCTGACACCCTGGTGTCTGCGGGTCAGGAGTGCAGAGTGGCTGGACTGGGTCCTCTGCTCGGGGCCTCCCAAGGCTGCAACGGAAGTGCTGGTTGGGCTGTGTTCTCATCCGGATGCTTGACTGAAGAACCTGCTTTTGACATTTAGATCGTTGGCAGAGTTCACTGCCTTGCAGCCTCAGGTCTGAAAGACCACTTGCCACTCCCAGAGGCGGCTCACAGTCCCCACCAAGCAGACATGCTCAACATGACCGCGGACCTCATCGGGCCAGCAGGCCTCCCTCGCTCCCGCAGGTGAAGACACAGTCTTATGTGACGTAATCTAATCCAGGCCTGACATTCCGACACCTTCACAATGGGAACAGGGATATGGTTGGAAACAAGTCACAGGGGCCAGGAGGTGACAGTCGCTGGGATCACCTGAGGGTCTGCCTGTCATGGAGGGACACCAACTGCCTGGGCTGTGGGTTGTGAACTTCTAGGCTGTGCGGACAGGCCTGTGCTCGGCTCCGGTTCCTCTGCCCCCAGATACCATACAATGTGCCCCTGTGGGTGCAGGACACTGGGGGTTTCTGGGGAGCTGGTTGGGAGGGGCCCAGAGGCCTCCTCCCAAGTTTACCATGTGACCTCAGGCCAGGAGTTTGAACCCCCTGTGCACTGATGTTCTCAACTACAAGATGAGGTTCATAGCAACCCCAGCCTCCTGGGAGGCCGTGAGGACATAATGTTCATGAATGGTGTGAGTTCCGATCCTGCCAGAAAGTTCACAAACATTTCCCATTCCTGTCTTTGTGATTCTCTGCCTCTGCTTCCCGATGGACCCTGTTTAGTTCTCCACAAATGTCCCCCCATTCTACATGAATCTTTGTGTCTCTGGGCACCGTGTGAGGCCTTAAGTGTTTTGGCAACAGTGTCTGGGAAGTGAGGAGTGAACTCTGCCCTCAACTCAGGGGCAGAAGTTCTGTTCTGGAAGTTTCAGATTGGTCCTGTCGTGGCTTTACAATGGACTCTCAGGGCAATGAATTTTACAAGGCATTAATATTTGATTTCTCACTCTTGTACTCTGCTGAACAGCGTATATAATTTCTGGGAACAGCCAGGCTTGGTGATTCCCATGGGCCAACTGGGCCAGGCCCGGCGCCTTGTCCTAGTAGAGGGGTCTGTCTCTCCTTCTCAGGGGCCTGAGGGGGCTCTCTTGCAGGGCAGAGAGCTCTCTTGCAGGGCAGAGAGCCAGGAAGGGTGACACGTGTCCAGTGGCCCTGGGCCACTCCCCTGGCAGCACCCTAAGCCCAAAGGCCCTAGGCACAGTGCGGGCAGAGTGGGGGCAGGCCTGCAGAGTCTCGGGGCTCCCCACCTCCGTTCCATCTCAGCCCCTGTCCTTGTGGGAATGCAGTCAGGAAGGTGGCGACAGTTTACCAACTCCCAAGGACTCACTCTGCACATGGTCTCATTCCATCCCTCCCTCCCCAAGGGAGGAACACAAGACGTGAGGCCTGGGCTGTAGCTGTGGGTCTGTCTTGTGCCCTTGCCCAGGCCCACGCCCCAGCTGCCATGGGAAGGGCTGTTCAGGGAATGAGGACGCGGGAGACCAGCTGTCCTGGGCCCCGGGGGCTCGCTTTATTTCACCAGCAGCACTTGGTCGCTTCTTTTGTGCTGGGAAGGGTGGCAGAGCTTGAGCAGCAGGCCGAGCAGGCCCAGAAAGATGCCTACCAGCAGCATTAGCTTGAGTCCCTTGAGGACGGACCTGGCCTTCCCCTTCCGGGCCTCCCTTGACTCCAGCTGTGGTCCAGTTTCCTCTTGCTGGAGGGTCTCCGGCACATCCGGAAAGGGCCTGGGGTTGAAGCGTGCCATGAGCTCCTGCTTCACGAAGCACTTGTAAATGGCCGGCTGGAAGATCTGAAGCTGCCTGCCACCGTTGGTGGGTTCCAGAATGCTGCTCGGGACCTGGTTGGAGAGCTGGCCCTGCCAGGTCAGGGGGATGTCGTTGACTTCCCAGAGGATGGGCCTGCAAAGGAGGACAAGGTGAGCTGCAGCAGCCGGGGGCTGAATGGGGGACAGAGGTCGGGAAAGGACGTGGAACAGCCAACAGGGCATCCCCTCCAGGAGTGCTGGGGGAAAGCAGGGCCGGGCTGGCAGGGAGCTCAGAGCCCTATGCCCCCTGCCACCCCCCCCCACCGCCCTAAATGGGCCAGGGACATAGGTCTCTAGCTTTTTGAGTCTCCACCTGAAAACTGGAGACGTAAAGATTTTACCTGTTTCACAAGGCTGTTTGAAGGAATGAGCCAGAACACTTGCCTACGTGATTGCCCCCCACGCCCCACCCCTGCTCTCCCTGCCTGGCCTCATTTTCTCTGCTCTCCCTCTCTGTATCTCTCTGCCCCAGCTGCACCGGCCTCCCAGGTGGACCTCCAGCAGGCTGGGCCCCATCCTGTCTCAGGGCCTTTGCCCCTCCCTCCACCAGGAGTGATCTCCCTCAGCACCCAGGGCTCCCTCGCCTCCTTTCAGTGTCGGCAACTTCTCAGATGACTTCCCTGCCCTCTGTTCTTAAACCGATCCTCTCCTCCACGCCCATCTCCCCTCCTGGCCCTTAACCACCGCCACCTAGAACACTGTATGTTTATTTATGCGATTGTTCATGGCTCCATGAGGGCAGGAATCTTTCCCAGTTTTGGTCTCCCCTGATCCCCGGTACCAAGAACAGTGTTTGGCTTATAAGCCCTCAGTGGCACCATGTCAGTGAACACACAGAGCAGGCCCATATCACAGCCATCGTGGCTGGGGAAGAGGAGCACTCAATCGACAATATTGACGAGGCCAATAATCCTACGAGGAAAAGCTAATACCTCTGAGAGTGTGGAACTTTCCTCAGACACTGTTATAAGTACCTTTATAAACATCACAATGGCCCCATGAGGCCACGGTCCCACAAGATCTCCGGACTGACCTGGGGAGTGTCCTTACCAAGTATGTGTTCTAAACCTCAGAATGGGACCTTATTTGGAAATCGGGTTGTTGCAGATGTGATCAGTTAAGATGGGGTCTGACGGAAGTGTCCCCGGGCTCTAAACCCAATAGGACCTGTGTCCTTTAAAGAAAAGGAGGAGACACAGACACAAACACACAGGGAAAAGGCCAAGTGGTGACAGGCAGGTCAGGGATGTGGTTACAAGCTAAGGAAGGCCCAGGATTGCCCACCACGCCCAGAAGCGAGGAGGGAGCAAGTACGGGTTTCACACAGCATCTCAGAGGGCATGGGGCCCTGGGGATGCTTCGACTTTGGACTTCTGGCCTCCAAAACTGTGAGAGAATACATTTCAGGTGTTTTAAGCCACCCAGTGGAAAGCCCAAGGAAACTCATCCAACCCCATTCAACAGACAGGGAGCCTGAGGCCCAGAGAGAAGCCACAGGCCCAAAAGCACACAGCTGGGAAGTATGGAGACCAGGCCTGGCTGAATCCAGAGTCCAAGACATAAACGTCACATGGAATACCACTCTACCCAGCTCCCTAAAGACGTGGCAGCCCTTGAAATCTCAGTGACCTCTTTTGATTCTTTTCTTTTCTTTTTTTTCTTTTTTAAAGTAGACTCCACCTGGGCTGCCTGGGTGGCTCAGAGGGTTAGATATCTGCTTTTGGCTCAGTCACAATCTCCAGGTCCTGAGATCGAGTCCCACATCATGCTCCTTGTTCAACAGGCAGCCTGCTTCTCCCTCTTCCTCTGCTGCTCCCCCTGCTTGTGCTCTCTCTCCCCAAAATGAATAAATAAAAAGATCTTTAAAAAATATATAAAGTGGGCTCCACACCCAGCATGGAGGCTTGAACTCATGACCCTGAGATCAAGACCTGGGCTGAGATGAAGAGTTGGATGCTTGACCGAACGAGCTGCCCAGACGCCCCACGTCTCTCCGTTCTTCTCTGGGTTTCCCAACAATTGGCACTCGGGAACTGCTTGTCTGCCAAATGACACGGAGCAGGTGTCCCAGGCTAGAAAGCAGGGGCGGGTGCCCTTTCCCGAACTGTGAGGTCTTTGCAGAGACTACGTGCTACTTTTACACTTAAAGGAGGAAGGGAGACAGAGTGTGGGAAAGAGAAGAAGAGCAGTCACAGCGGAAATAAGGAAAAGAACACCAGAGGGAGGGAGTGGGACCGTATTTGACAGAGCAGGTGGCTGCAGAAGCCCCAAGAGTTTGCTTGGGCTCCCCCCAAGGGAGGGGCTGTCACAGGTCCGTAGGGACAGAGGGTGGGTGGGATCCCTACAGTCAAGTGTGTAGGATTTAGGGTCAACACAGCTCCCCTTGGGCAAGGACTGTGCCCTTCTGGGCTGTAGTTGCCCCCCTCTCTTAAATGCCTCCCCTTAGAGTCACCTGTAGATAGATCCCCGGGGGCAGGTGAGCCACACGGACCCCAAATCCTCCCTGATCTCGTAGTTGTCAAAGGTGATGAAATCCACCATGGATATTTTGCACGGGACCTGGCAGGCCTCCACCTGCATCTCTGGCCGCATGCGGCTGGACCACATCTTCAGATCCCCCAGATAGAGCCAGCACGGCATGGGCTCCTGTAGAGGCTCCTTGATGTAGCAGTAGCCCAGCCGTTTCCGCTCCCCGGGCTCCCCGCAGCGGTTACAGTCTTGCCAGGGCTCCCAGTGGGTGAAGATGAGTTCCGTGCCACCCAGACTCAGGGTCTCATTCTGCAGGGGCTTCTGGCCCAGACCTCTGTGGGTGATGTGCAAGGTGCTGACATCTTGGAAGTCAATCTCATACTGCACCACTTGGATGCCATTCCTGTCCTGGCAGTGGTAGAAGCCTGTCTGGGAGGGCGCCGGGTCTCGGATGAGAATGCCAGTCCCGGGTATGATTTCTATGTTGGAAACTCTAGAGACTTTGTTCGGCCAGCTGGCCTTGTCTTGCAGGAAGAAGAAGTACCACTGTGCCCCTGAAGAGTTGCAGGGCAGAAAGATGTCATTGTCAGAGAGGAGGGCTTTCTGGCATTGGTTCTCGTTGGGACAGCTGAAGGTCATGTGGAAGTCCAGCGCAGGGATGGCGAGACTGAGAAGCAGCCATGGGGTGGCGAGCATGATGGACTGGGACTGGGGCCAGCGGGCAGGGCACTCCCCTGGCCACTGTTAAGTCACCCCTGAAATTCAAGCCTCAGCGAGAGGGAGGTGTCCTGGGGTCCACCGCATGGGTATGTGAGGTCACAATCCCCATTTGATTGGTGACAGTGTGACAATGCTTTTTCATCTCTATTCTAAGTCCTCTACTCCGCTGGGATAGGAAGAAACTTAATTTGTCTCCTCAGGGTTTTCTCTACCATCCCCTGGTTTGGCATCCAAATATCACATGTGAGCATTGGATGCAGTTCCCCCAAACACTGACTATGTTCTGGGCCCAATTCTGAGTGGTAAGCATGGAGAGGTGAATAATTCCTCTCTGGTTACCAAGCAAAAGGCTCCACCTGCCTCAGGACCTTGGCACACACTGGTCCCAGACTCTTTCCACAGATAGCTGCCTGATTCAATTCATTTTAAACAAATAAATATTTTTCTCAGGTGTCTCCTTCCCAAATCCTTTCCTAAACTCCTTCTCGGCCCTGAAATTAAAAATAATGATTGTGTGGGCTTGCCCCACCATCACTGACTCATTTCACACATTTTTACTGAAGGCCTGTCGCTGGCCCTTATTCTAATCGCAGCTCTGAGCTGATTGGACAAAGCCTCTTCCTCCTTCAGACTTACCCACTAGAGATAGATGATAAGCAAATATATAATACATAAGATCAGATACAGTAGATTCTCCTTTTCTCCTAACTGTTCTATAAAGTTGCTGAATTAGCAAATACTGAAACATTGTTCCCAGGATTAATGCAGGTTTAAGGTCCTATCAGCCTTTGGTCATTACATTTTTGTCAACCACTCAATACACAGCCTTATTTTATGCGTATTTTCTTTAAAGACCTCTCTTGTTAATTCGTTGACATTGAACTTGTAACCCACAGCACCATTAACTCATGGCTGAATAAAGCTTATCTGAGACACCTGTTTTCTTCACAAGACACGTCGAAGCCGTCTTGTGCTTAGGAATACTGGCCAGCCTTCAGCTCTGCCCGGGAGCCATTTTAAATAGCAGAATCACAAAAAGTACAAAAATGCAACAACAGCAAAAAGTGGTGCTAAACAGGCCATGAAAAGGATGCTTTTAATCGTAGGAGAGCTGGAACTAGAAGGCAGTGTTATGGTGTTGGATCTCCGCTGGGAGTGTGCACCGAGGGGGCTCAATGTTTTCAGAACCCTGTGCATGTCTGCACATGACTACAAAACCACGGTGGGTGTTGATCTGGGGGCTACCAGAATTTTAGTGAGTGAGTGAATTCACAGGTACGGGTCCTTGAATAATAAGGATTGCCCACTAATTGCTACAGACAAGGAGAGAGCAAGGAAATGGGGATGGGAAGTGAAGGGTTGGTGTGTGGGTGTGAGCTATTTTAGGGAGTGGGATCAGGCCTGTCTGAGCACTCATGGAAGGGATGAAGTTTTACAAACACTTGAATAAAGTGAGATAAAGGGCAGTGTGGATATTTGAAGGAAGAATAATCCCAAGAAGAAGATTCCCAAACCCCTGATACGGCTGCCATATTTCAAGGGCATAGAAGTCAGAGTGACTAAGGGGTAGTGGACAAGGGGTGAGGCCAGAGGTTCACTTAGGTCTTTGCTAAGACATCCTGCCTCCCTCTCTCCCTGGCTCCTGTGGCTGGAGGCTCTCTTAGTCTTGTCCCTGTCCCATGTGGGGACCTCTACAGGCTGTGTTTGGGATAAGCTCTATGCTTAGGCTCTGGAACTTCTTCTATGGCCTTTTGCTGCCACCTTCACCCCAGGAGTGGGCCACACATCCCCTCTGTCCTCACATCTATTAAACCCATCTGGAGTGTTTGTCTGCTTCCCAGGACCTTATAAAGTCCCTCTACCTGAAACATATTAACATCTATACTTCTGATGCCTCCCCTCCATCTGCCTCCCTCCCTCTCTCCCCTCTATCCAGGGCTCTTTTCTAAACAGGTAAACAGGGCTATGGGGACCCTGTGCAATATCCCACTTCCGATTTTCATATCTTCTAGATGAGAAGCAACAAATTGGCTGGGTCCAGCCTGGATAAATGTTTTCACTGGTCTCTCTAGGATGTTTTTAGAATATTTAAATCAGTGACCAACATGTAAAATCCGAGAGTTTGCGTGAGAGAATCCAGATTCCCTGCTATACTTTAAATAGCGTGGGTGAGGTTTCTGCTTACTGCTACAATTGAGAAGTCAATATCATACTAATACTCTTGCTAACAGCAACTACAGACTCTAAGGTAACTGTGATTAATATGACTAATTAAGATGAGGATTTTAAACCTATATAGAAGAATCAAATGGAAATATTAGAACTAAAAAATAAAATTTCTGAAATTGAGAATTCACTAGAAAGGGGAGCAAGCTATTAGACACAACAGAAAAGAGGATCAAGGAAAAGAAAGATGGGCACACAGAAAAATATCTATACTGAAGCATGCAAAAAAAGAAAAGATAAGATAATATAGAAAAGAGTGTAAGAGACATATAAGATATGGGGAAAAGTTCTACCATTCATGTAAATGGAGACTTAGAAGCAAAGGAGAGACAGGAACATCAGTAATATTTTAAGATACAGAATGAAAACTTTCCAAAACTGATGAAAGACATTAAGCAACAAATTCAAGATGGCCTTCAAAACCTGTGCAGGATAAATATAAATGAAGCCATACCTAGGCATTTTATAGGAAAATGCTGCTACAAACCAAAGAGGAAATAATAAAAATGGCCAGAGAGGAAAAAGATACATGTTTTCAAAGTAACAATCATAAGACCCTACACTGACTTTTAAAAATTATTATCATCATCATCATTATGATTATTAAGTAGACTCCACACCCAGCATGGAGCCCAATGCAGAGCTTGAACTTATCACCCTGAAATCAAGACCTGAGATCATGATCCTACATTGACTTTTAAAAAGAAATGATGGGGGTGCCTGGGTGGCTCAGTCTGTTAGGTTTTAGCTCAGGTCATGATCCCAGGGTCATAGGATTGAGCCCCACACCAGACTCTGCACTCTGCAGAGAGTCTGCTTCTCTCCCTCTCCCTCTGCCCCTCCCCTTGAGTGCTCTCTCTTTCTCTTTCTCTCTCTCTCTAAAACAAATAAGTAAATCTTAAAAAATAAATAAAGCAATATTCAAATAAATTATGGAAGCTAGAAGACAATGGAATGACACGTTCCTTCTTTTTTTTTTTTTTAAAGATTTTATTTATTTGTCAGAGAGAGGGAGAGAGAGCGAGCACAGGCAGACAGAATGGCAGGCAGAGGCAAAGGGAGAAGCAGGCTCCCCGCCGAGCAAGGAGCCTGATGTGGGACTTGACCCCAAGGCGCTGGGATCATGACCTGAGTCGAAGGCAGCTGCTTAACCAACTGAGCCACCCAGGCGTCCTTGGAATGACACTTTCAAAGCACTAAAAGGAAATGATTGCCAAGCTAGAATTCTATATGTTGACTTCTATATGCCACAGTGAAAATATCCTTTAAAGACAGAGGCAAAATCAAAAGAAATGAAATCTTGCCACTTGCGACAACATGGATGGAACTAGAGGGTGTCATGCTTAGCGAAATAAGTCAATCGGAGAAAGACAACTATCATATGATCTCCCTGATATGAGGAAGTGGAGATGCAACATGGGGGATTAAGGGGGTAGGAGAAGAATAAATGAAACAAGATGGGATTGGGAGGGAGACAAACCATAGGTGACTCTTAATCTCACAAAACAAACTCAGGGTTGCTGGGAGGAGGGGGGTTGGGAGAGGGGGGTGGGGTTATGGACATTGGGGAGGGTATTTTATAAAAAATAAAAAAATTTAAAAAAAAGACAGAGGCAAAAATAAAGGTATTTTCAGACAAAAACTGAGAGGATTTACCACAGCAGAGCACACTAAAAGTAGTACTAAAGAGAATTCTCCAGGCAGCAGGAAAATGTAAGCAAGGTAATGCAGGAATGAAAACTACCAAAGAGTAAATATGTGGGTAAAATTAAATGAATATCTAGAGTGTTTTAAAATAATGTCTTGTGGGGTTTAAAATAAAAATACTTGATCAAGAGCACAACAGATAGAAGGGGAATAAAGGGAGCTAAAGAGTTATATAAAGTCTACATTGTCTAGGATATGGTGCAAGTACAAATTCATATTATGTTCTAATGAGTGAGGATTGATTTTGTAATCTCTCGAGAAAATAAAAAGAATGCATATCTAATAAGCTAATAGAGGGGGAGATGGGATAATTAAAAAATATCTGATGAAAAAATATACTTGGTGAATCCAGTACTATGTTGAATAAAAGTAGTGAGAGTGGACATCCTTGTCTTGTTTCTGACCTTAGGGGGAAAGCTCTCAATTTTTCCCTACAGAATATGATGTTCACCATGGGTTTTTCATATATGGCCTTTCTTGAGGGTTTTTATCATGAATGGATGTTGGATGCTGTCAAATGCTTTTTTCTGCATCTACTGAAATGATCATATGGTTTTTATTCTTTCTCTAATTAATGCGATATATCACGTATTTCAATTCACAGATATTGGACCACTCTTTCATCTGAGGAACAAATCCTATTTGATTATGTTGAGCAGAAAAGAAAACTCCAAAATAAACCCACAATTATATGATCAATTAATCTTCAACAAAGCAGGGAAAAATAGCCAATAGGGAAAAGACAGATTCTTCAAAAATAGTATTGGGAAAACTAGTCAGTTACATGCAAAAGAATGAAACTGGACATGCAAGGAGTCTTATTCTTCTGCCTGCCACTCGCCCTGCTTATGCACTCTCTCTCTCTCTCTGTCAAATAAATAAAAAACTTAAAAAAATAATGAAACTGGACAACTTTCTTACACCATCCCCAAAATAAACTCAAAATGGGTCCTCAAAAGAGGACAGTGATAAGCTTAAACCCAACTGTATCAGTAGTTACATTAAATGTAAATGAACTAAATACTACAATTAAAAGGCAAAGATTTTAGGGGCACCTGGGTGGCTCAGTCATTAAGCGTATGCCTTCAGCTCAGGTCATGATCCCAGCGTCCTGGGATCGAGCCCCACCTCAGGCTCTCTGCTCAGTGGGGACCCTGCTCCTCCCTCTCCCACTCCCTCTGCTTGTATTCCCTTTCTCACTATGTCTCTATCAAATAAATAAATAAAATCCTTAGAAAAAATAAAAGGCAAAGATATTCAGACTGAATACCAAAACAAAAATCTAAATACATACTTTTTAAGAGATTCATCTTAAGTAAAAGATAAAAGTTGAAAGTAAAGACATGGGAAAATAGCATTCAAACACTAAATAAAAGAAAACTGGTGTAGTAGCTATACTGGTAACAGAAAGTAGATACAAAGGCTGAAAGTATTAATAGAGATTACAGGAAACATTTTATAAGATGGTTTACTCTAATAGGAAGTTATAATGATCTTAAGTTTGTGTGAACCTAAAAATATATAAAGCAAAACCTTATAGTAACTAAATTTTAAAATGAAAAAATCCACAATGTAACAGTCAAAAAAATTTAGTAAAGATATAGAAGATTTGAGCTATATGATATAAATTTGACCGTATATATATAGAACACTGTGCTCAACTTCAGAGCATGCTTTCTTTTCATATTCATATGAAATATTTGCCAAAAGTAACCAGGTTCTAGGTCATAAAACAAATCTCAATAAATGTTAAAGGAAGAGAATCACATTCTAGGTCAGCAGAATTAAGTTAGACACAAATGACAATAAGATAACAAGAACATCACTAGATGTTTGATACTTACACAGTGAAATGTTTAAATAACTAATGGATCAAAAGAGAAACCGCAATTGAAAATATAAGTATTTTTAACTGACAGAAGATATTTAACATCAAAACTTGTAGGATGCAAGTAAGTTTTACTTAGGGGGGAAATTTCCAGCCTAAATACATATTTTGATGGGGGAGGGAAAGGATAAAAACTAGAGATCTAAGCAAGTATCTCAAATACCAGTAATCAATTAGAAAACAAAACTATAATAAACAAAACTAATAAATGAAAAGCTGGTTCTTTAAAAGAGGAATGAGACTGATAAAGCCCTAACAAGACGAATCAAGGAAAAAAGCAGGAAGAAGGCCTAAACAACAAATACTAGCAATGAGAAAAGAGATATTACTATATATCTTACAGGCATAAAAAGATAATCGGATGGTATTGAAAACAACTTTTGACCAAAACTTATAAAAATTCATGGGTGCCTGGGTGGCTCAGTTTGTTGAGTTTCTACCTTTGTCTGGGTCATGATCCCATGTCCAGGGATCCAGTCCTACATCGGGCTCCCTGCTCAGTGGGGAGTCTGCTTCTCCCTATGCCCTTCATCCTGCTTGTGCTCATTCTTGCTCTCTCTCTCTTTCTCTCTGTCTTGAAGAGGTAAATAAAATCTTTTTTAAAAAATGGACACATTTATTGAAAAGCTTATTAGCACTGGCACAAGAAAAAAATCTGAACTGTTCCATATTTACGATGAAAGAAATTGAATCTGTAATTTAAAATCTATATACAAAAAAATGTATAATGACAAAAAACTTTACCACTGAATTCTTCCAAAAATTTCTTAACAATTAAGAAATGGCATCAATATTTCAAAATCTTTCCAGAAATATAAAAAGATGAAACACTTCCAAACTTCTGTGAGGCCTGCATCACCTTAATACCAAAACCATATAAGGTTATTACAACTAAGGAAAATATCAGGCCAATCTCTTTCATGAACAAGGGCACAATATCCTAAACAAAATATTAACAAATTTCCTCCAATGATAAACAAAAAGAATAAATATGATTACATTGGGTTTATCCCAGGAAGGTGGGGTTGGGTTTAATATGAATACAATAAATGTGATACACCATATTAACATAATAAAGGAGAAAAACCATATTATCATCTCAGTAGATGCAGAAAATGCATTTGATAAAATTCAACACTCATTCATGGGTCAAAACTTTTGGAAAACTAGGAATAAAACGGAATTTTGTTAATCTGATAGTTTTTCTACTAAAAACCTATAGAAGTATTATATTTACTAGTAAAATATTAAGAACAACATAGCATGTCTCCCATAAGGTTATCCACTCAGCATTTTACTGGAGATAAGTGAATTTAGCAAAACAATTTGATACAAAGTCAGTTGGTTAAGCATCTGCCTTCAGCTTAAGTCATGATCCCAGAGTCCTGGGATGGAGTCCTGCATTGGGCTCCTTGCTCAGCAGGGAAACTGCTTCTTCATCTGCCTGCTGCTTCCCCTGCTTATGCACTCTCTCTCTGACAAAATATATATATTTTTAAATGCCAAATATATTTTTATAGACCAACAACAAACAATTAGAAGATGAAATTTAAAAGATACAATTTTTCTCTCTAGCTGCTCCTCCAAAGGTAACAGGCACTCTGCAACCCTGATGGGTGCTCCCCGCCCTCTGCACTCCACCTGCCTCATGAAAGCTAGCAGCTACACACAGTTGACACAAGGGATTCCCCTTGATTGCCTAGTCCTGATGGCTGGTTAGGGGGGGGGGGGTGTGTGGGGTGTGTGTGTGTGTGTGTGTGTGTGTGTGTGTGTTTCTGGGTCTCAGGGGACTGAAACAATTGGGAGAGACAGTTCTTGGCAGCCTACTATCTCCAGGGCACTCCACAGACAGCATACTGAAACACAATGCAGTCTTCCTGTGAAAAAGACCTATTTACTCATCCTAGAGTTTTAGCCTGAGGGCCAGGCTTCTAGTCCGCCACACATATAGAAGCTATGAAGGGGTTTTCAGGGAATGTAGGCCAAGTGACACCAACTATGTGCTCTCCCTTGGTCTCATTACAGTTCACTATTACCTCTAGGAAAGGAGATTATATACTCACCTGGAGCCCCAATTTTCACTACTCTCACACAAGGGACACCTGTAGATCACCTAGTCTAGAGGTCAGCAGGATTTACAATTGCAGCCCCATAGGATGATATAAATTTGCCTAATTTAAAAGCTATTGCCAGAGGGTCCGTTTTCCAATCAGCCAGAAACTAGGCACTGACTGAAATTCCTCCCTTTGACACTCTGACAGGTCTTGGCACACCCTCAACAACTGGGACATACTGAGAATAAGGCAGATTGCTTGGAAAATCACAAAGGTATGAGAGAAAACCAAGAACTAGGACAGGGTTGAATGGTAAAGGTTCATCTCCTACACAAGGTCATTTTTTCAAGACTGGGAGATGTAGCTGTTTCACCTAATACTTAGATACAAACACAGATAGGTTAGCAAGATGTGAAAACAGAAGAGATTTTTCCAAATGAAGGAACAAGATAAAACTTCAGGAAAAAAAAAAAAAAGAAAATGGAGATAATTGATATAACTGATAGAGTAAGTGCTCAGAGTAATGGCATAAAGATACTCAGAAGAATGGGTGAACATAGTGAGAACTTCAACCAAAAATTAATAATAAATAAAATCTGAGAAAGTACCAAACAGAAGCCACAGAACTGTAAACAATAACTGAGCTGAAAATACACTAGCGGGTTAGAAAGATTCAACAGCAGATTAGATAAAACAGAAGAAAGAGTCAGTGATTTGGAAGACAGGGCAGGGGAACTCACACAGAGCAGCAAAAAGAATAAAAGAATTTTGAAAAGTAAAGATAGTTTAAGGAACCTATAAGATAATATCAAACAGAATAACATTCACATTATAGGAGTCTCAGAAGGAGAAGAGAGAGAGAAGAGAGAAGAAAACTTATTTGAAGAAAACAATGGCTGAAAACTTCCTTGAACATTCAACCAGGTCCAGGAATCCCAGAAAGTTCCAAAAAAAGACGACCTCAAAGAGATCCATACGAAGACACATTTATAACAAAAATTTCAAAAGTTAAAGAGAGAATCTTAAAAGCAGTGAGAAAAAACAACCTGTGTAAATACAAGGCTCCCCCCCATAAGACTATCAGCAGATTTTTCAGCAGAAATATTGCAGGACAGAAGAGAGTGGTGTAATATATTCAAAATGCTGAAATGAAAAAACTTCCAACCAAGAATACTCTAAATGTTATCATTTAGAACTGAAGGAGAGAAAAAAAGAGTTTTCCAGAAAAGCAGAAGTTAAAGAAGTTCATTGCCACTAAACCAGCCTTATGAGAAATGTTTTTTAAAAAGTGCTTATGCTGGAAAGAAAGGGCACTAATTAGTAACATGAAACAAATGATAGTAAAAATCTCACTGGTAAAGATATATATAAAAACACAGTGGATTAATCACAAAGTTAGTATGAAGGTTAAAAATAAAATTAGCAAAAATTACTAGACTCATAATAATTAGTTAAGGGACACACAAAAATAAAAAAATGTAGAATGTGATATCAAAAACATAAAATGGAAGTAAAAATACAGAATTCTAGAATGTGCTCAACTGGGTGGCTCAGTTGGTTAAGCATCTGCTTTTAGCTCAGGTCATGATCCCAGTGCCCTGGGATCAAGTCCTGCATCGGGCTCCCTGCTCAGCAGGGAGTCTGCCTCTCTCTCTCCCTGTATATGCTTTCTCTTTCTCAAATAAATAAATAAATATATTTTTTAAAAGATTTTATTTATTTACTTGACAGAGATCACAAGTAGGCAGAGGCAGGCAGAGAGAGAGGAAGGGAAGCAGGCTCCCCACTGAGCAGAGAGCCTGATGCGGGGCTCAATCCCAGGACCATGGGATCATGACCTGAGCTGAAGGCAGAGGCTTTAACCCACTGAGCCACCCAGGCGTCCATAAATAAATAAATGTTAAAAATTTTTTTTAAATGTTTTCAACTTAGCTTGCTATCACCTTAAAATAGATTAATATATATATATATATATATATATATATATGCCATTATATGTGAAGCTCATGGTAATCACAAAGCAAAAACGCAACAGATGAGAAAGGATTCTAATCATAACACTAAAGAAAGTCATCAAACAACACAGGAAGAGAGCAAGGAACAGAGAGGAACTACAAAACAGCCAGATGGTTAAGCATTGGACACTTAGATTCAGGTCATGATCTCAGGGTCAATGCTTAACTGACTGAGCACACCCAGGTGCTGCATGTCATCATCTAATTTATTATGTTTTATCTTCACACTGAAATAATCTTTTACTTTTTTACCCATATAATATCTGTTAATGAAAATCAAGATCATTGATTATCCAAAAAAAATGATTTGGGGGTGCCTGGGTGGCTCAGTGGGTTAAGCCGCTGCCTTCGGCTCAGGTCATGATCTCAGGGTCCTGGGATCGAGTCCCGCATCGGGCTCTCTGCTCGGCAGGGAGCCTGCTTCCTCCTCTCTCTCTCTCTGCCTGCCTCTCTGCCTACTTGTGATCTCTCTCTATCAAATAAATAAATAAAATCTTAAAAAAATGATTTTAGAAATGTTAAAAACAAAAACAAAAAAACAGCCAGAAAACAATTAACAAAAAGAGAATAAGTATATATCTATCAATAATAACTTTAAATCATTAAGTGGACTAAATTCTCCAGTTGAAAGTTGTAGGGGGTACCTGAGTGGCTCAGTCAGTTAAGCATTGGACTCTTGATTTCAGCTCAGGTCATGATTCAGGGTTGTGAGATCAAACCCTGTGCTGGGTTCTGCACTGGGTGTGGAGCCTGCTTACAATTCTCTCTCTCTCTCCTTCTGCCCCTCCCCTGCTCTCTCTCTCTCTCTCTGTCTCTAAAACAACAACAACAAAAAAGACATAGAGTGACTTCATTGATTAAAAAGAAGAAGAAAATCCAGACCCATTTATATGCTACTTACAAGAGACTCACTTCAGATGTAAAGTTACACACAAACTAAAAGTGAGGGGATAAAAAAGATGTTTCATGCAAATGAAAGAAAACAAACAAACAAAAGGTTGGTAACTATACTATGTCAAACAAAATAGATTTTTTTTTTTAAAGATTTTTTATTTATTCATTTGACAGAGAGAGAGAGATCACAAGTAAGCAGAGAGGCAGGCAGAGAGAGAGGAAGGGAAGCAGGCTCCCTGCTGAGCAGAGAGCCCAATGTGGGGCTCGATCCCAGGACCCTGAGATCATGACCTGAGCTGAAGGCAGAGGCTTAAACCACTGAGCCACCCAGGCGCCCCCAAACAAAATAGATTTTAAAATAAAGATTATGACACCTGGATGGCTCAGCTGGATAAGCATCTGCCTTCAGCTCAGGTCATGATCCCAAGGTCCTGGGATTAAGCTCTGTGTCGGGCTCCCTGATCATCAGGGAGTCTGGTTCTCCCTCTCCCTCTGCCCTCCCCTCCATGTTTGTGTTCTCTCTCTCAAATAAATAAATAAAATATTTTTTAAAAGACTGCAATAAAAGAGAAAGATGGACATTACGTAATGATAAAGAGTTCAATACAACAAGATATAACATCTGTAAATATTAATGCACTCAATACAGGATCACCTAAATATATAAAGCAAATATTAACAGGGAGAAACTGACAGTAAAACAACAGTAGGGGACTTTAATAAGCTACTTACATCAATGGATTGATGATCCAGACAGAAAATCAATAAGGAAACATCAACATTAAATGACACATTGACAAGATGGACTTGATAGATATATAACAGAACATTCCATCCAAAGCAGTAGAGTACACATTCTTCTTAAGTGCACATGGAACATTCTCTAGGATAGATTAAATGTTAGGCCACAAAGCAAGTCTCAATAAATTAGAGGACTGAAATCATATCAGGCACCTTTTCCAACTATGCTAGTAGGAAGCTAGAGATCAATTATAAGAAGAGAACTGGAAAAAAATCACAAATATGTAAAGATAAAACAACATGGTACTGAAGAATTAGTGCATCAATGAAGAAATGAAAGGAAAAATCAAAAACACCTTGGGACAAAAGAAAATGGGACTACAACATACCAAAATCTATGGGATATAGAAAAAGCAGTTCTAAGACGGAAGTGCACAAGTGATACAAGTCTACCTCAAGAAAAAAAGAAAAATCTCAAGTAAGCAATCTAACTGTACTGAAAAAGACCAAATGAAATCCAAAGTTAGTAGAAGGAAGGAAATAATAAAGTTCACGGCAGCAAAGAAATGAAATGGAAACTAAACAGACAGTTGAAAGGACAACATAACTAAGAGCTGATTCTTTGAAAAGATAAACCAAAATTGACAGACCTTAAGCTAGACTCACTAAAAAAAAGTGAAAGGGCTCAAATAAATAAACCAGAAATGTAAAAGGAGAAGTTACAACTGAAACCACAAAAATATAAAGGATCATGGGATGCCTGGGTGGTATAGTCGGTTAAATGTCTGACTCTTGGTTTTGGCTCAGGTAATCATCTCAGGATTGTGAGAATGAGCTCCACATGGGGCTCCACATCCAGTGTGGAGTCTTCTGGAGATTCTCTGCCCCTCTCCCTCTGCTTGTCCCACTTGTACACATTCTCTCGCTTTAAAATAAATGAATAAATCTATAAAGTTTATATATAAAGGATCATGAGATACTGTGTACAATTATATGCCAACAAATGGGAAAACCAAGAGGAAGCAGATAAATTTCTAGAAATATAAAATCTCCCAAGACTGGATCGTAAAGAAACAGAAAATCCCAGTGACTGGTTACTAGTATGGAGATTGAATCAGTAACCTAAAACTTCCAAAAAAAACCCCAAAAGTCCAGGACCAGACAGTTTTTCTGGTGAATTCCACCAAACATTCAAAGAAGATTTAATACTTATTCGTCTCAAACTCTCACAAACATTTCAAGAGGAAGGAATGCTTCCAAACTTATTTTTAGAAGAAGAATGAGGGGAGGGAGGGGAAGAGGGAGGAAGAGGAGGAAGGAGGAGGAGAGAGGGAAGGGAAGGAAACGAGAAAGGAAAGAAAAGGAAAGGAAAGAAAGGGAAAATTAATTACGGGCTAATCTGATGGATAATCTGATGCAAATCTGATGCAAAAATCCTCAAGAAATTCAACAATACATTAAAAGGATCATAAACCATAATAGAGTAAGATCTATTTTAGGGATGCAAAGATGATTCAACATTCACAAATCAACTAACGCAAAACACCACATTAACAAAATGAAGGATAAAAGTCATATGATTATCTCAGTAGATACAGAAAAAGCATTTGACAAAATTCAACATCCATTTGTGATAAAAATTCTCAAAATGTGAATAGAGGGAATGTACCTCAACATAACAAAGACCATATATGAGATACCTACAGTTAACATTATACTCAATGGTGAAAAGCTGAAAGCTTTTCCTCTAAGATCAGGAAAAAGACAAAGATGCCCACTCTCCCCACTTTTATTCAACATAGTACTGGAAATCCTAGACAAAGCAATTAGACAAGAAAAAGAAAGAAGACATCCAACTTGGAAAGGAAGAGGTAAAACTATCATGGTTTGTGGATAATATGGTTTTATATATACAAAACCCTAAGTATTCCACCAAAAAACTGTTAAAATAAACAAATCCAGTAAAGTTGTCAGGTACGAAATCATTGTACAAGAATCAGTTGCCTTTCTATACATTAACTATTATTGGAGAAATTAAGAAGATGACCCTACTTACATGTGCATCAAAAAGAAAATATCTAGGAATAAATTTAACCTAGGAGGTGAAAAACTTCTACACTGAAAACTATAAGTCACCGATGAAAGAAATTGAAGGAGACACCAAAAAACAGAAAGATATTCTATGCTCATGGATTAGAAGAATTTATATTCTTAAAATGTCCATATTACCCAAAGCAATCTATAGCCCAGAAATAAACTCACATGTATATGGTTAATCAATTTATGACAAAGGATCAAGAATATATAATAAGGAGGGGTGCCTGAGTGTTTCAGTCAGTTAGACATTTGCTTTCGGTTCAGATCATGGTCCCAGGGCCCTGAGATCCATCCCTGCATTGGGCTTCTTGCTCGGTGAGGAGTCTGCTTCTCCCTCTCCCTCTGCCTACAGCTCCCCCTGCTTGTGCTCTCTCTTTCTATCAAATAAATAAATGAAGTCTTAAAAAAGGGGGGGAGGAGCTGATAAACTGGACTTCATCAAAATTTAAAAAAAACTTAAAAAAGGAATAGAAAATGAGGAAAGAACAGTCTCTTTAATAAATATTGTTGGAAAAAACTGGACAGCTACATGCAAAAGAAGGAAGGTAGACCTCCATGTTACATGATACACAAAAATTAACTCAAATGGATTAAAGACCCAAGTATAGGACCTGAAACCATAAAACTCCTGGAAGAAAATATAGGCATCTAGCTCTTTGACATTGGTCTCAGCAACAAATCTTTGGATTTGACTCCAAAAGCAAAAGGCAACAAAAGTAAAAATAAACAAGTGGGACTACATTAAGCTAAAATGCTCTATACAGCAAAGAAAACCATCAACAAGATGAAAAGGCAACCTATGGAATAGGAGAAAATATTTGAAAAATATTTTTCCAATAAGGGGTTAATATCCAAAATATATAAAGAACTTATGCAACTCAATAACAATAGCAAAAACAAACAAAAACAACAACAAAAACCCCAAACCCAAAAACCCAAACAAAAAACCCCCAAAACCCAAACAATAAAACCCCAAATAACCCAATTTAAAACTGGACAGAGCATCTGAATAGACCTTTTCCAAAGAAGACATACATATGGCCAACAGGCACATGAGCAGGCAGAGCCTCAACATCACTCATCATCAGGAAAATTCAAATCCAACCCACAATCAGATATCACATTACACCTGTTAGAATGGTTATTATTTAAAAGATAAGAAGAGGTACACGGTAGTGAGAACATACAGAGAAAGCAACCCTTGAGAACTGTTGGTAGGAATGCAAACCGGTGCAGCCACAATGGAAAACAGTATGAAGATTCATCAAAAAAATTAAAAATAGAGCTACCATGTGAACCAGCAGTTCCACCCCGGGAACTTATTTGAAGGAAATGAAAACACTAATTTGAAAAGATATATGTATCCTTACATCACTGCAGCTTTATTTACAATGGCCAAGATACAGAAACAACCTAAAGACTCATTAGTGGATGAATGGATAAAGAAGACATAGTGTATATGCACAGCAGACTACTATCAGCCATTAAAAAAGAATGAAATCTTGCCATTTGCGACACTATGGGTGGACCTAAAGGGAATTATGCCAGGTGAAATAAATCAGACAGAAAGACCAGTACCATATGATTCCACTTATACATGGAATTTAAAAAACTAAGCAATGGGCACCTGGGTGGCTCAGTGGGTTAAGCCTCTGCCTTCGGTTCAGGTCATGATCTCAGGGTCCTGGGATCGAGCCCCACATTGGGGGGGTGGTGTCTCTGCTCAGCAGGGAGCCTGCTCCCCCCCCCCACTTCCTCTGCCGGCCTCTCTGCCTACTTGTGATCGCTCTCTATCTGTCAAATAAATGAATACAATCTTTAAAAAAAATAAAAATAAGATAAAAAACTAAGCAAATGAACAAACAAAATAGATATGAAGAACAAATGGTTGGTTGGCAGAGGGGAGGAAAGTTGAGGGGTGGGTGGAGTGGGTGAAGGGAGTCAAGGGGTACAAACTTCCAGTTATAAAATAAATAAATGGGAGATGTAATGCATAATATGCTGACAAAGGTCAATAATATTTTGTTGCATATTTGAAAGCTTTTAAAAGAGTAAATCTTGAAAGCTCTTACGACAAGAAAATTTTTTTTGTAATTTTGTACAGTGATGGATGGTAATTAGACTTATTGTGGTTATTTCACAGTGTATAGAAATCTTGAATCATTACATTGTACACCTGAAATGTATATAAGGCCATATTTCCATTACTTGAAATGTTAAAGTCATTTTGTCAAATTATGTTGAATGTTAAAGTCAAAATGTCAAATTACTAATAGAATGTAACATTATATTAGTTTCAGGTGTACAACATAATATAATATATAACATATAATATAATAACATATTTTATTATAATACTATGTATAATATATATTATGTGTGTGTGGTATTTATATATCTATAGCTTGAATCGGATTTTAATATCAGGTATATTAAAATTTTGTCAATAGTCAAAACACTGTTTATAACCTTGGATTATTTTATTTCATGTACCAACTTATTAAACCATGCAAAATAGCCATAAAAAAGACACAATTTGTAATAACGTGAAAAATCAATTACTCAGGAATATATATTATAAAATATACATACGATCTCTATATTAATAACTGTGCATTACTGGGAGAAATTAAACAAAGCTTACCTTATGGGAATATTTATGATGTTCATCGATTAGAAATCTTCATATTGTAATATATTGATTCTACCCAAATTTAGCTTTAGAGTCAACGAAGTTCCAATTTATTAAAAAATAGGATTTGGGGGGTATGGAAACTACAAGCTGATTCCAGAATATTTATACAAAAGGCCAAGAATAATCAAGACAATCCTGAAGAACAAAGCTGGAAAATCTATACTATCAGATATGACTTTTTATAAAGGTATAGTAATAAAAATGCTGTGACATCGGTGCAAGGACGGACAAATTGTATCTGTCAGAGTCCAGTGAGGACACAGAAACAACACTAGTGATGATGTTGACATGGATGGCCAAAGCCAAGGTTTTACATTTGGTCACTCCTGAATATCAGGTGCCTAGGAGGGCAGAGGCTCAACCTTTCCAGTCCCCGATATGTCCCCAGCACCACCTGCCCACGGTCCGGCTCGGAATAGACACAAGCAGTTCCTACTGAATGAACCTCTGGACAAGCCAGTGAAGAGACCCCTTCCTGGACAGATTGACCATGAATGCTTATGGGCTGGGAGACAGAGCCTGCATTTCCTTTGGAAGGCGACCCCCTGCCCCAGGGGGGCACAGGAGACAGAGCCTAGGCGAGGGTCAAAGGCAGGGCTGATGCCCTGGTCCCATCACCTGTAGATGGAGGCCAAGGGGCAGGTAAGCCACATGTTGTTGGTCAACTTGCCCAATGGGTAAATGTCAAAGATGAAGTATGGCTGGTTGGTTTCCTTGACATGGTCGCAGGGTGCAAGACAGGCTTCCACCTGCAGTTCAGTCCGCAGACGGCTGGAGTGCGTCTTCTCCCCTCTCAGGTAGAGCCAGCACGGCATGGCTTTTTCCTGGGGCTCCTCTATGTAGCAGTAGCCCAGCCGCTTCCGCTCCCCGGGCTCCCCGCAGCGGTTACAGTCCTGCCAGGGTTCCCAGTGGGTGAAGACGAGCACACGACCACCCAGACTCAGGGTCTCGTTCTGCAGGGGCTTCTGGCCCAGGCCTTTGTGGGTGATGTGCAGGGTGCTGACATCTTGGAAGTCAATCTCGTACTCTACCACAAGGGCATTGTCACTGTCCTGGCAGTGATAGAGGCCTGTCTGGGAGGGCTGAGGGTTGGTCAGTTGAAGGCTGCCCCCAGGAAGTTTCTTTATGTTTGGCACAGAGGAGATCAGGAAGGGATCTTCCCCCAGAATGGGAGAGAAGTACCAGAGTGCCTGGGGGTAGTCACATTGCAGGACAACATCATTGCCCGAGACTAGGGCCTGCTGGCAGAGACTCTTATAGGAACATCTGATTAATATCTCTGCCCACAGACTGGGGAGAGAAAGGCTAAGCAGCCACAGGAGGGCCAACATGGTAGCCTGCTACAAAAGGATGCTGGGAACCACCCTGGGCATTATGAAGTCACCCACAGAACTCGGGCTTCAGCCCTGAGTGGAATGAAACCTGGTCCTGCCTCACTTTCTGGAGAAACAGAAATCACTGGTCTGTACCATCTCTAAAATCCACTGAGGAAATACAGCAAGGTCCTCCTGTCTCATAACTGGGGAGGACTGCTTCATTAGCATAGCACCAGATCAGCTCATGGAGGTGGGATGGAGGTGTTTTCTAAGTCTTTGGTCCCTGTGCTCATGTATCCCGTCTCCAGGGAGATCTCTCTTTTTCCATTACTGACCTTGGCGGCATCTGAGGTGGCATTGAGAGAGGTGTCCTTCTCCCCTCATGAGCAGTGTTTTTGGCCTTCTTCCTGCCTTCCAAAGTTTGGGATCTAAGGATTCTTAAAAGCCTCCAGCCAACTCCATTGCAAAAACCCACATCCGCAGTTTGGCTGAAGATGTTCCCCATCAGGCACCTGGGTGGCTCAGTTGGTTAAGCGACTGCCTTCGGCTCAGGTCATGATCCTGGAGTCCCAGGACCAAGTCCCACATCAGGCCCTCTGCTCATCGGGGAGCAGGCTTCTCCCTCTGCCCCTTGCCCCTTTCATGCTCTCTCTCTCTCTCTCAAATAAATAAAATCTTAAAAAAAAAAAAAAAAAGATGTTCCCCATCTCTCTCCCTCTCTCTTTCTCTGTCATTGCAGAAACACTGTATCAGGCATCTGTGGAGAGCCATATTCTCCATCTCTCTCTCACTGAGCCCTTTTGCCTACCTGGGAGTATCTTAAGGATTTTCCAGGAGTATCTTAATTCATTCAGAGATTTTAACAATGGTTAATAATGATTTAATTTGGGCTGTACCCTTGGTTTTATCCTTGGCAGAATCTGAGTGCTCATTGGATTTTGTCTCTCAAAGGCCTTCCCAATTTTTGGCCAATTTAGTGAATTTTCACTCCTATTCTGTATTCCAACTGTTTCCCTCAAAGCTGCAAGTTCATGAAGTATATTATTTTGCCTTTAAAAGTATCTCAAGCAACAGTCTCCATCCTGCTGCTTTCAAAGACATTTTCCTGTTCCCTTTGCTCTGTGTCAAAGCCAATGCCATGCATTTTTATTTTTGGTTACAGCAGCATGTCACTCGGGACACTGATTTCTGTATCATTCAAGGTAGTCTATTTGCTTCTATAGCAAATTACCCCAAATCTCAATGACTTGCAAAAACAAATGTTTATTTCTCACTCAAGCTCCTTGTTCATGGTGGGTTGGCATTATAATCACGCAGGGAACCAGGATAATGGAGCAAAGTCATCTCCAACATTTCTAGTTTCATGCCAGAGGAGGAAGAAAGAGAGATCTGTAGGATTTCGTGTCTACCATTAAATGCTCTGGCCTTAAATGACAGTTGTCACTTGCTCACAAACCACTGGCCAGAAACAGTTACAGGGCACTACCACCAATCTACCAACCCAACAAAGGAAACAGAATTCTACATGCCCAGGAAACCTTTGGCAAAAGGAGATCGGTAATGATTACTGCATTGATGTTTACTACGAGGAGTGTTCTTTTATATCATAAAGTTGAGATCATTTCCAAAATTATCCCATCAGATATCCTAAAGTCTCATTGGCCAGGATTAGGTCCCGTGTACAGACCCACATCAATCTCCAAGAGAAAATAGAATTTCCATGATTGGCTTAACAATCAGATTGTGTCTCTAGGACTGGGGAGGTGTGACCTTCTCTGACTACAGAAATCATTGAAGACAAACAAAATCAGGGCTTTGTATACAGGAGAGATGTAGAAGAGAATGCTTGTTTGGTGAGAGTAATTCTACGTTATCTAGAAGCTGAGAAGAATGTGGTGAAGCTAAGACAGTAGTCATGGGACTTGGGAGAGGAGAACGTTTGGTATTTTGTGGGTTGGACCATGTTCTTGTCTTGTCTTTTCAGGCATGATTATAGATTGATCTCATCTTTTCTTGGTTCACAATAGTCACAGAGAGGCTTTGTGTGATGTTGTTGTGCTGTGGAATTGTTTATGTTTGACAACATAACATGATCTAGATGTAAGTTCTAGGCTAGCTTCTAGGAACACCGACACTGTTATTAGTGTCAGGTCCTCTCCCAGCTATCCGAGGCTGTTTTTTCCTCTTTCTCAGACATTTAAAGAACTGCAGTGAAGTCTCTTCCTGCAATGGAATTCTGATCAAATGGCTTTCTCTTTGGGAACTGGTTTCCTCATTTTCAAAATAGGGGTTTTAATAGTACTGGCTCCAAAGGGCACTTTTGAAGATTTGATGAGATTTTGTAAATAAAGTGATCACCCAGTGTTGTTATTGGGGAATGCATAAGAAGGACCTTGTCCTCTAAATATCGGGGTTCTATATTCTGGTTGCATATTACTACCTCTGATCACAGAAGTGCAGTCACAGAAGCAGACCACCATTGGTTTGACCCTCATTGGCTGAAGCAGCTCCCAGGAGCTTTAAAGGGACAGCCTCTGGGTTTTCTCCCACTTTCCCCCCTTTGGGAAGCCAGACATTTAGGGATTAGGAAATTTGTAAGCAACCATACATAATGTAGGGAAACTTCATCACATGAGCCCATGGAAAAATGCAAACTCAGAAGAGCTCTGAGATGAACCCTAAGTGTGCACCTCAGGCAGACCCCCAGCATAGAGTTACCTTACAAAAACAAATACTGCTAGTAAGCCCTGGGGAGGGGAGGGGAATTATGATTTCCAGAGTTACCACATTATAAGATTCAAATGTCTGTTTTTGACAACAACAAAAAAATCATAAAGTATAAAGAAACAGAAAAGTATGGCTCATTCAAAGGAAAAATATCCCCAAGGAAGCTCAGGTGGTAGACATACCAGACAAAGACTTAAAGTCTTAAAATGCTCAAGGAGCTTGAGAAGATATGGAGAGAGACTGGAAAATGATGCGTGAACAGAATGAAAATATCACCAGAAATGTAGAAAATATAAAAAAGAACCAAACAGAAATTCCAGAGCTGAAAAATACAACTACTGAGATGAAAAATTCATTCAAGCAATTCAGAACAGATGTGAGGAGACAGAAGACACAAACAGTGAACTTGAAGAAGGTAACTGAAATTACTGAGTCTGAGGAACAGAAGGGAAAGGAGACTGAAGAGTGAACAGAACGAACGTAAGGGACCTATGGAAGATGATCCTGCACCACATCCGTATTGTTAGAGTCCCCGAAGAAGAGAGAGAGAGAGCTGTTACAAAATTACATTTGAAGAAATATTGGCCAGAGACTTCCTAAATTTTATGAAAGAATCTAAAAATCACAGAAGCTCACTGAACTTCGACAGAATTCACCCCAAAAGATCCACACAAATACATACTGTAATCAAACTGGTAAAAGCCAAAAAGACAAACTTGAAAGCAGGGAGAGAAGCTTCTTGTTACATAAGGGTTTCTCCAGTAAGAGACTGGGCAGATTCCCCATCAGAAACCCTGGAGGCCAGAAGGTAACAGGTTGAAATTTTCAAAGTGCTGAAAGAAAAAAAAAAAATACGACCAGGAATTCTATAATTAGCAAAAGTGTCCTCCAACAATTAGAATTAAAATACACCCAGATAAGCAAAAGCTGAGAGTTAGTTTGTTGCCACTAGATCTGCCCTGAAAGAAATTGAAATGAAAGGGTGTTTTTTTAAAAAATATATTTTATTTATTTATTTGACACAGAGAGAGAGAGATCACAAGTAGCAGAGAGACAGGGGAGGAAGCAGGCTCTCTGCTCAGCAGAGAGATGTAGAAGAGAATGCTCTCTGCTCAGCAGAGAGCCTGATGTGGGGCTCGATCCCAGGACCCTGAGATCATGACCTGAGCCGAAAGCAGAAGCTTAACCCATTGAGCCACCCAGGCACCCTGAAAGGATGCTTAACAGTAACCATAAGCCATGAGAAGAAATAAAGATCTCCAGCAGAGGTAAATATATGGACAATTATAAAAGCTAGCATTTTATAATGCTAATTATAATAGTTATAATTATAATTCCACTTTTAATGGTCTACATGACTTATAAGAAAATCCATAAAAATAATTATTACTCTTTGCTATTGGGAAAACAGTACATAAAGTGCAGTTTGATATACCAATAACGGAAAGGAGGTGATAGAGATGGACAGGAGCAGAGTTTTTATATGATATTGATGTTAGACTGGTATAAATTCAAACCAAAGTGTTATAACTCTAGGGGGTTTTATGTGTAATGCAATTCCCAGGATTACCACAAATAAGATTACCATAGAACACATACAATAGGAAATGAGAAGGAAATCAAACATTTTATTCTAAAAACATAGCTAAACACAGAAGGTAGTCATGGGGTAAATGAGGAGCCAAAAAAAGCTATAAGGCATACAGAAAATAAACAGCGAAGTGGCAAATATAAGTCCTTCCTTATCAGTAATTTCTTTAAATCAAAAGACAGAGATTGGCAGACTAGATAAGGAAAATATGATCCAACTATAGGCTGTCTACAAGAGACTCACTTTAGATTCAAAGACACAAGTAAGTTGTAAGTGAAAGTATAGAAAAGGATATTCCATTCAAATAGTAACAAAAGAGAGTTGGAATGGCTATGCTAATATCAGACAAATAGACTTTCAACTGAAATCAGTTTCAAGAGACAAGGAACGACAGTATTTATTTTTTTAATTAATTGTTTATTTTTTATTAACATATAATGTATTATTAGCCCCAGGGGTACAGGTCTGTGAATTGCCAGGTTTGCACACTTCAGAGCACTTACCATAGCACATACCTTCTCCAGTGTCCATAACTCAACCACCCTCTCCCTACCTGCCTCCTCCTGGCAACCCTCAGTTTGTTTTGTGAGATTAAGAGTCTCTTATGGTTTGTCTCCCTCCCAATCCCATCTTGTTTCATTTTTCCTTACCTACCCCACAAACCTCCCATGTTGCCTCTCAAATTCTTCATATCAGGGAGATCATGTGATAATTGTCTTTCTCTGATTGACTTATTTTGCTTGGCATAATACCCTCTAGTTCCATCTACATTGTTGCAAATGGCAAGATTTCATTTCTTTTGATGGCTGCATAGTATTCCTATATATATATATATATATATATATATATATATATATATAATTAATAATAATACATTATTATTATTATATTTGGTATATATATATAGGTATATATATATGTATTGGTATATATATACCAATATATACATATATATATATATATATATATATACCACTTCTTCTTTATCCATTTATCTGTTGATGGACATCTAGGTTCTTTCCATAGTTCGGCTATCACAGACATTGCTGCTATAAACATTCCGGTACCTGTGCCCCTTTGGATCACTCCATTTGTATCTTTAGGGTAAATACCCAGTAATGCAATTGCTGGGTCATAGGGTAGCTCTATTTTCACCTTTTTGAGGAACCTCCATGCTGTTTTCCAGAGTAGTTGCACCAGCTTGCATTCCCACCAACAGTGTAGGAAGGTTCCCCTTTCTCTGCATCCTCGCCAGCATCTGTCATTTCCTGACTTGTTAATTTTAGCCATTCTGACTGGTGTGACGTGGTATCTCATTGTGGCTTTGATTTGTAGTTCCCTGATGTCAAGTAATATGGAGTACTTTTTCATGTGTCTGTTGGCCACCTGGATGTCTCCTTTGCAGAAATGTCTGTTTATGAAGGACAGTAGTTATTAATAAATTTTCAACAGAGCAAGAAGCTATAACCAATATATTTATACACCTATAAAAAGACCCTCAAAATGTGGATAGAGTTGCACAAATAAATAGGTAGTTCAACAATAACGGTTGGAAACTTCAATATTCTACTTTCAACAATGGATAGAACAAACATGTAGTAAGTAAGGAAATGAAAGACTTGAACAATACAATAAAGCAACCAGCCCTGATAGAAATATACAAAACACTCTACCCAACAAGAAAATACAAGTGCACATGAGACATTTTCCAGAATATACCATGTGTTAGGCCATCAACTAAGTCTCAGTAGATTTAAAAAAATAGATATGAATCAAACTGTCTTCTCTGATCACAGTGCAATTATGTAAGAAATCAATAACAGAAGAAACAGAAAATTTACAACTGTGGAAATTAAACATTCTTAAACAATGAGTCAAAAAATCACAAGGAGAATTAGAAAATACTTAGAGATAAATGAAAATGCAATATACCAAAACTTGTAGGATGCAGCAGAGAGTAATTTATAGCTTTTAATGCCTATATTTTTAAAAATCTTAAATTAGTTACCTGACATCATACCTTAAGGAACTAGAAAAAGAAGACAAAACTGAACTCACAACTAGCAAAAGGAAGGAAATAATGAAGAGTAGACCAGAGACAAATAAAATAGAGAATAGGGAAAAAAAGAAAAATAACAAAATCATAAGTTTTTTTTTTTTAATATCAACAAAATTGACAGACCTTTGACTAGATTGACAAAGAACAAAAGACAGAAGACACAAATAACTAAAATCAGAAATGAAAGCAGGGACATTTCTATTGACCCTACAGAATAAAAAGGATTACAAGAGAATACTAGAAACAACTAGATGCCAAGAAATTAGATAACCTAGAAGAAATGGGCATATTCCTTGAAACATACAATTTACCTAAGCCAACTCAAAAAGAAATAGAAAATCTCAATAGATATATAACAAGAAAGAGATTGAAGCAGTAATTAAAAACCTCCCAGCAAAGAAAAGCCCAGGAACAGATGACTTCACAGATTAACCAAATATTTAAAGAAGAATTAACATCAATCCTTCTAAAAAACTGAAGAGGGGGAAAACACTTCCTAACACCCTCATTCTATGTAGCCCACACTATCCTGATACCAAAGCCAGATAAAGACATCAGAAGAAAAGAAAATTACAGACCCAAGTTCCTCATGAATATAGATGCAAAAATCACAACAAAATATTAGCAATGCAAATCCAACAGCATATTAAAAGACTACTCACCATGACCAAGTGGAATTTATCCAAGAATATAAGGGTGGTTCAACATAAGAAAGCTAATAAAAGTAATACATCACATTAATAGAATAAGGAAAAGAGGGGCATCTGGGGGGCTCAGTTGGTTAAGCATCTGCCTTAGGTTCAGGTCATGATCTCAGGGCCTGGGATAGAGCCTCAGGTCGGGCTCCCTGCTTGGAGGGGAGCCTGCTTCTGCACTTCTAACTCCCCCAACCCAACACTCATGTTCTCTCTCTCTCTCAAATAAACAAATAAAATCTTTTTAAAAATTTTTTTAAATTTTTTTTAAGAATTTTTAAAAAGAATGAAAGGCAAAGAAACACAATTATCTCAATTGACGAGGAAAAGACATTTGACAAAATCCAACATCCTTTACTAACAAAAACTCTGTGAAAACCAAGAATAGAGGGAAAATTCTCAACCTGATAAAGGGTATTACGGAAAATCCACAGCTAACGTCACACTCAGTGGGGAAAGATTGAATACTTTCCCTCTAAGGTCAGGAGGATGCCTACTTGCACTGTTGCTTTTCAACACTGTATTAGAAATCCTAGCACAGCAATCAGACAAAAAAAAGAAGAGGATCCATTCATCCAAATTGGAGATAGGTAAAGTTAATAAACTTGAGTCTCATGTAGGGCTCCCTGCTCAGCAGGGAGAGCCTACTTCTCCCTCTCCCTCTGCCCCTCCCCCCGGGGATTGTGCTCTCTCTCACATGCATGCACTCTCTCCCACGCTTTCTCAAATAAATACAATCTTTAACACAACCACAACCACAACCAAAAGGTGGAAACAACACAAGTGTCTAACAATAGATAAACGGATACACAAAATGTGGCATATACGTACAATGAAATACTATTCAGCCATAAAACGGGAGGAAACTTCCATTGTGATATATCCTAAAACATGCACGAACCTTGAAAACATGACATGAATGAGCCAGCATCATGAGCACATTATGAAGGCGCACATGCGATTGCGTCTTTCCACAAGGTCAGCTCTGTTCAATCATAAAGCAAAGTTAAACCACAACTCTAAAGCGGGTTCAGGATTCCAAACCCGATGACAACTCACCACACAATTGAACTTGGCTTCTTACACAGCGCACAGAGCAGGACCGAAGACAAGTCACACAACATAGTGGAGATGCAGTCTCAGTCTGGTCCGGGTCAGCTCTCTGCATTCACAGCTTCTGATGGTCAAGTGGGGAAGGATCTCAGTTATGTTCAGAGATCAATCAGGCAGAGGCTTTGAGGGGCAACTGCCTTTTTTTTTTTTTTTTTTTTTTTTTTATTTATTTGACAGACAGATTACAAGTAGGCAGAGAGAGAGAAGAGGAAGCAGGCGCCCTGCTGAGCAGGAAGCCAATGTGGGGGGCTCGATCCCAAGACCCTGGGACCATGACCTGAGCCTAAGGCAGAGGCTTTAACCCACTGAGTCACCCAGGTGGAGTGCACAGGTGAGGGGCAGCTGCCTTTTTTAAGTGGTCAGACATAAAGGGGTCAGGTTTGAAGAGTCAGAGTTTACTGGCCCAAATCCTTCCCTTTTCAAACGGATTGAATCAGTTTTTGGTCTTTGCAGACCTCTGGTTCTGTTCCTTATCAGTTCTGGGGTGTCGGGTGACATTGGTCCCAGGAGTATCCCCTAGCTGTGGTACCTTCCTGTTTGAGTCATCACTTGACACAGGCTTCAGCTTGGCCTGAGCCTCCATTTTGCTCTCTACAGTCAGACATAACAAATGTTACATCTTTCCATTTATATGAGGTACTCAGATTAGGCAACTTGGTAAAGAAAGTAGAAAAGAGGTTATCAAGGGCTGGTGCAGGTAGAAATGGGGAGTTATTGTTAAGTTGATAGAATTCATGTAGGGGAGGATTAGGTAAGTCTGTGAATGTAATTAAAAACGCCACTGAATTGTGCACTTACAAGTGGCTAAATGTTAAGTATAATGGTATGTGTTTTTTACACCCCCCCCCACACACACACAAGAGGTGAGGGAGGGACGTGAAAGAGTTGACATTTTAGAAGAAATGACCTTTAGGTAAATCCCTGAAGGAGATGGAAGGTCATATGGCCACTTGCAGGAAGGATGTGCGGGCAGAGGGAGTAGTAAGGGGAAAAGACATTCCAGAACCGGGCGGGGGTTGGGGGGGGCGCACCAGTGTGGCTGAAGTTGAGTGAGCCGGGGGAGAGGGAAAGGAGGGGCGGTGAGAGAGGGCTCAGGGCACTATAGTTTGGCTTCTTCTGGGAAAGGGAGCGCCGCAGGAAGATTTGGAGCAGATGTACGTGATCTGACCTGAATTCTAACAGGATGCTGCCGAACAAAGCATCCCTGGGCACTGCACCGGCCACCAGCGGCCAGTTCGCGTCCTCCAGAGAATCTCTCAGAAAAGGCGTCTAGGGCTTCCCAGGAGGCGCTTCCCCTCGCCGCCTTCGGGGGGCAGAAGAACCCCGCTGAACGCCCCGCGTTTCGGCGCCTCGACGTGCCCCGCCCTAAGGCGCAGGTGGCCCTGGCCCCGGCAATCCTTGTACGGAAACCTATTCCTACTTACGCGCCTCCACTCGGCCCCTTTAAGAACCAAAGAGCCCCGAGCGAGGGATGCCCGGGGGCTGAACCGCGACTATGGAAGGGGCGGGGGAAGGCGGGGAAAACTTCCGAAAGTTTCCTGGGCCTGATTCCCCTCCGGCGTCCTTAACAGGGCAGAGCTTCCTTTCCGGAAACTTCAGTAGGTTCTTGCAAGTCGTCTAAGTGGAAGGCACCAGAGGCCCGTAGCTACTCGGCGCCCCCGGACGGTAGCCTCTGCCAACCCAAAGCTCGCTTAGACTCGCCCCTCCCCGCAGGGAGTACCTAGGCGGGTCCATCGCCAGCCCGGGAGAGGGGTGTGAGCAGAGCGGAGACAGGTGCAAGGAGGGACCCGCCCCCCGCAACAGGTGAATCACCCCATTTGGGCCTCGGTTCCCGTGAGTCACACTCTGCTAGGCTCACCCGGGGAGGAGAGGGCGGGACAAGATACCCAGTCTGCACGCGCCCTCCCGGCCTGCTGGTCACTTGGTTCCGACCCTTGGGGCCGGAGCGCACCTGGGTCAGCCCACTTCCGGGGAGGGAGGTGGAGGAGCCCCTCCCCGCCGCCCACCCCCTGGCCCAGCCCTCTGCTCTCACCAGTGTACCTGGGTCGATCCATTCCCAAGAGTGCACAGGGGGTGGAGTGGCTCGGAGAGCCACAGTGGGTCAGGCAAGTTTCCCCCCGAAAGCTGGAAGGGTGCTCCTCATCCACGTTATTTCCTCTCATTAAAGTCCCGGAACAGGGCAAAGTGGTCTTGGAATAGGGACAAGGAACGGAAGCGGGAAGGGGAGGAGCACGCACCCCTCCCAGCCTTGGTGCGTGCCGCGCCCCCTACCCTCTCGGTACCAAGTAGGGGACGCGCGGGCTGGACGCGCCCAGACGGCGGCGATGGCGCCGGTGGCCCGCGGGCTTTCTATGTGGATGGGCCCCAATCCGGCCTTTCAGGGCTGGGGCGCGGCCTTTTTCGTGTGGCTTTTTCTCACCACCTTGTGCACAGGTACGGAGAGCGGGGCCTCTGGTGCGGCGGAACGGCGGGATGGCACTATAGAAGGGGGATGGATGGAGTTCTACACCGCCGAGCTGGCTGAAGAGCTGGGGCAGGGGGAGAGCCGAGATTAGGATTTCCTGATCCCCAGGGTCTCGGGAAATCCCTTGGGTGCCAGAGGGAGGGAAAGTCCCCATTGGAGTCAGGGAGCGCTCCCCCGCCCTTGTTCAGAGATAGCAGGAAGTGAAACTCCCTGGACCGCGAACCCTGGAGCGGCAAGGAGAATAGGACCCTTTGTGGTGTAGGGGTGAATGACCACCCGATCACTTGGCAAGGCCGGGATGGGGACTTGGGCGCACCCCAAGATTTCTAAGTCTTGGGGTAGCGGGGATCGGGTACTCGAGGGCTGGATCAGACGTTTCCTGGAGAGAGTTCAAGAAACCATGCCCAGGCCTCAGGTGGGTGTAGAACTGGGGAGTCCCCAGCCCCCAGCCCCACCCATGTCCCGAAGTATCTGCTTAAGGGTCTGGTGGGATGGACGTATGGACTTGGTGTGAAACCATCCTGTTGGCAAGCTTTCACCTGGCTCGGATGTTTGTTTGTTTGGATGGGGTTGTGGAGGGGACTTTATCTCTCCCCAAGCGCTTGTTGTGTTCCTTTGAGATGGCTTTGGGGAGGATGAGGTGGGACGCTGCTGGAGCATTAGGGGAGCTTTACCTACTCCATGGCAAAACAGTTCAGTGAAACAATTCCACAATTCCGCGCCCACCACCGCACCCCATCCACAAAGCCCCGCATAACTTGGGACCTGTACTGGTTGTTTTTGCGATTGGGCCTTGAGTGTGGGCGGCTTTGTGGTGGTCATTTGTGTCTTCCTGTACAGGCCACAGAGGGAGGTACTTTCCATGAAAGAATGGCTAAGGGAAGAGGGAGCTGGGTTCAGACGCCACAGTCTGGGAAGAAGGATGGACGGGATGTTCCAAGAAATCTGGCTGTGTGACCTTGTACTTGCCACTTTAGCCCCATGGGTCTAGAAAATGGGCACGATTATCAGAGCTTACCTCTCCGGTTCCAGGGATTAAGAAACAATGTGTGCTAGGCACTCTGTAAAGCCATTATTACACTAGTAAATGTCAAGCGGGCAGCACTCATTCCTGCTGCAGCTCACAGAGGCCCTGGTAACTCTCTTCTCGCCCTCAGCCCCGGCCAGCGCCATCCAGGTGACGGTGTCAGACCCCTACCACGTGGTGATCCTATTCCAGCCCGTGACCCTGCCCTGCACCTACCAAATGACCACCACCCCTACGGCGCCCATCGTCATCTGGAAGTACAAGTCTTTCTGCCGGGACCGCATCGCCGATGCCTTCTCCCCGGCCAGTGCTGACAACCAGCTCAGTGCCCAGCTGGCAGCGGGCAACCCAGGCTACAACCCCTATGTGGAGTGCCAGGACAGCGTGCGCACTGTCAGGGTCGTGGCCACCAAGCAGGGCAATGCTGTGACCCTGGGAGACTACTACCAGGGCCGGAGGATCACCATCACAGGAAGTATGTTGGGCGGGGCAGGGGGGTCGGAAGGGGCGGGGCTTGCTGGGGTGGTGGTGCTGGCTCCGTTGTACCTTTGCCTGGTGTTCTCACCGGGCAGCTCTTGAGCACCAGTGCCTGAAAGGATTGATGAAGGGAGGTTTCCTTCCTTATATCCATCCATTCATGCATCTATGCTTTATTGAACAGCAAAGATTTTTTGAGCCCCTAAGATAGGCAGGCGCTCTTTGAAGCTGGAAATAGAGCAGTAGACGCATTCATCAAATCCTCTCCCTCCTGGAGCTTGCATTCCAGGCAGGGAGGCGAACAAGATAACACACGCTGTCAAGTGCTTGGAACATAAAATTGGGTAATGAAGAGAAGGTGTTCTCTAATAATAGGAATACCAGCACCAAGAAGTAAAATTTATGTAAGGAACAACTTAAAAAGGGCCTCCTCTGGGCCAGGCTCTCATCCAGGTTAGACCACACAGTAATGGTGTGAGTAGATTCTGTTGTCATTTTATAGAGGTCCAGAGAGATAAAGCGACTTGTGCTGGGTCGCAAAGCTAGGAACAGGGCTAGGATGCTAAGTTAAGTGGCTGTCTAGGCACACAGATAGGCAGGGGCTGGAGCTGGGATTTGAACCCAGGCGGACCTCAGAAGACATGTACTTAGCTGTAACGCTGAGAGTTAATAAGTGCCTACTGGGACGAAGGGGGAGGTGAGGAGTCGTTCATTCATTCTTCTGGTATTTATCCAGCATCTCCTAAGTGTCAGGAGCTTTGGTGCTGGGGATGTATGTGGTGATCAAGACAGCCAAGGTCCCTTCCCCCAAGAAGGTGACATTCTAGTGAGGCAGGCTATAAACAGGCAGATAAAGAGAGAGTTTCAAGGAGGACTGAGTGCTACCAAGAAAGCCAGCTAGGACCAGGTGCTATTTGGAATGATGACTCTGGGGTGCACACTTCCAGATCTTTCGCAAATGTGATTTTAGAAGGACCAGACCCTAAAGAATCTTGAGGAAGGTGATGGGTTGCAGTGGGCGAGTGATGAACCCTTAACCCAATTAATGGATTTAGCCTTTCACTGGGATTAGAGTATTAATCTTGGGGATGGGGACAGAGCGGGGAAGGGAGCGGCCCCTTACAGACCCCAAGGGACCAGGCAGGCCATGGAGCACAATCCCTCACTCCATCTAGAGACAGTGGACAAAAGACAAGCTTCTAGGGACCCAGCCTTTTAATCGTGTTTGGTGGGGGGACTGGACCTGCTTGCCCCTCATTTTCCTGAGAAGTTCAGCCCAAAGCATCTTGCTGTTTGGTGGTCAGAGAGCTTCTCGGGGCTTCAGCCTGTACAGGCCCCTCTCCTAGAGCCCTGTGACCTCTCAGGCCTGGACAGGCATGACAGCCCAACAGCCGGTCAGGACAACCTGAAAAACCGAGAGTGCCCTTGAAGGCTGGCTGAAATCATGCCTCCTCTGCTGAGTCTAAAATTCTAGAGTGACCCCCAGGCTCTCCTGGCAGTAGACTCTCCGTGTTCCAGAGGCCCCCAGCTTTCGGTGATCAAGCTGCCTTGAAGTGCTCTTGTGTTTGATACAGGCCATAATTTGTAAATATCCATTGTGTGTACGTCCTGTCAGGAAGCCTGGGAGCCGAGAGAGCTTCCTGCATTTCAGCTTTGAGCATGGAGAAAAGTGGACCTCCTTCTAGTATTCCTGGGTCACCATCTGTCCAGGTTTTAACCAAAAGCTGTCCTAGGCAAACTATAATGGTGTCCACGCTCAGTATCCATTCGTCTCTGCTCTGGGTGATGCGGAGTACTGGGATGCTTCTCCCTTGCCAGGCTGCTGGGGGCTCCTGGGACCCCTGAGATGAGGGTTGCCTCTGCTCTATGCAGATAAGGAAGCAGAGACCCAGAGCTGTAAAGAAGGCCCGGCATCTTCTCCTGGCACCTGAAACAATGAGGGCAATGCCCAGTCCAAGTGATGTCAGGACCAGACATAGGCCAGGAACAGGGTGTGCCTTGCAGGAAGGAGGTGGGCCCAGGCCTTAGAATTGATCAAAAGAAGCTGGAAGGCCATATTTTGTGTGGGTTTCGCAAACATTATGCAGGCCAAGCAAAACACACAGAGGCCTGGAGCCCAGATTTCAACTCCCGGCCTCTGAACTTTTGCAGGAGCAGGGGGTTCCCATCAAAGTCCTCTGCACTGTGCAGGGACCTACCCCTGAGCTTTGGGGAGAGATGTGGTTGGAGTCTGACTTAAGGATATAGGTGGAAAATCAATGGGCCAGCAGGGTGTTACAGAGAAGCAGAAAGATTGGGGAGCATGTGGTTCTATGTTGTATGAGGGTTCGATGAAGGAGTGCATGGGTGGGGGACCGGGCGCAGGGACAGCTCAGTACTCGGTGACTGGATGCATGACGCGGAGGGGAGTCACGTCCTCTGCCCCTTCACAGCTCCTCAGAAGGTCACCTTCCCACGAAGGTTTCTTCCAGTTCCCCCTGAAATTTGTACAACTCCCCACTCCGCTCTGGGACTTTCTCTCTGCCTTCCCTGATTGGTTTTCTCCATACTGCTTATCACCATGTGATATGTGATCTGTTGACATTTTTTTATTTGTCTTTCTCTCCCAGTTAGGATCTGAGCTCCGTAAGAACAGGGATTTATGTCAGCTTCTCAAATGTGCTGGGGGGTGGGGTGGGGGATCTCTATGTTTTTTTTTTCCTCTCTCTCTCTCAAATTCTTCCAAGAACCTTGTTTTTATAACTAGCAAACTGAGAGAAGTTTGAAAAATATTCATCATGACAATAACAAACTCATTATAGGTTGACATAAATTACATACTTTTTATGAAAAAGATAACCCTATTTTCCAGAACACAGCAAAAGACCTCAATGAAAAGTATGGCATTGCCTCAGCTTTATGTTTTTGCACATCTCCTTCAAATCTGCCTGAATAGGAAAAGGTGGATTCTCGAAGCTGCTCCTGCATTCAGCTCATGGTGATGGTACACACTAGGCTCTGGAAGACTTCAGGGCCCACTCATGAGAGTGTCCGTGAAAAAGGCAGATGACATCTTAGTATTACTATGATAATAACTTTGACCTCAAGGATGCTCCGAAAAGACCTGGGGGGCTCCGGGGCCATAGATCAGACTTCGAGAACCATTGTTCTCTAGTACACCACCAGGGGCCTCGGATACTGCCAGGAACGTAGGCTGCATTTGGGAATTACACATTGAATATTGAATGAGTGTATCAGGTGCCTATTTGAATATAGCCACGTATGTGTCGAGAATGCTGGAACAGGTGGCAAGAGGGAAGGAAGGGGAGCATGAAGAGGGAAGGGGTCTACTTCCTGGTCCTGGCCAAGGTGTCCGTGTCAAGCACGGGGGTCTCGGCACTGGCCAAGAGAGACCAGATTCTGCTTGCATGGGGCCCGCATTCTCCCAGGTGGGAGGTCAGCCCCTCCGCTGGTGGACGCAGTTCAGCAGTCGGGTGGGGGTTATACTTGTAGGATGGAACCAGGCCTGTGAGCATCTGGGAACCAGTGCCGGCCAGAGGGAGTAGCACAAGCCCTGGCAGGTGTGGGCGCAGCATCTTGGGGGACAGTGAGGAGGCCAGTGTGTCTGGAGTCTGGTGAGCAAAGAAGAACAGGGTTGAGGCCAGTGTGGTAACCAGTAGCCGGATCTTGCCAGGGGCCTTGCCGGCTGGGGTTAGATGCTTGGAATGGTAGAGGAAGACATTTGCAGAGGGTTTTTTTTTCTTTTTCCTTTCTTCTTTTTTTTTCTTTTAGAAAAAGACTGTGAGTGTGGGGGAGGGGCATAGTGAGAGAGAGAGATAGAGAGAGAGAGAACACGCATGTGCCCGCACAGCCCAAGCAGACTCCCTGCTGAGCTTGCATCCTGACTGTGTCTTGATCTCAGGACCCTGAGATCACAACCTGAATCGAAATCAAGAGTCCAGTGCTTAACTGACTGACCCACCCAGGCACCCCAAGAGGTTTTTTCTGTAGACCTGAGGTCTTTCGAAGAAGGAAGAAGGCTCCCATTCTTTCATTCCCTCAGCAATGGACGGGTGCCCTGGTGGGTGCAGCCCAGGGCAGATAGAGGCGCACCCAGTTCCTGGCCTCCAAGCCCAGTGGGGAAGGGTGGTGGGTGCGAGGGGCTGGGAGGGAGGCAGGTCAGCCGGAGCCAGGGAGAAGGAGCCGCTGGGGAGCTCTGGGGGTGCTCACCTGGGCCTGTTCCCATCTGCAGTCGCCCGAGGTCCCGCCCGCTCCCACATGAGTGGATGGCCAGAAGGATTTAACTAATTAAGGCCTGAGGAGCAGAGAGGAAACCGGATGTGCTGACTTTCATTACTGCCCTAATTGATGGGCTCCTCACCCGCCTGAGCGTCCCAAGCCTTGGGCCTGACCTGGAATGTGGGGCTGATGACTTGGGAGCTGGGGCGGCCCTTGGCTCCCTCTCACAGCCACTCTTTCCCATGCCTGGGCAGCACCTGGTTTTGGAATCTGGCCTGTTTATGTCTGCCTCACCACCCAGGCCCCTTGCCCTGGGGGCTACACCGATCTCTGGGGTGGTTCGTGTTGGGGGAGTTAGCTTTGCTGTGAGAAGGGGTACCACGATGGCTCTAGGTCTGCCGCCCAGGCTCTAGATCAGCCCCATTCAGGATTCTCTGCTGGGGCGGATTAGGTCATCTTGCCAGACCTCTTTTCTTATCTACAAGACAGGAAAGGTTACAGGACTCACCTCACAGACTTGCTGAAACACCCTATGTTAAATAAGTGTTTACAGCCGAGTCTAAAAAGTAGCCTGCCCTTGGTACAGATCATTGAATGCTCCCTCCGTCCATCTGCAGCCCCACTCTCCTGCCCCGTTCCTTTCTGATGTGCTCGTGGGGAGGCATCAGTCCTCCCCCTCGAGGTGTCCTCACCTCTGTCCTGTTGCAGATGCTGACCTGACCTTTGACCAGACAGGTTGGGGGGACAGTGGTGTGTATTACTGCTCCGTGGTCTCGGCCCAGGACCTCCAGGGGAACAATGAAGCCTATGCAGAACTCATCGTGTTGGGTGAGTTGGTTGGGCCGCAAGGGCCTGGGAAGGGGTTGGTGATGGGATCAGGGCCCCTTCTTCAGGCACCTCTGTACATCTGCCCTCTGCCCTTCCGCTCACTCTCTGCACTCTGTCGCCTGCTTCGCTCTCCTCTCATGGCACCACCAGTCACTGGGGCTTCTCTGCCCTGCACCCCAGGCAGGGAGCCTTCCCTCCAACATGTCAAATAAGCCAGAGCCAAGCTGAGAGTGGAGAGAATTGGGAGACTCTCCCTCTCCCCAGGCTCCTTTTTTTAATAAAAATCCCCAAATTTTCAGAGGTAATTGGCAGTGAGTGGGGAGGGAAGATGGTGGATCTCACTGAGGGGAGGCTGGACTCGCTTCCTGCCCCATCCTGGGGGCCGCAGCTCACACACATCCCTGGCCAAACTCAGGAACCTCACCCTCTGCCCTGAAGGGCTGGCATAGTGTGGCTGACACGGTGAGGCCACTGCCATGTGCTCAAGGGCAGGGTGGGATACCCACCAGCAGCCCTGCCCCGTCTGGCCTTGAGCCCCGCTGCCCCGTGTGGCTGGGATGCTGCCATTAGCCAGATGCTCTATTCTCAGCCAACACATATGGTCTTCAGCAACGCGTGCTGTATGGGTGCTGCTGGGTTGTACGTTGCCATCATCACATGCATGATGCAAGGAAACACATGTGTGAATGAGCACACATGATGATGGGGGGCGTGCACCAGGGTGTTCTGATCACGACAGAGCTCGTGTGTGGGTGATAGAATGCACGTAGCAGGGCCCTGGAGGACTCCGTGTGTGGCCACATGCACAGCCTACATCCGCAGTTCCCAAAACACAGCATCAGGACCTGCTTGACATTGTAAAAAATTCTTGAGGATCTCAGAGAGTTTATGTATACATTTTTGTGGATGTTGATAGTTGCTTAATGTTACAAATGGAGAGCAGGCGTTTTTTTTTTGTTTGTTTTTTTTTTTTTTTTTAAGATTTTATTTATTTGAGAGACAGTGAGAGAGCTTCAGAGAGGAGAAGGTCAGAGGGAGAAGCAGACTCCCGGTGGAGCTGGGAGCCGGATGCGGGACTCAATCCCAGCACTCCAGGATCATGACCTGAGCCAGAGGCAGTTGCTTAACCCACTGAGCTACCCAGGCGCCCTGAGCAGGTGATTTCTAAAGCACAAGGCACTCGAGCACACAATCCACTCTAATCAGAGCAGTGAGGTCACCCCTTCTCACAGAGCCTCTGGAACACCCATGGGAGAAGCAGCGCGAAAAAGGCAAACGGGACTTGGTGTTCCTCTGAAAGTGGTCTTGTCCTTCTGGGCAGGAAGGCGCTTTGGGAGCCCCTGCTTTGCATGCTAGAACCAGGGGCAGGTGGCGCAGAGAGGTGAGCCCTACTGGCTAGAGCTTTGCGGGCGTAGAGCCGGGTGTCCCCGTGATACAATGCTCACGGGATGCAGAGAACTGAGGGCACTTAAGGGGAGGCCCTAGGTGGGCCACGGAATTTGTGCGGGGGACAGAATGCGTGAAATGAGCTGGAACTCCGGGCCACACTGTGACTTGTATAGGCTGTCAGCACTTCTGCCTTCGTGGGCCTCTTCCCTCGTGTTAAAAAATCAGATGTTTTGTGATTGCATTGCTGCCAAGACCACTCGTTATTATGGAATCGATATTGCTATTTTTCTCCTTCAGATTTTGAAATAAAACGAAAACATTTTCTTGGGTCCTAGGGCACTGTGCCTACCCTGCCTGATGGAACAAGACTAGCCCTCTCACGGGAGATGGAGCCCTTGGGGGTGATAGGACCCGTGTATATGGAGAAGATGGGGTGCCCACACTTGAGGTTGAACCTTCAGAACCCACGGGATGTGTTCTGGAACACTTTGGGGTGACAGAATTCCCCAAGGCATGAGAGAGTGGGTGAATTGTGGGCCTGGAAGCCTTCTGGAAAACAGTACCTACATGGTTGAGGGCAGGGAGGGGAAGGAACCATGGAACCATGTGCTAGGACCCTCCTAGCCGCCGCCCCCCCCCCCCCCCCCGCCACCGTTTCAGAACAGACCTTCACCCTGAAGAGCCTGGAACGAGGCTTCAGGGTAGGGGCGGGCTGGGCTGGCTCTTGCCAGCATAATCTGTCTTTCTTTTGTCCCTCCAGGCAGGACCTCGGGGGTGGCAGAGCTCTTACCTGGTTTTCAGGCGGGGCCTATGGAAGGTACGGGGTGGAGCCCCCCCCATCCTAAACCCCACTCTCTGTGTGGACCCCCACTAACCCCACCTGATTCCAACTCTGTGGCCTCTAGTGACCTGGCTATGGGGTTTGGGGTGGGCTGGGCTGGCTGCAGAGGGGCCTGGGGTGTAGACAGGGGGCTCCTGTTGACTGGTGCCTGTGGTGCTCTTCTAAAGGGTGGGATCTGGGCAGCTGGCTCTCTGTCCCTCCTGTCAGCTACATCCTGTTCTTGCTCCAGCCAGGTGACCTCTGGTTTTCTGCCTGGCCGGAGGAGCCCCGTGCTTGCAGGTTCCCTGAATCCGGGACTGGCCTGGGAGTAGGGGGGGCTGCCTCTTTACTGCCGCGGCCCCTGCACTTGGCTGGAGAATCCAGCAGGGGTCGCAGCTTTCCCAGGAAGCTTCAAGAATCACCTTGCCCTCCCCCTGACTCTGCATCCCCCCTGAACAGGGACATGTTCCCTGTTCCCTCCCAAGCCTCCTGGGAGGAGGGCCTTCCTTCTCAGGGCCCGTTTCCTCTCTCTGCAGACTGGCTGTTCGTGGTCGTGGTCTGCTTGGCTGTGTTCCTCGTCTTCCTCCTCCTGGGCATCTGCTGGTGTCAGTGCTGCCCCCACACCTGCTGCTGCTACGTCAGGTGCCCTTGCTGCCCGGACAAGTGCTGCTGCCCGGAAGCCCGTAAGTGCCCCTCACGTGCCCACCCCTGCCTGCCTCCCCCTTGGGTTCCGGGGCAGGAGGTGGCCATGCACTGGCTTCCCAGGGCAGTGCCATCGGTCTGGAGGGTATGGGGTGATCAGCCTGGGAGAAAGTGGGCCAAGGAGGATCTTGCTGTCTTAGGTGATCATTTACTTCCAGCTTTGCATTCATTTTAAACTTTCACTTATTTTGAGGTGTTTTAAAAGCATCATTTATGCAGAAGGTGAGAAATTATCAAATAGTATACAACATCATTCACTGGGAAGTACAGCTTTTTTTTTTTTTTTTTTTCTTATTTATTTGAGAGAGAGTGGGGGTGGGATGGGCCAAAGGAGAGGAAGAAGCAGACTCCCTGCTGAGCAGGAAACCTGAGGCCAGGGGGGCTCCAACCCAGGACCCCGGGATCATGACCTGAGCAGAAGGCAGGTGCTTAACTGACTGAGCCACCCAGGCGCCCCAGTAAAGCTCCCTTTAAAAATAAACTCTTAAATGGAAAAGGTAAGAAAACAAGGTTTACAGCACTAATATAATCTATACAATTTTCAAATCCCACATCCACACAAGCACCCTGGTCTAAGGACATCTCTAGCATATCAGAGTAGGTCCCTGGGGGCTGGGCGTGGAAGTGAGACTGGAGATGAAGGGGAAAGAACAAACAGAACAGGGAAGGGGGAAGCAGAGGAGAAGGCGGGGTCTCCCTCTTGCCACTGCCCCCCACTTCCCCTCCTCAGGGATGGCTTTGTTGCCAGTTCCTCCCAGAGTGCCCGAGCAGGGCCACAACTCTGCTCAGTCCAAGAGGCTTTCAGGGTGAAATCCCAGGCAGCTGTCGTTGGCTTGGGCGGAGGCTGGAGGCCTGGCTGGGTGTTTTCCCCACTGGGAAGCCCAGGCAGTGGCTTCCCCTCGTGCTTCCGGCACTCAGTGCGGGGCTCGGCCCACATAAGTGCTCTGCACCCTTGAGCTGTTGGCCATGTTACTGTCAGCACTGGTCGTGACCAAGGGCCAGGAAGCACATCAGAGCCATGCCTCAGCTACCACATGGCCTCAGACAAGCAGAGCTCCCTCTCCGAAATGGTTTCCTTCTTTATAGGGTTCCCACGTGGCGGTGTGAGCATTAGAGGAGGACAGTGTGCGAGCACCCAGCACAGGGCCGCCGCTCGATGCATACTGGCTAATTTCCTGAGCACTGAACACCCCAGTGGACCGCCCCGTCCCGCCAAGTGCTGCTGCCCTGGGAAAAATCCACTGTTCTCTGGAGGCGGATGCTGGCCCTCCTGTGTCTCTTGTCGTTTCTAGTTGAGGGCTTCAGCCTCAGGTGGTGGGCGCTGGTCTCAATCACAGGTGTGATCCCCACCCCAGGAGGGGGATCTGCAACCAAGTTTGCAGTTACCCCACTGATTAAGGCTGGGCCCAGGATGTCCAGTGTCTGTCCCAAGGCCATGCTCCTTCCATCCAGAGACCCTGATACCTCAAAGAGAGGACCCATTAACTCCCTGCCAGAGGCCCTGTTACTTTTGCCAGGGCCACAGCCCTGATGAGGCAGCTGGGAACAGCAACTCCCACAGCTTATAAAATGCCAGCTCCCCCGAGCTCCTGAGGGGGCCCCTCCTGGGGCTACTGAGCCCTGAGCCTCCTGCTTCCAAATTGAATCAGAAGAAGTAGCTTCCCCGGACTCCCATCTCCCTGTCACAATCCCAGGGAGGAAGCGACTTGCTCTGTCAGGCCCAGTGACTTTGACAGGAGAGCAGCCACCTAAACCCTGCCTCTTGCGGGAAGGAAGAGGGCAAGGAGGATTTGCCCTTGAGCTGTCAAGCCTAGCAGGCGGGGGTGGGCTGGCAGAGGGTGTGGCCCGGGGTTGGAAACACTAGAGGTACTTTGAGGAGTTGCTGGGCTGCTTGGCCGCAGGAAGTGAACGCTGAGGCTCCCACGCTTTTGCCTTGGAATGAGTCCCACTGCATCTGAGCCTAGAGAACCCAGCTGCCATGAGAGAGGAGTGGGCATGGGATTCCCCCTGCCCAGATGATGCATTTTCTGGAATGGTGGCCCAGCTGCCAAAGGGGAATACTGGAATCTGGTTGGAGGGTCCAGCACGTGGCTTTCTCTAAAGGGGCATCTTTGCTCCCTATTGCTCTGTAAGAACTCGGGCCAGGGTGGCCACCTCTCCTGATGGAGTGGTTAGAGAGCTGGGATTTTCGATAAAACCTCATCAAACGAGGGCAAACCATCATATAGTCAAACAACCATAGTGGCTAGCCAGATGGGGCCATGGGCTGCTGGTGTGCAACCCCCGCTGCCCAAAAACTGTGAAAAAACACAAACAAGGTGTGAACCAATGAAGTCGATGGCCTGAGTCTCAGGAGCCCTCCAGAAACCAATCCAAGTGCCTAGGGAAACCCCATGGCTCAGGGGTTGGGAGGAAGGTGCAGGCACATGGCCCTCCTGACACTCTAACAGAGCAAAGGGTGGCATGGCTCCCAGCTGCTTTCTCATACTGTGTGTCCTCCCCAGTGTATGCTGCAGGCAAAGCAGCCACCTCAGGCGTCCCAAGCATCTACGCCCCCAGCACCTATGCTCACCTCTCCCCTGCCAAGACCCCGCCCCCACCAGCCATGATTCCCATGGGCCCCATCTACAATGGGTACCCTGGCGACTTCGACAGGAACAGCTCAGGTGAGGCCTTGAGTAGCCGGGAAGGGGCTGGGGCAGGGGTAGGCTGGGCATTTGGGCACTAAGGGGCCTGGAGCCAGAAGAAAGGGGATTGGAGGTTGGGTCTGGAGGGCTTTGCTCCATGCAGGCGGCCACTGACAGTCCAATTTCCCCAGTTGGCGGCCACAGCTCCCAGGTACCCCTGCTTCGTGACACAGACAGCAGTGTGACCTCTGGTGAGAACCAATTGTTACAAGGTTGGATGTGTCTTTATGGGAGGGGGCTGGGTCAGCATCTCTCCTCCTAAACTTATCACCTCCATCTCGTGTCCTTAGAAGTCCGCAGTGGCTACAGAATTCAGGCCAGCCAGCAGGACGACTCCATGCGGGTCCTATACTACATGGAGAAAGAGCTGGCCAACTTCGACCCTTCTCGACCTGGTGCCGCCAATGGCCGTGTAGAGCGGGGTGAGTGGGAGCCTTGTGGTTTGAGGGGTTTCTGAGTAAGGAGGGAGCAGCTCCAGGTATGCTTGCTGGAAATCCTGGACATAGTACCTCCTTTCCTACGGTGGCCACAGTGAGAAGTGTACAACACTCTGCATGTCAACACTTAAAAGATGAGAAGTCCAGGGCCCCCTAGAAAGTATATGAGCCAAGTGGGTGACTCTCCTGGGCCCTGGAGTTCCGGACCTCCCAGCAGTCAGTGATATCCCCCCTTCCCTACAGCCATGAGTGAAGTCACCTCCCTCCACGAGGACGACTGGAGATCCCGGCCTTCCCGAGGCCCTGCCCTTACCCCAATCCGGGATGAGGAATGGGGTCGTCACTCCCCTCGGAGTCCCAGACGGTGGGAGCAAGAGCCCCCTGTAGAGCGGCCAGGGAGTGGTTGGGGGGCCGGGCGGCCCCGTGCCCGATCTGTGGATGCTCTGGATGACCTCACCCGGCCGGGCTCTGCTGAATCTGGAAGGAGGTCTCCCCCAAGTAGGGGGAGGAGAGGTCAAGCCTATGGACCACCCAGAAGCCGAAGCCGAGATGACCTCTATGATCAAGATGACCCAAGGGAATTTCCACACTCCCGGGATCCCCACTATGATGACTTCAGATCTAGAGACCGCCCTCATGCTGACCCTAGGCCCCGCCATCACCGGTCCCGGGACCCTCGGGAGGATGGCCCCAGGTCTGGGGACCCCCAGTATGATGGGCGGCTACTGGAAGAGGCCTTGAGGAAAAAGGGGCCAGGTGAGAGGAGGAGACCTTACAGGGAGGAAAATGAGGAGGAGCCCTACTACCCTCCAGCACCTCCCCCTTACTCTGAGACGGACTCCCAGGCATCACGGGAAAGGAGGCTTAAAAAGGTGAGAACAACCCTTCCTGCTTTAAGACCCTTCTTGGATCCTCTCCTCCAGTCCTCCCCTGCTCACACCCATTTTCTTTCTCCCTTGCAGAACTTGGCCCTGAGTCGGGAAAGCTTAATCGTCTGATCTCACGTTTTGTATGTACCTTTTGTACTTTTTTTTTAATTTGAGGGACTTATTGATGATCTGCCCTCTTAAGACTAATAAAACTTTCGATCACAAGGCTTGTGTCTAGAGGGTGGTGTTTCTTTTGCTGCACGAGGTGGGTAACCCGGCAGCTGCTGTGTCTATGGGTCTATGTGTGCGCGTTGCATGCCTGCGAGTCTGCAAAAGGCCGCGTGTCCAGCTTTCTCCCAGGACTTGCATCCTGGGCCAGGAGGAAAGCACCGGCTTTGCCTTCCTCCCCGGGCCAGGAGTACGTGCCCCACGCTGACTCCGCCCGGCCCTGCGTGCGCGCCCCGGCCCCGCCCGGGCGTGCGCATGCGCCCTGGACCTCCGCCTTCGCGCACCCCCGACCGGCTGCCGGTAGCGCGCGTGCGCGCTCCTCTCCCCTTCAACCCGGTTCACCTCCCCCCAACTCCGACCTACTTTACTGTTTCCAAACCCCGCAGCCTGCCTCGTCCCCGGCGACCAGAGCCCCTTCTCCGGGTCCCCCGGCGTTCTATCCGGGGCCGCGTTCCACTCGGTCGGCCCGCCGGCGAGTGCCGGGCGGCCGCGGAGGCGGCGACGGCGACCTCGCGCCCCGCCGAGACCCGGGCCCGCGCGCGCCCGCCCGCCATCGGAGACACACAGCGCGCGCGCTCCCCGGGGGCTGCCCTCCCCCCGCGCGCGTCGGCCCCGGGCTCGCGCCGCCGCCGCCGCCGCGCGCGCGCAGCTCAAGTAAAGGAGGAAAAAAAAGGGGGAAAAAATAGAAAGCAGCGGCGGCTGTAGCAGCGATCCGCCGCCGGACTGGGCCAGGCCGGGCGGCGGACGCGCGAGCCGGCGATTCAGGGGAGAGGCGGCAGCCATCTAGGGCGGGCCGGGTTAAAAAAAAAAGTCGCGGCGGCGGCGGCCGCTGCTCAGGGAAGGAGGCCCGAGGGCCGCGTGCAGCGGGCGGGGGGCGGCTGCGCCGCGTCCCGGAGCCGGGAGCCGCCGGGAGCCGCCGGGCGGGCAGGCGGAGGCGGCGGCGGCGGCTGCAGGAGCAGCAGCGGCGGCGGCGGCGGCGGCGGCATCTCCTCCTCACATGACCCCACTGTTTGTCCCCGTGATCAGCGCGAGCGGCTCCCGTGTCTCCTCCGTCCCCTCCTGCCGCGCGGCGTGAGCGCCGGGCTCGGGGGCCCCCCCCGGCCGCCCGCCCGCCCCCTCCCCTCCCTCCCCTCCCCTCCCCTCCCCCCCCGGGCCCCGCGCCCCCCCCGCCCCCACCCCCCCCATGGACATGCTGGACCCGGGTCTGGATCCCGCTGCCTCGGCCACCGCTGCTGCCGCCGCCAGGTAAGAGTGCCCGACCGGTCCGTGCCCCCGCGCGCCCTGGCCCCGGCCCTTCGGCCTGGCGCCGGGGCCGCCATGATCCCGAGCGGCCGCTGGGCCCAGCTCAAAATGGAGGCTGCGAGGGAGGGGGGACCCGCGCTAATAGCCTCGGCCCCGGGTCCTAGCGGTGCCCTAGCTCCAGACTGGGCCGGACGGGATGGGGGCCGTGCACCTGGGCAAAGGGGCGGGGGCGCGGGCGGCCCTGACCCCCTCTTCTTCCCGTGCTCCCCGCAGTCACGACAAGGGACCCGAGGCAGAGGAGGGCGTCGAGCTGCAGGAAGGTGAGTGCTCGCGGGTCTCACCGGGGCCTCGGCCTGCGCCTGGGGAGGGGACTGGGGGCGCCTTGGCTGCGTGACCACTGACCATGCCCCCCCCTTCGACCGCAGGCGGGGACGGCCCTGGGGCGGAGGAGCAGACTGCGGTGGCCATCGCCAGCGTCCAGCAGGCGGCGTTTGGCGACCACAACATCCAGTACCAGTTCCGCACAGAGAATAATGGAGGACAGGTGAAGCTGCGGGTCGGGAGCTCGCGGGCAAGTGGAGGAGGGTTGAGCCGAGGGTCCGACCGGCGAGCTGGGAGGGGCTCAGACCTGGCCGCGGCCGGGACCCCAGAGCCGATCTCGCTGCTCTGCCGCCCCCTGCAGGTGACGTACCGCGTAGTCCAGGTGACTGATGGTCAGCTGGATGGCCAGGGAGACACGGCTGGCGCCGTCAGCGTCGTGTCTACGGCTGCCTTTGCGGGGGGGCAGCAGGCTGTGACCCAGGTGGGTGTGGATGGGGCATCCCAGCGTCCTGGCCCCACTGCTGCCTCTGTGCCCCCAGGTCCCGCAGCGCCCTTCCCACTGGTAGGTGCCCACAAGCCCTGTGGGGATGGAGAGGGGACACTGACGCTGTTCTTGGGAATCCCCAGAGGGTGGGGCAGGTGGCACACTGATGCTACCTTTAAGACCATCGAGGGGGGTGGGTCAGATCCCAGTTCTTCCAGGTGAAACTTGGGTCAAGAGCTTTGAAATACCATTTTTTCTTTCCTTAAGATGGGGATGATGGTAACAGGGAAGCCTCCTAGATGTGAGAGTGGATCATGCTGTCAGTTGATTGCTGGGCCTGTGCTCAGTTCCCCGGCTAAGAGACAAGGCAGAGTGGCACACACAGCGGGATTTCCCATGGTCCTGAGCGCGTGGGGAACGTCCAACATGTTAAGAAGGGGATGGGTTGGTGAACAAAGATGGCTAAGGGTGGCCTCTGTGTCCTCCTACTCCCCAGGCCGTAATCCAAAATCCCTTCAGCAATGGCGGCAGCCCGGCAGCTGAGGCTGTCAGTGGGGAGGCCCGGTTTGCCTATTTCCCAGCATCCAGTGTGGGAGATACCACAGCTGTGTCCGTACAGACCACAGACCAGAGCTTGCAGGCCGGAGGTAAAGGAAGGGCCAGGGCGGAAGGCAGGGGAGGCAGCAGGCTAGCAGGGAGGGAAGCCCCCCCAAGCTGTTTCTAACTGCTCCTCCCTCCAGTTTTGGCCCTAACCCCCGCTTTCCCTGCAGGCCAGTTCTATGTCATGATGACGCCACAAGACGTGCTTCAGACAGGAACGCAGAGGACGATTGCACCCCGGACACACCCCTACTCCCCGTACGTGCAGGGGTCCCCAAGAGCGGCTGGTGTGAAGGGTCCAAAGGAAGGGAAGGTTTTCTGGAATGGGAGCCAGACAGTTGTGCACACAATAAGCAGTCAGTATATTTTCTGATTTTCTTGAGTGTAAGCAAGGGAATTAGCATTTTTCCTCTTTTTGCACTGGAGTTTACTTTGCAGGGATAATTTTTAAGTCTGACTCCTTAACAGATGTGTAGACAAATGGGACCTGAAGGAACCCGTGCCTATCTTCTTCCTCTTCTAGGAAAATTGACGGAACCCGAACACCACGGGATGAAAGGAGGAGGGCCCAGCACAATGAAGGTACAGTACGGGGGGGTTTCTGGGCCCCACAGCCACCACCAGGCCCGGTCCTTTGTGTCATAGATCGCCAGCACGCCATGAGTGCTTAAGACGTGTTTGGTGAATGCTGGAAATGTAGAAACAGGTAGAAGTTCGTTGTTAGGAACAGATAGGCAGGAGGTGTGAACTGGAGGTTGTTTTTTCATGCTGGCTAGTGACCTTGAACTCACGGTCAGCGTCTTAAGTGGCACATTGCATGTTTACCTGTGGATTTTCTGCCTCTCTTGAAAAATCAGTTTGCTTTGGTTTCCCTAGGACTGCCTTCCCATGTGGCAGCTGTCGTGCTCTTGTCTGTCAGTTTCCCCTGTTCCCCTGCCCATCTAATTTCTAGAAGCAGCTCTGGTCTGCTGGGGAGCACGTCGGAGATTGCAGCTCCCAGAAGCTGTGCCCCTCGCTGGCCAAGGCCGCACGTCAGGTCCTTCCATTAAACCCTGGATCCCACCTTGAGGTCATTTTGGTTCTTAATACTGACCCTTAGTCCTCCACTGTGTTCCCTCCTCCCCGTCATGGTAGCATGCATGTCCAGGGGAGCACTACGCCTAGACAGTCATCCCTCTGCGAGTGTTCCCTGAAGTTGGAATCTAGGCTGGGTGGCATGCACCCTGGGCTGGTCTGGAGCCGGTCTGCGGTATCAAGGAGGCTGGTGTCTTTCACAGAGAGCTGGCCTTTGGGGGAGTCTGTCAGGCAGAGGAGAGCACCGGCTGGGGGGAAGGCAGAATGAGACGAGGCTGCTTCGGGGAGTGCTGATTTGGTCAAGACAGAGGTTGTGAAGTGTTGGGGGTGGGGGACCAAGGAGGACTAAGGCAAGCGTTAAATGTCAGGGTGTGGCCTTGAGAGTCCTGAAGGTGTCCAGTTGGGTTTGAGCCTTTTCAGCTATGACCCGAGCAGCTCACTGGGCTCGGCCTCTAATACATCTGTACCCCATATCTGCCTGGCTTTTAGGCCCTTGGGTCCTGGGGGTGATAGAACAAATGAGGTCTTGGCTCTCACAGTGTTCCTCCTGGTGAGAGAGACAGATTACACAAGGCTGTGGTGTGATGTGAGGTCACGTAGGTCCCAAGGAGGAGATAAGGCCCCAGGAGAAGCTGGGGAGTGATAGCGGCAGGGCGCTCTGTGGGCCTCTCAGAGATGTGACGTTGGAGCAGAGGTCTGAACGGGCCAGCCAGGTCCCTGAGGAAGAGTCCCAGGCAGAGGGATTGGCAAGTGCAGACCCCCAGGCCTGAGCCAGAGCAGACTGGATGTGTTTGAAGAAGAGTGGAATTCAGAGAAGGAAAGAGGAAGTTGGTGGCGATGCAGGAGGGCTGGCCAGGTCACGCGGGGCCTTGTAAGAACAGCATCCCTACTCCAGGGTTTTTATTCTAGTCAGAGGGGAAGCCAGCAGAGGGGTCTGTGTATGGAGGTGACAGGACACCAGAGGCTGGGACATCAGAGGAGGTGACTGTAGCTGTCAGCCTGAGACAGGACAGGGCATGAAGTAGGGGAGTGCGTGGGGCAGAAGATTCCGAGGCTGGAGAATCAAGGTTTCGTGGTGGCGTCAGGTTGGTTGAAAGGAAGGGGAAGGGGGAGGGTCCGAGCTTGGTTTTGGGGCATGGTTTGTTTGAGGGGCCTCCAGTAGGCTACCCACGCAGTCCTGGCCTGGCTGCTTACTGGCTCTCTGACGTTGGGCTGCTTCTCAGTCCCTGCATCTGTTGAGTTGTGTGTGAAATGGCCTTGGCTTGACTTGCCCCGATGCTCATGGCCAGTTCTGCCACTGCAGACACGCAAGCCTGTGGCCGCACAGTGGGCCACGTGGTAAGGCTGCGGCCTATGACTTGGGGCCCCCCTCCACCCTGCTCTGCACGCTCTGCCTCTCGCCTGCAAAGTCTTGAATATTTCTCATCCTGCAAAAAGCAGTCAGCAGTCTTGCTCATAACCTTGTCCTTCCACTCCTGCTGCATCCATTCTCTTGTCTCCCAACCTGCACACGTCTTTATCCATCCTCTGCCTACCCTCCCTGGACCCTGGGCCGTTTGGCTCATTTCTCTACCAAAAGAGGTCTGTCTGAGGTCACCCATGACGACCTCATTGCCAAATCCACTGGCTTCCTTTCCTGTCTGTGCTCCAAGCCTCTGACCCTGCCTGTTCCTTTCGGGAATGTTCCTCGCTGCTCTGTGCACTCTCATTTTCCTGCACTCTGCTTTTCCCTCCCGGTTTGCTTAGAGCAGAGCTTCCCAGTAGCTCCAGGAAGCTTGTTAACAGTCACGATCTCCAGAGCTGTCCTCTCAAGGTTCAGAACGAGTAAGTCACAGGAAAGCCCAGGAGCTTGGATTTGAACAAGTTATCCATGTGATTCCTCCCATTGGGCAAGGCTGGAAACTGCTTTGACTCTTGGTGTCCCTAAAGGTCTGGCCTGTCTTCCGTTGGTCTCAGGAGAGTTGAAGCCTTCGGGATGGGACTTCATCCCGGGGATGGTCAGCATCCCCCAAACCTGTCCCCAGTTGTAGGCATTCATCATTGCTCCAGAAAAGAGTGATTCGGACAAGGGGAGTCCTCCCAGGGCTCCCCGTTGCCCTGGCCCCTGGCTGTGTGCAAAGCTGTTTTTATTCCATTCTTCTCTCCTGAACTCCAGAGCCATAATTTGAACCACCCCTTCAAAATCTTCATATCTGGGTGTCCTTGAGACACCTCATAACTCAGCTTGTCCAAAACAAAGTCCGTCCCACCACCCCTACTGCCAAAGGCTCCCATGCAACATTTCCTTTCCCAGAGGGAAAAGGCACCCCTGTTAGAATTACCCAAGCCAGCACCGAAAGTCAGGGCCACCCTCCACTCTGCCTGGGCTCCTTCCCCCACATCTACAAATCCCAAGATTCTGTGCTGAAGTAGATCTCAAATTGGCTTCTCTTTCTCCTTTTTCCCCTCTTTGCCACTGTTTCTTGGGAACGTCAGAGCCCATCTCCAAGCCCCGTGGGGAACTGGAGCCTGTGGGGCCAGCCCATTGCAGCCGGGTCAGAATTTGGGCCCACTGTCACCGGGGACCTCTGAGGAGCCAGAAGTCCAGATCTTTTTGTGAAATCTGATTTTCAAATGCCGGGTGGGATTGCTTTTTCTATTTCATTAGTTTCTCCTCTCAATGTTGCTAATTCATTCCATCTACTTACTTTGGGCTTAATTAGCTTGGAGTTTTATCCCTAGCCTTTCAAGATGATTTAAATCTTTCTTTTTTCCCAACACAAGCCTTTCTAGTTGCAGATTTCACTCCAGTGCTGCTTCAGCTGAATCCTTTTGGATATATTGGTTTTCATTATCATTCAGTTTAAAATACTTTCCAATTTTCCTAATGATTTCTTCTTTGACCCCTGGGTTATTTAGAAGTACATTGCTTAATTTCAGAAGGTTTGTGGCTTTTCAGGATATTTTCTTGTCACTGATTTTTAATTTAGTTCTGTTCTGATGGAAAACGCACTCCTAGTATATAATGTTAGTCCTTTGAGATTTGTTGAGACTCATTTTATGGCCCTGAATATGGTCTGTGTTGTGAAAGCATCCACGTGTGCTTGGAGAAAATGTGTGTCTCTACCACAGTGTGGAGTGCTCCCTCGGGGTCAGCCAGCTCAAGTTGGTTGACACTCGTCAGGTTTTCTTTCTTTCTTTCTTTTTTTTTACACTCGTCAGGTTTTCTTTCTTTCTTTCTTTCTTTCTTTTTTTTTTTTTTTTTTTTTTTTTAAGATTTTATATATTTATTTGACGGAGAGAAAGAGATGACAAGTAGGCAGAGAGGCAGGCAGAGAGAGAGGAGGAACCAGGCTCCCTGCTGAGCAGAGAGCCCGATGAGGGCCCCAGTCCCAGGACCCCAGGATCATGACATGAGCTGAAGGCAGAGGCTTAACCCACTGAGCCACCCAGGTGCCCCATTTGTCAGGTTTTCTATCCTGACTTTTTTGTCTGCTGCTTCCCTCCGTTACTGAGAGAGGAACAATAACATCTCTAAGCGTGTCTGGGAGTTTGTCCGTTTCTCCCCTCTCCTGGAAGATTTCATTTCTGGCTAGTTTTCAGTATCCTATGGGTGTAACTGAAGCTTGTCTCTGGAATAGGTGTGGCTTTGGTCTTGACGGGTCATCTTGTTTCAAATGTGCCAGGATGGTCTTCCCCAGCCACAGGCCTGCCTACTGCACTACCTGCTCAGTGAAAGGGCCTGGGCCCATCACCAGAGCATTCGAGGCCTTCACAGCCTGGTCTTTCCCACCCCCAGCTGCACCCCAGAGTATATCCAGACATTTCTGCATGTTCCATGCCTGTCTGCCTGATGCCCCTCCCTTCAGAACCAGCCCCAATGTGCCCTCTCCAAGTCTTTCTCTGAAGGCCCACCACGCCCCAGCGCCATGCAGAAAGCATTGGCTCACCCTGGCATGCCCCCTGGCACGTGGTGCAACTGTGTACAACACTCCACCGGTATCCGTGTCCCCTGGATACGCATCGCCTGGGGTGCCGCGAGTACCAGTGGGGCGGAGCCAGAGTCCGCCGCAGACTCTGGGCTTGTAAGGTGCGCCCCTGCACACAGTCGGGCAGGCAGAAAGGTTTTTAGGTTTTGGGTTTTTTGGGCTTTTTGAATTTTTATTTATTTGGGGGTGCAGAGGGAGAGAATCTCAAGCAGACTTCCTGCTGAGTACAAGTGTGACCTGGGGCTCAATCCCACAACCCTTTGATACTGTGACCTGAGCCAAAACCATGAGTCAGACGCTGAGCCTCCCAGGTGCCCCGGGCAGGCAGTAAGTTTAAAGTGAATGCAAACTGGAGAAGATGTGCCTGCCCCCCACCCCCACACCCCTGCCCTCTGCTGGCTGGAAGGGAAGAATCCAAAGTAGGAGGCCTGGTGCCCGGGCTTGAGAATGCCAGACCGCATGAGGGGAGAGCAGGAAGCTGAGAGGCCGTCTGCTGTTGCGTTCCTCTGCTGAACCCTGGACATAGAGCGCACTGCTCTATTTGGGGATGGGGTGGCCAGTGCCGCCAGGCCCGGGCAGACTCTTGGTTCCACTGAGGTATTTAGCCACAGAGTTCCCAGGTTGTAGGACATGGCCATCCTCCGTGGGGAGCTGCAGCTCTCCCCAGGGTGATGGGACGTGGGCATTGCACACTCACCCCAGGGCCACTGGTGACTGAAGTGGAGGCCTGGAGAGCAAGGGAGGAAGAGGGACCAGGGAGGAAGAGAGTCCCTGGAGGGGAGGGTGTCATAATCCAGGCTGGAGCAGGGGGAACCTGGACGTGGGAGGGGACTTGCGATGGGCAGGCAGAGCCAGGTGCCAGCAGCCAGGCATGTTCTTTGTGAGAACAGCGGGGTCAATGGCGGGGACCTCAGAGTCCATGAGGAGTGAGGGGTGTGATTCTGGCCCACCCTGCCTTTTCACTCTTCCCCAGACCCCTTCTGGCAACCCCCACTAGCACTGCCCAACCCGGAGAAGATACTCCTTTGCCCCGCTTTGCACATCCCACCTGTAGGCGGCGTCTGTCCCTGAGCTGTCCTGGCAGGAGGGAAGACGAGGGTCTGTGATGGTTGGGGAAGGTGTCTGGACCTTCTTGGGTGTGTCCACACCAGCGCCTAGGATTGCGCTTGGAAGGTGAGGAAGATTCTAGCCCAGCTTTGCTTCTGTGGGTCCTGAACCCTAGTGTGAGGTGCCAGTGAGGGCAGATCCCAAGCAGCTGTCTCGTAAGGCTGTGACGTGAGCCTGATGAGAAGCCGGAGGGAAGGCACGTGCCCCATCTGGATGGGGTACCTGCCACTCAGGTCAGCTGACAGAGTTTGGATGAGATGGCTGAGTGTTAAGAGAATTAAATCACAAGTCTGAATTTTTCAGAAGTCGTCTTCCATTGGCCTGTCAGCCTTGGCCTTCAAGGTAGAGTTCACATTGCTCTTGGGGGACTCGGTGACTGGTGGGGCCAGGCCCGCGAGAACCACAAGTGCCAGCCTGGGCAGTCTGGGACTCACTGCCCGGGCTCTAGAGAGGGATTTTAGCTAGGGGCGAGACATGGTCAGACTATGATTTTAAAGATAAAGGAAAAACAAACTTGGGGAGCCCAAAGGAAGGCCTGAGTACTGAAAAATGGAAGGCAGCAGCCATGGCGGGAGCAGATGGGGGTGCCAGGGTCCTGTGGAAAGGGGCCCTGGCTCATTCCAGCCTCCCAAGAACACAAGCCACAACTCCCCATTTTTCAGAAGATGCCAATTACGTGAAATTTAATTTCACATAACATTAATTTAAATGTTGGCTCCGATTTTTAAAATCTGCCAGGCTGGTCATCAAAATGAACCCGCCGTCCCAGCTGTTGATTCTGCAGCCTAAAGGTGTGTGCGTGGCCCTTGAGGCCGAGACCTTTTTCCTCTCAAGAAGCAGCGGGAGGTGCGGCGCAGGTGCCTGCGTCTGGGCACTGCTGCGCTGTCCCCGTCCGCGCTGGTGGGAGAGCGCCTGGCACGCAGAAAGGTTCCAGGAGCCCTGCCGCTGATGCTCCTCTTACCTCTTGCAGTGGAGCGGAGGCGGAGGGACAAGATCAACAACTGGATCGTCCAACTTTCCAAAATCATTCCAGACTGTAACGCAGACAACAGCAAGACGGGAGCGGTAGGTGCCTCCCCTCCCCTCCCCCCCCCGCCCCGCGCTCCCACCCTGGCCCTCCAGACCCCCATACCGCCCGGGACAGGGCCCTTCCCCTTCGAGAAGGTCAGCCTGGCCTGGCCCCTGGGCTTGGGCAGGCACCATCCGGGGCCAGCTTGCGAGTGGCACTCACTGGCGCCCTTGCCCACCCCCCAGAGTAAAGGAGGGATCCTGTCAAAGGCCTGCGACTACATCCGGGAGCTGCGCCAGACCAACCAGCGCATGCAGGAGACCTTTAAGGAGGCCGAGCGGCTGCAGATGGACAATGAGCTCCTGAGGCAGCAGGTGAGGGGCGCGATGGGCGGGGCCGGGGCGGAGCCAGCCCAGGTGCGGGGAGCCAGCCCCTGGCTCCTCATCCCCTGGCGGGTCCCCCTGTCGTGTCATATGTGCCAGATCGAGGAGCTGAAGAACGAGAACGCCGTGCTCCGAGCCCAGCTGCAGCAGCACAACCTGGAGATGGTGGGCGAGAGCGCGCGGCAGTGACGCCCACCCCACTGCGCGGCGGGGGCCCCTCCGGCCCTGCCGCCCCTTCCCCAGCCCTTAGCACAGAGAGGGACAGACGCCCCTCCCCCAGCTGCGTTTTTTTATAGTAGATTTTTAACAAAACGGGGAGAAATAATGCATTTCTGTGGATAAGCACCCACTGCTCTCCTCAACTTGGGAAACGATATCCTCCCTCCCCCTCTGTCTGTCTCCCTTCTCCGGCCCCCATGAAGCCCCAGCACTTCTAGTGGTCTTGCCTGGAGGCACGAGGGAAGAGGACCGAGACCCTGCCATATCCTGCTGCCTCCTTGGTCTCTAGAGGTACTGAGACAGGGTGCTTTAGGGAAGGAGGGGAGTCTTTAGGGGGCCATCCCCGGGGCCTGGACCTACGCAGGGAGGCCATGTCCCACCCCACCTCTTGTTTCTGGATCCCTGCTCCCCTTTGAGTGCGTGTGTGTGTTTTAATTTTCTTTATGGAAAAGTGGACAAAAAATAGAGAGAGAGAGAGGTATTTAACTGCAATAAACTGGCCCCATGTGGCCCCGCCTTGTCTGTCTGTGTCTCTGTCCATCTTGGGTGTGGGGAGGGAGCCCGCCGTCCATGCAGAACTCCGTGAGGGCAACTCTGGGAGCATGGCCTCGGTGTGTGTGGCTGTGGACCCCGGTCTGTCGGTGGGTCAGATGGGTGGAGAAATTAAGGACTATCCCCTTTGAGGCTCCAGGTGCGCATATGTGGTGTGGGGGCGTGGGGCACTAGGGTCAAGGACATGTCTCATGTTTTCCGAGGAGAGGCTGGGGTCTCTCCTGTCATCTGTTACTAAAAACAGCACTGGCTTCTGACCCTGCCCTTAAGGGTTGAAGCCCTCCCCTCTGTACCAGCCAATGGTGGAGCCTGGCCTTGAGCCCCCCACCCCCAGGAAGGGCAGATGGCCAGGAAGCCGGGCTTGGCCCGGCAGCCTGTCGCCTCACCCCGTGGCTCTGGCGCCTGCACTGTGACCCCTGCCCCGGCTAGTGATGAAACCTGGCCTCAGCTGCGATGCGGTGCTGCCTGGGGCTGCTGGGGGACGCCGCTGCATCTCCCTGGGGCTGAGTGTGCAGCGTGGCCCTGTGCAACCCCCAGGACAGAGGCTGGTCCTCCTGCTCACCTGGCCCACCTCTCCACCTGCTCCCCATCCCAAATGCTCCCAACGGCTCCCAACTGGTCTGCCCCCTGACGGGCCCTGTCTCCCTTTACCCCTCTGACTAAGGCCGTTAGAGCAAAGATGTTTGGCGCAGGGGGCGGCCTGCACTTCCCAGACCCCACTCCCTCCACTTCCCTGGTTTCAAGTGGGCCTTGGCAAGCAGGTCAGGGCTGGGAGGAGTGTTCGTTCCTTGGCAGCATCACCCACAGGCCCTTAGGCTGGAGCTGACCCTGCCTGGGTGGTCCCCAAGTGAGTCAGGGAGGCAGCGGGCCAGAGGCCTGTCTTCGGAATCAGGGTTTGTGGTTCCCTGGACTACATGCACCCAGAGACGGCTCAGAGTTTGTGGGAGTGAGGTTGCCAGGTCAGGCCACCTGTCTCGTCTTTCCATCGGCGACGTGCTGGAGAACCAGCTCTCAAGAAAAAAGGCCCAGGTTTATAGAGTCAGCCAATGTCTAGGGTTGAAATATTCCCAGTGCCAAGGTGGGCCCTGTCTAGCACGTTCTCCTGTGCCCTCCTGTGCTTGAGGGGAGACAGCCAAATGGTGAGAACACAGGCCCCCGTGTCAGGCAGTTCAGGCTGTAGCACTAGCTCTAGCCTAGCTTTAACCCTAGCCCTGGCCTCCGACCGGGGGAGTTGAGCAGTGCCCCAGTCTCTTCCTACAGCTCCTAGAAAGTGAAGATGACAGGCTGGGCGCTGTGCTTAGAGGGAGCAGGGTCTGGGCAGCCAGGCCTCGGGGGGATTAGTGGCAAAGGAGGCAGCCGGGGTCCCTGAATGCAGAGCAGAGCCCAGCACAGGGCCGGCAGGAGCTGCTCGGAGGACAGGTGGCTGGGACGTGGGTCAGTACATCTGGCATAAAAGAGGCAGCGTCCAGTGTTAGTAACTAATGAATACTGCCGGCTCCTATGGGCAGAAGTTCCAAAGAAATTCTGATACTCAGGAAACCACCCCGCATGCTGGGGGCTTGTGCTGACACAAACTCGTACATCTAGCTGCCCAGTGTTTCCTGCTGGGATCTGCGCCCTGTGAGAGGGGAGTCTGAAGCAGTGGCCTGTAAGTGATGGCCAGCCTCCCAGGGGATGACATTGAGAAAGGGTGGGGAATAGGAGGTCACTTCACTCCTGCTCATCGACCGGTTCAACTTCTGGGTCAAAGGGGGAAATTCTTTTTCTGAGGTCAACCGGGTGATGCCCTGTCAGGGAAAGTGTTTCCCAGGTGGCCCTTCTGCCCCACCCCCAGACACACCTCTGCTAAGGGTGACATAACACTGTTCCCTGTCACTCTGTTCCCGCTTATCTCCCGTCTTGTCGGCGCCACTACCTTCTTGGAAATGAGTTAGGACAAAAGGGGCGGCGGGGGGCGGGGGGGCTTACCACCCCCGCCTCCTCCAAAAGCACCCATAAAAGCCACTGAAACGGGGGACCAGACACCACAGCCGGTCCTGAAACTAACAGCAGGACAACCTAACAGCCAGACAGACAGCACAATGATACTGAGCCCGCGGATCCAGGCTGCCGGCCTCCTGTTCCTCCTCCTGGCCAGTCTGGCCAGTGGCTCGGTTCTTCCACACCAGGTGAGTCCGCAGGGCCTGGATTCAGCTCAACGACCGAGACCACTGGAGAGCCAGGCCCTAGGGGGGGCAGTGCTGAGGGTAGCTGGAGACCCCTAAGCATGGGGCAGAGCTTACGGCAGGGCAAGGGGGGACGGGGAGTTGCCCAAAGTACAGAGCAGGGGGCCTGAGTATCAGGGACTGGAGGACCCAGACGAATTCCACAGCGGGCGGCGTGCCTGCTCCGTGCTAAGCCCAATTCTGGACAGTGGGGAGCGCCCCGCAAACAAAGAAGAGTTTTCCTCTTGCGGAGTTCACATCCCAGTCAGGGAATTAGTCCCTGGACCATCAAAACATAAATGAGATCATTGTGTCTTGGTAAATGCGCTCCATGGATAACAGAAAATGATGATGATACTAGAGGGACCAGGAGGGGTCAGGGGAGGACTTCAGATGGGATGAAGTGCTGGCGGCGAAGCGGGAGGCATTTGGTGAGAAAAAGAAATTTGACCTAGGACAGGGAGGATAAGAGAAAGGGACAGCAAGCAAAGGCCTGGGAGAGGGCAAGTGTGGTGAACGTCCCCAAGGATCAGAAGGTGTCATGAGTGAAGGGGACGGTACTTGGAGAGGAGATGGAGGAGGGGACCTGCCGAGTCTTGTGGACAACTGCGGAAGTACTGACTTAGCTCCACGCGCAAGGGGAGCCCCCCAGGCTTTTAAGCTGACTGATAAGGCATGGGGAACACAATGTATGCGGCAAGACCCAGGAAGCCTTGTTCCAGGTGGTGGCAGCAAGCCAGGGAGGGTGACATTCCCAAGGAGAGTAGCTGTGGAGAGAGGAGACAGATCTGGGGCGTCTATGGGAAGAGCTGTGTGAGCAAGCGGGAGAAAAGGCCAGACCATGGGGCAGCTCCTAGGATACCCAGGGAGCCGCAGGACACCGACCCTTGGGGAGGAGCTGGTGTGTAGGGGCAAGTCTGAGAGCTCCGCTGGGCCCTGGCCATCCTCACCACCCCTTCTGCTCCCGCAGACAAGACAGCTTACAGCCCTTCAAGCCCAGGACACAGCCGGAGCTGAGGCTGGCTTGACGGTAAGAGCACCTGCAACCCCCCTTCCAGGCCTCCCCAGCCCTTGCCTGGGCCCAAGGTCCGCTCACTCTCCCTTCTTCCCCACAGCCCACGCTCCTGAGGCTGAGACGAGACACCCACTTCCCCATCTGCCTGTTCTGCTGCAACTGCTGTAAGCGATCAAAGTGTGGCTTTTGCTGCAAGACATAGAGCCTCCCCGGCCTGCCCCCTCATCCTCCCCGACCCTCGTATTTATCTGCCTTGCCTTCCAACCCTCTGTGACCAGACTTGGAATAAAATGGTTCTGTCTGTTGTTTTCCACACTAGAGTGTCTGTTGTCTTTTCTTCCTGCCTGAGGCCTATGCCAGAGGCTTCTTCTGGCCCCTATTTGGTCCAGGTGTGTGGGGTTGGTGCGTACTGGGGTCGGCACTGAGGTTTGGTGAAGGAGATCTGTTTCCTGCGCTTCCCTTCCTTCCCCTCTTCAGAAGACCTGAAACCTATGTCGCAACAGCAGGAGCTAGAAGTTAAACCAGGTGTCCTCTCCCTAAATAAAGCCTTCTTGAAACAAGGGTGGCAAATTCAGTGACCTCACAAGCATTCTCAGAGTAAGGTCCGGGGAACCCCCAGCAGGGCTCCACCAGGTGGAAACCACTAGAATGTCCTGTACCTTTCTCACTCCTGTCGCAGGTCAACAGGCTCTGTGACGTGGGATCCACATCATCACTCTGACAGGAACAGGCTATGTGCCCGTGTGCCTTGTGCTTTCCCAATATCCTGGTCTCCATTTCTAAGAGTTTCTAAGACATGGAGCAGCTAGAAACAGAACCCACGTAAACAAAATTTCTGGGGGGAGTCCTCAATAATTTTGCGGAGTAGAAAGGGGTCCTGACACCAAAAAGTCTGAGAACCACTGGCTTTCCGAGCAGGCACAGTGAGGGATGAGGGATGCTGGCTGGGCACAATGAGGGATGCTGGCTGGGTTTCAGAGGACCACGGTAAGAGGCATCCACTCGGTAAGGACATACCACCCTGCGAGACACTCAGGAGAAGACTGCTTACCTCCCCAAGGGGTTAAGTTCCCCCCCATTCTTCTTGAAACCATGTCCCTCTCAATGTATCCCATTTCCCCACTTTTGACAGAAACAGAGACAATGCATTTTACTGTCTTCTTAGCGCCTAAGAAAACGTCAGCACTAGCAAGGCAATAAACGGCCTTGGCTATTTGGGCCCGGTGAGGAATATCAATGAGGAGGCCTGGGTTAAACCATGAGAGGGACCGGGAGTCGGGCTTGTCACACCCAAAGAACTAGAAAAGTCTTCAGTGTTCAGCTCATCGGGCCGTGTGACTGCTAATGAGTCATGAGTTGAACTCTGTGTCCCCCACCCTCCCAAATTTAAATGTGGAGGCCCTAACACCCAGTACCTATGACTGTGACTTGATTTAGAGGTAGGGTCTTTATAGAGATAGTCAAGTTAAAATGAGGTCAGTAGGGTGGGCCCTGATCCAAGAGGACTGCTGTCCTTGTAAAAAGCAGGGATTTGGACTCAGAGGTCTGTCTGCAGGGAGAAGACTGTGTGAACATGAAGACCGTCATCTAGAAGCTGAGCTGAGGAGCCTAGAACAGATCCTTCCCCCACCCCCAGCTCTCAGAAGGACCAACCCTGCCAACCTCGATGTCAGACCATGGCCTCCAGCACCGTGAGACCATAAATTCTGTTTTGTAATCCACCCAGTCTGTGGTACCCTGTCACACCTGGTTTTGAAGGCTTGGCTGGATGGGAGCATTGGCTACCCCTTTGGCCAGGCACAGGCCCTCCAGTGCCCCATCCTCCTGGGGCCTGGGGACCTGGGATTGCAGATTTCAGTGACAGTGGCCCCACACTGGCCTGTGCATCCTGCCCCCAGAGACAGCCTACGGTTCACACCTAGAGAGGTGATGGGCCCCCAAACTGTGCAGGCCCAAGACTCCAAGGGGGTTGGCATTGAGGTTGAAGGCTGTGACATAGGAGCACTCCAGGATCTCAGTGGCCTCCTCCAAAGCCCAGGCACCAGGGCCCTCTCTTCTCTAGGACCCAGGCGTTCAAGCCCCACCCTGCTCTCAATGGGCCTTTGTCCCTGTCTGGGAAAGGCACGGGCAGAGTCTGACATCATGGAGCCTGAGGTGGGGGTGGCACTCCCCCTCCCCCTCCATCCAGCCTTCTCTGACTCCACACACTTGGGTCTGAGGGATTTCCCTGCCCTTCACCCTCCCCACCCTGGTGAGGTTCTCCCCTGGGAGAAAGGACCCCCCCCCGCCAACTCCCCGAAAACCACTCTGGCCTAAAGGACAGAAGATACCCCAATGTGACTGAGCAGCTCATGGTCAAACCATTACTACACTTGGTCACAGTACCATGGCTCCCTCCATCGCCCCCCCACACGAGCACCTTGCAAAGGTCAAGACCAAGGGGAACAGTTGGGCTGCGGGGAGGGAGGCATTGTAAAGTCGGGAATCTGTCAAGCATCGTGCTTCATAAGCCCCGCTGGGCACCTGGCACTGTTCTAGGGGACCGAGGGTGAAGCAGACAAGCAGGCAGAAACCCAGTCCTCTGGGAGCTCCCATACTAGTGGGGAAGGAGGGCCCCCGGAGTGCGGTCGGCAAATGCACAGAGGCCTGTGGAAGGAGAGGGCAGCATTTGAACGGAAGGGCTTGGTGTGGTGAGAGGGGCAGGGCAGGCTCCAGAGGAAGTGGCATCTGGGCTGAGAGCCTAATCGATGTGCCCGGCTATGGCCTATGGCAGAATGGGGTACAGGATGGGGTGGGGAGGCCTGTCCAGGAGGAAGGAGCAAGTGCACATGTCGCCAGTCAGAAGATGCCTCTGGCTATTTGAGGAACAATGTGTGCACCCACCCTGTGGTTTTGAAGCTTAGCCTGCTGCCAGGAGCCATTCTACAAACAGGTTAGAAATCAGCCAGCAAAGCCCTTATCTTCTTGGAGATCATGTTCTCGTGAGAGGAGACAATCAATGCATAAGTTCATTTCCGATGGCAAGAAGAGTCTGGAAAAGAGACCAGGATGTGGGCACCAAACATGATCCAGGGACGTGATTCAAGAGAGGGTGGAGGCGACGCTGAAGCCAAGAGTGGGCAGGTCCTCTCTCCTGCTCGGCTCCTCAGTGGCCTCTTTGGTCTAAGGTCATACCTGTCCCGGCCACTAAGATTCCCTAGATGCTGAGAACCATGCTTTTGTTTCTTAGCCTGAGACTTCCAGAGATACTAGAAGACCCTCCCAGGGACCCAGGACCAGGGTGCACAGTGATGGAGGAGGGAGAGCAAGTGAAGCTGCCTCCCCCCATCCCCTCCAGGAAGGAGCTAGTAGAACCCAGGCATCAGACTGCCCAGTTCCAGCAGTGGTGACAAGGGCCCCTTTGTGCCCCCCTCCCTCGGGGGCAGGGAGGAGCTGGGCCCTGGAGGCAGGCGGCCCCTGGCACCCGGGGGGAGGGGACGGGCTTGCAAGTGGGGGCCTGGACCCTAGGAGGCCAGGGGACTGTGAGCGGGGCTGGTGGAGCAGAGGGACAGAAGCAAGAACATCCAAGTGAGTACTCAGCCGAGAGGGGCCGGCAACCCGGTGGAGAGCGGAGGATCGGGGCTGAGAGGGTGGGGCAAAGGGGGCCCAGAAGCACGTGCGAGGCAAGGTGCTCTGGGCCATGGATGGTCACCGGGAGCTGCCACAAGTTTAGGATGGGGCAGCGTGCTGCTCAGGACAGCTCAAGGAATGGGCTGGGACCGTGGCAGGGACAGTGACCGGGCTTAGGGAATGAACCACAGAAAGGAAGAACACAGGGGTCTTCTCAGCATCCCTGGGGTCTGCAGAAACAGCTGCCCTGGGGCTCCTGAATTTGGGGCAGACTAGGGAGGGGACGGTGGTCTGGGGCTAGAAGAGGAGCAGAGGGATAGATCGGGATCCTGCCATCTGTGAGGGGGCAGGGGCAGAGAGCTGTGGGGGCTGAGAGCTGCGAGTGAGGCTGTGTTAGCACTGGGGCGCACGACAGGTGTGTGTGTGTGTGTGTGTGTGTGTGTGCACATGTGCACGCACGTACCTCCCCTGGGTGAGCTTCCATCTACATCAGCGTTCCTCAGCCTTGTTTTCATTATATTCCACTAGGGCACAATTTTAGAGCTCTTTTTCCTAATCCCATTCCCACCGTGAAATTTTACGACCACAGACGTACAGTGTTTGTGTTTATGAACTGTGGCCCTTCAGAGAGTCACAGCTCACCCTTAACAGCTAAGACGAGAACCAGTCTTTGCCCCCATTACAAATAGGTGGGTTGCCCGCTTACATCCCAGGTGTGCCCAGGCCCGGTAACCGGCCCTCCCAGGGGCCCCGTCCCCTCCTGTCACAGTGTGTCCAACTGCCTGTATCCAGGTGGGTCTGTCCTCGGCCACTCCCTGGTGTGTGTGTGTGCACGGGTCTGTGCGTCTTTGTGAGCACGTGTGTGCCTGAGTGCCCATGTCAGCCCCATGGTGTGGAGGGCAGGAGGCAGGACAGTGCAGGGGTGCCTCTGGACTGTGTGTGGGGGGCAGTCTGTGGGTGCAGGGGGCTCGCTGCCCTGCCCGGGTGTGTGCCTGCGTCGCTATTGTGTGAGCCTGTTCCTTCTGGTTGGGTCTAGATCTGTCACATTTCAGACCGGCATTTGCATGTGTCTGACTATGCATGCGTCCGTGTCCGTGGGAAGAGGGCGGTGTAGGCCAGGCAAGGCAGCCACTTGAAACCATGTCTTTGACCTTGGGGCGACCCACAGAGCAGCCGGGTGCCAGTGACTCATAAACTCCCAACCCCAAGGTCCTTCCTGGCCCTGCTCCGAGCCCAGCCAGGACCACCCGACTCTTCTTTCATCTCACCTACCTCTAGAAGTCCCCCAGGATGAGGCACCCTTCACTTCTTCCCTGAGGGAACAGGGCTCTTTTGTACCGGGCCCTGGCCTCTGTTGAGGGTGGGGACAGCAGGGGCCATCTGTGGGGTGGGAGAGGGCGGCAGGAATTCCCGCGGCATGTTGGGAATGCTGATGCTGTGAAACCCAGTCATTGATGGGCTGGGTCCCTGCCCGCCACCCCCAGCCCTCCGCCGTGGGACATCTGCTCCCTCACCCCACTCACCACATGGCCTGCTTCACCCCCCACCCCAACGCGCTGCTGCTCCCCCTTCCTCCCCAAAGTTCTTCGCAATCACAACTTGGGGGCGGGCAGGCCATGACTACAGAGTAGCTTCCAGGCTATGTGGGAGCGTCCCCAGCATCCCCAGGCAGCGGAGACCACGTGGGCAGCCTCACAGCGGGCCACCACTCAGAGCGGACGCAGAGAGAGGGCGGCTGGCCGGGGCTACACCTGTCTGGCTCTCATTCCAGGTCGGCTGGCCTCCAGGTCGAAGGCGTTCCCAACTCAGGGAGACTGAGGTGAGGGGCAGGGTTCCAACTTCTCTTTCCCCCTGGTTTCCCCTGCTTCCTGCAGCCGGTCCAGCCCTGGCTCTGTCCTTACTTTCTGGAGATGCCCCGGGGGGGCATGATGGCGATGAAGATAATTATCCACATGTCATTACGAAGTGGTGGTTAAGTGTGCAGACCTGGAGCTTGGCAAATGGGGTTTGAATCCCAACTCTGCCACTTACCAGCTGTGTGGCCTTGGGCAAATGCCTTAACATCTCTGGACCGCAGCTATAAAATGCGGGGTCTAACTGCCACTTTCTCAAAGGGACCAAATGAATTAATACAGCGGAGTCAAGCATTAGGGCCTGGGGCATGGTCAATACATTAGAAATGTTTGTAATTCCAAATAATGATACCAGCAGTAGCCAACTTCTGAACAGGCCCCCTCCTGAAGCCTTACCAGGGGCACCCTTCACTTCTTCCCCGTGCCTTTAGTGCTCTCCTCTCCCCTCTCCAGCTGTCGCTCACTTGCTGGACAAAATGATTTTCCTCACGACCCTGCCTCTGTTTTGGATTATGATTTCAGGTAAGGACTAGGGGTGCAGGGGATCCTGGGGCTTTGGCCTCTAAGCGGGCTGGGGCTATTTCTGTGGGTCCCTGCAGCCTCCAGGGGGGTGATGGAAGGTGATAGGAGTTGTGTGCCTTTAAGGGTGGGGCGTGATGACCTGGGAAGGACATGTCGCTCCACCTCAGTGGTCCTGCTTGCCCACAGCCTCTCGTGGTGGTCACTGGGGTGCCTGGATGCCCTCATCCATCTCTGCCTTCGAGGGCACATGCGTCTCCATCCCCTGCCGCTTCGACTTCCCCGACGAGCTGCGGCCGGCCGTGGTGCATGGCGTCTGGTACTTCAACAGCCCCTACCCAAAAAACTACCCCCCAGTGGTCTTCAAGTCTCGAACCCAAGTCGTGCACGAGAGTTTCCAGGGCCGCAGCCGCCTCCTGGGGGACCTTGGCCTGCGTAACTGCACCCTTCTGCTCAGCAGCCTCAGCCCGGAGCTGGGCGGCAAGTACTACTTCCGCGGGGACCTAGGGGGCTACAACCAATACACCTTCTCGGAGCACAGTGTTCTGGATATCATCAGTGAGTCCCCAGAGCGCCTGCGCGCGGAGGGTGGGGGTGGCACCAAGTTTTTCCCGCCTTTCCAGGGAGGTTGGGGATGGCCAGGCCCGAGGTTTCTCAGTCTGGCCTGGGGTACACACCCCCCACACCCACACAGAGGAGGAAGATGAGAGAAACAGACAAAGCAGGGTCCCCAAACAGTCTTGCTGCCCTCAGAGGAGAAAACGAGGGTTCTTCCTCTTCTTCTAAAAACAACTGGAAGAAAAGCAGTGGGGCCCAGGGGTTAGAGGTAAGGCCTCTGGATTCCTGGGTTGTCTGGGTAACTAATGGCATATTACTTACTGTCTCTGGACCTTGTTTTCCTCCTCTGTAAAATGGGGATAAGACTAGCACTTACAGCTCAATGAGTGAATCCTTGTGGGGTGCTCCGAGCTGCGCCTGGCTCTGGGTGACCAGTGCTCGGGGACACTGTGGACATACTGCTCTCAGACAGTCTGAATTTTTAAGAGAAACCAGAACTGCCTGTTTTTCTGTGAAATCTCCTAATTCCTAAACATTGGCTGCTGATTCTGATTTTTAAAAACAAATCCTAAATTTAGGCCAAAGAGCATGCAGTTCTGGGCCAGATTTGTCAATCAGAGCAGGGCACGCCGCCCAATTTCCAAGAGGCCCTATAGCATGGAGCCCCTAGATTCCCGTTCCCCATCTGCATGGAGTTCTCATGAGCCAGATCACAGCCCCAATGCAGAAAGAGACCCCACTGGCACAGCCAGACATAGATCTCCAAGACATCACACACACACACGCACGCACACTGACATATGTGACAGGAAAATAAACCAAAGCAGACATGGGAAAGGAGAGAAATTTCTTGAGGAGGAAGCCGGAGTGAGTTTGAAGTTCATTTCTACTCCACACTAGCTGTGGCTCCAGTTTCATCATCTAAAAACTGAGCAAAGTAATGTTACCCTCCTTCTAGCTTGGCTGGAAGGACTGGCAAGGGAACCACTGTCAAGTATTCAGCCCATTATACTGTGATTTTCATTATTACACGTCTGTGGTCAGATGAGGAGGGCCTCCAGGTGAAGGGTATCCAGGGAGAGAGAAGGTTGTAGGGAATTCTTTTGGGGAGGGGACCGGGAACCGAGAACGCTTCCTCGACCCTTTTGTTCCCTCCCTCTCATCTAGACACCCCCAACATCGTGGTTCCCCCAGAGGTGGTCGCAGGCTCTGAAGTGGAGGTGAGCTGCATGGTGCCAGACAACTGCCCGGAGCTGCGCCCGGAGCTGAGCTGGCTGGGCCACGAAGGGCTGGGGGAGCCCACCGTGCTGGGTCGGCTGCGCGAGGACGAGGGCACCTGGGTGCAGGTGTCGCTGCTACATTTCGTGCCCACTAGGGAGGCCAACGGCCACCGGCTGGGCTGCCAGGCCTCTTTCCCCAACACCACCCTGCAGTTCGAGGGCTACGCCAGCCTGGACGTCAAGTGTGAGCCTGGGGACTGGGCGGGGGGCGGGGCGGGGAGCAGGGCGGGGGGCGCGGTCTGCGGCCCGAGCCCGCTGACACCCGCCCCCTCCTCTTGTCGCGGGCCTTAGACCCCCCGGTGATCGTGGAAATGAACGCCTCGGTGGAGGCCATCGAGGGCTCGCACGTCAGCCTGCTCTGCGGGGCGGACAGCAACCCGCTGCCGCTGCTGACCTGGATGAGGGACGGCACGGTGCTCCGGGAGGCCGTGGCCGAAAGCCTGTTCTTGGATCTGGAAGAGGTGACCGCCGCGGAGGACGGCGTCTACGCCTGCCTGGCAGAGAACGCCTACGGCCAGGACAACGGCACCGTGGAGCTCAGCGTCATGTGTGAGTGGCCCCGGTGTCCGGCACTGGCTGGACAGAGGAGGGGACAAACAGAGGAGGGGAAACCGGCGCCCGCCTGCCCAGCTGGGCGGGGGCGGGGCCGGGAGCTGGGCCGGGAGCGGGGGCGGGGGCGGGCGGATGCGGGCGGGCCCACCCGAGCACCGCCAAGGTTGAGGCCAAGGTGGAGTGGAGGGCTGCAGGTTGAGGCCAAGGTGGAGTGGAGGGCTGCAGGTCAGGGCGTTCCCTCCTGCGTCCCACAAGTATCTGATGAACACCTACTGCGCACCACTCTTCTCCCCACGGCGAGGTGGGAAGACGGATGGGTCCCTGCCGCGCAGGAATGCCGGTGAAACTCTGACCAGCCGGGTCTGGGAGTGGATCTGGGCCCTGGAAATCCGCATTTCCCAATGAGCCCCCTTGCAGTTGCAGGCAAAGGGACAAGGGACCCCAGACCTCACCCAGCCCCTCGCCAGCTGTTACGTTCTGGAGTCCCCCGCGGGACTGACTGGTCAGATAGGGTTCTTTGTTAGGAACCAAGGAGAGGTCATTCATTCATTCACTCATTCACAAATATTTATTGAGGCAAAATGCCCAGGCCTGTGGATAATAATAATGAGAGCTGCCGCCAGCATCCACTCAGCAGTTTCTGAGTGCCTTCCACAAATACTCTTCCCCCGGACATCCCCACGGCTAGCCGCGACCCTCCTCTTCTCATCTCCGGGAAGCCTTCCCTCACCATCCTAGTTAAAACTCCAACTACCCTGATTTCCCATCACCATGTTTGTTTCTCCCCAAAGCCCATATCCCCGTCTAGCCAACTACATTTATTTATTAACACAGTGTCCACTCACGTGGTTAGGAATCTTCATCTCACCTTGCTCAGGCTAACTCAGCTCCTGTCATTTAGGTTCTCCGTGACTCCTGTGAGGTTGGGACTATTATTAAGCTCATTTTGCAGATAAGAGAAATGAGGCCCGGAGAGGTTAGGGCGTGGGTACAGGCACAGCTGGGGAGGGGTAGAGCTGGGATTCGAGCACAGCGGGCTGGCCGCAGAGTCTCTGTTCTTATAAATAGGATAGCCGGACAGGGATTATCTGAACCATCGGAGCCGGTGTGCTCAGATTGGGGTATATAGGGTCACATTGGGGATGGGAGTTAGCTGGCAGAAGAGGCACCCTTGGCTTCTGACCATCGCTCCCCCCGCCGTCCTGCCCCTCCCAGATGCACCCCGGAAGCCGATGGTGAACGGGACGATGGTGGCTGTGGAGGGGGAGACGGTCTCCATCTTGTGCTCCACACAGAGCAACCCGGATCCTATTCTCACCATCTTCAAGGAGAAGCAGATTCTGGCCACGGTCATCTACGAGAGCGAGCTGCAGCTTGAGCTGCCTGCCGTCACTCCCGAGGATGACGGAGAGTACTGGTGTGTGGCTGAGAACCAGTATGGCCAGAGGGCCACCACCTTCAACCTGTCCGTGGAGTGTGAGTACCCCCCCGCTCCTCTCCCCTTGTCCTGCCGGAACCGGGCTGGACTTCATGTCCTTCCTCATTCCCCGCCTTAGTGGGTGGTTCATTGGGGGCGCATGGGTCGCTGGGAAGCATTCACGCATTCCAGCCAAGGGTCAGCTTTACCCCAGCAGATGAGAATGGGCAAGGTAGGGAAGCTGAATCCACAGCAACAAATTGAAAGTCCCACCTGAGAGTACTGTGTTTCCACATCCTGGGATGCGCTTTTAACCAAGAAGATTTCTGGATCCTGTGGTCTCTGCCCCCTTTGCAACCACCAATAACCAGGACATCTAACCCTTGTGTTGCATTGCTATGTACCAGGCATTGCTAGAAGCTTTGTATGGGGACCCATTCATTTCAACCACATGACATTCCCAGGATGGAGGTTCTGTTACTGTCTCCAGTTTCCAGAGAAGCAAACGGAGGCTCAGAGAGGTTATGCCATTACCCAAGGTCACACAGCCAGAGAACGGTTCACATCCAGACAGTCTGTCTCCACTGTTCTGCCGAGATGACCTCATCCTGTTGTTACATCAGAATACACTGATGGAGCTGTTGCTATGTGCCAAGGGCAGCGTGACTGTGGGGAACGTGGGGGAGAGGACCAAGAGGACACCAAGCTGATGAACAGGTGGAGTTTAGCCAGAGAAATGGGATGGGAGGGATGTATGTAGAAAGCTTGGAAGTCTTGGAAATGAAGCTTATCATTCCACTGGCAACCAGCAGCTGTCCCAACCTCTTCACTGATGACACGGCCAACACCCCCACCCCAACCCCACCCCCCGCGGCCATGCAGGGCTGTAGCCCCCAGTGAGTGGTTTCCACTCCCTCTCCTGCAGCAGCTCCCTCTGGAATGTCACCCCTATGTGGCCATCTCCTCTGCTTCCTCTTCAGCTCCTGCCTGGTTTCTGGCACTAGTTTCCAGACCTGACCAGTCCCTGCCTCCGTTATTCTACCTCCAGTCCCCACCCCCCAGGTTTGCCAGAAGGTAGTGAGCACCACCTAGACTCAGTACTCTGAATGTGGTAATAATCAGTACGTGGCAGAGACAGGCTATTTCGAGTGCCACCTTCCAAGGCAAAGGGATGACCACACACTGCTGTGCTAACCTTTCACTCTGGAGCACACTCCCTCCCAGCCCCTGCTCGCTCGCAGTACCCAAGGCAATCATGCATTGTGGGGTTCTGCTTTCTCCATCCTTGCCTCCTGGGCTAGCTTCCTCCTTCTGCTACACCCCTTTTCCCTGTCACACCCCAAGCCAGTGGCCTCATAAGTCAGAGGGTCAGAGAGCCCCCTGAGAATCGGGTAGAAACCCCTGAGCCCGAAGACCATAGGGTCTCACTTACATTGGAGTCACAGGCTCTCCTGGACAGTGAGAGGGGTGGCAGCAAATGGTCATTCATGGTATCCTCTGGGCAGGACCCTGCAGTGTTCTTCTCCTGAGCCCGTGTGGTCACTCTGTGAAGCAGGTACACGTTATCATCATCCCCTCTTTGACGGAGCAGAAGACAAAGGTCAGAATCCCCCAAGACCATGCAGCTCAGAGGGTCAGTCATAGCCAGGAGTCTTTTGGACTTTTCTCTGGCACAGCTCTTAAACCCCTGGCTGCTTTGCTGCTCTGCAGCCCGCGGCGCCCAAGGACTCACCTAATCAGGCTTCTTTTTGGAAACAAATCAATGGATTTGGAGTGGAAGGCCTTCAGCCTGCTGGAGCCGAGGAGTAGCTGTGGAAGGCCTTCAGCCTGCTGGAGCCGAGGAGCAGCTGTGCCACCCCACCGGCCCTTGCCCCACCTGCTGAGCCCTGCCAGCTTCACCCAGGCCTGGGTCACAGGTGTGCCCTATGGCAGGGCGGCCTCAGGCTTCTGGCCACGGCATCCCTCAGGCTCCTCTCTGTCCCTGAAGTCCATGTCCCCTCGCACCAGGGATTTGGTGCCCTCTGACAATGGCAGGTGCTCCTAGAGCGGGGCATCCTTCTGACCCATTGAGCCAGGGCCCAGCATGGTCAGGGACATGCGGCAAGGCTCTCGCCTCTACTGAGTGCTTGCACTCAGGGGACTGGTCTGAGCCCTCGGCGCACGCTGACCTATTTTGGTCTCATCACAACATGATTGTGAGGGACTGTTCTTCAACCCAGTTTAAGAAAGAAACAGAAGTGTGAGCTGGTGTCCAGCAGCAGACAGAGCTGAACCCACCTGGGTCAGAATCCCTGCTCTGTCTTCATCCTGCGGCGGCATGATCCCAGACAAGTGACTTCACTTTTGCAGAGCCTCTCCACTGAAAAACGGGTATATGATAACCATAGCTGACCCCAAAGAAGGCTGTGAAGAGTCTGGAAGTTATGCTGAATGCCCACATTGCCTGACACCATTTGCTCCGAAAATCATTTCCCACTAATCTCTCCCTTGGACTCCAGGCTCCTGGCCCTCCTGGAGTTCCTGTGGCCAAGGCTTTGCTCACATGCTCCCCCTGCTGGAATGGTTCCATTTATCGCATCCTGAATCCTTGGGAAGGATGTTAAGCCAAATGGCCTGATCAGGGCCAGTAAATGGCAGAGCTGGGCTCTGCCAAAGCTGTCGCACCCCAAACTCCCCATTCTTTGTGGGACTGGGGGTTTGTATAGGGTCAGTCAGGGTTCCCCAGGTCTCCCCGGCTGCCTGCAAAGCTGCGGAGATACTGAGCACATGGAGGCAGGGTGGTGGCAAGGGGTTGAGGGCGGATGCTGTCCCTGGAGCAGAGGGGTGCGGTCTTGAATGAAAGGGTTTCTAAAAAAATGTAACAGCTGTTGGTTCGGGTTTGTCATTATTCTGCAGGGTGTTAATTCATTAACACTACAACAAGGCATAGTGCATGTTTGCCTGTACAGATTTCGGGCTATATATTTTTAAATTACTAGATTTAGATGCAAGTACACATTGAGGTTCCAACTGGAACCATCTCAAGCTCGAATCGGGTCACGTGACTCCCTGGCCCGTCACTGTTACTTGCATATTCTTTTTTTTTTTTTTTTTTTTACCGGAAACTGGAAGTAAATGGCGGTAGGTGGCCCAAGGGTCTTTTGGCCATTGTGTAGGGGGTTTCTGGTCGGAGCTGAGAACCAGAGCTCAGTCTAGAGTGAGCAGACTCCAGTGCTGGATTCTTCAGGAAGGGAGAGAACATGGTTTTGAAAAGCAACATTCTGTGTTCTATTATATTATCATATTTTAGAAAATGAAAGAAACCAACACCCCCCCAAAAGTCCCCCACAAAACCCAGACCAGTACCATTTTTGTAATACGTCAGCAAAGGAGAGCTCAGCACAGTGACCTTGGGTGGAGGATGGGGGTTGGTGCCAGTGGCAGTGGAAGAGCCCAGGACAGAGGGACAGTCAGGGTGCAAAGGGGCTTGAGGGAGTCAGCAGGGGCATCTGCAGGTGTCCAGGGAGGGGAGCCGGCAGGATTCTGTAGCCCATGGCAGTCTTCGCAGAGCTCCGCTATGTGAAAGGTGGGTTCTAAGGATGGGGATGGAGAGTAGGCAGAGCGAGAACCAGTCTTGACAGCAGCAAGAGCCCAGCCATGTGGGTATCTCACATGGGTAGGGATAAGTTCTGGGGAGCAAAACCCAAGCAGGACTAACCAGCGAATGGTTAGTGAAGCGAGGCACAATTTCTGTGAGTCGTCAAAAAAGATATCATCTGAGTAGAGCCCCGGGCACAGAGGGAGGGACTGAGTTCAGCAGGTGTTAGGGGAGTGTTCCAGGGTGAGGGAGAATCTCCAAGACCCTGAGCTGGGAAGAAGCTCCATGAGCTTTAGAAAGACTGAGGAGGCCAGTGTGACAGGTCAGGAGCCATGGCAAGAGAAGACCCGTGCGGCTGTGTCCCGCGGGGCCTTGCCAAGCCAGGGAAAGAATTTGGGTATCATTGTCAGTGACCTGGGGGCAACGGAAGGAGGGTTTTGAGCAGGGAGCCTCGTGATCTCATTTGTTTGACAAGGTGAACAAAGAGAGGGGGCCTGAGGTAGTGTGAAGGGGGAAATGCAGCTTGTCTCATCTCCCAGACAGCTACCACCTGCTCCGCCACAGAGTCCCCTGAGGCTCCACCTCCAGTTGGCGCCAATCCCCTGAGTCCTGGTCCTTTTGCTCCTGCAGTTGCCCCCATGATCCTCCTGGAGTCCCACTGTGCAGCAGCCCGGGACACGGTGCAGTGCCTGTGCGTGGTGAAATCCAACCCGGAGCCGTCCGTGGCTTTCGAGCTGCCCTCACGGAACGTGACTGTGAATGAGACTGAGCGGGAGTTTGTGTACTCGGAGCGCAGTGGCCTCCTGCTCACCAGCATCCTCACGCTGCGGGGTCAGACCCAGGCCCCGCCCCGGGTCATTTGCACGGCCCACAACCTCTACGGCACCAAGAGCCTGGAGCTGCCCTTCCAGGGAGCCCGTGAGTGCTGTGGGGGGGGGGGGGGCGGGGGGCCACAGAGGTGGACGGGGCTTCTCTTGGATCCAGGCTTCCCTCCCCGAGGCTGACCATCAGCCACCCAGCGTGGGTCGGGCGACGCAGGTGGAGGAGGTGGTAAAGATGCCCTTTCCAGTTGGTAAGAAGAGGCTTCCCTGGGTTTGCCTGTGCTTCATGGGCCTCTCCTGGACCGTCTGGCCACTAAGCCCTCCGGGCCAGTCAGGCAGTGCAAGGCTGTGCCAGCTCTGGACACGTTTTCACCATCATCTCTGCCCCAGCCCATCTCCCAAGACCCCGAGTGTCCTCACTATCACCAGCATTCCTGAGGGTGTCTGGGTCTCTGTCCTCAGACCGCCTGATGTGGGCCAAGATCGGCCCCGTGGGAGCCGTGGTAGCCTTTGCCATCCTAATTGCCATCGTCTGCTACATCACCCAGACACGCAGAAAGTGAGTGGCTTGCCAGGGCTCATCTGGGGGGTTGGGGACTCTCCCGGGGCTGGGGAGGCGGGGAGATCAGTTAGAGGTAGCAGGTGGCCAAGCCAGGGCAGCCCTGTCTGTGTTCAGGAGGGCGATTCTACTCTGTGCATGTTTGGCTGCATGGAGGAGAGAGGCTCCTGCTAACATTTCGGGGTGGGCCAGTGCCTGGGCTGGGCACTTTCCCCTGTTGGTTACCCGGTCCCCACGTTCTGTGGCCACAGCCCCTTGCCCTCTAGGAACCCTCCTGCACACGCTCCAGTGCAGTGGGGGAGAGCCAGAGACCCCTGGCTCATAGCCACGGGGCCAGTCACTGTTGGTTTCAGGGCCTGGGTGCTTACACACATCATCTCTGGCAAAAGGACACTCCCCAGCCCCAGACCACCCCCCACAACAACTCTGCTATTCTCCCTCCTTGTGGCACACACATCAGCTTCCCTGAAAACAAATTTATCCTTCTGCTCCATGTCCTGGCAGCAAGAGGGGAGGACAGAGCCAGAGCACATGAGAAGAACCCCAAGAAACTAAGTTGGGGTCCCCAAAAGTTGCAGAGGCCAGGAACCTGATGGAGGGATGGGCACAGGTGACAGGAAGAGGCTGGTCATTCTGGAAATGACCAGAAGGGGCCATCTATGCCGTCTTAGAGAGATGGGTGGGAACTGCCCTGGGGTCCGTTGAGCCAAACTCCTCAGGTAGATGGGGTGCAGAAAGGGAGCGGAGAGGGAGGCCTGGGACTCCTGCTGGGGCTGATGTGTCCTGCCCTGCAGAAAGAACGTGACAGAGAGCCCCAGCTTCTCGGCGGGGGACAACCCCCCAGTTCTGTTCAGCAGCGACTTCCGCATCTCTGGGGCACCAGAGAAATATGAGGTGAGGGCCGGAGCCTTGTGGCTCCAGAGTAGCTGGAAAACCTGGGTGCTGGGGACCCTGAGGGCCTGGGAGGGCCTGGGAGGCTAAGGGACAGCGGGGAGGCTGGCCCCTTCAGAAGGGAAAGGGAGGAAGCGTGGAGGGCGGGCTGCACCCGGGCCGGGAGGGGTGCTCAGACTGAGGCTGGGATGGGGGCTGAGGGGCTCAGCAGAGGGCAGCACCCGGGTCTATGACTGCATTTCCTTCTCCAATAGTCCAGAGAGGTCTCTACCCTGGAATGAGCGCCCCAGGAGGTAGGATCCAGGGAGCTCAGTGTGCCTGCCTCTGGGCCCTTGTGGGCCTCGGGGTTGGCGTGCATGTGTGTGTGTTCTCGTCAGGTGTCCAGGATGTTCCCTGGCTAAGTCTGGCCCTGCCCAGCTCTCCTGGCTTTGTCTATTCTGGCATGTTGCTGCTCCCTTCTGTCTGTGGTCACTGTCCCATGTCTGTGTCCAAAGACCCCATGTAGGGGTGGGGGCGGGGTGGAGCACAGGACAGGGAAGATGAAGTCACCCCTGCAGGATCTCCCAGACTGAGGAGGGAAGTCACCCCAAAACGAAACATGGGAGAAGGTCATATGGAACCAGGCACTTACACATTTAGGAAGGCGGGATCCCAACCGAGTGACTTTATTCTGACAAGACGCTATGGGTTGAATCGCCTGTGCCCCAAATCCTTACGTTGAAGAGGTCTTCCTGGACACACTGAATTTGTGAGTGATTCTCAGGCTTAGCAATGAAGAGGCTGTCGTGCGTGGGCGCACCAGCATGGGCAAAGGCCCCAGGCTGCACCGGTGGGCCTTGAGAAAGGAGGTCTACACGGAGCTTTGGGACTTGACTTTGGAGCTGTGGGGGTGAATGTGACTGCAGCTGTTGGACCTGGAAAAGATGGAACAAGACTCTTCTATTGGGCTCTTTCTGTTTGCAGAGTGAGAGGCGACTGGGATCTGAGAGGAGGCTGCTGGGCCTTCGCGGGGAGCCCCCAGAGCTGGACCTGAGCTATTCTCACTCGGACCTGGGCAAACGACCCACCAAGGACAGCTACACCCTGACGGAGGAGCTGGCCGAGTATGCTGAAATCCGTGTCAAGTGAGGGAGTTGGGGGCCGCCTGTGCGGCCACCCCTCCCTCAGGACCCTCACTGGCCCCTACTGGTTATGGGCTCCCTTGCTCCCCAGAGTGGAGGGGGCTGGGGCTGTCAAGGAAGGGGGCAGGTGACAGTGAGGTCCTAGGCGCCTGGCCTCCCCTCCTTCCCAGCCGTCCCCGGCCCGGCCAGCACCCACCCCACACTGTGGCTCCTCTCTAACCTCCTTTAACCTCATGTCTGGAGGGGAGCTCCGTCTGTCCGTCCATGTTATTTATTGCTACCCCCTGCCTGGTCTCCTGCCCCCACACCCGGCCCCAGGGCCTGTCCAGAGGGACATGAAATAAATGCCACGAAGCCAACCACTTGTCTAGATCCTGATGGTTCCTGATCCATCCTAGTGAAGCCTGCTGCCCCTCTCCTCACCCTCTGCGAGGTCCTGGGCAGGGACAAAGGCCCAGGAATTCTAGCCCCGAGTCCAAGGCCACTACCTTGGCTGGCAGCTGTGGGCTGGGTCTGGCCCCTTCACTCACTCACATCCCCTCACGCCCCCTGCCGGTCGGGGTGTTTCGTGAGCCTGCGCTGATTTGACCGCCATCCCTCACACTCACGCCGTATTTCACAGCCTCAGCCTTCCCAACTTTACTTTTTTTGGTTTAAGAAACATTAAGTAGGCACCAGCTGTGTACAGAGCCCCTTCAGGAAGCTCAGGCCATCTGGGGTAAGGAATGGGACAAGGCCGCGATGATGACACTGGAGCTCAGAGAAGCTAGGGGATTTTCCTAGGGCCCCAGAGCTAGCAAATAGAGTGGCCAGGCCCTGGACACCATTATTCTCTTTTCCCTAACCCCTGTTGGCAATCTGAAGAGGGCCAGACTCTCTGGTATGAATGATATTAATAACTAAGAGTTGTTATGTGCCCCATGGTTCTACCTGATCTACATTATTAATCTCCACTTCCCTTCCCTAACTAGCATGACAATGGCTCTCAAAGTGGGGTCCCACACCAGCAGCATCCATATCAACTGGGAACTCGTTAGAAAGGCACATTCTTGGGCACCTGGGTGGCTCAGTGGGTTAAGCGTCTGCCTTCAGCTCAGGTCATGATCTCCAGAGTCCTGGAATTGAGCCCCACGGTGGGCTCCCTGCTCGGTGAGGAGTCTGCTTCTCCCTCTTCCTCTTCCCGCCAATGCCTGCCGTTCATGTGTGCTCTATCTCAAATAAATAAATAAAAATCTTAAAAAAAAAAAAAAAAGGAAAGAAAGAAAGGCCCATTCTCAAGTTCCCATGCCAGATGGCAGGAGCCCCAAACTCGTTTTGACAAGTCCTCCAGGTGATTCTGATGCATGAATGTTTGAGAACCTAGAGAAGCTGAGGTCCCCCAGGTGGTAACTGCACAGCCCCGACTTGAGCCCAGAGCCCAGAGCTCTCCCACCGTGCGCCCCGCCGTCTTGGTGAGAAGCACCTGAGCTCACCGGCCCAAGAGCACTGAGGGAACCCTGAGAGTAGAGTTGCCGTTTGGGAGTGGCTCCTGAATAGGGCTGTTTCCCCCTGGTTTTTGAAGAGGGCAGAGGATACCACAGAGGCCATAGTGGAGACTGAGGGCAGGACTCACCAAACCACGTGGGCAGGGAAGGTGGTGAGGACACCTTGGCTGGAATGGGAGGTCGACTTGCAGGACAAGAGCTGTGGGTGCTAGTGGGGTTGGGAGTGGCCAGGAGGGGACTGACCCCAAGGCCTGCCCGGGCTCTTTCCTGGTGGGACTCTATCCTGTAGAGAGGAAGACATTGAATCAAGGACTTCATGCACAACGCCCGACTGCAACCCGTGACACCTGCTCCCGGGACCAGGGCAAGGGGGGCTTTCAGAGCACAGAATGGAGGTGTGTCTGGGGGTCTCAGGAGCCAGGGAGGTGTCCCACTGACAGGAAATCCCACAGGGACACTGTGTGTGAAGGCTCTAAGTGGGAACATATTTGGCAAAATTTCAGGCGCTGAAAATAAGGCCAAACAGTGGTCCAGGATTGGGCAGAATCTAGTAGGGGCTGCCCAGCAGCTGCGGAAGCAGTCCCCACCGGATGCATATGCATGGGGACCCCGCCCTGACACACCTGTCTTCTGACAACAGACCCTGGCTCCAGCAGGTCTGGCCTGGGAGGAATGCTCCTAAGGACTTCGCCCTGAGGAGCAGAGCAGTGTCAATAATGAGAGACTCCGGTAACCCTGTGCTGCTCAAAGCGCCACCGGAGCGCCATGCTGATGAGCCCGCTGATCCCGGGAGGAGGGCAGAGCAACTTTTACCTGCATACGTATGTTCAACTCAGCACTTACCAGAACAAAAGGACACCTGCATGCCAAAAGGGTGATTTTTTTTTTTTTAAATAAAAACTTAGGAGGAGACTAAGCTTAAAAATAAGTCAAGTGATTGATTTAAAGAGATGTATGAAATAAAGTTTCACAGATAGGACAAAAGTGATGAGGGAGCAGGAGGCTGGCTGAGGACAAAGCAAGAGCTGGCGCCTTGCACCCCCCCTTCACCCTTTCCCCTCCAGAAGTGTAGCATCCCTCAGGCAGCCCTGACTGCCATGAACAATAAGCAAATAGTTAACTTGCAGAGCTCACAATCCTGCTAGACAGGAGTCTCCCTTGGCTTACAAATGTCCTAAATCTCACTAACAAAGACGATTGATAGCAGGATTGTGAGACCCCACCAAAAAGTCTCCCAAAGATCTTAATGTTAATGGCTGGTCTAAAGACAACATTGATCCAGCAGCAAGGGCAAGGCCTCCGGCAGGCCTGGAACATCCTGGCACCTTGTAGTCCCTCTTTAGCACATGAAAACTCCACTGACACCTCCCTTCCCCTCACCTTCCCCCAACCGCAGGGTACATAACCTGCCATCCCTCACAACCCGGGGCAGCAGCTCTTCCTGCCCACGGGTCCTGTCCCCGTGCTTTAATAAACCACCATTTTGCACCAAAGATGTCTCAATAATTCTTTCTTGGTCATCGGCTCTGGACCTCAGCCCACCAAACCTCACCTAGGTTCTATAACTTCATCATATGGACTCTGAGCTTCGGTGCAAAATTGGTGAGTACTTTCTTTCCATTTACTCTGATTTCAGGGGCTTTTCAAGGAGTATGGTCTTATTGGAACACTTGCATGTCAATTGCTCAGGCTGTAATCCTCTAGCCCGTGGCTACTCTACGGGGAGGAGAGCGTCTGCCTTTTGGCTGTAAGCTAGTACCCTGGCCGGAATGGCAATAAGACCATTGATGGCCTCACTCTATTCCTGTTCTTATAGAAAGTTGTCTCTCTTGGGCACGGGACAGCCAACTAAGTCACCAGGACAGCTGCCAATCTTAAGACTCCCGTGTGAGGTTTCCTCCTGAATGATCTAATGTGATCCCCTCCACATGCCCGGTCTAGCCACTTCTGGCCGCGGGACCTCCACTGGGAGCCGGCCGAAACCAGCACCCGATTGAATTAAAACGCAACCGGGGACCGTTTCCTAGGGAAGTTGGCTGTAAGGACCACATGTGTTGGAATGTCGCTTAGACCATTGTGGATTTCAGTCTTTACTGTTTCTCGGCAGTGTCTTCTGCAAACAGCCTAAAGCTATGAAATTGAGTAATTTCCCCTTGCCAAAACTTCTCTAGCATTTCCATGGGTTAATATGGCAAAACAGTATGCAGTCTTCAGGACATACGATGGCATGGCACAAGCATTTTAGTCCATTCACCAGGCACCCATCAGCAGCCTAGGATGTGATGGGGAAGTGGAGGGACGCCGGCACCCCTCCAGGGCCTTTTATGGCAGGAATGTCTTCCCAGGGAAGGCAGGATGGTGATCAATAGCGATATCTTGAGGGACGCCTCTGGTCGCTTTTGACACACAGGAACCTCTGACATATCCTGCGTGGGACGCTACCCAGGAGTCAGGGGGGATTTGGTAATGGACCTTCATTACTTTTCTGGAAGCATGGCCTCAGTAGGCTTCTTCAGTTCCCAAGGACTCTACCTTGGGGTGCCTTTTAACCCACTGGAAATAATTTGGATTGCAAAACGTAGGAAAGGACTGAGCTCCTGTAACACTGCATGGCCTCAGTGGGATCTATCAGATCTCCTCTGCAGGAAACAGGGCAAATGGACCTAGGATACCTTCACCGCTCCTACCTAGGCCTTTATTGCTCTATACCAGGACCCCAGACTAAGGGGCTTTTGCGGAATGTGTTTGCCCAAATGAGTCAGCTAGTAATCTTTCTCCTGACATATTCGATGATAATTACGTAAATAAGCCTTCTTCTAGTAAACCCAGGTTGCTGGGCCATCCCTAGCAAAGGGGACTCTGGCTTTATTTCTCTGTTTCTCTTAATAGATGTGGGGGCTTCTCCCTCACTCACGTCCCGTGTTAATGGCTATAACTGGAGCCAACTGGGGTTGGTCTAACTCGAGACAGAGACTATAAGGAATATTCCCAAGCAGCTGCCGAAACTCTCTTTGTTTCAGGGAAGTTTCCCTGTGTTCTCTGGCCTGACTTGGACTGCCTAACCCCTTCCCCCTTGCTGGTGAGAAAGCATGGCGTCTGCTCCTCTGTTGGGGCTTATGAGCTCTGAAACCGGGAATCTTTTCTCTGCCTCCTGGCAGCACTTTGTTTCCTCTGTTTTCCCCTTCTGTTTCTGTACCAACGCGCGTGCAACCTGCATGACTAGCCTCTAGATCATGCACCACAGCTCCTTCTCTCTTCACTGTCAAGGAGCAAGAAGAGAACCCCCTGGACCTAACACCCACTCCAGATCTTCCCACGCATGTCTCAGGTAAACATTCAAATTGGAGTGGGCCCAGGTGGAATGTAAATCGCTATTGGAACTAAGTTAAATTTGTTGGTTTAATTAAGAAAGACGTGTCTTTTGAGTTATCAGCAGTAAATGTAAAACTTTGAAGTTTACTGAAGGTCAAGTAAGCTCATGTTATTTATTAAAATTTGTTAACAAAGAAATGACTAAACTGATGGTTAATTGTCTGTCTCAAAGTTCTAATGGGTAATTGCTGAAGTAGCTTTCAAAGTCTTTGGTAACCTGAAAGTTTTAAAGTTTTGCTTGGATGACAAATGGAATTAAATTGTGGACATCTAGGTTTTAACCAAACAGGATAAAATGCTAAGTCGTTAATTACTGAATGTAGGTTTGTGCTTTTGACTTCTTTTTTTTTTTTTTTTTAAAGATTTTATTTATTTATTTATTTGACAGAGAGAAATCACAAGTAGATGGAGAGGCAGACAGAGAAAGACAGAGGGAAGCAGGCTCCCCGCTGAGCAGAGAGCCCGATGCGGGACTCGATCCCAGCACCCTGAGATCATGACCTGAGCCGAAGGCAGCGGCTTAAACCACTGAGCCACCCAGGCGCCCCTGTGCTTTTGACTTCTTACTGCAAAGAAACTAAGAGTATTTAAATCTGTTGGTAAACTTGTTTTCCACATAACTGATTCATAAATTTGCCACCTGAAGAATTCTGTTGTAGCAGTTCACAATTGGTTAATAACTAAAGGTGTTTCTAAGAATACAAAGTTCTGCTTAGTGTAACTAAGACTGATGGAAATAAAGGGAAACTCTGTATGTAGGAAAGTAGGAGATATGTAAGAAAGATTTAAGGAATGGGAATACATTTTGTTGAAGGTAAAGGAAGGTAATTTTGTCCTAAATGAGATGGTTGTTTAGAAGGAAATGACTTGGGACAAAACCTGAATACAAAGGAAAGTTGTAGAAGGTTTGTGAAGGGAAATCTTCAGAAAAGGAATTTTAGCTATAGTCAAGAATGAACGAAGATTGAAATGAATGGGTTTTAAAGGTACATTGGTACAAGACTGAAATTCTCTGTTCAAAAGGACAATGTTTTCTTAGATCAATTGATCTGCTGTTAAGAAAATGTAAATGGTTTTCTCTTTGCCTGCCCAGAAAAACGAGTTTCTATGTTTTGTTTATCAGGTGTTTGACATCCCTAATTATATTTAGCATGTGCTTTAAAACTTTCTAAGATTTTAGCAAATGTTGACAAGATTTAAATCATAAATCTCTTTAACTCAGGCTTTTCCTTGGTATGTGAAGTTGCTCATGAAGTACTACTGAACCAATGATAAACCTTGGGTTACATTTGGGAAAATGCTATAACTATTCTAGAGATTCTACGCACTTCCTAAAGTTTTAACGTTTTGAGAGATCATCGCTTGATACTGTAATTATGGAAATGTTATGTATCACAGAAATAACCTGATTTCCTTGCAGCTAAATTGTAAACTCCCGTGTCTCTTTAGCTCTAACCATATCCATTCTGAGTTTTTGTCATTTATAATTGTTTTAATTCTCTTGTAAAATGAGTTTTATCTTCAAGGAGATTCCTATAAAGGACTTTCAGGACAAATACAGATATTTGATATACTTGAAAATCCTAAAACTGAAATGGGTAAGAATTTCCAAAACGGACTAAAGCCGCATTCACCAGAATTAGTAATATGGGACTAAATGAACTAAAAGATTATAGTGTTGTGTCTCTTAATGTTTTGTCTTACTTTAGATATTGCTGGTTCTTTCTACTGTTTGCTCTTCCAGACTAGGGATACTTTTTCCTTAAGTTATCTGTAACTTACAGAGATGTAAAAGTATTGATTTGCAAACAAATCAAAGCATTCAAATTTTCTCTCTATCTGAACCCTCTGAAACCAAAAGGTCTCAGTAAGTATTCTTTCTTCCATGGCAATCAGTCATTTGCATAAGTTCAATAAGAATCTGTTCTCCTTGTAACAGGAAAGAATTGGAAACACGGGTTATTTTACCAAGGCTTTGACTGGGATGTCATATTTGAAAAGACTCAGATATGACCAGACAGCTTTAAGGAACTAAGGTTGACCTTGTGAAACCTGGAGCCATAAAGCCCCTTGGGACTGTTGGCCTGATACCTTGCTTACAGAGTTCCCAGCAGCCTCACCAGGTGAGTAAAGAATGTCACTCTTTGGTAGGTGCAGTCTCGGGAAGAGGAATTCGCCCAAAGGTATTGCAGGCATGCCTCATGGCAAGTACAGGGCTTGGCTTCTGGCCCGGAGAGGCTACTAAAAGTTCAACCTAGAGATTCCTTATACAAAGTTCCAGCAAAGCAGATTCTAAAAGATCTATTGATCACACTCCCTGTTCTTGCTGAGCTTATGTAAATAATTAGGCCAAGTTTGTTAAAACTGGACTTGTTTCACAAGTGAATTAGTCCTGATTTGGCTATCTCTGGAAATGAGGGTTATTTTAGAGAGAAAAATTGTTTTAGTAACACCTTTATGGATGTTAAATTCTAGATTTGATTGTCTTTAAATGTTTGTTTACCTAAGCTAAACAATTTGAGGTAAACTTCAGAGAAGTTGCACAATAGCTTCTTTAGTCGATCTTACTGTTTTGTGGGGATATTAGCAGACCCCACGGCACATGATTAAACAACTGGAATAATAAAATTGCCTAAAAGCCAACCTATTGCACTCCATAGGATTAACTATGGACTTGTGGAAACAATGGATGACCCCACTTTCTTTATGAGTGGATTGAATGATCCAAGGGAGATTCCTGTCTAGCAGGATTGTGAGCTCTGCAAGTTAACTATTTGCTTATTGTTCATGGCAGTCAGGGCTGCCTGAGGGATGCTACACTTCTGGAGGGGAAAGGGTGAAGGGGGGGTGCAAGGCGCCAGCTCTTGCTTTGTCCTCAGCCAGCCTCCTGCTCCCTCATCAATAGGCAAACCTCTAAAAAGTTTAGGAAAAATGAAGTGATCTGAGGCAAGATCATCTCATAGGAGGGACAAATTTTTGGTGATGACATACGAGGAGGACCAAAATTCAGGAGTATCACATTCCACCCCTCTCCTGGACTCCCCCAGAATTCATCTGTTCCAGCAAAACATGTTTATTGAGCACCTACTCTGTGCCAGGACTATGCTGGGCTTTAGGGCTATCACAGGGGCCAAGAAGAAACACTCTCTGACCTTGTGGAGCTGACATTCTGTGGAACGGACAGATTACAATCAGATAAACAAGTGTTGGTCAGATAGTGAGTGTGCTAAGAAGGAAATTAAGCAGGCGAGAACGGAAAGCGCTCGGCAAGGCTGCTGTTTTAGAGCATTTGAGTAGAGAGCAGAAGGAAGCAAGGGAGGGAATTCTGTCCCTTTCTGGAGAATGTAGAAAAGCCAAGATCAGGTGCAAAGGCCCATGATGGGAAGGTACTTGATATGCTCAGAAACAAGGAGGGAACCAGCATGCCTGGAGGTGGCTGGTAAACAGAGCAGTTGCCCAAGGGTGCCTGATCACAGAAGGCCCTGTAGGTTAGGACTCAGGCTTTTACTCAGAGTGAACTGGGCTGTCAGGGAGGGTGATACATGCAGGAATGTTTCGGAGGGGCTGAGGTTTCTAGGACCCTGCTTGTAGCTGTGGGGATAATGAGCTCAGCAGGTGCAGGCAGAGGGATCAGAAGGCAAAGAGAGAGGAAGTGGAGATGGTGAGAGGGGACAGGTCAGGACCTGTTTTGTAAGAGGAGCTGATGGAGCTTGCTAAAGCTGGAGGGAGGGAAAGAAGAAGTCCAAGATAGCCACTTCCTCAGCTGCCCAAGATGGTGGAAGGAACAATGTTGTGGAGAATACAAGTGTGCTCTACTCCAGTCCTTCTCCCTTGCTGGCTCTCCTGGCTGGCACCTCTCCCTTGGGAAATGATGAGCCGAGGAAGAGTCAGAACCCATGGTACAGTGCTTCAGAGAGGTGGGGACAGGTGCACAAGAGGACCTCTGTCTGGGCTTGAGTAGAGGTGAGCAGGTCTTGTGTTGGCAGAGACAGGCCACCCTGTGTAGGAAGGAGGATGCCCGGGCACCAGGCCAGGGTCATGACAATATGGATCTCCTTTCCCTCTTCTCCCGCCAACCTCCCAGGTGCCCCCTGGCTGAGACAAGCCATTGGTGGCCCCCAGTCCCATTCTGAGGACAGTGTCTGTGGCAGGCACCTCTCTTATCCTCATGATGAAAGGGCTCCAGGCCAGGGCCGGCTATTCCAAAGCCTCTCCCTGGGCCAGGGTGGGGGACTCACAGCACTACTCTGGAGCAGCCAAGCCTGGGTTCAGCCAAGCCTGAACCCATCTCCTGGGTTCAAACTGCGTCCTGGGGAGGGGGCTCCGAGGGGTCACATGGCTCACAGGGGGCACCTAGTTGCCTGGTTCCACTGCTTCCCCAGTGGGAGGGGATGTCACCCCAAATGGTGGTCACCCACCATAGAAGAGTAGGCATACCACCCAATGTCAATTACAGGAAGAATTGTCAATTACAGGCCTCAGTGGAAGAATCATCAACAGGAAGGAATCACCGATGGCAGAAAGGATTTTAGAACGCTTGGTCACCCAAAATGGAGACCATCTACATCTTTGGAGGAAAAGATGGAAGGATGAGTAAAGGCACCAAAGTTACAGAGTCCTGCTTCCACCCTGGCCTCTTCCATTAGCCCTTGGCCTCCAGAAATCAAGGCACATCTGTGAGCCTATTGCCCAGTTTCCTCTTGTTAGAAGACAGCAATGCCTGGAGTTATGCCAGCAGAGACCTTAGGCCCTCCTTCTAGGTGATGATCAGGGATTTAAGTCCCAAGTGGGTCTCCTGTCAGAGACCTTTGGGACCCTGTTCCCCAGCTGGAGTCCCCATTGAGATTGCTGGGGATTTTAACTATTGATTTTGAAATAATTATAGAATCACAGGAAGTTGCAAAAATAGTAGTTTTAATTTCGAAATAATTATAGATTCACAGGAAGTTGCACAGATAGAATAGAGTTCTGGTGTGTCCATGTCTTACACAATGTCTTACACAATGATGGTATAGTATGAAAACCAGGAGTGTGGCATTAGTACAGTGTGGGTACAGTTCCAAGTCCTTTGATCACATGTCTAGATGTATGTGACTATCACTGCCAGCAAGATCCAGAATTTGTCCCTTACTACAAGGCTTTTCCTTGTAGTCAAACCTACTTCCTTTTGCCCCTGGCAACCAGCAATCTGTTTTCCATCTCTATCATTTTGTCATTTCAGGAATGTTATATAAAAGGAATCAAATGGTGCATGACCTTTTGAGGTTGACCTTTTTTTCCTTAGTATAATGCCCTTCAGAATCATTAACGATATTGTGCCCTGCTCTTGCTGCTCCATGGTATGGATGGATCACAATTTAACTCTTCCCTTACTAAGGGGCATGCTGGTTGTTGCCAGTTTTTGGCTATTACAAATAAAGCTGCTGTGAACAATTGTGTAAAGGTTTGTATGTGGACATAAGTTTTCATTTTGGGGGGATAAACACCTAGGAATGCAATTGATGAGTCACATGGTAGATGTATTTTGTTTATTTTTCAAAAAACCCACAACCTAATGTTCTGGAGTGGCTGTAGCATTTATATTCTTAGCAGCAACGTATAAATGATCCAGTTTCACTGTATCTGTCACTGATACGTGGTATCATTGCTAGTTTTTTATTTTGGCTGTTCTAATAGCTATGTAGTGATATCTTACCATGGTCTTGATTTGCATTTCACTGATGGCTAGTGATGTTGATCATCTCTTTATGTATTTATTAGCCATCTGTGTATCCCCTTTGATGAAATGTCTCTTCAGGACTTTAGCCCGTTTTCTAATTGCCCATACAATCCACTTACTTACAGTGTACACTTCAGTGGTTTTATGCTCACAGTGGTTTATATTCACAAAGTTGTGCAAACATCAACACAATCAACTGAGCCAGTCAGGCACCTCCAACCACAATCAATTTTAAAACATTTCATCACCCCCAAAATAAACCCATGCGCATTAGCAGTCACCTCCCATTTCCTCCCAGGACCCCCACCCCAGCTCTAGGCAATCATTAAATCTACTTTGCATCTCTATAGATTTTCCTTTTCTAGACATTTCATATAAATGGAATCGCATAATATGTGGTCTTTTGTGATCAGCTTCTTTCACTTAATGTTTCCATGTTCAGCTGTGTGGTAGTATCTATCAGTACTTTATTTCTTTTTATTGTCAAAAAATTTATTATGTGGATTTACCACGTTTTCTTTATCCATTCATCATTTGAAGGACACCCGGGCTTTTCCTATTTTTTGCCTTTTATAAATAACGCCACTATGCACATTTGTGTTCAAATTTCTGGATGGTTATGTTTTTCTCTTGGGCATATACCTAGGAGTGGAAGTGCAGAGTTATACGGCAATTCTACATTTAACCTTCTGAGGAACTGTTTTGAGATTGTTTTCCAAAGTGGGTGGAGAATTTTACACTCCTACCAGCAATATATAAAAGATTCAGTTACAGCACATCCTTTCCAGCATTTTATATATATATATATTTTTTTTTTAAAGATTTTATTTATTTATCAGAGAGAGAGGGGGAGAGAGCGAGCACAGGCAGACAGAAAGGCAGGCAGAGGCAGAGGGAGAAGCAGGCGTCCTGCCTAGCAAGGAGCCCGATGCGGGACTCGATCCCAGGACGCTGGGATCATGACCTGAGCCGAAGGCAGCCGCTCAACCAACTGAGCCACCCAGGCGTCCCTCCAGCATTTTATATTGCCACTGTTTTTTATTTTAGCTAACAATAATAGGTGTGTGGTACTATTACCTCATTGTGGTCATAATTTGTATTTCTCTAAAGGCTAGTGATTCTTGAGCATCTTTTTATTTTATGTATTTATTTTTTATTATTAGTTTCAGGGGTAGAATTCAGTGATTCTTCAGTTGCATTCAACACCCAGTGTGAACATCTTTTATATGATTATTTTCCATCTATATATCCATCCACCTTCATGGAAATGTCTCCTCATGTCTTTTGCCCATTGTGAAAATTACTGAAGAAAAACCTCACTAAAACGGAGCAGGGAGGCTAGAAGGGGAAATTGAAAGGGGGAGCCATACAACTCAATGTCAATTACATGAAACATGGTTAACTACAAACCCCAAAAAAAGAATTCTCAACAGGTAAGAATCTTCAATGTACAGGCCCCAAGTGGAGAAAAGATGAGCATTTCACCTCCTATAAGAAATCAACGACCACTGCAACTCATCCTATGAGAAACACTTATCACCCTGGACTTGTGTTTTTCTCCAACAGACTTTTGTTCCCAACAACTCCTTTTAACTTCCTTGTCCATAAAATAACGTTCCTCTCCTTTGTTGCATTTACCTGTGGTTTTACCATAGCTTGCTTGTACACTGCAATTCTGTTATTCCCGAATAAACTAATTTTTGCTGGTAAAACAACTTACTGGTTTATTTGGCGGATTAACACCATCTTCTAATTTGATTGATTTTTTTTTTAATGTTGAGTTTTGAGAGTTCTTTATATATATGCATTCTAGGTATGCACATATTCTCTTCAAGTCTGTAGTTGGTCTTTCATTGTCTTAACAAGGTCTTTTACAGAGCAAAACAAAACAAAACAAAACAAAAACCAAACAAATTTTCAATTTTGATGAAGTTCAATTTATAGATTTTTGGGGTTATGCTTTTGGTGTCATGTCTAGGAATGCTTCATCAGGCCCTATTCCCAAAGATTTCCCCCCATGTTACCTTCTAAAAGTTTTATAGTTAGCTGTTTTGTACACAAATCTGTGATCCACACTTTGAACTCCTTTTTGTATAAAGTGTGAGATTTGGGTTGAGGTTCATGTTTTTGCTTATGGATATAGCCAATTGCTCCAGCAACATTTGTTGAAAAGACTTACATTTCTTCCACTGGATTCCTTTTGCTTCTTTTTAAAAAATTAGTTGGCCACATGTGTGTTCTCTAGTTCATTCAGCTGACCTATGTATTTATTCCCCCCACCAGTACCACACAGTTTTGATTACTGGATTTACTTTAAAATAAGCTTTGAAATCAGGGTAGAGTGACCACCCCATTATTCTTCTTCAGAAATATTCTATCTAGGAGCGCTTCAGTGGCTCAGTCAGTTGAACGACTGACTCTTGATTTCAGCTCAAGTCATGATCTCAGGGTCCTGGGATCGAGCACCCTATCAGGCTCCATGATCAGCAGTGAGTCTGCTTGAGGATTCTCTCCCTCTGCCTCTCCCCTGCTCATGCACATGTTCTTTCTCTAAAATAAATAAATAAATCTTTAAAAAAATAATCTATTCTAGTTCTCTTTCTATATAAACTTCAGAGTAATCTTGTCTATAGCTACACAAATGTTTGCTAGGATTTTGAAAGTAGTTGCATGAAATCTGCTTGTCAACTTTGGGAGAATTGACATCTTTATTGTATTTAGTCTTCCAGTTCATGAATCTGGTATTTATTTAGGTTTTCTTTTATTGTTTCAGCATTGTTTTATCATTTTCAGTATGCAAGTCTTATATAGGTTTTGTTAAATTTATTACATCTAATTATTTCTTTTTAAAAAGCCATTATAAATGGAAGTGTATTTTACATTTTAGCTTTCATGTGCTCATTGTCAATATTAAAAAAAGTTACTAATTTTTGTGTTGATCGTGTATTCTGTAACCTGGCTAAACTTCCAGTACTATACTGAGTAGAGTGGTGACAGTTGGGCATCCTAGCCTTGTTCCCAATCTGCAGGGGGAAAGTATTCAGTCTTTCAGTGTAGACATATCACCTTCAGGTTTTTGTTTTGTTTTGTTTTGTTTTGTTTTAAAGGTTAGTTATAGATGGTCAAGTTGAGGAATTTCCTCTCTGTTCCTGGTTTCCAGAGAGTTCTTTTCATAAACAGCTGTTGAATTTTGTCGAATGTTTTTTTCCTACAACAATTTATATGATCATCTGATTTTTCTTCTTTATCCTATTAACGTATTACATTGTTTGATTTTCAAATAGTGAATCAGTTTTGCGTCCCTGGAATAATAGTCACTTGGTCATAGTGTATAATTCTTTTCATATATTGCTGAATTCTATCTGCTAGTATTTGGTAAAATTTTTTGTCCCCCATATTCATGAGGAATATTGGTCTGTAGTATTCCTTTATACTGCTTTGTCTTTTATATCTGTTTATTTGTTTGTATCAGGGTAATCCTGGCTTCAGAGAATGAGTTAAGAAGTGTTCCCTCTCCTATTTTCTGGAAGAGATTATGTTGAATTGGTGTTACGTCTTCAAACATTAGCTTGAATTCTCCAGTAAAGCCATATGTGCCTGGAGATTTTTTTTTTCACATTTTCAATGATCTCAGTAGTTATAGGGCTATTAAAATTACCTAACTGAGGGGCACCTGGCTGGCTCTGTTGGTAATGCATCTGCCTTTGGCTCGGGTCATGATCCTGGGGTCCTGGGATCAAGCCCTGCATTAGGTTTTCTGCTCAGCTGGGAATCTGCTTGTTCCTCTCCCTCTGCCCTGCTTGTGCTTTTTATCTCTCAAATAAATAAATAAAATCTTTAAAAAACACAAAAATTACCTAATTGACATTTGGTGAGTTGTGGTAGTTTGTATTTTTTGAGGAATTGATCCATTTAATCTTTATTTTGGAATTTATGTGCATAGACTTGTTCATAGTATTCCCTTATTATCTTTTTGATGTCTGCAGGACCTCTCATGACGAATTGATGTTAACAATTTGTCTTCTCTCTTTTTTTGTCAGTCTTGCTAGAGATTTGTCAGCTTTATTGGTCTTTTCATGAAATAGACATTTAATTATCTCTATTATTTCTCTGTTTTCTGTTTCATTGATTTCTGCCTTTGTACTTATTATTTCCTTTCTTATGCTTGCTTTGGGTTTATTTTTCTCTTATTTTCTAGCTTCTAGAGATGGAACCTTATATTGTTCATTTGAGGCTTTTCTTCTTCTTCTTTTTTTAAAAGATTTATTTATTTGAAAGAGAGAGCGTGGAAGCCGGAGGAGGGGCAAAGGGAGAGGTAGAGAGAGAGAATCTGAAGCAAACTCCCTACTGAGTGTGGAGCCTGACGTAGGTTCAATACCATGACCCTGAGATCATGACTTGAACTGAAATCAAGATTCAGAAGCTTAACTTACTGAGCCTACTTAAGCAGGTGCCTCTGAAGCTTTTCGTCTTTTAATGTAAGCATTCGATGTTATAAATTTCCCTCCTGAACTTAGCTGTGCCTTACAAAATTTGATAAGTTCTATTTTCATTTTCTTTCAGTTCAATTTTTTTTTTTTTTTTTTACATTTCTCTTGAGACTTCCTCTTTGACCCATAGATTATTTAAAATTGTGCTGTTTAGTTTCCAACTCTTTGGAGATTTTCCTGTTATTGATTTCTAGTTTGATTCCATTGTACTTAAAGAATATACTCTACAAGATTTTAATTATTTCAAAATTTTTAAATTTTTAAATTTTCAAAAATTTTAAGTTTTTGTTTCTATCCCTACATACATATTGACTGTTATGTGTCTTGTCATAGATTTCTTTGGGCTTATCTTGTTTGAGATTAATTCAGCTTCTTGAATCTGATGTATGGGTTTGTTTGTTTGTTTCATCGAATGAGGGATATTAGCTCTTCAAATGTTTTCTCAGCCTCACCCTCTTTCTCCTCTCCTTCTGAGACTCCAATGACTTTAATGTTAGATCTTCTGTCATACTAGCCATACATGCCCCCGAGGCTCTGTTCATTTATTTATTTATTTTTTTAGTTTATTTTCTCTCTCTTGTTCAAATTGGTTAAATCCTATTGGTCTACGTCCCATTTCAGTGATGTTATTTCTATAATCCCCATTCTGCAGTAGAGCCCATTCGTTAAGGTTTTCATTTCACTTGTCGTATTTTTTTAGTTCTAAAATTTCCTTTTGATTCTTCTTTATGTCTTCTTTCTTTGCTGACACTCTCTATTTTTTCACTTGTTTCAAGTATGTTTGTAATTGCTCACTGAAGCATTTTTATAATGGCTGCTTTAAAATATTTGTCAGATAATTCCAACATCTGTGTCATCTTGGTGTTTATGTCTGTTGATTATATTCCCACATTCAGTTTGAGAACTTCCTGGTTCTTAGTGTGCCATGTGATTTACAACTGAAATCTGGCCATTTGGGGTATTATTTATGGGACTGGATCTTATTTAAATTTGTGCTATTTAGGGGCACCTGGGTGGCTCAGTTGTTAAGCGTCTGCCTTTGGCTCGGGTCATGATCCCAGGGTCCTGGGATCGAGCCCCACATTGGGCTCCCTGCTCGGCAGGAAGCCTGGTTCTCCCTCTCCCACTTCCTGTGCTAGTGTTCCCTCTCTTGCTGTGTCTCTGTCAAAGAAAAAAATAAAATCTTAAAAAAAACAACAACTATGCTTTAGTTTTTCACTGCTCCAGTGAAATGAATGGGGGCACTGCCTCATTATTGCCAAGTGGGGGTAGACGTTCAGGTTCACCACTCAGCCCCTCCTGACATCTGGTGTGTGTGTGTGTGTGTGTGTGTGTGTGTGTGTGTGTGTGTAGCTTTCTTATCATTGCTAGGCAGGGATAGAAGAACAGGTTCCCCATTATGCATTCACAAATACCACCCTGGCTGGGAGAGGGAGGGTCAATCCGTTGCTGTTTTCCACATCGCTTCTATGTAGATTCCACAGTAGGAGGTGGGCTTATGACCACTGAGTGACGGTGAAAGCGCTGACCCTCCTCTAAACCTCCTCTTACACCACTCTAGTGAGGAAATGATGCCTCATCACTCCTGGGGTATGTGTGTGTGGATGTTCAGGCTCCCCAGGTGGTCTCCACTGACCCTGTGGGAAGGAATAGTCCAGTGGGGATGGAGTCCAGCTCCACACTCAGCCTTCTCTGGCACCACTCAGATGTGGTATGGGGGACTGGCCTGGGTTTTTCATTACGGCCCAGCAAAGTTGGAAACCTAGGGTCCCACACAGCCTTTGCTGTCAGGGGTGGGAGTGAAGCAGCAGGTTTTTCTGTGATATTTAGCTGAGGCAGAGCAGTTACTGCCTGAAAGACTTTTGTCTTTCTGGGTTTCCCCTTTCTTGGTTCTTTGGCTAGAAGATCAGAGTTTTGCTGAACTCTTTTTGTCTGTGCCCATTGGCATTTCTAGTTTCTTGCTTCTTTAGTATCCAGTGAAAGCCCAGGAATTCACCATCCTACCATTCCTCAGGTCCCAAGGTTCCTAACCAGTGTGTCTTCTCTCAAACTTTCAATGTCTTCTTATGCTTGTTTTATAAAATCCAGGGTTTTAGTTGTTCTGAGCAAAAGAAATAAGGAAGAACACACCTTCCTAGAACATTACTGTTTTTTGAACTAACTGTCCTTTCCCTTTTCCTTCTCAATGGTGACAGTAGAGCTTGGTGATGTCACGATGCAGATTCCTCAAAGACTTACCTATTCAAATCCCTGTAGGATCTGGACGGCTCTGCCTGATGTCTGGTTCTAGTCTCAAGACACTGATTAGAAGCCCGACCATATTGAAAGGTTCCAGTCTCATGACTTGCCCGTTCACTAACATTTCATGTAACTTCATGTAAGTTACCTTTCTTCTTCCTGATACCTGTGTGCTCTTCCCTCAACTCTTGGGAGCTGCTGAAGCATCTAGGTAAGTGACCAGACGCCCCACCATTCTTGCCTTTGGAGGAAAAGCATGGGAATGAGAATAACTGGATGGTAGCACTAAACTACAAATATTTTCAGATTGCCCTGTGCCTTTTAGGAGCAGGCTGGCAGTTCTGACGGCCTGGCTTGAATTATCAGCGTTTCCTGAGAGCTGGATGGGGAGGAAGTGGTGGAGGAACTAGCTCTAACTTTCTGATGTAGAAACTCCATATACTGAAACTAAAAACTGACCGTGGGTACTCGAGTGTTCCCTCCAATCTGCCTCTGACCCACATGGCCCTTATTCCCTCTTTTCCCACCTCTCCACTTCGCCATGCCTCTTGGTTGCCCTGCGAGTCACAGAAGGGTAGGGGGTGTGGCCGAGGAGGGTGAAAATCCTTCACTCTGCTTCCCCTTTCACTCTCAGATGCGCCCAGGGTCGCCGAAGAAGGAAGACACGAGGAAACAGGTAAAAACCATTTTGCTGTCTTTTGCATTCGGCAAGTCAGTGTGGAGCAGCTTCTGTGTGCCAGGCCTGGGAGCACAGTGGCTAGTTGTCCTTCTTCTTGCCTGTGTTCTAACAGGACACAGACCCCTGTCTTTGAGCATGGCCGCTGATGGGCTTGATGGTCTTCTGAGAGTAAGATGGGTCACCAGATTCCCCGGGAGGGAAGAATGGCCTCGGGCAGGCTGGCTCTGAGATCCGGCAAGGCCCTCAACTGGCCTGTTTTGAGAGACCAGGGGTTTGGTAGTGTGACCTTATGCTGAGCCTTTGTGCCTAATGCCTATCTCCGCCCACCCCCCACCCCCCCCAGCCTCCTGCCTAGTCTCAGCAGCCTTCCAGTTCCAGGTCTGTGGTCCCACTTCTTATGGCCCAGAGACGGCCTGGGGGTGAGCACACAGCCCTGCTCTGAGGCGTGTCCTCTCACACTCGTCCTGGTATCCTCAAGCCATTCCCCCATGAGGGCAGCTGGTGGCAGATGGGGCGCAAGTGTCCAGCTACTAGAGGCTAGTCTTTGCCACAGAGAAGGGGCTCTAGCCCTTGCCACAGCTCTTGTGGAAACACAAAGGGACTTCCAGCGCATCCCTCAAAACACTGACCCTGCGACCTTGCCAAAATCAGTCCGGTGACTGAAAAGTAAAATCAGTCCCATAACTAAAGAAGTGTGGGGCAATGGACTGTACTCTGGCCCCCATGCTGGGAGACATATGATTTGCACCCAGCTGATGAAAGGGACCAAAAAGACACACATTTGGGAATCAATTTACCTTTTTAACCCAAGTTTTCTCAAGTGGATGTGGCCTTGAAGATGTTTTTGTGTGTAGCACTGTTAGCGCCCGCACAGCTGGCATCTGTTCTGCCTGGAGAGTCTGCCCCCATTCACAGTCCTCACTCCTAACCTAGGCCCAGCCCAGGCTGGCACAGCCTCTACTCCTGGGGACAGGCCCCCTTCCTGCTCAGCAAGTGGCCTCGCTTTCCCCATGCTGGGTACTGGGCCCCCAACAGCAGCTGGCATGAGCCACGCAGCCTGAGAAGATGAACAGCCCGAGGGGGTGAGGGGCCCTTGGTGCGTGGGAAATGTTGGCTGCACAGGTGGGATGGGTGCAGGTCTGTACTGAGACCGGAGACACACTCTGTCACACATCCTGCTAACTCCAGAGGGACCAGCACAGAGGGGCCCAGCCATGCAAATTGGCACTTAAATTTAACTCTCTGTAAATGTAACTCTATGTAAAAGTCTAGTAAGGTGGTGGAGAAGCTCACTAGTGTCTCACAGAGAGACAGACGGGTCGTGACTGCAAACTGGGGGCCCTTGACTGCCTCCGGCCCACAGATAGGTTGGGTTTGGCCAGCACCGTGTTTGTTTCTGAAAGCAGGACATTTCACATGAAAATCTGGCTTCTTACTTCTCTTAAAACTGGAAGGTCAGGCAGTACTGAGCTCCATGTTCCCAACTGGCAGCCACCAGGCTTCTCTGAGTGGGACCCTTGGACCACATTCTCCTAAGTTCTTTCAGTCCCCTCTATATGTTCTCCTGGAATCACACTTAATTATTAGTTTTAGAGAAATTTTGTTCTTGGTCTTTAAAATCAAGTTTTGAGCATGGTTCTGCCCTACATAAAACCCTCCACTACTTGCCTCAAGGTGAGCTTCAAGTTACCCAGGGCCTGGGATTCAAGGCGACCTAGTGGTCTGGTGCCACTCAAAGACTGAGAGCTGGGCAAGAAGTTTGTAAAATTATGAATGGATGGACAGGTGGATGAATGGAAGGAAGGATGGGATGGATGGATGGATGGATGGATGGAGGGATGGATAGATGGATGGATGATGGATGGATGGATGGATGGAGGGATGGAGGGATGGAAAGAAGGAAGGAAGGAGGGAAGGAAGGATAGATAAGTAGATGGATGGTTGGTTGGTTGGATGGAAGGAAGGAAGGAAGCTAGGAAGGAAGACAGGCTCTCTGTACAGAGTTCTTGGGCTGACACAATAGACATGGCATGCCCACAAAGGGCCCCATGAACATCCAGAATTCAGTTCCTGCCATGTAACCAAATGTGGTCCTCCTGGGATCAGGGAAGAGGGGTTGGAGCTTGGTGGGTGAGCAAGAAAGTCATCTGAAAGAAGTAAGTGACCAGACAGCTCAAAGACAAATTCTTCCCGGCCCAGGTTCCTGCTTAGACACAGCACCATGCATCTCCTCGGCCCCTCACTCCTGCTCCTTGGTAAGGACTATGGTCTAGGCTTGGGTTCTGGGATGTCTGTGGGAGCTAGAAAAGGAGGAGAGTTGGGGAGGGTGGGGACAGACAGGTAGTGTGTTTGTGTGTGTGTGTGTGTGTGTGTACACTTCTCTCTTTGTGTACCTTCCTCTCTCCCTCTAGCTAATATTCTAGAATACTTGGCCTTCTCTGACTCATCTAAATGGAGGGTTGAGCACCCCCACACTCTCTACAGCTGGGAGGGGGCCTGCGTCTGGATTCCCTGTACCTACACAGTTTACTCTGGGAGGAAGGATGAGCTGGAAGAACTGATCGTGTACAGAAACTATAAATATGATGAAGCCACCAAGAGCTTTGAGGGGCTTATTCTGTATAATGACACAAAGCCTTGGAAGGGTCCTGATCCCCTGGAGAGGGTTCAGTTCCTGGGAGACCAAAGATCCAACTGCACCATACACATCAACCCTGTACTGGAAGAAGATGATGGCTGGCTGGGGCTGAGGATGATAAAGAAGAATTCCAAATGGATGGAGAGAATAGACCTCAATGTCTCCAGTAAGGCCCTGGGGGATGGGGGCCTCTGCCTCGGTTTCGGGCAAGGAGGGAGGTGGGAAACCCCCAATTCCTGGGACAGGGGATGCAAACCAGGCTGCCTATGGAGGCCAGCCAGGAGCAAGCCCGAGACAATGGAGCCTGAAGCCTGAGCCCCTGTCTCTCCTCAAGCATTGAACCTGGCCCTCAGCTCCCACCCATGCTAGAATCTGGGTTCCAGTTTGCCTCATTTTTCTTTCTTTCTATTTTTAAGACTTTATTTATTTATTAGAGGGAGAGAGACAAGAGGACAAATGGGGCGGGGGGGATGGTAGGCAGAGGGAGAAGGAGAAGCAGGCTTCCCACTGAACAGGAAGCCTGATGTGGGGCTGGATCCCAGGACCTTGGGATCATAACCTGAGCCAAAGGGAGATATTTAAGCCAACTGAGCAACCCAGGTGCTCCTGCTTGCTTGATTTTTCAAGGGAGGATGGAAATCTGGTTTGAGTGAATTCTCCCAGTTCCTTAATATTGGCAATTCATTCTAATCAGGCCTCCATGTCTAGAAGAGACACAGGTCAGGGACGAATAAAACCTAGGCCTGGGACCTCCGCCCCACAGCCTATTTCTTCAAGTGCAGGGGCTGGAGGGTTCTAAACCGAGCAGCCCTACACTGCGATGAGAGATGTAGCTTCACACCGTCAGTCCTAGGGGTGGCCGAGCCGGGGGTTCCCTAAAGGAATGCCATGTTGGGCGCCTCCCAGCACTGAGGCTGTTACAAATGCAGGTCTGTCATCAGAGCCAGGAAAGGCATGGTGACCAAATCTGGTAAAATTGTCCCAGGGCAGGGGAGCGATCTTGAAAATGCTTAGAGAGCAAACATCAGGGAAGGATAACGAGGTTAAGCATATAATATAAAGCAGGATTCCTAAGGAGAAGCAGGGATCACAGGACCTTGAGCAAAAGCGATGCAAAGCAGAGAAATGCAGGCCTGAAGAGAGAGATGGAAGGGACTGGCAAGGGGGCCTGAGGGCTTATTTGGGGGCAGGGCATCTATAGCCAGGGGTGAGAGGCCGGCAGGAAGGCACCTGGTCTCCCAGGCCTCCAGCTTGGCCCCTACTCTCTTGCAGAGACCCCGCTTCCACTTCAAATTCAGCTCCCTCCAGAAATCCAGGAGTTCCGGGAAGCCACTCTGACCTGCTTGCTGAATTTCTCCTGCCCTGGGTACAATATCCAGCTGCAGTGGTCCCTGGAAGGGGATCCTGGAGGGTCCCTGAAGGAGCGTGCCATCACCTTGACCTCCCTGACTACCAAGACTATCTCCACCCAGAGCAAGCTCACCTTCCAGCCGCGGTGGACGCAACACGGCAAGAATCTGACGTGCCAGCTCTGGGACCGCAAAGCAGAGCAGATGCTCTCCAAGGCAACGGTGTTGCTAGATGTGAAGCGTGAGTGCCCCCCCCGCCCAGGGCCCCAGGGGAAGGATGAGGGTCTTGTCTCTTCTCCTCCACCTCAGAGTGTGCCAAGGGTAGCGGGTACCGACACGGAAGGATGCGTAATGGGTCCGGGGACATCCATGGCTGGGAAAGGTCCCACCAGGGCTATGTCCCTCCATCACCCCTGTTCTTAGGCCCAGTGTTTTGGGGGAACAGCTTCGTCTTAGCATCTGGTTTGGTCTAAGAGAATAACATAATATCCTTGAGGTATGGTGTGAATTTGAGATCATGTGGTTAGGTTTTTTGCTTCCCTTAGGTGGAGGAGGCGCGGGGTAAGAAATGTCTTCACATCATTGTTTATGCCTCATTCATTCATTCAGTAATATTTACTACGAGCCTCCTAGGTGCCAGGCCTCTTCTTGCCCACTGAGGAGCTAGCGCTGCAGCTGGGGAAGACAGACAATGACTAGATTAACAAAGAAATGCCGATCTTAAGGGTAGGCAGTGATAAGTGTATTAGAGGGAAGCAAAGCTGGGCTCCGACAGAGAGAGGGAGGGACAGAGGCCTCTCTGAGGACAGTGAGCTTGGGTGGAGGGAAAGATTGAGACAGGCAGCTATTTGCCAGAAGATCCCAGGAAAAGAAAAGAGGAAGGACAAAGGCCTGGGGGCGGGAGCTTGGTGCACCTGGGTCAGAGTGAGGGGCCGGAGAGCCTCAGACCTGTGTCCAAGGGGCCAAGTGGTAGGAAAGGAGGGCCAACGCCAGACCTCGTGGGTGGCAGTGCAGTTTTGGATTTTATTCTGCATGGGGAATCCACTGAGCAGTTTCAAGCAGGGGAGGGGCCAAGTCTGACGGACAGGATCAGGAAGACAGCTGACTGCTGGTGGAGACCAGAACTCTGGGAACAGGTTAAAGGGTGGTGCACAGAGCAGAGACTGGTTAGGAGTGTGGTGACAGTCACCAGGTGCTTGGACCAGCCCACCCTTGTTGACAAGGGGGACAGCAAGTTCCGCCCACCCTCACCCACTGTGTATAGGCCGCTGCTTTATCTGAATCAAAGCCCTGTAACATCCCACCCCACGTGGCCCCCTCTGAGAAGTCTCCGCCCCCCTCTCCCGCTGCCCCTCTGCTCCTCCAGATGTCCCAAAGTTGAAGATTGAGGGCAGTCCCAAAGAAGTCAATGTAACAGAGGGAGAGTCTGTGACCATGACGTGCCAGGTCATTAGCAGCAACCCAGAGGTCCGGAACATAGCCTGGCTCAAAGACGGCACCCGGCTGAGGGAGCAGAAGACATCCACGCTAACTCTGTTCTCTGTGACCAAGAAGATGAGTGGAAAGTACCAGTGTGAGGCCTTCAATGACGTAGGCTCAGGACAGTCGGATGCAGTGGTCCTCCAAGTGTATTGTGAGCCTCCTGGGAGCTGGGAGCGGGGGGCAGGCAGGGAGTTAGCAGGGCGTGGAACTGAGGCCCTGGAGCAACAGGGGCCTCTGTTCACCTCCCTCTTCTGCCTCTGCAGATGCTCCGGAACCTTCCAGGGTTGAGATCTTCTCCTCGACAGCTAAGGAGGGGGATCAAGTAGTGATGACTTGTATGTCACTGGCCAATCCTCCTCCAACCAATTACACCTGGTATCACAACGGGGTGGCAGTGCCGGGAAGGACAAGCAAGATCTTCCAGATCCCAGCGGTTCTCCTCAGCCAAGCTGGGAAATACTCATGCATGGCAGAAAACAGACTTGGTTCTAGTCAAATTGGCCAGGAGACTGAGTTAGACATCCAGTGTGAGTAGTCACAGAGCCTCCGGGTTCTAGCGGGAGAAGGAGGCAGGCCAATGGGGTGAAGGAGAGTCCTGGACCCCCCTGGCAAGCAGGGGGTCTCCCGACACGTACGCTCCTTGGGCAGGTGCCTCACTACTGTTCTGAGTTGTATACCCAGCGTCAGAACAGGGTCTGGCTCGTAACAGGTGCTCAGTAGATGTTTGCTGAATGAATGAACAGCAAGATGCCAGGGCCCGTGAGGGACGCGGAGAACTTGGTGTCACTTAGACAGTGCTGGAGCTCCAGAAGGGGGCCTGAAGTTTTGAGAACTGGAGCAAAATGTCTCACGCCTCTCATCAGAGGCCAGACCCTGTTTAGCATAGTCTCGTCTGTCAGTCAAGCCCGGGACCAAGAGAATCCCTAAGTTTGAGCCTTGGACCCCGAGATGTCCGAGTCTGAGTCAGATACTCACTCTGATGGGGATGCTCGAACCCTGAACATCTAGACAGTGGGTGTGTGAAGCAGCAGCAACAGCCACGTTTCCAGACTGTTTACTCCTCTCTGAGGGCTTCATCCCAGGTCCCCCTGGCAGGGACTCTACCAGGTCAGGTGTTCTTAGGACTCCATCTGATGGAGAGCACACTGAGTCCCACAGCCCACCATCACTCAGCTCTCAGCCCATCCGGCTCCAGGGCTGTGCTCCGCACTCCCCCCCCCCCCCCCTTAATGCCTGCACTACAGCAGACTAGCGCTGTGCCCCAGGTCCCCGAGGAGACCCACAGATGGAGCACTTCTACCTTGCATACCCCATGCATTCTCTGCTTGAGCTCTGCTCTAGTCACCACGCCTCAGACCACAGCCAGGGCTCTGGTCCTCGTACAGACCCAGGAGGGAAGCACAAGCCTTCCTTTGGTTGATTTAGGAACTGTGTGAATGCAGGGGATATGCTGGGGTGGGGCGTGGTGGAGAAGGCCCTGGGAAAGGTAGCCTGGACAGCAGACTTTTCCTCGCCCATCTGTCTGGTTTTCTCCCAGATGCTCCCAAAGAGGTAACCACGGTGATTGAAAACCCCATGCGGATTCAAGAAGGAGATACTGTGACCCTGTCCTGTAACTACAGCTCCAGCAATCCCGGAGTTACCCAATATGTATGGAACTTCCAAGGCTCTCAGATGAAACAACCACATGAGGTGCTGATAATTCAAAAAGTTGCCTGGAACACCAGGCCAATCACCTGTGCAGCCTGTAACCAGTGGTGTTCGTGGGCTCCCATTGTCAACCTGGATGTCCAGTGTGAGTGACTGGGCAAGGGCACCCAAGAGGTAGCCCAGCTGTGATATGGGTTCTCAGGGCGAGGGACCTAGGGCCTGGGCCGGAACCTTCGCAGAGAATTAAGGGCTGAGAATCTGGCCTCAGGGCCAAGGGGAGAGGAAATCATGGGGACGGGAAGAGGGAAAGGGACCCAAGAGGCCAGCCTGAGGCCCTTGCTCTCCAGATGCCCCCAAGGATGTCAGGGTCCAGCAGATCATCCCCTCTTCTGAGATTCGCTCTGGGAACCGAGTCCGCCTTGAATGTAACTTCTCAAGTAGCCGCCCCAGAGACGTCCGCTTCTTCTGGAAGAAAAATGGAATCTTTCTGAAGGAAGGAAAAGAACTGAGCTTTGACTCCGTCTCTCCAGAAGATGCTGGCAATTACAATTGCTTTGTCAACAATTCCATAGGTCAGACCATGTCTGAGGCCAGGACGCTCCAAGTGCTATGTGAGTGCGTGGCTGGGGCTGGAGACAGGCCGAAGAGCCCGTGGCCAGCTACCTGGATCCTGATTTTGCTTCTCCTTATAGATGCACCAAGGATGCTGCATGTGGCCATCAGCCCGAAGGACCAAGTGATGGAGGGGAAGAAGGCCATCCTGACGTGTGAGAGTGATGCCAACCCTTCTGTCCTCCAGTACACCTGGTTTGACTGGAAGAACCAAAACCTCCACCATTACGATCAGATGCTGAGATTGGATCCTGTGAAGATCCAGCACTCAGGTGCCTACCGGTGCGAGGCCACCAATCAGCTGGGCAGGGTCCAGTCGCCCCCCAGCACCCTCACTGTCTACTGTAAGTCTCCTCCTGGCCCCTCCTCCCCTGACCCCTCCCCCGCCATCCTGTGGGGTGGCCCAGTAGGTCACTTCCTGCTCCACACAGGCTCACCTGTCTGCCTCCTTCTCTCAAGACTTCTCCTGATTCTTTCTAGGAGGGTTCCCTCTAGGGCTGCCCCTACCTGCCAGACATCCGGGGCTCTGTCTTTCTCTGTCTCACCCCTGATAGGCTGCTCATCTTTATCTTGAGATTTCAGTATTTTTTTTTAAAGATAAGGTAAAATAAAATAGCATGAGAAAGTAAATAGTAGAAAGACACCTCTCCTTTCTTTCTCCCTGAGGACTCTACCCTCTCTCTGAAGGCCTTCAGCACTGGTGGCTGGTTGCATGCCCTTACAGAACTATTCTGTACACAATACCATATTCTGCACAATACCATAAGTAGGTCTATGTCTGTACACCCTCCATCACGTGCACACATTGTCTTGGACGTTCTTTTCTTCCCACATAACAATACCACTCGGAGACGGTGCTATATCCATGTGTGGATATACATACAGGGTGTATGAAGAGTCTGGAAACAATAGGGAAGATATTTAATTGACTTTTTCAGATTAAACGTAGAGCTATGGCTTTAGATTTAGAGGATCGTGGCCTGCAAAGCTGGATGCCTGAACTTTGGAAATGCGACATATTGTATAAACACCTGTGTCTGGGGTCTCCACTTTGCAGACACCCTGGAGACCTGCCTTTTCCCCTCAGGGCTGCATTGTCATTGTCTTCCCGTGCACAGAAGCGACAAACCCTATCCACCCTGAGCCTTCCCCAGACCCAGCTCTGGTCCCACTGAAAGACAGTTGCAGGAGAAGTTCTGATAAGTATGGCCAAGCAGCCGCTGAAGAAGTTGTAGCTTGTACTGTGTGTCCAGTGTGTACCTGTGTCTGTCACAGAACAGGTGCTTTCCTGAAAGTTAGCCCTTCCCCCACCCAGGCCCCAGTGGGCAGGGGTCAGCTTCTTCCTTTTTCTATATCTTGGCCCCTGCGTATGGAGAAGTTGCCCATGCAATGACAGTGGCCACGCAGAGAAGCTGAGGATGCCTCCTGGGAAAATGCTGCAAAGCATTGCTGGCCATGATCCAAGAAGCAGTATCCCCAATTCATGGTTACTCCTTCTCCCACCAGACAGCCCAGAAACCATCGGCAGGCGAGTGGCTGTGGGAGTGGGGTTCTGCCTGGCCACCCTCCTCCTGGCGTTCTGGGGAGTCAAGCTTCAGCGAAGGTAAGCTCCTCCCAAGGCCCACATCCTGAGCTCTCCCTGATACCTTTCCTGGAGTGACTCTGGTTGGCCATCCTGGAGCCCCCCCAGCATGCCCACTGCAAGGGGTCCTGTCCCACTCCCCGATCCTCACAGAGTGGGGCTTTATTTATTAGCTGGAAGAGGATACGGAGCCAGCAGGGGCTCCAGGAAAGTTCCAGTGGCCAGAGCTTCTTTGTGAGGAAGCAAAAGGTAAGAAATGGAAAAAGATGACCAGGAGGGCAGACTCAGAAGTCAAGTGGAGACAGAGGGAAGGGGGGATGCAGAGCATAGTCGGAGGGGAGGTCAGGGGTCAGAGGCCAGGGGAGGGGGACTCGGGTGGAGAAAGGAGTGGTGAAAGCTGAGGCCTTGTCTCTCTCTCAGGTTAGAAGGGCCCCACTCTCCGAAGAGCCCAACTCCCTGGGGTGCTACAATCCTGTGATGGAAGATGCCGTCAGTTATGCTGCCTTGCGCTTTCCTGTCGGCGACAATGACACACCAAGAACTGGGTACTGAGTGAGGGTCCCGGGATGGGGACACGTGAACCCAGGGAGGGCTGTGGGAGGAACAGCTCGGCTCGTGTCCTGCCTGCCCTCTTTGCGGCAGGCCCATGAGCCAGGCTCCACTCTGGGGTGCTCTCAGGGGCTCGGGGAGTTTGAAACAGGAAGAGTTCACGCAAAAGTCTTCATCTGCGGCCATCCACCCACCCTCCTTCAGAGATGCAAGGACCCTGGAGACAGAGGGACCTTCTCCAAACACGGATGACACCGTCACTTACTCTGTCTTGAAGAAGTGTCGAGTGGTAATGGGACTGGGCTGGGGAAGGAGGGGGTGCAGGGGGACCTGGCCTCAGCTGGGAGCCCCAGATGGGAAGGACTTGGAGACCTCTGCGGTGGCAAGGGCTGGTGGGGGGCAGGGGGCTGCTCAGACACAGGTGTGGTGGGAGCCAGGGCGGATGGCCCAGTCTGAGATGCTGACTGCACCAGCATGGGAGCAAGAGGACTTCCGCTCGGGCTCCTGGACCCTCAGGAGGAGCCAGGGAGGGAGAAGGCCGGGGACGCAGACCGGGAGGCCGGCGGCCGTGAGGCCCACCTCACACTGTGTGGCTTTCTCAGGGCGACTATGAGAACGTGCTTCCAAACAGTCCAGAAGATGAGGGGATACACTACTCGGAGCTGGTTCATCTTGGGGTGGGGGAGCGGCCTCAGGCCCAGGAAGCCGTGGAATACGTGACCCTCAAGCACTGAGGGGCCACACCCGCTGGAGCAGAGGCACCGAGGAAGAGACCAGAGGGAGAGACCAGGGACGGAGGAGCTGGCCCCACCCCTGCTGCTCAGCTGCAAAGCCACACAACCTCCCTTCCACATCCAAGCACACGCACGCGCACACACACACCATCACTCATGCCCTGGTCAGCGCCCAGAACTTCGTATGTGGCCCAGGGATGGGCTTCCTTCTCCACGCTGGTGACCCTGACCTTCCCAAAGACTTTCCTTGTCCGCTTTCCTTCCCACTGGGAAAGTCCTCTAAACCCCGATCCTGCACTGCACACATCCCCCTGCCCCTTCCTGGCCACCTGCCGCCTACCCCCATCCCCCACCCCCAAACCCCATCCCCAGCGGGCCGGCATCCCTGCTGGAGTCAGCTTGTGACTGTATTTTTTCCTTTCCCTCTCCATCCATTTGGACCTCTCACTCCTGCTCTGAAAGCCGCACTCACTGGTCCTGTGCCTAATTTCTGCCTCTGGGGCAAAGCACAGGGATAGAGCGGCTGTCCTGAGCTGCGTTCTCCACAGGTCAGCAAGGCATTCCATTACGCTGCTGCAGCCCCTCCCCATGGGGGTCTGGTGGGCTGAGACTTACACTGGTGTGGACAGACGTGTAACACACACAGAGCTGCATAATAAAGATGGCTCAGATACCACCTCAAAGAACCCATGAACGATTCCCATCTGTGGGGTCAGAGTGAGAATGGGGAGATGCAGGAGGGCCTCGTGGGACCTGGGGAGAAGGGAAAGTGGTCGAGGCAACCTCAAGGTCAAATCAGCAGCCTGGGGAGTCCGTTGTCGTGTTGCAAAGGGTGCACTGACCCTGCAGGCAGTGTCTGAGTCCTGACACTTCTGCTAACAAGCTCAGCGATCTTGGGCAAGCTCACCAGCCCACCTGAGCCTCAGTTTCTTCATCTGCAAAATGGAGATGCCGCCCCCTACGCGGCAGGCAGCTCAAGACAGGAAGTGAGGACATATATTGGAGTCACTTATCAGAAACGTAACACAACAGCCTGACGTCCCTAAAAACCAGATTGCCATCTTGTTTGCCACTCTTAAAGAATGTAAGAAGGGGAACCCGATTCATCACTCGCAGCTCTTCTCAAAAGTCCCACTGCCAAGCTTGGTCACACCCCACAGTTGCCCAAGAACTTCTCGAAAGCCAGCTGCCTTGAGAAATCTCATCACTTGCCTCTTGACCCACCATCACCTTTACCCGTTCCCTGTCACGTTCGCTAATTTGGACTTTCCAGTTCAGTCCTCCCAGTTTCCCCACCATGTTCAGGTTTGACCTTTCTCCACCTATTCTTAAAAGCAGAAACAAGGGGATGCAAGTTCCTGGCCAGTGGTGGGCGCTGCACAAATTCCACCTTCCTCCCCTGTGCTCCCTTCCCATCTGCTCGAGACCGAAATCTACTCTCTGAGCAGACGACGTTCTGGTCATTCTTGGAATTGTGCCAGAACAAGGCACTCATTTCCCCACCAATCCACTTTGTCCCCAGTGTGAGTCAGCACTTCTGGACGAAGGGGGGACAGCCAGAACTGTCTCAGGCAGAAGGTAAGGGTTTAGGTTTTCTGTCTCTAGAATGAGGTCCAGGATCATTCGCCCATTCAACTGTGTATTCAGCAAACATTTACTGAACACCTGTCAGCGTATCCAGTATAGAGCAGTTGTTGGGGGTACAAAAAAGAAAGGACATCAGCCTCATCTTGGGGACCTCTAGTCTAGGGTACCCATAAGGTTTTAGGGCTTGATCCCCTCTAAGGAGCTGGAGGCAGCCCTGAACCTGATGAGGCCTGGCACGGGCTCCCTGGCAAGCAGCATGTGCCCTGCCTTCCTGTTTGAGCCCAGCTGCCGACATTAACCTACTTCGTGACCAACTGACCGAGAGATGTGGCTGTCAACAGGCCAACGGAATTCAGACAGCTCTGAAGCCAGGGCCTCCAGAATCCAGGCAGCAATCCACATGGCCCCAGATCACCCTGTCCTCTCAGGGCCCAGACAACCAGCCATTCATTCACTTACTGAGTCCTACTATGGACACAACAAGCAGAGGATAAAGCAGACAGAAATCTTGGGCCTCACTGACCAACATCCCAACAGAGGAGCCAGCAAATCTGATATCACAGACTCCTGAATGCTAGGAATAAACACAGCGTAAGATGAAGATAGACTGGAGTGGGGGAGGGACCCAACTGGAGAGGGTTTGAGGAAGGCCCTCAGGTGACACTGGGCAGAGACCTAAGCCGGCAGAGGCATGGTGCTGAGGCAGAGATCTTGAAGATCCAGGGTCTCCCCTCACAACCTGCTTTTGTCTTCTTCCAAATGCTTGTTACAGGAGGTGAAATGGCCCTTCTTTTGACTTTTCCTGGGTTCTGTCAGTTTCCGAAGATAAAATATTAAACACAGATGGCAAGCTCTTCTACAGTCCAGGGGAGGTGCTGGACCACCTATGTAGGACAGGGAAGGGAGGCAACCAAGACTCAAGTTGAGTGAATGAAGTAGAAAACGGGGATCCAATCGTGTCTTTGGAGGCCGTGGTTGGTATGCTGAGAATCCCTTGCTGTCTCCACCAGAAGCCTGGTGGGGAGCACTTCGGGAAACCACTAGCGAATCTCGTTCTGGGTGACGTGGAATCTGGGAGAACGTGGCAGCCTGATGACTGACACACACACCCAAAAAAAAAAAGTCCAGAGAGAGGCTGTCTTGTCCATTTGAGGGAAATACAGACAGGCAGAGAGAGAGAGAGACACAGGCATAGTCAGAGACAGAGACAGAATCATAGAGACAGGCTGTGGCCATTTTAAATCCCACTTGGGTTTTCCTAGAGAGGCAGGGTGACCCCAGTAGGGGGTAAACAGCTAAATTCTGAGAGGCTGAGAAGAAATCTAAGCAGGCAGCTGGAGTCTCGCACCGTCTATGCTTTACTGAGAGCCGCTCAGTGTCCCTCCATGTGCCCCAGAGAGAAGCCTGGCACCTTCGTGCCACCAAAGGAGACCCATCCTTGGTCTGTCCCCCTCCCCATTCCTGTCAGCACCAGAAGGCAGGGTCAGAAACTACTGTCACTGAGCCAGAGGGCAGAGGAGAGGGAAAACCTTCTCCTCCCAAAACGCGCCCACAGCCTGTCGCAGAGGCAACACCTTGGAATGATGACTTCATCGTCCCCACATCAGTCACCAGATGGATATGGTGTGGGTCACCCAAGCTTGTTACCTATGAGTGAGTGCTGCCCACTAGCCAGGGCCTGCCCATGGGCTCATCTGGGAGGAGAGAAAACAGTGCCCAGAGCAGGTCTGAACGGGCTGGGGTGGGGTGGGATTGAGCTGTGCTCTGGTCGTACCCCAACAACCCGGCTCCTTTAAGGGACTAGCTACACACTCCTCCTGCTGCCTAGGGGTAAAACCCTGGTTGCCACCCTGTCCCTTCCTGTGTTTGCATCATCTGTTTGGACCCTCACCTCCTTGCCTCAGCTCCTGCTCGAGATGCCCCATTAGCTGCTCACCCAGGCTGCTGATGCCTCGGGCTAATGGCCTTCCACCCCGCCCTCCTCTCCCTTCCGGCTCACTGCCCATCCCGGACACCCTCCCTCAGCCGGGCCAGGGGGACTCCTGAGCCTCAGAGACATCTGGCAATGCCAAGAGGTGAGTCTGTCTTTCTGTGGCTCCTCTCTCCATGGTGATTATTCCCCCAGACTCCTCCATTTACCCACTTAGGGTGCCCCCGAAGTTGGCTAAGCTCATTCCCTTTGGCACTGATGGGACCTGGCTTCCCCTCGGGCTCTGCCCCGCCATCCCCCGTGCCTGCCCTTGGCCACAGCCTCTACCTTACCCAAATCCTGACATTCCCTCCACCCCCCATCCCAACTAGGAGTGGCCTGCAACCCTCAATGACTGCGATGCAGACTCTCAGCCATCCCTTTTGGGAGGAGGGGGGCAGCTGCTTCCCTTCCCAGAGAATTGGGGGCGGGGAGTGGACACAGGACTCTAACTTCCCGTCCTAGGAAAAACACACACCCCGTGGGGCCCAACTATGTACTAATTTTCTACCCTTTCTCTCCCCAGTCTCAGAAATTAGGAGGCTTTTCCTCTAATGGGACGTGCACGCTTTCCATTGTGTTTTAAGAGAGGACATGGTGGAAAGGAAGCAGAGGACTGAGGGCGAGCCGTCCTCACTTCGAATCCAGACTCACCGTCGTACTGGCACCAGCTCTCTCATGGGCCTCTCTGCTTGAGATAGTTGTCATCCCACTAGATGACTTCTAACACCCTGAGCAGTCTGTGACCCCAGGAGCCCCCGAGCACCACCCCTCACCTTACCTCAGGCCTATCCAAGGGTGGGGAGGAAGCAGAGCTCAGGAGCGTGGAGGCCAGCCCCGGTCCCATGGACCTGCCCCCGCAGCTCTCCTTTGCCCTCTATGCGGCTGCCTTTGCGTTGGGCTTCCCACTCAACGCCCTGGCCATTGGGGGTGCCGTGTCCCACGCCCGGCTCCGCCTCACCCCTAGCCTTGTCTATGCCCTCCATCTGGGCTGCTCTGACCTCTTGCTGGCAGCCTCTCTGCCCCTGAAGGCGGTGGAGGCCCTGGCCTTGGGTGCCTGGCTTCTTCCGGCCCCACTCTGTCCTGCCTTTGCTCTTGCCCACTTCGCTCCGCTCTATGCCGGTGGGGGCTTCCTGGCTGCCCTGAGCGTCGGCCGCTACCTAGGGGCTGCTTTCCCCCTGGGCTACCAAGCTGCCCGGAGACCGTGCTATTCCTGGGGGGTGTGTGCGGCCATATGGGCCCTTGTCCTCTGTCACCTGGGGCTGGTGTTTGGGTTGGAGGCTCCGGGAGGCTGGATGAACAATACCACCAGCTCCCTGGGCATCAACACACCAGTCAATGGCTCTCCAGTCTGCCTGGAGGCCTGGGACCCAGCCTCAGCGGGCCCCGCTCGCCTCAGCCTCTCTCTCCTGCTCTTCTTCCTGCCCCTGAGCATTACAGCCTTCTGTTACGTGGGTTGCCTTCGGGCACTGGTCCGCTCAGGCCTGAGCCACAGACGGAAGCTAAGGGCAGCCTGGGTGGCCGGGGGGGCCCTGCTCACACTGCTGCTCTGCTTAGGACCTTACAATGCCTCCAATGTGGCTGGCTTCCTGCGCCCCAACATGGGAGGCTGCTGGCGGAAACTGGGGCTCATCACAGGGGCTTGGAGTGTGGTGCTCAACCCGCTGGTGACTGGCTACTTGGGAGGGGCTACCAGGAGGGTGACAAGTGTGGCAAGAACAAAAGGAGGGACATCCCAGAAGTAGTAGCCCCTACTGGGGAGAAGGGGTATGGAAGAGAGCTGGTTGCTTGTCTGGGCCCCTGGAGCCCAGAGCAAAAGAAACTTCCAGGGCAGCGTGGACTGGGAGCATCCTTGGACCTGCTTATGGAAAGAACTGAGCCTGGCAGAAGACTGCATCCCAGCTGGAGGGCAGAACAGAGGCTGGGAGCTAGGTCACAGCAAGAAGGTAAGCTTGTGTCTGTACACATCAGCATGACTCCCTACCTCTGCCTGTCCCTTTTCTCCTCATGCCCCACCTGCCAGTGCTATGGAAGTTTTCTTCCAATATAGAGGAAATGCCACTCTGATGATACACTTTGGGAGACGCTACTCCCAAAATATTTCCTTGGAAAGAACAGTTTAAATTTCCCAGTAAGAGAAGACGCAGGAGCAAGATACTGATGCTGTTATACCATCTGGAACTCACAAGAGGGCACCATTCGAACTGTGAATGGGAAGTTGGTAGGAAAAGCTGCCTCAGCAGCAGAAAAAATACTAGCAACACCAGAAATAGTCATGAACAAACACAGAGTCTCTGAGACGTGACAGTCACCACATCGAGCACTTTAAAAGTGTCCCATTTCACACAATCCTTTGATATGGCCATGCAGCTGCTGTACACATGGGCAGGTGGTTCACTGCACAAGGGTGCCAGGCAGAGGGGCAAACATTGATCAAACTCTAACCTGAGATTTGCTCACGAGGCCATGTGCCTGGCATGGGGCTGTTTCCATCCGAAGGAAAGAATATGTTATTCTAATCTGAACAAAGTTGCTGCTTACTCCTCAAGCAGTGCACCCTGGTGGAGGGTGCTGCCACTTGGAGGGGGGGCGCCTTTTCCTCATTTGTACAGAGGCCCTATGTAAGTTAGCTACAGTCCTGGAACAAGTCTTATCACCATCTTCATTTTGCAGGTTAAGAAATGTTCCCAAGGACAAACCATAAGAGACTCTTACTGTCACAAAACAAAATGAGGGTGACCAGGGGGAGGGGAGCAGGTGGAGCAGAGAGAGGTTATGGACATTGGGGAGGGTATGTGATATGGGGAGTGCTATGAAGTGTGTAAACCTGGTGATTTGCAGACCTGTACTCCTGGGGCTAATAATACATTATATGTTTATTTAAAAAAATAAAAAAAAAAAAAAGAAATGTTCCCAAGGCCCTACAGCAAGGAAAGGGTGGATGTGGGATGCGATACTTCAAGGCAGGACCTCCAAAGGGCAGGGGCATTTGAAAAACTGGGTATCAGGGTGAACGCCTGTCCTTGTGGTCCACTTTGCGAAGGTGAATGGTGGAACCCTCAACCTGTGAGAGAGTGGGTAGAGGAGAGTGGCCATGGAGGAGACAAACATCTGGGCATCTGCTCTGATGAAGCGAGGTGCAGGAAACAGACTTGTTCCTTTAAAGACGATAATGCCACGGACATATAAGACACAGGAAGTCAAGCTGCGTACCTGGCATGCACGAAGCAGTTTATACAAGCTATTTCTTTTTATGCATAAATGTCCACGAGGGCAAGGCATTTTATTTGCTGATATATTCCCAGCACCTAGAGGGGAGCTTGGCACATAGCAGGCTTTCATTCAATGTTTACTGCATGAATGAATGTTCACAATAGCCTTCCAAGGAAAACATTATTTCCTGTTGTATAACTAAAACAGACCAGAGAAGTTATGAAACTTGCCTGAGGCTCTGCAGAAGTGAGAAACAAGTTTATTCCCTGCACAGTGGTGAGACCAATGAATTTCAGTGTAAGCTGACCTCTAGCCCAAGTGGCCTTACTCCCCTCCTCCCAGGAAGCCAGGGACCGACCGCTCTCTCTCCTACCGCTCGGGAGCACCTGCTGCTTCTGGACCACTTCTTCTGAAGAATTGTACCTGCTCCTTCTAAGGGTGGAATTTAGGGTCCCTGAAACCCCTTGTGATCTGCCACAAGCACCCTCATGACCCTTGCCCCTTAAGCCCGAAGGCTCCTACATGTTCTCCCAGCAGGTCAGTCCATGCACTTGTCATTCTGCTTGCCTTAAGTGCTTCCACCATGGCTCTCTGCCTTTGTGACGCTGAGGTTTTATTACCCTCTGACCACTCCATTCCCTGAGATCTCACTCCCATGAAACCCACGACAGCAAAAACTATTTTCAACAACTTATTTGGGATAAAATCGATACCTCATAAAATTCACCCATTTTAAGTATACAAGTCAATGCTTTTCAGCAAATTTACTAAGGTAGGCAACTCTCACTTTCATTCAGTTTAGAACATTTTCATCTTCCCAGTAAGACCCCGTCCTGGTCATTTACAGTAAATCCCCCTAAGTCCCCGGGGCAACGAGTAATCTATTTTCAATAGATACAAATTGGCCCATTCTGGACATTTCATATACATGGAAACATACGGTGTATGGCCTTTTATGTCTCACTTGTTTCACTTGGCACATTTTTGGGGTTCTAGTACTCATAGATATTTCATTCCATCTTACGGGCAAATAGTATCCCATCGTAGGGATAGGCCACGATCCATCCTTTCAGCAGCTGATGGACCACCGGTCGGGATGGGGGGTTCCTACTTTCTGGCTAGTATGAAAAATGCTATGCGAACACTGCTGAAGCAGTGGAGCTGGATCACACAGTAAACTGATATTAACTGTTTTAAGAAACTACTTTCCAAGGTCACTCTACCATTTCATATTCTTACCAGCAACATATGAGAGGATTCCCACTCCTTAACCTCCTGCCAACCATCTGGCCTTGTCTGATTTTTTGCCTATAGCCATTCCAGTGGGCATAAAAGGGTTATCTCACTGTACTCCATAACTATTTGAATGAATAAACCCATAATCTCTGAAGTCAGACAGAACTGGGGTTTGAACCCCAGGGGTGATCCTTAACAAGCTGTGTTGCCTGGAGTGAGTCACTTCCCCACCGAGGAGCCCGAAAACAGAATGGCGATGCCCTCATGGGCAGAGTGTCTGCTACTGATTATGTGACCCCTAAATCATCATTACTGTCATTAGTCTTCTCATTATTACCATCACCCCGGAGACAAGCCCACACCAGTGACTGGGATGATGGCAGCCACCATCTGTTAGGTACCCACCACCACACGCCAGGTTCCCTTCTCAGCCCCTGACATACTAATGCTCTCATCTAACGACAACCCTATGAAATTGGTACTGGGATGGTCCCTCCTTTGCAGATGGAGAAGCAGAGACAGAGTTTAGGTCACTTGCCCGAAATCACAGAGTCAGTGACAGAGCTGACAGCACAGCCAGGCCACTGGCTCCAGATCCCCAGGCTCCCCATCACTGCCTTAGGCTGCCTGCCCTTATTAGGCAAATTAGATGGCTGCCATTCCAGAGAAGCAAATAAGAATCAGGTGGGGGATCCAGAAGGGAAGATGAGGTTGGCTCAGGGTTGTCTCAGGCATCCCCTCTGAGATAGCCTGAGAGCAAGGCACGGAGTAGTGGAATTTGCTCCTTGTTTTGCATACTGGCTTGGAGCTGATAAAGGAGCTAAACGCATCTTTTGTGCGATTGCTCAGTGGTGAATGATGTCACGGGTCTTTATCAGTTCTGCCAGATAATAGCTAACTTACACTGTTCTCCAGAAGCTGGCAAAGAGCTGGACGCAGAGCAGCTGAGTTCTCAAATAAGCAGGTAAGCATGGGGCCCTTGAGGGGCTTGGGAGGGGGCCCCTTGGTGGAAAGGGACAGGGAATAGGGTACAACCAGGAAGACAGGCAGGCTTACCGTTTTGGAGAAAGCATCAGAGGGCATGAAGGGGCTGCGTGGAGGGGCGGGTGTTCCCTGCCAATGGTTGAGATGCTGCTGGCACGGGGCATGAAGTCCCCCTACCCCTGAGCCTGTCCCCTCCATCTAGCTGTCTCTTTCTCCAGTGGCCATCACCATGGGCACAAGTCCGAAATGGTCCTTCTTCCCCGGTGATCACTGGCTCTACTTCTCCGTGTACCTCTTCACCTTCATCGTGGGGCTCCCCCTCAACATGATGGCCCTGGTGATCTTCGTGGGCAAGCTGCGGCGGCGCCCGGTGGCCGTGGACGTGCTTTTGCTCAACCTGACCCTCTCCGACCTGCTCCTGCTGCTCTTCCTGCCATTCCGTATGGTGGAGGCCGCCAGTGCCATGCGCTGGCCCCTGCCCTTAGTCTTCTGCCCCCTCTCTGGATTCCTCTTCTTCACCACCATCTATCTGACCTCCCTCTTCCTGACAACTGTAAGCATTGAGCGCTTCCTGAGCGTGGCCTACCCGATATGGTACAAGGCCCGGCCCAGGCCTGGACAGGCCAGCCTGGTCAGCGGGGCCTGCTGGCTCCTGGCCAGTGCTCACTGCAGCGTGGTCTACGTCACTGAATTCTCAGGGAACTCCTCCTACAGCCAGACTACGAACAGCACCTGCTACCTGGAATTCGAGGAGGCCCAGCTGGCTCTCCTCCTCCCCGTCAGGCTGGAGATGGCTGTGGTCCTTTTTGGGGTGCCCCTGCTCATCACCAGCTACTGCTATGGCCGCCTGGTGTGGGTGCTCAGCAGGGGAACCAACCACCGAAGGAAGCGGCGCGTGGTTGGGCTTGTGGCAGCCACCCTGCTCAACTTCCTTGTCTGCTTCGGGCCCTACAACGTGTCTCATGTCGTGGGCTACATCAAGGGTGAAAGCCCTGCGTGGAGAAGTTATGTGCTGCTTCTTAGCACCTTGAATTCCTGCGTCGACCCCCTTGTCTACTACTTCTCATCATCCGGATTCCAGGCTGACTTTCACGAGCTGCTGAGAAGGCTGACGGGGGGCAGGGGCCCTTGGAAGCAGGAGGGCAGCGTGAAGCTAAAGAAGAGTGAGGAGGGGGGCAGCCATGGGAGCTGTCCAACGTAGGGAACAGGGAGCGGACTCTGGCAGTGGCCAGGCAGTTCCTAGCTGGAGTCAGGCAGGACTAGGGAGTGAGATGGGGGAGCCGGCGGTTGATGCAGCTGGGACGGTGCAGGCATCCAGCCTCCCCAAGGATGCTCACCCAAGCCTAGCTCTCGGCCTCACCCAACTGCCCTCCTTTTATATTCCCCCTCTGCCCCCCACCCCTGAAGCTGTGGATTGAGACCTGGGAGACAGTCGGGATGAGAGCATGCTCTGGAGAAAAATGACCTCCCATGGCAGCAGGGCGGCTCCCATGCTTTTTGGAAGGTAAAGGAGGAGTTGAGAGCAGTGACAAGGGACTGAGGGAGCTGCCTGGTGGCTTGGGACAGGAGGGAGAAGAAGCCACCCTCCAGAGCTGCTCCTACTCGCAGGTCAAGAGTGGGTACACAAAACCCCAGGCTTGAGGGAGCATCCTGCTCTCATGCGGATTTTTCCAGAAAGTTTCCATTGTTCAGTAAATTCAGATTTTGGGGGACATTTATGGAAAATAATAGAAGAAAAATTACCTAAATAAATCTGGTAGCAAGTAAAAGAGAATGGTCTTTCCTTATTATTATTATTATTATTTTTTTTTTTGAGAGAGAGAGAGAGAGAACATGCATACACGTGCAAGTGGGGCCGGGGGGGATGCAGAAAGAGAGAGAGAGAATCTCAAGCAGGCTCTACACCCAGTGCAGAGCCTGACACAGGGCTTGATCTCACAACCCTGAGATCACGACATGAGCTGAAATCAAGAAATCAAGAGTTGGATGCTCAACTGCCACCCAAGGGCCCCTGTCTTTTTCTTATGGTATATCTAAGCCAAATGGGATTGGTGCATGGAAGCATAAAACACCTAGACTCCGAAGGAAAAGAGCTAAAATCCCTAGATGCCAGGAGAGGATCTGCGTCGGAGGAATAAAAGTAACAGCTACTCTATGGGAAGGACTTGGCCTCACCCACTAGCTTCTTCCATCCTCTCACTAACCACAGAAGATACTATTATTATTCCCACTTTGCAGGTGAAGGGATGGGCCAAGAAGCTGAAATCTACCTGAGATCCTACAGTCCGTAAGTGATTACAGCAGGCCTGGAGGCCAGAATTAGCTGACCCCGACTCCCATGTCCCCCACCCACTCTCCTCTTTTGCCTCCAGCTGTGTCATCTGCAGAGAGAGGGCCAAGTCTAGCTTCCAGAGCCAGCGAGACAGTCTGCCCAGGACAGATGTAAACAGGCCATGAGGACAACTGGAACGACATGCAAAGCAGCTCGGCTGTTGCTAAGTCCTCTTCCCTTATTATTAGAAACCCACTCGAAAAAACAAAGCTTATCAGTCAGCACAGTTGACTTCAAAGACAGATGTATGTTCTTAAGAGCTATTTTTATAAGATGGGACCATTTAGTAAGCTTTCCTTTCCTACTGAGGGGTGGTGCATGAGAAAGCGTGGGTTAGAGCCTCCTCTACCAGCAAGGCGACCAGAACAACACGGGCACCTGTTTGTACTCACTCTGCTCTAGTTCAAAAACATTTGTTGTGCACCTACTGTGTGCAGCTGGCTGGGCTGAGAACTGCAAGGGCTTTTAATATGAACGTCTTTAGCGTCTGCTTTTCTCCTGGGGTGAAGGTCACTGGAGAACCACAGCTGGCTGTGGGTGCAGGGCTGGGTTTCAGATGGAAGGGGAGAGACATTATCTCAGCGCCGAGATGGAGGCATGCGCTGTCTCTCTGACTGTGACTCATCTTCTGTCCCAAGGCACTCAGCCCTGGTGACAGCTAAGAACTTAATAAAAACATGAGTCTACATGGTTCAGATAGGGAACAAAGGTTGACATGGAGTTCTATCGCTCCAGCATTGGTAACAAGGACCCAACTCAGAACAAAAAGGAATTGGAAATCCTATGTTCTAGAGAGAGCCTCGAAGAACAGGAACCTGACTCCTCTCCCAGAGTTTACAATGAGGAAGAAGAGGCAGCTTTGAGGTCTTTGCTACTTCCAACTATCCCCCAGCACTAATTCCTTCCCAGTCTGTATAAGCAAAAGGCTAGGGGTGGGGAGAGCGAAAAGTCATCAGAGGCTGGGTGGTTGTCTGGGCCGTGGTGAGGGGACTGTGGTGGCATTTTCCATATCTTGCAGAAGCCAAGGGACAGGGGTGCTCAGGGAATGGCAGGGCAGGTGTCTTCTGCGACTGTTGCCCTGTGCCTGTCCAGGCAGAGAAATGAGACCAGCAGACAGGTGGCATGGGAGCGTCTGTGTGCGTGACGAGCACCGTGCTCTCTCACCAGCCGGCTGAGCAAGCAGGTGAGAGCTCCCTATGGGTGAAGTGGAAATTCTAGATGCCGGAAGAGGTCAAACCAGGTTGGCTCTCCCAAGACAGAGGTCAGAAGAACTCAATTCTAGCTACAACAGAAAGCCAGTAAGTGGGCTTCCAATGCACAGTGGACACCAAAGGCTACTTGGTATTTAGCTAAAGCACTGTTGCCCAAATTTTTTTTTGTGTCTCCATGCCTTCAAGGAACCTTGTTGGGCATTTTTTCCTATTCATCACCTTCTTCTGCCCTGTCCGTGAAATTTTAATACAACACACACTAGATACCTGTTTATGGGTATGGCCATTTGGAAGGCCACAAACCATTGCTCCTCTGCGGCTCATTTTCTCCTCTTTGGGGAAGAAAAGGAGAATGCAGAGCTAGAGAAGCGGTTTTACCTCACAGAGTGATAAGGCCCATCTCACACAACGGTAGCCCAACGAAGTGACGTTTACTAGGCTGCCAGAGCAAAGGAGAGCACATTCCAGAGGAAGCGTGGGTGCCTCACCAGAGAAGAGACAGGGGTATTTTAGGATTCGGGGTGAGAGGAATATTTGGGTGAACTTTCAGTGAAGCAGTGCTTGACAAGCTCAGAGCAAAGACACCTGTTTGCAACGATGTCAATGTCAGGTCCCGGCTGAGAAGTGGACTCCGGGTCCTGTTCTTCTGGAAAATATGAAGAAAAGGTAAAGGCAGGATTCTGTGTCTGAAAACCCTTGTTCTGAAGCTCTGGGGATTGAAAAGCTGGGCTGCTTCTTGGTGTCACACGCTTCCGCTCAGACTCTCGGAGCAGCAAGGGGAACGTTCAGTTCTTCACTGACCGGATTTCAAACAGCCAATTTTCTGACAGCGGGATTTTAGGAAGTAAGGGTTCTCAGCAATATAATTTTGTTAACTAAAAAAAACAAGTTCTTCAAGGTTTACAAAAGGAACTCATTGATGGCCATGATGGAGGAGGAGATTTTCTTTCCTAGTAGTAGGAAGGGTCCCCCTGCAGCACGACCCAGAAGGAGGAGAGGAAGGACAGACATGACCCATCCCTGCCACAGGTTCTCTGGGCCGCAGGTCAGGTCTCAGCATATAGGGAACAGAAAGGAGGCCAGAGGTTTTAAATTTCCAAGTGCACCAGAAACTGAGGGAGGCTATTCACAAAGTCATTAAGAAACTGGCAGAGAGGGGAGGCGGGGTGGCTCAGTCGGCTAAGTAATTGCCTTCGACTTGGGTCATGGTCTCAGGGTCCTGGGATCGAGCCCCACATCAGGCTCCTTGCTCAGCAGGGAGTCTGCTTCTCCCTCTCCCTCTGCCTGCCACTCCCCCTGCTGTGCTCCTGCTTTCTCTCTCCCCCTCTCAAATAACTAACGAACTAACTAATCTTTAAAGAAAAAAAGAGAGAGAGACGGGCAGAGACAGTTCAGTACAGCTTGGCTGATGGCCGTGAGTGTTGCAGGGTTGTGCTACAAGTTCAAACTCTCTGTAGACCAGTGCCCATCTGAGGAGGGCAGGGGGCAGGCAGGAAAGCAGAGGGACAATGGTACCGCGAGGCAGGCTGACTCACTGTCTTTTCCTAAGTTGAAGACACCACCTGTGACCAGAGCCTTTCACTGTTCTAGCAAGTGGCCTCTCAGCCAGTGAACGTGCCTGGCAGGGTAAAAGGAAGCTGTGATGCAGGGCCGAGAGGTCAGTCTGCCTCAGCAGGGTGCTGGTCAGGGTTGGGGGAGCAAGAAAGGAGGGGAAGGACAGACGGGGGTGAGCAAGAAGCTTGGGACTCTGAAAAACTGGTTGCAAAACTCATCCCAAAGCAGGAAGCAGAGCAGCAATAAAGGTAAGAGAATGTGGAAGACCTCGGGCCATGGATTCCGGGAGATGAGAAATAAGTGGGACACAGAGTCTGCTGTGGAGGAAAAGAATAAAGTGAAGTAGTGTGAGAAAGTGCTCAACTTTTTACCTTCCTCTCTCTGATATGACCTCTCCGGTTTAAAAAAAAAAGAACCCAAGGCAATATAGGTAGTTGCAGCCCTTAATACTGCAGAGTCTATGAGAAGCCTGCTGACTTCCCTTTAAGGCCAGTTCTGAAAAACCATTTGAATGGAGGGAGATCAAGGCATCAATATGCCGGCCAGCAATCTGGGAAAAGGATGCTGGGATCACATTCCAGAAAAGAATAGGAGAGAAGAAATGAAGTCTGAGAAAGTGGGTGGGCATGGGATGGTGCACAGAGCTCACCGCCCCCCTCCCAACCATGGAAGCATGGAGCAAGGGGAGAGAAAATGTTGTAGAAGAGGAAATGGGGTCCAGAAATGTTTTGGAAGGGAGGTGATTTCGCTGAATTTAGACTCATTTCACTGAATTTAGACAAGCAGATCAACCAACCATCCCCTGGTGCAGAACCCCCAGTTCCAGCATTAAATTGCAATTGGCACTAATCACGACGATATCATTCCCCTTTACTGGCGACTGCTCTCAGAATGTACACACAGTGACCCAATTCTAGACGGCAAAAGGTAAGAAGTCTGCAGGAGAAGGAGGATGTCTGGGAAAGATTTTTCTCCATACTGAAAGAGATAGCTGTGTGAGGAGCTGCCCTCCCCCTTCCTGGTTTGAAAACTTTTTTTTTTTTAATTAATTTTTTATTTTTTATAAACATATATTTTTATCCCCAGGGGTACAGGTCTGTGAATCACCAGGTTTACACACTTCACAGCACTCACCCAAGCCATCAAAAGAAATGAAATCTTGCCATTTGCGACAACTTAAATGGTTTGAAAACTTTTACATAAAGATGTGATACTTGGAGCTGTGGCAGCCATTTGGGGGCCATAAGGCCACAAACTTGAGGAAGGAAGCTAACAAGCTAAGGGTGGCAAAGGAGAAGGATAAAAAGGCCTTGTTGAGCTGAGATCCCTACCTCCACACTCATTGTCAATAAACACTCCTATAGGGGCGCCTGAGTGGCTCAGTGGGTTAAAGCCTCTGCCTTCGGCTCAGGTCATGATCCCAGGGTCCTGGGATCGAGTCCCGCATCGGGCTCTCTGCTCAACAGGGAGCCTGCTTCCCTTCCTCTCTCTCTACCTGCCTCTCTGCCTATTTGTGATCTCTCTCTGTCAAATAAATAAATAAAATCTTTAAAAAAAAAAAACACTCCTATAGCTGATTCACTATTAGCTAGAGAGTCTCTCTAACTTGTAGCAAATGCTTAACTGTAACAGATAAGCCTCTCTCTAAACAAGACTATCTAAACATCCTATGTCCTACTAGAGTCCACTTGGTGACATCTTCTCATCTTCTAACTTGTTTAGCGATCCTGGAATTTCTAAATTCTGACTATTTACTTTGGAGGAACTATGAAATCCTAGTGTTTTATCTTACTTATCAGAGCTGGACTCGAGGGAGATTTCTTATGGATCCCAACAAGTAGCTCTGGTACCATGATGTTGGGACTCCCCTCATTCGAAGGCTTATGAGAGTTGATTGGCTGGGTCTGTGAGGATACAGCATTACAAGACAAAAAACCCAAACTTACTGGATGGGACCTTTTTTGAGGCTGAATATCATCTGACTGATAGTCTGCGTTGCAAGCACCTCTCCTTTTATTGATAAAAATTCCCATGCTTGTTATGGGACACAGATTGCCATGGAAACAAGAGAGGGTTGAATGGGGTGGAGGGATCATGAACGATATCCTCAGTGTTCTTAGAAACAGGAGAGCTACACAGTCTTCTTGCCTGCGGAGTCACTGTCACACACATAATGGCGACATGACGATGACAAGGTGTCTTCCTGGATGCCTAATTCACCACTTAACAATGTGTGTACATGGTCAGGAGTTTGTGGCTTACCTTGTTCCTGCCCCCCCTTCTAATAATTGTTGCCTAGTGGTTCTCAGTGCTCAGAACACATCTTTCTGACGCCCTAGAAACCTCTTTCGGAATAACTCCTTGTTTGTTCATCCTCTGGAAAACTATCAAATTATATGCTGTGACTCAAAAGGTCAGCTGGAGAACACATAAATGGGAAAGTTCACTGCAGAGTGGACTGAACAAACAGGCAGCAAGCTTGGGCCCGGTTGAGGGTGCGGACAGTGTTCCTGCTGTTGCATGCCCTCCCACCATACCCCAGCCAGCCTGATAAGGCATCAGGCCAGGACCTGGGAGAAGAGAAGAGAAAAGCACAGGCTTTGGAGGCATTACTTGTGACCTCACAACGCAGCAATGTCCTCCCAGGTGTTACTTTGGAGGATGAGAGCAACTCTGTGCACACAGACGGTACACAAATATTCATACTGGCTTTAATCACCATAGCCCCAAATGGAAAATGGTGCAGGTGTCCATCAGGAGAGAATGAGTTTAAAAACTGTGAGGTAGCCATGCAACGGAATACCTCCAGGCAATAAAAGTAATGAACTGCTGACCTAGGTAACAGTATGTAGCCTCTGACTCTGATACTGCGATTTATAATAACAAATAGATTTGGTCTTCAGCCAAGGGTCTTGGATGCTCGGCGGCCCATTCCTGCCATAGAGCTCCTCAAACCCTTGGGATTTCCTAAGTGATAAGAGTGACAAAGGGGTCTTTTGTTATACTGAGGTGACTCTTGGACCCCCACTTAAGGATGGGGACTGGTTGCCAGCGGGACCAGCTGAGGGATGAGAGGGTTGGAGAAGGAACAGGGGTAGAGGCTGAATCAATCCCAGTGGCTAGTGATTTCATCAATCCTGCCTCTGTAATGAAGCCTCCATATTAACTCAAAAGGGTGGGTGCAGAACTGCAACTGGGGTGCTTCCAGTTGGTGAATACGTCGAGATTTGGGGAGAGCATGGAAGCTCTGCACCCCTTCCCCATCCCATCGCTTGTCCTGTGTGTCTCTTCCATCCAGCTATTCCTGAGTTATAGCCTTTTACAATAGATGGGTGATCTAGCAAGTAAAATGTTTCTGTGAGTTCTGCAAACCACTCTAGCAAATTAATCGGATCCTAGAAGGGGATGGTGGGAACCTCCAATCTGCAGCCATTGGGTCAGAAGCACAAGTGGACAAACTGGACCAGCAATTAGTGTCTCGAGTGATGGTGGGGCATGGGACAGGTGGGATGGTGGGGGAAGGACCAGCGGGGGAGGGTAGTCTTCTAGGACTAAGCCCCCTAACCTGTGGAATGTGACATTACCTGTAGGGAGACAGTGTCAGTATTAAGTCGAATCACAAGACACCCAGCTAGTGTCCAGAGAATTGCTTGGTGGTGTGGGGTGGGGGGCAGTCCCACTCCTGGTTAGAATTGGTACCAAAACCCTACACTGACAGAAAGCAGATGAATGGTTGCCAGGAACCAGGGATGGGAGGGAAGGGGAAGGGGACCGAGTGGCACTTGAGAGGGATGGAAGCATTCTATAACTTGATTGGGATGGGGGTGACACAGATTTCTAAATTTGTCAAAACGAACCCAACTCTATGCTTAAAATGGATGCCTTTTACTGTGTGTAAATTTAGCCTTTCTAAAAACAGTTACAAAAGTCACATCGCCCTGCATCTCTGGGTCACTTCATGTTATGTGTGTACATAGTGTCGGCCATATACCCTCCCCCGTTTTGACGAGCCACGCAGCTCTCTGCCTTTGTGGTGCCACTCTGCTGAAGTGACAGCTAGAGGGTGACCCAGATTGCAGGAAAAGGCCCGAAACCATGGTACAAACAGATGAGAAAATGGCAACCGGCTCTTATCTTGGTGCTGGAGACCCACGGGGTGTAGCAGGGACGAGGCTGACAAGGGAATGCACCACTCGTCACAACTCAACTCCAGTCTTGTTGCCAAGAAGGGCTGTACGTTTGGGGCTGCCATACCTTCCCATTCTTCTAGTTGAAAACCCAGAAGCTGCTGCTGGTTTTGAAATCTTATCTTTTTTGAAGCCGATACAATGTTAACATTTGTGTTGTGTGTGGTGAACCTGAGACAAACCTGAGGGTTGTGGTCTGGCGCCTGGGCTTGGATTCAGTCTGTGGCCTTGCAGCAGGGGAGGCTGAGGAGGGTTCGTCTACTGGGAATGGGTGGGGAAAGAAGTAGGAGGAAGTGTCATTTTGCCACAAGTGCAGCTTGGAGATAACTTTGTCCAGATCAGCTGGTAAACAGTTGCAGAGATCTGCTGACTTTCTAAAATCATTCTCAGTATTCCCAAGTACCCCCTCCGCCCCAGCAGCCTAGCAGCCTGGCTCTGAGAGCTGTACCTCCTACCCCTCTCCACTCCCCGCCCCCTACCCTCCCCTATCCCCCTTTCCCACGTTAGAGAGATGTCTCTGAAGAACACAGACAGCAGCAACATCATCTACCTATCTGCCCATGCCAGAAACCCAGGAATTGCTTTGGTTTTTTAAATTATTATTAAAGGTTTCTTTTCTTACGTTTAAAATGATCATATAATAAAAAAAAAAAGGAACTTTTTCAGGGAGGACTCCACAGTTCTGTGAATTTGAACACTCATGGATTCCTGTAACCACCACTGCAAGCAAGATAAAGAACTGCTCTAGTCACATCCCCCCCGGCTCCTGACCACTTAACAACCACAGACCTATCATAGTTCTATCTTTTCAAACATGCCACCTAAAGGGAATGAAACAGTCGCTAAACTTTTGACATTGGCTTCTCTTACTGGACACAACGTCCTTGAAATTCACCTCGGTTGCTGTGAGCATCATGGTTTGTTCCATTATCTGGCTCTACCATGATGTGCCCATCTACACACCTGCCAAAGGACATCGACGTGCTTGCTGGTTAAGGCAGTGATGGATAGAGCTGCTTGAAACGTTCACATACGATGTCTGTGCGGACTCAAGTTTTCATTTCTTGAGGTCAGATATCCAGGAGATGGACAGCTGAGTCATCTGGTAATTGTATGTTTAACTTTTAAAGAGAACTTCAGCCTATGGGTTGGTGGCTGTGCCATTCTGCATTCCTTCCAGCAATACGAGAGATCCGGTTGCTGCACAACCTTGCAGCACATGTGGGGTGGTGTTTCTATTTTGGCCATTCAGACAGGTGTCTGGTGGGCAGGCAGCCATCCTTGATGCCTGCTCCTTACAGCCCACAGGCAATTTATCATCAAGTCCTACTGCTTCTATCTCCAGATCACGTCTTGCATGAATCCGCTCCTCTTGCATGAATCTGCTCCTCGGCAGAATGCAGGGCAACCATTATCTGTCATCTGGACTACAGAAGCTTCCAACCTGGTTCTTCTTCTTGCCCTTAACCCCATTAAGTCCACACCACAGCCAGAGGGCCGGCTGAAGGACACTAATTGGATCAGGTCATTGTCAACTATTCATTCCTCTCCCCTCCCAGGCCCTGTGCATCTGGCCCCACCTCTCAGCGTTTCTAAGCTCCTGGGGAGCCACCTTCACTGACATTGCTGTGCTGGCCTGGCCTCAATCAAAAACTAGCACAGAGTAAGCATTTGGTATTTGACAAATAAATGAATGAATAATAATAAGTATCTCTGATTTTCTACTATTATAAATAATGCTATAAGGAATATCCTTTTCCATAAATGCTAGTGCATCTATACATTTCCTAAGGGGTACTGCAATATTACATAGTATATATATTTGATTTTTTATAAGTACTGACAAATTACCTTCCCCAGATGAATCAATTCTCTGTTCCTTAACCATCAGTAGGAGACTTCATAACCTTGCCATGAAGGGGAAATACCATTTTTCATTTTTTTAAATTGACATTTAATTTTTTTAAATAGGCTCCATACCTAGGGTGGCGCCCAACATAGGGGCGCAAATTCATAATCCCAAGATCAAGACCTGCGCTGAGATCCAGAGTCAGACAGTTAACCAACTGAGCTACACAGGAGTCCCTTTAAGTTGACATTTAAGATGTAGTAACTCAGTGTATTAGGGTGATCCGGAGAAAGAACCAGTAGAATGTGTGTATACATAGAAAGAGATTTATTTCAGAAATTGGCTCATGTGATTATGGTGATTTGCGAGCCCAGAATCTGATGGAGGAGGCTGGCAGGCTGGAGGCTCAGGTCCAAAAGGTTGTAATTCAATTCAAGTCCAAAGGCAGTCTTTGCTGAGAGTCAGGAGTCAAGTTTACAACTGAAATCTGAAGGCAGTCTGCTGGAGAATTCCCTCTGACTCCGGGAAGGTCAGCTTTCTATTTAGGTCTTCAACTGATTGAATGAGACCCACCCACATTATGGAGAGAAATCTGCTTTACTCAAAAGTCTAAGAATTTAAATGTAAATCTCACCCAAAAACATCCTCAGAGAAACATCTGGAATAACAGTTGACCAAATATATGGGCACTGCGCCCCAGCCAAGCTGATGCACAAAATTAAACATCCACTCAGAACTAATTTAACTTTAATTTATTGGATAAAGATTAAGGTAGCCAATATTTGCATATTGAAAACATGCATGTATATTTCTTCATAGAGTTGCCTTTTTCTTATTTACTTTGTGGGATACTTGTATATCTTTGAGACTGCATACAAACCCTTTATCAGTTACATATGTAGAAAGTGTGTCTTTCAGTTTGTTCATACCTTTTTCCCATAGCTTTATATATTTTTTAAAGATTTATTTATTTATTTTAGAGAGAGATAGCATACACACACGGTGCAAACAGGGAGGGGGCAGAGGGAGCGAGAATCCTGACGCAGACTCCCTGCTGAGTGCAGAGGCTGATGTTGGGCTTGATCTCAGGACCCTAGGATCATGACCTGAGCAGAAATCAAGAGTAGGCCGCTCAACCAACTGAGCCACCCAGTTACCCCCAGAGCTTTATATTTTGATGGGCAAGTTTATCATTTCTTCTAAGACTTCTACATTTATGTCATGGTTGAAAAAAAGCCTTCTCACTTACGGGGCTTAAAAATGATCTCATATAATACCTTCTACACAACTTAATTAATACCTTAATATAACTTCTATAGTCTTTAAAGACATAACTGATCTTTAATACACCTGGATTTTACTTTTGTTTTCTAATTGTCACTCTTTCAAACTCTTCCAGCTGTCCCAGCATAATTAACTGAATAACTAGTCCCTTCCCACTGATTTGAAATGGGTTTTGATCACTTAATTAGAAAGAAGCCTCAAAATACAATCAGTGCAATCCATTACATTGTAATCAACTGTAATACATTATATCAGAAAGATATCATCATTTTCACCTATCTCATTAGCAAAGAATATTAAAGATTCAAAACATCCAACATTGGAGAAGGTACACAGAAATGGGTACTTTTATACCTAGTTGGTAAGAATGTAAATTGCTGAACATTTTCAGGAAGGTAATACAGAAATACCTATCAAAAATTTTATTTTTATTATTTTTTAAAGATTTTATCTATTTTTTTGAGAGAGAGAGAGGGAGAGAGAGAGCATGAGCAGGGAGAGCAGGGGAGGGAGAAGCAGGCTCCTCACTGAGCCGAAGGCAGACGCGTCAGGGACTGAACCACTCAGGTGTCCCTCTATCAAAAATTTTAAAGAATATCTCTTTGACTCAGTAATGATACCAATTACATATCTAAAATCCACCTAACCCAAATACTCTCACACATATTTACATAGATAGACAGATAAAAAGACAGATGGATGTACCCGTCTTTCATACCCGATATTCACTGCAGCCCTGTTTGTCATAACAAAAACACTGGAAACTATGATGACATGGAAGGTCACCAGGCATAGTAAGTAGTGAAAAATGAAGTTTCAGAGCAATATATATGGTATTACTCCATCTATGCACTTTTTAAAACTACACGTTCATATATGTACATATATGGGTATAAACCAATGAGAGATTGCTTCTGGAAAGGAAGAAGTGTCAGGAAGAAGGGAAGTAGCATTTTACATTTCACTTCTGTATTGTTGAATTCTCCTACAGTAAGGATATATTCTCACATTATCATGCCATTTTTTAAAAAAGATTTTATTTATTTGACAGATAGAGATCACAAGTAGGGAGAGAGGCAGAGAGAGGCAGAGGGGGAAGCAGGCTCCCCACCAAGCAGAGAGCCAGATGCGGGGCTCGATCCCAGGACCCTGAGATCATGACCTGAGCTGAAGGCAGAGGCTTAAGCCACTGAGCCACCCAGGCACTCCTATTATGTCATTTTTTAAATTAAAAAAAATAATAATAATAGTGGAAGAACACTCACTACCTTGCTTGTGACCAAGTTAGAAGAGAGAATAGGGCACAGAAATTCCAGTTGCCTGAAAACTCACAAGGCCATTGTGAGGTTAGCTGGGATAACAGGGATAAATCATTTCACAGTCAGCCCTCCTTGTCCCCACCCTGGGAGCTGGGAGGGGTTTAATTTTCTCAAATCTCAGGCATTAAAAACAGGTAGAGGGTTTTCTCTAAGAAAACTGAAGTGTGTTATCCCTGAGAAATGCAGAAATGTGAGCAAGACTGGCCATTCAGAAATGACCCAGGAGACACCTGTGGGAGTCTCAATACCTGCCCTTCGTGGAGAGCAGCAAGTGCCCTTGGACACTACTACTTCTCCCACTGATAGGAGGTAGACAATGTGACCCCCAAAGGGTGACTACCAGGATAATCACTCCCACAGAGAGCTCTGAGTGATCGCCGATGAACATGTCACACAGAATCAGCAGCAGTGACTTTAACAAGCAATCAGATTGCTCTGTGTCTCCCTGGGCTGATCTTCAGACCCCCCACCCCCACCCCCGCAAAAGCAGGCATGGGATTTTCCCCAAATTAGAGGGCTCCTGGGAGCTTGGGACATTCGGCAGCAGCCTCTGGTGTACAAACAGTGTCACACCCTTTTGGGGAAAAACTCCTACCACAACAACCAGAGAGAGGAACTTAAAAATGGTAACTTAGGGGTGGGGGGATGGGCAAAATGGGTGAAGGGGAGCAAGAAGTACAGGCTTCTAGTTAGGGAATGAATAAGTCATGCGGATAAAAGGCACCAGAAAAGGAACACATGACATCATAACAGTGATGTGCAGTCAATGAGATCGTAACAGCGACATATGGACGCATCAGCACAGGATGGACAGCATCTACGTGTAAACCTGTGGAATCAGCATGCTGTATATCTGAAACTAGTGTCACATTGTATATCAACTATATCCAAGCAAAGTAAATAATAAAATAAAAATTAAAAGGGTAACTTAGAAAAAAGATCAACAGATACCAAGTGCCACCGCATCCTGACCTCATGGGAGGCATTAGGCCATCCCTCTAAAAACTGGTTTTATCAGCACTGGCTCAAGACCCACCTCTAGGCCAAATATGAGGAGCTGCGAAGTGGAAGAAGAGACACTGAGGACTGTTCTGGACCACTGGGGCCTCAGTGGGAAGAAAACGGGAAGCTCTTCTTGCTCACAGATAATGTACAATAGAAGGACTTGAAGACAGCCACGAGCAGGCTGGACATGTCCCTGAAGTTTAGAGGACACAAGGCCTGGTGCCAGATGCTTGCTGGGAGAAATCAAAATAGGGCAGGTGTGGGCTGCTGTCCCACTAACAATGGTATTAATAAGGTCCTTGGCCCCCTTGGAGCAAAGCCTGCCTAGACAAGCCAGCCTAGAGTCCTTTCATGAATGACCCCACCCAAGAGTCAGCCTGGAGAAGCAGTGCAATCCCAAGTGGGGAGGCCCAGGGAAAGAGACTGGACTGGGTGACCAGGCCGAGGAGGCGCTCTGTGTCCTGAGGTTCCAGCTGGGGAAGACTAAGGACCCGCAAGAAGTCCCCTCGGGAGAATGAGTCAGCATTAGATATATCCCACTCGGAGGGCATCCAACCCCAGGTCATAACTATATCAGGCCAGCTAGACATTCCTGGCCCTTCACTCTTCCTCTCTGCCCACAGGGCAGGGCTGAAACCTGGGGCTAATGAGTGGGAGAGCACGGGAGATAAGGTAGAGCAAAGACAGAGAAATGGCACCATGCCACGTGCCCCCCTCTGCAGGCTGGGAGTCCAAGGCATTGCAGAGCTGGGAGGGAGAAGCGCTCCTTGGAACAGAATTGGGAATTCTGATATTACACTGGGCTGGAGCTATGTCATGACACCACCAGACTTTTAGGGTCTAAGCATACCCAAAGAGGCCATGGCCCTACCATAGGAAGAAGAAACGGGGTTCACTTGTATCTGCCAAATCCAGTTCACTCCGCAGCAGTTATAGTCCATCTTAGGTGGCCTCAGAGTGTAGTAAGTTACCTCCCTGGCATTCAGCCTCTGCACAAGGTCTAGGGCTGTTCTTGGCTCTTGTATAAGCAGATTTATTTCTGTGCAGGCAAGGGCTGCTGCCCAGGGCAGATCCTGACTCAGAGCAAGGCAGCCCTACGCCATCGGCTCACCCCAGTGCTGCCAGCAGGGCATCTGGCCCAGGCCTCACAGTTACTCTCAGGACATGATTCCCAGATAAGGTTAAACATATGGTCACAAAGGTGTGTGTGCGCGCGCGCGCGCGTGTGTGTGTGTGTGTGTGTGTGTATATATATATATATATATATATATATATATATATATATATAAAGATTTTATTTATCTATTTGACAGAGAAAGAGAGCACAAGCAGGGGGAGTGACAGGCAGAGGGAAAGGGAGGAGCAGGTTCTCCACTGAGCCTGATGCAGAATCCTGGGATCATGACCTATAAGCCAAAGGCAGATGCTCAACCAGCTGAGCCACCCAGGTGCACCTCACACAGATACCCTGGCAGGACCTAAATTTCAACCCCATGGCTCATTTCTGGTTCTACATTTTAGTGAATTCTTCCAAAAAGTAAATAAATAACATCCTGAAACTATTTTGTGAGGGTACAACTACACATCATATTTCATGTGAAGAAGCCCCCCTACCATTACAATCCCACTTGGGCATGTCATCCAGTTTTCTCTTCTTTTTTTTTTTTTCACATACTGGGAACCTCAAAAAATGGAAGTGGTCTGGGCTGTCCTGACACTGAGTGATCCTGGCGTAAGAACCTGGGCTGTCCTTATGCTTCCTAGCATCTGAACCCCTTCCCATGCTTGGGGAACTATCCACGTGGGAATCTTTAATCTTGGTGGGAAGCACAGACCGGCTCCCACCAGAGAACTTATTTTCCCCCACATCCCTCTTATGTTTAGCTAATCAGGTTCACCTGCCCAAATTCAGAATCATGGGCTTCAAAGTGGTACAGAGAAGGACAGCAGGGAATGACTCTGGGTGGTGGCAGCAGTCACAGCAAACAGAAGAACATGGCTCTCGGGCCCAGAGTTGAGCATGTGTGGGTTTGGGAGGAGGGGCTCCCCTCACTGGACGGGGCCAGTGGCATGACTTTCAATGTGGTCCTGGTTGCATGGCTCCCTTTCTTCTCTAAGCCTGGTTCCCCAGGCTACCTGGGAGATCTCTGAGCTACCCAACATGTTATCATATGATCCCTAAATTATCGGAGTTGGCCTCTGGTGCTACAATTAAGAGCCATCACTGGGAGATTGTCCAGTACAGTGATTAGGGGCTGAGAAAGCCTGCCTTCTGGTGAGAGATGCGAAACCCATTAGTAATCCATAAAATGTGGCTGCATTAAAACAGCAAAGAGACACTGCTTGATATCCACTTGACTGGCAAAAACCTGGAAGCTGGATAACGGCCAAGCATGGGTGGGGATGTGGCTCAGAGATCTAATGCCTGTGAGACCTGTAGCTCTGTCCTTTTTCTTTCTATACCTACTTTGGTCCCATCCACTCCTGCAGCTGGGGCAGCCCCACAGAAGGGAAGGCTGGGGCCAGGTGGGGTGGGGCCGGGTGGGCTGTGCTCTGGACCCACCTCTGCTTAATCACGAGTGTTCACAGGATACACAGTCCAGCTTGTGATGAATGCTCAATGAATGTTAGCTGCAAATGTTTCTCTTGCTTTAAATTACTTTTTGAGTAAGATTACACACGCTCAGAAAAAGGATTTTTTTTTTTTTTTTTTTTTAACAGCACAAAAGGATACCGTGGAGAAAAGTAAGTCTCCCTCCCACCAGAACACCCAGTTCTCCCACCTGGAGACAAACCACTGCTACCAGTCCACGGATGTCCTGTCCACAGTCCATTCCTCACCCAGCATCCAGAGGGGCCCTTTAGAAATGTGAAACATCATGCCTTTGCCCATCATACTCCAGATGTCATGCCACATCCTGACCACGGCCGAAACGTGGTTGGGGCGGGGTGGGGGGCTGCCGACCACCTGACCTCATTATCACAACTCCGCCCTCACGCGGCCCCCTTGCTGCCACTCTGGCCTCCCTGACCTCTTGCAACAACATACTGGCTCACCTTGGGGCTTGCTGCCCCTGTGTCTGGAGAACCACAACAGTCTCGCACCTCAATCTCTTTGTTCCTGCATGTCTCTGCTCAAACCTCACCTCCTGGGAGAGGCTTTCACAGACTGCCCTCGTGCTCTGCCCCTTACTCTGTTTTCCCAGTATCTGCCTTCCTCCTGAACCCCAGCCTAGCCCTGGGCATGCTGTTATGTCCATCTGCTGCTCAGCAGAAGGTCAGCTCCGTGAAGCAAGACACGTTTGCTGCTGATTCTTCCCCAGAGCTTGCAAGTGCTGGACTGTGGGGGCTGCTCAGGAAATCCTTACTGAGCGAGTGTGTGGGTATATGTTCCCTTTTCTGATACAACCTGCTATTCTTATAACATGCTTTTTTCTTTTGACAATACACCTCAGAGTCTGATCTACGCTGGCCTTTGGAGATCGGCCCTATTATTCATAACACGCATACTATTTCTATTGACTGGTTGCCCCATTTTTTTTTTTAACCAGATCCTTACTGGTTGTCCCCAGTCTTTTATTATCACAGAACAAACAAACAACACAGTGAGGAATATACTTCTTCATGCACACAGCAAAGTATATCCATATAATAACTCATCAATGTCAGCTCGTTGGACCAGATGGTATGGGATTTTGAATATTGAAAAATATAGTCAGAGGCGCCTGGGTGGCTCAGTGGGTTAAGCCTCTGCCTTCGGCTCAGGTCATGATCTCAGGGTTCTGGGATCGAGCCCCATATCGGGCTCTCTGCTCAGCGGGGAGCCTGCTTCCCCCTCTCTCTCTGCCTGCCTCTCTGCCTACTTGTGACCTCTGTCAAATAAATAAATAAAATCTTAAAAAAAAAAAAAAAGAAAAGAAAAATACAGTCAAATTGCACCCTCTAGAGAAGTGTCCCAAGTAACAAGGAGAGAAAGAGGAATAGGGGTTGAGGTCAAAGAGTGACAGGGACAGGAAGCCAACACAGTAGAGCTTGTAGGCCACTGTAAGGACTGTGGCCTTGAAAAGAGATGGGAAGACCGAAGGGTTTTGTATAGAGGAGAGATGTGACCTATTTAGGTTTTAAAAGGACCACTCTGGCTGCTGTGTGGAGAGAACAGACTGAACAGGGCAACAAGAGAAGCAGTGCGACCAGACAGAACATTGCTCAGAAACACAGGCCAGGTGACGGGAATGACAGCTTGAACCTACGGGGCGGCAGTGGACCTGTTGAGACATGTTGGTTGGGGATATATTTTGAAAATAGAGCAGAAGACATTTGGTGAAGGAATAAATGTCAGAGTAAGAGAAGAGTGAAGGATCTCTCTTGGGGTTTTGGTTTGAGCAGCTGGAAGGATGCGGTGGCAAAGTCTGTGTAACCTGGGTCCCACCCCTGAGATGTGGGGAGTCAGGGCTGCAGCAGCAGCAGCTGGTAGAGAGGAGGGGGTTGGAAAACCTTAATTTCCTAACAGGTGAGGGTTCTCAATCTAACAGTGTGTGGTTTCAAGGGGGTACAGCGGAACTGCAGTGGGCTCAGCTGTATAGCAGTCTAGTTCAAGGGCAAGTGGGATAGTGACTACCTTGAGCCCCACTCCCTGGATGAGCCCGTGTTCCATCTCTTGACTTCCTATGGTGCTGCATGCTGCTGCATGTGTGGCTGGGCACCTCTGTTCCCTAATCTCTTACAGTGTTTCCCAGTGATCCCATGTTTAGTGTCCTCCTGTCTGGCCTTTCCCTGATCAGTGATTGCCAGATGCTGAAGAGGACAGTGTTGTCAAGATGGCAGAAGGGCTCTGAACAGAAGGGGGCTGTCAGACTCTGCCTGGCACAGCAGCTTATTGAGACACGCCAAAGAGCAGGAGAGAGAGAGAGAAGATCAACAGATGAGACAGCTGTCCTCCCAAGTCGAACTACTCCAGATGACAGTCAGCACTCACGAACTCACTCCTGTGTCCTCTCCTCTCCTGTGGCCCACAGGCTGAGCAGCCCGACCTGTCTCTTATGCCCAGCCACAACTGGCCTCCTTTCTGTTCCTCTGACATAGCAAGTCTGTTCCCACCGCAGGGCTCTGGTGTTTGCTGTCCCCTCAACCTGCAGTGCCCTTCACACGGCTGCCACCTTGCATCAGTTCAAACATCCCTGTTCAGCCTGGGCTGTCTCCCAAAAAAGCCCCACGAGAAAAGAAGACCCTCCCCTGGCATTTTAGGATGAGAGAGGCTTTATGTGACAATCTTTACCTTGCCGGTAAATTTCTGTTACTCAATGAAAGGCAGACAGCAAAAATGGTACAAATGAACTTGGTGGAGAACAAAATGTTGCCTCTGTCCCATGTGTTTCAAGCATCAAAACCAATTCTCGTGTGCCTTTCACAGGACAGGACAGGTACTGTGTGGGTTAGGGAAGGCAGCCTACAGGGATATAGAGAGAGATCACCGGGCTACCAACATGGGGAGACATGAGTAACAACGGATCTTCTCTGGAGGAGAAACTGGGCTAAGGGTCTCCTTTCTGGGGTCAAGGGGAAAGGATGAAGGTCTCTGTTGGCAGGGTCAGGTGGCCAGTGGCAAGACATACAACATACACATTCCCTGAAGAGAAACAAAGCATCCCCAGTGAGTGTCCAAGTCTTCCTGGGTCTATCTCAAGACACCCCCAGGGAGAAATGCAGACCAACACAGGTTGGTGAGAGATCAGTGAAAAGAAGTTTGGCCCAGAAGGGCACAGCCCACCGGAAGAGGGACTGAGCAGGGAGGAAGACTCAGAACCCTACGCGCCTGGAAGCAACATCGACTTGGGAAAGTCCAAGTCCAAGGAAAACCATTTATAAGAAGGGACCTGATGGGCCAGAGGAAGTCAGGCAATGCTTTAGACACTAATGAGTCTCAGAGGAGCCTCCTAGAAACAGGAAATTGATTAGGTCAGGGGCCTTGAGAGAAAAGATGGGGAAGGAACAGGTGTAGAAAGACCAGAAGGATCAGGAAGTGGGTGCATGTGCAAAATTGTTTGGAATAATTGCCCATGGAAAAGAAAACAGAATGCATTATTTGAAATGCAGAAGAAGCAGGAAGCCCCAAAGAGCTGGTGTGATCTGGATTTTTGAAAGGAATCAGTTGGTGGGGACAGAATTTGGTGGACGATCCAGATGGTCACACTGCGTTGGGAAAACTCACCTATTGACCTTCCTCTCTTTGACCATGTGACTCTTCCAGGCATAAAACCCTCACATTTGTGGAAGAGAAAAAGGTGATCCAGTTAGATAAGCTTCCCTTTGCTCCTGAGACGCAACAAATGTGAAAAGCTGCCTGTCTCCAGGAAAAGGCAAGACACCCAACTTCACTGTGCTCAGGAAGAGGCCATTGGGAACACAAACCTAGGGAAGGAGTGAGTATAGACAAACTTATGAAGGGGGACAGAGATAGGAAAGGAGCCGGAATAAGCCAATGGCGAGCTTGTTCTGGTGAGGGCCTGGTGCAGGCGAGAGGGGCAGGAAAACAATGGTGAGCTCAGCCCCGACTAGGTGGGAATCTCCCCGTTCACCGGGCCCTCTGAGATTCTCTAGTTTGGGAATGAGATTTATAGGTCGGGGACAATTAATACACTAACAGTAACAGGTTGAGGACTCAAGTTTTATTTCAAATGTCTACCTTTTAATGATAAATAAGAGATGAAAAGTTATTCTTCACCAGCATAAATCTCACACACATGTGCTTTCTTCAGACATCGAGAAAGGGAACATTAGCGGCAGCAGACTGGGAACTGTGGTGCTTTGGGAGAAATCATGATTATCTGTGCTATGGAGGAAAACACGCTGCTGCTGGGATCTTCCCAGAGTCACACAACTGAGCTGAGGCATGGGATCCTGGTGACTGGGCCCAGCTCAGGCTATTTCCATTACTACCAACACCCTCCCCCACAAACCTACAGGTTTTCTTAGAATGGCTTAGTGTGGAATCAAGAAGCTGGGCATCTGGGAGTCACCTTGGGCTCAATATGACCATCCCTCAGGCTGAACCAAATTCCCATTTTTAGGGGTGAAGGTGAGAGTCTTGTGTTCAATCCCAATGACAAAAGAAAGAAAAAAGAGGCAAATGGAAGGAAGAAAGGAAAGAAGGAAGGAAGGGAGGGAGGGCGGGAGGAGGGGGAGGGGAGGGGAGGGGAGGGGAGGAGGAAGAGAAGGAAGAAAAGGAAGGGAGGGAGGGAAGGAAGGAGGAAGCAGGGGGCCACAAGCAGGCTAAATAAAATTTGGAAAAACTCAGACGCAGTCTCAGGCTTAGTCCCTCTTGGTGACGAAGCAGCTGTTTCTTTTCCCTCTGTTCCTACAGCCATTCATTTATCAGCAGATGGGAGCACCAACTATGCATCAGGCAGAGTTCTAGGTCCTAGGGACAGAGTGGTGAACAAGACAGAGGGTGTCACTGTCCTCACAAAGTGTCCTTTCTAGGGGGGACTTAGAGACCTCAAAACTTTTCCTGTGGGAGCTTCTAAGACATCAAGATGGTTAGGACACCCTTCCTTCCTTCCTTCCTTCCTTCCTTCCTTCCTTCCTTCCTTCCTTCCTTCCTTCCAGAAACAATCTGGTTGGGAAGCAAGGAGGCTTCCTTTCTCTGTGACACAGAGAAAGCAGAAGAGTACTCAGTTTGAGGGGCCAGCCATCACCACTCAGTAAGGCAGGGAAGGGAGATGCGATGAAGCCAAGAATGGATTCCCCTTGGTTTGGGGCTCGGAAACCCATGGTCAGAGAGGATTCTCACTTCATCTTTCGTCTCTTTAGGAAGGATGGCCCTAAATTTCCAAGAGATTGCTCTCCTCTCTGCCTACATAATATATTTCCTCGCTGGTCTCCCTGCCAACCTCCTGGCCCTGCGGGCCTTCACAGGACGGGTCCGCCAGCCCCACCCTGCCCCCATCCACATCCTCCTGCTCAGCCTGACGCTGGGGGACCTCCTGCTGCTGCTGCTGCTGCCCTTCAAGATGATCGAGATCGTGAACAACTTCCGCTGGCCCCTGGGAGACACTCTCTGTGCCCTCACCGCCTACGGCTTCTACAGCAGCATCTACTACAGCACGTGGCTTCTGATGGGCATCAGCATCGAGCGCTACCGCAGTGTGGCTTTCCCTGTGCAGTACAAGCAGTCCCGTCGACCCATATATGGAGTGATCGCCTCTCTGGTCTCCTGCCTCTTGTCCTTTGGACACTGTAGCATTGTGATCATCGTCTACTACTTACCAGCCCAGAAGGAGGGGGTTGATGATGCCATAGTCCTCCCTGCCTGCTATGAGGACTTCTCCGAAGAGCAACTGAAAGTGTTGCTTCCTGTGCGGCTAGAGCTGTGTCTCTTCCTCTTCTTTGTCCCCATGGTGGTCACCATCTTCTGCTACTGGCGCTTCGTGTGGATCATGCTCTCTAGACCCCAAGTGGGAACACGGAAGCGCTGGAGAGCTGTGGGGTTGGCCGCCGTGACCCTCTTCAACTTCTTGGTCTGCTTTGGGCCTTATAATGTGTCTCATGTGGTGGGATTCTTCCAGAAAACGAGTGAACGGTGGCGGGTGTGCGCCGTGTTGCTCAGTGCTCTCAATGCTTGTGTCGACCCCTTGATTTTCTACTTCTCCTCCTCAGCTATGCGCAAAGCCTTTGATCAGAGGCTACGGGGTCTGCAGAGCTGGGGTGTCTTACTGTCAGGGTACTGTAGGAGGAGAACTGGGGAGCCGGCCGCAGAGAGAGATGGGAGTTTAGGTATGGCCAATGTCAACTTCACAGGAGACTGAATTGGCCAGCTTGCTGTTATATTTTGTGGGAGGAGGGAGGGCTCAAAATGGGGAACAGTGAAACAGAACTGGGGTAACTTCTCCTGTGCCTAGCTTACAAGGCAAAGAAGAGCAGTGGACATCTCAAGTCCAACTCATCCATTGGGAGAGTGTTTTTGTTTTGTTTCCTGGGGGTTATGACATTTCCTTATTTGTGGTTGGCACTGCTTCATGGTAAGCCACAGCCCTTTGATCCTTGTAATTATTTCCCCATGCAGTATCTTTAAGATGGTAGCATTCCTCAACTACTGCAGAGCTGTCTTGCTCTGTCCTTGATTCAGAGGCAGGGGGAGAGGTTGCTCCATGCAGCAGGTCTGAAAATCTAGCAAAGGCAAGAGTCTACAGAGCAAAGGACACCTGGATGGCTTAGCCGGTTGAGAGTCTGACTCTTGAGTTCAGCTCAGGTCATGATCTCAGGGTTGTAAGATGGAGGCCTGCGTCAGGTTCCACAATGGGTATGGAGCCTGCTTGGGATTCTCTCCCTTTCCTCTACCCCTCCCCCTATTCATGAGCTACTTTCTGTCTCTCGAATAAATAAATAAAATCCTAAAAAAAAAGAGTCTGGAGAGCCAGACAGGATCCTGCCATGTGAGCCTGCACAACCAGTCCCCCAAACAAAGCCGTTGCTAGCTCAGGTCTATGCAACAGCAAGTCAGTGCTGGTGTGTAGAAACTAGTCAGGATACTTCTTGGTGGTTACGTCCTATTTTCAGTCCCCAATGCTGTGTATTTGTTTCATTTTTTTCTGTCATCAGTCTTGTCAGAGGTCTGTTACTTGGTTTTCAAAAGCCAAAGGCCTTCTGTGGAAGTCACCCACAACTTCTATTTCTTTACTGTTGGTTTGTTTCCTTCCCTGTAGTTTTTTGAGTCTTTTCAGTTGCTCCTTTTCCAACTTTTTGAAGTTGATGCTCATCCATTTTTAGCCTTTGTTCTTTGTTACCTAAGCATGTGAGGTATCTCACTCCCTTAGTGAGGGAGTGAGATCTCCCTCCAAGGACAGTTTCAATGGGATGCTACCAGTTTGGATTTGCATAATTTTTCATTATTTTAAGTTCTAAATAGGCTCTAATTTCCATATGATTGTTTTTTTCTTTGACTCAAGTTTAGAAATATTCTTTATTTTTAAGGATACAGGTTTTTTTTTCCCCTTGATCCTTTTGTCACTCTGTTCTAACTAAAGGCACTGTGACCAGAGAATATGGTGTGAATGGTTCCAGCTCTTTGAAATTTGTTTTGAACTGCTTTTTGACCTGGAATATAGTCGACTTACATACATTCTGCAACCATTGTGTCTCTGTACATGGGGTTTGTGAATGCCTTATATCAAACCTGTTATTCTGTGATGTTCAAATCTTTATAACCTTTATTTACGTTTTGTCTGTTTGATCTATGAGCTACATGGAGAGGTGTGTTACATGCTCCTCCTGTGACAGTGAACTTGGCTGTTTCTCCTCATAGTTCTGTCTTCCTGGTGAAATGAAATGGTCATCATTCTGTTTGCCTTAAAATTTATTTTGTCTGAGTTAATATAGCCAAGCCAACTTGCTCTGGGGGTTAGTATTTGCCCAGTGCATCTCAGTCCCTCCTTTTACTTTCCAGCTTTCTATATTCTTAGGTTTTAGATGCATTTTTTATATGCAGTGATATACAGTAGGTGGGGGGTTTATACTTTGATTGGACAATTCAACAGTATTTGTTTTCTACCTATACCATTTTATTTATTTATATTTATATAATAATCATTTCCAATATGCTTGGATTTATTTGTCATCTTATTTTTAAACACTTCCAGGAAGTACACCCACAGATTGAAATCTACACGCATACTGCAAATGGCCTAATAATGAATAGCCAGATAAATTATCACAGTGAATACAAACATTTATGAAAAAACAAATGAAACACCATCTTACTTTGTGCTATTTTCCTCACCTACTATTATTTGCTTTTTCTTTCTTCTTGCTTTCCTTTGGGATTAAACTGCTTTATTTCTTTTCATTTCTCATATTACTAAATTAGAAATCATCAGCTCTATTTTTACTATTTTAGTGGTTACTTTAGACATTTTATTATGTTAAGAGTTCCTTAGTTGGTTTCTCCCTCCCTTTCTTCCTTTTTCCTTTGGCATTCCAGATGGCATTCAACTATGTGAGTCCTTGAGAGCACTTTTCTTTCTTTCTTTTCTTTTTTTAAAATTTTATTTGTTTGGTTTAGAGAGAGATAGAGAGCTCAGGTCGGGGGGGCAGGGAAGAGGCAGAGGGAAAGAAAGAATCCCAAACGGACCCCATGCTGAGCACAGAGCCTGTTGTGGGGCTCAATCCCAGGACCCTAAGATCATGATCTGAGCAGAAATCAAGAGTTAGATACTTACTGACTGAATCACCCAGGTGCCCCTAGAAAGTACTTTTCAAAGTGTGATCTGCAGACCCCTGGAGACCTGGAGACCATTTCTGGGATCTGAGGGGTCAAGACTATTTTCATAATGATATTAAGATACTAATTGCTTATTTCACTCACATGCTTCCACAAATGAATGCACAGTGGAATATTTCAGAAACTACCTGACATGTGATATTACAACACACTGAATGCAAAGCAGCTATGAGAATATAGTTGTCTTCTATTAAGCTAGAGGTCTAAAGAGGTCTGCAAAAATGTAATACCATGCCACTTTTCTTCCTAGGATTTTTTAAAAAAAGATTTTATTTATTTCTTTGAGAGAAAAAGACACAGAGAGAGAGTGTGTGTGCACAAGCAGTGGGAAGGGGCAGAGGGAGAAGGAGAAGCAGACACCCTGCTAAGCAGGGAGCCCAATAAGGGGCTCAATTCCAGGACCCTGGGATCATAACTGGAGCCAAAGGTAGATGCTTAACTGACTGAGCCACCCAGAAGCCCCCTCCCTAGGATCTTTGAAAACATAGTTATCTTCTGAATATATCTTCTATTAACTCATAATGGCTTTCTGATTCCCTTTGAATACATACATATTTAACTTTTCTTGTTTTAATTTCCAATATGGTATGTGTCAGCAGCTATAACATAAAAATTTAAGAAGCTCTTTGGGGTCCTAAGTAATATTTAAGTGCACACAGGGGTCCTGTATTTAACAGAACTGTATGTATCTAAAATCCCATGCTTCCTGGTGCATCAGCATTTAATGACTCAAAATTTCATAGTTTAATGCCATTCAAGCTTTTCAAGATGTGAGTTTAAAGTCTGCCAGGTCAAATGCGGAGCTTTTTGATGTTTGAAAAGGGAGAGGTAAAGGGGCGCCTGGGTGGCTCAGTTGGTTAAGCAGCTGCCTTCGGCTCAGGTCATGATCCCAGCGTCCTGGAATCGAGTCCCATATCGGGCTCCTTGCTCCGCAGGGAGCCTGCTTCTCCGTCTGACTCTGCCTTCCACTCTGTCTGCCTGTGCTCGCTCTCGCTTGCTCTCTCTGACAAATAAATAAAATCTTTAAAAAAAAAAAAAAAGAAAAGGGAGAGGTAAAAACAAGAACTACCATGTCATGAGATAAGGAGGAGCAGACAGATCTAGAGGGTAAGACAGAGTTGCTTTGCACAGGACTGAGGGTTCATCACTTGATGCAAGTCAAGAATCTGGTTCCAAGGGGCGCCTGGGTGGCTCAGTGGGGTAAGCCGCTGCCTTTAGCTCAGGTCATGATCCCAGAGTCCTGGGATTGAGTCCCAAATCGGGCTCTCTGCTTCAGCGGGGAGCCTGCTTCCCCCCTCCTCTCTCTGCCTGCCTTTCTGTCTACTAATGCTCTCTGTTTGTCAAATAAATTTTTAAAATCTCAAAAAAAAAAAAAAAGAATCTGGTTCCAAGACATTTCTGCAAAGAAGACATCCAGATGGCCAACGGATACATGAAAAAGTGCTCCACATCACTCGACATCAGGGAAATACAAATCAAAACAACAATGAGATACCACCTCATGCCAGTCAGAATGGCTAAAATTAACAAGTTAGGAAGTAGCAGATGCTGATGAGGATGAGGAGAAAGGGGAACCCTCCTACACTGTTGGTGGGAATGCAAGCTGGTGCAGCCACTCTGGAAAACAGCAGAGAGGTTCCTCAAAAAGTTGAAATAGAGATACCTTATGACCCAGCAATTGCACTACTGCTACTTACCCTAAAGATACAAATGTAGTGATCTGAAGGGGCATGTGTACCCGAATGTTTATAGCAGCAATGGCCACAATAGCCAAACTATGGAAAGAACCTTGATGCCCATTAATAGATGAATGGATAAAGAAGAGGTGGTGTATATACATACAATGGAATACTATGCAGCCATCAAAAGAAATGAAATCTTGCCATTTGCAACAGTGTGGATGGAACTAGAGGGTATTATGCTGAGCGAAATAAGTCAATCAGAGAAAGACAATTATCATATATCTCCCTGATACGAGGAATTTGAGAGGCAACATGGGAGGTTTGGGGGATAGGGAAGGAAAAAATGAAACAGGATGGGATTGGGAGGGAGACAAACCATAAGAGACTTTTAATCTCACAAAACATACAGAGGGTTGTGGGGGGGAGGGAAGTAGGGATAGGGTGGTTGGGTTATGGACATTGGGGAAGGTATGTGCTATGGTGAGTGCTGTGAACTGTGCAAACCCGGCGATTCACAGACCTGTATCCCTAGGGCTAATAATACATTATATGTTAATAAAAAATTAAAAATAAAAAAAAAAAAAGAATCTGGTTCCAAAGATTCTCTCAACTGGAGTTTTCCTTTTTGTTTCACAGAGGAGGATTCCTTCATCTACATCTGTGTGGTGGTGTGTTGATCCCAAATATAGGTAGGACTTGGGATCTAGGAAGTTGTATGAACCAGAAGCCTCAATGCTAATTATATTTACCCTATGGCATCCTGGGGGTGGGGGGGAACAGCACATTTGATTCTTGTCCGCAAAGAGAAAAGAAAGCTAGTCAGGACAAAAGTTATGAGCATGCTTAGTGTGCTTTATTTTGGAATGAGGGGAGGCTTCACAAAGCCCTAGTAAAAGCCCCAGTAAAAGCCCCAGTTTTGTGGCTAGAGTACTTGATCACCTCTAGTTCATATATTCTAGCTCAACACAACTCCTGTTGCCCCTCCTGGGAAATACATGGTTCCTGGAGCACGGTGTTAAGAAGGGAGAAGAAAGGTCTGAAGATACCATTAGCAAAGTCTCCTCAGCCCTCTCTGGTTTTCAGGTTCATGGTGGCGAAGGTGAGCTTCCACTGGAAAGGGACTCGATGTGAAGTCAGGTCCCTTGGTTTATGTAAACTTCAGTGAGAGTGTTCTCTTTAAGCTGGGCTCAAGAAACTGCACCCCTAGTGAGCACTTCACAAATCTTTGAAGATATGACTTTTTGATAATAACAATAAATTGCTCATTATATTTTATGTTACATTAGAGAAGTTATTATTTGGCAGAGAGAAAATTCTATCAAACATGCACTGTCAGGGGCACCTCGGTGGCTCAGTGGGTTAAGCTCTGCCTTCAGCTCAGGTCATGATCTCAGGGTCCTGGGATCAAGCCCCACATTGGGCTCTCTGCTCAGCAGGGAGCCTGCTTCCCCCTCTCTCTCTCTCTGCCTGCCTCTCTGCCTACTTGTGATCTTTCTCTCTGTGTCAAATAAATAAATAAAATCTTTAAAAAAATGTACTTTCAATCCTTCTACTCCATCCTGCCTACAAAACACCTGAGATGCGACCGCTCTCTTGGCAGAGGCTAGGCCCCCACCCCGACTTGGGTGGGGAGCTTATGGCTTACTGGAAGTCTACCGAGAGCCTCACTCTGCCATTTACAGCATCACTCCCATGAGGAAGCCCCACTAACGGGGCAGGGTGCAGGGTGGTGAGAGGTGGGCAGGGGAAAGCAAATCGCTTGGTGGACTTAAAGACTACAGTCTTCTCACAACGTGCTTCGCGATGCCTTTTTGAACTGACCCAGCGATCTGAGGCAGGCACTTGTTGCTTTGGCCTCTTCGGCAGTCCCCCTTCACTGGTGAGAGCACCTCACTCCCACCCTTCAACTGTGACATCCAGCAGAGCTAACATCACTCTTGACTTCATGTTGTGGGGCAGAGGTATGACCCAGGATGAGAGCCATCAGCCTAGATCCCCTCTGGCGGCAGTGATGCTTCACATCTGAGCATGTGACTCAACCTAGACCAAGCAAAGCCAGCCCAGTCCTTCTCTTTTAACCATTTAGGAGAAAGAATCCCTCTTCTAACTGGACTGACTCTGGACGTGAGTTTAAATTCTGGGGACCACTTTGAGGAGAGACACTGAAGTCAACTTGAAGCCAGGCAGAACATCAAGAAACCAAGTCCATGTCTCTGAAATCCCAAAGCAAACATATTCTGGAGCCAAAATATTCTCCCTTTTTAGCTTAAGCCAGTTGGAATTGGGCTTTCAGTCACTTGCAACCATAAGATGTATTATTTCTCAAGTGCTCACAGTGACAGCCAGTCTCTGCAATTATTTTAAAAATTTTAGTCAAAAGTTTAAGTATAGAGAATTAAAACCCAACAAATATGCATACACCCCTCTTGCAGAGGGACTGCTCGTCAATGGTCATATTTCTTTGGATGTTTTTAACTTTTATTTTTAAGTGATCTCTATACCCAACTTGGGGCTCAAACCCACAACCCCAATCTCAAGAGTCACGTGCTCCACTGACTGAGTCAATTAGGTGCTCCAATATTTGTATAGATTTTTTAAGTTGATGTCCCCATTAATAATGTTTCTCCCTCACTGAATTTCCTCGCTTCTTCGCCAGAAGCAACATTATTTTGGAAATTCAGTGTATCTTTCTGGTCCATGAAATGTACTTTGTAGCTGAATCTACAAGCATGGTTTAGTATTCTCTTGGTTTAGTTTTTTTTTTTTTAAAGATTTTATTTATTTATTTGACAGAGAGATCACAAGTAGGCAGAGAGAGAGAGAGAGAGAGAGAGGAGGAAGCAGGCTCCCTACCGAGCAGAGAGCCCGATGTGGTACTTGATCCCAGGACTCTGGGATCATGACCTGAGCTGAGGGCAGAGGCTTAGCCCACTGAGCCACCCAGGCACCCAGTTTTGTTTTGTTTTGTTTTGTTTTGTTTAATGCCCATAAACACCACACAGTACAAGTCATCCTGGAACTCGCTGTTTTCCATCCAAATCATGTCTTTGATGTCCATGCCTTTGACATTCATCACTAAAGGTAATGGCTCTCATTCATTTCTTTTGTCTGATGAGTAATATGATGAGTAATAAAAGCTGTCTTATACTTTCCATCCTACTAGTTATAACCATTTAGATCATCTCCTATGTTTCAATGGCATAACAATGCGGCTTTGGACATCCTGCGCATGTCTCTTTGTACACATGTGGGAAGGTTGCTTGAAGGAGAGATCTACTAGGTGGCACGGAAGGTACCTTTTCCATTCCAGCAGAAGCTGCCAAGCTACTCTCCAAAGCGATAGTGTAAATTCAACTTTCCCCGAAAAACAGCTTGCAATATAGGAGCTCCTGAGTCTAGTCCTCCAGTGGACCCAGGGTGACAAATGGGAGGGAACAGGCCAGGCATGCACTACCTGCCAACAGGAAAAGGGGTTCAATTGATACCAGAGACCCAAAAACTAACCCAGTGGACATATGCATGGGCCATGTTGGGGTGCCAGGGGGCAGACAGCCTCTCCAAGGACTCTAGGGGTAAGGAGTGACCCATCTCCCCCATTCTTCACCTTTCTTAATCAAATCCAGTCTATCATGAGCATTCAACAAAAGTATGAAGGTAAAAATGATATAATGAAATGCAGCTGAGAAGGGTTTCTGCCACCCACCATGTAGTTTGTATAGAAAGTGCATGTGGGCCAAGGAGAAATGATGCCTAGAAGCTAGAAAACCTTGGACCCGGAAGTGAGCACCAATTGACAAAGTAGTGAAAGGAGAATAAGATGCTGGGGTCCTAAGGATGACAATGTGGCCTCTGTTGGCCCTGGGCCATGTAACAGGGGCCAATACCAGACACAGTTCCTGCAGAGAGGTAAAGCTTAATCTATCATGTGTTCATGTGTCTGTGTCAAATGGCTTCCAAGGCAACTGGGACCACCTTGGATCTATATGGTTGAAGCAGAGAAGAGATAAGAAGGCAAAGGGTATGCAGAGGCAGAGATACTGGAGCAGAGGAGCTGCCTGCAGACGTGATGGGCAGTATGAGGCCCCACTTTCTTCTGGATCTCCACTCGGGAAAACGGACCAAACAAGGTGCGTGGCCAGGGGCGGGGATGGGAGTATGTGGGACAGCTGGCCACGGGCAAGCCTATCTGTACTAATCAGGGACAGACATAAAATGGGATTCCTGAATTATGAAAGCAGAACAAAATCAGAAAGAATGACCACAGCTTAATTAGGTTAATTAGATTTGTGTGAACATAATTTTGGGGGAAAACAGAGAGGGCTGAGTGGCCTGACAGAGAGTTCCACTCTTGACCTTCCTCTTCCTGACCCACAGCAAGTTCAAGTTCAAATGCTCTTGGCTCCTTGGAGACCCCGAGAACGCAGAGGTACCTGCCTCTGCACCTTATCCCACAAATTGGTAAAAGTTCGTCTTCAGCTGATCTCCAAGAGCAGTCTGCGTGGGAATGGGGCTGAATTTAGTTACCCATAATACTGAGCAAGTCCTGGGAGAGGGCACCCTGAAGTCTGACCCAGAAAAGGAAGGGCAGGACAGGCCTAAGTGACCACACAGTCATAGCTGGGGAACAAGATAAAGAGTTCATTTCCAGTGCAGGGGCAAAGCCAGAATGGTAGGAGATCAAGAAAACTGAATGGAGACTCAAGAGGTAAAGCTGTGGAGGGATTATACACATTGGCATGGGAGGTACCAAGCAGAACTGGTCTCCCTCTTCAGACTAGCAAAATGCCTGTATTCACCTGGCCTGGGATGTAAGAGACCTCACCTCACCTCTGTGCTGGCCCCATTTCTTGGGTGGCGACCTGGGGACTTGCCTGCCAGCATCCATTCATCCTCCTCCTGGTAACAACATCCCAATCCAATTCTCCACTAGTCAGCCACTCCTCCACCACTGTTAGTCCATGTGGCATCGTGTAAGGGGCAAAAGGTTAGCCCCAACCCAGCTGCAGGGGTGGACATGTTATCCAGACTTAGCCCCAGGTCCAAATCAGTCCATCCAGAGTCACCATTTCTAGACTCTTCTAGAATGATTTGGAGAGAAGCATACTCTTTTCATGGGATGGTTAGGCTGGTAAAATGTAATCCTGGAGCTTGTGGGAGCCATTTTTGCTACCACTTGGAGAGGGCCTGCCTAAGAAGGAAGCTGGCATAAGAAAACAAAGCTGAGACATAGAGATAAAAGGACCGACAGCTTCACTGAAGCACTTGATCTGACCACTCACAAAGCCACTTTACCCTTTAACTACAAGACTCTTTAATTACATAACAAATAAGTTCCCTTCTTTGCTTAATCAGCTGGGACAACTTTCTATCACCTAGAATCAAGATATTAGTATAAACAATTGTTAAATAATTTGTCATTCCTAATAAATAATCAATGTTTCTGAATTCTTTTACAATATTTTAAAAAAATAGAACAGATTTGAGTGACCTGTATAATAATTTCACCAATTCATCTGCATTCTGATATGCAAGGGTTAGAGTCATTGCCCCTGGGCTGGGAATGGCACGCTCTGGGCATGCCAGGGACCGCCTTTCTTGCTCTCATAAATCAGATGCCTAGTTAATGATAATAACTTCTATCAAAGAAGGCTGTTCTGCAGTTTTAACAGTATTTCCACACATATCATCACACTTGAATCATAAAACAATCCTAGGACGTTGGTTTCTTATCCTTCTTCAGAAGGAGGGACTCTGAGAGAGCCCAGAGAAGCTAAATGCCTTCCTCAGATACACAGCCAGGAAGCGGCCACACCTCGACCAGAATCTAGGTTGGTCTTCTGGGGCCAGTGCTCCTTCTCTTCCACCAGCTTCCTCAAAAGTCAGTGTCCAGTGTGTGGGACTCAGAGACAATGGTTCCGAAGGAAGTCCAGGCTCACTGGGTGAGGCACTCACAAGGGATTTGAGGGAACAGAGAACAGAAATAGCACGGCTGAGGCTGGAAAGACTCTGGCTGCCTGGGAGATTCCAAGAGCTACAGCATATCCTTTCAAAGGAAAATTCCTGGGGCACCTGGGTGGCTCAGTTGGTTAAGCATTTGCCTTTAGCTCAGGTCGTGATTTCAGGGTCTTGAACTCCCTGCTCAGAAGGGAGCCTGTTTCTCCTTCTACCCTTCCCCCATGCTTGTGTTTTCTCTCTCTCTAATAAATAAAATCTTTTTAAAAAAATTCCTTTCTGTTTAAACTAGAGAGAGAGGTCCACTGTCTGCCCCAAGAAGGCTGACTGTTCTCTTCATCTTATCCATGCCATGTGTCCCTCTGGCACTGTCCTGGCCGTAGGTGACCTCACGGGAAGACTGGAGCCCTGTCCTGCTCCACGCATGACTTCCTGCAGTGGCAACCGCCACTACCCAAAACAGTCAGGCTGTGGCCAGTGGCCTGCGCCATTGATGGTTCTGGCTTCTCCTGTGGTGCATGGCTACTGCCTTGGAATCTGACGCAGGAACGGGGCTTTCCCCGAGGGAGAGGAGATGCTCTGCTCACCCACATCTTGCCCCTACCACCAGGCAGCACTGTGGTCCTAGATCCTTGACAAATGGATCCGACAGCCCCCATTTCTCTGTGAGAACTGTGTCCAACAGCAGCTGGGTGTGGTGCAGGGAACACTGCAGTGCTAATGGCCAGGATCCTGGGAGGAGAGCTGAATCTGTGGGTGCATCCACCTGTGTCCCTTGGGAACAGGAAGCATTACAGAGTACTTCCTGCTCTAAATGTTTCCTATGCTCTAACCCACTACTCTAACTCTCCCAAAAGGCTCTCACTGCAGGGCTTCCAGTAGTCTTGCCAGTGACACAGACATGTGCCCGCACCCTTTGTCCTTCATTCCTTCATTCAACTATGCTTGTGAGGTAGCTGCTCCATATCAGGCCTTGCTCAAGCGGTGGAAAATGCGGTGGTGAGCAAGACAGAGGCGCTCCCAGCTCTCACGAAGGGCAGCTTCCGGAAGGCACTCAGGTTGAGGGCCTAGTATTCAGGCTCCCCAGAAACAAGACGGTACTTTCAATGATTACTTGTGACCCAGCTAATAAAAGACCTGAGACAGTTACCAATATTGTTTTGATGAGTTAAGTGGGGCTTCCTCCTCCCTGTTTCTGGGCCAAGCTGTGGTGAGAGGTAGCCCAAAAAAAAAAAAAAAAAAAAATATATATATATATATGTGTGTGTGTGTGTGTGTGTGTGTGTGTGTGTGTGTGTATACACACCCACACGTATATGTGTATATATATAATTAATAAAAAATTTTAAAAATAACTGTTTGTTTTTAAAAATAACTGTTTGAAAATCTGCCTAATTATCAGGCACAACAAGAAGTTTTTACTGGAACAATGTAAAATCAAGCCTGTGACCTGAGTGGCACCTCCCGGTCACCAAGAACTGGTGATAAACAAAAGGTAAATAAACATTTTCCAGTTTTGGTAAAGTATAGCTATAGCGAAGGCAACAGAACAGCACTGTGATGAGGAGGAGAGGGGCCTTCTGTAGGCGGGGTTGCCAAGGTAGGACTCTCGGGGGCAGAAAGACGTGGTTGGCCACCAACTCTCTGCTGATGACATGGCCCATCCTGGTGAAAGCGGACGGAGGAGCAGAACCAGACAAGGCAGGGGCAGCTCTGGTCCTGCCTCTTCATTAAGGAGCCTGAAGACTTCCTTTTGGAGGCTGCCAGTCCCTTGCCCGATAAATAATCAGAATAAGGCAAGGTCCCCAGGTGGCTGCACGTGCTCTGGGAAAAGATGTTGGTGTCATGGAGCAGAAGCAATCAGGGCAGTACCACACTGTTAGGGGACAAGACAAGCGCTTCACTTCCAGGGGACAGACATAAGTAGGGAAGGGAAAGCTCACAGAGAGAGAGAGAGAGAGAGAGAGCAGGGGTGGAGAGAGAGCAATGTAGAGACTGTGCCACACTGAACTGGGCTAGAGTGGGGGTGGAGGGGACAGAGCAGATCAGGTCATAGCCACAAGGCAGGGACATGTCTCTTCTGCCTACTGGAACTTCTGACTCAGATGCTGCTGACGTGAGAGAGAGAGAGAGAGAGCACTCGAGAGCGAGAGCAGGAGAGAGGTGGGAGAAGTCATAGCTGGAATGCTTTGGGAGTCTGCTCAGCATGTTAGCAGAATCAGTCCCAGGCGTGACCCCTGGAAGAAAGCAGAGAATTGCTCCTGTGGGGAGTTTAGTTGTCTGGTGACAATTGACAGCAGAGAGGTATCTGCAGTTTTGCAAAATGATTTCACCTAAGTTACCTCATTTATTCCCTAAGCCATCCTGCTCTATTCCCAGAGGGCTGCAACCTACAGTGAAGCCCAGAGAGGTTACATGACCTCCCCAAACCACATAGCTGATCAGGACACCAAACTTGTGGGAATGCAGGCTGTCTTCTCAACTGCCGGGCCAACCTCCCTGAGCTCTGCCTTTGGGAGGTTTGGGAGGGAGCCAGGCCAGAAGACATCCAGAGTGGCCAGCTGTCTCCCCTTCTGTCGCTGGCCCCTGTCTGCACAACGGAGCCTTAAAGTTTCATGTGAGCACCAGCTCTCCAGAACAGGACTGTGAAACTGAGCAACCCCCAAACAGCCACTGGACCCACTCTTCCTGTGGGATGGCAGCTCTCAAACCCTGGCATGCACCAAAGCCTCCTGATGGACTGGTCAGAATGCAGATCACTGGACCCCATCCCCAGAGCCTCTGATTCAGCAAGTACAGGCAAGGCGGGCAAGCTCCTGCATTTCTAACAAGCTCCCAAGTGATGCTGCTGTTGCCGGCCTGGGGCCACATTTTGAGGACCATGGAGTGGGAATGTGAAAGGCATCTTCCCCTCCTGGAGGGGAGAGCGGTTATGGGACTCTGGAGTCCGCATGGGGTGATTCTTCCTCAGGTGGAGAAGTAGAATGATGAGAGGGTCAGGTGGACGATTCAACAGAGATCTAGGGAGCTGGTCGGCCGTGAGGCACAGGATAGAAAACTCAGTGAATAGAGCAAATAACAAATTAGATCAGAGGAAGTCAGGAGGAGCCTGTAAGATACAGAGCAGAGGACAGAACGCCAGGAACCAGGTTAGCATTCACTGAAATTATCGAAGAGCTCTACTGCAACATCCACACTGGCCACAGACCACCTGTGGTAGGATTTACTTATGGGTTTTCTACAAATCAACATGGTTCTCACATATTTAGCCTTATCCTAAAAAAAGTAAAATAATAATAGTAACAGCAGCCAACACACGTGCTTGCGAGGTACCAGATGTGCATGTACATACATGCAGTATGTTTACACACAGATGCACACACGCACACATACTTAAGTGCATACATGCGCACAGTCCTTTTCAATCCTCATGGCAAGACTCCAAGGTCAGCCCTGTATCATTAGCCCCGTTCTACAAGTAAAGAAACGGATGTCTGGGAAAGCAACCCTACCCAAGGTTACACACACAACAAGCACGTGGCTGGGTCCAGAGTCCATGCTCTTAGCCCCCGAAATTAGGGCTTTAGTGGCCTAACTGTGGGTTAGGTAGTTCACCAAAGAACACAGAGCTAGCAACAGGACGGGAACAAGATGTGAGTGTGAATACGACTTAAACACCACAGTGTTAACTGCTGACACATCCCCACATGGGCTGTGGCTGGCGATGGTAATGAGGGGGTGCTGGGCTGGGCTGGCATCGTGGACCTTGGCCAGAATAAATCCTAGAGACGGCTCCCTCCTTTGAGTTGGGCTTGAGAGGCCCACCCGTCTCCTCAGTACCTCTCAACCTTTAGTAGAAATAACCTCAAAGCTGACTTTCACTCGTCTGCAGCATGAATCAACTTTTTCAATTTTGTTTTTCAAACCTGGAAGTATACACGATATGTTTTTTCAAAGTACTTAATCCAGTATTTAATCCAGCCCAACCCACACTCTCTCTCCCCAAACACCCGCCCCCAAAAACCTATGCTCTTCTAAGTCTAAGGGGGAAGTTCAGCCTCCCACACAGTGTCAGATGGACAGCTGGAACAGGCAGAAGGGAGACCAGCTGGGGGAAAGCAGGGCGTACTCAGCTTTGCCCCATTTGGTTCCTTCCAGACCAGAAACTCTCCCTCCTCTTCCGGCTTAACAAGACTTAACACCCCTCCCCATCCCCAGCAACCCTGGGGCAGCAAAGAGGTCTCAGCAGGGGGGTCTGAGGCTCATGGGAGTCCTGTGGCTTGACGTTTGTTCCAGAATGGAGATTCCTCAGTGACACTCAGAGGCTGCTGCCTCTGCTGTGGGGGCCAGGGCTGGCAGGAATGAAGGTGAGACAAGACTCAGGAGAAAAAAAGCGGGGCTCTCCCTTCCCAATGCTTCCGATGAGTTTGTGTCATTCACTCAAATCCAGAACATCATGAATATCTATGTAAAATGATGCAAAGGACGCTGGGCAAGAGACAACCGCAAGTGGTCTTATCCCTTCTGCTCCTGCTAGTCTGGAAAGTGGGCTGGTATGGGAGAACAGCAAAGCCTGGACAGAGAGAATGGAGGGTTAAGAGGCAGATGCTAGGTCCCTGCAGAGACTCCTGAATCAAGAGACCTCCCTCACCTCCCCAAAAACCTGGGGAAGAAGGAAGCTCTGCCAGACAGAAACAAGACTCCCTTGTCCTCCAATAGGTAACTAGAGGGGTCCTCACATACCATAAATCAGATTTCACTTCTCTGTCCAAAACCCTTCCACAGTGTCCTATTACTTTGAACATAAAATCTGAATCTGCCCTTTGGGCTGCAGAGCCCTACATCAGGAGCTTTCCCTACTCAGTCACCTCTCTGACCTCATTTCCCATCACTCTCCCTCACACTCATTCTACCTCAGCCACACTGGCCTCCTTTTAGTTCTCCCACCACACCATGCTCTGTGCAGCCCCTGGGCCTTTGCACAAACTGCCTTGCCTGCCCAAGTGCTCTTCCCCCAGCTCTTCACAGGGAGAGCTCCTTCAGGGCTCTGCTCCATGTCACCCCTCCAGGGAACCCTTCCCTGCCACTCAGAGTACCTCCCTCACACCCCAGGTGACTGTTACAGCATCCTATTTTGTTTCCTTAAAGGAATGTGCTATGACAATAAATTATCTTCTATATTCATGTAGATACTGTTCTATTCTCCTAGCATGTAAATTCCATGAAGGCAAAAGCCCTGTCTGTCTTGTTTGATGCTCTGTCCCCATTCATTCACAGAGAGATGAAATGCATGATCTGGTTGTCACCCTGCCCTCAGCTGCCTCATCCAAGAGACTTCCAGGAGTACCCGAGGACCCTACAGCTGTCCTGGGCCTGGAGAGCTCAGAGAGAGGTCACTGGAGAGGAGAGAGGAGGTTGCAGAGAACTCGGGGAAGAGAGATGTGTGGGAGCAACAGTGGAGCCTGATTCCTCAAACGGCCATGGACTTGTGAGGCCACGTAGCCTCAGACACACTTCCGGGCAACCTTGGGACCCCTGGAACTGAAAGCCAGGAGTGCCCCATTTCTACAAAATGTGCTCGCTGGCCAGGGAATGCCAAATGATGCAAAACCGGAGATGAATCTGCTTTGGCTGGACTCTGCCAGGAAGGGAACAGGAACTTGACAAACTTGACATTGTCCAGGGTGGGGGTGGAGAGGAAGAAAATGAAGACAGACAAGAAAGAAAGGGTGAAAAGCAGCTAACAACCGAAAGAAGCCTCCAAAAGAGAAAGTGTGGGCTGTATGATTGTGATTGGAAAGAGAGGCCTGGGAGAGCAGTCAGAACTTGAATTTGGAGACAGATGAATTAGATTTGCAGGGACAGAGACGTGGGGAGAAGCAGAGAGGGCCTGACTGACTCAGCAGCATTCAGTGAGGGCACTTCCCCTCTTGGATGTGACTCCTTGGACAGGAGAACTCTGTGGCCCTAGGAGAGAACAGCCACGAAGGTGGCTTACAGGCCTGTGTCCTCTCCCCGAAGACCTGAAACCTTCTCGGGGAGCACCATGGGAGCCATTCCCCCACCACTATTTGTGTCTGGGGAGGAGGGTGCTGGAGCACGTGCCACAGAAGGCCTGGGACTGTTGGGGGGCTAAGCTGAGGGTGCCACTCTTGGAAACAATGTGATACTGTCAGGGGTGAAGAGGTCCGAAGGTGAACAAGGGCAGGTGTTTACCTGCACTGCCGCCCCGCCTTACTTCAGGAGCCCAGGTGTGCTGGTCCATCGCCAGCCAGGTCTGGAGCATCTCAGCTCATCCGGTTCTCTAACTCAACAGTTCTCCAAAGATATGTTGAGACACACTGGTGTGTGGCAACCAGAGGCAAGAAATGCAGGTCAGTGGTTCATGGTAATACTGAAAGGACCAGAGTTTGTGAAGTTAAGTAAACAAAGAAATGATCAGATACAAGGGAAGCCCTTCAAATGTCACTGTCAGTTGTGAGCGTTCCATCAACCTTTCTAGAGCGAACAGAAAAGGGGAACATCCCAGTGCAGATCAGAAATTGCTCTGGACATGGGCACAGCAGATCCTGATGCAGAACTGCTTCCCCGGGGGGGCTTTGGGAATGTGCCTTTCCCCCCTCGCTTTCTGAGGTTCGAGCAGGGAGGACCTGAACCCTGGGACCTCTGGATGAGAGACGCTATCCATGCTGCCTGGTACCCTACGCCGGGCAGAATCATCTCACTGAGGAAAGAGTCTCCAAGCTCCTCCCTTCCCTTAAGCCACGTCCGCCCTTCTCAGAAGAGTTCGAGGGGCCTCTGGGGGAGTGAGACAGAACAGGACACAGTTCGAAGGCGGTGATGCCTGTCACCTCTGCGTGTTCACGTGACGGGAGGGCACTTCTGAAACTTCAAACTCCTGTAAGAGCACATCTTGTCCAGTGAGGGTAGAGGAGAAAAGTCTGAGGTGTCGAGGAGAGAAAGTGAAGAGTCAGCCCTTCCTGAGACCCAGGATGGGGAATCTTTACCCATCCAGGACTCCCAGAACACTTCTATTAAGGGAGCGTGAATGGAGGCACCAACAGACGTTCCAAAAAAGCCAATGGCAGACAAATAAGCAAACAAAAAGCAGAAAGAGATGCATAAATACAGAGAACTAACAAACAAATGGCTGCCAGAGAGTAGGGGGAGGGGGAGGTACAGGTTTCCAGTTCTGGGACGAATGAGTCATGGGGATAAAAGGTACAGCCTGGGGAATCCGGTCAACAGTACTGTAACAGCGCTGTGTGGTGACAGAAGGGAGCCGTATTTGTGGGAAGCGGAGCATAACATACAGACTTGCCCAACCACTACACTGTATACCCAAAACAACTGTAACATTGTGTGTCAACCACCTTTCCATTATAAATAAATCGATAAGCACATGGTAGAAGCTCAATCAGTTAAGCATGGGGAAAAAGAAAACAAAATCTGGAGGTGATGTATCCTAATTTTTCTTAACTCACTAAGAACATCCCAGACAGCCTCACCTGATTCCACACTTCTCTTCATCTGTGACAAGTCTAGCAACTTCCTTCCCGTCGCTGCCAGACAGCTGCTTCCACCCTTTCAAGGCAGCTGAGGCCATGGCCCCTGGCCCCTTTCAGCTGCCTCTGCACAAAGGAGAGCTTTGCCATCCGCTAGTCTCGCCTCTGCTTCCACAGCAGACTCTCTGGGACCCACAGCTCACAGCTGCTCAGGCACTGAGGGTTATGGCAGTACAGCTTTCCTGGCCAGCGGGTGCTCCCCCTCTGTCCTCCATGTGGGTGGCTGGGCTCCTGGCTCCTACCCCACAGCGCTGTGGCTGATTCTTTCACTGGGAGACAAATGGCGCTTGTGTCAAAGGAAACACAAATACAAGTAATCTAAAGTTGGCCCAGCAACAGCTGGCTGGGATGTTCATAGAATGCTCACGTCTGATTTTGTGTTCCTAACACAAAACTGACCTCCGCAACCAGGCTGAATTCTATTCATCCAACCCCAGGACCCACAGAACCAGACAAGTATGGCTGATGGCAACACTCCCCATGGTACCTTCTCCCCCACGTGCTGAGGTTTTCCCTAAGATGTGCTCTTCCCTGGGCATATGCCAGGCCTTTGGGGACTGGAGGACAGAGGGCTCATCCATACAAGTTGTACAAGTGCAATTTGGAAAAGACTACCAGTTTCTTCATTGAGTAAAAAAGTCTGTTTTTCGGGGCTCTTTAGAGAGACAGAGTGTGTGTGCGAGCAGGGAGGAGTAGAAGGGAGGAGGAAAGAGAGAATTTCGAGCAGGCTCCATGCCCAGCACGGAGCCTGACACAGGACCTAATCCAACAATCCTGAGATCAAGACCCGAGCCAAAACCAAGAGCCAGACACTCAACTGATTGAGCCACCTGGTAGTCCCTCCAAAGTCTGATTTTTTTTTTCTTTTTTCTTTTTTTTTTTTTAGACTTTAATTTTTTTTATTTTTTATAAACATATATTTTTATCCCCAGGGGTACAGGTCTGTGAATCACCAGGTTTACACACTTCACAGCACTCACCAAATCACATACCCTCCCCAATGTCCATAATCCCACCCCCTTCTCCCAAACCCCCTCCCCCCGGCAACCCTCAGTTTGTTTTGTGAGATTAAGAGTCACTTATGATTTTTAATAATACACTGAACCCAGCTAAAAGGCTGTTTCCCAGCCTTCTTTACAGTTAGGTGTGGTCCTTTGCCTAAGTTCTTGCCACTGAGTTATTAGAAGTGTTGTGTGGAACTTCCAAGAAGTCTATTAAATTGAGAAGGGGTGAGCACTTCTTTTTCCTTTACTCTTATTCTGCTGACAGGAACACAGATGTGATGGCTGGTGCTTCAGCTTTTATACTGGGCCATGAGGACAAGGGCTACTCTAGGATTGGTACTAGAAGAGGACGGGTCTCTTAAGTCTTTCTGCAGCTGACAAAGACAATCCTGGCTACCTTGGACTACAAACCTTCAGGCTGCTCTTAGGCGACAGAGAAAGAGAATTCTGTCCTATTTATACAACTACTACCTAGAGTTGTTCTATTACACACAGTAGAATCCAGTCCTGACTAACTGGAGTTTCAGCTTGTATCAACTTTATAGCAAACTAAAATTTCTATTTTCAGTTTTTGATGACATTTTAAGAGGAAGTTTTTCAAACTGTAATTAGAGTAACTTAAGAGGCAAAGGAGAACAGCAATATTACAAAAGCAACCATTAATTTGGCCTTCTTCTTCCCTTTTGTTCCTCTCTATCCATCATGTTCTCCTTCCAAGATTTATGATGGTCAGTATCCCTCTTCTAGTGGTAGAAGTTGGAATAGTGGTTATCTCAGAGGTGAAAAGTTTGCTCTCTGAGCAGGGGCATAGACAGTTCTTGCAGAACATTGAAAATGGTCTATATCTTGACCCATATGGTGGTTACACAAATACACATGTTAATAGTCATTAAGTTGTACCTCTAAGATTAGTATTCTTCATTGTATGGAAGTTACACTTCAATAAAAACAATTTATTAAAAAAATACTTTCTAAAGTCCCACATCTTTTTTTGGAGTTTTTAAAAAAATATTTATTTTTTATAAGTATTAACACAGTTGACAAACAGTGTCATATTAGTTTCAGGAGTATAACATAGTGATCTGACAATTCTATATATATTACTTAGTACTCACCACGGTAAGGATAGTCACCATCTGTCACCGTACAACATTATTACAATATTAACTATATTCCCTGTGCTGTACTTTTCATCTCTATGACTTGTTTATTTTATAACTGGAAGTTTGTACCTCTTAATCTATTTTACCTATTTTGCCCATTGGCCCCCCCACCCACCTCCCCTCTGGCAACAATCAGTTTGTTCTCTGCATCTGAGTCTGTTTCTGTTTGCTTTTGTTTTTTAGATTCCACATATAAATGAAATCATATAATATTTTTCTCTGTCTGACTTATTTCACTTAGCATAATGCTTTCTAGGTTCATTCTTTTTGAATGCCTGAGTAACATTTCATTGTACACATATACCACACCTTTATCCATTCATCGTGACACTTGGGTTGCTCCCATATCTTGACCAGGGTAAATAATGCCTCAGTAAACATCAGCGTGCATGTATCTTTTTCAATTAGTGTTTTCAATTTTGGGGGGTAACTACCCAGAAAGGGAAATGCTGGATCATATGGTATTTCTATTCTTCATTTTTTTGGAGGAAACTCCATACTGTTTTCCATAGTGGTGGCTCCAATTTACACTCCCACCAATAGTGGATAAGGGCTCCCTTTTCTCCATATCCTCGCCAGTGCTTGTTTTTTTAATACCAGCCATTCTGACTGGTGTGAGGTGATATTTCATTGTGGTTTTGACTTGAATTTCTCTAATGATGAGTGATGTTGAGCATCTTTTCTTGTACCTCCTGGCCAGCTATATATCTTCTTTGGAAACCTGTCTGATCAGGTCTCTGCCCATTTTTTAATTGGATTCTTTGTTTTGTTTCTTTATGTATTTTGAAAATTAACCTTTTACCAAATATATCACTGCAAATATCTTCACCCATGCGCTAAGTTGCCTTTTTTGTTTTGTTGATGGTTTCCTTTGTTGTACAAAAGTTTTTTATTTTGGTGTGGTCCCCACAGTTTATTTTTTTATTTTATTTATTTGACAGAGACAGAGATCACAAGTAGGCAGAGAGGCAGGCAGAGAGAGAGGGGGAAGAAGGCTCCCTGCCAAGCAGAAAGTGGCTTGATCCCAGGACCCTAAGATCATGACCTGAGCCAAAGGCAGAGGCTTAACCCACTGAGCCACCCAGGTGCCCCTCTAATAGTTATTTTTTTCTCTCTTCCCTGGCCCAGCACAAATGCTGTGAAGCGTCATGTCCAAGAGATTACTGCCTATGTTTTATTTTAGGAGTTTTATGGTTTCAGGTCTCATAGTCAAGTCTTTCAACCCATTTTGAATTTATTTTTGTGTATGGTGTAAGAAAGTGGTCCAGTTTCATTCTTCTGCATGTAGCTGTCTATTTTCCCAGAACCATTTGTTGAAGAAACTGTCTTTTCCCCTTTGTATATTCTTGCCTCCTTTGTTCTAGGTTAACGAAGCATGTAAGTATGGATTTCTTTCTGGACTCTCCTGTTCCATTGATCCATTTGTCTTTTTTTGTGCCAGTGTCATACTATTCTGATTAGTACACCTTTGTAGCAGTCATGAAATATGGGATTGTGATACCTCCAACTTTTTCTTTTCTCAAGGTTACCTTAGTTATTCAGAGTCTTTTGTGGTTCCATACAAATTTTAGGACTATTTATTCTGTTCTGTGAAAAAATACTGTTGGTATTTTGATAGGGATTGCACTGAATCTGTAGATTGCTTTGTAAAATCTTACCCCTTTTTGTGGTCATCATAGATATTTTAGTTTTAGAATTACTTTTCCTCCATATGTGCTCTTCAAGATTTCTATAATTTTGGCATTCTCCCCTCCCTCCTTACCCAATTTTGTCAGGTTGGGAAAATGCCTGGTTAATAATCACTTTCCCAGACAGCCTTGTAGCCAGGAGTTGTCATGAGATACAAGACTAGTCAATAAGAAATGAGAAGTCTGCTGAATAGGGCTTCTAGAAAAGCTGTCATTATCTTGATTTATAAAGGGATAGATGTGGCTGATAATGATGTGTCAATTTCAGTTCATAGATAGTAACGAACATATCATTCTGGATGACGCAGGAGGCTATGTGTGCATGGGGTGTAAGAGAAATCTCTGTGCCTTCTGTGTAATCTTGTTGTGAACCTAAACCTGCTCTAAAAGCCTCTCAAGGTTTAGATTCAGCTCACATGCCGCTTTGCTCTTTCCACTCTCCACCCCATATTTTTCTGCTTAGAATGTAAATGCTTTGTAAGATCATGAAGCAGCAAGTCAAATCTAGGGATGGTGGAGAAGATAGCTAAAAGCCAGGGCTGCTGAGAGCTCCTTCTGAGAAGCTTCCCTGGCCCTGTCTCCTTCATGTGACGGACGAAAAGAAACCCGTGTATGTTTAAGCCCCTGTGGTTTGGGATTCTAGGCTCAGGTGAGATACAAGGCTTTTAGTTTTATATATGACAAAGACTTCTTGAGACACAAGGGGAGGCTAAGGTGTTAATTCACTGTGGCTTCCTATCATAGCAGAGCAAGGGCCCAGGGGAGAAGAGGGAAACCCCGAAAACCAAGACCCCATCTGCATGCTCCCAACCCGTTCTCTTCCCAACAGCCTCACTGCTTACTGAGGGACCTGAATTCCTCTGGAGAGGAATGGAAGGAGCTTAGGGTGGGTAGAGGGAGGGTGCTCAACATGCAGAAGATCTCAGTTCAAATAAACTTCTCTGAGAGCTAATAGTAAAGGATTACATCAACTGCATCACTGTTTCTCAATCTATTTTTAACCAATTTCCTCTTTTGATAAACAGAAATTCCACTTTCTACAGTTTGCATTAAGAAAACCAGGGCTTTCCCTTCTCCTGGGAAATTCCAACTATTAAACCACATGTACTACTGCTTTCCCCACCCAAGAGTTTCTGACACTTTCCCCCAAGCCTCTGGAGGATCAGTGGTGTAATCAGAGTTTTCCCGAGATTCTTCAAACTGGACGGAAACCCGGGCAGCTCCTGTGATGCCACATCTAGTAGGGGAAAGAGGAGTGGCCTATGTGACAGAGGCAGGCAAAGGGGAGGAAAGCAGAGGGAAGGCTGGGCTGGGAAAAGGAACATGGAGCATCAGTTTGGCCCCGAGTCAGCATAGCTTCTGCAAGATCAGCTACCACCAGATTGCAACCACATCCAGTTTTACAGAGGAAATCTGTACGACTTTCATTTCTGAAGACTCTCTGCTCTTCCTCCTTTGCTCAGGGCTAACACTGAAAGGCAGTCCGAGCCAGCTGCCTTCTGCTGTTTCGAAGGAGGCCTGTGCCCCTGAATGCTACCTGGTGTCTTGGCTAGAAGCTGTGTGGAGCCAAGGGGACAGAGGGTGGGGGGATTTTCAGTCCTGCTCTGGGTCTGAAGGTCAGTTTTGTAGGGACAGAGGATAGAGAAGGGGGCAGGGGGTCAGAACACCTCGTCAAGATTCCAGGAATAAAGGAACAGTCTCTTCCCAAGTTCTGAGTCCTATTTCACCATCAAATCCAGATCTTTATTAGTATTCATGCTCATAAGTGCTAGATGACACAGAAAATTAAGTAGAGAGCAACAGAAGATGCTCCCTCCCCTGTATTCTCCTGCGTTTCCAAAGTGGTTAAAGGCAGGGAAGGAGGAATGGATGAAAGACGACCACATCTGACAGGGGCGCCTGGGTGGCTCAGTTGCTTGAGCATCTGACTTGCGACTTCCGCTCAGGTATGATCTCAGGGTCCTGGGACAGAGCCCCACATCAGGTTCTGTGCTCAGCAGGGGAATCTGACCCTCTATCCTGCTTTTGCTTTCTCTCTCTCAAATAAACAAATAAAATCTTGGGGGGAAAAAAAAGAGAGAGAGAGAGATGACAGCATCCAGGATCCGGGGTGAGAGCATGAACTAGATCATGTGACAGGTTGAGAGTTGCCAGGATCCTAGGAAACTGGTGTGGAAGGTCATTTCCTCATGGGTTCAGGCAAAGAGTGAAGGCCAAAAGCAAGAAGCCTGGAAACCATGCAGACATTCCTTGCGGGAAGCAGATGACATGATCTTACACCCTTGCCTATGTCCTTGTATCCTCCTGTGTGGGATCTATAGGACTTTCAGGGGTTGTTGGGGGAGCCAGTTCTCACTTGGAACTCCCTCCCCTGGCACAAGGCAGAGCAGAGTCCAGTGGTGAAGATGGTCTGGCTCCCAATTTCATATTTCAGCTCTTCCATTTACCAGCTGACTTTAGGCAAATTATTTAACTCCATCACACCTCAGTTTTCTCATCTACAGAATGGGGATGAGTGTGCCAAACTCACAGAATTCTCTTTATTACCTATATTCCCTATGCTGCACCTTTCATCCCCGTGACTTATTTATTTTATAACCGCATGCTCCTACCCCTTAATCCCCTTCACCCATTTCATCCATCCCCACACATCCTCTCCCCTCCGGCAACCACTAGTTTGTTCTCTGTGTTCATGAGTCTGTTTCATAGAACGTCTTCAGGATTAAATGAGTTCATCTTTATAAACCTCTTAGCACAGTACCTGATACACAGACTCACAGAATGAGCAGAAAATGTTGGCTGGTGTGCCCATTTCCTATGTCCATTATAACACTTTATCACCAATGCAGTGGCTCAGCACAACATAAACTGAGCCTCTCACCGTTCTGGAGGCCAGATGTCCAAAACCAGTATCACTGGTCTGAGGAAGACCCATTCCTTGCCTCGTCCAACTCCTGGTGGCTGCTGACATTCCTTGCCTTGTGGCCACCTCATACCAGTCTCTGTCTGTTGATCATACCATCTTCCCCTCTGCTGTCCGAAATCCCCCTCTGCCTCCTTCTGGCAGAATATCTGTGATCACCTTTAAGGCCCACACAGATTATCCAGGAAAACCTCCCCATCAAAAGCTTCTTCACCACACTCAACAGATCTTTTTCACCATAAAGAGTGACAGTCACAGGTTCCAGAGATTAGGACGTGGATATCTTCTGGAGGGGGGGGGGACAATTACCCAGCCACCACAGCTGGCATTATTGACCAGAAGTGGGATCTGGTGAACAGCAAACGGCTGGACAGAGTGAAAGAAGGAGAGGCCTCTGCAGAGGGAGGTTGGGGCACGTTACAAGCAGTGAGCCGCAAAACCCACGCTGCCCACTGAGAAGGCCAACAGGGATAGGCCTGAAGAACATTCCCAAGGAGCTAGGCCTGGGCTACTCCTCCTTGTTCCTCCTCCTCAGTGGTGCAACAACGCTGGGGATGCAGGTGGCAAGGGTGTAGAACTGGAGGCCACTACTGTTGACTGGAACTGTGGGCAAGGCTGGGCCAGTGGCAACTAAAAGAGGACACACAAGGGGGTGGTGGTCATCAGCTGTCACCTCCACACCTTCATTAGGCCACTGAAGGAGCTCAAAAAGGGTAACACACAAATGGAAGGACAGTGAACTCTGCTGGCCCAGGAGAGTAGAGACATCCGAGTCCACCTGGATGCAGACTACTGGTCTACAACCATCTCTCTCACTCCCCAGAAGAGTTCCCTGTCTCTCTGGCATCCTGTGCTCTTCATGCAGTGGCATTTATTTAAAGTTACAGATCCCAAATCCCAGCCGATCTTCTCTGCCTACATTGCCACATTCTCCTGAATCCATGCCATCATCAGTCCTCCCCTGAATGGTCACAATGCATTTCTATTCTCTCTCTCTGCTTTCAACTTCTGGAGACCAGTCCTTCTGGAGACCACTCCCCACATCGTCCCAGTCTTCTCATATCATAAATCTCATCACGTCACTCTCCTCTTATGGCCCAGAAGGGGATTCTCATTGCTTATAGATGGAATCCCAAGTCCCTACTGAAACCCACCTAGTCTTCATGGTCACAGCCCTGGTTTACCACACTCCGGTCATACCTGCCTTTCTGTCCCCTTCCCCTCCCCCTCCAGAGGTGCTTTCTGCCTTCTTGCACACCTGCCAGCTCCACAGGCCAGATGACTCCTCTGCAGGAACTTCACAGTGGCCAGCCCCAGAATTCAGCCCAACCTCTCAGACGTCAGCTAACAGTAACCACCAAGATGACTTCTCCGATGCCTCTGGCCAAAGAAATCCCTGCCATGCGGTGACCACTCTCCCTGCCATTGCCTGGCTTCATTTCCTTCAATGTCTCTCTCTGCAAAATGACTCCCATCTTCGTATTTGCTCGCTTTTGCCCATCTTTCTCCATCAGCATATGCTGGTGAGTGTGAGACCATGTTTGTCTTTGTGACCCTGATATCCTGGCACAGATCCCACCACTTTCAAGGGAATAGACACATATTTGTTGAACGAATGAATGAAACAATAGCTCTTTATTTACCATTAGTGCCATTACTGCTGAAGTCCTGCATTCCCCTTCACTTACGAATATTTTTTTATCCACAATGCCCTTGTACCTGCCAAGCAGGATCTAGGTCATAAAGGTATATTATCCTGATTTATCAATACTGGCGATGAGGGAAGATCCTGGCAGCTTCCTGCAAAAGTAGGAGTGTCTTAATCTACGAAAGAGCTCTCAAGTGATTCCTGCCTGGGATTTCTTAGGACAGTCCCAAAAGACAATAAAATGAGGCAGCTGGAAACCAAGATCTCCGAGCTTTTGAAAATCGATTTCTCTCCATTACAATTCTTCCACTTATCCATCCACACATCCAGGAAATAATTATCAGGTGTCTAGTATGTGCCAGGCTCTCTGCCAGACCCTGGGAATACAATGGTGAGCAAAACAGCCATTTCCTCTGCCACCTTTGTGGAGAGCCTCCAAGGGAGATGCACATTAAGCAAATCCTCACACAATAAATGGATTATAACACTGCGATATGTGCTGTGAAGGAATTGTAAAAGATGCTACAATATAATAATTAGAAAACAAAATTAAAAAAAAAACTAAATCTGCAAGAGCACCAAAAATAAATTATTTAGGAATCAATGTAAGAAAAGATGTGTAAAAGCTCTCTCCTGCTGAGAGAAATTTAACACCTAAATCATGGAGCTATGTCATGTTCCCAGTCAGGAAGGCTCACTGTGATCCTGATGTCAACAGTTCCAAATTGATCTATGGATACAACACAATCCCAATCAAAATCCTAGCAGGCTTCTCTATAGAAACTGCTTTCTATGGCAATGCAAACGACCTGGAAGAGCCAAAGCAATCTTAGAAAAGAACAAAGCTAGAGAACTTACACCTTCTGATTTTGAGACATAAAACTACAGCTGTCAAGATGTGTGGAAATGAGGAAAGGAAAGACAAAGGATTGCTAGAACAGAACAGAAATTCAAGAAACAGTCCCACTAAGGGCACCTAGATGGCTCAGTTGATTAAGCGTCTGTCTTTAAGAGTTTGGGTCATGATCTCAGGGTCCTGGGATCAAGTCCTGCATCAGGCTCCTTGCTTGGTGGGGAGCCTGCTTCTCCCTCTCCTTCTGCCTGCCTGCCTGCCACTCCTCCTTCTTGTGCTCTCTTTCTCTGTCTCTCTGTGAAAAATAAATAAATAAATAAAATCTCTTAAAAAAAAAAAAAGAAGAAGAAGAAGAAGAAACAGATCCACTCAGATAAAATCAATTCATTTGTAGCAAACATATGAAGGTAATTCAGAAAGGAAAATAAAATCTGGAACTGGATAGGTAGGTAAAGATTTCTTAGGACATAAAAGCACAAAACATAAAAGGAAAACTAAATGAATTAGACTCTATCAAAGTTAGACTTCACCAAAATTCAAAATTTTTTTGTTCTTCAAGAAATAATTGAGAAAATGGAAACATAAGTCTTATAGTGGGAGAAAATAGAATACATATATCTAACAGATGAGCAGTACTCAGAACATAATAATGAACTTTCAGAGCTCAGTACTATGAAAATAATCTCATTTTTAAAAAATGGACAAAAGACTCAGTTCACAAAAGACACAGAGATGGCCAATAAGTACTTGAAAATACATTTAACATCAACAGTCATCAGGGAAATGCTAATGAAAACCACAATGAGGTACCATGCCACATGATAAGAATGCCAAAAACTCTAGACTAACAAATACCAAGCGTTGGCGACACTGTGGAGCAACTAGAAAGCTCATACACTGCCGGAGGAATAAAAATGGCACAGCCACCTTGGAAAACAGGCAGTTTCTTTTAAAAAATAAGCAAAAAGATGACCATAGAGCCCAGCTAATATAGGTATTTTCCCAAGAGAACTGAATACAGCTATCTTCACAAAGACTTAAACAACAATGTATGTAGCAGCTCTGTTCACACTAGACAAAAACTGAAAAACAAAAACAAAAACAAAACCCAAAAAACCAAATGTCTATTAACAGGTGAATGGATAAATAAACTATAAAATGGCTATGGAACAGAAAACTATTCAGCAACAGTGCTCTGAGAACATCCAAGAAGAGAATCTAAGTGAACCTAGGAGGTCAGGGACAGCTTTCTTAAGGAGAAGGTGGGTATCTGAAGAAAGGCTGGGGCCTGCCCAGGGAGGTGGAGTAGGTAATGAGAAATAAAGAGCACTGCAGGCAGCGGCTTGGTCAGGAGTCCCTGGCAGAGGGAAGGTGGCACATTCACGGAAGCAAGAGATGGTCTAGCTTAAAGAGCAAGGAGAGAGAAGAGAGATAGGAGTTGAGGCATGGAAGGGCCATGCCAGGAAGCCCTTATAGGCCTTGTTAAGAGTTTTGATGTTTATCCACAAGGCTATAAGAAACATCAGAAAGGGTTCTAAACAAGAGGGTGATATAACTGGCTTGACATTTTTAAGCCCACTAGCTACAGTATGGAGAATTAGCTGTCAGGGTGTGAGTGGCTGGGAAGGAGACAGTCACGGCCCCTGACAACCTCCTGGTAACAGACTGTGGCTTATATTGGGATAGGTGAGCTAGGATGATGGAGATGGGCAGGAATGGATGCCTTCAATGGGCTCTGAGAACTATGTGGGACTGTACTGAGGGGATAAGGCAGAAGACAGTATTGGCACTGACTCCAAGGTTATGGCTCAGGGGATGGAATGGGAATAGTCCATGGCCCAACACACAGAATGCTAGAAGGAGACCTCATTTGATGGAGGTCTTAAGTCAGCTCTGAACGCGCTGAATTTCATGTGCCTGGCAGACATCCGAATGACAATGTCTACGAGGCATTTGGACACATGAATGTTCAAGTTCACAGGAGCCCAGAATAGATTCAAAACTGGGCTTTATGAAGATGGTAATTAACACAGCAGGAATGCATAAAACAGATTAGAGAGAACATAGGACCAGAATAAGAGACAACATGGAGCCAAGTCTTAAGGGACTCAAGCATTTAGAGAATGACCAGGGAAATGTGGGCTAGTGAAGGTCACTAAGAAGTGACTTGGGAAAAGGCTAGGAAACCAGAAGAACATAATATAGGAGAACTCATGGAAGAAGAGTGTTTTCAAGAAGGCTATGGAAACTGTATTGAAGGCTAATAAGAGAGGAAGAAAATGTCCACTGAATTTAGGAGCATAGAGATCACTGCTAATCTTAGGAGGAAGAGATCCTATGGAAAAATAGGGATATAACCCAGATTAGAGTGGGCAGGGGACAAGAGCGTGAATAAGGAAGTAGAGAAAGTGATCATATATAATTTTAAATAATGGGCCCAACTTCCTATTTTAAAGCTGGGTTGTAATGATGATGATGAAAGAAAACAACTTGGACGAGATTGTGAAAGACATCGCCTTTGTGAAAGCTCAGCCCTTGAATTCAGCCCGAGAGGTTGCGTTTCCTTTTCCTGTGACATAGGTGGGTGTTGTGAGTCATGAGTTCAAAGTTTCCTTTATTATGTTACCTTCATAACTACCCCAAATGTGGAGGACGGGGTTCACTGGCCCCTTCAACACAGGTGACATGCCAGTGACAGGAGGAAGGCACAGAGCAGGGGAAGGACATACAGAAATAAAACAGTGGTCCTACTCCTCAGCACCTGTGTGCCAGAAGTTTCTGCTGGGCCATTCAATCCAGATCCTCAAGAATAGTTGCAGAAAATCATAAAGGCAAAATGACACAAATATTTTTGGTAGCAAGCAACAGAGAACGGTCTCTTCCTTAGTTCCCATTTATCTGGGAAGTGCACGTGTGTGCCGGGAGAAGGAGATAAATGCAAAGATCAAACTCCTTGGTTCTAGAGGAGGGTAGAGCTGAAGAGAAACAAAAGCTAAATATTAAGATCTCTGGACCCCAGGGTTCTAGGCTACAAAACTAATGACTGACTGAGGAAATGACTGAACAAACAACAGGGGCGAGTATAAGTGCTGGGGAAAGAATTCTGAGAGCAGGGATCAAGCCACAGATGGCAAAACAGACAGCCATTCCCTAAATCAAGAGGAAAACGTGTTCTGACTTGGTTTCCTCAGATGTGTGTATTTGGACAGGAATTGAGGAGCTTCTAACCTGGATCTCCACAGAGGGGGAAAAGTAAGGAAGGAGCAAGGGTGGCTCAGAGGCTGGACCCAGCCTACAGGGAGAGGGAACACCTGGGGGAAAGACACGGGAGCCTGAGTCCAACTCCCCTGTAGAAAGCCACACAGGCACATCCTGCCTCCTGAATCCCTGACACTCCCCCAAGTCAGACAGCACATCAGTGCCCTCAACCTCTGGATATTTTAGCAAGTGGCTCATTCTCTCTAAGGCTGCCAGCAGGCTTCCAGTTACCGGCACCCACTAAGCACTCAGCGCTGGCCCATATGCTTCATACATGCTATCTCATCTACGCCTCACTGAAACCCTGGGAGGTAAGTATTCCCATCCTCACTTGACCGAAAAGGAAGCTAAAATTCAGAAAAGTCCTCTGCCCCAAGGCCCCAGGAAAGGGACTTGGATTTGAGCCCACACCTGCATGACTCTAAAACCCATGCTATTTCCACCAGAACAAGACTCAGGCTAGGCGAAACCCATCTGTCTCAATCAGGAGAGCAAAAGAAACCTGTTGGGGAGCAGAGGATAAGAGACCACATAAAAAAGAAAAAAACTGAAGACTAAAAGGGAAAGAGGAGACTTCTTTTCTGAAAATGAGAAGAATTACAAAAGAAATTGCCTAGAAAAGAGAATATAAGATCATCTGACTTGAGAAATAGGAAAAATGCCTGGGAATGAAAAAATAGTTCAGGACCCAGAGACAGAGAAGCTGGGTTTGGAAGTCAGAGCGAGGATCTCTAGGGGGAGACTGAAGATGCTGGCGGGTGCCCCATCCTTCAGGTTTGAGAGAAGACAGCGTTCAATTACTGACCTTCCTCTCTCTGGTCACATGACTTGTGCTAGTATAAAAGCTTTCTACCAGCAGGTTCCTTACAATTTTTTCCTGTGTGAAATGGGCAGTAGCAGTGGCTAGAGCGCTATTCCTCTTTCCCAGAAGATTTCAGACTTCCCTTCAGGACTAACCCCAAGAAGCCATCTCTCTGGACTGAAGACAAGGCAAGGTGGCTGGCTCAGTGCTTGTGCTCTGGGAAGTGATGCTAGGATCTGGAGTGGAGGGGGAGGTACTGGGGGGGCTGCTGGAAGCCTGTGAGAAACTGGATGTGAGGCTCATACCTAGAGACAGGAGCCAGTGTAGGTGGGGTTGAGGAAACAGACGGGGACCTCAAGCCCAGAGAGAGGATGGAGGGGCCGGGCTGTGTTTGGGCAGCAAGGGTTACAAGCCAAGTGGAACCTGAGTGACCCCGTTAAGAGTTCTTCTGTTGAGAGTCAAAACACTGGACTTTCATGAATATGCTCTAAAGTCTTTGAGGGGACAAGCCCCAAAAGATAACACAGGTTCACCCTTCCTTCCCTCTGCCCCTCCCTTACACCTCCTTAGCTTCCTCTTTTCAGTACTAGTCCCAGAGTCTGGCATTGGTCAGGGGAGAAAAAGGCGGAGGAGAATCTGTGTTCTGCAAAAGGAGAGGAAGAGGAGGTAGGGGGATGGGTTGGGGGGGGCAAGGCACCTGCTTCCTGGGCATGTGGCAGGATCCGGTGGAGAGCTGGCACTGGGTCTCACGGCCTGGATTCTCCCAAGAGGTAGCTCACGGCCCTCCCCTCGTGAGATGAGGCTTGCCTTTTCTCTCTGCAGATCTCTAGTAAAGAACTTAAGGAAAGGTGGAAGCTGATAACTGTAGCTTCCTGTATCTGTGAGGAGAGGAGAAAGCCAAGGGTTGGTCCCCCCCAGAGACACATGATGGCAAACGTAATAACTACTGCTTAATATCCCGCCCCAGGCAAAGTCAATAATTGCTCTGGGCAGTTCTGGCAGGTGGTGTGAGCAAGCGGTGGTGGGAGCAGAAAGCTTTGGTCTGGGAAGGGAGAGCACCAGGGAGGATGTCTCCATCCTGAACCAGAGCTGGGAGAGGGGGACCGCAGGCTGGGAGTGGGACCTCCTGACCCTGCCCTTTTCCAACCTCTTCCAGAGCCATCATGACCTCCTGGCGCAACCCCCTCATCCTCACGGCCTACATCGTCATCTTCCTCACCGGTCTCCCTGCCAACCTCCTGGCCCTGCGGGCCTTCATTGGACGCGTCCGCCAGCCCCACCCTGCCCCCATCCACATCCTCCTGCTCAGCCTGACACTGGCGGACCTCCTGCTGCTGCTGCTGCTGCCCTTCAAAATGACTGAGGCCGCGTATAACTTCCGCTGGTATCTGCCTGAGTTGCTCTGTGCCCTCACGGGCTTCGGCTTCTACAGCAGCATCTACTGCAGCACATGGCTCCTGGCGGGCATTAGCATCGAGCGCTACCTGGGAGTGGCTTTCCCTGTGCAGTACAAGCTGTCCCGCAAGCCTGTGTATGGAGTGATTGCTGCCCTGGTGGCCTGGATCATGTCCTTTGGTCACTGTACCATTGTGATCATCGGTCAGTACTGGAACTCAACCCGGAATAGCACGAATGAGGACGGCATCACTTGCTACGAGGACTTCAACAGCTCTCAGCTGGATCTGGTGCTCCCAGTGCGGCTGGAGCTGTGCCTCTTCCTCTTCTTCGTCCCCATGGTGATCACCATCTTCTGCTACTGGCGCTTCGTGTGGATCATGCTCACCCAGCCGCATGTGGGGGCCCAGAGGCGGCGCAGAGCTGTAGGGCTGGCTGTCGTGACGCTCCTCAATTTCCTGGTGTGCTTCGGGCCTTACAACATATCCCACCTGGTGGGGTTTTTCACGAAGAAGAGCCCCCTGTGGAGGGCTGAAGCCGTGGTGCTCAGTTCCCTCAATGCCAGTCTGGACCCGCTGCTTTTCTATTTCTCTTCGTCAGCTGTGCGCAGAGCCTTTGGAAAGGGGCTGCAGATCCTGCGGCATCAGGGCTCTTCCCTGCTGGGACGCAGAGGCCAAGAGACAGCAGAGGGGACAAATGTGGACAGGGGTGTGAGTCAAGCAGAGGGAGCTCCGAGTTCTGACTTCACCACAGACTAAGGGTGCTCTAGACCTTTGGAGGCACTCTGGGTGACACAGGCATTGAACAGGCTAGGAGAGGGGGAAACAGCAGGGTTCCCGTCCCAGGGTCAGAAATCCACAGACCAAGCCACTGCTGGGGCTGTAAAAAAATCTCTCTCTGAGGCTTGGTATCCTTTTCTGACTGAAGTTTTCTTCCCAAAGGAGCACAGCTCCAGGACAAGAGGAGAAATGGTTGGGCCTAGAAGCACTCTCAGATTGGGGTTTCGGAAGCAATGTAGCTAACACAAAGGCAGTCCTTGTGAGATAGCTGGGAACTGAGGATGATCAGGCTGAAGCAGAGTCCTAATGGAATCTTGCTACACACCTTGAAACACCACCCAGACACTGGTCTAGCTGTGGATAGTAGAAAGGAGACAACAGGGACGAGATGGATGAGAACACCAAATGAGGTCAAGGAAGACTCAGGAAGACTATGAGTCAAGAGGACTAAGCGGGAGGACTGAGGACTGTGCCTGCTAACGATCTAGGTTTGCACTGTATTGCTTTGACCTGCCGCTTTGTAAGTATGCTCCAGTCATCATGTGTATATCTTGTCTCCCCGTATTAAACCTGCCTGAAGTCTGGGTCTCGTCTTCTCCCTCTGTGGCACCTCCACACAGGTCAGGACACAGCCTGGCCAGTCAGAGGTCAACACAGACTAGCACAGGAGTAGACAAGCTGGACTGGCAGATTGAAAATAAAGATGGCAAAACGCTGAAGCAAGTGTTCACAATTTCTGTGCTTTTCTACAGGTTTGGGGAGGGTGAACATGCAAAGAAGAAGCCGACTCAGCAGCACAGGGGGAGGGTGATGCATGTGAAACCACAGAAGTATTTTAAGGTCAGGGTGTAATGAGTGGAGTTGGGGGGGGGGTTAGAATCCTGTTTCCATTGGTGAACAGAGACGGGACTTAGAAAGAGAGTGGGGGGGGGCGGTGAATCCTAACTTAACATTATCAGGTGGACAGGGGCCTAACCACGTGATTCTCCCACTTAGAAACCTGCAATGTTTTCCTATTGTCCAAAGTTTTGGTCCCAGGAACTCTTATCCTATCATTCCATTGCCTACTTCTATCCAGTCTCCCCACCCAATCCCATCTTCCATTTCTCCACAATAAGGACCCCTCGGGCACTCTCTTGTTAACTGCCCCTAGCCCCAGTCTAGTGGTCTGCAAGAGAGGTCATACAGCAGAATTGCATGCAGACCTACAAAAATAGTACACATGGCCCCCTACAATCTACTGGCTCTTTAAGGGTGGGACAGCAGATGAGCTTTGAAAAGCTTCCCAGTGAGTATGCTAGACAGCTCAGGAAAGGAATCACTGGCCCAGCTCGGAGGCCCAATCTGTCCAAGAAAGCATCCTTCAGAGAGACCCTTCCTGCTTCTAAGTCCCTCCCAGTACAACCCCTTACTCCCTCAACTTCTGCTTACTTTTTCCACTTTCATAAAACCCCACTCAATAGTCATTTTCTCCAGAAGGATTTTCTTTATTATTCCCACCCAACAGAGAGTTCACTTTCGCTGTTTTCCTTCCTCAAACACCACTGGACTTGTGTAAGAGCCCTGACTTCACTGTTGGTCCTGCTTCCTAGCTGGATGGCCTTGAGCAAGTCCCGACCTCCAGCCTCTATTTCCAAACCATAATCACGAGGATGACGGACGCCTCTCAGGGTTACTCTGCAGTGCCAGTCAGACTGTGTATTTAAAATTGCTGAAAAACTTTATAGTAACACTTAGCTTTAAGATAGCGACCCAAGTGAAATACAGTTATACCCCTGCTTAGAAAAAATATAGTAAGCAGAAATTTATTTTTTTAAGATTTATTTATTTGACAGAAAGAGATTGATCACAAGTAGGCAGAGAGGCAGGCAGAGAGAGGGGGAAGCAGGCTCCCCGCTGAGCAAGAGAGCCCAATGTGGGGCTCGATCCCAGGACCCTGAGACCATGATCTGAGCCAAAGGCAGAGGATTGAACTACTGAGCCACCCAGGCACCCCTATAGTAAGTAGAAATTAAAAATGATGGAAATCACATATTAGAGAGCCAACTATATAGGCTGCTTTAACTTAAAAATGTGTGAGAAAGAAATCTGGGATTTCCTGCTGATGTATCTGGGATGTATTACACCTTCCAAAAAAGCTAATTTGATTTTGGATGCCATTAAAAGAAATAGAGTCTAAACAAGTTGAAGATAATCCCACTTCACTAAGGTCTTAAATCAGTAGCATGTTCAGCATCTGAGCAGCACATTTTTAAAGAAGATTTATTTATTTATTTGGGGGGGGCAAGTGGAGGTAGGGGCAAAGGGAGAGAATCTTTCAAGCAGACTCCTCACTGAGTGAGGAGTCCGAGGACCCCACATCCCATGAAATCACAACCTGGCTGAAACCAAGAGTCAGGCACCCAACCGACTGAGCCACTCAGGTGCCCCATGAGCAGCACATTTTTAAAAGACATTAACTCAGGGGTGCTTGGCCTTCTCAGTCCGTACAGCATGTGACTCTTGATCTCAGAGTTGTGAGTTTGAGCCCCATGTTGGGTGCAGACATAACTTAAAAATAAAATCCTTAAAAAAGAAAAAAGGACATTAATGCAAGGAATCAAGCCCAGAAGAATTAATCAAAATGTTTCGGATTTAAAACCATATAATGACAATGACGATTGATGACAGTGACATGTAATAAAAGCCAGACACTGTTCCAGAGAAGTAGCCTGAGATGATTAAGGGAGCTTCTCAAGGTCAGCAAGTGAGAAGAAGCATGAATCCAGGTCTGCCTTTCTCCAAAGTGCCTGCAATTTTCATTGACTCATGAGAAGCAAGTAAGAGAATTCTGGATATGTGGCTGAACCAAGATGAGGTCCATCACACGGAAGACATGTTCTAAGTAGCTCCATGGGGAAGAACAACAACCACCGGCAAAAGAAGCATGGAGCTGCCTCTCAAACAGTCAGGGCTGTTTAAAAGATTTTATTTATTTATTTGACAGAGAGAGAGAGAGATCACAAGTAGACAGACAGGCAGGCAGAGAGAGAGGGGGAAGCAGGCTCCCCGCTGAGCAGAGAGCCCAATGCAGGGCTTGATCCCAGGACCCTGGGACCATGACCTAAGCCGAAGGCAGAGGCTTAACCCACTGAGCCACCCAGGTGCACCCCCCTGCCCCTCCCCCCCCCCGTCAGGGCTGTTTAAATGGAACTGAGCTAACTCAACAAGGAAGTCATCCCCCAGTTCCAGCAATACTGAAATGGAAGATAGAAAACACCCATCTTGGGACATTGAGGAAACACACATCTGGTAAGAGTAGAACCAGTTAACTGCTAACCCCCTTCCAGCTCAGCGATTCCCAGGGTTTCAGAGACACAGCTGCTCTTCCCAATCATAAAAGTGAAAGAAAATTTCCTGACCTGGTTTGAGATTTTCTGGATTAAGTTTTTGCTACTCACTAACAAGTAGTTGGTCTGTAAAAAAGTCACTTGATATACAGCCCATTTCTGGTAAATTAATAATTCATTTGTTCGACAAATATATATTGGTACCTACTATGAGCCAGATACTTTTCCAAGGGCTAGGGATACAGTACATAACAGACAAGGGATCTGCCCTCTTGGGGCTTCCATTCCAGTATGAAAAAATTGTTAATAAGCAAGTAAAAAATAAGGTAATTTCAGAATATGCCAAATGGTATTTACAACTGGACTAAAATAGGAACATGGGAGAAAGTCTAACGAGAGGTTAAGGGAGTTTAGCAGATTCTCCTGAGTCAGTGATGTTCAGCAGAGAGCTGAATGATGAGAAGTTGCCATACAAAGGCCCACGGAAAGAGCATTCCAGAAACAGGAACTGCTGATGCAAAGGGAAGGAGGAGGGAGAAAACTGTAGCTTCCTAAAGGCTGACAGAAGGCTAGTGTGGGGCTCAAGCCATGGTCTACAAACTTGGGCATATATGAGAATCATGTGGAGAGTTCACATCCCTACAGTTTCAGAATGAGTAGGTCTGGGAAGGGACCCAAGAGACTATAGTTCCAACCATCCTAGGTGATACTGATGCTGGTGGCCATGACCACACTTAGAGAACCAGTGCGCTGGAACACAGTAACTTAGGCAGAGAGCTATGGAAGATGAGGTCAAGGAGGTCAGCACGGACCAGACCATGCAAACCTTTTAGGCCATATATAGAAGTCTGAATTTATTCTAAGAGCTTTGGAAGCCATTTAAAAGTTTTTAAGCAAGAAAGCAGAATGATCTAATTTCTGTCTTAAGTCAGTCACTCTGGTATCTGTGCCCACCACTGAATGGAGATGTTTATTAGGATCAAGGAGAGAATGTGCATGCCAGAGCTAAGAACCATACCACACCACAGCGAGCATGCAGGCTTTGCATCAGAGTGGTAGCTCCCTGACAGTAGGGACTGTTTCTTCCTTCACTAGAATTGGCTGTCCAAGGACGAAACGGCCAAGAGGAGGCCCTTCTAAGTTATTATAAATCTATTTGATAAACAGATGTCCCTAGCGTGTGCTAGAACATGTTTAACAACTAGGTTTCAGGATTGGTGGGGAGGGGTTTGGTAGAATGGGTAACAGCAGGGTGGGGGGTGGTGAAGCCCTGATTTGTAGCACTTGCCAGTTTCCGTGGTCTATATACTCCCCTGAGGGCTGGTTTCTACCAACATCGAGATGCTGAATGTGGGTCTGGCAAGTGAGGTTTATTATCAGTTCTTGCAAGCCAGCATCACTGGACGTACCTCCCGGCACGTATGCTCAAGTGGCAGACGGAACACATCCTGTTTGAGAACATTTTCTCTCTCCCTGGCTACCTATAGTACAAGGCTCTGGCATAGGACTTTTGAGATAATAAACACTGGCTAAATGTGGCTCGCTGGGCCTGATCCAAGAGGATCTGGGTGGCTGTGTGATTGTGAGACTTCTCTGAATCCGCTGTAGGATGACAGATGGGTAAACAGAAATATTAGTGCCTGGTTAATGAATAACACAGACGGCAGCCTAGAGCCGCTACCAGGAAACAGGAGTGTAGGGAGCTGGCTTAGCCTGACTTGGGGGCCTGACCAGCAGGAAAGGGGAACCTGGCATTGACTATTTCACTTCCTCTTTCTGGAAAAGATGCTGTTGTGCCCCTTCCTCAGAAAGTCTCATCTGACCACACAGCCAGAGCTCTCCTATAGTAGTGTTGTGTGTGGCGATCGCTGTGGTTCAAGAAGGTGGGGGTGGTCAAGCTGGAGAGTGTCTGAAGGAAAACATACAGCCAAGATTCTAATCACTCCCTTAGACTTCCCTGCCCTTTACCTCCAGGTTTTTGTCAGTTCTCCCTCCCCTTTTTCTTTTTTCAGCTTTCTCTACCTTCTGCGGTTAAATACTTTGGCCCCATTTTTTTTTTTCATTTTTTTTCTCTAGTCACAGGAAATGAGGACATTTCTCATCTACAAATTGCACATTCGACCAGGAAATTGGGCCAAAGATCTCTAAGTCCTCAGTACTGGCAGTCCAGTAACCTACTTGGCAAAGGTTTCAATGTCTAGTAAAGATGAAGATGGGAGGTCAGAGAGGGAAGGGGGTGTGGCGTGGGCAGCTGGCCACCAGCAGCTAACCCAAGGAGGGGCTGCCCCAAGCTCCAGTAAAATCTCAGGCTCCCTCTCCCCAGAAGTTGTCCATTGCCATCTGGGAGGCCGCATTAGGATCAGCCTCAAAGAGACAGGGTTAGGAAAGTTAATATACTGCTCTCGGATCTAGATTTTTTAAAAAATATTTATTTATTTATTTATTTATTTATTTGACAGAGATCACAAGTAGGCAGAGAGGCAGGCAGGGGCGGGGTGGCAGGGGGTGGGGGGAGTAGACTCTCTGTTGAGCAGAGAGCCTGATGCAGGGCTGGATCCCAGGACCCTGAGATCATGACCTGAGCCGAAAGCAGAGGCTTAACCCACTGAGCCACCCAGGCGCCCCTCAAATCTAGATGTTTTCAATAAAAAGCCAGTAAGCACGTACTGTAGTCTAGAGTCTCTAGTGTCACAGCAGACATTACATTGTTACATTACACTGTTCAATTCAACCTTCCACAGGTGTAAGCATTTGTTAACCCACAAAAGTTTGCTGAGACCTACTATGTGTCAGGCCCTGCTCCGGGTGCTAAAAACACAGCAGTGAAGAAGAAGATTCCTGCTCTCATGCAGCTCACACTCCAGTGGGAAAGTGGAACAGGAAGACTAATACAAAGATACTCTGAGGCAGGGCTAAGAGCTGTGAAGACACTAAGACAGATTCAGGGATAGAGAATGACCTCAGGAAAGGGAAGAGGTGGCTACTTTTGAATGAATGGCTTGGAAAGTCCTCTCCAAAGTGACCATCTGAGTTGCAACCAGAATGCCAAGAAGGGATCATGTATGCCAAGCACTGGCGTGCGAAGGTTGGGGAGGGGGGATGACGAATGCTCCAAAGTGTTCAACACAGTGCAAGGCTTGAATAAGCTGAACGTGCACAAAGAACACAAAGGCCAGGGTGACTGGGGCTTAGTGACTGCTAGAAGAGCCAGCAAGAGTCAGATCACAGGGATTCACAAAGGTTTTTGATTAAGCAGCGCCACAGGGGACCACGTGGGTGGCTCCGTCAGTTAAGCATCTGCTTTCGGCTCAGGTCATAATCTCGGGGTCCTGGGATGGAGCCCCGCATCGGGCTCCCTGCTCAGTGGGGAGCCTGCTTCTCCCTCTCCCTCTGCTTGTGCACTTTCTCTCTGTCAAATAAATAAAATCTTTAAGCAGCAGCAGCACAGCAGATGCCTTCTCCCTACTTCACAACAAGAAATGCTGAGGGCCAGAGGGGCTAAGTGTCATGTGTCAACCCCCATCGAGATGGGTGTTCTGACCCCAGCTCTAGGACCCCAGAAATGAGAAGCACACACTCTCTTTCATTCTCTCAATCTGTTACCCCACTGCGGAAGAGAAAGGTGGGCAGGACACACGATCCATGCCGTGGGCTTTTTGGGAGGAATAGAAAGTTGTGGAGGGAGGGAAAGACTGATTGGCAAGATTCTGAGGAAAGATAGGAAGCAGAGGCAGAACAGACACCTAAGTGTGAGAGCAGAGACCGGCATGGAGAGCCAGCTTCTGGGATGGAGCAGTGGCCAAGGAGAGGTGGGATCCCTGGGCTCTGAGGAAGAGATAGAGGTAAAGAGACATCTCATGCTGTCCTCATGTCTGCTGGCCTGGAACAGAAACAGCAGTGTGAGGACAGAATCGTGACACCTTGGGGAATCGTAGAAAGCCTCCAGTCCAGTGATTTTCAACCCAGGCTGCACACTGGAGCCACCTGAGGAACATCTAAAAATGCCAGTGCATTTGGGTGTTTTATTTAGTTAAAGGTCCCCAGGTGCTCAGGAAGCTCAGAGGGTCACGAATCACCGTATCTGGCCCTGATGTTCTGCTGGACAAGCCAGCCGGCTTTCCAGGAAGGCAGCAGGGCACGTGACGGGGTCTGAATTCAGGCTTACACTGTGCACCTCAGCTTCTCCAGGCTGTAGTTTTCTAACTGAGAAGAGTGGGGCTCATAAGTTATTGCAATACCGCAAGGACTGAATGAGTTTAATGTTGTACATAGAAAACAGTTTGAAAAGCGTCTGACAGATGTTCCCACAGTAGGTGTCCACACACGTTTATCTAAGGCCATCTTTTTAAAAGGTTAAGGCCATGTTTCTGCAGAGAAGGATGCTTCTGCCTCCAAATGCTTCTCCTGGCTCGAAGAATCAATCTCCAGCTCTCTCTACGGCCGGCAAGGCCCTGCAGGATGTGATACTCATCCATCTGCCCAAGCTCTTCTCCCTCTCCCATGCCCCCTCCCTCCCACTTCAGCTTTCTGGCTTCAGAGCCTTTGCAGGGATGTTCCCTTTTCCTGAGGTCCCCTTCCCCCAGTTCTCACAGTGGCAGAAACTTCATCTTTCAGGCTACCTGGGACTTACACTTCATTTACTCGCTGGATTTTTTTCCCCAACCCACTCCAAAGGTGCCTCCCTCTGATAGATACCCTCACTCACATTATCCTGAGTTCCTGATTTTACTGCCTTTACCACAATCTAAGATCATCTATTTTTGTCTTACCCGCTACTTTCATGAAAGACACATGTACACTTACTTTAATGAGTCAAATGGTTTGCTATGAAAAACAGTATCCCTCACCCTCTTGCCTCTCCCAGGGCATCTACCCCTTCCTGGAGGCAAGGGCTTTCACCTCTTTTCAGCTAATGACCTATCCCTTGTGTCTCTAAGAAAAACTTGCTTATGTTACTATACTTCTTCATTTTTTTCGTATCAGGTTTTATCTGTGAACTTCCCCTGATGGCAGATAAGGATTAGCACCTTTTAGCACATGCACATTTCTACTCGGTATCTCAGTTAAGTCATAACTGTGTTAGAACAGGGCACCTGGGTGGCTCAGTCGGCTAAGTGTCCACCTCGTGATTTTGGCTAGGTCACGATCTCAGGGTCATGAGATTGAGCTCTGCATCAGGCTCCAGGCAAAGTCTGCTTGTTCCTTTCCCTCTGTTCCTTCCTCCGACCCCCACACTTGCTCTTTCTCAAATAAATAAATAAATTCTTTAAAAATAAACAACAACAAAGTAACTGTGTTAGAATATTCAATGCTTCTATTATTGTGACTACATAAATAGTGGAGCTCTACAAGACACCGGGATTACTCTTCTACCCCACACAACTTTTTCCCAACCCCTATAATTAATAATTACCTCATTTTTCATTTGCTTCCTTTTCTACATGCATATCACTAATTCTAACCAAATTCTTTGCCAATACCTTCAGAGGTATTAGCAAGATATGGATTTCATTTTCCTGAAGAAATCTTTTCCAGAACTTTCTGACCTGCTCCTATGCAGACTGGCGGCTGTTTATGTCAGGTATACAGCTGGTCCCTGGATACTCTTGGAAAGGCTTTTTGCTTTACTGCTCTTCTTTCTCTTCCTTGGTTTATGCTCTCTAACAGCTTCTTTAAATAGTAAATGTTTTAGGGCTCTGCATGTCAGAAATTATTCTACCTTCATGCTTAATTGGTAAGGGCTACGTAAGGAATTCTAGATTGGAAATATTTTTGTTCAGAATTTTCAAGGCATCACGATATTGCCTTCTAGCTTCTGGTCCTGTGGATAATTCCCAAAACACTTTTGATTCCTTGTTTCTGTCCTTTTTCTCATTGGAAGCCTGTAGGTGCCTTATATTTCTGACAACTATTTGAAAATTTCATCTTTTTGTGCTAGGCATTCAATGGGCTCTTTCCATCTGTAAAATAATACCCCTCAGTTTGGGGAATTTCTCTTAAAACATGTTGTCATTTTTTCCTTTCTTTCATCTCTCTTTCTGGAAGACCCATTATTTGGGGCATATTGGACCTCCTAGGCTGGCCTGCTAATTTTCCCTTCTCTCCTATTTTCCACCTCTCCACTTTTTTCTAGAGACAGAGTGAGTGTGTGTGAGAGGGCTGCAGATGGATAAAGAGAGACTCTCTTTCTCGGGCAGACTCCCTGTTGAGTGTGGAGCCCACTATAGGACTTGATCTCATGACCTGAGCCAAAATGAAAAGTCGGACACTTAAGTGGAGCCACCCAGGCACCCCAATCTCTCCACTTCTTTGCCCCACTTTCCGTGGGGGATGTCAAGTCTATCTTCCAAGCCGTTCCATATAATTTTTTCCTTTTTGCTACCCCTTTTCATTTCCAAGCACTCTCCTTTATTCTTGACCTTGTTTCATGGTTGTAATATCCACTCTGATCTTCCTGAGGAATTTTCATCTCCCTGCTCCAAGCTGCTTTTTTGGCATGGGTCTCTATTCCTTTATGTTAGAAGTTTTCATCAGGTATCTGGTAATTCTTGTTTGTCTATTCATCTTAAAGGGAAAGAAATCTTTTTTTAAGATTATTTATTTATTTGACAGAGAGAGATCACAAGGAGGCAGAGAGGCAGGCAGAGAGAGAGAGGGGGAAGCAGGCTCCCCACTGAGCAGAGAGCCTGATGCGGGGCTTGATCCCAGGACCCTGGGATCATGACCTGAGCCAAAGACAGAGGCTTAACCCACCGAGCCACCCAGGTGTCCCTAGGTTACTAATTTCTTTGAAGTATATAAAAAGCATAAAAAGGTAATAGGACATGATTCCATGGTTTACTTGAAAAGCAGAGAAAAAGAGAAGGAAAGAAAGGAAGTGAAGAAGCCAATATAGTAAAATCTCAATGACTCCTGAATCCAGGTGATGGATAAATTAGGTTCTATAGTATTATTCCCTGTACTTTCTATCATCTTTGAAAATATTCAAAGTAACAATGTGATTGTTGACAGGATTCAGTTCCTTGAAGGCTATTAAACTGAGGGCCTTAGTTCCTTACTGGCTGTGGCCTGGAGGCCTCCCTCAGTTCCATACCACGTGGGCCTCTCCACAGAGCTGACTTCCACCATAGCAAATAAGCAAGAGTGGACAAGACAGAAAGCAGCCTTCTTATAAACCTAATCGTCAGCGTGCTCTTCCACCATTTTTTCTCAGCCCTTTCTGAAAGGGAGAAAGAATTACACAAGAGTGTGAATACTAGAAGGTGAGATCACTGGGGCCATCTTGGAGGCTGCCTTCCATAGATACAAAAAAATGAATGAAAGCTATGAGCACATGAATTAGGCTTCACCACAGGGTGATTCTACTGGGTCATCTAGGTGGGGAACCTCCAACATCAACACTAAGGGTTTTTACTCTTGGGCTGATCAAATTTCCCAGAAAAACAAAAAAATTAACAAATGAGTCTTCTAATCTCCGGCCTGGAGGATGAAAGTTGCACTACCAGTCAGTTAGAAGCAAGAGGAGAAGAGGGCTGGGGGTGTCAACATCCAGCATTCCTTTAATTTCCTTTTTACCTGCTGATCCCTCTTTCAATTGTCTGGTGTCCCATGTTCCAAAGACGCTCTGTGTTATCCTCTCCAGAGAATAAAATGTAGGTCTTTTCCTGGGTGAGGAGAACTGAGGAAGAAATCTGGGGATTTTTTAAAAATAAATTTTCAACGAATCTTTATGTTAGTTTTCAAGGTTTTGTTGCCATCCATTCATGAGCTTTATGTGGACTGTGTGGTAAAAATTTGGTTGAGTCCTGGCTTTTCCTGCCATTGGCTTAGGATTCCACTTCCATGGGTCTACTAAATCAGTTTCCACTTACCACTCATTCATCATCTTTCCAGCTTCCAAAATTTTGTTGGCATTGCATCCTATATTATTCTCCCTGTCCTTGTGGCTCTAGGGCCTTTCTTTTTTTTTTTTTTTAATTTTTTAATTAGCATATAATGTATTATTTGCCCCAGGGGTACAGGTCTGTGAGTCATCAGGCTTACACATTTTATAGCATTCACCATAGCACATACCCTCGCCAATGTCCATCACCCAACCACCTTCCCCATACCCCCTCCCCCTGGCAACCCTCAGTTTGTTTTGTGAGATTAAGAGTCTTTTATGGTTTGTCTCCCTCCCGATCTCATCTTGTTTCATTTTTTTCCTTCCCTACCCCCCAAACCCCAACTCTGCCTCTCAGATTCCTCACATCAGGGAGATCATGTGATAATTGTCTTTCTCTGATTGACTTATTTCACTCAGCATAATACTCTCTAGTTCCATCCACATCATTGCAAATGGCAAGATTTCATTTCTTTTGATGGCTGCATAGTTTTCCAGTGTGTGTGTGTGTGTGTGTGTGTGTGTGTGTGTGTGTGTGTGTATCCCACATCTTCTTTATCCATTCATCTGTTGATGGACATCTAGGTTCTTTCTATAGTTTGGCTATTGTGGACATTGCTGCTATAAACATTCGGGTGCACGTGCCCCTTCAGATCACTCCATTTGTATCTTTAGGGTGAATACTCAGTACTGCAGTTGCTGGGTCATAGGGTAGCTCTATTTTCAACTCTCTGAGGAACCTCCAGGCTGTTTTCCAGAATGGCTGCACCAGCTTGCACTCCCACCAACAACGTAGGAAGGCTCCCCTTTCTTCGCATCCTTGCCAGCATCTGCCGTTTCCTGACTTGTTAATTTTAGCCATTCTGACTGGTGTGAGGTGGTATCTCATTGTGGTTTTGATTTGTATTCTCTAGGGCCTTTCTAAAAAATATCTTTACTGTCATTGTAGTGTGATTTCAGGAGAGAGCCAAAGGACTAGGATATGTTCAATCCACCATCATTAGCCTCAAGTATTTCTTCTTTATTATTATTTATCCACTTGTTTGTTGTCTGTCTCCCCTCTTGAATGTAAGTTCCAGGATACCTTATCTATTTCATTCACCTCTGCATCCCAAGAACCATTCATAACACAGGTAGATGTTCAACAAATGACTGAGCCAATTTGCCGAAGACAGAACCCTGCTACTCTCTATCAAAAAGCTGGCAGCAGACCCATGGCTCCTGCCTTCTGTCCAGTGCATTTCCTGCCACAGCATGTGTGGGATGTAGGTAATTTTGCTAACTAATGATACCTAACAGGTTATAAAGTGCTTTACATGTTACAAAGTGGTTTCAGAATGTTATCTCACTTGTTCTGGACAATAGCCCAAGAGCCAGATAGGAAAAGGATTATTACTGGCCCTAATATAGTTATAATCCTTGCCAAGAACTACCCTATGTCAAAGAAATCACCAACCTTGTTCCTGACTTTTAACCTCAGGCTTGTTGCCATTTGGCTTGGTCTCTCCCATAACTACCTCTGCAAATGGAAACTTTAAGGCCTGTCATCTCTCAAGGAAATAGTCCTCAAGGACCAGAACCAGCTCTCTCATAAAGAAGGAAACAGGTGCACACATGGGTAAATAATCCAAGGGCCTTGGGCAAAAAAGATGTCTGAGTTTTGTGACATGATTGGAGCAGGAAAAAAAAGAAAAGTGGGTCTCTCTCCATTTTAGTAGAGCATAGAGAAGAGGTTGGTCCTCCTTAGGTCCTGAAAGGAATGGGAATAAGTCCCAGAATTAATGAGCAGTATATGTACAGTGGGGAGAGAAGGGGAAGGAAATAACCATCTACCATAACCAGAGGACTCCCTTTTTAAAAAAAAGTAATGACAGGGGCGCCTGGGTGGCTCAGTGGGTTGGGCCTCTGCCTTCGGCTCAGATCATGATCCCAGGGTCCTGGGATGGAGCCCCGAATAGGGCTTTCTGCTCAGCGGGGAGCCTGCTCGCTCTCTCTCGCTCTCTCTCTCTCTGCCTTCTTGTGATCTCTGTCTGTCAAATAAATAAATAATCTTTTTTTAAAAAAGGCAATGACAAACTATAATATAACATAAAGCCATCAAAAAACACTCAAAGACAGCAGGTTTTATAAAACGATGACATGAAGATCTTGGGTTCTAAGACTAGCTTGGACTCTGGGGAATCTGAACTCTGTCTGAGGACCCCCAGGGAAAAGTAAAAGCAGGGTACAGGGACCCTTGATGGAAACAAGACGCAACCTCAGAAGTCACACTAAATCCCAAGGAAGGGCACAGGTCTCAAACCCCACACCTTCCCTGTTGTCCTCTCTTGGAATCTGCCTGCCACCTCCTGGGTAGATAACGTTATTACCTGCCTCCAGAGCCTGGTAGGCCCAGGCAGAACAGAGGGTGTGACCCCTGTTACTCACGTGCCGCCAGGAATCTCTCAGAAGGGATGAGGAATTGGAAGTCTGTACCAAATCAAGTCTTGAGTGGAAAGAGGTTCAAGACATCTTATTAAGCTACAAGAGCAGTTGCAGACGGGTGTAAAGAAAACAGTGTTATCTATAATATTAAAATAAATACAGAGGTATACCTCAGAGATGTTTTGGCCTTCGTTCCAGACCACTGCAATAAAGGAAGTCAATTGAATTTTTTGGCTTCCCAGCAGATATAGAAAGAATATTGTAGTTTATTAAGTGTGCAATAGCATTATGTTTAAAAAAGAAAAGCAGCAGCAATGTACATATCTTCATTCAAAAATACTGCATTGTTAACAAATGCTAATCATCATCTGAGCTTCCGGTGAGTCATAATCACTAATAACAGATTGCCATAACAAATATAATTATAAAAAGTTAACGAACCATGAGAAACTATGGATCCCAGGAAACAAACTGCGGGTTTCAGAGCGGAGGGGCGTCGGGGGATGGGGTTAACGGGGTGATGGGTACTAAGGATGGCCCATGTTGTAATGAGCACTGGATGTTATACACAACTCATGAATCATTGAACACTACATCAAAAACTAATAATGTACTAACACAATGGCTAACTGAACATAATAAAAAAAAAGAAAAAGTTACAAATATTACAAGAATGACCAAAATGTGACACAGAGACACAAAGTGAGCAAATGGTGTTGGAAAAATGGCCCTGAGAGATCTGCTTGACACAAGGTAGCCATAAACCTTGAATGTGTAAAAATAAATGCAGTTTATCTCCATGGCACAATAAAAAAGCAAAGAACAGATGAAGTATATGCCTGTATAGAGTAACAGCACCTACGTGTTCAGAGACCTTCGTCCATGCGGACAGTGCTTCCACACACACCATTCAGCTACTCCTTACCAAAGCACAACACTGGTACTGCCTGACTTTTCCACTTACAGAAAGGGAAATTGAGACTTAAGAGTGAACATTAAATCACTTGCCCAGTATCTCACAGCAACTAAGTGGCATGGGTAAGACTAGAACCTGGGCCTGTGTGACTTGGGAATCTGAACTCTCAGCCATTATCTTACACCACCTCCTCAAACAGAGCGTGACCATACACACACATATGCGTGTGTATGTGGAATTCTGAAAGGTTCTGCAACAGTCAACAGTGGTTACTTAAAAAGTTAGGGGAAGGAGAAGTAGGTCAACTTGCATCTGCTACTTAACATAATTCTGCACTGTTTATATTTTTTCAGGGGACAGGCATTATTTTGTGATTAAAAATACAAAGACTTATTTTAAGTGATATTTCTTCTCCCCAAAAACACACAGAGAAGAAAATTCAAATTAGTCTAGCATTTAGGCCCTGTTTACTGAGCAGTTATCATGTCCTACACTGAGGGTTAAGGACTCCACATTTAAGACTTCACTGAATTCTCACAACTGTGTCTGCAAGGAGGTTATTATCGTTCACCCGCTTTACAGAAAAGGAACCTAAGGCTCAGGCATGTGAATTGACCTCACCAAGGTCACGTAACAACACAGGGACTCAACTCAAGTCCGACTGGTTTTAGAGTCCATGCTTTCACCTACTAAGTATGCTAGTCTTGCAGGAATGATCACGATGAAAATAATAACACTTTAAGTGCTTACCATGGGCCAGACCCATGTTCTTCATGCATAATGTCATCAACCCTCCATGGTGGGGCACCTGGGTGGCACAGTTGGTTAGGCAGCTGAATCCTGGTTTCAGCTTAGGTCGTGATCTCAGAGTTGTGAGCTCAAGCCCCGAGTTAGGCTCCTTGCTTAGCTTGGAGTCTGCTTAGGGTTTTTTCTCCCTCTCCCTCTAACACCCGCCCCCCAATTCTCTCTCTCTCTCAAATAAATAAACCTTTAAAAAATCTCCATGGCAATCCCAATTTTATAGATGAGGAAACTGAGGCTCAACAGAGAAGAAGGCACCTATTTGCGCATGGCCACCCAACAGAATTGGGACCGGAATCCATATCACTGTACACATATCCACCAAGAAAAGAGAGAGTGCAAAAATAAAACAAATCACTTAGGGGTGCCTGGGTGGCTCAGTCAGTTAAGCACCTACCTCTTGATTTCCACTCAGACCACGATCTCAGGGTCATGAGACAGAGACCCACAGCAGGCTCTGCACTCAGTTTGTTTGTTTGGGATTCTCTCTCTCCCTTGCCCCTCTCCCACCTTGTAGGCACGCATGTGCACACTCTCTCTCTTTCTGAAACAAACAAAAAACCAAAAACAACAAAAAAGCACTTATTTGCAATTCAGGGATCACAGATTTGGATAGCAACCAAAATTGTGTCCCTCTCCAGGGAACAAAAGTCAAGGGACTAATATATACAAGCATATATTGTTTACAAAAAATTTTGATTGGTTTTCATGACAAAAAACTAGCTGAACTGAATATAATTGCTTGGTAAGGCTATCATTAAGCAAAGCCTCTTACTGTTGCAGGTGTTCAGGCTGTGTCCTTGCAATATTCGCTGTTTGACCCAATTCAGAATTTCACGGGTTTCACCAGTGGGAGTGCATAAGGCCCATCCATTTAATGGCTTCCCAGCTCCATCTTAAAGCCCCTTGACACAAGTGACCCCATGTCACTTCACCTTTCACACATGACACTGGTACCCACCCAGTTGCTCAGGCCCAAAACTCAGTAGTTATCCTTGATTCCTTCCTTTCCTTCCTTTCCCTCCCCATGTCCAATCCTCTACCTCCAGTTGGTTCTAGCTGCCAAGGTACAAGCTCACTTCTCACTATCCAGCTATTTCAGCCCCAGTGGAAGACACGACCAGCAATCATCTGGGCCACTGTGAAGACTCCCCACTGATCTCCATGCTTCCATTCCTTCCTCTCGGTCCCTATCCCATTTACCATCTATACTATGGTCAACATGGTCTTTTTCAACTCTCTTGATAAATATCCTCTCACGCAGCCTTTCTCAGGGTCTTAGAAGAGAATTAAGCCCCCCAGAGAATGGTATGAGTGACTGTTTTCTCAATTTTCCTAAGGATGATACTAGCTAATAGCCTTTTCTCTCTAATCTAATAGATGACCTACTTCATTGTGTGTAATGGATTCCTCAGAGTGTCAGGGCTTGATTCTCTGCAAGAACTGGGTGGAGAAGGCTGCAAAAGTTTCCTGTCACGTTTCAAATACCAATGGCTAGAGCCTACTGGGCCTTGATGACCTACAGGACACCACATTCCCACCTCTGCAGGCTCATCCTACTACTTTTTTCCTGCGAACGAGAGCTGTTTTCCATTTCTCACTTACAGAAGCCTCATTCCTGCTTCAGGGCTTTTGGAGATTCGGCTCCTTCTGGCTGGAGATCCTATGCCCCTGGTCTTCCAGGGTCAGCTCCTTCTGTTAGTCATTTAGGTCTCCGCTCAACTATTACCAGCTCAGAGAAGCCCTCCCTGACACCTTAAAGAGACACTGTCAGTCCTGGCTATTCCACTGCCCTTGTTTTCTTTCTTTTACAGCACTTAATTAATCATGATCAGAAAGTGCCTTCTTTCTGTAATCACTTTCCAATTGTGTGTCTCCCCAGTTAGAGCTGAGTGCCACAGGGCAGTTCTGTTTTCCTCAGGGCTGCATCCTCAATGACCACCAGAAAGCTTTTTCACAGGGGAGCAATCTGCAAAAAAAAAAAAAAAAAAAAAATGCTCAGAGAATTTGTCAGACTTTCATTATGTGCCAGTCACTGGTCTAGGCGCTTTGCAATGTGTCCTATCAACCCAGCACTATCCAATGAAAATATAACGTAAGCTATTTTTAATTTTCTAGTAACCACCTTAAAAGAGAAAAGAAACAGAATTAATAATAACATATTTAATTTAATCTAACATGTTCAAAGTACAACCTGTAACAGACTACAAGAGAGAAAACATTTTTGGTACTCCTCCATCCCTCCTCTCTGCCTTTGGGGTCATGAGGATTTCTGCGCTGTCTCAAAGTATGGGGACTCATAGGCTCCCTCTTCAGGACCGAACCCCCAGTGGCCCGCAGCCAAAAAACGGGGGCTCAGCTTTCCCGCCATTTTTGTACTTTTCCGTGTGCACTCACCCTTCAGGGCCTATATCCCGAGAAAGAGGGCAGGCAGTCCTCAAGTGAAGTCTGAAGACGCCTTCCCGTGGCAGATGCTAAACCCAGACCGGTACAAAACCCGGCCAGTGGAGAGCTCTGGGCCAGCAGCACTCTTAACCGGAAGTGGGCCTGAAGGACTGGGAGCAGGGACTCCAGAACCAGGGAGCATGCGCAGGATAGCTCCAAACGGAAGTGCACCAGGAAAGAAGGGAAGCATCCAGTGAGCTGACTGAAAGCTGTGGTGTTCCTCCCGACAAGAAGCGAATGGGCCCGCATGGCAAAGCTCAAGGCCCAGGCCAGCTAGCAGGGCGAGTGGAAGAGAAGGTAGTGGTGGTGTCCGAAGCCAAGTTGAAACGGGAAATTGACTTCTCCACAGGGAATAGAAGAACTGTAAGTTTGGGTCTTAATGGGAGGGAGCTGGACCTCAGGGATTCTCCGAGGTCGGGAGAGACCGGGGGAGGGGGGGGCATTTATATGGAGAAATGAAGCAATACCAAAGCAAAGTTTGTTAAAACATTGCGCCGTGTTTTAAAAGTTTACATGGAACGAATTACACAAAAGTGTATCTAGGGCAATACGATTGTGAAGTCGATTTTAGTTGTAAGAATTAACAAGGTGGCTTGGTGATGGGACATAGTTTTTATTTTTATTTTTTTAAATAATTTTTTAAAGATTTTATTTATTTATTTGAGAGAGACAGTGAGAGAGAGCATGAGCGAGGAGAAGGTCAGAGAGAGAAGCGGAATCCCCGTGCAGCTGGGAGCCCGATGCGGGGCTCGATTCCGGGACTCCGGGATCATGACCTGAGCCGAAGGCAGTTGTCCAACCAACTGAGCCACCCAGGCGTCCCAGCACATAGTTTTTAAGTAGTACAGTGATGAGATCCCGATCTCTCAATATGGTCAGCCTGCCTCTCAAAATAATCTCATCTGGAGATAATATAAGGCGTCAAAAGTTAGTCTTCCTGTCACTTGTTTGCTTCCAAAGGGGCGGGACCCCAGGTGTCCTGTTAGGAGTTCGTGAGGAGGTCTTTCCTGAGAATAAGATGTAAAGGGGAATCTGTGGCTGGTTGGAGCCCCTGAAGGGTCTTCTCATCAGGTCGCCAGGGCTGGACGGACATTGATCCCTGATGTTATGTTAGGAATGAGTGATGAGCACTGTGTGTGGAAGTGAGGTATGTCATGGTGAGAGAGGGTCTCCAAGACTGTCACAGTGACTCCGTGACCACATATCCTATCAGGAGTTTGGGACATCATGGGGGAGAGACACTCTGGAATTTTAAGGTAGAGATCCTTGCCTATTGGAGAGGGAGTGAGAGAATCATATGAAGGGAGGTTCTTGCTGTGGGAGATGTTTGAGCCCTTATTGTAGGGGCCAGGGTTGAGTGGTACCTTGGAGAGGGGCTCTCCGCAGGAACAGGTGAAGGGAAGTTACTGTTTGGCAGTCTGTTTGACAGAGGCTAGATTGCGTGTGCCCAGATATGGGCATAGGCTTGGACAATAGAGCCAGTCCATTCAATCCACAAGTGTTTTTGAGTGCCTGCTCTCCGCCAGGCACTATGTGCTGGGCATACAATGGGAAAGAATAGAGTTCCCATGAACTTCATGGGACTGATCTTCTAGGCCAGCTCTACTGGAAATGTAATGTGTGCCACATCAGTAATTTAAAATTTTCCTATAGCCAAATTTTGGAAAAGTAAGAAGAAACAGGTGAAATTAATTTGAAGTTTAATATATTTTATTGAACCTAATAGATCCGAAATATTATTTCCATATATAATGCAAAAAATATTAGTGAGATACTTACATTCTTTCTTCTTTTTGTAATGTCTAGAATTTGGTGTGTGCATATTATACTCACACATATCTCAGTTATGGTTAGTCACATTTCAGGTGCTTAGTAGCCACATGTGGCTTGTTGCTGCTGCATTAGACAGTGAAACTCTAGAGTAATATAAAAATAACAAACTGTAGATGTTGTTAGTAATGGTAAATGTGCTGAAGGGGTAGCCTGAGGAGTGCTCTGTCAGCCACAGAATCCCCTCATGGCTGAAATGGCTTTGGGCAGGTTGAAATTAAAGTGTCTTTACTGTCATTGCTTTAAAATAATTGATTATGAGATACTTAATACATAGTAAAAATATGATAAACTGTACTGACAAAGCCTGGTGTACACATTACCTTTATCCATCATAACATTTTGCATAACCTATTTGCTTCAGATTGTTTTAAGAATTCAAACATTGCAGGGGTTCCTATCTGGCTCAGTGGGTAGGGCATCTGACTCTTGATCTTGGGGTTGTGAGTTTGAGCCCTGAGTTGGGCATAGAGATTACTTAAAAAATAAAATAAAATAAAATATTTAAGATTTTATTTATTTATTTAACTGACAGTGAGAGAGAGGGAACACAAACAGGGGAAGTGGGAGAGTGAGAAGCAGGCTTCCCACGGAGCAGGCAGCCCAATGCGGGGCTCCATCCCAGAACCCTGGGATCATGACCTGAGCCGAAGGCAGACACTTAATGACAGAGCCACCCAGGCACCCCTAAAATAAAACTTTTCCCAAAGATTTATTTATTTATATTGGGGAGAGAGAATATGCATGGAAGAGAGAAGCAGAGGAAGAGGGAGAATCCCAAGCACACTCTCCCTGCTGAGTACAAAGCCAGACATGGGGCTCCATCCCATGACCCTGAGATCATGACCTAAACCAAAATCAAGAGTCAGATGCCCAACTGACTGAACTATCCAGGTGCCCCAACTGTATCTCATTTTTACCTCTGAATACCTACCATCCCACTGGATGGATGTACCATATTTTAGTTTTCCATTCTCTTCTTGATGAACATATAGCTGGTTTCCAACTTTAAGCTCCTATAAGCGTTGCTACTGTGAGAATCATTATACCTACTTCTTTGTGTATACATGCAAGAGTTTCTAGCATATCACTAGGAGGATACTGGCGGCACATATCCACAACTTTGTGCCTCACTCTTGGTTTCCTCATTCAGGACTCTGATGAGAAACTTCAGTGACAGCAAAGTAAACCCAGCCATGCTTTGCCCTTTGTTTTACTTTCCTTTGTGTAAAATGAACAAGATAATAGTACTTACTTCATAAAGTTGTAAGAATTAAATAAGAGCAAGAGGTAAAGTCCCTAACACAGTAGCTTACACTTGGTGGGCCCTCAATACCTGGGAGCTATTTATGTCTTATGGAGACAGGGGGTTAAAATGGTTAAAGGTCTGTGGCTTTGGAGTCTAACAACCTGGGTATAAAACTTGGCTCTGCTGTGTCCTCCCAGGCTGTCCTGGGAAAGGCACTTCATTTTTCTGAGCTGCCTTTTCTTTATCTGTTGGAAGAAAGCAAATGAATATAGACATGAATATCAGTTCTGCAAGTATGAATCTGTCTGGGTCCTGATCTGACTGGAGATGTATAGCATAATAAGAATAGCTGCCGGGGTGCCTGAGTGGCTCAGTGGGTTAAAGCCTCTGCCTTCGGCTCAGGTCATGATCCCAGGGTCCTGGGATCAAGCCCCGCTTCTCCCTTCAGTTCTCTCTGCCTGCCTCCCTGCCTACTTGTGATCTCTGTCTGTCAAATAAATAAATAAAATCTTTGAAAAAAAAAAAAAAAAGAGCAGCTGCCATTCGCTAATATGAATAAAGTTGGGCTTATCTTTACTGAATGTTTCTTAACTCCTATAAAGTATTATTCCCACATTACAAATGAAGAAACTGAGGGCCTTGACAGCATGGCCACACGGAAGTCACATAGCTAATAAAGTGGTAGGAATGGAATTTGAACCAGGTCAGACTGATTTTTTAAAAAGCAAACAAAATAAAAACAAAACAACAACAACAATGAAAAAAAACCCAAACCCTGTAATTTAATCACTAGACAGTATTGCCTTAATGTTTTCAGCAGCTGCCTATCATTCATAGCGGCGATTTCCAAATCTTTTTTTAGGGAATGGAAGCATTTTGTCCAATAAATCTTATATGGAACCCTAGTAGGTAGAGCAAATGAAGTTAGAACTAGTGCAGTTAAAGTAGGGGTGATATTCTAGGCATGGGCGAGTTTAATCCTGACTCTGCCAGGTACTGCTGTGTGAGCCTAAGCAAATCATTTTATCTCTCTGAGATTCAGTTTCTTCATTTGTAAAATGGGGAAGTGATGCCAACCTACCAGCGTTGTTATGTGGATCAACTGAGATAATATATGCAAAACACTGGCATACAGTGCGGCTCATGATAATAGCCAAATAAGGGTGGCTATTGCAGTTGTGGCTGTGGCCATGACCACCTTCACTGACCACAGGATGGAGTGGAAATTTCTCAGCCTTGCATTCATGCCCTTCATCATCTGACCCAACCTGCATTTCTAGCCTTCAACACCTACACCATAGCCAAGCTGAATTACAACATCCCAGGCCAGGATCCTGTACTACCAGTTCTGTGTGTATAGCTTTGCCCATGAAGGGGGACCATCTTTTGTCTTTTGTCCTCTCCCTTGCTCCTAAAGTATGAAGATATGCTTTTTGTTTTAAATTTTTTTAAACTGTTATAAGGGAAATTTTCAAAATATTCAAAAGTTAGAAAAGCTAATATAATGAACCCCCATGTATCCATCACTTAGCTTTAGTAGTTACCAACTTTATTTCCTGTATGTACCCCAGCCTACTCATCCCATCCAGATTAAATCCCAGTTTATCACTGTATCTGTAAATTCATCATTATGTTTCTCTAAGGTAAAGATTCTTTTTTAAAAATATAACTACAATACCATTTCACATCAGAGAATGATGAGTAATTTCTCAGTATCAACCCTATCAATGTTCAGTTTATCATTTCATAAATTTTTTGTAGTTGATTTGTTTAAATCAGGATACAAAATCTATACATTGCATTTACATGATTTCTCCTTAAATTTGTTTTTATTTTTAAGGTCCTTCCCCCTTTTCTCTTTTTTACTTACAATGTTTTTTTGTTTTTGTTTTTTTTAAGATTTTATTTATTTGCTAGAGATAGAGAGAGAGAGAGTACACACAGGCAGGCAGAGACGCAGGCAGAGGCAGTGAGAGAAGCACACTCCCTGCTGGGCAAGGAGCCCGATGCGGGACTTGATCCCAGGACCTTGGGATCATGACCTGAGCTGAAGGCAGCAGCTTAACCAACTGAGCCACCCAGGTGTCCCTACCTACAGTGTTTTTGTTAAGGAAACAGAGTTAGTAGGCCTCTAGAATTTCCCTTAGGAAATGCAGGCCTTGGGAGAGGAGAGGGTTTGCTAATTTCTCCCCAGAACCCTTTACCAGGTTCCTCTGTACCCTTTTCCCCCCTGCAAACCGGTGGTTAGATCTAGATTCCAGAGGTTTAATCAGTTTTGGGGTTGACTTGTGGCCAGAATACTTCACAATGGTAATCCATCCCCGCTCTTGTATCAGATCTGCAGAGACAGGTCTCCTCCTAAGTCTTAGTGTTGGGTGGCTCCATGGGTTCACAGAGGGTCAGCCTGACCCACCACTCTAAATGTCCCTGTCAGCCTTGTCAGCCTTGCCTCAGTCCATTATTTTATTAAGTCTTGCAGAAAATGATAGTATTATAATTCTGTTATTCCATCAGCATTTATTAGCTACAAATCCTTGTATAAAGAAAACTTGTTAGTTTGCCCTGAGGCACATTTACATAAGAAAGAGAATAAATGCTTGAGCCATTCCCTTTATTTATCAGTTCTCAAAATCATGAATTGGTTCCTGGCAACCTCTGAAGTTAACCAAAGAGGTTGTTGTTGTTATCATTTTTTTAAGTTTTTGTTAAATTCCAGTTTGTCAACATACAGGGTAGTATTAGTTGCAGGTGTACAATTAAGTGATTCAACACTTCCATGCAACACCTTTGCTTGTCACAAGTGCCCTCCTTAATCCCTATCACGCATCCCACCCACCTCTATTCTCACTACCCTCAGTGTGTTCACTATAGCTAAGTCTGTTTCTTGGTTTGATTCTCTCTTTTTTCCCCCTATGATCATTTGTTTTGTTTCTTAAATTCCACAGATCATGAAATCATTGTTTTTTAGTCCTATCTTGAATACCTGGCTCAAAAGTTACTTCTCCTGGTGCTCTTACCCTGACTCAAGAGGGATTTCTCCCTTCTGCTGAAATTAAACACATCTTTTCTAGTGGCATCCACCACTCTCCATCTGTGTACTTCCTTTATCTTCAGCTGGATCATAAGCTCTTAGAAAGCATTTCTACACAGCACCAAACATAATGCCTCAGGCAGTGCTTCTCAAACTTCTCTGTGCATCTGAACCGTGGGAGGGGGCAAGTCTTGTTAAAATGCGCATTCTGATTCCTTAGCTCTGGTGTGGGCTGAATTTCTCCCTTGCCAGGTAATGTTAATACTACTGGTCTAAGGACTGCACTTAAGAAAAAAAAAAAAAAAAAAAAAAGGGCAGGGTGCCTGGGTGGCTCAGTGGGTTAAAGCCTCTGCCTTCAGCTCAGGTCCTGATCCCAGGGTCCTGGGATCGAGTCTCACATTGGGCTCTCTGTTCAGCAGGGAGCCTGCTTCCCTCTCTCTCTGCCTGCTTCTCTGCCTACTTGTGAACTCTGTCTGTCAAATGAATAAATAAAATCTTTTTTAAAAAAAATCATTTGGTTACCATACAGTGTAATATTAGTTTCAGAGGTAGAATTTAGTGATTCGTCGTTTGCATGTAACACCCGGGCTCATTACGTCAAGTGCCCTCCTTAATGCCCATCACCCAGTTTCCCCATCCTCCCACCCACCGCCCCTCCAGAAACCCTCAGTTTGTTTCCTGGAATTTAGTATCTCTTATGGTTTGTCTCCCTCTCTGAATTCATCTTATTTTATATTTCCTTCCCTTCCTTTATGTTCATCTGTTTTGTTTCTTAAATCCCACATATGAATGGAATCATATGTTTGTCTTTCTCTGACTGATTTATTTCACTAAGCATAATGCCCTCTAGTTCCATCCACATCATTGCAAATGGCAAGATGGCATTTTTTTCATGGCTGAGTAATATTCCACTGCCTATATCTATATTTTTATATGTACATGTACACACCCCACATCTTCTTTATCTGTTCATTTGTCAATGGACATCTGGGTTCTTTCCATAGTTGGGCTACCGTGGACATTGCTGCTATAAATATTGGGGTGCAGGTACCCCTTCGGATCACTACATTTATATCTTTGGGGAAGATACCTAGTAGTGCAATTGCTGGATCATAGGGCAGCTCTATTTTCAACTTTTTGAGGAACCTCCATACTGTTTCCACAGTGGCTGCACCAGTTTGGATTCCCACCAATAGTGTAAGAGGGTTTCCTTTTCTTCACATCCTCACCACCATCTGTTGTTTCCTGAGTTTTTAATTTTAGACACTCTGACTGGTGTGAGGTGGTATCTCATTGCGGTGTAGACCCCACCAATAAGGACCACACTTTAAGTAGCAAAGAGGGGGGTGCCTTGGTTGCTCAGTTGGTTAAGCATCTGCCTTCGGCTTGAGTCATGATCACAGGGTCCTGGGATTGAGCCCTGTGTCAGTCTACCTCCTCAACCAGGAGCATGTTTCTCCCTTTGCCTGTCACTCCTGCTGTTTGTGCACATGCTCGTGCTCTCTCTTTGTATGTCAAATAAATAAATAAAATCCTTTTAAAAAAAGTAGCAAAGAAGTATAGTGAATATATGGGAAATTGATTTCATTCATTCAGTAAGAAGTACCCAATCTGGGGTGCCTGGGTGACCCAGTTGGTTAAGCATCTGCCTTCAGCTCAGGTCATGATCTCAGGCTCCTGGGGTCAAGTCCCGCATTCGGCTTCCTGCTCAGTGAAGAGCCGGCTTCTCCCTTTCCTTCTGTCCCCCCACTCATGCTCTCTCGCTCTCTCCCACTCTCTATTTCAAATAAATAAATCTTTTTTTTTTTTTAAAGATTTTATTTATTTATTTTTCAGAGGGAGAGCGAGAGCGAGCACAGGCAGACAGAGTGGAAGGCAGAGTCAGAGGGAAAAGCAGACTCCCCGTGGAGCAAGGAGCCTGATGTGGGACTCGATCCCAGGACGCTGGGATCATGACCTGAGCCGAAGGCAGCTGCTTAACCAACTGAGCCACCCAGGCGTCCCTCAAATAAATAAATCTTTAATAAAAAAAAAAGTGCACAGTCTCAGCTAGTTCATGGGCTCTGCCCTATTACCTTAAAATGCAAAGTGTTGTTTTACGTTTGTTTGTCTTATTAGAGAGTTTTAGTTTTTTAACAAATTCTTTTGAATATGTAAGAGTGCACAGAATGAAAAAAAATTTTTCATAAAATCCAGAAAGACTCACAATGAAAGTGCATCAGTCCCTAGAGGTGAAAGCTGTTACTCCTTGAGTTTTATTCTAGAGTTGTTCTATGCGTGTCAGAACATCTATTTGTATCATCTCTCTCTTTTTTTTTTTTTTCAACATATTGTTCACACTGCTCCACTGCTTCTTTTTTCATTTTACTATATCTTAGAGACTTTGTTCCATATCTCAACATATATCTCTACATCCCATTTATTGGGTGGCATAGTATCTGCCCAAGATGCATTTGTGGCTTGTGTGAAGTATCCAGTGAAGTGTGACTCCATCCTGACTTCTTCCTCATCCAACACATTTCACAGGGAATAGGGAGTCTCGTCTTCCATTCTTTGAATCCTCTGAATTACCTGGCCCATGTTGGTATGTTTCTGTCAGTTTTATTTGATCTTAAGTATATCCATCACTCACTTACACAAACATATCTATACTTCTTTTTTCCCACAGGATTCCCGTCTTCATAAACTCAAATTATTACTTTTCTCTGTAATTCCCTTATTACTCACAAGTTACTCAAAGATATTCTCTTGTTTTAGTAATATCTTATTGTGAAATGTTACATACATAAGTGTGTATAAAACATATTGACAGAGTTCAGGACATGCTACCCCGTAATATGGTGCCTAGGCATACTCAATATTTCAAGCTGAAGGAATTTGAGAAAACAGGTACAGGAGGGACTCTTTGACCTTCTCCTGAAGCAGGTCCTAAGACCTTCCTGTGAGAAATGCCATCCCTATACACTGAGGAAACGATCATTTTTATCTCCAGGAGGGAGGACACCCCCTCCCAAGAGGAATTTGAATGAACAGGTCTTGCTGAATTTCCCCGTTTACCACACTGAGTTTTTACCTGCCTTGTCCTATCACATTTCTCCATGACTTTCCACTCTTCGTCAAACCCAGCACAAAAACACACAGTTTTAACTACTTCTTCAGGTCTTCATTTCCTTATGAAGGCTCCCGTGTCATATAAAATTTATATTAAATAAATTTGTATACCTTTCTCTTGTTAATCTGTCTTTTGTTACATAGACCTATCCAAAACCTAGGATAGAAGAAGACATTTTTTCCTACACTATGATATATTTAAGGAAAAAATTAAAACATAAACACTAGAAGCCTTCTGTTACCACTCCCCTCCAGGGGCCCTTCCCCTATCACATGATGGTCTCTCCCCCAGAAGTAACTGTGGTCCCAAATTTTACAGTAATCATTAGCTGGCTTTCCTTTTGTCAGTGGTTCTGAAGCTGTAGTGCATCCGAATCATCTAGAGAGCCTGTTAAAATACAGATTGCTGTGCCCACCCCCAGCTTCTGATTTAATAGATGTGGGCTAGTGCCCAAGGATTTGTGCTTCTTACAAATTCCCATGTAATGCTGATGCTGCTGACCTCAGTTCTACACTTCAAGAACTATTGCTTTGAGATAAAAAATGCTCCTGACTTGTGTATGCTGACTCTTGGCTTCCCCTAGAACCTAGGCACTCAATACATACATCTTAAGCATCTCCCTACCTTCTTCCTCTACTCTAGTTCCTATACCAAAATTATGAGCTAAATATTTTAATTGATTATGGTACATGGGCACCCTCCATTTTTTTCTTTTCTGTCAGTGATCCCATTTATAAGTTGCTTCTCATTAGTGTTGTGTGTCTATGATTTTTAGTTACCAAAATAAAGGGATATAAGCAGCATGTACATGTCTTATTTGTCTAGTCTGGAAGCTCTTTAGAAGCAGAAGCCAAGTGAAGGTTCCGAGCATGCCACCCCAAAATACACTGCTTTTTGCATATTCATTATTATTCATATTCATTATTCATTATTTTAAGTTGAAGGCAGTTGAGAAATAGAAGATGCAGGAAGGATTCTGTGACATTGCCCTTTCTACCTAAAAGCAAGTCATAGAATTTTCCTTGAGAAAGGTGCCCTCCCTGTACCAGGAAGAGAAGACCGTTCTTTTTTTTTTTTTTTTATATATATATATTTTTTTATTTTTTATAAACATATATTTTTATCCCCAGGGGTACAGGTCTGTGAATCACCAGGTTTACACACTTCACAGCACTCACCAAAACACATACCCTCCCCAATGTCCATAATACCACCCCCTTCTCCCAAACCCCCTCCCCCCAGCAACCCTCAGTTTGTTTTGTGAGATTAAGAGTCACTTATGGTTTGTCTCCCTCCCAATCCCATCTTCTTTCATTTATTCTTCTCGTACCCACTTAAGCCCCCATGTTGCATCACCACTTCCTCATATCAGGGAGATCATATGATAGTTGTCTTTCTCCGCTTGACTTATTTCGCTAAGCATGATACGCTCTAGTTCCATCCATGTTGTCGCAAATGGCAAGATTTCATTTCGAGAAGACCGTTCTTATCAGCAGAGCCTGGGAGTCAACTCCAGTCTGTACAAACAAGCATACTAAAACAACCCTTATCTCCCATTAGTTTCCCCCATGTATGTCCTAATCACTCCCACAGCTTCTTGTCCCCAGTCCAAGCCCTTTTGTCTTGTCAGATCTCTACAATCTGTCATTCGTTGCGTTAAAAGGTGTATTAGCTTTGGCGCCTAATAGCCCCTTTGAGTCTTCCTTTTCCCTCTGAAGACTCCTGTGTATGTGTAAAAATATATTAAATAACTTTGTATGTTTTTCTCCTGTTAATCTGTCTTATTATGTCAGTTTAATTCTTAGGCCAGCCACAGAATTTCAGAGGGTAGAAGGAAGTTTTTGCTTCCCTACACAAGTTTAATTTCCCTTTGTAGTCCACTTCCTCAAGTAAGCTACAGGCCACAGTTTGCACACTCAGCCACTGATAGAGGCCACAAGGCAGTGTAAATAAGTGAAACTTGCCGAGGGAAATTTTACTGATCTGGAGACCACATCCTGTAAAAAGGGCAGCTGTTGCTTGGATTTAAGCCAATCTCAAGTTCATTGCTCTCCAATTTTCCCAGTTTCCCAGTTGAGAAACCAGAAATAATCTTAACTAAGTCAACATTTTAAGTACCCAGAATAAACACAGAGATTCCGTATAGAGCATACATATAGAACCAAGATGGAATCCATTCCATGTTTCAAGACCTTTGCAGTGGGTGGACGGATGGATGGATGGATGGATGGATGGATGGATGGATGGATGGATTGGTGATGATGTGAGATGGATTAATACCCACATTAATGAATGTGGGTATTGGGGCAGCTCTCTGGGGGAATAAGGGAACATATCATTGCTGAGCATACCTACTGTATGCCCAGCCCTGTGCAAGGGGCTTTACCTACCTTATCTTATTTGACTTTCATAACAATACCACAGAGTAATAACAGGGTAGTTATTATCATTCTTGTTTATTTCCACTCTCCTCACACAGATAAAGAATCAGAGGTTGAGAAAGGCCCAGGATTACATCACTAGTTTTCTTTATTTATAACCTACCTAATTCTTTTTTTTTAAGATTTTATTTATTTACCAGATAGAGATCACAAGTATGCAGAGAGGCAGACAGAGAGAAGGGGGGAAGCAGGCTCCCTACTAAGCAGAGAGCCTGATGCAGGGCTCGATCCCAGGACCCTGAGATCATGACCAGAGCCGAAGGCAGAGGCTTTAACCCACTGAGCCACCCAGGTGCCCCTAACCTACCTAATTCTTTAAAAAAAGGATTTTAGATGAGCTCATATGATTTCAGGTAGCTTGTGAGCCTTGAATTCCAGATAGCTCTCTTATACCAAATTGCCCCCACCAAGGGAATCAGGTTCTCAGAAGGCAGGTGGGGAAGGCACCAGTAGTTCAGGGAAGAGGTCTGATTCCTTGAATATCTTAGTAAACAACTCACAGCATTGTGCCCTCCAAGAATGTCAGCCAGTACCGAGGAATTAAGACACACTGCCATCTTGATAAGCTCTCCCCACTTCCTCCTACGTCACTGCTTACTACCCTCTTAGAATTCAAGATTTCTGCCTACCAGCCTTGGAACCTACTTCATCCTAATTCCCTTCTAGAGCCCAGTGGGATAAGGACAGGCACAGATACAGGAGCTGGTAGGTTGGAAAACATTTTATTGGTGTTACTGAGCCCCAAGAGAGTGCTTATAGAGTGGTGACCAGAGAGCACACTAGCCCCTCTTCCAGTGGCTGTCAGCAGTACTTGGTCTTGAAGGGAACAGTCACTGGGCGTCAGGAGTTGCACTCCTCAAACCCTTCAGCTGGAGGGAGAGAGGATGTGGTCAGATGGGGGACCCTTGGGTGCAGGGAGCTGGAGTCTCCCATGAGTAAGCCCAGGACAGCGTGGGGCAGAGATAGGAATCCCTGCCTTGCTCTGAGTTCTCATTCTCTAAATACAGTAGCTGATACTTCCCGTAGCTCTAGTGAGAGGACAGCTTATCCTCTGTTACCCATCCTCACCCTTCCTCCCACATCATTGGCTTCTTCCCTCCTCACCAACTTCTGTCCTATTGCCTGTCGTCTCTTACCTTAGGAAAGGCATCCCAGTTGAGGAAAGGAAGTTTCCTTTTGATAGACTAAAAGAGGAAAAAAGAACGAGAGTGATGTGATACCGGGCAGGTGAGCGCAGATCAGTGAGTGAGCTCTCCGGAGTGGCAATGGTGTTATCATTTATAATTAGAGGAAGGACGAGTATTTCCTGAGCCTTTACTCTCTGTCTGCCTTATACTAACTGCTCCATAGGCATGCTTTCATTTGGTCTGCACAGCTACCTTTTGAGGTAGGTCCTGTCAAGCCCACATCAAAGACGAGGAAGCTGAGGCTCAGAGGCAGTTGTGTGAAGACACGTAGCGAGCATGTGCTGAGTCATGTGACACAGGCTCCAATGCCCTTGCCCATGTCTGACTTCGCCTTCTAAGTGTGACCAAGACACCCAACCTAGGACCTCAGTTTCTTCATAGATGATAAAAGGACTCAACTAAACTCCTGTCTGGTTAGCTTCTGTCTTTTCTGGAATTGTCTTTGTGGCTCTGCTCCCCCACTGCTGCATTAGGAAAATAGGTGTGGCCATGTCAGTGTTCGGAAGGAACTTTTCTTCTGTCAAGCAGGGCAGTTACTACCTCCTAGAACTTGGGAAAGAACCGAAAGGGCTAGAACTAGAAGATGTTGACCGTCCATTGGAGAGACCGCAGTCAAGGAGAAGAAGGGGTGCCCACACGCTTACCTCAAAGAGGGCATGCCAGTTCAGGAATTCATCGGGCTTAAAAGCCTGTGGAGACAGGGAGACAAGAAGAGGGTCAGTGCCAGGGGAGGGCAGAGCTCATCCCCCAGGCCCTGGAAAAGGTGAGGGGTCCAGGCGGCTTTGCAAGCTATCTACTAAGGCATTGGTCTCCTTTATGGTGTGGCTGTTGGGGTCGGGGCAGCCCTGGAGAATGGTACTTACAGAGCGCAACTTGTCGATGTTCAGGAAGTTCGCGTTAAAGGCCTAGGCAAAAAGACGGGGTGTTAAGAAAATGGTGAAGGAGCACAGAAAGGAGCACAGACATAGGCTGGAGTGTGGGAAAACAGGTTGTTTACCTCAGGGCCTGCTGCATAATTACCAATGGTGGTTTCTTCCTGGAAAGTGAAGGGGAAAAAAAGGATCACATAATGGCAAGTCCTTGTCCCAGACCCTCTCTGCCAGCCCTGCCTTCCTCCCCAGGCCAGTCCCCAAGATTGTAGCCCATTCTCCACTATAGGGCCTCAGATAGCCTGCTCTGTTCCAGTAAGACAGATGGTGGACAGCAAGGCGAAGAGGAGGGATGGCATGTGTGAGACAGAGAAGCTAAAAGTCCAGGCCTGCATCCTTGGTAGGCAGCAGGTACATGGGGTGGGGAAGAGAAGACTCCTCCCAAGAAAATCAGGCTACTGTTGCTGTGCAGTTGACTTGGGGTGTTCTCGAGACTCCTACGCTTAGCGCATAGAGCTGGGTGGGGGAGATTGGCATGCATGTAGGAGCCAGGCGCTGAGGTGCCCTGCCTGCCTTTAATTGATTGAGGTTGGCTTGCTTTGTGACTTTATTGCCACCAAAATCAGAGTCACCATTTCCCTCTCCTGTATAGTCACTGCCCTGGACCTCAGTGCCCTGGACCTCAGTGCACCCCATCTTGTCCCTCTCCCTGCTTTAGTTGCCCAGTTTCATTGTCCCTTATTTCTTCCTTTCCACAACAAAGTTCACAATAGGCTATCCTATAGGCTAGACCCAAGTTTTTAACTCTCAGTAGTTTGGCTTGTTTTTAAGTTTGAGTGAAACATTTTAAATTAGTATTAAATTAATATTAGTATTTAAATTAGAATTTATGTATTCTATAAATCAGATTTCTGGTTTCTCCCAAAAACTTTAAAAAATTAAAAATTAAATAACTTAAAAATTCTGGCCACACTGGGTACATTTTCTGCTTAGCTGCGTCCGATGTACACAGACTGTCCCTTTTTAGATCAGGCAGGTTCGCTCCACCAGCCCTCCTGCTCGTTGACTTCATTTGTTTGGATCCCAAGCAATTGTGTATGTGACCCCATCTCAGACTTTTAAATCTAGCACGGATGCTCTCCCCCAACCTTGGGAGAAGATGGGGTCTCCAGCTTCCTCCTGACTGGAGACTGCCTCCTAAGGGTCCTTGCTATGGCCTAGGCTCCAGAGACAGTAGGGAGCTCCCAGTCACCTGGAAGCCATTTCCTGGGAGACAGACGAAACACAGGTGAAGCTGAGCCCAGATGACGACCTCAGCCTCTCTTGTCTCCTCCCTGGATTCAGTAGTCTAGCCTCCGCCTATACACTCATCAACCCCTCCAGAAATAAAGCATCTCCGTCTACATGTCTTCCTGGGAATGCTTTATTTCCTTCCTCCTTTCTTCCTTTCCTCAGAGCCCCTGCTTTTTTGTTCAGCCTCTGATAATCTCCAAAAATAGGAGCCATGCATCCAGTAATGCATTGAAGGTAAAGAAATGGAGGACTCAGCGAGGTAATAAGTAAGAGAAAGAGAATTTAGGTGATGTGCTCACCTCGGGACTACCCAGGGAAGCCCCCTGAGCAGAGTGGAGCGCCAGAAGAGAGAGAAGAACCACAGCAGGAAGAACTGGGATCTTCATGGTGTCAAGTTTGGGGTGCTCTGAGGCGGGGCCTCACTACTTGCCCTTTATATTCCCAAGGAGGTGGATGTGAGCAGAAGTGGGGTCCCCACCCCACTGACTCACCCCCAGATCCCATCGCCCACCCCCGGGGCTCTGGGAAGGGGAGGTGGAGACTGTTCCCCACTTACTTTGGATTTCTCAATTCACATTCTGCCCCAGGCACTAGGAAGGTGAGATGGCAATGGGGTGCTTCATGCCAATGGAGCTGGGATGGAGACAGGTCGAACCTGTCCCTCCAAAGGGTTGGCAGTGACACCCAAGCAACCTCTCCTTTTCCCTTTGTCTCTTTCCCTTATATCCTTCAATCTACTGTTATAATTTGGACTTTTTCCCCACCCTACCCAATTCTGTATAAACTTCTTAGACTGGCATCGAAGGCTTTCCATGCTCTGGCCTTGACCTGCCTTTCTGACTTATTTTACTCCTTTGCACGTGACACTGCATTCTAGCCAAACTGGACTCCCTACCAAATAAACCCTTCTTGGTCCTCCAAGCATCTTCCCGTGCCCTTGCTTATTCCTAAAATGCCCTTCTGTCATCTCCTGTTTTCAGAACCCAACATCCATCTTGGATGAATCTTCCCTAATTTTTCCCATCATCCCTCACCACCACCCCCACTCCCCATACTGTTCCCTTCTTGGAGTTGCCATGACAATTCATTTGTTTATCTCTGGAGTTGTACCTGGGATAACTTATGCTCTTATTTCTCTCTTAGAATAGTAAGTTCCTTGAAGCCGAGAACTCTCTCTCTCTCTCTCTTTTTTTTTTTTTAAAGATTTTATTTATTTATTTATTTGACAGAGAGAAATCACAAGTAGATGGAGAGGCAGGCAGAGAGAGAGGGAAGCAGGCTCCCTGCTGAGCAGAGAGCCCGATGCGGGACTCAATCCCAGGATCCCGGGATCATGACCCGAGCCAAAGGCAGTGGCCTAACCCACTGAGCCACCCAGGCGCCCCCCAAGAACTCTCTCTTAATCACCTTTATATGCCCCTACACTTTGCCTTAGACAGAGTGCAGGTGGAGCGAGCATTTTTTTGATTGGGTAAGTTAGGGTTTGAACATCCTTCCACCAAGTTGTACACTTTCCTCCTTTGGGGCTGGACCTCTCCCGTTTTCCAGCTGCCCGTCTTTTACTCTTGGGTCTTCAGAGAGATGATTATCTTGAACTACAAAGACAAGGAATAGAGCACATGAGGGTGGAGGGGGAAACTACACAAAAAACACAAAGCAGGTCTTAGAGATGCCCAGGTGGAGATAGGATCTAGGTCCTGAACTTCGAGTGCCTTCTCCATTTCATGGAGTTTATCCCACCCTCTGCCCCATCCCCCAACTCATGAGTTGGTTCACCTCAAAGTGACAAAATATTCTAATCAAGTCACCTTCCCCACCATGAGGTTCAGGTGGCCCAGCCGGTTCCTGGTGTCATAGGGAGGGGCCGGGACGTAGACTGGAGCAGCCAGGACAAAGCAAGACCTTACTTGAGAGCAGGCCTCTTTACCCCGACCTGATGCGGTGCACACAGGTGGCAGGCGTGGGGTGGAGGGGCTAGATGGCACTCATGAACAATCTTCGGGAACTTCAGAAGTTTGTGCTTCCGTTCAGTTCCCCATGCTACCCTCACACCCTACATGTGGCCCCTCTGTTGGCTCAGGAAGCCTCCTCTGTCTTTGTAACAGCACCTCCCACTTGGCAGGGCTACCTGAGGAGACAGAGCTCGAGGAACACTCACTAGCACAAATGGCCAGGTGGCAGGGGCTATCGTGCAGTCACGCTGCTGGAGGGGATGAGCGACAAAATGCCTCTCAAAAGGTTTTCTGGAGGAATGTTTTTATGTGTAATGGATTCTAACTGATTAATGAGCAGTGGCTGAAGGAGCTCATTAGCCACCATTCTGTCAGCATAGGGTCAGCTCTGGGAGCAGAAGAAGAGGAGAATGGACAAAGGAGAACGGATACTGTATAATCACTCCACTTAGGCATGCTAATGGGGGAGCACTTTGGCCTGGAGGATCCAAAGCACCAGATGAGCCAAACACCATCATCTGATTTGCTCTAGAGTTCTTTTGTAACAAATTGACTTCCCAGTGTTTTCCTCTCCACCAAATGCTAATGCTGCTGATAATGTTAGCCAATTTATTGATATGTTATTATGTGGCAGGCGTTGTGCTAAGTGCTCTACATGAACGATCTCATTGAAATAGCACAATGATTCTATGAGGTAGATATTATAATTATCCACATTCTGTAGGCAGGGGAACCGCAGCATGTAGAAAGGTTAAGTGACTCACCCAAGGTCACACAGCCTGTGTGTGGCAAGGCCAGCATGAGAACCCTGGGATTCTAGGGCCTGCACCTGGATTGCACCCATGCTGTACTGTGGCGTCGTGTCCTCCAAAGGACCTCGCCAGCCCACGTAGCACATTGCATGAGTCAGGCCCACGCCCTGAGAGTTGGGGGGCAGGCTGCACTTAGCCCCCATTCGTCCCGTGGCTCAGGTATCCCTTCACAGCATGCCGCCTGCATAGCCAGAGGTGGCAGCTCCCTGCATACATGCATTAATTTCAGTAAGTTAACCTTTACATGTTGGGCAGAATGAACACAGAAAATTAAGAGATTAATGGCCCTCCACGAGCATATGCCCCAGAATGAACCTGCAATTGTCTCGGACTCCAGGTGTTTCTTGGAGTAGGAGCACCTTGGTGCACCAAGTGTGTGTTTAAAGACCGCCGACCCATTCCAGTTCTGGATTTACAGTTCGGGTGTTTAAAAATAAGTACTTCTGTATAATGCCTCTGAATACAATGTGCACAACTGAAGAAATCCATTCTCCCTCTGGAGAAGAGAACTGGCCGTGCTCGACAGCTGTGTTTCCACTTGGTACCTTCCTGATGGACCCTCAAGGGCAATCTTGGCTTTACAAGATTTATGCTTAAAGCGCTAACTTTAGAATGTAGCATCTCTGTGCTGCCTCAGTGGATTGGTTTCCCGAGTGCCTGGTCCCGTGGTTGGGCAAGTAGGGGAAGAAAAGGAGAGGGGAGTCTCACCATTCCAGCAGTTTGGGTAACGGGTGGCAGGAGAATCACTGGATTTCAGCAATGCGTTGGATGCATCTCATAGGGTTAATGGTGTCAGGCAGAGTCACACGGCCTGGCTCTGCATCAACCCATCTCCAAGCCCAGTTAATCTTCTAGTCCCTCCTCGGAGACTACCAGTAAACCCCTGTTTTCCCACAGGCCTGCCCCCACCCCACCCCATATTTGCCAGAACTTGAGTGTGGGTAGGAGACAAGGCCCATCCCTGATTGCTACATTACAGACACACCTAGGGGCTAGGAGCCAGACTCTTGGGTTCAGAAAGGGAATGTGGGATTTTAAGGGATGCACACCAGGGCCTTGGGACCTTGGTGAACACGTAGGTGAAAAGCCTAAAATCTTTGAAGAGAAAAGGTGCTGGGGTGTGGGGTATTGGGAGGCAGAATTCGGGGCATCCTGTCCCTTCCTTTCCTGTGCCTCTCCCAATGTTGCTATCACACCCAAAAAAGCAGCCATGTTGTCCAGCAGGTCTGGTTTCTTCCTTTGCCACCCACTTTTTGTCCCTATGTACCCTTTGCTTATTGAACTTCTCCCAGGAAGACTTCCTGGATCAATCCCACTGAATTCTGATCCCTCCTCCCATTTTCTCATTCACAGATATTGAGCAGCCACTTTGGCTCTTGGTGCTAGGCATTCAAGATTGATAAGGTACCTGTCCTGTGGAACTTGTGTTCCAGTGGAGAAGACAGATCATAGTCTAAATAAAAAAAAGAAAGAAATAGGGAACACTGTAACTTCAGAGAAGGGCAAGTTGTGGGGAGAAAATAAAACAGGTGCAATATGATTGCAATCAGGTAGGTATCCTTGGTTCCACTGGCTGTTGGGGGGACATTTTAATGTAGACTGAAAGCAGTTAAAGCTCCTGTCTTCTGAAGACCTTGAGTTGCGGGGACAGGAAGCAGCAGCATTCCTTGAGAGCGTCTCCCAACAGGTCTGAGTTGACAGGAAGAGGGAGGCCAGAGCCGTATCATCCCCAAGCCACAGTGAGGAGTTGGACTTGATTCTAGGGCTACTAAAAAACTTATGGAGAATTCTGAGCATGGATCCTTCCTGGGTGGCATGGGAGAATGGATTTTAGGGAAAAGTGAAAGTCAGAGGCTGCTTCAGAAGTCCAGGAAGGAGAAAGGGAGATCCTACCCTTTTATTAAATAGTCCTTTACACCAGAGGGCCTTTGCCTGCATCAAGTGGCACTTTGAACTTTAAAGGGCTGGTTCGAGCCCTTTGGACCAGGAATACCCTGAGAGTCTAGAACCATGTTGACCATCTCAGCTTCTCCCACCGTCCCTCAGGGACAGGCTGCAGGAGACCTGAGTTCCAGCTCTTTTTGATTCATCACCCACACTCTTGGCAACCGGCTGTCAGTCAGCCATAGAATTGACGGACTACCCTGGGAGAGCTTGGTTCTCCTCCCTGTGGCTTCCAGGAGGTACTGCAAGGCCCTCCCTACACAGCTGAAACCCAGGACAAGGAGGAGCACACCTTGGAGATACGGCAGGTTGGGTTCCAGACCACCACAATAAAGCAAGTCCAGTGAATTTTTTAGTTTATTTTTTAAATAATTTTTAAAGATTTACTTATTTGTTTTAAAGAGAGAAAGAGAAAGCACAAGCATGGGGAGGGGCAGAAGGAGAGGAAGACAGAATCCTCAAGCAGACTCCCTGCTCAGGGGGGAGCCTGTCATGAGACTCAGTCCCTGAGATCATGACCTGAGCCAGAAACCAAGAATCGGATGCTCAACCAGGCACTCCATTGAGGCAAATGAATTTTTCGTTTCCCAGTGCACATAAAAATTATGTTTATTACTATCCTGTTGTCTAGTAAGTGTGCAATAGCACTATGCCTTAAAAAAAAAAAAAGTACAACACTTTATTGGGCGTCTGGGTGGCTCAGTCGGTTAAGCATCTACCTTCGGCTCAAGTCGGGATCCTAGAGTCCTGGGATTGAGCCGCATAACGGGCTCCCTACTCAATGGGAAGCCTGCTTTTCCCCCCTTCTCTGCCGCTCCCCCTGCTTGTGCTCTGTCTCTGTCAACTAAATAAATAGAATATTTTTTAAAAATATGTTTAAAAAACCACTTTATTGCTAAAGAATGCTCACCATCAAGTGAGCTTTCGGCAAAGTGTAATCTTTTTGCTGGTGGACGGTCTCACCTCAATGTCCATGGCTGCTCACTGATCAGGATGGTAGTTGCTGAAGGCTGGGGTGACTGTGGCAGTTTCTTAAGACAAGCTGAAGTTTGCCACATCAGTTGACTCTTCCTTTCATGAACAGTTTCTCTGTAATATGTGATGCTGTCAGGTAGCATTTTTTTTTTAAAGATTTTATTTATTTATTTGACAGAGAGAGATCACAGTAGACAGAGAGGCAGGCAGAGAGAGAGAGAGGGAAGCAGGTTCCCCGCTGAGCAGAGAGCCCGATGCGGGACTCGATCCCAGGACCCTGAGATCATGACCTGAGCCGGAGGCAGCGGCTTAACCCACTGAGCCACCCAGGCGCCCTGTCAGGTAGCATTTTACCCACAGTAGAACTTCCTTCAGAACTGGAGTCAGGCCTCTCAGATTCTGTTGCTGCTTTATCAACTATAAGTCTAAATCTTTTGTTGTCATTTCAACAGTCTTCACAGCATCTTCACCAGGAGTAGATTCCATCCCAAGAAACCGCTTTCTTTGCTCATTCATGAGAAGCAGCCCCTTATCCCTTCAGTTCAATCATAAAGTCACAGCAATTCAGCCCAATGCTCAGGCTCCACTTCTAATTCGAGTTCTCTTGCTATTTCCCCCACATCTGCAGTGACTTCCTCCACTGAAGTCCTGAACCCCTCAAAGTTATCCTTGAGGGCTGGAATCACAGTCTTCCTAACTCCTGCACATGTTCATATTTTGACCTCCTCCCATGAATCACAAATATTCTTAATGGTATGTAGAGCAGGGCATCTCTTCAAAAAGTTTTCAATTTATTTTGCCCAGCTCCATCAGAGGAACCATTATCTATGGCAGCCATTGCCTTACAAAATGGATTTCTTAAATAATAAGCCTTGAAAGTCACAATGACTCCTTGATCCTTGGGCTGCAGAATGGGTGTTGTGTCAGCAGGCAGGAAACCCTAATCTCACTGTCCACCTCCATCAGAGATCTTGGGTGACCAGGTGCCTTGTACATGAGCAGTAATATTTTGAATCTTTTTTTTTTTTTTTTTTCTGGGCAGCAGGTCTCAGCAGTGGTCTTAAAACATTCTGCAGACCGTGCTGTAAACAGATGTGCTGCCATCCAGGCTTTGTGATTCCAGGTATAGAGCACAAGCAGAGTAAATGGAGCATAATTCTTTTGAGCCCTAGGATTTTCAGAATGGTCAGTGAACAATGGCTTCAACTCAGTTACCAGCTAACAAGAGGGTCAGCCTGTGCTTTGAAGCTGAGAAGTCAGGCATTGACTTGTCGCCATCTTTCCAAGTCCTAGACAGCATCCCCTTCCAATAGATGGCTGTTTCATCTGTACTGAAAATCTGTTGCTTAAGTCCTATAGGAACGGCCTTGACTTGATCTTCTGGGTCACTGGCTACAGCTTCTACATTAGCACTTGCTACTTTACTTTACGATTTTGTTATGTCATGGTGATGGCTTCTCTCCTTAAACCTCATGAACCCCCACTCTGCTAGCAGCTTTTCTTCTGCACCTTCCTTACCTCTCTCAGCCTTCACAGAATTGAAGAGAGCCAGGGCCTAACTCTGGATCAGGCTTTGGCTGAAGGGAATGTTGCAGCTGGTTTGAACTTCCATCCAGACCACTGAAATGTTTTCCCTATCAGCATCAAGGCTGTTTGCTTTCTGATCAATCATGTGCTTACTAAAGTAGCACTTTTCATTTCCTTCATTTACTTTTCTTTTGCATTCTCAAATGGCCAGGGAGCAAGAGGCCTAGCTGTCGGCCTGTCTCAGCTTTCCACATGGTTTCCTCACCAAGCTTAGTCATTTATAGCTCTTGATTTAGAGTGAGAGACACACAAATCTTCCTTTCACTTAAACACTTAGAGGGCCAGTGTAGGGTTATTAATTAGCCTAATGTCCTTTCTTAAAAAAAAAAAAAAAAATTAGAGATGGGAGGAGCAGAGGGAGAGAGAGAGAGAATCCTTAGCAGACTCCCTGCTGAGCATGGAAGCCGACAGCGGGCTCCATCTCCCGACGCTGAGATGGGGATCCAAGCCAAAACCAAGAGTCAGATGCTTAAGCAGCTGCATCACCCAAACACCACAATTTCAATTTGGCCTAATTTCAATACTGTTGTCTCAGGGACTAGAGAGGCCCAAGGAGAGGAGAAAGATGGGAGAACATCCAGTCAGTGGAATAGTCAACACACACAACATCTATGGATGAAGTTTGCTATCTTATATGGATGGCATATAAGGCCGTCCTTATATGGATATATAAGGTGGTGCCCCACAATAATTACGATAGTAACATCAAAGATCAGGGACCGCAGACCACCGTAACAGATATAATAATAATAAAGTTTGAAATATTGAGACAATTACCAAAATGTAACACAGAGACACGAAGCAAGCAAATACTATTGGAAAACTGGTGCTAATAGACTTGCCTGTTGCAGGGTTGCCACAAACCTTCAGTTTGTAAAAGACGTTAATATCCACAAAATGCAATAGAGCAAAGCACAATAAAATGGAGGTATGTCCACGAAGTGGTAGCCCCAATTTAAGGACAAAACTGAGAGGGGAATGCAGGGCAAAGGAATGGTCTTCATCTTTCTCTCGCCCAGATGGGTTTAATCAAGACAGTTTCCCCAAGTCCATTTTGGACCAGGTTTTTTTTCATTTATTCGCCAACTATTTGAGGCCCACCCTTTGTCAGGTACTGTGGTCAGTGCTGAGGATGGAGCGATGATGACCAAGGCAGACAGGAGCTATGCCCTCGGGGAACCTGCAATCTCAGAGAGAATTGCCTAGGCTGGCAGGGTGCTTCCTGCCCTCCTTTTTCTTCCTGGGTCCCTGCAGGGATGTCAGGGATGAGTGATGGGGACTCCCTAATTTGGAGACATTTTATGGCCTTGACGGGATTTTGACTTGGAGACTCTCAGTGCGGACTCTCCAGGCCTGTCTGCAGCGTTGCTAGGCTTGGGATAAGCCTGGGCTCAGCCTGTGCCAAGAACCTCTGCCTGTTTCCTTGGCACATTCATAGAGTAGAAGTCTCCGCCACCCCCTCTGTATTCCAGAGACGCAGAGCCACTGCATACAACAAGGCACTGGGCTGGTTATGAGCCGCTTGCCCACATCTTCCTAAGCACACAGTCTCATCCACGCCTCCATGTGTTTACAAGGCTGGGGCATGTGCTGTGCTAGCCCCTGGCCCCTGTTCTTGCACCTTCCTGACCCTCTGGGACTGGCCTCCTCACTTGAAAACCCTCTTTACTTCCACTTCCTGATGTGGATGACTCCCCTCTTGCCTTTTCAGGCTAGCAGAACACCTTTTAACGCCTCAGCGGGGGGGCATGGCATTCGGATGTAGGCTGGGCCGAGATGATGTCTTACAATGAAGAAACTGAGGCACAGGGAGAGCAGCTAACTACTGCTTGTCAGGACCACCCAGGTCTTACCTCTCTCAATTCCCCTTTTTGGTTTACCACTCTCAGCAGGAAGGCAAATTATCTGCCCCCAGATCACTTCCATCCTCCCTGATCAGGCCATCAGCCTAACATTAAAGAACACAGTGTGGGAAATTGTAAGGAAACAAGATTCATATTTTATTTCCACAAAGAAACTCAAAAGTAGGAAGCTTCTCCTGAAGAATTGTTACAGTGACTTGAGGTCACAAAACGGAGTAGGTGAACAAAGTGGCAGGTTTATCCGATGAGGTTGCTGGACAAGGAGACCTCACAGTTAGAAGAAACGAGGGACAGACAGACCAAGTCCCCAACCTAGAAAAAGCAGGTGTCAGCACCCAGGCCAGGTCTGACACAGGGAGAGAGTTGGGGGCAGGGCACAGATGGTCTCCTTGACAGCTGATGTTCAGGGCATCGGTCCTGATTGGAAGTAATTTTCTAGAAGAAAAGACAAGACCGAATGGTAGAATTCAGCTATTCCTGAACGTGCTGAAACCAGGTATCCTTTCATCCAGCCTCTGCTCTCCCAGTTTTTTGGTGTCCTATCTGTTTCACCTGCGTGTCCCCTTACTCTTGCTTCTCCCTGAAACAGATTTTGTGGTTCTGCCAAGCTAATCTATTGCCCTTCCCCACTGGCTACTCACTTCCTCCTGCAGTTCTCCCAGAACCTTCTGTCCCGTCCCTCCCCTCCACCTTCCCTCTGGCTGTCCCTGCATGGCAGGGGCCTCTGGCAGGCCTTCCATCGGTACTCAGAGGGTGCTTTCCGAGTGTCCTCACTGGTTTCCTAATGAGTCTTTCTCCATTGGGGTCTCCTTCTCCATGCCTTTAGAGCATCCACCCAAAGCAAAGCAAATGCCAAGACCCCAGCCCTGCCCCCTGGGGTGGCTGCTTCTCAGCTCCTGGATGGAGGCCTGCACCACTTGCTCTGACACTCACCTACCAGAACTTCACCCACTGCAGCAGGCCAGGGCGCACCCGGGAAGCCTGTGGGACATAGAGAACATTTGAGTGGTCATGGCCCTGACCCTGGCCCTGCATGCCCTCTGGACCCAGATCCCTTCTCTCAGGAGCCTGATTTTCTTTTTTTCTTTTCTTTTTTTTTTTTTTTTTTAAAGATTTTATTTGTTTATCTGACAGACAGAGATCACAGTAGACAGAGAGGCAGGCAGAGAGAGAGAGGGAAGCAGGCTCCCTGCTGAGCAGAAAGCCCAATGCGGGACTCGATCCCAGGACCCTGAGATCACGACCTGAGCCGAAGGCAGCGGTTCAACCCACTGAGCCACCCAGGCGCCCAGGAGCCCGATTTTCTCGGCCTCACTACTCACCGAGGAAGAAGGCGTGGTTATCCCCTGGAAAGAGATCAGAGGAGGTGATGTGGGGCTACAGTGACCTCTGCCTTGTTCTCGGGGCCCAGGAGGGACCTGATGGCAGGGGCAGGCTCAGACCCAGTTTATCTCGGAGGCCTTTGGGTCTGACTGTGGACATTCAGCCCATGGACTTCTTTTCAAAGCAGATTTATCATCCTAAGTACATTTACCCAAGATGAGCACACACTGGCCAAGCAGAGTGAACAGAAGGTAGATAGGGAGATAGATGGATGGAAATTAGCGAGTGGATACCCACGGACAGCATTAACTACTACTTCACCCATTCCCAGTCAGGAGGTGACTCCTGATCTCTCAGTATAAGTCCCGTCCCTGAGGCCAGGGGCTTCCTTGTTCTCCTTGTTCTGAGAGATGGCGGGAAATAGCACCTGTTTTTTCTTCACCAGTCTAATTAGTATTTAGCGTGTTCATTTATTGAATATATAAGGTTGCTTTCTTTGCATCTGAATGAAACAAAATTCTCAGGGTTGGGTTTTTTTTTTCCCCCCCGTTATTCCCTTTGTGGAACAAAACATTAATTTTCCCACCAACCACAAGTTTCTGGGCAAGCCTCCCCTAAGTGTTAGCGTGCCCTCCTCTCGCCTTCCACGCATCCCATGAACAAATGTCAGCAGTTACAGAGGCAGAGGGAGCAGACTCTACTACATGGGAAGGCTACTTGTTTTGCTGTGTGTCATGTGAGGGTTTTTTTAGAGCTGTATATCCCTCTTTGAGAGGATGCTGGTTCCCAGTTTTCTCCAGGGCATGCGACACAGCTGCTGCCCCCTTGTAACCTTTTCTGAGTGGGTGGGAGTGAAGAACATTGAACCTCCCACCCTCCACTTCCAAATGGCTCTCAAGGAGCCTGAGTCTCCCTACGCAGGGGCGGAGAGACATGACTGTCAAAATGAACAGGATTCTGCCTCGGCCTCAGCTCAGCCTGGCCATGAAAGCCCCTCAATGCCCCCCCCCCACCCCATGCAGAGACCCCAGTGGGGAAATAAGGCAGTTGGGAGTCTTACCTTAGAGGGGATCTTGGCTGAGTACTGCCCACCAGAAGAAGTAGGGTATGCCTGCTGGTTATAGGTATTCTGTGGAAGAAAGCACGGGGGTAGAGAGAGAAGGGATGAGGGCATTTTGCTGTGGAATAAACACACCGGTTCCTGGCCTGGACCAGACCTGTTTCCAAACCCTGCCTTCCTTCCTTGTGTCATGCATTTTTTTTCTATAGAATCTCCTTCAGCCAGCCAGAGCCCATAGCCTCACCTCCCTTATAGTGTGAGTGGCCCTGCCTCCTCCTTCCCTGGTACCTCTCGCATCTCCTCAAGTATCACTTTGGGAAGTGAAGGCAGGAGACCAGGGAAATGAGCATGGTTTGAATCAGGTGGTCCGGTGGCAGATGTCTTACCTTAGAAGTCACAGCGGCCACTTCTTGCCATCCTCCGCCAGACTGAGAAAACAACAGCATGAGGGTGTGGAGGAGAGAGAATTTCAGATTGGCCAGCCCCGAGAACCAGACCGAGAGGGACCTGGGACCGTCAACGTCAGTCTGAGGGCAGAGAGACTCACCTGACCGGCACCGCCCGACCTCTTCTGGAGCGATGCATCGGCACCCTTGAAGGGAGAGAGTCTCCGTGAAGGGGTCTTTGTCCAAGGTCCCTGGAGCCCTGCCGGACTCGCAGGGCTCCAGCAGCCTGTCACCCAGGCCCTGTCCTCCCGCGCAAGCACCAAGCACCAGCACCCACGCATCCCGCTGCACCCCTCTCCATGGTCCAGGATCAGCAGTGCTTCCGGAGAAGCCAGTGAGCCTGAGGACACTGATGACCCCAATAGATACAGGACAGATTTCTACACTCAGTGTGGGGGAGTGAGGCAATTGCCCCCACCCACGCACTTGGAGCTCTGGCAGGCCAGCCTCGGACGGATCAGGAATGGCAAGTGAGCTGTGCCTACATAGGCACCTTTGGGGCAGACACGGCCCCTCAGCCCCAACCCACCTTCTACGGACACCAAACCCTGTTCCCTTCTTAGCCCTGTAATTCCTATTCACAAACACTGTTCCCACAGGGCTTCTGGAAGAATGGGATGCTATCCTCAGCAAACAGAGGCAGAGTGAGGTGATTAGATTCACACTGAGCCAAAGGAGAGCGAAAGGGGAGAAATGCAAGAAAACCCATGAGGCCACGTGAGACACAGCGCAGGTGCATGGGCCCTTCCCCTCTGCAGTCGAGGCAAGAGGAAAATTCTCAGCAGCAGGAGAGAAGTTTAGCTTCTGTGATTACCACCTCTCCACTTGGAACCCCCTCTCCCACCCTCCCCCTCCCCCACAGAGTTAGGGTGTTCCTCCTAACTCCAACTTAACTCCTACTGAATTGTAGCCCCACTCTTAGCCCTAACACCGAGGTCTTGACCACAAACGGCTTGACCACAGGCCTCCAGAGATTTTTTGCGTGGTCTGCATTTTTAAATAGTTGTGAACACCTAAATTCAGATTTCCCTCAGACAACAAGGCACATTGGTCATTCATGAGTGCATGACAACACGCACCTGGAGGGCCCTGACCTCCCCCTTTGCATGGCCCCACCTGTCCAGCCTCGGGTACCTGGCCCACACGGATGAGTGAGTGGGCAACCTTAACCTCTGTGCCCAAAGGCCACTGGCCAGGAAGAATCAAGATGCGGCCTTCTGCAGGACCCCTCCTTCCCAGAACCCAGATATTCAGACCTTCTGCACCTGCTCACACTTGACCACTGCCTGACCTGCTCCCCTCATGCCTCCTGTTTCCTTTCAGCTTTCCTCCTTAACACCCCTTTTCCAGTCCTGAGAGTTGGCCCCAGCTCCAGGCCCCTCTCTCTTCCCCACCTCACGTCCCCTCCCCTGCTCACCCTGCAGTACCCACCCAGCTGTGGCTCCCCCTGAGCCAGGCCACGCCCAGCAGGAACAGCAGCAGAGCAGAGAGGGTGGCGGGCTTCATGTTCCTGCGCCTGTGAAGGCCCCTGTCCTTGGCTTCAGTTTTTATCCCAAGGAGGACCGCCCACCCTACTCCTTCAGTAGTGACTCACTGGCTTCTCTCTCCTACCCCACCCCCACTTAGCAGAAAGGGAGGAGAGTGGGAAGAGAGGGAGGAGCTCCCTCAGCAGGGAAGGTAAGCCAAAGGGACTGAATGCAAGCCATTGCCAAGAGCCCAGGTCCCATGTCCCCAGAGCTGGGCTTCCAGAACGAGCAGTTCTGCCACCCTTACCTCAATAATGGCTTTCCAGTTCAGGAAAGGGGTGTTGTGTTTGAAATCCTAGAGGGAGGAGAAGAGGTGAGTGGGGCTCAGAGCGAGGAGTATGGCAGCTTGTTGGAAAGGTGCAAGAATGGGTTTTGGCACCTGGGTGTGGTTTGGGGTTAGATGAAGATAAGCATACCGGAGCTTGAGGGTGTTAACACTTCTGATGGTATTTGGGCGCGTTTGCCCATCTCACAAGGAAAAAAAGGGCAAATTTTGTGACAGGTGGGCTGGAGCTTGAGGGAGGTGGGGAAAGGGACAGATGACCAGATCCCCAGTTCTCTGAAAAATGAGAGATCTCCTACCTCCCAGAGTCGGCTGAAGTAGAGCAGGGCGCGTGTGCTGGGGCGTGGGACTTGGCCCTGTGGAGGAAAGGTGGGGTAGGGGTGAGCAGGGAGCTTGGCCTCCTGCTCACCTATACCCCTATTCCCGCTACCACCATCACTCAGCCTTCAGAATTTCATCATGACTAAGGTTTGGAGGGAAGCTGGGGTGTCTTAGGAACACTAGTAAATTGCTTTTGGAAGCAGAGGGGGAAAGAGAGACTAGATCTCGGGAGCCGCTAACCAGCCTCCCTCCCCCCTACACACACCACGCTCTTCACTCTCCCTGCTTCCCCGGCCTCTGACAGAACCTCACTGCAGCCAAACCTCAGGACAGGACCAGGACCCCCAGCCCATTGCCCAAAGCTGCAGGGCTGTGGATGACCCTTCCAACCCCCCTGGAATGACAATGGAGACGTAAGAAAGGAGCAGAGACCAGGAGTGTGGGGCAACTACGGTTTATTTCAAGGATAAGGGTTGAGATTAGTGGTGGAGTAGTGGGGTTTTAAGAAGGGCTTGGGGGCTTCCATCCATCTGGTAGCTCCTTGTCTGGAAGTCATGGGGTGCGAAAGCTCTCATCCTGGGCAAAGAAATAAGTTCTAAGAGGAAGCTCAAGGAGTAAGAATTCAGGACCTAATGGGCCAAGTCGGGTGGATCAGGCCTCTGCTCCTGAAATCGGCAAGGATCTTTTTGCCCAGGGTGGCTGTCATCCAGCCAAATCCAGAAATTCCAGTTTGGGATGGAACAACTCTTACTTGCCAAGAACTGTTACGTATAGTCTCCCTGTTGTCACTGCTCAGTCTGGCCCCAGTGCTCAGCTCCCTCCCTGTTAAGGAGATGGGACTTCTGTTCTCCTCTCTGCCAATCTCTGTCCTGCTCCCCTTCTTAGATCTGCTTCTGGGGAAGCTGCCCCAAATGGATCCTGCCTAACTGTGAGCACTCCCTTTACTGCCCACCTTACCCCCCGATGTTCACTGCCTTTCTGGCCCCTGGGGAAGTATCCATCTGTGCCTCTGACCCTAAGCTCCTCACGTTTGGGGGCCTGGTCTCCCCGAGATCCACAGTAAGGAGTCTCGCCCCTCTCAGACACCGTTTCCTTTAAAACAGAAAAGTCCATTTGGCTCTTTTAGTTCATCCAAAACTGCACTGCCCTGCACCTGGGAACTTCTGCCTCCCACATCTTTCGCTCTCCCACCTTCTTCCCCAAGGCGCAGACTTGACCTTGCCTGAGTTTGGGGTTTTCTCTTCACCTCCCTGCATACCACCACCAGTATCCCCCACGAGTTTTAGAGGGCAGGGATCCTTGTCTTCCTTCTTCTACTGTAAGGGTCAGAAGCTCAGCTGCTGGGGTGACTGCTGGGCAGCAGGCATGTGGCTGCAGGAGAGAAACAGCCGCTATTCATTAGAGCAGCTGTCCATTAGAGCTCGAGGAAAGAGGGGCCCAGTGTTGCCTCATTTTCCAAGAGAAGTCAGAATTTCAAGTCACTTTGTAGAACCTCTCAATTTTTAAACTTTGGCAACTAATTCATAGTATTTTTAAAATTTAAAAAAAAAAAAAAAACAGAACAGTGGCTCAAACAAAGCACATCCGTTGGCTGTCACTTGCAACTTCTGCCTTTGGAGTTTGTTCGGATTATCGGCCTGCCTCTGCTCTGGAGGCATGTCTGCTATTTAGGCGTCAGATCAGCCTGGCCAAGGGATCCCTGAATGTGGAAGGGGTGGGCAGGGGGGAAGGAGAAGAGGGTTCTGGGCTCCAAGTGCCTCTTCAACCTATGCACACCCAGGGCCCAGAATACCTGGCACCCAGCAGGCACTGGGCACATAATCATTTTCCTTCCCTTCTTTCTCAGTGTCATTCCTCCTGGGGCCTCTAGCTCCTCCGGACTGTTAAGTCCTTCCCCTGCAAGGACTAGGCCTCCTCACTCTCCCCTTAACCTTCCAGGTCTCAAAGGAGAAACTGAGGTTGACACCTGTTCAGTTTGTGTGTTGAGACATAAAAGAGGCCCATTCCTTCCTCTTCCCGGACTCCTAGCTGTTTCCAAACTACCCTCTTCTTGCCTCTGCCTCCTTCCTCTTTGTTTTTGTCCTCTTTTTAAGCCCTGGACAGAACGCCCCTTCCACTGCCATCGTCACTTCCCCAGCTCCCCAGGTTAGGGGGTAGCAGTTCGCTTTGTTCTCTCTCCCTCTCCCACAAAGATCGAATGACACGGCCTTCTAGCCCTTACCTTGTTTATGGCATCCCAGTTAATGAAACCCAGCTTGGATTTAAAATTCTGCAGAGATAAAAAAAAAAAGAGGAAAATGGCAAATTGAGTTGTAATGTGATGTAATGTTGTCTCAGGACCTCAGGGCAAGAGGTCAAGGACCACCACTGACAGTCGGTCTTTCTGGAAAGAGGGCTTCAAGCCCACAGGGCAGAGGGACAGAACTTCGATTTTCCACGAGAGAGTGGCTAGAGAGATCTTGTTGAACTCACCTTCCAGAAAGTGTCAAAATTGAAGATCCCAGGAGATGTCTGAGAGTTCTAAGGAACCAAAGAGAAAGGGGATAAGAGTAGGAACCCACCCTGTGAGCAAGAGGCAGGGGCGGGTGCTCTGAGGGTCCGGAGGGGAGGCAAGGGATCACTTGATGCCATGGTCCCAGCCAAAGGTGGGGTTATGCCTCCACTCACCAAGGTATTGATCCCACTGACAGCTTCACCTCTTCCGCTGGGCCCTTGCCACTGGGTAGGAAGGGGGGACTACTGTTCAAGGCCTGTGCCTCCTGTCACGCATGCCCGCTATTAGCCTGCTCCGGGCCCACCAGCTCTGCCTTTGCTCAGGCTCTGTGTACTCTGGGTAAAGTCACCTCCTCTCTTTTCTCACACAGCAATAGGAATTCCCACCTTCTTGGAATGTTCTGCCACTTATTTCTAGAATAGCCCTGCCCATTCCTTTGAATCATATTCTTATTCTGCCTCCCCCCAAAGCCTGTCCCAAAAAGACTGCTGGGAGCTCATGTGTAGTCCCATCACGTGCCTAGCACAGTGCCTTATCCTGCCATATTCCTGTGTGGAGACGTCTCCACTTAACAGAGGAGCGAAGCAAACTCAGAGCTGTCCAGCCACATGCCTCAGGTTCTTTTTCCTTGTCGGACTCCCGTGTCCAGATCCTGAATCACTTTGCTCTGGTCACGATGCAGAAAGCTCTGCAGTAACTGTGGCGTGGAGCTAGTTAGGTTTTGCCATCCCCATTTTACCCGAGAGGAAGCCCAGGCTCAGAGAGGCCAACTGCCCTGCCTGAAGATGCACAGATGACAGACAGGTGGGACAGCTGTCCTCTGAAGCCCCGTCTTCTAACTGAGAGGTCACTGCTTTCTAACTCAGAGGTTAACACTTCTAAAGTATGGTTTCCAAAAATAGCCCCTTGACCATTCTCCTGTTACTTTTGGCTGTGTTTCCCTCTCAGTGATAATACACAGTGATGATCGTAGTTTGTAGAAGGGAGAGGAATGGATGAACCAAGGAGACGGGGATCACAGACCCCTGTCTAGTCTCCTGGTGGTCACTCAACACAGAGTCAGGGCAGCTTGCAAGAAGGTACTGGTGTTTCTCTTTCTTTTCCCCATCCCTTAGTGTTCTGTCCCCACACTTTACCAGCCCTTCTCCTAAAACCATCTGTGCTCACCTGATAATTGTCTTGGGGACCCCCAACTAGACGACTGCCCTCTTTGCTTATTTCCTACAGAGAGAAAATGGAAGAGAGTCTGTGGAGGGCTCATGTAGGATGAGAGGGCAAGATAGCAGGATGTGGGCAAGGGACTCCTGAATCAGGGCACAAACCCAGCAGATTTCCCAGATCCCCAAGAGAGGCTCTTCTCCCTGGCAAATCTTGCTTCAGCTTCCTGTGGATTGGGTTATTACTCAATTGGCAACATAACCATCTCTTTATATTCACTTCCGCAACTTCCCAAAATCTAACGGGAAGGGCCTTTGCCACCAAAGTATCTGAACTGTCCCCTGGTTTTGAGGCAGAAGCCAGCCAGACTGTTGGACTAAACTGATGCAAACTGTAAGCCATGGTCTGGGCAGATGTGTCACATTGGTCAGAAAGGGGCCACTGGCTGGAGAGTCAGTGGGAGCCTAGTGGCACAGAAGTCCTCTAGCTCCTCTCCTCCTAAGTTAGAGGGAGGCACTTCTTCAGTCCCACTTTCCCGGTGCTGAGATGAATTCCCTGAGCTAAGATCAAGACCAGCTTGGGTGCAAGACTATCAGCTCTGTTAGCATTGCTGTTGCAAAGGAGACCTCCATCCCATCTCCCGCCACCGGTCTCTACTCTCAGTGCCGGTCATCTCCTTACCCTGATGTCGCCATAGCCGCCGGAACCTCCCTGTCCTCCAAAGCCCTGAGGGATGAGACAGTGCAACAGAGATCATTGTTTTAGATCTTAGGTCCCTCCCTGCACCTTTCTGTATTGATTTAGTACAGTTCCTCTAATAGTCCTCATGGAGTTCTCTTTTGGAATTGGCCAAAATAATCTTGGAATTCATCTGGAAGAATAAATGTTTAAGAATAGGTGAGGGTGCCTGGGTGGCTCAGTGGGTTAAGCCTCTGCCTCGGGCTCAGGTCATGATCTCAGGGTCCTGGGATCAAGCCCCACATCGGGCTCACTGCTCAGCAGGGAGCTTGCTTCCCCCTCTATCTGCCTGCCTCTCTGCCTACTTGTGATCTCTCTCTCTTTGTGTGTCAAATAAATAAATAAAATGTTTTTAAAATGTTAAAAAAAATGATAGGTGAAAAAACACTGGAAAAGATAGGCAACAAAGGATGACCTGTACTGGCGGATATTAATGTACCATAAAGAAAGCCTTGTCACGGAACAGATGGAGTCAGTTTGACCAGATAGAACCCAAAGTATGAAGGTATTTACAAGTGACATTTTACATCAATGGTGTAAATAATTCAATGTGTGTGGCTGGCAACACCAGGTAAATATTTGGAGGGTTCAAGGGGCACAAGTTATACCTAGCTGGTACCCCCCTTCTGTTTTTATCTGGTTTTCCCTTCATAAGAGAGCACGCAGCTCTGATCCAAAATGTGGGGCAAGTCTAGCCGAACTGAGGAATGGGACTAGATTGTATATAGCAAAGTAAAGCCCTGGTAGATTAAAGAGTTAAATATAAAAAATGAAAGTATAGATGTATTAGTAGTTCTAGAAGAAAATCGCGGCCTTTTTCTTTTCAAGAGCAGAAACCATAGAAGAGACTGGTATATTTGACTACATATTTAAGACTTTGGTATGCAAAGAGCTAGAAACAGTTACAAGCCGGGAAGTTAGTTAGTTAGGAAATCATTAGTTAAGAATCGTTAGTTAAGAAACTAACACCTAGGGGCGCCTGGGTGGCTCAATGGGTTAAGCCGCTGCCTTCGGCTCAGGTCATGATCTCAGGGTCCTGGGATCGAGTCCCGCATTGGGCTCTCTGCTTGGCAGGGAGCCTGCTTCCTCCTCTCTCTCTCTCTGCCTGCCTCTCCATCTACTTGTGATTTCTCTCTGTCAAATAAATAAATAAAATCTTTAAAAAAAAAAAAAAAAGAAACTAACACCTACCTACCCATATTAGTATCCTTAATATCCGAGGAGCCTAATATTCAGGGAGCCTTCTCCCCATCGGCTGTGCTCACACCAGTGCACATTGGCCTTGCCAGAACCTGGTAGAAACCAAAATCTCAGCCCCACCCCAGGCCTGCTGACTCAGAACCTGTGTTTTCACAAGACCTCTAGGCTCTTCGTGGGGATCTTAGCACAACACTTCCTCTTGTCAGTGCTGTAGATGCTGACAGAAAGCCCAGATTTCCAGAATAACTAGGAGGAAAGTCTGTGCATTCCAAACCCAGTTTCCAGATGCTGTCGAAGAGGTCATGGCATTCTGTTCAGGCCTTCTGTTTACTGGCCGGGTGGGTGTAGGTCACTTGAAGTGATTATGTTTCTAGAAGGACTGGTTTCTATGTGATTTTTCATAGCCTCCTCCATGGTATAAAGTGAGGCATATCATGTAAGGATTTGCAATTAATTATTACTTTGGAGATTTTTAATATTTGTAGGAGTATGCGTTTGGTTTCTTTCCCACGGACAGGGCTGGGATGAAGGTTAGCCTTAGGAGTGGCGCCAAGCAGGAGTGGGCACAGTCCCAAGTTTGGCTCTCACCTGACCCCCAGATCCTCCGGATATGCGGACTTCATTCCCTGGGTTGTCACACTGTGAGAGAGAGAGAGACAGCTTTCCCTCTGTTTCGGCCTAGACACCAGGGGCAGCCCTCACACTGCAGCACACATGAATCTGTTAACCCTGAGGCTAGCCAGCAGCCACCCCACCTCGGCCCCATTCCCAGCTCTGGCCAGCACTCTCCCAGCTCTCCCATCATCCAAGGAGCCTCAGCACCTGTTATCTCCCCTCCCCTCCAGGAAGAGGAGGCAGATCTGTGCACGAGTGCACTCAGCAGACACTCACCCCAGGTTTATTTCCACTGCCACTTCCGCCACCACTGCTACCCCAGGAAGAGCCGGTATTGTATCCCTACGAGGGGAACATGAGTCCACACAGGGTCTTAAAAGGATTCAGTGGGAACCAGATCGTTGTCTGAACATTATAATTTGTTTTACTCCCCTCTGCCAACCTCCATCTCTTCCCATCTTGAGCCAGCTGGCCAGTGAAGGAAGTTATTCAGAGCACAAAGGACAGGTATGACCAGGTGTATTCGGAAATGCAGGACAGTTTGGGGATTTTGAGCTGTCGTCCTCTCGCCCTACCACATGCCAGAAGCCAAAAAGCCTTTGGAGCCTAACATCTTAAGAGCCTTGATCCTGGCACCTAAGGGCTTGTCTGTCCTCCCCCTTCTTCTCCTTACCCCTCCCTCTCCTGGAACATAGGCAGAGGAAGGGACCCCAAGAGTCCTTACCTGTGAACCCGAGGAGCCGCTTTGAAAATTCCTAGAATTTTCTAAGGGACGGTCCTAGATTGGGAGGGAAAACAGATAGTATATGGAGCAGGAAGTTAAAGCAGCTTATGTGACCTGGCTTGTTCTCCTTACTTACCCCTGCTTGCCTCAGACCTTTCCCAGATACCCGGGGGAGCCAACTGTGCTCCCGCTTTTGCAGGACTCCTCTGGGAGAGTCACCCTAAGCCAGCTGCCAGGCTATAGTCCGCTCTTCCCCCAGTCCCCTCAGCCCTTTGGGAGGGGCCTCCTGGGCCCTGTATTTATCACCCCAGCTCTGTACGTGTCCTTGTCTCCGTGTGTGCGACGGGCCTGCCACCGTTCTCTTGGGAGCTTCCCAAGCCCGTTTCCTGCATCCACCTCTCTTCTCCCCTCTGCCACCCCCAGCTCTAGACCTATCCACCAAGCGGGCGCGGCCGCAGGAGTGGGTTAGACAGGAGGCAGGGCATCCCCACCCGCGCTGGGCGGAAGGGAACCGAATGAGCAGATGCAGCAGCGGGGGCACCTCTGCTGAGGCCCCAGAGAGCCGGCTGTGTAAGGAAGCCTGCCTGGGAGGCTGCAAAGGTGGGGAGCAGGAGCTGAGGAGACCTGGGATGGTGAGCAGCAGAGTAGAACTCACCCAGCTGGGTCCATAACTGCTGCCGCCGCTGTTGCTGCCACCGCTGCTGCCGCCACCGCTGTTGCTGCCACCGCTGCCGCCGCTGTTGCTGCCACCGCTGCCGCTGCTACCACTGCCACTGCTGCCACCATGGCCATTGCCTCCACCGCTGCCACCGCTGCCGCTGCCACTGTCACTGCCACTGCTGCCACCACTGCCTCCCTAAGGGGCAGGAAGGGACCAGAGTGAGAATATCAGGAGTGTTTGCTTCCCTCCCTCCCCTCCCTCTCTGGCTCTAGCATATTCCCCACAGCACGGTCTGAGGGGAGCCGATGTTCTGTCTACTCCCTGCACAACATGCTCCGACGGCCCATCCCCTTACCCCGAAGTTGCTAGAGCTTCCGCCTGAGCCGGATGGTGGGGGGTTGGTGCACTGCAGAGGAAAGTTTCCAGGGACAGGTGAGTTTCCAGACTTCAGTGAAAGCCATGGCCACAGGCCGGGCTCTCCTGTTTCCTGTGGCTTGGCCTTCTTTCCCCACCTGTTTCTGCCCCACACCCATCCCACTTCCCTCCCCCTCTTCCTGGCCCCCTCATCTAGCCCATCTCTTTCCTGTCCAATCTGCCTTGTACCTTGACCCCCCAGCCTTTCTTTCCTCTTCGTCTCTCCTACTTTCTGGCACACGCACCTGGACACCCTCTTCCTCCCCATACTCTTTCCCTTACCTCTGTATGTGAGTTGCTGCCTCTCACTGACCCATAACCAGGTTGGACCACAGTCCCCTGCAGAGAGGAGGAGACCGAGTGTGGGTACCGACAGTAAGATGAGGGAGGCGTGGAGAGCACGGGCTTGAAGGGCAGGAGGTGGAAAGCCTCAGGGCTCGGGTGGTTACTGTACCTGAGCGTTGGTGCCTGAGCTGAAAGACCCTCCGTTGCCTCCTTGGCCCCAGGAGCCTCCCTGAGAGTGGGTTCCAAAGCTGCCATCTGGACCTCTGGGATACCCCTGGCCCCAGGGAGTCCCTGGACCTCCAGAATTGCCTTGGCTGTGGACTCCAGAGCCACCCTGGGAGCCAAAGATGCCATGGCCTCCGGATGGAGGCTGGCCGCCGGTTCCCTGCAAGAACAACACACACCTGCACTGAGTGTGTGTGCCCTTCCCCCTCCGTGACAGGGGAGGGCAGGCACAGCAGGACATAGGCAGAGGCAGGTAGAGGGAGACCCCAGCATGGTGGAAGAAGGAGGCATCATCCCATGGAGGGAAAACACCCCAGACAGCCACAAATAAGAGACCCAGTCATCCTTCCAACTGATTTCCAAGATTCTCAACCCAACTGCCCATAGCCTTCCATTTCCACACCCAGCTGCCCGCTACTCACCCAAGCACTGTTGCTGCCAGGCATCCCCTGCCAGGAGCTGTGGAGAGCATCTTCTCCACGTCGAATGATGTTCTCAGCCTGTCTGCCAGCCTCGCCCCCAGTATTTCCAAGGGCACGGGCTGCCTCCCCCATGCCATGACCCATGACTTCTCTGGCTACAGAGCCAGCTGCCTCTCCAGCCCCTTGGCCAACAGCCTCTTCGACTCCATGGCTAATAGCATCTCCCACCCCTTGTCCAATGGCATGTCCTACCCCATGTCCCAAGGCATCCCCAGCACCTGCTGCAGCCCTCTCCCCTCCTCGCAGCAGTGGGCCAGCCTCCCCACTGCCCAGGCACAGGGCCAGCAGGAGGCAGGCCAGGGAGCCCTGTGACTTCATCTCTGCCTCACTCCTTTCCCTCCTATTTTCTTCTGACCCAAGTTTTCTTCTCTTTGTCCTTCCTCTACCCCCGTGTCTGCGTGTGCCTTTCTCTGTGTTCTTCCTCCTGACTCACTCCCCGTTCCTCTAAGTCCGCAGCCTTCTCTCTCCTTTCCCAGACTCCCCTGCCTTCCCAGAGTCCTCCTCCCTGCCGCTACTCCTTATACTGTGGCCTGGGAGAAGGTGACGGGGCTAGGGAGCCCAGAGTCCCTCCCTCATGACTCAGGGCCAGCCACCGATAGGGTAATGAGCTGTAATTGTGAGTCTGAGAGTCTGTGTTGAAACAGAGAGGGAGCCCGAGCATCAGGGAGGAAGAAATGGGATGAGGCAGGTGCAAAGGTGTTCTGATTTCCCAACCCCAGGAATTTGGGGCGCAGGGTGGGGATGGGGGCATCTGAGGAGATAGGTGGTTGATGTCTCCTAGAGGTGGTAGGTGGAGGGGACTCAAGAGAAAGGAACCACAGGCAGGACCCAACCAGGAGGCAAGCATAGGGAACCCGATAGGGCGAGACCCACCCAAGGTGTAACCCAGCCTGGATCAGGGGCACTGGGATGAGAGGCAGCTGCTTTCTCGGCCTTACTCTCTCAGTTTTGGTGACCTTTTCCTCTTCCATCTCTCTTCCCTCCCATGCTGCCCCCTAAAGGTGACTGTCCTCACACTCTTTCATGCTTTCCACTCCACAGAAACTCTGGGAGTTGTGAGACTGCCCTCAGTGGGGACCCCAGGTATGGAGGTAGGAAGTAGCCAGAGTGGTCATCAGGGCGTCTCAGCACTCGGGCTGCTCTTGGCTGAGAAAGCTGGGTGCGGAGCAGGGAACTGGGCGGGCCAGCCACCCCCAGGGAATGAGTGGGAGGGAGCAGCTGACCCAGGCACCCATCCTGTTTACCTGGCCCACAGGGGCACGTGTGTGAGCTCAGAGCCTCCTGAGAGGACTGGGACTGCCGCTTGCCCCACTCCACCCCCAGTCTCCCCAGGACCTGGCGGCAGGGGAGGAGGAGACAGCCCAAGCCCCCCACCCTGCCCCCTCCCAGGGCCCTCGGGTCAGCAGCGTGGCCCTCTCCCTGTCCCAGCTCAGGACACAGAGCTCAGTCATCTAACCCATCTCACCCCTGTCCAGCACCCGTCCACTTCTCTGCTCCCAGGGCCTTGGGGCCTCCCACTTGTCGCCAGCCTTGTATCACTGGAACTCATCACCGACTTAGGAGGGGCTGGTTTCCATCCGCCTTTCTCAATGTCTTTCAGTCAGTCTCTCTCCACCCCAGCATCCGCACCCCAGCTTGTAATATCCAGCACCTCTCACCGCGTAAACACAATCCCTGTCTGTCCTGGGCGCCTCCCACCTCCCTGTTATTCCATCTCCCTTTAATGAGAGTGATAATGGTGGTAGTGGTAATCATCATTGTAATTTTCACCACGGCTCCAGTCTATCCATGGCTCTGGGTGCCCAGTGCCGGACTAAGCACTTTAAGGCTCTCACAGCCCTGGGAGATAGTCTTAGAATTACCCCATTTAGAGACAGAGAATTTGGGGCTCAGAGGGGAATGGTGGTGTGTGGTAGAGCCAAAGCCAAGCCCAGGCCTGCCCCACTCCTAAACTCTGCTCCCAGCACATTCTGTCATCCTCCGTCTCAGACCTCCCGCTGCTTGTCAAAACCTTCATTCTTCTCTGGATGGAATTGGTGGCAGTTTTGCCCTGGGGCCTAATGGAAGGCAGGGGACAGGGGGCAGGAGTAAATCTGAGGCCTCCGGATTGCTGATGGACACCTAAGCCCCTGAGCCAGCTGCTTCCACGTCCGAGGACAGGACCACGGGGCTGGGGGTAGAACACTCCCTGCCTCAGAGACTCCTTCCCACACTTCCCTCATGGGCCACCGCCTTCACCGTGGTGTATATCTGCCTCCTGACCATCTCTGTTATTAATATTTTTCTTTAAGCCAGCTTACTTTCTTAAGTATATTTTACGTTGCTACTGTAAACAGAAAGCCAGGATCACTTGTCCACAAATAGAAAGTAACATAAAACATAGTGAGAAGTACACAGCGGTGTTACATGAGAGCTGGCCGTGGCTCCTGTGTTAAAAAAGGAGACTGGCAAGTCTGAGGGAGGTAGTCAAGGCACGGGAGCACAGAACTTGAGTCTTCCTCTCTAACATAAACAGAAAGCTTGAGGGAAAATTGAGAAAAGGGCAGGGCTCTCACTGAGTAATTCAGGCTTACTCAAAGCCATGTTCCTGAACCAGCTGGATTCTCCCCTGTGCTCCCATGTTCTGCCTTCTGGGGGAAACTGCCCTCAGGCATCTCTGGACCCAAGAGGTCAACTCACAAGGTCTGCAGGCATATTTATGAAATGCCTGTTGTGAACCAAATAGAAGGCTAAGTGCTTCCATATGCATGATCTCATTCAATCCTTTCAACAGCCTCGGGGCAGGGGAAGTAGACATTCCCATTTTGCAGGTGAGGTAACTGAGGCCCAGGGCTGGTCAATACACATATCAGAGGTATTTTGAAAATATGGTGGTAAAATGGTGGTGTCCAAATATGACCCAGGTCTGTCTGACTCCAACCAGCTTTTCCTACCTCATCCCCATGACTCCTTTGTGCCTGTACCGAATGGCATCCACAAATCTGACCTACACGACCTCACATCCAAGACCCTCTGATTTCAGCTTTCCTAAGTCACTAATTCATTCATTCTGCTAAGTATTTATTGAGTACCTTCTGTGTGTCAGACCTGTTCTAGGCACAGAGGATACAGCGTGGGAGATCATCTAAATCTCTCCCCTTAGGGAGCTCACATTCATTGTGAGGATGTTGGACAATTAACATAGCAGGTGGTGAGCACTAATGAAAAATACAGTGAGTATTTTAAATCGGGCAATCAGGAAAGGCTTTTTGAGATGTGACTTATGAATTGACACCCAAAGGAAGTGAGAGAGTGAGCCATAAGGATGTCTGGGGATAGAGTATCCCAAGCAGAGGGACGGCAGTGCAAAGGCCCTGGAGCAGGGACCTACTTACTCTATTTGAGGACCACTGACAGGAGCAGGGGGAAAAATGGGAAGTGTTGAAGTCAAAGAGAAATGGACCCAGACAGGAGGACTTGGGGCCATTGTGAGGACTCAGACCCTTACTCTGAATGAGGTAGAAAGAGTGGTGGGTTTTGATGGAGGAGGGCTGTTGTCTGACTCAATGTTAACAGGGTCCCTCTGAGGAACAGACTGGGGGGCAAGGGGCAGGAGGTGGGTACAGAGACCAGGGAGGAGGGTTCAGTGGGGGGAGGAGAGAGGCTGGACTCAAGCAGAGAAAGGAGATGAGGCTTTGGGTCTGGGTGCTGTCTCTGCTCCCCTCCATGGTGTCCTGAGCTTCCAGCTGGCATCTGCTGATCCACCTGTGCGCAGTACCTGTCCTGGAGCCCAGCTTCAGATCCTGATACCCCCCGTTACTAGCTGTGATCTTAACCTGTGCAGCAGTTTCCTTGACTGTCAGAGGCAGGAATGCGAGGGTGAAGGGAGGGAGTCCTGGTGGGGTGCCCAGAATGGTGTCTGGCACACTCGCATGCACGCGCTCTGTATTCTTGCTAGTGGTGGGCATGTTGGGATTGTTGGAGTGGTTTTTTGGCAGTTTAACTGTGAGACACATACACAGGCATGCACGTACCTCCTGAAGGCAGAAACTTAATTTTAAAGAGGACTTATTTTGAAGTAGCTCCTTCTCACTCCCCCAAGGGTCCCCGGGAGGCAGGCCCCCTCAGCAGCAGAGACCAGCAGCAGGGAAATGCTCGTGACTAGGAGGAGCCAGGGCCATCACCACTCACTAGCTGGGCGTCCTCAGTCTGGGAGGGGGACCATCATGGTGCCTGCCTCACCGGGAGCTCGGGCGGGTAGAATGAATCATGTCTGAAAGTGCTCGGCACAGACGTAGTCAGCCCCAATAAAAGAGGGCTGTGAGGGTCCCGCCCCAACTCCCCTCCCTGTTCTTCCACTTCTGCACAAACTGGCCCCTCCTCTCCTCACCCCTAGCCTGCCTCTGCCTGTCTATCTCAGATGCCTGCTTCCTGCTCCCACTTACTCCATGCCAATGGGAAAACCAAGTCCGCACAAGGCAGCAGACTCCCCCCTGTTAGCTGCCGGCCATCTGTGCCTGGCCTCAACCTCTCCTCTTGAACATGTTATTCTAGGGTGTAAATGGATGTTAAATGAGTAAATACCTAATTACACATCATCATAAGTGCCGTGAAGGAAAAGATCAGTGTGCCAGGCCAGAGAGTAGCAAAGGCAGCCCTCTGTTCAGGTGGTGTGGTCAAGGTTAAGATCACAGCTAGTAAAGGGAGAAGTCAGGATTTGAAGCTCAGCTCCAGGACAGGTACTACCAACACCTGCAGGGTCAGGAGGCGACAGCGCAGGGCCCAAGAGGGACATGGGGGAATATTCCTGGCAGAGGGAGGGACACACCAGACCTCAAGGCAGAAGTGATCCATGCCTCTTTCCACACTTGAAAACGGGCAAATAAACAGGTGATTGCCATTTACTTTGAAACACATTAAAAATATATTGATGATTTGCAACAACATGGATGGAACTAGAGCGTATCATGCTTAGCGAAATAAGTCAAGCAGAGAAAGACAACTATCATATGATCTCCCTGATATGAGGAAGTGGTGATGCAACATGGAGGCTTAAGTGGGTAGAAGAATAAATGAAACAAGATGGGATTGGGAGGGAGACAAACCATAAGTGACTCTTAATCTCACAAAACAAACTGAGGGTTGCCGGGGGGAGGGGGTTGGGGAGAAGGGGGTGGGATTATGGACATTGGGGAGGGTATGTGATTTGGTGAGTGCTGTGAAGTGTGTAAACCTGGTGATTCACAGACCTGGGGATAAAAATATATGTATATAAAAAATATATGTTTATAAAAAATAAAAAATAAAAAAAAAAATATATTGATGCATGGTTTGATGTATAGATATGTGACAGACGGATGTGTGATAAAGCAAGGAGAGTAAAATGTTAATGGAAGACTGTGAGTGGTGGCTACATAGGTATTCACTATGAAACTCATCTTTATGATGCATTTGCAACATTTTCAATTTAAAATATCGTAAGGGAGGGACGCCTGGGTGGCTCAGTTGGTTAAAATATCGTAAGGGAAGGAAAGGACCGCAGGTCATAAAATGATGATAGTCTACAAATCAGGAAAAAGGCAGTGACCATGAAGTGGCAGGGATGTCACCTTTATTGTACACACACAGCACACACCCCCCCCAGACCGTTCCTGGTGGCATCTGGTTCTTACTGATGCATTGCTTCGTATTTGTTTTCATATTCTGTTTATGTGCCTTGTATCCACAGGAAGCCTGTAAATTCCCCAAGGGCAATTTTTGGTCTTTTATTTTTGACCCCACAATTGATGGGATTTTGGTGCTGGAAGTCGTGTTTGTTGTCCCTTCTCTGCAGACACAACCCCCCCCCCCAATATATAGAAGGAAATTGTGGCCCCCAGAAGGGAAGGGAGCTGCCCACAGGTACATGGTCCTACTAGGAAGGCACGTCTCCCCACACCCAGGCCAGTACATGGCAAACCTTCTAGAGACTTTTTAGGCAACTCTGAAAGGTCCGTTTCTGGCAGTGGACAGCCAGGACCCTGACCCCTCTAAGCCTGTTTCCCCATCCATACAATGGGGATCACAAGAGGACTTCTGCCTTTGGGTTATGGGAGGCTTAAATGGTTTTAGCTCTTCACACAGTCCTGGAAGCTAGCTAGTGCATAGTGAACAGTCTCAGCTATCACACATCTGAAAACTAGGACTTCTGTGTCCCCATTCTTGTCGTTGTAAAGAGGCCCACCCTCCTGTCACCAGGGTGCCTTCCCCCTGAGCCTTTGGTGCTTCTCCCGTGCAAGGGAGAAGCATCCCTTTCCTCTCCTCTGCATGACTTCCCACTACTTGATACCAAACAGGAAAAGACTGTATTTTCAGAATGTTTTGTAGCTCTTAAGTCGCTTATCCTCCACTTCCTGACTATGTGACCTTGGTCATGTTTCTTAACGTGCGGGAACCTCCATGTGCTTCTCTATAAAAGGGGCGATACCTAACCAGGGGGTTGGGAGGATTCAGTGATGTCATGCATGGAAAGCACCCAGCAGGGAGCCCAGCATTGCACAATAAATACAAGTTACCATTGTTATTCCTTTCATGCCACACACCCCCCAACGAGGATGCTACCCCATTGGGCTCCACCTAGGTAGGTTCTGGCCATTCTCTTCACTAGTGCTTTGCCCCGACTGCTGGCCTGAGGTGGCCTTCTCTGCACAGTGCTGAGCACCCATGGATTTTGACTGCTAGCGAAGCCTGACTTGTCCCCCTGAACGCCCTCTTACATCTGACCTGCCTGAAGTCTCCAGCTCAGCACCTCTGTGCATCAGCTCCCAGCTCCTTCTGCAAAATAGCAAGGAAAGAGTAGCCTCCCCCCACCCACCCCTCCTCGGGGAGCACAGGGGATCATGATGAGAGTATAATATGTCATATTTATTCACAAATCCCAGTACAGCCCACTTCCGGGACTTAGGAAATCTGCCCACCCACCCACCCCCCCGCCCCCAGCTCCTCCGGGTCATTTCAGCTAGTATGATAACAGGAATGGCTGTCTGCTGAGTGAGGCCAGTGTGTCAGTTTAGGGAATGATGTTGGCGACGCTCTGGAAGAGAGGAAAGAGGGAATGAATGCAGGAGACACAGCCCTGAGGGGACCCAGACCTCTGCCCTCACGTCCGCGAGAGAAATGAGGGGGACATTGACATGAGCTTCTCAGACCTAGAAATTGCTTATGTTCTGCGGAATGTCTTAGGAGAGTGTCAGGGGCCTGTGGAGGAGCCAAGAAGCCTTGTCTGTTTTGCCTCCGAGGGTCCCCTGGCATGCCCATTGCCCAGGAATAAACAAGGCTGTGCCTTTGGGTTCAGGGCACAGTCCACGGGGCTGTTCCACACCCTCATCCTCTGCCATATGCTACATGCAAAGAGATAAATGCAAAACTAGGACTTTGCTTTGGGCCCAGAGTAGGGACCAGGGTTCCTCAGGAGGCTTTCTACTGCGGGCTCCTGTGAGCCAGGAGAAGCCCAGAGCCTCAGGTTCCTACCCCAGCGCACTGCTGTAAGGCAGAAGAGGGCCTCGTAGTGGGTTGAGGTAGGGAGAGACTCGGGGCGGGGGGATGGGGGGGGGTGATGAGACATGATGAGCACACAGAGGGATGGGTTCAGCAGCGCCTCTCTCTCTCTGGCCCCTGGGGGTCTGTTCGCCAGCTTACATTTGCCTCAGCAGGAACGGAAAGCAGGCAGAAGAGGAAAGCAGGGTGTCAGGGACAAAGAACAGGGAAGGCCAGAGCTGGGAAACAGGTTGGAGGGTTTGAGTCTGTCCCCAACGAAGTTGTCCATGAACACGCAGCGGGAAGGGAGTGTGAGACCATCTCCAGAGACAGGAAGCAGAAAGTTAAAACCTCCTGGGCACTCACCTTCCACAGAGCTGGAAAGTTGATGAAGGGCTTGTTGACCGAGGCCTGGAATTCAAGAACAAGAGGGTCGGTCACCAGCATCCATCCCCGCAATCCTAGGAGGGCTCCCCTCCCCCCACCGAGTCCTGGCTGCGCTCCGGAGACTTACTCCAGATGTTGCTGTTGTGGTTGCGCCCCCTCCGTGCTGGCCGGTGGAAACGCCTGGATGAGCGCCCTGCGGACGAAGCCCAGACTGTCATTATAACCGCTCCCCCCCCCCCCGCCCCGGCCCTTGAGGGTCTCTTTCCCCTCTTAAATCCCTCGAAAGTTCCTCTTCCCAGGTGACCTGCCATCCTCTAGGGTGGCTGGGGCCGGGGTGGAGGCAGAGGCTAACCCTCTACCCCCTCATTATGCAGAAAGAAACCCAAAGCCCATGTCACTGTGGGAATTCTGTGAGATGGAAGGAAAATCCTGGAAGGAAGGATGTCTGCCCCTACTGACTAATCTTCCCCCAATTCCCTTTTATGTCAGTGAATGAAATGCCCTCAGTCGCTGAAAAGGGCCTGACTGGAAACTGGAAAGGGAACCCAGGGGACCCAAGCAAATCCTAGGACCACAGTTTAACCTCAGCCCCGACCTCAGCTCTACCCCTCCTGTACCCCCTCTGGCCTGGTCCCTAACATCCATCCGTTGATCCCTGTCCTCGTTTTACGCCCAGATACTCAGCCATGCCTCTGCTCCTGCTGTGGCCAGCTCTGAATCCCATAACAAACCTCCCCCTCCTGACCCCTTCCCAGTGAAGACTGTCCACTCCTCTACTGGGTACACTTTCTGTGGAGTCCCTGCCTCCGCACTCACCCATCCCTGGGTCCCTGCCTGCAGCCCATGTGGCTATCAGCTTCCAGGTCTGGGCTGGTCTTCAAGATGGTGTCCCAAAGACTCCTCATGGAGATTGGAGAGTGGGGACTGAGGCAGGCAGAGGTCAGCCTTTTCCTATTCCCCAAGCCCCCAGCCCGGTCTGCTGTGACCCTTGCTTCCCCCTGGCCTCCAGTATTTGTTCCCTTTAGAAAGATGTTTTCTCTACAGAAATCCTCCAGGAGACCTCCCCCGAAGGGGCAGTATAGAGTAAGAGAAAGAACCCTGACTTATGATTCGCCAGACCTGCGCACTAGCCACCTGACCTTGGCAAATCCCCTTAAAACCTTACTGAGCTTCTGTCTCCTTATCTGAGAATCAGGGAGTCAGCCTCCTCACCCTGACTACCTCAGAGGCTTGTTATGAAAATTAAACCAAACAGGGCTTATCTCCCAGAGCCATTCCTCATGCTTACTCTGATGCTCTGGATTTTCTCAACACTCACTCTGTTTGCACTGCGCAAGATCTTGACTCAGTAATCGTTTCCTGTTCCCCAAGAGAGGCTTCACGTTCCTCTCTTTACACCTCCTCAACTAGGAGGGCAGCGCCCTGAAGTGTGAAGGTTCTTGCTGTCTGATCTAGGGCTTTGCGGACGAGATGGTTTGATCCATCTGACCGGCTGAGCACCAGCTCCTTTGTGAGGAGATGGAGAGGAAAAAAGAGAATGTGGTCATAGAGCTCCCCAAGCTTCTTTCACGGAATGAAGCCTACATGGACAACCCAAATGTCCCAGGGGCTTAACCTCTCCCTCCCCCAGCCCCTTCTCCCCATTTCCCCACCTCTGTTCACCTACATTCAGCAGCTGGTTGGCCTCCTTGCCGGCTTGGTTGACCCCATTATGAACATTCTGCTGCAACCTTTCCACCTCCTTCCCGGCCTGGCCAGCAGCATGGTGGACACCTTGGCCAAGTTTCTCCGCTTCCTTTCCAGCCTGGCCAGCAGCGTGGTTGACCCCTTGGCCAAACTTCTCTGCCTCCTTCCCGGCCTGGTTGACCCCATCATGGACCCCTTGGACCACCTTGTCTGCCTCCTTTCCAGCCTGTTCAACGGCATGGTGAACTCCCTGGCCAATGTGCTCCACCTCCTTCCCAGCCTGGTTGACCCCAGGATGGATCCCCTGGACTATTTTGTCTCCCTCTGCCCCAGCCTGCCCTGCAGCATAATTAACATCATGGCCAAACTTCTCTGCCTCCTTCCCAGCCTGGTTAACTGCATGGTGGACTCCTTGGACTATTTTGTCTCCCTCCTTCCCAGCCTGCCCAGCAGCATGGTGGATCCCCTGGCCAAATTTCTCCACCTCTTTCCCAGCTTGGTTAACCCCATGATGGACCCCTTGGATTATTTTTTCTCCCTCTTTCCCAACCTGCCCACCAGCATGGTGGATCCCCTGACCAAACTTCTCTGCCTCCTTCCCAGCCTGGCTAACCCCATGATGGATCCCCTGACCAAATTTCTCTGCCTCGTTCCCAGCCTGCCCAGCAGCATGGTGGACCCCTTGGCCAAACCTCCCTGCCTCATTTCCCGCCTGGTTCACCCCATGATGGACCCCCTGACCAAACTTCTCTGCCTCCTTCCCAGCCTGATTCACCCCATGATGGATCCCATGGCCAAACTTCTCTGCCTCCTTCCCAGCCTGGCTCACCCCATGATGGACCCCCTGACCAAACTTCTCTGCCTCCTTCCCAGCCTGGTTCACCCCATGATGGACACCCTGACCAAACTTCTCTGCCTCCTTCCCAGCCTGGTTCACCCCATGATGGACACCCTGACCAAACTTCTCTGCCTCCTTCCCAGCCTGGTTCACTCCATGATGGATCCCATGGCCAAACTTCTCTGCCTCCTTCCCAGCCTGGCTCACCCCATGATGGACACCCTGACCAAACTTCTCTGCCTCCTTCCCAGCCTGGTTCACCCCATGATGGATCCCATGGCCAAACTTCTCTGCCTCATTCCCAGCCTGGTTCACTCCATGATGGATCCCATGGCCAAACTTCTCTGCCTCATTCCCAGCCTGGTTCACCCCATGATGGATCCCATGGCCAAACTTCTCTGCCTCGTTCCCAGCCTGGTTCACCCCGTGGTGGATCCCATGGCCAAACTTCTCTGCCTCGTTCCCAGCCTGGTTCACCCCATGATGGACCCCCTGACCAAACTTCTCTGCCCCATTCCCAGCCTGCCCAGCAGCATGGTGGACCCCTTGGCCAAACCTCCCTGCTTCACTTCCCGCCTGGTTCACCCCATGATGGACCCCCTGGATCACTTTGTCTGCCTCCTTCCCAACCTGTCCAGCAGCATGGTTGACCCCATGGGCAAACTTCTCTGCCTCCTTTCCTGCTTGTCCGACGCCATTGTTGATCCCATGGGCTACCTTGTCCAAGCCGTTGTTGAGCCCCTGGACGCCTTTGTCCAGTTCCTTGCCGGCCTGGCTTCCCATGTGGCTAAGTCCATTAAAAACTTTCTCCACTTCCCTTCCAGCGTGAGTGATTCCATTATTGATGCCTTCCAGGGCCTTGCCCACCTCTCTCTCTGCATTGCTCAGCCCTCGGTTGATTCCTTCAATGACCTTCTCAATGGGGTCATCATTGGCTGCCCATCCAGGAAGGGCCCCCAATAGCAGTAGGAGGGAGCAGGAGCTGACCAAACTGGCAAGGTGCATGTTGTTGGCAGGGTGGGGAGGATGCAGAGAGGTGCAAGGGAAGCAAAGCTGCTATTTATACTCTAACTCCCTCCCATCTCCACCCCTCATGACTCAATTACCCCTGTGAGGCACTGACTTGGTCCCCAGTCAGGGAGGTATTTCCCAGGGAGCTTTGAGTTGAGCAACAAAGAGGAGGAGGAAGTGAAGGTGAGTCATGAATGGAGAACACTCACGTGGCATCTTTGCTCCTTGCCCAGCTCAGGCCCTCCACCCCAAAGCCCAGATGTCTGCTCTTCCAATCACCTCCTCTTTTCATTCCTCACCCACTATCCAGGCCTCCTCTCTCCCAACCCCACCTTCAATAACCCCCATCTCCAGGACCCAGGCCTGCTTCTCCACTCCTCTCAGGGGATCGAAGGATCCAGTTTCCCCATCAGCAAGAGTCTTGGAAGATGGGGGTGCTCAGCCAGGGGAGGGAGGGCATTCCTGGGGAGTTGAGGGCGTCATCAGACCTTGCTCTTTCTGTTCTCCTTGACTCCCCCCTATGCTTACCACATCCCAGCCCCACAGGTCTTCTTCTCCTTGGTTCTCAGACACACCAGGCTCATTCCTGCCTCATGGTCTTTGCACATGCTATGTGCATGGAAGATAGAACTCACATCTTTACATTGTGGGTTCTTTCTTATTCTGTTCTTGGTTCAAATGTCACCTCAGAAAAACCCTTCCCTGGCCATCCCTCAGTTATACTGGGTGATATCATCCTTTTGTTTTTACAAGCACTTACCACAATCCGAAATTATCTTTTATACCATGTGCCTCACCTATTGGATTGTAAACTTCTGGAGGACAGGGCTTTTGTGTTGGTCACTGCTATATCCCCAATTTTTAGAACATAGCCTGGGGTTCAGTAAATATTTATATATTGAACAAATGGATGGATTAAAAAAAAGGACTCCCAAAAGGTATGCGATGTAAGTGCACATAGTATGATTGCTAAGGGAAGCCCAGGGAAGACCAGTCAAGCCTCAGCCTGAGTCTCAGAGGGTGCTGGAGAGAAGGGTGCCTGGGCCCCCAGAGAAGCCTGGGGCCCCTTGGGGAGGCTTATAGATTTTGGAGCTGGGACACATTCTCATAACAGAACCTTGGCCTCCCGCTTCCCAGCCCTTGGGCGAGGGCAGAGGACCAATTGCCATGAGCTGGGACAGGACGCAGTGTCTCCTGAAAAGCCGGTTGAGGCAGCCACGGGGAGGGGCCTAAGACCTGCGGCAGCAGGAGACTGTCAGCCAGAACCTGGGCTGGAGGCCAGGGGCTCATCCTTCCCTCCTCCCCCTGGGACCTCCTCAGTCCCAACCTAAAGCTCCAAGCATTGACATGGTGGCACGGGTTGGAGGGGAACAGCTGGGAGTCTAGCCTGGGCATGAAGAGGGTCATCAGAAGGAAGGGCAGGTGGTAGCTGGGAGATCTGTGGCAGCATAGCAATCTGGGACTAGCTTAGAGGCTGGCCAAGACCAGAAGGGCAAGAGCCAGTGGGTGGGTAAGTTGGGTGCAGGGGTGCAAGATATTTGGGTTTTGGTGCCAAGGGGAGAGATAGAGAGGGGGTGGAGGTGGGATTGCGGGCGGGCAGGCTGGTGGGAAGGAATGTGTAGGGTGTGAGCTGGTGGGGTGGCAGAGTTATGTGTGTGGGCGCCTGGGTGTGGTGAGAATCTGCACGTGGTTTCAGGCTTTGCTCAAATAAGGGTGACCAGGCCCACTCCCCTTGGAGGACCCACGCTTCCACCCTGGGTCCTGGACACCCAGGCCCAGAGACCCAGGAGCTTCTGCCATTTCTAGGCACTGCCTATAGAGGGTGACTAATCAGGCCGTCTCTCCAAGCTTGAGCTCATTAAATCTGTTTCCCAGTTTCACGCTCCAGGGACAAAGCCAGATCCCTGGGCAACCTCAGGCGTGGCTCTTCTGCCCTTGTCCAGTGCCTAAATGAGGGAGTTTCCCATGCCAGGAGATTGCAGGGTGGGGAAGGGTGGGCGGTGAGCCGCAGAATCCCAGTCCACCCTGAGATGGAGAGGTGGGGTTTCTCCTTTTGAAATGTATTCCCATCTTCTCTTTCCAACCCTCTCTCTGCCCATCCCACCATCTTCCATCAGCCCCAATCCCTGCTGGTCCCATTCCCATTTGCCACTAATTGATTCAGAACTTTGGCATCTGTCCCCGTAAGAGATTGGCCTGGAGTTGTCCCTTGTTTGCTGCCCTCGGCTGGTTTGGGGAATGTGAGCCTGCTGCTTTGCCAGAGCAAGTGGAGGAGATTTCCATGGCCCATCGTCACAGCACTCCCGCAGAGCACTGCAGAGCGCTCCAGGGAAGAGTGCGGGCGGGTCTGTGTGTCCCTGGGGCCTGGGGGCCTCAGAGCGCGCGCCATGCCCAGAGCCTCACCTTGCAGAGCTGCCACCCTACTTCCCTACTCTGGTTGGGATCCGCACCAGTTCCCACTGGCTAGCAGACATTTGTTCCCAATGCTTTTTGGCAAATCCTGCCGATAAAGTCATCTGGATCTGGATCTGAATCAGCCTTGGGGAGAAGAGATCATAGCTCCAATTCTTCTGTTATTTGCCTGCTGAGATTTGCCATTTCTGTTTGAAGCAGGGTTGAGCCTTTATATTTTATAAGAGAAATTTTAATTGCATCTAGCTTCTCATATCTATTATTGTAAAGTTGTACGAAATTGACCCCTTTTCAGTCCTGTTTTTATTTGTGTGAACTTCCACACCCCGCCTCCACCCAACCTCCATCACGTGTGTTAAATTTGTCCCCTTTGTTTAATTAATACCTGCATTTTGGCCTTGGGTCATTGAAATTCCCCATCTGTACACTGGATTTATTTTCAGTTCCACCTCCCTGGACCATCCAAGGAGGAGAGCCTTGCCCTTACCCTGTCCCACTGCAGGTGCTTGGCGAACTGAGTTCCTGTGAAGACTCAGGGAAGGAAGAGATTATGTCATTCTGCCCCTTCTTGCTTCCACACCTCTATCTGGGATGATGACTCCTTCCTGGCCCAAACCCCCACACCCCCTAAATCTTGGTCACAGCTGTGTCAGCCAGCCCTGCAGGTGAAGGCGCGTATCTGTGAATCACAGGTGTGCAAATGAGTGCCCACCCCCAGGGCGTTAGAGGAAAGAGCCACCTGTCCTCTTCTTTCCCAGAAGCTGCTTTGTGCCAGGCAGAGTTCTAGGTGGTGGCGGAAGGCCCCATGGTGAACAACAGGACACAGTGAACAAGTAAATCAGTAACTAGATCATGACAAAGCTACATGAAAAGCCCCGAGGAGAAGAACGGGGTGCAGTGAGGGGATCTGGCTTGGAGGTCACTTAAAGATTGAGAGTCAGAAGGAATGGGAGGCAGTGATATTTACATATGCATTCTGGCACCCGCAGGTGCCAACCCTTCTAACCAATGGGATACAAAAGCGAAGGTAGACCAGCAGTCTGCCCTCCGAGAGTGTACAGTCCATTGGGCAGAAAACGTATAAACAGGATGATTTTGAGAGAGAGACATATGCTATGAGGAAAACAAAAAATATAGAGAGGGTAGCCGTGGAGTAGCTTTGCACACTGGAGCATCTCTCCCGTCAAGCAAAGTCAGAGGAGGCTTCTGGAAGATGAGCGGGTTGAGAGGGTGAGGGCTATGGTGACTGAGGGAGGAGAGAACTTTACATGGGGATTTAGAAGGACCCCTCTTAAAGGGCTGCACCTGAGGGAAACCAGGAGCCGGGAGCAAGGACTGGGCAGGGCTTTCCAGGCAAGAGAAAACAGCTAGGGTAGATAAGTATCAAGAGGAGGGTAAAAGAGCAACACAGAGCCAGGGGGAAGGAAGGTAAGGGGGAGAGAAAAGGGCTTTGAAGCCCAGTGTAAAAAGCTGGATTCTATGCTGGACGCCGGGGGTGGCCTGGGGACCGTGGGGCTCGACATGCGCTCATCACGTGCTTCGCCTCCGCCTCTGTGAAGTCATTGGGCACTGTGACGTCACAGCGAGAAGCTTCTGCCCCACTAGCCCGGGCGCCCCCGCACCGCAGTAACATCGCGGCGGTCCCCAGGCGCCTAGGTCATGAAACCTTAGACCATGTCGAAACGCGACATCGTCCTCACCAATGTCACCGTTGTCCAGCTGCTGCGACAGCCATGCCGGGGTGAGGGAGGCAACGGGGCGGCCTCAGGGAAGGGGAGACAGGGCAGTCGGGAGCCCCTGCGGCGCTCGTGTCCGCCTCGCTGTGTGCAGGAGGGAGCGGGCAGGAGGCCGGCTGCTGCGTCCCTTCCCTCCAGCTCTCCTGCCCCACCCTCCCTACCCCTGCCCTGCCGGTGGAGTGGTTTCTATAGCGATGGTGGCGGGCCAGGAAGAGGGTCCCCACCTGTCTTGGCGCCGCTAGCAAGCGGTGGAAGGGTGGAATCCGGGCCGGAGCCGCGCCTCCCTGCGCGCGTTTCTGGGGATGAACGCTCCGGTCGCCCAGCGCCAAAGGGTCGCTTGGGGGTTGGTGGGCTTTGTCCTCTTGGGCGCTAGCAACCTGCCGGGGCCGCGCCAAGCACTTTGCACGCGTGCGCGCACTGAAGCCTCACAACCCCCCCGGGGAGGCCAGTGTGTTTACTGTCGCCACTCACGGAGCGACCACAGAGGTAAGAGGGCGCAAGTCGCCTCCCCAGGGCTCTCAGCACCGGAATAGCAAAGTTGACACTCAGAGTCCCCTGGCTCGCCCCCACTGGGCAGCCCTACCCATCCAGCCAGAGTTGCACACACACTCCAGCCGGATGAACCCAGGTCGGTCCGCAGGGCAACACGCATTCCCTCGCTGCCTCCGCACTGGCGGGCCGGGCCGGGGTGGGCGGGACGGACGTCAGGGTCAGGGCGGTGGGAAGGACCCCCCAAGAAGCAGCGCCCGCCGGGACAGGTTCTCTGCTGCAGGCTTCGAACCTCCTCCCTTGCTCAGCACTCGCTCTGTGACCTCGGGCCTCGGTTTCCCCTCCATAAAGTAGTTTATAGCGCACGCCTTACAGCGCTCAGTGAGCTGGTGCGCGCAAGGGCTCAGCACATTGCCTAGCCCGTGGCAGCGCCCAGGAAGTGCGAGCGTCATCCTAATTAGGAGAGCGCGCGCCCTTGTCCTTGTTTCACCTACCAGGTGACGCTTCATCACTGAAGCTCCTTCAGGCTCTTCCTTCCTAGTGCAGCAGCTTTCCTCCCACCCAAGCACCCCACCCCTGGAGAGGAGAGGAGGAGAGGAAGCCTGGGGGAAGATGGGAGAGGAGAACCATCCAAATTTTCTTTTGAAAGGTCGAGAGGAGTGGGCTCGGATTCCCACTCAATCCCATGGACAGATCTTCCCCTTTAGTGATTGTGGAAGCAGAACCCCTAGGAATGCAAACATCCTAGGGTCACCAAAACCACAGGGTCATTGCTGCAAATAAACACTCATAATACCTTTAGGAACTGGTATTGCCATAGGAAACCCACAGCGCAGGCTCAGACCACATGGTCTGCAGCAGCCCCTAGAGGTCAGGGGGCCCCACAGGCCAGCTGGCCGGTGGTTTCCAGCCCACCTTCTCCCAGTGCCTTTGACTCTGGTGCCAAGAACAAGGGCCACCTTCCTCTTCCAGTCCCACTCCAACCTCTTCTCACTTCCTTTCCTCACAAATACCCTTAGTAGCAATTTCCTCCCTCTGTTGACGCCAGCATCTACCGGGTGGTGAGATCTGAGTCCTCACAGTAGCCCCCAGGCAGAAGGTCAGATGTGGCCCCAGCAAACAGGCAAGAGAGGTCATTAACTTGCTCAAGACTACACAGCTGGCAGGCGGCTGGGCAGGGCATGAGAGTCAGGCCTGACTCCCAGCTGGAAACCTCTGCCGACCCGACTGCTGCCTCCACATCTGCCCACCTCTCCTCCTTCTCAGCAGCCAGGCTCACACACATATGAGCACGGGGATTTTCAAACGCAGTATAGGAATGGGGGGGGGGGTGCATTTGCAGAGGTGGACGCTGCGTGTGTTTCCAGCCGTTTCACCTCTTATTTCCTACTCTGAGGATAAGAATCATCTGGAGTGCTTTTAGAGCCACGATTGCTGGACCTCTGAGTCAGATTTCCCTGGGAAGAGGTCTACCCTGGGGTTCTTATCATAACAACTTGTGCTCTGCTGAATTGGAGCAATTATCAGATGAGTTTGGGAAACAATCTTTGAAATACTCATGTAAGTGGACTCTTTCCTAGACACTCTGATAAGCATTACATCACCTCCCTTCATCATCAGAGTGACACTCAGAAGTACCATCATCTTCCTTTTACAGAGGAGGAAACTGAGGCACAGACAATATCACCCCAAGTAATTGTTAAAAAGACATGTGCACTGAGTTAGACTCTCCGGGGAAGGGGCCCTGGCATTGGTATTTTAAAGCAAGCCCAGCCCCTGCTCATTGTTTGGATCAGGTATTTGGGGAAACAGCTAGATGGTTAGCTGCCAGGGGCCAGGAGCCAGCAATGGGTTCTGGTTGGTCAAAATGGTTCATTCTCTCCCACCGTGATGGCGCAGCTCATTCCCCCCATCCAACCCCCAACAGTGACCAGAGAACCACCCCCTCCAGAGCCCAAGGTTGAAGCCGAGCCAGAGCCCCAGCCTGAGGCCGAGCCAGAGCCCCAGCCTGAGCCAGAGCCTGAGCCAGTCAAGGAGGAACCCCCACCTCCTCAACCTAAGAAGCCTTCTGTGGTTCAGAAGCTGACAGTGGGCATCAATGGGTAAGTTGGCCCCCGCCCAAGCCATGCCTGAAGTCTTAGGGCCCAGTCTTTCCTCTGGTTGCTGCCTGGGACATTTCCCCATTTCTCACCGTCAGTGTCTTCCTTCTGCCCACCCTTAGGAAACACAGGGGAAAGGGCTCCACCCTCAGAGAGTTCACATTCCAGAGGAAAGACAGCAATGAAAGAAGGAACATGACAGTTCAGTGACGCATGTTGTGAACAGTGTGGAAGTCGGTTACATTGAGACTGGGGAATGCAGCGACAGCCAGATCTGGGCTCAGTGCACTAAGAAGTCGGTGTGTGGAGCAAGCAAGGGAGGAAGGGGAAGGGAGGTGGGAAGCTGGCAGGGGCCTGGCAGCCACGGTAAGCAGTCTGGATCTGGTTTTACTGATTGAGAGCCATAGAGGTGTTCAGGCCAAGTGATACACCCTGACCTGAAGTTCTAGAGGCTCCATCCAGCTACAAGGTCAGGAATGCGAGGGAGCGATGGATGACTAGAGGAAGCAGGAAAAGCAGTTAAGAGCCTGGAGAGGACATCTGGGCAAGAGAGGACAGTGCCCACACTTTGCCTTCTTTCCCCAGACTGAGGAGTCCCACCCAGCCCCCTAGAGCGCACCTCCTCTATCATCCCTTTCTCTCCCATCCCCTCCTCTGCCTGCTGGTGGGTAGGATTCTGAGCACAACCCCACCAGCCTTGTCCCTGGACAGATTCGGACGCATCGGTCGCCTGGTGCTCCGCGCCTGCATGGAGAAGGATGTGAAGGTGGTGGCGGTGAATGATCCGTTCATTGACCCGGAATACATGGTGAGCAGCAGGCAAGGCGGAGACCCGGGAAAGGTGGGACACGGGTGGGGAGGAGAGCTTCCTGGAAGGCTCCCAGATGCCATGTGGAACCTTCACCAAGGTAGGGACTCCCTTGGGATGCTCGCACCTCCACCCTTGCCACCCAAGACTGGGAACCGTCCTGTCCCCCGCAGGTGTACATGTTTAAATATGACTCCACCCATGGTCAGTACAAGGGGAGTGTGGAGTACAGGAATGGAAAGCTGGTGGTAGACAAGCAGGAGATCAGCGTCTTCCAGTGGTAAGCACAGCTGGCTGGCGCCTACCCGTAGCATATTAATACCGGGGCTGTGGGGGGCCTGGAATAGGATTCCAACCTCTCAGTTGGGCTCCAAAACCTCCCAAAATGTGTGTGTGCATGCCTCTGGGTCCTGGGTCAGAGAGGGGTCTCAGAGAAGTCCCTGACCCCTAAAATGGTTAAAAAGCACTAATCTAGAAAGGTGTCCCACTCTACTCAAAATACTTTTTATTTAACACACATCTACATGTTTCCTCACAGGCGTGTCAGCTCAGTAAGTATAACACTCAACTTCTGATTCTCCTTCAACCCCCAAACCTAGTCACCTCCCTCCCCAGGAAATGGCACGGCCATCTAGCCAACCCTTTCCACTCGGTTCCTGCTCAGCAGCCACAGAGGTCTTTTACAAACGTCAAAGGACCCGGTAATTCCCGCACTCAAACCCTCCAATGGCTTCCCATCCCCCCATGAATAAAATCCCAGCTCCTACGGGAGGGCCCCAACACTATGCACTGCCCCACTGCCTTTTCTCATCATCCCAACTGCTCCAGCTGTCCACAGAACCATATGCTGTCTTTTTTTTTTTTTTAAGATTTTATTTGTTTATTTGATAGACAGAGATCACAAGTAGTCAGAGACGCAGGCAGAGAGAGAGGAGGAAGCAGGTTCCCCGCTGAGCAGAGAGCACGATGCAGGGCTCCATCCCAGAACCCTGACACCATAACCTGAGCCAAAGGCAGAGCCTTTAACCCACTGAGCCACCCAGGTGCTCCCATACCCTGTCTTTCTACTGTGAATTAGCAGCCTCCGTGGGCCGCTCCAAGGCATGAGATTTTCCCTTTGCTCTGGCTTCGTGCACCGGCCCTGGGGTGCAGCCTCTCCCAGCCTCGGGGCTTGTACCTGTGGGTAGGAGAGCTTGTGCTGAGGTGCTCGGCCTCTGGGTGTGGGAGTAGGAGGGTGGGTGGAGGTGGGGACTGGAGACTTGGTGCCAATGAGAAGCTGCCTGACCCAACTTTGAAATCTTAACACCAAACACAGTTCCAGCAGAGGAGTCGCTGTCCAGCCATCCGGTGTCCTTTCCTTACTCGGCCTGGCACTGCTGCCATGCAGGGCACTCTCCCTGTCTTCCTGGTCCCCACACAGCTGTCCCCTCAACAGCACCAGGTGCTGCCCTCTCTGGTGACTCCAGCAGCGTTTCCCATCTGCTCCACTCCACCCCTAGGCCGTGTTCTCTGGGCACTTGGCACAAGGCAGGTTGCTTGCATACTTTACTCCCACCTCACCCCTTCCTATTTGGGTGACTTTGGGCAAGAGATTGAACTTGCCCTAGCCTGTTTCATAGGGCATCTGATGGGCATGATGATCATAGCCCCCAGAGCGGGAGCGGGGAGCACAGTCGGAGGTAAAAGGTGTGTGGGGACACCAGGAAGGGCATCTCCCCGCAAAGCCACAGCTTCATCGTTGGAGGGCCCCCGCTTGCTTCACGTCTCCATCACAGACACAGGCCGTGACTCTGAGTAGACTCTGTACTTCCTTAAGAATGAATGAACACAATCTTCAAACCAGCCAGCCCTCTGGGCAGAAGGGCAGGGCCCAGGACAATCTAGACAAGGGGCCGGGGTCTTCTGGGGCTCCAGCTTCTCCCCTTCTCCCTGCCCTGGGGCTGGCTGGCTCTGAGAAATGCCAGGATTGGTACTTACTCCCCAGGTCACCAGGGTTCACGGGGTCAATACAGGTAAGAGCACTTAAAACATGAGCACGTGGCAGGTAATCAATAAACGTGTAGAATGGTTAACAAAACCCACATTGATTGAACCCCGCCAGGCTCAGTGGTGTAGAGTGGTCTAGAGGACAAGACAGATGTTAACAAATCATCACAGAAGAAAACACCACCGTTGGGATAAGCCCTGTGAGGGGGAGAAACCAGTATATGGTTTCTTTATTCATCGCTTGTTGGCTAAAGCCAACTAGTAGATGTTTAATGTTTCAAATATAAACATTTGATATCAAGTAGAAATGTGATCTTCTCAAACAGGAAACAAAATCTTTTCTTTTTTTTAATATTTGAGAGAGAGAAAGAGAGCAGGAGGTAGGGAGAAAGAAATCCAAGTAGACTCTAGGCTGAGAGGGAGCCCGACACAGGGTTCCATCCATGATCCCGAGATCTGAGATCCCAACCAAGAATTGACCACCCAGGGGGCCCTCCTTTCCCTTTCTAATGTAAACCACTAGCCACTGCTGGCCCCGGGGCTGCCTCAGGCTTCAGTCCTCCCCCCCAACCCCGGAGCTGCTCTCTGGGATGCAGTGTGTCTTCAGAGAGCTACCCAGCCTCTGGCAGCGGGAGCCATGTGGTAAGGAGGGGCCATGGGGAGGTTGCCAGGGCCCGGTATCAGAAGCAGCCAGCCGGCCTCACCTTCCTGGGGTGCATTCTGGGCAGCACAGGAGGAATGGGCCTGAGCTGGCTGGGAGCAGTCCGGATGGTTCCCCCTGAGGAGTCAAGAAAACTGGCCTGCAAGGCGGAGTCAGTGATGGAAGGGGAGCCCAGCAGGGTGGACCGCATCCGGACAGTGAGGATGTTGGGCTTGGGAAGAGATGGTTGCAGGCCAGGCAGGAAGGCGTCCGGCACAGCAAAGGCCTCTGGCACAGTGAAGGCCACAACTGCAAAGGCCAGGGCATGCAGAAAGAGACTGACTTGGGCGCCGCCACCCCTCCACAGCATGCAGCCCCGAGACATTCCCTGGAAGTCCGTCGGGAACCCCTTTGTGGTGGAGTCCACAGGCGTGTACCTGTCCTTAGAGGAAGCTTCAGTAAGTGGGGGACAGGTGCCTAGGGCTGGGCAGTGGGAGGGGGCGTGGAGGTGGTGCTCAAAGGGCCCCCCCTGACACCTGTGCTGCTCCTCTAGGACCACATCGAGGCAGGTGCCACACGTGTGGTCATCTCTGCGCCCTCACCCAATGCGCCCACATTTGTCATGGGGGTAAATGAGAAGGACTATGATCCTGGCTCCATGAAAGTTGTCAGGTAACAGGCAGCCAACATTCTCAAGAGCGTGGTCGGCACCCAGAGGACATGCCAGCCTCACCCTCCTCACCCCCACCCACAGTAGACCCCTAGGGCTGTCTTCACACCTCCCTTCCCAAAGCCTTAATGCCTGGCTGTTAGAACAGCAGGACTCCTGGAGAACATGCCTGGGGAGCTTCCCAAACCATACCTCTGGGCACCCCCATTGACCCCTCTCATCTCTATCCTGACTTTCACAAAACCAGGCCCCTGTGCATCAGCCAGGAGGGAGGGGAAGGTGCCGGGCTAGCTCTGTGACTCCCCTCACGGTGCTCTCTCACACCCGTGCCCTTTCAGCAATGCCTCCTGCACCACCAACTGCCTGGCCCCCCTTGCCAAGGTCATCCATGAGCAATTCGGGATCGTGGAAGGGCTGATGGTGAGTTGGGGAGAGGGCCTGAGGCAGGAGGGGTGGCAGAAAAACTCTTACCTCTTCTTCCCAGTATTGCTTAGTGTGGGGGGTGAACAGGGAGAGATAGTTTTGGTTGGAAGTGGTGAAGTCTCTTAAAACATCGGGCAACTTGGGACGCCTGGGTGGCTCAGTTGGTTAAGCAGCTGCCTTCAGCTCGGGTCATGATCCCAGCGTCCTGGGATCGAGTCCCACATCCGGCTCCTTGCTCGGCAGGGAGCCTGCTTCTCCCTCTGCCTCCCTCTGCCAGTGCTCACTCTCTCTCTCTCTCTGACAAATAAATAAATAAAATCTTTAAAAAAAAAAAAAAAAAAAAACACTGGGTAACTTGCAGACAAGTCTGGACCCTGGCCTGCACATGGTCCCCTTGTGGTCTGTGGGGATGGTCCCACCAGCCTCCACACCTGGGTCACCACCTCAGGCCTGAGAAAAAGAGGCAGGGGAGCTTAGGAGGAAGGGCTCACCTCAGCCTTCTTCTTCCCCAAGACCACAGTTCATTCCTACACTGCCACCCAGAAGACGGTGGACGGGCCATCAAAGAAGTCCTGGCGAGATGGGCGGGGTGCCCATCAGAACATCATCCCAGCCTCCACAGGGGCTGCCAAGGCTGTTGGAAAAGTCATCCCAGACCTCAAAGGGTATGAGGGCAGAAAGCTGCAATCAGGGTTGGGGATACACCCCAGGAGGACTGGACTGGCTCCCAATCCCTGAAGTGTCTGTTGAGGGGAAAGTAGAGACGATGTGGGATGGATGGAAAGATCCTGGGTTGACTCCCATCTCTAATGTGGGATTCTCCAGGAAGCTGACAGGAATGGCGTTCCGAGTGCCAACCCCAGATGTATCTGTAGTGGACCTGACTTGCCGCCTGGCCCAGCCTACCTCGTATGAGGCCATCAAAGACGCCATAAAAGCAGCAGCCAAGGGGCCTATGGTGGGCATCCTCGCCTACACTGAGGATGAGGTAGGGGCTGAGGAGAGGGACCCTGGGAGGAGCCCTCTGGGGAGAAAATGTGATTTTCCACTTGCCAAAGAGCTGTTACAATGTATCAAGACAGGGACTGTAGGGCTGGGAAGGTCTGCTCTTGCTGCCTCAGGGTCTTTGCACTTGCTGTTGCTTTGGACTAGGTAGCTTTTCTTCCAGGTGGCCACATAGTCTGCCCTCACCTTCCCTGTCCTCAGTAAGATAGTCTCTTTCTGGCCCTTTCCCTTACCTAAAATTTCATTTTATAGTCACTGTTGGCCCTGCTAGCAAGTGCACAAGAAAGCAGGGACTTTGGGACTCCATGGCTCTAGCCATCGTCCCAGGGCCGGCCACCCCAGCAGGTGCTCAATGTGAGCTTAGTGAACAAGACAGTGGCTCCTCTTTTTCAACACTTGTTCAGGGCAGGCCATGGCCAGGGGCCTTCCCTGTGAAGAAAGGATGTCACCGTGCATTTGCTGGTAGCCGTGCCCTCCCTGGACCTCCTACAGCTCCCCTCTCACACAGCCACCAGGATCTCTGGTTTTAAGGTTTTTAAGGAAAGCAGATCACATCCTCCCACAGCTGACAACTTTCCTCTGGGGCCTTACACTACATCACTAGGGCCAAACCCTCAGGGCCTCTGTGCTGTAGCTCCTTCCACCTCAGCCACTGCGGAGGGCCTGAGGTGACTAGATCCTCCTAGATATCCAGACCCAGCCTCCCCGTGTGCCCTCAGAGAGGGCCTCTATCCTGGCCCCCTATAATGGTGAAGGCCTGCATCACTGCCAGAAGTGATGTGTACTGGTGCAGCATCAAGGGGTCTGTGGTCTTCGTCCTCTGGCTGCAGACAAAGCCTCTGCGTGCCTTCCTCTCGCCGTCCCCAGAACCTGGGCACAACAGGGCTCCACCAGATTTTGTAGGTGAAGGGATGGCCCATGTAACTAAGAGTCAGAGCCTGGGCTCCTGGAAGGCCTTGCTCCACGACCCACACTTATCTTTGAAATTCGGACGCCCAGGTCGTTTCCACGGACTTTGTGGGCAACACCCACTCGTCCATCTTCGACGCTAAGGCTGGCATCGCGCTCAACGACAACTTTGTGAAGCTAATTTCCTGGTGAGGGGAAAGGAATCCCCGGGCGTGGGGGGCGGACCAGGAGCGGTCGGGAGGGATGACCAACCCGCCGCCTCCCTCCCCAGGTACGACAACGAATACGGGTACAGCCACCGGGTGGTGGATCTCCTCCGCTATATGTTCAGCCGCAACAAGTGAAGCAGGATGGTCCTTCCTCCGCTTCCCCGGGTTCCGGGCCCTGGAACCCTTACCTCCCGTTCCCGCTCTCGCCTCCCTGGGGAAAGGAGGGCGCCCCGCTGTAGAAATAAAAACACAGAGTGTCACAGGCGCACCCCTGTCTCTGCGCGGGTCACTACGGGGTCACGGCACGCCCGGCACTTAACCGCGCTCTACCTGCGCCCGCCAGCCACCGCGCCCCACCTCGGAGCCTAGCTCCGCGCGGGCGCACTGGGGCTCCTCAGGCTCCGGGGGCCGGCCGCGGGCCGTGACGTCAGTGCGCCGCGCCACCGGCCTCGGGTTCCCAGAAGGCCGCGCGGGTCGCGGCGGAGGCAGGTGGGCGGCGGGCCCGGGCACGGGCGCCAGGCAGGCCGAGGCAGAGACCCGCGCTCCGGCGGGCCCGGGCGGCCGGCGCCATGACCCTGTTCCACTTCGGGAACTGCTTCGCCCTGGCGTACTTCCCCTACTTCATCACCTACAAATGCAGCGGCCTGTGAGTGCGGGGCGTCCGCGGGCGGGAGGGCGCGGGCCCGGGCTAAGCCTCACCGCCCGCTCCTGCAGGTCTGAGTACAACGCCTTCTGGAAGTGCGTGCAGGCCGGGGTCACCTACCTCTTCGTGCAGCTGTGCAAGGTGAGGACGCCTGGGTACCCCCGAAAATACCCTGGAAGACGTGCTCCGGAAGGGGTGGAACTGGGGAGAGGTCCCCGAGCAACTTTTGTATAGCATCTTAGTAAAATGGAGAAAACTCAGTTGAGTGAGGGTCCACTCGGTGCTGCTGACACTGCTGGGCTGTGCCCGAGCCCTGGCACCTGCATGCCTTACCCGATGGCCTGGGATCACCACAGAACCCAAACTTGAGACCCCTATCCTCTGTCTCCCTGATCCTATAATCTCGTCCCCCCTTCTGATGGTCTCTCTCCACAAGGGTCCCCTAAACCTCAGAGCCTTACCCTCCACATCCACACTGATTTCCTACATATTCCACTTGGTTTATTCTCTTCCCCTGCAGTGATCTCTCTGTTTCCTGTTCTCAGATGCTGTTCCTGGCCACTTTTTTCCCCACCTGGGAAGGCGGCATCTATGACTTCATTGGGGTGAGTGGGGCAAGGGAGGGGGAGGGAGTACAGGAGTGGGGCCCCCTGGCACCTGTGCTCACTCAAACCTCAACCTGACCCACAGGAGTTCATGAAGGCCAGCGTGGATGTGGCAGACCTGATAGGCCTAAACCTTGTCATGTCCCGGAATGCAGGCAAGGGGGAGTACAAGATCATGGTTGCTGCCCTGGGCTGGGCCACCGCCGAGCTCATTATGTCCCGGTGTGTGCAGCATCCTGGAGCCCAGAATCCTGAGAAAAGAGACCTGGGTTCTAGGGAGGTGCTGGAGGGCGGGGGCTCAGATTCTGAGTGTGTTTGGATCTAAGGGTGTTTGGATGCTGGAGAATCCCTCCCTTTGCCTTCCTCAGCTGCATCCCCCTCTGGGTTGGAGCCCGGGGCATTGAGTTTGATTGGAAGTACATCCAGATGAGCATTGACTCCAACATCAGTCTGGTACGAAGTCTCACTCTCCCACACACCTCCTTGCCAGTGGCTGTGCTCTCCCTCAAGGCCTGGCCCTGACTTCCTGCCTCCCTGCAGGTCCATTATATCGTTGCATCTGCCCAGGTCTGGATGATAACACGCTATGACCTCTACCACACTTTTCGGCCCGCGGTACTCCTACTGATGTTCCTTAGCGTCTACAAGGCCTTTGTCATGGAGTGAGCTGCATGGGGTTTGAGGTTGGGTGCCAGTGGGGGTGGATTATCTGTTCTCCTCTCATGATGATGTTTCCCCACAGGACCTTCGTCCACCTCTGTTCCCTGGGCAGCTGGACAGCACTGCTGGCCCGGGCAGTAGTGACAGGGCTGCTGGCCCTCAGCACCCTGGCCCTCTATGTCGCCGTTGTCAACGTGCACTCCTAGGCTTGGTGCCCCAGGCATTCACATACCCTTTCTCTGCCTCCAGGTTTCAGTGAAGTAAACAGTATTTGGAACATTGTTTCTGCCTTCATCTCTGTCTCTAGAACGATCTACCAGTACCACGCACATTGGGTTCTAGAGGCCCTTGTTCTGGCTTTGAAGCCAGGTAGACAGGCTGGAAACTGGCCAACACTGGTTGGTTCTGTGTTCTGCAGTGGTTCCCCAGCTCCTTGTTTTCCCCGGATAGAAGGGGTTAGAGTAGAGGGATCATCTTTGAGCTGCTGCAGAGACCAGGGCTCTGGGGCAACAGGTGATATAAGGGAGCCAGAATCCAGGAATACAGTTCTTGGAGGCTTTTCCTGTCAGCCTTAATGTGGCCCTTCCCTGGCTGCTTTCCTCTGGGGCTCTCAGTCCTGCTCTCCTCTTCTGACCCACCCTTCATATGGCAGCCAAAGAGATCTGTCTGAAATCCCAGTTTTATTAGTGACCCTCCTTGTCTACAACCATCTGAGACCCCCCATTGCACACTGAACAGTCCAGCCACCTGCACACTCGGGTTCGCTTTTGAGAGCAGACATCCGTGATTCCGAGCTCTTCCATGCTTTGGGTCTGTAGCCCTCCCATCCAGTCCTGGCTGGAGTCTCCTCAGGGTGGGGTACGGACACCATTGCGGCCGACTAGCACGGTAGCTGAGCCCACCAACTTGGATATTGTCCCAAATGTTGCCCTCCCTACCTCTTGTTTCACAAACTCTTTGGGAGCTTCTCAGGTGCAATCAGAAACTGCCCCCATTAGGCAGAGGGCAGAGAGGAGAAAGGCAGCCACTCCAGGTTGGTAGGTGGCGGGTTTAAGAAGCAAGGGAACTTTTCAAGGCTTTTCTTTGGGTTGCAAGACACCTAGATCTCTGCACCCACCTTCCAAATTTTAAAAGTTTAGATCGGGGCCTTAACTGGGTTCAGTCATACACACCATCTAATACTGCATCGCTATCTCAAGGCCATGTCCAGCATCTGGGAGGGGCAGGAGAATGCACATTCCCAGGACTAAGGGGGTGAGGAGCCTCCCAGCTCAGGTCAACCTGTCACGTTCACAGGCTCTCCAGCTCCAGTATCACCCCAGCCTTTCCCCAGTGGAGCCAGCTGCCTGCCCCATTCCCTCCCCCTCCATGAGGGACATGGGTCAGAAGCAGGGCTTTGAATGTCATGTTTATGACCACCCAGGAAGGAGCGCCCCAGCCCTGATGGATCTCCCAAGGCACCTGCAATAGGGCCAGTGCCCGCTCCCTCCGTCCCTCTGGCTGGCAGGTCCTGCCACACTGTTGCTTAATCCTGGGCTAGGAAGGCACGGAGCACAGCTGTGCTGTGAGTCTTGGTGTGTTCAGAGAGCGTGTTTGCCCTCAGGTGGGGCAGCCACCACTTAGCCCTGCACCCTTATTCTTGTGTCCCAGAGAAGCAGTCCACAGGAGTCCTGGGGGAGGGGTGGGGAGGCGAGCGATTGAATGGTCATGGAGAATACGGGCACTCCCCCAGTCCAGTGGGGTGGACCTGTGATAGGATTGCGCTCCCACACCTCCATCCCATCCCCTGCCTAGCCTCGGACCAGTATAGGGACAAGTGAAGGTTGCAGAAATGATTTCAACTCTTTGCTGAGCAGGGACTCTGATCCGGAGCCCCTGTTGTTGGCTGTGTGCAATAATCCCAGTTTATGTGGGGAGACCAGAGCGGCCAGGGCTGAAGTGGGGGGAGCAAAGGCCATATCAGCGCTGGGCTGGGGGTAGGAGGAGTTCCCTGGAAAAGGAGATGGGAGCTGAGACCTGATGAGCTTTGGGGGCAGGAGGAAAATCCTGGTAGTGGATCCTGTGTAAAGGCCTTGAGGTCAGAGAGCAGGCCTGGCTTTTCCGGTGAAACAAGAATTGGCTAGAATAAGATCGAGGTGGCTTGTGAGCTCACTGTGAACGCTGTCACCCCAGGCAAAGGAATGGGAATTCATTCCCCCAAGGAAGGTGCCGAGTGTCCCTACTCTGCACGAGGCTGTGTTTAGGAACTGAGCTGCAGCTCTGAGCAAACAGCTCCTGAGCTGGAGGACTGTGGGAGACGAAAGGAGATCAGGAAAGACACTTGGACAGGCGCTGGCACCAAATGAAAGCCTGGTTCGTGTGAGCAGGTTTATTACTACGACGCAGCACAAGTGTGTGTGTGTGAAGAGCCCCAGGCAGGGAGCTCCCACCCTCTGCCCACCCCGCCAGAGCACCGGGCCCGGGACGGCTCTGCCAGGTGGTGCAGGGTGCTCTCTGTGGATGGGGAAAGGGAGTGGGACGGTCTCTCCAAGGTTGGGGTGCTGTGGGCCATGGGAGCAGACACAGGTGGTGCTGGGGCTCTTGATCGCTTAGATGTTTGGGTGGCTGCCCAGAGGGTCCCCCCACCTCTGCTGTCGGGGGTGCAAGGGTGGCTTGAACGCGGCAGTCCCTCTAATAGTACAGCTCCTGATCCCACCAGCCTGGGAGAGAGAGAGAGAGAGGACTCAGGGCTGCGAGACGTGGGTCAGAGGCACCAAGGGCTAAGAGGTATGGATGAATGGAGAGTCAAGGGCTTGGAGGTCAAAGGTTAAGGGCAGCTGTTCTGAGGCTCTCCCAGCACCCCCAGCCCCAGGCCCTTGGTCTCCACACTCACTTCCTGGGCAACAGCGAACTCCCAATTTCCGAAGCTCATCATAGACGAAGATGAGGAGGCCAAAGGGCATGGGGACCAGCCACCACTGGTACCTGAAGGTCCAGGCGAGATGACAAGGTGAAGGCTACGCTCAAGTCTGTGTCCCTGTGCCCATCCCCCTACTCGCAGCTCCCAGCCCCTCACCGGATGGGCATGAAGTTGAAGATGTTGGGCATTCCGGGGCAGTAGCAGAGGAAGCAGCCGATGCAGACCTGGAACACGATGGCGATCACCAGGATCTTGTTCCTGTGGGCGGGTGGGGTGGGACAGGCTCAGCCCGGGGGTTCAGGACAAGAACAGGCTGCAAGGAGCGGGGACCACATGTCATCAGCAGCAGGGAAAGTAGGGAGATGCTTCAACAGTGGACTCGGGTCCTGTCCCATCTCCCCCTTGGTGAATAAAAACGGAGGGGCCGGGAGCTGCGGAGGCAGGTGGTGGGAGCTGGAGCAGGGCTGGGATAGAAGTGCCGGGGCGGGGGTGGGCCAGCTGGGGACACCTGAAGAAGCCCTGCTGGAAGGCGGAGAGACGGCGCGTCTTGCGGATGAGGACATCAGCTATCTGGCACATCTCGATGCTGATGAAGAACACGGTGTAACAGGTGTACTGCTGGTACAGGCGCTGCCCGAACGTCTGCAGCCAGAGGGGAGCAGAAACAGCCTGAGCTGGGATGGAGACGGCCTGTGGCCATAAAGCCCTCCCATCAGAGGCTGGTGTAGGGGAGAGGAGGGAGACGATGTTTCTCCCAGGTTTGCCGGACCCTGGAAGTTGGTGGGCGGAGGGGGGAGGGTGGCTGGAGATCGTGACCTTGCAGAGATTAAACATCACACCTGGGCACATGGGAGCTCAGGCCAGTCACTCTCACAATGAAGAAGCACTACAGCCTTTCCCGCACACGGGAAGGCACCTGGGAAAATAGAGTCAGACTCCTATGGCGGAATTTGCAAAGTCCAGTGACTCTGATGCCCAGGCAGATGGCCAAAATGAGTGATGGGGCCAGAAGGGCCTTTGGGGAACAGGACGCATGCCCCATTTAAAAAGAGCAACCACTACTCTGACCATTTCTTCAATGTAACTGTTTAGAATACCAGCTAATTGTGAGGAACACACACTATGCTTCAGGCCCCACGTGTTACACATGGATTACCGCACTGAATCCCCCCCCCCCGCAAAATCCTACAAGGAAGATCCGGGGGGGGGGGGCAGACTACAGTTTCCTCAGCATTCTTGGAAGGGCTAGCTAAAACAGCCATCCAGGCCCCATGCCCAGAGGTCTGCGGTGGGAGCTGAGGATTTGCCTTTCAAACAAGTTCCCAGGTGATGCTGTTGCTGCTGGTGTGAGGACCGCACTGCGAGGTCACGGAGGCAGAGAGCATCTCCACTTACAGATGGGAAAACCAAGGCACAGAGAGGCAGAGCAACTTGCCCAGGGTCACACAGCTGGTGAAGAATGCTGGCAGGCCATGAATCCAGGCAGCCTGGCTCCCAAGGTCCGCATTCCCAACTGTGATCGTCAATGTTTAAGGGGAACATCCTGAACTGTCACAGCACAGGGCAAACTAACAACCCCTGCTAGCCAGATCTCGACTCTCCGGGCTCCAAACCTTCATTAAAGGCGGCCATGCAGGCGAATACTCTGTAAGTGATGCCGCAGTCACAGTGACAGCATCAGGATGCTATCCATCCCAGAGATGACAGGCCACTGCCAGGCGAGGGGCTGCTGTGACCATCAGCAGCAGGAGGGCAGAGCTCAAGGCAGTGGTAGGAGAGGCCCCAGGAACCCACACAGAGTCTGGGTACCTGGGATGCCCCAGCTGAGCTCCGTCACGAGTGGACAACTGGAAATGAGGGAGCCATGGGACGGGGATGAGGGGCTGGGGCTCACCCACTCCTGGCCGTAGCTGTCCTGCAGATCTTGTAGGTGGTGGTTCTCCCAGTATGGTCGCAGCCCCACACACAGCAGTGGGAACCAGCCCTCCTGGGCCATGGCCGTGAAGTAGTCAGTGAAGCCAGCAAATGACTGGATGGCACCTGAGGGGCAGGAGAAGTGACATGGGGAGACAGAGATGGAGACCCAGACAGGGACATGGAAAGACAGGGACACAGATGCCACAGAGAGAGGGTCAAGGACACAGGATCACAGACAGACAGTGCCAGACACAGAGAGACACAGAGACAAGGATCCCAAGAGTGATCAACAGGGGATGGAAGAGACAAGGCAGAGAGAGACAGAGAAGGGACATGGGGATCACAGCAGACAGACTCAGGAAACAACAGGGAACCAGGATTGAATGCCAACCCCATGATCCAGAACAAGCCACAGCTCTGGTTAGAGACTCCAGGGCAGGTGAGAAGCCCTGTAGGAAACCCGAGGGTCCCTGGCCCCACGGACACTCACCAATCTGGAAGTAGGAGTAGGCAGCCAGGGGCTCGTTGACCAGCCGGTCGCGCTTTGGGTTCCGGGGACGAAGATGCATGATGTCACTCTCTGCCTTCTCATATGCCAGGGACACGGATGGGAACTGGCCAGGAGCGGAAAGTGTTGGGATTATGGGTTTGCCCATCCCCTATGTGTCCAAGTGCCCTCCACCAGGGCAACCTCCCATCCCAGTGGAGAGAGACAGGACTGAGCTTGGGAAGCAGGTGGCCGTGCAGGCACACCTGCCCAGACAGCACAGACCAGCTGGCCCCCAACAATTCCATGTTGCCATGTCCCTCCACAGCTTTGTCCACATCTGACCAGCTGTCCATCTCCATCAGAACATCTGCCACTACCCACCCCTTCCTCCCCTACTGTTTTTTTGTCCTTGTCTCTTGTCTCTTTCTCTGTGACTGTCTCTGCTTTTGTATCCGTGTGTCCTGTCTCTCCCCGTCACTCTCTCTGCATCTCTTCCATCTCTGTGCTCCCCCACACTGTCCTCCCCACCCCCACCCCATCTATCCATCACAGAAGAGTGGCCACAGTGTGGCCTGGTCAAGAGCAGAGGCCCTGGGGCCCCAGACTGCCTGGGCTCCAACCCCAGCGTGCAACTTATTTGCTGTGGGACCAGCCGCTCAACCTGTCTGTGCCTCATTTCGCTCGTTGGTAAAATGGTGATGACAAATAAATAAAGCTGCTCCATAGAGTGTTTCTGAGGACAAAATTAAGGAAATTAATGCCAGCCTGGCCCAGAGAAGACACTAGGTGAATGCTGCTGAGTAAGAAAGTCAACATGGCCACGTCCCCGGCTGCATTCATGCCTGTATCTATCGTTCTCTGTCTGTCTGTCTGCCCTGGGGCCTGACAGCATCTGTCCACGGCTGTTGAAGGATGTCTGCTGTGATCCAAGTGTCACCAGAGATATGTGTGTGTGTGTGTCTGAGGGTCCTTATCTGAGTCCATAGGTCGGTCTGTGCTGACCTGAGTGTCCACCTGCGCGTCCATGTCTGTAATTTTGTCTGGGACCACCCGCCGGCCTGCCTGCATGTCCCCGTCTGGCTGCCTTTGCACACTGCGTCCAAGGGCGTCGTCCATGACGTCTGTGGGCAGTCAGGGGTCCGTGGGCCCCAAGCAGGGTTGGGGGGTCGGGAGACTCACGATGTCGGTGCAGAGTTCTATGAAGAGGATGGTGATGCAGCCAAGGGGCAGGGGCACGCTGACGGTGATGTAGATGAGGTACGGGGTCAGCTCAGGGATGTTCTTGGTCAGTGTGTAGGCGATAGACTTTTTCAGGTTATCAAAGATCAGTCGGCCTTTGCAGGGGGGTTGGGGGAAAGAGCGGGCACCTCAGCCTCCTCGCCACCCACCGCCTCCTGCGCCCACGTCGCCTCCCCTTGGCCCCCATCTCCACCCTGGCACAGACCCTGCTCCACGCCCGTCACAATGGAGGCAAAGTTGTCATCCAGCAGGATCATGTCTGCTGCATTTTTGGCAGCATCCGAGCCAGCAATGCCCATGGCCACGCCGATGTCAGCCTTCTTCAGGGCTGGGGAGTCATTCACACCATCCCCTGTCACAGCCACAATGGCACCCTGTGGGGCGGGGGCGGGGAGTCAGGGAGAGGCCCATGGAGGGCCAGCCGAGCCCACTGGGCTGCCTCCCTCTGCAGAGCCGTACCAGGCGCTGGCAGCTCTCCACGATCACCAGCTTCTGCTGGGGACTGGTACGAGCAAACACCATCTCGGGGTGAGTGCGCAGTGCCTCGACCAGCTCTGACGGGTCCATGTCCTTCAGCTGCATGCCATTGATGACGCAGGCACGGGCATCCCTGGGAAAGGGGGGTATCACCAGAGTCACCATCTACGCGGGCTGTGGGAAGAACCACGGGGAGGGCAGCAGCGTCCTTACTTCTTATTAACTTGGTCCACAGGCACACGGAGGCGGGCAGCGATGTCCTCCACAGTCTCGCTTCCTTCCGAAATGATACCCACACTGGCCGCGATGGCCTTGGCTGTGATGGGGTGGTCACCCGTCACCATGATCACCTGTTGGGGAGGGGACCATCAGACCCCTGATGCCTTCAGTGCAGCCCACTCCCATCCCTCCCTGGCGGACCTCTACTGATGACCCATTCACTCATTCAACCACTGAAAGTCAGGGACAAAAGAGACGAAAATCTCTGTTCTTGTGGAGCTGACCCTCTTGTGCGGGAGACAGAAGAGACACAAATTAAGGGGACAAATGATACAGCATGTTAGGAGAGGAGGAAAGGAAGCTGAGTAAAGGAGATGGTCAATGTTGGGTGGAGAAAGTGGTGTCAATTTTCAGTATGTCCAGGGAAAGCCTCATTGAGAAGGTGACAACTGAGCGGAGGTATGAAAGAGGTGAGAGATTTGGCCACATGACAAATGGAGGGAAGAGTGTTCCTGGCAACAGGAACAGCCAAGGTGAAGGCCTGGGGTGTGAACATGAGTGAACTGTTGGAGCAACAACGGGGAGGCCAGCACACTGGAGAGCAGTAAATGAGAGGTGGGGGGGCTAAGGAATCAGCTTAGAAAGGTAACAGGACCCAACCCTTATAGGGCTTAGAGACCATGGGGAGGACGTGGGGGGTGTTTGCCCAATCTTGGCTCCCCAACTCTTGATTTGTCTATCAGGGACCACCCCCTTCCCCCAGGGTTAAAGGTCAGTCTCTGGCCAAGAATGGGCAAGTAAGCCCAGAGCTGGTCAACTAAGGTATCCCCATCCTCCCAGCCACAGTGACTGGGTTCAGAAAGGAACCCGGGCACCAATCTGGGACAACAGCAGAAGAGGTGCTCTTTTCTGTAGAGTGGCTAAATAGGTGGGATATAGGTTGGAGCTTCTGGGGGATGATCATCTTTCTCCACCCAAATGAAGGAACTACTTGAGAATAAAGCCACCAGAGAGAAAAGGAGAACCGAGACATGGAGAAAGGCAAATTCCTAATGACACTCAACTCCTAGATCCAGCTATACCTGAAGCTTCAGTCCCCAGAACTTTTCAGTTTTGTGAATCAGTATATCCCTTTTTTGGTTCAAACGACTTTCAGGGAGTTCTCTGTCACAGGGTTCCTTGCCCCCAGATACTGTCATTATCTGTTCTCACCCCTGCCCCCTCCTTTCCCTGGTTGCATACCCGGATGCCTGCCGTGCGACACTTGAGCACCGCGTCAGGGACGGTGGCCCGGGGCGGGTCTATCATGGATACAAGTCCTGCAAAGCACAGGCCACTACTTGGAAAGTTCATTGCCTCCACGTCGAAGGCATAGCCAGGCGGGTAGTCCTTCTCACTCAGGTACAGCTGGCAGAAGCCTGACCAGAAAACAGGGAAGTCAAAGAGAAGTCCTGGGCAGACACTTGCCTAGCATGGCCAGGTGATGGGCAGAATCACCAGGCCCCTCACACCAAGCACCTACAGATACCTGACCCTGTCCTGAATCCTTCACATGATCAGTCTGTCCTCACCACCAGCCAGGGAGGCTATTAGCATGCTCATGTTGCAGATAGGGAAACTGAGGTCTAGAGAGGGAACAATCCTTGCCAGCGGTCCCACAGCAAGTAAGATGAAAGATCCAGAACTGAACCACATGTTTGCGCCTCCCAGGGTCGAGGCAGTGGTTAGGGAAGTTTAGCAGTCCGGACAAAATGTTCAGGGAGGTCAGAGGTCAGGACAAGGACTGGAGAGGAATGAAGGGTCAAGAGGAGGACATTGAAAGGTGGAAGTAAAAGTGATGACAGGTCAAAGCTGGGGCAAGAGCTGGGAAAAATCAAGGGATATCAGGTCAGGATAAGGAAGGTCCCAGGGAAAGGACAGGTGGGGAGGGCCTGGGTCAAGGTAGAAATTGAGGATGGGAAAGGGTCAGCCCTGAAACAGGGAAAGTCAAATGTGAGTGTGTGCACTTGGACAGGTTAGCTGTCAGGGGACCTCAAAGGTCATGGTCAGGGCTGGGCCAGGAAGGTCGGGCAGGTTCTGTGCTAGCTCCTCCTCACCCACAGGTTTACCATCTACTGTGGGGGCTCACCGAGCCCTGGGGGTCTCACCAAGCACACGTTCACCCAGGCCTCCCAGGCTAAGGTAGGCAGTCTGAAAAGCCTCGCGCCATTGCTCGTCCAGCGGCAGTTCCTGGCCCTTGATGAGGATGGAGCTACAGCGTTCCAGCACGCGCTCGGGGGCGCCCTTCATCACCAGCACGTGCCGGGGGTCCCGCGGGTCCTCCAGTGTGTGGATGGACAGCTGCAGGCGAGGAAGGGACCGGTGGCTAGGAGGCGGGCCGGGGGCGGGGCTTGGTAGAGGGACGGGGCTGACGGCTAGAAGGTGCCGAGGGTATAGAGGGTGCTGTGTGGCTGGGGTGAGGCGCTAGCTTGCTGAGCATGGCTTTGGTGGGGATTGAGGGTTAGGGGCTCAGTAAAAAGCCTGGGGGCTGGGATTGGGCAGAATTAGGGTCGGAGTTGGGCTGGGGCGGGATGTGGATTGCGAGCCACCCCGCGGAAGGCCTAAGAGCCCCAGCTAAGGGACTGTGAGAGTCCCCTGAGCGCAAGTGGGCAGCGGCTGTGGGAAGAGCCGGAGATGTGGGTGCGTGGAGAGGGAGGAAACAGAGAGAAGACCCGCGATAGGTCAGCCCCGAGTGTGGGTGGGGCCTGCGGTGGGCCCAGTCCCTGTGGGCGGGGTGGGGCTCGGCGGGAGCACACCTGGAACTTGTTGGTGGAGTTGAAGGGGATCTCGCAGACTTTGGGGAAGCGCTCGCGGTACCCCATGGCATTGCCCAGCGTCAGCTCCGAGAACTTAAGCAGCGCCGTCTCGGACGCGTCCCCGATCACGATGCGCTGGAAGCGAGGGCTGGTGTCAGGGGCGAGCCTGGCTGCACCATCTCCCAGGTTTCCCCGGAGTCCCCGGGGATCTCACCTTGGGCACCGGCACCGCGTCCTGGCCGGACTTGAAGGCAGCGCGGTTGCACAGGGTGAGCACGCGGCATAGCGCCCGCCAAGTCTCTGAAGACTGGTCAAATGTCTGCCCTGGAGGCCAGGCGTCCAGGCTGGGACCAAGCGGGGTGGGCCCCAAGCCCGGAGCAGCATTCTCCCATACCAGAAGCGAGCCTCTCCCCCTAGACTCATGAGAAGGTCCCCTCCCAGACCTGGTGGGACCCAAACCTCTTCTCACACCCCGGGGCTCTTGTCTCCAGAGCCAGTATTGAATTTCCTAGGACCTCTGATACCATGCCGCTTTGCAGACCTGCAGCTTCATAGACCCTGTCCCTGATCCGGAAGGAGCCCCTCTCCATCCAGGCAGAGCCCTCCCCAGAGTTCCCTTCCCAGTCTGCCCTCTACCAGATCCTGGCCCAGCCCGGTCTCCGCCCACCGCCACACCTGACTGGTCTTCCGTAGTGTCCGCAGTGTGAATGTGGTTGTCAAACCAGAGATGGGACACTGTCATGCGGTTCTGAGTGAGGGTCCCTGTCTTGTCCGAGCAGATCACTGACGTGGAGCCCAGTGTCTCCACAGCTTCCAGGTTCTTGACGACACAGTTCTTGCTGGCCAGCCGCTTGGCTGTCAGGGACAAGCAGACCTGTCAGAAGGGTCGAGTAGCGGTTAGGGGGCGCAGTCCTTGCTTCTGGTCCTCCTTCCCTTCTCCCACAGTGCAGGGAGCCTTGACCCCAGCCACCATACTATGTACACAGCATCCCTCCGCAAAACCCATGCTTTTCTTGCCTCAGCCTTCTTCCCAGCCTGTGCTTGCCACCTGGGATGCCTCCCCAGTGGGCCCGGATGAAGGTAGCTCACTAGGCCCCTCACTAAGCTGCCGGAGCTGAGGTTCTCTAAGTTCTCTCATCAACACAACCACACTGAGAAAACAAACATCCTCCGAGCCTTCTCTGGGGCTGGTCTTGCCCTGGGTGCTGACTGTGGAGGGCTGCCCTCGGCATTCAGTCTAGGGTGCGGCCCAGAGGGGCCTCGGTGAGTGATGGCTGAGTGGGCGAATAGGTGGAGAGCAGGGGAGGGGGGAGGGTGGCTGAGGGAAGGCACAGGCGGGCAGGTGAGTGGGTGGGAATGGCCGGAGATGATGGAGGCAATCCTGGGAGAACGCACAGAAGGATGGATGAGCCTTTTGGCTCTCTGTGCCTCTCTTCTGTCTCCCCCACTCACCGTGACAGTGGCCAGCAGCCCCTCGGGCACATAGGCTACCACGATGGCCATGAAGAAGACCATGGCCCTCAGGAATGTGTAGCCAATGCACATGGCCACCACAAAAAATGTGGCGCCGAAGAGGATGGCCAGGCCCGCGATGATGTCCACAAAATGTTCGATTTCAATAGCGATGGGCGTCTTCTCATTTTCCACTCCCGATGCCAGGGACGCAATGCGCCCGATGATGGTGCGGTCACCCGTGTTCACCACCAGGCCTTGTGCTGTGCCTGCAGTGGGGTCGAGAGGGCGCCTCAGGGCCTGGCAGGTGGCAGCAGGGCTGTGTGCATCGTGGGAACTGAAGCCGGGTGGGGGGTGGGGGAAGGCGGGGAGGCGGTGTGGCTCAGTATGGGGCGAAGAGGGGCAGGGCAGACAGCATGGTCAGCTGGGGGAGGCAGGCCGGGGCCTCACGGACCCTCAAGGCACATGGTGGAGAAGAAGGCGATGTTGCGGGTCTCCAGTGGGCTCTCGTGTGTACACTCGGGCGAGCGGGTCTGCGGCTCAGACTCTCCAGTCAGTGAGGAGTTGTCCACCTTGCAGCCCTGCGCCTGGAGGATCCTGATGTCTGCAGGCACTCGGTCCCCGCCTTTCATCTCCACTAGGTCGCCCACCACAAGCTGATCTGCGTTGATCTGGAACTTGTCCCCATCTCGGATCACAGTTGCTTGCTGTGGGGCAGGAGCACAGAGTTGAGCTGGGCAGGGGATGGGGGTGGAGGTTGCGGAGTGCAGGGGGAGGAGGGGAGGGCCAAAGGGGGAGCGTTGAGAACCCAAGGGGCAAGCCAGAGGCCACGGGTGCAGAGCAGCTTGGGCCTGGTGGGAGGGCCCACACAGATGCCAGGAGCCTCACTGTGTCTCCTCCCCCAAGTGCAGACCCAGAACTGACGTGACGGGGCTGCAGCACCCACCTGGGGCACCAGGTTCTTGAAGCTGGCAATGATGTTGGTGCTCTTAAACTCCTGGTAGTAGCCAAAGCAGCCGGTGACCACGACCACGGCAATGAGGGCCAGGGCCAGGTACAGCTGGGTAGAGGAGGGAAGGGGACCGGGCGGATGAGAAGGGGCCTGAAGCTCCCCGCACAAGGGCCCCTGCCTGCTCCCTGTCCACTGGTATTCTTGGGCTCACCTGGGGGTTTTCCCTGCTCTGCTAGAAAGTCACATGTGCTGTTCCTGGGGTCTCTTCATGTCCCTTTCTCAGCTTCCCTGTATTCTCAGTGTCCTGTATCCTTGTCCCCTGCGTCCCATATTCTTTGCATCCCGGATCCTACCTCCCCTGTGTCCCCATATCCTGTGGCTTTGCGGTGGCACAATTCACCTTTTCCTGTGTCCTCCAAGTCTTGTGCTCTGCATGTCACTATCCTTTGTCTCATATTTCTCATGCCCTGTACCCTGTGCTCCAGCTTTTGTACTCTGTGTGGTCATCATCTGCTCGCTGTCCTCTGGGTGCCTTAGGCCGTGTCCCCATTTCCATGTTTGTGTGCTGTCCATCTTACGGTGCATACCCTGTAGACTCCACGATCATGTTCCACATTCCAAGTCCCTATGTCCAGTGTCTCCCCACGTCTGTGTACCTCTAAGTCTCCATCCTGTGTCATATGTCCTGTCACTTTCTTTTTTTTTTTTTTAAGATTTTATTTATTTATTGGACAGACAGAGATCACAAGTAGGCAGAGAGGCAGTCAGAGAGAGAGGAGGAAGCAGGCTCCCTGCTGAGCAGAGAGCCCAATGCGGGGCTCGATCCCAGGACCCTGGACCCAGGACCCAGGACCCTGGGATCATGACCTGAGCCAAAGGCAGAGGCTTTAACCCACTGAGCCACCCAGGTGCCCCTACCCTGTCACTTTCAAATGCCTGTCCAATGCCACATGTCTTTAAGTCCCCATGTCCCTTATTCCGACCTCTTGTCCTGCGTCTCAATATTCTCTGTCTCTGTGCTTCCTTATCTGTGCTCTGTCTCTCCTGAGTCCAATGTCCCCATGCCCTTGTGTCCCATGTCTGAGTCCCATGTCCCCTGTGCCCTTGGTCTGTCACATGTCATCTGTTTCCCAGTCTCCTATCTTAAGGATCACATTTCCATGCCTTTGTATCCCCACCTGTGTCCATCATATCTGAGACACATTCTCCAGGTCCCCCGTGACCTGGGTCATTGGGGCTGCCCCACACCTCAGTGTCCTTCAGCGCCCATGACCCATGTCTTGACTGAATTTCCACATCTCCATATCCCCATCCTGTGTCCCTTGCATCCTGAGTCTATGCCCAGTATCCTCTCTCCTCCAGGTCCCTGTGTCCCATATCAGCCCGCAGCATCTGCCACTCACATTGTCGTCGGTGGTGAGGTCACCCTCGCTGGCCTGGATGCCAAAGGCGATGAGGCAGATGGCGGCAGCCACCCACATGAGGCACTGCAGACCACCTGCCAGCTGCCGCGCGAACTTGACGTACTCAGGGGTGCCCCGCGGCGGCCTCAGAGCATTGGGCCCATCCCGCAACAGCAGCTCAGCGGCCAGGCCAGCAGACAGGCCCTGGGGATGGGGCAGGCGGTCATGGTGGCTGCTAAGGGCTTTCCTTTCACCGCACGCTCCTCCGTGAGGGGAGCTCTTCTGCCTCCTTTCCCCCCTGATGCCCCCCCCACACCGTCTGTCTTGTTTCTCTTCTTCATTTCTGTGTCCATCCTCACCTCCGTCCTGCCCCTTCCCCCTGCCCTCCGCTGTGTCTTTCTCATCTTTCTGCCTGGCTCTCTCCTCCTGTTGTCTCCGCTCTGTTTCTCTCTCTTACCTGTCCCTGTCTCTCTGCCTCTTTTTATCTGCTTCTCCTACTCCATCTCTCTCTCTCTCTCTCTCTGTGGTCCTTTCCCTTTCTCTCTAATGCATTTCTCCCTTTTCTCCCTCTCTCTCTCCCTCTCTCCCCTTCTCTGCACGCCCCCCTCCCTCTGCACCCAGCTCACCTTGGTCGCACTGGTCTGATATTTCTGTTCCAACTCTGCCACTGACAGCTGGTGGTCGTTCTGTGGGGAGGGGCAGGACACTCACTGTCCAGCTCTCACCAGCCACGCTCCGGTCCCCCGCCCAGGCCCCCGGCCCCACGCTCACGATCTCCATCTCCTTCTTCATGTTCTCCAGCTTGTCCTTCTTCTTGCCTCCTTCCTTGCCTGCCTTCTTCTTGCTCATCTTGGCGGCCATGTCCCCACCAGGGCCAGGACCCAGCTCTACCGAGTACATCTCGTAATTCTCCTGGGGGATGGGAGGAGGGGGGAGGCATCAGATCCTACTGCAACTCCTGCCTCCAGCCTCCATCCCCCCGACCCCTGACTCTGGGCCCCACTCACTGCCTTCCCCATGGTGCCCAGGGCAGCCACCCTCCTTTGCTCAGACAGAGCCTAGGGTCTGGACCAGCCCTGATATACCCAGGGAGGGAGGGGGTGGAGCAAGACAGGCCCAATTAGAACTGATTGCGGGGCTCCTTGGGGTGACCTCCAGGCCTAAGCAGCTCGGGCATTAACTACTAGGCTGCCCTAACGTGCCCAGACCCATCTCTACCTGCCACTGAGATCAGGGGATCTCTGAGTAGGTCCATGGTAACAACAACAAGAATATCAACAATATGGTGTTTATTGTGTGCCAAGCACTGGGCTGGGGGCTTTCCTGTAGTAACTAATGGAACCTCCCAACAACCCTCTGAGGCGTGTACCATTCTTACCTCCCCCTACCATAGGGATGGGGAAACTGAGGCACAGGGAAATTAAGTCACTCGCTGGTTGGCCCTAAGCTAGGATGGGAAAGAGTCAGGACTCAGAACCAGGTAGCGGGGCTGCAGTGTCCTCTTCCAGACCACACTGCCCATGTCCGACTCCTGGAGGGGGAAGGTGCTCACAACGGTGGCTGTAGCAGCTGTTCTTTAGGGAGGACTTCCCGGGTCGCGGGTCTGCCCAGGGATGTTTGTGCTTTCAGTTCAGGTCATGATCTCAGGGTCTTGGAGTCAAGTCCCGCATTGGCCTGCCTGCTCAGCAGCAAGTCTGCTTTTCTCCCTCTCCCTCTGCCCCTCCTCACCCGCGCTTACGCTCGCGCTCTCTCTCAAATAAATAAAATCTTTATTAAAATAATAAATAAATAGGGGCACCTGGGTGGCTCAGTGGGTTGAGCCTCTGCCTTCAGCTCGGGTCATGATCTCAGGATCCTGGGATCAGGCCCCGCATTGGCTCTCTGCTCGGGGGTGGGGAGCCTGCTTCCCCTGCTCTCTCTGCCTGCCTCTCTATTCGTGATCTCTCTCTCTCTCTCTGTGTGTGAAATAAATAAATAAAATTTAAAAATAATAATAATAAATAAATAAAGTTGTGGTGACTAAGTGTCAGGAGAGGGTTCTAGCCCAGGTCTGACCCCAGAGCCTAGTTCTCCCATGGGGCCACTGACGAGAGAGCCCAGACCTCACAGCAGCCACGGTGATTACGGACCAGGCGCTGCACACTGTGACCCCCAGCGTGTGCCACCACAACTGTGTTGGTGGCACTATCACTCCCATTGCGCACAGAGGGTAACCAAGGCTTGGAGGGGCTCAGGGAGGGTCCCAGCGGTGCCCCACACTTCCAGCTGTAGCCATCAGAGCTCTGTCATTCCCATCTCCACCCCAAACTTCCCAGATGGGGAAACAAAGGTGCAAAGTAGGGGAAAAGAGGTATACAAGGTTCCTGGGCTCGATCTTGGTATTGGTGCCATGGTTGAGGTCCCCCATGCAGGGAACTCTGTGGGCCGCAGTGAGGGGCTGGACCTCTGGAATAGCAGGTTCTCGGTATCTCCCGTGTGGGCTGCACAGAGTGAATGTGTCCGATAAGATAATTGCTAGGGCGATGTCCTTCTCTTCTGGGGCAGGTCACCTGGGAAAGGCTAAGCTGCTGAGCAGCCCAACCTCCTCCCCAGAGCCACCAAGCTGGTCACCCCAGCCCACTACCGGGGACCCCCAGAGAGGAAGCAGGTGGGGTGAAGTCACACCGACAATGAGTCTGCCTCTCTGAACTGTACATGTGAAACGCCGTGTGTTGCGTCACTCCCCTGCTTACAACCATCCAGAGGTATCCATTCTCACACAGAATAAACTCCACAACCATTCCTGCAAGATCTAGCCCAGTCTCACCACCCCTGGCCCAGTCTCTATGACAATTCCCCTGGCACTGGCCTTCTTGCTGCGCTTCCTACAGGCCAAGGTCATTCCTGCCCCAGGGCCTTTGCACATGTGATCCCTTCTGCGTGATGCTCTCTTCTTTAGATACCTGCACGGCTCTTTCTTGCTGTGAGGCCTCAGTTCAAATGTCATCTCTTCAGAGAGTCCTCACTTCTAATATGGGAACCCCCTCAGGCCCCACCCCCCTTACCCTGTTTTACCTATACCCCTTGTCCAACCTAACACTGTATTTTATTTTCATTTGTTTGGTATCAACCTTGCCACACTAGAAGGAAGACTGAGACTTGGTTGTATTTGCTGTTGTGTGCACAGCACCCAGACCAGTTCCCTAGACACACTGTCGATGGTCAGTAGACACTGCTGGGTGCCAACTAGTCACTAACAAACCTGGCGCTCTGGCCAGGCCCCCAGGAAGTCTCAGCCGTTGGGAGTTCCTCCAGTGCCTCTGGCTCTCTCTAGCTCTTCCACCATGACCACCATCCCTGAAAGCATCCAGAGCCTGGGGCAACTATGGGACTGTGTATGCAAAGATTCAGGAGCAACCTAAGTCACAGTGGGGAGACCGGGACACCGTCACCAGCAGCAGGTGACTGACCCTCTACATGGGCAGACGTCTGTCAAAATCGGACTATCCTTCTCTATTCTCTGCCCCATTTGTGGCCCACCCCCGTTTTTTAAATTTCTTAGTTTTATTACGTTAATTTTCAATGGTTTACTTTAAATATTTCAGACCCCCAAGTGACAGGGATAGTAAAACCAAGACCTGCCTAACCTTCAGCTAAATTGAATAATTTTCCCATATTGTAGTTTCTACATAGACAAGAGATGAAGGAAAGAAGAGATTCTTTTTTTTTTTTTTTTTTTTAAAGCTCAGGCTGGCCCACTTGAGAGTGAGTTTGAGACGGGATGCTTGTTTCCCCATGAACACGTCGGTGTGGGTCTCCCGTGAATAAGGACACTCTCTTACATAACCACAGTCTGGTGGTCAAATCCAGGACATTCACATTAAGAAGTAATCCGGAGAATATATTTGAACTTCACATTTTCCAAGTTGTGTCCTTTTCCTGGTCCAAGATCACACTTCGCACCTAGCTGTCATGTCTCCTTGGTCTCCTCCAATCTGTGACATTTCTTTACTCTTTCCTTGTCTTTCATGACCTTGAAATTTTGGAAAAGCATCAGTCAGTTGTGTTGCAGAATTCCCCTCAGTTTGGCTCAGTTCAGGATCAGATTCAGGTCTTGTGCGCTGGGCAGGAAGGCGGCAGTGATGTGCGCCCTTCTCAGACCTTCTCGGCAGGATGGGCCCCATTTTTTAGTCTTCAGGCTGTCTGGAATGGGGAGCACATTTGGAGGTTTAAGGAATGACTAGAGGGCTATTCAGTGATCTCTTTATTTTCTATTTAAAACGCTGTCACAGGGGCGCCTAGGTGGTTCAGTCAGTTAAGCATCTACCTTCTGCTCAGATCATGATCTCGGGGTCCTGGGATCGAACCCTGCCACCGGCTTCCTGCTCCATGGGGAGTCTGCTTCTCCCTCCCCCACACTCATGCTCTCTTTCCCTCTCTCAAATGAATAAATAAAATCCTAAAAAGAAAAAATAAAAAGAAAATTAATGGTCAGAATTGAGTTTTTCTTTTTCCTGAGAAAGATAGGGCAGAGGACAGACTCTTCAATGGCTGGTGAATATTGAATGGGTTTTGCAGGGCAATCAGAACAAGAGTGTCCTGGAATCATGGCCACACATAACTCAGCCCCCTACAAGGCCTGGCCATGCCTCCTTCTCCATGCCTTCCCCTTTCATGCTTTGGGATGAAGCCCTTGCAGTCCTTCTGTTTATCAAAACTATTATTTCAAGATCTTGGCCCGTGAAGCTTCCTCTGCCTAAAACACTCACCCTGCGCCCTCCCTACCTTCAGCTACTCCCCATCTTTTGCTTTATCCAGGGAACCTCCCGGGACCACCCATGTACCAGCTGGGGCAGGTACCTCCCCTGGGTTCCCAGAGCCCCTAGGCTTCCCTATCCCAGCCCCGACCCCTCTGACCCGTAATTCCTCCATCACAGGCTCTGGGCGGTCACGATGTGATGATGTCTCATTGGACCCCAGGACGCCTGTGGACGGGACCCAGGATGTCTCAGTCGCCCCCGCGTGCCCTGTATCACCCAGTCTGGGGAGTGTTTGCTGACTGAAAGAACTCATTGTGACCGTGACTTTTGGTTTGTGTTTGGATTCTCTGATAAGATAGTGCATTCAGCAATGCCCTTCGCCTCCTGGGCAGGTCACCCATCCCCCGCCATCTCCAGGCCCTGGGAAGACTGAAGAGAGGGGCAAAGCCGGAAGGAACCTTGCTTCTCCCTCCCTTTCAGGCTGGTCTAGGAGCAAGCAGTGGGTCAACAAGTCAGGGACAAAGTCTGGCCCCAGCCTGGCTAAGCTGGCAGCCAGGTCTCCTGTGTTCTGTTCCTCTACCAGCTTTTTCAGATGTGGAAATGTCAATCACCCTCAAGAGATTTGCATGGCTGTCCTCATCTGGGATCTTAAAATCATATCCAGAACCCAACCATCTCTCCCTTCCCAGCTCCCATGCTGGTTCCACCTCTGTCCCTTTCTGCCTGCACATCAGAGCAGCCTCTGCCCCAGTCTCCCTGCTCCTGTCCCTGCCCCACCCACCCCCCACCCAGAGCCAGAGGCAGCCTGTGAACCCCTGGAGTCTGGGCTCTCCCTTAGCTCCACTGAACTCTTGAAAGGAAATCTGCACACTGGTGCCCAGAGCCAACGGCCTGGCCTTGGCCTCCCAGACCTGCCCCCTTCCTCTGCAGCCACACTGGCTCCCTGCTCTGCCTCAGACACCGCAAACAGCCTCCTGCCTCTGCCTGTGCCCTTGTCCTCCTCTTGGAATGCTCTCCTCCCAACGCCTGCATGGCTCCCTCTCCCCCTCCAAGGTCTTTGCACAAATGATGCCATCCCAGTGTGAGCTCCTTGACAGGCTGAATTCACATTGTGACTTGCAGTTCCCCTGCACCTCTGTCCCCTATATCTTCTCGTGCACTGGGTCATTGCTCTCATCTGTCAGGTTCCTTGTGTGTTTTCTAAATCCCCCTGACAGAATATGAGCTCCACGAGGGCAGGGATTTTTGCCTGTTTTTTGTTTTTTGTTTTTCCGGACTGATGTCAAATGGCAAATAATAGGCACTCAAGAAACTTTGGTTGGAAGAAATAAATCTCAGGGTCCCCGAGACACTCCACAACATGCAGTAGCAATCCTAGCCGCAAATACTGACATGGACACATGGTCCTGCCTTTGGGTGATGCACTTGGCTCCCCAAAGACACACTGCCCCAACCTAAAGCAGAGGGACAGGCTCAAACAGCCACAATGACAGGAAGCCTGTGATAAGAATGACGCTCACTAAGAACTCACTGCCCTCGGGCCCCAGGTGAGTGTGTCACTTATGTGAGCCCATTTCATCCTCCCAACAACCTTATAAGGAAGGTACTGAAATTTTACTGTGAAGAAACTGAGGCCCAGAGAGGTTATCCTACTTGCCTAAGGTCACACAGCTAGTAAGGGGCAGAGGCAAGATTTGAACCCAAGCAGCCAGGCTAGAAAGTCTTCCACTGTGGGTACACAGAATCACGCCAGACACCATTTCATAAAGAGACCTCCAATTAAAACTGCACTCTGTCCCATGACTTACGGAATGTTGTTGGAGCATCTGCTATGCGCCAAGCTTTTTGTTGAGCCCCGGGATTTGCAGGGAACAAAACAGTCATGGTCCTGCTTACACTCCACTCTCCTGGAGTAATCAAACCAATGAATCTTCACTGGCAGATTAGAGCACTAAGGCAAATCACAGGGTCCTGGAGGAGAGAGGCAGAGGGGAGAAAGCTGATAGACTAGGGTATCAGGCAAGGGGCTCTGAGGAAGTAACACCTGAGCTGAGGCTTTGAGGATGAGGAGACAGTCAGGAATAAATGATATAGGGAAAGGAACAGAGAGAACACAACCCAACCAGTTGGGAAAAGGGCTGGGAACGGGGTGACAGTAAGAGTCAACCAGGAGCGGTGGTGGAAAGGCTGGGTGAGGTCAGTGAGGGGAGGGCGGCACAACCTGAGGGCGGGGGTCAGTTTATGTGCGACCTTGTGGACCGGGGGGAGGAGTTCGGATTTTAGTCTAGGAGCAGCAGAAGGCATTTGAGGTTTGATCAGAAGAGGGGCATGGTCAGGACTGAGTCTGAAAGATGTCCCCACTGCCTGCCATGTGGAGAACACTCAAGGGAGGCTGAGATTAGAAGCTTCCTCCTGGGGAGGACGCTGGGCGAGGGAGGCTCAGGAGATCTCCTATGTGGACATGGGCTGGGGCAGGAGGTGTCTGGCCTGGTGCGGAGTGGGGGGGGGGGTGCTCCCCTGGGATGGGACCCAGGAGGAGGGGTAGGTTTGAAGAAGGGCTAAAGCCTACATAGGAAATGGGGGACCCGGAAGCTATGGGACAACTGGGTCTTGGAGCTTCTGGAAGAAGATGGAATTCATAACTGTGATGAGGGCCTTGTTAGTGTGGAAAGGGTAGACTGAGGTAGGGGAGGTGGGACAGCCTCTGGCAAGGGTGAGGAGAAGAGCTAGGAGGGGAGCCAGTGTTTATTAAAGAGATAAAAAGCACAATATGAAAGGTAGAGGAAGAACCAGGAAGGGGTGGGTGGTAGGGGGGTCAGGAGGCAAAGGAAAAGGGAGCCTCAAGAAGGAGGATGGGTTCAGCTGTGGTTGGGTTCAGCATTCCTGAGTGACCCCCGTGCCCAGCACAGAGCCTAGCACACAGCAGCTGGTTCACTTTCTGCTGAATGAGGGCACACATGGGCGAGTTGAAGGCAAAACTCACTTAGATACAAACCCTGAGGCCTCCAGGGCCTCATTTTATGCCTAGGGCAGGCCATCTCCCCCACTCCCCACCTCTGTCAGGGAAGCTTGAGAAAAATGGAGTTAGAAAAGGTATCCTTGAGGGGTGCCTGGGTGGCTCAGTGGGTTAAAGCCTCTGCCTTCGGCTCAGGTCATGATCCCAGAGTCCTGGGATCGAGCCCCGCATCAGGCTCTCTGCTCGGCAGGGAGCCTGCTTCCTCCTCTCTCTCTGCCTGCCTCTCTGCCTACTTGTGATCTCTGTCTGTCAAATAAATAAATAAACAAAATCTTTTAAAAAAAAAAGAAAAGAAAAGGTATCCTTGGATGAAGACGTATGCAAAAGCTCAGAACAGGGCTCAAAAACCAAGTATGAGGGTATGAAAGGTAATCAAGGGAAACTTCATTTAAAATAGTAGGCCTGGGCGCCTGGGTAGCTCAGTTGGTTGAGCAACTACCTTCAGCTCAGATCATGATCCTGGAGTCCCAGGATCAGCTGGGAGTCTGCTTCTCCCTCTGACCCTCCCCCTTCTCATGTTCTCCCCCTCTCTTATTCTCCATAACATAACATAACACAACATAACATAACATAACATAACATAACATAACAACATAACATAACACAACACAACACAACACAACATAACATAACATAACATAACACAACACAACACAACATAACATAACATAACATAACATAACATGGTAGGCCAGAAGGGGGAGCTCTCCTGCTGTACAGCTCCAGGTTAATTACAGGAAGTCCTGTCAAGTTCAGACCCCAAGGAAAGACTTCTTCTTAATAGGAAAGAATCATCAACTACAGGGGTCAAGGGGGAAAGAATGTAGGTTGCATCTCCTACTAGAAATCACCCCCCCCTCCCCTGCAACTCAGTCAATGAGAAACCAACAGCACCCTGGACTCATGCCTTTTTTCCAGTGGACTCTGGTTCAAAACAACCCCTCCAGGGGTTGAACCACTTGGGTGGCGCTCTGAAGCATGGGACTCTTGGTTTCTGCTCAGGTGTTCATCTCAAGATTGTGAGATCAAGCGCAGCTTTGGGCTCTGGCTTGGGCGAGGAGCCTGCTTAAGATTTTCTCTCTTGGGGTACTTAGGTGGCTGCTTCCTCCTCTCTCTCTCTCTCTCTCTCTCTCTGCTTGCCTCTCTGCCTACTTGTGATCTCTGTCAAATAAATAAATAAAATCTTTTAAAAAAAATATTTTCTCTCTCGTTCTCATTCTGCCCCTCCCCCCACCACAGGTGCCCAGTTTCTCTCCCAAAACAAAACGAAACAAAACACACAACCCCTCCCAGCTTCCTCCCTCTCTATAAAATAAGGTCCTTTCCTTTGATTGCCAGATTTTCCTATTTTTTCCCCAAATCATAATTCTCTGTTATTCCTGAATAACCCATTGGCTTTGGTAAAATAATATTTTATTTTTAAGCTTAACAAGGTTGGTCATCTAATCTAGGAGCCAAAATTCATAGGTGAGGGGGTTGAGGGGTAATGGTACTTCTTCAGACAAAGTTTATTCCAACTTCCAGCCAATTACAAAGGCAGAATCAAGATTGGACCAACCCAATCAAGAAAGTAAGAAGGTCTCTATCTGCTGTCAGCCAGTTGGTTAAAAGAAGGGATGGGGTTGGGCAGGGAAGCCAACCTAATCAAGATGGTGGAACTAAGCAGGACCCCTGGTCTCTGTCAGCCAATCACAAAAAGAGAACAAAATGAACGGGCTGAACCAGTGGCTTCCACCCAGGTCAAGTTCCTAGGCTAAAGGCCCTTGGTTTCCTTCCTTCCTTTCTCCTTCCCTTCCTCCCTTTCTTTCTCCCTTCCTTTCTATCCTTCCTTTCCTTCCCTCCCTTCCTTCTCTCTCTTTCTTTTTTAAAGATTTTATTTATTTGTTTATTTATTTGTCAGCGAGAGAGAGAGCACACAAGCATGGGAAGAGGCAGGCAGAGGGAGAAGCAGTTCCCCCTGAGCAAGGAGCCTGACTGAATCCGGGGACCCTGGGATTATGATGAGCCAAAGGCAGATGCTTCACCCACTGAGCCACCCAGGCGCCCCAACTCCATTTAAAATAAAGTCTCCTGGGGCGCCTGAGTGCCTGGGTGGCTCAGTGGGTTAAAGCCCCTGCCTTCAGCTCAAGTCATGATCTCAGAGTCCTGGGATCGAGCCCCCCTCCCCCCATCCATCGGGCTCTCCCCTCAGCGGGGAGCCTGCTTCCTCCTCTCTGCCTGCCTCTCTGCCTACTTGTGATCTCTGTCTGTCAAATAAATAAATAAAATCTTTAAATAAAATAAAATGAAGTCTCCTTTTATTAATTTTCACACCACTTAAGCAAGAAGGGTTCCTAAGTTCTGGAATGCAGTTCCTTTAGACTTATATGCATCCCCAGCTGTTTGCTGTCTTTAAAAGATAAGAATTTTTTGTTTCTCCTTTTCCCTCCTAGCTATTATGGTAGGAGACTGTGATATTATATTGTGATTTACAATAAGAAAAATCTTGGGACACCTGGGTGACTCAGTTGTTAAGCATCTGCCTTTGACTCAGGTCAAGATCCTGGGGTCCTGGTCGGGGCTCCCTGCTCAACGGGAAGCCTGCTTCTCCCTCTCCCACTCCCCATCCTTGTGTTCCCCCTTTCACTGTGTCTTTCTCGGTCAAATAAATAAAATCTTTTTAAAAAGAAAAGACAAGAAAAATCTTGGGTCTTCCACCCATTCCTGGCTCTGAGCTCCTAAAACCCAAGGAGTTTCCTATGATAAAAGCAATCAAGGTGCCTTTTGCTATGTTCATAAGGTGACTTTTGGCAAGCTCTTAGGTGGCCTAAGGGTGGGGGTTGGTTGCAGGGGAAGCAATTCTGTGATTAGAGTTGGACCTTCAGTACCTCCCCTCAACCTCCAGGGAGGGGAGAGGCTGGAAGTTGAACCAATCACCAAAAGGCAATGTCAAATCACAGCTGTGTCATAAAGCCTCCATAAAACCCCAAAAGGCCAAGGTCAGAGAGCTTCTGGGTTGGTGAATACAGAGAGATTCGGGAAACGTCACATGCTCAGAGAGGGTATGGAAGATCCACCACCTTTCACCACACTTCCCCTATCCGCATCGGATAGAATGGCTGAAAGAACATTTCTCCCGGTGCTGAAAGTTCTGTTAGACATCACTGACCTACAACTACCTTGTTGCTTTACATTTGACCTTTTTTCCTGTGTCCTCTTAATATACCATAAGTTTTATAGGCGCAAATATCTCATTTATCCATCAGCACCGAACCACTAAGGTCACACCCGACAGCAGTTGCTCTATAAATGTTCACTGAATATATGGATATGCCCTGTGGTACTCAGCAACTGTGGACGCACAAAAGCATTCGAACACATGTGCGTTGAACAGAAAGCAGAAGCCACCTCATAAACTTTACTGCTCTTAACAAATGCTAATGGAGAGGAGACTTCCTCCAGTAGAGGCAGGTTATTAATGTCCAAATTCAAAGGCTCCAGAAAGTGCAGTTTATGACTCTTTGAGGGAGGTGAGCTTTCAATACGATCTCATACTTTACGTTTCAGGACTCCAACTATAATGGAGCAAATGATCCTAGCGCACTAGGATGCTTGAGATGCTGAAGCCCATGGCCAGTCTGGAACTGATCTGTGCTTTCCTCTGATTCCCATGAAAGTGGGCTTGCCTGGTCTGTGGGGATGAAGGCAAGCTGGTGGGAGTGTTTCCAAGGGAAGAGGGAGATAAAGCAAGGACATCCCAGGGGAAGGTGGGGAGTTCAAGACCAGGAATGGGGGTGTGAGGGAGGTAAGGGCAGGGCTCAGTCCCCCAGCGGGAAAAGGAAGAGGAGCAGTGAGGGGGACCCTGGGGAGGAACAAGGGCAGCTAGATGGTGAAGGAGGGAGTAAATTCTCCAGGAGGAACACGAAGAGGTCCCTAGGGAGGAAGAGAAAGGAGTGGGGAGGGAGGGAGGAGGCACATTTGGGAACAACGGGAATTGGTGGTAGCCAAACAGTACCCACCTTGAGGGAGAAGAGGAGGGCCGGGATTGCCAGCAGAATGAAGAAGAAGAAGGAAAGGATGGAGAGAAATAAATAACCTTTTCGGGGGGACTCAAGGATATCAGCACGTCTGGTTGTATTGGTGTGACCTTGAACTCCAGGTTCCTGGGCTCAGTCATAGCTATGGACCTTGGTCTGAGGAGGAGATGCTGGGTGGGCAGAATCTGCAGACGGGAAATGGGTCCCAGACAGGGAACATCTACATTTCCAAGAAATGAAGATCAGCTAAACCATCCCCTCTGCCTAGAAAGACACTGAAAACAGACACTGCCCCAAGCCAGAACCCACTACACCTCCGTGTTCCTGTATAATAGCTTTACTGGCCTATGAAAAATTCAACCCTCCTCTACCCTCTCATAATTCCTCTCTGTACCCTCATTACACCCTCCATGTCTTCCTCCAACTGGTTCACTTTCGTCTTCTAAACTCTCCCCACCCCACTCCATGCACATACACTTAAACTCACCACTCTTTTCTGATTATCCCATCTCAAAACTAGATAACGGCCCTAGGATTTCCCTGGGCTTCTCAGTTCCCGAGAATGTCCAGGTGATTTCTGTCATGGGGCGTGGGCTTCTCTACTGGCCACCACTCATTAAGATGAGGGGCTCAGGTTAGATGTGTCTCAAGCGCTCAGACCCAGCTTCTGATTGGCTCAGTGTGTGTAAGGGGGGGTTATGTAGCCACTGCCTTTTCTTCTCACCTTCTTAATCAATTCAGTGAACAGGGGGACTGGGTTAAACCTTTTTTGTTGTTGACCCCAGTCTGAACTCCTGACTGGTTCAACATATAGTGTGTGGGTCCCACTTCTAGACTGGATCTAAGTGCGATGGGCAAATTTACTGGTAGTCCCACAAGGAGCCTACTGTATGCATGGCCCACGCGGGGCTTGGAGGACCAGGTGGTGACTACAGTCAACAAGATCACAGCTCTCCTGGAATCCACAGCCAATGAGATAGAAAGAGGGAAAACACCCAAATAGATAAACGAAACAATTTAAGGGAGAACCAAGGGCTCCAAGGAATAACTAAAATGAGAAGGAAGAGGGCATGTGTGCTATGCATGAAAGACAAGATAACTGTCACAAATACTTATGTAGTGAGCTACATATCAGCTACATCGTGAAAATGAAATTTGTATAAGCCCACTAGAAATACAAGGAGAAATATCTAAAACCACAACCTTAGTGTGAGATCTAAATACGCCTCTTAGAAAATTTGAAAATGAAGTAGAAAAAGAATGCAAAAATACATACAGGATTTGAAGAATTTAACTAGTAAGTATAATTATAGAGTTATTTAGAAAGCTGTGCCCTAATTACCGCACCTTCTTTAGTTATATCAAAGAATATTTTTTTGATATAGAGATAAATAAAGAAATATTTACAAATTCATCAAGAACCTGGCTGCAAATAGAAATTTCAAAATGTGGAGTTCCTGAAACAAAAACAAAAACAAAAAAAATCAGAAGTAAACAAAAAGGAGACTTAGAAATATTCCTATTCACAAACTAAGAGACATTCTTATAAATTACAGTCATAACCCTCGGAGATACTGCAGGTTGGGTTCCAGGCCACTACAATAAAGTCAGTATCACAATAAAGCAAGTCAAATGAATTGTTTGGTTTCCGAGAGCATATGAAAGTTATGATCACGCTATACTGTCGCCTATTTAGTGTGCAACAGCACGATATCTGAAAAAAATGAGGCACACACCTTAACTTTAAGATACTTTATTGCTTAAATTTTAAAAATACTTTATTGCTAAAAGATGCTACCATCATTTGAGCTTTCAGTAAGTCATAACTCTTTTGCTGGTGGAGAATCTTGTCTCCATGTCCATGGCTGCTGACTAACCAGGGTGGTGGCTGCTGAAGGTTGACATAACTGGCAATCTCTGAAAGTAAGACAAACTGAAGTGTGCTGTACTTCATGGATGATTTCTCTGCAGCATGTGATGCTGACTGACAGCATTTTAACCAGAGTAGAACTTCCTTCAGAATTGGAGTCAGTTCTTGGGATGCCTGGGTGGCTCAGGTGGTTAAGCTGCTGCCTTTAAAATCTTAAAAAAAAAAAAAAAAAAAAAGAATTACAAGATGGAAACCAACAACACAATTTAAAAATGGGAGAAAAGATTTGAACAGATCCTTCACTAAAGAGACTATAAGAACATCAAATATGCACAGGAAAATTTTTCAAAATCATTAGGTATTAGGAAAATGAATATTAAAACTTTGATTAGAATAGTTCAAGTCGGGACGTCTGGGTGGCTCAGTTGGTTAAGCAGCTGCCCTCAGCTCAGGTCATGGTCCCAGCATCCTGGGATCGAGTCCCACATCGGGCTCCTTGCTCGACGGGGAGCCTGCTTTTCCCTCTGCCTGCCATTCTGTCTGCCTGTGCTCGCTCTCCCCCCCCCCTTCTCTGATAAATAAATAAAATCTTAAAAAAAAAAAAAAAGAATAGTTCAAGTCAAAAAGGGTAACAATATCAAGTGCTTGTGAAGACGTGGAGACCTGGAACCCTCATTCACTGCTTGCAGGAGTGAACAATGGTATAGTGTTCTGCAAAAACAGATTGGAAGCTTCTTATAAAGTTAAACACACATTTATCCTATGACCCAGCAACCCCACTGCTGGGTATTTACCCTAGATAAATGAAAACATGTTCACATAAAGTTTTATGAGAATATTTACAAATACCCTATTTGCAATCTCCAAAAGTGGAAACAATTCAAAGGTACCTCAATGAGGGGGTGGATAAATAAATTGTACAGACTGATACATTGGAATATTACTCAGAAATTACATGGAACAGACTGGTGATATACTCAACAACTTGGATACATCTCAGAGGCATTAGGCTGAGGGAGAGAAGCCACTTTCAAAAGGTTATATACTAAGAGTGATGTCCATGAGTAAGGAATTTCAAAATCCCATCCCCCCCATGAAAGCAGTGAATAAACCAACAAAAACTGTCAAAATCAACTTTATCAGAATCAAGGGTTTATAGCAAGCAGGCAAATGCTTAATTAGGTGAAAATGAAACCCCCAGTGTCAGTAAGGGAGCGTTGTGGTGTTTTACCTTATTCTGGAACCATCTCCCATTCCCCACATCACTTGTAGCCTTGAAGACAACAGCCCTCATTCCCAGTACAAGTTCTTAGTACCTATCCTAGGTACTAAGATATAAAATTTTATATCTAGGTACTAGATATAAAATTCATTCTCAAAGAATCATGGTTGTTGCTCTGACCTGTCTGGTGGCCCCCTTAAAGACCAGCTCAAAAGACTTGCCTTTATTTCCTCTAACTGAGAACAATCTTAGGGATGAGGCAGCTGCTAGAGGTGGGGGAGGTATCCAAGGCAAGTTGGACAACTAGGCTAGAGGGAAAACAGTTGGGGCAAACCACAGACAAACCAAAGAGCTTTAGAGGAAAAGCTGGGGAATGAGATGCTTGGGAAACAAGGGGGTAGAAAAGCTCCCACATATTTCTGGGAATATACCAGTCTACATGTTTGTCCACTGGGCGCAGAGTCTGCTTAAGATTCTCTCTCCCTCTGCCCTCTTCCCCACATTGTGCAAGCATCCACACATGCTCTCACTCTCTTGAAAAAAATTAATAGACACATCCCTGAGGAGATTCAGACATTAGATTTATCAGCTAGAGATTTTTAAATCAACTATTTAAAATAGACTCAAAGAACGATAGGAAACCATAAGAATGTGAAATACATAAAATTGATACAGAGAAATCATAAAAAGGAACCAAATAGAATTTTGGGAGTTAAAAAAGACATTATCTGAAATGAAAAATTCAGTAGAAAGATGCAAACGCAGAATTGAGCAAACAGAAGAAATGATCCGTGAACTTGAAATAGATCACTTGAGATTACCTGGCTGAAAAACAGAAAGAGAAAATTATGAAGAAAAATGAAATCACCTAAGACACCTGTGGGACCCCATCAAATGCATCAATACATGCATAACAGGAGTATCAGAGGGAGAGGAGAGAAAGAAAAGTGAGTGATACGGACATTGGGGAGGGTATGTGCTACGGTGAGTGCTGGGAAGTGTGTAAACCTGGTGATTCACAGACCTGTACCCCTGGGGCTAATAATACATTATATGTTAATAAAAATTTTATAAAATGGAAAAAAAGAAAAGTGCATGAAGAACATTTGAAGAAATAATAGCCAAAAAACTTTCCTAATTTATTAAGTTTTTTTTTTTTTTTATAGGTGGTGGGGGAGAAAGAGTGGGGGTGGGGAGTCTGCTTGAGATTCTCTCACCCTCTGCCCCTCTCCCACTTGCGCTCTATAAATAAATTAAATAAATAAAATCTTTTTAAAAACATACTCCCAAAAAAATGCTCCAAATATATACTGTCTACACTTCAGAGCCAAAGACATAAATAGGTTGAAAGTGAAAGGATGGGAAAATATGTTCCATACAAATAGTAAGCAAAAGAGAGCTGAAGTCACTACCCTAATATCAAAAAAATAGACCCCCGGGGTACCTGGGTGGCTCAGTGGGCTAAGCCTCTGCCTTTGGCTCAGGTCATGATCCCAGGGTCCTGGGATCAAGCCCCACATCAGACTCTCTGCTCGGTGGGGAGCCTGCTTCTCCCTCTCTCTCTCTGCCTACTTGTGATCTCTCTCTCTGTCAAATAAGTAAATAAAATCTTGGAGAAAAAAAAAGAAAAAAGAAAAATAGACCCTAAAACAAAAATTATTATGAGATAAAAAAGTACATTATAGGGATGCCTGGGTGGCTCAGTTGGTTAAGCTGCTGCCTTCGGCTCGGGTCATGATGCCAGAGTCCTGGGATCAAGTCCTGCATCAGGCTCCTTGCTCAGCAGGGAGCCTGCTTCTCTCTCCATTGCTGCCTGCTTGTGAGCTCTTTCTCTCTCTCTCTCTCTCTCTCTCTGACAAATAAAATCTTAAAAAAAAAAAAAAGGACATTATGTAATGATAAAAGAGACAATCCATCAAAGATATACCAGTCATAAACATATATTCATCTAACACAGAATTCCACAATATATGAGGCAAAAACAGAAGTGAAGGAAACCAGACAGCCCAACAATTAGGATTGGGCTATGTGAAATAATACTTCAAATAATAATAATAGTAATACTTATATTAATTATGTATATATGTGTGTATATACACACACACACACATACACCCCTCAGGGTGCCTGGGTGGCTCAGTGGGTTAAGCCTCTGCCTTCAGCTCAGGTCATGATCTCAGGGTCCTGGGATCGAGCCCTGCATCGAGCCCCGAGTTGGGCTCTCTGCTCAGAAGGGAGCCTGCTTCCCTCTCTCTCTGACTGCCTCTTTGCTTACCTGTGCTCTCTCTCTGTCAAATAAACAAATAAAATCTTTTTTTAAAAAATGAAGAAATATTTCAAATCAACAACCTAACCTTCCATCTTAAGGAACTATAAAAACAAGAAAAAACTCAACCAGAAGCAAGCAGAGGGAAAGAAATACTAAAAATTGCAGAGGCAATAAATGAAACCGAGAATAAACAGAGAAAATCAATGAAACTGAAGTAGTTCTTTGAAAAGAACAACAAAATTGGCAAACTTTAAGCTAGACTGGCCAAGAAAAAGAGAAGACCCAAATTACTAAAATCAGAAATACTTTCAAAAGTGAAGACATCACCACCAACCTTAAAGAAATAAAAAGAATTATAAGAAAACACTATGAACAATTATATACCAACAAATTAGATAACCTAAATGAAATGCATAAATTCCTGGAAAGCCATAAACTACCAAAGCTGACTCATAAAGAAAACAGACATTCTGAGTTAACCAATAACAAGTAGAGAGTAAATCAGTTTAAAACCAAGCCAAACCAAAGGACAACAACAAAAACTTCCACCAGAGAAAATCCCAGACCCAGAAAACTTCACTGGTGAATTCTATCAAATGTGTAAAGAATGAAAATGAATCCTTTTCAAACTCTTGCAAAAAAGAGAAGAGGACAGAATACTTCCTAACTTATTCCATGGGATCAATGGTATCCTGATAGCAAGCCATACAAAGTGGGGCACCTGATGGCTCAGTGGGTTAAGCCTCTGCCTTCCGCTCAAGGTCATGGTCTCAGGGTCCTGGAATCGAGCCCCACAGCTTCCCTCTGCTCAGCTTCCCCCTCTCTCTCTGCCTGCCTCTCTGCCTATTTGTGATCACTGTCAAATAAATACATAAAATCTTAAACAAACAAACAACAAAACCCATACAAAGATATCAGGAGAAAAGAAGAACAGACCAATATCCCTTATGAATACAAAGGCAAAGATCCTCAGCAAAATACTAGCCAACCAAATCCAGCAGCATGGCAAAAGGATTATACCCCATGAGCAAGTGGGATTCAGCCCAGGAATGCAAGGTGGTTTAACATAGAAAACTCAACCAGGTAATACACCACATTAATAGAAAGAAGGGGAAAAAACAGGATTATCTCAACTGGGAAAGAAAAAGTGCTTGACAAAATTGAATATCCCTTCATGATTAAAAAAAAAAAAAAATCAGGGCGCCTGGGTGGCTCAGTGGGTTAAGCCACTGCCTTCGGCTCAGGTCATGATCTCAGGGTCCTGGGATCAAGTCCCACATCGGGCTCTCTGCTCGGCAGGGAGCCTGCTTCCTCCTCTCTCTGCCTGCCTCTCTGCTTACTTGTGATCTCTCTCTCTCTGTCAAATAAATAAATAAATAAATAAATCTTTAAAAAAAAAAATCAGAATGTTAGAAATAGAGGGAAACTAGCTCAGCCTGACAAAGGGCATCTAGGGAAATCCCACAGTTAAGATCATATTTAATGATAAAAGACTTGATGCCCTTCCCACTAAGATCAGGAACAAGACAAGGACATCTGCTCCTACCACTACTATTCAACACTGAATAGTTCTAGCTGGGGCAATTTGGCAAGGAAAAGAAATTTAAAAATCACCCAAATTGGAAAGGAGGAATCTTTAACAATTTCTTTTCACAGATGACATGATCCTATGCTTAGAAAAGTTCTGAAGAATACACACACACACACACACACACACACACACACACACACCTGTAATAGTTATTAAATTATTTCAGCGAAGTTGCACAATAACTAAGATCAACATGTAAACATCAATTATATTTTAGTACACTAGCAATGAACAATCTGAAAATGAGATTAAGAAAACCATCCCATTTACAAAACCATCAAAAAGAATACTTAGAAATAAATTTAATCAAAGGAGGTACAAGACTTGCACCCTAAAAACTATAAAACATCTCTTAAAGAAACTGAAGAAGGCCTAAAATAACTCAGATCTCTTGCGTTCATTGATTCCAAGGCTTAGTATTTTTCAGATGCTAATACTCTCCCAATTATTCTACAGGTTCAGTGCAATCTCTACCAAAATTTCAACTTCCTTTTTTTTTTAACTTTTTAAAAGATTTTATTTATTGAGAAAGAGCATGAGCAGGGGAGAGGGACAGAGGGAGAAAGAGGTTCCCCACTGAGCAGAGAGCTGGATGTGGGACTCTGTCCCAGGACCCCAGGATCATGACCTGAGCCGAATGCACTTAACCCACTGAGCCACTCAGGGGCCCCTCAACTGCCTTCTTCGCAGAAATGGACAAACTAAATCTAAAAATCATACAGAAATGCAGGGGACCACAAATAACAAAAACACTCTTGAAAAAGAAAGTTGGAGGATTCCCATTTCCTGCTTTCAAAGCTTTGATTACAGCTACAGTAATTCCAAAGAGTACTGCACCTGCCTAAGGGTAGACATATTGATCACTGCAGGAGAACTGAGATTGAAATAAACCCATGCATCTATGGTCAGTTTTGGTGTACCAAGGGTACCAAGTTCAGGGATCCAGGGACAAATCACCACCAGGGTTCTGGGGCATGACCTACAGGACCTAAAGGGCAGCAGACTGAGGATGACCATGGCCAGGGAAAGGGTCTCAGCACAATGGCAAGAAGAATGGACAGCAGAGACACCAGTGAATGGAGACCAGGCTGAACCAACTCTGCAGGTCAGAGGAGCCCTGAAAGGAGGGGCAGCCTGGCCCCTACACCACCCCACTGCCCCAGTATGTTTCCTTACTGTCCTCTATCTAGAGTTTCCTGATTTCCCTCCCTTCTTGATTTATCCTTCCTGTCCCCATCAACTCTCCCTGACAAAGGCTCTCTCCCTATCCTCCATAACACTGTTTCTGTCCCAGTGAATGTTCTCTGTTCTCATTTAAATCTTCCTATAATTTTTTCATGTCTCCTTATGACTTTGCCTTTTGCCATTAGGATGACACTGTCTCCTGGTAACACCCCATACACACTCTTTATCCCTCTACAAAAGCTCCCCCATTTACCCTGCAATGTGTCCCCTATAAGCTCTCCCAGTCCTCCTATGACCCTCTCCCATTCCCCCAATCACCCCTTCTCTGTCCTTCCTTAATTTGACCCTGGTCCCCTACCAGTCTCCTTTCTTTATCCTCTAACTAGCTCTCTTTCTTCCTCACCCCCTCTCTGTCCACACACGGTCCTACCCTGGTCTTCAACTTCCCCTCTTTTCCAATAACGCTCCTCTTAACCTCACTAAGGAACTAGGGCCGAGCCTCCAGTCCCTCAGGCCTGGAAGTTGCCACGTTGGGGAGTGACGTCATGGGGCGTGGTCTCTATGCTCACTTCCTTTGCCCTTATTTCCTCGATGCAATTGGCTGTTAAAATAGAAAGGGTGGAGTCCAAAGTGTTCAGTTCGGACCTCTGCTTCTTTCCCTTGAAAGTGAGGCTGACACCTAGGAAAACCTCTTCCGCTGAAAGAATTGGGTGGGGCTTTAGTTATTTGCATTTATCCTCCAGCCTGAACTCCTGATTGGTTCAACGTGTAAAATATGTGGGTCTCCCTCACCACCAGGTATATTCGTGATTGAACTTCTGATTGGTTCCATGCATACAGAGGACAGGATTTATTAATTAATTTATTTATTCATTAAACATATTTTAATTAGGAGCCTACTGTGTGTCAGGTCCCGAGCTCAGTCACCAGCGAAGAGTGGTGACCAAAGCAAACAAGGAAAGGCCATGGTTCTTCTGGGGTTAACAATTCATGGGGGAGATGGAAGATAAACAGCCTGATAACTCAGAGAACTTCAGAATAGACCAATGGCTATGATGGTAATAGAAGGAAGGAGGGAGGCCTGACAGAGAGGGAGGGACCATTTGAACTCAGATGGGCAGGATGAGCTAGCCAAGAGCAGATCTGGGGAAATGAGAGTTTCTGGCAGGAGGGCAGCAGGTGCAAAGGTCCTGAGGTGGGAGGGAGTTTTGTGGGTTCCAGAAGCAGGAAAAAAAAAAGCCTGTGGTTGGAGTGGGGGGAATCGTGAGGGGAGGATGTGAGGGAGAGTAGAAAGTAGACTAGGCAGGGTTTGGACATCTGATTGGGGGTTTGAATTTGATCCTAAGAGCCACAGGAACGTCCTAGAGGCTGTAAATCTGGGAGAGATGAGATATGATTTAGATTGTGAAGAAGCTCTGGCTGCCTTGAACAGAATGAAAAGTGGGAGGCAGTAGGTTCCTCATTTGCCAGGAGCCTCAAACCCTCACAAAGCAGAAGCTGCATCAAGGGGTGAGCAGAGCAGGTGCCAGGAAGGTGCCCTCACTTCCAACCTTCACAAGAGCATTCTCTGAGATAAGGCATGACTGGCTATGGTCTGTCCAATTTCCAGCTAACCTGGGTCCCTTTCCTGCCCTGCTCAACCGACTTTGGTGTAGATCCAGGAAAAGCAAAGTCCTCTCAACTCTTATCCTGGGGTCTTAAGAGTCACCAGGACAGGGGCGCCTGGGTGGCTCAGTGGGTTAAGCCGCTGCCTTCGGCTCGGGTCATGATCTCAGGATCCTGGGATCGAGTCCTGCATCGGGCTCTCTGCTCAGCAGGGAGCCTGCTTCCTCCTCTCTCTCTCTCTCTGCCTGCCTCTCTGCCTACTTGTGATCTCTCTCTGTCAAATATATAAATAAAATCTTAAAAATTAAAATTAAAATTTAAATTTAAAAAAAAGAGTCACCAGGACACACTTCTTCCTCTACCCTATACAAATCTGTATCACCAGTCCTCTGCAGACCTCACAAACCTCAGCTCTACCCTCTCTTCTCTGACTCACTTTACCCCAAACCAAAGCCCCCTGAAATAGTGTCTTGCCTTGCCATTGGAGCCAGGTGCAAAAGGAAAAATATGCACCCTATTATGTACATGTTTTTAACCAGTTAGTTTTTTTCAGAAAATGAAAGTAGCTAAAAATATATTTAAAGAAAAGCAGTTATATTAAAACATACAGTTGGGGCGCCTGGGTGGCTCAGTGGGTTAAAGCCTCTGCCTTCGGCTCAAGTCATGATCCCAGGGTCTTGGGATCGAGCCTCACATCGAGCTCTCTGCTCAGCAGGGAACCTGCTTCCCTTCCTCGCTCTCTGTCTGCCTCTCTGCCTACTTGTAATCTCTGCTGTCAAATAAATAAATAAGATCTTTTTAAAAAAACAGTTATTTTTAAGTTTACATATTTTACTTATACTCTTATAACTAATTTGTTACAATCTTACTTTCCTAGCTTTAATGAAAGCAAACTCATCAATAATATTTTCAAAATATCTTTATCTTGTTTTTAACTGAGAGAATTGCCATATTGACAATTTCCTTTGAATAAATAAATAATTTTAAAATGACTTCAGCTTACTAAAACATCTTTTTTTTTTTTAAAGATTTTGCTTATTTATTTGAGAGACAGAGCAGGTGAGAGAGCACAAGCAGGGGGTGCAGCAGAAGGAGAAGCAGGCTTCTCACTGAGCAGGAAGCCCAACGCGGTGCTCGATCCCAGGACCCCAAGATCATGACCTGAGCCAAAGGCAGACTCATAACAGACTGAGCCACCCAGGCATCCCCTGAAACTACTTTTATAAGACATCAGTGTATTGTTAAAAAAAAAAAAAAACCTCTCAAGTTCACTTTCGAATTTGGATAAGATTGTACTAAGCAAAATTTGTGCATGGGGTTTAGAAGATCCAAACCTGACACTGATAAGACAAGTTATTTATATACCATATTGCTGGGATGCCTGGGTGGCTCAGTTGGTTAAGCAGCTACCTTCAGCTCGGGTCATGATCCCAGCGTCCTGGGATTGAGTCCCACATCGGGCTCCTTGCTCAGCGGGGAGCCTGCTTCTCCCTCTGCCTCTGCCTGCCATTCTGTCCACCTGTGCTTGCTCTCTCTCCCTCTCTCTCTGACAAATAAATAAATAAAATCTTTAAAAAAAATAAAAAATATAACCATACTGCTTACAACTATTTCAGATTAAATGTCACACTACTTGAAGCACCAGAATATTTAAGATCCAACTTACCAGAAGATTAATTTTTCTGTGGGTAAAAATTTTAAATCTTAAGACACAGTAGGTTCAGCATCTGCCTTCCACTCAGGTCATGATCCCAGGGTCCTAGGACCAAGCCCTGGATTGGGCTTGCCCCCAGAGGGGAGTCTGCTTGTCCCTCTGCCCCTCCTCCTGCTCATGCACACCCTCTCCCTCTCTAATAAAAAATTTTTAAAGAAAAATTAAGACAATTTAATTTTTCATATCTCCATTTCAATGTGAAGCTAGGATGTCTATAATCTACTTAATTTGTATTGATTAATTACATTATAGTTTTTTTTTATTTGACAGAGATCACAAGTAGGCAGAGAGGCAGGCAGAGAGAGAGGGGGGAAGCAGGCTCTCTGCTGAGCAGAGAGCCCGATGCGGGCTCGATCCCAGGACCCTGGGTTCATGACCTGAGCTGAAGGCAGAGGCTTTAACCCACTGAGCCACCCAGGTGCCCCGATTAATTACATTATAAAAGTGATGAGCACTATGATAATCTCTAGTGATTAATACATTTTAAATTTTTTTACATTGCTTTTTTTGTTTATATTCAAATTTGGCACATCTGTTCATATCTCTTGCTGTTCATCTAACATATTTTCAAAGTAACTTTCATTTATTGTAAGCAAAGGATTCGACCTTCTGTTAAGTGTAGAGCTTTATATACAGACATCTTTTACAAAGTATGGAACTTTACTCACTTTTCTACCTGTTCAATAGATTTTCCTGTACAGATAGATAGCATAAATACTAGTAATCTATTTGCACCAAAATGTTCCTGATTTCAGCATAATGTATTTTGTCATCTGATCTCCTATCTTTTAACGAATTTAATTTTTGTGCAGTGCCTTGATTTCTTTTAATCTTGAAAGTCACTGAGTATCCATATGTGTTTTTACACTGAGCCACCCAGGCGCACCTGAAGCAGGATTTTTGCATATTAAATTAAGAGTATGAGCCGGGCAAGATTCAAACTTAGCAGAATCACGTTTTGGGGAGATACTGCTTTGTACATCTTGTACATATTTGCTCTGTTATCATACCTTACTTTATACTTAACTGTCATGTCTCCTAGGCCTCCTCTGGTCGGTAAGAGTTTCTCACTTGTTTTTAATAACCTCGGTGTTAAAGTCAGGTATTTAAGCATAACACCCCGCTGAGCAGGGAGCCCAGTTCAGGGCTTGATCCCAGGACCTTGAGATGATTACCCTAGCCAAAGGCTGACATCATCATGTCATATAATTACTATGTTGTTTTTGGTGAGAACATTTAAGATCCACTCTTTCAGCAACTTTCAAGTATATGATAGATAATGTAACATAATATAAATATAACATATAATCACTATGTTGTACATTATATCCCCAGAACTTATTTACCTTCTAACTGGAAATTGCACCCTGTGAAGGCTCAGCTCTTCACTAGCCCTGCTGACAGACGAGGGAGGAGGGGGGTACATCCAGACGACTAGAGACAGCCTCCACATCCAGAGCCCACTGGTATTATTCAGACAAGTCAGTCTTTAGCCTGCTTGCCCTGCTTTGGCATGCCTTTCCTGCCAAAACCACTAGAAAGGCATTTTGCTCAGGTCAGCCCCTCACCTCCTCTGTGTCCTGGCTAACCTTGGCACTTCTGTTGCTCTGCACAGCGTGGCGTGCCCCTTCCTCTTAGGAACTATGAGTAAGGATCTATCTTTTCGATGGCAGTCATCTCCTGATCTGTTGGCCTTGCCATGCCTGAATAATAATAAAGCCTACATTTTATTTATTTTTTAAAAGATTTTATTTATTTGGGGCGCCTGTGTGGCTCAGTGGTTTAAGGCCTCTGCCTTCAGCTCAGGTAGTGATCCCAGGGTCCTGGGATCCAGCCCCACATCGGGCTCTCTGCTCAGCAGGGAGCCTGCTTCTCTCTCTCTCTCTCTCTCTCTCTCTCTCTCTCTCTGCCTGCCTCTCTGCCTACCTGGGATCTCTGTCTGTCAAATAAATAAATAAAATCTTTTTTTTTTTTTTTTTTTTTTTTACATTTCACTGAAAAGTTTTTATTGGCCTTTTGGATAGAAACGGGAATTTATTTGCCAGGAAGGAAGGATGATCCCATCATACTTCTGCTGGAACCAGCGCATGGCCTCCTCTTTGCTGATTCTGTGTTTGGCCCCAATGCAGCCTGTCCTGCGCTTCTTGTCTGCAATGCTGAAACCTGGCCTACCCAGCACCACATAGAAGTCCAGGCCGTAGATCCCAATGCTTGGGTCATACTTGATACCCAGATCGATGTGCTCCTGGATCCCAAAGCCAAAGTTTCCAGTATCAGAGAAGTTATTTTTTCTTAACTCATACTCTCGAACCTTTAGACCTTTCTCCAGGATTTCTTCTGCCTTGGCCCCACGGACTGTGCAGTGGACAGCAATCTTTTCATTTCTCCTGATACCAAAGGATCTAACCGTGTATCTAGCTTTGGAGAACACGGGGGTCTGGCCTGGAGCTGCTCCAACACCTTGGCTGCCCGGGTCAGTCTGTCTCCACTCTCCCCCACGCAGATGTTGAGGCAGAGCTTGCGGATGCGAAGTTCCCGCATGGGGTTCTCCTTTTCACCTTGATCCTGCGCCATGGTGGAGAACAGGAAGAGAAAGTGAAGCTTCCGGCCCAGGGCCTTATGGGTCGGGCAATAAATAAAATCTTAAAAAAAAAAAAAAAAGATTGCCTTGCCTCTTCTTAGGACTCTGGATTTCCATATATATTTTAGAATTAGTATAACAATGTCCACCAAAAAAAAAAAGGTTATATACATCAGTTGGGAGAGTTGATATCTTTATTGTACAGTTTCTAATCCATGAACATGGTCTAATCCTTCCTTATATTTGGGTCTTCTCTAATATTTTTCACTGATGTTATATAGTTTTATGTGCAGAGGTCCTAAGGGGGAAGAAATCATAAGAACCTCTAATTTGTGTGCCAAGTCAGGCAGAAGTTTTGGGCAAAACTACTACTACTTGCAATTGGTGTGCAAAGAGCAGCAGTCTTCAGGGACTGAGCCTTTAACCTGTGAGATCTGATACTATGTCCAGGTAGACAGTGTCCAAATTAAATCACAGGACATCCAGCTAGCACCGCCGAACTGCTTGCTGTCAGAAAGATCCCTACACATTTGGTGAACATAAGCGTCAGAAGTGGAGTATTCTGTATGAGTAGTAAAGGAGGCAAACAGAAAGAAATACTGGGATTTTCCTTACACAGATGTTAATTTGGTTTTTTCACTCTCATTTTCTCATGCGTATAGTTTTGCAAGAGCTACATGTTGTGTGATACACAGCAACAGACTGAATGCAGAAGCAGGTGTGAGAATCCAGTTATCTTCAATTCCGCGAGACATTAAAGAAATTTGCAGAAATGTAAAACAATGCCACTCTGCTCTCAAATGTTTTGGAACATAGAGTTATTTTCATGACAACACTGTTACTTGTATTAGCATGCAAAGATTTTTTACTGTTATTTTAAAATTAATAAACAGTTAATTTTTCCAGCTTTAACCCCGAAATAGAAAATTCCAGTAGATACAACTCACATAAGGGAAAGCTTTTGGAGGGTCCTCAAAAAACTTAAGAGTGAAAGAGGTCTTGAAACCAAAGAGTTTGAGAACTGATGTTTCAGGGTCGTCATCAGCACTTGGTGGCATCCCGCTTCCAGGCTCCCTTGCCTGCCATCAGTGCCACACACTGGAGGTCGGAGGAACTGCAGGGAATCACCTGCTCGTCGCCTTAATACCTACTGACTGGGACGTACCTTATCTTCAGAGATCTGGGCATCAGCCACCCAGCTCCCCCTTCTCTAAGTCCTGTAACACCACCTCTTCGTTTTGTCCTCCCAGCTCTAGGAGTAGGAGGAATGGAGTTACCTTAGTCTTTTTCTTTTGCTCTTACAGGATTCTAATCCCTGTGTGGCCAACCTCTGTTTCAAATCCCCTCTTTTGCAAATACCTATGGTGTCTGTTGGCTTGACTGAATTCTTTTTTTTTTTTTATTAACATATAATGTATTATTAGCCCCAGGAGTACATGTCTGTGAATTGCCAGGTTTACACACTTCCCAGCACTCACCATAGCACATACCCTCCCCAATGTCCATAACCCAACCACCCTCTCCCTACCCCCCTCCCTCTGGCAACCCTTAGTTTGTTTTGTGAAATTAAGCATCTCTTATGGTTTGTCTCCCTCCCCATCCCAGTTGTTTCATTTATTCTTTTCCTACCCCCAAAAAAGTAAAAGAATGAAATAGAAAAAGAACAAGAAACAATAGATACACAGTAAAGAGGTAATATTCATCAAATCTGTCCACTGTCTTTAGTCGTCATAACTTTCCCAGGTTAATCCCAGCTGCTGTCTACACTCTGAAGCCTGGGCACTGTCATCACTGCTCAAGATCTAACCTCCAGAATATACAACCCATCCCCACTCTTGTATCTATTTCTGCCCAGAAATGAGCACTAGAAGTGGAAGATGTCCTAGTTCTTAATTTGATGGAGATCCTGAATAGTACTCTCAATTCATTCTACAAAGCCACTCATTCTTTCCACCATTATCCCCTAATAGATCAAGAAAGCCAACTGGGAAGCAAACTGTTTCACAGCAAGGACATATTCAGGTCAAATGCTTTTCCCGAGTTTACCTGCTATTACGTGCACACAAATACACCTTCTATTTTCAGTATCTTATTAGCTAACCTTCCAGCCAAGGGACACACCAGCTAAAGATCACAGTAGTCAAGAGATTCAGCTCATGAGGGATTCCTGAGCTCAGAAATACCATATCAAGTTACCATATCAAAGCCACCTCAGACAAAAGATTCACTAGTCAAGAACACCTCATCCCCAATCCAATGTTCCCACCATCCTTGGGACCTGCCAGAAACCAATCTGCATTCTTCATCCCACCCAACTTTGAGTTCTGTCTCCCCTCACCTCTTATTTTTTGCCTTGGAATATCCAGCTTGCCCCTTTTAAAATGCTCTGAGCTAATTACTTATTCTGTCAAGCAGATCACCATGCACTAGTTACCAATAAAAGGAGAGGGCTCAAAATACGTGGAGGGTAGCAAAGATCATCACAATGTCAGAAATACAAGTCCAAACACTTCTGCCCACTGAATCTTGGTCTCAGAGTTTCCAAGGAAGACACAATAAAGTCCAGCACTGGAGGAGACACTTCTGCTCACGTGAAGAAGAGACAGCACAGGACCAGCTCCAACAGTGGGTGTCTGGGCAGCACGTGCAATTGGCCTTTATGAAATCCTCTTGGGCCACAGCAGAAGAACCCTGATCCCTCCTTCATGGAGTCTGAAATACTAAAAGCTGGGGTCAGGCCTGAGGACACAGGCACTTAAGCAGAACAAAGGAATACACGATGAGCCTGAAATAGGGAGAGATATTCCCACATGAGGTGAGGAACCCTGCAGGCTGTGTGGGCTTTTTAGCTCTTGGTCAGACAATATTCCACACCCAAGGCCTATTCTTCTGTGGCAGGCATAGGTTGAAAGACTCTGCACATGAAGACATTCCCTGAAGACTTCCCTGGCCCCTGGAGTGTGTGTCCCTTGGGCTGTTCTTCGTGCTTCTAAGTCCACGCCTGGGCTTCAATATGGTTGTGTCTTTGACAAATCACCCTGGAATCTGTATTTGTGGACTTCACTGTGTCATCTCCTACCCACTTACAAGTCTCTACAGATTGGCTTCTCACACCCTCCACTCCCTTGAAACAGCCAGCGAAGGGAAATATCAGCTAAAACCCAGTGGCATTAGCATCCATTGATAGTTCTTCCCTGAATCAGTAATGACTAAGGTGTTTGAAATGGCTGCCAGTTTTCTTTTTCTTTTTTTTTTTTTTAAGATTTATTTATCCATTTGACAGAGATCACAAGTGGGCAGAAAAGCAGGCAGAGAGGGAGGGAAGCAGGCTCCCTGCTAAGCAGAGAGTCTGATGTGGGGCTTAATCCCAGGACCCTGGGATCATGACCTGAGCTGAAAGCAGAGGCTTTAACCCACTGAGCCACCCAGGCACCCCCAGCTGTTAGTTTTCTAATGATGGATAACAAATGCCCTCAAATTTATTTATTAACTCACAGTTCTCTAAGTCAGAATGTCTGTGTTCTCTACAACATTCAGAATCTCACAAGGCTAAAATCCAGGTAGGTGTTGGCCAGTCTCAGGAGCTAGGATCCTCTTCCAAACAAATATGGTTATGACAGAATTCAGATCCTTGCTCTTACAGATATAAAATAGGTCCTGTTTCCTTGCTGGGTATCAGTTGGGAGCCACTTCAGCTAGGGGCTGCCTGCATTCCTTGCCATGTGGCCTCCTCCATCTTCAAGCTAGGAATGGAGAATCTCCCTTGACTGCACTCCATCACAGGCCTTGAGTCATTTTTGCCCATAAGACCCAGTCCCACTGAAGAACTCACTGGATTATGGTTGTCCCATGGAGGATATTTTCACTGTCTTAAAGTTAACTGATGGGAACTTAACTCCAAGAACCAAACCCCTCCACAGCAGCACATAGATTAGTACTTGAATGAATAACAGGGAACACGTGTGTGTACACCAGGGAGCAGGACTCTTGGGGCCATCTTAGAATTCTGCCTACCACCATGTTGAATTCCCATTTCCATCATTCCATCCACACTTACTAGATGGCATTCTACTTAAAAAAAAAAAAAAAAGTTCTTTTTCACCTCCTTTCTCTTTCAGTCAGTATGAACTAAAGAATTCTTTTCTAATTCAATATTTTGTAATCTATTATTGACACTATTCCTTTTCCTCCCCTTCTGATTGTGAAATCTCCTAGTTTTCTTACGGGCCTTGTCTACTTCCTCTCTCCCCCATTCTATGAGAGGCAACTGGGGTACTGCCCTCCTGTGAGGCCCACAGATAGGGTTCCCCAGCAAGGAGGAGCCAGGATCAGTTCTTACGATGGCTCCCAACCAATCCCTATCAGGGCGGGTGGAGTCAATGTCCTGATAGAGGATAGAACCAGCTCTAAGCAAGTCCTGGAGAACGAGAGAATAGTGAGACCACGCCCCGTTATGCAGACAGCCAATCAGAACTTGAGGTGCTGGTTTCTCCATTGTGAAGAAGTGGCCTTTTAACCACTGGAGTCTTGGGATGCTGGAGTCTTGGGTTAGAACGAGGGGAGGTAGAGTGGGTTTGGCTCTCTGTTTTCAAGACACTCGGGATCTGTCTTTGTCTGGGTGGAAAGATCATGCCCCCAAAACAAGCCCCAGCCGATGCAGGGGCCCCACCAGCTGCAGGGGCCCCACCAGCTGCAGGGGCCCAACCGGCTACGGAGACCCCTGAGAAGCCGCCAAAGGAACCACAGACTCCTGAAGAAATGGCATTTTATGCCCCGAATTACCTATGTTTGACCATCCTGGCTGTACTTCTTTTCCCTCCCCTGGGATTAATAGCTGTATTCTTCACTTACAAGGTAAAACAATACCTGTGCCATGGCCCATCCTGCCCTCTTGCAAGCCCCTTGCACCTGCTTCCATCCTGGGACCCGGGTAGGGGTTTCCCCTCAGTGCCCATTGGTCTCCAGCCCTTCCCCAAGGGTGTCACAAGGCTGGACTCAGGAAGCCACATCTAAAGCTCCTATCCCTACAGACCTGGCAGGCCAACAAGAACAGCCAGTGGGAAGACGCTTACATCAACTCAGGCCGAACTGGTTGGTTGGATGTATTCGCCATACTCATCGGTTTAGGCATCATTTATATCTATGCCCTATTTATGTGAAGGTCAGGCCAGTAGTCCATAGGTCCACCCCAAATAAGACCCACCCACCAAGACACCAGCCAAATCAGCCGCCATGCAAGAAATCAACAGCTGAGACATCTTCTAGCCAAGAAACTTATCAGCCAAGGAACTCAACATCTGAGCAACCCACTAGCCTAGGGACATCATACTACTTCATCATCTTGGCCTCCAGAGCCATCTTCATCCACCTTGGGGATCCTCACTTTCATGCTCTGGATGTGCTTTACTCTTTGATGCTGGGCTTCTCTTTCAGAAAAATATTTATTTAAACCAATAAAAATGAAGGGGATGTTTCAGCTTCTCATATGGGTGCATGTGTGTGTTTCTGAGTCAGTGCTTGTGTTATGCTGGGGCTCTGTGTTTATCTCTGCTTTTTCTAGGAAAACAGAAGTCTCCTCCAGCTTTGGGAATCCCAAAGTCAAACTGTTGGGGGGAAATGGAAATACTTCAAGAAATAAACAATAGATTTAGTGGGAGAGCTGATGAAGACCACCTCTCTCCCAGTCAAAAGTAAATGGTCCCCTATTCATGGAATAGGGGAAGTAGTGAAAGAGAGATTAGATGCAAGTGTATCCCTAAGGAGGTCCCTAAGGTCTGTGTCTAAGGAAGGGGTGAGGTGTCAAAGATCCCAGATACCACTTGTATTATTTCTTTACAAATAAGTCCTACAGAGGTTCCAAGATCACAAAGAAAATATGCTGCATGGTGTGGTCTAGGAAGAAATGGCCCTAGACAGCCAAGTAGGATAGCCCATATCCCAGCTTGGTGAAAAGGAGGTGGAGTCTACAGGATTGCCAAGTGCCAGGGTGGGAGTGACTATCTGAGAGGAGCCAGGGATAACACGGGAGCCATCCAGAATTAAGGAAAACAGAAATCTGGACTGACATCATGGACAAAAAACACCCAGGGGTTCTTACTGGTACCTTAACTTCATGAACAAACCCAAATTCAGACCCAGAAACCCTAGACTTAGCAGAATTAAGTTTCTATAGCCAAGAAGAACAGGGATTATCAATAAAAAGGAGGTTGAGGAGCTGTGGAAAAGACTGCTAACTCTAACAAAGCTCAACTCTTCTCCCTGGGAGCATTACTCAGCCACATGTCCTAGGTTCCCCTGTGTGGCCATGAGATGGTCTTTGGCTCTGTGGAATGTAATCAGAAGTGATGTGTGCCACAACCCACTCTGGTCTTTAAATACCCCCATGGGAACTCTCTCCCACACTCTTCCACCCCTAGCCAACTGGCCAAGTGACACGCATGGTGGTTTGAAGGCCACATGTCACAAGAAGAACTCCCATCAGCCTTGGTCTCTGAACCACTCTAGGAACAGTCACTCTTTTTCCCAAACTGCCTCCCATGGTTGAGCAGAAAGTATGTATTGTGACATGTGTCTGGTCTATTTATTCCATAATTCAATCTGCCCTAACCAGTGAAGATGCTGGAAAATGGAGTTACATTTCTTGTACATCTGGGGTTTTTACTTGAAATTCATGCCCAACAGACCCATCTTGTTGGGCAGTTTAGAGGAAATAATGAGTGAAGGAAACAACAAAGGTGTTAGTCCAGAGTTAACCTTAATCTTAACTGACATGATGCTGTGTCTCTCTCCTCCATGATCCTGGGTATCTTCATAGATTACATGTGCTTATGGGACAATGCTCATTGTTATGAATGTACTTGGAGAGGGGATTATGCTGGGTTGTCTGCTGTGTTAGTGGGTCTTGAGGGTCAGTCATCCCTGTCCCTCCTCAGATCAGCCCAGAAAACTGGGCCTGTCACATTCAGCTACAAAGCCCTGTGGAGTCAGAATGGCCCATTTCAGCATGAACAGCCAGGTCCAAAAAAGTCACATGGTGCTAGGAAACTTGGAAAGCCAGTCAATCTTCTCTGTTTTGGCTCTCTGACTCGCCCAAAGCTGTATTCCACTCTCAGGCATTACATAGTTTTTACCATCATGTAATTATAAAACCAAACAATGTTTATAGTCTTGTATCTTAAAACATCATCAGTTGAATTACCATAATGAAACATGCATATTTAACAATCTTACCCACTATTCTCTCTCCCTAATACTAAACATCACAATTTTTAACTCAATTTGTAGGCTCTCCATTTCATTATGCCTATCTAAGTATGCTCCTTTACTAGGCCATGATGTTGATTACATACTCTGGCTTGACTAATATTTTAACTCAGTTTGGCTTCAGTGGTTAATACCATGATGACTTCTGCAAAGGCTTTATCAAATCACACCTCAGCCCCAGTGTTTGAAAGAATCATTCTTTGCCTTCTTGGCAGCACATGATATCCTCAATCCTATGAATTTCTGTCACTTTGATGAGTGAGAAGTGATAGCTCCTTATTGCTTTAATTGGCATTTCTCTGATGAGTAGTGAATTTGAGCATTGCTATGGACTGAATTGTGTCCCTCCAAAACTGGTTATAGTTCAGAATCTGTTTCTTGGTTTGTTTCTCTCTCTCTCTCTCTATTTTCCCTTTGCTCATTTGTTTTGTTTTGTAAATTCCACATATGAGTGAAAATGTATGGTAATTTTCTTTCCCTGACTGACTTATTTCACTTAACACAATACTCTCTAGCTCCATCCATGTTGTTGCAAATGGCAAGATTTCATTCTATTTATGGCTGAATAATATTCCAGTATGTGTGTGTTGTATATATATACGACATCTTCTTTAAAATTTCTTTATCCACTCATCTATCGATAAGCACGGGTTGCTTCCACAATGTGGTGATTGTAAATAATGCTGCAAAAAAACACAGATGTGGGGCGCCTGGGTGGCTCAGTGGGTTAAGCCGCTGCCTCCGGCTCAGGTCATGATCTCAGGGTCCTGGGATCGAGTCCCACATCGGGCTCTCTGCTCAGCGAGGAGCCTGCTTCCTCCTCTCTCTCTCTCTGCCTGCCTCTCTGCCTACTTGTGATCTATCTCTGTCAAATAAATAAATAAAATCTTTAAAAAAAAAAAACACACAGATGTGCATGGAGCCCTTTGAATTAGTTTTTGACTTTGGGGGTAGGTATCCAGTGGTGTGTGCTAGATCGTAAGGTAATTCTACAAAATTGATATATTGAGGGGTGCCTGGGGGGCTCAGTGGGTTAAAGCCTCTGTCTTTGGCTTATGTCATGATCCTAGGGTCTTGGGATCGAGCCCCACATGGGGCTCTCTGCTCGGCGGGGAGCCTGCTTCCTCCTCTCTCTCTCTCTCTGCCTGCCTCTATGCCTACTTATAATCTCTGTCTGTCAAATAAATAAACAAATTTTTTTTTTAAAAATTGATATACTGAAACCCTAACTCCCAGTATAACTGTGTTTGGATATGGCAGACAATATTGTATTAAAAATATAAAAAGTGCACCAAAACCAAATATTTTAAAAATCCAATTAGAAAATGGACAACAACATGCCCATCCTTCTACCAAAGAAGATATACAGATGGCAAGTAAACACATAAAAAGATGCTAAGTATCATTAGCCATCAAGGTAATGCAAATTAAAAGCACACTGCGATATCACTACAAATCTGCCAGAGTGGCTCAGATTTACAAAAAGTAGTGATAACATCAAATACCAGCAAAGGTACAGAGAAACCTGATCCCTCATACATAGCTGGTGACGGTGTGAGATGGCACACCTAGTCTGGAAAGCAATTTAACAGTTACTTATAAAACTGAATATGCAGGGTGCCTGGGTGGCGTAGTCAGGTAAGCATCCAACCCTTGGTTTTGGCTCAGGTCGTGATCTCAGGGTCATGAGATCAAGCTCTGTGACCAGCTCTGCACTCAGTGCGCAGAGTCTGCCTGGGACTCTCTCTGCCCCCTCTCCCGACTCCCTCTCTCTCTCAAATAATCTTAAAAAAAAAAAAAAATGAAACCCAGCAATTGCGCTATTGGGTATTTCTATCTGAGAAATGAAATGCACATTCACATAAAAACTTGTACATGAATGTTTATAAAAGGTTTCTTTGTAACAGGCAAAAACTAAAAACAATCCAATGTTCATCAACAGGTGAATTTATAAACAAATTTGGTATTTTCTTTCTTTTTTAAGATTTTATTTTATTTATTTGACAGACAGAGATCACAAGTAGGCAGGGAGGCAGGCAGAGACGGGGCAGGGGGTGGGAGCAGGGAAGCAGGCTCCCCGCTGAGCAGAGAGCCCTGAGATCATGATCTGAGCTGAAGGCAGAGGCTTAAGCCACTGAGCCACCCAGGTGCCCCAGCAGATACATATTCTTTTCAAATGCACATGGAACTTCATCAGAATAGAACATATCTGTGCTCATTAAACAAACTTCTAACAAATTCCCAAGAATTAAAATTATAAAAAGCATATGAAAGCACACAAAACAACCCATACATACAAAGTCATATTATCTGACTATGGTAGGAGAATTCTAATATGCCCCCCCACCAATATTCCTGCCCCGGGGTATAAGCCTATATAATCCCCAACCATCAATATGATGCTATATCTCTTCCGTGATGAAGTTAGGTTATATGGCACAGCTGACTCTAAGAAAAGGACATCTCAGTGGACCTAACCCTAAATACATGAGGTCTTTATCTGGGTCTAGAGGTCAGAGACAGTGGAAGTCAGAGACTCAAAGTGTGAGACAGACTTTGATGGAGGGAGATTCGCCCTTGCTGGCTTTGAGATGAACAGGACCACATGCAGGTATGCATGTGACTTTAGGAACTGAGAATAGATCTTGGTTGATAGCAAGGAAAAGACAATGGCCTCAGTCCCAAACCCTCAAAGAACTGATCTGCCACAACCCCAAGAGCTTAGAAGAGCATCCAGAGCTCCATATGAGAACACATTTCAGCAGACACATTCATTTCAGCCTTGTGAAAACCTGAGCAGAGAACTTGGCCATACAGGTTCTGGATTTCTCACCTATAGAACAGTGCGATAATGAATGGCTGTTTTTTTAAGTTACTGAGTGTATGGTGATTTGTTAAATAGAAATAGAAAACTATCATGTTGGCCATCATAAAAGTAAAGTAGGGACCAACAGGAGAAAGATAATAGGAAAACATCCCAACACTTGGGGGAAAAACATAAAAGCAAGTAATTCATCTGTCAATGGCAATTAGAAAATGCTTTTAACTGATCAAAATTGAAGTAAATAACATACCAAAATATGTGGGGTACAGCTAAAGCAGTGCTTAAAAGGAAATGTACAATCTCAAATACTCGTATGAGAAAATAAGAAATGTCTTGGGTTGCCTGGGTGGCTCAGTGGGATAAGCCTCTGCCTTCAGCTTGGGTCATGATCTGGGATTGAGCCCCGCATTGGGCTCTCTGCATGGCAGGGAGCCTGCTTCCTCCTCTCTCTCTCTCTCTCTCTCTCTCTCTGCCTGACTCTCTGCCTACCTGTGATCTCTCTCTGTCAAATAAATAAATAAAATCTTTAAAAAAAAAAAGAAAAGAAAAGAAGAAATGTCTTAAATTAATGATCTTAGCTTCCAACTTAAGATACTAAAAAAAGAGAGCAAAATAATTCCCTCCCCGCCAAAACAAACAGAAGAAAGAAGAGAGAATCACTTATTTGTGGAGCATAACAAATAGCATGGAGGACATGGGGAGTTAGAGAGGAGAAGGGAGTTGGGGGAAATTGGAAGGGGAGGTAAACCATGAGAGACTATGGACTCTAAAAAACAATCTGAGGGGTTTGAATTGGCAGGTGGTTGGGAGGTTGGGGTACCAGGAGGTGGGTATTATAGAGGGCACGGATTGCATGGAACACTGGGTGTGGTGAAACAATAATGAATACTGTTATGCCGAAAATAAATAAAAAATAAATTTAAAAATATATATTAAAAAAAAGGAGTGAAGAAAAAAAAAATCAATGAAATTGACAAGGGAAAACAATGAAACCATGGAGAAAATTAATGAAACCAAAAGCTGGTTCTTGAAAATAACAGATAAAATTGATAAACCTCTCATAAGACTGACAAAATAAGACAGAAGATAAAATAACCAATAACAGAAAACAAGGAGGAAATACATCTAGAGGCTCTTGAAGACACTAAAGAGAAAATAAGGGACTATTACAAAGTATATGAATAGAATATAAACCATCACCACCAGGGGTTTCTCCCAGGAATGCCATGCTGGCTCAATATTAGAAAATCAACCGGGACGCCTGGGTGGCTCAGTTGGTTAAGCAGCTGCCTTCGGCTCAGGTCATGATCCCAGGGTCCTGGGATCGAGTCCCACATCGGGCTCCTTGCTCAGCAGGGAGCCTGCTTCTCCCTCTGCCTCTGCCTGCCTCTTTGTCTGCCTGTGCTCGCTTGCTCTCTCTCCCTCTGTCTCTTACAAATAAATAAATGAAATCTTTAAAAAAAAAAAAAAAAGAAAATCAACCAATGCAATCAAACCATATTAACCATCTCAAGAAGGAAAACCACATCATCAGATGGTGCAGAAAAGGCACTTGGGAGTGTTCAGCATCAATTCACAATAAAAACTCAGCACACCAGGACCAACAGGGAACTTCTTCATCCTGATAAAGGGCATCTACAAAAAACCTATAGCGAACATCCTATGTCATGATAAAGGGGAAGGTTTTCTCTTCAAAACTGGTAACAAGGCAAGCATGGCCTCTCCCACATCACTCCTATTTCCACATCAGACTGGAAGTCCTAATCTGTACAACAAGTCAGAAAAAAAAAAAAAGAAAGGTCATAGGGATTTGAAGGAAGAAATAGAACTACCCTTTTTGTAGATGACATGATTGTCTATGTAGAAAACCCCAAGGAATCTACAAAAAATCCAGGAAACAAAAACAAAAATAAAACCCCTCCGGCGGGAATGGATAAAATGAGTTTAAGCAGGAACACACAAAAATCCAATGTGTTTCCTTATGCTAACAGTGAACAATCCGATCAAATCTATTTAAATAAGTAAAGGGGATTAAGAGTACACCTATCTTGATGAGCACTGAGTAATACATAGAATTGCTGAATCATTATGTTGTGCTCGTGAAACTAACACTGTATGTTAATTATACTTCTGTACAAAATAATAAATAAATAAAATAACAGCTATCAAAAATGATCATCATAGTATCATATGCAATAGTTCTCACAAAGCAAGTAGTTGAGTATAAATCTAAACCTATTATGTGTTTCAGCTCTGTGGTTGAACTACAGCTGCTTATGAAGGAAGGAAAAGGCTTAAATGGAGAGGCTTCCCCTGCTGGTGAAATGGAAACTCCATGTCTCTCCCAAACTGATCTGAATCACTAATGCAATTCCTATTAAAAGACCAACAAGATTTCTAGATCTACACAAATATAGTCAAGCAATTCTGAAAAAGATCAACAAAGTTGGAGTACTCATGTTACCCGATTTTCAGAATCACTGTAAAACTACATTAATAACATAGTGTGGTATCTGCAAATGGATAGACACCAGATCAACAAAACAGAATAAGGAGTGTAGAAAGAGACCCACATTAATATGATCAGTTTATTATAAAATAAATCAAAATGCAATTTATAGAAGAAAGAACAGGGTTTCTTTCAATGGTGTTAGATTAATTAGACCACCATCTGCAAAACATAATTAATCCCCACTAAAACTACACATCTTATACAAATATTAACTCAATATGGATCATCAATCTAAATGTAAAATGTAAATCTGTCAAACATTAAGAGAATATCTTCCTGACCCTGGATTAAGCAGACTTCTTAGACATTACACCAAAAGTACATTCATAAAAGTAAAAAAGAAAAAAAAGACTCAATTCAAAGTAAAAACCTTTGCTCTCCAAATGACACTGTTCAAAAATGAAAAGATAAGCTACAGAGCCAGAGAAAATATTGTATATCACACATCTGACAAAGACTTGTATCTGAAATATGTAAGTGACCCCCTATTTTACCGTAATGACAACAAACCAATTTTTTCTCAATTTTAAAATGAGAAAAAAATTTGAACTGACACTTCACCAAAGAGGATATACCAGTAGAAAATATTCACATGAAACGATGTTAATTCTCACAGTTTCCCCCTACTGCTAAAGAACCTGACTCCAAGCTGTTAAATGACCATTCTCAAGGTCCTGGAAGCAACCCAAGACTCCTAGGCCTACATCCTTCTTGCCCCCAAGTGGTACTTCCCTCCCTGCCCCGCCCCCAACAAGACTCCGGTTTGACATCACCAATCACCTGAGAGAGTAGGAAGAGTTTGAACTCCTTCAGACCAATCAGCAGCCATGTGAGTATTGGATTCCCCACCCTATCACATGCAACCTCAATCAGCCAATAATAATAGAAAGATAGAATAGGAGGCGGAACCTGCATGGTCTCTATGGTAATTCCTGCCTGTTGGGTGAGGGAGAGGCTCCCCATAGCCTTGGTAGTGACTGATCTAGATTCCCTAATGAGGTGTCTGAAGGGGCAGAGAGGGAATATATGGGGTGATAGGGTGGGAGGAAGAAAGCGTGAGTAATGGCAGAATGAGGGGGAAAGAAGGGTCTCAAGAGGAGACAGGGTGTTATAAGAACTATTTAGAGGGAACACGGCTTTAGGAGAACCGGGAGGCTGCTAGGAGTGGAGGAAAGAAGGGTTCAGAGGATCAAGACGCTAGTTTCAGAGGTTGGGAGAAGGTGGCAGAGGGAGAAAGGACAGGCCTTTATAAGGGGACAGAGAAGAGGCCACAAAGGGACATGGAGAGGACTTAGAATTTAGAGTTGGTCAAGGAAGGCCTTAGAGGAGCCAACAGAGAGGCCATGGGTGGGGGGGGGAGGGGAAGGGAGAGTTGATGGGTAAACAGTAAGGCTCATAACAGACAATGGTCCATCGGGACAGAGTGAGAGAGACAGCAAATGAGATCAAGAGAGAGGTACTGTAGGCACACACAGTTTTATAGGGTGAGAGCTTTATGATGGAACAAGGTTCTATAGATGGAAAGCAGTGTTCAAGTGTTGAGTAGGGTCTTCTTTGTAGGTGTTTTATAGGGGCAAAAGGCTGCTTTTGGGAACCATGACGGTGTTACAGGAACAAAGTGTGATAGTGGCTCAGTTGTGGCTCCAGGGAGGGCAGTGAGAGTCATCAGAGTCAGCAAGGGATTTTGTGGGGATGGTGTTAGGGGCCAAGTGAGACATGCTGTAGAGACCAGCAAGGCAGTTCTAGAAGACAGGGAGGAGGTTATAGGAGACAGGGAAAGGGCTACTGGGAACAGGCAGGCATTATAGAGCATAGGAGTGGAGGGGGCTGGGAGATCCAGGATAGAAGGAGGTATTAAAGGCAATAATGACAGGTTACAGGGGACATGATAGGAATTAGAGGGGATCAGTATGAGTTTTAAAGGGAGTCAATGAAGATTTATAGAAGCCAAGGAGAGATGTGTTAGCATGAAACAGGAGGTAGTCAGAGGGGACAAGAGAGTCCAGAAGTCATTCTGAGAGATAACCTATCCCCTGTCCCCAGGCATTTGAAATTATGTCTGATGAGCCCCCAAAGGACTACCTTGTGCTGGCGATCCTGGCCTACTTGCTGTGTTGTCCCATAGGCAGTGCAGCCATGTACTACTCTTCCCAGGTGGGAATCTGTGTCAAACCATTCCTGCCCTCTCCTCCCTCTCCACCCTGGCCCTGAACCTGAACCAGTTATGTCCATGATCTAACCTCCTGTTGGTTCAGGCCCCCATCCTGGTTCCTTACACCCTTCCTTACAAAAGGGCTTAAATAACCCTTTCAGCCCAACTATTCCCATTTCTCTTCTCCCCTCAAACCAGACAAGGCGCCATAACTATAGGGATGAGCCAGAATTGGCAGCTGAGACCTCTGAGACAACCTTCGTACTCTCAGTCATAGCAATTTCTTTGGGATGCATCGGTATACTCAACACCTGGATTGTGATCATGATAACTGTATTTGCTCGGTAACCTCCTTTTCAGCTCATGAACAAACCATCAAATATATAACAGTGTCAGTCACCTTCACTCTAAGTATACATTTGGGCCAAATGGGACAACCTCGCCAATGTCTGGACTGCCCAGTATGGATAGCCCAAGCCAGCAACTTGAGATGGTTAATGGGGGAAAGAAGTGGTCACTCAAGACAACCTATCGGACCTGGGCCCAAGACCAACACTGGGATCCTGTCAAGGCATGAGGGTCATGGGATACAGGGTGGGGCACTGGTTCCCCAGGATAGCATCCCTCTGCCCACATTCATATATTCATGCCCTAACTCTATTTATGCTGTCAAAGGCCTTGGCTGTGCTGCCCGATTCTAGGGACCTAACAGTGACAACTTCACATCCTTCCACACCCTCTCAGAATTTATAAACCAGGGTAAAAGACACATATATCACCAGACAGTGACAGTCCAGAGTAGTCCAATCTTCAAGAAGAGAAAACAAAGTAATGGGAATGTAAGAAGGGAGACCTGCTCTGAAGTACTTGTGGTCTACCAGAAAACCAGGGAGTTAAGCCGCTATCAGTGAACAAGTTAGAATTCAGGTAAGGCTATGAGTGTTTTTTTTAATACCCTCTCCAACCACCACCCATAATGTTTGTGATTTATTCATAAGTCAACAAATACTTTCTGAGCACCTAAGATGTAACAGGCACTGTACCAGGAGCCAGGAACTGGGATCTCAGCACACCAAGATAAGACCCCTTTCTGGTTGACCTTAGTATTATAACCAACTCTCAATGATCTGCAACAAAGTAACTATAGAGATTGCTAGTAGTTACTTTGAAACTAACAGCAATTTGGCATTGCCAAGACATCCAAGTATATGATCAATAAACTTGTCTTGTCCAATGGAGTATGGACCAAAAATCTATCCATGACAAACTGGAGATATCTACAACCACAAATAGTTGGAGATGCTCTAGGCTAGTGGATGATGAGTTCTAGAAGGTATATTGTTGAGGGTCAGGCTAGCAGCTATAACAAACTCTACCAATTCTATAGCTCACACAACAGAACTTTGTTTCATGCTCACAGATCCTCCCAGTGTGGGCATCTCTGGTAGCCCACATACTAAGTCAACCATCCAGGCCCCTTCCACTTGGTGATTCCACCATCTTCTAATGACTCAGAGTGTTTTGATTGAGGCAGAAGGTGAGAGACTAGAGAACCTCCACTACTTTCTTAAAATCCTCCACCCAAAACTGAACCCTTTGTACTCCTGGTGGGGATGTAAATTTTGACAGCCACTATAGGAAACAGCATGAAGATGCCTCAAAAAATTAAAACTAGAAGTACCATATGATCCAGCAATCCCACTTCTGGATACATATCCAAAGGAAATAAAATCAATGAAATATCTGCAACCTGTGATGACTGCACCATTATTCACAATAGCCAAGCTTGGAAACAACCCAACTGTCCAGCAATGGATGAATGAATAAAGAAGATAATGAGGACAGCCTGGGAAAAGAGTACAAACTTTTGGTTATAAGATGAATAATATGGGAGGACATAATATATAACATGGTGATTACAGTTAACAATATTGGGCTGTATACTTAAAATATGCTGGAGTCTATAAAGTGTTCTCACGAAAAGGTAACTATGAAGTGATGGGTGTGTTCATGAATTTGACTGTGGTAATAATTTCAAAATGTATATATACACCAAATTACCATGTTGTACACTTTAAATATATTAGAGTTTTGTCAATTATATCTCAGTAATACAGTAAAAAAAAATCCTTTTCTAAAAATAGAGTTTTGGCCTTATAGCAACGTATATCACTTTTGTGCTCAGTCGATTGGACAGAACTAGTACCATGGCTTCCAGTGGATCTAGGGGCCTCTGGTATGAAGACCCCAGACAGAGCCATTGACATTTTGCAGACCCTGAGAGGGAGCCCAGTTGCAAAATTCTGTAGAGAGTGACAGAGAGCCCACATAGATGTTGACAATGCAGTGACAGTCTCAGGGTGAAGATGACCTACACTCTTCTGTCACCTCACTTATCTTTAGGACCCACTGGCATTCTGGCTTGGCTCCTCTCTCTCCAAATTTTCCCAGCCCACCCCACCTACTGAGGCCCAGCCTCAGGACCAACACCCTCATCCCTGGGGAGACTCTGTGATGCACCCCTCGAGCCACCCTCTGTTTCAAGCCCATTCTGTCCCCCATTGCCACCACTACACACACCGCTTTCATCAATTTGCTCTTGACAGTTTTCTGCAGTGGTCATGGACAGGGACCAGCTAACACAAAGATCTCCAGGGCCTCCCACTCACCTCCCTGTCCTTGGGGAGGCCCTCAGACCTTCTATTAGCGTGAAACAAGAGTCTGGGACAAAGGGCCTCTCCCAAGGGAAGGGACACCCCTCCTAAGGTGACCTCAGCACCCTTTTCATCCCCAGCCCAGGATCCTTAGCCCAAGGAAGTAGAACTGTCTGTATTAGCCGGCTTGAGGGCTGGTAAGAGAATGAAGTGCAAAGGGAGGGCTGTATGCTGCTCTGCCTGGTCAGTGCCCCAGCTCTAGGCCGGGTTCCAGGGGCCTCCCAGGATGGGACCTGCTGGAGCAGCCAGGCCTTTCCTGGACACAGATGGGGTCAGGCATATGGACGCTGGAGCCAGCCTGCCTGAGTTCAAGCCAGAGTCAGGACCTGGTGCTGAAGCTAATTAACTTTCCTGTGCTTCAGGTTTCTCACCTGTAGGACGGAACCCACAGGGAGTGCTGTGAGGATGAACAGAGCCCATGCTTTCCCTACAATTCAGAGCAAACCCCCAAGACTTCAGAACTGCACGGCCTTTTGACTGGTTTTGATTGTTAACCCCACAACTTCTGATGCTGATGTGAATGGACACCCAGGTGGCTCAGTCAGTTAAGTGTCTGCCTTTGGCTTAGGTCATGATCCCAGGGTTCTGCAATAGAGTCCTCTGTCAGCTTCCTTGTTCAGTGGGGAGGCTGCTTCTCCTTCTGCCTGCTGCTCCCCCTGCTGTGCACTCGCTCTCTCTCTTTCTCTCTCTGACAAGTGTTAAAAAAAAAAAAAAAAATGATGCCGATGTGAAAAACAAGTATTTTAAACGGAGTTGGGAGGCCCTAAAAAGAAGGCTGTCACTGGCTGCCACTTGCCATAAGAAGCAAATATTCATTCCCCAACAGGAAGAAGCTTGCCTTAATATTCCAGCAGCGGGGGAGGAATGGAGAAAAGACTTGCTCCTACCACTCCCAGAAGCCCAGCCAATGAGAACTCAGGGAAACAGCCCTTCCCAGCTTCCCCCTTTCTCTTATAAAAGTAAACCCCTGCCCCCCCCCCCCCCGACCAGCTCTCAGGACTGGCCTAAGATTCACCATAGTTTGCTTGTCCTGAATTGCAATTCCCCTGCTATTAATGAAAAAACTCATTTTCTGGTAAAAATAGAAACAACACTGATGACCCAGGCTCATTCACCAGAAAAACAGTGAGATGAACTATTAATTAGGTTGAGGCTCAGCAGCAAGTAACAGAGCAGGGGGCCAGGCGGGAAACCACAGATACACTTTCACAAGGTAGAGGCATTTCCCTCTCACATAAAAGTCTTGAGTTTGGTGATTAGGACTGGCCTGAAGGCCTCTCAGAATGTCAAGGTAAGGCTCCTTCCATCCATCTGTTCCTGTTCTCTAATCTGGAGCACTCATCCACAAAGCCCAAAATGGCTGCTCAAGCCATCACATGTGCATCCAAGGCAGTGAGACAGAGGAAGGGAAAGTGGACCTGTCCTTTAGGACACTTCCAGGAAGTTACACACAAACACACACACACACAAGGCTGCTGTGAACACTCATAGACAAGTTCTTGTATGCATATATGCTTTCATCCCTTTTAGATAAATAACTAGGAGTGGGATGCCTGAATCATATGGTAGATGTATGTTTAACATTTATGAAACTGCCAAAGAGTTTTTCCAAAGTGGTTGTACCATTTTACATTCATATCAGCCAGGTATGAGAGTTCCAATCACTCCAAATATTTGCCAACACTTGTATGATTACTTTTTAAAATTTTAGCCATAATTAGAATGTAGTGGTATCTCGCTATGATTTTAATATGCATTTCCCTAAGGCTAATGATAGTACCTTTCCAAGGACTTATCTACCGTTTATATACGTATTTGGTAAAGTTTTTGTTCAAGTCTTTTGCCAATTTTTATTGGTTTGGCTTATTATTGAATTTTGAGAGTCCCCAATCTATTTTGGAATCAAGTCCTTTATCATATTTTCCAGTGTGTAGCTTGTCTTTTAATTCTCTTAACAGTGTCTTTTAAAAAATATCTATTTATTTATTTATTTGAGAGAGAGCGTGCAAATAGGAGGGGCAAAAGAAGAAGGAGAGAGAATTTAAAGCAGACTCTGTGCTGAGTGCAGAGCCCAACATCGGGCTCAAACTCATGACCCTGAGATCACAACCCCTGAGCTGAAACCAAGAGTTAGACATTAATGACTGTACCACCCAGGCGCCCCTTAACAGTATCTTTTGAAGAGCAGAAGTTTTAACTTTGATGAGGCCAATTTTGCCCTTAACAGATCATGCTTTTGTTGTTGAATCTCAGAAATCTTTGATTAACTCGAGTTTTCTCTTATGTTCTCTCTAGAAGTTTTATGGTTGTGGTTTTACATTTAGATCTAGGATTCATGCTGAGGTCATTTTTATTGGCATAAGGTATGCATCTAAGTGTGTTCTTCTGCATATGAATAGTTAATTAATCCCAGGACATCTGTTGAAAACACTAGCCTTCTTCACTCTATTGTTTTTGCACATTTTAAAAACCTCAAATGCTTACATATGTTAAGATCTATCTTTGAACTAAGAATAGGCTACCCTTTTCCATGATCTATTTGTCTTTCTTGATCAACACCACACTGTCTTAATTTCTGACTTATAACAGGTCTTGAAGTGAAACAGTGTGAGTTCTTCCCTCTCTTCCTTTTCAAAGTTGTTTCGACTATTCTAGTTCTTTTTAATTTCCATCTGAATTTAGGGATAAGCCTATAAATTTATTTTAAAAGAAAAAGCCTGCATTGGGACTACACTGACTCTATAAATCAATTTGTGAATTGACATTTTAACAATATTTTGTGTCTTCCAATTCGTGAACATGGCACATCTCTCCATTTACTCAAGACATCTTTAAAATCTCTTTGCAGGGGTGCCTGGGTGGCTCAGTTTTGGGGCGTCTGCCTTGGGCTCAGGTCGTGATCCCAGGGTCCTGGGTCCCTGCTCAGTGGGGAGCCTGCCTCTCCCTCTCCCACTCCCCCTGCTTGTGTTTCCTCTCTCACTATGTCTCTCTCTGTAAAATTAATAAATAAAATCTTTTTTAAAAATCTCTTTGCAATGTTTTGTAGTTTTCAATGTACAAATCTTACATGCCTTTTGTCAGATTTATCCTGAAATATTTAATATTTTTGACCCTATTATAAATGGCATTTTAAAAATTGTGGTGAAATACACATAATACAAAACTTACCATTCTAAAATCTTTGAAGTTCAGTATTATAAAATACCTTTCATATTTTCAACCAATCTCCAGAAGCCTTTTCATCTTGTAAAACTAAACTCCATACTCATTAAACACAACTCCCGAGGAACCTGGTTGGCTCAGTCAGTTAAGCATCTGCCTTCTGTCAGGTCCTGATCCCAGGGTCCTGGGATTGAGCCCCAGGAATGGCTCTCTGCTCAGCTGGAAACCTGCTTCTCCCTCTCCCTCTGCCTGCTGCCCTGCCTGCTCATTCTCTCCCTCTCTAATAAATAAATAAAATCTCAAAAATAAAATAAACACCCCACTTCCTCATATCAGGGAGATCATATGATAGTTGTCTTTCTCCGCTTGACTTATTTCGCTAAGCGTGATACGCTCTAGTTCCATCCATTGGGGAGGGTATGTGTTTTGGTGAGTGCTGTGAAGTGTGTAAACCTGGTGACTCACAGACCTGTACCCCTGGGGATAAAAATATATGTTTATAAAAAATAAAAAATTATATTAAAAAAAAATAAAATAAATAAAATAAAATAAACACAACTCTCCATTCCCTTCCTCCCCCCAGCCCTTGACAACCACCATTCTACTTTCTGTCTCTATGAATTTGACTACTCTGGGTTCCTTATATAAGTGGGATCATATAGTGTCTTTTGGTGACATTTATTTTTCTTAGCATAATGTACACAAGGTCCATTCATGTCATAGCATGTATCAGAATTTCCTTCCTTTTTAAGGATATCTATCATTTTTTTTGTCTCTTTCAAATTTTTACTTAAATTCTAGGTAGTTAACATCTAGTGTAATATTGGTTTCAAGAGTAGAATTTAGTTGGGGCACCTGGGTGGCTCAGTGGGTTAAAGCCTCTCCCTTTGGCTTGGGTCATGATCCCAGGGTCCTAGGATCGAGCCCCACATCAAGCTCTCTGCTCGGCGGGGAGCGTGCCTCTCCCTCTCCCTCTGCCTGCTGCTCTGCCTACTTGTGATCTCTGTCTGTCAAATAAATAAATAAAATATTTTTTTAAAAAGAGTAGAATTTAGTGATTCACCTTACAATGCTGATGGGAATGGAAACTGGTGCAGCCACTCTGGGAAACAGTATGAAGGGTCCTCAGAAAGTTAAAAATAAAGTACCCTCAGACTCAGCAATTGAACTACTAGGTATTTACCCCAAGGGTACAAAAATACAGATACAAAGGGATACATGCACCCCAATGTTTATAACAGCATTATCAACAAAAGCCATATTATGGAAAGAGCCCAAGTGTCCATCAACTGATGAATGGATAAAGAGGATGTGAGATATATATATATATATATATATATATATATATATATATATATATATATATAACTCAGTCATCAAAAAGAATAAAATCTTGCCATTTGCAACGACATGAATGGAGCTAGAGTGTATTACACTAAGTGAAATAAGTCTGTCAGAGAAAGACAAATACCATATGGTTTCACTCATATGTGGAAATTAAGAAAATAGATGAACATATGGGAAGGGGGGAAGAAAGAGGGAAGCAAATCAAAGAAACTCAATCACATTTTATTTATCCATCCATCAATGGGCACTTGGGTTAGTATCACCTTTTGACTATTGTGAATAATTCTGCAGTAAAAATAGGGAGGCACAAATACCTCTTACAGACCCTGTTTTCAATTCTTTTGGATATATACCTAAAAGTGGAATTGCTGCATCATATGTAATTCTATTTTTTATTTTTCAGGAACCACCATAGATTTTTCCATAGCAGCTATACCAGTTTGTTTTCCCACCAATGGTGCACTGATGTTCCAATTTCTCTGCACAACCTTCTTCACACTTGCCATTTTCTGGGTTTTTTTTTTAATAATAGCTATCTTGATGGGTATGAGGTGACATCTCATTGTGATTTTGATTGTCATTTCCCTAATGATTAGTGATGCTGATCAAATGCTTATTGGTCATTGGCATATCTTCTTTGAAGAAATGTCTAATCAAGTCCTTTGCCCATTTTTAAGTCAGGTTATTTTTGTTTTTGTTAAGTAGCAAGAGTTTTTTATATATTCTAAATTTTTAAAAAGATTTATTTATTTATTTACTTATTTGTGGGAGAGAGAGAGAGAGCGCGCGCGCGTGAGCACAGGCAAGCAGAGAGGCAGGCAGAGGCAGAGGGAGAAGCAGGCTCCCTGCTGAGCAAGGAGCCCTATGTGGGACTCCATCCCAGGATGCTGGGATCATGACCGGAGCCGAAGGCAGTAGATTAACAGACTAAGCCACCCAGGCTGTCCCTATGTATTCCAATATTAACCTTTTATCAGATATATGATTAGCAAATATTTTCTTGATCCACTTTGAGTTAATTTTGATAGATGGGATTAGGTAAGGATTGAACTTCATTCTCTTACAATGTGGATATCCAGCTTTCCTGGCACCATTTGTTGAAAAAGACCCTTGTGCTTACTTTTAGGGTAATTTTCTCTTCTTTTTTCCAGATGCTTAAAGAGAAAGCAGACATCCTTAATTTTAGATGGTTTGCTATAAATTGAATGTTTGTGTCTCAACAAAATTCACTTAAGCTTCATCCCTAACATAATGGTACTTAGAAGTAGAGCCTTGAGAGGTGATTAGATCATGACGGCAGAACCCTCATGTAGGGATTAGTGCCAATATAAAAGAGGCCTGAGGGAAATCCCTTGCCACATCCACCATGAGATTACACTAAGAAGACTCTTGTCTAGGAGGAAGGTGAGGCTCTTACCAGATGCTGAATATGCCAGTTCTTTGATCTTGGACTTCCCAGTCTCCAGAACTGTAGGAAATACATTTCTGTTGTTTATAAGCTACCCAGTCTGTGGCATTTTGTTATAGCAACCTGAGTGAACCGACACTGTTCTTTTCTAAAATAGCCATTTATTGCTATAAACTTCCCTTTAATGACTGCTTTGACAAACTCACATATATTTTTACATTTTGTGTCTTCACTTATATGCAGCTCAAAATGCTTTGTTTTTAAAGATTTTATTTATTTATTTGACAGACAGAGATCACAAGTAGGCAGAGAGGCCGGAAGAGAGAGCAGGGGAAGCAGGCTCCCCACTGAGCAGAGCCCGATGTGAGGCTGGATCCCAGGACCCTGGGATCACGACCTGGGCCAAAGGCAGAAGCTTTAACCCACGGAGCCACCCAGGCGACCCTCAAAATGCTTTTTAATTTTTCTTTTGATTTCTTTTTTGAGCCATAGGAAAGTTTTTTATTAAAAATTTTATTTATTGGGGTGCCTGGGTGGCTCAGTGAGTTAAAGCCTCTGCCTTCAGCTCAGGTCATGATCTCAGGGTCTTGGGATCAAGCCCCGAACCAGGCTCTCTGCTCATCGGGGAGCCTGCTTCCCCCTCTCTCTCTGCCTGCGTCTTTGTCTACTTGTGATTTCTGTGTCTAATTAATTAATTAATTAATTAAAAATAAATACATTGAAATAAATAAAATTATACCTATCAAAAATGATCATCCATAGGGGCGCCTGGGTGGCTCAGTGGGTTAAAGCCTCTGCCTTCGGCTCAGGTCATGATCCCAGGGTCCTAGGAACGAGCCTCGCATTGGGCTGTCTGCTCAGCGGGAAGCCTGCTTCCCAACCCCCCCCCCCCCACCCCGCTTCTCTGCCTGCCTCTCTGCCTACTTGTGATCTCTGTCTGTCAAATAAATAAAATCTTTAAAAAAAGAAAACCCTACCCCTTATACAATAATGAACTCAATATGGATCACATATTTAAATGTAAAATGTAAGTCTATCACATATTTAGAAGAAAACATAGAAGATCTTCCTTACACTGGATTAAGCAGAGAAACTCTTAGACATAACAACAAAAGCACATCCATAAAAGAAAAAATTAATTGAGTTTAATACTAATTAAAAACTTTCCTCTGGGGGCACCTGGGTGGCTCAGTGGGTTAAGCCTCTGCCTTCAGCTCAGGTCATGATCCCAGGGTCCTGGGATCGAGCCCCACATCGGGCTCTCTGCTCAGCAGGGAGCCTGCTTCCTCCTGCCTCTCTGCCTGCCTCTCTGCCTACTTGTAATCTCTGTCTGTCAAATAAATAAAATCTTAAAAAAAAAAAATACAAATATCCTTGATAGTGGAAAAAAAAAAAAAAAAAAACTTTCCTCTGCACATGACACTGTTAGAAAATTAAAAAGATAACAACAGACCCAGAGAAGACACTTGCAAATCTCATATCTGAGAAAGGACTTGTATCCAAAACATATAAACGGCCTTCGAAACTAAACTAATAAAAACAACTCCCGGAATTGACCAGTCACCTAAGAGAGTAGGAAGAGTTTGAACTCCTTCAGACCAATCAGCAGCCATGTGAGTATTGGATTCCCCACCCTATCACATGCAAGCTCAATCAGCCAATAATAATAGAAAGAAAGGCTAGGAGGCGGAGCCTGCATGGTCTCCGCGGTAACCCCTGGCAGGTTGGAATGAGGAAGAAGCTCCTTGTACCCAGACCCAGATGCCTTAATGGGGGTGTTTGAAGGGGCAGGGAACTTATGGGGGGATAGGGTGGGAGGAAGAAAGCGTGAGTAATGGCAGAATGAGGGGGAAAGAAGGGTCTCAAGAGGAGACAGGGTGTTATAAGAACTATTTAGAGGGAACACGGCTTTAGGAGAACCGGGAGGCTGCTAGGAGTGGAGGAAAGAAGGGTTCAGAGGATCAAGACGCTAGTTTCAGAGGTTGGGAGAAGGTGGCAGAGGGAGAAAGGACAGGCCTTTATAAGGGGACAGAGAAGAGGCCACAAAGGGACATGGAGAGGACTTAGAATTTAGAGTTGGTCAAGGAAGGTCTTAGAGGAGCCAACAGAGAGGCCATGGGTGGGGGGGGGAGGGGAAGGGAGAGTTGATGGGTAAACAGTAAGGCTCATAACAGACAATGGTCCATCGGGACAGAGTGAGAGAGACAGCAAATGAGATCAAGAGAGCAGTATTGTGGGCACAGTTTTATAGGGTGAGAGCTTTATGATGGAACAAGGTTCTATAGATGGAAAGCAGTGTTCAAGTGTTGAGTAGGGTCTTCTTTGTAGGTGTTTTATAGGGGCAAAAGGCTGCTTTTGGGGACCATGACTGTGTTACAGGAACAAGGTGTGATAGTGGCTCAGTTGTGGCTCCAGGGAGGGTAGTGAGAGTCATCAGAGTCAGCAAGGGATTTTGTGGGGGTGGTGTTAGGGGCCAAGTGAGACATGCTGTAGAGACCAGCAAGGCAGTTCTAGAAGACAGGGAGGAGGTTATAGGAGACAGGGAAAGGGCTACTGGGAACAGGCAGGCATTATAGAGCATAGGAGTGGAGGGGGCTGGGAGATCCAGGGTAGAAGGAGGTATTAAATAAAGGCAATAATGACAGGTTACAGGGGACATGATAGGAATTAGAGGGAGTCAGTATGAGTTTTAAAGGAGGTCAACAAAGAATTTATAGGAGCCAGGTTATCATGAAAAAGAGTTAGAGGGGACAGCACAGTCCAAAATCCATACCGAGCCATGACCCACTCCCCACCCACAGGCATTTGAAATTTTTCGGGACAAGCCCCCCAAAGACCACATGTGCCTATCGATTTGTGCCTTCCTCCTGTGTTTTCCCATAGGCATTGTAGCCTTGATCTTCTCTGTCCAGGTGGGAAACCGTATCATGCCAATCCTCTCCTCCTGTACTCCCTTTTCATCCTGGCCTTGACCTTGACTCAAATTCTTTCTTTTGTCCCTCCTGTGGGTTCAAGTCCCCACCCTGGGTCCTTTCAGTCCCATAGCTCAGCCATTACAATAACCCATTAAAGGCCAACTATTCCTGCCCTGACTCTTCCCTCTAACCAGACAAGGCACAGCAACATGTGGAATAACAGAGCCTTGGCAGCCGAGACCTCCCACCAAACCTACTACATTGCAGTCTTGGGGATTGTTTTAGGAAGCCTCATCACCCTCACCATCTTGATACTCCTCATGATGGACTTATTTCCTCGTTAACTTCCTTTTCAGCAAACTACCAAATATATACAACAGTGATACTTACCTTGGCTCTAAGTATCCATTTGGGCCAAATGGGAAAACCTTTAAATGTCTGGACTGCTAAATGTTGAGCCTGAGCCAGCATCTTGAGGTAGTTGATGGAGTAAGAAAGGGGCAGCTGGGCAGTCCACTGGACCAAAGTTCAGGATCAACCCGAGGATCCTGCCAGGAGATAGGGGCTGTGGAGGCATGGTAGGGCACTGTTTCCTCAGGGAATCTTCTTCCTGTTTACATCATACATTCATGCCATAAGTCTATTCATACCAAGGGCCTTGGCTGTGCTATGACACTGGGGATATATCCGTGACCACTTCAGATTCACCACACCCTCTCTGGACTTATAAACCAGGTGAAGACAGACATATCACCAAGCAGTGACAGTCTAGTGTGGTCTAATCTCCAGTAGGGGAAACTTAGAGAGGAGAGTTATAAGAGACCAGATTTAATCTTGGGTACTTATGGTCTACCAGAAAGCCAGGGAGTGAAGCAGTTGTCAGTAAACTGATAGGAATTCAGGTCAAGTTACAATTGAAGAGAACATCTATTACAGGTATGGTTGCCTCTCCTCCCCCTCACCACCAAAGTTTGTAATTTATTCATTATTCAACACAGAATTTCTGAGCATGTAGGATCTACCAGGCAAAATACTAGGAGCTGGAAACTGAACAGAGCAAGATAAGTACAACTCCTTTCTGAAGGAGCTTACGTTCTCCTGGGAAGAATACCATAAGCAAATAGACCTCTAAATAAATAAGATAATCATAGGGAGTGGTAAATGGTAAGGAGAGACATAACACAGGGTAATAAGCTAAAGCAGTACCACTACTGGTCCACTGATGTTAATGGTCTGCAACAAGAAAAGTGCAGAGATTGCCAATAAGCATTACAAAACTCACAGAAATTTGACATGGCCAGGACATCCAAGAATAAAACCAATATTCTTGATTCTTGAATATAATTATTGAATATAATCAATATCAACAAGACTTCTCTTGTTGGACAGAGATTGGACAGATTGGAGAGATTAAAAAATGAGTCCTACTCCACAACCACAAATAGTCTGAGGTACAGTGAGCTAGTGGGCAATGAGGTCTAGAAGTATACTGTTTAGAGTCATAATAGCGGCTATAACAAATAAACCCCACCATTTCAGTACTCACAAAATTGTTTATTTCACATCCACAGAACCTCCCAAAGTGGGCATTTCTTTTTGCCCATATGTTAAGTTAGGAATCCAGCCTCCTTCCACTTGGTGATTCCACCATCTCCTAAAATGCCTGGAGTCTTCTGAAGGACTCCAAATAAGAGACTGGAGAACCCCCACTTGCTTCCTAAAATCCTCAGCCCAAAACTGAATCCTTATACACTCTTGGATGGGAATGTAAATTGGTACAGCCACTATGAAATATGAGATGGGGGTTCCTCAAAAAATTAAAAGTAGAACTACCACATGATCTAGCAATCCTGCTGCTAGGAATATATCCAAAGGGGGGGGATCACATCTCAGAGACATCCATATTCTCATAATTACAGCAGCATTTTTCACAATATCCAAGATATGGAAATAACCCAAGTGTGTACCAATGAATGAAATGATAAAGGATTGTGTGTGTGTGTGTACACATTATATTTCTTTATATATATATATATATATATATATATATATATATATACACATTATATTTCTTTATATATATTGCATGTTTCTCATGGTTTAATAATATTTCTTTATATATAAAGAAACATGCAATCCTGCCACTTGCAACAACACAGATAGACCTTGAGGCCATTATGCAAGTGAGATAAGTCCGCTAGAGAAAGACAAACACTGTGTGGTATCACTTATATATGAAATCTTAAAAAGCCAAACTCACAGAAACAGAAAGTAGAATGATGGTTGCCAGGGGCTGGGGGAAATGGGGACAGGCTTTTAAAAGGATTCAAACACTCAGTTATATAAGATGAGTAAGATCTTAGGATCTAATGTATAACATGATGACTATGATGAATAATACTGTACCGTACTTAAAATTTTCTAAGAGTGGGGTGCCTGGGTGGCTCGGGGAGTTAAGCCTCTGCCTTTGGCTCAGGTCATGATCTCAGGGTCCTAGGATTGAGCCCTGCATTGGGCTCTCTGCTCAGCAGGAAGTCTGCTTCCCTCTCTGTCTCTGCCTGCCTCTCTGCCTACCTGTGATCTCTCTCTCTCTCTCTCTCTCTCTGTGTGTGTGTGTGTGTGTGTCAAATAAATAAATAAATAATCTTTAAAAAAAAATTTTCTAAGAGAGTATACGTTACATGCTCTCACCAAAAAAGTGGGGGAAAGGCAACTATGTGAGGTAATGGATGTATTAGTTAACTTGGCTGTGGTAATAATTTCACAATATATACATATAAGAAATAATCATGTTGTACACTTTAAATAGCTTACATTTTTCATCAATTATACCTCAGTAATCCAAGAGGATTTTTTTAATAGAGTTTTGGCCCTAAATGATATACATCTCTTATTCAGAGTCCATTGGACAGAATTAGTCTCGTGACCTCAACTGGTTGCAAGGGCTTCTGGGAAATGTAGTCTCAGACTGGCTGACACTAGCTGGCTTTGCCACAGAAACCCTTTCTAAGGGGCCCCTGGGCGACTCAGTCAGTTGAGTGTCTACCTTCAGCTCAGGTCATGATGCCAGCATCCTGGGATTGAGTCCTGCATTGGGCTCCCTGCTCAGCAGGGAGCCTGCCTCTCCCTCTGCTCCTCCTTACCCTGCTCCTGCTGAAGTGCTCTCGCTCTCTCAAATAAATTAATCAGAAAGGCAGAGAAAGAGGGGCGCCTGGGTGGCTCAGTCATTAAGCGTCTGCCTTTGGCTCAGGTCATGATCTCAGGGTCCTGGGATCAAGCCCCGCATCAGGCTCTCTGCTCAGTGGGGAGTCTGCTTCTCCCTCTCCCACTCTCCCGCTGTGTTCCCTCTCTCGCTGTCTCTCTCTCTCTCTGTCAAATAAATAAATAAAATCTTAAAAAAAAAATAAAGGCAGAGAGAGAGAGGGGAAGGAAGGGAAAAAAGCAAGCCTTTCTAAGATGTTCTTTGAGCTGAAACATGGAGGCCCAAGTGTCAGAGCTCCAAGAACTATGAGAACAGGGTGCCCAGAGTGAGAATGGAAATCACAAAGAACAAAAAGGAAGCCAATGTGGCAGTCAGTAATGTCACACTCTCCCACATTCCAAAGCAGGTGGGGTTCTCTCCTCCCTGTGAGAACTCTTTTCTTTTTTTTAAAGATTTTATTTATTTATTTGTCAGAGAGAGAGCGAGCACAGGCAGACAGAGTGGAAGGCAGAGTCAGAGGGAGAAGCAGGCTCCCTGTAGAGCAAGGATCCCGATGTGGGACTCGATCCCAGGACGCTGGGATCATGACCTGAGCTGAAGGCAGCTGCTTAACCAACTGAGCCACCCAGGCGTCCCTCCCTGTGAGAACTCTTGTAGGTGCTTTCCAGCTCTCCTGAAAAGAAAATACAACACTTCTTTTTTTTTTTTTTTTTTAAGATTTATTTGACAGAGAAATCACAAGTAGGCAGAGAGGCAGGCAGAGAGTGGGTGGGGAGCAGGCTCCCCGCTGAGCAGAGACACCGATGTGGAGCTCAATCCCAAGACCCTGAGATCATGACTGGAGCTGAAGGCAGAGGTTTAACCCACTGAGCCACCCAAGCACCCAAAAATCCAACATGTCTTTACCTTCATCTGACAAAGATCTACTCACAGGAATCTTTTGTAGACATCTTTTGCAGTCTATCTTTAGGACCTCCAACCCCCTCCATGCCTGGCTTTGCACTGGGTGACACAACAGTGACCAATACAGATTCTGTCCCTGTCCTTGGGACATCCTCAGTCCAATGGAGAAGACAGGCTCACCACCAGATGGAACTGTGAGCTGTCCTTTCATTTATTCCTTCATTCGGCAAAGTTTTATTGTGTGTCTCCTGCAGTGCCATTCTGGTGCCATGTGAAAGATGATAAACTTAAGTAAGAAACATATTAAGAGTACTGTGGAAGGGGTGCCTTAGTAGCTCAGCGGGTTAAACCTCCTCCTTCAGCTCAGGTCATGATCTCACGGTCCTGGGATCGAGTCCTGTGTCAGGCTGTCTGCTCGGTGGGGCGCCTGCTTCTCACTCTCTCTGTCTGCCTCTCTGCCTACCTGTGATCTCTCTCTTTCAAATAAATAATTAAGATCTTAAAAAAAAAAAAAGAGTACTGTAGAAAAAAGTAAAGCATGGCAAGGGTGATCAGAAGTATTAGAGGGGCGCCTGGGTGGCTCAGTGGTTTAGCTCTGCCTTCGGCTCAGGTCATGATCCCAGGGTTCTGGGATCGAGCCCCACATTGGGCTCTCTGCTCAGCAGGGAGCCTGCTTCCTCCTCTCTCTGCCTGCCTCTCTGCCTACTTGTGATCTCTATCTGTCAAATAAATTAATAAAATCTTAAAAAAAAAAAGAAGAAGTATTAGAGATGGGCGAAGAGCTATAATTTCAATAGGGAGGCAGGTAATGCCCCAATTAGGATCTGACTTTTGAGCAAAGGCTTGCAGGACTTAAGAGAGGAAACCAAACATATATCTGTGGTGAGAGTCTCGGGCAGATGGAACTGCTAGTGCAAAGGCCTGGAGGGAGAAGCCCATCTGATATTTCTGAGCGATAGTAAGGAGGCTAGTATAGCTGAAGCGAAATAAGGTAGGAAATGGTTAGAGATGAAGTCAGGGAAGTAACAGAGGCAAGATCAAAGGGAGCATACTTTACTTCAAGTGCCATGAACAGACATTGAACAGATAAGTGACATGTGCCGGCTCAGGTGTTAACGGGCTCTTTAGGACCCTGGAGGAGAGTCGACATCTGGTGAAGAGATGACAGTAGGGAGACTGCTGTGATTTTCCTAATGGGAGGTGATGGTATATTAGGGCAGAGTGGGGAAGAAAGGAAATGCCTTGATGAATTTGACAGGTAAACAGGAATTGCTGATACATGATGTAGGTGTAAGAGAGAGAGGGAATTTTGGCCTCAGGACGTGGAATCACAGAGTTGCCCTTGTGTGATCTGGGGAAGTGGGAGAGAAACTAGTCTGGGGAGGTACGGTATAGTGGTCATTCTAAGATTTGGGAGCCATGTTCTGGCTACAGGCTGGCTCAGAGTGGGCATGTGACCCCATCTGAGAAAATGAGACTTGGATAAATGGTTTCTGGAGCTTTTGGTAAAGAAAGAAAGCCCCCTCTCTTCTACGTTACCCTCTAAATCCACATCTTTCTCCCCTTCAAATGGTGGAGGGTAAGTCGTTTTGCCACCAGGCAAAAGAGCCTGGAACTGCTAGGATGAAAGAGAAGCCAAAATAGAACCAAGTGCTAGGAAGGGGAGCCAGACACTGGGTCCCCAGTGATACCACCATCATCACCATCATGACAGTCACTGAGTGTCAACTTGTGTGCAGGCACTCTTTAAGGAGTTTATCCATATCGTCTCATTTAGACCCCACAACAATACTGAAAACAGGTATTATTATTATTGTGCCTAATTCATAAATGAGGAAACTGAGGCTGCAGAGAATGAGAAACTTGCTCTAGATCATTTAGCCTGAGTGACGAAATGAGGATTCAAACCCATTGAGTCAGACTGCAGAGTCTTTGCTCAAAATAATTGCCTTCCAGTGTTTGAGCTTCTGGATCATACGTCACCTGAATCAGGATAAACCAGACACTTTCTTTCTTTTTTTTTTTTTTTAAGATTTTATTTATTTATTTATTTATTTATTTTATTTATTTGAGATCACAAGTAGGCAGAGAGGCAGGCAGAGAGAGGGGGGAAGCAGGCTCCCTGCTAAGCAGAGAGCCCAATGTGGGGGCCGATCCCAGGACGCCGAGATCATGACCTGAGCTGAAGGCAGAGGCCCAGCCCACTGAGCCACCCAGGTGCCCCCAACCAGAACACTTTCTAAATCACATGTGCCAAGATATTTTTTTGTTTGGGAAGAAAAACACTACTTTGGGTTTAGGGCATTTTTAAAATATTTTATTTATTTATTTGACAGAGAAAGAGAGCGAGGTCACAAGGAGGCGGGAGCAGGCTCCCCGTGGAGCAGAGGGCCCAATGTGGGGCTCGATCCCAGGAACCTAAGACCATGATGTGAGTCGAAGGCAGAGGCTTAACGCAATGAGCCACCCAGGCGTAGGGCATTTTTCATCAGAGAGCGGCTTACCTTTGAGAGTCCAGAGAAGTTAATCCAACCAACCTGGAGGCGGGGGGTGGGGGGGTGGTCAGAGAAGGCTTGCATAGAAGGGCACATCTGAGGTAAAATGTAAAGAAGGAGGAGGAGGTAGCCATTTAAGATAATGAAGAAGGGTGATGGAGGTAGGGGACAGAGGAGGAAGAAAATCCCAGAGGTGAGAGAGAGGGAACCTTGACATGTCATGTCCCAATGAGAACACTGCTTTCCTCTCTGGAAAGGGCTTAATTGAGGGATAAGCATCCTCCACTCTACTCGATCATCTCTCCCACCGCCCCCTGCCAAGCCTCAACTCTGTCATCACCTGTCCTGGTTCCCTGCTGTGGCCTGTCTCCTCCTATCATCCACCCACAAGACACCTAGAATGTACCTCCCCACACTGTTTTAAATGTTTAATTTCTTAATTTCTTTTTTTAAGATTTTATTTATTTATTTGACAGACAGAGATTACAAGTAGACAGAGAGGCAGACAGAAAGAGAGGAAGGGAAGCAAGCTCCCTGCTGAGCAGAGAGCCCGATCCAGTGCTCAATCCCAGAACCCTGGGATCATGACCTGAGCCGAAGGCAGCGGCTTAACCCACTGAGCCACCCAGGCGCCCCTAATTTCTTAATTTAGATAAAGGTTTCAAATCTACAGATTGTGCAGAAATAAGTCTAAGAGACCCCCATGTGCCATCTACATTTCCCAGATGAAAACAGTTAACTATACTTGCACCAGATCTCTTCTTTTTAGAAATAAAATGTTGTAGAAGCAAATTAAACCCTTCCCCCTTCTGTTCCTTCTTCCTGCTCTCCATTCCTGAAACCACCAAACTCATGATGCTGTAAATCAATCCTGTGTGTACTTCCTACTCTTAGTATATGTGGACACACTTGGTACAGAGTTGTTGCTTTGGGTGTTGAAGCATCCTTAGTGACCTCTGCCACATCTTTCCAGCTCTTCACTTTCTAAGACTCACCTTCTGGGTCTCTCAGCTGGCCCAGTTCATGTTTCAGTTAACATGGTCATAAAAAGGCCAAATGTTATGAGGAAATTAGAGCAGGATGGTCTAAAATGTGCCAGATAGTCATCATAAATTTTAAAACTGTATATCCAAGAAGCCAGTGATAAGAATCCATCTCTGGGTATTAATGCTAATAAAGGTTTTATCCCCCCAAAGTCATGTAGATGGCACCTTCTTAAACTTCAATATGCATACGAATCACTGACAGATTTGGTCAAAATGCATGTTTTGATTCAGTAAGTCCAGGAGTGGAGGGGCAAGGGATTCTGCATTTCTAGCAAGCCCCTGGATGCTGATCCTTGAACACCTTTAAGCAGCAAATTACAGGCATAATGTGAGAGCTTGAAGCTTGTCAAACAGGGGTCAGGAGCAGAATACAGGTTAACGGTCTCAGTTTGGGGATGATAATCATTTTGTCATTTGTAGATTGAACAGACTGAACATGGTAGGGGTACAAATATGACTTCTACTTGTTCTTTCTGTGAATAAGATGCCAATCTCACATTTTTGCGTCAGCCTTTTGGGGAATGGAGAAGAAAACATCCTCTTCTTATGCGGGAGAGGAACAGGAAACCCACTGCAACTTCCTCCATGAACAGCAGCTTGAGGTAACAATAACTCCACAGACACCAGGAGTCTCTGCTTACGGAGTGTATCAGGGCTCCATCTGAGAGGCTGAACCACTAGGGGAGATCGAAGATAGATAGATAGATAGATAGATAGATAGATAGATAGACAGACAGGCAGGCAGATAGATAGATGGATAGATGGATGGATGGATGAGCTTGGATTTAACCTTATGCAGTCAGGAGTTATGAAGCAGTTCCTAACATTGTGGTCTTAGTGTCAGATGCCGACACTCGAAGTACGGAGGGTAGGCAGTTAGGAAGAGAAAACAGATGTAAAGTGGGGAGAAGCTAAGACAAGCTGGTATAAGCTGGCCTCTGCCTTTGGTGGTATGAGCATCCATGGGAGAAACTGGCATCCTTCATCATGGAGCCAGACACACACCTGGCCCAGAGCTGGAGAAGTTGAGAAGATCCAGAAAAAGGTGAAACAGTTGCGGGCCTGGCTGCTGCCCTATGCAAACCTGACGAGCCAGCAGCCAGCCAGCGACAACCTGTGTGATCTATAAAATGGCAGCTGCTTCACTTCTGCCCTCCACATCTTGCCCAAGAATCTCTATTGGTCCGTCCTAACCGAACGCATAAGGAGAAGGTAATTCTAAGATATAGTTCATTCAGCCTAGTCAAGCCGATACATGACAAAGCCATGCACAGAGACTGGAGGAGAGTGGAGAGAAGATCCGTCAGTGGCCGCTGGGGAGATGGAAACATGAGCAGCTCTGCTCTCAAGCAGAGGCACCTTGAATGCATGTGTCTCATAACCTCTGGGTGGCTTTTTAAAAATTTTAGAGTTAGAGGGGAAACTGGTAGCAGCTACCTCTTATTTGGCTTTAGCTTTTCTTCCAAATCTTTGAGAATCTTTTTATGTTACAGTTTCAGTCAAGGTGCATCTGATCAGTTGTCATTACATTATGGTTGTAGATAGTTCATTAAAAAATATTCCAACTTTCAACCAATTTTTTAAAAGATTTTATTTATTTATTTGACAGACAGAGATCACAAGTAGGCAGAGAGGCGGTCAGAGAGAGTGGGGGAAGCAGCCTCCCTGCTGAGCAGAGAGCCCGATGCAGGGCTCCATCCTAGGACCCTGGGATCATGACCTGAGCCGAAGGCAGAGGCTTTAACCCACTGAGCCACCCAGGGCCCTCAACCAATTATTTTTTTAATAGATTTTATTTTTCATGAGCAGCTTTATGTTTACAGAAAGGTACACAAAAAGTCAAGGAAATTCTCATATACTTCCTGTACCTCCACACCCATTTTCCCCTATTATTACCATCTTGCAGGAGTATGGTACCTTTGTTACAATTGATGACCAATAGTGGAATGTTATTACTAACTAGAGTCCATATTTTACACTAAGGCTCACTCTGTACTGTACAGTTCTATGGCTTTTTATAAATGCATCATGTCATGTATCCACCATTACAATACCACACAAAATAGTTTCACCTTTCCATCCCTACCCCCATCTCATGATCTCTTGGCAACCACTGATCTTTTTACTGGTCTCTATAGTTTGGCTTCTCCTAGAATGCCATATATTTGTGGTCAGAGAGTTTACTGCCTTTTCAGATTGTCTTCCAAAATGGCTGTATCATTTTGTACTCCCACCAGCAATGAAGGACAGTTCCTGTTGTTCCACATCCTCAACAGCATTTGGTGTCATTTTTTTTTTTTTTTTGGATTTTAGACATTCTAATAGGTGTGTAGAAGTATTCCATTGTTGTTTTAATTTGCAATTCCCTAATGACATTATGGTTAGCAACTTTTCATGCTTATTTGCCATCTGTACATCTTCTTTAGTGAGAAATCTGTTCATAACTTTTGTCCATGTTTAAGCAGATTGTTTTCTTATGGTTGGGTTTTAAGAGTTCTTTATATATTTTAGATATAAGTCCACCATCAGTTATGTGTTTTGCAAGTATTTCTGCCAGTCTGTGATTTATCTCATCATTCTCGTAACAGCCAGTGCTATGAGTCTCAAAAGGCTCATAGACCAATGGCAGACATGCTGGCTAACTGATTTTAGTTTTTAACAGCAAAACACCCCACAAACGGCAGAAGGGTGACAATGTTTGAGCAAAATGGCACCTTTTGAGAATTAGGCACTGTGGAATAGCAGCTGTTCTTTCTTCCAGGAAAGCCACCTGGATTACAGCAGCCCATGGCACCTTCTTATGCTTTTCAGCCCTTATGAAACACTTGAAGCTGGACTCAGCTTCTCGCCAAAATTTGCTATCTTAATGGTAATCCCATGGTCCCTTTCTCCCTGGGCCAAAGGCTCAGCCAACCCTTGGATGTCTGACTCCTCACACCCACAGGGTCCCCACATTGTTATCAACATTTCCCCCAGAGTTGTGCCTTCTCTGACATCTGCATTTCAAGGTCTGCTCCGGAGCCCAGAGCCCTGGACCTCACCCTGGGTGCCCCACCCTCTACACCCAATCAAGATCCGGACCCACTCACTCAGTTGTCTCCCCTCTGCTCCACAGCCCTATATGGTCCACCATTGCCCTCCACCCCCATACCTCATCCTGTCCCCAGTTTTATTCTCACCCCACCACCTCTCCCCTCATTTACTGAATAACTACTTAGAGAGTCAGGCTTTGTACCAGACACCGAGGACAGAGTGGTGACCTAAGCATGTTCAGTGAAAGGTCCCTGAATGATGCCATTTCTCAGGGCCCTGAATGAGGCTGAGTGGGCTCTCCAGAACTCCACTACCAGTATCCAGTGCTTTCTGGGGCAGCCCACAGACCTCTGACCATTCCCTGTGTCCCCAATTGACCCACTCCTGTTGTTTATTTTCCACCATCCCTACCTGGTGATGGTGATCCGTCTAAGTCCCCCACTGAACCTGAGCTCCGTAGCATGGAGACTGGGGCTCTCTCATCCACCGCAGTGGAATGGTAAAGACGAGGAACACCTGGAAGAATGCATGCCGGGGAGATATCAGGGTCGTGCTATCGGCCTCCTATCCCTTTCCATCCCTACCCCCGTGCTATCGGCCCCCTATCCCTCCTCACTCAGACCTGAAACAACCTGTTTCTGAAATCAAGGAGCAGTAAGTTTGACATCTCCGCACCTGACCTCCCAGAATGAAAGTCTCATTTTGTCAAGAGAATCAAGGGAGGCATTTGGAACCTTTTGCCTCTTAAGGGGCACTTGATGGTGAGCGGGAGGACGAGGAAAGCGAACGAACCTCACCGTTTCCCCTCACTCGAAGATACCTAAGCTGGAGGAGCAAGAAACGTGAGCACTGCTCCGTGGCGCGGCGGGGCACCGAGACCCTAGTCCGCCTGGACACCGATGGCGTCACTGCCGGCGCGCTCGTGACGTCAGAGGCGGGCGCCACACTTGAAGAGGGTGCGGGAAGCCGGGGAGCGGAGCTGTCATGGAGTTAATGCAAGAAGCGCGGGAACTGGGCTGCTGGGCGACGGAAGAGATGGGAGCGCCCGTCGCAGCCCAAGCCCCGGAGTCGACGCTGCGCAGGTGAGGGACGCTCTGAGAGTGAGCACTCCCAAACCCTCGAGGTGGTCTCCAGGGATGAGAGAGAACCCCACCCCTCCCTGAAGACCCGCCTTCCTCTGCCTCAGTGAGAATAACCCTTAAGGGCGCCCCCTCCCCCGCCCCGACACACGCACACCCAGTAGTATATTCAAGAAGAGGATCCTGGGTTGAATGAAGATCCCCTGGCGGTGATCCCGACACTCCCACCCCCCACCCCGTGAGACCACCCAGAGTGAGAGCGAGGCACCAGTGAGGATCCTCCGAAATTCAGTGGAGACCCCTTCCCGTGTGGAAGTAAGATCTTTGGAGTGAGACCGTCCCTGCAACAGCCTACCACCCCCACCCACCCCAACCAGTGAAGAGACTGGAGTTACCAAAGACCACCCCACAGGAGATTGAATTTATAGGCGTTATGACCCACATCTGGTAATGAGAGCACTTCCTGACAGTATATTCCCCACCCCTCTCCTCTGGGAGTGACTAGAGATAGCCCTCTTCTCCCAGGAGAAAGGAATCACCCCACCATGGAATGAGAATATCCCCCACACAGAGAGAACCCCACAACTCAGTGACCAAGAACTCCCCAGAAAGGACTATCTCACCCCAGAAAGTATGCGCTCTCTTTCCCCCTAGAAGTGAGAATTCCCTAGTAAAAACCTTACCCACCATGACCAGCCTGGGAATAAGGGTGAGCCACCCTGTGTGATGCCGGAGGTGTACCTTTACACACTCTTCCCGCAGACTGTGTCTGGGCCAAGGGGCCGACATCTGGGCCTATGTCTTGCGGCATGTGCACAGCCAGAGGTGAGCCTGGCCACATGAGGGAGGCTGTGACAGGGAAGGGACACAGGCAAGCCCCACAGTAACACCTCTTCCTTCTGCCTCTCCACTGTAGGAGTGTCAAGAAGATCCGGGGAAACCTACTCTGGTAAATGGTTCTATATTCCCTCCTGTTAACCCTAGTCCCATCCAGCTGTGTTTTCACCCACAGCCTCACACCACTTGTCTCCCCTGGAAGTCCCTGTCATCCCCTAACTCTGGCCTCATTTCCTCAGGTATGGCCACCAGGACAGTCCAGAGGTGAGAAGCATGTGTTATAAGATCTTTTATCCAAAAAGAGGACATGTAGATTTCTGCTCTAGGCCCAGCCTTGTGCTATGGGATGCTGGGGACTACTGAGTCACAAGACAGGTCTGATCCCCACACTCACAGGACTTAACAGTCCAAGGGAGGCAGGCATGAGCTGGATGTTGAGGGGACATGGATATGAGGCATCCAAGCTGATGAGAGGAGATGGGAGAAAGGACTGGTTTCGGAGATATACTGAGGCTAGTGTAGGACCTATTGTGTGCAAGGCGCCCCAGTGCCATCTAGGGGGAGGTTGCCAGAAGACCTTGGGGCCCCTCGATGTGGTGCTCAGTGGGGAGGTAAGAACTGGGGCAGAGATGTAGTGTCATCAGTGCAGAGACAGGACACGGGTTAGGACGATAAGGGAGACAATCCCAGGAGAAAGGAGGAGGCCAGATAGTACCCTAGTGTTCTTTTAGGCCCAGAGAATAAGACACAGAAATTCCTCACAATAAACCCTCTGCTACTTCCCTGTGCAGGCAAGGAGACCAGTGCTCCCCAAATAGCAGTTAGTCCAGGCCAAGCCCCAGCCAGGCCATGCATCTGACTCTGTACCTGATCCCACCAGGCCCATCGGAAGCTGGAGCTGGAAGCCACTGTTGCTCACCTGCGGGCAGAGATCCAGGAATTAGACCAGAGCCTGGAGCTGATGGAGCAAGAGACCGAAGCTCAGGGTGACCTATGGGGCTGGGAAGATGAGCAACAGAGTGGTGGTGGGGGAACTGCTGATAGCCATGCATTTCTCCTACAGACATGGCCCTGGAGCAAGCCCTGCAGAACATTCAAGACACCCAGCGTCGCGCTCTCCTCCTCCAGGCCCAAGCTGGGGCCATGAGAAGGCAGCAGCGTGGACTGCAGGATCCCATGCAGCGGCTGCAGAATCAGCTGAGGCGTCTACAGGACATAGAGAGGTGGGCCTCAGGTGCTCAGGGACCAGCCTTCACCAGGCGGGGCAGGCAGACATTTTCCATAGAGACCTCATTGCTCTACCCTGACCCCTTCTTGGGTTCCAGAATTCTGAGCTCCACTCCTTAGGATTTAAAGCCTGTGAGGTCAGAAAGTTTTCTCATCTCAGCCACTTATATTTCCAGTGCTTAGAATGGTCCCAACCATATATCTAAAGAATGTTCTAGGGAAAGAACATTAAATAAGGGACAAGTACCTGCCTCCTGGGGCTTCTACTCTGATGCAGAGGAGCCAAAGATAAACTAGGAAGCAAACTCTATAACTGCAAGGAGAGATAAGTGCTGTGATTAAAAAGGTGGTGTGATAGTAAAGGTGAGGGAGATATACTCCAGGGAGGATGGCCAGAGAAGCCGTCTCTGAGGAGGTAGCACTGAGCTGTGGAAGGAATCTCCAGGGAGAGGGACAGGAAGGGCAGAGGTGCTGAGTTTGGCATATGGGAAAAACAGCCAGGAAGCCAGTTCATCTTCAGTTACACAGGCAAAATGGAGGGCACGAGAAGGTGAGGTCAGAGAGGTGGACAGAGTGCCACGGGGGCATCGGAATTTTACTCAGAGGCTGGGTTCATGCCTTAGCCTGTCCACTTACAGCTCTGTGACCTTGGGCAAACTACTTAGCTTTTTTGTGCCTCAGTTCGTAAACTCTATGGATTGGGGATTAATTTAAACCTACTTTATAGGTGACTTAAATGATGCAGAGCACTTAGAAGAGTTTCTAATACCCATTATTACTATTTTGAATGTGATGGGGAAATGTTACATTTTTTCGAGGGCTTTGGGTAACAAGGTGACCTGATTTGTCTGAAGTTTTAACAGGATCATTGACTACTAGTTGGAAAATAAACTGCAGAGGGCAAGAGCAGAGGCCAGTGAGGAAGCTAATACAGCCAGGAAGTGTCAGTGGCCTGATTTTAGAGGTGGACCCTGAGATCCAGGCTTAGTGACTAGCCTTGTAGCAGAAAGAGACACATCCATTCTAGCTCCCTTTTCCCAGTGACTACTACCCCAACTCTACTTTTCTCTCCAGGAAGGCCAAAGTAGATATATCTTTTGGACCCTTGACATCAGCAGCCCTGGGCCTCGAACCTGTGGTCCTGGTAAGAGTCTTGGGCCATGGGGAAACGAGTGGGGAGTCAGGTCAGGTGGACCCCTGGGTTGCCCTCATGTCCCATCCTCTTCTTCCCAGGGTGATGTCCGAAGAGCCTGCACCCTCCGGACCCAGTTCTTGCAGAAACTCTTAATTCCTCAGGCCAAGGGAGGCAGCGTCCCGTGAGTGTCATCCAGGCTCCACAGATTCTGACAAGAACCTGGGCTTTCATGGAGGAGTTACTCATCTGTTCCTTCCTCAGACACTCAGCCTCTGGACTGTGTCAGCCCCAGGCCTTGGCCTGACAAAGCTCTCAGGTTGAGAGCAAAAAGAGACAAATACATTACAGATGGTGGCAACGTGGGTGATTAGGACTGTTGGGGGTGGGGAAGCCTGAGAGACTCCAGGTCCCCAGAGAAGACATCTTCCTCACTTAAAGAGTCAGGGAGGACAGGTTCTCTGGTGAGGAGGCTTAGGCAGGATGAAAGGTTAAGACAATATTCTAGACAAATAGCACATGTGAAAGGCCCTAAGGGCAGCTGGTTGGTGAACCCAAGTCTAGCAGGCATAGATGGACTTGGTTTCCTCATCCTTAAAATGGGGACAGTGATAGCCCCCACCTTACAGGGTAGTGGTGATCAGTAGAGGGAGAGTTGTTGTGTCTTGTAATATTCTCTGTCCCCTTCCCCAACCCCACAGAACCCCTCGAGATGACTACTTTGGAGCTTCCTACCAGCAGTGGCTTAGCTCTGTGGAGGTAAGGGGGGGGCCTCACCTTCTGTCCCATGAGCAAACCTCAGGGTGCGAGGACCCAACTCTTGATCCCTACTGCATCACCATAGATCCCAGCGCATAGCCCCGCCCCCATCTAGCCCTACTTTACCCTTTCCCCTACCAGACACTGCTGACAAACCATCCTCCGGGTCATGTCCTGGCCTCCTTGGAGCACTTGGCTGCAGAGCGGGAGACAGAGATTCGGTCCCTGTGCAGTCCAGATGGGCTCCGAGATACAGAGATGGACAGGTGTGGAGTGCCGTGCTCCTAAGGGCCGGGCAGGGCGGGTGAATGGGTAAGCCAGAACAAACTCTGGACCAAGCACAGTCACCTGCTGATGGCGGTGAACCTGAAACTCAGTGATCAGTCTGGCAGGTGGGCTGACATTGGCCACCCCCAAGAGCCCTGGCAAGGGGGGGGACTCCTCCCTCAGCAGTTTTACCCCACCCCCAGGTCCCAGGCACCAGACCAGTCAGACTCCAGCCAGGCCCTGCCATCCATGGAGCATCTCATCCAGGTAACCCCCAGGCATCCTTCCCAGGACTCCATCCCCTTCCCATCCCAAGGCCCACTTGATCCCCTTCCCCCCAGGGATCATGCCCACCCTGACTTTGTACTCTTGCCCCAGGAGGGCTGGCGGGCTGTGGGTGTACTGGTTGCCCAGCGGGGCCCCCTTCTGAAGGAGCGTCAAACCCTGACCCAGCGCCTCCAAGGCCTGATGGAGGAGGTGGAGAGATATGCCCCAGGATCCAGTGAGAGGTGAGGGGGCTCTCTCAGCAGAGACCTCTAGGGCATCTCTTTCCCAGAGGTCTCAGAATACTAGACTTTTTCTGCTCCTGTGGCTCCCAGTTCTGCCTCCCTGCTCTCCTGGTTTGTCTCCCTGTGTTTGTGGCTCTTTGTGCATCCTTACAGATCCATCTGCCTCCTCTACTGGGAGTCTTAGTCATCTTTCTTTTCTGCCATGCCCCAGGCAGGCCTTCATGCTGGGGCTCCGTGGCTGTGGCCTATGGGCAGAGCTCAAGGCCCTGCGTGCCCAGAGCCAGGAGCTGGAGGAGGTGGCTGGGCGGCGGCAGCTTCTGCTGCAGGAGCTACAGGCCAAACAGCAGCGGATCCTGCACTGGCGCCGGCTGGTGGTGAGAGGCTGGCCCTGGGGGATGTGGCAGTGCCTGATGGAGGGCCAGAGAGAGTCTGGGAGCCTTAGGTCCAAAACTTGGCCTCCAGTGGTGTGGAGAGGCCCAGAGTCAGTCTCCTAGGAGGCAGCAGGACCTGTGCAAAGGGGAGGGCAGGGGTAGAGGCTGGGAGATGGAAAGTAAAAGCTGCCCATCTTGGTGGTCTCATGGCTGCCCAGGAGGAGACACAGGAACAGGTCCGCCTCCTCATCAAGGGCAACTCAGCCAGCAAGACACGCCTGTGCCGGAGCCCTGCAGAGGTGAGATGGGAGTTGGGGCAAGGTCTGGGTAGGGCTGGGGCTCCTAGAGATGGCGCCAGGGGGCTCCAGGCTGCCCCTCGCATCCCTTTCATTCCCCGCAGGTGCTGGCTCTGATTCAGCGAAAAGTGGTCCCCACATCTGAGGTGGTGGCACCACAGAGTCAGGAGCTGCTTCGCTGTCTGGAGGAGGAAGCCCGGCATCTTCCGCACCTTCTGCTGGGTCCCCTGCTTCGGCACAGCCCTGGAGGGTAAGACTGAAGCCACCCCCTTAAGCTCCTTCTGTGGGTGACTATCACTCCCTGATTCCACGCCAAAAACATAATCCTGGGCCTCCAGTGTTCCCAAGCTGTCAGACCTCACCCTCAGGTCTCAGTCCTACTCTGGAATCCTAGTCCCCAGACCCATCTCCAACTTTCTGGGCCTCCTGAAGCCAGCTCTCAGCCCCCAGAACCTCTGGAATCTTAGCCTCCCTCCAAGTAGCCCACCCAGCCTGGACTTTCCCCCCCAGATTACAGCCCCTGCCCACGGTCCTGCCATCCATCCACCAGCTGCATCCTGCGTCCCCGAGGGGCTCCAGCCTCATAGTGCTGAGCCACACACTGGGGCTGCCTGCAGGGAAGGTGAGTACCTGTCCCCTAGGACCTGTCTTCCCACTCCTCCTCCTGCCCAAAGTGACTGTCCTTCCCCCTCCCTCCAGGCTCCGGAACTGCTCCTCCCAAAGGCTGCCTCTCTTCGCCAGGACCTTTTGTTCCTCCAGGACCAGCAGAGTCTCCGGTGCTGGGATCTGCTGCACGTGAAGACCAGCCTGCCACCAGGACCATCCACCCAGGGTAAGCCCTGCCCTGCCTTCACAACCAGCATCCCTGCCCAGCCCCGGGACCATCAGCCTCCAGAACAAATCCCAAACATCCATTGCTGACACAGGGCCTACTGTGTGCTGAGTGTGTTCGCTGGTTTCATCTGCACAGCAGCCCCATGGGGTGAGCGCTGCCGTTTGCCCCTTTTGCAGAGGCAAGAACTAAGCCTTGCTGGCTGCCTAGGTGGCAGAGCTAGGATTTAAATCCAGGCAGTCTGACATGTGTCTATACTCCTAACCAGGTGATCCTACCCATCAAATTACCAAGTACTCATGTATCACCATCCAGTAGGAAATGAGAGTAGTTAAAAGTTGGGCTTTGGAGTTAAACTCCTCTCAGGCCTACCTCTTCCCTGCTGTGTGATCTACCAGTGCCTCCATTTTCTCCTCAGTGGAGTAAGCATAATCATAGTACCTTGGAGAGTTGCTGGGAAGACTCAGTCCAGTTACCCAAACAGGGCACTGAACAATGCATGGCATTCAGTAAGCGCTACGTGCCTCTGGTACAATTATGATCATTTTGTCTGCGCATGTGCAGTCTCTTTCAGTCCTTATGGTGAGGGTAGGATGTCTGTTGTTGAGAGAGAGGAGCGGGGAGGGGGAGGTGGGGAGAGAGAATCTTAAGCAAGCTCCAGGCTCCGCACAGAAGCCAACATGGGGCTCAGTCTCACAACCCTGAGATCAGGTCCTGAACCAAAATCAAGAGCCAAATGCTTAACTGGCTGAGCCACCCAGGTGCCCCCAAAGGTAGGGATTATTAAGACCCAATTTACAGATGAAGAAACAAATTCAGGGAAGTTGTTCCTTGCTAGATTCCCTCAGGAGGCACTTGCTGGGTACTTGCCAGCTGCTGGCCCCGAGAGCTCAAGGGGGAGAGAGGCCAGAGCTGCCCATCCCCAGGGATCCCACTGGTAGAAGCAAAGAGCACAGAATCAAAGGGTAAATAGGAGAGGTGTATTGATAAGAAACGACTTGGGTGCCATCAGCAAAGCAGGAAAAGACCATTTCCAGGCCTTCGGAAAGGCCTTCCCCTCTCTGATGAGCAGGGAGCTGTGTGCGAGAACAGCCCATGTTATGGCACAGAATCATCCCGCCTCGTGGGCTTCTTGGGCTTTAGCACGTCTGTGGCAGAACATAGTTCTCTCTGTTCTGAAAAGCAGTTTTGTTTTTCTTCTGCATTGTTTCCCTCCCTCAGCAAATGACCGCACTCTCCTTACTGAGGCCAGCCACCCAGGAATCATGCGTAATTCCTCCCGGCTCCCTAACCGCCCCCCTCCCGACCTTCAACTTGTCAACAAGCCTTATAGGTCCCACTCCAGCATGCCCCAGTCTTCCCCCTGCCTCACTATTACACATGACCGCAGGAGGGGCTGAAGAAAGGGCAAGTGTCAGGCCTGAGGTCAGGCAAGAATGGAGCCAGGCCCAGGGGCTCAGACTGCACTGCTGATCTGTACTTGCTCTGAGATGGACCTGGTTTGGACCTGTGAAGAGGGACTAGACCTAGTCACATCTCCAGGGGGAAACACTGCTGGAATGTCGGTTATAGCAGTCTAAGGAGGAAGCCTTGGGGTGAAGAACACTGGGAAAGTCTTCCAAGAGGAAACGTGGTGTCTCGAGTGGGCCCAGAGGGACAGGCAAGGTTTTGGTAGTAGCAGAGGCAGATAGTGCAGACCCTCAAGTACTAGGCTGAGGAGCTCAGACTCTGTTCTTGGGGGTACTAGGGAGCCTTGAAGGGTTCCATGCAGAAGAGGAAGAGGATCAGGTTTATGCTTTAGAAAGATCACTCTGGCTGCCATGTAAAGAATGGACCAGAATGGGAGGCTGAGACCTGGAGCCTAGGAGGGAAGCTGGAGAGCAAGCAGGGAAGGTGGAGGAAGGGAAGGGATGGGCCAAGGAGATGGGTGGTCTGTGCAGAAGGGAGGAAGGTACACAGGATAAATCCTGTGGGATGGTGGACTTGCCCCTGAGATGAGGACCTGGAAGGAGGGAGAGATCTGGGAGACATGCTGAGGTCCTGACTAGGTGACTGGAGACTTGGTGACCCACTGGCCATAAGGCACCAGACAACCCGAGGACTCAATGCTGCCTCCCGGGTTTCTCACCCGCAGAGCTGCTGCAGATCCGGGCATCCCAGGAAAAGGAACAGAAAGACAATCTGGGGCAGGCTCTGAAGCAGCTGGAGAACGTGCTGAAACAAGCGCTGGAGCGAATCCCCAAGCTACAGGGGGTTGTGGAGGACTGGTGAGAGGGGCATGTGGTGGGGGGTTGAGGGTGGGCAGGGTGCTGAGCCAGGTGGAACGGGCAGAACTTGGGCAGGGTGCGGGGGGCAATGTGTGGCTGGTAACAAGCAGGCCAGGGTGTTGGGAGGGAGGCTGAGTGTCTAGAAGCCCAGGCCTTCCTGTGACACTATCCCCTTCCCCCAGGTGGGAGCAGCCAGGCCAAGCTGCCCTGTCCGAGGAGCTCTGCCAGGGCCTTTCCCTGCCCCAGTGGCGGCTGCGCTGGGTCCAGGCCCAAGGTGCCCTGCAGCAGCTGTGCAGATGAAAAGGGGCCTCAAACAGAAGTCAGGAGCTTCATATTCACCCCTTCATGAGACCTTTGGAAGAGAACATCACTTGGATGTGTCAGCCCACTGTCTCTACCCACACTTGCTGTCCCCCTCACAGGTGTTTCTGTTCCTCTCAACTGCCTTGGACTTGTCTTTTCATCACATCAAAGCCAAGTGAATGGGGTACTCTGGACCCCACCCTAGGTCCCCCTGAAACTCCCCTCGTCAGCGGAAAGTCATTGAATGAAAAGTCATTGAGCACCTGCTGTAAACACTGAAGATCCGGCACTGAACAAAGTGCACGGAAGTCCCAGCCCAGGAAGTTGTTCAGCACAGGGAAGCAGACCCTTGACAAGTTAAGTGAGCACATAGCATGTTCGAAGAAAAAAGTTCTGGAGAAAAAGAAAGCAGGCAGTAGGAAGTGTGACTTTAGCTAGAAGACTGCACACACTCTGTGAAGGTGATTAGAGGGCATCTGAGGAGAGCCTGTGGGGGGCCAGAAGAAGGCAAGAGCTGGGGAAACAGCCCTGAGCTCAAGGTTGTCTTCTAGTTTTTACATTGTTTCCTTTTTTACATTTAAATCTCTGAAATCATTTGGAATTTATCCAAATGGATCCAGTTTTGTCTTATTTTACATATATCCCAATAGCACTTAAAATTCTCTGAAGGAGAGGTGGGTAGCAGGGATCAACCAAGGGTCAGGAGACAAGGGAACTTTCTAGAGTTGAAAATGGATTACACGTTGAAGGTAGTAAGGATAGATGTCAGAACTCATCTAGCTATACTCTTTTAAGTCTGTGCATTTCACCGTGAATTATTCTTCACCGTGCATTATTCTTCAACTTATAAGGTAAAACTTTACCCACCTATATAAAATAAGATTTCAGGTGATTTGAGATGCCACCTCTTCGTATGCTAAATGTCTGTGAGTAATCAGACTATATCTGGATTCTCTTCAAGTCTGTTGTCTGTGATTCTCATATGCTATCCCCACCGTGTTGTAATTATAAAGGTTTTATTATGTTTTAGGATTTGAAATGGCTGGTTGTTGTCTTGCTCTATTTTCTCAAGGCTTCCCTGTCTCTTCTTGCTCATTTTTTCTCCCAAACGAAATGAACTTTATACCCAACCTGCCTGGTTCTAGAACAAATACGAACACAGATGGGAGTTTTACTGGGGTTGCAATAAGTTTACAAATGAGGGAGATTTACATCTTTATGTCTTTAGCATATTTCCTTTCCTAAGTGCCACCATAGTGTTCCTCTTCATCCTGGCTCCTAACCAAGACTGATCATGGGGGTCCTTGTCCCCCCTCCCTGCTTAATTTTTCTCCATAGTACATCTTTTTTTTTTATTTGTTTTAGGATTTTATTTATTTATTTTACAGAGAGAGATCACAAATAGGCAGAGAGGCAAGCGGGGGTGGGGGGAAGCAGGCTCCCTGCTGAGCAGAGACACCCCCCCCCCAATGTGGGGCTTGATCCCAGGACCCTGGGATCATGACCTGAGCCAAAGGTAGAGGCTTTAACCCACAGAGCCACCCAGGCACCCCTCCATAGTACATCTTCTAACATACTTTGTGTTCTACTTTATTTATCCTTTGTTGTCCTCCAGACAGAATGGGAGCTCCATGAAAGTGAAGTTCTCTATAAACCAGAAGTTGGGCAAACTTTCCTAAATATGATTCAAACTCCAGATGCAGTAGGGTAATTATTAATGAAAACATAAAAACAAACTTTTGCAGGGTACCTGGGTGGTCCATTTGAGTGGCCGACTCTTGGTTTCCACTTGGGTCATGACCTCAGGGTCATAGGATCAAGCCCTGCATTGGGCTCCTGTTCAGCACAGTCTGTTTAGGATTCTCTTTCTCCTCCCTCTGCCCCTCCCCATGCTTGCACACACGCTTGATCAATCAAGTAATTAATTAATTTTAAGAACTTTTGCATGGCAAAAAAAAAAAAAAAATAACAAAGTAAAAATTGATAAATGGGAGGGGAGAGGGATTTGCAGTTTATACCATAAAGGGGGGGGGGGGTGTGCACACATGTGTATGTCAAAATGGAAAAAAAAATTCCAAGTCCATAGAAGAGTTGGCAAAGTGAATGGACGATTCTCAGAAAATATCCTCGAATTCAATATAATAAGAGAAAAGCAAATTAAAACCCTACTTTGAGTGCTTGCTTCAGCAACACATATACTAAAAACCCTACTTTGATACATTTTCCACCTATCAGACTGCAAGACAAGTTGGGGGACCTTGTATGAAACGACTATCTTCAGAAAATCATTGGGGCTTGGGTGGGGACAACCACATGCAAGATGGGTCTTGATCGAGCCATGGAATTTTTTTAAGTGAAAGTACTCTTAGGGGACAACAGGAAATTTGAAAATTGGTAATGGGAAACTTGTATGTTAGAGAATATTACTGTGTCTTTGTTAAATGTCTTGACTGAGATAATGGCATTGTGTTTGGGTGGGAGACTATTCTTAGAGGATGCGTGTTGAGGTGTTAAGGATAATGTCTGCAACTTTGAGATAGTTGAGAAGAGAATAAGGTAAAAGGGACAGAAATGAAGCCAAACATCTATGTATACTGTTTCATATTTTGCACTGTGGAAACATCTAATTTATCATAATTTTTAAAAGTGAGAAAGTAATCCCTAAAAGCTGAAAACAAACAAACAAACCTAACTATATCATGTTGGTGGCACAATTGATTCAGATGAAAATTATTCCACGTTAGGTTAAAATAGTACTTCAGGGGCACCTGAGTGGTGCAGTTGGCTAAGCGTCTGCCTTTGGCTCAGGTCATGATCCCGAGGATATGGGATCAAGTCCCACAGTGGGTTCCCTGCTGAGTGGGAAGTCTGCCTTTCCCTCTACTTCTGCTTCTCTCTCTCTCTCTCTCTCTGCCAAATAAACAAATAAAATCTTTGAAAATAAAGTAAAATAGTACTTTTGCTCGATGCCTCCAGTGGTACAGGTATCTTAAGGGAAAAAGAACAATACAATCTTAAACTGCATTTATTAGTCTTACAGTCCGTAGTAACACTAGTTTTTATTTTGATAAAAATACATAGTTTACATTTTTGAGACCCTACATTATATATTTTGAAATTATATATTTGACTAAAGCAAATAAGTATTTGTGCTAATGCTACTGGGAAACAAGATTTTTTTTTAAAGTAGGCTCCATGCCCAGCGTGGAGCACAATGAGAGGCTTCAACTCATGACCCTGAGATTAAGACCTGAGCTGAGATCAAGAGTTGGGTGTTTAACTGACTGAGCCATCCAGGTGCCCTGCTGAGGACCAAGGGTTTTGGTTTTTTTTTTTTTTTTTTTTTTTCAATATAAATGAAAAGAAAATCAAAGGAGTAAACACCCTGTAATCTTTCATTTGACTTGGGAAGAATGAATTCATGGGTTTTTCTCTTTCTAGAAAACATATTTCCCTCTCTAAGTCCACAGAAAAAGTCTAATTATGATAAGCCAGTAACAGTGAGCAACCCTAGTCCCAGACTATGGTCTCTAAATGCCATTTTTGACTAGATAAAACCAAGGATCTTTGGGGAGACCAGGGATTCCAGGTCTGGGACAGGAAATTGACAAATGAGTTTGAGGCATCTTGTGTCAAAAAGCAGGGAAGTCTTCTAATACCAATGAGGTTGAGTCAGAAGGACTCAGGAGTCAATCTGAAAAGACTGCCACTGGCCAAAGATGGGACATTCTGAGTAGCAATTAGAGCTACTGCAGTGATTTGAAGCACATCAAATATGTTAGAAAATGTAAGTTCATATTAGTATTCATACACACAGTATCTCACTGGTCACTTTTTAAAAAAATGTTTCTAAATGTCTCTAATGTTTCTCTTTAATGTTAATCTCTTTAATGTTTCTAATGTCTCATTTTAAAAAATGAGAGACTTTTTTTAAGATTTTATTTATTTGACAGAGAGATCACAAGTAGGCAGAGAAGCAGCTGGGGGCGGGGGGTCAGGGGGAAGCAGGCTCCCTGCTGAGCAGAGAGCCCAATGCAGGGCTCAATCCCAGAACCCTGGGATCATGACCAGAGCCAAAGGCAGAGGCTTAACCCACTAAGCCACCCAGGCACCCCCTCACTGGTCACTTTTTGAAGGGTGCTAGGAACCAAGTCATTTTGTTTTGTTTTTGTTTTGTTTTCATAAAATAGGGAAAGAATCAAGCATGTCCCCCCTGTAGGTGAACAAGTAACCAAACTCCTGATAAGGGGGAAGTTATTTATGAAAGAATAACTGCTAATTAGAGAAAGAATGATAAAATTTGATAACCACTATTTTCCGTTTATCAAAAAAAGTAGTAGATGCAGGTAATGATGATCAAGGGCTGCTAAAGCTAGTAGTGGAAAGATTGGGCATCTTAAGAAGGAACAGGATGACATTGCTGATCAGTCTTAGGGGACCAAAGGAAGACAACTAGACATCATGTGCTCCTGATAGAATACAGTAAGATACGGTGGTATATTACAATAGCACTATGGAATACATACTCTCTCACCAAATAAACTCTAAATCTAATCAAGCTTTTAGCTGTAAATACAATATATAAGAAAGGGGGGCAGTGAGGAACAAATGAAACTATAATCAGTCAAATCCAAAATCTGAGATATCCTATAGGACAACTGGTCCAGTTTCTTCAACAAACAGAAAGCCACAAAAAAAGGGGGGGTGCCTGGGTGGCTCAGTGGGTTAAGCCGCTGCCTTCGGCTCAGGTCATGATCTCAGGGTCCTGGGATCGAGTCCCGCATCGGGCTCTCTGCTCGGCGGGGAGCCTGCTTCTCTCTCTCTCTCTCTCTCTCTCTGCCTGCCTCTCTGCCTACTTGTGATCTCTGTCTGTCAAATAAATAAATAAAATCTTTAAAAAAAAAAAGGGAGGGATGAGGGGGACAAAAAGGCAGGGGGAGGTAAATGTATAGACTAAACAAGAATGAAATTTTAGATGCTGAAACAATTTCAGCAACAAAATAGTGTTGAATTATAACCCAGAGTATAAAATATCCATGAGTCCATAGTGATAAAAATGATGTAATAAAAGAACAGACATCCTCTGTGCAGAAGAATTGCGTGTAATTAATGTAAATATTCCATTCTTAAAAGGTAAAATTTAACTCTCCACCCCTTAAATGTGGGCTGTGCATAGTGACTTCCTTCCAAAGAGCATGGAAAAGGAGTAAGAAGAAAAGTAACTTTATAGTGGAGAAACCTGACAAACGGTACCTCAGCCAAGAGATCAAAGTTAAAACACCAACAGTTAAGTCATGTTGATAGTATGTGTGCCCTTGATATGACGTGATGAGAATTGCACTTTACCTCTGAGGTCTACCCCCAACCCCCATCCCCCAAAAGACCCCACATAACCCCACTCTAATGATGAGAAACACATCAGATCCCAAATGAAGAACGTTCTACAAAATACCTGACCAGTACTCCCGAAAACTATCAAACTCATGAAAAGCAAGGTAAGTGTAAGAAATTGTTACTGGCAAAAAGAGCCTAAAGATGGGGCACCTGGGTGGCTCAATGGGTTAAGCCTCTGGCTTCGGCTCGGGTCGTGATCCCAGGGTCCTGGGATCGAACTCCACATCAGGCTCTCTGCTCAGCAGGAAGCCTGCTTCCTCCCTCTCTCTCTGCCTGCTTCACTGCCTATTTGTGATCTCTGTCTGTTAAAAATAAATAAATAAAATCTTTAAAAAAAAAAAAAGAGCCTAAAGAAGCAAGGCAACTAAATGCAATGTATTCTGGATGGAATGCTCAAATGTAAGAGATTAAACACCAAGAAAATATGAATACAAAGTATGGATTCTAGTTAATAATGTATTTTTTTAAAAGGTGTCCTATTCTGGGGCGCCTGGGTGGCTCAATGGGTTAGAGCCTCTGCCTTCAGCTCGGGTCATGATCCAGGTCCTGGGATCGAGCCCCGCATCGGGCTCTCTGCTCAGTGGAGAGCCTGCTTCTGCCTCTCTCTCTCTCTCTCTCTCTCTGCCTGCCTCTCAGCCTACTTGTGATCTCTGTCAAACAAATAAATAAAAAAAAATCTTTAAAAAAAAAAAAAAGGTGTCCTATTCTTTTTATCGCATCTGTAGCACAGAAGCAAACAAAAGCCAGTGGTTTTTAAAAAAATACTTATTTACTTGAGAGAGAGAGAGCCAGTGAGCACAAGCAGGGGGAAAGGGCAGAGGAAGAGAGAGAAGTAGGCTTCCAGCTAAGCAGGAAGCCCAGATGGAGCTCAAACCCAGAACCCTGGATCATGACCAGAGCCCAATGCAGATGCTTAGCGCACTGAGCAACCCAGGGACTCCTAGTGTTGTGTGTTTTAAATATTCGTAATGAGGGGCGCCTGGGTAGCTCAGTGGGTTAGACCTCTGCCTTCTGCTCAGGTCATGATCTCTGGGTCCTGGGATGGGGCCTAGCAACCGGCTCTCTGCTCAGCGGGGAGCCTGCTTCCCCCTCTCTGCCTACTTGTGATCTCTCGCTGTCAAATAAATAAATAAAACCTTTTTTTTAAGCTTTTTTTTTTAAAGACTTTATTTATTTGACAGACAGAGATCACAAGTAGGCAGAGAGGCAGGCAGAGAGAGAGGAAGAAGCAGGCTCTCTGCTGAGCAGAGAGCCTAACGTGGGGCCTGATCCCAGGATTCTGGTATCATGACCCAAGCCGAAGGCAGAGGCTTTAACCCACTGAGCCACCCAGGCGCCCCAATAAAACCTTTTTTAAGAATAAATATTCGTGGGGCACCTGGGTGGCTCAGTGGGTTAAACCTCTGCCTTCTGCTCAGGTCATGGTCTCCGGGTCCTGGGATAGAACCCCCCCCCCTCCCCCGGGCATCGGGCTCTCTTCTCAGCAGGAAGTCAGCTTCCTCCCCCGCCCCCCCCCCGCCTACTTGTGATCTCTGTCAAAAAAATAAATAAAATCTTAAAATAAATATTCGTTATTAAACACATTGAGGATTACCAAAAAAAAAAAAAAAAAAAAAAAAAAAAGGATCAGTCAGCTGTGTCCCAAGAAAAGACAGACAGACCTAATCTACAAACCATTCTGGGTTGACGCATTTTACTACTCTCTCGGCCTTTACAGGAACTATTCTCCCACCCAGAACATCTCCATTTTCATGTAGCAACTCTTCAAACGTCACCTTTCCCAGAAAGCCTGGTTCAGGCGCCCCTGTCCCTGGTGTTTCTGGAAGTAACTGTCCAGTAGTGCGTCTCTACCGACTAAAAGGCCACGGCACTCAGCACTCTATAGCCTCGCCCAGCCCTGCGTTGATACGGACCTCAGTGTTTTAAAAACTTCCGGAAGGAGCCTCAGTGGCACAGGCGGAGCCTCAGTGGCACAGGCGGAGCCTCCAAACTTTTCTGAGCTCTCAAAGGTCCGGTTTCCTCGTTAGGGACGGGGCCAACCACTTTACAGCGCTCTCATTAGCCCTTGTTCCTCCAATGAGGGCGTGGCCGCCTCACTTAGTTGCACTTACTTAGACCCAGGCTATTCATTGGTTCCTTTTTCCAGCACTCTGATTGATTTATTTTCCTCCTTGGGGCGGGCCCTCTAGGTGTGGCCAGATTCTCATTGGCCTCTCTTCATCTGATGTCATGGACCAGCGCCTGTCGCTTTCGCTGATACGTCATTCAAGGGCGCCAACCCCGACAAGACCAGAGAGTAGACAGCGGAACTGGAGGAGGCCGCTGAGCCGAGGCGGTAGTAGTGGCGACAGCGACGGCAGCAGCGATGGCCGGGGCGGGACCAGCCCCGGGACTCCCGGGTGCAGGAGGACCTGTGGTCCCAGGCCCTGGCGCCGGCATGCCGGGCAAGAGCGGGGAGGAACGCTTGAAGGAGATGGAGGCAGAGATGGCCCTGTAAGGCCCGCGATAAAAAGCTGTCCCAGAGTTAGAGCCACTGAGTACTGGAGTCTCCAGGCCGAAATTTAGCCCGCTATGGCTCCGTCATGGGGAAATGGGACTTTTGGGATTGTGGGGGAGGGAGTAAGAAGAGGTTGGCAGGGGTGAAGGCGCTATCGCGGTATACCCAGCGTTTCAGAATTAATGGGAGGTCCTGAGCTGTGATGTCGGTTTTGCCTCCTCAGGTTTGAGCAGGAAGTTCTGGGGGCTCCGGTAACCGGCATCCCAACTGCTGTGCCCGCGGTTCCCACGGTCCCCACGGTAGAAGCGATGCAGGTCCCAGCAGCTCCTGTGATCCGCCCAATTATTGCAACCAACACTTACCAGCAGGTACGGCTGAGCCAAGGCATATAACCGAGAGCACAGTGCCTTGAACACAGTGTTTTATACAAAGAGCTGTTGACATGTTGACTTATCGATTAGCATGACAGATGTGTTTTATGTGTCAGGCACTGAGAACACAGTAACCACTAAGCAAACAATAATATCTCTGCCCTTCGGGAGCTAATATTCTGGAGCATTTTATCCAGTAGAACTTTCTGTAATGATAAAAATACTCTGTATCTATTTAAAATTTACATTTAAGTTAAATAGTTCTTTGGTCTTATTAGTTACATTCACCTGCTCAATAGCCAGCTGTATGCAACTAGTGGAGATAGACTACTAGAAAGAAAACAGGTAAATGAAACTTGTTCGTTCTGTCAGTAATTGTTGGGTGCCTTCTATGCATCAGGCACTATTCTAGGCATTAAGCACATAGCAGAGAACGATACAAAGAAAAACAGTCACTGCCTTTTTTGAGGTTTACATTTTACTGGGTGAAGACAGGTAAAGTAGAGTAAGAAAGGAAAGGTTTATCAGTGAGATGAGGAAAAGCCTTTCTGAGGAGGTGACAGTTAAGCAAAGATATAAAGGACATGATAGAGGGAACCTTGGGGAAATATAGGGGAACTGCGAGTTCAAGGGCCATGACACATGTGACATGTTCAGGGGGCAGCAGAGAGAACAGTGTGGCTAGAGTAGAGCAAGCAAGCAAGAAAGAGAGAGAGATTGTGAGGAGATGAGGACAGAGAGGTGATAGAGACAAACCTGGTAGTACCATGTGGGCTACCGTAAAGACCTTGGTCTTTACTCTGAGGTGGGATGCTTTTGAAGGATTTTGAGCAAAGGGGTAATATGGTCCAACTTAGACATTAACTAATTATGGCTGTGTTTGGAGAACAGACTGTAGGGGGCTGGGACAGAGTTAAGGAGACTGAAGAAGAGGCTACCATAATCATTTAGGCAAGATACAATGATGGCTTGGACCAGGCTGGTGGCATGGGAGATGAGAAGGACAGGATGGACACAACTTCAGATAGTGCTAAATGCACTGAGGAAGATTAAACAGGATAACAAGAAAAGTTGCAACTGAGAGGGGTGAAGGACGGCTTTCACTAGTGGAATCCCAAAAGCCTCCCTCTAAAGTGACATTTTAACTTAGACTTAAGGTTAACAGATAGCCAGCCCCACACAGAATACAGAGAATAAAACCCCTAGCCTCCCAGGGTGAGCCAGCCAGCACAGCTTGTGGGCACTAAATCAGGGCCCTCACCCCAATTTCCTTCCCAACAGGTCCAACAGACTCTGGAGGCCCGGGCAGCTGCTGCAGCCACAGTGGTTCCTCCCATGGTGGGTGGACCTCCTTTTGTGGGTCCAGGTAAGGAGTGGTGGAGGAGAGGGAGCCAGGGGATCAATCAGAGTAATAAAAAGGGATGCCTGGGACACTCCTCCCACAATCCTTGTCTCTTTCCATTCCAACAGTTGGCTTTGGCCCTGGTGATCGGAGTCACCTGGATAGTCCAGAGGCTCGAGAAGCTATGTTTCTGCGTCGAGCAGGTAGGTCTGGGCCAGGAATCCCACCTGTAACCAAGCACTCTTGTTTTTGACGACTACAGCATCTTGCCGACATCATTGTGCTAACTCTTAATTTCATCCCCATTCTGACATTACCGTCTTCCTAAAGCACAAACCGGATCATACACTTAAGAGTTTGCCCTTAGTAAGGCTTCACTTGATCATTGCAAACCAACCCCCTTATTGTTACTCCTAATCCCTACTCTTTGCTGTGTTTCTCCATGGTACTTAATACCCTGTAACAAGCTATACAAATTATTTATTACGGTAATCACCTTTCGTTTCCTCTAAAATATAAGGTCTATGAGGAACAAAAGTCTTGTGCCTGCCACATTGTAAGCAGTATGTGCTATCTGTGGATGGGGTAAATAAACCATCAAATAAACACCAAGCTCCTCAGCTGGCAGTCAAGACCTTGCATCCCCTAGCCCCTTACACAGAGATCCCCATATACTCTCCAGAAGTCCTAGGCATTGCTAGAATGTGCCCACAATGTTCTTGTTGACCTCCCTTCTGTCCCCTGCTGTCATCCAGCTATAATCTTCCAAAGCCTATTAACTAAATCAGAATCAAGTTAACTAAATCTATCCTCTCCACAGGTCATTCTTACTTTTGTTGTCAAGGTGATGTTTATATACACACGGTCAATTTTTCTAACACTACTTCCTGATATGTATGAAAAGAATACATGTTCTTTTTTTTTTTTTAAGATTTTTTTAAAATTTATTTTTATTTGACAGACAGAGATCACAGGTAGGCAGAGAGGCAGGCAGAGAGCGAAGGAGAGGAAACAGGCTCCCCGATGAGCAGAGAGCCTGATGCAGGGCTCGATTCCAGGACCCTGGGATCATGACCTGAGCCAAAGGCAGAGGCTTTAACCCACTGAGCCACCTTGGTGCCCCAAGAATACATGTTCTTAAAGTTCTGGTACAGTCACTATTAGATCAAACTTATGCGTTGTGTTACTTAATCTCTTTTACACTTTTTAAATCTGATATATGAGAAATCTTAACATCTCTTCTTCTTTAGTATGGCTTTGATCAAAATGCACATCTGACCTAGTCACCCTGCCTAGCTACCAACCTTGCTGTGGCTCCCTGCTGCCCTCAGGAGGACATCCATGATCTTGCCAACAAGGCTATGCTTGGATGCCTGCTGACCTTTTGACCATTCTCTTACAATGCTTTCCAAATTTCAGCCTCTATTATTAAAATTATACTGAATTGAAAAGGGAAAGAAAATAATTTGTACATGTTCTCCTTGCCAGTAATCTTTACAGTCACCCTTTGCCTGACCAAAGGTAGCTGGGTCTTTATTATCCTTTAGGTTTTGGCTCATAGGTCCCTTTCTCTAGGAAACCTCTAGCTACCCTGGCTAAGTCAGAGGGCTTCTATGGGTTCCCACCACTCCCCAGGCTTCCCCCTCATAGTTCCAGTCACCCTGCCTGGGCTTTACCCCATCCTGGCCCTGATCACTCTGGGCTGTCACCCTCTGGTGATGGGTCTCTTCCCTCCTGCTCTGAACCAGGAGCTCCCTGAGAGCCTTTGGTCCTTTGGTGTGTCCATAGTATTGTCCAGAACAGGGACACCCAAAGGAGATGCTCAGTGGTAAATTTTTGCTGAATGAACAAATGGAAAGACTCCTGCATCACCTAGAAGGTTCCCCAGACTCTTCTCCAGGATTTCTTGGATGCTGAGAGTACCCACACACACACACCTCACCTCAAGTGCCCCGGTCCCCCATGACACACACCCCCATCTCTCTCTCCCACAGCTGTGGCCCCCCAGAGGGCCCCTATCCTGCGTCCGGCCTTCGTCCCCCACGTGCTACAGAGAGCAGGTGAGGGGGCCAGGGTCATCATCTGTGCCACATAACTTCCCCCTTAAATCCTCCAACTCCCCCACTAACACCCTGACAGATTCTGCTCTTTCTTCTGCAGCAGGTGGTCCCCGCCCCATGGCCCTGCGGCCCCCTCACCAGGCCCTCGTGGGTCCCCCTCTGCCTGGCCCCCCGGGACCACCTATGATGCTGCCACCGATGGCTCGGGCCCCAGGGCCCCCCCTGGGCTCCATGGCTGCTCTGAGACCTCCGCTGGTAAGTGTGGACAGGGAGCTCATGGCCAGAGGTGTGACGGGTGGAGAGATGCTCAATCCTGGCTTGATGGGCCATGTCTGAATCTGCCTTCTCACTCTCTGACTCTGTCTCTCACTATTTCTTTTTGTGGCTGAATCTGTTTTTCTTTCTTTTTGTGAGGAAAGTAGAGAAACATATGCCTTGGGTTGTTTCTGTCCCTATATCTCTATTTTTCTGATTGTCCCTCTCTGTTTTTCTGTCCTCGTGTCCTTGTCCTTGTGTCTGTCTCTGACTAGAAATTCCTTTCTTGGTGTAGGTGTCTCTTGTCTGCTCTCTGGTGTCAGACCCTTGCTTTGTTGTACAGGATGGGGGTAAGGTCTGAGCCTGGGAAAGGACACTCTTCATTGTCTCCCTTTCCCACAGGAGGAGCCAGCAACACCTCGAGAGCTGGGGCTAGGCCTGGGGTTGGGCTTGAAAGAGAAGGAAGAGGCAGTGGTGGCAGCGGCAGCTGGGCTGGAGGAGGCTAGTGCAGCTGTGGCCGTTGGGGCAGGAGGTGCCCCCACCGGCCCTGCGGTCATTGGGCCCAGCCTGCCATTGGCCCTGGCCATGCCTTTGCCTGAGCCTGAGCCCCTGCCCCTCCCGCTAGAAGTTGTACGAGGCCTACTGCCCCCACTGCGCATTCCTGAGCTCCTGTCCCTGCGTCCACGACCCCGGCCCCCACGGCCTGAGCCACCACCTGGCCTCATGGCTCTTGAGGTAAGTAGGGAGCATAGCAGCTGGGGATGGGAGGCAGGTAGAACGGGCAGGGAGGGCAGAGAGGAACCCATGATCTTCCACACCCAGAAACACATGTAGTCCTGTACTGATGGAGGTAAGAGGGACTCGGGAAATTGGAGGGGCTGGGAGGACATAGGGGAAAAGGAGACAGACACAGGTACTTCACATTAAGAAGTACATCCAGCTCTTTAATTATAGAAGCAGGACAGTGAGAGGCATAGGCAGGTGGGGAAGGTTGAAGGGGACACATGGGTCCAGGAGACTTAACACCAAGCCTTTTGCGCCCCATCCCCCTTTCCTCTACAGGTCCCAGAGCCCTTGGGTGAGGACAAGAAGAAAGGAAAGCCAGAGAAATTGAAACGCTGCATTCGCACCGCAGCTGGGAGCAGCTGGGAGGACCCCAGCCTGCTGGAGTGGGATGCAGGTGAGGGGCCCAAGTGCAGGGCCAGGGATTGCTCAGTCAAGGACGCACCAAGGTCTCCTCCTTGGGGCAGACACAGGGAAGGTAAACCAACTCACTCCGCAACTGCCACCTCTCTGTAGGGCAGGCCCTGCTATTTGCCTGCCTCATGGTGGGCTAGGCTATGGTTCTTGGGGGCAGGCCCCCACCTAGCCAGTGAACAGAATTTCATAAAGGCAACTGATACCTAGGACTTTCTGAACTGTTTTATTCATGAGAAGCCTGGCTTGCTAAAGGTAAAGGGAATTTTTTTTTTCTCTCAACTTCTTATGAAAAATTTTAAACACTGGGGGCACCTGGGTGGCTCAGTCAAAAAAGCCTCTGCCTTTAGCTCCAGTCATAAACCCAGGGTCCTGGGATCAAGCCCCACTTCTGGCTCCTTGCTCAGTGGGGAACCTGCTTCTCCCTCTCCCTCTGCCTGCCACCCCCCCTGTTTTTGTGCGTGCTTTCTTTCTTTTCCTCTGTCGAATAAATAAATACCATCTTAAAAAAAATTTTTTTGAAACACTGAATTGCGCAGTGAACAGCCATGTATATCCGCCCCTACATTCAGCAGTGGCCATTTTGCTATATTCACTTTACCTTTCTGTGTATATATATGTTTTTTTTTGGATTTTGCTCAGTCATTTGGAGCAAGTTAAAAATGAAGTTATCACTTCACTCCTAAATACCTCCACATTCAGCTCCTAAGAAAAGTGACAGTCTTTTTTATATCATAATATCGTTAACATTCCTAAGAAAATGAATGATCATTCTGTGTTATCTCATATTCCCTTTATGTTTAAATTTCCCTAGTTGCCTCTAAACCATCTGTTACAGCCGTCTTTGCCCGTGAGTCAGGATGCCAGCAATTTTCGGTCTCTAGATTACCTTGTAATGAAAATGGTCTCCCTGCTACCACTTTGTCTTGCGTGTAACAGGGTTTTTTGTTTTTTTGTTTTTTTTTTTTAATGTCTAACCTAGTCGGTCTGTAGAAGACCCCTCCCTCTGAGTTTATCAGACTTTTTCCTCTTAGGGGAGCCTAACTTATTCTCAGAGAGTGTCCCTAATCACCACAGAAGCTGTGGGGCAGCCACAGTGCTAGCTGAGGAAATGGACCTGCCTCCCATCTGAGTCCTTGACTTCTGCCTCTTTTGAGAATCGTCCACCTGCCCCAGGCCAGGGCATGGCAGTGTCAGCCTAGAGGTGGTCAGGGCATGCTATAGACCCTAATTCTGGGATCTGGGCAAATCACTTAGGCTTTCTATCCTTCTTTCCTCACTCTAACAAGGGGATAATAATAGTATGTGCCTTGTTGGAGGGATGCTTTGGGCTTGAGTATATTCAGTCTGGCTCATGCCCAGCCCAGGGGAGATGCTCAGGAATGGCAGCTAAGGTCAGCCTTGGAGAAGGATCAGAGCGTGTTCATGTTTTGAGGAATTAGAGTGGGCTTTGCAAAGAAAGCAAACGGGTGTAAGGAGCCTGGGGGATATCCATGGGGAGATGTCCAGGAGACCAAGGGGTGCCAGGAGCTCAGAGGAGCGGCCAGGGGTAGGACAGAGTTGGAGCCTTCATCATGGCAATGGGTAAGATGGCCCTGGGGTGGGGAAAGGCAGTACAGGTAGTTAAAAGTGAGGACTCTGGAGCCAGGTGCCTGAGGTCTTGTCCTAGCTCTGCGACTACCTGGTTGAATAACTTTGGGCAGGTAACGTGACTACTCTGTGCCTCGGTATAAAAGGGCCCATTGGGCATTCCAGATGTGTTAAAACCTCACGAGTACTTAGCAAACAGTCTAGTGCAGGGTAAACACCATACAGATTTTGGCTGTTATTACAGAGAGGGCCCCAGGCCAAGACTGCTGGGACTACAGAGGGAGGGGAGTTTCGGGGATGCCTCCAGAGAAGGGGAGCTATTTAAGTAAGGCAGACACAGGACCAGGCATCTGCATCTTATGACCTCCTCTTTCCCAACCCCAGATGACTTCCGGATCTTCTGTGGCGATTTGGGCAATGAAGTGAATGATGACATCTTAGCACGCGCCTTCAGCCGCTTTCCATCCTTCCTTAAGGCTAAGGTGATCCGAGACAAGCGCACAGGCAAGACCAAGGGCTATGGCTTCGTCAGCTTTAAGGACCCCAGCGACTACGTGCGCGCCATGCGTGAGATGAATGGTGGGTGAGGCCTCTCTCAGGGACCATGGGTGTGAGGAGCATCTGGCCTAAGCCCGACCCCGAACCTGACCTTGAACCCTCCATTCCCACAGGGAAGTATGTGGGCTCACGCCCCATCAAGCTCCGCAAGAGTATGTGGAAGGACCGGAACCTGGATGTGGTGCGCAAGAAGCAGAAGGAGAAGAAGAAGCTGGGCCTGAGATAGGGTCGGTGGCCAGGCACCCGCTCCCTCCTGGCCGGGCGCTGGCTCTTCTCCCCATTCTCTTTGGAAGACCCCCAACTAGCCACCCACCCACCCTCCCCAAAACCAGTTTCAATAAATTTACGTTATTTCCGTCCCTGGCTGGGCTTGCAAGCACTCTTTGGGGAGTAGGGCTTGGCATCCTCCAATCTGGGAATAGTGATGAGTAGGGAGCTTTGAAAGTTTACCTAGGCAAACATGCAGATGGACATCTTTCTGTCCCTACTGTGCTCCCGCCACATCTTCCTGAACCCTATTTTAAGTGCATTTGGAGTACAGCCATTTGACAGAGGAGAAAGTAAAGGCTTATTAGAGTGAGGCCACAACCAAGCCGAGACCCAGTCCAGTTGTCTTCCGACTCCAGCCTGTGGTCTCAGTACCAAGGTAAGGGGTCTTCTGGGCCCTGCCCTTCTGGAGGTCACAGCCTTCCAGGCTTTCATCCATTCAGCAAACTCACAGAAGGCCTAGCCAGTGCTGGGGACATGGTGACTGAAACCATCCTGGACTCTTCCCTCAGAGCTTGGTCCAGTGGCGGCAGATAGGCCCACTGCGACATGGAGTGGTTAGGGTTGGGGTGATGAAGCCCAGGGTGTTGACGTGGGAGTCAGGGAGGGCTTCCTGAAGGAACTGGCCACTTCTGAGTCTGTCTCATGCTCTTCCTATCATTCTTGCCCAGTCTCTGAAGTTCTCACCCCCTGGTCCCTGCCCCTGCCTCCTTCAGACCTCCAGTTCACAGCATGGCCCTGTCAGGGTTCTTTCTAAAGTGCAAATCTGATGCCAGTCCCATTTGAACTTGGTTCCGGCTTCTCAGGGCTTGCTGCTGCCTTCAGGGTAAAGTCCAAGCTCTTAGTCTAGTGTTCAAGATCCTGCTCGGACACTTCTTTATATAGGCAGTGTCAAGCTTGGATTTGACTTGAACGGGGAGAAGAGCCATCTGCATCCCGGAGACTGTTTTCCAGTTTCTTCATTCCTCCAAACCCCAGCCACCTTCTCTTGCTGTATGTCTGTGTGGACCCCCTCAAGTTCTTCTCTATGTCTGTTTTTCCCTGTGAGTGTCTCTGTGAGTGTCCTTCTGGTTTGTTTGTTTTTGTCTCTAAGTGTCTGTCTCTGAGTCTCTGTTCTCTCTCTGCATCTATGGATCTCTCCCCCTCTCTTTTCCCAGCCCCAAGCTTGCCACTGCCTATCTGAAGAAGTGTCTGAGCAGGATCTTGAACACTAGACTAAGAGCTTGGACTTTACCCTGAAGGCAGCAGCTAGCCCTGAGAAGCCAGAACCAAGTTCAAATGGGACTGGCATCAGATTTGCACTTTAGAAAGAACCCTGACAGGGCCATGCTGTGGACTGGAGGTCTGAAGGAGGCAGGGGCAGGGACCAGGCAGAGGAGGGAGACTGTGTGGTTCAAGCATGGGATGGGGATGAGGGTCTCCCAGGGGCATAGCCAGCAGAACCCTGGGTTGAGAGGGGGCATGGGAGGAGGAAGGAAACAAAGCCAAGACCTCCCTGGGAATCTGGTCGCCCAGGAGAGGTGTCAAGTTACCTCTGTTCCTGCCTTCCTCCCTTATTGCTCCCTCTCTGACGTCACATTTTCCAGTCTGGTTAGAAGGGTGAGGGCCTCCCCTCCCTCCCTCACAGGAAGTGCCCTTCAGCCCCCTGCCACCTGGGCTTGACAACCCAGCCCCAGGACCGGTCCCTACCCCCACATCACTAGGCCTTCCCGCTCCTGACCCCCTCTGGTCACTTCAGTCACAGGAACCAGGGAGGAGATGGGAAGAGGGAATGACTGCAGAAAGGAAGCTTTTTAAAGAAAAAATTCAATTAATTAACATATAATGTATTATTGGTTTCAGAGGTAGAGGTCAGTGATTCATCAGTCATATAATACCTAGTGCTCATGACATCACATGCCCTCCCTAATGTTCTCTCTCCCCTCCAGCAACCCTTCAGTTTGTTTCCTATGATTAAAAATCTCATATGGTTTGTCTCTGAAAGGAAGCTTTTAAACGTGTGCATTTAAGTCCTCCTGAGGAAAGGGAGAAAAAACTCAACCGTTGGGTTGAGAGACAGATGGACAGAGATGAAGGGATGCAGCAAGTGGAGACGGAGAGATGGGGAGAGAGACAAAGCTGGAGAGATGAGACCTGCAGGTGAAGGCAGTACAAAAGGAAAGGGCAGGGGAAGAAAACCCAGAGACAACAATGGGGACTGAGCGATAAGGAGGTGGGGAGACAGATGGGGAGGAACTGAAACTTAGCGGGAAGAGACTGGGCGGCAGGACCTCACTGGGGTCAGGTCTGGTACAACAGAGACCCAGAGCCAGAGACACTAACTAGGGCAGAGAGCCATGGACGGACAACACACACAGACAGGAAAAAGGCCGACTTCAGGGAGAGGAGGCCTGGGGCCTGTGGGGCTCAGCAAGAGACCCTGCAGGCCCCTGGGTTAGATGGTGGCACGGTGATGCCTGGGGGCTCTCGGATCCCCCGATGCTGATCCTGGCACCTCCCACTTGCTCACTCTGTGACCCATTAAGTGGCCCTCCCTCCTAAGGCCTAGTTTCCCTAATGTAACATGAACAGAAGAGCAGTGCCCACACCGCCATCCTCCCACCCCCAGAATGCCAAGTCGTTAATGGCCAAGCAGGGTGAATACTGGAAAATGCCCATATCAAAGAGGTTCTTTTTAATGGCAAGTACATATTAATACATACAGCAGGATGGGTATAACCACAGGCTCTGAAGCCAAGCTGCCTGGGTTTAGGGTTACCAGGTTTAGGAAATAAAAATACAGGGCAGGGATGTCTGGGTGGCTCAGTTAGTTGAGCAGCTTGTTTTCAGCTCCCTTCTCTTGATTTCGGTCCCCTTCATGGTGTCAGGGTTTTAATACTGAGCCATATCCCCTCCTCGTTGGGCTCTGTGCTCAGTGGGGATTCTGCTGCTCTCTCTCCCTCTTCCTCAGTCCCTCCCCCTGCTCTCATTCTCTCTTTCTCTCTCAAATAAATAAATCTTTAAAAAAAAATACAAGACACCTAGTTAAATTTGAAGTTTCAGATAATTTTTAGTATAATTATGTTCCAACTGTTGCATGAATATATATGTTACATGTATATGGGGGGGTCTCTGAATCATTTAAAGCAAGTAATACTTTACCCCTAAATATCTGTGTTCATTTCTTTATAGAGACATCTTTCCTACTGTAAAACCATAATCGTATCTAGGAAAATGAATAATTCTATATCACATATTCAGTGCATACTCAAGTTTCCCCCTTTTGTCCAGAATATTACAGTATAGGATTCTGGAGATGAAGGGAAGTGAAAAGGAAGTCTGCTTCAATTTCCCCTTTCGTAAAATAAAGACTAGTACTTACCTCATAAAAGGATTAAATGAAGGCCCATGGCATAGTTGGGGGCGGGCAACTGAGCCCTCAATGCTAGCGATTAGAATTACTCTGGTTATTGTTTACACTGTTGTGTTATCATGATTGACACTCCTCAAGAGCAGCCCCAGAACATCCTCAAAGCCCTCAAAGGGAATCCTGCGTTGGCTTCCCCCAACCATATCCCCCCACCCCGCCCCGCAGTCCCCCTACAGATTGTGACGTTGGCGGACCTGGGATCTGGCCGGAAATCCCCCTTCCTGTTGCAGATAAGCCTGGCGCAGCCCCGCTGACCCCCAGACCCTCCCCCTCCCCACCCCCATGTCGCAGGATCAAGTCCCCAAGACGGAAAACCTGTCCACCAACCCCTCCCCGCGCCACGCTCCATCCCCATCACCCCGTAAACACGCCTTCGGACCCCGGTTCTCTCACAGCCTGCCGTTCCCCAAACTCCTGTCCAAGTCCTAGCCACCCCTGCAGCCCGACAGCTGTAGCTATCAGGAGGCAGGCGGCCATCCCTGAGGTGTATGCCGGGCAGGGGGTGGGGGGGGGGTTGGCCCCGCCCCCCGGCCCTGCAACTCGACCCGGCTGCGACCCCCGGCTCTGACGTCTCGGAAAATTCCCCCCTGCCCAGGCTCCCCAGGGGAGGGGGTACATGGTATGAAATGGGGCTGAGACCCCTGGCCGGGGACAGAGAAACCCGCCAGAGGTGAGCCATGAACTGGGGACTGGAGGTCTGGGGGCCCGGACTCCTGGGTCAGAGGAAGGAGAGGGCTGAGGTCTCTTACTCCTAGTCTGAGAAAGACACGGGAAGCCAAGATTCCAGGGTCCTCGGGAAGCAGGGAGCAAAAAGCCTGGACTCCTGGGTCTGAGGGAAGCAAGGGTTGGAGCCCAGACTCCAGGGTCCCTAAGTGTCCCCAGCTCTCAACCCTTACCCCTTTTTCCTCTCTGCCCAGAACATTCACAAAGAGCATCCATGGATTTCTGGAACTGGTCTGAAGCGCCTCCACAGGAAGTGCCCCCAGGAAACAGACTGTCAGGGCTGGGTAGGCTGGGGGACTGAGTCCCTGTGTGGGGAGGGTGCACAGGTGGGGGCCTCCGCTGACCCCGACCTGGCCCTAACCGCCTCATTGCCTGCAGAAGGAGCTGAACTCGGCTTTTATTTCCCCGAACTGGCGCTCCCAGGAGACACGCTGTCAGCGGAGGCACGCTGGAAAGGTGGCTGTGGGCTGGGACTCCGGGGAGCTGAGGAAGGTGAGAGGCTGAGCTCTAGGGCCTGAGGGAGGAAGGGGGCGTGCCTTGACTCCTGAGGCTGAATGGGGAGAGGGCTGGCGGCTGAGTCCTGAGGCTGAAAGAGGACGAGGCCTTCTACGTGTGAGTGTGTAGGAACTAGGGGGAACAACTCAGCCCCTGACAAATAAAGACTGCTGGGGTCGAGGGGGCGTCTCTAGTCATTGCTCACACCCTTCCCTAAACTGTCCCTTCATTACCCATCGCAGGGCTCCCACAGCCGGACTGGGGCTCCGCGTTACCGCACCCAGAAGCTCCATGGGGAGCGGGTGAGTATGCGTGCAGAGGCGGGGTAAGGAGGGGACTGGGGTCCTCCACCGTAGCTAGAGGTTTAAACTCCTTGATCTTTAAGGGGAACAGGGATAAGACGGGAATCCCTCTGCCCTCGAGATGGCATAGCCTAGATCCGGGATCCCAGGGCGCCAGGGCTGAGAGCCTAGACTCCAAGAACCCCTGAGGGGCCCGGGAACCGGGACATCTGGGCACCCCTCACACGGGGTCTCTTACTTCTCACAGAGCCCGCCCCTCAGGCTCTTCCGTGGTCGGGAGACTGGACGGACTTGGCTTGCAGTAGCTCGGACCCTTGGAGGGGCGTCTCCCAGGCCCTGGGCCCCGCCCCTCCCGGCCTGAACCCCGCCCCCTTCGCTGGTGTGGAGGCGGCTGCGGGCCAGAACTGTACCACCTCCCGGGGAGGGACCAGCTCGTGGCCCAGCGCCCAGGCCGCCGCCAGCTCCACCAACTGGGACTGTTCTATTGGTCTCGACCGCCCTACCTACTGGGGCAAGGACCTCCGCGGGGAGCCGAACGCGGACTCTACCATTTCGTGGGATGGGCCTGTGGGCTCAGACTGTACCACCTCCTGGGTCTCGGAGCTGCATACGGACTGCACGACCACTTCAAAAGGGTACCAGACTTCAGATCTCACCACGTCCTCCGAACCAAGCCAGCAGTCGGGCGGCGTAACCTTGGCTTGTTACCCCAAAAATAATCATCGAGGTGAGAGGGTCCATAGGACCGGAATCTAGTGAGGCGGGGCGTAGGCGCGCAGGGGCGGGACCGGAACCTGAGAGTGAAGGTGTGGGGCTTACTTACCTAAGAGCGGAGAGAGGCTCTTAACACCGTGGGTCCTGATGGGGGAGAGGACTGAGACACGGTACTACAATAGGGAGCAAGAGACTAGAGCCTAGGTTCCTGGGTAAGGTGAGAGGAAAGAGGTGAGGGTCTGGACGCCTGGGTCACCAAGGTGTGGCAGCCAATCTCCTCTAAGTCTCCGAGATGGGGACCCCGGCTGCGTGGGTCCCTGAGGCCGATTCTTGGGTTCCTTATATGGAGCGATCTGGACTCTTTGGGCCCCGAGGAGGAGGGGATCTGGGCTACTGGGTCCTAAATTGGGAAGATCTGGACCCTTGAACCTTCGAAGCGAGGGAGGCCGGACCGCTGGGTCATTGAAGAGACATGGTCTGGGGCTAGGAAACCTGTGTGTTCACCTGCCTGCCCTCCGCAGGTCCCATTCAGCTGTGGCAGTTCCTCCTGGAGCTGCTCCGAGACAGCGAGCGTAGCAACTGCATCCGCTGGACTGGCAACAGCCGCGAGTTCCAGCTGTGTGACCCCAGAGAGGTGAGGGAGCCTCCCGGACGCGCAAAGTCCCGCCCCGGTCTCCGCCCGTTCCATTTGGCAGGGCCATTCTGTTTACCTAGTAGTTGGCCCCGCCCCCAGCTCGTACTCCTCTCCCCTTGCCGGGAGTTACCGCGACTAACTGGCGTCCAGAACTTACGCGAAACCGCGCCCCCCGCCCCTCCCGTCAGTTGCGGAGCCCCACTCCCTCCTGCCCTTTCAGACTAAGCCCGGCCTCTGTCCTAGGTGGCGCGGCTGTGGGGTGAGCGCAAAAGGAAACCGGGCATGAACTACGAGAAACTGAGCCGAGGTCTACGCTACTACTACCGCCGGGACATCGTGCGCAAGAGCGGTGGGCGCAAGTACACTTACCGTTTCGGGGGCCGCGTGCCCGGCCTGGCCTATCCGGACTGCGCCCGGGTTGGACCGGGAGAAATGATCCAATAAAACTATCCTATCAAACTAGTCGTGAGTGCTGCCTGCATTCTTCCCATGGATACTGACTAAACCCGCTAGGTACCCTAAATGTGCACCACCACACTCACATCACACGCACACCACCCACCCCCCCGTGTGATCCGAAGACACACCCAGACCCTTAGGGGACCTACTTGTGTGGTCACTGTGTGATGGGATTTTCAAAGGAATCATCTCAGTCCCTACAGGGCCTACTGTGTGCCTGCCTGTGCTGGGACTTGCAAAGAAATCAAACCCAATCACTAACTTTCGAGTTTACCTACCGTGCCCCTCCTGAAGACTCCAAAACACTCAAGACTTTAAAAAAAAAAAAAACCAAACAAACAAAAACAGTTTATGTGCATCCTTTCAGTGCTTGGGATCATTAAGGAATTTGGCCTAGGGTTTGATCCCCCAAACCACCTATCTTCCCACTCCAAGCTGAAGGAGATAGAACTCCAATCTAGACCTCAAGGAGAGCTTACTGCTTTCTGGGAACCACTGAGCCCCTAAAGAATGGTCCTCCTATGGACTGACCAGATGCACATTTTAAATAACTGGTCTGGGAGGGACTAACCAAGGAGGTGACCTGAAAGAGGTGAGGGAGGGAGCCAGCTTTAGAAAGAGCATGGCAGATCAAGGGGACAGTAAGTGCAAAGGTCCTTAGAGGAAAGTCAGCCTGCAAGTTTAAGCAGGATGAGGCCAATGTGGTTGGAGCAGTGGGAATAAAGAGAAGAAGGATAGGAAATGAGAGTATAAGAGAGACCAAACTGGGGCACCTGGGTGGCTCAGTGGGTTGGATCCCTGCCTTCGGCTCAGGTCATGATCTCAGGGTCCTGGGATTGAGCCCCAAATTGGGCTCTCTTTGCTCAGTGGGGAGCCTTCTTTTCCCTCTCTCTGCCTGCTGCTCTGCCTACTTGTGATCTCTCCCTCTCTGTCAAATAAATAAATAAAATCTAAAAAGAGAGAGAGAGCCCAAACTATGCAGGTCATTTGTAAGGACTTTGACTTTTGACTGAGTCAAACAAGACCCAGGGAGAGGGTTCTAGGCCAAAGGGAAGTGATCTCACTGAGGTGTTAACAGGGTCCCTCTGGCTGAGTGGACGATTGTGGAGAGCAGTGGGGAAACCAGGAGGCTAGGGAGTGCTCTACTGCAATAGCCCAGGCTAGAGGTGCCTGTGGGTTGAACCAGACGTCGGAGAAAATTCTGGATATATTGCTAAGACAGAGCCAACACGATTTTTTGATAGGTCAGCTGTGGGGTATGAGAGAGCAAACTCTGTGACCGGAAGCATAGATGTGTCACTTTCTGAGATGGACAAATTTCTGCCAGACCCAAGCTTTTATTCTTAACCTCTGCCAGACCAAAGCTTTTATTCTTAACTTCTCCTCTCTGTGATGCAGGTCTTTGGTTTGAGTCCTCAGGAACCCAAATCTGTCTTAATTTGTGCCTTCTGAGGCTTGGGGAAAGAAGATAATGAACAGGGAGGTGGAATCTGAGTATTCATCATAATGCGGCAAAAGACCGTAGGAGAACAACTGGTTCGATTTCAAACCCCTAACAACTGATCACCTAATAAGCATAAAAAGTGTAAGGATTCTTGTATTTTATTCAATGATGCTTCCCCAGGAATTACAGAAGTATGTGGCACACGGTAAGCGTTCAATAAGTAACTCTTGCATGAATAAGGATACTTCTGCTGGGATATTTACCCCAGGCCCCCTCTGCATTTAGCCTCAAGAACCAGAACTCCTTCCCCCAATTAAAAACCCTAAAGTGATGAGAATCGGTAACCAAGGATCTCAAGCCCCACCCGGGACCTTCGAAGTGCCGCGCAAGTTCACGATTGGGCCGAGAGTGATAATGAACAGGCATTCACCCCAATAGGGGATCAGAATTCTCCCGGATGGGCGTGGCCTTAATGGCTTCGCAGACGGCCTCCGAGGGCGCTCTTACCCAAGCGGAAGACTCGAGTTTATGCCGCCTCACCCCGCTTCCGGCCGGTCTTAATTCCGCTTCCGGTCCGACTCTGGCGTCTTTGCTTAGGGTCACATTGAGCTGCGAGGTGCTGCTGTGGTGTCTTTAGGTAAGTGTCGAGGGCTTGGGAAGCTGGGACCCTATCCTGGGGAACTGAGGAACCGGGCCGTAGTTTTCCCGAGAATGAAGTGAGTTTCTGGCCCCCGGCGTCCGGCCTTCCCGGTCCCTGGGGTTCTGTCCTGTTAGTCTTCTGGCTAACGATTATGAAGCTCTTCCTTAATGCCAGGTTACAGTTCAAGTGTCTTTATTAATTCATTTCGTCTTCCCTCCAGCCCTATGAGGTAGGGCGTGTAACGGTCCCTTTTTGACAGAGGAGCAACTGAAGCTCCGCGGTATTAAGCTACTTAGCGAGTGTTCAGGGTTTGGATTCTGTAGTTCGGACTGTAGTGCACTCAGTCACCAGGCCGCAGGCTTGGCCTCCCGTGGCTTGCCCGGGCCGCAGCCTGGCTCCGTGGTGTCTGGTCCTCCTTCCTGCTTGGGCGTTGGAGGGGCCTCAGAGCCCTCCCTGAACCACCCTTCCTCCCACCCCCCCTCCGCCCTAAACAACTCCGAACAAATCTTTTGGGTCCCCCTCCCCACGCTCCTCTACAGACTCCGTTGTGGTGCCCCATATCTCCGCCACTATGTTGGATCTCTTAAATTTTAACACTGGCCTGCTCACTTCTTTGTAACCCCGTTACTCCTCGAGTCCTCTGGGATAGAGGCAATTTCACATACCCTGGCGAAAACTGCTGCGTGTCACCTCCTAAAAGACTTTATAACAGGTTTTTAACTCTGGGTCTGCAAAATCAATAGAATGCAAGGTGTGGCTAGGACCTGAATGGGGGAAAAAATAGATTTGTGTTTTTCTTAATCTGTAATTGAAATGTAGCATTTCCTTCAGGTAGAAACGGAGGCAATGACCTTAGTAATAGCATCATCTGTGACTTTGTCAGCAATCAAAAATCACAGGTCAGGGGTGCCTGGGTGGCTCAGTGGGTTAAAGCCTCTGCCTTCAGCTCAGGTCATGATCCTGGGATCTGGCCCCATATCAGGCTCTCTGCTCAGCAAGGGAGCCTGCTTCCCGCCACCTCCCCCCAACCTGCCTCTCTGCCTAATTGTGATCTCTGTCAAATAAATAAATAAAATCTTTTTAAAAAAATTATAGGTTGTCTTATATCACATTATGGTTGCAGATGTCACAGAATTCATTCACTTACAGTACTTAAGAATTGTGGTAGTCAGGAAATCCTCAGCTGCATACAACTGGTGTTCTTTGTGATCCTCTGCAGTTTTTTTAATGCATTTGAAAATATTCTGAGGGATGGTCATTAGACCCCAGAGGAGTTGATGGCACCACAGAGATGAAGAACCTCTGCGGTGTAGGTTCTGTCAATGATTCCTGCCCCTCCTTCACTTGTATGACCTTGGGAAGTCACTTAGACACCCTCTCCCTTGTCTGTGAAACAGTGATAGCAATAGTTCCTACCTTTTCGAGTGCCTGCAGGAGTAAAGTGTACACCAGTGCTTGGCCCAGACTAAGCCCTCAGTGAATGTTAGCTGGTGTTATTTGGGGATGAATAAGGCCTGATTTTGCTAAGTAGATACTTACCTCCTTCCACCGAGCGCTGCTGTAACTGCCACACTTAGAAGTGTGGATTTGCCCCACACTTCACCTCAGTGTGTATATGTTGAGAGGGAGAAAGATGTAGCTTGCTTACATTTACCTACTCCATTCTCCTGTGTCTGGGTGGGCTGACCTCCCCATGCCCGGGTCCTCTAGAATGTTTGCCAGCCTCCATTCTCTTTGCCTCCAAGAGTCAGCACCATGGCAGAAGACATCAAGACCAAAATCAAGAACTACCAGACTGCCCCTTTTGACAGCCGCTTCCCCAACCAGAACCAGACCAGGAACTGCTGGCAGAACTACCTGGGTAAGCAGGGCATGGGGTTGGGAAGGGATGCAGAACCTTTTCCTAGTCCCACATTTCAAGGTGCTTAAGCCTACTTGTCTAGGGGATCTATACATCCCAGGCCTCTCTTGGTCTGGACGTCCTGCCTTGCAGTATCCATGCCCCTCATCACAGCTGTGTTCAAGATCCAAGGTCTGGGCCAGGGTCACAAACTTCAGTTCCTTTGATTTTTTTTGTTTTTAAGATTTATTTGTGTATGAGACATGTTAACATATGTATAAGAAATACATAAATCATAGTACAGCTAAATGAGTAATACTTAAGTGGATCCCTATGTGTAACTATAACCTGGATAGAAATTTAGATCCTTTCAGCATTCAGAGCTTGCTTGCCTACCGCACGCCCTGTCTTAAACACAACATCATACTCTCCGCCCTAGAGATGTTACCCTGCCAATTGAAGGCAATCGCATTTTGGTTTTATCACTGCTTTTAGGTTTGCCTCTTGATGAACTTAACAGTTACTATATATATTCTCTTTTGTTTGGATTTCTTCATTCAGCAGCTTGAAAGATTCATCCTTGCTATGGCATGTAGTTTGCTCATTTTCAGGGCATATAGTTTTCCATAATTTATTCCTAGACACTTGTGTGCTTTCCAGTTTGAGGTTTTTACGAATGAGGATGTTAAAAATGTTCTTATAAATGTAACCTGACATCCAGGCGAATGCTTTTCTGTGTAGGGAGCGTGCCCAGGAGTGGAATACCTAGAGTAATTTTTTTTTTAATTAATTGCCTACTTTAAAAAATCAGATTATCTCCCTCCTGTCCTCCTCTATAGGATGCCAGCATCTTAGCCCCAAGATATTTTCCCCTTCCTTTGCCCTGGTTTTGGACTTCCATAATCCCCACACGTGCCCCTCATGTTGCCCCCTCATTCCAGACCACAGAATTTTCAAGTCAAACAGTAGTTGTCTAGGGGTTGCAAAATCAACTTAGGGAGGCCTGTCCAGCCCTTTTCAGTAGGCATAGACATTCCTTGTGACACTTATTTTGTAGTTGTATGTGTGTATATAATTGGTTGTGAAGTAAAAATGATTTCTGTGAGATTTGATCAAAAATGTGTTTCGGCCCTTGGCCCTGGCTGACCCTGACCTGCTTTCTCTGCAGACTTCCACCGCTGTCAGAAGGCAATGACTGCTAAAGGGGGCGATGTCTCCGTGTGCGAATGGTACCGGCGTGTGTACAAGTCCCTCTGCCCCATATCCTGGGTACGTGCTGCCTCTTGGGGCCCTGAGACATGCGAGTGGGGTCTCAGCAGAGGAGTATGTTAGCTTGGTGGAGCCTCATCTGGGAGAGGCAGAGGGAGGATGGGCATTGCGCTGTCCATGGGACTCGGCCTTGTCCTCCTTCTGGAATTGCCTCCCTTCCCTCTTTTCACTGGTACTCTCAACCAAGCAGGGCTCTCGCCCAGGACAACCAGGGCCCTCTCCTTGCTACATCCATCTCGCCCATGCACCCCATAAATACATACACAGTGCCAGCTCCCCGCCCCTCTGGGGCTCACCGTCTTGTGCAATTCTGTGCCTTTTTATTATGCACATTTTCAAATTATACATAAAAATAGAATAATCCAGTGACCTCCCCCCCCAATTATACCCACTACCCAAATTGAATAGTTTCAAGATTTTTCTACATTCCCTTCATCTGTCACCTTTTCTTCTTTGCTGAAGTGTTCTGAAGCAAATCCCAAGCATATCTTTTCATCCCTACCTACTTCAGTGTCTCTAAAAGACACAGACCCACTAAGACAATTAGTCTGTTTAGCCCTGATCGGACCAGACCTTTTGTCACCATTTTATACTCTCTGCTGTACACTTTTCCAAATGAAGAATTTCTGTTTAACTTTGTACTGTTTCATCAAAGCAAAGATCCCATTGGCTTCAAGAAACATGGAGAGATGGTCAGATCTTTTTTTAAAATGCCAGACGTAAATGTAACTAGCATGCTAATTTCAGAGATGTTAAAATGAAAAATCCTGTGTCTTAGAGATATGATACAGTACAAGTCATAGTGCTCATTTAAAAAACAAAAAACAAGGGCTCCTGGATGGCTCAGTTAGTTCAGCATCCAACTCTCAATTTTGGGTCAGGTCATGATCTCAGGGTTATGAGATGGGAGTCCAGACATGTGCTCAGCAGGAAATCTGCTGAAGATCTTTCTCTCCCTCTCCCCCTCCTCCCATTTAAGCAGGCTATCTTGCTCTTTCTCTCTTTCAGATAAGTAAGTCTTTAAAAAAAAAAATGTAAGCAGTATAGCAAAATAAACGTAGGAGCCCTTTTGGGCTTCCCAGCCCCCCTTCCCCAAGGTAACTACTTCTAGCTCATTACCTTTTTTCTCTGTATAAATTAATCATACAGAAATCTGTGGAGCTGTGTATGGGTGGGTCATACTGTATAGTTTTTGAATACTTTGACTTACCAGTGTGTCATGGAGCCTTTCTTACAATATAGGTCCGCCTTACTTGCTTTAGTAACTTCCACGTGCTTTTATTTAGCTGATTTCCTTTTGATAGAGATGATGATCTGATTTTTTTCAGTATATTTGAAACATCCTTGATATGTGCCTTTGGAGCTTATTTCTTGAGAACAAACTGCCTTAATGCAGTCTCCCTCAGCTTGCCTGGTTTTCCTCCCCCTCTCTCTGGCCACACTGTCTCAAGTGTCTTTAAGTGCCCTGTGCCCCTCCAGGATTTCCCCTTGTCCCTGGGTAATCTTGAGTAACCTGATGTTGTAAGTACATAACATCTGAGGCTCCAGCCTCAGAGCCCGCATCAGGTGCGTGCTGGGCAGGGTGCCAGCAAGCATGCCTCTAGTCCCAGTGCTGCCCTACACCCCATTCTCCGGGACCTAGGCTGCCTTCGTCTTGGGAGGATCAGATTGTGTGGTTCCTACCCTCCAGTGCCTGCAGTGTCCCCATTGTTAGGGCTTACAAATGTATTCTGCAGTCCCCTTTGTACTGGCTGCCCTGGCTTCTTTATTTCAAAAACTTGGTGAAGTAAGAATTAAAAAATCTTTTTAAAGATTTTTATTTATTGGGACGCCTGGGTGGCTCAGTTGGTTAAGCAGCTGCCTTCGGCTCAGGTCATGATCCCAGGGTCCTGGGATCGAGTCCCACATCGGGCTCCTTGCCCTCTGCAGGGAGCCTGCTTCTCCCTCTGACTCTGCCTGCCATTCTGTCTGCCTGTGCTCGCTCTCGCTCACTCTCTCTCTGACAAATAAATAAATAAAATCTTTAAAAAAAAAAAAGAAAAAAAAAAAAGATTTTTATTTATTTATTTACTTATTTTGAGAGAGAGCACCAGCCGGAGAAGGAGCAGAAGGAGAAGCCGACTCCATGCTGAGCTCCCACCAGGGGACCTGATAAAGGGCTTGATCCAGGACCCTGTGGTGATGACCAAGAGTCAGAGGCTTAACTGACTGAGCCACACAGGCGCCCCTTTTTAAAAATTTTTTTAAGTGACACCTCAGTGTACGATTCCATTGCAGGAAATGTTTTCCCCTCTATTGGAATGGTTTTCTGAGCTTCCACCCCATGAAGTGGGATTATTGGGCAAAGGGAAATATGGACTAGAGCAGCCTGACTCTTTAAAAAGAGACAGAGAGATAAACCCAGAGAATGAGAAATGCACACAGAAAACTCTGGACTGTGGACAGTACAATTCCAGTGCTAGGGACTCCAGGGGAACCCAGGCATGAAAAGATGTCCGTCCGCATTGAAGTCATCAGGACGAGACAGCTTAAAACAACAGAGAGATGCTTATTTTTGCCTTGCAGTCTGGTGCAAGAATTATGAAGGTTGACTGTGCTAAATGTTACTGGTTCTATAAATTGATGTCATTTTGGCAGGATCTTTCAAAATGGAAAAAAAAACCTCCAGATGTGGCAGTTTTACATATAGACATTCTATGAAGATAAGCTTGTGTCCAAGGACGTGTCCATAGCAGAGTTGTTTGTAATGAGGAACATTCAGAAACAGCCCAAGTTAGATAAATGGTGGTACACTTATCTTGATCTCTGTGACTGAATACAGAAGGAGCTCTAAGACTTGGGGGAAAGGCAGTTGCAGGACCAGCTACATAGTATGGCCCAGCTTGTATACATGTTTTTCAGAGTAGAGCGAATCCATGATGTGTGCGTGCATGCGTGCCTGTGTATATGTGTGTGTGAATAGACACTTAACTGTGAGCGAGCTACTTTGTAAGCATTTTCTATCCTATAAGGACAAACATGCTAAAAAAATGGGATGAGATGGATACCATTTTCACTATTCTTACTTTACACAATTGAAAACTCAGGCCCTGAAAGGTTGAGGAATTTTCCCAAGGTCGTAGAGCTAGGAAGTGGTGGGGCGGGGATGCAGAGTCAGTTTTCCTTGTCCATGCTTTTGTCTACTGCCTCTAATGTATGCATGTAAATGTGAGTGGGTGTGTCTAAGTGGATATGCTTCTGGCTGCCTGTACGAGGGTCCACAAGTTGCCCAGTGTTACTTCTGGGGAGTGTTAATGGTTGGATACGGGCTTTTCCATCATTGTTTATATGTGTGCACACATCAGTGATCAGCAGTAGGATCATACTCTCTATTCAGTTTTGCATCTTTTTGCACTTGACTGTACATCTTGGAGATCCATTTGTGCTGGAACATAGATCAGCCTTTTTTTTCCCCTCACAGCTGCCTGGTATTTCTTCTTTCCTCTGTTCTGCCAGACATCATTGAGTGTTGACTCAGGGGTTCCCGAAACAGGGTACAGCTACACTCTTGAATCTCTCTGTACAGTCCTGCATCTCCCTAAGGACAGCCCTATAGTGAATGTGGGATTTTTCTGCTTGTTACTCGCCCCCTCCAATGCCCTACCCCTTTACCCCCTCAGTGTGTCAGTTGACAGTGATTTTTCTCTTCCTGGGTCACTGCCGATTCTCTCGCTCCTGGAACAATGGCAGTACGGGCCTTCCTTGTTGACCATCTGAACAGGTGGGCAAAGTTAGGAAGACAGGGTTCACCCGTCTGGTTTCCCCACAGAGGAAAGAAGTAACACTGGGTTGTTTTTCTCAGGTGTCGGCCTGGGATGACCGCCGGGCAGAAGGCACATTTCCTGGGAAGATCTGAACTGGCTCCACCCACGTCTCCTCTGTCCTCCGTCCTTCTCCCAGGGTGGTGAAGGGGGACCTGGATGCATGGTGATCCCCACCCTGGGATTCTGAATCATGGCCTAACTAATAATAAATACTCGTTGGAAAAGTGTAAGACTGCGTATGTGTAAAAGAGCCAGGTGATCGGGCATGAAGCTGTGGTGGGAATTAAAACCTTGACCAGTAAGAGGGGCTTCAGGCTGATTGGTTTTTTTCTGTTTTGTTTTGTTTTGTTTCATGTTATTAAACTGACCACCTTATCTATACCAGACACTAGAGTGAGCGAGAGGAGTCTCAAGCCCCTGGATGTGCTGAAATTTATCTGTATGTTCACCTTTATTTACACAATTTCAAAAAACTTTTCTTGTGTAATTTTTGAACCACATGAAAAGAGTATAATAAAAATTCTGTGTATTCATCACCTAGCTTGAATGGTTACCAACAAATGGCCAGTTTTATCTCTAATTATTGCCCTCCCCCTCTAGGTGATTTTAAAGCAAAGCCTGGGGATCACATGTCATCCAGAAATAAGTATGTGTGTCTCTTAGAGTTACAGGTTTATTTTGTACATAATTAGATTTCACTGTTAAATCTAAGAAACTAATGATAAATTTTAATACAAGTAGGGGAAGATTATTTATTTATTTGACAACATAAGTAGGCAAAGCAGCGGGCATAGGGAAAGGGAGAAGCCGGGTCCCCGCTGAGCAGAGAGCCAGACGTGGGGCTTGATCCTAGGACCCCTGGGGTCAGGTCATGACCCGAGCTGAAGGCAGATGCTTAACTGACTGAGCCATCCAGGCGCCCCCTAAACAACTATTTTGAACTCTTTATCAAGCAGATCTCAGATATCCTTTCTTTGGGGTCAGTTACTGGAAAATTATGGAGTTCCTTCAATAGTGTTCTGTTTCCTTGATTTTTCCTGTTGCTTGATGTCTGGCGTTGTGTTCGCATTAGTAGGCATAGTCACTTTATCAAGTCTTACTGGCTTCAGGCAAGCAATACCTTCTATCAGCTTTATTGGGGATTCTGAGGCTTTCTGAGGCCTTTTCTATGGATATACTTGTTCCCTTGCAGGGTATGGTTTTTTTGGGATGATACGTCTCCTCTTGATCCTGCAAAGCCAGACCAAGCATGGACTGCCTCCCATTTCCTCTCCCTTGGGTTGTGCTGCTTGCTCAAGTGTACATGCCTTTTCCCAGTGCCACGGAGTCAGCCGGCTCTGCACATGCTTACTAGCCACCTTCAGAAATGCACTCTCCCAGCCCTCAGAGGCATCTGCAGGGAGCCAGCCACGAAATGGGTCCGGGTGTACAGGTGAGGCATGCAGAGCAGTAGGATGCCGGATTCCCATGGATCAGATGAGGGAATCCACAGGCAAAGCATGGGCAGTCCCCCTGCGTTTGCGGTGTATTTAGTAGGATCCAAGTGCTTTTGGCTGCTTCCAAGACCCCAAGTGCCACTCTCCCAGCTGCTTCCTGACTCTTAGTCGTATAGAATTTCTTTTCAACACATTTGGTCTTGGGGATTTTGTGCTGGAGGTGTGAGGGAACTTCTCTGCTGGACTCCCTGGGTTCCCACAGAGCTGCTCTTGTCCATGGGCAGTTTTCAAAATCATTCTTTGGGAGAAAGGGTAGAAGAACTGTTTCACCATTGGATACATCACTCTCAGCCTTTTCAAAGGTGCAGAAACTATGCAGGAATAATGTGTTTCTTCCTCAGCTCTTCTAGCCATGAGAAGGGGCTGCCGTTACTGGTTTCCTGCATCTCCTTCTGAAAATAGTTTATCCATTTGCAAGGAGACCTTCTCTCCTACCTGCCCGTCCACCATCGTAGCCTGCTATTCCTGATGTTCTGAACTTGCTTTTCTCCATTACTAATAGTATTAAAGATCATGCCTTGTCAATCTCATATCTTAAGCTTTTCCAGATTGTACAATTAATGCATGAATATATCCTTCTGATTAAAAACAAAACAAAAAACCCCAAAACAAAAGGAAAATACTCCAGCAATTCAGTATATACACAGAGAAGCAATGTAGTGGTTAAGGGGACAGAGACTGGAGCCAGACCGCCTGGGTTCAAATTCAGACTCTACCAGTTATCAGCTGTGAGACTCAGCAAGTTGCTTGACCTCTCTGTCTCAGTTTCCTCATCTATAAAATGAAATTAATGACACCTACATAGGGCCATTGTACAGATTAAATGAGATGCTACATGTTAGGTGCGGAGACTAGTGCCCAATGCTATATGTGGGGTCTTCAGAACAATGCCGGATGTGTTGGAAATGCTCTTGAAAGATTAGCTACTCTCAGCACGTTGGTCTCCTTTCTAGAGTGTGGACATAATGAAGAAATATTCCTTCTAAATGTCTTTTCCTACTGCTATTACCATGGTGAGAACCCCTAACGGGAACTCCTCTCTTAGATTTTTAGCCTATAATACAGTATTGTTAACTGTAGATACAATGGTTCACCCTCTAGAAACTCTGCATCTTGCGTAACTGAACCTTTGTACCTGGCGATCATATCAGCAGATCAGATCATCAATTCCCCATTTCCTCTTTACTCCCTCCGCACTGGCAGCCACCATACTGCTCTCTGCGCTAATGGGTTTCACTGTTATAGATTATACCTCATGTAAGTGGAATTGTGTACTCTTTGTCCTTGTGAGACTGGCTGATTTCATTTAGCATCGGGTCTGCAAGTTTCCTCCGTGTTGTCATGTATTACAAGATCTCTTTTTCTAAGGCTGAATCATACTCCATTGTATGTATATACTGTGTTCTTCTGTTAGGAATGTTCTTTACTCCCTTTTACCAGATGGCTTCAGTCTCCTTCTCCAACACCCTTTCCTTCCTACACCCCAGGCTGGGTCAGGTGCTTCCCTGGGCTCACACATCTCCCTTTTGTTTTCCCCGCTGTGGCCCTGGCTGTGCTTCCACTCTCAGTGCCTGGGTCCCTTCAGCATCTCCCTGAGCATGCTGGGCTGTCATTCTCTGCTGAATGTCTTTCTGCCTGTGAGGATGGGAACTGAACTGTCCTGATCACTGCTGTTTTCTCAGCTCGGCCCCACACAGGGCAGGGCCTGGGAAACTCATCAGCTGCACCCTGTCCTTGAGGCTTAGTTCTGGCCTGATCACGTACTTGGTGCTCAATGAATTTGAGAAAAAACTGAAAAGCTCCTTTGACTACTCCACCAAAGCGCCTTCCTCTTGCTTCGCCTCATGCCACATCCTAGTCTCCCCACACCTTCTCTCTTTCCTCTCTCCTCCTCATCCCACACTTAACACTGGCCCCATCCAACTCCAAAGTCCCCTTTTCTTGGAAGATCTCCCATGCCCACCCATGACTTTGAGGCCCTCCACTGCTCAGCTGAGCCAAGGAGCACCTGAGACTTAAATTTGCTCATTACCTTAGCGCCCAGCTTCAAGCTTCAGACTGTTGCTAGGCCTGTGGACCTCTGTGCCGCCACTATTCCATAGCGTCTTTGCCAAAATGAATTTGGAAAGGAAGCAACCTATGAAGTATTCTTATAAAAAATGGATGAACTAGAGGGCACCTGGGTGGCTCAGTGGGGTAAGCCTCTGCCTTCAACTCAGGTCATGATCTCAGAGTCCTGCGATCGAGCCCCGCATCAGGCTCTGCTCGGCAGGGAGCCTGCTCCCTCCTCTCTCTCTCTGCCTGTCTCTCTGCCTACTTGTGATTTCTGTCAAATAAATAAATCTTTTTTTAAAAAAATGGATGAACTAGAGCCACAATATGTGATGAATAAATTTCAAAAACATAATGTTGAGGTGAAAATCAATTGCATGAGGATATCTGAGATACACTTTATATAGAATTTACCTGAAAATCGAGAACTATTCTATGTATTAATGAATATATGTGTATATATTAAAAATATGAAAGCATGCATGACAGTGGGAACCCAAAAGGCTCACAGACATTTGCAAAGATGCTCAAAATCATTAGTAATAAGAGAATTGAGAATTGAAATCATGGTAGGTATCACTTTCCATGGAATTACTCTGACAAAAATGAGAAAGCTGGGTAATGTCAAGCACGAGTGGTGAAGGAAGGGTACAGGAGCTCTCAGTCGGAGTGTGGAAAGCAACCTGGTCCATACACATTCATGACCCAGCAATTCTCCCTGGAAAGAGATCCGGAAGTATGTGAGGGTCCCCCATGTGGGTGCTCAGAGCAGCACTATTTACAGTGGGGGGGGGGGGGGGGTCAGAAGGAGCCTAAGTGTCCTCACCAGGGAGGAAACCATAAACTGGAGGGGGAGGGGGTGTATGAGAGGTGCCCCATGCAACCATGAGAAGCTGCAGACTCAGTGTGTCCAGAGTAGTGGGTGGACCCGAAAATCTGTGCCAAGTGAGAAAAGCACAAACATTATGTAAATCAGAAAACCCGCAGGTGGGGCACCTGGGTGGCGCAGTCGGTAAACTGGTTAACCTGTCCCACTCTTGGTTTCCTCTCAGGTCCTGATAATCAGGGTCATGATATCAAGCCCCATGTCTGCTTGAGATCCTGTCCCTCCCCAGCCCCAAGAATAAATAAATAAATCCTAACAACAAAAAAAATAACCAAAAGAAAAAATTGAAAACAATGGTATCCATTTTACAAGAGCACACCCAACTAAAAAGATACATGCGGACTAATTAGAGTATTTGCCAGTAGAGGGCACTGAAAGCAACTGGGATATGGGGATACAAGGGAATGAATTAAATTTAAAAGGAGATATCTTGGGGTGCCTGGGTGGCACAATGGTTAGGTGTCTCCTTTTAGCTCAGGTCATGATCCCAAGGTCCTGGGATCCAGCCCCTCATGGGGCTCCCTGCTCAGCCTTAAGTCTGCTTCTCCCTCTTCCTCTCTTCCTGCTTGTGTTCCATTTCTCTCTGTCAAATAAAATCTTAAAAACAGAACTATCTTGTGGGAAATAATGAGCTGAGGGTATGGAATTAACCCATGACATCTGGGATCTGAAAAAGAAGACGGTGCAAGGGTTGTGGAGGGTGATGAGCCTCAAATGTAGTAATGAAGGTATCTTGGGTGAGATCAGGTGGCTTCAAAGGCCATCTGCCATGTATGCCACTTAAAACAACAACAATCTTCAATAAGTATAGAAAAATACATACATTTGACAAAGCTGGTAGGGAGGATGTCAGTATTTGTTACAGGTATTTTCTACATTGTCTTGTATATTTGAAATATATCAATATTTTTAGATTACACCACTGACCCTGGGAAAGAAAATGTCTTAAAAATAAATACAATGAGGGGTGCCTGGGTGGCTCAGTGGGTTAAAGCCTCTGCCTTCGGCTCAGGTCATGATCTCAGGGACCTGGGATTGAGCCCCGCATCAGGCTCTCTGCTCAGCCAGGAGCCTGCTTCCTCCTCTCTCTGCCTACCTGCCTCTCTGCCTACTTGTGATCTCTGCCTGTCAAATAAATAAATAAAATCTTAAAGAAAAATAAAATATAATAAATAAATCAGACTTTTAAAAAAATAAATAAATACAATGAAAATATATATTATTCAATTCTACTCAGACACTGAGGCCTGTTGGAACCTGCTCTAAGCAAGGTGACAGGTGTTTAGGACATGGCATCAAACTACTGAGCCTTTCGCAATGGCACCATCAGAATTAGAACTAGATCATTTTTCCATCAGATGTTAGTTACATGGGTTCATACCATTTCCTTTCAAGCCCATAGACAGCCTAAAATCAGCTCTTGTGCCCCCCTTTGGAAAACACCCCTTTGATACATCAAATGTGTTTCTTTGAAAAGGTTTTATTTACCCTCGAGAACACTTTGCAATTAAGAATATATACATATACACAGAAAAGTGCACTTATCCGAGACCGTACGCCTGAACAGATTTTCAAAATCTGAGCACCCCATGTGTAACCAGTGTCCAAACCCAGAAAGAGAAATCCCCTCCCTGTCCCTTCTAGTCACAATGCCCCCACGGGTAACCACTCCCCCGACGTTTATCCCCCTAGATTGGTTTTGCCTGTTTTCGAACTTCATATCTAGAATCCTACAGTGACAGTCTTATGAGCCCAGGCTTTTTTCATTTACTGTAATGCTTTTGAAATTCATCCCTGTAGTTGCAGGTACCAGTAGTTTGTTGCCTTTTATTGCTGAATTGTATCCCTTGTATGCCTATACTGTGATGTACTTACCCACTCTACTGGGAAGGAGCATTTGGGTGGCTTCCAGCTTGGGACCAATATGAATACATTCAGAGCATTTGATAGAAATGGAGGGATTCCCAGGGACAAATGGCTGGATCATAGGATAGTCATAGGAGAGGCATACGTCCTCTTTAGGAGATCTTGGCATTGTGATTTTTTTTTTCTTTAGAGAGAGAGCATGCAAGTGGGGTGGGGAGCCTCAATCCCACAACCCCAAGATCATGACCTGAGCCAAAATTAAGAGTTGGATGCCTAACTGACTGAGCCACCCAGGCATCCCAGCCTTGTGATTTTTTTTTTTAAAGGAGTAATTAGCACTCCAAAATGTATTGTTTGAAGACTGGCTTATATAAGGAGGAGGAATTGTGAAATTTCTTTTTTTATTTTATTTTACTTATTTATTTATTTGACAGACAGAGATCACAAGTAGGCGGAGAGGCAGACAGAGAGAGAAGAGAAGCAGGCTCCCTGCCAAGCAGAGAGCCCGATGTGGGGCTCAATCCCAGGACCCTGGGATCATGACCCGAGCCGAAGGCAGAGGCTTTAACCCACTGAGCCACCCAGGTGCCCCAGGAATTGTGAAATTTCAAGTCTGACATCGAACTAGAACAGGGGTGCCTGGGTGACTCAGTTGGTTAAGTGTCTGCCTTCAGCTCAGGTCATGATCTCAGAGTCCTGGAATCGAGTCCCACATGGGGCTCTCTACTCAGCAGGGAGTCTGCTTCTCCCCCACCCCTCTCTCTGTGTCTCTCTCAAATAAATAAGTAAAATCTCTAAAAACAAACAAACTAACTAAAAAAAGCTAAAGAAGGCTTTGACATCACATTAGAACAAAATCGATCCCTTTTATGACTGATGATAGTAATGCCCCATTGATAACTTTTTCCTTCTACCAGACAGTTTACACTTGATCTTAGCCAAAAGACTGAGTCATTTTATAACGTCCAACTATTAACAGTTACCAACTATTTGAAAATAAAAATATTTCATATTGTTAGCATGGCCCTATTATTACCAAGTTATTTTAGCTAAACCTCATAAAATGTACTTGACAGATCATATATGTTATTATTTAAATTTTCTTATTAATCCTTACTATAAATGTAAATCAAGAGAGAAAGACTATTTTAAATGTAAAGCGGATTGACTAAAAACCAAATTACTCATTTTAATTTTAATCAGAACACATCTCATGCGTTTTTTTATCAAGCCATTGTCTTAACACCGCAATTTTAAGTTCCATTTGTTTGTCCATTTCACATGCACTGAGGGAGCTACAGCTCAGAAAGAAAACAGTCAGTGCCTTGGTTCTTGAGAAGTTCTGGGAAAGGACTGGGTGCCCCAAGCCATTTTCACCTGAGGAACCAGCCTTGTGATGCTAGGGGGAACCATCGGAGGGAAAGTGGGCCCCTCAGGAGCATTGCTGATGCAGCCTAGCCTCTTGCTGTACACCAGGCCAGAGGACATCCTTTGCAGACATCCCTGTGCTCAGTTCCCACTGCTGCTGGAGCGAGTCATCCGATCATACCCATTCTGCTGATGGACAAACACACATACCGAAGTTACTCAATCCCAGGCAGAACTGGGATTTCAACCTTGGTCTCCTTGATTCTGTAGCCTGAAGACATTTCTGCCTGTGGCTCCTCACTGTGACCCTGCTTTGTTTGTGTGGGTGGGGGTGAGTGTACTTTTCTTCCACCAAGCCTATTCTGTGTGCCCTCTCTCAGTTTCTAGCATACTCTCTTCTCCCCTCCCCCACCCTGCCCTATTCACTCATCTGGAACTCCCCTCACCCACCCCCACCACAGCAGCCCGGGAGCAGGAAGCCTTGGGCACCTCACCCTGCTATGCAGCCAGACCTTAGCCCAATCTTGAATTTCAGGTCTATAAATCACTTGGGTTGCGGGGGGCGGGGGTGCTCATAAAACTGTTCTTCTATGCTGGTCGGCCTGCTTGACCTCTTGTCCCCTCCAGACACCTTCTGCCTTCCTGGAGACTGGCCCAAGGAGGGGCCTGGGCATATATAGGGAGCCACTGTGGGAGGAGCTAGCCACAGAGGCTTTGGAAAGAGGTGAGGAGGGGGCTCTGGGGGTCTGGATGAGCAGGGGGGAACTGGGAAGCTCGGAGGTGCAGGGAGGCCAACGCTGAGCTCTGGCCAGTGACTGCCCTGCCTGAGCCTTGGTTCCCTCTTCTCTAAGGTGGCACACCATCAGGGTTTGTGGGAGGATTCTGAGCCTAGCAGAGAGCCGGGAGCATCCCCTGGCAGCTGGGGTGTGGAGGGAGGGCGGTGGCTCCAGCTGGGGCTGCCCTCCATGCCCGGCCTCTGCCTGGCCTTATTCGGGCTCATGTGTCCCAGGAAGACTATGGCATCCGCGGCAACAGAGGCAGAGAAGGGGTCTCCGGCCGTGGTGGGCCTGCTGGTGGTGGGCAACATCATTATTCTGGTGAGACCTCCCCCAGTGCCGGGAGCCCAGTGGGTGGGTGGAGAGGAGGGGACACCTAGGCTTGCCATGGCCAATGCCGCTGGCTCTTGAGTCAGAGCAACCTGGATTTGAATCCCAGCTCTCCAGCGGGAGCAAGCCACTCTACTTCTCTGAAAATAGGAATGCCGAGAGGATGAGTTACTGGATTCTTGAGCTCAGACCAGAGTCTGGCATGTGCGGCTACTGTCTGTGTCAGCCACAGCAGCAGTAGTGCCCTGCAGCGGTAACAAGGAACAGCTGTTACTAGGACTAACGCGGAGCGCACTCACACCATGCGCTCTGTGAGTATTAGCTTGATTGGGGTCGAAGGTATCCTCTGAGAAGCCTTCCCCTCTCCTTGCTCCCATCTCTCATCCCTATAGGTACTAGATTTTTAGTTTCTCCAACATTTCTTTAAGCGCATACAAACAAATAGCATATATAGCTATTTTCTTCCCTTTTTGTCCAAGCGGTAGTTCATCCTATATCTTGTTCTGTGCTTCCCCGTTTTTCCTGCTCACATAGTCCATAGGCCACTCCACGAGAGTCCTCAGAGAGCCGCCCTGCCCTCTTCCACCCAGCAGAGCACTCCCTGTGTGCACGCCAGTGCCTGTGACATGAGGATGCAAAGAATAACTGCGGGTTTAGGATTTTCCTGCACAGACAGGACTAATTTCTGCAGGCAGCATTGCTGGGTCAAAGGGTTGATGCACTTGTAGTTGCTCTGGGCCTGGGCAGGTTAACAACACTGTTTGAGGGAGGCCAGGGGGACGGAGCATCTCCTCTGTTCCTGTCATGCACTCTAGGCTTCACGTGTGGCATCCCCCGGCATCCTTGAAGCATCCGACGACAGCTCGGGCGATGGAGGGGGTGGGGGTGGCTGGGGGGAGGAGGAGCAGGGATCCAGTCGGGCAGCCCTTCCCTTCTGGCCTCTGTCCAGCCCATCCCTAGTCATGGAAGGTAACATCCTTGCCATTCGCATGTGCCCACCTTGCCGAGGGCAGCGGAGGCTCAGAAGGGGAACCTGCTCAGAGACAGTCCTGTGGCCCCACCTGCTGTGCCCTCTCTAACCTGCTGCCCTGTCCAGCTGTCGGGCCTGGCCCTGTTTGCCGAGACGGTGTGGGTGACAGCTGACCAGTACCGTGTGTACCCACTGATGGGCGTCTCAGGCAAGGATGATGTCTTCGCCGGCGCCTGGATCGCCATCTTCTGCGGCTTCTCCTTCTTCGTGGTGGCCAGCTTTGGGGTGGGTGCAGCACTCTGCCGCCGCCGGTCCATGATCCTCACGGTGAGGCCCCCGGGGGGGGCGGGATGGCATGGGGCCGGGCAGGCACAGAGTCACTGTAACCATGGCCACTGAGCCCCGAGTGTGTATTCAGTATGCACCACACTTGGGCCTCGTGGCAATCATTCTATTTAATCTTCCCATAACCCTGTAACACAGGTTCAGCCGTTACCCTCAATCTCCAGAGAAAACTGGGGCACAGAGAGGAAGGGAAGGGAGCTCTGCCCAGGAGGACGGCTCTTGAGTGGCAGGACGGAGATGCAAAATCTCAACTAGTTGGTCCCCAGTTGGTCTGTGCACATGAGCTCTGTCAAAACAACAACAACAATAGCACGGTTGCCACTTCGGGAGCACTTATTATGTTCTAAATGCTTTGCATAGATGGGTGCATTTACTCCTTACAACCCACCAGGAGATCCCATCATTACGGTGAGCACATTTGACAAGAGTTGAAACGGAGGCTCAGAGAAGTGAAGTCACTTATCCGAGGTTGCACAGCAGGTGGGTGACAGAGCCAGGATTGAAACCTGAGCAGTTCAGCTTGAGCCTTGCTCTTAATTTCCGCCAGTGATAACCGCCACCACAAGAACCCAGGCTTCCCAAGGACCACTCCTGTGCCTGGCACTAGGCGAAGCCGTTTAGAAAACGAGCTCCCTCAGTGTCTCCAGCCCCCGTCTGGAGTTAGTGCTTCTCTGCCCGTTTACCAGACAGGAAAACGGGGGCTCAAAGAGGCCAACAGCCCAGGGTGATAGGGAAGGCAGGAGCTTCGATCCCAGCCCCCCTGACTTAGAGACAACATTGTGCTGCCTCCACAGCCGAGGGCCTCTTAGATTCCTGAGAGCAGCGGGTTATTCCATCAACAAATATGGATGAAGCCAGAACCGTGGGCCCAGTCCTGCGCTGGGCACTTTGGCTATCTAGAGAGAAAATAGGAAAGCCCTAAGGGGAGGGTGCCCCCAATGGGGGCACAGTGGACAGTAAGGATGGAAGGAAGGTCTGGAGCTGGGGATTAGGAGGGGAGGCCTCAGTGAGGTGAGGGGGTGTGCATTTCTGTGGGAGGAAACAGCAAGAGGGGGCCAGGAGTCCAGTGTGGCTGGAACCAAGAGGGGGTGGGGTGCGGGAGAGGCAGTAAGGGTCCAGAGAAGGGAGGTACTATGGGCGATGGGCATGGAGAATGAGGGTGAGAAAAGGGAAGTGGGCCTCTAAGTTGAGTCTTGCCAGTCTTGGTAAAGACTTTGGCTTTCTTGTGAGTAAGATGGGGCTCTGGAAAGGCTCTTTTCCTTCTCTTTTGCTTTCTTTCCTGCATGTAATTCTCTGACATAACAATTTAACTGAAGCCCTAAAAGCTCAGCCAACTGGTTAAAAAAAAAAAAAGTTTGCGTCTGTGTCTTACTCCCTTATTAGTTTGTCATTAACTAAGACACGAATTTTTGTTTTTAAATTATTATGGGAAATTTCAAACCTTGCGTGCAGTGAATGGCATGAACCCCACATACCCATCACCTAGTTTCAACAATATTGACCACAGCCTGGCCAGCCGGGTTCCCTCGGCTTCACCCTCTACCTGCCCACATCCTTCTTCCTGGTGTGTTTTGAAGTGCATTCCAGACACCAGGTCATTTACCTGTAAGTACTTGAGTGCACGTTTCTCTGAGCGCTAAGGACGTTGCTGAGAGCAGTCAGGCATGTTGTGCCGCTCATCTCTTGGCAAAGGTGTTGGCATATCCACGTTCCACCCCCTGTTGCTTTAAGGGAGAAGGTGAGGAAAGTGCTTTTTTTTCTTTTTATGCACAACAACCGTGCCACGAGTATGCCCTACAAATTCAATATCTAGTCTCCGTTCAAATGCCTCTGGTTGTCTCAAGAATGTCTGTTTTGTTTTGTTTTTCCTGTAGTAGACATTTATTTTACTGTGCCCAGACTGATAGTTAATTTCAGGCAATACTTTACATATTTTTGTTGATATCATTTTTTTAAAGATTTTATTCATTTACTTGACAGAGAGAGATCACAAGTAGGCAGAGAGGCAGGCTCTGCCTCTCTGGGAGGAGCAGGCTCCCCTTGAGCAGAGAGCCCAATGTGGGGCTTGATCCCAGGACCCTGAGATCATGACCTGAGCCAACAAACCCAGAGGCTTAACCCACCAAGCCACCCAGGCGCCCCTGATTTAATTTTTTCCTAACATTTTATTATTAAAAAATCCAAACATACAAGAAAGGTGAAAGACTTGACTAGGGAATGCTTGTACACTCACCACCTAGATGCTACTGGTCACATTGTCCTGAACTTCTTTTTAAAATCCCTCAGGGGCGGGGGGCGGGGTGTGCGGCTGGGTGGCTCAGTGGGTTGAAGCCTCTGCCTTCAGCTCAGGTCATAGTCTCAGGGTCCTGGGATGGAGCCCTGCATCAGGCTCTCTGCTCATCAGGGAGCCTGCTTCCCCTTCTCTCTCTGCCTGTCTCTCTGCCTACTTGTGATCCCTCTCTGTCAAAAAAATAAATGAATAAAATTAAAAAATAAAAGAAAATCCCTTGAGGGGGTGTGACTTGGCAGGCTTTGCCCTGCCTGACTGGGTGGTGCCTCTGTCTCTCCCTCCATCTCTCCCCAGTACCTGGTGCTCATGCTCATTGTCTACATCTTCGAGTGCGCCTCCTGCATCACGTCCTACACTCACCGCGACTATGTGAGCTGGGCAGAGGCCAGGGGAGGGGTGTGACTTGGGGCAAGAGTGGCAAGGATCCGGGTCTGGGTCTGCGGGTGGAGTGGTGGTCGACCTCACTCCCCACCTAGCCCCACTGGACCCTGTTCTTCCTGGACCTCCACAGATGGTGTCCAACCCATCCCTGATTACCAAGCAGATGCTGACCTTCTACAGTGCAGACACCGACCAGGGCCAGGAACTGACTCGTCTCTGGGACCGTGTCATGATTGAGGTAGACGAGGGAGAGCAAAGGGGTGAGGGGGTAGGAAGGGCTGGAGGAATGGGGCTCTGACCACAGAGGTAGATAGGCGCCTCCCCTTATGCCCACTGGTAGATGATACCCACTTCTGTGGTTCTTCTGGAGAACAGGGTTGGTCATGGCCATTTTCCAGGTGACTAGACAGGCCCAGAAAAGGGAATGTCACCTGCTGTCACATGGTTGGTAAGCCGGGATCAGAGTCTGCCAGTCTTGATCCAGAGCCCCTACCGTTATAGATACCTTCTTAATAAGGAGGATAATCATAATAATGAACATTTAATGAGCACTAACTTTTTTTTGAGTACTGTTAGAAGCACTTTTAAAGCTTATTTAATTCTCACAACCACCATAAGGGAGATCAGCTTTCCAGCCATGAAGAAATCAAGGTAAGAGGTTGAGTGGCTTACACAAGGTCACACAGCTGGTAGGTCATAGAACCAGAAGAATTCAAACCCAGGCCACCAGCTTCCAGAAATCACATTCTTTTTTTTTTTTTTAAAGATTTTATTTATTTAGGGCGCCTGGGTGGCTCAGTGGGTTAAACCTCTGCCTTCGGCTCAGGTCATGATCCCAGGGTCCTGGGATTGAGCCCTGCATCAGGCTCTCTGCTCAGCGGGGAGCCTGCTTCCTCCTCTCTCTCTACCTGCCTCTCTGCCTACTTGTGATCTCTGTCTGTCAAATAAATAAATAAACTCTTCAAAAAAAAAAACTTTAAAAAAAAAAAGATTTTATTTATTTATTTGACAGACAGAGATCACAGAGAGGCAGGCAGAGAGAGGAGGAGGAAGCAGGCTCCCTGCTGAGCAGAAAGCCTGAGTGGGACTCGATCCTAGGGACCCTAGGATCATGACCTGAGCCAAAGGCAGAGGCTTTAACCCACTGAGCCACCCAGGGGTCCCCCCCCCTTTTTTAACATTCACATATTTATTTGAGTGAGAGATCATGCACATTTGTGGGGTGGGGAAGGGCAGAGGGGATGGGAGAGAGAGTCTCAAGTGGACTCTGTGCCAGGTGCAGAGCTTGACGCAGGGCCCGACCCCACAACCCCAAGATCACAACCCATCACGACCCAGGCTGAAACCAAGAGTCAGATGTTCAACTGACTACACCACCCAGGCGCCCCCAGAAGCCACATTCTTAATTAAACCCAACATGATACGGCACAAGAGAAGAATACTGAGGACCCAATGGAAATTGAGGTCCCAATTTGGTTCAAGTCATACCTCTAGCTAGGATTGGAACTCATATGTGAAGGCGCCTATGTTTTCATCATTCAGGACCACCAACTAAACACAGATGCTAGAAGAAACCAGAGATCCTTCTTTGGGTGTCACTTACCTCAAATTTTTTTGACAGCTAATTCAAAAGAATTTTAAAATGACTCATGAGTGTGGGTTTGACTCAAACCCCCCACCAGCCCCGTGGTGCCGGGATAAATATCTCTTGCTCCTTGTTCACAAGCACAGACGCTGCCCACCCCCCACCTCAAGGCCCAGGACATGGGAAGTCGGGACCTTCCTCACTCTGTGACCTTAGGCGAGTGGCTGTTCTCTCGGAGCCAGAGCCTGCCTGACCCCCTGCCTTTCTCTCCAGCAAGAGTGCTGTGGCACATCCGGTCCCATGGACTGGGTGAACTTCACATCAGCCTTCCGGGCGGCCACCCCGGAGGTGGTGTTCCCCTGGCCCCCACTGTGCTGTCGGCGGACTGGCAACTTTATTCCCCTCAATGAAGAAGGCTGCCGCCTGGGCCACACGGACTACCTGTTCACCAAGGTGTGTCCCCTCCCTGCAGCTCCCCTGTCTGTGTGGCATGGGTCTGGCCCCCTCTGGTCCTTCTATCTCTTCCCCCCTCCCACAGTCTTCTCCTCCTCCCCCCTCTGGCTTCTTTCATTCTCTCCCCTCTCTCTGGCTCTCTCAACTCTCTCTCCATCTGTCCCTCTTCCCTCTGCAAGTCAGTGGGAGGCACAGGGTCTCTCTGATCCCGAACCGGACCTGCAACTTTTCTTCCGGTTGCCTGGGAATGAGAGCAACAGGAATCACAGAAACAGCACCACCACCATAGTAACCAACGTTCATTGAGCCTTTGCATTGTGCCTGGCATTCTTCTAAGGGCTTCAAGTCTTTGTCTTAGTTAATTCCCACCACGGCCTGTGAGGTATGGGTTTATAATGATCCCATTTTAAGGATGATGAAACGGAGTTCATTCGCTATTAAGGGATGGAGCTGGGACTGGATTTCAGGCAGACAGGCCCCAATTAGGGGCTTTAAGCAGGGCAAGGGGAGTGCAAAGGCGGAGAGAGAAACCAGAGGAGGTTAGACTAGGAGAAGAAATGGTTCCAGCGGTCCCTCTGGCTGCTTCGGGACCCTGGAACCATACGACTTAGATCAGGTGTCATGGAGAAGGGAGCCTGCGCCAACCATCACCACCCTCGGAGCCAGACAGCCATTTCTGAAGCCCAATTCTGTGCAGAGTGTGCGCGTGCGTCCATTCACGGACGCTCCACGGCCACCTTCAAGGCCAGTGCTGTCAAGATTGTCACCTCCCAGATAGGAAAACTAAGGCTCAGAGAGCCAGAATCATTCCCAGGCCCCAACAGCTAACAAATGATGGAGCTGGCCCCCAACTCAGTCCTGCCTGACTCCAGGATGCACACCCCGAAACTTTGTTCTCGGCTGCTTCCAAGTCGAGGCAGGGGTCTACCTGAGGGTGATTCTGTTGTGAGTCTCAGGCCCCACTTGACCTCATTCCTAAACGGGGAGGCATCAAAACTGCACTGCTCGTAATGAAGGCAAATTTCAATCCTGGGCACCTGTGGGCAGCATGGCAAGCCAGCTCTGTACAAACCTGTCCTCAGACTGTCATAACCACGGCCACACACCTACTTGTGTGGGTCCTGGGTTCAACATCACATTCCTGGCTCCCCAAAACCATTCTGGGAGGTAGACACTGCCACAATCGCCATTGCACGGCTGAGAAAACCAAGGCTTGAAGAAGGAGGTGACCTTCCGAAAGGCACACAGTGACTCTCCCTCAGGGCTAGCCCTACTGGGCATTTCCTCAAACTCCCATGTTTTTCCCCTTGCCCAGGGCTGCTTTGAGCACATCGGCCATGCCATCGACAGCTACACATGGGGGATTTCATGGTTTGGTTTTGCCATCCTGATGTGGACGGTAAGTGGCGGGAACCTATGGGCAAGAGGGGGATGTGGGTGTGGGGCTGGAGCGTCCCTCACCTGACTGCCTCCTGGTACAGCTCCCTGTGATGCTCATAGCCATGTATTTCTACACCACATTGTGAGGAGCAAGAAGGGAAAATCACGTGCACATGCAGCCTCCTCCCGTTCCTGTTTCCTCTGGCTGAGGGCTTGATGGCTGCCTCACCTCCCCCTTCCGACCTCTCTCAACCTTCCCCGCCTTCCACTCCCTCCAAAGACCTTTTACCAACTTTCTGAGCCCTGCTGAGACTTGGGGATGCCCTGAAACCCTTGGACATGTGTACAGGGACCCTTAGGACCCTTAGGGACCTCATTTCACTTTGCTGATTCCTGGCCCATCTTTGAGCATCAATTTAAAGTTCTGTTCTCAGGGGACCTTTCCCGGATCCCACTACCCCCATCACCAATGCCTCTCCTGTAGCTCCTCCTTCATGGCAGTTGTTGCCATTTTTGCTAAATAGTTTGTGATTGTTTATACTCTGGTAGATGGGATTGCCATGAGGGGAGGGACAAGCTCTGTCATGGTTACTTTATTGTCCTCAATATCACCCAGCAGAGGGAGGGGCATCAATATTCAATAAATACTGGTTGAATGAATTAATTTGTTTTCCTTGGGGGCAAAGGCAAATGAACAAGAACTCTTCCAATGGAAGTTGCAGAAACCCAGTGGGCACTGACTGAAACATAACATGAAATTTCTTGGCTCGTGTAACTGAGATAACATTGCTGGCTTCCGGAATATCTAGATCCAGGAGTTCAAAGTTTCCAGGAAACCTGTTTCATTCTCAGGCAGGATTCCTTTGGCAACACCAGACTTAACAACTTTACACTAAGCCACACAGCAGGAAGAGACCCCTCTCTCCCAATAGTTTGAGCCAAGGTCAAGGATTCAATTTCACTTAGAGTCCAGGCCCATCCTTTGGTGGGGGAGGGAGGGTACCTGAATTACTACTGCTGTGAAGGATGGTGTTGGGAAGTGGGGGTGATTTATCAAAGGAAAATTAGAGTGCAAGGTTGTTGGGCCAGTACACGTGGCAGATAGCCTCCTCCCAATGCCTGTAGCTTCCAGCAAGTTCTCTAATGGATGCATGGCAGCAAACACTCTAGGAATCTCATCCTCACTGTTGTCCTCTCTCAAGCAGGCCAACCTCTGTCCATTTTATAGTGGTTAGGTCCTGCCAAGAGGGCCGGGCTTCCTTCCCCTCCAAATGATGTTTCCCAGAGTCCTCCTTTTCTCCACTGGTCTGCAAACCCTGAATTCAGATATCAGCTTTTAAAAATATACTTCTGTTTATTTTTTAAAAGATTTTATTTCTTTGAGAGAGAGACAGAGACAGAGATAGCGAGAGAAAGCATGAATGGGGAGCTGAGCGAAAAGCCCAACACAGTACTCGATCCCAGGGCCCTGGGATCATGACCTGAGCCAAGGCCGGCGCTTAACTGCCGGAGTCACCCAAGGGCCCCTTTAAATGTACTTTTAAAAATATATAATGGTCAGGGGCGCCTGGGTGGCTCAGTGGGTTAAAGCCTCTGCCTTCAGCTCAGGTCATGGTCTCAGGGTCCTGGGATCAAGCCCTGCATTGGGCTCTCTGAGCAGCAGGGGCCTGCTTCCTCCTCTCTCTCTCTGCCTGACTCTCTGCCTACTTGTGATCTCTGTCTGTCAAATGGATAAATAGTATATATATATATAATATATATAATATATATAATATAATATAATATAATATAATATAATATAATATAATATATATAATGGTCAAAGAGGCTTTTTGTTAGGGTGAAGAATTGGAAACATCCCTCAGCAGGGAATGTACAGTTCATGTTCTATCCTTGGACTGGATTCCCTGTTGCTTAATAAGAAGATAGAGTTATGTGAGCCAATACAAAAAGATGTCACAATGGTCTAAGTAACTGGAAAGTATATATAAGGGTGTTCATCACAGTGACTTAAATGAACCTCTGGAGGGGACTGGTTAGGTTAGCTAGGCTATGTCTGTAGTCTGGAATACCACACAGTAGTAAAAACTAATGTTTTACCATGGAGAAATCTTCAAGAGATGCAGAGTAGAAAAACTTATAAGCCACATACAGTACTTTTATTCGTAGATACATTTTCAGAGCTGGTCTTTTTAAAGAAATGGGTCAGTGGGGGGCCTGGGTGGCTCAATGGGTTAAAGCCTCTGCCTTCGGCTCAGGTCATGATCCCAGGGTCCTGGGATTGAGCCCTGCATCAGGCTTTCTGCTCAGCAGGGAGACTGCTTCCTCCTCCTCTCTCTCTGCCTGCCTCTCTGCCTACTTGTGATCTCTACCTGCCAAATAAATAAATAAAATCTTAAAAAAAAAAAAAAAAAAAGAAATGGGTCAATGTCTTTAGCCTAATGTTTAAAAGAATGGAAAAAAATACTTTAAAAAAACCCCAAATCATTTATAACCCTACTATTTGAAGAAGATAAAAATTTAGAAATGGAAGTGTCCCATATTTCACTCCCCAGTAAATCACCACCCCTCCCCAAATCTGGTCCACCCCCCACCCCCGCTAGAATAATTGCAATGAACACATGAATGTCCTTTCTGGCTTTTCAAAATTTATATTGACACATCTATAGATACATTTTTTTTAAGATTTTATTTATTTATTTGACAGAGAGAGAGATCACAAGTAGGCAGAGAGGCAGATGGAGAGGAGGGGGGAAGCAAACTCCCTGCTGAGCAGAGAGCCTGACATGGGGCTCGATTCCAGGACCCTGAGATCATGACTGAGCCAAAGGCAGAGGCTAAACCACTGAGCCACCCAGGTACCCCTACACATCTATAGATATTTACAAAAGCACTCACTGCCTAATAGAATCATGCTTTAAAATATTGCTTTGTAACTCGCTTTTTTCACTTAACTATATGTTATGGTCACTTTCCATGTCAGTATTTATGAATTCACCTTCTTATTTTTTTGTTTTGTTTTTGTTTTTATTATTGCAATGCACTCCAGGCTATAGATGCATCATAGATCATGTTGATTGGTTGTTCAGTAAACAAGGCAAGGAGCAGAACAGGATACATAACTGATCTCATTTTTATTAAAAAAAATATTTTAATGTATTTATATATACATGTTTTATATATTATATATTGATTTAGCTTAATTAACATATAATTTAATTACTATATAATTTAATTAATAGATATATTTCTAAATTATTTGTATATATATTCCCCACAAAGGACTTCATACATATTTTTATGTTTGAAAAACTTAAAGAAAAAAGAAAAACTTTGTATAAAGATTATCTATTATTTTTCAAAAACAAGAAAAGTGGTTTCTAAAATACTAAACAACAGTTTACTTTGTAAGCCAGAATTTTAAAACCATCATGTAGACATGATACACTGCATTATTTGTTTTTTTATTTTTAAAATATTTTATTTACTTCTTTTTTCAAAGATCTTATTTATATATTTGACAGAGAGAGAGATCACAAGTAGGCAGAGAGGCAAGCAGAGAGAGAAGGGGAAGCAGGCTCCCCACCAAGCAGAGAGCCTGATGTGGGGCTCGATCCCAGGACCCTGAGATCATGACCCAAGCTGAAGGCAGATATTTAACCGACTGAGCCACCCAGGTGTGCCGATGATTGCTTTTCTGATAAAAATATAAATATGTGCATGCTAGCATTAAAATTATGAAACAAAGCCCCCCAAAAGTTACCATTGGTTATGAAGGAAGAGGAGATAAGTTCAGGGGATTTTTATTTCATTCCTTGGGCATTTTGGCATTTTCCAAATATTCTATGATGATTATTGCTGGCCTCCAAAACCAATAAATAAATATTAATCAAAATGTCACCATGGGGGGTGCCTGGATGGCTCAGTGGGTTAAAGCCTCTGCCTTCGGCTCAGGTCATGATCCCAGGGTCATGGGATCGAGCCCCACATCGGGCTCTCTGCTCAGCAGGGAACCTGCTTCCCCCTCTCTCTCTGCCTGCCTCTCTGCCTACTTGTGATCTCTGTCTGTCAAATAAATAAATAAATAAAACTTAAAAAAAAAATGTCACCATGGCATGTGAGAGGTGCATTGACCTAAAAAAAAAAAAAAAAAAAAAAAAAAAAAGTGAAAACAGGCCAGGCCTGCCAAATGCTGGGGCATGGGGGTTGGCCTCTGGGAGGGCAGCGAACCCGGCTTCCTCCTCTGTCCCAGATCTGTCCCTGCCTTCCTTGGCTCCATCTGGTCACACACCTGCAGAATGTGGCTCACTCAGCCGGACGGGCAGCAGCGTGGCCTGGTCTAGGCAGGCCTTGCCTAGCAGAACAGGTATGTTTCCTCCGGCCCCACTACTCAAACGCCCTGTAGGTGAGAGGGAAACTGAGAGATGAGGGCCAGGTGGGGCTCTCAGGACCATCCAAGGGAGAGGGAGCCATTTAATGGCTCTTCCTACTACATCTCTACATGACCACATCTGTCCATGGCTTGATCTAGCCTCTGACCCTCCATGGCTCCCCAGTGTCCTCAGGACGTCCAGCACCTCTGCTTGGCACCGAGGGGCCCTTATGGCCTGTCTCCCTGCCACTTGCCCAGGCTTATCTCCCTCTTCTGCCCTACTGGGCCAATCTCTCTTTCACCATCTGAGAGTATAGAATGGAAAGAATGGACTGTACTAGCAATCAAGCAGAAACATACCTCTGATTACATCCACTGGTGTTTACCCTCCTTACAGAGGGCAGGTTGGCTCAGTCACTAAAATATTACATCTCACCCCTTTGACCTCCTGATTCTCCCTCTGGGAATCTATTCTGCAAATGTGCTCACACGTATGTGCAAAGACCTATGTGCACGAATAACTAAAAAGCCATGCATGGGAAACAGCCTAAATCATGTCAGAAGGGAAGGAGTTATATAATTCATTTGCACTCCAGGGAACACTATGCAACCAGGTTTAAAGGGAAACACATTTACAGTAGTTAATATGAAACCATCTCCAAGATATATTGTTCGTTGAGAAAAATGCAACATGCAAAACTGAATGTATGCTAAATGCAACCTTGTATCCTAGATTGGAGCTTGGAAGACAAAATACATTAGTGGAAAAACTAGCACCATCCAAATAAAGTCTGGAGTTGTTTTTTTTTTTTTAAAGATTTTATTTATTTGACAGAGATCACAAGTAGGCAGAGAGGCAGGCAGAGAAAGAGGAGGAAGTAGGCTTCCTCCAAGCAGAGAGCCCAATGAGGGGCTCCAATCCCAGGACCCTGAGATCATGACCTGAGCTGAAAGCAGAGGCTTTAATCCACTAAGCCACACAGACGCCCAGGTCTGGAGTTTAGTTAGTGGTTGCAGCCCGACACTTTTAATTTTCTTGGTTTGGATTTTTGTACATGGCTATGTAATATGTTAACACGGGGAGAAACTGGGAGAAGGGTATACAAGAATTCTCTGTACTGTCTTTGTAACTTTTCCACAAATCTAGAATTCTTCCAAAATAAAACGCACCTGGGTGGCTCAGTTAAGTGTCTGCCTTTGGCTCAAGTTATGATCCTGGGGTCCTGGGATTGAGACCCCTGTTGAGTTCCCTGCTCAGTGGGGAGCCTGCTTCTCCTTCTCCCTCTAGCCATGCCCTTATTCAAAAAAACTTTTTAAATTTAAAAACTTTTAAACGTTTCTGTATTTGTAGAACTCTAAAAAGGAGAAAAAAAGAGCAGTTTTTGTATGCATGGGAAGTGTCCTTTATTTTAGGAGTAATTTTCCGTAATTCAGGAAGAATTATCCACTTTGACAACTGATGAATAGTTTAAAAATAAGTTATACTGCGCGCCTGGGTGACTCAGTGGGTTAAAGCCTCTGCCTTTGGCTCGGGTCATGATCCCAGGGTCCTGGGATTGATCCCCACATCGGGCTCTGCTCAGCGGGGAGCCTGCTTCCCCTTCTCTATCTGCCGGCCTCTCTGCCTGCTTGTGATCTCTGTCAAATAAATAAAATCTTAAAAAAAAAGGTACACTTGCACTTGCATCATGATTTTTTCAGAGTACCAACCTGACCAATGTCATTATTTGAAAATTTGTATCTGATGGCACAATTTCAAAATGTCTTCCAATTTGGATTGCAGAAAGAAATTACACACAGTTGAGGGCCGGAGTGGAAAAAAAGGACACAGGGCAATTCACTAGAAACCAACTCACAAAATGTCCGTTGTATCAAATGGCCAACTCACTGAATTTATCAAAAAGTCTTTTACTGGTATTAACCTAAATGGTTTAAAAGATTGGAGAGAAATGGATTTTTAGTTGTCCCCTCAGAACTGAGCTCAGAGTCCTGCATCAGAGACAGAGCAGAAAGCAGGGAACAGGCTTTCCAGCAGGGTGGGGACCCGAAGGCAGGAATAGTCTTCAGGGAAATCTGGCCGCTGAAGTCGCTGACTCCCCAGTGTGGCCTTGCTTATTCCGAGTTAGGGTTCGAGCACCAAGAGTTCAATGTGAGCTAACCTCTCTTAAATGGAAAAGCTTACATTGTTACGTTAATTCTTCCGGAATTGTGATGTAAAGTCCTGGGTGTTCAAGGCACTGTAGGATTACAAGAACCAAATTTTCCAGATCTCGCGATAACCAATTTTTTCTTAAAGATTTTTATTTGAGAAAGAGAGAGAGGGAGAGCACGAGTTGGGGAGGAAGGGGCAGATGGGAGAAGTGGGCTCCCCACGGAGCAGGGAGCCCGAGATGGTGCTGCCGATGCTTAACAGACTGAGCTACTCTGGTGAGAACCAGTCTTATGCAGCCAACGTCACTGATCCCTTAAGCCCCAGGGCCCAGGGGGCCCAGGCACCGACCGGGGGCCCAGGAAGCTATGTTGATGAGACAAGTTGCATCTGCCCTCATTCTGGGTGGTAAGATTGTGAATGTCTTTCCAGTAACATAATGACTCATTCAAACATTCAAATATTTATTGCTTGCCTAACATGGGCATGCACCGGGCACTGGTCTAGATCTGGGGACCCAGCAGGGAACAAATCAGACCTCAATCTCTCCCTTATAAAAGCTGACCTTTTGAAAGAGGAGATCAAGAACACCAAGAAGGGAAATATACATGTCAGAGGATGTAAGTGCTAGGGAGGAAAAGAAAATGTAAAAAGATTTAAAAACGAACAGGGAGGAGAGGCAAGCCATTTCAGCACCACATCTATATCCTGTCTAGGTCTGAGTTTCCCTAAATGGCAAAGTCCCTCTTCTGGATTACTTCCCATTGTCCATTGTCTCATCACCATGTGTGGGGGTTGGAGGGAGCTCAGACTGCCCATCTCTGCAGCACGTGCCTGCCTTGGAGCAGAGATGGATTCAGCGCTGCCCAATGGATCTGGCCAGCAGGGAAAAGTTGGTTACCCAGAGCAGACTCAGGCTCTGAGCCTAGGGAAAGATGAACAGACCCTGGGAGCAGAAAGGACCACTATCCTCTCGCCCCATAAGCCTTCTCCTGATGATTCAGAGATAAATGACACAAAAAAAGTACTGAGAATTCAGTGTTAGCTATTATCATGGCTGTCGTTTTTATTAGCATTTGGGGACCCCATCACTCACTGGGCCAGTTATCCATTTATTGTGTCTTAATTTCAAAATTTATCAGTTGGCCTAAGGTTAGACCTTGTCAGTAGGGGGCGCTGGAGGGACACTGCAAGTGGCTTCTCCCCAGATCCCAGGGCTTTGTTCCTGTTTCCCCAGGACTGTGACCAGCAGGTGGCCGTTACTGTTCTCCACGTTGTAGCTGGCCACCTCCAGCACCTTCTTGAGCCCAGCTAGAAACATACCATTTAGCCCAAGTAAGAGATGTATTGAAAATATGAAATAGAATCATTTCTCCCTTGACTGCCTTTTCTGATGCTCTGCAAATGGAAATAGAAAGATGCAAAACAGAGCAAGTGTTGTTTTTTTGTTTTGTTTTTTGTTTTTGTTTTTTGAAGAGCTGCTTTCAGTCCTACTGCGGGAAAAAAGAAAAAAAATGATCAGAAAGATCCCTGGCATTAAAGTTCATCTCATAAAAATTCATTCCAAAATTTGAACAAGTTTGGAAATGAAGGAATTTTTCAACTTTTTAAAAAAGATTTTATTTGAGAGAGAGAGAGCAAGCAGGAGGGGCAGAGGGAGAAAGAGAAGCAGACTCCCCACTGAGTAGGGAGCCTGATGCGGGGCTCGATCCCAGGACCCTGGGATCATGACCTGAACCAAAGATGCTTAACTGACTGAGCCACCCAGGTGCCCTGAAATTTTTCAACTTTCAAGATCCAGAATCAAGGCCAGTGATATCTGTTTCCTAGAAACTACTCTGGTCCATGCCAATTAGCTTTTTAAACCACCCCAAACACAATGACTTAAAATTATTTTTTAGCTCCTGATTCTTTGGGACCATTGGGGCTGAGCCCAGCCAGGCAGTTCTGTGGGTCTCACCTGGGCTGACTCTTGCAGTTGCAGTCAGCCAGTGGGGTGACTGGGGGCTGTTTGGTCTAGGGTGGTTCCCCTCACATGTATGGCTGGCTGGCAGTGGGTGTAGGTAGCTGGGTTAATGGCTGTCATTGGGCCATGTGTCTACAGCAGGCCAGCCCCAGCGTGTTCACATGGCCGGGCTCATAGGGTTCCCAGAAAGGGTTTTTTAAACTATTCTCTATAAAAAAAAATACCTCTTTCTGTGACTTTGCATGTTCTTAGGAAATGCCAACACTCCCCAGCATGGCCTACCAGGCCAGGCCCTCCCCACCACACCCAGCCTCACTGCCCCCGGCTCCCCCATGCTCCTCCCCACTTTGCTCTCTCCATTCCAACAGTGGACTTCAGGGTTATGCTTCCTCCCACCCCAGAGCTCTGGAACCGATTTTCCTACTGCCTGGAAGACTCCCCTCTCCTAGTCAGGTTAGTGAGTAATTTACTTGTAAAATATTAATATAAGCATCACCTCCTCCAGGAAGGAGGAGGAAAAGCCTGACCAGGTTAGAGTTCTGTTTTCCTTTCTTCAAGTATCTACCTCGTGATTTTCCTTCAGAGACTGTAGCATAGTTTTAAGTTTACTTGCAACTAGTAACAATAGCTAACATTTAAATCACCCCTGGCTCTGTGCCCTGGGCTGTTCTAAGAACTTCATGATGTCTGTTCATATGATTTTCTCCAGGCACAGAAAGGAGAAGAAACTTGCTCCAGTTCACACGGTTGAGGAGTGGTACAGCAGGACACAAACCTGTCAGTCTGGTTCCAGAGCTAGCATCTTAACCATTCTGCTCTGTTCCCTCGCCCTGAAGTAAATAATCTGCATCTCACTACCAGACGGATAGCAGTAGATACTCTGTATGCCTGAATTGTGTCCCCTCCAGAATTCATATGTGGAAGAGCCCTAACCCACAATGTGGCTGTATTTGGAGATAGGGCCTTGAAGGGGGGAGTTAAGGTGAAATGAGGTCAGAAGAGTAGGGAGGGCCCTAATCCAATAGGACTAGTATCATTTCTCAGTCCGCTCAGGCTGCTATAGTAGAACAACATGGACTGTGCAACTTACAAACAACTGAAATCTATTTTTCTCGAGCTCACAGTTCTGGAGGTTGGGATGTCCCCGATCAAGGCACTGGAAGATTTGGTATCTGGAGAGAACCTACCTTCTGGTTCATAGATAGCTGTCTTCTTACCCTAACATCACATGGTGGAAGGAGCAAAGGAGTTCTCTGGGGTCTTTATATAAAGGCGCTAATGCTATTAATAAAGACTCAATCCTTATGACCTAATCCCCACCCCCAGCCCCATCTCCAAATATCAGCATAGTGGGGATCAGGTTTCAATATATGAACTAACACAGACATTCAGCCTATGGTACCTTTTAAGAAGAGAAAGAGATACAAGGAGTGTATATGTACAGGGGAAAGACCATGAAGGGCCCAGTGAGAAGGCCACCATCTGCAAGCCAAGGAGAGAGGCCAACTCACTGGCCACTTGATCTTGGACTTCCAGCCTCCAGAACTGTGAGAAATAAATTTCTGCTGTTTAAACTACCCCCCCATCTGTGTAATTTTGTTACAGCAGCCCAAGTACACATACATTTGGTCTCTTCATGCTTGCCATTTGTACTTAGAACCATGCCGAACACATAACAAGTGCTCCAAAAATATATACTCGGGTACCACTACCTTCTCTGGAAAGTCTTTGCTCACCCTTCTCCTCCTCCCACGCCTGGTTTAAGTGCCCCTTATGGGCTTTTGTTGTTACACTTTTCACTTGATTCTGGAAGGATATGTTTTGAGGTTGTATTATTCCTTTTTAGAAGGTTCATCTTTGAATCTAAAGATTTGAGTCTTCCCCAGGGCTCAGCACAAATGGTGTATGCTGTTGGGAGTTCAGTAAATATTTGAGTGAATGCAAGTCTCCTGATCTCCACACACAAGCCCTGGATGGACATCAAGAAGGCTTGAGTTCTAAGCTTCATCCCTAAATTCCTGAGCAACCTTGGATCCTGAAACCTCAAAAGTAATCATGGCCTTAGGTTTCTCCAGAGATCAAAGCTTGGGGAAAAGTCTTTTATGCTCTAACAAGCAGGAAGTACAGGGTCATTTTTTAATCAAACACCTGTGCAGTTGAACTGCACTCCTGAGTCTTAGTCATCTGCCTAACTCTAGCTAGACTTCTTGCTGTATCTCAAACATACTATTCACTCCTGTCTCAGGGCCTTTGCACTTGCTATCTCTTCTGGGAACACACCTCCCCCAGAATTTTCCATTGCAAATAATGGCCTTAATTTTCAGTGTTTATGCCAAAGTCAAGGAGGGGTGATGGTGATCGGTAGAAAGCAACTCAGTTTCAAGGCACTGGAGAAAAAGAGAGTTGCCATTGTTCTATTAGTTCATTGACTCCTCTCAGCAGTCCTGAAAGGTGTCATTATCCCCATTTTACAGGTGAAGAAATTAAGGCCATGAGAGGTTAAGTAACTTGCTAAAGTTCTCACAACTAGAAAGTAGCAGGGCTAGGATAGGAATCCAGGCAATTTGGATCCAGTATCAAATTTCTTACCCACAAAGCTCCCTGCTTCTCAACATATATTGCTTAGTTAACACAGGGTCTGGAGTGGGGATGTTGCTCAACAAGCAATAGTTATTTCTCTACCCCTCTCATTTGACTCTTCTAATCTTATAGTCCAACCCCCAGAACCAAGTTGACAACCCTTCCTAGTCTATGAATCTGAAGTCCCTCACTTCATCTTCTTATGCCTGCACATGCTAGGTAGCTAGATTTGAGGACTCTAAAATCAGGTTCTCTGGGTTCCCATCTAGGCTCCACCTTTCACTAGCTCAGTAAACATGGGAATGTTACACCCCTCCCCAGGTCTCAGTTTCCTCACCTGTAAAATGGGGACAGTAATAATCCTTATGTTCTAGAATTGCTCTAGGGCTTCATGAGATGATGCATGTAGAATGCTTTCCACCTTGTCCTGCCCATAAAAATGACTGAAATTGTAACATATATGATTAGAGCCTCTCAGTGAGAAGCCCCCCCCTCCACGTGCCAAACTTCCGGGGCTGTGAAAAACACCCAACCACATTAAGGGCCAACATTGGGACCAGATGAACTCATTGTTCATAGACAAGAGGTTGGCTGGGTGAGAGGACTCCTCACCTGATCCAACCCAGATCTACCAGACAGTTACTTCCTAGAGGCAACGTGGTTCAGGGGGGTAATCTCTTGGGTCTGATAGACCTGGGTCTGAATTCCAGCTCTGATTTCTCCTCAGGACCTTAGTTTCTTCATCTGCCAAATGGGAAGAGACTACTGTTAAGACTGATTAAGCATATGAGTTTAATTCAGAAGGTTATGTGATATTCATTCTACTCCTTGCTTAGCCACAGACCAGCTCTGTGGGATGAGATGAGTGTCTTCAGCTCTGTGAGCCTTGGTTGTCAGCTCCACTGGGTGTTGTCACCATTCCTAACCCTGAAATGGCTATGAGGATTTCCCAGGACCACATGTGCCACACTCTGCACCCTGTAGCAGTATATACCAAGAGTTAGGAGTTTAGGCTCTGGAGTCAGGCTGCAACAGGCCTTGTTCAAATTCCAGCTCTGACAATTAGCCCTGGTGAGGTCTCAGAGAAATCAATTTCTTCTCCCAACCTCAATTCATTTATCTGTGAAGTGAGAATAATATCAATAAATGTCCAATAGAGCTTGTTATAAGAGTTCCATACATGTAAAGCACTTAAAACTGGCTTGGTTCAGTGTAAGTGGCAAAGATATTAGGACAATTTTTAAAATATCCTTTCCTAGAATGCAAATGCATTTGCCCCAAAGTTTGAGGACTTGAAAACATGCACGTAGTGAAGCCTTCAGGATCAGATTCAAGTCCAAACCAAAAACCAAAAACCGGGCACCTGGGTGGCTCGGTTGGTTGAGCAACTGCCTTCAGCTCAGGTCACAGTCCCGGAGTCTCGGGATCGAGTCCCGCATCGGGCTCCCAGCTCCATGGGGAGTCTGCTTCTCCCTCTGACCTTCTCGCCTCTCATGCTCTCTCTCGCTGTCTCTCTCTCAAGTAAATAAATAAAATCTTAAAAAAAAAAAAACAAAAAAACAAAAGCCAAACCAACCAAACAAAAACCCAAACAAACAAACAAAAACCAAAATATCCACCTTCATTTGTAGTTGAGAAACCAGGGCCACGTGATGACATCAAGCCCCACCCCACATCTACAAGATCAACCCTACTTAACCACAGTGTAGCTCGAATGCCGGACTCTCACCAGAACAAGGTCAGAATCCCAGCAACACCCATGCTCGCCCTGCGACGTGAGCCAAGTGAGACTCAGAAGTTAACCAGCAGAGTAATCAGCTCCCTCGCAGGGTTATTTAGCAGACGTCGATGAGATGACGCACACAACACGGCACCCAGAAAGGGTTCAGCGATCGGGGGCTGTTGTTACTATTGCTACAGCACCTGTCTTCTCCAGCTTTTTTAGGGGGTTACTCCCACCCGCCACTCGCCTTAGTCGGTCTCCGTCCTGACTTCTGGCAGCAGCTACTATCCCAGCCCCTCCTCAGGAGGGTCCTCCTGCGCCCTTCCTTCGTCCCCAGCTCCTCAGCTAGCTGCGGGGAGGTGGGCGCCAGACAACATTCCACCAAGCACAGGGACTGAAATCCAACTGCCGCCTGAAACCGTTGGACTGGGCTCCCGCCTCCTGGTCCTCTAATCAATCAAAAGAAAAGAAGCAAGCCCCTAGACCAATCAGAAGTGGAAGCGGTCGAGCAATGCCCGCCTCCTTAAAGCGCCCTAGCTCCTCATTGGATGTGTCCGAGCGCGGACCCAAAGCTAAGCCACTTAGAAGAGAGTGGGGCCAGCCAATCAGCAGTGCAACCGCAGCCGGGCGGGTGGAACCGGAGAGGCAGTATCAGCTCACAGACTCGCGCGTGCGAGCTCGCCGCCTGTCAACGCCAAAACCCTGCATGGACAGAAAGCCAGCTGGCTAAGCTCTTAGCCCTGGCCAATTAATGGCGGGGCAGAGCAATGGATCATTCTCTCTGCGGTGTGGTATGTGTGTGTGAGAAGGGAGACGGCTAGTACGTGAAGTGCGCAGTTAACCATGGCTCAGGCAAGGAGCATTTGAAGCGCGATCATCTAGACCAATCACAGGTCAAGGCAGTACCCCTTCTAATGCTTTCCTTGTCCCCCCCCCTTACTTCCGGTGAGGCATGGTGCGTTCTGCAACCAATCAGTGGTGGGCAGGGCAAGAGGCGGGAAAGGGAAGCTGCCTACAGGCACCCGAAGCCTGGCAGGCCCTTGAGGGCCTCCCAACCATCAGAGACACACACTTCATAGACTGTCAGGGGTTGAGAGAGATGTGAAAAGCTTTGCAACGAGGGCTAAGCAGGGTGGCAAGACAGAAGCAGGAAGCGGTGGTATCCCGAGCCCTTGCAGAGGAAGCTTCCAAGACTGTTGAGGCGAAGGAGGTTCAGGGCCCAGTGCTTTCACAGAGAGGGTGACACAGCCACTCAGCAGGGGAGGGGGGCGAGCTGGAGGGTAACGGCTCAGTGTTAGAGACCGGACCCAAGTCCACGGACCAATCAGGCTCCACCGCCCTGCCACACCTCAGAGTTAGCGGAGTGGGTGGGAGCTCCGCAGCCAATCAGGGGTGGGCGCGAGGCGGGAGCGAGCAAGTGGAGCTATCCTAGGTGCCTCCTAGAATGTTGAGCATGCTCAGCAGGAAGCGGCCAGCGCTGCAGCCAATCAGCGTCCGCCTCGGAATCCAGGCGCGACAGGCAAGCTGTGCACGCGCCCAGGCCTCGAGCTCCGGGCCTCGCGACACTCGCCACTTTATAACGGCCACTCGTGCTTGTGCCGCCCTCAGTGTATGTGAGACTGTGGGAAGAGGAACAGGGTTCAAGTGGGTGAGTGCCGTGGTTTTTCTTACACTTTTTAAGGCTTGGGACTGGTCCAGGCCAACCTGGGGTATGAGGGCTTGAGTGGTTGTTGTGAGGGTTGCGGGCTTTACTACGTGGGGACTCCCTTTGCCCTGGTGAGGCTGGCAATGGGACCTCCCGGGCACCTTTGGAGGCCAGGCCAACATGTCCTGAGTTGGTCCATGGTCCCTGAGGCTAACTTGACTTGGAAGTCGTATTTGGGGGGCTGTTGGGAGGCCCTCGGAGCTCTGCATGGCATCACTGGCCCTGAGGTATGGCCTCTGAACTGTGGGACGTTGTCTGAGGGCTCTGGACTGAGTCTGAATCTGGCGACTGGAAAGAGAGGCCTGGCGACTCTCCAGAGGTTATTGGGAGTCACTGGGCCAAAGATGAAACTTGTGTGACTTGAGAGATTTTCTGGGGTCTTAGGATCCAGCTTGGGCTGAGAGTGAGAGTTGCCAAGGTTGAAAGCCCAATGGGAAGTTGTCGATGGCCATTGCATCCAGGCTGTGCTAAGAACATGTGGCCGCAAGGCTTTTGGGAGGGGTTGCTGGACTCCAGGTTGAGGCACAGATTTTCCAGTATTGGGTCCAGGTTAGACAGCCTGACCAAGAGGTTAGACCCAAGGTCTTCAGGAGGTTCTTGAGGAGGGAGTTTCTGAATCTCAGAGGTTGTTTGCCCTCCACGGAATATTACTGCTGTGTGACTCTAGAAAAAAACAGGATTGGTTCATGTTAGGCCTTTGGGTCCACTCTCTCCCAAACTCTGATCATTCCGAAAAGGTATCAGGCAGTGAGAATAGGGCCAGATGCATAGGGAAGATGGACGTTCTATTGGAGCACAGGAAGAGGTGTGTGAGATATCCTGCTCCTTAAGAAATCACCCAGGTTGTCTTTACAGAAAATTTTTCATTCTTATTGGACAGGGTGTTGATATCTAATTTCACTCGGCTGTTCAAATTATACATGGTATTAGAGCTTTCAGAGTGCTTTCATGTACGCCCAGAGTTCTTAAACCTTGGATGGGGGATACAAGGGAGTGGTCTATGAGTAGATTAAAAGGGTTTTTGAGCTCTTGGAAATCACAAGAAAAACTGTATGCATGTTGTTTGGAGGGGAGCATGCAAAGCAGCCGCAAGGATAAACAAGGAGTATTTAACCTGTCCAGGGACTGGCTTCAGTCTGTGAATCCCTTATCATTCACATATACAATGGTATGAGTATCTATAATTTTCTGGTGTAAAGAGTTGATTCTGTGGCTTAAAATGTTTAAAAGGATGGTAATCCCCTTAACCATGACATTAAGAACCACTGGAATTAAGCAGGTTCCTGTATTACCTGTGGGGCCTAGGCCAGACTAGAAATGAAGATTCCCCTTTTCTTCCCACACCTGGTGTTGGCACACATTTCAAGACATATTAGCCTGCATGTCTGAGCTCAGTATACCTGCCCTTCACACAAAATCAAGGCCTGGAGTGTGTACATCGGTGATACAGTTAATCCTCCTGAGTATAGACCTGGGGTTAAGGGCTGTGTAGGTCCTGGAAATGGGCCATTTAGGAGAGGAAGTCCAGGGTTCTAAGCTCCCAAAGCACAGCCTAGAACTGGGGGAAACATGTTCCAGGTGGGCCTTTCCTAGATGCCCTTGGATCCTTGACCCAAGGTGGGAGGACACAGCCAGAGGGGGTCAGAGTAGGTTTCATGCAATACTGGCATTCAGTACTGGTCTTGAAAACAGCCCCACTGAGCAAACTGAGGATCTCAGAAGAGTTAGCCCCATATTAGGGCTGGAGAAAAAGGCCACCTACAGAGAAGATGCAGTGGAACCTAAACTTTCTTTTTAAACTTCGAGTCTAGTTCTTTTTCCACTTGATCCACAAAAGATATGTTAGGATAAGGTTTCTATGACCTAGGTACAGTTCACATAGCTATGATTACACTGGTTCTTGAGTTATATGAAACATAGATTTAAGGGAAGAAAGAAACTAATTTACTTCGCGTTGTCTCTTCTCTGGTATGTGTTGGATGTACTTAACTAGAAAGAGTGGGCATTTGAAAGTTTATGTAAGATTTGGATAATTGGCCTTCATCTGCATAAAATACTGTGGGGGAATTTAACCACCTTAATTTGAAGAAAGAGATGTGTTCCTGGAAAAAGGGAAAGTTCATATAATTTTTCTAAATTGAATCTTGTTTAACTTGGCTTTGGAATACTTAGTATTTAAAATAAGTGCGATAAAGGGAAATATTTTTCATAAAACAAATAATCATGTCTCCAATTGGCCTATTCTGATGGTTTAGTTTTAATTATATTTAAAGAGAATCCATACTTGTATTGCTGTGTTGATTTTTTTTTTTTTTTAAGATTTTATTTATTTACTTGAGAGAGAGACAGTGAGAGAGAGCATGAATGAGGAGAAGGTCAGAGAGAGAAGCAGACTCCCCATGGAGCTGGGAGCCCGATGCGGGACTCGATCCCGGGACTCCAGGATCATGACCTGAGCCGAAGGCAGTCGTCCAACCAACTGAGCCACCCAGGCGCCCTGTGTTGATATTTTTATATCAAGCCGGGCTGTACCTACAGGGGCATATGAAGTAGCATGCCTATCATTTCTATTGAAGGTCATGACTATCAATTAGAATTTATTATTGAATTAGAATTAGAATTTCTTATTGAAGGTCATGCCTATCAACTAGAATTTTAAAATAGCAGACTTTAAACTTTAATTAATAATATAAGTATTGGGGGGCACCTGGGTGGCTCAGTGGTTTAAGCCTCTGCCTTCGGCTCAGGTCATGATCCCAGGGTCCTGGGATCGAGCCCCACATTGGGCTCTCTGCTCTGCAGGGAGCCTGCTTCCTCCTCTCTCTCTGCTTGCCTCTCTGCCTACTTGTGATCTCTGTCAGATAAATAAAAAAAATAATAATAATAATATAAGTATTGGGACTGAGAGGCAAAAATCATACCTTTTTCTCCCCACATACGTCCTTCCGGTTATGTCTCACCTAATCTCTCCTACCCACTCTACCCTATCCCAGGATGGGGTTTGTGTCCCAGAACCAATGGTTTCCTGGGTCCACCCCAGGAGACAACTGTAGGGGATTCCTACAGAGTCAGCCTGGGAAGTAGAAGGTGGACAAGGTTTTTGAGATTGTGATGGGAGACTTTTTAAGAATAGAGTTATCACTTTCCCTACCCTTCCAAGTCAAAGTACTATTTGCTCGTGCTTCTGCTGTCACTGCTCAATGCAAGATGGTTTGGGCTGTGTAGTCAAGAACATAGGGAGAGAGAAGGGCCTAGAGTGGCACCAGCCTGAGGGCTGAGGCTAGAGGTCCCTGGAGATACCTCTAAGGGGTGGTCTTTAAAAGGATATCCTTAAGTGGGGTAGACACCAGGTAGGAGGCAAAATGGGGTTTCCCATTCTTGGGGGCTTTTGTTCACTGAATGGGGAGTCCCCTTGCCCTTCTCCTCCGTATTAGGTTTCCTGAAAGCCTGCTGACACTCCCTGTCAACTATACTTGGCTTATAGAGGATGCTGCCCTTTGAGGACAATCTCTAACATTCTTGATCATCAATGAGCAAATCCTACCAGTGGGGGAGCTGAGTCACAGGCTCCCTACATGAAGTAGGGTTGTGAGGCAAGGCCACTGGGTGATGCTGTAATCTTCCAGACCCCTGTACCTTTTCTTCTGCACTTGGGGTTTCTCTCTCATGGTTTTCCCCCACTTATTCCATATCTCCAGGGCTGTATTACTGTGTTGAAGAACGTTTTTCTCTGTACACCTACATATCAGGAATTGGTGCTTTTATATGTCCAGGCCAAGTGTCTTTTATATGGGTGTTTAATGAGTCCCTGGGTGTGGTGGTATGAGGAGTTAGAAAGCTCAGAAATGGAAAATATTTAACGTTCAGAGTAGCACATGAATACAACCTGTCCATTTGCATTTTCCCTTTCGCTCTGAGTCATCTTCCCCTCTCCCCCCACCCTATGATTGCCCCTCCACCAGCCCCACCCACTGGCACACCCTGTCTGATCTAGGAAGGGTTAACATCTGCATATACCCAAGCTAGAATGAGAGGTAGATGGGGAAGGCATGTTAGGTCTGGAGGGAGAAAGCAGAAGGCTGTCTGAACATTTTGGGGTCCTGGAGCCAAAGGGAGAAACAAGAGTTTAGGGACATATTATTTGGGTCTAGGAGGGGACTAGGATCTAAGGGAGAAAAAGCCTAGGGTGAACCAGACTTTGTCAGGTCACCAGAGTAGCCTACCAATGCCTAATTTGTTTATCTTCCAGTTACTTATTGGGCATATATGATATACCAGGCACATATCACAAATGATTTCTCTACGTTTGTTGAATGAATTAAAAAGCCATAGGATGAGGGATAACAGAATAATAAAAAACAGAAAAAGAAATTTGAGTCTCTCAGACCTCATCCTTTCCCCAGGTTAACGAGTACTAAAGTGTGAAAACAGGGGAAATCTCCTGAGAGCTTGACCCTTTTGACAGGAAGTGAAAGAAACCCCAGAGTTCTGATTTCAGAGAAATGTCATTTGTCATCAACCCAAGAAAAGGGAGTTTTCTCTTCGAGGACCACCGCGGGCCCTTCCTGGGGTTGCCCCCTTCAGAAGTTGATGGGAGAATCTGAGTCACTTGTACATTCAGTCCCCAGTGGTGGCCCAGATGACAGGGTCATTTCCACAGAGCAGTCAGGCTTCCTAGTACTAAAAGTCAGGGAGAGGAAGGACAGGCATGCTTTTGGCTCTCTTTCACTCTCTCCTTGGAATCCCGATGTTTCAGTCCTTTTTACTTCTGAAGTAGTAGAAACAGCTTCTAGCTGCTAGAGCTGACAGTTCTCAGAACTAATCCTATTTGAATGATGCTATTGTACTGACAAACCACTTTCACATTCATCATGTCATTTCATCTTCACCCTCACCTCCAAATGAGATAAGCAAAGGTTATCCCTATTTCATGGATGAGGTAACTGAGGCTTAGAGAGGTGACTTGCCTAACGTGACTCAATTAGTAAACAGCAGAGATGAGACTCGAATGTGGGTCTAATTATTCCAAGGTTCTTGCTGCGAGATGAAATTTTTAAAAAAAGATTTTTATTTATTTATTTGAGAGAGCAGGCAGAGAGTGCAAGACAGCACATGAGAAGGGGAGGGGGCAGAGGGAGAGGGAAAAGCAGACTCCTGGTTGATCATGGAGCTTGATGCGTCGTGGAGCTCTATCTCAGGACCCTGAGATGACGATCTGAGCTGAAGGTGGATGCTTAACTGACTGAGCCACCCAGGCACCCCATGATTTTTATTCTTTTAAAGTAATCTCTACACCCAGCATGGGGCTCGAACCTACAACCCCAAGATCAAGAGTTGCATGCTCTACAAACAAAGCCAGGCACCCCTTCACATGAACTTCTTTGACTCTAGAAGTTCACAAATGAAATACGGAGACAAGGGAGGAAGAATGTCTTGAATCTGGAAGTAGAGGAGGTGGTCTTTCTTAGAGGGGTAAAGCAGAGCCAGGGGTATAAAGCCACACCCCCTTGGGGGGACTGTGGCAGACTGATACTTGGGACACCCAATGGAAGACTGTGAGGTCAGGGGCGGGGCTAGCTCCAGGGGGGCCCCAGGAGCCCCAACAGCAGTTCAGAGCATGCGGTGTCCAGGAGGAAGCTACAACTGGTAAGTGGTTGCTTCTCCCCAGCTGAGACTTTCCTCTCACTACACCCTGCTTTTTGTCCCCTTCCTACCAACCTGTAGCCTTCTCCCTGAGGTGTCCAAGTAGTAATCCTCCCCACAAGGGTCCTTACTCATGGTGACTCCACATTAAGGAATATGCCTACCAGGCACTGAGACACTTAGATCTGTCTCTTAGTATCTGGGTTCCCAGTTCTCTTCTTAAAAGTCAGTGTGGTAGTTTTGATATGTGATGAATTTCTGCCTTATTGGATCTTTCTACTCGTTGCTTTGGGCTTATAAAAAACAAAATTAAACCAACTCCTTATCCTAAAATCTGGAATCCCCCTATACAGATCCCATTTTCCTTTCTCATGCTTCTTCATAGGTCAAAACTTTCTCCAAAATCTCTCTCCATCCTTGATCAGAACCTTCTCTTCTGTGGCTTCTGCTCTCTCAACCCACTGGATGGGGCTCTCTTCTCGGTCCTTCTCTGAGGACATGTTCTAGAAGTTTCAGCCGTAGGGGGATAATCAATTGATGCTGCCTTGCAGCAATGACCTCAGTCTTACTGTCCTTTCTGCCTCTCAAGACTACTCAGCTCCATGTGATGGGGTGAAGGTGGGGTTGGGGGGTCACACTAGCTTTCAAAACTCTCCCGTGAAGCTGTGTCTTGCTCCATCCCTAACTGCCAGGGCTGACTGGGTCTTACGGTGATTTCTTTGTCTGGAAAGAAGAAAGCCTGGCCTGCTCCAAGGTCTTTCCTTGTAGAAGGGCTTAGAGTAGCAGAAGTATCGGCATCTGCTCTTTTTTAAGTAGAGACTGTCAACTGGCAGGGCCCATATATACTAGCCTTAAACCCACTATTTGATATAGTCACTAACTGCTTGGTCCTTACTCTTTAAGTCCTGAATATGGTCTAATTTCTATTCTCCTGCCAACCCCCTCCTCACCCCTACCCTGTGGTCCATTATGATTCTGGATAAGCTCAGGTCCTCTCTTGGGTTAGTTTATTTGTTCCATTCAGGGCACAAAGAGCTCTGAACCAGCAACTCACTCTTTCTCCCCTCACCTCCACAGGCTTGAGAATATGCTGTTCCTCTTTCCTCTTTCCACCATGGACCCCACACTGTGGCCTTTCTTTCAGGTCCTCTGAGACTGGTACCCAGGCAAGGCACAATGCCCCTGTTCCCGACGACAAGACTGCTTAGCCCCTATGGCTCTGATCGGCTGGTACGGCTAGCAGCCAGGCTCCGACCAGCACTGTGTGATACCTTGATCACTGTGGGAAGCCAAGAATTCCCTGCCCACAGCCTGGTCTTGGCAGGTGTGAGCCAGCAGCTGGGCCGCAGGGGCCACTGGGCTCTGATGAAAGGCATCAGCCCTTCCACCTTTGCCCAGCTTCTGTACTTTGTTTATGGGGAGAGTGTAGAACTACAGCCTGGGGAACTCGGACCCCTTGAGGAAGCGGCCAGAGCCTTGGGGGTACAGTCTCTGGAAGAGGCATGCAAGAAGGCTCGACGGGACAGGGCTAGAGAACTGGGTCCAGGGCTCAAGGAACATCAGGAGGAGCCAGAAAAACCCACAAAGGACTCTGAGAGAGGACTGGAGGGACATGGAGAGCAGAGACCAGAGACATTTGTTAGAGCTGGTTGGAGAGAACAAGAGGCACTGTATGAGCAAAGGCCACCAAAAGACAGCTCTGAGAGAGCAGAGGCAATGAAGGAGGGTGCGGGGAAGCAGAGGAGATCAAAGGAAAAACTTAAGCAATCGCCTAATGGCCATGCGGGAACAAATGGGAAGGAAGACGGGATTATGTGGGTAACAGAGAGTCCAGGGGGCTCTGAGGAAGGTCTGCGGGAGTTCTCTTGCCCCCTTCCCCCACCAGGTTCCCTCCAAACAAGCGTCATTCCTAGGCCCTGGTGGGCTGAGGCCCCTTGGTTGGGGGAGGGCCAGCCCGCCCTGTGGAGCATCCTGCTGTTGCCACCCAGATATGGCACTCCCTTCTCCCATAGCACCCCCATCACTGGAGCCTGGCAGGAGGTCTGGCCTCAGGACCAGAGGTGAGTGAAGAGCCTAATGGAAGACCTCCCTGGCTGGGAGGGAGTGGCTCAGGATAGGCAGCAGTGATGGGTAGAAAGGCACCACATCTCTTATCTGTACTGTACATTTCCTGAGCTGGTGATAGGACAAGAAGCTTCCACCACAGGGGAATTCAAAGCCCAGACCCTAAGGAGGACTCATGACATCTCCCTCTTCAGGAAGGGCCTGGCCAGGATCCCAGGTTTTGCCAAGGCTAACTCTTCCCCACCCCATCCCCAGGATCCCATTGTCCCTGAACCCTGAGAAAGGTCTCTGGAACCAGAACCAGTTGGCCAACTCCAGTCATGCCGCAGGTAAGCCCTGAAGTACCCTGTACAAATGCTGTAACATGGTCTCTCTCTCCTTAGGCTGGGACTCCAGGAGTCCAGCCTGAGGAGAGCACCTCCTTCACTCTGCTCCCTCCAGGTTTCCTCCCCCAGGGCCCCACAAAGCTCAGCCCTGGGGAGATGAAAGAGTCTGATCAGAGGCACACAGGTGAGTAGGGTGAGGGCGATTTTACCTCAGCCCCACTGTAGTTCCCAAAGTCTTTTCTGGGAGTACCAGTGGTCCAGCTCTGGGATTTCCAGCCCTGCTTCCTTTGCCTTCTCTAACCCCACAGGTGAACTTGCAACTTGTGTGGGTCATGTGAGTAGAGCAGGCCCAGCTCACCAACAACCTCCCCCACCCCCACCTGCTCGGTCTCGGCCCTATTCTTGTTCTGTCTGTGGAAAAAGGTTCTCACTCAAGCATCAGATGGAGACGCACTACCGAGTCCACACAGGTATGGGCTCCCCACCCAGTGCAATTATCTGCTCCCTTCCAAACTCTGGTCTGTCTGCTCCTAAGTCCTCTGTGTGCTTGACTCCCAACACAGTTCCTTTGCTCAATCGCCCAGATCAACCCCTACACCAGCCTTCATCCACTTCTTTCTTTACCGGCCTCCCCCTCCACCTGCCCTAGGAGAGAAGCCCTTCTCCTGTAGCCTCTGCCCCCAGCGCTCCCGGGACTTCTCAGCCATGACCAAGCACCTGCGGACGCATGGGGCCGCACCATACCGCTGCCCTCTGTGCCAGGCCGGCTGCCCCAGCCTGGCCTCCATGCAGGCGCACATGCGCGGCCACTCGCCCAGCCAGCTCCCACCTGGATGGACCATTCGCTCCACCTTCCTCTACTCCTCTTCTTCGAGGCCGTCCCGGGCCTCGACCTCTCCCTGTAGGTCCCCTTCCTCAACCACCTGATGGGGTTGGTAGCTTCTTTGGCTTCAGCTGACAATACAATTAAAGAATGAAAGACGGGCCGACGGGCTGGCTAGGTTTCTGACCCAGCACCACAGCTATTGGCAGCCTAGAAAATCCGGCTCCAAGAAGCGCCGCAGAAAAGGCGCTGCAAGCCTTCTTCCAGATGCCCGCGGGCCCCAGAAGCCTGGGCCAGCGAGCCCGTGTGGGGTGCGGGCAATGAAGTTTGCACGAGTGAAAACTGTGCGGGGACTAGCGATTCCATCATCAAAATAAAGAGTTTCCTGTGCCCTCCTTTCAGGACCAGAAGCGGAGTCCAGACTTTATAGTCTGTGAGCTGGGGAGAGGGAAGGAAGGGCAGCCTTGCCCCTTGTCCTGTGGCGGCCCCTGCTGGCGGTGCTTCCACTGTTCAGCGCGGGGGGCCACCTTCATCTCCAGTTGTCCCTGTTCTCCCTCAGAGGTAGCGGCCCGCGAGGGCCACGAAGTCCAGGCTGACTTAGCAGGAAGCCCTGTTGGCGGAGGCTGTGAGGAACCAAGTTATTAGCCCCTTTCACAGCAAACAACGGTGCGCAGAATATGAGTCTGGGACCCCCAGCCCAGGGCTCCAGGAACGCGTGCTCCACCCTCCTCCTTTCCTTGAGCTTTCTGCCACCCTCCTCCTCTCCTTGAGCACAAGGACCGCAAAGCTGCGGCCTCTCGAGCATTCCCTCGATGCTGTGCAGAACTGCAGCCGGGTGGCGCCTCCAACTGAGACTAATCCTCTGCCGCGGCCCTTTCCCACCCCACGCCTCTTGCAGTCGCGAACTTCATTTCCCAGTGTCTCTGGGATTCCCAGGGTCCGAAGCCCACAGCACCCTGGGAGTGGTAGTTCACGTGTACCCTCGTCTCGAAAGGAACAATGGGAAAAGTTTGGGGCGAGAACCACACCTCCCGGCAGCCCCGGAGACGGTTTTCTGGGTCCGATTAGGACCTAGTCCCAGCTCTCGCGGCCCTAGCTCCCGGCGGAAGAAGCGAGGCGCCAGGACTACATTACCCGGAGTTCCCTGCGCCTCGCCCCTCTCCGGCCGCCACACAGGGTCTGTGCTCTCCAGGCGCGGTCTAAGGGTGACTGCCGACTGGCCTCGGACTCCCGCTCCCGTGGTGCCCCGCGCGTGGCCGGCCCAGCCCCCGGCTCCCGCTGGCCCCGCGGCGGCGCTGGTTGCTGTCGTGAGCCGCAGCCGCCCCGCCCCACCTCTCCCTCCCCTCCCCCCCCGGCCCTGCGCACGGGCCGCCCCTCCCCCCGCCTCCCCGGCCCCTCTCACGGTGCCAAGATGGCGGCGGCGGCGGGCGGCGGCAGTTGCCCCGGGCCTGGCTCCGCGCGGGGCCGCTTCCCGGGCCGGCCGCGGGGCTCCGGCGGGGGCGGGGGCCGCGGCGGACGGGGCAGCGGAGCCGAGAGAGTGCGGGTAGCTCTGCGGCGCGGCGGCGGCGCGGGGGGGCCGGGCGGAGCCGAGCCCGGGGAGGACACGGCCCTGCTCCGTTTGCTGGGGCTCCGCCGGGGCCTGCGCCGGCTCCGCCGCCTGTGGGCTGGCCCGCGCATTCAACGGGGCCGGGGCCGGGGCCGGGGCCGGGGCTGGGGCCCAAGCCGTGGCTGCGTGCCGGAGGAGGAGAGCAGTGACGAGGAATCCGACGATGAGGTGAGGCAGTCGGAGGCGTCCCCAACGCCGGGCGGGGCGGAGGCCGGGGGCTTCCAAGGGTCTGGGTGGCCCCGAGGGGTGGAGTGGGGAAGCGAGGTTCTCAGGGCCCCTGCGGAGGGAAGGGGCCCTGGAAATAGGCCTGGGAGTAGATAGGCTGCACGGAGCTGTCGGTGAAAAAGGCCTATGAAAGTATATAGAGAAGCCCCGGGCTGCAGCTGGGTACTTGGGCCTGAGGCACGTCCTGCAGAAGTATCCTGGGCTGATGATCTTGTTAGTTGGCAGAGCTATTGCAGTAGAGGTTTGAGCGAGAAGGCTGTGGATACTGCATGCCCAACCAGTGGTGGTTGACAGCAGCAGCATGGCTTTAGTGGACCCAGGCTGGGGCTCCCTGGGCTCTTACCTGTAGGCTGCTTCACCTGGCCTCATAGTCTCTGACATATCCCAGATTCACCAGTTGCCCGATTCCTCTTAAAGTGGAGAGAGGGTAGCATGTTGGAGGGCTTCCTCTTGGGGGCACAGGTTGAAGAAAAATGGAATAAAGGCTGAGACCGGGAACTCTAGCAGGTTCGAGTTCAGCTCAGGATTTATCCTCAGCCTCAGAAAAGTCAGGAGGGTGTAGATTGTATTACTTAAGACAGTTTGTAGTCACCTCAGGGCTCAGAGTAGAGCTTATAATGGTAAACCATTTGAAACACACACACAGACACACACACACTCGACTTGAGTGCCCCTATTCCCATCTTCATTCAGGAGGAAACTGCAACCTGAGAGTGTATAAACAGTAGTTCCACCTTTTTTTGAGTTGGAGGATGGGGGAGTCTGAGCGTAGTGTCTACTGCCTGGCCTGAGAAGACCCAGTTCTGTTCCCTTCTGGGCCAGCGAACCACTGACGGCTGTGCTGGTGTAGTCCGGTATATGGGATGGGGGTTCGAAATACCCTGTGCCTCCAACCCTAGGGAGAGACTCTTTTCTACTCTTTTTATCTTCCACTCTTAAGTTTTTCTCTAAATAGATAGGGGTATGTTAAGGGGGAAACTGGGGCTGTACCTCCATACCTGAATCTCCGGTGGAACGAGGGCTTTGGCACTGACTGCTGTTTCTCCCCTCCACCCCTGGTCCCCTAAATCAGGAGTTTCAGGGTTTTCATTCAGATGAAGATGTGGCCCCCAGTTCCCTGCGCTCTGCGCTCCGATCCCAGCGAGGTGAGTGATGGGGAAACTCTACCTCTGTAGCTTTACAGGAATGTTATTCTTGCTCTTCATGTTAGCTCTTCCCTGTTTAACTAGAGTCTCCATCAGCTACATAGCGTGTTCTGTGTTCAAAGCCCAAGCTAGGCTGGGTTGTGGGGGAAAGAGACAAGGAAGACTTAGTCCTTGCCCTCCTGGAGTACCTTCTTCAGTCTGCAGGGCTAGCTTGACCCATCTCCCCACACCTATTCTCCTTTTAGGTCGAGCCCCCCGAGGTCGGGGCCGCAAGCATAAGACGACCCCCATTCCGCCTCCTCGCCTAGCAGATGTCGCTCCTACCCCCCCAAAGACTCCTGCTCGGAAACGGGGTGAGGAGGGCACAGAACGGATGGTGCAGGCACTGACTGAACTTCTTCGGCGGGCCCAGGCACCCCAAGCCCCGCGGAGCCGGGCATGTGAGCCCTCCACTCCACGTCGGTCTCGGGGACGGCCCCCAGGACGGCCAGCAGGCCCCTGCAGGAAAAAGCAACAAGCAGTAGTGGTGGCAGAAGCAGCTGTGACAATCCCCAAACCTGAGCCCCCACCTCCTGTGGTTCCTGTAAAACATCGAACTGGCAGCTGGAAGTGCAAGGAGGGGCCTGGCCCAGGACCTGGGACCCCCAAGCGTGGAGGACAGTCTGGGCGAGGAGGCCGTGGAGGTAGAGGCCGAGGCCGAGGCGGGCTCCCTCTCGTAATCAAGTTTGTTTCAAAGGCCAAAAAAGTGAAGATGGGACAGTTGTCCTTGGGACTCGAATCAGGTCAGGGTCAAGATCAACATGAAGAAAGCTGGCAGGATGCCCTCCAAGCAAAAGTTGGATCTGGACAGGGAGAGGGCCCTTGCTGGAGAAAAGAGCAAAAGCTAGAGGAAGAGGAAGAGGAGGAGACGGAAGAAGAGAAAGACAAGGAAGAGAAAGAGGAAAAGGTAGAGAGAGCTGGACCTGAAGAAGAGATGATGCTAGCAGAGGAAAAGGAAGAGGCAAAGCTGCCATCTCCACCCTCCACTCCTCCAGCCCCTCCAGCCCCTCCACCTGCTCCATCTTCTCCACCTCCTCCACTTCCACCACTGCCTCCACCCCTCCCACCCCCCTCCACTTCTCCTTCATCCCCAGTTTGCCCTCCACCACTCCCAGTGTCCCCTCTGCCCCCACCATCGCCTCCACCGCCTCCTGCCCCAGAGGAGCAGGAAGAATCCCCTCCTCCAGTGGTCCCAGCTACATGCTCCAGGAAGAGGGGCCGGCCTCCCCTGACCCCCAGCCAGCGGGCAGAGCGAGAAGCTGCTCGGGCAGTGCCGGAGGGTACCTCTCCTCCCACTCCAACCCCCAGCACCACCACGGGGGGCCCTCTAGAAGACGGCCCCACTGTGGCCCCCAAAAGTACCACCTTCCTGAAGAATATCCGGCAGTTTATTATGCCTGTGGTGAGTGCCCGCTCCTCCCGAGTCATCAAGACACCCCGGCGATTTATGGACGAAGACCCCCCCAAACCCCTAAAGGTAGAAGTCTCACCTGTTCTGCGGCCTCCTGTTGCCACCTCCCCACTTGCCCCCCCAGAACCAGCACCAGCTCCCTCTCCACCGCGTGCCCCAACCCCCCCATCTACCCCAGTCCCACTCCCTGAGAAGAGACGGTCCATTCTAAGGGAACCCACATTTCGCTGGACCTCGCTGACCCGGGAACTGCCCCCTCCTCCTCCTGCCCCCCCACCGGCCCCACCCCCACCTCCTGCCCCTGTCACTCCATCGCGGAGACCCCTGCTCCTTCGGGCACCTCAGTTTACCCCGAGTGAAGCCCACTTGAAGATCTACGAATCGGTGCTTACTACTCCTCTTGGGGCCCCGGAAGCCCCTGAGCCAGAGCCGCCTCCTGCCGACGACTCTCCAGCTGAGCCTGAGCCACGGGCAGTGGGCCGCACCAACCACCTCAGCCTGCCTCGATTTGCCCCCGTGGTCGCCACTCCTGTTAAGGCCGAGGCGCCCCTTCCTGCGGCTCCGTCTCTGAGCAATGGGCAGCAGTCTCAGGCTCAGTTACAGCAGCCCCTCCAGGCCTTGTCAAGCCAGCTGCTGCCCCAGGCGCTACCACCACAGCAGCCCCAACTACAAGCGCACTTACAGCTGCAGCCACAGCCACCGCCGCAGCAGCTGTCACCACTGGAAAAGGCCCGTACTGCGGGCTTGGGTTCCTTACCACTGTCTGGTGTGGAGGAGAAAATGTTCAGCCTCCTCAAGAGAGCCAAGGTGCAGCTGTTCAAGATTGATCAGCAGCAGCAGCAGCAGAAGGTGGCGTCTTTGATGCCGGTGAGCATGGCACTTTGGCCGGGTTTCTGCACCCAGTCGTCTGGCCTCAGTTTTCTCCATTCTCTCAGTTTCCGGTCACCTCCTGCCTCCTCAAACCCCCTCCAGTATTTCAGGGGACCCTCAGAGCCAGTCCTTCCCTGCTTCTCCGCTGCCTGTGTTCCTTCCCTGGCCTGCCCCGATGCTCGTCCCCCAGCCCTATTTTTCCTCACTTTCCAGCCTCTGACCCTATTTATTTCCCCACCAGCCGAGTCCTGGAGGGCAGATGGAGGAAGTCGTGGGGACTGTCAAGCAGATCTCAGATAGAGGTTCTGTCAAGTCTGAAGATGAATCGATGGAAACTAAGAGAGAGAGACCGTCGGTATGGAGTGGGAGCAGAGCCCTCTGAAGAAGGCTGGTTACAGGAGCACAAGGGGCAACTTCCCACATGTATTCCTGGTTTCTCCTCCCCTAGGGCCCTGAGTCCCCTGTGCAAGGCCCCCGTATCAAACATGTCTGTCGTCATGCTGCTGTGGCCCTAGGTCAGGCCCGGGCCATGGTGCCCGAAGACGTCCCCCGCCTCAGTGCTCTCCCTCTCCGGGATCGGCAGGACCTCGTCACGGAGGGTAGGGGCGGGTGTGTTGTGGGAAGATTTGACAGCTGTGTCACATTTGGGGGCGAGCACATGCACCAAGAGCCTAGGAGAGCGGGAGCTGAGTTGGATGCTTGGGGCAGGTGGCAGGTGGGTTGGAGTGCTAGGTCTTAGAGCGGATTTGAGGGCACCTGGGACCTGAGCACTGTGGGAAAGTCGGGACCAGAGGGTCAGTTGAATCAGATCTGGGGGAGAACAGGGAACTGAGGTAAAAGGCCTAGTGGCCTTGTGGCCCCATCCTTTCCTCTCCATTGCACTAGATACATCATCAGCATCTGAGACTGAGAGTGTCCCGTCACGGTCTCGGCGGGGAAAAGTGGAGTCAGCAGGGCCTGGGGGAGACTCAGAGCCTGCAGGGTCTGGAGGGACCCTGGCCCATACACCCCGGCGCTCACTGCCCTCCCATCATGGCAAGAAGATGAGGATGGCACGGTGTGGACATTGTCGGGGCTGCCTGCGTGTGCAGGACTGTGGGTCCTGTGTCAACTGCCTGGACAAGCCCAAATTTGGGGGCCCCAACACCAAGAAGCAGTGCTGTGTGTGAGTAGCCAGGGCGCAGCCTCTGTTCCCACCCGTGGTTGTCAGTCACCCAGGCCTCCTGCCCCGCCAGAGCAGTGGGATTGGCATCCTTGTGGAGAGCTTCCTCTCTTCCCCCAGACCACCAGTCCCCTACCCTGGTGACGTGCTGCTCCCCTCCCCAGATACCGGAAGTGTGACAAGATAGAGGCTCGGAAGATGGAACGGCTGGCTAAAAAAGGTAACGAGGCTTGATGCTTTACACAACCTTATTTAGATCCATGGTGTGGAAGAACCGTGTTTTCTTTGCTCTCCTCCCTTTATCTTTGCAGTCTGTTACCTTTGTCATCTTTCCATCGTGTGCTTTCATATCTCTTCTGTACTTACTCTCTTCTGCCCCACTTCTTTTTGGCTTTTTTTGCATCCCAGTGTCCCATGTCCCTGACTGAGCTCAGATCCTACTAAGTCCCCTGTTCCCACAGGCCGGACGATAGTGAAGACGCTGTTGCCCTGGGATTCCGATGAATCTCCTGAGGCCTCCCCTGGTCCTCCAGGCCCACGCCGGGGGGCGGGAGCTGGGGGGCCCCGGGAGGAGGTGGTGGCCCCCCCAGGGCCCGAGGAGCAGGACTCCCTCCTACTGCAGCGCAAGTCAGCCCGGCGCTGCGTCAAACAGCGACCCTCCTATGATATCTTCGAGGACTCGGATGACTCAGAGCCTGGGGGTCCCCCTGCTCCCCGGCGTCGGACCCCCCGAGAGAATGGTGCGAATTGCTTGTTGTTTCCCCTTCCAGTCAGTGCTGTGTCTTGTGTAGACGGGTTTTCAGACCAGGGGCTGTATCTGTATGACAGAGAGTGCAGAGAAGGAGGTAATCTGTGGTGGACGGGGAAAGTGGGTGTGTAAAGTTTTCGGAGCTTATCGAGCCAGGTCTAAGAGTCATCTTGTTGGTTAGTTAAAGGCAGTCATGGGGATCCAGGTAACATTAGGGGATATGGAGGAAAGGGAATGGGGCAGGGAAGAGGAGGACCCTCACCACTTATATGTGCTGCCTAGAGCTGCCAGTGCCAGAACCCGAGGAGCAGAGCCGGCCCCGCAAACCCACCCTGCAGCCTGTGTTGCAGCTCAAGGCCCGAAGGCGCCTGGACAAGGTCAGCACGGCCCCACACCAAGAACCCTGAGCCCTGTGGAAGGCATGGCTCCCGCCCTTCAGGAGCTTCCTAGCAAGTCAGGGTAACGGGCTCACCTGAGTGCTGTGTTGTGTCCACACCAGAGGACAGGCCCTGAGGGGTAAGGCAGGTCCTTCTGGAAAGCAAAGTAGGATTTGGGCAAAAGACAGGGTTGGGCAGGCTGGGGGAGAGGATAGTATGGAGAGAAGTCTGCAGATGGTGAGGCTGGCAGTTTTCTGACCACTGCCACCCTCCCTAGGATGCTTTGGCTCCTGGCCCCTTTGCCTCTTTTCCCAATGGCTGGACTGGAAAACAGAAGTCCCCTGACGGAGTGCACCGGGTCCGTGTGGATTTTAAGGTATGGCTTTGAGGGAGAGGGTCTCAAGGACTGTGTTGGAAAGAAACCTATGGGTTGTAGCGGAGAAACCAGGGCTTTAAAGAATGGCTTTGGCTTATGTTCCTGGCTGCTTTCTGATCTCGTGTCCTTTCTTCCCTCAGGAGGATTGTGACCTGGAGAACGTGTGGCTGATGGGCGGCCTGAGCGTGCTCACCTCCGTGCCAGGGGGGCCGCCGATGGTGTGCTTGCTGTGTGCCAGCAAAGGCCTGCATGAGGTTGGATCCCTGCCTTTTTCCACAACCCCCCAGGTCTCCATTGGCCCTTAAACTGCCTGATTGCTTGGGCCCTCAACAGGGTCTCATCCTTTGGCCTCTTGGCCTCACACTGTGCCCATTGTTCACTCTCCCCATCCCTAGCTGGTGTTCTGCCAAGTCTGCTGTGACCCTTTCCATCCATTCTGTCTGGAGGAGGCCGAGCGGCCCCTGCCTCAACATCATGACACCTGGTGCTGCCGCCGCTGCAAGTTTTGCCATGTCTGTGGGCGCAAAGGCCGGGGATCCAAGGTTTGGGCACAGGAGCCATGAGGGTGGAGGCATGGAGGAGGGGGGAGTACTTGTGCCCATAGGTTCTGCCATTGCTGTTTTTCTCCCAACTTCCAACAGCACCTCCTGGAGTGTGAGCGCTGCCGCCATGCTTACCACCCAGCCTGTCTGGGGCCCAGCTACCCAACTCGGGCCACACGCAAACGGCGCCACTGGGTGAGAGATGAGGCCCACACCCCTTGCATTGGAGTTCTAATTAAGGCTGCTACCACCCCCAGACTGGAAGGTTGGAGGTCCTTATGAGAGTTTTTCTGATAAATAGCATTTTTCTTCCAAAATTTCACGTAGATGAGACTTATGTGCAGAATTTGTACCAAATGATTGAAGAATGCGAAAGGGTTCATGGATTTCATGGTCCTGGGCTCAGAATCACCTGCCCCTGCCTGACCTCTGTTCCTTTTTGTTGCCATCTCTCGGTCTCCCCTACCTCATTCCTGTTTCTCCTTCCCTCCTCACTTATCTTGTACACCTTTTCATCTCTTACCTGTCCTTCCTCACTTATCTCCTGCTTACCTTCCACTCCTCTTTGCCCATTTCCTCCCATCGTTGCCCCCCACAATGCTCCAATCTGCTCCCCCTAATGTCACTCTGCACCTCCCCAGATCTGCTCGGCCTGCGTGCGCTGTAAGAGCTGTGGGGCAACTCCAGGCAAGAACTGGGACGTCGAGTGGTCTGGAGATTACAGCCTCTGCCCCAGGTGCACCCAGCTCTTTGAGAAAGGTGGGGACCTGTCAGGGGACCTGGGCCCTGGGGGACACCGGGCAGTGGACCAGGCTCCTACACAGGCAGGACAGATGCAGATTTTAGTGGCTTTGTATTTTCTTCTAGCCACAGAACCTTTTCTTCTGTTCATAGTAGTCTCCCACAGAAGCCTATCCAGTACCTCAAGTAGAGGGACACAGTTCCTCTCAGGGCAGCAGGAGTTGGCCTGGTCCCCACCATTGTAGTGGTCCCTGACCTGCTTCTTGGAACCTCAAGTCTCCACTGATCACTTTGAAAACCTGGGCTTTCCCCCCGTGTTCATTCAGGCAGCATGTTAGCAAGTGAGGCATTGGGGCTATAGGGCTGCAAGAGGCCGTATCCTCAGCCAGCATTTAGAGAATGGTAGGACCCGAGTTGGGGCATGGCAAAGGCAGCCATCACAGCAGCCAAACAAGGGGTGGTGGCTCTGGCCCCTCTGACTTGACCTTTTCCTCCGTCTTCTGCAGGAAACTTTTGCCCAATCTGTACACGCTGCTACGAAGACAACGACTACGAGAGCAAGATGATGCAGTGCGCACAGTGTGACCACTGGGTGCATGCCAAGTGTGAGGGGCTCTCGGGTGAGCAGGCAGAGTGCCTTGGCTGCCACCTCTGCCCCAGGGGGAAAGGGGGTAGAGGTGTCCCCTGTATACCCGGGGCACAGGCCCTCATGGGTGTCATTAATGTATGTCCTCAGCAACTCCTCTGGGCTGCTGAGAGCTCTCGCATTCTCCCAGATCATTCTCTCCTTTCCCACCCTGGCTATTTTAGATGAAGACTATGAGATCCTTTCTGGGCTGCCAGACTCCGTGCTGTACACCTGCGGACCGTGTGCAGGGGCCACACACCCCCGTTGGCGAGAGGCCCTGAGTGGGGCCCTGCAGGGGGGCCTGCGCCAGGTGCTCCAGGGTCTGCTGAGCTCCAAAGTGGCGGGCCCACTGCTGCTGTGCACTCAGGTCTGGGAGGCTCAGGAGGTAGGATGGGGTGGGGTCAGGCCCAGCAGCAGCCCTGCTGACTTTCTGTCTTTACAGTGTGGGCAGGCTGGAAAGCAGCTGCACCCAGGCCCCTGCGATCTGCAAGCTGTGAGTCGGCGCTTCGAGGAAGGCCATTACAAGTCTGTGGTGAGTGGGACACTGAGGGGAATAGGTGGGTGCCAGGAAGAGGGGGTGTTGTGTGGGGTGGGGGCTCTGATCCTGACAAGCCCCCTTACAGCACAGCTTTATGGAGGACATGGTGGGCATCCTGATGAGGCACTCAGAAGAAGGAGAAGGCACTCAGCCAGAGCGCCGGGCTGGAGGCCAGATGAAGGGGCTCCTACTGAAGGTGAGAAAACTTTAGGGGAATGTCTTTAGAGTGTCTTGAGTGGTAGTGGGGAGGAGAGTGGGGGTCCTCCAGACCCTATCCCTACCAGCTTTCCTGGGGAAGCCAGTTCTTCTCATCCTGTTAACCCACTCCCCAGCTGCTAGAGTCTGCGTTCGGCTGGTTCGACGCCCACGACCCCAAGTACTGGCGACGGAGTACCCGGCTGCCGAAGTGAGCAAGGCTGGGTAACAGAAGGGGAACCAGGAAACAAGGGCAAAAGCAAGGGCACCTGGGAATCCAGGGTCTGGATCCTGGGCCGAGAACAGACGAGGAACATGGTTAGGGTCTGGAGCGTGGTGGAACCAGGGTGAGCGTCCTCGGTGGTTGTAGGCCAGCAAAGACTCTGTACGGTTTGCTCACTTTGTTTCTACTTTGGGAAGGGTAATGTTGGGGAATATCAGTGAGTAAGCCATGTCTGGGGGGTTGAGCAGGCACATTAGTGTGTGATGACCCAGACGGTCAGGGTGGTGATGGGAAGTCCAGGGTGCTTTGGGAGCCCAGAGAAGGTGCTTAGAGCTAATGCTTCTCAGAAGAGATGACATCCAAGCCGAGATGTGGAAAGAGTATTCCAGGCATGAGGAATAGCATTTCACATGTCATAGGTGGGTAAGGGGCCCTGGCTTATTTGGGAGACTGGAAGAAATGCCACATGGAGAGAGGATCAAGTGTGTCGTGGCATGTTTAGGCTAAGATTGTGGGTGGCCACCCCGTTAGACGTATCAGATGCTGACCCTGCCTGTCCACAGCGGAGTTCTTCCCAATGCCGTGTTGCCCCCGTCCTTGGACCATGTCTACGCTCAGTGGAGGCAGCAGGAACCTGAGACCCCAGAATCAGGGCAGCCTCCAGGGGACCCCTCAGCAGGTACTGGGAAGTGGGGACTGGAAGCCAGGGCCCCTGAGTTGGTGGGACATGCTCTCGGTCCTGATTGTGGGACTTGCCTTCCCACATCTCTTCTAGCTTTTCAGGGTAAGGATCCAGCTGCTTTCTCACACCTGGAGGACCCTCGTCAGTGTGCGCTCTGCCTCAAATACGGGGATGCAGATTCTAAGGTGAGGGCCACCATGTGAAGCCCCAAGTGGTGGGGCCTAGTCCCTGGGGCCTTCCCTCACACCATTTCTCCTCTGCCCCCAGGAGGCAGGACGACTCCTATACATCGGGCAGAATGAGTGGACACACGTCAACTGTGCCATTTGGTCAGCTGAAGTGTTTGAGGAAAATGATGGCTCCCTCAAAAATGTGCATGCTGCTGTGGCTCGAGGGAGGCAGATGGTGAGAGCCCGGGCCTAGAGAGGTGGGCAGCCCCAGGGTCTTGGGTAGGCCCCCTCCCCCAACCCCACCCTACCCCCCACTGTAGGGGAAACTGCTCTTGTTTCACAATTTCTACCCCACCATATCCTCTCACTACTGGTCCCGGGTACCATTTTTTGTTGTCCCAGGACTCTGGTGCTTCAGTGATAGTGGCTCCCTGCCCTATCAGACCCCATATTTGGGTCTGAAGCTTGGCAGATTAAAAGTTAGAAGATCTGTTGATTGAACCTGTGCTGGATGCTTTCTGTACAGGGTGACATTTGGTTTCTACTGTGTCCCCGTGAGGTGAGGTACTGCCTGGGTTAAAACCTCTCCTCACCAGTGTGGGACCTGGTGCTGTAGAATGTCTCAGGCTCAGGAAGTGAGACATGGGGTGATACATATTGGGGAGGGGGGAGTGCAAATGTGAAGATTAAGTAAAATGATACAAGTTTTACATTAAAATAGCATGAGAAGAAAAGCATGCAACTCTTGATTTGGGGTCATAAGTTGAAGCCCCACGTAGAATGGGGCTTCAACTTTTTTTTTTTTTAATGGTATGAGAAACATGGTAAATACTGGTTGGTAGGTGTTAGATGTTGTTATTTTTGTCTCTGTGGCTACACGCTGCTTCAGAAAATCTGGAGTAGTTTTGATGTGCACCTGGCCCTGGACACAGCTAGGGAAGAGGGTATGTTTGATGGTTGCCTTTGCTTTGCGAGGTGCTAGGCTAGACGGGCCCAAGCAGAGTCTCAAGGATAGTGATGCTGAGCATCAGACCCTGGTCTCGGTCACTGGCTTCTCCCCTCAGCAGCCCCTTCCACCCGCAGCGCTGTGAACTCTGCCTGAAGCCTGGAGCCACAGTGGGCTGCTGCCTTTCCTCCTGCCTCAGCAACTTCCATTTCATGTGTGCCCGGGCCAGCTATTGCATCTTCCAGGATGACAAGAAAGTTTTCTGCCAGAAACACACAGACCTGCTGGATGGCAAGGTGAGCCAGAACCATGGGGAAGACAGCTTCCCACTGCTCTCGTTTCCCTTCCCACTCCTAGACCCCTGCAGCCCCTCAGCCTTAGCCCCAGCTGTCCAGTCCCTGCCTCAGAGCCTTCCCTCACATCCCCCTTGCTTCTCACCAACCCAGCAATCCCATTTGCCACCCCTCTTCAGGAGATTGTGACCCCTGATGGGTTTGATGTTCTCCGCCGAGTCTACGTGGACTTTGAGGGCATCAACTTTAAGCGAAAGTTCTTGACGGGGCTGGAACCTGATGCCATCAATGTGCTCATTGGTAAGCCTCTTGCTCTCTACCCTGGTCTTCCTGATCCTGCCTGGCCCACCTTCCTGATCTCTTTTCTGCACCATAGGCTCCATCCGAATTGACTCCTTGGGTACCTTGTCTGATCTCTCGGACTGCGAGGGACGGCTCTTCCCCATTGGCTACCAGTGAGCAGTCCAGGGGGCCTGGGTGGGGTGTAAGTACTCCAGGACAGGATCCCATTTCCCAAGTTATCCTGACCCTCTTACCTACACGCCCACTTGACAGGTGTTCCCGTCTGTACTGGAGCACAGTGGATGCTCGACGGCGCTGCTGGTATCGGTGTCGTATTCTGGAGTATCGGCCATGGGGTCCGAGGGAAGAGCCGGTTCACCTGGAGGCAGCAGAGGAGAATCAGACCATTGTGCACAGCCCTGCCCCTTCCTCAGGTAAGGACCTTGGAACTCCCTCATTTCCTTCCCTGCTCCCCAAATGGTTACCCACCAACCCCATTTCCCTCTTCCCTAAAGAAACCCCTGGATATTTGCCATTCTGCCTTTTGTCGTAATGCCAATAAATGATCACTTAACAGCTCTGCGTTACGTGCCAGGGACTGACTACACTCAGCATTTCACAGGAAGTGAGGGGATAGATAGCTACCTGCTTGTGGGGGGTCGCAGCTTCAAGACAAACAGTTACAGACCCCTGGCTTGGGGCATGTGTGCCCAGGTTGCTTCCCGCAGCCCTCTGCGGAAGGTGCTGGCTCTGCTCTGCTGCAGCGCAGAAAGGGCCATCGCTCTGCACTGTAACGCCGTACTGGCATCAAGATGTGAGCCACATCGGTCCCCTCGTAGCCCTGCCAGGGCTGAGGGATGTCGCTGAGAGCCGGATGGCACACAGCAAGGATTGGGCTTGGAGACTGGTAAAGGAGAGCTTGTGGGCTGAACAGGAGGAGGAAGATTATCGGAGTGTGTTTGCAGGGAAGGGGTTTGTGCCAGGTTGGAGCATGACATAAAGTAGAGCGAGGAGGAGGGTACAGCCATCCTGGCTGGTAGCAGGGGAGTGTTGGGAGGAGGTGGCAGAGGTTGGTTCTCATGGATTGGGTGGAGCCAGGTAATGGGGAGCCCCAAGCGCCAGGTTGGGGCAGATGCGTTTGATGTGGCAGGGATGCAAGGCATGGGTGAGAAAGTGGTGGGACTGGCCCTGCTGGAGAGAGGGCAGTGCCCCTTACGGCATACGGGGCCTGAGTCAGAACAGTAGGCGGCTGGGAATGGGGGAGGTGGTAGAAACGGGTGATGAAGGGTTGCAGAGGGCCCCTGATCCACGCATGTGTGGAGGTTTTGAAGAAGCCATAGCAGGGTGTGGGACCTGGGTGATGACTGGGAACCAGTGCACATTGTGACCAGACCATTGGGCAGGGGTGGGGAAGGCTCGGTTGGCTCAAAAGGAGGGAGGGTGTGTCAGGAGAGGCTTTAACAGAGAGCCCCTGCCATTCCTGACGGCATTCTCCTGCCTCCTCAGAGCCCCCAGATCATGTGGACCCCCCTCCAGATATAGATGCCCTCATCCCCGGAGCTCCTGAGCACCACTCACCTGTTCAGAACCTGGACCCCCCACTTCGGCCAGATCCAAGCAGTGCCCCTCCTCCGGCCCCCCGCTCCTTCTCGGGGGCTCGAATCAAAGTGCCCAACTACTCACCATCCCGGAGGCCCTTGGGGGGTGTCTCCTTTGGACCCCTGCCCTCCCCTGGTGAGTACCTGGACGTGTCGGGGAGAGGGGTGGGTGGGTGAGGCAGGAGCTCATGGCTGACACTGACCCTTCCCCCCACAGGAAGTCCATCTTCTCTGACCCACCACATCCCCACGGTGGGAGACCTGGACTTCCCAGCTCCCCCCAGACGTTCCCGTCGTCCCAGCCCCCTGGCCCCAAGGCTGCCGGCCTCACGGCGGGCCTCTCCCCCTCTCAGAACCTCCCCACAGCTCAGGGTGCCCCCTCCTACCTCAGTCGTTAGAGCCCTCACACCTACCTCAGGGGAGCTGGCTCCCCCTGGCCCAGCCCCATCTCCTCCACCACCCCCTGAAGACCTGGGTCCAGACTTTGAGGACATGGAGGTGGTATCAGGACTGAGTGCTGCTGACCTGGACTTTGCGGCCAGCCTGCTGGGGACTGAGCCCTTCCAGGAAGAGATTGTGGCTGCAGGGGTAGTGGGGAGCGGCCACGGGGGCCCAGGGGACAGTTCAGAGGAAGAGGCCAGCCCTACCCCCCGCTATGTCCACTTCCCTGTGACTGTGGTGTCTGGCCCTGCCCTTGCCCCTGGCGCCCTTCCTGGAGCCCCCCGCATCGAACAGCTGGATGGAGTGGATGACGGCACGGACAGCGAGGCAGAGGCCATCCAGCAGCCTCGGGGTCAGGGGACTCCTCCTTCAGGGCCAGGAGTGGGCCGGGCTGGGGTCATCGGGGCTGCAGGGGACAGAACCCGACCTCCTGAGGACTTGCCGTCAGAAATTGTGGATTTTGTGTTGAAGAACCTAGGGGGGCCCGGGGAGGGAGGTGCTGGGCCCAGAGAGGAGCCGCTTCCCCCAGCACCTCCACTGGCTAATGGCAGCCAGCCTCCCCAGGGCCTACCCTCCAACCCAGCTGACCCCACTCGGACGTTTGCCTGGCTCCCTGGGGCCCCAGGGGTCCGGGTATTGAGCCTGGGCCCTACCCCTGAGCCCCCCAAACCCGCCACATCCAAAATCATCCTTGTCAACAAGCTCGGGCAAGTGTTCGTCAAGATGGCTGGGGAGGGTGAACCCGTCTCACCCCCAGTGAAGCAGCCACCTCTGCCCCCTCCCATCCCCCCCACAGCCCCTGCTTCCTGGACTCTGCCCCCGGGACCGCTGCTGGGTGTGTTGCCAGTGGTAGGAGTGGTCCGCCCTGCCCCCCCACCACCCCCTCCTCCACTGACACTGGTGTTGAGCAGTGGGCCCCCCAGCCCACCCCATCAGGCCATCCGCGTCAAGAGGGTGTCCACCTTCTCTGGCCGTTCCCCACCAGCGCCTCCCCCAAACAAGAACCCCCGGCTGGAGGAAGATGGAGAGTCCTTGGAGGATGCTCCCCAGGGTCCAGGGCTTAGTGGCAGCGGGTGAGTGAATGTGCTGAGTCTGTGGAGGAGGGCAAGAGAGGTGGGCAGGAGAAGGCAGCTCAGCCTTCTTGGGGTTCCTCCCCCAGGTTTAGCCGAGTGAGGATGAAAACGCCCACAGTGCGTGGAGTTCTCGACTTGGATGAGCCTGGGGAGCCCACTGGGGAGGAAAGTCCAAGGTGAGTAGCCAGTGCCCTTCCCCTGGAGGCTCTGGGGCATCCATCTCTTCCTCTTTCTGACAGGTCTCTCCTCACAGGCCCCTCCAGGACCGGTCCCCCTTGCTGCCACTCCCAGAAGGTGGTCCTCCCCGGGCCCCCGATGGTCCCCCTGACCTGCTGCTTGAGTCCCAGTGGCACCACTACTCAGGTAGGGACCAGCCTTTTGTTCTCCCTACCCCTTCCTTGTGCTTGCCTCAGCTGGGTGATGATGGTCAGATGCAGAATCGGTCCACTTCAAAAGATAGCTCTTGTGCACCAACCCGGCTCTGAGCCCGAGACTAGGTATTCAGAGTTAGAGAGATGTCCTCGGAGCTTGTGGCCCATGGCAGAAAAAGAGAGATGAAGTTTCAGCTCCACGTGAAAGGCCCTGCAAAAGTGCCCAAGAGCCCAGGGGTCGGCTTCAGAGCCTGATCTGCCAGGGTCAGAGGGTTAGGTCCCTAGCAGGGCTGAACAGTGTGGGGGCTGTCAGAGTTAGAGATGGGATTTAGAGCCATACAGCTAGATAAGGGCACTCAGCCAGCGAGGAGCTCATCTAGGATCCAGAGGGGCAGGAGGACTAGGAAGGATATAAAAAGAGAACAGTGCCGCAGAGGACACCAGGCATGTGGACTCTTGGGGTACTGGCTGGGAAGGATGTTGCATCAGGGTCCAGAATTGAAGACAGTGGTTGATGAGCGGGCCAAAACAAGACCCAGGCATCTTGCCAGCAAGCTTGGCTAAGGGTCTGAGAGGAGAGGGTGGGCAGCAGCCCAGTGGGGTTTGTATGAGAGCTGAGACAGCAAAGCCATGGAGGAGAGTGAAGGGAGCTTGCGGAGGGAAGCAGAGGTGGGAGAAAGCATGGCCATTGGATCTGAAGAGACCGCTGAGAGGGAGCCACGGGGTGGGGGGCGGGGGAGGGGCGTCAGTGCAGTAGCAAAGCTGTCAGGAGGCAGGATGGGTGCGCACGGAGTGGATTGGGCTAACAGCCTCGGTGAAGCTGGGAGGGCAGTGAGTGCTCTGTTGGTCATAGAGGGCCGTGGGAGAGGGGGTAGGCTACAGCCAAGTGAGCTGGTAACAGAGCAGCCTGAGGTTCGGAATTTCTCCTGGCCCCAGCCCTGTCCGGATACGTGGATTGTCTCATTACGTAGCGCTGTTACTGAGCGTGGAAGCCGAGCGAGGTACACGAGAGACCGCTTAACTGAAAGACTGCGTATGAGGGTCAGAGGTGGCGTGAGGATATGGCAGTGACCATGACGGACAGGTCCCCACCCTTAGGGACCACGCCACATTTTGGTAGAGGAAGCAGACACGTACGTTAGCAAGTGTACTGCAGCTGAGAACGAGCGCCGTGAGAAAGAAGGCAATGAGAGCGCCCGGGTGAGGCCCCTGTAGTCAGCCTGTCGGGTTCAGGGAACAGAATGGAGGTGAGGATGGGGTAAGGGCAAAGAGGAGGTGGAAGAAGTTGTCAGAGGTGAACCCAGGGGCACTGAGGCCTGGAGATGATGGGGTCACACAGCAAACCAGGTTTGGAGTCTTGCCTTGGGCTGGGAGGGCATGTGGTCAGGTTGGCCCAGAGGAGTGGTGTGGGGAGGAAGCGTGGCCATGTGGGTCCTGCCTCTCCTACAGCACCCTGTACTCAAACTCCCTGCTCTGGACGGTCAGTCCTCAGACCGCGCCATACTTGAGCGAGCCGCTGCATCTAGGCTGATCTACACACACACACACACACACATACACACACACACACACACACACCCCCTCCCTGCGCCCCTTGTAGCACTTCCACTTCCTTTGTTGGCTTCCCACACCCCACCCCTCCTCATCTCTCTGCTCTTGCCTCCTCGTTGCCCCAGCCTGTCACTTTGGCGTGTCCCAGTGTCCCAGTGCCCCGGCCACGACTTCTCTGTCTGCACTTACTCTCAAGTGTTCTCATCTTTTCCTGGCTCTGGATCCCATCTCGTACTCTGACAGCCTGTAGATTGGTAGCCAGGCTCCTAGATCCCGCTGCCTGCTCCCTGTCTCCAGCAGGTTGCAAGGGCAGGTTTTCTGAGAGGAATTTCAGACTCAGCATGTCCCAAACTCAGCTCTCTACCTTGTTCCACGCTCTCCTCACCATCTCCGTTCCAGTTGTTCAGGCCCCAAACCTCAGAGTTGTCCTTGACCCTCCGCTGGCTCTCACATCCTCATCTCCTACAGCAGCAAGTCCTCTCTGTTTGAGCTGCAAAATCTTTAGCCCCTGAGAAATCCCTTAAATAGCTCATAACGTACATGTACTTGACTCTGTGGGTAGGGGCCTATATAATAAATTTGTAATATTTACAGAGCTGTGCTGCATATAAAAAAATACATGTGCAAGATATCCTCCTCTGGTATTTTTAATTTTCTGTGAGAGAAGAACAAGGGGCAGATAGATGGGCATTGTTGGTGAACTAGGTTTGAGTGAGCCAGAAGTGTGTCCTGCTGAGCCAGGGCACCCCAGGCTGCTGCCGTGGAAATGCTCATCTCTCCGAGAACTCTAACAGAAAAGGGACTGTGGGCTCGTCAGAAAAAAATAATGTCCATCCTGCAGGGCTCAAGGGGCAGTTAGAGCAGGAAGAGAGCCCTCAGCCCAAGTGTCTATGCTTGTGCATGGAGAGGAAGGGAGGGGGTTGGGGAACCCGGGGCCCCAGAGTCCAGGAGGGGTGATCCTCACCTACTCTCACCTGCTGCTTGGGACCAGGTGAGGCGTCAAGCTCTGAGGAAGAGCCTCCATCCCCAGAGGACAAAGAGAACCAGGCCCCCAAACGGGCTGGCCCGCATCTGCGCTTCGAGATCAGCAGTGAGGATGGGTTCAGTGTGGAGGCAGAGAGCTTGGAGGGTGAGTCGGGAGTGGTGGTGACAGAGGGAAGGTGTCCGGTCCTCCCGTCAAGCCCCATCCTGACTGTTCTGGCCCTGCACTCCCCTCAGGGGCATGGAGAACTCTGATTGAGAAGGTGCAAGAGGCCCGAGGGCATGCCCGGCTCCGGCATCTCTCCTTCAGTGGTAAGCAGAGGGGCTGCTGGGATGCTGAGCGCTGGGCGCACTCCCAGAGGACAGGATGGGCCTCTGACATGACATGTGTGTCCTCACCTTTGACTGTCCCCAGGGATGAGTGGGGCAAGGCTCCTGGGCATCCACCACGACGCCGTCATCTTCCTGGCAGAGCAGCTGCCTGGGGCCCAGCGCTGCCAGCACTACAAGTTCCGCTACCACCAGCAGGGAGAGGGCCAGGAAGAACCCCCTCTGAATCCCCATGGGGCAGCCCGGGCCGAGGTCTATCTCCGGTGAGATGTCGGGGCGGCCCTGTGGGTGTTCTCAAGCGCGGGAGTTAGGTCTCGAGATTGGAAACTGAGGCCTGGGAGAAGATGCTTGGCCTCTCCAGGAATTACTCCTAGAGTTCTCAGCAGAAGAGTGAGCCCCATCCGTCCCCCTCCTGCTGTGTCTTGGGGTTGCAGTATTTCTTCCTTGCTAGCAGCAAGCCCCAGTCAGAGGATAGGTGGGTGACATCTCTTTGAAGGAATGGCTGTTACCACCCTCTCTTCTCCCCCCTTGCTGCAGGAAATGCACCTTTGACATGTTCAACTTCCTGGCCTCCCAGCACCGGGTGCTCCCTGAGGGAGCCACCTGTGACGAGGAAGAGGATGAGGTGCAGCTCAGGTCAACCAGGTATGGAGGGCAGGCCAGGGTGCTGGGGGTGTTCTGGAAGGGTCCTAAAGAGGGTGACCAGGGGCAAGAGAGGTCATTCCTGGGTACCAGCCTGTGACACTGCTGACCCCACCAGACGTGCCACCAGCCTGGAGCTGCCCATGGCCATGCGTTTTCGCCACCTCAAGAAGACATCCAAAGAGGCTGTGGGTGTCTACAGGTTAGTGGGGTTGGGGGGAGGATGCCCCTTGGGTGGATGGACAGGTGCCCTGGTGCGGGGCCACCTTGGTTCTGTCCCCCTCCCTCCTGAGATCCCCCTGGCCCGTCCTAACCTGCAGATCTGCCATCCACGGGCGGGGCCTGTTCTGTAAGCGGAACATTGATGCTGGCGAGATGGTCATCGAGTATTCTGGAATCGTCATTCGCTCTGTGCTGACTGACAAGCGGGAGAAGTTCTACGATGGGAAGGTGGGCTCCGTGGGTCTGTGGGAGCGAGGTGGGCACAGCGGGGCTGGGCCATGGGCACCAAGAGCCCCTGACCGCGCCTCCTCGCCGCTCTAGGGGATCGGGTGCTACATGTTCCGGATGGACGACTTCGATGTGGTGGACGCCACAATGCACGGCAATGCCGCACGCTTCATCAACCACTCATGCGAGCCCAACTGCTTCTCCCGGGTCATCCACGTGGAGGGCCAGAAGCACATCGTCATCTTCGCGTTGCGCCGCATCCTGCGCGGGGAGGAGCTCACCTATGACTACAAGTTCCCCATCGAGGACGCCAGCAACAAGCTGCCCTGCAACTGCGGCGCCAAGCGCTGCCGTCGCTTCCTGAACTGAGGCCGCCACCGCCCCCCCACACCCCCTGCTGCCGTCTCGCCCCGAGCTGGGGAGGGGGTGCTCCTGAGCCCCCCCACCCCACCCCCGGAGCCTCTCACCCCCACCCTCCTGTCCAGGGTGGAGGTGGGCTTGCAGGTGGTAGAGGCCCCGCCTCCACCCCTCCGGCCCACCCAGCAATCGCCCCCTCCCTGCCTTGGGGGCCCAGGATGTAGATACTGTACAAAGGTTTCTAAATCCCTTCTTTTCTATGCACTTTTTTATTTAAGAGGGTGGGTTCCCAGGTGGGAACCCCCCATAATAAAGTCTGTCAATGTTTGGAGAGGTGGTCTTCCTGTGTGGTGCTGTGGCAAGCTGGAGCTCCTGGTTCTCCACACCACTCCTGAGCCAGGGAAGCCTGTCAGCCTCAGCAGGGGGTAAGAGACCACCCTTGGGAAGGACAAGGAAATGGGGCAGGGGGTGGGGGCTGCTGTTCCAGCTTCAGAGCCGTATTTGCTCTGCCGGTTCCCAGTGAGAACCAAGTCAGGCTCCCTGCAGATGACCTGCTCCAGGGGTAGCAGGGCCGTTTCTCGGGGAGGACCCGGGCTGCCCAGAGGCACCGGAGGCGGGTTCTAGGTGGCCCCTCAGGCCTTATCTGGTCTGTGTGTGTGGTGGAGTAAGAGCGTTCCTGTTGGGTCTCAGCCTAATTCAGACTGTTTCAAAAGCTCACCTTAATGAGGCTCAGAGACGACAGACACTTGTTTCACAGGAAATTTTATTGAGGACTAGGCTGGGCAAGTCCCAGCTCAGCCAAGTTTGGACAGCACCTGCAGTGCATCTGCCCGCCCTAGCTGGGCCAGGTGTGTGCCAAGCTGTCCCAGAGAAGCAGACGGCTCCCTTGCCACCACCATCTCAATCAAGGCTCGCAGTGGTGAGCGACTGGGCCGCAGCGAGTAGGCGAAGGTGGACCAGGCAGCAGGCACTCCGTATCTCGCCGCCAGGTGTCTGGTTGTGCCACAGGCCATCCCCCCACCCGGCCCTGGCTCGGGATCCAGCAGTACAATCAGCTCCTCCAGCACTTCCAGCTCATCCAGGAGGCGAGACAGGGGCTGCGAGGCCAAATTCGGCAGTTCTGGGAGACAAATTTTGGGGTGAGGGAGAGGAAGGGCAATCTTCCCATCCACCTCCCTCCCTGGCATGTCCCCAACTAACCTCTGCCCAGGAGTGGAACCAGAGCGACCTCCTTCCGTGAGTCCCCTGTCTCTGATGCCTCCAGGGAGGCTGGAGAGGACGAGTGCGGGGAGAAGAGGAGAGTATGGATGTTGGTGTCCTCGCAAACCAAGCCAGGATAGGGATGGAGGACAACTTTTGCCTGGTGGTGGCACCGCTGGGCCACCAGGAGGACCACTGCTGAGGTGACCAGCAGAACCAGCCCCGCGAAAACCAGCACGACCGGCAGGGCAAAATTTGGCAAGACCTGAGTGACGCTGCGCTCAGATGTCCACGACAGACTGGAAATCGGTGATGGGCTGGGGTCCTGGGAGCTAAGGACATCTGGTTTCCCAGACTTCAGGGGACAGGGCTCCTTGGGAGGGATCGACCTCTGCAAATAAGTTGGAGTAAAGTGGGAGGCATGCCCGACTCCTGCCCCCTCAGCCTGAACCTTCCATCCTTCTAACCCTCAGTGGGACCAAATCCCAACCTGATCCAGCTACCCCCGGCCCCCGCAACTTGAACCCAGGTAGGTCTCATGATCTATTATGCCCCACCCCCAATTCTCTTCAGTGGGGCTACACCCTCTCCCTTGATCCAGACCACGCCCATCTAACACCAGACCACGCCTCCAGCCCCCACCCCGCCTCCAGCAAGCTGCAGGAGCCCGACCAGCACCTGTGGGCAGCGCTGCTGCGTTCCGCTCCGGCTCCCCGCGGGAGCAGAGGCCGTGGCTCCGCCACCACAGGGGCTACATAGCTCCGCACTGTCGGGGTTGCACTGCCCAAAAGGACATTCTTTGAAGGGGAGCGACATGTGATCGCCAGAATCATTGAGCCCGCAGTTTTCCGAAAACTCGAAGTCTGGTGGGAAACAGGGTCTTACAGCTGCCCAGGAACTCCTCTCCTGCACTAACGACACCCTTTCCCCCTTTGTCCTATCCCAGCAGGCCCCAGCCCTTGCACTCTACTAACCCAACCTATCACAAAAGCGCCCACCCTTCCTCCCTGGACTAGCCCCGCCAGTCTCCAGACCCTGCCTCCACAGGCCCCGCCCCCCGTTACCCCAACCCCGCTCCGGCACCAAGCCCCGCCCACTCTTGATTTGTCTGCTCAGCCCAGCCTTTGAACACTGCTGTGATCCGGCCTAAGAGGCAATCCCGGTACCATCCCTTCCATCAGAAGCGGAGCCCCATATCGTCTTAGCTGTGTAAGGCCTGCTGCCCCCACCCCGAAGTAAGCCCCACGGGCAGTAACCCACAAACTTCGTCCCTTCCCCAGCTCCTTATCACCCGCTGGCTCGGCCTGAACATCTGCATGCCCCGTCCCTGCTCCTCACCGGGACAGGGGGGAGGTCCAAAGCGCTGCAGGCAGCTGCTGCAGCACCGGTTATCAGGGTTCCAGTACTCCAGGCGCCCGCAGTGCTGGGAGGCCTCCCGAGGCACCACCTGGACCAGGAGCAGCGCGGCAGGCAGGAGGAGGCATAGGGGCCCCATCCGGGCAGGGTCTGCAGCCTGGGGAGCCGTGACCGCAGGACTTCCGACCACAGCGACTCTGTCACACTTTCCAGGAAACCCAGGCAGAAGAAGGAAGCAGTGATGTGGGGGCATGGAATCCCCAGACCCCTTTGGAAGACAAAAATCTACCCCCAGCTCCTAGTCCAGCTCCTGGTCCATTATCGGAAGGGCCACAAAGGCCTCAAGATGGCTAGAATGACGAGTCTGGGACCACAACGAGTGGATTCATATCCCATCTCTGCCATCTTCCTTACCTCTTTTCTCATCCCTAGAATGGGATGACAGTACCTGTCTTAAAGGTTTATTGTGAAGAATTAAAATCGTTACTTGAAGTACTTAGAACAGAATCTAGCATATGGTAAGCTTAAGTATTAGGTATTTCCAATGCCATGTCAGGGCAGCTGGCATGGAGGACCGAGCCTGCGCCCTCTGGAGATTCCCACTCAACTCCCAGGAAACAAACTTTAGCTGTCTAACCCCAATCTCCCACCAGGCTGGGAATCCTCCAACCTGTCACAACCAGGCACCTCCCCCTAGAGAAGCCTGAGAGCCTGGGAATCCTCCAACCTGTCACAACCAGGCACCTCCCTCTAGAGAAGCCTGAGAGCCGTGCTGAGACTCCCAGCTCAGAGGCGTGCCCACTGCAACCCGTCCCACTGAGGGGTTTCTAGAGCCCTGGGCCTGAGCCTACTGCTCTCCCACCTGTTGTTGGAAGTTCTTCAGCAGAAGTTGTGGCCGGAGACCAGCCCGCTTCCCCTTTCGTGAGGAGATGCGGGGGTGGAAGGAAACTCCAGCCCACAGCTAGGCTCAAGCTAATAGGTTCTAAACCCTCAATACAGAGCTTTATTAGGGGAGGGGTGGTTAAGAGAAGATCCCTGTATTGAACAGATACATCATGGAGCCCAGGAGCCTGGGGAAGATGGAGCTGGGGAGTTAAGGGAGCTTTAAGGAGAGGTTCTGGCTGGGAACATTTAAGCCTGTCAGGGGTGGAGGTCAAGGGAGCCAGGGTCTCAGAAGCGGCCATGCCGGTGGTCTGGGGAATGTCGTCGGTTTCTTTCTCGGGGACGGTGGCCGGTGTGGGACCTCGGGGGTGACCTGGGGACAGGAGTGGAGAGATGAGGGTTAGAGCTGGAAGGAGTGAGGCACTGTTCCCCGGCTCTGCCTCTCTGCTCTGGGATGGGGCAGGTAACCAGAGTTGCTGAGTGGTATCAGGAGGGGTTCTCAGGGACCAATCTCGGGACTGGAGATCCAGACTGGTCTTGGGTTTGGGGCTTTGGGGTTCCAGCTGGTTTGGGGGTTGAGACTCAGGCGCTGGTCTTTGGATGGTGCTCAGAGCAAGTCTTAGGATATAAAAAAGAGACGCTGTTATTGGGGGCACAGGATGAGGTCCATGTCAGGGTCTAAGGGCCTTAGGGTAGGAGTTGTCTGGACAGGCTGGTCCTGAGGTACCTGTGCCTGGGTCCCCGCCCATACAGCTGACGTCGGAGGTTACGGGAGATGGGCCGCAGGTGCATGAAGTTGCAGAAGCCACCGCGGGTACATTCCCTGGGTAGAGGATGGACGGATGGATGGACGAAGCCGTTGTCAATGACAGCATCCCAACACACAGGAGTGTGGGAACTCCAGGTGCCCATCCCAGCCCCCTGCTACCATACCCCATTTCATACTGCCGGCAGCATGACTCCCGAAAGTCGGTGACAGGAGACAGCTCGGCATGCACAGCCTGCCCGTTGAACCAGCGGTTATTGAGCTCAGCCACTGCACGCTCTGCATCCTCCTCACGCCGAAACTGAGGGGAAAGTCGATCAGGGTCAGCAATCAAACTCAAAAGACTTTAGAGGATTTGTCAGCAGCTCTGGGGCCGGGCTGGATTTAGTGATGGACCTCAAGCTATGAGGCTTCAAAGGTGGCCATCAGGCACTGAAATGCCTCCACCTCTAGGCTCTCATGTGGGGACAGCAAGCACCTTGACATAGACATTGCCCACGAGGTGGTCCCCCAGGTTGTCGCACACATTCATCTCTTCAATCTCCCCGTACTTCTCCTGCAGCTCCGTGAACACCTCCTGCGGAAGACCAGGAGAAACTCAGCTGAGCTGCTGTTCTACAGGAAACTCTACCCATCCCTTGCCAACCCTCACCTCGAAGAAGTTATCATAGTGTTCTTGCACCTCCACGTCGCTCACGTGACCTGGGTGGGGGCGGGGGGAGCAGGGTGAAATCAGGGGCTGGCCTGCTGAAGCCTGTCCGCCCTGCCCCCAGGACCAGTCCCTCACTCACAGTGCGATCCGTCTGCGGTTTGGGCGGTGTTCTGAGGATTCTGGTACAGGTTGAGCAGCACTATGGTCTGAACAGAATTTAAAGGGGGCGGGGCCTGAACTCATGCAAAGGGGTGAGGTGAGGTATGACGGTTGAGGGGTGACACTTGGCAACAGAGAAGAAGCCTAAGCATCTTGAGTGCATCAGCGATGCTTGCCCCTAAGGAAACCAGAAGAGACACCTAGCAGTCAGGGACAGCCCAGCGGTGTTAATTTGTACGTACGGGGGCGTGGCCAAGATCCTGGGAGAAGGGACTGAAGGAGGGGGAGGAACCTGCAGAGGCCCGACAGGAAAAAAGCCGATAGTGGGTGGGGCTTAGGAAGCCGGAAAAGGCGGGACCTCGTGGTGACGGACAACAGAAGGGGACTGGCCGGGAGGCGTTAACCCTCAAAGCTCCGTGCCGGGTCTCACCTGGCTGAAAGTCGGTTTGTTGTGAAGCCGGGAGCACCGGTCCCCGTGCCGGCAGGCCCCGATCTTAAAGTAAAAAGAGCAGTTAACCCTGGAAGAGGTGCAAAGACAGAGGTGAACCGAGGGCCGGGGAGGCTGGACACCCCAGAAACACCGCCCAACGCCCCCCAGCCACCAGGGAACCAAATGTCCCGGTCCTGTCCCCTGCAAGGAGCCACTCCCTGCGCCCGTTCTCACTTGTCCTTCTCAGTCCCGAATATCGAAGCTAAATATTCAGCCATTTTTACCCGAACCCTCCAACTCCGTCTGCTCTTTACGTCATTTCTGTTGCTTAAGCGCTTTGGGAAGTGTAGTTCGTCGCTGCCTCCCGACACAGCACGCGCTCAGTAACTGCCTACTGCGCCTGTGGGTTCGAGGCCTGCGCCCTCCCAGCAAAATCACCACTGGAGTTCCGAAGGCGCATGCGTACAGCGTTGCGGCATCTAAAAAGACTACAAACTCCAGAGACACTTGCGGTATCTCGCGCAAACTTCCGGAGTTGAAAGTGGCAAAGGCTTCCAAGCGAGGAAATAGACTGCACTGGTGAGTTGGGGGCCGTTCGCGCACCCGAATAAACGCGAAGAACGTTCAACCCAGCCAGCTTGCTGGTGGGGGCCGGGGTACCCTTCTTTCAGCAAACGCACCCTTCAGTTTTTCTCCGTTTTGTCGTAATAGGGGCGTGGTTGTTCGCGATCCCTGCATCTGTCACTTGGGGTCAAGGCTTGGCTCCTGCTCTACAGACCGGCGGAAAGACTCGGCCTCAGCGCCACTATGAACTTGGAGCGGGTGTCTAACGAGGAAAAATTGAACCTGTGCCGGAAGTACTACCTGGGTAAGAGCCGGTTCCTAGGATCCCAGGAGAAAAGAGGGGACCAGACTAGAGCACCAGAGGGAAGAGAGCCTGGGGCCTGGATTCTTGAGTCTAAGGGATAAAGCGACTGAGGTTGTGAGCTCCTGGGAAAGGAAGGGCCTGGGACCTAAGGAAAGAGGAAGCTGGGGCCTCAGCTTCTGGGTCCCAAGAGACGGGGGACGTTGGGCCAGACTCTGGGTCATGAGAAAGAGATGAATGAGGAGTCGGATTTGGGGGCCATAGGGAGGGAGCCAGGATTTCTGTCTCTGATAGCAGAGATTGCCACTTGAACTTGGGTATGAGAGACGGCCTTCCGTCCTCTAGGTGGGAGTTGGGGCGGGGAGAGGTTAGGAGGAGGAGGATCCTCACTGCCTAACGTTTCAGATTGTTTTGTTTTGTTTTTTTTCTCTTAGGTGGGTTTGCTTTCCTGCCTTTTCTCTGGTTGGTCAACATCTTCTGGTTCTTCCGAGAGGCCTTCCTTGTCCCAGCATACACGGAGCAGAGCCAAATCAAAGGCTGTGAGTCCAGGGTACAGATGAAGGGAGGCCATTAGATGTTGGGAGGGAATGATGGAGGTTTCAGGATTTGGGGCTCCAGAAGAGAAGAGAGGGCCAGCGCGGCGGGGGCAGGGCTGGAGACTAGAGGTCAGATGGAGGCCAACTTTATCCATTCTTGTTCTTTTGCAGATGTCTGGCGCTCAGCTGTGGGCTTCCTCTTCTGGGTGATTGTGCTCACCACCTGGATCACCATCTTCCAGATCTACCGGCCCCGTTGGGGCGCCCTTGGTGACTACCTCTCCTTCACCATACCCCTGGGAACCCCCTGATAGCTTCCTCTGCACAGGCCTGGGACCTGCTCATTCGCCCAGGATGGGCTCCTCTACTCTAAGCTCACTCTCAAACCCCAAGACTTGTTCCCATTTCCTGTGTTCTTTGCTGACATCCCCCAATAAAGGACTCTAATTCTCTATATTGACTTCCTGGATCTTTTGGATTTTGAAACATAAAATGGTTATTAATACTCAGAAATACGTATTTAATGCCTACCTTGTGCCAGGTTTAGTGCTTCACACATATGTGCAGTCCTTCATTCTCTGCACCCTCTGAAATAGGAACTTTCCTGCTCTGGAACCCTATTTTACAATGCAGAACTAAGGATTATTGCTGGCATTGCTAGGGGCCTTTATCCTGTGCTGGTGGTGTGTGAATTTGAAAACTACTTTCTCACTTGGTCTCAGTATTCTCATCAGAAATTTGGATATCAGTGCTATCTCCTAGAAGTTACCTGAGCCAAAGCGTATGTGGTAAATGGAAGTTTCCCGTTTTCTGAGGATGTTGCCTGCAGCATTAGATATAGCCAAGAGTTTTATCAGAGAGGGCTTCCTTGACCATCTTTGAAATTCAGCCCCTACTTTGGTACTCCCAATGTGCCTTCAGTGTTTATCCTTTCTCATTACATTTCATTTAATATGTTTTACTTGTTTCTTGTAATCTCACATCCTCTAAAATATAAGCTCAATTACGGGAAAAGTTTTTGTCTGTTTTGTTCAGTGCTGTGTTCCCAGTACCTAGAAGAGTGCCTGGCACTCTAACAAATACTTGCTAAATAAATGAGGTGCCTGAAGAGAGATTAACAGATAGATGGCACCTAGCGAGTTCTCAGTAAGACTGAAAGCGGCCTAACTCCAGAATTCTCTTCCTCAGGGACAAAAAGGACTCCCACGGTTAAATAAACCCAGTCAATAGCTGAATTCGTGCTCTTCAAAGCTTCTAACACTACAAGTTCCGAGAGGCCTCGCGAAGCCCTGGTCCTACATCACCCACAGTGCCTCGCGCGGCGCAGGCGCCGTTACTCTGGCTGCGTGTTTGGGAGCTGGAACTACACCTCCCAAGAAGCGCTCCGGGATGCCGTTGGTTTGTTTCCGGAAACGGGGCCTCAGAAAGGTGGGACTTAGACCTGGGAGCCGATGGCTGCAGCTGTCAATTGGTCAGGGATGAGATCGACGGTTGCACTGACAAATGGAAATAAGCAGTTGCCGAAGGGGCCCGCCCACAGAAGGGAAACTAGAGGAGGTGGCGGCTGCAGTGGCGGTCGCCGCCGGACACTGCTCAGCGCCGAGGATTGGCCGCACACAAAGCTTATCTGACTTCTTCCCGTCTGCCTTCAGCCTTGATTTGTGAACCTGGGCTCTTCTGGGCTCCTCTGACCCAGTTAGCCACACCTCAAACCCAAACCATGTTCCCGGTGAAGGTGAAAGTGGAGAAATCAGGTGAGGACTCCGAGGTAGGGGGCTTTTAGGGGAGCAACGACCGATCGGGGTATGAGAGCTCCGAAAGACAGGATTATCGCCATAAGACGGACCACTCAACTTTTTCCTGCCACCCATCTGACTATCGCTGTCAGGCATGGGACGATTCTTGCCATCTTCATGCCCTTCCGGTTTGTAGTCAAGGTAGCATTTGAGGTTGAATGGTGGTGGCTCAGACTCTTCGGTGCGGTGAGACATGGGGACCCCGAGCCGTGTAACTCTGAAAAGGACTCGTCTTGGCTCTGCCTCAATTTCCCTATATCCAGCAGTGGTCATTAACAGCAAAGGTTAAGCATTGTGCTCAGAGCCTGAAGTACAGGGAAGCTTTTAATCTTGGCTGTTACTGTATCCCAATAATCCTAGGAAGTAGGAAATGTGGTGGATGGGGAAACCGAAGCTGAGAGAGAGGAAGTCATTTTGAGTTGGGTCCGAGTTGATGGGAAACCAGGACTGGCATGTTGAGGGCTAGTGGCACAGAATCCAGACCCCTCCTCCACCCACCCACCCCCCAAAAAGAGTAAAATGATGTGTAGGGTGTTAAATGGTATAATTGGTAATAAAAACGAAACAGGAGAAGGTAAGATCTGACAAGATGAGGAAGAGAGCCATGAGGGTAGGTGAGGGACCAGCAAATCAGATCAGGATACAGCTCTGAAGAGGCCCTGAAGTGGAAAACGGATTTGGCCCGTGCGAGGACAAGTATGGAGGCCAGTGTGGCTGGAGCAGAGGGAGTGAGGTAGGGAGCATGAGGGGATGACAGCAGAGAGCGAGAGGGAAGGGAACAGATCTTGTGGCCCCAAGTTAGGACTTTGGCTTTTGCTTAGAGGGGAATTGGGGAGCCAAGGGAGGGTTCAGAACTGAGGAGCAAGTTAATAAAAATGCCCCCCAAATGAAAAAAAAAAAAAAAAAAAACTGTGGGTGGAAGAGTAAAGGCCTGGCCACAAATAATGGTTGGGGCAGGCGTAGGCACGGAGGCCTGTGAACACTGGGTGGAAGAGCTCAGTCCCGGGGCTCTGGAGAGCTGTAGAGTGTTCTAAGCAGGAGAGGATCAGGTTTGGTTTGGTTTTCCAAAGAGTCCTCTAGCTATGTTGTGGAGGATAGATCAGAGGACGAGATTGAGGCTGGGAGCCCAGGAGAAGTAAGGGAGAAGACCCGGGTACGGAGGGGGTATGTGGAGAGACACTCAGGAGGCCAAGTGGACAGGCCCTGGGGTTGGTGGGCTGGGGTAGGGGAGGGTAAGAGGTGTCTGTTATGAGGCCCAGGGAGGGATTGGGGGGCCGTGGGACTACCCCGAAATGGCCCAGGGAAAGGGGTAAAGTTTAGAGAGGCCCCAAAGCTAGTGTGGGACCCAGTAGATGGTAAGGGCCAAGGGGATGTTCAGGGAAAGATATCTAGGAGACCATGGGATCCCAAGGTCTAAGGTTCAGGAGAGAAGCAGGGGCTAGGGAAAGAGATGTGGGTATGATCAATGCCTTGGCTCCTGCCCAGGGCTCTTTGCTAGACTCTGAACTGCCTCTAGCCCTTCACCCCCACCATGTCTCTCCTCAGTGATGTTGGGAATCCCTGTGTCTCCCTGTCCCAGGGCTGGCAAAGCATGTCCCCAAGTGTCCTTCCAGGCTTTGAGCACTGGGACAGAGTGATGCTAGGTACTGGCTGGAAGAAGAGAATAAACACCCCACAAGGGTGAGAGGAGAATATTTATAACATTATCACCTCCTTAAATTCTCTGATGAGGGCAGGCAAACACACAGGTGGACAGAGCCAGGAATGCAGGAAGGTGGGCCCAGATGTCATTTCCTGCCAAAAATGGATATTTTAGGTGCAGTCTCCAAATCTTTTTTAAAGATTTTATTTATTTATTTGACAGAGATCACAGGTAGGCAGAGAGGCAGCTGCGGGGTGGAGGGAAGCAGGCTCCCTGCTGAGTAGAGACCCCCCCCCCCCAAAAGGGGCTCGATCCCAGAACCCTGGGATCATGACCTGAGCGGAAGACAGAGGCTTTAACCCACTGAGCCACCCAGGTGCCCCTAGTCTCCAAATTATTAAGTGTTGTCCATTCAGATTTAGTTCAGATTTAAAATAACATCAAATAAAACAAAAAGTCAGCCAAACAAAATACATCTGGGGGCTAGATTCTGCACCCACTTTGAGTCTCTGCCTTATAACTTCAGCTGTAGAGCCAGATGGCCTGTGTGCAAATCCTCAGCCCTAAAATTGCCTCGCTGTGTGACTTTGAGCAAGTAGCCTAACTTCTCTGTGCCTCAGTTTCATTGTACAAAAGACCTATCTACCTGCCAGCGTCATTTTGAAAATATAACGGGGTTAACAGATGAGACGTGCTTAGAACCATTCTTGGCACATACGTACAACTTTATTATTATTATTACATGTTGCTCAGAGATTTATATACACCATAGGTTTATTTAAATCTCAGAATAGTCTTTGCAGTTAGGTAGCATTGGGAGGCCTATTTTCAAGATAAAGAAACAGGCTCAGTGAGGTAAGATGACTTGGCTTTGGTCACATGTGAGCATGTGGGACAGCCCAGGGACCCAGGGCTTTTGCTCTTCACATCAGTTGTCTTTGCCCACTGCCCCCTCTCAGCATGCCTGGGCCTGGCTCGAGGCTTGGATATACATGCCCTTCCCCAGCCCAGTTGGCTACCCACCTGCCGTGGACCTGGGCACTGACTCCTGCTCGCTGTCCTCTTCCCCAGAGTTGGAGATGGCCAAGGCCCGGAACCAACTTGATGCTGTTTTGCAGTGTCTGCTGGAGAAGAGCCACATGGACAGGTTGGGATCTGGCCAGGTCATTGGGGGCTCGGGGTCCTGGCACATTGGACCCTCTCTCTGGTCCTGGGTGGATCTGGGTAGGGCCCCATAGGCTGACTTAGGGAGCAGGGAGCCCAATGGAAAAGCCACTCTGTCTTCCCACTCGGCCCTGGGAACCGCGAGCCCACAGTTCTCTCCTGCTACCAGGGAGCGTTTGGAGGAAGAAGCTGGGAAAACCCCCTCGGACACCCACAACAAGTAAGTTTTGTGGATGGGATCTGAATCTGAGAATTTGTGTGAGACAGCTTCCTCCTTTATCCAAGCTTCCTCTACCATACTTGTAACCAGCCCATGTGTACAGAGACCCTGTGGCAGCAGAAGCTTAAGTCCCCTCCTGGTTGCCATCTACAGCCCTGGAGGCTCAAGCGGGATGCAGGCTCTAAGGGGTCGGGGGTGGGGTGTCCACGTGAGCATCTCAGTCTCCCCAGGGCACCCTTTGGGTGGTTTTGAGCAGGGGTTTGTTTGAGGGTCAGCTTGCTGACACCTTGTCTCTCCACACAGGGATTGTTCCATTGCAGCCTCTGGCAAACGGTAAGGTGGCAGGGGCCCCAGCCCACTCACTGGCAGGAGGTCGCCAGCCCCTGCCCTGGTCCTGATGTTCTCCTGCCCCGCACAGGCCATCAGCCCGCTTCCCCCACCAGCGGAGGAAGAAGAGGAGGGAGATGGATGATGGGCTGGCTGAGGGAGGGCCACAGCGATCCAGTGAGTAGGCTATGGCCCTAGAGGGCCGGCTGGGTCGGGGAGCTGTGTGAGGATGGTCACACGCCTTCCCCTCCCACTACCCTAGACACGTATGTGATCAAGCTGTTTGACCGGAGTGTGGACTTGGCTCAGTTCAGCGAGAACACCCCACTCTACCCCATCTGCCGAGCCTGGATGCGCAACAGCCCCTCAGTTCGCGAGCGCGAGCGCTCCCCCAGCTCCCCACTTCGCCCGCTGCCTGAGGACGAGGAGGTTGGACATGCGGCGGGCCCCCTCTGGGCAGCCAGTGGGGAGATGGTGAAGGATGTCCTCTCCCAAAGCTAGTGGGATAGGCAGGCACAGGTCTCTGTGTTTGCTGGATCCGATGCAGCACACAGATGTGAACCGTTTGGCTGAGAGTGTGGATGGAACTCCTTAAAGCAGACAGATACAACCACCTGGCCTGCCAGAGGGAGGGGACAGGGCTTCCTGAGGCAGGTAGATGTGACCTCCAAGATTAGAGGTTCCCAAAAGCTGGAGGGCTTGACAGGGGTCCTTACTGCAACCAGGTGTAGCCACCTGCCTAGGGTGGCGGATGAGGGTTACTGGGCTGGGTAGGAGTGATTGGGGGTCCCTGGGCTGGATAGAATAGAATCAGGGATCCCCGAAGCGACATTTCTTTGGCATGGCTCCTAAGACGGGTCCCCAGTGAGACCTTTGTGTCTGCTGACACTGGGAAGGGCAGGAGGAGGGAAGTGCGTACTGCTGGCCCTCTTCTCTAACTCTCTTGGGCCTGGCGTGGGTTCCCTTGTGTCCCCAGAGTTCGGAGGTCACCAACAGCAAGAGTCGTGATGTGTACAAGCTGCCCCCACCCACAGCCCCCGGGCCGCCTGGAGATGCCTGCAGGTCCCGAATTCCATCCCCCCTGCAGCCTGAGACCCAGGGCACCCCTGATGATGAGGTGGGTACGCAGGCTGGCCCAGGGCTCTGGGGCACTGGTACAGGGCTTGGGCATGGCCAACCCAGCCTGGCCTCCCTGTCCATGCAGCCCTCCGAGCCTGAGCCCTCACCATCCACACTCATCTACCGCAACATGCAGCGCTGGAAACGCATCCGCCAGAGGTGAGCGTTCCTGAACCTGCTTGCACCCCCATGGCTTCTGTCCCAGCTGCTAAGTCCTCCCTCTGCCTCTCTACCCCCACCACAGGTGGAAGGAGGCATCTCATCGGAACCAGCTTCGGTACTCAGAAAGCATGAAGATCCTCCGGGAGATGTATGAGCGACAGTGATGTTTCCCTGCTCTTCACACATCCCCCCAATAAACATCCCCTCCCCACACCTTCACACCAACCTCCGCTCTCTCCAGCCCGCATTTCCCGGCCCAGACATAAAGCAGTTGGCGTAGCTGTAGCACGTTTATTGAGGGGAATGGTTAAGGGTGACAGGAAATTCAAGGAGGGAGAAGGATTGTGGGATACCAAAGCAAAAGTGGCTGCCTGGTTGGATCTTGGAAAATGGGGGGGTGGGGCATGTGAAAGGTGGATTACGTGTGCTGTGTGGCTGATTTGGGAATTAAGACAGAATGACTGGGTGGAGGGGGTGGTTCTGGTTAGAGTTGGGAATGGGGCTTAGGGTATCTGTGCAGTCTGAGGTTGAGGGTCCTACTGGGCCTGAAATAGGTGTCCAAGGGTGAGGTGGGGGTCAGAAAAGGGGTTTAAGAGTCTGGGAGGGGGCGCTGGCTGGGGGTTTAAGTCACAAGATGGGTGGGGAGAGTAGATTGTCCAGTTGGAATGAGGGGAAGGATCCAGAATCTCAAGGCCCAGGCCTTGGATGGTCTGGATATTCAAGGGGTGGAGGGGGATTATGCTTGACTGGCCTGGGGTGGGGGCAGGGCTAGCCACACCATAATCCAGTGTTGGAGAGGGAAGAGGATTAAAATGCTGTGATGTGGAGATGTTTTAATAGATGAGTCAGAAGGAAGCAGAGGAGGGAGTTCTGAGAGGGTTTACATGCCAAGAAAGTGGGGCCAGGAGACTACAGGCTGTAGGTTGTACCCCAGGGCAGGGAATCTAGGAGATGTCAGGAGTTTGAAAACTGGAGGGGGTGTGAGAATGGGAGTGTCGGTGGAATGATCTACGTTACCAGGGCAGGGTCTATGTGGGGAAGGGTCAGGGTCAGGGTAGGATCCCAGACTGGGTGGGTGGTTTTGGCGCGCTTGGGACATCTGGCTGGGCGGAGTCAGGTCGGCTTTAAAAGAGGGGGCCTGAGGCGGCTCCCGGGATCCAGGCATGACGCCTACTTGGCAGCAGCCTGCGGCTGCGGCAGTGGGGCCTGGGGCGTTGTGGGTGCGGCCTGGATGGACAGGACGCCCTCAGGGGACAGCGCGGACGTCACGGCGGCAGGGTCAACGCCAGCCGGCAATTTGTAGCGGCGGTGGAATTCACGCGCGATGTATCCATGCTCATCCTGGAGAGAGAGGGGACTTGAGTGGCCCCGCCCCTTCCCCATGGATGCCCCGCCCCTCCGGCCTGCGGGTCCCGCCTACGCATTCTGGCCCCACCCCTGCCAGCGGGCTCACCGGGCGCTCCTCGTGGCGCGCATGCACCTCCACGTGGTCGCCAACCACCTTGACGGCGATTTCCTCCGGGGAGAAGTGCTTCACATCCAGCAGCACTGAGAAATGCCCAGGCTCCGTCGGGACCTAAGCACAGCCCGATCGTCATCACTGGGGCGAGGCCCCCAGGAGCCAACAGAGCCCTTCCCCCATTGGTTCTGGGGCTGCCCCTGTCGCAGGCCTCCGGAACTGGGCAGTCCCCTTTCCCACTTGTAGCCCCAGAGGATCTCTTCACCCAGAATAACTGCTATCATCCGTCCCCCTGTAATCACTGAGATTCTCTCATCCAGAGAGATGAGGCCCTCTTCCCCTGCAAGGTCAGGGACCTCCACTCTCACAGGGTGAGGCCTGCGCCCTCCCCCAGTGTCAGAGTGTCCTTTGGACACAGAATCCCCAGCCCCCTAATACCTCAGAACTTCTGATGCCCTTACTGCACACCAATTACCCCCCCACCGGAAATTGCCAAGATGCCTCTTCCTCCAGCTTCCAGTGTCGTCTTTTTACCCTCCCACTGGAGTCACGGGGCCACTTACGCCCTCCACAGTTACAGTACTCTCCCCCCAACTTCTCAGAGTAGCCAGCCACCCTCTTTCTCAAGTCACAGGACCCTTCCTACCCCTCTGTCTCTCCAGGAGACATAGGGTCACCACGTACAGTCTCCAAATTCTTCCCCGAGAAATGACAAAACATTCCCTCCCCTCAGGAGCCCCTGGGAACCCCCATGCCCTTCAGAGTAACTGAGCGCCCCCTCTTCCCCAGATTTCCCGGGTCATCAGCCCCCTTCAGAGTCGCTAAAGATCGCCTCCGAGTGACGGCCCCACCCTATCCGTGACTCAGTCATTCCAGCCCCTCACAGCTGAGACCCTCCTCAGATGACCAGGGGCCTCCCACCCGCCTTAGTATTCCGGCCTGTGAGATTCCATACTAAGGAATTCTGGAAGCCCCTCGAGTGGCCGGACTCTCCACCCGGCTCAAAGTCGGGGGACATTCCTCACCGCCCCTTCGGGATGACCGGGGGCCCCAAGCCTTGCAAGTGGTCGAGTTACCGCCCTCCCCCAGGCCTGGCACCTGGGCGGTAGGCAGCGCCACGCTGGGTGCGCGCAGGTAGTAGGGGGCCAGTGAGGCGGGGCAGAGCGCAGCCAGCTCGGCCTCCAGCAGCCCCTCGCCGAAGCGCTGGTCGAAGAGGCGCCCAGGCGCCGAAAGCCCGGGCAACGGGGCCGAAGCGCGGCGCAGCCAAGACGGCTGCACAGGCACGGGGATCTCCATCCTGCTTCGCCGCCGCCGCCGCCGCCCCTAGGCTCCGCAGTGCCCCTGCGTGCGCCGCAGCAGCTCTTATAGTACGCCTTGTGTCCGCCCCTCGGCGGGCCGCCCGGGGACATTGGGACCGCTGCCAGCCCCGGCCATTAATAGAGCCTTATTTAGAAAGCCCAACAATGACTTGGCCATTTATTAAGCGCCTGCTGGATGCCAGAGAGGTGATCCCCCGCTTTCCCAAAGGGGAAACTAAGGCTGAGGAGGCGTAGCCTTGACGGCGCAGCATTTGGGACCCAGGGCCCGAAAACCCCACCGCAGAGTTCGCAGTCCCTTTAATTCACTCCCGCCCTGCAGGCAGCCCTGGGGATGACGCAGACGGCGGTCTTAAGAGCAGATTCTTGGGTACAGGGAATGTGGTAGCCGGCCAGGCTGTCAGGAGGACACAGAACAGACCCGACTCCCATCTCAGCAGAACGCTGGGCCCAGCCCCCCGGCAAGCCGGGCCTAATTCGGGGCCTCTGACTCAGCCTCGGGTGAGCAGAGTAGCGGGGTCTGCCAGGTGAGCAGCGGCCAGAGGGCGCGGGCACGAACAGTCCAGGCTGGCCCCCCAGGGGCCGCGCGCCGGGCCCGAAATAGCTCGTTTTGATCCCACCACCTCGGCTAGGAGCCCAGGCCTGGCACTTAGCGCAACCAGCTGCTCCTACAGCAAGACGGGAAGTGGTTAATGACTCCGCGGCACCGGTTGGCTGGCGCGACTGATGGAGGGGCGGCAGTTAGGCGACAGACTCCCCGATTGCCCTGTACCCAAGAAACGGTGGTTACTTTGGAGTCCAGACAAGCTTTCGGCAGCAAAAGTAGGAGTGGCTATAAGGCAGGGCTGGAAAGAGAGAGTACTTTATGACCCCTCCTAACCGCGAGCTCACCCTCGGATCCTTCCCATTGGCTCACAAGCTTGCCAATTACTGCTACGCGCTACGGTTCTCCAATCAAACACGCTCTCTCAGTCAGTTCGAAGGTACGGCCAGTTGTGCGACATCTCCCTTTGGCCGCTTCCCAGTTACTTTTGTTTTCTCCTCCATCATTGGTCGCCCTGGAGGCCGCTCTCTTCCCGCACGGGCACTCCGGGAGAGGGACGGGCCTGGCCAGGCATTGCTTAGCAACAAAGATGCACGCAGGCTCAGCCCAGTGAGAGAACGGAGCTGGCGGAAGCGCCCAGGTAGCTGCTGGATGGACCGCGGGTGAGGCCGATCCTTCTCCCGGGGACCCCAGGAGGCCTGGAGAGGACCTAGGGTGAGATGAACACAGCGTCGGGTCCGATTTGCTAAGGTCCGGAGTCTCTATTTTTAAAACCGCACTGGAACTACGACTCCCAAGATGCTCCACATCCGCCGGCAGCGCCAGCTTTGGACTTCACCATCTCGGGGTCCCATTGCGTCTTACGTTCCACTTTCCAAGTGGCTCCAAGGGCTTTTCGTTTTCTTCCACGGGTGTCCAGTGTCATCTTGGGAGTTAAATTTCTGAATTTTAAAACTGCCCCAGATTCCTGTGGGTGTTGGTTTTTAACTTTATTGCTTAGACGGAGCCCAGTTGCTGTTGGGGATTGTAGTCCTTTTACCATTTACACCTTAGTGTACCCAGGACTTTATGGGAAATGTACAGTGTAAGGGGTTAGCCGTGGTTCTCAACCCGAGCTCCACGTCGAAATCACCTGGGACGGTGCCAAAGAGATACAGATGACTAGCCCACTTCCAGATATTATGATTCTTTTCGGCTTGGGGTAAGGACCATGTATCTGTATTTTTAAAAGGCTCCTTTATTGGATTCAGGCTTAAGTTGGCAGTTCTTGGTTTTCTGAGACTGCCCCCAAGGGCTGGTGGGTAATCGAGCCTCTAGTATCATTATCTTGAATGTGCAGCGCTGCTTCATGGGAATTATAGTTCATCTCTTCCTGGAATCTATGGGAGTGGTAATCTGGTTCTCCCCTCCTCTTCCCAACCCTGAAACCTGACTCCAGCCCACAACCCCCCAACAGGAAGGCTCTGCCTGCCAAACTCACTCTCCTCTTGCAGTCTGCCAGTTTTCTCCATCCAAGACAACCCCCTTGAGGATACTGCCCTGGATCAAAGCCACTATTGGCCATCCGAAAGCCAGACTTGGCACCCCAAGGTGAGGACACTCCATAGAGAGTGCTGTGTGTGAGCCCAGTGGTGAGGGAGTGACAACCAGAGGCAAGGAGGACATGTGATGAGAGACAGGGGTGAGAGATTAAGAGACAGTCCCTCCTCCCCTCCCCATGGCTCTGCCCTCACCCAGTCTTCTGTCATCTGGATCCCTTGTTGTAGCCCCCAGTCACTCTAAGTTGTAACCATTGTGGGATATGTTTCCTCCCCTCTCGACTCGACTAAGACAAACTTCACGTGTGCCTTCATTCCCCTACAGGGATGACCCGTCCACCCTCACTTTCTTCTCTCCTTACCTCCCTATCTTAGACCCTGACCCTATCCAGGTCCCAGAGGTCCAGGCCCGCAGAAGCTCCGAAGGCTCTGGCCACAGGTCCCAGCTCCTCTGAACTGTTTGAAGAGTCCTGGCCATCCAGCTCAGAAAGCCCTTCCCCGCCCAGCACCACTGAAGGACAGATGGGAACCTCTCCGTCACCCACCCTGATCGACAGCAGGGAGTCCGTGGTGGCCAAGTAAGTCCCAGCAGCCCTGGGGGAGAGAAGGGTTTGGATCAGGAGGGGGTAGGCATCCCATAATAATCACCATAGCAAGAGTTGTTTATGCAACACTTTTAGGACCACACTTTATGTGTGCTGTTAAGAGCTCTGGAGGTAGGTTGCCTGGGTTCAAATCCCAGCTCTACCACTTACCCTCTGTATGATCTGGGCCTCAGTTTCTTCATCTGTAAATTGGGGGTATTAACAGCATATATCCCCTAGGGCTGTTTTAAGCTTTCAATGTGTTACTGTCTATAAAGTATCTAGTATCTATAAAGTATGCTATCACATAGTGAGCCCTTGGATTTGTAGCATCTAAGTTCAGCTGCTCTACCAAACAGCCCCAAATTACTTGTGTCTTAATCAAGAGAGCATTTATTTCTCCCTCACGCAACAGTCCAGGCAGAAGCAACGAAGGCCAACATGGCATCCCCTGGCTCAGGTGTCAGGGACATGGTTTGCTTCCTGTCTTGTTGCCTCCCATCACTAAGCTTTTGCCCTTTCCTTTATGGACCAGAATGGCTCCCAACCACATCCACTCTCCAGAATCACATCTCCTCATCTCAAAACCCTGCTGGTCAAGAACTTAGTTATGGGGCCATAAAACTATAGGGGCCTCTGAGAAATGCATCTGCAGAAGAGTGGCTATGGGCCTAGTATTATACAGGCTTATATAATACTGCATTACTCTGTAAGAGAAAACAGATGTTGAGGGACAAGCACTAGGTACTGCCAAAGTATCTGATAAACTTCGCTATTGTTATTATTATTATTTGGCTCTCCTCCTTCACCCGCCTCCCATTCTCTGATGCTCACAGGTACATAAACCGGTTCCGTCAGGCTCAGCCCACAAGCCGAGAGGAGCGCCAGCCTGCAGGCCCAACCCCAGCTGACTTTTGGTGGCTCCGGCCTGAATCTCCAGACACCAGCAGTCAACTTGCTGCAGGTACCAGCTTCAGTCCTGTCCACTGCCGGCCTAAAACCTTTCCTGATCAATGCCCCCAGCAGACATTTCCCATGCCTCCCTAAAAATCAACTGGGGCTTCTCAGCAGGAGCCAATGAACCAGAAGGAAGACCCAGCACAGCAGTCCCAATTCTTGCCAAGTTGGCCAGTGCATCTCAGGCAAAGGCTGTGCCCCCCCTTGAGGAAATGAAGCAGGTGATATATATTCTCATCTACCTTCTTCCCTGTGTACCTGAACTGATACCACCAGCCCTAGGATAGAATTACAGAGTCAATCCCCAATTCAAGGAAGCTTAAAGAAAAAAGGAGGATTTGTTGGCTCATGCAATCAAGAAATCTAAATGTATATGCTTTCAGGCATGGCTGGATCCAGGTGTTTGAATGGTTTTAGGAGGAACTTGACTCTCTTGACTCTCTGTTCCTCTTTCTTGGGCTCAGTCTCAGGCAGGCTTTCCCCTTGAAGTAGTGAACATGGCCCCAGTGACTCTTGGCTTCTAGCTTACATAATCACTTTAGTGGAAAGAGGAGCATTTTCCAGTAGTTCCATCCAGAGCCCCAGAGCTTACTCTCGTTCATTCATTCATTCTTTTTTTTTTTTTTTTTTTTTTTTTTGCTATTCATTTATCTTTGAGCCAGTTGCTGTGGAACCAGAAGACAGACTATTGTGATTAGCCAGGCCTGGTCAGGAAGGTGGGGTCAGCCCTTCTCCCACAATAATGACTAGAAGGAGGGGTGTGAATCCCCAGAGGAAAACTGGGTCCCCCTTCCCTGGGGAGGAGGAGTGGATTCCTTAGATGGCTTACCAGCATGTGAGCCTATCAGCTGTAACACAGACCTGTACTCCAGGTCTTGTGTCCAAAGTCTGTTTCCCAGCACCCTTTAAGATGGAGCTAGCCTTGGGCGCCTGGGTGGCTCAGTGGGTTAGGCCACTGCCTTCGGCTTGGGTCGTGGTCTCGGGGTCCTGGGATCGAGCCCCGCGTCGGGCTCTCTGCTCGGCGGGGAGCCTGCTTCCCTTCCTCTCTCTCTGCCTGCCTCTCTGCCTACTTGTGATCTCTCTGTCAAATAAATAAATAAATAAGATGGAGCTAGCCTCGAATCCCTCCTCCTCGCAGAGCCTCAACACATGGAACTCGTCCCTGCTGGACCTGGAGACACTGAGCCTACAGAGCAGAGCTGCCAGGCTGCTCAGACGCAGGTAGGTGCCTTTCCTGCCCGCCCCCCGCCAGCTCCAGGGCCCTCGCACCGCCTCTGAGACCTCTTTTGCCTTGCTTGTGCTTTCTCCCTACAGCAAGGCATCCATCTCTGCCTCCTCACTAAGCCCTAGCGATACCAGCAGCTCCTCATTCCCAGTCAGCTCTGATGGCCTCTCTCCCTTCTCCGTGACCTTCACCCCTGACTTCAGCAAGGGCTCTGACCCCAAGGCACATGGTAAGTTCTGAGGCAAGGATCGAGAAGAGACTGGATGTGAATCCCAGCTCTGACATCTATCCACTCTGGGCCTCTCTGTTTCTCCAAGTTTTAAATCAGCAATAAATGAGTTGAGGGTACAGGGAGCTCTTGCCACAGTCCTCACAGCACCAGTTGTTAACATGGCAGGTTCTCTCTCTGCCTCCTGTTTGCAGTTCTGAACACAAATTTCCAAAATCTGAAGGCCTTTTCCTCATTTGGCCCCGTACCTGCTTGGACAGCAAAATCTGACCGAAAGAATATAAAGGCTGTTTATCATCTCTCTGTATCTCATTGAGGGTGAATAGACATACTTTTTGCTATGACTGTGTTACCTTGAACCACAGGAAACTTGTCCTTGTTAGTAAAAGATGGTTGAGTATGGATAATTTCATATTGTTCAACCAAATACTAATGTGTCTAGGGTACCGAGCCAGCCCTCTGCTGGTGCTGGACGTATGATGTGATTTCGCTGAAGCAGGCAAATTGTTGAACTCCTAATTCCAGCCACCTGAAGTCTTCAGATTTCAGAGATGGGATTATGGACCTGGATTACTGTTACTCCATGGCCAGGTCCTGGGACGCAGTGGTGCACAGGACAGATCCTGTCCGTGTCTTATGGGGTTCGAGTGAATGGGGACAGGCAGGCACAGAAAACAGGTGCACCTGCGTGGTATGTGATCCTGGCAGAGCTCTCGCTTGTCTGATTCTTTGCTTCTTTTCAGCTTTACCTCACCTTTCATTCTCCTCTCCTTCCTAAACCTCAGTGTTCTCATCTGCAAAATGAGGATAAAGCTAGTATCTACTCCATGAGTTGTCCTTTAAATTTACTCATCCTTTCGTCTAAAAAGCATTGAATATCTATTGTGGATGAGGCCCTGGCAGGGGACTTGGGGATTCCACAGTGAAACAGCTGTGTGTGGTCCCACCTTCATGGTCCTCATAGGACATGTGGGCCAGAAAGTAACCACGTAACCCCACAAACACATGTGAAATGTAAGCAGAAATGAGGGCCCTGTAAGAGAGGATGGTGATGCTGGGAAGTCAGAGAAGGCCTTCTTGGAAGAGGTGCTAAGTGGAGACCTGAACAACAAAGGTGGGGACAACACCCCTACAGCATATACAGAGGACCTCAGGTGGAAGGGAGCACGGTGCAGATAATGGACTAGAAAAGGGGGGGGTGGTGTTTGAGAGTAGTATGGGGTCAGATTACATTGGGCCATGGAAGCATGGGAGGCATTTGGTCATTATCTGAGTACTGGGGAGCCATGGGAGGGTTCTGAGCAGAGAGGGATTCAATCTTTCTTGGGTTATTAACAGACTCCCTCTGGCTACTGTCACCCCACCCCCACCCCACTGCCCCACCGTGAGAGATGCTGGTAGTTTCTCTTGGGCCAGAGCCTAAGGAACAGAGTAGAGGGAAGGGGCCAGCTTTGGAAGTAGAGTCACAGGAAACAGAAGGGAGTGGGAGAGAGAAACATCCAGGATGACACCCTCTTCTCTATGCAGCATCAGATGGTGGGGCTTCATAGAGACAAGAGCCCTACTGATCTTGACGGATGAAGTTGGGCTCTGGGTGCTGAGAATGATGTCCATTTGCCCCACTGAACTGAGGACAGCCTATGGCCCTCCCCTTGGTCACTGCTGTATCCCTGGACCCTGCAGTTCAATATAATAAATAGTTCCTTTGGCATTTATGCCCAGATACTGATGGCACCAGCCTTGTTCTTGACACTGCAGATGTAGTGATAGTCAGATAGACGAAAATCACTGCCCTTGGGTAGCTGGCATTGCAAAGGGAGAGAGAAGAAAGCAAAGAAGTACCACACTGAATATGTTAGAAGGCAGAAAGAGCTAAGAAGGAACCTGGAACAGGAAAGAGGATATGGGCTGGCAGTTGTTGCAGTTTTAAATAGACTGGCCAGGGAAGGCCCCACTAAGAAGGGGATCTGAATAAAGATCTGAGTAAAGATCTGAAGCATGGGAGGGATGGAACCGTGTGCATCCAGGAGGGAACAGCACTCCAAGCAGTGGGAAGCACAAACGCAAAAGCTTGCTTTTTACCAAGACAGGGGAGGTTTCCATTCCAGGAGGGCCCTGACCTGACTCAGATGTTCCCAGGCTCCCTCTGGCTGCGGTGGGTGTGGAGGGGTGTGGGGGGTTAGACAGGACAGATTGAGAGGACAGAAGTAGACCAGAGAAGATCCTGCTGTGGGGCTGGCCCCAGGAAATGGCAGTCAAGAGGGGGAGAAGTGAGTAGATTCTGGAGAATCTGTCTTGTTCACTGCTGTGAACACCATGTCCAGAACAGTGCCTGGCATATAGGAAGAACTCAATAAATATTTGCTGATGAATAAAGAACTGAATGACGACAGGTTAAGAAGCCCATGAGTGCTCTTGCCTCTGACTCTGCCCCTTTTCTCGCTTCCTGCTTGGGAGAGGAGCTGGGACATTATCTGGAGAGCCTGTCTGAATACCTTTCTGGTACAGTCAGAGGGGGTATGCACGCTGTCCTTGGTTTGCTCATCACACCAGCCTGTGACCTTACCCTTCCTCCTTCTACTTACCCCACAGCAACACCAGTACCTGCCTCCATCCCTGCGCCAGCCCAGGTCTCCTCCCAGGCACCCCTGCATCCAGAGGATGACATTCTATACCAGTGGCGGCAGCGGCGGAAGCTTGAACGGGCTCGGGCTCAGGCTCGAGGAGGACAGGGTGATGGAACCTGGGTACTACCCCAGACTCCTGCCCTCACCACTCCAGTGAGAGCGGGGGTGGGGGTAGGGGTGAGGGTTGGGGAATGAGGTTGGGAGCTTGAGGGGGCTGGAGGGAGGGATGCTAAGGGAAGTTGGAGGAAGGGGAAGCCAGAAGGGAACTGAAGAACCCTCTGCCCTTTTCCTCCCTCTCCCGTCCCTGCCCGCATTTGTCTACAGGCCCATTCTGCCCCTGCAGAGACTCTCGGCTCCCTGGGAACCCAGCCTCCCTGCGTCCCACATTGGGCCAGTGTGGCCCGACCTGGGCCCCTGGAGGCCTTCTATATGGAGAGACCTCCTATTCCCCCAGGGTTCTCTCCACACATCTTTTGGGGTCCCAGCCCCCATGGGTTCTTCTGGGCCCCGCAGTCTGGTCCCTGGGTATCTCTCGGGGCCATTCCTCCCGCACCGTCAACCCCTGTGGCTCTGGCTGCCACATCCCTGCCCCCCGCCTCCACCTCGGCACCCGCAGCCTCCACCCTCCCGCCCCCAACCGCCCCCCAGGACCCGCCCACTCCTGCTCCAAGCTGCCCGGCCCAGCCGGAGAGGCAGGGCCCCAAGCCTCGGAGTAGCAGAGCCCCGCGCCAGGAGTCGGCTGGGGCAGTCGTGGCAGCTGACAAGGAGCCTGGTCCCCAGCTCAGAGGCGCCCTGGGCCAAGTAGTATCAGCTCGACTCTTCCCCGATGGCCTGGAGGACACGCCCCCTCACCTTGAGAGCCCACCTCTACCCGAGGGTGAATCTCTGAAAGTCAAAGCCACACAGCCCCAAACCAAGATTGCGCCACCTCGCTCAGAGGTCACGCCCCCTCTATCTGGATCAGAATTTCCCAAGGCACAGACTCCACCAAGTCGGTCTAAAGCCGAGTCTCCGAAAGCCAAGGCCACGCTCCCCCTAGCGGTGTGGGAGCCTAGGGAAGACAAAGACACTCCCTTGGCTGAAGCTGGGTATCAGGCGCCCAAGGTCCGGCCCACTCCAGCTAAGGAGGCATTCCCTGGCGCCAGGGCCCCGCCCCCTTCCTTCAAGGCAGGGTCTCTCGAGGCGGTGGCTGCTCCCTCCTCTGCTGCTGGCCACGCCCCCTCAGAAGATCTGCTCTGCCAGGCTGCCAGACTTCTAGAGGAGGCGGAAGGTGAGCTGATGGGCGTGGCTGCGCGGATCTGGACGGCAGTCCAGCACCTTACGAGTCAACAGCCTGGCGCTCGCCCTTTTTCCCCTAGACTCTGACGGCAGCGAGTTCCAGGACGACCCGGTACTTCAGTTGCTAAGAGTTCAGAGGGCCGAGCTGAGACGCCAGAAAAGGTGACCGTCGCCGGGATATACAACACCCCGTTCCCAGAGCCATCCACCACCCCAGACTCCAATCCTGAGCACATAACCTGAGCCTCTACTATCCTGGCCTTTTTTGCAGGAAAGTGGACGCCCAACTATGCCTCTTACTGGAGCACACTGAAGACCCAGGGACTTGGTCTCCTCCAACCAGGTCGCCCCCCCAGGTCCCCAGGAAGGCGTCTGCAGAGGGAAGGAGTTTCTCTTGAGACCAGACAATATTGAATTGTACAAATTATGTTTTTCCCAATACAATATATTATTTTTTTCACGTTACTGATTGTCTCTGAGAAAGTTGTTCAGGAAAGGCTGAGGGTTATGCTAATTTAGAGAAATAGCTCCCTCCCGCCCCAATCCACCCTCTGCCCCACCCCCACTGTAGTTCCCAACCGACCGTTGGCACAAAATCTCTTCCCGTTTCCCCTCTGAGGAATCCTCTCTGAGGTCCGGAGAGGGGGAGCGGTTCCAGGCCAGATTTCAGGCAAGACTGAGACTCACCTTAGTTGACTCTCAGCTCAGAAGCGGATCCTCCTGACTCAGCTGAAACCAAAGGGCTGTGTTCGGGGCTAATGAAGCTAATGGGGTCATCAGGGTGCTGGACAATGGTCAGCCCTCAGTCGGCAGCCTGCTTGAGCCCACAGCAGCATTCGGCGTGCTCATCCCTCCCTCTTTGAAACACTTCTTCCCCTCTTCCCAGTGCCCCACCATTCTCCTCACCTCTCTGGTCACACCTTGTCATTGCCCCAGCCTGTCACTTGAGGATATCCCAGGTCCCTGGCCTTAACTGTATGTATTCATTCCCAGGTGCTCTCATCTAGCTTCACCTGTCTGGACATCACCTGTCTGGACTTTTGAAAAACCTGTTGTTTTGTCTGTAAATTCTTTGACACACTTCCCATTAAGAAGTAGAGTCAGTGTCCATTCTCCCTGAAACTAGGTAGAACTCTGGGGACTGCCTCAACAAATAGAATACAGAGGAAATGACCCTGCTTTAAGTTTCTAAACCAGATTAGAAAAGGTGATACAATTTCCACCTGGTGGCCCAGCATCCCCTCTCTTTTGTGTGCTTTGGAGCCCTGGGCTGCCATGTAAAAAGTGCAGTTGCCCTACTGAGTAGGGATTTTGGTTACACGGGTGTATGCACTTGTCAAGATTCAGTGAAAATTCTGAATTTTATTGTAGGTAGAGTTGATCTCAAAATAAAAACAAATATTGAACTCTAGTTAAAGATATGCATGCTGAAGTGTTTAGGGGATAGTATGCCAATATCTGTTATTTATTCTGAAATATATCCAAAAAATAGTGAGACTACTGGAATAGAATGAATAGAGTAATAGGTGACCGGGATATAAAATAGATACAGTAAAATGTCAGTGGTAGGATCTAAGTGGTGGGTATATGGGTGTCTACTGTGAAATTCTTCAACTTTGCTATATGTTAGAAACTTTTCGTAATAAAATATTGGGAGAATTTATGACTAGGGTTATTTTGATATCTGTATTTATTAAAAAGGGACGATATAACGGGTTTCTGTTAAAAGTAGCTTCTGAGGGCTCCTGGGTGGCTCAGGCAGTTAAGCGTTTATTTGACTTTGGCTCAGGTCATGATCCCGGAATCCTGGGATCAAGTCCCGTGTCAGGCTCCCCACTAAACAGGGAGGCTGCTTCTCCCTCTGCCTTTATCCCTGCTGATGCTCCTCTCTCAAATAAAGAAATAAATCTTTTTTAAAAAGTAGCTGTGTATATCATAGACATGGTATATATTTGTTTTCAACCTTTTTGAACAAACCATACATTGAAATGATATTTTTTAAAAAAGGAAATTGCTGTTTAGATATAAAGAGAAATAAAAGATTTTTTTTAAAGATTTTTTCTTTATTTATCTGACAGAGATGACAAGTAGGCAGAGAGGCAGGCAGAGAGAGAGGAGGAAACAGGCTCCCCGATGAGCAGAAAGCCCGATGCGGGGCTCGATCCCAGGACCCTGGGATCATGACCTGAGCCGAAGGCAGCGGCTTAACCCACTGAGCCACCCAGGTGCCCCTAAAAGATGTTTATAGTAGCAGAACTTGATCTAGTTGGGGGTGACTGGAGCCTAGAAGAATTTCTGAGGAAGTTACAACTTAAGCTGAGACAGGTAGGAATTAACTCATTGACAAAAGGCCATCCTAATTACTATTGCTGGATTATAAATCATCCCCAAAATTTAGTGGCATAAAACAATTATTTTATTGTTCATGGATTCTGTGAATCAGAAATTCAGACAGGGCACAGTTGGGGACAGCTTATTTCTACTCCATGATGTCTAGGGGTTCAGCTAGAAAGACGCAAAGGTGACTTGACAGCCAGGGACAGAATTTCTGGAGCTTCTCCACTTACAAGTCCTGCACCAGGGCTCAGATGACTCCAAGGCTGTGCTCAGATGGAACTGTAGACTCTAGTGCTTACACATGGTCTCTCCACAGGGCTTGGGCTTCCTCAAAGCATGGCTTCCTGGCCATAGGTGCACTTCTCACATGATGCCACAAAGCTCTAGAGCTAGTCGTTCCAGCAGACAAAAAGGAAGATGCATTGCTTTTTTGCAACTTAGCCTCAGATATAGCATAATGTCAATTCCACTATTCTCTGTTGGTTGAAGTTGTCAGTCTTGCTCAGATTCAAGGGGTAGAGGACACAGAGTCCAGCTTTTCATGAAATCCGTGTCAAGGAATTTGCAGTCATTTTAAAGACTGCAGGCAACGGGAACATCATGTAAGAAATCCCTGCAATGGGAGTGAAGTCTGCAAGTTCAATAAGCTGAAATAAGTAACTCTAAATTGAGCCCTCCTCAGCATTCCCTTTCCCCAATCCTGGCTTAATTTTTTCTCCTTAGAATTTATCACCTTCTGATTTGCTATATTTTTGAATATTTTGTTCATTGTTTTCTCCAACCAGCTTCTGAGCCCCATGTGAGCAGGATATATTTTCCCTTGTTTTGGTTACTGATGTAGCCACAAAGTAAGTAACTAGAGTTTTTGAAAGAGTGAATAAATCAAAGCGGTGCTCTCTGAGGTGAGGGCCCCTGTTGAGAACACGACCAGGGGAAAAGTTCTCTCGGAAAGGGCGTTGTTAATAGCCTTTTTGGGGCCTGGCTCAAGTCAGAGGCAGAACGATTGGGACTGGCTTTATGGGAGGTGTGGTCTTGTTTCTGGCATTGCGGGCTAAACCAGTTCCTAGGAAAAAGGAGTCAAAGCTGGAGGCCGGCCTGCAAGAAGCAGTAGAGCAGGAGGCAAGGGCAAATATCCAGTGGGCAGGGCAAGGCCGAGTCTCAGAGTGCCTAGGATAACGTCCCAGGCAGGGTATCTGAGTCTGTGAAAACCGTCCATGGGCAAATGCCCTCAGTATTCTGTGGGCGGTGTCAGGGTCAGGACTGACAAGCTGGAGCTACAGGATTGAGACGTTGAAAAGCTGCCTGGGGATGGAGAAAAGCTCTGAGGCCATGGAAGAACCCAACTAAGAGTGTCAAAGGGGGAAAAAAGTGTCAGAGGACTGGTCACTGAGAGTGGACTAAGGGGAGGGCTCAATGCTTAGTGTTAGAAGTGTAGGAAGCAAAGCATAAAGAACCTAGGGGTGTGTCTCAGGAGGGCAATGGGAGCCAATGAAGAGCAGTCATGGGCGCGGCGCTGTCAAACTTCGCTGGGCGGGACCGAAGGCACCGAGCCAGGGATGGGACCGAAGCCTAAGCCAATGAAAAGCCGACAGGTGGGCGGGGCGTCGCCCTAAGGCCAAGGGTGGAGCCAATGAGAAGCGGAGCCGCGTCCCCGCTGCCCCCGCCTCCGTGGGGCGCGCGCCGAAGCCACGGGCAGCCGTTAGGGGCGGGGCCTGCAGCCGCCCGCGCGCGGCTCGCGCCCTCCCCTTTGTGTCGCCATGGCGGCGGCGGCGGCGACGAGGACGACGAGCGAGGGGTCGAGCGCAGCCGGCGCCTGAAGAGGCTACGCTACCATGGTGGTGAGGGGCCCACGCGGCCGTCAGTCCGTCTGCGTGTCAGTCTGTCCGCGCGCGGCCCCGCCCCGCGCGCCCCGCCCCCGGCCCCGCCCGAGCCCGCGGCCTGCGCCGCCCCTCACCCCTCGTCGAGGTCCCTCTCGTCCCGGGTCTTGGGCCCGAGCTCTTAACCCGGCCCCGCCCCCTCAGTGTGCATCCCCTTCCACGCCCTGGAGGGAGGTGACAGTGGCCGAGGACCCAGGCTTGGGGGGATGGGCTAGTCCCAGGAAGGACCCGCACCGCCGGTTGCCCCCTCCCCGGGACCTGCCGAAGCTTCCTGGGTTCTTCGCCATCCCCCATCCCACAGCCATCCTCAGCGTCTTCTCCCAACCTCCATCCCTCCCTGGCTAGCCCCCTCCCCCTCCTACCACCAGCCCCCTTCTTGTTCTTGAGCCCCACCCCCATCCGGCTCCATCCTCAGCCTGACCCTTTTCTTCTCATTCTCACTCCGTTGTGCTCCCTTCAATCAACCCTCCCCTACCCCTCCATCGGCCTGAGCCTTGGCCTTTCCAGCATCTCCCCTGCCCTTACACCCCAATCCCACACTAGCAGTGTACCTCTGGCTAGATCCTAGGGTCCTTCTCCATCTTCTTGTCCTCACCCTCCCTCCCCACCATCTCCTCCTCCCACCATGCTGCTCCTGCTCATTCATCCATTCATTCCCTCATTCGCTCACTTAACAGACATTCCCTGATACTTCCTGGCAGAGCCCATGTTCCAGACGCAAAGAAATTCACGTCCCGTCCTGCCTTGGGGAGCTTCATGGGCTGGAGAGGGACAGAACCGAGGGTGAGACCCAAGGATGAACCTGGGGTCGCAGGGATATGAAGGAGGGAGTGGCTAGAGCCTGGCCTGGGAAATACCGATCTGGCAGCTGGTTAATTTATTCATCAGATCTTACTCAGCTCCTGCTGTGTGAGTGGGCACTGGGACCCAGAGAAGAATTAGGCTCAACCTTCCTTGTGAGGAGCATCAGTTCTGTGCCCAGCTCTGTGCTGGGTCGCTGATCCTGGGGAAGTCACAGTCCAGTGGGGGGAGATGGACTTGTCACCTGTGGTATCTCAGAGTGCTCAGGGCTGGGATGGGAGAACCTCAGGGGATAGAGGAGTCTAGAAACGCAGGCTAACACTTCCAGGACAGGGAATGAGAGAGATGAGACCTGAGGGATGAGGAGGACGGAACCTATGGAAAGCATAAGGAAGAGTGAGTGTTCCCCGCAGAGGGAACTACCTTTGCAAAGGCCTAGGAGGAAATGAGAAGATGGTGCTTTTGTTGGACTCTTAAAAGTTTGAAAGCTTCCGGAGTGGAGGCCGAAGGGGGAAGATGGGACTGGAGAGGTAAACAGACCTGAGAATTCAGACTTTTATCTTGAAGATAACAGGGAGCCGTTGAAGGTCTATGATCTGTGGAGAGACAGGCAGATATGTGTGGTATGAAAATTATACTGGCGCTTGCTATGAAGAAGCTGGCAGGAGGGGAGAGGTTGGAAGCAGGAAGATTGATAAGATGGGAGCTGTGATTGTCCAGACATCAATAAAAGGTGTGGAGAGGCACATGGGGGCATGACTATACTCCGCAGGGGCTAAAGGAGGGCTTTAAACAGGGAGAGATGGTACCAGCATGTGCTCTCTCTCCCTCACCTTCAGGCTGTGCTCTTCCAGCCCCCCACCCCAGACCACACACAAAGAAGCAGGCCCACCCTTAGTTGCTCTCACCTCTCCTTGACCTACCCTTTTGCTCCATGCTTAGGGCAGCCTATGGAGCAATTCGGGCCTCTGCGCCCAGGCTCACAGATAACAATGCTCCCGTTGTCTCTCTGCTCCCATCTCTGGAGGCCTCTGATTCTTCTTTCTGTTCTACAGGCTCGCAGCACTGACAGCCTGGATGGCCCAGGGGAGGGCTCAGTGCAGCCCTTGCCTCACACTGGGGGGCCCAGTGTGAAGGGGAAGCCTGGGAAAAGGTGAGAGATGAGGGTGAGGTTCAGCTTAGGAGGGGGGTTGAATGCAGGAGCCACCAGTGATGTGTACCTGTCCCCCAGGCTCTCGGCTCCTCGAGGTCCCTTCCCCCGGCTGGCCGACTGTGCCCATTTCCACTACGAGAATGTTGACTTTGGCCATATTCAGGTATGAGGGCTTTGCACCAGGTGGGAGGGTGAGAGCTTCCCCAGCCCTGAAGCAATATTAGCCACTTTACCCTTAAAACCTGTCTCAGGAATAGGTGCTCCTCCCACCTGAGCAGTCAGTGGCAAGAGTCACAGGGCGGAAGGGGAGCGCGGTTCATTCATTCGTTCATTTCTTTATTCATTCACCTAACCTTTTGTTAGGTGTAGGCTCTGTGCCAGGACGCTGTACTCTGAGACATTACCAGGCCCTGCCCTCAGGGAGGCCAAGGCCAGGGTTGCAGACCCATCTCTAGATAGTGCCCACCTGGAAAGATCAGGACTGGAACAAAAGTGAGGCCCCTCCCTGGGCCTTTGTTTCCCTCTGCAGCTCCTGCTATCTCCAGAGCGCGAAGGCCCCAGCTTCTCTGGAGAGAATGAGCTGGTGTTTGGGGTGCAGGTGACCTGTCAGGTGAGGCCACCCCCTTCTCATCTGGCCTGACAGATTGGTCTTTGTGGCTTCCAGCTCAGTGTAATGGGACTACTGGTCCTTTCTGTCCCTCCTGTCCCCACAGGGCCGCTCCTGGCCAGTTCTCCGAAGTTACGATGACTTCCGATCCCTGGATGCCCACCTACACCGGTGCATATTTGACAGGAGGTTCTCCTGCCTCCCAGAGCTCCCTCCACCCCCAGAGGGTGCCAGAGCTGCCCAGGTAACCTGCTGGTTGTCTCAGCCCCCTGCCCCCCAGCTATGGTGTGTCCTCCTGAGCAATGTGGGAAGCCGTCAAGAGAGGATAGTGAAATACTTAAACACTGCTATCGCCCAGGTTCCAACCAGTCGGAAGGGAGAGGCCCATGATGAAGCTGCAGCAGGGAGGCTCCTTTCAGTTTTAGGATGATGAGGTGTTCCAGGGGATTCGGTGGGAGAGTCAGCGGGGCCCCGCCCAGTGCGGGCACACAGGAGCCTGGCAGCCCATTTACTAACTGATACGGAAATAGGTCAGTGCTTACCAGTGGAGCGGCACCATGCATTCAGGCTGAATCCCAGCCCTGCCTAGAGGTGAGCTAGGGCAATAGAGAAGGGCAATAGAGAAGGGCAGCGAACTCTCTCAAGGTCCCCTCACAATAGCCCCCCGACAACCTGCCCCCAGATGCTGGTACCCCTGCTGCTGCAGTACCTGGAGACCCTGTCGGGCCTGGTGGACAGTAACCTCAACTGCGGGCCTGTGCTCACCTGGATGGAGGTGCGCCCAGGAAGGGGGGCTTGGAGCTGGGAGGGAGCGAGGACTAGTTTGCAAGTGTGTGTGGGTGCAGGAAAGAAACGAGCCAGAGTGGAGGAGGCCCTGGTATTTCAGTGTCTGTGTGGGCATGCCTGTGAGGGAGAATGAGCGTGTGTGTGTGTGTGTGTGTGTGTGTGTGTGTGCGCGCAAGCGAGCAGGCATTGGACTGTGCGCATGTAAGCATTTCAGGATCTATCAGTTAGAAATAGGTATGACTGTAACTCCTAGAACACCGGGCCCACAGTGGCTCCAACCAGGTTTTCAGAGAGGAGGTGAGCTTGTCTGCTACGGAGGATGAGGGCACCGGGGTGTCCCAGGACATGAGAAGGGCGGAGGGGCTTTGTTGGACAAGAGTTTAGGTGTTTGACCCATAGCTCTGACCAACAGAGGCTCTCAGGTGGGGGACAGGTAGTGGCCTCCTCCTGGCCTGGAGGAAACTTCTCTGCCTTTATTGTCTCCTCCTCGTGGTCTCTCCCCCCCTCAGCTGGACAACCATGGCCGGCGCCTGCTCCTCAGTGAGGAGGCCTCCCTCAACATCCCCGCAGTGGCCGCCGCGCACGTCATCAAGCGGTACACAGCCCAGGCACCAGACGAGCTGTCCTTCGAGGTGAGGCTATGGGGAAGCAGACTCCGGCTGGGCTCCCCACTTCCCTTGTCCCTTCTGACCCTCCCTCCAATGACCGTCCCTCTCCCAGGTGGGAGACATTGTCTCCGTGATCGACATGCCGCCCACTGAGGATCGGAGCTGGTGGCGGGGCAAACGAGGCTTCCAGGTGAGCCTGGCTCGGGCGGATGGGAGGGCCAGGGCACCGCGCCAGCTAGGGTGGCCCACTCACTGACCCCAAACCCTCCTCAGGTTGGTTTCTTCCCCAGTGAGTGTGTGGAACTGTTTACGGAGCGGCCTGGTCCAGGACTGAAGGGAGGTAAGTGCCAGGGACAAAATGGGGAGGCTTCCCTGCCTTCTTTGCCCATCATCCAGTCTTTCCACCCTTTGTTCACCCCACAGAAGCTGATGGTCCCCAGTGCGGTGTCCCAACGCCCCAGGGTGTCTCCTCTCTGACTTCAGGTAATGGGACAAGAGGGCAGGCCCCTGCCCACCCCACCCACCATGAGACCAGTGGTCACACTGACCCTCTGTGACTTGCCTTTACTCCCACAGCTGTGCCCCGGCCACGTGGGAAGCTAGCGGGCCTCCTCAGAACCTTCATGCGCTCCCGCCCTTCTCGGCAGCGGCTGCGGCAGCGGGGCATCCTGCGGCAGAGGGTGTTTGGCTGTGACCTTGGCGAGCACCTCAGTAATTCAGGCCAAGATGGTGAGGCCCCATGTCCACCTGCCCAGCCCGCTTCTCCCGCCCCGTTACAGCCTGCCCAGACCTGAGCCCCTGCTTCCTCCCAGTGCCCCAGGTGCTTCGCTGCTGCTCTGAGTTTATCGAGGCCCACGGGGTGGTGGATGGAATCTACCGGCTCTCAGGAGTGTCATCCAACATCCAGAGGCTACGGTGAGGGCCTTCCACCAAGCCCTTCCGCAAACACTCACTGAGCATCATCTCTCTTCCAGGCCCTGTGCCATGTGCTGGAGACACAGAGTTATGGAGGGTGTGGGGGGGTGGCGGTTAGGAGAGCTTAGAGTGGGGTCGGACTGGGGCTGGGGGCAGGGAGGGTTTTCTTGAGGAAGTGACAGCCAAGCTGAGGCACAGTGAGTACAGGGGAAAGCAGCAGGAGCTCATGTCCCTGGAGTAAATGGACCTTTCAGATACTGTTAGGATTTTGCCTTTTACTCAGAGGAAGGGGTCTGAGCTGGGGAGGGACAGCGTGAACCGTCTAAGGTGGGAGGCAGTGAGGCAGGAGTCCTGGGGCTAACAGGAGGCGCGCGAGGTAACAGTATGGAGCCTGGGGCTCTGCGAGATGAGGCAAAGAAAGGGTCACACGAGATGGCATTTACCCAAGAGCAGTGGACACAACCAGAAAGTTTTGAGCAGGGGCTGCTAGGATTTTGGCCACATTTTCCAGTGACCTCTTGAAGCCAGGAGAATGACAACTTCGTGGGAGTAGCGTCGTGATCACGTTCTGTATTCAGATGACCTCGGGTAGCCACAAGCAGGAGCACCTCCCACCTGAGCCTCAGTGTCATCCTCTGTAAAATGGGGCACGCTCGGTGGGGCACACAGAGTTGTTAGGGAGTTCTGTAAGGTACTACCTCTGAAGAGCCCAGCACAGGAAGAGAGTTGCTTCTGTCTGTGGACCCTTTGGGAGGTGGGGGAAGAACATGGCCAGGTGGGTCAGCTCTGACCTGAGTCTTTCTTCTCCTTGACCTGGTGGCCTCAGGCATGAGTTCGACAGTGAGAGGATCCCTGAACTGTCTGGCCCTGCCTTCCTGCAGGACATCCACAGCGTGTCCTCCCTCTGCAAGCTCTACTTCCGGGAGTTGCCGAATCCCTTGCTCACATACCAGCTCTACGGGAAGTTCAGCGTGAGTAAGGGAGCTGGCAAGGTTGGAGGGTGCTGGGATGCCCCGGCCCAGCCCCCGTCACGCCTGTGCTTCCTCTCAGGAAGCCATGTCCGTGCCCGGGGAGGAGGAGCGCCTGGTGCGTGTCCACGATGTCATCCAGCAGCTGCCCCCGCCTCACTACAGGTAAGCCAGAAGGGGCAGGGAAGGCCTGTGGGGGGGTCCCATGGGAGCTGAGGCTCAGGTGTCGTCCTCCACTGCCACCCCCAGGACCCTGGAGTACCTGCTGAGGCACCTGGCCCGCATGGCAAGACACAGTGCCAACACCAGCATGCATGCCCGCAACCTGGCCATCGTCTGGGCGCCCAACCTGCTACGGTGAGCTGGCAGCCCACCAGCCTGACCCCCTCAGCTTCCTTCCACAAGCTGGGCCTCAAGTCGGCCCCACACTTCCCACCCAGAACCCACCCAGCTTCTGTTCTCTCTTTCACTTCATTCCACACATACTTCCTAAGGACCCCCTGGGTGCGGGCTCTTGTTCTCAGCCAAGGGACCCAGGACCCAACAGTGAGCAAGAACCTGTGCTCCTAGGCTCACATTTTCATGGCGGAGACGGACAATGAGCTAGCAACAAGAAAACTAGAGAGTGTGGTGTGATGGTGACGAGTTCCAAGGAGAAAGATGACAAAGCAGGGAAAGGAGATGCATGTGGCCATGGAATTTTGAAAATTTTAGAGGGGCAGGCGAGGCTTTCATAAGAAGTGAGCCCCAGAGGATTTGATGGTGACCGAGACAGAGGAGCTCTCTGCTCTGCGTGAATTAAGTGGTCCGTGAGATGGTGGATATAAGAACTATTAGGACAAAGAAAAAAAAAAAGAGAGAGAAGGAAGCTTTAACAATTTTAAATAAGGTGGGTGAGGAAGACTCCATTGAGAAGGTAACATTTGGGTCAAGACCTGCCGGAGGCGAGGGTGGGAACCCATGTGGACTTGTGGGGAGGAGCAGACCAGGCTAAGGGAACACAAGTGCCAATGTCTGGAGGCTGGAAAGGCACTTCTGTGCTGGAGGGCCAGCAGGGAGCCCAGGGTGGCAGGAGGGAGCAAGGGAGTGAGTGAGTAGTTGAGGGGGAGGAGATGACAACGTCAGAGTGATGACGGGACCAGCCAGAGCAGTAACTTCTGGGTTCCAGGTCATGGTAAGGACTTTGCTTCTGCCAGGAGAGGTGCAGCAGGGGAGGCTCTGAGCCTGCAGGGCCCTGATGGGGTCACAGGCTCCCTCTGGTTGTGGCCTGGAGCAGACTGCAGGGGGCAGGATAACCTGGGAACCCAGGGAGGAGCCGCTGTGATGTCTGGGAGTGGGAGGATAGAGGCTGGGCCACCGTGGGGAAAGTGGGGGAGAAGAGTTTAGAATCTGGAGAGATTTTTGTGGATGGAGCAGACAGGGATTGCTGAGAGGCTGGATGTAGGTGTGAGGGGAAAGAGAGGGGTCAGGAGCATCACCCGGATGTGTCTGGCCTGAGCACTGAGATGGGGAAGGCAGGGAGGGAGGGGGTTGAGGAAAGGTTGAGAACCCAATTCTGGATGTGATCACTTTGATGAGGTCAGAGGTTTTGGATGACTGTCATTTCTTCTGTTGACTTCCCATCGTGCCTAGCTGGAACCTGCCAGCTGGGCTCAAAGCACCTGGCACCCCTCCCCCTTGTCCCATCCAGGTCCATGGAACTGGAGTCTGTGGGGCTGGGTGGGGCAGCAGCCTTCCGGGAGGTCCGGGTGCAGTCTGTGGTGGTGGAATTCCTGCTCACCCATGTGGATGTGTTGTTTAGTGACACCTTCACCTCTGCTGGCCTCGACCCTGCAGGTATGCTCATCCCACCCCCTGATGTCCTGGCTACTGCCCCCTCATTGTTAGGGCTGCAGTGGGAGGGCAGGTGGGCTCCCAGCCCTATCCCTACCCCACTGAAGCTGGACCTCCCTCCTGGCTCCTTGAGGACCCCGCCCCGGCCTCTCCCTCCCCTCCCCCCACCTTCTCATTTCAGCTCCTACGCTCAGGATCCCCACTTCTTGGCCCGGACATCGTTCTTCCTTCACCCCTTGTAGCTCCCGGGGGCTCTTGGGGCCTTGGGGCCACCAGGGAGGAGGTGGGAGGTCCCCAGACTTGACCCCGCCCTGGCCCCACCCAGACTCCCCGCCCTACCCCGGACCCCAGCCCAATCAGGATTCAGCACGTCGGAGGGCCCTCTGGCCCGAGGTAACTGAAGCCAGAGCCGCTGCCCTCGCTGGCTGCCGGGAGCTGCCTCCTCATCAGCTCGTCCTGCCTCACTCCTCCTCCTCACCTGCCTGCTGCCCACCCATTCCCGCCTGATCCGCCCTGGCCCCCTGCCTTGCCAGCCCGGGTGGGCACGCTGCGGGGCCGGGGCTTGGGCTGTGGCGCTTGGCTTTGCCTGTGGCCTTGAGAGGCCCCCAGAGCTGACAGCTGCCCCCTTTCCCAACTCCTTAGGCCGCTGCCTCCTCCCCAGGCCCAAGTCCCTTGCGGGCAGCGGCCCTTCCACTCGCCTGCTGACGCTGGAGGAAGCCCAAGCTCGGACCCAGGGCCGGCTGGGGACTCCCACCGAGCCCACCACTCCCAAGGCCCCAGCTTCACCTGTGGAAAGGTGAGTGGAATGCTGGGGGAGCACAGGGCCAGCCTGGAGGCCCCAGATCCTCTGACTCTCTCCTTTGTCTCCCGCAAACCCCAGGAGGAAAGGGGAGAGAGGCGAGAAACAGCGAAAGCCAGGGGGAAGCAGTTGGAAGACCTTCTTTGCACTGGGCCGGGGCCCCAGCATCCCCCGAAAGAAGCCTTTACCGTGGCTGGGGGGCACCCGTGCACCCCCGCAGCCTTCAGGTCAGAGGCTGCAGTGGGTGGGGAGTTGGGGTGGAGGGGAGGCACTCTGGAGTGCCCCATGCCCATCCTGCCTCTTTTCGCAGGTGGCCGACCTGACACAGTCACGCTAAGATCTGCCAAAAGCGAGGAGTCTCTGTCATCGCAGGCCAGCGGGGCTGGTGAGCGCCAGGTGGCCCAGGCCCGGCCTGGTGGAGGAGCTGGGAGGGCTGGCGGCCCTGGGGTGGCCTCTAAATGTACTTCAAATTTGTGGGTTTGGGGTTCCTTTTTGATGTTTTTTAGTTCCTAATCTGGACATGAGTTTCAGTGTGTTAAAAAAAGTGTCACCCTTGGTTCATGATGCTCTGTGATCACTGGTCCAGGCAGGGCCCTTGCAGGTTTTTATTTATTCCTTTGGGAAAAAATCTAAGTAATGAAACGACCACCTGTGAGCCCACTGGCCAGAAGTGAAAGAGCCCCACTCCCTTGGTTGCAAGCTCCTTCCCACCAGAGGCAGCCCTGGATTCCATGGGCAGCATCTCCTTGCTCTAAGATTTTATCCCCTGCAGGCCTCCGTGTAACATATGGCACAGTCCTAGCTGTTTTGTAAATGTTGAAGGTTTCCGAAGAAAGGGTGCTGGATGCGGAACTTGACTTCCTGCTCACTGCCAACCACGTAGCTGAGTGTTGCTCAGCCTTGTGCCTCTTAGCTGCTCTCTGGCATTCATGTGCGGCTCTCCCATCCCAAGTCACTTGTCTATTCTCCTCCCGAGGGCTTGGGGGCTTTGGGGAGCACTCCTTACACACCACACTCTGGAGAGTGTTCCAGGCACCCAGGAACGAGGGGAGGGGCACGCTGTGGGCCTTGCTCATGTTCAACTTTACAGGACAAGGCCCAATTGCCCCCTGCCCGCCCCCCCCCCCAAAAAAAAACCAGTCACGTCTGTACTCCTGATAGTGATAGTGAGAGCTCGGGAGGTCCCGCTGGTCTCCCGCTCACAAGCCTTGTGGTTGTCAGATGTCAGACTGGCCTTTGGGGGTAGAACGATTCTTATCATGGCCTTGCCATCTCTTTCCTTTCTCATTTTGCCTGTGAATAGTGCGTGGATTTGCAGCCACTGGGACCCTACCCAGGGGAATGCCTCTTCGTGTAACTTCCCCAGCCTAGCCCACTGGGTGATGTACCCTATCCTTACTGCCATATGCCTATGAAGTTCTGACCCCTGACACCTAATTGCCCCCCTTCCAGGCCTCCAGAGGCTGCACAGGCTCCGGCGACCCCACTCCAGCAGTGACGCTTTCCCTGTGGGCCCGGCACCTGCTGGCTCCTGCGAGAGCCTGTCCTCCTCCTCCTCCTCCTCCGAATCCTCCTCCTCTTCAGAGTCCTCGTCCTCCGGATCCTCAGCAGCTGGGCTGGCGGCACTCTCTGGTTCACCCTCACACCGAACCTCAGCCTGGCTAGATGATGGTGACGAGCTGGACTTTAGCCCACCCCGCTGCCTGGAGGGGCTCCGGGGGCTCGACTTCGATCCCCTTACCTTTCGCTGCAGCAGCCCCACGCCAGGGGACCCGGCACCTCCCGCCAGCCCGGCACCCCCAGCCCCTGCCTCCGCCTTCCCACCTAAGGTGACACCCCAGGCCCTCTCACCCCTTGGGGCCGCCAGCCCTGCCTCGCCCACCGCTCTGGACATCTCAGAACCCCTGGCCGTATCTGTGCCACCTGCTGTCCTGGAGCTGCTGGGGGCCGGGGGAACGCCTGCCTCAGTCACCCCAACGCCGGCCCTCAGCCCCAACCCCGGCCTGCGGCCCCATCTCATCCCCTTGCTGCTGCGCGGAGCCGAGGCCCAGCTGAGTGACACTTGCCAACAGGAGATCTGCAGCAAGCTGGCCCTGCCTGTTCCCCGGGGAGCCCCAGGCCAGCATGGTGAGTCCTGCTCTGCCCACCCCATGCCCTTAGGAACCCTGAAGGTGCATCCAAGCCTGGCTGACTTCTCTTCCCATTCCTCTCTGTGTAGGTCCTGGTATGGATTCACCGCTGCTGCCCCCACCCCTGTCCCTCTTGCGCCCTGGGGGGGCCCCACCCCCACCCCCCAAGAACCCAGCACGCCTCATGGCCCTGGCCCTGGCTGAGCGGGCTCAGCAGGTGGCCCAGAGACAGAGCCAACAGGAGCATGGGAGCACCCCTTCTGCTCCCCACTCCCCTTTCCACCGCTCACTATCGCTGGAGGTGGGCAGTGAGCCCCCAGGGACCTCAGGGGTTGGGCCAGCCCCCAACTCCCTAGCCCATTCAGGTGCCTGGGTTCCTGGACCCCCACCCTCCCTACCAAGGCAACAAAGTGATGGGAGCCTGGTGAGGAACCAGCGGCCCCCCGGGACCTCAAGGAGGGCACTCAGAGGCCCTGCCCAGGTCAGTGCTCAGCTCAGGAGAGGTGGAGGGTGCAGGGGGTATGGGGATGAGCCACAGATGGCAGCTTGGTTCCTGTATTCTGTCCCCCCACAGGTTCCTACTCCTGGCTTCTTCTCTTCAGCCCCTCGGGAGTGCCTGCCGCCCTTCCTTGGGGTCCCCAAACCAGGCTTGTACCCCCTAGGTTCCCCATCCTTCCAGCCCAGCTCCCCAGCCCCGGTCTGGAGGAGCCCCTTAGGTCCCCCTGCACCACTTGACAGGGGAGAGAACCTATACTATGAAATCGAGACGGGTGAGGGAACCCCCTACTCTGGCCCCACTAGGTCCTGGAGTCCCTTTCGCTCTATGCCCCCAGATAGGCTCAATGCCTCATATGGCCTGCTTGGCCAATCGCCACCACTCCACAGGTCCCCTGACTTCCTGCTCAGCTACCCACCACCCCCTTCGTGCTTTCCCCATGACCACCTTGGCTACTCAGCCCCCCAGCATCCCACCAGGCGCCCTACCCGGCCTGAGCCTCTGTATGTTAATCTAGCTCTGGGGCCCAGGGGTCCCTCACCCGCCTCTTCCAGCTCCTCCTCCCCTCCTGCACACCCCCGGAGCCGTTCAGATCCTGGCCCCCCGGCCCCCCGCTTACCCCAGAAACAGAGGGCCCCCTGGGGCCCCCACACCCCTCACAGGGTACCTGCGCCATGGGGCCCTCCAGAGCCTCTCCTGCTGTACAGGGCAGCCCCACCAGCCTATGGGACGGGGGGCGAGCACCACCGAGGGTCCTTGTATAGGAATGGGGGGCAAGGAAGGGAGGGGGCTGGTCCCCCACCCCCCTACCCCACTCCCAGCTGGTCCCTCCATTCTGAGGGTCAGACCCGAAGCTATTGCTGAGCCGCAGCTGGGAGAGACCTTCCTCCCCTCCCTTCCCCCACACTGATATTGACCCAATCCAATCCCTTGTTTTGTATTTTCTTGAGCTCCTGACCCCTACCCCAGGTTTCTAACTTTGTAACATGTTTCTGATGTGGGTCCCTAACCTGTTATAGCTTCCCTACTCCGGGCTGAAGGGCACACCCATCCCCCCACCAACTTCCCCTCCTGGGGGCTCCCGCACAAATCTGAGGGCTAGGCCAACACCCTGTCTTCCCTCTCCCAGGAGCCCCCAGCTTGTCCTGACCTGTGCACAGGGGGTTGGGGAACAGCTCCTGCCCATCTCCCCCCACACTTCCCACTAAACCATCTGACAAAATTAATGAATAAAAATGGTGAAAACACGGCCAGTAGTGTCATGCTGGGGCCAGACTCAGGGAACAAAGAGGCAGAGACAGATGGATTGCTTTATCACGTTATCATTTCAGCAAGTGCTGCATGGGAAGTCCGTCCTGGGAGGCTCTAAGGGGCGGTGTCTGCAGAAAGGCAGTCACAGGCACTCTAAGAATCGATTTCAGGAGCAGGGTCAAAGCTGGGCTTGTCTCCGAGTGGGCATCCACCCCGCAGCTCCGCTATGATCTCCTCCAGCAGGTCCATCCTGGGGAGTAGTGGGATGGGGGTGGAGCCAGGGTCACCACAGGGATGAGGAAGGGGCCCCAGGTGGCCCCCAGCAGGGCCCATTTCTCACTTCTGCAGGCTGGAGAAGAGACATCCTCTGATCAGCTCCGTACTGGGCTCCTGCAGAGGAAAAAGGCTGGAGCTGCCACCCAGTAGCCCTGGAGCTCGGGATGGGCCTGGAAGGGGGAGGAGGGCGAGGGGATAGGCTCCGGTTCCTCTGTCTCACCCACCCTCAGGGCCTTCCCCTGCCCAGCAGCCTCCAAGAGGGTGGGAGGCCTCTCTGTGGGTCAGCAGACAGGGGGTGGGCTTTAAGGCGGGAAGGTCCAGCAGGGCTGGCATCTTGGCTGAGTTCCTCTCAAACTGCTCCACAGAACCCTGGTCCCCAGCAGGGAGGCTGTCCTGCAGGCTAGGAGTGTAGGGCAGGGCCCTGGGGGAAGTCAGGTTGGTCAGGGGGCACAGGTCAGTGAGAGGACAGTTGAGGGGTCCCTGGTCAAAGGCGAGGCAGCTGAGGAAATGGGCTGGTGACAATTGGGGTGAGGGCTCATGGTTTAACAAACTGAGTGGTTGCACAGGGCCCTGGGGGGATCCATACTGTCGAGCTGGGCTCCAGGCAGTGGTGCAGGCTGACCCGGGCTGCAGGGCTGGAGTCTGGGTAGAGGCTGGAGCCGGGACTCGGGCTGCTGCCTAGAGTCAAGCTGCTGTCTGAGTCCCAGGCTGAGGCCCTCTGGACTCTGTTGCGGCCTGTGACCTCAGGAGTCTTCAGGGCCTGTGGAGACAATAGCAGGAGCTGTCATGGGTTTCCCAGTGTCCCATAACTCCCCTGGTCCTCCACATCCCTGCCCTGGCTCCTACCTGGCATGGGGAGAGGCCTAGGGACATCACAGGGGGTACAGGCCTGGGTGGAATCTTGGTTCGGGGAGCCACCTCACAGTACAGTGTGTCTGCGGGGACAGACCAGTTGGTTGGAATGGGGGGAGCAGAGCTGAGCTCAGCACCAGCCACCACCCACTCCATGTCCTCTAACCTGGTAGGAAATCCTGAGATGCAGGGCACCGTGTGGTCCAGTGCATCCGGGAGCTCACCTCAGGAGCCGAGTCCTGGGGAAAGGCAGCTGAGTGTGTGATGTGGGTCCGGCCTACGGTTCCACAGTCACTTCCCGGCCGGCCAGCATATCCCGTACCTGGGCCATGGCCTCCTGCAGCAGGTAGCGAGTGTTCTGCAGGCTGCCCCAGCGGTCGGCTGGCCCCAGGCCCAGCCCAGCCTGAACCAGGGCCTGGTAGGGGGCCGGCACCAGGGGATCCAGGGCCGGGCTCTCACCTGCCTCCAATTTAGCCTTCACCTCAGGCCCCTTCCTCCCAGCCCAGGGCAGCTGTCCTGTGAGGAAGCATGATTGGGGGACCCGACCCAGAGGACGACCTCAGCAGGGCTGGGGTGTAGGATCAATCACTGACCGGTGAACACCTCCTGGGCCAGGATGCAGAAGCTGTAGAGATCTGAGGTGGCAGCAGGCGTGTCACCGCAGATGAGCTCAAGTGGCAGCCATGGGTACAGTTCAGGAGGCGGGGGCAGCCCTGGACCTGAGCCTCCCTGGGAGTAGCCCTGCTGTGGCCTGTGGAGGCCGAGGGGCCTGGTGAGCCAGTGGCCACGGGACAGGGATATGAGGCAGGCGGGGGAAGTGGGCGCTCACCTGGGCTGCAGCCAGTGTTGGTGCAGGGGCCGCCCGTGCTCCAGGCTGCTCACTTTGGCCAGGCCTGGCCGGACCAGCTGCACGGCGTGAGAGCTAAGGCCACCGTGGGCGTGCCAGCGGGCCTGCAGGAACAGCAGCGCCTCCAGCACCTGCAGCAGCAGGTGGCCAGGCAGCAGCCCCGGCACAGCACGGGGTCCTCCTGGACTCGGCCCACGTGGGTGCAGCACCACGTGCAGGGAGCCCAGCCACACCGGTTCGAAGAGGAGGCACAACCCCGACAGGTCGGCCGAGGGGCTCAGTGCCATCAGCAGCAACAGGTTAGGGTGGTGCAGGGTGCTGGGCAGGAGGAGAGCAGGCCACTCACAAGGAGGCCCTGACCTGCGTGGTGGGGGCTGCTCCTCGGCACATCAGCACATGCCAGGGGTTGACCATCTGATCTACATCAGCCACCGGACAGAGGAGAAACTGAGACCTGGCTTGCAGGGCCAGCACCCAGTTCATACCCCATCTGGGGTACCTCTGCCTACACCCAGTCACTTCTCTGTGACCTAGAATACACAGCACACAGCCCTGGGACCCACTTTAAAGGAGGAAGGTGGGGGGTGGTCACTCCAGTAGGAGGGCTCCATACCAGGTGCGGGCCCAGAAGTGAAGAACTGTAACTGTGGCTCACTGCCACACTCCTGGCCTCCTGTTTATGAGACACCTTGAGTCCGGAGGGCAGACTGGAGATGGGTCTGGGGGACTGGGCCATCCTCAGAGCAAGGCTGGGGGTGGTATACCTGCAGTGCTGAAGGTCAGCCAACAGCACATCCGGCTGAGCTTCAGGTGCCTTCAGCTTCCGAGCTGTCACGGAGTGGCCCCTCCACAGGAGGCTAGACAATGCCGGAGGGGGAAAGAGCACAGATCTGAAATGGGGGTCTTCCCACGAGGGAAGGAGCAGAGCTAGACACCTCCCAGACTCTGCTGACAGCCAGGCAGGGGGTGTGGGAGGGGCTCTCACTTGGCCATGAGGGTGTGGGAGCTGCTCTCGTAGGTGCGGTCGGGCTCGCCTTGGGCTGGCAGCAGCTCCTTGGGGTCCGCAAGGGGTATGCCTGTCACCAGCCCCAGTGGCCTCAGGCAGCTCAGCTGGGGATGGGGAGTGGGATTATGATGCACAAAGCAGACAGGGATGTTCCCTGCTCCCCCAACCTCTCCTGCTTACCTGGCCAAACCCCAAGGCTGAAATTCGGGGGGGTCTTCTGATGCGCTCTCGTCTCGGTGCCCTGGGGCAAAGGAAAGTCCAGGAGTAAGTATAGGGCAGCTAGGGGCAGTGGGTGAATGGGCTTTAGGATATGGGTAGTTACCTGTCTGCACACTCCCGCCACGGCAAGGACAGGGAGCCACACAGGCTGTGTCTACAGCCGGCCTGCAACTGGCCCAGGGATGCACTGACCACCAACTCACCGTCATGCACTAGTGCCGACATGTGGGCTCGGCACAGCTCTAAGAGCTCCAGCACCTGGACGGGGAACATGTGCAGTGAAGCAGATGGGGGTACCAGCTCTATACGCCCCCCACTCCACCTGGGCCACTGCTCACCTCCCAGCTCTGCTTGGCACCACCCTGCTCAGCCCAGTCCCAAGGTGTGCGACCCTGCTGGTCATGCAGACGCAGGTCACCCCCTGCCTGCAGCAGATGCAGCATCACCAGGCTGCGGCCCGAGAAGGCGCCTGCGTGCACAGGTGTGCTGCCATCAAGGCAGCGGCTGCAGTGGAACAACAAGGACAGAAATGCATTAGGAAAGAGGCAGGAAAGAGACAAGAGGTGGCAGGATGGGAGCACTGAGGGATGAGAGGAGTTGCGGTGAACATGGGAGGTGGACATCAGGACAGGAGGGTCACTTGGGGACAGGGTGAGGTCTTTACTGTGAGCATGGCAGGTAGCAGGAGAATGGGAGTAGTCCCTGCTGGACAAGAGGGGGTTAATCCAGAGAACAAGGGGGAGATTACTGGGGCCAGAAGGGTCATCAGGATGGAAGGATGTCATAAGGGAGTGGGTGTCTGGGGAGGAAAGCCTGGCTCTCAGGCTCTCTGGGGCTCAGACCCCGGGGAGCGGTGGGGGCACCGCCATCGGTCCACTCACTGGTTGGGGTTGGCGCCAAAGGTCAGCAAGAGCTGCACAGCAGAGCTGTGGCCCAGCAGCGCCGAGAGGAAGAGCCCCGTCTGCCCAGCGGAGTTCTCACCATCCACCTGGACAACTGAGGGGCAACAAGGCTTGGGACTGTCCCTGCCCTTTACTCCAGAGGCAGAGGTCCTGGGGGCCGCTATGCAACACCTCTGCCAATTCCCAGCCCCTGCAGTCCCTCCTTGACTGGGTGAGCCTTGACTCCAGGTTCTCTCTGTATACCCTGGAAGCCCCACCCTCCAATTACAGGGGACTCTACTCAGGATCTGTCTCAACAAGGTGCTCACCGTTAATGAGCCCACAGAGTTGCAACAGGGGATGAAAACCACCTGCTATGCTGACACCCATCTGCCACCCCAGAAGTGTCAAAAATCACACAAAGTTCCCCAGGGGCGAGGGGGACGTGGACTTCTCAGAACCTCAGCTGACAAGAGCCTCGTGCACCGTCCAGGGAAGGCAGCCTCCACCCAGCTCTACTGCAGTGTATGTACACGGGTCCCATGTGGCCAGCATCCAATTCTTCAAGAACAGCAAACTCTTGGGATGCCTGGGTGGCTCAGTCATTAGGCGTCTGCCTTCAGCTCAGGTCATGATCCCAGGCTTCTGGGATTAAGCCCCACCTCAGGCTCCTTGCTCAGTGGGAAGCCTGCTTCTCCCTCTCCCACTCCCCCTGCTTGTGTTCCCTCTCTTGCTCTGTCTCTATCAGATAAATAAATAAATAAATAAAATCTTAAAAAAAAAAAAAAGAAAAAGAAAAGCAAACTCTTGGATTTTCTTAGGAAATCTCTCAAGTTTATTTTTGAGTTCTGCTTCTAAGAGCTGGATCCAAGAAACAACCTCCTCTGCACTGCACTTATGCCAACCCCCTCCCCCCACCATCCTGCTCAGAGCCTCCTTCTCACCCCTCCTCTCCACACCCATTATCCTGAACTCTTCTTCCTTGAGGCCCTTGACCCTCTCCCTACTGAGGGCAAATGCATACTCCCTATGTCCTAGGCAGATATGGCTAAAATCAATCAAGCACTTGGCTTAAGCCAGCTTATTTACTGTCACAAAATTCCTCTAAAGGTGGTCCTTTAAGAACATCTGAATGTCACATTTACTGCCTTCTATTTTAGCCAGTAGCCCACTGTCTTTCGCAAAGGCATTCTAACTGATTTTCTGCATGTGTATTGCCTATAGAAGGGTCTTCTTAAAACACAAATCACTGCATGATATAGATAATCATTACAACCGTAATCATTTCATGTATAATCTTATACAAGTTGTTCCAAAAAAGAGAGCGAGAGAGAGGGAGAGCAAGGCTCTTTTTATGAAGCTAGAATGACCTTAATTCCAAAACCACATAAGTTTTCAGAACCAAAAATAAAATTGTATTTCAATTCCACTTATGATCATATATGCTAACCCCCTGAATAAAGTAAAAGGGATTATCCAATTGATTTATTCCCAAAAATCAAGGATGATTCAACATAAGAAAATCATAGAAAACACATTCATGAATTAACAAAAAATCACACTTGACTCAGTAGATACAGAAAAAGCAACTGATAAAATTCAAAATTTCCATAAGAGACTCTTAATGACAGAGAACAAACTGAGCGTTGATGGAGGGAAGTTGGGGAGGGGGGGAGATGAGCTAAATAGGTGATGGTTATTAAGGAGTACACTTGTTATGATGAGCAGTGGGTGATATATGTAAATGATGAGTCACTAAATTAAATAAAAATAAAATTCAATACTTACTTATGACTGAGGGGTGGCAAATACCTCAAAAAACTAAGAATAAATGGGAACATCCTCACTTTATAAAAATTATATACCAAAACCCCAGAGCACCCACAATACTTAATGCAGAAATACAGATTAATTCTCTTTAATATAAAAAACAAGGAAAGAGATATCTATTGACAATAAAGTTTGGGGGTTCTGGCCAACAACTTACAAGGGGTTAAAAAAAAAAAAAAAGAATTAGAGTTTAAAGGGCTGAGACCAAACTGTCAACCATCTGTGGGTAACAAAAACTGTAAAAGAGTAAAAAATTTCAACTATTAAGTTCAGAAAGTGGCCAGAAACACAATCGATTTACAAAAATCAATTGTAAATTAGATGTTCATTTCCTCCCTACAACTCCAATGGCTTCTCATCACACATAGAACAAAATATAACAGAATTCACCACTACTTCAGAGGCCCTTTCCTGTCTGTGGCTGGTGCCTCTTAGCTTCCACCCTCTCCCTGAGTCCCCCTCCCTCCGCTGCTACTTAACAATTTGTTTTGACTTCAAGGCCTTTGCAGTGGCTATTTCACCCTGGGGTGGGGGGTGGGGGGTTGCATGACTGGCTCTCATAAAACCACCCTTTTTGGTGTATCTACTTCATCCTCACCACTTTCTTAAATTCTCATGATAGATTTCATTCACAATGACCCAGAAGGTTGTCCCTAAATCCCCATCATGGACATCAGAGGCTGGCGCGCAGTAGGTGCCTGGTACACAGCTGGTGACTGGCCCACTGAAGGCCCGCCTTCCACACAGCCTCTTGAGCTGCACCCCACAGGTAGCTGCAGGAGATAAAAGAACCCTCACCTCTCCGCAGGAGCCGAGTGAGGCCCCATCCTGGGCCCCCAGCCAGGGCCAGGCGATGCAGTCGTCCCAGCTGGGCTTCTGGATCCCTAACAGAGCCCAGCTCCATGGGGAAGCGAGAGCGCAGGGAGGGCATCTGTGGGCTCCGGCCTCCTCACTCAGCTCCTGGACAGGGATCACCTAGGGGTTTCTTATGAGGGAGGCGGAAGTAAACATAGTACCTCTTGGGGGCAATAAATACAGAGCCGGCTGGGAGTCCTAGAAGGCCGCGTGAGAAAGAGAGGAGACTCAGGAGGAGTCTGCTCTGCTGTTAGGTGTTTGAATGGGGAAAGTGGTCGGACAGGGAGAGCTAACGACCAGACCGGCAGGTCTGGGGTCTAAGGGAGTCTGGGGGCTGGGCATTCTCTCTGGGAGAGGGGGTGTAAGGGCTCCAGGGACAGGACCTGAGCTCTGGAAAGGACACTAGTGGTTTAGGAAAAGGGTCTGGTGAAGAGGGGCCTGAGGGCTTGGCCTGAGAAGGGGTAGGGTCTCCAAGCTACACGAGGGGGTGGAAGGAAGGGCGGTCAGGGCAAGGGCTAAGGCGCTGAGGCAGGCTCTGCGGGCTGGGAGAGGGTCTGACGGTTGCGGACACGGACTGAGGTTGTGGGAAGCCTCTGGGTGCTGGGGTGGGGTCTGTGGGCTATGGGAGGGGACCTGAGGGCTATGTCTGTGGGCTGGGAGCCGGAGTCTGAAAACGGGTAGGTTCTGCGGGCCACCAGGCGTGGGAAGGAGGGAGGAATACGAGGGAAGGCCGAGGTCTGGCAGTGGGGTCTAGTCTGAGGGCCCAGTAAGCTCTAGGAAGATTCTGGAGTCTAGGCTCCAGCCCACAGCTCTTTGTACCTACCGTTGCGCTCCAGCAGTGCTTACCACGTGACCCAGGCACGGTGGAGCGGGAACCTGGGGCGCATGCGCTTCGGTGGCTTGCGCTTGCGCAGCATCCCCCTCCTCTGAGAGACACCCCCACAGCCCTGACGTGATGCGAAAGAAAAGAAAGCGATATCCACCCCAGAGCTGTCGGCTGTGCGGTACATGTTACCCGCTTTTTCCGCCTGCCCCAAGACTTGTTTGAGGTGGTGGGCCCTTCCTGATCCCTGTTTGGCTGTCTTCTTTCCACGCTTCTTACCACCACCACGGGCCCCACGTGTCCTGGACACCGCTCCCTCGAAATCCTCTGATACCATACCGTCCACTGGGTCCCACACTTGTATCTCCCCAAAACTGCATTTCCTCCCCGCACCATCTCAGAGCCCCCCCTCTTCAAGCGAGGGCCTCGCCCTTCAGTGTCTCCCTCCCATCCAGCCTCTCAGCCGGATGGCCCATCTACTCAGCTTCCAGACTGTCCTTCTCACCAGCCCCCTCCTCCGTTTCTATAGTCCTACCATGCTCCAGCGGCCTGTGGCGATTCCTTACTCTAGCTTCCCTTGGGCTCCCAGCCCATCTCCCTGCTCTGGTACACTCACTATGAGGTAGCCAGGGGACTTTTACAAAAGCCAATCCTGACTTTGTCCCTCCCTTGCTTGAAACCCTCCTGACTCCCCAGGGCCCTTGGGACAAAGTCCAGCCCATGAAGCCTGGCAACAAAGATGGCATCATCTGGCCTGCCTACCCTTCCATCCCTGTCTTCCCACTCCCCAGTCTGTTTCACACTCTTCTGTCTATGCACTCACTTGCCTTTCTTTGAATGCTCTTCTCAGTATTCCCTTGGTTATCCTTATAAATTCTCTGGGAAGCCCTCTTGATCACCAGGAGTCTCCCCTGATTCCCCAGGCTGTCACTGAAGATAGGTCTCTCTACCCCTACTGGACCAAGGCCTGTGAGTCAGGGCTTGCAGCTGTCTTTGTCACTGCTGTGTTCCCAGCATTGTTCACCTCAGAGCATAGCTCAGGAGGAGCCTCAGTAAATGCTTATTAAATTAAAAAGTGGTTTTCCTCTTCCCTCTGTCCCTCCCAGCCTCTGGGCTTCAGTGTCTCAGTGTCTGCTTATCATCTGGGCATCCACTGGAGTTAAGAAAGTTCCCCCTTAAGTCATTGATTGGCTGAGTAGAGCTGATCCCAGGCCCAGTGCAGGATAGGCCGCCTCAGGGTTGGAGGGAGACATGTTAGTTTTTTATCAATGTCCTTGCTATGCTCTGTGATCAGCTACTGGTCTCTCTTGAGCTGCCGAGCTGCTAGCTTGGACTGACTGAGGTCGAGAATAGCTCTTTCCCAAGAAGGCAGCTTCAGTGCAGGGCAATAGCTCAGGATCTTTCTTTCTTTTTTTTTTTTTCTTTTTTTAAGATTTATTTACTTATTTGACAGAGATCACAAGTAGGCAGAGAGGCAGGCAGAGGGGGGGTGGGGGAAGCAGACTTCCCGCTGAGCAAAGAGCCCTATGCGGGGCTCAATTCCAGGACCCTGGGACCATGACCTGAGCCGAAGACAGAGCCACCCAGGCATCCCTAGCTCAGGATCTTTATTAACCACATGACTCCTGGGGATGCTAATGGGGTACCCTCAGGCCCCGACCCAGCACTCTCCTCCGAAGTTCTTGGCTGAGCAGCTTCTGTTCCCTGCGGGCACCCTGCAGCACGCTCCGGTTCTCCTGGGCCCTCCGGATCAGATAGGGGATCACCTCCTCCAGGGAACCATAAGGGATGGACTTATACACCGCATAGCCGGCCTGCCCTGCAGGGAGATTGTTAGCAGGGTATGAACTCATGTTTGGGGAGAGGCCCCACCTGGAACAGAGGCTCTCATCTCTGAGAATGTGACAGACTAGGTGAGTTGGACAAAATTCCCAATGAAAAAAACCCTTAAAATCCTGCAGTAAACATTTAGAAAATGTTCCTAAAGTTATTAAAGTACTGCCAAAAGAGTAAGGAATTTAGTAATCCAAGGATTAAGAGAAAATGCGAACCCAAAAAGGGAAGGACGCAAGGAAACACTTCCACCCTGAAGGCAAGATTTGATGACTTCATTGAATTGAGGGGGTACAGAAATTGAGGCCCAGAGTCTGGCCAGGGCGACTTGTAAAGGAGCATTTCCTGAAGTTAAGCTGCACTCTCAGTGTCAGAGTTAACCAGAAATCAACACTCCCTCCCGCCTTCCCCAGCTCACAGGGAATAGTAGCCTTGACCATAAGTAGAGCAAAGAAAACAAAAGCCCATCTCTGAGAGATCAAGGCCATGGATTAGCCTCACATATTTGTAGCTCAAAGTTTCATAATGGAGATACTTCTGGAAACCTCAAGCTCTGAATATAAGGTAAAGTGGTTCTGTACCCCTTAGCACCTGGCAGAAGAAAACATAAATCTTCCGGTCTCAGACCCCAGGGAGACACAATCAAGATAACAAAGCACATAGGAAACAAGACACCATGATCGAACACCAGCAAAAGCAAGAGACAGCAGGCTTAGAGAACAGACAAGCAAGGCCTTCAGATAGGGAGCAACAGATCTATCGGGAAGAATCTGGTGGCTGGGCCAGCTGCAGGCTCTGGTTGGGAGTGGGAGAAGGGATCTGGCTAGGAGGGGATGAGGCCAAGGGCTAGGTGGGGCATGGTGTTGGGGAATGGGGAGAATGGGCCATCCACATACCCAGTGCCAAGGAGACGTGGTCACACATCCCTAGAAGTTGTCCAAAACAGACAGGCCCGTCCAGAGGAATGCCCAGCTCCCACATGCTATAGAGAAGGCCACATCATCAGTCCACACAGTGGCTGGATCCAGAGCTGACAGTCAGCCATTATGCACTCATATGGCTGTTCCATTTACTAAAATTTTGAAGTACTTCCAAACTCAGTGATAAATAACCACTATTCTCAGGCCCATGAAAGCTCCCTGGCGAGTCCCAGCTCCTTCCCTGGAACCCACAGACCTCCCTGTGCCCCAGCAAAAAAGGAGCAATGCCTTGTTTAGCTGGGGCCTACAGGGCGGTAAATATTTTAATAGCCTCCCCTGCATCCCTGTGAACCTACTTGTCCCTCACCGTCCCTACCCCTATTCCATGTCCACCACCCTCTGCCCACCCCTGGCAAGGGAGAGGAATTGAGGGGTCCTCCTTGTGGGGACCCATTTCCCATCCCTCTACATACCGCTTGGTTGCCTGGCGAACAGATTCTTCATTGTGGGAAGCCACCATGAGGTGGCACATGGGGCCACGGTGGGACACATGGGTCAGCATCAGCTCCAGACAGCGGCTGTAACTGAAGGGAGGTGCTCTGTTCAGCTTATGGCTCCTGGTAGTTAAAGTCAAGTCCCGGGGACTCAGGATTCCTCTCCTTGGGAGTTGGGGTGCTTAAGGGCAAGTACTCAGAGATCATAGGGTACCCCCATTTCCCCTCCACCAGGTGCAGGGGATAGCCCTTCTCTGAGCCTGTTTCCTCTCTTGTAACGATTCACGTTCACCTCACAGCCCTGTTGAGGATGGAGTAAGATGGGGGTGTCATAAAGCCCTTGGCTTGGTGGCCGTCTCAGAGCAAAGGGTGACATCCCATTTATGAGATGACGTTTACCTAAGGTCATTCACAGCAGCGTTGACCACAGAGCACGAGCAACAGTAACGTAACGGTCAGTGGGGCCCGGCTCAAAGGAATGACGGGGCACAAAGGCTCGTGGAGTGCCCTGCACCAAAGAAGGGTGAGGACACTCAGGGGCTCTGATACAGAAAGACAAACTGACTGGCGAATGCTTTCCCAGCTTGCTGCTGGCTGTGTGCCACCCTAAGGACAAGGTGTGGTACAGTGGGATATTATTTTAGACATAAGAAGAAATGAAGTACTGATTAATGCGACTGATTAATATGATTGAACCCTGAAAACGTTACACTGAGTGGAACAGGCCAGACACCAAAGGTCACATGTTATGACCACACATATGACTCCATTGGTATGAAATACCCAGAAGAAGCAAATCCATAGGGACACAAAATGGATTAGAAGCTTCCAGGGCCTGAGGGGAAGCAAATGGGGAGTGACTGCTAATGGACATGGTGATGAAGTATTCTAGAATTAGTGGTCATGGTTGGAAAACCTTGTGAATATATTAAAATCCCTTGAATGGTACACTTTGAAATGGTGAATTTTATGATGTGTTTATTATAACTTAGTAAGAAATAATCAGATGTGATTAAGCCTGTGGGGCACAATCGTATGTAGGAGCCCTCATAGGCCTCGGGTGTGAGCCTAGCTTCCAGCCATGGCGTGGCCCCTTGCCCTGTGAGATTGGGTCAGTCCCTGTGGCTCTGCAAACCTTTCCTGAATCCAGCGGGAAATGGAAGTAGATTTTTAAGCTCTACGAAGACTGGGCCTGGGGACCACCTTAGTTGGGAATGGGACCAGGACCAGGGTCCAGCCCAGGCCCTGATCTAAATCAGGCGATCAGAAAGTATGTGGTAAAGGAACAGTTTGCTTCTTCCCAGCGTCCTGGGATGGGGATCCAAGGAGCTCACCCATGTTTTGCTCCCAGCACAGGGTGATTTGAGGTGAGTAAGAATGCAGGTTCTAGAGTCAGTCTGCTCAGTTCAGAACTTGGTCCTGCCACTTACTAGCTATGTGACCTTGGGTAAGTGATTCTACCTCTTCGCGCCTGGGTTCCATCCTCTGTGAGATGGGTGTTGGGGGGGGGGCACTTGGGGTTGTTTATGTATTCAACAGATGTGTTCTGAGCACCTGTCACGTAGCAGGCACAATTCTAAACACTGGATGCTCAACAATGAACAAATCAGAAACCCCTGCCCTCCTGGGCCCACACTCTCAAGGGAGAGACAATGTGCCATTGAATATGAAAGTGTGTAGAATCTCAGATGCTGGTAAGCGCTGAGGAGGGAAAGCAAATTCAGGAAGAGGGTAGGTGTGGGAGTTCTCATTTTTGATAGGGAGGGCAGCGAGGGCAGCGAAGGCTCCCCAAGGAGGTTCCAAAAAGTAGAGACCCAAGGAGGTGAGGGATTGAAGCAAGCAGCTGTCTGGAGGGAGAACATTCTAAACAATGGGAACAGGAAGTGCAAAGGCCCTGGGGATCATCAAGGAGGCCAGTGTGGAGGAACAGAGTGGGCAGAAGAGAAGTTGAGGTGACAAGACCAGGTCATGCGGGGCCTGGGGGCTGCTGTAAGGATTTGGGGTTTATTGAGGGGCAGTGGGAGCAATGGGAGGGTTTTGAACTGAGCAGAGAACGGGATTTGACTTAGATATTAGCAGGCGCCCTCTGGCTGCCTATGGGATACAGACTGGGGTGGTGGACAAAGGAAGGAGCAGGGAGCCCAAAGAGGAGGTGGGAAGAGAAGATGTCTTGGACCAGGGAGAGGAAGTGATATGGGGACATACAGAGGCTGCATCATGGACAGTGCTCTGGGATGAAAGGTTATGATTTATCTCTGAGGCCTGTCTGGCCCAGTCCTACCTCCGACTGGTAGCCTCATAGTCTGGCTGAGTGGGGTCTTCTGTCCCTTGGTGCCGAGCCACCTGTCTCTCCTTGTCCAGATATGCCCCTCGTACCAACTTGACTCCGAAGGCCAGGCCAGACCTGTCAGCGGCCTCCGCGGCCTGCCTCAGCCGCTCGTGTGTGTCCTGGCGGGGCACCCAGGCAGCTTCGGGTCAGGGCCCCGGGACCCCAGCCCGCGGGCCCCCACCGTGTACCACACACCTTCAGATAGGCCTGGTAAGTGTTCCACACCCAGGGCCCGCCTTCCCCAGGGCTGTTCCAGCGCCTGGCCAGGGCATCCACCAGCAGAGAGAGAGCGGGGTTCAGGAAGGTGTACTCAGCGTCCACCAGGAGCCTCACGTGCTGGGCCCGGGCGTGCTGTGGGTGGGAGGGACTGCGGTCAGGCCTTGGGGTGCCTGGCACGCACGGGGGGACGGGCCATGGCCGGGGTTACCTGGACCACCCGGTGCAGGCGGCTCAGAGAGGCCTGGAGATGCCGGTTCTGCTCTGCGCTGAGGCAGGAGACCTGGAGATCCTGGGGGAGCAGCAGAGGAGGTGAGAATGGTTCGGGTGACTGAATCCTTCCGGGGCCCGTGTCTCCCCTCCCCCACCATCCAGAAGGGAGACACGTTTCGAAATTGTTAAATGTAGGAAATGAAGCTGTATCACATAGATACTATATTTTTAAAAGATTTTATTTATTGGGGTGCCTGGGTGGCTCAGTGGGTTAAAGCCTCTGCCTTCAGCTCAGGTCATGATCTCAGGGTCCTGGGATCGAGCCCCGCATCAGGCTCTCTGCTCAGCAGGGAGCCTGCTTCCTCCTCTCTCTCTGCCTGCCTCTCTGTCTACTCATGATCTCTGTCAAATAAATAAATAAAATCTTTTTAATTTATTTTTATTTTTTTTTAAAGATTTTATTTATTTATTTGACAGAGAGAGATCACAGTAGGAGAGAGGAAGGGAAGAGATCACAGAGAGAGAGGAAGGGAAGCAGGCCCCCCGCTGAGCAGAGAGCCCAATGCGGGACTCGATCCCAGGACCCTGAGATCATGACCCGAGCCGAAGGCAGCGGCTTAACCCACTGAGCCACCCAGGCGCCCCAATAAAATCTTTTTTAAAAAAAAGATTTTTTTTTTCCCGGAGAATTGTCTTCCCCTTGGCTGGGGGCAGAGTCTTGGGGGGTCCTGGGGAGTCAGTAACTGGTGAGACTTCCTACATACGACAGCCACCCTCAGAGAAGTCCTACTCGGTGCTGGTGCTATTTCGGGTACCTCACCAAATATTTAACCCACCCAATCTTCACTTCTGTCTGAGGTTGGGACTGACACAGGGGTTGGGAGGGCTGTCTCTGAAATGTGGGCAGGAAGGGGAACAGGTTCAGGGAGACACTGAAGCCAGGGTGGGATCTGGTAGGTGTGAGGGGTCTGGAGCATGTCCAGGGGCTTATGGGAAAGGCTGGGACTGGAGACAAACATGGGCCTCATGAGTACCCGGTGGGGAAGCTGAGGCTGCAGCGTGGGTAAGAAGATCCCACCAAAGGGAGGAAGGAGTGAGGAGGCGGGAGCCAGGACCTAGACTTGGAGAACTGCCATATTGAAGAGACAGGAAGAGAAGAACCTAACAAGGAAGGAGAATGAGCTAGCAGAGATGGAAAGGGAGAGCCGGGCTTTTGTATTAGGGATGCCAGTGACCGGGAGGGCGGGTTGGAATAGTACATGGAAATAAAAAGAAACGAATGAACGAATGAGTGAATGACCAAACCAAAACCCCACTGGCCTAATCATAACTTCCAGTTGATTGGCCAAATACTGATAACTTTCTTCTAGTTGGTAAAGAGCTAACTGTCTCACTCCCTCCTCTGAGAGCTCCCAGCCCCTAGGCCCTCACCTAGGAGCCCCAGATGACCCACATATTCCATCCATTCCAACCACACCCCAGGGCTACAGCCACATTTATTTCCGATTGTTCCAAGCCTGGGGAGTAGCAGTAGTTACACAGTTGGGACATCCCACTTGCAAGCAGGTGCCTGCTACATCCATGTAAACAGAACTCTGCTTCCCTCCCGGCCCCCCTCCCCACATTCCCCACCAACCATCCATTCTCTCCCAGCCTGAGATCCTTACCTGCCCAGAGTCCATGGCTTCTGCCAGCCTCTCGGGGCTCAGCTCCAAGGAAGCCCCTGGTTTTCTGATGCAGGAGGTTAGCTCCTTCTGGAATGGGGTGGTGGGTGGAGTGGTGAGGGGGAGCTGGTCGGCAGCCCTACCCTCCCGCCCCCATCTTGCCCGTCCCTTACACAGAGCCGAGCGCTGGTCAGCGCTGTCACCTTCAGCTGCATGAGGATGTTCCCAGTCGGGCCAGGGGTCTCCAGGAGGCCACGTGACAGGTCCACACACCGAAGCATAGCACTGAAGTTCCCTTCATACCAGGCCTCACTGCCGTAGCCAGCGGGCATTAGCTTCAGGAGCCCACCCATCCCCTTCCTGCCAGCCTCCCTGCCTCCCCGGGCCTGGCCCCTACTCACCCCGTCTTGACAGCTGAGTCTGGCTCCTCTTCAGTGGGTACTGCCAGCAGGGGCCGGAGGCCTAGGGCCTGGAGCTGTTGGACACAGCCCTTCACCTCGTCTGCTGTCTCACCAGCCACAAACTGCCCGTAGATAGACGCTCGGAGAAAGGCACCCGAGAGCCGGGAGCCCAGGAGTCGCCGAGACCAGGCCTGGAGCTGGAGTGACAGAGAGCAATGGCTCAGAGCCCAGCCCGGGGTTGCCCGAGGCCAGTCCCCAGGGTCCCTGCTCACCGCCAGGCCATGTGTGACCAGAGGGGGCCAGGCACACAGCCGCAGCACCAGCAAAGCTCGGGTCAGTTCTCCTGTGCCTTTGAGGTGAAAAGCCCCTCCATCAAAATTCAAGGGCTTCCAGCCCCCAGCGGAGGGTCCAGCTTGGGAACAGAGCACACGACAGGTCCGAAGCATCACAAATCCCTAGCCACTTCTAAAGCAAGTAAAGGGGCTTTGGAGGCAGGTCTACCAAGTGCCCCTTGCCCAGCCAAGGGCAGTGACTGATTAACGAGGCAGTAGCCAGGGCAAGGCGAATCTTTTAGGATCATAGGCTCTTTGGGGGGCAGTTAATGATTAACTGATGGGGACAGAGTTCAGAATAACGGGGACAGGAGTGGAAAGCCCCCAAAATAGCCCCCAACAACCCTCAGCAGAACATCTCACAACTGTTAGATGCCCACCGTGTGCCAATGGGTACTAAGGGAGAGCAGGGGTTCTGGAACAAAGATCTCCGGGTTCAAAGCGATTTGGTTTTGTGATCTTGGGAAAGTTACTCAATCTTGCTTATTGCAATTACTACATCTTTGGATGGGAAAGATGGCAATGTTACTGAATCAATTTGAAAATGCACATAGCCTGTAAGCCAGCTGTTCCAGGCTGAGCATACATCTTAGAGAACCAGGTTGTGGCCGTAGGGAAACAGGTACAGGGAGGAATGTTCACAGCTGCATGGTTTGCAACGGCCACAAACCACCCAAATTTCCATCAACCGGAGAAAAAGTAGAGATATATCCTGGTCTACAAGGGCATCCATTGTGGGATACTATATGGCAGTGAAAAAGGAACAGACTTCTGGGATGCCTGGGTGGCTCAGTTGGTTACGCGGCTGCCTTCGGCTCAGGTCATGATCCCAGCGTCCTGGGATCGAGTCCCACATCAGGCTCCTTGCTCAGTGGGGAGCCTGCTTCTCCCTCTGCCTCTGCCTGCCACTCTGTCTGCCTGTGCTCACTCTCTGACAAATAAATAAATAAAATCTTAAAAAAAAAAAAAAAAAAAGGAACAGACTTCTGATGCCTCCAACCCCATGGTTAAATCTCACACACACAGTGGTGAGTGAAAGAAGACAGACACCAAACAGGACATGCTGCATTAGTCCACTCAATACACTTGAAAGCAGGGAAAATGAAAGAACAGTAGGGTTAGGAATATGCACGTGGGTGGCCAAACCATTCAGACAAGACAAAAAGACTATCTCAAAAGTCAGAGAGGTGGTTACCTCGGGCGATGGGGGGAGCTGTAACTGGGTTGGGGCTCTTGGGAGCTTCCCTGTCCTTTTTTCCTAACCTGATAACTCACAGTTGTTCCCATTCTAAGTATTTTTTTAAAGATTTGATTTATTTATTTGAGAGAGAGAGGGTGGGGGAGAGAGGGGGAGCACATATGGAGGGGAGGGGCACAGGGAGAGGCAGACTCCCACTGAGCAGGGAACCCCCCCACCCCCAACGTGGGGGCTCGATCCCGGGACCCTGGGATCATGACCTGAACCAAAGGCAGACACTTAACCGACTGAGTCACCCAGGTGACTTTTTTCATGCCCTACACCTACATTTTATACTCCTGAATGTACATTTCACAATAAAACAAAAAGGAGGGGCGCCTGGGTGGCTCAGTGGGTTAAAGCCTCTGCCTTCGGCTTGGGTCATGATCCCAGTGTCCTGGGATCGAGCCCCGCATGGGGCTGTCTGCTCCGCGGAGAGCCTGCTTCCTCCTCCTCTCTCTCTCTGCCTGCCTCTTGTGATCTCTGTCTGTCAAATAAATAAATAAAATATTAAAAAAAAAAAAAAAAGGAAACACGAATCATAGTATCAGTCTCCTGGGGCTGCTATGAGGGGTTCTGGTGAGTTCACGAGCTCACATAGCCTGACCCACGAAATGATCTCAGTAAGTACCAGTAAGTACTGTGTGTGCACAGTATCCCTAGTGTCTGTGCTCCCTGTGAGGTATACACTGTTCATCACTCCTGGGTTTGGGGATCCCCAAAACCACCTCAGGCTCGTAATTCACTAGAAGGACCCCCAGAACTCAGAAGAGCTGTTTTATTCACAGTCTTGGTTTACCTCAGTGAAAGGATATAGAGTAAAAAAAGCAAAAGGAAGAGGCCCATGGGGTCCAGGTGACCCCGGGCACCAGCTTCTAGTTGTTCTCTCCCAGGCCACTGAGCAAACAGCTCTCAACACTTCCAGACCCAGTGCATGACGACACACCCAGAGGACTACAGCCAGCAGCCCTCACGTGAGCCCTGGTGTCCAGGCTTTCTACTGGGGTGTCATTCACATAGTCCCAGCTGTCCTCTGATATGACTGACATTGGTGTCCAGCTCCTCCAGAGGTCAAGCTGACACCGTATGTTCCAGGTAATCAAAAACACTCTTACCAAGCTAGATATTCCAAGAGGTTACCTCCCAGGAGCTGGGCAAAATTAATCCTTCACTGTATAACCCCTAATTCACAGGTGTTGAAAGCAGAGGCTCAGAGAGGTAGAGCTATCTACCTGAAAGCACACAGCCAGTGGGTGGCTAAGTGTCGAGTTAATGACCTTGTCCCCTAGACCCCAGGTTCAAGATTTTAGCCATGCAGCCTCTTTCTCATCTTTTATCAGTACCCAATTCACAGAACATCTGACTAGAGTCAGACTATAAATCCAGCAAAGCTTGAGCTAAAAAAAGGCTTTGTTTTTTTTTTAGTTCCTTGCACAATTCATATTGAAAAATTAAAACAATAGAAAAGGGGGCAGAGTGAAAAACTAGTCTTCCTCCCACTCCTGAATTTCAGCTCCTCAATTTCCTCCCTATAAGGCAGTGGGCTATCCTTGCAAAGACAGAATATGCACCTATATATCTCCTTTATTTATTATGTAAAGAGGAATACTATTCATTCCTTTGCACATTGACTTTTTCCATTCATGTATTTTGAAAGGTTATTCCCATCTCAGCACATACAGCTCTGTCTCAAATTTGAAAAGTTCTGTGTTGTTTCTGTCTTGAATCTTTGACAGAATCCACCAGTAAAGCCATTTGAGCCAGTTGTCTTTGTGGGAAGTTTGCTTTTTTCTTCTTTATTTATTTATTTTATGGGACGTTTTTAAATAATGAATTCAGTTTCCTTAGTAAATACGGGGCTCGTCATATGTTCTATTTCACAAGCTTTCATTCCTTGTGTTTTTCAAGGAATCATCACTTCATCTAAATTGTCAAATCTAATTACAGAATTTGTAGAGATAATCCCTCTTTCACTCTTGATATTGGTCATTTCTGTTCTTTTTTTCCTTCTTCATCTGTCTAGCTAGGGATTTTATCAATCTCATTCATCTTTTCAAACAACCAACTTGGGCTTTGTTAGTTTTCTCCATGGCTTACTGATCTGTCTCTTTTTTTTTTTTTTTTTTAAGATTTTATTTATTTATTTGTCAGCAAGAGAGAGGGAGAAAGAGAGAGAGAGAGAGCACAGGCAGACAGAGTGGCAGGCAGAGGCAGAGGGAGAGGCAGGCTCTTCGCCGAACAAGGAGCCCAATGTGGGACTCGAACCCAGGACGCTGGGATCATGACCTGAGACGAAGGCAGCTGCTTAACCAACTGAGCCACCCAGGCGTCCCTGATCTGTCTCATTTTTAACGCTTGGAGATTTTTCTCTTGTATGAACTCTCATCATTGGTGATTCCATTTTCTCTGACACTTAGCATAAAAATTTGCAAACACAATTTAAAGAATGACCACAGACCACTTCTACACCTTCCACCTAGATCCAACAACCCTGCCATCTTTGCTTTTCTCTCCTCTTTCCCTGTTTCTTAATATGAACATGTGCCCCCATATCATTTGAAAATAAGTTATAGAACTTGTGGCATCTTGGCATGCATGTCTTAAGAATGAGAACAGGGATGGGGTGCCTGGGTGGCTCAATGGGTTAAAGCCTCTGCCTTCAGCTCAGGTCATGATCTCAGGGTCCTGAGATCAAGCCCCGCATCAGGTTCTCCGCTCAGCAGGGAGCCTGCTTCCCCTCCTCTCTCTCTGCCTGCTTCTCTGCTTACTTGTGATCTCAATCTCTGTCAAATAAAGAAATAAAATCTTAAAAAAAAAAAAAAGACTAAGAACAGTGTGCCTGGGTGGCTCAGGAGTTAAGCGTCTGCCTTTAGCTCTGGTCATAATCCCAGGGTCCTGGGATATTCCATGATATTTTTAAAATATTTATTTATTTATTTGAGACCGTGTGAGTGGGGGGTGGGCAAAGTGGGAGGGAGAATCTTAAGTAGACTTCCTGCTGAGCTGAGCACCGAACCCAACACAGGGCTGGATCTCATGACCCTGAGAGCGTGACCTGAGCCAAAACCAGCTCAACCACCTGAGTCGCCAGGCACTCCACGACTTAAAAAAACAAACAAACAATATTGACTTTCCAAAAAAATCACAGAACAAGTGTCTTGTAGAATGCCCCACATGCAATATTTGCCTAATTATATTCATTGATGTCATCTAATGTGTTCCTTTATCCTATATATATACTGTAAATCCCGTGTTCTGGTCGAGGGCCATAATTTAGTAGATTAGCCACCTACTGCTGACCATTTAGGTTGACTCCAGAGTCCCCAGTCTGGTCTCTTAGCCACCATGTTATTAGGACCTCCAAGGCTTCTCAACAACTCTGCCAGAGCAGCCTTGACAGGAAAGTAGGAGACAGGCTGAGGGGCTAGTTTCAAAGCCTTCCCAGACCTGCCATTGGGAGATTAAGAGGACTAGAGTTCAGGGAGGAATAGGGAGAGGAGAGAAGCCAGAAACAAAACTGTCTTTTGGGACTAGATGTGAGGCACCTTAAATATTCATTGTGAAGAGCCGATTTTACCTTGAGCAGAGTGGGGAGCTGTGGAAGATTCTAGCTATGGAAGAGAAACTCACACTTTGGCTTTAAGTCAATCCCCCTGGAAAAAAAAAAGAAGATCCTGCTGACTCCCCAGTGGGAGAGTAGATAGGAGAGAGGGTCTCAGTCTAGAAGCCAGGGAGGAGCCTGATGCAGGGATAGGGGCGCAAGGATGAGGTGGGGCCAGAGTGGAGGTGGAAGAGGGTAGAGATAAACAGGGAACACATGGATGGGTGATGGGAGAGCCCCAAATCCTCATGGAAACCCCAAATCCTAAGGGTGACAGTCACAGAGACCTTGATCGGGTGGACATCTGTCTCCTCACTTTTTTTTTTTTTTAAGATTTTTTTAAAAATTTATTTGACAGGGGAGAGATCACAAGTAGGCAGAGAGGCAGGCAGAGGGAGAGGGGGAAGCAGGCTCCCTGCTGTGCAGAGAGCCCGATGTGGGGCTCGATCCCAGGACCCTGGGATCATGACCTGGGTGGAAGGCAGAGGCTTTAACCCACTGAGCCACCAGGCGCCCCAGAAATACCAACTTCTGACCCCCTTCCCAGATTTCCCCCTTGCAATCTCTAAAGTACTCCTTTCTTCTTGCCTGATAGGAGGAAGGAGTGGTTTAGCTTTTGTCTTGTTTTGTCTCCCAGGTTCAGGCAACTCACCTTGGGTGCTGGATAATTATTGAATGAATGCATGAAACAAACCAGAGAGGGTCTCATCCCTCTGGCACGTTCAGACCAAAGAGTGGCCCCCCTGGACCAGACTCAGTGTGTGAATCCTCCTGGGGGTTCCCATCTTGGGAATGTACCTCCCTTGCTCCTCATGGTTCTGAAGAGAAGGAAAAGCTCCTTCAAATGGTCTTCACGGCCATTACCCGTGGTCTCAGCATTGGCTGCACATTGAGATCACCTGGGGAGATTATTTTAATTTTATTTTTTGAATGACATACTATAAAAATGACTTTTTCTTTCGGTATACAGTTCAATGAATTCTAACACATGTATCAATTCATTCTACGCACACACCCCCATTGCAATCAAGATAAGAACAGTTGCCTCCTCCCCAAACACTTCCTTTTGCATCCACACCCTCTCCCGAAGACCCCTGATCTTTTCTAACATTGTTGCAGTTTTGTATTGTTGAGAATGTCAAGTATAGGCAGCCATACAGTATGTAATCTTCAAGACCGGCTTCTTTCCCTTAACCTGATATCTTTGAGATTATGTAAATTGTTACATTTATCAGTAGTTTGCTCTTTTTGACAGCTGAGTAGTATCCTGTTGTGCCAATAAATCTCAACTTGTTTATCCATTAACCTGTAGTTTCCAGCATCTGGTGAGCTTTTAAAATTCCTGAAGTCTGGGCTTCTACCCCATGGAATCTGATTTAATTGTTCACAGGCATTAGGAATGTCATCAATTCCCCTGGTGATTAAAATGGTCATCCCAGCTGAGAACTGTGGCCCCCACAGTCTGGCCCCTACACTCCTCTCACTTAGCTCTTATATTTCCCCCAAGCCCACCCTCTTTTACTCCTTGCTGTCCCTTGAACACACCGCACTTCTTCCTGTTCGGGGCCTTTGCACTTGCTGTTCCTTTTCCCTTAAAACTCTCCGCTTTCTGGGGCTCCTGAAGGGCTCAGTTGGTTGAGCATCTGACTCTTGATCTCAGCTCAGGTCTTGATCTCAGGGTTGTGAGTTCAGGCCCCGAAGTGGGCTCCAGGCTAGGTGTGGAGCCTACTTAAAAAACAAACAGGGGCACTGTAGATAGATCTGTATCTTAGATCTATAGTCTAAGATCCCATACACCTGTGGGATCAGAATCCTCTCGGTTCTGATTGGATCACCCGATGACCCCTAAGTCCATCAGTGGGGCTGAAGAGTTAGATACTCAGAATGGCCAAATCCTAGTGGCTATTCTGTAGCCCCATGTGGAATGGGCTACATCCAGTGCACAAAGCCTACTTGAAGCGGGGGGATAGATATTGCTGCTTCCCAAGAGTCAGCATGAGAAAGGGTGAATGGACACTAGGTGATAAAGTAATTGGACTCCTAAGTGGTTCTAATGGTTCCAGGAGAAAATACATCAAAATAACTTAGAATAGGGATTGGCATATGGAGAAAACTATGAATGTTGTTTGTCTGTTGTCCTTACTTCAACTATTTATTGGCTTCTGACCATTCATAGGATAAAGTACAAACACTATTAGATGATCTTGGTTTATCCTCGTCCATCTGGCCAGCCTCAATTCCTATCACTCCCTGCCTTAACAATTGTCCAGCATCAATTTTAGGAAAATCTCCTCCTGGTACTCCTGTGATCCTCTGCGTCTGGATGCCCTGCACACCTACTCAGCCTCTAATATCGGGGCTCGGTGACCGCTTAACATCGGAGGACACTCCCATTACTACCATCAAGGTTTTTTTTTTTTGTTTTTTTTTTTAAGATTTTTTATTTACTTGACAGAAATCACAAGGAGGCAGAGAGGCAGGCAGAGAGAGAGGAGGAAGCAGGCTCCCTGATGAGCAGAGAGCCTGATGCGGAACTCAATTCCAGGACCCTGGGATCATGACCTGAGCCGAAGGCAGAGGCTTTAACCCACTGAGCCACCTAGGCGTCCCGCTACCATCAAGTTTTTATCTCCAGCACAGACCTCTCCGCAGAGCTCCAGATCCCAATATACAAATTACGTCTTTAGAATCTTGGGCTTGATTTGTTCTTCTCAAACGGGGCGCTATCGCCCCCTGGTGGGAGTTTTGGAAACTATTGCAGACGTTGTTTGTTGCCGCAGAGATTGGAGGACGCTACAGACTTACATAGGCGAGGAACCAGGAACGTTAGACCCTGCGTCCGCGCCCTAAACAAATTGAAACCTAAGCGGTGTTTAAAAGGCTTATTAATTATCTTAAATTATTAACATAACATGTCTACAAATGCATAAAAATGTGTGGTACGGTTTAAAACATACTGATTTTTTTCTGAAATCAAACTTCAGAAATGTGAATTGTGAAATGTGAATTGAGTGAAAAAAATTGTTTTTGTGGTTCAGAATGGCACCGAAGATTGTTCCCCATACAGGAAAATTTCAATTCCAACTATAATGCCTCTTCTGAGATATAATGTAAATTTTTTAAGACTTTTTTTTTTTTTTTTTTTTTTTTGACAGAGATCAGGAGTGGGCAGAGGGGCAGGCGGGGTGGTGGGGAGCAGGCTCCCTGCCCGGCAGAGAGCCCAAAGCGGGGCTCTATCCCAGGACCCTGGGATCATGACTCAAGCTGAAAGCAGAGGCTTTAACACACTGAGCCACCCAGGCGCCCCTATAATGTAAAATTTTAACGGTGTAAAACACACATGAAGAAATGTGCCCATATTACAAATGTTCGGTATGATAAACGTGCAGGAAGTTACACGACCTAGTTAATAGGATGTTAACTAGTACCCTGGTCAAAGAACATTATTATCCCTCTGGAAGCTCTCCTCGTATCACATTCCAATCCCTATTTCTCTCTGCCCCAAAGATGACCACTCCTGACTTCCAATGTCACAAATGAGTTTTACCTGGAATCAAGGCCCGCAACCAGCTCCTTGATCAATAAGGGAGCCAGTTTTCCCCTCTCCCTCCACCCCTGTTTGTGCCCGCTCGTCTCACTCTATCTCTCAAATAAATAAATAAAATCTTTTAAAATAAAAAATCAAGAAAGAACCTCCATTTTACTTTCTCATTAACATATTTTTTTTTATTTATTTACTTATTTAACATGGAATACTTCTCAATTTGTGTGTCATCCTTGCATGGGGACCATACTATCATGTCCTTATTGTTTGTTTCATTATATATGTTGTTAAAGCAAGCACTATTTTAATTTTCTTAAAAGTAGAAGAAATATTCTATTTTCTTTGAGTTTATTCTATGGTTCATTTTCTAGTGTTTTTTTTTTTAATTTCCCCAAAACAAAACAAAATTTTCCCCAACATTATTATTATTATTTTAAACTTTATTAAGCTTTTTATTTTAATTTCAGTATAGTTAACATATAATGTTATGTTAGTTTCAGATGTACAATATAGTGATTCAAGAATTCTGTACATGAGTGAGTGCTCATCATAAGTGTATCTTTTTAAAAAATTTTTTTATTTATTCATTTGAGATAGAATGAGGGAGAGCGCAAGCATGGGGAGTAGCAGGCAGAGGGAGAAGCAGGCAGAGGGAGAAGCAGACATACTGCAGAGCAGGGAGCAGATGTGGGGCTCCACCCCAGGAGTCTAGGATCATGACCTGATATTAGATTAGAGTAGATTAGATACAATCTAATCTACAATCCTTATTTAGTTTTGTCAGTTGGTCCCATAATAGCCATTATGGAAATTATGTGTCACCCTCAGTTGACTCTTCAGTCTCTCTTAATCTGAAACAATTCCTTTTTCTTTCTTTTTTCTTTTCTCTTTTTAAAATACTTTTATTTATTTGTTTGAGAGAGAGTTAGAGTGACAGAGATCACAGAAGGAGAGGAAGAAGCAGACTCTCCACTGAGCAGGGAGCCCATGTGAGGCTCCATCCTAGGACCCTGAGATCATGACCTGAGCAAAAGACAGATGCGTAACTGACTGAGCCACTCAGGGACCCTTCAACATTCTATTTTTTTCAGTCTTCTTTTGTGTTGCATAACCTTGACATACATTAAGATTACAGGCCAGTTATTTTATCGAATTCCTACCTTTCTCCCTCATTATTAGATTCATATTATGCATTTTACCCCAGAATATCATTGACATTCTGTCATATCCTCAGTATTTCATATCAGGGGCTTGTGATGTCATTTTGTCTCATGCTTGGTAAAGTTAACTTTGATCATTTGGTTAAGGTGGTATGAATATGTTTTCTCAACTATGAAACTATTATTTTTCCCTTACTAACAAGTAAAATAAATGCTTTTTTAGCTCTACTTGAGCTTGAGTGGGATTATCCATTTTTTTGTATCCTTTAACTAAAGGCCCCCCATTCAAACGGACTTAAGAAAAGGGTAATTCATGGTCGCAACTAACTAAAGCCACCGTTCAGATTGGCCTAGGGGGGAAGGGAAATTTATGGTCCAGAAGCAGCTCTAACTTCAGGCACAGCTGGATCCAGGAGCTTGCTGTAATCAGAAACTTGTCTCATGCACAGTATTATGTATTAAGAGGGACTAGATTCTGGGCAGATGGAAGCAATAGATATTTGCTACATTGTTTCAGACAATGGCAAAGAGGAAACAGGAAGTGCATGAAGAGACCCAACCACAGCCTGGAGTTCCTCTGGGGAGACTTACCCAAGCTGTTCAAGTGGGACCCATCAACCAAGATCCAAGAATATCAGCATATTCTCTTCCCTGGTCACAATGGTTGGTTAAGGGATGGGATTAAAACCCAAGCTGGGCTGAGGGAAAAACAGGCCCAGGACTTCCCAGAACTATCCGCAAAAGAGGCACTGTGGCTGCTGAGTTTGTAGAACGCCAGCTTAGAGCTGTAAGTGGTCATCTTTCAATGAGGAGTCTACCTGAGGATGAAATCAATGCAGAGAAAAGCAGACCCAAGAGACATAGAAGAATAGACCCTTCCTGGCTTTGTTTCAATACGGGGTCCAGCAATGCTTGAAGCCAGCATTCCCCTGATGTTGTCAGCTAGAACAGCCAATAAATTCACCTTTTTTTCTTAGCCAGTGTGGAAACAGAATGCTTCAGGTGTCCTCTTTGAAAAGGAAAAATACACAATTAGAAAAATTCTACGTTTAGGAATCAAATCATCTTTTAAATTAAAAGGGAATTGTTTGGACCTGTGTATTTGTGTATTCAAGTGCTGTAGTCTAAAAGCTAGTATTTTAGTCTTCACTGAAAAAAAATAATATGTTGATGAGCATTTGAACCTACAGTTTTGATAATATGACTAATCAAGTAGAAGTGGAGACCTAAATGAAGATTATACTTAGCTATACTCTGTTCTCCATGAAAATCGGCAGATCTCTCAGTTTTTCTGCTATTCAATATAAACAATAAGCATTATCTTGCTGGGATGCTTAATTATTAAGGCTGTTTTACAAATCATCTTTACTGAAGTATAATTTATATACCATAAAACCCCATCATAAGTGTACAGTTCAATGAGCTTTGACAAATCGTTTTTTTTTTAAGATTTTATTTATTTATTTGACAGCGAGAGATCACAAGTAGGCAGAGAGGCAGGCAGAGAGAGAGGAGGAAGCAGGGTTCCTGCTGAGCAGCGAGCCCAATGTGATGCAGGGCTCAATCCCAGGACCCTGAGATCATGACCTGAGCCAAAGGCAGAGGATTTAACCCACTGAGCCACCCAGGCGCCCCAGATTAGACCTATGAAACCACAAACATAATCATGATGTAGAACATTTCCTTCACCCCTCAAAAGTTCTGTTGTGACCTTTTGCAGTCAATTCCCTTCTCATGGCCCCAGGCAACCACTGATCTGCTCTGTCACCTTAAATTAGCTTTGCCTGCTTTAGAATTTCTATAAAATGAAATAATACAATGTGCAGTCTTTTGTGTCTAGCTTGTTTATTGTCTTTTTCTGTAGAGTCTATTTATGTTTACATGTGTGTCATAGTTTATACATCATATTTTAGATACCTGTGGAAAATAACAAGACAAGCAGGATATAACAATGGCTCACAAATTCCACTTATTATTAGCTATCTCGGGTGTAGTGTAACTCAAAATGAACTATTTTTAATGTATCTTTGCCAAGTTTTGAAAATTGGACTATTAAAAAGTATAAAGACCCTAGAATAGTGTTTCATTATTGAGATGTCTTTACGATTCATTGTTTCCCATTGGAGAAGTTTAGTTTCTAAAGTCAGTTCCCAGAGCTGGCTTATTTATATGAGCTTTGTTGACACCAGCTTGAATCATCCGCTGTCACTTACACACAACTCTCCTGAAAATAGTCCTGTCCCTTTGTGTCTTGTGGAGCCCACTTAACAAGCTCAGCCAATGTTGGAGCAAAAAGGGCCATTGGAATATTGTGTCCTGCTGGTGTAGGAAAGGGGTGTTGAGAAGGCTCTCACACCAGATGTCCCCTCAGCTCAAAGGGGAGAGAATCAGGTTCCATAGGATCCAAGTCTCCTGCCACCCGATCATAGATTCCTCTTGAGTCCTCATATGTCTCCCCAGGCCAGCAGGGGTTGCAGGGGCCCTGACAAGCAAAGGTGGAGTTGGAACCGTAGAAAGATGCCCTGTGGGTCATCATTACAGCTCTAGGAAGGATACACACTCCCTCTCAACTTCCAAAAAAAAAAAAAAAGTTTTAGTTTCTAATTATGGGGGGATCCAACAAATACAAAGAGGAGAGCAATTATAGTGAGCTTCCATCATGAACCTCCCTGTATCCCTCACCTAACCTCAACAATATCAACTCTTGGTCGATCTTGGTTTATCTATATCTCCATCTTTTTTCACCTCCTAACATCACTAACTAGTTATTTTTAAGCAAGTCTAAGATAACTCATGATTTCTGTCAGAAAAATAATTTAAATATCAGAAATATGAAACTTTTAAAAGTGCATGATATAGGGAATTGGAGTGGAATGTGAGTCAAGATTCTGTTCATCGTATAAATTTCAAAATTTTCATCAAAATAGAAGACAAAAATGACCATGTAGAGAGGTCTTTACTGGGGATGTGCTTTGCCCTAGGATTCAGAGGAAAGAGTTGTTTTAGCTCAGCAAACTTTAGAGCTGATTTGCCCATGGGCCAAATACAGCCTGCTGCTTGTTTTCATACTGCCTGGGGCTAAGAATGGTTTTACATATTTTAATTGGTGGCAAAATATCAAATGAAGAATATTTATGACATATGAAAATTATATGAAGTTCAAATTTCAGTGTCTAAAAATCAAGTTTTCTTGGAACTGAGCCACACTTTTTCACTTATGTACTATCTGTGGCTGCTTTTACATGACAGCAGCTGAGCTGAGTAGTTTCGAAGAGGACAGCATGTCCTGCAATGCCCAAAGGATTTACTCTCTGGACCTTTACAGAGAAAGTGTGCAGACTGCATCTCCGCTTCAGAGGGCATGTGTGGTTCAGCACCACGGACAGCATTGTAATGCCCATTTTCCCCCCACGATTGTGAGAACAGTGCACCATCTGGGACAGAGCTACAGAGGGAAATCCTTGGCCCAGAGATCCCAAAGCATCAGCTAAGGCCACACAGAAAGTCAAGCGTTCTGTGCTACCCCCCTTACAGTAGGTGGAGGTTGTTGATAGACAAAGGGTCCGTTGTTATCGCCTTGCCCAGTCACCATCCTCACTTCCCTCGGACTCTCTGTTCCTCTCTTACTCAGTCCAGTGGATGGCCCCTACTCACTCATGCCATAGCTGGACACCAGTCCTGACCTGTCTGATTAGCAGTCTTTCCCCTGCCTCAGTCGTCCAGCAATAAATATGTGACCAAAGCTAGACTAATAGAGTGAGCTCTGGAACTTTAGAGCTATTGGAAAAGAGACACTCTCTTGCTCTGGAGGTTACCAGTCTAATAGGATACAAATCTGCATTTTCTAAGGACATCTCTAGGGAGGAAACTGGGTCCATCTGGGTACAGCCTGGAGTCTATTTTGTTCCTTGACTTTTCAATTGAGTGGGCTAAAGATGTATTTCCCGGGCGCCTGGGTGGCTCAGTGGGTTAAGCCGCTGCCTTCGGCTCAGGTCATGATCTCAGAGTCCTGGGATCGAGTCCCGCATCGGGCTCTTTGCTCAGCGGAGAGCCTGCTTCCCTCTCTCTCTCTCTGCCTGCCTCTCCATCTACTTGTGATTTCTCTCTGTCAAGTGAATAAATAAAATCTTTTAAAAAAAAAAGATGTATTTCTCTATATCTGTCTGCTTAACCAGTGTAGTGGAGAAGGCTAATTATCCAGCAGAATGCATAGCTTCCTTCTTCCTTGGTAATAGAAGTTTGGTGAGGCATACAGCTGCCAAGATGGACTATATTTCTTAGTCTCCTTTACAGTTAGGTGTGACTATTTGACTGTGTTTTCATCAGGGAAGGAGTAGAGTGAACCATGTCTGGGCCTGGGCCCATAAGCCAGGGTTGTACCTTCACCACACTCTCTTTTTCCCTCTCCCACCAGTTGAAACCCACAGTGAACTAGCCTATCTATGCAAACTTGAACAATGCACTAGAGGATGGCAGAGGAACGCAGTGGAAAGAAGTTGAGTTCTGGAATAACCATGTGCAACAGGGTCATTCACCTCTGATTGCCATGTGAGAGGAAATAGGATCATAGCCAGGCTTTTGTGCTATGGTGTCTAGCTTACCCTTAACTAATATGAACAGTAGGAGGTGGGTTTCTACCACTAGCCAGGAAAGACTTCTGCTGATACAAATCACCTCACCATTGGTACTTCATCGTAGAGGGGTCGCCAGGCTCCAGTTGGGGCATACAGTCTTTCCACTTCATCATACAGGTGTCCAGGAAAAGCCATATCTTCCTCTTCAAGATGTGTGAAACCTGGAGTTGGAAGGGATGATCAGGGCACCTGTCCAGATGTCAGGGGTATCTATGAGCAGAGGGAGTTCTGATATGGTCATGACTCACCTCGGGGATAAGATACCTCCTCCAGTGTTGGTGGTAGCTGGGGGCTGAAGTTCTTCATGGAGTGGTAATATGGCTCTACATCCATTGTGCTAACCTGTCAACAGCCCCCCCCCCCCACAAAAAAAAAAAAAAAACCACAGATAAAATCTTTTCTATCCTCTGGCTCCATAGTTCCCAGGAAAGACTGCGATTACCCTGAAGTTAATAACAGAATGTTAGTCTGCAGTTCCCTGTCAGCAGAACTTTTGAGACTATCCCCACTCACCGTGGAGCTTCGCGTGTCCCTGTCTCCAGTCCACTGGCTGTCCTCGTATTCATTCCTGACTCGGTCATCCTCCGACCTTCCAGGACAGAGATATGGAGGGCAGCTGGGTGTTGACTCTGACACCTCTCATCCCCAAACCTCCTTCCTCAGAGCCTTTCTTACAGAAAAATATTCCCACTTACCCTGCCTCTGTCTTCTCTGAGATGCCTGAGGAAAGTAGGTAAAAAGGGATCAGAGACACCCTTCCTCTGGCCAACAGGCCCTGGGAGACTAATACGGAGCAGCCCCAGGGCTCTCTGTCACCGTTGGGCCAATATCCCTGTAGGGGAAGAATGGTCTCTCCTCACCTTCAGCAAGACGCCTCAGTCTCCGCCGCCAGAGGAATCCCCCAACACAGGAGATGTTAGAAAGCAGCAAAAGACCCCCAACAGCAAACAGCACAGGCAGCAGGGGCAGCCCTGGGGGTCCTGGGGGAAGAACATATCTCCAGTGAACCCAAAACAATTGGCTCTAGGCCCTAAGGAGCATTCTCTGAGAAAGCCCAATTCTGACTAAGCAAAGCCCTTCTTCATAGGTCAAGGAAGGACATGGGCAGAGATTTCCAAGTCACTCCTTCTTGCCACCTCAGGGCAGGTGGCTTCTTTCAAAAGTCAAACCACTAACAGTGATTCCTATCTTTGCGTGAGCCCTGTGTGTAGCCTGAGGTAGGAGCTCCAGCTGGGCGTTCAAGACCTCTTCCCATGTTTTCAGCCTTGCCCATCAACCATAGACCCTGGTATTGGACCCCTCAGCCACACAAACTAACCAGTGGAGTTGTTTCCAGAATCACTGAGCTAAAGCCACATCCCTAAGCTTTGGAAGAGTCAAATGTCTGTCCTAAATGTCCTGTCTTCTCAACTGATTTTCTTCTCAAATGACTTCCCCTTTGCACAAACTTCCATTCAAGGTAATATTGGAGTCCTTTGCCATATCCCTAAGGACAAGACTAAATCCTTCTAAGCAGACATCTGCTCAGCATCCATCTCCCCATCTTCCGCTAACAGCACTCATTTTCCTTGGAAGAAATAACCCCTTCCTCACTCTTGGGCTGTATATTCCCATAGATCTCCATAGAGGACATGTGGACCTCCCTGGCTGCTAAGAGCACCCATTCCTCTTTCTGCAGTGATCAGTTCAGACCCATCCAGCATTTGGCCCAACGTAGATTTTTGCCAGAACATTTAGGACACTTCTGTGCTGGCTGCTGAGAAGTGGAACAAAGTTGAAGGTATGTGGAGTAGCATAGGTACTTCTTTGCCCTCTTGATGAAAGAATCTGAGAAGGAGGCCATCAGCGATGAAGGCAAAGTTGAGAGAGAGTGAGAAATAGGTCCTTCGTGAAAATCATGAGCACCTATTGAAGTTTTCAACCTCACCAGCCAAGCAATTCTTTTTATTGCGCACAACAGCTGAATTTCTGTCACTTGCAACCTTCTTCTCAGGCTTTGAAGGGGAATTGTTAGCAAAATGGTCGTAATTCTCTCCCTGTAACCACACTCTTTTTTTTTTTTTTTAAGATATTTATTTATTTATTTGACAGACAGAGATCACAAGTAGGCAGAGAGGCAGGCAGAGAGAGATGGGAAGCAGGCTCCCTGGCGAGCAGAGAGCCTGACGTCAGCTTGATCCCAGGACCCCGGGATCACGACCTGAGCCGAAGGTAGAGGCTTTAACCCACTGAGCCACCCAGGCGCCCCTGTATCTATACTCTTGAGTAGTCCCCTTACACAATGAGTCTGAGTTGAGACATGTCACTTGTTTCAGCCCATAAAACAATATCAAATGTGACAGAATCAGGAGCTTGAAAGTGTTTGCCCAGTCCTGCTGCTCTTGGGATTCCTCTGACCACCTCCATGTGAACAAGTCAAGGAGATACATGTGGCCCAGCTATCTCCATTGTCCCAACCAAGAACCAAATTGTTAGATATGTGAGGAGGAGACCTCCTAGATCAACCGGTCCCAGCCGCACATCCAGCTACCTTTATCCCAGACCAGAACTGTTCAGCCACTCATAGAATCAAGAGAAACTATGGTTGTTATTATAAGTGCCCATGTTTGAAGTGGTTGATTTTGCATCAAAAGCCAAATGTAAAGGAGCACTTGGGTGGTGCAGTCAGTTAAGTATCTGACTCTTGGTTTCAGCTCAGGCCCTGATCTCAGGGTCGTGAGATCGAGTACTGCTTAGGGCTCCACGACTGCCCATGTCCAGACCTGTCTCAGCCCTGTGTGGGGTTCTGCCTCAGGCCCCCACCTCTGGTTCCATGCTTAGTGGGGAATCTGCTTAAGATTCTCTGATTTTCCCTCTCCCTGCTTGCTTGCTCCCTCTCTCTAATATAAATAAATGAATCTCTCTCTCTCTCTCTATCTCTCTCTTTTTAAGCCAACTGATACAGGCTCTGCACAGGGCATAGAATCAGCTAATTCTTTCAGTATTAAACTGCATTAAGCAGAGAGAAAGTGTGTCACATCCAGAAAGAGAAAGAGCTTAGGGACAGAGCTAAGTCTTTTTTTTTTTTTTTTAAGATTTTATTTATTTATTTGACAGACAGAGATCATAAGTAGGCAGAGAGGCAGGCAGAGAGAGACAGAGAAGCAGGCTACCTGCTGAGCAGAGAGCCTGATGCAGGACTCCATCCCAGGACCCTGGGATCATGACCTGAGCCGAAGGCAGAGGCTTTAATCCACTGAGCCACCCAGGCGCCCTGGACAGAGCTAAGTCTTAAGCGGCTGTGGCCACATACAGAGCTGGTGGGGTTGGAAACCAGAAGGCTCCATCCTCAGGGGAGAGAGGAATATTCAAGGGATTGAAAACTTACCTTCAGGCTGCTCTGTGGGCAGCTGGTGGTCAGGCTCTCCAGAAGGCTGGTCTAGACCTGGGGGTGGGGGTAGATACAGTGATTGTGAATTAACACCAAGAATCTGGGTAAGCCTTAAATATTTCACAGTTTCCTATTAAGCTCTTCAACCCATTTTGAGGTACTGACTTATGGCTTCTTAGGACTACTTCAAAGAGGCCTGCAAATTGCTGATAATAATGGCAATACTATTAATAGCCATTCTAATGCCAATAATAATAATGATGATGAAGATGATGATTATCGTTGATGAGTGCTTTATGGTATGGAAGATCCCTTTTACCCAAATTATCAATGTTGGAGGTTGACCAAAAAAGATGCTGGGCCCTCAGAATGTCTTAATTGAGGTATTAGTTCTAGAGCAAGTAAATGAGTGTGCTCATGCTTTAGTATTTAGAGGGAAGATGGTAATGGGTGAAAGAAAGAGGAGGAAAGGATGAAGTTCCTTACTTTCATTAGGAAGAAGGCTGCTCTGTAAGGAAGGGAAAGACAGAAAGAGGGAGCTTTAATGGGGCAAAGTAAACAGAAGTTTCTTTAAATCAATATTTACATAGCACTTATTTTATTCGAGTCCCCATTCTAAGCACTGTAGATAGATTAATTTATTTAATCCTCACAACTGACTGAGAGAGACCTTACTTTCAGTAACAGGCACAGATATCTGAGATACCTTATCTTTAGACACTGAGGCTCGAAAATGTTAAGTAACTTGCCCAGGGTCTCATGATTAGGAAGCGGCAGGGCTTGGGACCTAAACCAGCCTTTGTGTGATGAGCCACTCAAGTGTTCTCATTAGTCATATGAAGGAATTTGTCCCTTTCATCAAAGTTGCTGAGTTTATTGGCATCAGGTTGCCCGTAATTATCCCTAACTTCCCCTTAATGCCTGTAGGATTAGTAGTAATGCCCCCTTTGTTCCTGATACGGGTATAGTTGTGTCTTCTCTCTTTTTCACCTTGATTTGCTTTATAAAAGTTATTTGACATTTTCAAAGCAACAACTTTAGTTCTCATTGATTTTTCTCTATGGTTTTTCTGTTTTCTAGTTCATTGATTTTTGTTCTTTATTATTTCCTCCCTTCTGTTTGCCTTGGGTTTAATTTACTCTTCTTTTTTAAATTTCTTAAGATGGAAATTAAGCATCAGTCTGAAACCTTTTTTAAAAATTTAAACGAGCACTTAATGTTGTAAATGTCCTGCTCACACTGCTTTAGCTGCACCCCACAATTTCCATGTTTTCCTTCCATTGAATACAAACATTTTTCTAATTTCCCCTTCTCATTAACCACATTCAGACAGAATCATTTAGTGGCTAAAAACTGGTTCCTGGAGTTCATCTGCCTGAGTTCCAGTCTCATCTTTACCTCCTTCTAGCTGTGGGAGCCTCAGCACTTTGCTTAGCATTTTGGTCTTCAGTTTCTTCATCTATAAAAAGGGAAGAGTATCTACATCCCTGTATCACTTCATAAGTCCCCTGAGGAGCTCTGCAACCTGCTCAAGATTGTCCCTTCCCACCTGGGGTTGTGATAGTGATCTGGGACCCCTTGTCAGTTACTCCGCTGTCCCCTAGGGCATTGCTGGCCAGCAGCCAGATTCTGTATCGTGTAGAGGGCCGCAGTCCAGTCAGGGTGAAGGTGGTGGCCTCGGGTGGTAGGACATCCACATAGAGGAACCCTGAAGTCTCCAGTGCCTCATATCTGCATGAAAAGGAGAGTAGTCATTCGGGGAGGTGCCCCAACCCTGCTGGCTTCCATCTCTTCCTGCCCTGACGGGGACCCACCTGATCTGGAACCTCTGTGGCAAACCCCCATCAAAGCCAGGTTTCCATTCCAACCCCACTGAATACGGGGTCATGCTCACAACCTTTAATCCTGTTGGGGGATCCGGGCGGCCTTTGAGGAAAAGGATGAGGGGAGTAGTCAGAGGCTACAAAAGGAGATTCCTTCCAGGTTTTTCTAAGAATGATTTTAAATATATAGTTGATTCTTATAATTAGCGGTGGTTATGTTCTATAAAGTTGGTATGAACACTGAATTACAGAACATCAAATCATTGCTTCTGGGGGAAATACAGTTAGGTTCCTGTGAACCTCCCGTCACAAAATTTTCATCAACCAATCAATACATGACCTTGTTTTTTTGTGTGTTTCTGTTTAAGACACATTATTTAATGTATCTTATTGATTCATTAACATTGAGCTCACAGTGTTTGGCTCATTGCCAAACAGTGTTACAATTCATGTTTGAATGAAGCTTATCCAACAGAAGTGTTTTCTCCCTATCCTTAGGAACCCTAGACAGCATATCAGCACTATGGCTAAGGGCCACTTTAAATAGCAAAATCACTAACAAAAAGCACAAAAGTGCAATACATGTGGGACTAAATAGACTACAGAGAGGACATTTCCTTATAGTGTGAAAGCTGGGGCAAGAAAGCAGAGTGTCACCTTGTTCTAACCCAACCGAAAATATGTTCATTGGGTGACTCAATTTTTTTTATCTGCTCTGTACATATTCCCAAATGACCAAGAAAGCAGCAGGAGTATTGATTTGGGAGTTACAAATAAATTTTAGCACGTAGGCAAATTTGCAAATAGACTTGACAATTATCAGCCCTGGCTGTATATGACATACGTTCCTTGTGTGAATTTTTTGGTGCCTATGTCACATTCATTCCTTGTTTCTTCTGGTTGCAGAACCCTGAGTATCCTTTGGAAAACCACTTGTCCACATTCTCAGACCAGATACTTCTGATGGAAATGACCCCACTCCTTGTAGGAGAGATACATGACTGAGCCAAGCCAACCAGGATGTCGCCTTCCCTGACCACAGGGTTGGTATAGGGGTGGGATGTGACCTGAATAGAGCCAATAAATCATAAGTCTAGTAATTTCATACCACTGTTAGGAAGAGAAAAAAAATTCCATTTCCCCTGGGAAGTCTAACAGCCTCTATGAAGAGCCTTAGAATAAAACCAACACAGAAAAGCAGACCTAAGAGTCAGATAGTTCTTGATGATAGCTGAACCTAAATCCAGCAACTCCTGACAACCTACTTTTTAATTACTTGGGCCAATAATCCCCCACTTCTTTTCCTTGTTGTGAGGTTCCCTGAAGATCCAGTCTCCACTAGTATTTTCAAGGCAGGCTAAAACTCCATCTCCGTTCATAAACACTTCTCAGGTTTGGGGAACACTGCCTTTCTGGGCCAACTAGACTTGCAGATAGACCCAGGGAGCATCTGCCCAACACCCTCACAGCCCACTCCCACCATACTGATGCTGACGAGTTGAATGTTGGTGTGATCGGAGCCAAGGGTGTTGGTGGCTGTGCAAGTGAAGAGGGCGTAGTCCTGGGCTGCAGACACGTTGGCAATGGTCAGGAGACTGCTGTGGATGCCACCCTGGTGGTATGTATGCTCTGTGTACCTAGGGCGGGGAGTGGGACAGAGGTTCAGGAAAGGTAACTGGGGTTGGAGGACCAAAGTTAGAACTAGTGTGCTCCCTGGCTAGGCCTTCAGTCACCTGGGATCCTGGAGATCCAGAGGGACTCCATTTTTGGTCCAAGTGAAGACGATGTTGGGGACACCTCGGGCACGACAGTGGAGGGTGGCAGAACTGGTGCTGTCTCCAGCTGCAGCCACCTTAGTTAGGGGAGTGGGGTGCTCCACCTGGGGAGGAACTAGAAGGGGTTGTTGGTCAAATGAGGTATGTGGAAGGACATGAGATATGTGAGTTTAGTGGAGGCCTTAAAATCAGAGTTTGGGTGTTACTCACATCTGACAACAAGTCGGACCAGTCCTCGGGCTGGAGGTGCCACTCCATTGTCCACAATGCACTGGTAAGCACCAGCCTGGGCCAGTTTGGCATGGTGAATTCGAAGACGCCCTGTGGCTCCCTTTGACATTTTCTCCATGTCCTCCAGGCTCTGGTCCTCCTCCTCTTCTCCCTTGAGGCACAAGATACAGGAGATGGTCCCCCCATCAAGTCTGGCCCCAGCCTCATTCTCCCCCAAACTGGGTCCATCTTTATTCTCCCAGACACAATCATCCTCCACAGATCTAGCAAAGAAATCATTCCCCCATCTTTCCATTCCCTGAGTCATCCATCCATCTATCCACGCATTTATTCATGGGCCCATCCATTCATCCACCAATCAAGAAAATTATTCACCCATTAATTTACCCAATCATTCATGCTCAGAATGACCTATCTACCCATCCACCATCTATTTAACCATCCATCTCTGCATTGATTTATTCATTTATCTATCCATTCATCTACCTCTCCGTCATCCTTTTGTGCATTCACCCATTCATTTATCTTTGTTCTGCCTTCCAGCTATCCACCCTTCCATCTCTCTACCCATTCACCCCTTCTATTTACTCATACATGCACATACCCATAAGTACATGCAAATGTTCATCAGTTGATTTAACTACTACTGTTTATCCGTCTCTCCATTGACCCATGCATCCATCCATCCATCTGCCTATCCATCCATCCATCCATTCATCCATCCATCATTCTTTCACAGACATCTTTCCACTGATGGCTTATTTTTTTAAAGATTTTATTTATTTATTTATTTGCCAGAAAGAGAGATCACAAGTAGGCAGAGAGGCAGGCAGAAAGAGAGGGGGAAGCAGGCTCCTCACTGAGCAGAGAGTCTGATGCGGGGCTTCATCCCAAGACCCTGAGATCATGACCCAAGCCAAAGGCAGAGGCTCAACCCACTGAGCCACCCAGGTGCCCTACTAATGGTGTATTTATCTATCCATGTACCCTCTAATCTAGTCAATTTATCTATTCATTTATCTCATTCAACTATTTAGTCACTCATCTATTCATCATTTATCCATTCACTTGTCTGTTTGTCCATATGTTCTTCCCTCCATTTATGTACCATCTACCTACCTATCCATCCACCTGCCACCCACTCATTTGTTTACCTACCCACTCATGCATCCATCCATCTGCCATTCAACAGTTAGTTAGTTCTTGGAGGATGTCCCAACAAATATATCATTATATAGGATCATATAGCTGTGATCCCTCCCCCCAAGGAGCTCACAGTCAAGAAACCACATCCACCAGCCCCCACCTCCATTGACCAAAGGTTGGATCCTTACCAGCCTCTCCCAGCTGAACATCTCTGGAAGGATGGGATTGGCATCAACGGTGCAGACTATGTCCACAGAACCCCCAATATTCACCTCAGTTGGGTCCTGGAGAGCTCGGATAGTGGGAGCATCTGGAGAGGCAAGGAATTGGGGAAGGCACTTGTGCCATACAGATAGATGATGGTGGGAGAAGGCCCCAGGTGGGAGAGGTGTCTTAGAGGTGCTCAGGAAAGTCACAGGTATGCAGTCTGCCCTTTATGCAGAGCACTTGGAGTAAAGCTCTCAGGGTTAGTGAGGCATTCCCCCACCCTCCACCATACTGCGCCTCTGTGGTGACAAGAGGAGGTCTGGTGGAGTTCCAGGATTGTATGGAAGTGGATCTTCCACAGTGGGTTTGGCTTCCTTCCTTTCTTTCTTTTTTTTTTTTTTTTAAGATTTTATTTATTTATTTGACAGACAGAGATCACAAGTAGGCAGAGAGGCAGGCAGAGAGAGAGAGGGATAAGTAGGCTCTCCACTGAGCAGAGAGGCTGATGTGGGGCTGGATCCGAGGACCCTGAGATCATGACCTGAGCCGAAGGCAAAGGCTTAACCTCCTGAGCCACCCAGGTGCCTCCCCACTCCTTTGTTTGTTTGTTTTTTGAGAGACAGAGAAAGAGGGAGAGAGCTCCTGCATACATAGAGCTCATGTGTGCAGAGGGAGAGGGAGAGAGAATCTGAAGTCTTAAGCAGGCTCCACCCTGAGCACAGAGGAGCCAGGGCTCAATCTCAGGACCCTGAGATCATGATCTGAGCTGAAATCAAAAGTCAGATGCCTGGCTGACTGACCTGCCCAGGCACCCCAGGGCTTCCTGATGAGACTGAGTCCCATGTAGGTGGTCCCCTGTCTGAGCAGATTCCACGTAAGGTCTCTCTAGTGGGTAGGGTTCCCAAAGTGGGAATGACTCCATCACAGTGGAGGATCCCAAAGTGAGAGGCTTTCAGGATGAGTGGACATCCCTAGGTAGGCAGAGCTTCCACAAGACGAGACTCCACATTGGGCAGAGTCCCTGAGTGGGTGTGGTTAGCAGGGGGGCGGGGTTCCCAGAACTCCTTAGTTTCCTAGGTTGATAATGGGGCCTCACAGTGTACATCCAGCCGCACTAGAGTTTCAGCGGTGCCCTCCGAGTTCTGGCAATGCAGCTGATAGAAGCCGTCGTCAGCGCGGGTCACATTCCATAGCTGCAGGGCTCCACCAGACAGGATGCGATGCCGCGGGCCACCAGCTGGGGGAGATCAGTGTGAGGAGCCTGTCTCTCCAGCACGGGAGACCTGCACCCCTTTCTGTGGCCTCTCCACGCACCTGGGCTGAGGCGGTAGCCACGGAAGGTCCAGTTGAAGGCCTCAGGGGCAGGGTTGGCAGATACAGACACTGGCAGCAGTGCCTCGCCCTGCTCCACCGCAGTCACCACAAACACTTGCTCTCCCAGGAACTCCGGAGGGTCTGTGGGAAGGGCGCCACCAAGAGTCAAGATTGTTGTAAAGGTTGGGTTCTGGGATGGATTTGAGATCAGGTATAAGGGTTAAAGTTGGAGTCATGAATAGACTGAAGGTTGTGGACAAGGTATTCAGAGATGAGCTCAGCTATTATGAGTTCAGGATAGAGGTTAGGATCTAGCTTAGGAAGAGAGTAAAGGCTAGAGTCAGGTTAAAAGACGGAGAGAAGGGATGCCTGGGTGGCTCAGTTGGTTGGATGACTGTCTCTTTGGCTCAGGTCATGATCCCGGAGTCCTGGGATCGAGTCCTGCATAGTGCTCCCAGCTCCATGGGGAGTCTGCTTCTCCCTCTGACCTTCTCCTCACTCATGCTCTCTCTCATTGTCTCTCTCTCAAATAAATAAATAAAATCTTAAAAAAAGAAAAGATGGAGAGAAGGCCTCCAGAGCAAGATGGCTGAGGAGTAGGAGACCGAAATATCAGGTCCCAAGAGTTCAGCTACATAGTTATAAAACCATTCTGAACACCTAAAAACTCAACAGGAGATAGAAGAGAGGAAGAGCAGCAACTCTAGAACAGAAAACCAACCACTTTCCGGAAGGTAGGACATGCGGAGAAGTGAATCCAAAATGATATACAGGAAGATAGACCTCAGGAGGAGGGCCAGCTCCTGGCAAGCGGTGGAGCAGCAGAGCACAAAATTAGAACTTTTAGAAGTCTGCTCCATTGAGGGACGTCACTCCAGAGGCTGAGTGGGAAGTAGAACCCTTGCAGAGACAGTTTGGTCTCAGGTTCTGCCAGGTCACAGAATGATCAAGGGTGTCTGAGTGTAGCAGAGCTCCCAAGTATCAGAGCAGGAAGCCAGCTACAGAGACAGAGCCGAGGAGTGAGCTCTCAGCTCAGGGTTACCTTAAACTGTGATCCGTGGCACAGTCGAACCACTGCTCTTCGAGCAGGGACCCCACAAGTGGCAAACCTGGGGAGACCCCCTCCTTTTTCCTCTGGGAGGAGCAGCATGAAAGCACTCTGCAGGAATCTGCTGGGTTTGGAGACTCCAAACGGGTAGTGTGCCAGAGATAGAAATGCTCCGTCACAGGCTGGGTGATCTTGGAACATGGCCAGAGACCAGGGAGATGGGGGGGGGATTGATGGCTTTTCTCTGAGGGCACACTGAGGAGTGGGGCCTGAGCTCTCATCTCCTCTGGGCTAGAAATTGGGAGGCTGCCATTTTCATTCCCATCCTCTAAGGAGGATGTTCAGGAAAACAGGAAACAGGAAAGCTCTATGGAAAACTTATAGGGAACAAAAACTCCAGAGAGCAAACCCGAGCAGATTTCTTAGCCTGGCCCCCAGCAAGGGCAGTGCAATTCAATCTGGGGCAAAGACATTTGAGCATCATAGTAACAGACCCCTCCCCCAGAATATCAACAAGATCAGTGAGCCAAGACCAAGTTCACCAATCAATAAGAACTGTGGAACTCCAGAGCTAGGGGAAGGTACCACATAGAATTCATGGTTTTTTTCCCATGATCTTTTAGTCTTTCAAAGTTAAATTTTTTAAATTTTATTTTTTCTTATTCTATCTTTTAATTTTTTTCCTCTTTCCTATTTTAACATTTTTAAACAATTTTATCTTATCAATACCATTTTAAAAACCTTTTAAATTTTCATTGTTATAGTTATATTTTATCCCTTCATTGTATTTAACCTTATTTTTTTGTATACGTAAAGATTTTTTTTTTTCTTTACAATTTTGGGATACAATTTCCTCTACTAGATCAAAATATACCCTAAATCTAGTGCATGGCTTTGTTCTAGTCTCCAGCCTGATCGCATTCTTTCCTCTTTTTTTTCTTTTTTCAACTACTTCTTATCAATTCCTTTTTTAGAATTTTTTTTTAATTTTCATCTTTACAGACATATTCTATCCCTTCATCATGATTACCCTTATTTTTGTATATATGTAAGTTTTTCTTTCTTTAAAACACCCCAAATCAAGTGTGTAGCTCTGTTCTTTTCAGCAGTCTAATATATATATACATGTTTTTTTTCTTCTCCCCCACCCCCCAGTTTTGGGTCTCTTCCAATTTGGTTAGTGTATATTTTTCTGGGGGTTGTTGCTACCCTGTTAGTATTTTGTTCTCTCATTCATCTATTCTTATCTGGATAAAATGACAAGGTGGAAAAACTCACCTCAAAAAAAAAAAAAAAAGAACATAAGCAGTACCAACAGCTAGGGACCTAATCAATTCAGACATTAGTAAGATGTTAGAACCAGAGATCAGAATGATGATTACCAAGGTGCTAGCTGGGCTCAAAAAAAGCATGGAAAATACTAGAGAATCGCTTCCTGGAGAGATAAAAATCCCTTTTTGGAGAAATAAAAGAACTAAAATCTAACTTAGTTGAAATTTTTAAAAAAAGCTATTACTGAGGTGCAATAAAAAATGGAGGCTCTTACTGCTAGGATGAATGAGGTAGAAGAGAGAATTGGTAATACAGAAGACCAAATAATGGAGAATAAAGAACCTGAGAAAGAGAGAGATAAACGACTAATGAACCATGAGGGGAGAATTCGAGATCTAAGTGATACCATAAGATGAAACAATATTAGAATAATTGAGATCCCTGGGGCACCTAAGTGGATCAGTTGGTTAAGCCACTGCCTTTGGCTCAGGTCATGATCCCAGAGTCATGGGACTGAGTCCTGAATCTGGCTCCCAGCTCTGCAGGGAGTCTGGTTCTCCCTCTGACCTTCTCCCCTTTCATGCTCTCTCTCATTCTCTCTCTCTCTCTAAAAAAGAAAATAAACAAATAGAATAATTGGGATCCCAGAAGAAGAAGAAAGAGAAAGGGGGGCAGAAGGTATATTGGAACAAATTATAGCAAAGACTTTCCCTAAATGGCAAAGGGAACAAGCATCAAAATCCAAGAGGCACAAAGAACCCCCCTCAAAATCAATAAAAATGGGTCCATACCCTGTCATCTAATAGGAAAACTTACAAGTCTCAGCGACAAAGAGAAAATCCTGAAATCCTGAAAGCAGCTCAGGACAAGAGGTCTGTAACACACAGCAGTAGAAATATTAGATTGGCAGCAGACCTATCCACAGAGACCTGGCAGACCAGAAAGGACTGACATGATATATTCAGAGCACTAAACAAGAAAAATACGCAGCCAAGAATACTATATTCAGCTAGGTTCTCATTGAAAATAGAAGGAGAGACAAGCCTCCAGGACAATCAAAAACTAAAAGAATTTGCAAACAACAAGCCAGCCCTATAGGAAATATCGAAAGGGGTCCTCTGAGCAAAGAGAGAGCCTAAAAGTAACAGACCAGAAAGGAACAGAGAGACAATATACAGTAACAGTCACCTTACAGGCAATACAATGGCACTAAATTCATATCTTTCAATAGTTACCCTGAATGTAAATGGGCTAAATGTTCCAATCAAAAGACACAAGGTATCAGAATGGATAAACAAACAAGACCCATTGATATGCTGTCTACAAGAAACTCATTTTAGACCCAAAGACACCTCCAGATTTAAAGGGGGTGGAAAACAATTTACCATGCTAACGGACATCAAAAGAAAGCTGGGGTGGCAATCCTTATATCAGATAAATTAGATTTTAAGCCAAAGACTATAGTAAGAGATGAGGAAGGACACTATATCATACTTAAAAGGCCTGTCCAGCAAGAAGATCTAAAAATTTTAAATATCTATACCCCTAATATGGGAGCAGCCAATTATATGAACCAATTAATAACAAATAATAACAATTACAAAATCAAAGAAACACATCAAAAATAATACAATAATAGTGGAGGACTTTAATACCCCCCCTTAACAAAATGGACAGATCATCTAAGCAAAAGATCAACAAGGAAATAAAGGCTTTAAATGACACACTGGACCAGATGGGAATACCAGATATATTTAGAACATACCATCCCAAAACAACAGAATACATATTCTTCTCAAGTACACATAGAACATTCTCCAGAATAGATCACATCCTGGGTCACAAATCAGGTCTCAACCAGTACCAAAAGATTAGGATCATTCCCTGCATATTTTCAGACTGCAGTGCTCTGAAACTAGAATTCAATTGCAAGAGGAAAGTTGGAAAGAACTCAAATACATGGAGGCTAAAGAGCATCCTACTAAAGAATGAATGGGTCAACCAGAAAATTAAATAAGAAATTTTAAAAATTCATGGAAACAAATAAAAATGAAAACACAACTGTTCAAAATCTTTGGGACACAGTAAAGGTGGTCCTGAGAGGAAAGTATATAGCAATACAAGCTATTTCTCAAGAAACAAGAAAGGTGGGGCACCTGTGTGGCTCAGTGGGTTAAGCTTCTGCCTTCAGCTCAGGTCATGATCTCAGGGCCCCAGGATTGAGTCCTGTATCGGCCTCTCTACTCAGTGGAGAGCCTGCTTCCCCCGTTCTCTCTGTCTACTTGTGATCTCTCTCTCTCTGTGTCAAATAAATAAATAAAATCTTTTAAAAAAGAGGGGTGCCTGGGTGGCTCAGTGGGTTAAAGCCTCTGCCTTTGGCTCAGGTCGTGATCCCAGGGTCCTGAGATTGAGCCCTGCATTGGGCTCTCTGCTTGGCCAGGAGACTGCTTCCCTTCCTCTCTCTCTCTGCCTGTCTCTCTGCCTACTAGTGATCTCTGTCTGTCAAATAAATAAATAAAATCTTTTTTTAAAAAAAGAAATAAACAAGAAAGTTATCAAATACACAACCTAACCCCACCCCTAAAGGAGCTGGAGAAAGAACAGCAAAGAAAACCTAAACCCAGCAGGAGATGAGAAGTAATAAAGATCAGAGCAGAAATCAATGGAATAGAAACCAAAAGAAAAGTAGAACAAATCAGTGAAACTAAGAGCTGGTTCTCTGAAAGAATTAATAAGATTGATAAAGCCCTGGCCAGACTTATCAAAAAGAAAAGAGGAAGGACCCAAATTAATAAAATCATGAATGAAAGAGGAGAGTTCAACCAACACCAAAGAAATACAATTACAAAACCATATTATGAACATATTACTATACTCCAGCAAATTTGACAATCTGGAAGAATGGATGCATTCCTAGAGACGTATGTGCTACCAAAACTGAACCAAGAAGAAATAGAAAACCTAAACAGACCCATAACCAGTAAGGAGATTGAAGCAGTCATCAAAAATCTCCCAAAAAGCAAGAGCCCAGGGCCAGATGGCTTCCCAGAGGAATTCTACCAAACATTTAAAGAAGAGTTAGTACCTCTTCTCCTGAAACTGTTCCAAAAAATAGAAATGGAAGGAAAACTTCCAAACTCATTTTATGAGGCCAACATTACTTTAATCCAAAAACCAGACAAAGACCCCATCAAAAAGGAGAATTACAGACCAATATCCTTGATGAACACAGATGTAAAAATTCTCACCAAAATATAGCCAATTGGCTCTAATAGTACATTAAAAGGATTATTCACCACGACCAAGTGGGATTTATTCCTGGGCTGCAAGGTTGGCTCAACATCTGCAAATCAATCAATGTGATAAAATACATCAATAAAAGAAAGAACAATAACCATATGATACTCTCAGTAGATGCTGAAAAAGCATTTGACAAAATTCTTGATCCAGGGGTGCCTGGGTGGCTCAGTGGGTTAAGCGGCTGCCTTCGGCTCAGGTCATGATCTCAGAGTCCTGGGATTGAGTCCCGCATCGGGCTCTCTGCTCAGCGGGGAGCCTGCTTCCCTCTCTCTCTCTCTCTGTCTGCCTCTCCATCTACTTGTGATTTCTCTGTCAAATAAATAAATAAAATCTTTAAAAAAAAAATTCTTGATCCAAACTCTTCACAGTGTAGGCATAGAGAGTACATACCTCAATATCATCAAAACCATCTATGAAAAACCCACAACAAATAGCGTTCTCCTTTTTTTTTTTTTAAGATTTTTTTATTTATTTGTCAGAGAGAAAGAGAGCGTGAACACAGGCAGACAGAATGGCAGGCAGAGGCAGAGGGAGAAGCAGGCTCCCTGCCAAGCAAGGAGCCCGATGTGGGACTCGATCCCAGGACGCTGGGATCATGACCTGAGCCGAAGGCAGCTACTTAACCAACTGAGCCACCCAGGCGTCCCCAAATAGCGTTCTCAATGGGGAAAAACTGAGAGCTTTTCCCCTAAGGTCAGGAATATGGCAGGGATGTCCACTATCACCACTGCTATTCAATATAGTACTGGAAGTCCTAGCCTCAGCAATCAGACAACAAAAAGAAATAAAAGGCAACCAAGTTGGCAAAGAAGAAGTCAAACTCTCACTCTTTGCAGATGATATGATACTTTATGTGGAAAACCCAAAGACTGTACTCCAAAACAGCTAGAACTCATATAGGATTTCAGTAAAGTGTCAGGATATGAAATTAATGCATGGAAATCAGTTGCATTTCTATAGACCAACAGCAAGACAGAAGAAAGAGAAATTAAGCAGTCCATCCCATTTACAATTGCACCCAAAATCATAAGATACCTAAGAATAAATGTAATCAAAGAGACAAATACTCTGTATAAAGTCTTTGGAAGAAAACTAAAAAGTACTCATGGAAGAAATTGAGGAAGACACAAAGAAATGGAAAAACATTCCATGCTCATGGATTGGAAGAACAAATATTGTGAAAATGTCTATGTTACCTAAAGCAATCCACACATTTAATGAATCCTTATCAAAATACCATCAATTTTTTTCAAAGAAATGAAACAAATAATCCCCAAATTTATATGGAACCAGAAAAGCCCCCAAATAGCCATAGGAATGTTGAAAAATAAAACCAAAGGTGGCAGCATCACAATTCCAGACTTCAAACTCTATTACAAAGCTGTCATCATCAAGACAGTATGGTAGTTAGCACAAAAACAGACACATAGATCAATGAAACAGAATAGAGAGCCCAGAAAGGGACCCTCAACTCTATAGTCAACTAATCCTCAACAAAGCAGGAAAGAATGCCCAATGGAAAAAAAAAAGTCTCTTCAGCGAATGGTGCTGGGAATATTGGACAGCCACACGCAGGAGAATAAAACCTGACCATTTCCTTACACTGCACACACAAAAACAGACTCCAAATGGATGAAAGTCCTCAATGTGAGACAGGAATCAATCAAAATCCTTGAGGAGAACATAGGCAGCAACCTCTTCAACCTCAACCTCAGCAACTTCTTCCTAGAAACATCACCAAAAGCAAGGGAAACAAGGGCAAAAAATGAACTATTGAGACTTCATCAAGATAAAAAGCTTTTACACAGCAAAGGAAACAGTCAACAAAACCAAAGACAACTGACAGAATGGGAGAAGATATTCACAAATGACATATCAGAAAAGGGGCTAGTATACAAAATCTATAAAGAACTTAGCAAACTCAACACTTAAAGAACAGATAATCCAACCAAGAAATGGGTAGAAGACATGAACAGTTGAAGACATGAACATGAATTTCAGCAAAGAAGACATCCAAATGGCCAACAGACACAAGAAAAATTGCTCAACATCACTCGGCATCAGGGAAATACAAATCAAAACCACAATAAGATACCACCTCACACCAGTCAGAATGGCTAAAATTAACAAGTCAGGAAATGACAGATCTTGGCAAGGGTGCAGAAAAAGGGGAACCCTCCTACACTGTTGGTGGGAATGCAAGCTGGTGTAGCCACTCTGGAAAACAGTATGGAGATTCCTCAAAAAGTTAAAAATAGAGCTATCTTATGACCCAGCAATCACCCTACTGGGTATTTACCCTAAAGATACAAATGTAATGATCCAAAGGGGCACATGTACCTGAATGTTTATAGCAGCAATGTCCACAACAGCCAAACTATGGAAAGAACTTAGATGTCCATCAACAGATGAATGGATAAAGAAGATGTGGACACACACACACACACACACACACACACACACACACTGGAATACTATGCAGCCATCAAAAGGAACGAACTCTTTCTATTTGCAATGATGTGGATGGAATTAGAGGGTATTATGTTAAGTGAAATAAATCAACCAGAAAAAGACAATTATCCTATGATCTCACTGATATGAGGAATTTGAGAGGCAGGAAGGGGGATCATGGGGGGTAGGGAGGGAGAAAATGAAACAAGATGGGATTGGGAGATGGGGCGCCTGGGTGGCTCAATGGGTTAAAGCCTCTGCCTTCGGCTCGGGTCATGGTCCCGGGTTCCTAGGATCAAGCCCCTCGTTGGGCTCTCTGCTCAGTGGGGAGCCTGCCCCCCCCCCAACCGCCTACCTCTCTGTGATCTCTAGCTGTCAAACAAATAAATAAAAACATCTTAAAAAAAAAAAAAAAAGATGGGATTGGGAGGGAGACAAACCATAAGAGAGACTTAACCTCATGAAACAAACTGAGGTTTGCTGGGGGGTGGGGAGGTAGTGATAGGCTGGCTGGGTTATGGACACTGGGGAAGGTATGTGCTATAGTGAGTGCTGTGAAATGTGTAAGCCTGATGATCCACAGACCTGTACCCCTGGGGCAAATAATACATTATACGTTAATTTTTTTAAATGCAAAAAAAAAAAAAAAAAAAGAAGTTGGAGAGAAGTTCAGGAGGGTTCACAGCAGGGGTTAGAATAGAAGGCAAAACGGAGGTTGTGCAGGATAGGAATTGGTGTAGAGCCAGGGTCCATGATAAAGATCAGGAAAGTTTCAAGCTTTAGAATGGAGATAAAGGACGGTGTCAAGGTGAAGACCCAAGTAGTGTAAGGTTGGGAGGGAATCAAGAGGGGTTCCACATACACAACACGTTGAGGCGGTAGAAGGCGCTCATGGTTTCCCGTAGTTCAGGGCTATGGGCTTGGCAGGTCACTCGGTGGCCGTGGTCTCGGGATGACAGTCTCAGAAGGACGCTCCTAGCTGCTGCAGAGCCTTTGAATGGGGCACTACGGGGTGGTGTGGCCACGCTTTCCAGCCTGTGGCCGGAGGAGGGGTGGTAGGGTCAGGTCAGGGCTAGCACAGAGATGAAATCAGAGCCAGAGGAGTGGTAGGTACAGGACAGGACACCAGCCAGGGGTGGGGAGGAGGGCACAAACGGTGAAGGGGCCTGACCAGAACCAGACAGAGGAGGGGCCACTGGTGCTCTCACCTCTCCCCTTCCTTGTCCCACGATAAATTGACGGGAGGGTTGCTGCTAACACTGACGCAAGTTAAGTTTAACGCATCCCCTGGGCGCAGAGCTGTGGCGTTGGCCAAGATCGTCACGTTGGTAGGGGGAACTTCAAGAACAGACCAGAAGAGAAAGACTCAGAACTGCATCCGCCTTGCCTAGATCCCAGACTCTGCAGCAGCGTCCTGGCTGTCGGTATGTATGCACTGTCCGGCAGCCTGGCTCTGGCTTAGTTCCCTGCTGCGACCAAGCCCTCCCCCAGACCCTGGCTAGGAGCGCACTCACACTGCACCACAAGCTGCGTGGATGCGCTGAGTTGACCCGCCTTGCACGTGAACTTCGCCTGGTTGTCCGATGGACCCGTGATCAGTACAAGCTCTCGGGAGAACGTGCTCCCTGACTTCTCCAGACTTCCCAGCTGCACCCGCCGCGGCTCCTGGGGCTGCCGCGGTTCGGTCACCGTCCGGGAATCCTGAGGACAAACACTGACTGGGGGACCGCCTTGCCCTGCCATTACCCCAGAAACAGCCCCATTCGTGTGATGAGGAAAAGGGGCCTCCTTCCCCTGGAACCCAGCTAAGGTAGAGGAATGGGGACTAGAATAGAGCACCTCCCACCAGGGGCCCCAGAGCCTATCCTGGGTCACCAGAGCCCTGAGGTTTTACAGAGGGAACCCACCTCCAGTCCCACGCCCCATCTCTGCGCCCCACCTTCACGGCTCTCTGGAGGCCAGCAATGGTTGGTGCCCCCTGCTGACCTTCCCCTCCACTCCTCAAAATCCATTCCAACTAAGCAAACAACCACACGCCAGGAAAGTCCCATGGAATCCCCAAGCCTTTCCCAGAATTTCTTCATCTTTTCCTATCTTTAGTTCTTTTTCTTAAAATTCCCACTTTCCCCCCAAATTTCCTTCGATTGTTCCCTTAACTTCATAGTCATTCACAGATTTCTGAATCTTTTCCCAATATTCCCTTATTACACTAGTCTTTTTTTTTTAAGATTTTATTTATTTATTTGACAGACAGAGATCACAAGCAGGCAAAGAAGCAGGCAGAGAGAGTGGAGGAAGCAGGCTCCCTGCTGAGCAGAGAGCGGGATGCAGGGCTCAATTCCAGGATCCTCGGATCATGACCTGAACCGAAGGCAGAGGCTTTGATCCACTGAGCCACCCAGGTGTCCCTTACACTAGTCTTTTACTAGAATCCTTTGTATTGACCAAATTCTTGGCATTTTCCCCCAACTCACCCAATTAAATTTCATTTCTATAATTCCTAGTCTTTCCCCTGGAATTTTCACTAGCCCCCTAAGTTCCCAGGATTTTCTCAGAATTCGCTCAGAATTTATTTTATTTTATTTTAGTCAAGGTTTTTTTTTTTAAGATTTTATTTATTCATTTGACAGACAGAGATCACAAGTAGACAGAGGGGATGGGAGGGGAAGGAAGCAGGCTCCCTGCTGAGCAGAGAGCTGGATGCAGGGCTTGATCCTGGGACCCTGAGATCATGACCTAAGCTGAAGGCAGAGGCTTTAACCCACTGAGTCACCCAGGCACCCCAAGGTTTGTTGTGTTTTTTTTTTTTTTAAGATTTTATTTATTTATTTATGTACCAGAGAGCGAGCAAGAGAGAGGGAGAGAAAGAGAGCTCGAGAGTACAAGCAGTGGGGGTGGCAGGCAGAGGGAGAAGCAGGCTCCTTGCTGAGCAGGGATCCTGACTCAATCCCAGGACCTTGAGATCATGACCTGAGCCAAAGGCAGATGCTTAACTGACTAAGCCACCCAGGTGTCCTGAATTTCTTTTAATTTTAATGGAATTTCACTTTCTTACCTCCAAATCCCATGAATGGAATTTTATATTAATAAATTTTCAAGTTCTGTGGAATAATTAGTCTTTCCCCCAAATTTCTAGCCTTTGCCCATCATTGTCCTGGGACCTGCAATACTTGTTCCTTCCCTAAAATTTCAGCCATTTCGTCTGAATCCCTAAGATTTTTTTTTTAAGATTTTTTATTTATTTATTTGACAGATAGATATTATAAGTAGGCAGAGAGGCAGGCAGAGAGAGAGGAGGAAGCAGGCTCCCCGATGAGCAGAGAGCCCGACGTGGGGCTCGATCCCAGGACCCTGGGATCATGACCTGAGCCGAAGGCAGCGGCTTAACCCACTGAGCCACCCAGGCGCCCCTGAATCCCTAAGATTTAACCAGAATTTCCTTTACTTTTGATGAAATTAATTGCCTTTTCTCCAGAATTCCCAGAGTTTTCCTAGGATTCCGTTTCATCCTCATGGCATTTGTGTCTTTTCCAGTTCCTTACCAAAACTCAAACTCTTTAGTATTTTTCAAGAAATTCACATTTTTCCAACATTTCCGAAGACTCTGGAGGAGACAGAAAGGGGCTCTGTCTTCCGCAACCCCACCCCACAGCCCTTTCTGGCCACCTCCCTAAGCCCTTGTTTGGCACCAACCTTGAGCCAGGTAAGAGAAGGTTCTGGGTTGCCTCCAATGGCCAGACACACCAGCCTCACTCGAGTCCCAGCCCGGAGGCGTTGTCCCTCTGGGGGGCCCTCTATCCACAACTTCTGGGCAGGATCTGTGAGGAAAGCAAGAAGAGTGGCTTTTCTCTCTGCGTTGGGCCTGAGGGTTGGGGGGAGGGTCTCTAAGGAATGGGGCACCCCCGGGGGGGCAAGGGTGGAGGCTCACTCACATTTCACATTCAGGGTGAGTGACTTCTTGAAGGTCTCTTTGGTGAAGGCCTCGCTAAAGGCCTCACACGTGAGAGTCAGACCATTGTCTTCTCGCCGCACCAGGAACGTGAGGTTGGACATGGAGATGTGGCCGCCATGCAGGCCCTGCCAAGGAGCGAGCTTCAGACTTGGCAACAACAGCACTCCCATCCCCGGTACCCAAGGTCTGGGCTCACCCCAGACCCTAGCAAGGACACAGAAAGCATCTCCACCCCCTCCTCTGTGAGACCCTGGAGGCCAGACTCAGTCACCCAGGCTGCCAGGCCCATCCTCTCCCAGATCCAGGAGTTGTGCCCTCAGCTCCCTCCTCCCTCAGACCCAGGAGTCTGGCCACTGCCTCACATCCATGACCATCTCTTCCGTGGGCACCAGCTGCCGCCAGCCCAGCCACCATCGCAACAGGACCCGTGGGCGACTGGACTTGGTGACGCAGGAGAGCGAAACGTTCTTGTTCTCAGACTGGGATGCGGATCCCAAGATGGTAATGGCACTGGGGGGGACTGCAGGGATGACGGGCAGAGGAGAGACGTGAAACTTGGCTGGATGCCTCACAGACCGGCCCCGACAGGGGACTGGGGACAGATAACAAGGTCTTTGGCATCAGATAGGCATGATTTGGGGGCACAAACAGATGGTTCTCTGGGGCACGGAGTGACAAATGGGCAGCTGGGATCAGGACTCACAGGTGACCTGCAGCGTGACCCCGCGTTCCTGGATCCCCGTAGATACGCTGTTTTGGGCCTCACAGCTGAGCCTCGCCCCGTGGTCTTCCGGTCGCACGGTCATCACCAGCATGCTACGGGCCACCGCCTCAGCATGCTCCGTGCCCCATGCTGTGGACATGGGCTGGCCATTCTGGAGATGGAGAGAGAGCCGCACCTGCTCAGGGCCAGCTCCTCCCCCCACCTCCCCGCTACCCCTCCCATCCCCAGGCCGGCCTCTGTCCTCACCTTCAGCCACTGCAGTGTGGCTGGTGGATTTCCCCCTCGGGCCACACACAACAGCTCAAGGCTCTGTCCTGCCCGCACGTGCCCCTCGTCCAGGCCCGGCCATTCAATGACCGGGGGTCCTGGGGGGACTGGGAAGCAGCAATCACTCAGTGGGTCTGGGGAGCCCATCCATTCTTTCCAGACCCCACAATTTGCCCTTGAAACCCCGTGTTTCTCCTTGATAACCTGAACCTTCCCTAATCTCTGCACTCACCCAGGACCCCCTAAATCCTGCTTCCCATCCTCCGTGCCCACAGCTGACTCAGTTCCCCACTTACACAGAACATTCATGGTGACTGAGACCCGGATAGGGGTGTCCAATGCTGGGCTGGACGCCTCACAGACCAGTAGCTGCCCATTATCTGAGCTCTGGGGTGTCACCCTGGGATGAGAAGTTGGAGTTCTAGAGTCAGAGTCATCATCTGAAATTTGGGGACTCAGGGAGAAGAGGTGGGGGATCCCAGGTTCCCACACCTGGTCTAAGTCTCTTTGCTGATTTCCTCTAGGATCTAGAATTCCATGGAAGAGATCTGTGGGGTGGGCAGTGGTCAGCAGTGAAAATTGGGATTCCAGAGGCCCTCTCCTGGCCCAAATCCTTGTACTTGATGCTTTGGAACTAGTTTTGGAGGGTTGTTGTGAACAATTAGGTCCCAGATGTTCATGCCTGACTCTAATCTCCATGCTTGGAGTTCTCACAGAGAAACTTGGGGGTCAGGCTGAGGGGAGGGCATCGCAAATTTCATACCTGGCTGTGGCCTCCGTGGTGAAGAGCTTCTCCTGGGACCCCGCATTCACATTAGCAGAGGTGTCAGAAACTGTTTGTCCGCCTGGAGGCAACAAGAGGGCTAGAGGGATGCCAGGTTCCCCCCAAGGTCGATTCTGTGGAGAATGGCCTGGAAATCCTTAGGGTGGACACAGTGCCCCCTCCCTCCTGGTTCCAGGGGAAAAGCTCCAGCTCGGTTCCTCCACCGAGGCCTCCCTGAATGCTGGAGGTCCTGGGCCTCACCCTTGCCCTCACCACCTGGCCGGGTTGAGTCACCCACCTCCATCACCCTGCTTCTTGCTTCTGCACCCGTGATGACACCCATATCTCCGTCTGGAGCCTCAGCCTCTTCCCTGAGTCCCAGACTGCCAGTCCTGCGATCACTTTGGTGTCTCTCCCTGTAGGTTCCCTCCCATTCCAGGGTCTCACACTGGCCTCAATATCTCCCCAAGTCCATTCCTGCATCCCCATCGCTCAGGAATATCTTATTTTCTGGGACCTCTAGAAGGACACCCCCCCTCCCCAGGGGCTCCTGACAGTTCACCCACACTCACTCTGTAAGAAGGTGATGTCGGGTGCTGGCTTTGCATCCCCAGACAGGCAGCTGACCACGTACTCCTGCCCAGCAACCCACGTGACTGTGCTCCCTGCCTTGGGGGTCAGCTGGAGCACCTTGGGGGGCACTGGTGAGAAAAGGTGTGGGGTAAGCTGCCACCACTGAGAAAAAGATGAGGATTTGGGTTTGGAGTCTCAGTGCTCATCAGGTGTGCACCTTGGGTCTGGGACTGGGGGTTTGAATCATGGACCCCAGGACAGGAGAGGGATGGAAATCTGGATGCATGCATCCTGGGGGTCTGTCACCCATACCCAGGATGGAGAGGATCACTCTGGGAGACACAAGCTCAGGGCCTGTCTCCGAGCGGCCGACCTGGCACTCATACTCTGCGTCGTCGCTGAGGTCACACGCTTCAATAAGCAGGTGGAATTCACCTGCAGGCGAGACCAAGGGTCGCAGGTCAGGACCTTAGGGAGCCCCTGCTGGTGGTTCAGGGTCTCGGGCCCTGACCACTTACCTCTACTAGGGTCCCCTTTCAGGTGATACCTCGGGAACCTGGGGATCCTGGGATCCGGCCCCAGGAGTAGCCCATCTTTGGCCCATTGCACCGCACTGCCGGGGGCGCTGACCCCACACTGCAGCTCAGCAGTGGCCCCCTCCACCACCGTCAAGTTTTCAGGTAGAGCCCAGAAGCCTCGCGGGGCTGAGGCAGGAAGCGGCAACTGGGCCAGGCCTGGGGACACAGGGGTGTCAGCAGGAGAGGAAAGAGGGGTCAGTCTGGAGAACATGAATGGAAAACGAGGGCCACTTGCCACTGAGTCACAGGGCCAGGATCCCACTCACCTGTGGTCAGCAGCCCCGTGAGGAGCAGGGCAGCCCTGACGGGTGTCCTCAAAGCCATCTCAGGTCCTCTGCCTGTGGCTCCCAAAGGGTCCACTGCCTGCCTCCTCTCTGTTTCTGTCTTTCGCTGGGTCCTTCTCCCTACGTCTCTGGCTTTTCTTATTGTCTCTCTTCGCCCATTTTGTCTCCTCTTTCTCTGTTTTCTTCTCTTCCCGTGAGTCGGTCCCTCTGTCTCTCTCCTTTCCTCCTCTTCAGTCTCACCCTTCTTCTCTCCTGCCACCTCCACCCCTGCTCTCCTCTCCCCATTCACGGCCCCTCAGGGGGGAGAGCAGCTCAGAGTGCAGCGGGCTCCCGGAGGCCAGGAGAGTGAGGAGGCTGATGTGGTCAGTGGCCCAGAAACCCAGACCCTGCCTCCCCCGGCTGCCGTCCCAAGTCTCCAGCTCCAGGCCTCTGCCCAGCAGCCTCCTCCCAGCCCAGCTGGGGCATGAAATCCCCTGTCAGCACATGCCAGGAACATTCCACGGTGCCTCCCCAGTCCCCATGACCCCAAGGGCCTGGCTGGGGCCAGGGATAAGGGGCAGCCGGTCAGACCCAAGTGGACAGCTGGACCCAGTGTGGGGTTAGGACTCCCCAGCTCTTCCCTCCCCTGGCACATGACCTTGGCAAGTCTCTACCTTCCCAGAGTAGACATGTCCTCATTGCCATCAGGGGTCTCTGGGGGAGAGTGTGCAAGAGTGTGTCTGAGAGACTGTGGAAATGCAGATATCTATGTGCATATGTGTGCGTGAGTGCAGGGGCATGTGAGCACAGAGGAAGTGAGAGTGAAACATGATCTGTGAGGGGCACCTGGGTGGCTCAGTGAGTTAAAGCCTCGGCCTTCGGCTCGGGTCATGATCCCGGGATCCTGGGATCGAGCCCTGCATTGGGCTCTCTGCTTGGTGGGGAGCCTGCTTCCTCCTCTCTCTCTCTGCCTGCCTCTCTGCCTACTTGTGATCTCTGTCTGTCAAATAAATAAATAAAATCTTAAAAAAAAAACACAACATGATCTGTGAAAGTATACGCAAGAGTACATATGTGTAAAAGAGTGTCAAAGGTAGACAAGCGTGCAGGGCCATCAGAGTGGGTGGAGGGAAAGGCAGGGTCCAAGACCACTTGCCCTAAGTGGGTATAGGAGAGAGCCCAGCTTGGGAACCCTGTGGCCATGTGAATTCTGGTTCACAAAGCTTCCCTCTGTCTCTCCCTCTCTCCCCCTCCCTCCCTCCATTAGTGGTTACATCTCAGGCAACCTTCACCTATGTCACTGTCTCTGTGCCTTTATGTGTCTCTGTTTTCTGTCTTTCTATGTTCTCATCTCTGTTCCCCACTCCCCATGCTCTGTCTCTCTCACACACCAGACCATCAGTAATATTTGTTCTCAGTCAATATGGGACTACACTTCTTTTATTTCTTTCTCCATCGCTGAGCCCTCCTGATTGTCCCGTCTTAGAATTTTATAACCCTAATGCTGCTTGGCCTGCCCTACCCACCCCACCCCAGCGTGCACACAAACACACACAACACACACACATACACACACACACACACACACACACACACACACACACGGGATAAGCTTCTTCTTCCTACTTATCTCCTGCAGGAATTGGAACGGCTCATTCCCCGCCCATTCCCACTCCCTTCTCTGGTCCTCCTCCAGGAAGAAAATGAGGCATCTGGCCTGAACCCCCACAGCTCCATCCTTGATGTTCCCTCTACTCTCTTCCCTCCCATTACTGACTCCTCACCCTCCCCCATATTCCCTCTCCCAACTGCCCCCCACACGTCCTGGGGAATGGACTGGATGCAGAGCTGGCTTTTCTGTCAGTAGGGGCTCTCACCAGATGGTGTCCCTCAGGGCCGGGGTGTAGAGCTGTCAGTTGCTGGAACCTTTAATTAGCACAAACCTTCCACCATCCACCTTGGCTGTTTTCCTTCTCTGGATACTTCTGGGGCCTCCACTCTCCATTTTTCCATGTCTGGGGCCCAAGAGAGCCAGGAAGGGGAAGCGATGTCAGGTGTCTGGAAAAACAGCCTTACTAACTGACTTCCTCCCCAAGACTCAGGAGTCCTGGCTCTGAGCTCATCCTCTGTCAAAATCCAGGGTCTGGATTCCCCAAACAGAAGCCAGCTCAGGCCCCCAGACCTAGAAGTCTGTGTCCTGAGGACCCACCCCTCTCAGACTCAGCAGCCCAAGGCTGAAGCTGCTTCTCCCCAAGGACCCAGGAGTTTAGGCCTCCAACCCTTCCCCCCACCACACACAGGGCTTAGGGCAGATGTTCACTGTCTGTGATTTTCAAATCCTCCTGGGCCTGTGTGGGGGTGGGAGAGATTGGTGGTTAATCCACGGACTCTAAGACTTAAGACCTGATTTTCTGAACCCTATCCTCCTCTCCCAACTGCACCAAGCTGCAGGCAGGAGACCTAATTCAGTCCCCAACTCCCCAGAAACTCGCAGGCCATTAGTTTCTCAGTCAACGGAAGTCTGAATGCCCTATCTTAGAATCCTGGAGTCCAAGCCCCTGCCATTTGGAGAGACAAGAACCTGAGCTCAGGAACGCCAGAGAACCTGAGTGTGGCCCTCCCAGTCCCTGCAGGCTCTGGAATGTCAGACCCAGGGTCCCAGGCCCCCAGACCCCCCTCGGTCGGCTCGGGGTCCCGCCCACCTGCCCCGCCAGCTGCGCAGCGCACCGGCCGGCCTGCAGCGTGGGAACGCCCCAGCTGGGCGGCATGCAGCCGTCAGGACAAGCTGCGCGGTTCCCAGCCTCCCTGCCTGGCCCAGCTTGGGCACCGCCGCCTCGCAGCCGTCGCCCGGCAACCACAGTCGAGTGGGATGAGGGGCTGAGCCTGGACTGCGGGGTCTCCGGGAAGGAAGGGCTGGGGGCCTGGATTCCTGGATCCTTGGAAGTGCTATGGTTTGCAGCAGTAACAAGGCAGGGGAGGGATATTTTGAGCTGGGGTTTTAAGGCGAATAGAACTGAACCCCCTCCTCTTCTCAGGAGTCCCAGTTGCCCCCAGGCACCTCGGTGTCCTCTTCCTGACCCGCAGACCCAAGGGAGCCCCGAGCCCCGCCTCCCCAAGGCGCGGAAACTAGCGAAGCCCCAGGGGCTCCCATTTATAGCTTCGTTTCCACTCGGCGCGTTCCCTCCAGGACCTAGTCTGAGCAAGTTTCTTCCATTCTCCCCCGTCATGCCCCCCACAAGCCTGGCAGGGTGCAGGTGTCCAACCCAACCAGAACGCCCTCCTTCGACCCAGGTGTTCCGGCTCCCAGACCCCAATTTGGCTGGGGCGCCCGCCTGCCGGGAGACCCCGGCCTGCGGTGCCCCCATTCATCCGCGTCTTGGCCGCGGGAGTTTCTCAATGGGAAGGCGCAGGTCTCCCAGGGGGCGGGGCGAGTGGGATCAGACCCTCCCCGGTTTCTCCGAGACCAAGCGCGCGGAAACCGCCGGTGTTTCAGATTGTTGGAGCCTGCGGCTGAGCAGACTTGGGGAGCTCCAGGCCAGAAACGGGGTGGCTCCTAGCCTGGGGCGAAGAGTCGGGCGCGAAAGGAGCTCCGACCAGGGTGGTGAGAGGTGTGCCATTGAGGAAGGAGTTTTCAAGGAAGCCAGTGCAACAGCAAGTCTACGGGATCTTGGGGGACACACATTCAGAATGTTGGTCCCCGCCCTCCTCGTCCTCCTCTTCTGCCTCCGAGGGCATGCAGGTACCTGGGGGGGGGGGGGTGAATTGGGGGGAGGATTGTTTGCCAGATGCCTCTTTATTGGGGTAGATGGAACGGGGTGGGGGTGTGTGTGTGCTCAGACACCTAGTTCTGCAGGAAGAGAACTCTGGGAGGCTGGACTCCTGGGTCCTGAATGACGGAGCTAAGCTCATTTTTAAACTCAACCCTGGTCCCCTCCCCCGATCCTCCTAGGTCTGTCGCCCCATTTTCTGCAACAACCAGATGACTTGGTGGCACTGCTGGGAGATGAGGCCCGGTTGCCCTGTGCCCTGGGCGAATACTGGGGGCTGGTTCAGTGGACTAAGGATGGGCTGGCTCTAGGGGGCGAAAGGGACCTGCCAGGTGAGACTGTTCTCTCTGCTCAGGAGGGGTTGGCTCCAGGTAGGGGTGCTGGGCTTGGGCCTTATCTGAAGTTTCTATTTTGATGTTTTCAAATTTGGGAAATTGTTGGGTTTAGATGAACATCTGGAAGAACTGAAGTTTTAGCTTCTTTGGGGGAGTAGGGGATTTTTATTTGCATTATGAAATATTACGTAAATGCAGAAACGCACCTAAAACATAAAGGGAAGATTTGCCAAGTAGTTCTAAAGTAGACCCTCACGTGACTACTACTCACGTTCACTGGCCGTTCCCCAGAAGACTTCCTTTCTCCTTTCTCCTATCATAGCCCTCTGCTCACTCCAGAGGTAGTATCTAATCGGACTTCTATGGCAGTTGCTCTTTTGCTTTTTTCTGACTTTTTCACCCACCCCCAGTTTGCTGTGACTCTGGATTGGGAGGGGGTTAGAGTCTCTCTGGCCCAGCACCCACTTTTGGGTGTCTTTCTAGTGTGGGATGTCTGGGGGCGGGGGAGGGAGTTTCTGGGAGCCAGAAACTCAGAGCCTTGGTGTGACTGCCTCTTCCTCAACTGCAGGGTGGTCCCGGTACTGGATTTCAGGGAATGCAGCCAGCGGCCAGCACGATCTTTACATTAGGCCCGTGGAGCTAGAGGATCAAGCTTCATATGAGTGCCAGGCCACACAAGCAGGCCTCCGCTCTCGACCAGCCCAATTGCATGTGCTGGGTGAGGACCCTCACTTGTCCCTGGGAAGCCCAGGGGGACAGCCAGTGCTAACTGATTACCAGAGTCCAGGGAACCCAGAGGGGTGGTCAGTTAGAGCCAGGAAGATTGGGGTCTCTGGGCCCAGGATAGAGCTCTGACCCCAATCTACCCCACAGTGCCCCCAGAAGCCCCCCAGGTGCTGGGCGGCCCCTTTGTGTCTCTGGTGGCTGGAATTCCTGCGAATCTGACATGTCGGAGCCGTGGGGATGCCCGCCCCACCCCTGAGCTGCTGTGGTTCCGAGATGGGATCCGACTGGATGGGACCACCTTCCGCCAGGTCAGGTCCAAATCTCTATGCAGCCTTTGCCCATTCAGCGAAAACACGCTTATCCAGGGGAGAGGGGGCATGTGAGGGAAGAGGTTCAAGTGTTGGGACTCTTGGTATGTGATTAAGGACAAGAACTCCAGAGCCAGACTACCTAGGTTCAAATCCTGGCTCAGTCACTTGCTGGTTGATTGGTCTTGAGTTCAAGTGGCTGAATCTCTCCATCTCTCAGCTTCCTTATCTGTACAATAGGGACCATTATAGTCACTTCATGCGGTAATTGTGCAGATTAAATAAAACGCTTAGAAGTGTCAGGTAGTAAACACTGCATACAGGGTAAGTGAAATCATTATTATTATTCATAACCTCCAGACCCTGCTGAAGGAAGGAACCACTGGGTCAGTGGAGAGCATCTTATCCTTGACTCCTTCCAGCCATGATGATGGAGCCACCTTGGTCTGTCGGGCCAGGAGCCAGGCCCTGCCATCGGGGAAGGATACAGCTATCACACTGAGCCTGCAGTGTGAGTACAATCAGACCCTGGCTCTTGAAGAAAAGAGGGCCCGAGACTAGGGTCCAGGATATTAGGAAGGAGGAGGTTGTGGACCTGTGGTCCTGGGGGAACTGGAATTGGAGTCCTGGGCTCCTAGCTCAAAAGGAAGAGACTGGGGACCCAGCCTATGAGAGGCTGGGCATTGGACTCAGGTGCTCCATGGAGGTGTTCCAGGTCCTTGCTCACCGCTGACCATGACCCACCTCTACAGACCCCCCAGTGGTGACTCTGTCTGCAGAACCACAGACTGTGCTGGAGGGAGAGAAGGTCACTTTCCTGTGCCATGCCACAGCTCAACCTCCTGTCACTGGCTATAGGTGAGGACGAAGGTCACTGGAGAACGGGTTTGGGGAGGACTGAGATTGGGACGTAAGTGGGCGTGCCTGGGGAGCAGAGACAACACCAACAGCCCCACTCCCTCCGCAGGTGGGCAAAGGGAGGCTCCCCGGTGCTCGGGGCCCGCGGGCCAATGTTGGAGGTCGTGGCAGACGCCTCATTCCTGACTGAGCCCGTGTCCTGCGAGGTCAGCAACGCTGTGGGTAGCGCCAACCGCAGCACCGCGCTCGACGTGCAGTGTGAGCCAGGGCGGGGCCCGGGGTGGGGCCAAAGTGTGGCGGACCGTAGCCGGTCAGGGGCTTGAGTGAGGCGTGGCTAAGATGGGCAGAGAGAGGAGGCGGAGCCGGAATGGGATGTAGGCCGGGATTGGCTGTGCTGGGTCGGTGCCAAGGAGGGGCGGGGCGAGGGCGAGGCCTGGGCGTGTGAGTCGGGAGCGTGAGCTGAGTGGTTATGGAGCAGACGCCTATCCTTGGGGCCTTGAGGCTGTCGTTTCTGAGTGACTGATCCCGAGTCAGAAGTTGCATCCTTGCATCCCTCCCCGGCCGTGCGACGCCTCCTCTCTCTCTCCTCCAGTCGGGCCAATTCTGCAGGCAAGGCCAGAGCCCATGTCAGTAGACGTAGGGGAAGATGCTTCTTTCAGCTGCGCCTGGCGCGGGAACCCGCTCCCACGGGTAACTTGGACCCGCAGCGGGGACGCACAGGTGAGACCCGATCTGGGCCCTGTGGCCGCGGCTGGCGGTGGACGGGGCTTCCCCTCAAGGTCCTGCCCCTGACGCCCTACCCCATCCCAGGTGCTGGGGTCCGGGACCACGCTGCTTCTTCCGTCGGTGGGGCCCGAAGACGCAGGCGACTACGTATGCAGGGCTGAGCCGGGGCTCTCGGGCCTGGGGGGCGGCGCGGCGGAGGCTAGGCTGACTGTGAACGGTGAGAAAGGGGCGGTTTCTAGAAGACCGGGTAGAGCCCTGGACTGGGAGCCCGCAGAGTGGGCGAGCTCTAAGCGGGGGGGGGGTGGGGGGGTGGGGGGGGTGGGCGTGGCCTTGAAAAGTCGAGCTTTGTAGACCCCGATCTGGGGTGGGAGCGAGACCTAACCCAGGCGAGCCTCTGAGAGGTTCAGAGTTTATTGAGGGACGTGGCCTGCTTGATTGGCATTAGTGGAGAGGGCCAAGACCTGGCCCCGGCTTATTGAGAATTGGAGTTTCCGAGGGCCCGGCCTCTATCTGATCGTCCACAATCTCCAAACCAGCTCCCCCAATTGTGACCGCCCTGCATTCTGCGCCCGCCTTCTTGAGGGGCCCCGCCCGCCTCCAGTGTCTAGTCTTCGCATCCCCAGCTCCAGATGCCGTGGTAAGGAAATGTCACCGCTGTCATGACCGGCCTCCCTGACCTCCCAGTCGGACCTCCAAAACTGCTGTGATCCACAGCCTGCCCGCCTTTCCCTCCCCTTCCAGTCTCCTTAAGACTTCCCTTTTTTTGTGCCCCCAGGTCTGGTCATGGGATGAGGGCTTTCTGGAGGCGGGGTCACAGGGTCGGTTCCTGGTGGAGACATTCCCAGTTCCAGAAGGCCGCGAAGGACAGGGCCCAGCCCTGATCTCTGTGCTACACATTTCGGGAACCCAGGAATCCGATTTTAGCCGGGGTTTCAACTGCAGTGCCAGGAACCGGTTGGGTGAGGGAGGTACCCAGGTCAGCCTGGGACGTAGAGGTGAGATCCTGGGCCTGAAGACTCCAAGCCCCCAAACGCCACAATCTGTAAGCCAAGGACCTCCACATGCAGACAGCTTCAAACCTTAAGAGCCTCAAAATTAGGAGTCCCTTGAATCCTGAGTCCCCCCAAAACAGTAAATTCCTTTAAATGTGGAATTCTAAGTTGAGAGACCCCTCACACTTAGGTACCCCAAAGAAGGGTAGCTCCAAATATGGGGCATTGTAAAGTTTAAAAATGCTCAAACTCTCGGACTCTCTAAAGCCAGGCAGTTTAAACTTGTGGAACCCCAAATTCAAATGCCCTTAAACTAGAAGGACTCTAAGCTAGGGACTACAAACTTGGGTATCCCCAAACTTGGTGACCTTTTGAACCCAGAGAATCCAACCCAAGCAAGCTCTGAGTCCCTGTTCCCCGGTTCCTCCTGAGCCTCACACTTAGCCTCATCAGAACACTCCCTGTCCTCCCCATAGACTTGCTGCCCACTATCCGGATTGTGGCTGGAGTGGCTTCTGCCGCCATGACTCTTCTTATGGTCGTCATCGGGGTGACCCTCTGCTGCTGGCGCCATGGCAAGGGTCAGTGACTGAACCCCACCTTGGTACCTTCCCCCAAGCCTGCTCCACTTCCACCGACAGATCTGGCCTTGACCTGCCCCCAGTCCCACCTCTATGGTCTTGGCTCACCTTTGGGTCCTGATTCCTCCCTCAAGCCCTATGCCCATCTTCTCAGGGTCCTTACCCTCCCAGGTTCTCATTGTTTCCCAGCCTCCTGACCCAACCCAGTTCTCTTTCTTCCTGCTCATTGGTCTCCACAAACTGTGACCCTGCTCCATCCCTTATTTCTGTTGTCCCACTGTCCCTGGCCTCAGCCTCTTTCTCCAAGCAAAAGAACCTGGTGCGAATCCCAGGGAGCAGTGACGGTTCCAGTTCTCGGGGCCCTGAGGAGGAGGAGATAGGCAGCGGCGAGGACCGGGTAGGACACTAGGGTCCCCAGACACAACTCAGCCTTTGAACAATGAGAAACCCAGTCCCAACTGGGCCCCCCAACTCAAAGAGGGTCTGAGTCCAAACAAGTGATCCCAGGCTCCAATGTCCCCCAAGTCCAAATATTCCCCTGACCCAGTTATCCCCTAGACCAAATATGTCCCCAGGGCCCTTTGTCTTGAGTCCAGACCTGAGCTCCAGCTGCTCTTGATCCCTTCTGCCTGGCCTCCACTGTCCAGCTGGGGGTTGTCAGGGTCTTGCACTGGGCCAGGAGGATTCTCTGAGTACCCCCTCTCACTAAGCACCCTACCCCAGGGACCCATTGTGCACACGGACCACAGTGACCTGGTTCTGGATGAGGAGGGGGCTCTGGAGACCAAGGTGAGTGTTGGGAAGGGAGGGGTTCCCTTTACTGAGTCTCCAGCTCTCTCCCAGCTTGGTCCTCTCCTTGTTAATTCTGGGTCCAGACCTGGGACCTAGCCCCCTTCACCCTTTCCTCCTGCCTTCTGGGCCACTTCATTCACCTCTGCAGCCTGTTGGCATACTTGCTGATTATGCCCACAAATCTGTCCAGCCTTGGCCTCCCTCTTGAGCTTTCCCATCACAGTCCCACCCCAGGCCTCCTAGATGCCTCTGCTAGGCCCCTTCCACCTACCAGATCCCACACTGGCCTCATATCTCCCCAAACCTGCCTCTCCTTTGGGGTCCCCACTTTTGAGCTCCACTGACCTCAGCCTCTAGTCCAGAGCCCTTCTCTGTCTCCTTTATACACAGAACACGCCACTCAATTAGCCTGAAACACTACTTTCCTTCCCATACCTACCTAATTCTGTCCTTCATTCCTCTGGTCTCGGCTCAAACATTTCTTGTTCTGGAAAGCCCATGCTTCCCTCCTCACAGTCCTGATCATGCTGTGTTCCGCCTGTCACAACTAGGACCACTCTGTCCTGGCTTCCTATCCCAGTCCTGAAATCCTGCTTCTGCTTCCCCATTAAGACTTATCCCTCCACCTGTCCTTCCCCCATCACTACCCTGACGCCTCTTGACACTGGGGATTTGCCATTTCCTCTTTGGCCTGGGATTTCCATGAAGGCAGGGGACCCCAGTCTCTCCCCGTGGTAGTCACCTCCAGCAACAGCATCAGGCATGACACAGAATCAAAGCCTTGGGGCTGGTGGGCAGATGAATGAATGTCTTGGTCTCAATCTCTCTGTTCCCCACTGTATCTCCTTCATTACCACCAACCCTTAGCAGGCCTATAACCCCCTGTTGCTGCCTTTCTCTGCCCATTTCCTTCTGTCTTTTTGTCTCTTGTCACTGTTTTTCTGTCCCACTTTATCTTCCTATCAGTCTATATGTCTGTCTCTGTCTCTGGGTCTCAGCTTGCTCCTATTTCTAAGTCTCAGGGTCAAGTTTTATGTGTGTCTCTCCATTAGGGACCCTAACCTCCCCCCACCATATCCTCATATAACTCATATAATCCCGTTTGTCCCCTCAGGATCCAACCAATGGTTACTACAAGGTCCGAGGAGTCAGTGTGAGCCTGAGCCTTGGTGAAGGCCCTGGAGGGGGCCTCTTCCTGCCGCCCCCCTCCCCCCTTGGACATCCAGGGACCCCTACCTTCTGTGACTTCAACCCACACCTAGGCATGGTCCCCCCCTGCAGACTTTATAGAGCTCGGGCAGGTTATCTCACCACACCCCACCCTCGAGCTTTTACCAGCTACAGCAAACCGACATCCATTGGACCCCCAGATCTGGCCCCCAGGACTCCACCTTTCCCATATGCTGCTTTCCCCATACCCAGCCACCCACGTCTCCAGACTCATGTATGACAGCCCTCCAAATGAAGAGTCCTGGAATCTTCAACTTGCCATAATGGATTGTCCTGATTTCTGAGGAACCAGAACAAGTTGGTGACCTTCCTCCTCCAAAACTGAACATTGATGGGAGAGAAAGATCATACAATTGTCTGACTTACTGGTGTATAATCAGGTCAGCCAAAGAAGCTGCCCCAAAAGGAGCAAGATGGCCACTTGACCAACTATTTCCCCTGTGTAAAAGGGATTCAAGATGGCAGATGGGCTCTTTGTAAAGGGATGGGGACAGGGGTGATAGGAGTTAGAGGCAGGGATGGAAATTATTTCTAGACATTGAAAGAAGAGATTTCAAAATGACCACCTGTACTGAGCAGACAGGCAACATAGGAAGATCTAGATAGAAGCCGGACCAGCCCCTGTCCTGGTTCTCTCTGAGGGGCATTTTGCTTGGCCAATGGAAGTGCAGCCAAGATGGCTGTTCACTCTCTGGGAACCCAAGATGGCCACTATCTTGGTTCCTTCAAAATTCCTTCAAGACCCTGGAAAAATTGAATCCAAGGAGTGAGGATAGGGTGAGAACTGACATGAGAGGAGGGAAGTGGGTTGGGTTGTGTGGGGGTGGAATCTGGGGTTGAGAATATTTATGTTTAATAAAAAAAAGAAGTTGAGAAGTGAATGTGTCTTGGGGATTCTCCTAGCATTATCACCCTCCACAAGGAAGGATTCCATTAAATCTGCCCTAAGAATGGATAAAGAAGATGTGATACACACACACACACACACACACACACACACACACACACAATGGAATACTATGCAGCCATCAAAAGAAATGAGATCTTGCCATTTGTTACAACATGGATGGAACTAGAGGGTATTATGCTTAGCGAAATAAGTCCAATCAGAGAAAGACAACTATCATGATCTTGATATGAGGAAGTGGAGATGCAACGTGGAGGGTTTGGGGGGTATGAAAAGAATAAATGAAACAAGATGGGATGGGGAGGGAGACAAACCATAGAGACTCTTACTGTCACAAAACAAACTGAAGGTAACCAGGGGGAGGGGAATAGGGAAAGGGTGGTGGGGTTATGGACATTGGGGAGGGTATGTGATATGGTGAGTGCTGTGAAGTGTGTAAGTAAATCTGGCGATTCACAGACATGTACCCCTGGGGCTAATAATACATTATATGTTTATTAAAATTTTTAAAATTTAATTTTAAAAAACCTGCCCTAAGGCCCTTCCTCTACCCTAGGCAATGAAGTGAGAGTAGGAACAAAACCATGAGCCACCCATGTAGCACTCCAGGTTCTTTCGACATACATCTACACAAACATAGATGCACAGATGCACATACATGACAGGGCTGCTCCAGTGGGCTTGGGGTAGACAGAATTCTAGTTATTTGAGGAGACAAAGCAGTGAGCCCTGAAGAGGAGGGGGGGAGGAAGAAGCTAGAGAGAATAGAGATGCCATTGTCCTTAAAGCAAGGATGGGTTGAGTCCTGTGGTGCATGGCACCTGACTCGGGTCATCCTTAAAGAAAGGCTTTGATTTATGAATCCTTGAGCTAGGAATTAAAGGTCAAAACACCTGGGATCCTTGGAAAGCAGAGCAGAAAGCCAAGACTCCTGAGTCTTAGGAAGAAAGGGGTGGGCGGGAGAGGCGAGGGTCCTTGGTCTTTAGTCCTGAAAATGAAGACCCCTGCAGCCCAGACTCCTGGATCTGAGGGAGAAGGGGACTGGGTCTCAGCTGCTGTGTTTGATTAGGGAAGTTTCCCAGGCCTGTATTCCTGGGACCTCAAGGGAGGAATTTGCTGGGGGGAGAGATCTCCAATGTTGTCACGCCTGTTAGAGAAGGCTGATTTGTAAGTGGGTGTGAGGGAAGATAAAGCTGGGCGTGAGGGTCCTGAGGAAGGGCTCAAAACGGCGGAGCCTATGACCCAGACTCCTGGCTATGCCCTTGCATGGGGTGGGACTCCCGGAATCTCTAGGAGGCGGGGGCTTGGCGCTGGCTCCCACCCGGGGTTCCCGAGCTGCTCCACTCTGCGCAGAGCTGCCACGCTATTGTCCTGGCTAGGAAGGCGGGGCCGGCGTGGGGCGGGGCTGGCGGCGCCGGCGCAGCCCGGGGGCGGTGGGAGGAGGTGGCGGCGGCGGCGGTGGCGCTGGGAGCTCCTGTCACCGCTGGGGCCGGGCCGGGCCGGGCGGGAGTGCAGGGGACGTGAGGGCGCGAGGGCCGGGACATGGGGCCCACCAGCCCCGCCGCTCGCGGTCTGGGCCGCCTCCGGGACCCGCCGCCGCTGCCGCTGTTGCTGCCGCTATTGCTGCTCCTTCTGCGCGCGCAGCTCGCCGTCGGGAGCCTGGCCGGTGGGAGCCCCGGTGCGGCCGAGGTGAGGCCCGGCCGGGTCCTGGGGGATGGGGGAAGGGGCGGGACCGGGCCTTGGACCCGGACACAGACACGTCCAGGGCAGAAAGCGCAGTCTTTCCAGCCAAGGGGCCGGCCCCTATACGCCCCTAACGGCACTAGGCATTCATGAACCCAGGAGTTCTGGCTCCAGCTCCCCCATCTTCTGTCCTCCCAGCTGCCTCCCGCCCCTGGCTTAGGAACTGGCTGTTCCAGAGCCGCTGGTCCCGAAAGTCTAGCCCCCTCAGACCCTCCTGACCTAGGTGACTCAGCCCCTACCCCTTCCCACCTGAACACGGGACCCACCAGACAGTAAGACACCTGCATCCAAGAATGTTTGCCCCTTGCATCCTCTGGACCCATTTGAGGGCCCCCGCAGCCTCCCAGAACGCAGGAGTCTAGGTCTTCAGCCTCCGACCCCCGACCCAGGATGTAGCTCTCCAGCCCTGGAAGGATTGGAGTCCAGGCCTGCAGGGCCCTGAAGCCAGGCCTTGTCGTCTTTGCGCTGGAGAATGGGACCCTGAGCTAGGGATGGAGGGAGGAGGGGCCAGAACGCCTGGGTTCTGGCCTCCTCCCCCGCGATTCAGTTTTAACCCCTTCGGGCTCCAGTGCGGCTGCGCCCGGGTGGGGGCGGAGCCTGTCACCGCGGCAACAAGGCCGCGAGACTCCCGGGGGACCCGGGTCGCCATAGCAACAGGAGAGCTGGGGCGCCCCCGCCCTGTGGGAGCTGTTTCCCGGGGAACAGTACCTCTTAGGAGGCGGGTGCGCGGTGCTTTGTGAAGGGGGCTGGTGTTGGGAGTCTGAACCTCTGGGTCCTAAGGAGCAAAGGTCCGAGGGACCCACGTGCCAACGTCCCGGGGCCCTCGCTGACCCCTCCGACCCGACCTTCAGGCCCCGGGGTCGGCCCAGGTTGCCGGACTATGCGGGCACCTAACGCTTCACCGGGACCTGCGCACCGGCCGCTGGGAGCCAGACCCACAACGCTCCCGACGCTGTCTCCGCGACCCGCAACGCGTGCTGGAATACTGCAGACAGGTGGGCGGGACCTACTGAGAGGGGCGTGGTCAGTGGGAAAGTGGTTCCGAGACTAGACCGCGTCGCCCAAAAGGAGCTAGTGGTACAAAAGGCAGGGTCCAAGGAGAATGAGGGATCTAAGTAGGCAGCAGGAGCTGGGGGCGAGGCCAAGAAAGAGGCACATTTAGGATAGGGCAGGACCTGTTTTTGAGAAACTAGGTCAGGAAAGGAGAACTGGGCAAAGAGGGCCAGCTAAGGGCAGTATCTAGTGAAAAGACGGAGTTTAGAACTCTGTGATGGGCTCCTCAAAAGTAGGGGTAAAGGTGGGCGTGGTCAAATGAGGGACGGGGCTAAGAAAAAGATCTTGCGGATTGCAAGATAGGAAAAGGGGTGGGGCTCAATGAGAATAGGAAAGCTAGGAGGCTTAGCTACAAAAAGGCAGTTCTAATACAGAAAGAAGGGATGCTTCCTGAGAAGCCAAACCGAGGAAAAGGTGAGGCTTAAAGGTGGGCCAAACCTATTGGGGGAGAGGACAGAGGTGACACGAAGAGAGGTGGGTATTAAATCTCTGGGTGGTTGGCGGGGCTTCTGAGGGAAAGCTACTGGGGGCGTGGCCAGGGGGCCTGGCGGGCTTAGATATCTAAGACCGGTTCTACGGAGAAGCAGAGCCTAGGGAGATTATTAGACCCTTGAAAAGGGACATGGCCAGTGGAGAAGCACGGCTGGCAGGGGCGAGGCTGCGAGCTGATCGCCCCTACCCGGTGCCCCCAGATGTACCCGGAGCTGCAGATTGCACGTGTGGAACAGGCGACACAGGCCATCCCCATGGAGCGCTGGTGCGGGGGTGCCCGGGGTGGCCGCTGTGCCCACCCCCACCACCAGGTTGTGCCTTTCCGCTGCCTGCGTGAGTCACAGGTTGGGGGAGGGGATTAGAAGTGCGGGGGGATGGGTGTCTCCCAGGGGTGAGATTCTGGGCCCTGGGCTCAGGTTCATATTAGGTATCTGGATGTCTGGTGCCAGAGTGGGGCAGAAAACCTTCGAGGATAAAATGCCTGGATTCTGAGGAGGTTGGAGCTAATGTCTGTGGGAAGGTCTCACTGTGGTGCCCCCATTCTCCAGCAGGTGAATTCGTTAGCGAGGCCCTGTTGGTGCCTGAAGGCTGCCGATTCTTGCATCAGGAGCGGATGGACCAGTGTGAGAGTTCAACCCGGAGGCATCAGGAGGCACAGGAGGTCAGGACCCTGGCCCATCCCATCCTCATACTCCAGAACCCAGGAGTTCAGTCCCCTAAGGCCCCATCCCCTCCAGAACTTGAGTCTGGACCTCAGCCCCCTCTTCCCAGTAGAACAGAATCCAGAATCCAGGCTCCAGCCCCATCAGTCCCCAAGACCTAGGCATCCATGCTCCCCTCTGTCCTCTCCTAACCCACAATCCTGACATCTGGGCCTACTCTTCCCACAGGCCTGCAGTTCCCAGGGCCTCATCCTGCATGGCTCCGGCATGCTTTTGCCCTGTGGCACAGATCGGTTCCGAGGTGTGGAGTATGTGTGCTGTCCCCCTCCGGTGACCCCCGATCCGTCTGGGACAGCAGTTGGGTGAGTAGGAGGGAATCCTCCATGCCCATCCCAAGGCTCCTGAGGCAGGAAACAGAAGTCTGGGGGTGCAGGTCAGATTCTCATTGCCCTGAGTGTTCTATTCCCTCAGTGACCCCTCCACCCGGTCCTGGCCCCTAGGGGGCAGAGTAGAGGGCGGTGAGGAGGAGGAAGAGGAGGACTCCTTCCTACAGCCAGTGGATGATTACTTCGTGGAGCCCCCACGGGCTGAAGAGGAAGAAGAGGAGGAAAGAATTCTACCCTCAAGCTCCCACAGCCCTGCAGGGGTCAGCAAAGGTGAGACAGTCTCTGGACCCCTAGTTCCCTCTGCCCTGGATGGAGGATGATTTGAGAGAGCCTTGGTGTAGGGGTATCTTTAGGAGGGAACTGTTGGGGAGAGACCCAGCTAAGGGGAACGGAAGGGATGGGAGCAACTCTGGGTAAAGAAAAGGAAGGGCCGTCCTGTGAAGGATACAAAGGGTTGAAGATGGTTTGGGGGTACCTAGAGGTGGAGGAGCCATCTGGTTGTTCCTCAGGGTTCTTTTGGGGAAGGCTGAAGGATGGTGTAATGGATTCCTAAGCTTTGCAAGAACAGGCCCAGTTCAGAACTAGATCTCTCACGATGCCTCACAGCAGTTATGGTTATGTGGACACACGGTGGCCTCCAGTGTGCTCTACAAAATGCAGTTCTCTGGGAAGGGAAGGTGACCTGGCGATGGGCTTCAAGCTGATTCCCTGATTCCTGGCCTTGCAGCAACCACCACCGTGAGGCCCACAGATGGTGTGGATGTGTACTTTGGCATGCCTGGAGAAATCAGCGAGCATGAGGGGTTCCTGCGGGCCAAGATGGACCTGGAGGAACGTAGGATGCGCCAGATTAATGAGGTAATGATCCTGGGAGCCCCAGGATTTCCCACAACACAGAACTCCCTAAATAAACACAGAATTCCTCAGGCGCATATTGAGGCTGCCTCCAAAGACTCCTCAAGCCCCCAGCAACCCCTAGCCCTCAACACCACCTCTAAGATGATCAGGGATCATTGACCCACTTAGAATCCCACTAAGATGCCACCAAGATTCTATGAAAACTCTGGTACACTGTATTCTTCTACTTTAAATTCCTTCTGAGCCTCAACCTCTGGTGAACCAGTGGAACCTAAGGGATCTGGAGACTCCAGAGTCTTGAAGAGGGTTTGGGGGGACTCACTGGGTAAAGCAGGGAAGATTCCAGGATCCTGAAGCTCCCCTTGACCCCAGGTGATGCGTGAATGGGCTATGGCAGACAACCAGTCCAAGAACCTGCCCAAGGCTGACAGACAGGCCCTGAACGAGGTAGGACACCCTCCAGTGGGTCTTACTCACCCTACCCCACTACCTGGGACATACCTGGTCTCAACCTGGTTTTGGCCTGGTCCGGCCTCCCTCAGCTCTGCCCCTACTATATTGGTCTCTCCTGGCCCCACCCTTCCATCTGGCCCCCACCTCTCTGGGCCTATGGCTGACCAGGCCTTTCTCTTCTCCTCAGACTGACCATATTTAGCTTCCTCTTAACCTGATGCTTACCTCTGAGGGCCGGCTCTATGCTTCTCTCCCCAGCTGAGCCCCTAAAGATGCAGCCAGGGCCTTCTCAGGCCCTGCCCCCTGACTCTGGTCCCACCCCTCTAATCTCACTTTTTCTCAATCCTGGCTCAGTAGGCCCGGCCTCATGACTCACCGGTCACCTTTAGTCCTGGCTGGGGTTAGCCCCACACCCTGACTCTTGCTCCACTCCTCTCTGTCCTATTCAGGCACAGACCATCTCCAGTTCGCCCTACCCAGGCCTAAAGCCTTCCCTATCCCATAATACTTGGAAAGTATTTCCCTTGAATGTGAGCCAGCTCAGTTCCTAGATTGTTCCTAAACAGTTTTGTTTCCCTCCTCAGATCAGCTCCCATTTGGCCTGGTCCTGCCTGGCTCTGCCTGGCCCAGTATCCCCATTCCTTCCAGTCAGTGTCCCGGGACCTAGTCCCACCCTAGGGTGGATTCTACTCATGCCTAGACCCATGGCACCCTCCTCCACTACCCTGTGGCCCTAGAGCCCTGCCTTTCCAGACTGCCTATGCCCCAGACTCTCACCAGTTTTCACCTTTCCTGGCCCTGTGCTCACCCCCCTTGCCAGCACTTCCAGTCCATCCTGCAGACCCTGGAGGAGCAGGTGTCTGGGGAGCGACAGCGCCTGGTGGAGACCCACGCCACCCGAGTCATCGCCCTTATCAACGACCAGCGCCGGGCGGCCCTGGAAGGTTTCCTGGCGGCGCTGCAGGGGGATCCGCCTCAGGTGTGGGAGCTGAGGGGTCGGAGGCCAGAGGGTGGAAAGGTCTTGGGCAGGCCCGGGCAGGCAGCCTTTCTCCCTTCCGCAGGCGGAGCGCGTCCTGCTGGCCCTGCGGCGCTACCTGCGGGCGGAGCAGAAGGAGCAGCGGCACACGCTTCGGCACTACCAGCACGTGGCGGCTGTGGACCCTGAGAAGGCCCAGCAGATGCGCTTCCAGGTCTCTGATCCTTCCAGCCCCCAAACAGCCCGTTCGCCCTCCGACCCCGGTGTCTAGGACCCCATCCCTCAAGATGCCCTTCCTATCCCTGGCAACCCCCCACCCCCGTGCCTTAGGACCTTTTCCAGCCCCTTGGATCCCGACTCCTCAGACCCCGGATCGCTGCTCTCACCCCCACTCCCCCACCGCCACCCCTGTGCCTTTGACCCCCCATCTTGTCCCTTGGATTCCTACTTCTTTTCCCAGAATCCCCCTCCTGGGCCTTGCACCCTGTTCCTGCCCATCTGCTCTCCTTTCTCCCTCACCCCACTTGTGTCCCCTGCAGCCCTTGTTCTGTGTCCTCAGATCCCAATTCCTACCTCTTGGATGTTCTCTTCGTGTCTTGACTACTCCATTCCACACTTTTGAACTCCAAATCTTGCCCTTGAGTCACATCATTTCCAAAGGACCCCCCTAATCCCACTTCCTTCTCTGCAACCCCTGAAACCTCATTTTCTATCCCTCAGAGCCGACTTTCTGCTCCTCCTTCTCACTCACCTTGACTTCCTGTCTTCCGTGCTGTATTCCTTGTATCCTGGACTTACATTGTCTCTTGGGCACTTTTCCTGGTGACTACTCCTTTCCCTTCTGCCTTACTTCCTTTTCCAGGCCCCTCACTTCCTGTCTGCTGTACATCTTTTCCTTTTCTTTTTATTCTGCTTCTCCTCCTTCAGTTTTTTCCCTCCTGTGGCCCAATTCCTGGCCTTTGAGCCCTATTTCCTGTCCATCGTATATGCTACTTTTCCTTGGACCCTGTTGACCTTCCTGCTTCACCCTGCCTCAGTTTCCCTATCTCTCCCCACTGCATCCTCCCCCACAGGTGCAGACCCACCTTCAAGTCATTGAAGAAAGGATGAATCAGAGCCTGGGGCTCCTTGACCAGAATCCCCACCTGGCTCAGGAGCTGCGGCCCCAGATCCGTGAGTGCCTGTGACCCCCAGTTTCCATTCCAGGGCTTCTTAAGGCAGGGGCCCACCTTCTATTGGTTAAGGAAAGTGGCAAAGCCAATCCAGACTCGAAGGCAAGCCCCCCCCCACCATGAGAGAACAAACACCAGAAACTGTGACCTACCGAAGCCCCAGATCTGTTGTGACTTCCTACTGGATATTCCACACCTAATCCTATTCTTTAAAGAAGCCATTCTCTTGGGGTGCCTGTGTGGCTCAGTTGTTAAGCATCTGCCTTTGTCTTAGGTCATGATCTCCAGGTCCTGGGACTGAGGCTCGCAATCAAGCTCTCTGCTTCTTGGGAAGCCTGCTTCTCCCTCTCCCACTTTCCCTGCTTGTATTCCCTCTCTCGCTGTGTCTGTCTCTGTCAAATGAATAAATACAATCTTTTATTTAAAAAAAGATTGTATTTATTCATTTGACAGACAGAGATCACAAGTAGGCAGAGAGGCAGTCAGAGAGGGGGGGCTGGGGAAGCAGGCTCCCTGCTGAGCAGAGAGCCCGATGATGCGGGGCTCAATCCCAGGACCCTGGGATCATGACCTGAGCTGAAGGCAGAGGCTCAACCCCCTGAGCCACCCAGGCACCCCTGAATGAATAAAATCTGAAAGAAAGAAAGAAAAAGAGAAAGAGAGAAAGAAAGAAAGAAGATAAGGAAGGAAGGAAAGAAGGAAGGAAGGAGCCATTCTCTTGAAACTTCAACCTCAATCCTCCCTGCCAGGGGTGTCTCCATCTAGCTCCCCACTTTCCCAGATCATACTTGTGGCTATACCCAATCACTCTACTATTAGGTTGCCGTTTGCTCCCCCAGCTTTGTTTTGAGGCATCCCTAGGTTCATGATCTCAACCCCCTTTCCTCATGTTCCCCTCAGAGGAGCTCCTCCACTCTGAGCACCTGGATCCCAATGAATTAGAAGCCCCTGCCCCAGCGGGCAGCAGTGAGGACAAGGGTGGGCTTCAGCCTCTGGATTCCAAGGATGGTGAGTTAACCCAAATATGATAGCCCCAGACTTCAGGGGACAGGCACCCAACCTCCATGCTAATCCCCTAAAGTCTGGGGGTGTCTTACCAACACAGTGAGTGGGAGAGGATAGGAACAGATGTCTAAGGTTGTGCAGACGTCTGTAGGATCCTCCTGCCTTGGCCCCCGGGAGGGTGTTTCTCCACCCTTTCCTCGATGATGCCCTCCTTTCTTCACTGTTCTGCCTGTCTTACCTCCTCTGGCTGCCCGCAGACACCCCCATGGCCCTTCCGAAAGGTGAGTATCTCCCAGAACAGACCCCAGCCACCAAATCCCACTAGTCCCTGAGCCCAGAATGGGAAAGGGTCCATCCTTTGGGAACTCCAGACCTGCTGGGTAGAGTCCGGAGCCCCTTCTGACCGCCTCCTCAGGCAGGCATAGCACCATTCTCGACTCTCAGGAATAAGATAGGACTTGGGGGTTAGGGTCCACAGAACAAGATGCTGCATCCTCTGGGAAAGAGAAGATGTCCCCCCTGGAGCAGTATGAGCGAAAGGTAAGTCAGACCTGTGGGAGCCTGAGGGTCGATGGGAGAGGGGTCCTGGACTCCAGCATCTGAAGAAGGAGGGTGTTAGGGGTTTGGATTCCTTGGTCTGAGGGAAGAAGGGATTGAGAACATGGATTTCGGGATCCTAGGGAAGAAGGAGGCTGGGGGATGCCCTACTGGGGCCCAGGGGCGGAGGAAGCCGGGCCCAGTCTCCTGAGTCGCTGACACCTCCTGCTTCCCCAGGTGAATGTGTCTGTTCCAAGGGGTTTTCCTTTCCACTCATCGGAGATTCAGAGAGATGAGCTGGTAAGAGGAGGACTATTCTGGGGACTTAGGGGGAGAGGTCAGAAGTCAGTGGCTAGGTTTTGACTCCCAAAGCCACACAGGGCCTTGGTGAGCCTCAGAGATGGCCTCTGCCCCATGTCCTCTCCACGCAGGCACCAGCAGGGACAGGAGTGTCCCGAGAGGCCGTGTCTGGTCTGCTGATCATGGGAGCAGGTGGGGGCTCCCTGATCGTCCTCTCCCTGCTGCTCTTGCGCAGGAAGAAGCCCTATGGGGCTATCAGCCATGGAGTGGTGGAGGTGAGAGACACAAAGACATGGGATGGGGGAGGAATTCCAGACCCTGGACGCAAAGGAACTGTGAGATCTGTGGTCAGGTCCCTATGCCTCTCTGTTCCTGGCCTCTACTGCAGGTGGACCCAATGCTGACCCTGGAGGAGCAGCAGCTGCGGGAACTGCAGCGTCATGGCTACGAGAACCCCACCTACCGCTTCCTGGAGGAACAACCCTGAACCAGCCCCCTTTACCTCCTTTGGCTGAGCCCAGACCTTCCCACTTTCTGGAGCCCCAGAACCCCAACTCCCAGCCTTGTGGGGGCCTCAAAAATGTTCATTTCGCACCCTTTTTGAGGGGGCTGGAAGTTCTTATTTCCCCTTTCCAATTCCAAATTCCATTCCCAAGAAATCCCCAGATATTCCCAGCTGCCTCCCTGCTTGGGATTCCCTCACTTTAATTTATTTTGTAAGTTAATTTATTGTTCCTTAAGGTGATCACCAGCTTGGTCCCAGTGTCTGTTGTTCCCTAGAATTCACCCTCCCATGTGCTCCCCACTAACAAGCCAATAAAATCCTTCCCCCACCATGCCATCCTGCGTCTCTGTGGGGGAATCAGTGTGTAATCACAGCTCTGGACGCTGCTGTGGATCCCAGCCCAGGCCTCCTTCACCTCCTCAAACAATGGGAAGGAGCTTTAGGATCTGAGATCTAAAAATCTGGGCGGAGCCTGTAGGAGGGCAGGGATTGGCGTGCAGGGGGCGGGGACCAGACTGGACAGGCTCCCCCTGCCCACTCAGGAGCTTTCCGTGGTGCTGAACGGTTTATTACTTCGGACCTCTATTTGCTAAATCCCAAGATAGACTCTGAGGAAGCTGTGTTCTGGCAGTTTTTCCTGCCTTCTATTCACCCTCACACTCATTCACACATAGCATCCACCCCCAACCTACGATTCCAAGAAGGGAATGAGAATCTTGAACCCCTCTTCCTATTCACAAGTTTTCATCCCTTCTATAGGAGGCAATAGGAATCCCCCTGAAGTGTGTAAATTCCAGTTATGTGTCCCAGAGAGGAGAATGTGATGTCTGCAAATGCCTATTGGAATTTAAACCCTCATGCTCCCCGTCTTATGGCTTTGGGGTTAACCATCTGCATATGCTTTTCCCTGCCCCAAGAGGGTTGTTATGGAAATTAAAAGGGTTAGTATTTGTGGAGATGTTAGAACTGTGCCTGCTATTTCATAAGTTTTAAAACAATATGGAAGCAGGGATGCCTGGGTGGTTCTGTTGGTTAAGTGTCTGCCTTTGGCTCTGGGTCATGATCCCAGGGTCATGATCCCAGGGTCCTGGGCTCTAATCTGCATTGGGCTCCCTGCTCAGTGGGGAAGTCTGCCTCTTCCTCTCCATCTGCCTCTGCCCCCCCATGCTCTCTCTCTTTCTCTCAAATAAATAAATACAGTCTTAAAACAATATGGCAGCAAATACTCATAAGTCACTCACCCTATGCCAGGCACTTGCTCCCAGAGCTTTTTACATACATTGACACACTTAATCATTACTTCTATCCCATGAAGGAGGTACTATCACTCTTCCCTTTTATAGGTTAAGAAACGGAGGTAAGAAGTTACATAACATGCCAATGGTCACCATCTAGGAAGGGTCAGAGCTAGGGATTCAACCAGGACAACCTGGTTCCAGCAACGATATTCTTACTCATTTTGCTAACCTGCTGTCCAGTAATTTGAGGCTGTCCCATATGCTGTTCAGGGTGTGCACTGCAAAACTCCAAGTGATAACTTTCACTTTCTACACACTGTAGATTTCCCTTTTAACACAACTTCCCAGCAGGTGGCAGTAATATGTCATGCTCTAATGTCAGCTTAGTACACAATTTTATTGCAGATGGCCTAGGGAGGAAGCTCCTAGAATTAGATTTTCTTCCAAAGAGTCTATGAGCTCAGAGTGTCTCATCATAATATATACATGTAATTACAAGTCATGTATATTAAATATAGACTTAGTAGACATTGGGAAGAAAATGCCCACATGACGCAAGTTGCATACAATGCCACAGCTTCATTGGAGAACCCAGTTTCCAACATCATTCTGATACTGGTTAAACCTTTAGTTGCATTATACTGTACCTAGCAGAAATCTATGGCTAGCGCCACAGATAGGGGGGAAATGCTGGCTTTGTGTTTTCACAGTCAAGGGTGATCAACAGGCTAACTGAATAAGGAGCTCCAAGCCCGTGGGACAGGAAGTGAAAGGCCATTTTGCTCAGTATGCTCAGTGTGTGATTCCTTACTAATGTTTACATATTAACGGTGATACTTAGGGTAATTCGTTTAAAAAGACTTGTTACTGGAATTCCAGCAGGGGATTGCTTTTGTTCATTTGATGCTCTTGTGCCATTAAGCTGCCCTTCTTTTCCCATTGAAAACAATTTAATTTTTCTTTTAATAATACAGTTTCTTAGAGACATTTTATCATTCTTTCATTTTTAATATGTATGTGCATGTGTTTGTTGATACATCTTGGAATATATATATATATATATATATATATATATATATATCTATATCTTATATGTCAGTAGGCTCTAAGATGCCATCACTGCCTTATGGGGGCGCCTGGGTGGCTCAGTCCTTAGAGTATCCAACTTTTGGTTTCAGCTGAGGACGTGATCATGGGTCCTGGGATGGAGCCCCATGTTGGGCTCCACACTCAGCACAGAGTGTGCTTGGCCCTCTCCCTCCCCTTCTGCCCCACTCCCCACTCACACACTTTCTAAGACAGATAGGTGTATAAATAGTTAGATAGATAAAATACCTTTATGCGAAGGAAGAAATACAGAAATTAAACTGCCCTACAATGACTGTAAGATGCATTCCAGTTAAGTTCTTAGAATCTATAGAATAACGTTCCTATGAATTCTTCACAGGTCAGCTGCCACAATGTGCATCCTCAGAAGAGAAGTGCATGCTGGTACAGGGCTGTAGATGTGGAAGACTAACACAGGGGGCGCTGGAAACCCCGCCTCCCAATATTCAAGCCCTGGAGTAGTGCTCCCTCCCCAGATTCTAGGTTTGGCCATGTGAATGACTTTGACCAATGTGATGTCAGCAAGTGTGAGGCAAGCAAGTGCGTACTCTCTTAGCACACTTCCTTTTGGAACCACCCACGTTCCTGGAGAGACCACATGGAGAGAAGGGTGCTTGGCCCACTCCCAGTGGTCCCAGCTAAGCTGTCAGACATGTGAGCAAAGTTGCCCAGCCCAAACAGGCCCCTAGCTGACTGCAGCTGCATGAGTGACCAAAGCAGGACTGTCTAGTTGAGCCCAGCCCAGACTGTAGGATCATTAGCGAATAGTGATGGTTGTTTCAAGCCTTCACTTTTGGGATGGAGACATGGGTACATGCCCCCAAGTAGGCTTGTTTGTTGTCTATGAGAGGCTCTGAGCAGTGAGGGGTTAAGATGAGTCAGAGGGCTTTCAGTGGGCCTCTTTTGGTGATAAGAGTGGGATGAAGTCCAGAGCAGAGACTGTGGGGCAGTTATGAGAAAGGGCCATTGGGAGGTCCTCTTAGTTTGGGTCTCTCCAGAAGCAGGATTTGAGGACAATCTATTGGTAGGAGAGGTGGGAAAGGACACAGAGAAGGGAAAGCAGTCAGGAAAGGATGTCATCAAGCCAGAACCAGTACAGGGAACTGAAGCTTAATTCTGTTGGGGAATTCTGAGAGCATGTGTAGAACACACACTTCCACATTTACCCTCACAGAGAGGTGTGGGACCTGGAGTCCTTCTATACCATCTCCTTTCAGTCTCTGGTTTGAGGGCTGTTAGATGGGAAAGGGCATCAACTTGTTGGCACTTAAGGCTACCTGGCTCACACCCAAGATAGAGCAGACACCAGTGGTCTCATGATGTCCACAGGCAGTCAGACCACCAGGTACTGACAGGGTGAAGGATGCAGACTTGGCACCCACAGTCTGCTACATACCCCACCCACGCAGTCATCCAAACGTGCCTCCTCAGCCAAGCACCACCGCCGTTCCCCCGCACCAATGCCCCCAGAGATTAAGACAATGACAGCGCAGTCCAAACTGAGTTTAATAAGGTATTTCAAATAGGGGAGGGATTCACCGGAAATGCGGAGATCTGGGATAGGGGCCCTGCCAGTTGAGTTCTGAATTAGAAAGCATAGGACCTAGGGAACTCCAGTCTAGGAAGAGTCCTTCCTATGTCTCAGGGGTAAGGAATGGTGTGGGTTTGGGGAGTCATCTCGGGAGCTCTACCAGATGACAGTGGAAGCTATTCTGGGGGTATCCCAAGTACTGTGTAGGGAAATCACATCTGGGATTCTAGGTGAGTTGAACTGGACTTGAGTAGGGGAGGGGGTCCCAGAAGATCCCAATGGAGGAAGGGTTAGGGGTCTAGGGTGTTTCACAGAAACAATCAAGGGGCCTCGATTTCACAGAAATCATCAAGAGGGCTCCTTGTGGGTAGGGTAGGGGTATTACACCACCCCAAATATTGGGGATCGTTTACCCCCACCCCGGGCAGCCATTTTGGGGTTTTAATGTAAGACCCTGATGGCAGGACATTCCACATACATTATCATGGATTTGCAACATTAGCATACGCTGGCTGTCCCACAGGACGGTGGGGACTGGAAAATCAGTCCAGGTTCTGGGTTTGAGTCCTAAGAGGACAGGCCTGGGGGTGCCACACGGCTCCTCTTCAACAGCTGCCGGAGCTGCGGACAAGACAGGGGAGAAGTCAGGGAGGCTAAAAAGAGAGGCCAGGGCCACAGACCCTCTAAAGTCCTGAGTGGGTAGGGTCAGGGGTTCAGCTCGTTAGGTCAGAGGCCACTCTGCAGTCAGGGTGGGCTCAGGACTCACCCCCTCGGGGCCCGGCCCAGGCCGCAGCAGGTGGACAGGCTGCTCGTTCTCCAGGTTTCGCAATGTTGGATCCGCCCCAGCTGCCAGCAGGCGCCGTACGATGGCCTCCTGGGGTGGTCCAGGGGGCAGGGCAGCCGCCATGTGGAGGGCTGTGTTCCCATGGGCCTGGGGACAGTGAGGGGAGGGCTGATAAAGATGCAGACTCAGCTGGCCTGGGCCTTCCACAGTACACTCCAGAGTCCAACACTGCTGCCTTCCCAGCCGTATTCCATGTGCCCCTACTTACATCCCGGAATCCCCTCCACAATCACATTCCACACACCCCTCGGTCTATGTCCCATACATTCCTGCAATCTACAACCATCCACATCCTATCCGGTCCCCACCTGGGTTCTCTACATTGTCCCTGCCACTGCCACAGCCCACAGGCCTCTCCAAGCCCCCCGCTCTTCTCTGTCACATCTCACACAATTGCCCATTCCAACCTAGGTCCCCACCTTCATGTTGACAAAGGCCCGCAAGTCTCCCCGTGGCAACTCAAGCAGCAGCTGAACCAGGGTAGGATTGGCGGCCTGCACAGCCAGATGCAGAACTGTCTTATTGCTCTTGATCTCCTGTAGAGAAAGGAACGGCGGAGGTCAGGCCAATTCTTACACCCAGAGCCCCTCCCAAGGAATCCAAGAGCCTTTAGACACCTTGTTTCTCCTTTGCAAGCACCCAGGGGTTCCTTACGCAGTTATCTATGTTGTGCACTATATAAGACTATCACCTTTAAGGGGATGCCATTCACATCATATGCATCACAGAACTATGTTTCTTTTGACAGTTTTCCAGCCCAAGTGTCTTTGAGAAGAAGGTTCTTACCTAATCCTCCAAAGGCACTCTGCACTTACAGCTGCCCTAGCCACCCCACATTCCATTAGGCATGCTAAAATGTACCCACATCTCACACAGACTGTACTTGATCTATAAGGATGGGACTTGAACAGCATTAATCAGGGGACTCAACAAACCCATACATACTTCCATATTGAGTTGTTCTCTTCATATTTTGGAGCAAATAAAGATATTTTCCACAATGGGACCTTATTATGTGCCCTCATTAAAAATATGCTGTGTTTCTACAAGACAAAACAACTTATCTGGCTCACCAAATAGATAATGAAGAGGAGACCAGAAGATGGAAGGGGAAAAGCTCTAAATTAAGAACACCTTTAAAAGTCTTACAATGGCAATATGAGGGCTTTATTTGGGTCTGAAGGGTTTTTTTTCTTAATGAAAAAACAATGCAGGGGCACCTGGGTGACTCAGTGGGTTAAGCCTCTGCCTTCGGCTTAGGACATGATCCCAGGGTCTTAGGAGCCTGCTTCCCCTTCTCTCTCTGCGTGCCTCTCTGCCTACTTGTGAATCTCTGTCTGTCAAATAAACAAATTAAAAAAAAAAAAATCTTAAAAAAAAAATGTATATCACTTTAGAGTCAATCAGAAATTCGAACACAGCCAGGATACTTGATATTATGAGTTTAAGTTTTTTTTAAGGTGAAATGATGGTATTGAGGTTAAAAGAGTTCTTCACTTTAGAGACACAATTTTTTGTGGATATACTATTTTCTCTATTTTATCTGTGTTCAAAATTCTTTTTATTTTATTTTTTTTTTAAGATTTTATTTATTTGAGAGAGAGGAGAGTGCGAAAGTCTGGCACGAGGCTCGGATTCTAATCCCCTCTCTGACTCTTACAAGCTCTAAGATTTTTGACTCCTATACCTCAGTTTCTTTATTAGTAAGGCGGTAAAAGTAATAACAGAGCACTTGTCAAAGGGGGTTGGTGAGGATTCGATTAGCTAATCCATGACACTCGATGCTTGATGAATAGTAAGTACAACCTAAGGTCAGTGATCTTTTTCTCTGGGGCCCAGGGAAACATAGCCATGTGCTCAAGTTCACATGGCTGGCCAGAGGCAAAGTCAACATTTGTCTGAATGCCCTGAATGTCCAGGTGCCCCATCCCACACACCCTTCTAGAGGCCGGCTGCCCACTGCCCAGCTCACCTGGCTGGTGTGATCAGCACCCATGTGCAGCAACATCTGGACACAAGCCAGCCTGTCTCGGGCCTGGGTGCTCAGCACCCGGGAACATAGGTCAGGTGGGTGCATAGCCACGTTGAGGGCCAGGATGGCTGTGTGGAGAGGGGTGAGGCCTGCAGGATAGAGGTGGTGAGGGCTCTGCATCTGAGGCAACCTGCCACACCCACCCTGCCCACCACCCAGCTTACCCTCGAAGTCTCTGGCTTCTAGGTTAACCTGAACCCCCGAGTTAATCACGGCCTGGGGAGGAGAAGGCACAGTGCTGGAGTCGAGTCTCCCCAGGCCTCCTAGCCCTGGAAGCCAGGATCTGAACAACCAGTCCAACCCCTTCTCCCCATTGGCCCACTGGTCATACCGAGAGGACTCCTGGGAGCCCATAGGTAGCAGCCACATGCAAGACAGAACGTCCCTGATGATCAGTGGCATTGGGCTCTGCTCCGAGGTTCAGCAGGTCCTCCACAATCAGGGGCTGGTTGGCGGCAGCAGCCACCAGGAGAGGGGTCTGCAGGAAATAAGAAGGTCAGTCTGGGCCCCTGGTCTCCTCCCCTCTGAAAAACCAATAATCCAGGCCCCCAGACCTCCTGCCTTTAAATCCAGCAGTCTGGGCCCCTGGCCCTCACCTTGCCCTTATGTTCCCGAATGTCCAGATGTCTATACATTTGGAGCATCTCAGCTGCGGCATACGCTGCCCAGCGTAGCCCCCGAGCCGCAAACAGGTGCAGGAGCCTGAGGACAGATAGAGGACAAGCAGTGAGCGTAGAACCCCAGCTAAGCCAGAAACAGGCAGACTGCAACCCCCATACTCACGTGTCTCCCTCCTCATCCTGGGCCAGCAGCTGCTGTGGCCCCAGAGCCAGCATGTGAGCACGGGCTGTGTCCAGGGATGGTCCGGTGGCCACGGGGGGCAACTGTGGGGGTCCTAAGGGGAGTCCAGAACCTCTCCAGGATCCTGCCTGTGGCAGGGAAGGTTCTCCATACAGCCGGGTATCCAGAGGGTCCTGAAGGATACACGTGGTAGGCAGAGCCAATCAGCTGAGAACTCCTTTTCTTGACATATATACATACACACACACACAGAACGCCAAGTAGGGTGGCTGGATGCCCCATCTGTACCGAGTGACCTTGGACCTTGGGGCCTCAGTTTTGCCCATCTGAAGAACGGGCTCTTAATCTAGCACAAGGGCAACTGGGAATTTTAGGGGCCCTTCAGCATCCTGTTCCACTCTGTATCTCACCTCCATCCCCACAGAAAATGGACACTGCCGCCCTGTGTCGGAGGGTGGGTAGAAGTCAGGAGTCGGGAAGCCTTCAGCAGCAGAAGCAGGGTAAAAGTAGGGGCTGTCTGTGTAGGCAGCATGCGTGTTGGGGTCCCAGTCTGGAAAGCCCGTGGTGGGAGCCAGGCTGCCAAGTCCAGAACCCAGAGTCTCTTGGTGTACTGGGAAGCGAGAATGGCCTGTGTGTGAGAGGAGGAGCAGGGGCAGGCCTGGTTACCAGGGTTGGGGAAGTCATGACCAAGGCTGGAGGACGGGGGTGAGAGCCTGGAATCTCCCAGCGTCCTGAGAGCTAGTACTTGTGGGACACCAAAGGGCTGGGACTCAGAGGGCTGAGGGCTTAGACTCCAGGAGCTGCAAAAGGCTGGGAGCCTGGGCCCCTCGAACACTGAAGGACTGTGTACATAGACCTATGGGCTCCAGAGAATCTGGGCGATCAAACTGCTACCGAGTCCCAGCAAGAAAGAGGGTCTGACTCCCAAGTTCCCCAAAGTTCTAAGATTTGGAATGTTTGAGTCCCTGAAGAAAGCTGGGGAGGTGAGCTGAGGGAACCAGGTGAGTTTCCAGACTTACCAGCCTCACTTTCATTCACAGATGGGGTCAGGGACTGGGCCAGGGGAGATGGAAACTGTCCCTGTAGAGGGATTTAAAAAAAAAAAAAAAGGAACAAGGGGTAATTTATGGGACAAATTCCTCAGCATCCATGCCCCGCCCACAGCGCATCTAAGTCAGGACTACACCTCTGATTTGCTCCGAGGGTCAAGGGCTCACAAGTCATCAAGTATCTGCCCAACAGGACATGGCCTCACGAGTTACAGTTTAGAAGGCTTCGTGGGCCTTACCGGTGTCCCACCAGCGTCAGGCTGCTGCTGACGGCGCCTCTGTTCTTCCAGGAGCTTCTTCACGGTCTGTGATGGGCAGTGGCTGCGTTCACTCCGGCTCACTGCCGGGGAGGCGGGGGGGGGGGGGGGGAAGCAATCAGAGTTCCTTAAGTCACCCAACTACGGGGGAGTGGACTCGGGCACCCTCCCTCACCCTCCTGCGCGGAAAAACTGGCACACTGACGACGCCTGAGAACTCCAAAGCCAATCTTAGCTTTCAGGTGCAGCTTCCGCCTCCGCCGTTTCCTTCCCTTTGCTCCGCACTTTCCCCTCTGACCCAATTTTCCACCAGCGTCGTGGAAACTGAGGAAGGGGGTGGAGGGCGCTCCTCTGCAGCACCTCCCCACACTTTCCGTGAAAAATCCCAGCCCCCAGATCTCCCAGTCCCGAGGCCTTGGGGGTCGCTGGGAATCACTCCCAGGAGACTTGCACATTCAGGTTCCCAACACCTCTCTGCCCTCGACACACTTCCCGGGAAAACAGGCGTCCGAGTCCCCGGGCCCTCTCCCCAACTAAGGACAAATCAATAGCCCCCTAGCTCGTCGGGGATCCGAAGTCCAGACCGCATCCCCTCTTCAGTTCTAAGAGTCCAGGCCCCATTCTGCGGAACTCCGAGAGCCTAACACCCCTTTCCCCAGGACCTAGGAGTCCGGGCCCTCAGCCTCGCCCTCCCTTGCACCCGGGAGTCCCCCTTTCTAGAAGCCTGGTCCGCACCACCCCGGAAGTCCGAACCCTCAACCCTCACCCTTCCAAGCCCGGGTTCCAGCAGAGGAAGGGTTAAGCGGGGGAGGGCGGACTCGGAAACAGCCCAGATACGACGTGCTGACGTCACGGCGCTCACGCAAGGGAATCTTCCATCCACCCCTTCCTCTCTCGGCGGCGCGCGGCAGGTGGCCCTCTTAGAGTCGGCGCGCGCCGCCAGGCGTGGAGCGGTCGGAATCCCCGCACGTGGGGAATTCCTGCTCCGCCCGGGGACCCGGGGACCCGGGGTGGGTGGCGACTCGGGAATTCCCGGGGCCCGGGTAGGGTCAAGGCCAGCGTGGGCCCCCTACGGCAGAACGCCTCCTTACCCACACCGACTCGTGGCTGATTTTTTTAAACAACCACGCCCCCAGGACTCCGTCTAGCTCCTTTCTAAAGCTATGAGACCGGGCCGCCAGCCCCCTCCTCCCACAGTTCCCAGGGGTCGGGGCTCCCAGCCCTTTCACCCCACCCCCCGACCCAGAATTCCGAATCCCTGGTTCCTTAACTCTCCCAGGACCCAGGATCCCAGAATCCCAGCCCCTCCTCCATCACCAGCAGAAGTCCCGGACTTCTACCCTCTTCAAACACCGAGTACGCTCACTCGCAGCACCCAGGCTTAATGCTCCCGCTCAGTCCCGCAGGTTCGTGAGAGCCGGACTCCCAGCCCTCGCTCTCCCCCAAGGGGCCGAGCATGCTTCTCCTCCCCACCCCCTCCATTACCTCGCGGATTCCGTGGCGCGGATTGCTGGCCCCCAGGGCCGCGGCCTCGGCGCTGCGCCAGCCTCGCTCTTCCCCCGCGGAGCCGCCGCCGGGTCCCCAATCTAGGACCTGTGCCCCGCGAGTTTTTAAACTGGACTTCTTGGCACCGCCCAGTCAAGGGCAGGGCCCCTCCCACAGACTCGGGAGTCCCCGAGTCGCGCTTGAACTAGCCCAGTCTCTGAATGGGCGGGGCTGACACTGAGGGCCTGACTCCTGCGCCTCCTACCTGGAAAGAGGGAGCTGGTCTGAGGGTGAAGCGGCCAGGGATTGCCGACACCTGAAGGAGGAGGGCACTGGGGGCCTGGACTTCTGGGTCTCTGTCCAAGGGGGTACCGGAGGCTTTGGTTTTGGGGGCCTGGGTTGGAAGGGGAGGCTTTGATTTCTGGAGCCTGGGCTGGAAGGGAATAGTATTCCCTAGTCCCAGGGTACGAGGAGGCTGGGATTCGGGGGACTCCTAGTCCCAAGGGAGGGAAGGTTTGTAGGTAAGAGTGACATCGGTAGACGCAAATTTCTCCCTTTCCCCACATCACCTCATTCAGAGGTCAGTTCTCATTTATTCATTCGTCATTAAAGATTATTTATTACTGAAGTAAAAAGGGAGGCCCTTTGCTGGGGGCCCTGGTATAGCTGTGAATTAAGCGGACAGGAATTCCCAGCCCTTAAGCCAACTGACATTCCCAAGGGAGGCTTGTTCTCAGTTCCCATGTCGGTGGGCATGTTAATCATTTCTCCCAGCCTTTCAAGACTTGGACTGTCCTGATTCTCCTCCCTCACACATTGTTCCTTCCCAGTTTCCTGGACTGTTTCCACCTCTTCACCCATTCTTGGGGGCCAGGGGCACTCCTCTGTCTGAACTCACTTCCTGGGTGATCTCATCCAGTCCTGTGGCTTTATTCATTCATAAACCAGCAACCCGAAAATTTACATCTCAGGCCAGAAACTTATCCCTAAATTCACAGATGCAGCTGTGGTCATTCAGTGCTGCAGGGAGATCTAGGAGGCATTTCCAACTTGGTGTCCCAAGACTTTGGCACTTTCCTCTAAATCTATTCTCCCCTCCTACTCCATCTCTGTCAAGGAATGCTCGGTAATTCCAGTAGCTTAGCCCAGAAGCTTTGGTCATCCTGAATCCCTCTCTCTCATACACATCCATACATACATGACCAGCAAGTTTTGTTGGTTCCACCTCCAAAATATCCCCAGTATCTCCTCAATGTCCACAACCCTGGCCATCCGTCCTCTCCTGCCTGACCCTACCCCCAGTTCATCCCCAAAGGCAGTCACAGGGACCCACTTTTTACTTCTCCCCCTCCCACACCCTCACACAGGAAGCAGGTGACATTGCCACCAGCAGGGTGACATCCGCTATTCTGCTTCTTTACTCCCCCACTGTTCCTCAGGACTTCTCTGGACCAAAGCCTTTTGCCCACCATGGCCCCTTCAGGTGTCATCCTGCTCCTTCTTTTGCTCCCAGGTGAGCAAAAGTGATTATGGGGGGGGGGGGGGGCAGGGGGAGTGGCAGGCAGAGTCCCTATGAGAGGGGTGGCTTGGGCGGCCTCTGAAGGGAGGAGTGCTGAGGGCACATCTTCCTAGGACCTCTTCCTCCCTGGAGATCCATTTTGGAGGCAGAGTCTGGTTCTTTATGGGAGAGAAGCTGAGTCTGGAGCCTGTTGATCTCACCTTCTCACTGCTGGATCTTCTCTACTTCCACTTCTGATTTTCTATCTCTTGGCCTCTTTCTCATTTGCTCTCTCCCAAATGGAGGTTATTTCTCAGGACACCACCTCTCCCTGCTAATCCACTTTCCCTCTCTTTTCACGGTGGCAGCCGCTCTGATAACCCCAGGTGAGAAATTAGCACCCCTTCCCTTGTGCCACGGTACTGCTTTCATCCCTGAAGTGTGGCCTGAGGATCCTGTCTAGGTCACCAGCTCCCCTCTCACCCCCAAATCAGAACCCGCAGGGGATCTACAGTCCTCTCTGGGTCCCCATCTCACTGCCCTCATCACCAAAATGAAGCCCCAAGGACTCGGCCACCCCCCCCCATCCTTCTTTGGGAGTACCCACTATGCCCAAAGCACCATGTATGTCTCTCTGTGCTAGGATCCCCCCGACCCTACACCCTGCTTCTCTCCAGGCCCCCACCTCCCTTTTCATCCCCAAGTCAACCTCAGGGTATCTAGACACTCCTGCCTCCCCTCCAGGGACTTCCTCAGCCCCATTGGCCCCAAGTGCAGCCCTGAGGGTCTGGAACCTCCCTCAACCGCCTTCCTGTCTTGGCCCCCACCCTCCAGGTTCCTGTTCCGGATGTGGGCCCCTCTCTCTGCCAGTGCTGGCAGGGCTCATGGCTGCCGACGCGCTGGTGTCGCTGTTCATCATCGCAGTCGTGTTTGCGTGTGCTTGCCCGCGCCACCGGCCCACCCTAGGTGAGGGCAGAGACAGGGTGGGGCCCGGAGGGAGAGGTGTCCCTAGAGCAGGGGGTCCCCAGGGAGGGGTCCCCCAGGGAAGCCCTAGAGGAGATTCTGGGGAAACCCTGGGGGCGGTGCAGGGGGGAACTCCGGAGGAAACCCCTGAGGCAGGGGGTCCCCAGGAAGGTGGGGCTGTGGGTGGGTGGTAGGTGGTCAGGCCTCATGCTTTCTCTCCCCCACCCCCAGAAGATGACAAAGTCTACATCAACATGCCTGGCAGGGGCTGACCCCCCTGTAAGTGAAAACTTTGATGTTGGACCCTCTCATCCTGCATCGTGTGCTGCCATGCAGGAAACGTACTCCCCACTTTGGGGTGGAATAAAGCTATTGAACTACCTCTGGTTCTGATTCTTCCTCACAGAATCCCAAGGTGCCCAAAGCCTCCCTCCCACTTAGCTGTTTCTGGGTCCATGATCTCCCAGAACCCCACATAGCCCTGCCCCCTCAGCCGAGAGATCTGGAATAACTCAACAGTGTTTTTGTGTGCCGTGTTTATTTGGGGGCAGTAGTGGAGAGAAGTCTGACCCCTCGGGTAGGGCACTCTGAGGATCTGTATCTTGGTGGGAGTAGGAATAGGGTGCTGGGGAGGTATCAGGAATGACTGGATCCAGGCATCAGGTTGTTGACTGCTGCAATGTGGGCTCATTTGTAATATGGCCTCTGTGTGTGGAGGTCACTATAGACATCTGACCTCTGACCTTGGAGCTCCTAATGGGAGGGACAGGGTGGGAACCGTTAGTGCGTAAGATCCACTGAATAAACTTAAAAAAAACTCAGCCTTCTCCCTGTGGCCTATACGGCTCCTAGAAGCTTCTTCAACCTTGCAGCCATGGAAAAGATCTGTATTTTAATCAACTGCATTTAGTGTTTCCCTGTTTCCTCTGCCTCATCATTATACACCAGCCTCAGGGCCTTTGCACAAGCTGTTCTCTCTGCCCAAACACCGCTTTCCTGGATATTCCCATGAATGGTTCCTTCTCCCCCTTCAAGTCTCAGCTCATGTCACTTCCTCAGAGAAGTGTTTCTTGATTTTGTCATCTAACTTCTCCCCACCACACACACACTCCAGGCCCTGTCACACCAGTTGTTATTTCCTCCTCAAATTATCTTATTTCTTAATTTGCTTCAGGTCCATCTCCTAGGATGTAAACTCTGTTGCTGTGTAGGGGCTCCACAAATTCCACCTAAGGATGAATAAATTGGAATAATGTCTTGCCCTAAAGTTTCATGGTCCCTGATAACTGAAAAGTTCCCTCATTCTTCTGGACCTCACAAAGCCAAACTCAAGAGGCTTATGCTTTACAAAGAGACTTTTTATCCACAAGTGACACAAAGCAAAGGTGGCTGCAAATAAGTAAGAGACTTCACAGAACAAGGCTTACAGTTTTGGGAAGAGGGGTCTAATGGCCCGAAGAGGCAGCCCTCAGACTGAGTCCCTGAAATCATATGCAAATGACTGGTCTGGATATGCACCTTTATGGGAAGGGGTCTGTTTGGCCTCCATTAGATTCTCACAGGAGCCCTTGACCCCCTAAAGAGTTGAGAAAGGCATTGATAAAGAGGCAAGCAATGGAAAGATACCTCTGATTGGAGGTTTTGTTTTTGTTTTTTTTGTTTTCTTGAGAGAGAGAGAGAATGTGTGTGCACACCTGGAAGGAGAGGATGGGGAGATTTTTTTTTTTTTAAGATTTATTTAGGGGCACCTAGGTGGCTCAGTGGGTTAAAGCCTCTGCCTTCGGCTCAGGTCATGATCCCAGGGTCCTGGGATCAAGCCCCACATGGGGTTTTCTGCTCAGCGGGGAGCGTGCTTCCTCCTCTCTCTCTCTGCCTCACTCTCCGCCTACTTGTGATCTCTGTCTAATAAATAAATAAAATCTTTAAAAAATAAATAAATAAAGATTTATTTATTTGACAGAGAGCAAGAGTGGGAGGGGAGGGACAGAGGGAGAGAGAGAATCCCAAGCAGACTCCCCACTGAGCACAGAACCAGCCAGGACTAGATCCCACAGACCTGAGATCATGACCTGAGCCAAAATCAAAAGTCAGGTGCTTAACCCACTAAGCCATCCAGGTGCCCCTGCATGGTGGTTCTTTTTTTTTTTTTTTTTTTTTTTTAAAGATTTTATTTATTTATTCGACAGAGAGAGATCACAAGTAGGCAGAGAGGCAGGCAGAGAGAGAGAGAGAGAGGAGGAAGCAGGCTCCCTGCTGAGCAGAGAGCCCGATGCGGGACTCGATCCCAGGACCCTGAGATCATGACCTGAGCCGAAGGCAGCGGCTTAACCCACTGAGCCACCCAGGCGCCCCTGCATGGTGGTTCTTAAGAAGGGTTTCAAGATCCCTGTACCACCCCTAGATTATACTCACAATTTCATAAATTTTTGTGTGGATTTTTCTGAGGAGTCTCTCGCTTTCGTCAGCTTCTCAAAGGGATACAGGATCTTCCAAAAAATTCTTAAAACTTCTCTTTTCAGATTACCAAATTAGGGCTGAATCATGTCCTCTGCCTTTCCAGAGCTTCTCCCGGAAATCATCCTGTCCCAGACAATTCCATGCCTGCCTTCTTGCTAAGGCCTGCATTTGCCCTGGCGAAGGTAAAACCCTCCCTGTATTTCCTCACATGTTTTAAGCTGAGCATAAGGTCATGATTGATCATTGAAAGCAGTTTTGGGGGACGCCTGGGTGGCTCAGTTGGTTAAGCAGCTGCCTTCGGCTCAGGTCATGATCCCGGCGTCCTGGGATCGAGTCCCGCATCGGGCTCCTTGCTCAGCAGGGAGCCTGCTTCTCCCTCTTCCTCTGCCTGCCATTCTGTCTGCCTGTGTTTGCTCTCTCCCCCTCTCTCTCTCTCTGATAAATAAATAAAATCTTTATAAAAAAAAAAAAAAAAAAAAAAAAGAAAGCAGTTTTGGGAGGCGCTTGGGTGGCTCAGTCATTGGGCATCTGCCTTCAGCTCAGGTCATGATCCCAGGGTCCTGGGATCAAGTCCCTCCTCAGGCTCCCTGCTCTGTGGGAGGCCCACTTCTCCCATCTTCTCTCCCTGTGCTGTGTTCCCTCTCTCACTGTGTCTCTCTCTGTCAAATAAATAAAATCTTATAAGTAGTTTTTTTTTAAGATTTTATTTATTTTTTTGACAGAGAAAAATCACAAGTAGGCAGAGAGGCAGGCAGAGAGAGGGGGAAGCAGGCTCCCCACTGAGCAGAGAGCCTGACGCAGGGCTTGATCCCAGGACCCTGAGATCATGACCTGAGCCAAAGGCAAAGGCTTAACCCTCTGAGCCATCCAGGCACCTCAATAAATAAAATCTTAAAAGAAAAAGAAAAGAAAGAAGGAAAGAAAGAAAGAAAGAAAGAAAGAAAGAAAGAAAGAAAGAAAGAAAGAAAAGAAAGCAGTTTTGGACAGATGCTCTCCAAGAGCCTTTGAGGGTTTGAAATGCTGCTGAGAAATTGGCTTTAGGGTCTAGGTTCTAGAAGGACTGGGGAAGTGTTTAAGACAGACACCCACAGGGTAGGAGTGAGATGTGAGGAAGAGAAGCAGGGTTTTCTCACCTGATAAGGCGACTCTGTCTCAGTGATGCGCTGTTTCCTGGTCACTGTTGGGGGGTTGGGGGGTAGTGCAGAATGCAGAGTTAAGGCGATGAACTGGGATCCTTTTGCTGCTACAAAATCAGCCCTTCCATCATTGTCCCTTTGGCTGGTTGTGACTTGGGAGCTTACCCCTCCCTCAGAGAGTCCCAGGCTATCCCCTCCAGCCCCACTCACCCTCCACAGCCCCTCGCCCCCGAGGGAAGAGCCGGCCCAAGGAGTACACAGCCAAGGCAATGAGGAGGGTCAGCACCAGGTCCCCCAGAACAATCCCCGCCAGCACCCCTGGACTCATCACAGAGCAGTTGCATCCTGAGAATGTGAGACAGGGGTTGGGGGTTGTCACTGGGGGCTGGGAACTGGGAGAAGGTGTCAACAGGGGAAGGTTTGGAGAGCTTAGGGAACAGACAGAGATGGGGAGCTCTTTGGGAGGTAGGGAGGGGGACTACAGAGTCTAGGCCTACCGTCCTGTGCCTGGACAGAGCTGAAACCTGAGGAGAGAAAAAGAAGGTAAATTGAGGCAGGGGGTTGTGACTGGAGGGTGGGTGCAGAAGCTGGGGAGGATGGGTCCCGAGAGCCAGGAGATAAGAGTGGAAAGTCGTGTCTGGTGGGACCTGTGGGCCAGCGTCAAGGTCACTGACTGTGTTACTTCTACCCCGACTTGTCCTGTTGCAACACCAAGTAGAGTTCCCCCCACCCCCGCCGCTGCTACCAGAGGCCACATCTTGGGGTCTCAGGCTCTGAGAGACAGCCATAAGTTTTGGGGGGCTGGGGCTCTGCTTTCCCCCATCTCCCTTTTTGGTTCTCTCTCTACCCTGCTCCCTGCTCTGCCCCAAGCTGAGCCCAGGGATTCGGGAGGTGGCTGTGATAGCCCCCAACTCACCACCCACAGTCAGAAGGAGAGGCAGGAACAGGAGCCTGGTGGAAGGTCCAAGGACCCCCATGACGCAGGCAACACCGCTGGACATCGGAGTCCAAGGGCCAGTGGGATGTGGTGTTGCGTCCAAGTGAAGGAGGAAGTCTGAGGTGGGCGGTGGCAGGAGGGAGGAGGGGACAGTAGAGGAGGAGGGACAGAGACAGATAACGCCAGGAAGAAACAGGCCAAGACACCCCCAGGGGGCCATGCTGTAGCCCCTAACCACTGGACATAAAAGGGGAAAGGGTCCATGTGCCCAACTGGGGGCCAACCATCAGTGTACCAGGAAGTTAGTAGCTATGACTGAAGCCACCTTTGCCTCTTCCTGGCTGGGCAACCTTAAATAAGTCATCCAACCTCTCTGGGCCTCAGTTTCCTTATCTGTAAAATAAGGAGTAAAATAGTGCCTATTTTGTAGGGGTTTGTGGGGAGCGAATGGATTAATGTTTCTAGAACAGGGTCTGACACTCGTCAGCTTTTTATAAGCACCAGCTATAATTATTTGATAATCAGAACTTTGTGATGTTTATAGGATATTAAGAGAGCCCTCAGGATATGGGCACTAATGAGCTGCATTCTGTCCTAAGGTGTTAACCCTTTTAATCCCTCAGCAGCCATCTGAGGTAGACGCTTTTGTCATCGTCATCCCCACTGTACAGAAAGGTGCAGACACTTGCCCAAGGTCACGTAGCAAATAAATTTGGTAAGGAAACACAGGACACAAAGACAGATATCTGACCCTTAGAGAGAAGGAAAAAAGAGCCAAGAGGAAAGATACGGAAGGAGAAAGGGGTGGCGAGGCCAAGAAGAAGAGAGAGGGATAGACAGGGACACAGATATAGACAGCACAGACACAGGATTGGGGGTTTGGAAGGAGGTGAGTGGGGGACAACATGCAGACCACTGGGCTGGGCTGCGCTGCACCACCGAATGAGGAAGTAGCTGGAAGTGAGGACAGAGGGAAGGTGACCCAGGAGGAGACTGGGACTTCAGCTGGGGCTGGCTAGGAGGAACCTGAGGTTAGGGCACTGGGGGGATGGGCCCAAGGCAGGAAGCTCCCCTCCCCCATAGGCGCGTCACACCCCATAGCTCCCTGGGCCTGGTCTCAGGAGAGAAAAGGGGAAACTGGATGTCTGTCATGGGACAGATTCTGAGTGGCCCTTCCTGGTGGGGGGATTTGGAAGCCAGAGGAGGGCCAGGGCCCAGTCGGAGGCAGCACTGGCTGCCATCAGCCGCGAGCACCCAGGCCTGGCCCAGTCTGGTCGCTAAAGAAACAACATCCCCACCACCACCACCACCAGGCCTGCAGTGGGCGCAGAGAGAACAGGCCCCAGAGGGGCCTCGAGATGGCGGAAGCTGAATGAGCCTCTTGGCTTTCAGAGAGCAAGGGAAACTCTGAGCCTGAAGGGCTTCATCTGACTCCAGCACTCAGTGCTCTCGAGCTCACTCTGGCTGGGCTGGGGGAGCAGACTGTTGGGGGCATGGCTGCTGTGGTCCAATTTTATTGTGAGGATTTTGTGAGGTCTATCAGAGTAATGTCTGCCTGGCATGTTCTATCTGCTCAGTGACTCTTAATCACCGTCCTCCTCATTACTGTTATTGTTAGTATTTCAAGTCTCTAGTTCTGGGCTCACCTTGATAACCAACCTCCCTCAACCCCTCAGACTCGGCCTCCCGGTCTGGTCCTCCCGACTCCAGCCAGGCCCAAGCTGTCCCCAGAAATAGCCCTTATACTCGTGCACCAACCAATCAAGCAAATGTGGCCATACAGCCGGGTCTGTGTCCTGGAGCCCCCTACCTTTTAGTGGCTGAGATGTGGGGAAGTCTGAGGTATCCCAAAGGAACAGACAGGTGGTGGCAGATATCTGGGGTGGGGGTGGAGGTGGGGGTGGGGGTGTGGGTGGGAGGGGGTGGGCTCTTTACCAACTAAAAATAAAGTATTAGGGCACCTGAGTGGCTCAGTGGGTTAAGCCACTGCCTTCGGCTCAGGTCATGATCTCAGGGTCCTGGGATCGAGTCCCGCATCAGGCTCTCTGCTCGGCAGGGAGTCTGCTTCTCTCTCTCTCTCTGCCTGCCTCTCTGTCTACTTACGATCTATCTCTGTCAAATAAATAAATAAAATATTTTAATAAATAAATAAAAATAAAAAAAATAAAAATAAAGTATTAAATATGTTAGCAACTGGTACGACTGTACTGGTACAGAGCACAGAACACTGATCCAGGCTGGTCGGCCTGGGCTCTCCGTGGGTGGATGGGCCATTGGATGAAAAAAGGGTGAGATGGAGGGCACCCAGCTGACTGGGAGACACACCTCACCCAGTGCCAGGCTCCAGGAAGTAGGGCTGCTTCACCTCCCATGAGATCTGTGAAGTGTCTTAATCTGTCCTGGCAAGCAGCCCAAGAGTTGGGCAAGGCCCAGGCTGACTCTGCCAGAAAGCAGGCAATGTGGTGAGCCTGTGACAAGCTCGTCTCTGTGGAAGCGACAGCCCCTCCCTACTCTCCCTCTTCTATTTTTGCCCCCTACAATCCATCCTCCCCATAGTGGTCAGGGGAGGCTTTTTGAAAAGTCAGGGAACCAATTTTGTAAGTGGCTAAAAATTGTGAACAGATACATCACAGAAGAAGAGACCCGGATAGCCAATAAGCATGCGCGAAAGCGTTCAACATCATTAGTCATTAGGGAAATACGAATTAAAACCACAATGAAATACCATTACACACCCACTGGAGTGACTAAAATGAAAAAGACTGACCCTCTCGAGTGTCCGCAGAGACGGGGAGCAATTGGAAATCTCACGCTGCTAGTGGAAATGGGAAACAGAACCACCACTTTGGAAAAGAGTTTGGTAGTTTTTCATAAAGGTAAATATTCACCTACTCAGAGATCCAGCAATCCCACAGAAGCAGGCATCTACCCCAGAGAAATAAAAACATATACTTACATACATAAAGACCTGCCCATCTTTCTGTCCTCCCCTCCTACCCCTCTTTCCCTCACTTCCCCCTACTCCAGCTACACTGGCCTTCTGTTTCTTGAGTCAAGTTCATTCTCACCCCAGGGCCTTTGTACCTGCTGTTCCCCCTGCCTACGATGCTTTTCTCAAAGTTCAGGTAGAGTCAGCCCTTTCTCACCCTCCAGATATCAGCTCAAATGTTACACCCTCACAGAGGCCTCTCCTGCCCATCACCACTCAAGCCACCTCCCACCATCAATTTCATTTTCTTCCTGTGTTTATCATACCTGAAGTTCTCTGAACTGTGTGATCCCATTTTTCCTGTCTGCTACTTTCTCTAGAATGGAACTCCATGAGAACAGGAACCTTCCTGCCTTCTTCACTGTTATATCCTCAGCACAGTAGGTGCTCAGTAAATACTCTTTCAATATTGCAATAAACGGCCACCAGTAATGGGTTGGATGAAGGATGGCTCTTGAACCCTGCAGAGGTCTAAGGGATCCCAGACGTGCCCACCATTTCTTTTTGAATTGATCACTTGTCAGATAAGAATACTAGTGTCTGCCAATATCCTCATGCTGCTTCTTCTTCCATGAAATTTTCAGCAGGGCATCTGCCCACCAAACTAGAAACTGTATTTTCTGGCTGCATTTGTGTGTAGAGTGGTCATAGAACTTTGTTCTGGCTGATGAGCAATGTGGGAATAAATGAGCAATTTAGAAGTCCTAACCTTTGCGGACGGATGTACTCCACTCTTCCTGATTTCCTCATTCCCTGGAATTTGAATGTAGGAATCTTAGAACAAGTAGATGAGGGCAACATCATCAAAATGAAAGAGGGAGAAGACAGAAGAAGCCTCAGTGCATTTTGCTTTGACAAAGAACGTGGTGGAAGGGCCCTAACATTCTTGAACACATCCCCTTTGCTGTTTAAGTTAGTTAGTGCTTCTACTGTATGCAGTGAAGAACGTGACTGCCTCATCTGGGTCAGGCCTAACCTTGGTTTAATGACTAGAGCCAGGAGGTGGGTGTAGGTAGCCTCAACTTGTGGAAGGAGTCCTAAGACAGTCACAGTGTGGGCAGTTGTAAGCCAGGTAGCCTGCCTGGAAAAGGCATCTCTTTCTTCTTCTCACTTTCAGATAAAATTCTGATGTGAATACCTAACTATTTCCAGATAAAATACAATGCTACATAACCACACAGGGGAGGAGAATGAGTGGGAAAGGATGGGCCCAAGTTGGATGGTTGTCGGGGGGCAGATAGACTGTAGAGGACTCCTCATACTCTTTTATGTTTCATCTTTTCAAAATTCTCTAAATTAAAATTTTCTTGAGGGGCACCTGGGTGGCTAAGTCAGTTAAGCATCTGCCTGCGGTTCAGGTCAAGGTTTCAGGGTCCTGGCAGGCTAGCTGCTCAGCAGGGTGTCTGCTTCGCTCTCTCACTCTCCCTCTGTGCTCTCTCTCTCTCTCAAAGAAATAATAAAATCTTTTTAAAAGGGGGGGGGGTACCTGCGTGGCTCAGTCAGTAGAATGTTTGCCTTCAGCTCAGAGCATGATCTTGGGGTCTTGGGATCAAGCCCCATGCCAGGCTCTCTGCTCAGTGGGGAGTCTGCCTCTGCCTCTCCCTCTGTGCTCTCTCTCTCTCTAAAATAAAAAAATAAAAATTGAAAAAAAATTCTCTATTTTTCTTGTGGTGACGATTACATGGCTGTATGCACTTGTCAAAACTCACAAAACAATATACTAAAAAGGATGTATTTTACTCTATGTAAATTCTTTTTTTTTTTTTAAAGATTTTATTTATTTATTTGACAGAGAGAAATCACAAGTAGATGGAGAGGCAGGCAGAGAGAGAGAGAGGGCGAAGCAGGCTCCCTGCTGAGCAGAGAGCCCGATGCGGGACTCGATCCCAGGACCCTGAGATCATGACCTGAGCCGAAGGCAGCAGCTTAACCCACTGAGCCACCCAGGCGCCCTACTCTATGTAAATTCTACCTGAAAAAAACAAACAAACTGTTTTAAAGAGATGAAAATTGTAAGCACCAAAAGAACTAGTAAAGAGGTTTCATGATGTCTTTATTTCCTACCAGGTGCAATGTTAACAAGTAAACAGATGTTTCCCACTTTGACTTCTGGGAAAATGCTGGCAAATACTGACTTGCAAGGTGAATGAAGCAGGATCCCGGTGATAGGCATTGTTTTCTCCCCTTCTATTAAAATAGAATTTGTAATTGGGTGTCTGGTCTCCTAGCCAAGACTATGTTTCTCAGCCTCTTTGGAGGCCAGTGAGGCCTTGTCACTGTCTTCTGGCCAGTGGAACGTGGGAAGAAACAACTTCCAGGTTGTGTCCCTCGAGGCAAAGATGTGGGCTCCCTTTCTTTGTCCTTCCTCTTGGCAGGAACATGACCCTGACACTGGGCATGGACAGACATCCTAGACCACAACAACTGACTTTTTATTTGTGAAATGAAGGTCTTTAAAATATAATTAGAGCAATGATCCATGGGTATATTAATTGTGGTTCATCTATGTCATAAATGCAGTCATTATAAATGAATTAGAATTCTTTAAGCTCATTTGAAGAGATTTTAATTGAGAAAAGTAAGGTAGGGAGAAGAGAATATAGTATGAGGCCAAACAGTGACCAGAAGAACCCCTTGTAAACATGTAGATATATGTTTGCATATTGAGAGGTGATACATAAAGTTGTGGAAGGAGACACCTCAGGCTGCCACCATTGGTAACACTGGTGACCTGGGTCAGGATAGGAGATCGGGGAGGGTAAGAGGAAAACAGGGTTGCAACTGAAAGAAATAGATGATAACAATAATATATATAACAAGATGTCTTTTATATCAAATTATGCATGTAAAATTGTGTTTATCTACACAGCAAAAACTGAATGACATTCGAGAGAATATCAACAGTGGAATCTCTGGGTGGTGAGATTTAGGTTGCTTCTGTTTTCTTTATTTTTAAAATTTCTGTTTTTACAGGAAGTATTTTTTTTAAGATTTTATTCATTTATTTGACAGACAGAGATCACAAGTAGGCAGAGAGGCAGAGAAAGGAAGGGAAGCAGGCTCCCTGGGGAGCAGAGAGCCCGATGAAGGGCTTGGTCCCAGGTCCCTGGGATCATGACCTGAGCTGAAGGCAGAGGTTTTAACCCACTGAGCCACCCAGGAGCCCCATACAGGGAGTATTTTTAACTTGTATAATCATTAAAAAAATTTTAATTTCAGAAAACACAACAAATACATAAAGGCAAATTTGCAGGGGGATAAAAAGACAGGACTTCTGCTGCCAGTAATGGTGGTCTAAGAAACCAGAAAGCACCATCTCACTGAGGAACAAATGAAAATGCAGGATGAAATATATGGGAAGAGTTACTCTAAGTAGCAAAGCACTGGTAAGAGGGTAAGGAAATACTACCCCAAACCCAAAATAAAACAAGAGAGGAACCCAGAGCACAAATGCCTTCGGAAGAAATGCTTTCACATTGTTCTAAGGGCATTTTCCAATCCAGAAGACAGTTTGGGACTAGAGAGGCAGAAGTAAATGCCCAGACCCACCCTGACCAGAGAGTCTGAACATAAGCTCTTCATTTTAAGCTGGGATCTGAATGCTGTTACACTCAAGGTAAGAGTGAGCTCGAAGTCACGTAGCCTTCATGTGAACTAATAGCTTATCCTTATATGCCCTAAGCCAGGTAAACCTAGGTCTTGTCCTGGATTAATATCTCCTCTGGAGTAACGTATAACTGTATTTGGTCTTCAAAGTCTTCCTACAAGTCTAAGACAACATGAACAAGAATAAGCAGAATCAATAGATATGACAATGTACATGCAAATACTTCAGATTTCTGACCATATCATATACACAAGTTTTCGTCCTGCCCCTTTTTGTAAATTATTTGTATGAACCCGGAATGAGCACCTATATTCCCTGTTCATCTGTGACCTGACCTTGCTGTCAGACCTCTGCTCTTTGCCCTGGAAAGGAACCAAGGAGACAACTGTCACACCACAGAGGGTAAAATAAATCAGACACCAAAGCTAAGATTTCATTTCTCAGTTCACCTATGCTAAGAAAGAGCTGTGGGGTGAGTCCATTTCCCCTTTCTTCTTCCCACTGCCTGGAATGCGGATGTGGTGGGAGCCATCTTGGACCACGAAGGTCAGGCTGTTCCCCAAGTGATGGCAAAACCATAGGTTAAAGCAGCCTGGATCTCTGATACCATGAAGCCCTGGACTGTTTATACTTGGTTTATTGGTGAGAGAGAAATAAACTTCTACTTTGTTTAAGCCACTGTTATGTAGAATTCTGTAATAGGGTTCATATCCTGCTAACCTATGTCCTACCTAAGTGCTCGTTACCCATGAGAGATTTCTCCTGTTTCTAAAACTCCCTTAGAAATATCAGTCTTGGGGGGCCTGGGTGGCTCAGTAGGTTAAAGCCTCTGCCTTCAGCTCAGGTCATGATCTCAGGGTCCTGGGATCAAGCCCCGCATCGGGCTTTCTGCTCAGCAGGGAGCCTGCCTCCCCCTCTCTCTGTGCCTGCCTCTCTGCCTACTTGTGATCTCTGTCTGTCAAACAAATAAATAAAATCTTTAAAAAATATATCAGTCTTACTGGGTTTGTAATATTATATCCTCTGAAGTTTTTGAACTTTTATTCACTCATGCATGTATTCATTTATCCAACACTATCTGTCCAGGCTCCTGGATGGGTGAAAGACATGTAATGATGAACAAAACTGCCCTCACAGAGCTTACATCCTATGTGGAGGGAGATAGGCAATAGACAAGAAAACTAAATAAATAAAACTTTCCTATTTTCAGAGATACCACGTTCTAAAATGTGCAGCAGAGACTGGCTAATTTGTCACTAAAATGGCTTCCCTTTGCTCCTTTGCACACAGCTGGACATTTCCCATCATCCCTTGCAGTCAGGTATGTAAGCCAACAGCACGTGAGCAAATGCATTTCTTTTTTTTTTTTTTTAATTTTTTTTTTAAGATTTTTTTTTTTTTTTAATTTGACAGAGATCACAGGTAGGCAGAGAGGCAGGCAGAGAGAGAGGAGGAAGCAGGCTCCCTGCGGAGCAGAGAGCCCGATGTGGGGCTCAATCCCAGGACCCTGGGATCATGACCTGAGCCGAAGGCAGAGGCTTTAACCCACTGAGCCACCCAGGCGCCCCAGCAAATGCGTTTCATTGGACCTCCGGGTGTCACCCTAAAAACCTCCCACTTGTGACCCTCACTTCTTTCAACAACCACTATTAGAGAGGATGGGGGGGGGCAAGGAGGCGCAAGCCAACTAAAGTTGCCCAGAGCCAACGGATGGAAGGAGCCTGATTCCCTGGGTGACTCAGCCACAGATCCTGACTGCATCACACTATGGTGTGAAGGAAATATAGACTGTACTAAGCCACTGAAATCTGGGGGTTCCTTGGTTAATGGTAGCTAGTAATTTACCTTACCTAACACACTCCATAAAACAGAGACTCTGGAAGACTAAAAAAACGGCTCCAATTTTTCACCCCTCTCCCTGCCTCCTGCCATCTGACTTTACCACAACTTCCTTCAAGGGTGGAGTCTATTTCACTCCCCCCACCCCCTCACTGCCCTTGAATCTGAGCAGGTGTTGGGAACCGATGAGGTCAAAAGAATGTGGAAGAAGGAAATGGAGTGACAGTTGCCATCAACAGCTAATACAGGCTCTCTGACCAAATAAATTCAGGAAAAAAAAAATGCCCTGGAACTTTTGGGACACATGGTCTGGGAGAAAGAAGCCAGCTTCCACGTGAGAGCACCATGCTGGAGTGGCCCCGTGTGTTTGCTCTGATCAACAGCCCACTGACCTTTCATCTGACAGTCAACATTGCCAGCTATATGAGTGAGCCACCTTGGCTACCTGGACCAGTTGAGTTTCCTTTTCTTTTCTTTTCTTTTTTTTTTTTTAAGATTTTATCTATCGATCTATCTATCTATCAGAGAGAGAGCGAAAGAGCACAGCAAGGAGAGTGGCAGGCATAGGGAGAAGCAGGCTCTGTGCTGAGCAAGGAGCCCCATGCAGGACTCAATCCCATGACCCTGGGATCATGACCTGAGCCAAAAGCAGCTGCCTAACCCACTGAGCCACCCAGGCGTCCCTCCAGTTGAGTTTTCAAATGCCTCCAGCCCCACTCAGCATCTGACTTCAACCATATGATGGACACCAAGTGAGCACAGCCCAGCCCCACTGAGCCCTTCTTGAATAACTGATCCATAGAGTCAGAGGAAAAAGAAAATGGTTGGTTTAAGCTGCTTAATTTTTGGACAATTTGTTATGTAGCAAAAGATAACTGAAACACTGGGGTTGCAAACTCTACCCTAACCTGCATGCTACAGTAGCCAGACATGTAATGTAAGCCAGTGAGCAGGGCCTGGTGTGGGATAACAGAGCATGGTGGGGGACCCTGATTTACAGGGAATCCATGCTGTGCTGATCGAGGCTGTATTTATCCCCAGAACTGTTCATATTCCCCTTTCTGCCTGCATCCCAGCCACAGTTCCCAGTCTCCCCCTTTATCTGGATTTATCTGGGGTTCTGCCAGTGGGAAGCAGTGACAGGAGCCTGGAGAGTGGGAGCAAGGGGCCATGGCAATTCATCCCTCTCCCCGTGGTTGTGCCTCCTCACAGCTCCAGCCAGCCTGACAGTCCCACTGGGCCTCCAGTTTCTTTTAGGTGACTTTGTCTCTGGGCTTTCCTGATGCCACCTCCTCCCTTTCTTCCTCCAGCCTGGAGTGACAGTGGCTTCCCACTGTTGCTAATTTCTGATTGCTTCGCTGGCTCCCGCTTAGCCCCCCATCTCCTCCATCTGGTGCATAACCATCTCCATGCGTCAACATCCCTCTGTTCTAATATCTGTATCTTCATCAGGCCCTCACAGGTAGAGCAGCTCCTGCCCACTGTGCCCAAACAGACAAGTGGGCTCCATGTTGTCAGATAACCCAACATGGCAGCAGGCAAACACCAAGAAGGTTGTGGGGTGTTCTGAATTTTCAAATGCTGTGGCTGCCAGTGGTCCTCTTACTTCAGAGTACACAGAAGCGACAGGAGAGACCGAGGAGAGTACTTACTGGGTCAGTGAACAGACCTTTACTGAGAACCTACTGTGTACTGTGTGCAGGTGCTGTGTGAGGAGCCGGGGACAAAAAGTGGTAAACCAGAGAGGGGAGTCCCTGCCCTGTGTGCTTCCGTTACGGTAGAGGAAACAGAAAAGCAAATGGAGACAAAGGACAGCATGTGGAACATGCCAGGAAGAAGGAAAGGCGGGTGATACTCTGTGAATGGGGGCACAGGGGAGTCAGGCTTTAGTTGCAGTGACACGATGGCAGCAATGAGATGGGGCATCTGAGCTGAGAGTCCTCAAGGACAAGAGAGTCAGGCTGACGAAGATCTGGGAGAACCATGTTCCCAGAAGAGGGAATGGCCTTCACAAAGTCCCCGAGCCAGGAAAGAGCTGGAAGTGTGTGAGGAACAGCGAGAAGGGATGGCTGGGGCAGAAGGAGTGAAAGGGAGGGTGAAGGACTATGTGGGGTTGGGGGGGGGGGTGCAGTGGCCACAGGAAGGAGCTTGGATTTTAATATAAGTGCAATGAAAAGCCGCTGGAAGATTTTAAGAAGGGAAGTAGTATGATCTATGTTTTTGAAAGACAATTCCCCGCCACCACCACAAAGTGTTGTATGAGGACTACAAATAGGACACAAGATTAGAAGCAGGGAAACCAGTCTGTAAGCAATTGTGGTGGTCCAGGTGGTACACTGAATGGGGTTTGGACCAGGGTGTTAACAGTGGAGCAGTGAGAAGTGGGTGGGTTTGGGAGAGCTGTGTCACAGAAACCAGAAGGGGAGTTTTCAGACAGGACTGATCTGAAGGACTTGTTAAAATGCAGACTGCTGGGTCTTGTCCCTAGAGATTACAGTTCAGTGGGTCTAGAGCAACATAATTTGCATTTCTAACAAGTTGTCATATGATGCTGCTACTGCAGACCCAGATATCACACTTTGAAAACCACTAGGTGTAAAACGATGCTTTCTAATAGAAATATAATGTAAGCCATGTGCATCATTTAAAAATTGGGGGGGGGGGCACCTAGCTGGCTCAGTCGGAAGAGCACGTGAGTCTTGATCATGGGAGCCATGAGTTCAAGCCCTGTGTTGGGTGTAGAGATTACTTAAATAAATTTAAAAATAAAATAAAATAAAATTTTCCAGTAGCCACAGTTAAAAGAAAAAAACAGGTGAAAGTATTTTAATAAAATAGTCCAGTCATATGTTTTATTATTAATACATCCCAAATACTCTTGTTTCAGCAAGTTGACAATGTTTTTTTTAAATTTTTTTTTAAATCAGGGGTGCCTGGTGGCTCAGTGGATTAAGCCACTGCCTTCGGCTCAGGTCATGATCTCAGTGTCCTGGGATCGAGCCCCGCATTGGGCTCTCTGCTCAGCAGGGAGCCTGCTTCCTCCTCTCTCTCTGCCTGACTCTCTGCCTACTTGTGATCTCTCTCTCTGTCAAATAAATAAATAAAATCTTTTAAAAAATTTTTTTAAAATCGATTTATTTACTTGAGAGAGAGAGAGAGAGAGGACGAACAGGAGGGGCAGACAGAGAAGAGAGAATCTGAAGCAGACTCCATGCTCAGCAAGGAGCTCGAGATGACGACCTGACCCAAAACCAAGAGTGGGATGCTTCCCTGCCACCCCGGCACCCCTACCTATTACCAATGTTTTAAAAACTCTTGAGATATTTTACATTCTTTTTCTTTTTTTAGTAATAAGTCTTCGAAATCCCAGTGTGTGTTTATACTTATAGCACATCTAAATTAGGACTAGTTAAACCTTCAGTACCCTGTGTAGCTAGTGCCTACCATACTGGACAGCACAGGATAGGCCACCTGTTGCAGAACCAGCGTTAAGGACAGAATTGCCTCTTGAGTTTAGCTACATGGAAGAGTTTTAGCAACACAAAAGTGTCGGGATTTTTTGTGAAACAGAGGGAAAGATGGGGCACCTGGGTGGCTCAGTGGGTTAAGCTGCTGCCTTCGGCTCAGGTCATGATCTCAGGGTCTGGGATCGAGCCCCACATTGGGCTCTCTGCTCAGTGGGGAGCCTGCTTCCCCCTGCCCCTGCCTGCCTCTACCTACTTGTGATCTCTCTCTCTGTGTCAAATAAATAAATAAAATCTTTAAAAAAAAAAAAAAAAACAGAGGGAAAGAGATGGAGGGGAGAGCATGTAGACACTTCCCTTCTAAAGTTTGGCTGTATTACTATAATGGATGGATCAGGCTGACAACACTGAAACCCAACACTGGATATTCATATCACAAACACAAAAGAAACATCCAGACATTATTATGTGCCTCCTGACTGAAGAACTCAACATCACCCATCACCACCCTACTCTTACCGCCCGGCTGGCTCAGTGGGTGAAGTCTCTGCCTTCAGCTCTGGTCACCGTCTCAGGGTCCTGGGATCAAGCTCCACATCAGGCTCTCTTCTCAGCAGGGAGCCTACTCCCCCCACACCCCGCCTGCCTGTCTACTTGTGATCTTTCTCTCTGTCAAATATATAAATAAAATCTTTTTTAAAATTAATTAATTAATTAATTAAACCTGAATCTGACCCAGCCTCTAGATCTACCAGTTTGCAGGACATAAAGGGGACAGAAGAACATAATAAAGGACACCAACAAATGCAACCAGCCAAATCAGACTGTGCGATAAATGAGAGGGAGGGGGAACCACCCTAGAATAAAAGACTTAAACAGGTGCCAACAAAATGCAATGCGTAGATCTTGTTTGGATTCTAATATAAGCCAGTCAACAGTTAAGACATTTCTAAGACAATCAGGGAAATTTCGGGACAAGCTGGGCATTAAATAAAATTAAGAAATTATTTGTTGTTGGGTGCAATAAAGGTTTTTTGTTTTGTTTTTTTTTTTAAAGAAACGTGTATTTTAGAGATACATAAAGAAGTATTTATGGATGAAAGCATATGATGTCTGGGATTTTGCTTTAAACTAATTTTGCGGGGAAGGAGGCAGAAAAATACAATAAGATTGGCCATATGTTGATAATTGCTGAAAAAAGGTGATGGGTACCTGGGGGATCATTACACTATTCTGTTTTTATGCATCGTTGAACATTACCATAGTAAGATGCAGTTTTTGGTTTTTTGCTTTTAAAGGGGGTCGAGAGGTAGCTGTGAAGGAAAAGAGAGAAAAGAAGGGGAAGGGATTTTTCCTCTTTTAAGACTAAAGCGCTATGAACAGGCTCGAGAGTTGACAGGGGATAGTGGCGATTGAGGAGATCCGCAGGCTGGCTCCAGGACATATACAGCGGTGGGGGTCTCGCTGGTTCTTAAAGGACCCCCGCCCTTACCCCACATAACCCCGCCCCCTGCTGCTTCAAAGCGGCTGCGACTCCTGGGACAGAACAGTGGCCTATACCCACCTGCTAAAGTCCATCTGGTTTGACCAGCCCCCCGCGCTTGCGCAGCAGTCCCCCCACCGGGCGCCGGGCTCAGTTCCCACATCCCACAATCCCCCGCGCCGCTCTGGAGGCGCGCTCTAAGAGGGGGAGAGGCCTCTTCAGCCACCAGATTTGAGCAAGGTGAGGCAGAGGGTGTCGCGTAGCCTTCTGGGAAATGCAGTGGGCTTGGTAGGCCAGAACCACTATTTAACCCACGCACGAGACTACGTGCCCCACAATGCACCACGCGCGTTGTGGCTGAGCGGTGTATTGCTGCCCCCACGTGGCAGATGAGCGGTTATGTCTAAACCAGGGAATAGTTCTGAGAGGAGCAGAAGCGGCCGGGACGGGGAACGCTGAGGGTTGCCCTGGAAACCTTTGAGGAGGTCAGTCCAGAGGGAAGGGGCCCCGCCACTGGCCCAAGGAAGAATGGTAGTCGTGAATAAGTTGGAGGTAGGGCCCACTATGAAGATTAAATGAAATGAGGACAGAACGGGGCGTGGGTGGCTCAGTGGGTTAAGCCTCTACCTTCGGCTCAGGTCATGATCTCAGGGTCCTGGGATCGAGTCCCTCATCGGGCTCTCTGCTCAGCAGGGAGCCTGCTTCCCTCTCTCTCTCTCTGCCTGCCTCTCTGTCTACTGTGATCTCTCTCTGTCAAATAAATAAATAAAATCTTTCTTTTAAAGATTTTATTTATTTATTTGACAGAGAGAGAGAGTAGACAGAGTGGCAGGCAGAGAGAGAAGGGGAAGCAGGCTCCCTGCTGAGCAGAGAGCCCGAAGCGGGACTCGATCCTAGGACCTTGAGATCATGACCTGAGCCGAAGGCAGCATCTTAACCCACTGAGCCACCCAGGCGCCCCAATAAATAAAATCTTTAAAAGAGAGAGAGAAATGACAGAACTGTTGGGTGTATATTATTGTTATCATTACAGCTAGTACTCATAGAGCAAGTACTTACATGTGAACCACTGCTTCCAGCTTTGTACATGAATTATCTCATTTAATCCTCCCAACAAGCCATTTGAGGTACTTTCGAGAATGAAATTGAGGCTCGAAGAAGGGAATAACTTGCCCAAAGTCAGTTCAGCTGGTCAGTGGCAGAGCTGGGGTATGAACTTAGGCTATCAGTCTTCCCAGTGGGTGCTTTTCTTCACTAAGACCGTAACACCCTCTGATCGCTCTGTTAAATTAGCCCGAGATTGTAATTAGGACATGAATCAACTCAAAATGGCCATTTGCATGTGGATCTCTGAGTTGGGGATTATGAGTTTCTGCCCAAATTTGTGATTAAGCCTTGCTCCAGGACAGAGTTTACAATCAGCATAAATTTATAATTAGCACATGAATCAGCACAGTATCTGTTCACAGAGCTCAGATTTCTGATTAGCACTTGAATCAACAGCCATTTGTGTTAGAAGTTGGAGTCATTAGTTTCAGATTAGCACACAGATCTGTGCATACTGGGATTATATTCACACCTAGAAAGCCCCACCCCCTCTGGGCCAGGTGACCTCCTCCTTAAATGTTGTCCTCATCCCTTCACTGAACCTCCACCCCTAACCCCACCATCATGCACTGGCAGGTAGACTTGGGGATGTCCTTGTTCCTCTCCTCTCCTCCATCTTGTTCGTAATGGAATATCACAGCGCCAAACACAGTTCAGAAGTTACCTATTCTCTTTCTGCCTTATGAGGAGACAAAACACCAAAGCCTGGACCATATCTGATTCACAGGTACGTTCCCTGCATCAGGTCTGGCACACAGCAAGGGCTCAATAAATGCTTGGAGAGAGAATGCTTGGGGATGGGGCACTCACCATCCTCTCTCTGCATCGACCTAAACATTTATCAAGTCAAGCCAGATTCACTTTGCCCTCAAAGAAGTAAAATTTGTGGTCACCCAGCCCAAAGGCAAAGGCCCAGTATAGGTGGGTGGGTGGGTGGTCAGGGTGGGGCTGAGACGTGTCCCTGGAGCGAGATTTGGTGTAGCTGATGGAAGGAGATCCCACTGCCTGTTCTGGCTGCCTGCCCTGAGCTTGTATATCTGGTGATGGTTGATGTTGGGTCCATTATAATCCATACACTCTGCATAATCGTGACTGGGAGGAGGCTACCCAGCCTGGGAAGAAATTCTCAGCCCTCCTTGCATCCGGGATGGCCATGTGACTAGTTCTTTCCAGTAAAATATGGACAGAAGGGAGGTTTATTGAAGTTTTTTTCTGGGGCCAGTTTTTTAAGATGGTGAACCTTCTCCACCCTGTCTCCTCCCATTTGCCAGGTGGAAGCAGATAATTCTGAGCCCCAGGAAAAAATGGAGGGAGAAGATTAACAAGTCTGCTGTGTGAGTCACCAGATGGAGGACAGCTGCCAACCAAGCAGGACACCTGTGGCAAGAAATCAACTATTGTATGAAGTCACTGAAATCAAGAGGGCTCTTTGTTACAGTAGCTGACATTGAATGCACGGATACTCTGACCCTTCCTCTCTAGTCCCCTGATAACAGTAAACCTTGGACACCCACCTGTCATTCTGCGACATGAACCTCTAATCCCCAGTTGTGGTGTCCAGGCTTTCATATAGCAGTTTCATACAGTGGCCCAAAGGCTTTATGTTTACTAATTAAAAGTTACCAGTATATGGGGTGCCTGGATGGCTCAGTGGGTTAAAGCCTCTGCCTTCGGCTCAGGTCATGATCCCAGGGTCCTGGGATCGAGGCCTACATCAGGTTCTCTGCTTGGCAGAGAGCCTGCTTCCTCTTCTCTCTGTGCCTGCCTCTCTGCCTACTTGTGATCTCTGTCTATGAAATAAATAAATCTGAAAGAAAAAAAAAGAATGTGTTCAACTTAAAAAAAAAATTACCAGTATATTCCCCTCCATTCTTTGCACAAATGTAAACTTTCTCCCATGTACTTATGGAAGTTCTCTTCCAGGCTGACAGTTGGAAGTCATTAAAGCAGACCTCAAGCATTGAGTTAGGTCTTCGACCATCATTAAGCAGAGCCAGATTACACAGGATCTTGTGGTTGCCCTGAAAAAAAGTCCATGCTTGCCAGAAACCCATCAGTCTGATTTAGGGTGGCTAGGTATATGTTTGGGAGGGTGGGGAGGATATACACATCTTCCTGCCTGTCTCTTTTGACCCATCCGTACGGGAATGCACCTTCAGACCTAATCTTTTTTTTTTTTTTTTAAGATTTTATCTATTAAAAAATTTTTTTAAAAAGGATTTTATTTATTTGACAGAGATCACAAGTAGGCAGAGAGAGAGAAGGGGAAGCAGGATCGCTGCTGAACAGAGAGCCTGATGCGGGGCTCGATCCCAGGACCCTGGGATCATGACCTGAGCCAAAGGCAGAGGCTTAACCCACTGAGCCACCTAGGCACTCCCAGACCTAATTTTTAAAGTAGGGTCCTGGGTGTGCCTGTCTGGCTCAGTCAGTTAAGCATCTGCCTTCGGCTTTGGTCTTGATCCCAGGGTTCTAGGACTGAGCCCCACATCGGGATCCCTGCTCAGTGGAGAGCATGCTTCTCCCTCTCTGTTTCCCCTGCTTATGCCCTCTCTCTCTCTCTGTGTCAAATAAATAAATAAAATCTTTAAAAAATAATAAAGTGAGTTCCTAGTCCCCAGCACTGATTCGTGTGCTAATTACAAAGCTGAGCTAATTCCAGTGAACACCGGAGGCTGGACTTGGGTTGGTGGGTATTAGTTGAGGATAAAGAGACCCCACCTCTATCCATCACTGCTCAAACAACCCCCAATTTGAAAGGGGCCTGAATTTATTTATAAACTCTTTTTCTGACAGAGTGACATCATTGATTTGAATGTCCATGTGCACGCATGTGTGCATGCACGTGTGTGTGTGCCCATCCCTTGTAGGTGTTTGATAGGCTTTCTGAATATTTTTCTCGTGTACATGTGTGAGAATGTAGCTCACCAAGCATGCAAGAAAGAATCTGAGCAGAGTATGTTTCTGCACGTATGATTTCTCACATGTCTGAGTAATGGGTCTGTGCGTGTGTGTATTGGAGGTGTGTGACTAAATGTGCGCTTGTGTATGTCCCCTGTTTTTGAACATGAAACCAGGTGTACATGCGTTCCATGTGCCTGCTGTGTCTGTGTTTGGTGAGCCTCTGAGTACGTGACGTGCATTTAGGAATATGGATGTGTCTGCCATGTGTATTTGTATGTTTAGGCAGATTCTGTGTGTGTATATGAGCAGTCCCCTTCCCCCCAAGACCCCTTCAGCTCTCAGGCAGTTTAACCTCATTCTTCCTGCTGGGGCTTTTTCTGCTCCTTTTGTCCCCTTCTCCAGATGTGTAATTAAGTAAATGCGGCAATTAAGCAGAGCACCCCAAAGACCATCCCACCAGGATCCCCTTGCAGGATCTGATGAAGGATTACAGCACATACAGACACATGCACGGGACTATCCAGGTACTGCAGAGACCCCCCAGACTGCACGTGCTATAGCATGAGGACAAACAATGCAGAGGGCCCCTTTGCCTACCTGCTTTGTTGGTACTCATCCTTCAGGTCTCAGCAGGGGTTGGGAGAGCCTAAAAGGTTAGACTCTGCCTCTGGGATCCCCTCTGCTTCCTCTGTCAGAGCCCTGACCACTCTGGCCTGTGGTTTGCCATCAAAGCCCTTAATTATTTTCCCCTGTGTGTCTCCTATCACACCCCTCTGGCCACTGTGGTCTGGGTCTCTGTCATTACAGTCCTAGTCTGTGCAGCCCAAGTTTCTCCCAGCCCAGTCCTGATCACTCTGGGCTGTCTGGAGGACTGTCTTTTTTGCTTTTGAAATTTGAGCTCAGTGAAAGCAGGATCTGACACTGCCTTGGTCACACGTCTGCTGCAGTGTCATTTAGCACAAAACCATAGCCAGATACCTACAGTAAATGTCGAACTAGCATCTTTGCCTCTGACCCTCTCTGTTTCAGGGCCCTGCTTTACGTCTCTAAGTATGTTGGTTTCTCTAGCACACACTTAGAATGCTAAATCCCCTCAATCCACCAGCTTTCAGCACAGCTGTAGTGGACAGTTCCCTGCAAGTAAGCAGATGGCTCTTGTTTAGCTCAGTGGTTTTCAAAGTGTGTCCAGAGATCCCCAGACCCACAGCATTGGCAACCCTTGGGAACTTGTTAGAAATGCAAATGTTTGGGCTTCACCTAGAAGTACTGGATCAGAAACTCTGAGACTGGGGCCTGGAGATCTATTGTTAAGGTGATCCCAACACAACTAAAGTGTGAGGACAACTGGTTTAGTTCATGTAAGGTATCCCTTTCTGCATCTCTGCCTCAGATCTCGGATGGCTCTCAGTGCCACTTCCTCCCACCAAAGAGATGACCATCACCCAAAGGCATAAGGACTAGGGTATAAATGCAGGAGTAGGGCGAAGACATTTTGCAGGCGGGGGAGAAAGGGGAGGAACCATAATTCTGATGTGTTCTACAAGGTTCCTTAATGTTCCCCAGCTGAACTGAGCCCCTGTTGCCCAGAAGGGTAATCTGCTCTTTGTCCGCACTGTCTGTTAACTTTCTTCCTCCCCTCTCTCATTCCCTCCCAATCCCTTGCCCGTTTCCTGGGGTCACCCCCAAATCAGTCAGTTCCACTGAATTCTAATCCAAATCTGCTTTTAGACTGTCTCCAGGTATTTCTGTCTATCTCCCCACTTCCAACACTTCTGTAGTGTCTCTGAGACTTCTGCATCCTTTTTCTGAGTGTCTGAGTAACTGGTGTCCATTATGCTGGAGGGGAGCTCCGATGAACTTTGCTAATGATCGGAAAGGCGGGCCCTAGAGCTGAGTTAATTTTAGCTGCAATTTTTCAATACACATGAGTGGAAGGAGCCAAAAGTCTGTTCTGAAACCTTCCGCAGAGCTAGGGATGCAAGGCAATGTGCATACATGTCCCTATCGCCAACAAGGGGGCTTTACTCCTCTACTTGGGGTGGGGGGTGGCATTCCTGAGGATGGTATGTGACCATTCAGGTTCCCCCAGGGTTAGGGCCATGATCAAAGGCCAAGACTATGTTCCCTTCAGAGCAGGGGTTCCAAAGATCAGGTCCCCTGTGTTATTATCACTAAGTTCTCAGGGCAGGCTTGCAGACTACCACTCACATCCCTCTTCCTGCGATACCATGTGCCAGAAGACCTGCAGAATCCCCCCCCCCAACTTTCAGTACCCTCTCACAATGGTCAGGACAGGCAGACCCCACTCCTGGTGAGTCATTTGTTAGTATAATTCTTGGAGAGTCCTCTAAGGGGCAGTGGACCTGAGTCAGGGAGAGGGGAAGGCTGTGGACACACTTCTCTGGGTCAACCTGTCCAGCCCCCTGCCTCTGTCCCATTTCCTATCTTGTCCATTCTTCATGGGATATCTATATCCAGTGCGTCTTGAGGTCTAACTATAATTCCAGAGGGTAACAGGGTCTGGAAGCCAAGTTTACCCCTTGCAGCCAGGGCAAGGAGGCTTGGAGGAAGGAGCAGAGTCTCCTCTCTGGTTTGAAAGATCAGGCCTGTTGCTGGGCAGGGTCCAAGTAAGGAAACCCCACCTAAGGAAGGACATCCCAGGGAGGTGGTGCAGGAGACAGGGTTGGGGGCCCGAGGCTCTGGGATGGAAGGGATATTCAAAGCTGTGAATAAGAACTGGAAACACACCCTGTTCAGCCTCTGCACCCTCACCCCCCAGCCCACCCGTGTCTCTGTCTCTTTGACTTTTTCTGTGTCTCTGTTTCTGTCTATCTCTGTCTTGTCCTAGTCTCTTTCTCTCCGGCTCTCCCACTGTCTCTGTGTATTTCCATCCTTGAATACGTGTGTCTATCTGTCTCTCTACCTCTCTCATTCTACTCCTGTCTCTGGATCTAAACCTGCCCATCTTTTGTCTCTCTCTCAATCTGTGTGTCTCTTTGTCTCAGTCTCTGGGTCTCTCTCTGGGCCCCTCCGTATCCAAGGATTTTTTTTCTCGCTCCCAAGCATCGCTAGGGCGACTCCATGGGAGATGGGGCCCGGACGCGCGCCTTTGAAAGATGAGGGCTGCCTACACCTTTAAGCACGGGCACGCGCGGAGCCTGCGCCTTTAAGCGCGGGCGCGCGCGAGGCCCTGGGTTCCCGGCGAGGAGGCCGCGGGAGCGCCCGGACCCGGCCCGCCTGCCCGGCCCCCGCCCGGCCCCCGCCCCGGCCCCGGCGGGGGAGGGGTCTCTGAGCGCGGCCCCTCCCCCCTGCGCCCAAACCTGCGCTGCGGTGTCTCCACCCCGCGTGTCCCCGTCTGTCCGTCCGTCCTCGCCCAGGCCTCGCCCCACCCCGGCCCCAGGGGCTGCCTTGCCACCACCCCCCCACCGCATTCGCTTCTCTCCCTCCGGGCCAGTCCCCGCCGCCAGGGAAGCAAGCTGGGACCAAGCCGCCCCAAACCCAGGGCCAGCACCCCGACATCAGTGGCCTGCACCCCGAGATTGGATCCAGAGATCTGGAAACCTGAGCCTGAAACCTTGATCTGGGGCTGGGACCCCAAGACCTGGCGCCTGAACACCTACTATCTGGGGCTGGAATCTCAACATCGACTTGGAACCCCAAGACTTGGAATATGGACCTCCAAATTTGGAAACTGAACCTCAAGATTTCTCATCTAAAGCCCCAAATCTGAAACTGAACTCTGAATGCTGTGCCTGGGACCTTGAAATCTGGGACCAAATTCCCATATCTATACTCCGGAACCCCCTATTTGGGACCCAAACCCTGAGATTTAGGCCTCAAATTCCAAGATCTGAACTCTGGCATTCCAAGGGGCCTAAGCCTGTGCTAGAGCCTGAAGTCCTTGCTGAAAACCCAAATGCTGAAATTGAGGGCTAGAGACCTCCAAATCTTTATTTGGCACCCCAGTTCTGAACCTGGCACCCCAGTATTGGATCCCAGGACTGGGCTTGAGACTCAGACCTAAAGTCTCCATTTGGCTGTTTAGCATCCCAAGACCAGAGCTAGGAGCCACTGGCTCTGACCAACCAGAACTGGAGCCTGGGTCTCTAAAATTGGTCCCTAGAGGCCATATATTTAAAGATCTAGGACCCCAAGTATCAAGGTCTAGAGACTCCGTGGCCACAGATCTGGGCTGAGACACAACACAGTCCCTCTACAGAGGCCTTGGGAACAGAGAAGGCATGACCAGGTCCCCCCACCAGAGCCCTGACTCCTGACCCCTTGGAGCCTGAGGACTCTGCTCCCTGGGGCGACTTCCAGCTCAGGTAAGGCTACTGGGGGCCGGGGAAGGGGGCGGGGGGGGGGCGGGGAGGGCTTGCTGGTGGGGAGGGACTTGGGAGGAACTTTGTGGCTGAGGGTAGAGGGAAGTGAGGATTAGGTCCCCTGGGCACCCTTGGGGTTTCCCCAGGAAACAGATATCCCATCCCCCCTCCTCCAAGGGTTTGCCCCCATCTCCTGCTGGGCCTCATATACTCTCTGGATATTGATTTGACCAGCACTGGCCCTCTCTGACCTTCTCTTCCCCAGTTTATAGCACCTCCAGGTCTCTGATCTCGCACTCTGTTCTCCAGTTTCTTCCCACCATCTGTCTCATCTGACCATCTTCACATGCCTGTCCTGGCCAGTGCTCCTCTCACTGACCAGCCGTGTTCCCCACTCCTCACTGTTCATCTTCAACACTTCCATCCACCGCTGCTGTCTCAGGCCACCTGTCTGCTTCTTCACTCACTGACCATCTTTGGCATCTCTGTCCACCATGCCTCTCTCTGATCATCTTTCACTTGCTCTCTTGCTCTTGCCCATCCCTGACTCTGAGCCCTGGCCTGTCTCTGACCATTCTTTGCCATTGCTCTCACCCTTCTCCCACCGCCTGTCCCAACAGCCACTCTGCGACCCTTACTGACCCCCTCTCCTCTCTCTAGAGCACTGGAGTTCTCTCATCATCTCTAGTATCTCTGTCTGCCTTTCCTCTCTCTGATCACCTCTCCTCGCACCCACCATCCTACCAGCCATCCTCATCTCCAGCTGTCTCTGACATGTCTGCCCATTCCTCCTCTATCTGACTGCCTCTCTGGCTCTTGACCATTTCTGACCATCTTCTTGACCATGTCTCTTAGATCTCTTAGAGCACCCTGACCATGTCCCGTCCTTTGTCCACCTCTGTTCTCCTGGCCATCTCTAACCACCTCCCTTCTCTGGTCGTGTTTGACTACTTCTAGTCATTCCCACCACCTTGACCACCTCTTCTCTCTGGCTGTCTTTGACCATGTTTCAAGCCCTCTGGCTTCCCTTCTATCCACTCTGATCACCCCTCTCATTCTCTGTCTCTGACCATCTCTAATTACCTCCCCTTCCTCTGACTGTCTTTGTTCGTGTCTGCTCCCTCTGACCCTCCATGACATGTCCCTCTGAGTCTTGGACCATCTCCTTTGGCTTTTGATGGGTCTGACCACTCCTGCTCCTCTGCCTGACACTCTTTGACCCAACTGTTTGGTTTCCAGCCCACTGTGACCTTCTCTAGGGTCTTGAACCATCCCAATGGCTTCTGGCACCCCTCTTCTGGCCTCAGTCTGCCCTAATGCCTCCCTTCTCCCCTGTAGGCCACCCCTGCCCGCAATGGCCGTCCTCCCACTGCTCCTCTGCCTGCTGCCGCTGGCCCCTGCCTCGTCTCCATCGCAGCCAGCCACACCCAGCCCGTGTCCCCGCCGCTGCCGCTGCCAGACGCAGTCCTTGCCCCTCAGCGTGCTGTGCCCGGGGGCAGGCCTTCTGTTCGTGCCCCCCTCGCTGGACCGCCGGGCCGCCGAGCTGCGCCTGGCGGACAACTTCATTGCGGCCGTGCGCCGCCGCGACCTGGCCAACATGACCGGCCTGCTGCATCTGAGCTTGTCGCGGAACACCATCCGCCACGTGGCCGTGGGTGCCTTCGCGGACCTGCGTGCCCTGCGGGCCCTGCACCTGGACGGAAACCGGCTGACCTCGCTGGGCGAGGGTCAGCTGCGCGGCCTGGTCAATTTGCGCCATCTCATCCTCAGCAACAACCAGCTGGCGGCCCTGGCGGCCGGTGCCCTGGACGACTGCGCCGAGACGCTGGAGGACCTGGACCTCTCCTACAACAACCTGGAGCAGCTGCCCTGGGAGGCCTTGGGTCGCCTGGGCAACGTCAACACATTGGGCCTCGACCATAATCTGCTGGCGTCTGTGCCCGCCGGCGCCTTCTCCCGCCTGCACAAGCTGGCACGGCTAGACATGACCTCCAATCGCCTGACCACCATCCCACCCGACCCGCTCTTCTCCCGCCTGCCGCTGCTGGCCAGGCCCCGCGGCTCCCCCGCATCCGCCCTGGTGCTGGCCTTCGGCGGAAACCCGCTGCACTGCAACTGCGAGCTGGTGTGGCTGCGGCGCCTGGCCCGGGAGGACGACCTGGAGGCCTGCGCCTCCCCACCTGCGCTGGGTGGCCGCTACTTCTGGGCTGTGGGTGAGGAGGAATTCGTGTGTGAGCCCCCCGTGGTGACTCACCGCTCACCACCCCTGGCGGTGCCTGCAGGCCGACCAGCTGCTCTGCGCTGCCGGGCAGTGGGGGACCCCGAGCCCCGCGTGCGCTGGGTATCACCCCAGGGCCGGCTGGTGGGCAACTCGAGCCGTGCCCGTGCCTTCCCTAATGGGACATTGGAGCTACTGGTCACCGAGCCGGGCGACGGGGGTATTTTCACTTGCATTGCAGCTAATGCAGCCGGTGAGGCCACTGCCGCTGTTGAGCTGACTGTGGGTCCCCCACCACCTCCCCAGCTAGCCAACAGCACCAGCTGTGACCCCCCGCGGGACGGGGATCCTGATGCCCTCACCCCGCCCTCTGCCGCCTCTGCCTCTGCCAAGGCAGCTGACCCTGGGCCCCCTACTGACCGCGGGGTCCAGGTGACTGAGCATGGGGCCACAGCTGCTCTTGTCCAGTGGCCGGACCAGCGGCCCATCCCAGGCATCCGCATGTACCAGATCCAGTACAACAGCTCAGCCGACGACATCCTCGTCTACAGGTGCACAGCCCGGCAGTGGGCAGCGTGGGTGGCAGAAGGAGGTGGGGGGAGGGTTGGAGATACATCTGTTGACACCCCAGGCTGCAACGCAGCTGAGAAATGAGGCTGAAATGATTACAAAGGAAATCAGACAGTGAAGTGAAAGAAATTAGGCAGAGACGGTAAAAGAAATCTGGCATAAAAAGAAACAAGGCAGATAAAAAGATAAAAAGAAACAAGGCAGCAAAAGTCAATGGTAACAGATACAAAAAAGAAATCAGGCAGCAAGAGTAAAAAGTAATCAGGTCAGAAGAATAGAAAGTTAATTGTGGGGAGGGGGACAAGGTTGGAGAGGTACAAACAAATTGCATAAAAAGGTAAAGAGAAACTGGGTGCTTCCAGAGGACAGGACTAGATAGAAGCCAAGTTGTAAGAAGAAAAGGAGATCAAATAAGAAAGTACAGAGTTCTTGTGGAAAACAAAATGAGGGAGGCAGCAGAACAGAGATCAGGGTTTGGGTCTGTGCAGTATGAACTGCTCCAGATGTTAGAGTTCCAATACAGTGACATCTCCATTTTTAATTTTCTAAATCAAATTCAACCTAGATCATACTCCACCTGCTAGGTGAAAGGGCACGTTCAATTTGCCCAGTGTTGGGGACTCCCTTCTCCATGGAATTGTGGCAAGCAATAGAAGAAACTCGGGGGCTTATGCGTAGGAGGATCAGGACATCTCCTGCCCTGGAGCTGGGGAGCATTTGGAACATCTGCTGTGGCTGGCCCCATGTGGTCAGGAATGGTCGCTCTAACCCAGTTGCTGCTGGCACTTCTCACCCTTCTACCCTTGCATGGTTGGCTGTGGGTGGTTTCCTCTTCTCACTGCCAGGCTGGGCAAAGGGTGCAGTCCCTAAGGCCTGGCTGCAAAGAGCCAGCCTCCCAATGCCTGGGGTGCGCATGTTATAAACCCAGGACCTGGGTCCCCTTTCTTTCCCAGAGGCCCACATCTCAAGAGGTCATCATCTGATTTCCTTTACAGCCCTGGAAATCTAGCGAGCTTATTCTGTTCCCTCTATTGGATGGCCTTACTGCCTGGAGGCGGGTGGGGGAGTTGGCTCCATGGAGGGCCCACACCTAGAAATCCCACAAATCCTGTCCACCTTGCCTGGCAGGGGGTGAGACAAATGCTCTCTTAGTCACCCTTTCAGAGACAATCACCTGTAACTCCCTCATTAAAGCAGTTTAGGAATAAGACAGATTGTAAAACAAGTTAAATCCCCAACAGGGTGCTCTGCTGCCAAAGGAAGGAAAGTAGAACTGGGTGCTAGGGATAAAAGGAAATGGGAAAGGTAAGGATAAAAACCAGGCAACAGAGATAAAAAGGGAATTGAGAGCCAGAGCTGGAAGAAATAAGGCAACAGGGAGAAAAAGAAAGCTGTGATGGCTGAAGTACGTCAATTTCATGAGAACAGAGAGGGCTCACTGAAAGCAGGGTATACATACAGTAATGATAAGAAGGCAGTGGGGCTAGGGGACATTCATTGGCAGGTTAGAAGGCGGGCATCAGCAGTATGCGAGAATCGGGTGGTTAGATGAGAGAATTCTAGCTGGATGCTGGAGCAACGTGGGGCAGCTTGAAAAGGGAAATCAGGCCCCAGATGGAGGCGAGGCTGACCAGGGGAATTTGGGGAAACCTGCAAAGTTGAGCAGGGGTCTGGAGGGAGACGGAGAGCTGGGATTGGAGAGAAAATTGCATCGTAGGGAAGCTGGGCAGTGAGGCTGCCCTGAACCCACAGAGCAGAGGAGCAGTGGGCAGCGTCCCCAGAGAGAATCTGGGCACTATGGCTAGAGGGAGATTAAACGGGGATTTGAGCGGCAAGCGCCAGGAACCTAAGAGGACCCGTGGGTTATCAGTCAGGAGGCTGACTGGGTATTAGACGGAAGGGAATTTGAGTCGTGATGGGAAGGAACTTGGGCTAACAGGGGGCTGGAGGGAATGGGCCAGACAGGAGGGGTTGCGGCACAGTGCAGGGTGGGTGCTGGGCAGCCAGAGCAGAGACCTGACCCCCACCTGCCTATCCCTCCAGGATGATTCCTGCCGACAGCCGCTCCTTCTTGTTATCGGACCTGGCGTCGGGCCGCACCTACGATCTGTGCGTGCTGGCGGTATACGAGGACAGCGCCACGGGGTTGACCGCCACGCGGCCGGTGGGCTGCGCCCGCTTCTCCACTGAGCCGGCGCTGCGGCCATGCGGGTCCCCGCACGCACCCTTCCTGGGCGGCACCATGATCATTGCCCTCGGTGGAGTCATCGTGGCCTCGGTACTGGTCTTCATCTTCGTGCTGCTTATGCGCTACAAGGTGCACGGAGGCCAGCCCCCCGGCAAGGCCAAGGCGCCTGCACCCGTCAGCAGCGTTTGTTCGCAGACCAACGGCGCCCTGGGCCCCACACCGGCCCCACCCGTCCCTGAGCCCGCCGCGCCCAGGGCCCACACCGTGGTCCAGCTGGACTGTGAGCCCTGGAGGCCCAGCCACGAACCCACGGGACCCTAGCCTCACGCCCACCTCTACGGCCCTTCTGGCCCCAAGGGTGGGAGGAGCCAGGCACCCGGTGGGACCTGGCCTCAGACTCACCAAATTGCTCACGGTTTTTAAAACTCTGATGGGGAGGGTGTCGGGGGCACCGGGGCACAACAAGAAAGTCCTATTTTTCTAAGCTGGGGCCTAGGCCCTTGCCCTTGTCTCTGTCTGTGGGGGCTGGGGGGGTTCATGCAGGGGTCTGGAGTTGGGAAAGCCTCCTCTGGGGAGAGACGCCCCGCCAACCCCGTTCTGTCTGAGGTTCCTGAATGAGGCTGAGGATGGCCATTCATTCAGTTGACAGAATTCCATGAGGGTACCCTCTGGGCGTGCCCTCTCCTGGGTTACGCTGCCATGAACCAGGTGGCCCCAAGCCCTGCTCAGACAGTGACAGTTCAGAGTGAGCAGAAATGTGGTGATGAGGGAGACCTAGGAGATTGCGGGAGCCCAGGAAACATGCCTGGCTCAACCTAGGGTGTGGTGAGGGAGGCCTCCTGGAGGAAAGATGAGATCTGAGCATGACATCAGAAGGAGATAATTGGACAAGGAGCAAAGGGAAAGCTGTTGCAGGCAGAGGGCCCAGCACAAGCAAGGACTGAGTAAATGCCAGACACTGGGGAGTACTGTGGTAGAGGTAAGGCAGGAGGGGTGAGCAGGGTACAGGACCTCCAGGCTGAGGAATTCAGACCTTGGCCTGATGGTACTGGGGAGCCATAGAGGATTCTATGCGGGGGGCGGGGGGAGAGGAACAGGGTCAGGAATGGGCTTTAGGAAGCTCTTTCTAGCTGTCATGAAGAGGTGGACCAGAGGAGAAGACTGAAGCTGGGGGTGTGGGGGAAGCCAAGGCAGGGACCCAAGTGGGTAAGGACAAGACTGGACAGGGGTAGGGCTAGGGGAAAGGAGTAAGGGGTAAGTGAGAGAGGAAGCTGAATGGACAGGTTATGGGGCTGAAGGACTGTGGGGGAGGAAAATGTACAAGGTGAGGCCCAGGTCTCTGGCCAAGGGAGGGAGCTACCTGATATAGAACCAGGAAGAAGGTACAGATTTAGGGAATATGCTGAGGCCAGTGGGGGACGGGTGAATGTGGGGGGCCCAGAAGACATCCACGGGGTGGTGGCAAGGAGGCCTCAGGGCCCTGGTCTGAGGTTGGAACCGGGGACCGAAAAGAAGGCTACGTTAGCAGAGATGGGGAATGAGGCCACTGAGGTGATGAGACAGCCTCTGGAACTTTCCATATTTAAGGAACAGGCAAAGAGAAACCTGGCAAAGACTACTAAATAGGAAAAGTAGATGGAGGAACAGAGTGACGCAAACCAGACAAGTCAGACACAAGTGACTATTGTGTTCAGTAATGTCAGGCCATAGTGACCTCAGTAGAACGGTGTTAGGGGATTGGTTGGGCAGGGGCCAGATTCTGCTGATTTGAGGGTAGGAAGTCAGAAAGTATAGTTAGGGAATGTAGTCCCTGTGATTCTGTGGACCTAGGGCCTGGATTATCTGGACCTGTCAGCCCTGTGTCTCTGCAAGGCTGGTTCTCACTCTGTCTTGGACTGCCTTAGGCTCCCTTGGACACAAACCTAGAGGTTTGGAAGACCAAACCCTGAGTCTTGGTAACACCGCACCTCATTGGAGATCCAGGAATGGGATAGGCAGTAAGAGGAATAGGCCCTAGTCTTCCTTTGGAGGTGGGTCCAGAGGCAGAGAAAATAGGGGTAGGGGAAATGGACTTAAGTCCTGCAGGTGTTCTCTGGAATGATGCTGGTGTGAGGGGCATGGTGAAGAGGGCCCAAGACTGGACTGGCCATTCTCATGACCAGGTGCACGTGACCTTGTCCTCATGGGATAACATCCTAGATTCTGTAATGGTTTTCTTGGTGGGTGTAGGCTTTGAAAAATGAGCTTCCACCAGCCATGGGAACAATCTGAGTCCCAGGGACTCCCGAGTCCTCCAGAAGGACAATGAGGTCCTTCTCGTTTGCGGCCCTTGGTGGCTGAGGTCAGGTGAAGCCATCAGGGTGAGTGAGGTGTGATGGCCAAGGGGGTTTGGGAGTGGGAAGATTTGAGATCTAGTGCCAACCGCAAAATACCAATTGCTGCCACGAGGGGGAGCCAGAGGGCACCCTGCCTCAACCCTCACTTTTAAATTTGAACAATTTATTGTGTGCCTACTTGTGCAGCATGCTGGGAATTCAAGACTGAGCAAACACAGGCACAGGGTGTGCCCTCACATATCTCACCATTTGGTGGGGAAACAAATGTTAAATAATCACACAGTCCAGTGTAAATCATCTGTGGTGACCGTGGTTGGGGGGAGGGAGGAGCGGCATGAAGGAGAGATCCACGGAACCGTGAACCAGGAGACCTGACCCAGGAATTGAGGTTGAGAGAGGCTTCCTAGAAGAAGTGACTACTCAGCTGAGATCTGAAGGATGCTCAGGTTGGAGTTAACTGCACCGGAGGTGGAAAGGAGATCCGACGCAAATAGTACAGCGTGTGCCCAAGTGTAGGGGCTGGGGGGCGGGGTGGGGTGAGGGAAGGGGACAGGTGATGCAGGACCCTGTAAGCTGCCGGCAAGAGTCTGGGTTTTATTAGAAGTGGCATGAGAAGCCATTGGAGGTTTTGAACAGGGAGGAGAGTAGAGCTCCCTGCTCTTCAGGAAGCTCTAGGGTCAGGTCTGTTTGCATGTGCAGGGACAGAAGCGAAGAAAGGAGACCAGGGAAGGGGCTACTGCAGTAGTCCAGGCAGAATGCTGACCCAGATGAGGTTGGGGCCTGAAGTGGATGGACTGCAGAGATATTTGAGGCTTCCTCACCAGAGACCTCTGTTCCTTATGCAAAGGAGGACAGTACGGACCACTATCCAATGATCTGGCTCTCGGGCAAGATTGCAGAGACTGGAAAGAAGAGTTGTGGGGCCCTTCCTCAGATGAGGAAGTTGACCTCTCTGTAGCATAAGAATTAACTTTTTCCAGGTTTAGGTACCAAACAGAGAGTGGACATTGGTTCTGCAAGGCAGAGACCATGGCTGGTTAGGGGGAATCTCCTTCGAAGAAATATAGGCCTGGAAGGGGGACGCACACCCAGCGGTAGCTAATTATGCATTTGGAAGCAAAGAGAATGGGAGGAGAGAGATGGGGGCACGCTAGTTCCTCTAGCATGGTCCCCCTTGCCTCTCCATCTGGGGGCCTGGGTCGTCCCCCACCCCCATGTAGGAACAATACTCCTACGGACAAATGATCCCATGTAACTAGAATTTAAAGTTAAAACGTAGCTTTCCAACTCTGCCCAGCAGAGTCCACCAATTTCCTGAGCTCAGTGAGGGTTACTCCTCTTCCTATGGTCCAACCCCACTGTGGCTTTGAGAATGCCTTGCGCACTTTTGAGACCAGGTATCCCGGAACCAAAGTTCCAGGCTCCTGGAGCATTTTCTCAAAGTAACTGTAATTCTCATACAAGGACGCTCCCCTGCCACATCAAACCTATGTGTCTGCGTCTGGTGAAGCTAACACAGGCCCCGAGTGTGCCCGAGTCTGGGATCCCTTCCCTGCCAGGCCTCAGCTAAAGCCGAACTTTCACAGCTGGTTCCCTGGGCACGTATGTGGGGGAGTCCGATAAAGGGGTCCTCTGAAAAGGGATATTTCTATTCTGGGTTGAACCTGAGTGTGGCTTCTGCCTTTGATTCCTCCCTAATGTCTCCCTGGTGCCCCTTCCTGTTTCACAAAACAAAAGGATGGGTATCAGTGCTTGGTGCTGCCCTGACCTGTACAGAGAGTGAGGCTGGGAACACAGTGTGGACCATCCCAGCCCCAGATCCCGCCTTCACAGAGCTCCAGGCCTTGGGGGAAATACATGCTCACCGGACAATGGCACCCCAAAGTGGAGAGGGCTGGGATGGCGGAAGCACAGGGAAGACTGATTAGGGCCTGTCGAAGTGCAAGGGAGCCCAGAATGGGCTCCTTACTGTGCCTGGCTTGGGAGGTGACCTGAAGACCGGGCCAGCTTCTGCACTGTGACCTGTAGAGTCCCACCACAGCACCTCACATTTAGAAGGACCCTGTGCTTGGTTGAATGCCCTGCTGTCACCCCCATGACATTCATAATAATTTTTGGACAAAGGACTCCACATTGGCACTTTGTACGGGACCCTGCATCCTTGAGGGATATTACAAAAAGAGCCAGGAGAGGAAAGGGTCTTCTAAGGACAGAGAACAATGTGTGCAAAACACGAGGAGAGAGCATTGTACTCTTGAAGAGCTAGCCAAAGTTCTGTGTAGCTAGAGCACAGAGTGGAAGCTGGGGGAGCGTAAGGGGGGAGTTCCAGAAGCTGGGAGGTGTCAGCGGCCGGGCTGACAAGCAGTGGCTCCATTCCAGGGGCCCTAAGGAGCCACTGCAGAGGAATGGGGTCAGGTCAGAACTTCGGAAAGATCCATCTGTCTGTGGTGGGGAGGGGGGCTAGGGCCACATGACAAAGAACAAGTTCTGGTGGGAGGCTGGGCTGCCCGTGGAAAGGATCAGAGTGTCTGGTCATCAGGATGCAGGCTTATGAAGATCCTTGAATACATGGGTGACAAAACCCCAAGGCACCAAGACACTGGCCAGGGAGACCCAAAGCCACAGGCTGAATCCTGAGCTTCATTTGCACTTGAAGATCTTCACGGTTGGGGGATGTGCTCAAGGGTAGGTTAATGGGTGTCACTGATAGATACTTGAAAATCTTTATATGAGAACTCACATGGATAGACTGATGAAAGTGAATGCAAAATTGGCAAGAATTTAGAGTATAAAATGTAAGACTTCAAAGGACTTTATTCTGGGTATATTCTGGCTTTAACTCTGTGGAACCCCTGGAGTGTCCTTCCCTCTCCCCAGTCCTCTGGATAAAACAGCAGATCTGAGGAACTTCCTCTTCCTCCACAGCCCTAAACGCTGTGGGGGGGCCCTCCTCCCCCGGGGCTGGGAACGGACCCCCTTCCTGCTTCTCCACTCACCTCCTTCTGGGGCAGCACATCTCGCATGCCCCCATGCTTCTGCTTTCCTTCTCTGGCTTCCTGGACTGCCCCCAGGCCTCGCACAACCACAGGTGGCACACAGGCCCTTAGCTTCTTCCCAAACCTGCCCCTCTTCCCTGGATCCTCTCAGGGCGGCCCTCCACTCAGCCTGCTGGCAGCCCTCCTACCTGGCCATCCTCCCTTCTCTGGTTCCAGCTCCTGCCTCACTCACCTGTGTCCCTGCATCTCCTCCCCCTGGGGTCCTGGCTTCAGTCTCCCACGCTAGATCAGGGAATCTTCGTAAAGCCAAACCCAACCCTCCTCTGGATAGAACCCTCCATGGCTCTCCTGGGTTCCTGGGACAAAGTTCCAGCGACTCAGCCTGGAGGGACAGGCCTTGCCCCCTCCCCCACTTGCCCGCAGCTCCATCTTGAGCATCTATGTTCCCTACCTGGGGCTGGAGGAAAATAAGCACTCCCTGAAAAGCCCACCCTTTTGCACGCCCAGGTTGTTCCCTGTGCCCTCGGGGGAGCCTTCCTTCACCTCTCCTGCTTGTGCTGAAGAGCAGGGGAAGGATCTTAAGCAGGTGAGAAATGAAGCCATTCAAAGAATTCCTTTTTGAATTCTCCTTCTACCCTCCCCCTTACCAAAGGGAAGGGTTCTGGGGGGGAGAAGGGAACTAGGGGTGCAGGCTCCTACGACCTGCAAGGGAAGGGGCTGCAAATAGCATCCAAGTTCCCTCACCTTTCCTTGTCTGGAGTGCCAGACTCTCCCTGTCCCAGATCCTCCTTGCAGGGTGCAACTCCATTGTTCTCTAGCTCGGGATGTTCTGGAAGGAGGGGAGTCACATGGAAGCCATTGTCTTCTCTTGGGCAGTTCCACCCCATATCCGCCAACCCCCGACATCGAGCACAGCAAGTCCGCTTACACAACCCAGGAGTTCAGATCCCCAGTCCCCTCCTCCCTCAGACACAGAAGTCCAGCGTCTACTTCCCCTCCTTCCTCAGAATCCAGGAGCCCAGGCTCCTGGCCCCCTCCTTCCTGGAACCCCAAAAGTTCAAGCCTGAAGCCTCTCTGTCCTTGGCAGGCTCAGGAGACCTGTCCCAATTTTCTTGGAAACCATGATATTCTTGCCCTGCCCCCCTTTGATCTCCTAATTCACCTTCCCTATCTGCCCCTCCCTTCTTCTCTCTGTGTCCCTCCTCCTCTCTCTCTCCCTCTATCTGTCTCCCTGCCCCCTCCCACATAATTAGACCTCATTCCGATCAATGGCACCAGGTCAGACTGGAACCGGTGCTAATAGGGACATCCGGCGTGCGGACCCAGGGAGGTCTGGGTTCAGACATCTGGGATTATAAATACCCCCGCCCTGTGGCCTCAGCCCAGCTCCTGCAGGTGAGACCTCCAGCCTTGCCTTTTTCCCTGGGCCCCAAGGCCTCAGCCCTTCTCTGGCCTTCCCTTTGTGCCCCCCATCTGTTCCTGCTCCTCTGGTACAGGGGCCGGAGGCAGACTGGCAGGAGAGACGGCACAGCTGGTATCTGTCCAGCCTCTCCCTGGGCCATGGCTGCTGTCTCCCCTGCCCTCCTGTGCCTTGGTGCCCTGGGCTGCCTGTGGGGTGAGTGATTTACGGGGGATGCAGAAGACTGGTGAGCTGATCTGGGTCTGCAGCAGGGGACTGGCTGGGCAGACTGGGGTTTGGGGCTGCCTGGCATGGTTCTGTAACAGGGGACTGGCCACCATGGAGCTTCTTGGGTCAGGGCCCTGGCCAGCTGGAAGCAGGGTTGTTTGTGTAGACTCTGTGGCGGGAAATTGGAGAAACCGGTGGTGGGAAGGGGGCTGAGCAGGACTTTCTGGGACAGATGGTTCAAAGGATGCAACTTTATTTTAAGTTAATATTTACCATTGTTCCCTGGCCTTTACATATATTATCTCATCTAATATTCCCATAGCTCAGGCAACACCCCCATTTTACAGAAGAGGAAACTGAGGCCCAAAGGTGGTACCTTGCCCACGTTGACACGGTTAGGACATAGCAGTCAGGATTAGAGCCTGATGCATTTGACCTCAAAATCTAACAGATTATGCTGACTCCCTCCTTTCCCCTCGGGTTCCCTCAGGCCCAACGGCTGCATTTGTGGAATTCCAGGGCCGTTACTTCATCACGGCTTTCTTGGAGAATGGGGGCGCTGAGAAGCCCGACTTCCGCCTATACGTGTCGCCACCGCCGAAGGGGCCCCCGACGGCCGTGCAAGTGAGGGCGCACCCGGTGGGGGGACCGCCCTTTCGGCGCGCGCTGAACCTGCTGCCAGGCACTACCGCGTGGGTGCGCCTGCCCAGCGCTGTGGAGCTGCGGGGCTCGCGGCGGGCGGCGGGGGGCGCCGTGCGCTTAGCGGCGTCGCGACCGGTGGGCGTGACAGTGGTGAACGCGCGTGGGCGCACCTCCCTAGACACGGCGCTAGCGCTTCCGCGCCGCCTGCTGGGTACTCGCTACGTGGTGGTGACGCCGTCGCTGCAGCCCAGCGACCGGCACAAGGAGTTTGCGGTGGTGGCCGGCGCTTGGCCCACACGCCTGAGCCTCACGCCTCCGGTGCCCATCCTGCTGGATGGCGTCGAGCATGCTGCCGGCCGGACCCTCCTCGTGCACCTCGACCCGTTCCAGGCGCTGCAGGTGCAGAGCGCAGGCGACCTCTCGGGCACCCGCGTCGTGGCCACTCGTCCCGTCGCGCTGCTGGCTGGCCACAGTTGCCTGCAAGCGAGAGATAAGGCCTGTGGCCACGTGTCCGAACAACTGCTGCCCCAGGATTACTGGGGCCGCGTCTACGCGGTACCCCCGTTCGCGCCCGCGGCTCCCGGACCCAGAGACCGTGTGTACGTGGTGGCGGACAGCCTGGGCAGCCTGAGCTTCTGGGGGGGCGGCGCCAAAGGGGCGCGGGCTCTGCGCCTAGGAACCGTGCTGCACTTCGCCGTGGACCCAGTGCGCCCCCTGGTGCTGCGCTCCTCCGCCGGCCTGCAGGTGCTTTTCCTGGCGGCCGCGGCGGCCCGCGGGGGCGTAGCCTACGATCCCTTCTTCGCTCTCCTGCCTCCGGTGGACGCGTTCAGCCGCAGCTTCGCGCTCACCGCGCAGCCCGGCTTTTCCAACGTGGCAGTGCTGCTGGCGCGCGAGCCCACCCCGGTGCTCCTTGATCAGCAGCCGCTGCCCAACCTGCACTGGCGCCTAATCCCCGGCGGCCCAGAGCAGCACTCTGGTGAAAGCCAAGAGCCCGCTCCGGGTTTCGTCTGGACCGAGGTGGCATATGGGCCTGAGCCCGGAGTGGTGCACTTCCTGGAGACTCCCGGGCCGCCGGTGGGCGTGCTTAGCTTCGGCACCGCCCCTGGCGCGGGCTTCGGGACCCAGGCCATGGGGCAGCCAAGCGTGGGTGAGCAGCACTGGAGCCCAAGGCGGTGGGAAGTTGAGCAGACGATGGGATTCCTGGAGATCAGCGATGGGGAAAATCGTAACACTACCTTTAGTTGCTCACATAGCAGCCCGAGAGGCAGAGTCGTTCGGGTTTTTGTTTTTGTTTTTGTTTTAAAGCAAATCTTCTGCTCAAAATCTTCCCATGCAATTAATATTACACCCAGCAAAAAGCACAGTGTTTTATAAGGCCCCGTACAATGTGTTACCATTACCTCTCTGATCTCATCTCTTCTCATTCTTGCCTTCCCTCACTCCACCCCAGCCACACCAGCCACCTTTCTTCTCCCTTCTCAGAACCTTCAACACTGACCATCCCCATGATATCTTTATGGATCGCACCCTCATCTCCTTCAGGTCTCTGCTCAAATGCCACCTTCTTACCAAGGCCAAATTGACCACTCCATTTAAAATCCTAATTCCCTATCCCTTACAAAACTGCAGCCCTTCCCTGATTTTTTTTCCACAGCTCGTCTCACTTTCTATGTACTTACTTATTCTCTTTCTCTGTCTCCCATTAGTTCCTTGGGGTCAGTGCTTTTTAAAAAAAAAAAAAAATTTAAGGAAGTTCCAAGATGCACAGTTAATTGTATGATTTTAAGGTAGGACAGTGTTCAACCCTTAGTAAATATTTGTGGAATGAATCATAATGGTTATAAGTTGTTAAATGTGCACCAAATCATATGCCAGGCACTGGGCTCAAAAAGGAAGTTATTGTTGAAGGTCACATGTTCTTTTTCTTTACTACAGTATAAATTGTAAACAGTAGGGTTAGGGGAAGGGATAAAATAATGGGTGCTTGACCTTCCCTCTAGTCTTTGAGGTTGACTATATAACAGTATTGTAATAATTCCTTTTTTCTGGAGAGGGGAAGGGTTGGAGGTCAAATCTTTTGCCAAGTTCACACAGCTAGAAAGTGGCAGAGTCAGGATTTGAACCCAGCTCTACTTGCTTCCAGAGCACAAGCTTTCAGCCACCTTTTTGTGTTGCTTTATTTTGTGCTGCTTCACACAGACTTAGAGCCTAGACTTTTAAGCTAAGTGGTAAATTCTCTTATATATAATGTATGTACATTATACAGTATATTCCTCACAGCCACTGTGGAGGCAGGCCTCTTTATTACCCCCATTTAAAAAAAAAAAAAGATTTATTTATTTGAGAGAGAGAGAATGGGGAGAAGGGCAGAGGAGAGAATCTTCAAGCAGACTCCCTGCCAAGCAGGCCCAATGTGGGGCTAGATCCTAGGACCCATGAGATCATGACCTGAGCCAAAACCAAGAGCCAGATGCTCAAATGACTGAACCACACAGGCGCCCCTGTTTTCCCCATTTTATAGAGGAAGCAGTTGAGGCTGAAGGGAAGAAATCACCATCCAAAGCTACACACTGAGCAGGTGGCAGCTGCAAACCCAAAACCCGCTCAGGCTGCTGAGAAAGAGGTTTGTCACTTCAGTGCTCTGCCCAGACTACAGAGTAGCTGGACAGTCGCCATGGGCCGGAATACAGTTTGGGTGCTCCCACTCAATTGCTTCCAGTCCCCCCCAAAACAGTGGGAGACAAGGAAGGTGACAGAAAAGTGAGGGAGAAGTCAGAAAGGCTGGGGTTTCTTAGAAATGAAAACATGGACTTCAATTCGTTTATAAAAATTGGCTCAGAGCTGGATTCTGGAGGCAAGAGGCCTGGATTCAAATCCTGCTACAAGCTGTGTGACCTTAGGCAAGTCACATCACCTCCCCGAACCTCAACTTTCTCCTCTGTGAAGTGTGAATAATCATACCAACAACTTCATAAGGTTGTTGTTGCATTAAAAAAGAAAAAAGTTAATAGGAGAGTGTCTGGCATGCAGTAAACATTGGCTATTATTAATTTTCCACGATTTTTTTTTTAGATGTACTTCAGGCTAGGCCTGTTCTAGGCACCAGAGATGCAGCAATGTACAACACAGAAATATTCCTACCACAGGGAGCTGATACTTTGGTTCATATTCTAATCCATACCAAAAGTCCTTATTATGTTTTGATGGAAAATATGCAAACCCCTACAGAACAAAGTTATTTTTTAAAAGTTCACTTTGTAGGTGTCAAGCATTATGCCTCAACAGCTATGAAAAAATAACTCCCCTCCCTAGGAAACAGGGTGGCTAGATCCCAACAGAATACACACACACACACACACACACACACACACACACATACATTCTTAAGGCTGCTTAACATGGCAAGCTGGAAGTCGACCCACAGATGTGTTTAGACTTACCAGCACAGAGATTTTGTAATAACTGATCAGTGTTCTTGGATGGAGTCTGTGCCCTCCAGCTCATCACAGCCTTGTATACCCACACTGTGCTGACCATTTCTTTTTTTTTTTTTTTAAGATTTTATTTATTTATTTGACAGAGAGAAATCACAAGTAGATAGAGAAGCAGGCAGAGAGAGAGAGGGGGAAGCAGGCTCCCTGCTGAGCAGAGAGCCTGATGCGGGACTCGATCCCAGGACCCTGAGATCATGACCTGAGCCGAAGGCAGCGGCTTAACCCACTGAGCCACCCAGGCGCCCCTGTGCTGACCATTTCTGTATTGTTTTCCAGCCCCACCCTTCTCTTTCTGATGATATAGGCCCGCTTCACTCTACATTGGGAACCCTGCTAGCTTATAGATGTTGAGTCTCCAAGGGCCCTAAAGGCCTAGGGCATGCAGACAGGAAAGGGATGGGATCAAATGCCAAGATCTGATTCTGTTGCATCATCATTCATGTTTCATCTCATCTCATCTCCAGATATTCTGACTGCGGAAGATCTGAACCCTCCCGCAGAATTCTATCCCCTTCTAGAATCCTCCCTGATGATGCCACTCCAGTTCCCAGGATCCTGTAAGGACCATGTATGCTTCAGTGGAACCACATGTTACCTTGTGAGGCACAAACCTGAGTGCTTGCCCAGCACCCCAGCCACCGAGATCATGTTCAGTCCCAAGCCAGTATCTCCGAAGGACTCCAAAATGGTGCCCATCTCCAGGTCTAAAACCACGGCAGTGCCCAAACCAGGAGCAGAGAGCACACCTGAAGCAGAGAGCACACCTGAAGCAGAGCCAGGGCCTGTCTCCATGGCCATGAATGAACTTCAGCCTCAATCTTTGGCTTTGGTAAAACCAGAACTTGAACCTCTGGGTCTAAAAGAACCATTTCCTGAAGGCCAGGTTGTGGCTGAACTAGCACCCGCACCTTTCCCCCTGCCCGTGCCCGCAGCTGAACCAGAGTCCAAACCCAAGACAGAAACCATCCCAGCAGCTAAGCTGGGTCTCAAGGTGGTGGCAGTGACTAAACCAGGCTCAGAGGCTTTCTGGCAAGAACTTGAAACTGTGTCTGAGTCCAAAATGCCCTCGGAGGCCAAGTTGGAGACAGTGGACATCTCCAGTAAGGGGCCAGGGGACATCACAGGGCGTACCTGCTGGGTTTCTGGACTGCCATACATCTACACTTTTGACGGCTACTCTTTTCCTGTGCCTGGGGGCTGTACCTACATGCTGAGCCGTTGCCCTCAGGCCCTACCCAGTGGCCCCCCTGCCTTCCAGCTGTGGATCGCCACCTCTGGAGAGAGGCAGCCCATGCACTCTGTCACAATGCGTATCTTTGGTGTCACCATCACTGCTGTCAAGCATGAGTTCGGCTTTGTGCAGGTAAGAACCATTAGGTATGGAATCCTGGGAAAATGTATCCTTCTCTGTCCCTCATTTTTGTCAGCTCTACGGTGGAGGCAATCTTATATAAGTCCACATAGTCCCTTATCCAAAATGCTTGGGGCCCAGTGCATTTCTGATTGTGGAATTTCAAGCAGTCATACCACACAAATGCTGTATATTATTAATAATCCCAATAAGTAGTACATAATTATAAACATTAATATCTCTGCAGTGCAAGGTCTGAATATGCACACTAAGTGGGATAAATGAAGGCATTAAGGAGCCATACCACAAATTCAGATCAACTTTGGCTACCAATTACGTTTTAACATCAAATACACAAAACATCTCAGTCTTCAGGCCACTTTTGCATTTGGGGCTAAGGGATCATGGATCTCTAGAACCTGTTAACAATTTCTTGTAAAGTGGAAAGGAGTTAAAATACAGAAAGCATAGAACAGAGTCCACTTCCTGGTAAGTGTCATACGAGGAGAGTTTGCTGGGTTTATTGTCCCCTAATACTGACAACTGGAACCTCTACATTCTGGGAGCTTTGGACTTAACCTTGGACCACAGGCAGCCAAGGTGTGGAAGGTATGAAATTTCTCCTCAGGTTGGGAGGCATTACTCTGCAAGGTTGTGGGGACTAGGATATATTTCATCAGGGTTGCGAGAGGGAGTAAACCTATGAGGTTATGGATGTACTAAGCCACTCCTCAGCACCACTGTAGAAAGACAATGCACTCCAGAACCTGATGGCCTGAGTTCAAATCCCTGGTTGACCATCTGTTATCTGTATGACCTCAGGCAAATTATTTAAACTCTCTGGGCCTTAGTTTCTTCATCTGGGAAAATCAAGATGATGAAAAGATTTCACTCATCAGACTGTGGGCTCATGTGTGGAAATGGGCTCCAATGGGCTCATGTATGGGAAGCTCGGAAGTACAAGATGCTAGGACCTGATGCAGGAGCCCATGGTTCTCCACACTCCCTTCCACACACTTCTGGGGAACCCACCTGCCACCAGGAAAAAATGGATCAGGAGTGTGGCATCAGGATGTCTGAGAGTGTAGTTTTAAGTAGGAGGACCTCTCTAAGAAGATGAAACTTGAGCCAAGTCTTAAAAGAGGTGAGGAAGAGAGCCATGGGCACTCCAGGCAGAGGAAACAGCAAGTGCCTAAGGCAAGAATCTGACAGGCACGTTAGAGGAACAGCAAGAAGCCAGGATGAAGAGAAGGGATTGTGGGAAGGAGGAGAGACCATGGGGTCAGACTGTATGGGCTCTTGCAATAACTTTGTCTTCTATTCTGTGTAAGGTGGAAGCCAAGGGAAGATTGTGTGTGGAGGAGGGTGAAATATCACTTGGGTGTGAGCAGGATCTCTGTGGCTGCCATGAGGGGAAATGACCATGGGGCTTGTGAAGGATGCGCAGTGAGGAGGTTGCTACCATTGTCCAAGCAGGAGATGATGGTTGGACCAGGGTGGAGGTGGTGAATGAGAGTAAAAATGGGTTGGTAACCTTCTCAGTGATTGGATGGGAAAAAATGGAAATCATGGATTGGGAGGAGAGATATTGAATGATCCAGAAGTTCTTGGCGGAGGCTCTTGGTAATTGGGGAAAAGACATTGGGTCCTAGCTGAAGGCTCTCCTGTGAACTGGAGACTTCTTAGTAGAATCACTTATCTAGATTCCTAGAAGGAAGACTTCTGGATTTTGCACGAGGTCACATCTGGGTATTGGTAACAAGAGTCCTGGTTAGAAGATATTAAAAATAATTTAAAAAAATAAAAAGATTCCTGGTTAGTGGATGGAGAGACCGTCCGACCAGAATAATGGCTCCAAATTTTCCCTGAGGAAATATTTCAGACATGCCAGTGGCTGCATGTGGTCCTAGGAGACGTTCAAGGTCACAGGATTTGGCGGTTCCAGATGCCAGTGTTAGGGGACAAGAGGCATTGCGACCCTCCTCCTATGGAGCATGAGGTGGACTCTGTACCAAGTTCTTTTTGTAACTCATTCCCACCTTCCCTCCCCGAAGTTCCCACTCTCTTCGAATCCCCAAATCCAAGCCCCTCAGTCTCCATCCCCCGCTTCCCCTCAAATGCTCAGGAATGCCTGCTGTCACTGTCACTGTCCCAGTAACTCCTGACTCCTGCTCTTGGGTCACCCTGCAGGTGGACCAGCAGCGGATCCGGCTGCCGGCGACGCTGCACGGAGGGAGGCTGCGTTTGCATTTCCGCAGCTCAGAACTATGGGCAGAGGCAGGTCTGAAGCAAGAGCCAGCAGCGCTGCGCCTGGTGTACGACTGGCAGCACGCGCTCTCTCTGCAACTGGCCGAGGGCTACCGGGCGCACGTGGTGGGCCTGTGCGGCAACTTCAACCAGGACCCGGTAGACGACGTAGGCGGTCCGGACCTGCGCGCTTTCTTGCGCTCCTGGGCCTTGCAGCCACCGGACGCCCCATGCCACGCCCTCTGGGCTGCTCCCTGCGCCAATCCAGCGTCCCCAGCTGAGACCCCAGGGCCGTGCGCCATTCTGGCCGATCTGAACGGGCCCTTTAGCCCCTGCCACGACGTGCTGCTGCCTGCGCCCTTCGAGATCAGCTGCAGGGCTTGGATCTGCCCCTTTCCCAACTACCGACCTGCGCTTTGCTTAACCCTCCAGGTCTACGCGCACGCGTGTCAGCGCCTGGGTGTCAACATCGACTCCTGGAGATTCCAGACTGGCTGCCGTGAGTGAGCCTTAGATGGAAAAGGCTATGAGTTACTGGGGAAGGGGATTCTGGGACTGAGGGGGTGGCACTCCTTGATGCTGGAGTTGATTCCTGAGGCAAGCCTGCAGGGTCGCTGTGGTGGGACTGCGAAGCACCAGAGGCTGGGTCTGGACATGGAGACTCCTCCGCCCTAGAGGCGGGATTTCTGGTTTCTGGGAGCTGGAACACCTAGGTCTTGGAGTGTGGGGTTTCTGGGTCCTAGGGCGAAGGCTTCCAGGCCCTGGGGTCCAGAAATAGTTAATTCTAAAAGGCAAGTTTCTTGCATTTGGTGGACGAAAAGTCCTCTAGGTGACAAGGACTTCAGACTCTGGGGTGAGAGTTTTGCGTCCCAGGGCCAGACTTTTATGTTCTAGAACGGGGACTTCTGCTTTCTGATGATAGAAACTTATTTACTCTGTGAGATGGAGATTTCTGGAAAGCCTCCATTCTAAGAAGGAGGATCTCAGGATCCTAGTCACGACTCTTCGAAGCTGAGGGCTAGAATGTCTCCATTTCGGGGGTAGCTGAATAATTAGGTCTTTGGAACCAGACTGGGAGGTCCTGATGTGAACACTCGCTCCACTCCACCTTCTTCTCCTCTGCCCCCAGCCATCAAGTGCCCCCAAAACAGCCATTATGAGCCGTGTGGCTCCTCCTGCCCCGAGACGTGCATGGGTCCGTTGGGAGCGTCGTGCCTGCTGCCCTGCGGGGAAACGTGCGCCTGTGACGCTGGCTATGTCCACAGCGGTCCTGACTGCGTCCTGCGGCGCTGGGGACCTGGTGGTTGTGGCTGCACACACAAGGGACGTCTGCTGGGACCAGGCGAGACTTTATGGGAGGGTGTGGGCTGCATGCGCCGCTGTGTCTGCCCAGCTTCAGGAGGGAGCGTGATCTGCAGCCAGGGTGGTTGCAGGCCAGGCGAGCGCTGCATTCTGTCCCATGGCTTGCGCACCTGTGTGCCCTGGAGCATGGCCACATGCGTGGCAGCCGGCGGAGGTCACTACATCACCTTCGATGGGCGCCGTTTTCGCTTCCCTGGCTCTTGTGTGTACCTGCTGAGCGGCCTTAGTTCTCCCACACCGCAGGAGCTGGCAGACTTCCGTGTGCTCCTGGGCACTGGTCCTGATGGAGTCCCAAGTAGCCTCGAAGTGCTTCTGTCTGGTTACCACCTGAAGCTGGACCCCAAGGAACCCAGTCATGTCCTGGTGAGAAAATCCCAACCCTGCCCACACATTCACCCAGGGATCCCACTTTATATAACCTCTCACCTAGAGTCCTTACTTCAAGACTCCCAAACCCTGATCCCTAGATCCCCCTAACCTAGAGCTAAGGTCGTATCTTGAGTTTTTGTCCTATGATACTGGACCCTCAACCCAGGACTCCCACCTCTTTCCTCTTGCCCCATGGTCTCTGACCCAGCTGCTTAACTTTAATCCCCCCAAACTAACTAACCCCCAAATCAGAACTCAAGCCTTAAGTCTTTAGGACCAAACCCTAAATCCAGAAGCCTCTTACCCAGTCCCCCATAACTTCTTGTGGCAAAGGGAAAAAGGTTGTAATGTTGTTGAAAAGGCTACAAGGAAGTCACTTACTAGGCACCGCTGTAATAACAAAGAATGCACGAGAGTCCTTTTAAGGTAGACACAATTGACCTTGCCATTTTCCAATGAGGAAACTAGCCCAGAGAGATGAGGCCATTTGCCCAAGGTCACATAGCTCATAGATAACAGAGCTGGTATTTAAACCTTGGCGGTTTTGCTCCAGGGTTTGTTATGCTGTCTCTGCAAATAGTAAACAAACAAACAAACAAACAAAACAAACAACACATGACCTCAACTTCTTCCTTTGTGAAACATAATTCAGAGTCTCCAATGATTCTGACACCACTTCAGTGTGGCAAATTTACTCATCAAGGTGGGAAAGACACTGGGTAGAGACATTGGGAGAGCAGCTGTGGAGCTTTGGGGATGAGGGATGAGTATTCACCGACCAACAGAGGATGGGACCCAGACACTGTCAGTTATTTTTCATCAGCAGTTTGCCTTGGCTATATTTTAAATTTATCACTGATTGCCTTTTTTTTTGTCTTTTGGGGGGGAATTTTTTCATTGTAATTTTATTGGATTTATAACTCCAATTTGGAGAGACTGTTGAGTTTTCCAGCCCACCAATATGGTATATTTTTGCTTTTAGAAGTCTTATTTTATTTTTATTTTAATTTATTTAAATTCAGTTAGTCCCAGGAACACTGCCTTCCAGTGAAGGATACAAATCCTTACTTTATCCTTCCATTTTTTTCCAGTGAATATTATTATTTCTTTCATTTTACAGAGCAGTTAAATTGCCAAAGTGAGACAGCTAACCAAACTAGGAGTGAAGATTTGAACCCAGATAACTTAACTCCAAAATCCAAGGGCACTTAACTACCTCACTTCACTGTCTGAACACATGTAGTTATTAAAATCAGACCATATGAATCTGCCAATACTCGATGTTTTTTCCTACAAATGTGACAGTTTCTTTTTTTTTAAGATTTTATTTATTTATTTGACAGAAATCACAAGTAGGCAGAGAGGCAGGCTGAGAGAGAGAGAGAGGAGGAAGCAGGCTCCCTGCTGAGCAGAGAGCCTGATTCGGGTCTCGATCCCAGGACCCTGAGATCATGACCTGAGCCGAAGGCAGAGGCTTTAACCCACTGAGCCACCCAGGTGCCCCAAATGTGGCAGTTTCATATAGTTCAACCTAAGTGTTTGAGACAGATATTCTTGGCTTTGAGTGTCTGGGACAGAAACTCCTAGCCTTGACTTCATTGTGATCCCCAGTATACCAGAGCTTTCAGTCCTGATTCTGGGCTCTTGAAACTCCAGTCCTGACCCAAGAATCCCATTTATTCATTCGGTGATCACTTATTGAATACCTGTGGTGATCCAGCCACCATTCTAGGTTACATGTGTCAACTGTATTTCAGATGCAATTTCAGCCCAAGTCCTGGGCATCCCCAGACCCAGTCCAGGAATTCCAAATCCCCAGTTCCCAAAGCTTACAAACCCTCACCCCCAATTCTTATACTCCCAGCCCCAGCAGCTGTGGGCAAATATGGTTAAACCAGGAACAGCAGCTTCAACATTTGTATATTTGCATAGCACCCTGGAGCCCCTGCCATTACCTAGAAATCCGAGCATCTCTAGAACTCTACAGCCTAACTTGACCAATGAGCCTCGCTCATTCATCCATGCATTAGTTCAACAAATATTTATTGAACACAGACTAAGTGCACCTGTGTCACTTTCAGAGGCTGTTGGTTTCCACTCCCCAAATCTGATCTGATCTGATCCACAGACTGAAACCCGAGAATCCACAGTTCTCATCATCCAAGTATTTGTTGAAAAAAGTATCAGTACCATGGAAAGCATCCCCAAGCTTTTAGTTTGATTTTGCTTTTTTTGTTTTAGGTCCTAATAGACCCTTAGTCCCTCAACAAGGCCTTCTGGAGGCCCTGCTTGTACCTAGGGACATAGGCATCCTTTGTACTGATACTGGGTCCCTAGAGCCCCAGCTTGACGTATCCTCTTCACACAGGTGAATGGAGACTGGCAGAATCTACCATTCCAGGCTCTGAGCAACAGAACCCTCATCTTTCGCCATGGCTGGGACACTGTAATCAGCTGCCCCTTTGGCTTGCGTGTGACCTATGCCCCTGGGATCCGCGTGGTAGTGGATCTTCCAGCAGCATATATGGGCCATGTGGCGGGGCTGTGTGCTGACTACAATGGGGATCCCTCGGATGACCTCCAGGTGCCTGGAATTGTGCTGGGCACCAATATGCCTGAGGATGCACTGGTTTGGGCCTTTGGCCATAGCTATTTGGTGGGTTCCCCGACTGAGTGCCTGAATGCTGCTGACAAGATGCCGCCACCGCCACCATCCTGTGTCACCCTGCCAACCACCAGCACCCCAGCCCACTTTGCCCACATCTGTGACATCCTCTTGGACCCCCTGGGACCCTTCCAGCTGTGCCATGAGATGCTGGCACCAGGCCCCTATGTCCAAGATTGCATAGTGGATGTATGCCTGGGTATTGGACCCTGCCCCATGCTCAGCCTCTACTGTGAAACTTGCCAGCTGCTGGGCGGCCAAGTCTTCCCCTGGCGGAATTCGAGTCTGTGCAGTGAGTGCCTAGGGCTTCAGTACAGCCTCTCCATCTTTGCTCATCTGGGGAACCTGGTCCCACTCCTGACTGAGGTCCAGCTCTTGGGCTGTTGCCCATCCCAGGATGTCAGCTCATCCCTGCACGATACAACCCTGAGACCCTGGACTTCCCACTGCGCTGGGTTCCACCCATCCCTCCACTCCCCACCAGACCCTCAACCTTGGCCCATCCTAAAGTGTCAGGCCTAAGCCAACAAAAGTCCAGGCCAGTTCTCATCCTTCCTTCTTCTTAGCCCTGATTATGGACCAGCCCTTCACCCCTTACCTCTCAGGGACTCAGACCTGTTCATGGTCCAGCCGCCCAGCCCTTATCCATCCAGGCCCTACAGATTGGCTGGTCCATAATCAGGCTTCTGATCCATGGTTAACTACCTGGTCTTTTGCTATCTGAAGGTTCCTGCAGCTCTGCCCAAGTGGACTTTTACCCCTGCAGGGCCCCAGATGCCCCATCCTAGCCCCAGAGGTGGAGGGTGAGACTCCCAGTAGACAATGCCTTGAAGCAATCCTCCAATCCGCCTTGCTCCCGCAGGCCCGCTGTGCCCCGCACACTCGCACTACACGCTGTGCGCTCCGGATTGCTCAGCCACTTGCGCGGGGCTGAAGACACCGCCTGGCTGCCACGGCCCTGGGCTCTGCCGCGAGGGCTGCGTATGCGACGCGGGCTTTCTGCTGAGTGGCGCAGACTGCGTGCCCCAGGCTCAGTGCGGCTGCCTGAGGGCTGGCCGCTACTTGGAACCTGGCGCGCCACTGCCTCCCCCTCACCCCGCGACCAACCGCTGCTGCCGTTGCCACGCTGGCGGCCAGGTGGTCTGCAAACCCTGCCGCGCAGCCCGGGGCCGCCCAGGCGTCTGCCTCGCCTCAGACGGACTCCGCTTCCGCACCTTCGATGGCACCACCTTCCACCTTACAGACGCCTGCACCTATTCGATGGTGAGCACGGGCATGGGCCGCCTTCGGAGTGTGTGGCCCTTCGAAGTGGTGCTGGAGAAAGGCCCACAGACGCCCGAGCTCCGCCGCGTGCTGCTCCGCGTTCATGGTCACCGCTTCGACCTAGACTGGGAGGACTGGGGAAACATCACGGTGAGTCCCCGCCCCGTGGTCCGCCTCCTTTGAGCGGCCTGGCAGTCTCTGTTCTGACAGGTGGGATCTCCCAGTGTCGCTGACTGATGCCCTCCTCTCTCCAACAACCTCATTTCCACTCTTCTCTTCGTCCCTTCTCCACGGCCCCCTCTCCTCTGCCCCTTCCCCTTTCAATCCCTCTCTCAACAGTTGTGTCTGCACATTCCCGTCCCATGATGCTCAGGATCTCTGTTTCTCCCACTTCTCTCCTTTCTCTTTTCACCACCCACGCCCACCCTGCCTATCTCCCCTGCCGCCAGTCTTCATCTCTGTCTCTTTTCCTCCTCCTGGTCTTTTTTCCTCCTCCTCCGGAAGGAGGGTGCCTTCTCCAGCTCCGCAACTACCATCACCTCTTCCCCAGGAGGCCCACCCAGCCTTCCCTGACCCTTGCTCCCTGCTGGCCCAACCCCCTCTTTGGGGCCCCTGCCTCTCCACTGCCCTTCCTCTCGAGGTCTCCCCATCTTTTTCTCTCCAAAGTGGTCCCTCTCTTCTCTCCTCCTCCTGTCCCCACACCCCCTCCCTCCTCTTTCCCAGCTCTACCATCCTCTGCTGCCTTCCTTCCCCAGGTCCGTGGATGCTCTCAGGTACCTCTCCAGCCCCTGAGTAAGGAGTTTCCCTCTCTCCCAGCACTCCAGGTCCACCTCTTCACTCTCCCTACCCCTCACTCAACTCCCCCCCTCCCCCTTCCCACAATGCCCACTCCCAAGCGCCGCCTTGAATGTCCCTACCCCTTGACTCCTCTGCTCCCCGTGTCCCTCTTCTCACTCCAACAGTCCCTATCACTCTTCCCCTGTTCGGGCACACACTCCCCGCATCACCCCTGCTCACAGTCTTCTCCCCGTTCTTCCCAGACCCGGTCCTTCCCCCTCACTCTAGGCTGCCCCACCCCTGCCCACAGGTGGACGGCGTGCGGCGCTGCCTGCCGTTCGCGCTGACCAACGGCAGGGTGCGCGCCTTCGCGCGGGGCGCCTCCGTGGTGCTCGCGGTGCGTGGGGGCCCACGCCTGCTTTTCCGGCTCGGTGGTCACCTGAGCGTGGAGCTGCCTGCGGCCTACCGCGGCCTCACGCGCGGCCTCTGCGGCAACTTCAATGGCAATGCGTCTGATGACCTACAGCTGCCACGGCCCGGACCCTGCGGCGCGCCACATCCCTGCCCGGGTTCGGGCTGTCCACCAGCCGCCGGGAACGCGGGCGCAGACGCAGCGTGGCGTGGCGCTTGCGGCCTCCTACGCGAGCCCAGCGGCCCGCTGGCACCCTGCCACACACTCCTGCCACCAGAGCCCTTCTTCCAGGCCTGTGTGACCGACATGGGCCACGCCCACGGGAACCGCAAAGCGCTCTGTGCCTTCCTGCAAGCCTACGTGGCTGCCTGCCAGACGGCTGGTGCGGAGATGAGGCCCTGGAGGGCTCCCAGCTTCTGCCGTATGTCCCCCCGCAGAGGGTTTCAGAGCCGGCCCCGGGTGGGGTCCGGGGAGGGAGACCGCGGTCTGGACTTCATTCATAACACAGGTGTTAGTTGAGAACCTACTATGTGTCGGTTCCAGCTGATGATACAGCACCAAATGGGACAAAGCCCTGCACACCCTGTGGCTGGGAAAACAGATTTGATTTTATCCCTTAGCTAACATTTATAGAGCACTCATTCAATATCAGGTGCTGTGTTAAAATTGTTTCCCTGGACCAGCAATACTCAGGGTTTGTTTACAATGCGAATTCTTGCCCTGTCCCAGACTTACTGAATCAGAAACTCTGGAGTGTGACCCAGCAATCTGTTTTAACAAGTCCTGCAGGAGACCTGGACACAAGGCTGTGTCTGATAACCTGTTTTACCTGCTTTAAGTCTGCTCACTCCATCTACAAACTGCTCCAGGAGTTAGGGACAACTGTCTAACCCTAACACTAACCCTAACCCTAACCCTAGTAGAGGCCCGAGGCACAGAGTTTTCCAGATCTCACAGCCAGGAGGCGGCAGAACTGGCTTGTCACCGGTCCCCAGAATCCCCTCTCTAAGGCCCTAGGCTCTGGTTTCTCTCCCAACAATAATGTAAAAAATAGTTTCCAATAATAACATGAAAAGAACAGCTGACCTTACTGTGCCAGTGCTCCTAAGAACCCCATCAGGCAAGTACACTTCATGGATGAAGGAAACCAAGGCATAGATAGTTAAGGAATTTGCCCAGAGTCACACACCTAGAAAATGACTTATTGGCTGGCATCTGAATATTTTGTTCATTTAACAATTCTCATCAACTTCCAACTTCTCTGTCCACATGTATTCTCCTTGATCCTCATGGACTCTCAGCCTCACCTTGACTATCATTGTGGTGTCAGCGTCTATCTCCTTCTGACCTTCTGTCTCTAGGTTCAGATGTTCCAGGAGGGAATCTGGGTTGCTCTTGGAATCTGGGGTGCTCTTTACTTACAGATGGATGGTCGCCTCCATCTCTGTCTGTCATGATCAGACATGGGATGGGGAGGGAAAACCCCATAAAAGACAAAGAGCAGGGAAGCCCTGTTAGTCATGTCTGGGATACATTCAAGCAGCTAGTGCATTAGTGCATTGCATAGCATATGCGGACACTGCTCAGTCCCTGTTGGTTGTTATTGTTGTCGCCATTAATCTGAGGGGGAGGTCTACGATCTGAGGGTGCTGGGCCAGCAGAGGGCAGGCCCCTGGCTTGCCGGAGTCTGACAAGCCCCCTCTCCACAGCCATGCGGTGCCCCCGCCACAGCCACTACAGTCTGTGTGTGAACCCCTGCCCTGCAGCCTGTCCAGGTGTTCAGGAAGTGGTGCGGCTCCCCACTCCCTGCGCTGAGGGCTGCGAGTGTGAAAATGGATTCTTCCCGGCCGGGCGTGACTGCGTCCCTGTGGACCACTGTCCTTGCTTCCACAATGGCCAGTACTTCCCTGTGAGCATCCTCTGGGGTCCTCCCACTTTGCCTCGGATCTCCGCGCACCTCCTTGTGTGGGTTTCATCTCAGAACCTCTGGCTGCACCTTCCTTTCAAGCTACCTCCCTTTTCAGCTTTCCTCCCTTCCTCCACAGCCGGACCAGACTGTCCTCATCAAGAACTGCTCCTCCTCCTGTACCTGCCAGCTAGGGAAGGGTGTGGCCTGTGTCCCCTTCAGCTGCCCTATGCAGGAAGTCTGTGGCATCACAGATGGAGTCCTAAGCTGCCGTTTCCAAGGTGCCTGGGGCTGTGGTCTGAGGGGTCAGAGATTGGGGCATGACTTCTAAGTCCTGGGAAGGACAGGACTGGTGACCCAGACCCCTGGGACTCATAAGTGCCTGATCTTCTCTCTCCCCCACAGCCACCTTGGGCCCTGCCCCGAGCTCTGTGGCCCCACCACTGGTTCCCCCACCTTTCCCACCCCTGCTCCCCAGCCCCAGTCCCCAGTGCCCAGACAGCTCCCACTTTGTTCCATGTGGGTCTGCATGCCCAGCCACATGTGCCGACCCTGCAGCCCCAGAGCACTGCCACCACCCCTGTGCTCCAACCTGCCAGTGCCTCCCTGGCTACTTGCTGCTAGGGGACCGATGTGTGCCCCGTGCCCACTGTCCCTGCTTCCTGCACCAAGGCCAGACTTTCTGGACAGACAACTGTACTCAGCAATGTCACTGCCCGACCCTTGGGACCCTGGTGAGCAAGCTTCCCCAGTGTTGGCCTGACAAGTGCCATGGTCACTGTAAGGCCTCCATAGGTGGCTGGTACCACTGCCTGTTAGTGCCGTCCCCACCCAGTCCCACTGTCGTGGAGAAGTCACTGGTCTGTGCTGCCACTGGAGACTTCCACTTCCACACATTTGGAGGAACCCACTATGAATTCCCTGGTTCTTGTGTCTACCGCCTGGCGGGTCTCTGTGGCACAGCCCATGCCAACCTTGAGCCCTTCAGTCTGGATTTGACCCCATTGCGGCGGCCACGTGCCTGGACCAAGGCCCTGACCCTCTCAGCCTGTGGCCTGAGGCTGGACATGAGTCCCAAAGATCTCAACCACATCCGGGTGAGTTTTCAAAGGCTCCAGATCAACCTACTATCCCTCACCATCCTTACTACCCACAGGTAACCCACAGTGACCCCTCTTCATTGACTCTCACGGGTCCTCAAAGATGTCCTCCAATTTCCTCGTGGTCCATTGACTTGCCTGTTGACCCCTTCCCACAGACCCTCTATTTGAGATTCCTATTACCCTTGAGTCTCCTATTACCTTCCCATTAACCCTCCACTGAGTCCTCAGTTGACTCCCCTTTAACCAAAGACAGCCTTGATCTTCCCCTTGACCTTCCGTCTAATATCCCACAAACCCTTCACTACCCCTCCCAAAATGATCTTCCTACTGCTACACTGACTTGCGCATTAACCCTGTTTACTGTCCTCATAACCTCACCCCACACCCCATAGGTATGTACTCCTGTCTTTGTGGGGGTTTTTAAAGATTATATTTATTTATATGACAGAGCTCACAAGTAGGCAGAAAGCAAGAGGGGAAAGCAGGCTCCCTGCTGAGCAGAGGGCCCAATGCGGGGCTCAACCCCAGGACCCCCAGATCATGACCAGAGCCGAAGGCAGAGGCTTAACCACTGAGCCACCCAGGCGCCCCCCGCCATTGTGCCTATCTTTGATTTTAGTCTCACTGTTTGAGTCTTCCTTAGACTGTCCCATTAAAATTCATTGACTCCACTCCCTTTTACCCACCAACTTAGTCTCCCATTGCCACCCAAAGCCACAGAAGCATTCTCTTGATCCTCAGTACCTTTTGTATTTGTGTCCACTTCCTTCATTATCCCTTTTCTTATCCTCCCATTGATCCCTTACTGACTCCTCCCTACTGACTTTCTAATTATTCTTTTTACCCTTTGTTGATCTCCCACGGATCCCTCATTAACTTTTAATTAATCGTTCCACCATTGACCCTCCCCACCACACACATACACACATGGAATCCTTTATTGACCCTCCATTTAGCCTTCACTGATGGTCCATTGAATCTCCCTATGATTCCTAATGACTATCCCTGTTAACCAATGTTTCCCCTTGATCTTTCTCTGACCCTTTATCGACATTCCCAAGAATTTCTACTGACAGCCACTATATCCCTCCCCCACTGTTCTTGCCACCTGCATGCCCTCCCTGTAGGTGGATGGAATTCTGGAATCACTGCCTTTCTTTCACGGCCACTGCCTCCGTGCCTACTACCAAGGCCACCAGCTCTGCGTAGACACGGACTTCGGCCTCTCCCTGACTTATGATTGGGACAGCCTGGCACGTGTAACGCTGCCGAGGCTCTATGGACCCTACCTGTGTGGGCTGTGTGGCCAACACAGTCCGAGCAGCCCCACCATGCAGGTGCCTGACACCTGGAAGGTGGCAGAAGTGCCTGGTTGTGGCCCATTCTGCGGGCCCCTCTGCCCCGGCCCCTGCCCAGAAGCCAAGCGCACTGGATTCGCTGGAGACGCCTACTGTGGGCTGCTGACGGCGGCCGAGGGTCCCTTCGGGTCATGCTACGCCGCGCTGGACCCACTCCCGTTCATGAACCACTGCCTGGACGATGTGTGTCGCCACTATGGTGCTCGTCACATCGTCTGCCGAGCCCTGACGGCCTACACTGTCGCCTGTCAGTCTCTGGGCGTGCGCCTGCGGCCCTGGAGGACGCCTGACTTCTGTCGTGAGTGCGCAGGGCTTGGCAGAGATAGTGGGTGAATCTCGGAGGAACTGGCCTTTGGGACACCAGGGGAAGAATTCGGAAGGACCAAAGGAGAAGTTCAAGTCTGGGTGGGTGGAGCCAGGTGCAGAAGGGTGGGACTTGGAGAGGAGTTAGACCTCCCCTTAGAGGGACAGCAGTTTATTAACGAGCTCTTTCTTCCTGTCTCTTGTGCCTGTCTCATTCTCACTGTCTCTCTGTCTCCTCGGTGCTTCTCTGTGCCTCCCTGTCTCTACCTCGCCTTCCTATTCTCTGGTCCTCTCTCCCCGCCGTGTTGCTCTCCACGACCCCGACGCCGCCCCGGCCCCCCACCCTCCGTCTCCGCCTTCCCATCTGTTCCTCCCTCCCGCCTTACCCGTTTCTCCCACCCTCGCTATTTCTTCCCCGGGTCTCTCCATCTTTTTCCCCTCGCTGGGCCCCCACAACCACATCCCACCCCGCGGCCCTCCCCAGCCTTGCTCTGTCCGCCGCACTCACACTACGAGCTGTGCGGCCCGTGCTGCCCCGCCACGTGCGCGGGCCCAGAGAGCTGCTCCGGCCGCGGCGCCAGCGGCAGCCGCTGCTGTGAGGGCTGCGTGTGCGACGCGGGCTTCGTGCTGAGCAGCGCCTCCTGCGTGCCTGTGGCCAAGTGCGGCTGCCTCCGCGCCGGCCGCTACCGAGCTCTGGGCGCCGCGTGGTACCCCGGGCCCGGCTGCACGCGTCGCTGCCACTGCGGCCCCGGAGGCACGGTGACGTGCGGGCCGCGGCCGTGCCGGCGCGGGCGAGTGTGCGGCCTGCGCGGAGGCGAGCGCCGGTGCTTGCCCGAAGGACGAGGCAGCTGCGCCCTCGCGGGGCCCGAACACGTGCTCGCCTTCGATGGCCGCGTGCTCACGCTGCCCCCGCCAGCGCCCTTCCCTTCTGGGCCCTGCCTCCACCTGCTGGCCCGCAGCGGAAGCCAGGGGCCCTGTCGCTTCAGCCTAGGCGCGGCCCGCGATGGGGCTGGGCTGCTCAGCCTGCACCTCAACATCTCCGGGCACCATCTGCAACTACACCGCTCCCTTGTCGGCGTCATCACGGTATGTGTCCACTCAACTGCGCCCACGCCCCGCCCTCTCCCTCCTGGAAGTGCCTCAGTTTCCCCCACCATAAGTAAAATGGGCGTGTCTGTCCCTCAAGGCTAATGAGTTAGTGCGAGTATGTGACAAGGTAGGAGCACTACCTGGAACGGAGTAATGGCTCAGGTAAAGCATAGCTGTTAGATATGCATTGCCACCTCTTACCCAGGACTGGAGAAAATCAGTCCTTGAGGATTATTTCAGTAAACTGGAGAGTCTCTCTGTGGTCCAGGAAAGCCCTGCCCTGGAGGATTTGATGGGCAGCTAGTCCTGGGAGAGCTCACATCTTCTAGGGAAACACATGATAAGTAAATAAGTAAGTAGTAAATCCGATCATGGGTATAAGAACTACAAAGATAAATAAAACAAAGGAGAGAGAGAGAGAGTACAAGAACAGAGTAAAGAGGTTTAACATTTAAATAAGGTGATGGGGAAGACCCCACTGAGAAAGTAACATTTGAGTCAAGATCTGAAGGAAGTAAGGGAGCAGAGGGGGTCCGTGTGGACATCTGGGAAGGAGCAAACCAGGCAGAGGGAATGCAAAGGGCAAAGGTCAGGGAAGTGGCATGGGAGCAGGCTCAGCCTTCACAGCCCCAATCCTGACCCCTTTCCTCCACAGGTGGATGGTGAGCACTGCCGGCTGCCCTGGGTATTGGCAGAGGGCAGGGCCTGGGCCACTTTGGAGGGCCGCCATGTAGTGGTATACACAGCCTGCGGGCTACATCTCATGTATGACTGGGACAGCCAGATGCGCCTGACTGTACCTTCCACCTTCCATGGCCAGCTGGTGGGGATCTGTGGGGCCTTTGGTGGCAAAGTTGGCCCCCTTGACTTACCTCCAGACAAAAGGTCCTGGCCCAAAGGCCTGTTCACTAACCCCTGCCCGCTGCCCCAGCCCAATCTTGACTTTAGCATCAGCTGCCGCACGCAACGTGCCCAGATCGTCAATGCCCCTGAACTATGTAGACTTCTACAGGCACCCGATGGTCCCTTTGGCCGGTGCCTGGACCATATCAGCCCCAAGCCTTTCCTCAGGATTTGTCTGCAAGACATATGTCATACCCAAGGCCAGCACCCTGGTGTCTGTGATGCCCTCACAGCTTATACCGCAGCCTGTCAGGAAGCTGGCATCCCTGTGACTCTCTGGAGGGGCCCCAAGCTTTGCCGTGAGTGCTCTGGGTGGGTCTGGAATGCGTCTGGGGGAGGTTGCAGGCAGCAGGAGGAGCCCCTTCTGATGGGGATCAGAGAAGCCAGGACATAGATGGAATAAGTAGTGTGTGGTGGGAAGGGCATCTGAGGGAAAGAGAACTGAAATTGCAAAAGTGTGAAGGTTAGAAAATATCAGTGGGAAGCTGGCAACAGGATTGGAAAGGGAAACTTGAATCCTAAGCATGGGCCTTTGCCATCTGCCTGCAGCCATGGCTTGTCCACTCCGAAGCCACTACAGCATCTGTGTACGGACCTGTGATGGGGGCTGTGTCGAGCCTACCAGCCCTGCACACTGTTCTCCCCAATGTTACGAGGGCTGCGAGTGTGACCCTGGACTCATTTTTGATGGCACAGACTGTGTGTCTCAGGACCACTGCGGCTGTTTTCACAGTGGACGCTACATCCCTGTAAGAGAGGTCCCCAGGCATGGGCGGGTGGATGCAGAGTTTCCCATACCTCATCATAAAATGTTCCTTGGACCACGCTATATCAGTCAGCATTTGCAGTTGTAATTGCTAGAAAATGAGGCCAAGTATCTTAAATACAAGGATATATCTACCTTTAATTGTTTAAATTTGAGGCCTTCAAACATGGCTGGATTCAGGGACTCAAATGATGTAACTAGGACTCAAGTTTCTTTCTCTCTTCCATCCCTGCCTTTTCTTTTTTCTATATTGGCTTCCACATGAAGTAGGCTCTAAGTCCAAATACTATAACAGAGGCTCAAAATTGCAGTGGCTTAAACTCAATAGCTTATTTCTCTCTCATGTATAGTCCAAGAATAACCAGTTTGGTTCCTCCAAGTCAGAGACACAGGCTCCTTCTATCATGTGGTTCTGCCTCTTCTGTAGTATTGCAATCATTTGCTCCCAACCACATCTACAGTCATGCAAGTTGGCCAAGAAAAAAGAGGGGAAGGAAGGTCAGGCCTCCTCTCTTTAAGGGCATAACCCAGAAGTAGGACATACCACTTCTGTTCACATCCCATTGGCCAGAACTTCACAGAAGGGCCCCATCTGGCTGCAGAGGAGGCTGGAACATGTCTTTCACTGGTGGGCCTGAGTCTAGCTATAAATATTAATTCTGGGGAAGAAATGGAGAATGGGTATTTGAGGACATGCATAGCCTCATTCTCCAACCACTTCTGAATGTAGGGTATGGTGGTCTCCTCCTGCTCTGAGTTTATGATGTACATTTAGCCATCTCAGTGGAAAGACAGGCTTCTCTCTCAGAAGTTCCAGTGCTGACTCCTGTTGTCCCAGTGTAGGTCATTTGTCTATTCCTAAGCTGATCACAGAAGCAGAGAGATGGGGTACTCTGATCTGTCTCTGACTGGCCAGGCCTGGGACATGTGCCCAGAGCTGAAGCCAGAGCATAGGTATATCACCTAGGAAACCCCCCAGACTGAAAGTAGGGCTAGTTCCCCAAAGAAAGTGGAAGGCTGTTACCAGAAGACCATGTATGGACCCCAAGCAAGCAAAGTATTCCCTTCAAAGTTTTGCAGCTCTTAAAAGTCCATTCAGGGGGCACCGGGGTGGCTCAGTGGGTTAAAGCTTCTGCCTTCAGCCCCGCACTGGGCTCTCTGCTCGGCAGGGAGCCTGCTTCTCCCTCTCTCTCTGCCTCCCTTTCTGCCTGCCTCTCTGCCTACTTGTGATCTCTGTCTGTCAAATAAATAAATAAAATCTTTAAAAAAAAAAAAAAAAGTCCTTTCAGAAGAAAGGACTCCCAGGATGGTTGACATAGTTGTCTGGAGATTAGGGGTTACTGGATAGGAAAAAACATGAAGGTTTAAACCCCAGACCACCCTGGAAATGAAGAGATGCCCACACACGGAGGAACAAGGCATAAGGGCTGATAGATCTGCCATTGTGTTTCCACTCCACACTGGCACTGACACTACTAGCCACACATCAGCATTTGCAGGGAGCTCTTAAGGCTTTTCACACACCAGTGAAAATCATCCTAGATTAAGAGACTTAAAAACCACCATGGTCAAATGCAGTACACAAGGCTTGATTAGATCCTAATTCAAAAAATGTCATTAATAGACATTTAGAGAGACAGTTTGCAGAAACTCACCAAACTTTATTTTTGCCCATCTCATAGAGAAAAAATAGCTCAATGGATTTTTTAGTTTGTATTTGTCTTTCTAGGAGGTTGGGCATCTTTTCAAATGCCTAAGAAACATTTGTATTTCCTTTTCTATTCACTTTCTGAATAGCCTCTGCCCATGTTTTTAGATTGACTTACTGGTCTTTTTTTTTTTTTTTTTTTTTTTCTTTCTAGGAACTCTTTATATGTGAGGGAACTTAGTTCTTCATGATGTATGTTTTACACATATGCTTTATTTGTTGATATTCCCAATGGTTTTTTGAATCCGATTTTGAGTCTGTCTGTCTCTGCAGGTTGGGGAATCTCTGGTCCTACCTGGCTGCCAGGAACGCTGTATGTGCTTGCGTGGTCAAGGCCTCCAGTGCCAGCCCTTTTCCTGCCCACAGGGCACAGGCTGCATCCTGGATGGGGGTGTGCGGTCCTGTGAAACTGGGGAGGGTGCTACATGCCACCTCGAGCCGGGGGGCCACTTCACCACCTTTGATGGCTTTAGTGGGCTCACACCCATGCCTGTTACATCCTGTGCCTATGAACTAGCCACAGTGGTGGGTTCCAGAACTGAGGATCCTGACTGGTTCCATGTCATTGCTGACTTCCTGCCCTGTCCTGGCTGCACTACTCGCAAACCACGAGTGATCATCGGCTTCAGGGATGGCTGTGCAGCTGTGGGAGCCAATCAAGAGATATGGGTAAGGGACTTGCTCAATTCTAGCCAAGACTCTTTTGTAACCTGGCACTGATCCCTGGGGCCTTTTGATCCTTAAGTGGCCTTCCATAGCCTTTTGACATAGAACTGTCCCATCACCCTGATCTCACATTGACCTCCGTTGGCTAAATGTCTTTGTCCTGATCTCCCGTGACCCTCTAGACCCCACATAAACTTCACCTTGGACTTCTCAGGATCCATTGACTCCCCCTTGACCCTCTAGATCCCACATAAACATTACCCTGGAGTTCTCAGGACCCACTGACTCCCCCTTAACTCAAGTCCTGCTGAACTCCTGGCAACCATTGACTGAGAGATCAGAGCTCTAATGGGGGAAGCCCAGGCAGAATGATCAGGGCTGGGGTGGGGAAACCACAGGGAAGCAGTGGAAGCCCAGAGGAGGCACCCTCAGTTTAGGAGACCAGTGAAGGAAAGTGACAAATGAGCTGAGACCTGATATTAGGCTGGGGGAGAGAGCAGGGAGGAGTATTACAGAACAAGGCCAGGGAAAAGGAGGGACCATATTTGGGGAATGGTGGTAAAAATCAACTCTTGAGTTTAAAATAGCCCACTAAATGTCCATGGAGTTAGTACCAAGGAGGTCGTTAGCGATTTAAGAAATCGTGGCAAAGGGATGTCTGGATGACTCAGGTCATGATCCCGAGATCCTGGGATCGAGTCCCATATCAGGCTCCCTGCTCTGCAGGGAGCCCGCTTCTCCCTCTGCCTCTGCGTCTGTCTCTCATGAATAAATAAAATCTTTTTTAAAATCACAGCAGGGGAATAGCTCCTGGATTGCAGGTTTGAGGAATAGCAGGAACAGACACCTCTTGACAAATTGCAAACTCGCCTTGTCAAACAGATGAGAATAGAGCTAAGCCAGGGAGAGGCAGAGGGTAAGGGTACCTTAGAACTGATTAACTGCTAGGATTTTGTGATGGGAGAAACTTGGGGATGTTTAATTGCTGATAGGAAGAAGCCAGACAAGGAGGGGTTGGAAATCCAGCTGAGAGAGATGCCAGGGAGGAGGGCACCTAGCTCTCCTAAGGAACACAGAAGCAGGGGAGCAGTAGAATTTGAACTGGGCAGGCAAAATGGTTAGTATTTATAAGAGGAAAAGGAACCTGAAACCCCATGCTGAGAAGCAGAGCACAGCTGTGCAGTGGAGGCTAATTGCCAATGGGAAAACAGTCCAGCAAGAGAACAGCTGGGGTGTCTGCTACAAGCTGGCAGGTAAGCTAAGCCAGAGCCTTTAGTTAAAGGATCGAGACCCTGATTGTGTGTCTCCTAACCTTCTAATGTAACTATGGATGAGTGAGTGACTCAACCTCTCAATACCTTTGTTTGCTCAACCACAAAAAAACAGTACTTACCACATAGCGTAGCCGTGAGGATTCCTGCAAAGTACGTGGCATATACTAAGGGCTCAGTAAGTAGAAGCTGTGACTGTTCTTTGGGGCACCTGGCTGGCTCATTCTGAAGGGCTTGAAACTCTTGATCTTGGGGTCATGAGTTCGAGCCCCACTTTGGGTGCAGAGACTACTTAAAATAAACTTAAACTTAAACTTAACTTAAATAAACTTAGGGGCACCTGGGTGACTCAGTTGGTTAAGCAGCTGCCTTTGGCTCAGGTCATGATCTCAGGGACCTGGGATCGAGCCCCAGGTCAGGCTCCCTGCTTTTCCCTCTCCATCTACCTCTCCCCCTGCTTGTGGTTGCACTCTCTCTCTCAAATAAATCAAATCCTTAAAAAAAAAAAAAAGCAAATAAACTTAAAAAAAACTTTTAAAGCTGTGATTGCTCTTGCAACCACTTTTATATTATTAATGGAGACACGGTACATATAGCTGAATGGTTAAGAATACAGGTTATGAGGGGCGCCTGGGTGGCTCATTTGGGAAGCCTGCCTTTCCCTCTCCCACTCCCCCTGCTTGTGTTCCCGCTCTCGCTGTGTCTCTCAGTCAAATAAATAAATTAAAAAAAAAAAAAAAAAGAATACAGGTCATGAAATCAGACCCCTTTGGTTCAAAACTGCTCTGCCACTTACCAGCTATATGAGCCTGGGCAAGCTGTGTTAATTCTCTGGGCCTCAGGTTTCTAATCAGTAAAAGGCAAGAGGCATATAGGCATACAGTACTGATCTACTTTATCAGAGTGTTAGTGAGGATTTAATATCAGTTAAATGCTTTAATATTGGGTGCCTGGGTGGCTCCTTGGTTTGGGTATCTGCAATCAGCTCAGGTCATGATCCCAGGACTCCCCTGGGTGGGGTGGCGGGGGGGGGGTCTGCTTCTCCCTCTGACCCTCCCCTCTCTCTCAGGCTTTCTCTCTCTCACTCTCAAATAAATAAAATCCTTCAAAAAATAAATACTTTAGGGATGCCTGGGTGGCTCCATCAGTTAACTGGGTGCCTTTGGCTTAGGTCATGATCCCAGGGTCCTGGGATTGAGTCCCACATATCAGGCTCTTGCTCAGTGGGGAGCCTGCTTCTCCCTCTTCCCCTCCCCTGGATCACATAAAGCGCTCTTCCTCTCTCTCTCTCAAATAAATAAATAAAATCTTTAAAAAATGAATAAATAATATATCATTAATTACATAAAATATAAATTAGGTGACAATATGTTTAAATATCAATTGTATCATATACTGCTAATGTACTGTCTTACATTATCTTATAAAATAAATAAACACTAGAGCACTTAGAATAATGCCTGACACAGAGTATGCGTAAACAGTTACTAGATTATGAAGACACAGGTGAGAGAGATGCGACAGCTTCCTAAGGCTTTTTCTCTAAAACTCCGTTTTAGGAAAGAGTTTATTATGGATATTTCAAGCATCACAAGAAAAGAGAGAGTGGTGTTATAAAACCCTGTTACAGTTACAAATATTTTGCCATTCTTGCTTTCATCTTTTCCTCCCACTCTTTTTGCTTTGTTCGTGCTGGAGGATTTTTAAAGGAAATCCCAGACCTTACTCCTCTCGCGAAGACCTGGATTTGCATTTCTGATAGCGTAGCAGGATTCACCCTGGTTTCTGAGCCGCACCTTGGGATTCAAACTCTAATCCCCGCCCCTGACCCGCCTCCCCAATCTACAGGTAAACGGACAACCCGCGCGGCTCCCAGTTCGAGTGTGCAGGGGCGTGGTCGCACGCTGGGCTGAGGGCTCCCAGGTTATCATTGAGAGGTCCCCCACGCTGCGGGTGCTAGTGGGGCCGGAAGGGGCCGTGGCCCTACGGGCCTCCCCGGCGCTCCAAGGACGCCTCCGAGCAGCCTGCGGGGACTACAACGGAATCGCAGCCGACGATCTGATACTCCCAGGAGGACTCCGGGGTGCCAGCCTAACCGACGTGTTCCAGGCGTGCCGGGCTCGGGGCTTCAACAACTGGTGAGGACTTGCCCTTCTCCTGCCCTGGTACTTGACTCACATCGGCAGAGGGCGCGATTAGCGCAACTCCCTGCACCCTAGGCAGCCTTTGGGCACTCGGAGCCCACACCTGTCTCTGTCATCCCACAGCACGGAGAAGCTTGTTACTCCAACCTTGACACAACACTTCGCCTGACGCCGACCCTCTGGTGTCCCCGTGACTGGGACCTCCTGACACACACCTGCCCTTGGGATGGGAACCCACGAACCTCCCCGAGATTGTTTTAATAAATAACATGACCAAATCTGCTTGTGCCTATATCTTCTTCCCAGTGCGCCCGCGCCCTGGGGGGGCACAAAGATTCCAACCTCTAGGTTCCCCGTCTCCCAGGACCCCAAGAGTAAGGTCGGGATCCTGTCTCCTCCCGACTCAAAATCTGAGTTGGAGCCCCTGACAACCCCCACCTTCGTGTTCCCAAACCCGCAGTCCTCTCAAGGACAAAGATTCCTTGCGGAGCAGGCCTAGGAACCAGCAATTCCGCCCCTGAGCCGCAACATTATGACGTAACTGCATTGACAGCCAATGGGAGAGCAAAGCAGGAGGCGGAGGTTTTGGAGGGCGGGGGCCGGAAGTTCCCGTCGCCGGGCACAGCCGCTTTTCTGAAAGGTACCGCTGCGCGGCTGTTTGTAGGACGTTGCCTGCGTGCGCCCTCAGTCCAGCTGCTGCCATGAGCCGCCCCAGCCGGCTGCAGAGGCAAGTTTTGAGCTTGTACCGCGAGCTGCTGCGCGCCGGGCGCGGGAAGCCGGGCGTCGAGGCGCGAGTTCGGGCCGAGTTCCGGCAGCACGCCTGCTTGCCGCGCTCCGACGTGCTGCGGATCGAGTACCTGTACCGCCGCGGGCGGCGCCAGCTGCAGCTATTACGCTCCGGCCACGCCACGGCCATGGGTGCCTTCGTGCGTCTGCGGGGTCCAACTGAGGAGGCCAGCGGCTCGGGGGCCCCAGGGACCCAGCCTGACAATGCTGGTGGTCCGAGGAACCCCCTCAACAGCACGGGGTCACCAGAGAACCCTCTCGATGGGCGGTGACGGGCCGAGCAGCTCACCCGGTAGCACAGGGGAACCGAGGACCCGCCGGACTGCGTGGGGGAACCGGGGAACCCATCTGACGGAGGGTGAGATGTCTTGAGAAGACCAGCTGGGTGGATTGGGGGTGTCGGAGAGCCCTCCTAGCGACGTGGGGTCCTAGAAACCCCCATGAGGGATGCTGAGAGATTCCTGACCTTGCCCGATCCATGATAACGGGTCGAACTTCCCCATTAGGGTTTGGGGCGGCTTGGTTGCCGGCTGGCTGAACTGTGACAAGCTGAGAGCTACTTACCTGAACGCTTGGGGAGCCAGGACGCCCGCCCTTGGACAGAAAGAGACACCTTTCTCTTGACCCCAGGCTCCCCTATCTTGTATGTAACTCTGAGAAGAGCATACTTTTTGCTGAGAAGTTTGGGAAGATACCCTGATGGATGGTGAGAAGCCCCGAAACCCCCTTTGGAAAACTATCTTCCCATTAATTGCGGCATACTAGGACCTGGGAGGAAGGGGCTGGGGTATCTTACCCCCCATCTGATCAACTAAAGACCCCTCAAGACCTATACTTGGTGATTCTAAAGGGGAGCCCTGACTTCTGTGCCCTTCTCTCAGGACTGTTGGGAAAAAAGAAGAATAAAATCGGGGCTGAGATTACTTTCCTGCTGGTGGTCTCAAAAATTTCACATGTTTGGAGATTTTTGAAAGGGCCCTCACCAAGAAGTGACCCTCTGGGAGGAATAGGTGTGGAGAGCTGTCTCTTCCTCTCTGGAGCCCTCTAGACTAGCAGATTGTTTGAAAGCAGCCTAGTTCTTGCACCTGGGCAGCTCCTTGAGACCCACCCTGATTTGACCCCAAAGAAACCCCAGTTGACTCCTTCATAGAAGGTAACAAGGTAGGAGAGAAAATGGTGGCGCTGGGGAGGCCTAGCTGGTAACCCCGAGGCAGTGCTAGGGACCTCAAACGTGGCTAAATGAGTCCAGCCTCAGCTACAAGGCCCTGGGGCAGGGGCAGGGGAGATGGGCTCATAAACCCCAGACATACTTCCTCCATATCCCTGTATTAATCTTCCCTAGACATTCTCTGGGGTACTGCACTTTGCAGTACTGAACTCTGTTCGCATCCATGTCAGTTACATAAATGGAAAGAGTGGAAAGCAGATGAATTCTTAGCAAATGCGGTTGGGAAGAGGAGGAGACCCTTAGGAAAGAAACCCAGACTTCCGACTAAAGAGAGGCTAGACAGAGGAGAAACATGACTCTGCTCTAATCCCCATGGGCATCGCAGGTGCACAAAGAGTTATAAAGTGGAATTGAAATTTGAAGAGTTATAAGGAGTTTCCCAGGTGCTGGGTTGGGCTTCTAAGTGGGAGGACCAGTGTGGACAAAGTTCTGGAGGGGACAAAGGGCAGAAATGCAGGATTCCAGCTGGGGCTTGGAGTGCCCCAGAGCACAGGCTGTGTGGTTTGCACACATGGCTTCTGCCTCAGCTATCTTGGCTTGCTCATCTCTCTCCAGCCTCGGTTTTTTTGTTTTTGTTTTTGTTTTTCCATCTGGATGTTCTTGTTAATCCTGGCCTGACTCCATCTCAGTAAAAGCCCAAGCCTTGAAAGTGGCTAATGGAGTCCTACCTATCCAGCCCCACAGCACTCCCCTCTCCCTCTTGCTTCCTCCTGGCTCCAAGGATTTGAGTCCTAAGAAGCTCCATGATGGGAGTTTCTGGTAGGGCTGTAGGCAGTGAACAAGTCCCCACTGGGGCTGGGTGACCTGAGTCAGGAGGGGAGACATTCTACCCAGGTGCTATAGAGAGAATGGTAGAGAGAATGAGGGAAGGGAGTGCCTGATTGGAGGGAGGAGGTTGTACGTCATTGGTGATGAAGAGCAGGAACCCTCGTACTGCAATTCCTGGGTTTGGATCCCAATCCCAGCATTCACTGATTTTATGATCCTGGGCCTGTGATTTAACTAACCTCTTTGGTCCTCGTATCCTTATCTGTGAAATTGGGCATCGTAATAGGGCCTCCCTCATGTGGCTGTTAGGATACAGTGGATTAAGTGCTGTGGCAGCAGGTGATGTCCCAGCTTCGTGACCTCTTGCCTACTTGGGTCCACTTGGGGCTGAAGAAGTGGGTTCCCAGGAGACGGCCAGCTTCCTGCCCTGAGCAGCTGTCCCAAGGGGCCAAACCGGTGACCATATACGTGCATGAGGTGAGCCAGTGGAGCCTTGGGGACATCTGGGAAAATCACAGTACCTGAGGAGGAGCCACTAGCCACACCAGCAAGTTACACCACTCTTTTTTTTTTTTTTTTTTTTTAAGTAATCTCTACACCCAACGTGAGGTGAGGCTCAAACGTACAACCCCAAGATTAAGAGTCATATGCTCTACTGAGCCAGCCAGGCACTCGATGTTACCATCACTCTGGCTCAGCTCCCTCCCTCAGACAGCACTGGACCATCCTGGGTATGAATGATGTGGGGGAATGACTAGGATTTTCTTGACATCATGAAAGTATTGTGATTCGATACCAAAACAATCCCAATATGGAGATGTTCCATGAATTGCTCACGAGTAAAAGGATATGAGGTCTAGGATTGGCTTCAATGTAATCTAGGGAGAGGGGAGTAGGTGCCTGGGAGAATTAAAGAGGATTAGCTCTGAGTTGATAATGACTGGAGCTTGCGATGAGTCCATGAAGACTTGTAATGCTGTCCCTTCTTCTTTGGTAATTCAAAAAGTATCCGAATTGAAGCTGGGAAAACAAAACAAACTCAGCCTAACTCAAATCAGAAGTCCTCACTGTGGTCCACAAGGCCTCACCTGATCTGGCCCCATCACCTCTCACCTCACCACCTTCCATGCTCCCCCCTCCCACTCATGCTCCAGCCACACTGGCCTTCCCGCTTGCCTGGCACACTTCTACCTCAGGGCCTTTGCACTTTGCACTTTCTTCCTGGAACACTCTTCTGCCAGGTCTGCACTGTCCAATATCTGAGAGCGACCTGAGATTTGAGTATTTGAAATGTGATTCGGGGCCATCTGGCTAGCTCAGCTAAAAGAGCAGGTGACTCTGGATCTTGGAGTCCTGAGTTCAAGCCCTATGTTGGGTGTAGAGAAAACTTAAGTAAATAATCTTTTAAAAATGTGATTAGGGGAAAAAATGTAACTAGGGACTAAGGAATTGTGAAAAATTTTATAAATGTTTTTTGACTCCTCTGTTCCCCTTGAGAGCCTCAGTTTCCTGTTCTGTTAAGTGGGGACACACCATCGGGTGGTCGTGAGCATTACAGAATAAAGATGTGTTTAGTGCACATCCAGGTGCCTGGCACAAGGTTCCTGCCTCTGTTCTTGAGTCTAGTCCTGTTTCTTTTGTCCTGACTACATAAACTCGGAGGAGAGGATGAGCTCAGACACCTGAGGCTGAGGACTGGACTTCAGGACTGAGCCCTGGCAATTTAGCTTGGTGTCATCAAGACCCCAGGGAAGGGGAATGTTATGGTCCTACACCAGGGAGGGCCAGCCTGGGAGTACTTGTATAGAGTACCTGTATGCATGCCAGACAGGGGTTGTAGCAGGTGTCGGCAGCTAGCCCACATCACCTGCATCCTTCTGGTACATACCTTGAGCTTCCAGGGGCAGGCACCTGCGCCTCTTTGCCTGGGGAGCCTTGACAGGCAGGAGAAGTGGGATGTGCTGGGGAGTTCGCATCTCCAGAACAGTCCCTAACTGATGAGATACGGGAGCTGGTACATAAATGTCACAACTTCTTCACCCTTTGGGTGGAACTACTCTGATTGTGTTCCAGACTCTCCAAGGGGCCCCTAGTGGAAGAGAACCCCAGATGCCCAGCAACCAGCTCATTAATTGCCTTTCCTGGCTCACTCCCCCACTCCCCTATCAATCTGCCTAGGGGGATCACCCCTCCAATAAACTACTTGTGCTTGAGTCTTTGTCTCAGGGGCTGGGGGATCCCCATTAAGATGGGGTGATTTGTTCTGTGTTGTACACTCAAAGCAAAGGAATCTGCTGAGGGGGCCGTCCAAGACATCAGAGCTGTATCCCAAATTCTGAACTCAAACACTCAATATCCTCACATTCTGCTGTGGTCTGAATGTCTGTGTCCCCTCAAGATTCATATGCTGAGATCCTAACCCCCAATGTGATAGTATTAGGAGGTGAAGCCTTCAGGAAGGGATTAGGTCATGATGGTGGAGTCCTCATGGAAGGATCTTTTAGAGCCCTTAGGAAAGAGCGCTCCCTGCCCCTTCTGCCATGTGAGGAGACAGCGAGAAGGTAACCATCTGTAAAGCAAGTAGCAGCCCTCAGCAGATACCCAATCTGCTGGCACCTTGATCTTGGACTTCCCAGCCTCCAGAATGGTGAGGAAACAAGCTCCTACTGTTTATAAGCCATCCAGCCTGTGATTTTGTTACAGCAGACCACGCGGACTAAGACACATCTTTGACAGTGACTGTTTATTACATGTTATCTGGGCTACGTACTCAGATTGGAGGAGGACCATTGACATAGCTGAGCACCAGGTAAGGTGTCCCGGCCAGTCGGGCAGAAGAGCAGCAAGACCCCCCTGATGGTGGCAGGAGCAACGTGGCACCCACCAGGAGAAGGAAGAGGAGGAGGAGGAGGAGGATCAGCGAGTGCCCGGATGCAGGAGGAGGGGCTCTGTGAAGGGAGACGGGGTGTTAAGTGCATGGTGCGCTGCCACCGTAAGCCCTGTACCCCCACACCCCCAGACCCATCTCCCAGGTATCTCACCCAGGGTCTACCTCCAACATCACGCCCTGGAGATTGGGAGATGCTCGCTTCTTGTCCTAAGAGGGGACAGCAGCCAGCAGCAGAATGGATGGAAGTAACACTTAGTCTGGACTCTTCCTTCCTACTACAGACCTACAGAGCTGAGCTTTTTTTCCCTCCTGGCACCCCCTGAACCCTCAGGACCCAACCCACATGGGCTTGGAATATCTCCAAGTGGGGTTGTTATCTGTGCCTGCCCTCCATCCAATCTTCCTTTTCCTGATAATGGTGGCTCAATGTACAGGGGATGGAGGGCATCCTGTCTTCCCCTCTCAGGTCTTCGGACTCTGGAGTAGCTGACCCACACAACTCCCACTTCCAAGATTGGGCATGTGAGCTGGATCTGGCCAATGAGAGCACTCCATTGGCTTGCCACTGTGATTGCTTCCGGGTACAGGTCATGACCCAAGCTGGCCAAGTGGGAGTCAGCCCTGGGACTTTGCCGCCAGTAGGTCAGTGGCACTCTGCTTCTCCTTAGGTGGGTGAACCAGTGGGACGTGAGTGTTTAGCTGGGGCCGCCATAAGCTGAGAAGGCGACCACCTTGGAGAAGAGCCCAAGAGAGGGAAGGACTGAGCCCTAATAGCATCCAGATCTTTTCAGCAGCACGCGGACTTTTCACTTACATGAAAAAATAGCATCCCTTTCTCTTGTGTAATTCAATTTGGGTTAGGTTTCTGTCACTTACCATCATGATACCCAACAGATAGCCCTGGCTGAGGACCTGCTCACCTGAGACTTCCGGAGCAGGGAACGTCTTCGTTGACCTGCCAAGTGTTTCCAGTGGCTGAAGCCCGACATGAGCATGTCTTGTGGGGAAACTGAGGTGTGGGGTCCTTGGGAGAACTAGGGACAGACACAAAGTTGCACAAGAGCCAAGATAGGCTTGTCACAGATGAGATTCTGGGGATGAAAAAGATCTCGAGAAGCAAGGAAGAGAGGGGCAGAACCGAAGACATCAAGAGAAAAGAGACATTATTTATTCATTAATTCAACAAATATTTAATGAGTATCTATTACATGCCAGGCACTGTTCTAGAATCTGTACACAGGCAAAGTCCTAGCGTCCATAGAGCTTATTCCAGCAGAGAGACCACACATGAAGAAATAAATGTACAATGTCAAGATGTGGTAACTGCTGTTAGGAAATAAAGAGGTTAAGCACTGATCATGTATGGAAGTCAGGGCAGGCTTCTCTGAAGAGGTGACATTTGGGAGGGGTGCCTAGCTGGCTCTGTTGGTAGAGCACGTGACTTGATCTCAGGGTTGTGAGTTCGAGACCCACGTTGGGCATAAAGCTCAGTTTAAAAAAATGTTTTTTTTTTAAATAAAAAAAGGTGACATTTGTGGAGTGACTGGAATGAAATGAGGCGATGAGGGGGCATGAGTCTGGGGACTTTTGAGATCGTGAATTTGGGATGTTTGAAGAACCAGGAGACTAACGTGGCTGCAGAGGGGAGAGTGAGGGAGAGCGGAGGAAATGAAGAAGTGCAGATAGAGACCATAAGAGGAAACAGAGGTAAAGAAGACACAGAAACCAAGAGAGGCAGGGGGAGGGAGGGAGGGAGGAGGACAACAGTGAAATAGCAAGAGAGAGACACTGAGAAAGACTGAGGGAGAGACAGAGCCACAAAGACCCCCTTGAAAGGGAAGTACCCTGATAAGAAACAAAGAGGTATCCCAAAGGTGCCTGTGGGGGAGGGGATCCCCCAACTGCTCTCACCTCAAGGCCTTGTCCCCTGCCCTGGGGGCCTCTGTGACCACACAGCTCACAGGGAGCTCCTGGTGTCCAGGCTGTCTTTTGCCACAAGGGCCTGAGGCCTCCAACATCCCCTGCCGGGTCCCACTCCAACTCTGCGGGAGTGGGGTAGCTACTGGGTGTCCAGGGCCCCCAGATCCCACCAGGTCCTGGCCCATCCAAGTCCCCCTCGACTTCCAAGTCCTGATCCAGTGGGCTGGCCTCCTCAAATACCTGGTCAGAAGACAGAGTTATGGGGGCTGTGGAATCGGTACCTGGGGCGGGGACTGCCAGGGCAGGCCATACCAGGCTAGAGCTGACCAGCTGGGCCTGCAGCCACCACAGTCGCCGAAAGATGCTGCTTCGGTGGGCTCTGAGGGCTCTCAGGACCTGCTCCAGGGATGCCCGGGCCTGAGGTTCACTCCGCTGTGCCAGCCCCTCACCAAACGCCAGGAGGGCATCTATGCGTTCAGCTGCCCCACGCAGGTCTGCCTGGAGTGCCTGGGGACACAAGGTTAGACACCACCCCTCACCCATATCCCCCCACACCAGGAGCACGCGAGATCTGGGACCTGGAGTTATGTCCCTTCTCATCTTTCCTACCCGGGCATCTGGAATGTGGAATAAACCCATTTCCCACCCCAGGAAGTTTGCACCCATTCCTGAGGCCCTGCCCACCCTCCCACATCTTGGCCTCCCACTGCCCACCTGCAGCTGGCCCATCCTACTCTGGGCTGATGCCCAGGGCCCCAGGCCTCGCTCCAGGTCCCGCAGCCGGAGGCCCAGCCCCAACAGGCATAGGGCTAGGCTGTCCTGCTCAGCCTCCAATACCTCCTGGCCAGAGCTGAGGTGCTGGGGAATACAGGAGACTGGGTTAGGGTCAGGGGCTAACCAAGACCTTGCCCCTACTCCCAATGCCACCCCTCTGCTGTCCTTCCATCCAGTGTCCATCTCTGGGTCTGCACCAGAGCAGCTCCCTCCCTGGTGGAACCAGGCCTGAAGACCTCTAAGTTCAAAGCCTCCAGGTTTCCAAGGCTCCTAAAATTGTGGACAGTTGGGGTCTGGGGACCTAGACAGGGAGGGGTGATAGTGCTGGATATCTCCACAAGGAATGGGACTGCTCCTGGGTCAATGATAAAACAATTCTCTCCCAGTTGGTAAAATCATGAAAATCATTTTCTAGAGCATCTCTACCCCCCTCACAGATGCCCAATGCTTTCCCAGAATCATCTCATCCCCAGATTCTGGGGGAGAGGAAGTGGGGGGCTGGCACAAGGGGCCTGGATCACCTCAGCTTACCTCACAGTGTTTGGCCGCTGCTGCGTCCTCACTGGAAGTGGGTGCTGGCAATCTGAGGGGACCAGCAGCAGGCTCAGTGCCCCCCAACCCACCCTGGAGGTGTTGGGGAGGGTCCAAGGAGTCTTGCCCCAGTTTTTGGGCCTGGTCTGGTCTGGGAGGTATGAAGCATTGACAGGCCTCTGGGTGAGTCTAGGTGCCCGTTATCCACCCTACCCTACCCCTGGCTGCAATTCCCTCTGCCACATCCCTAGGTGATCATAGCCACAGTACCTCGTAGCCTCAAAATGCCTCTGCTTTTCTGCCCCCACCCTTTTGGGACCCCAGTTGCAAAAGCCCTAGCCCCTACCTGAGTCTCTCCTCAGAAGCGGGGCAGAGGGTGAATCCACCAATGTCCGGCTCCCTGGGGGCTCCAGGGGGGTGGTTGAGGGGCTCTGAGGGGGGTCTAGGCCCCAGAGGTGGAGGCAGGGCCATAGCTGGGAGCTGGGGATAGAGTCAGTGAGGATCCCCAGTGAGAGCCCTTTTCCTGGCCAGGGGTATCCCCCACCCCCAGACCTCCTCAGTAGGACTTACCAGGCCTGAGACAGCCAGAGGCCCAGGGGCAGGCTCACCTCCACCTTCTAACCAGCAGAACCTGGACCAGCTGGTAATCTGAGGCCTAGCTCAGATGACAGCAGCACCGTTTAACTCCTTCCTCCCCAGCCGCCAGTTAGCTGAACCTCCCAGGCTCACCCCATTCAACACACCTAAGGAGTTTCCAGATAGAACCCTGACCCCTCCAGAGCCCTGGATTCTGCCCCACTTAGGGACCATATATCTGACCCCAGAACCCACACCATCCAAGGTCCCTGACACAGTGCCCCTCAGGAATCCACGCATCTGACCCCCGCCCCAATCCAAAGCCAGAGAGAGATTTTTGTTGCTTTATTTGAAATGGGACCTCTTCCTATAGTTCCCACAAAGTTACTGGGGGGGGGGGGGTCGTCCGGGGGAGGGGAGGGAGCCGCCTCTGCCCCAGGGTTCCAAGGTCAAAGGGTGGACGCTGTCAGGCCCAGGCGGAGAGCCCGGGAATGCAAGCGGACGCCAGTCACTTGCTCAGTAGGAGGCCGGTGCGCAGCACGCGGGGCACGCGGCGGATGGTCAGCGAGACGCGCGTGCCACGGACCAGGCTGGCTCCGGGCTGCGCGGACGGGCAGGCGGCAGCGTTGGGCGGCAGGGAGGCGGCGTCCAGCGCGTCTACGCGGGCAGCTGCGATGCCGTGGAGGAGGCGCGTATAGGCGGTGCCACGGAGCACCAGCAGGCTGCGCGGTTCCAGCAGCAGCGAGGTGGCTGGCCGGGGCGGGGACCGGGGCTGCGGGGTGGGCTGAAGGTCAGCGAGTCCCCGGAAGTCAGGGGGCTAGCAAGGTTAGCGGACTTGAAAGGTTGGGCGGGGGGGTGGTCAGTGAGTTCCCAGGGACCAAGGCTCAGGGGCGATCAGTGGGTTCCCAGGGAGAAGCTCTGGAGTGGAAATCCTATGAGACTCGGTTAGTGGGCTCGAGTGAGGGGCAAGGACCAGCAAGCAGTCCCTGGGGGTCGGGGGCGGGCGGGGGGGGGGGTGCGGGGAGGAAGTTGGCTGCAGCTTGGACCCAGTGATCAGCAGGCCTAGGACTCTGTATGGAACTGGACAAAGGGCTTGGCTGAAGGCAGGACGGTGGGGTTTGGGATGGGGTAACAGTGAGGCGGGGAGGAGCCAAGGTGTGGTCTGGGCCTGTCTGCAGACATCAGGATGTCTGAGGACACCCACGCAGTAGAAGGGGGTGTCAGCCTACCCAGGAGCACCTAGGGATACAAAGGAATAGCTGGGCTTGGGGTGCCCAGGGGAGTTTATGTGAACCCTAAGGTATGGGAAATGCATTACTCAGAGAAAGGTCAGGGAAGCTGCTGTCACCCGCAGCCCTCACAGAAGGGGATCAGTATATCTGGGGGGCCTTGAGCAGCGAGTCATGGGTTGAGGCCCCGGGGGAATCTGAAGGTGTCTCAGGAGGCAGATCTACACTATTGGAGTGGCAGAGAGGTCTGTGTTGGGGTATCTGAGGGTATTAGTGTGTGCTGGAGTACTCGGGAGTCCTGCATAGGGTATATGGACCCTGGGCTATTGGGAGCACTCTGAATGTATGGGGCCAGGGAAACTGTAGGGCATTGGGGCATCCATTTAGTAGGTAAGGGTACTGGGTTGTCTTCAGGTATCATTTCTAGGGCACCCTGCAAATGGATGGGACCAGAGTCTGGGAGGATGAGGGTGCATTCCATGAAGGGATGGGGGAAGGTGTCTGGGAGACTATCAGGGGTACCCTGCAGGCAGGAGAGAGTGGGGCCTACTGGAGGATGTGGGATGTCAGAATGCCCATGGGTGGCTGGGGCAGTGTCTCAGGGCCCACCTGCTCTGCAAGGTCATCGTCCTTTGGCTGCCGCGGCTCGTAGAGGTCCAGCATGGTGTGGGAGCCCAGGCTGATGGTGCTGACGGTCGGGTAGTAGAGTGGCCCATCCTCGTGGGGCTAGGGAGTGGGCACCAGGGCTGGACAGGGCAGGAGTCCACACCCCCCCACCCTCTGGGGCTCAAGGAGGGTGCCCCTGCTTGGAATGGGGGTGCTGAATGCCTGGTTGGGGTATGTGGCTTCTTAATGAGTAGAGGTGGGTCACCATGACACCCTGCCCCATGGAGGTCTGGGGGTCGGGGTGAAGGCGTGTGGTTACCATGATGCCCTCCCCAGGCAGATACTGGTTCACAAGGACGTGGTTGGCTGGGAGACCCCCAAAAAGGCTGAGGTCAGATACTTTGTCCACGTAGCGCTGGAGCCACAGAGGCAGCCGCTCAGGAACCATCCCCCGGGGATGGGGGAGCCCACCTGGGAGAGGGCAATGGGGTCCTGAGGACACCCAACCGAGGAGCCCTGGCACTTGGAGTCCCCATTAGGAATATCCCAGGGGTTGGGAGCACTCTGACCCGGGGGAACCTCTGACTCTAGAGATCACTACCCACTGCTTCCTTCAAACCCCTGGACACTTGGAGATACCCCCAACTCATCAGGAAATCCTTAGTCTATCAGAATCTCTGCTCGCCCCTCAGAATCCTCCTGGCCCTTGGAACCCCCTGAACCCTCAAGGATCCACCCAGTGTCACCAACCTGAGTCACTTGCCCGAGTCTACATCCCTAAATTGCCCATGCCCCTGGGCAGGGACACTTACCCCAGTTCTGTAACTTCCTCCCAGAGAGCTGGGTCCACTTTGGCTTTGGGGCATTGAAGACCTAGGAGGTGGGGAGGGGTCAGTCCTTTTTCAGGACCACTCTGATTCTCCCACCAAGAACAACATAGGGCCCTCTACCGGGGGTGGGGGGGTACATCTCAAAAGTCTGTGGGATTCTTCTCTGAGACAGTGTTCCCAGGATTGTGTTGTTTGCTCTTGATCCTGTGTCTACTAGGATCAAGAAAAAGAAACCAGAGCTACACAATCGTGGTATGAATCTACTCAGAGCTCTGGGCTGGATGGGGCTCTTTTAACCCAGCAAATAGTGTGCACGCCGTTAATTTCCTGAATCCCAGGCTATCTCAGCACAGCCTGACTTCTGGAACCTCTTTGTTCCTATCCCCTGGGGGAGGAAATGTGCTAGGCTGGGCTATCTCAGTGTAGCAAAGAGAGTACTTCGAAAATTCTCCACTGCCAAGATCCCAAGGGTCTAGAATGGGCAATCTCCAAGATAATGTACTCGATAACCTTGTCATTCCTTTCACAGTTATGGCGCTGGAATGGGCTACCACAGCACAAGAGTCTGTGTTCTTTGGGGTGCCTCGCTGGCTCCGTTAAGCATCTGACTCCTGATTTGGGCTCAGATCACAATCTCAGGTTCCTGAGTCAGGTTCCACGCTCAGCAGGCAGTCTGCTTGAGATTCTCTCTCTCCCTCTCTCCTTCCTGCCCTGCATGTGCGTGCACACATTCACTCTCTCTCAAATAAATAAATAATTTTTTTAAGTGTCTGTTCTTGTAGCTAACTTATTCCTGGGACTCACACTAGACAAGACTACTTGGAATAACACAAGGAAGACCTGTGCTCTCAGGCTTTGAGGCTGCAAAAGCTCTGAGCTTTGTAAATTCTTTTTTCCCCAAACCTTAAACACAGATGCAGAATACTGGGCCATCTCAGCACAGGTGATCTGTGCTTGATGACCTTGTTCCCAAGACTCTGGGTCTACAATGAGCTATCTCAGCAGAGTGAAGAGTTTACTCTGTAACATTCTGATGCCTGGGTTTTGTCAGCACAGAAATCTGAAACTGCAAATTCTTAATTCCCCCAACCTCAAATGGCCCAAACTGGGCAATCACAGCCTATGTTTATAACTGCCTTTTCTCCATGATAGCAGGATTGGGCTATCTCAGCAAAAAGGGCCGGAGATTTTTAACCTCCTTGTTTCTAGCATAAGGAAGCTGTTTCTAGCTTTCCTCTGTTTTGGAGGCTGGACTGGGCTATCCCAGCACAGGGAGTCTGAGCTGCATAACTACCTTGCTAAGAATCAGTTTGGTTTCCCCTAAGTCTTCTGGGAAAGTTTCTTTCTGACAGGCCCCAGCAGGTCCTGCAAGAGGAATACGGAAGCGGAGGGATGAGTGCCGGGTGGCACTCTCCTTCCTGCCAGGATCATCACTGTAGCCTTAGGGGCTCTCACACAGAACCTGGAGATTGGGGAGGGACCAGGGAGGGAGGGAAAAACAAACCAGAAGCGTGTTGTGATTACCTGTCGAAGCAAATACTCTTCCTCTTCCTTGGAGATGAAGTCAGGGACATAGTAGATTACAGGTGGTGCCTAGGATAGAGAGCCTCCTGAAGGTGCGGCCCTGAGACCCACACAGGAGCCCTAGTGTCACTGAGCAGTCAGTCCTTCCCTCTGAAGAGTGGGTCCAGACATTCCCAGACAGGCCAGGGCCTGACTTCAAAGAACTAATGCTCATTTTGGGGGGTGGGAAGTGGGGGTGAGGGTAGAGATATATCCTGAGGGTAAGAATCAATTTGGAGGGAGGAAGCAGTCCCAGCCCACAAACCCAGGACTCAGCCTACCTCTCCCCACTCTTATCTTCCACCCGTTAGTCCCCACCTTCACCCTCTGCAACCCCAGTCCTGACAACCTGCTCCACCCTGAATGGTTCCAGGGCTGGGACCCTGGCGTCCTCATCCTCCATCGACACCAACTCCATGCACCCAGTCCTGTGGGGGAGGGGAGGACACTCTGAAGTCACCAAGCCTCCCACCCTCAGGCTATGATCCCATTTTCTGCTTTACCAAAGGCGTGGGGCCTCCCCTCAGCCCTACTGGGAAACTCACTTGGTTTCTAAAACCCGAATTCTCAGCATCTCAAAAGCCACCCGGACACAGTGAGCGCTCAGAAGGCTGCCCCGCTGCCCCAAACTCCATCCACAACGGCCTCTCAAACTACACACATTTTTGCCTTCTTAAGCTTCTCACAGAGAACATCCTCTGACCTCACTGGGAGCCATTCTCAAGAGCTCCACGACTTCCAGGGCCGCACCCCTAAAATCCCTTCAAACAGTTTGAGACCCCATCCTAACAACTTCAGACTTGAAACCATGAGTCTGGCTCTCTAACAATATTCAAAATCACCATACACCCTCCTCCCACCTCAAACCCTTTCAGGTGCCCCACTCTCAACACCCACGTGCCCTCCGTCTCCTAAGAAAGGTCCACCCTCAGTCTCCTCGGATCTCCCCATTCTGGACCCCTTCACATTTCTCCTCTCGAGCGCCCCTTCCCTGCAGCAACCTTGGGCCTTTAGTCCGGAGCCTAACTCCAACCTTCTTCCCTACCCAAACCCCTTAGACTCCCCACCCCGAGTCTTCCAGAATTCCATACTCTGAGCTTCCCGGGACTCCCATCTGAGCTTCCCCAGGTCCCCGTTCTCAGTCCTCTCACACCCCCATCTCCGTCCCAAGCCACCCCCAAAACTGACCGTCCACCAGTGTCCCCTCCAATACCCGAATTAAACACCCCCATTCCCTTCCCAGCCACTTCCGCCCCACGTTCCTGACGCAGGTTTCCTCAGACCAACAGGAACTCTCAAATGTCTTAAGGGTCCGCCTCCCACCCAATCGGCGCTCTCACCCAACTTTCCCCGCCCCTCCTCAGTGATAGGCTGCACCTCCTAGCCCCTGAACCACTGGGGATCCTTCGGAAACGGGTCTTCTGGCACCGACCAATCAGGCTCCAGGAGCCTACCAGTTCTCACCGCGGAGTGGCCGCAGACGTGAGGGGTAGCTACGGAAGGGGCAAGATGGTAAGGAAAGCCACCCGGAGGAGGCAGGACTGTTAGAACGACTTCCCGCAGGCTAAATCATTCCGTTCCCATTCCGCAGGGAGGCTAGATTGAAGGAAGGCCTTCCTCTCTTGTCCTCTCCCAGCAAGGGTCCAAGAGCAGGCCTACAACTCCCCAAATACTGACCTGACGCAGACAAGCCATAGAAACATTTTTATTGAAGGGGATAGGGGTCATGCTGAGTTCGGGGACATGCAGTGAAGGGGCAGTCGTGAGCTGTCCTTGGTGGTCAGGGCCCCAGGTCCACCCTAGACCCCCTGGGCCTTTAGGTTCTCCCTCAGGCTGTTGGTCTGACCCGGGTGCTTGAGGTCCTTTGGGGCCAGTGACTCAGATTCGGTGTTTTGGACCTGTGACCAGAACGTAGATTGAAATAGGGGTTCCAGGATTTGCGATCCCCTCAAGGCCTTGGGGCCCTTCATATACTAGAGATGGAGGCTTTAGGATTTGGGGTTCCCTGGGGGTGGGGCTCTTTACATTTGGGTGTCTTGAGATCCATCGATTCAGGGCATTGAAGTGCTCCGGTTTCCAGGGATGAGAATTCCTGTTTGGGGTCTCCTGGTGCCTATGAGCAGGGCTTGAGGTGCTCTGGGAGCCCGGGATGCATATCCTGACTGCAGTCTCCTCCATCCCAGGCACAAGGACCTCCATGGTTGGGGTTTCCTGGGGGCTTGGGATTGAATTTTAAAATTTGGGATTCCCTGGGGATTTGGGGATTCCATGATTTGGGCGTTAGGGCCTTGAGGTCCTTTAGGAGCTATAGGACTTGGGGGCACAGGGGAATTTGGGACATGTACTCTGGGGTCTGGGATCCCCAGAGTCCCAGAATGGGGCCTCCAAATTTTGGGGTCCCCCAAAGGGGGAAGTCATTACTTAAAAAATAGAGAATTTTCTGGGAGCCTGGCCAGCACAGGGGCTGTGGGCCGTGTGGGGTGGGCTTCATACAAGGCACTGGGGGCTTCTTCAGGGCGCAGAGGGTAGGAAGACTTAGGGGTCCTGTAATTAGCACTTCCAGGACTGTTTTGGTGTCTGTAAATTGGGGGTGAGAGTGGGCTGGTTAATGTGGGTCTCTTCTTGAGGGGTAAGAGTGGGGATTTGTTAATGTAGGGTGTCTGATTGCAGTGTAAGTTTTGGGGGTGACCATGGTGGTCACAACATCTTGAGAGGACTGATGTTAAGTGTAGTTGTTACTCTGTTGCTCTGGAGATATGACCTGTGTTTATTTCAAGGGGACTTGATGGAGGGGGGTGTCTTTGTTAATGGGGGAGGGTTCTGACCCAGTGATGAATGACTCAGGAATGTTCTGCTCTGGAGCCATTATGTAGAAGTCACCATCCTTTGAGGTGATGTGGAAATGTTATTGGGGGGTCTGCTCTGAGGGGTTGTGGACAGGGACTAGCCTGAAGGTGCTACACTCAGGGAATCTCTTTCTGGGTACCATAGGGTCTGTATTTGGGGGTTATGAGGGAATCTGTTAATAATGGGGCCTCAGTAATCGAGGGCTGGCTAATGGGGTCTCTATTCTGGATGTGTTACTGGGAATCTCTATCTCAGGGTGACTCAGGGGCTCCTTGTGTCAGGAGATGCTAGAGGGGACTCTTTGACTCTCTGTCAGGTATCCAGGCCTCTATGACTGCATCTCCGCCCTCAGCATCCAGGGAAACCAGCAGCAGAAGAGCAACCTGGAATGGAGAATCACGTCCATCCGTCATACCTTGATGCAGAATACAGAAACATCTGGATTCATCACCACCCTCCTCCCCCGACTCCTACTCTTCCCCAGTGACTAGGGTTTGGCCTTTCTGGATTCTGTCTCTACCTGTCTGGCAATGCCTTCTCAGGCTCTTGTGAAGTGGAAGGTGTTCTGCCTCCTCTACCCACCCTTTAAGAGTGGAAGCCACCAGAATTCAGTGTGGGATCTCACCCCCTAAAAAACATTTCTGGGTCAGCTGACTAGTCAAAAGTTTTGCTAACCTCTATTTCCAGCCCCAACCAGAAGCCCAGATCCCTGTGTCCAATGGCCATTTGTACAACCTCTCCCTGAACATCCCCCTGGAGATGGGCCAACGGTGGGCTACCCACCTGGAGATGGAGTTCTCTGATGCGATGTCCTTTGGGGTTCGGACTGTGGTGAAAGTGCGCTTGGGTTGTGTCACTGAAGGGAAGGGCAAGGTTTCAGGTAAGGGAATGATAGACCCTCAATACCCAAACAGACTCCTTGTCAATGATACTTATCCATGTCCCCAATACCCACCTGAACCCCACATTCCAGTACCATCCGGATCTCTTGTTAGTAACCTTCCTTATATCCCCCATACCTACACATGCCCCAGTGCCTGCCCAGAGCCTTGTTGTTACCATTCCCAATACCCTACCCCATAGCACCTATCCTCTTTGGGATCCTGTCTCATCATTTTCCTGGGCCCTGTATCCCCTGTTAAGTCCTGGAAATCTGTCACCAGCATATACCTGAGAACTCAAGACCCGTCCTCCCATCCCCAAACCCTCATCCCTCCTCTACCTCCTATATCCCAATCCCAACTCACTTGTCACTTGATGCACTTTTTTGGCTCCGATACTGTCCCCAGGGGGGTCAGTGGATCCACCAATCCTGGGAAGACATAAGAAGAGTGGGAGAAGTCAGAATCACAAGAAGCCAGGAAAGAAGCTGAACCCATCCATAGGGTTCAGGATGAGCTAGGGTATGAAGGGGAGTATCCACACTGCCCTGCTGGTCTGAGAGGAAAAGATGCCTGAGAAGCCTAGGGAATCAGGGTTCTGGGAGGTGCCCTGGGTTGGGGTTGGTGTTTGGGCTTACCTCTGAATTCGGGATGCTGGCGCAAAGACTCCATGCCGTGGGGGACAGGTGAAGTACCGGACACCGAAGACAGAACCATCATGCTTGCCAGTGGGCTGGTCTAGCTCAATGCCATACCAGTAACCTGCAGCAGTGGGGTGTCAGGATGCCTCAAGGTCTTACCTGCCCAACCCCCCACCCCAGATCACTGTCCTCACCGGGGGCAAAGTCTGTCTTCCCATAGAAGCGCACGGTCCCTTGCTTCTGGCCCGCGACAAGGACTTGGTCTCCAACCTCAGCCTTGGCTCCTTCCCGCTGTTGCAGGCTGCCCAGAGACGGGGATGACGGGGGCTTCTTCTTGCCTGGGGTAAAGGATACAGTGGGAAGGAGTGGGGCCCCAAGATGCTTGCCCTGGGGACCCTATGCCACCCAAAAAGACCCAAGGTAGAAACTCTGTCCTGGCTCCAGTCAGGAACTCTAGAGCCTTCCCCAGAAACAGAGGAGGCTTTGGGACTTGAAAGGAAATCTCAACGGCCAGAAAATTGGGCTGGGGGTGGGGGCATGGGGGTTAGGCCTGAAGGGAAACTGAGTCAAGAACCTGGAGAACCCCAAAATCCTTTCTCAAAACTGAGATTATCTGGACCCAAAGGAAAAACTGAGTCACAGAATTCAGAAGCCCAGAAGTTATCCTTTTAAAATGAAGGGAGGAGTTGGGTATGAAGATAAATAAAGTCATTAAAGCCAGGAACCCCATAGATTCTTCCCTAAAACTGGGAAGAAAACCCTTGCCCTGAAGAGAAACTAAGTAACAAAAGGCAGAAAACCCACAGATCTTTTGAAGAACTGGGTGGGGGGCCAGTACTATGTCAAAGGAGAAACAGAGTCATAAAAGTGAATTCCTCTAACACAGGAGTTTGGGCCTGAGGAGAAAATGAGTCACCGAATCCAGGCTACCCACAGAATATCCTCAAATTGGCTCTCCTCACCCAGAAGGCTCCCCCTCTGACCTTTGTGTTCCCTGCGGCCTTTGCCAGTGACACGGGAAAAGTCCATCCGAGGAGTCCGAGGTGTGGAGGTGACCGATGAAGGGGTTGCGTCCACTACCTTGGAGATCTTGGACACAGAGGCAAAGAGACCTGCAGGAGGGACAGAGCCTGTGTTGGGAGTGGTCCAAGCCTCTGCCCTCTGCCCGGCCATCATCGCCCCACCCCCATCACCAGTCAGCAGCATCAGAACTACTGAGTGGACCCCACTGCCACCCCTTTTGAGCCCCAGGTGGGACTGACCCTGCTTCGGAGGGCAGATGAAGTAACGGACACCCCCAACACTGCCATCATTCTTGCCCTCGGGTTCATCCAGCTCCACGCCCACCCACTGGCCACTGGCGAACTCCGTGGTCCCGCAGAACCGAAGTGTGCCCGTCTGAGGAAACAAGTGAGGATAAGGTTTTTGAGGGGGGTGGGTCCTTGAGAAGCCATGATAGATCACGGGCACACAGGCAGCATGGAGAATAGATGAGGGAACCCTGAGCTCCAATCTGGACACCCCCATTTCCTGGCTGTATGACTGAACAGCACTGAGCCTCTGTGTCCTCATCTATGATATGGGAACAGAAATCACACCCACCTTATAGCATGGTTATAGAACTTCCCTGTTCAGTGCAGTAAACAGCCATAAGCCACAGATAACAATTTAAATGAACTGAAATTAAATTTAAATTTAATTGCCCTGGTTACACTCACCACATTTCAAGTGTTCAGTTGCCACAAAATAGCTTATGGCTATTTTACTGGGCAATACAGACACAGAATATTTCCATCCTCACAGATGGAAAGGTCGATTAGACAGAGCTGGCACAGCCTCAGAACAGGGCCTGGTGCTGAGTGAGGGATCAGTGAGTGTTGACTATTTTCCTGCAACTTTGGTCAAATGACCTCCGAGGCCTCAGATTCCCCTGTAAAATGGAGATAGCAAAGCACTTCATAGGCTGGCTGGCTAGTTGAAACACTTGCAATATATGCAAATTCATTTAGTTGCCATGAGCCTTCCGTGGGTATGGCTATATCACTGTATGAGGCTGCTTCATTCTCTAAGCCCCAGTTCCTTGTCTATAAAATGGGTGAATTGATAGTGCCTACTCTGGAGAATTAATGTGGGGATCAGAAGACTGCCTGGCATACAGAGAACGCTTGGGTTGCACCAAACCCTATTCTAAGGGCTTTCCGGATTTTAATTAATTTAAGTCTCATACAACCACCTGAGGTGGGTACTCTTATTAGCTCCATTTTAGAGATGAAGAAACCGATACCTGGAGCTGGAAAGTAGGTGGCCCCAAGCCCCACAGTTGGAAAGCAGCAAAACTGAGATCTGCCTGAGTGCGTAATCACTGTGCTATGCTGTTTCTCTAAGAGGCAGACTATTATTATTGTTCTTATCTTCAAACAAAAAGCTTCACCTCTTTGAGCCTCTAACAGTCTTCTGGGTTGTAAAATGGGGAGAGTCAAACCATTTTGCTTTCAGAATTGTCACGTGGATTTGATTAGCTCAGGTACAGATGGGGTGGCTGCGTGCAAAACCCATGATAGGGAAACACAATGTGACTTTCAAAATTCCTCACTGTACAGGGACGCCTGGGTGGCTCAGTTGGTTAAGCGGCTGCCTTCGGCTCAGGTCATGATCCCAGCGCCCTGGGATCGAGTCCCACATCGGGCTCCTTGCTCAGCGGGGAGCCTGCTTCTCCCTCTGCCTCTGCCTGCCATTCTGTCTGCCTGTGCTCGCTCTCTCTCCCTCCCTCTCTCTGACAAATAAATAAAATCTTAAAAAAAAATTCTTCACTGTACAAGCAACGAAATTCAAATTCCTTCCAGTGGCCTGCAGGTCTGGTATGATCCAGCCCCTGCTGGCCTTTCCACATCTCCCTCCAGTCCTGCTACCCCTTCCCTCTTCTTGGCCTTTGCACCTGCTGATTCCTCTGCCTCAGGCATCAGCTCCTCACAGAAGCCTTTGGAGCATCCCAGCTAAAACTGACTGTATATGCCCGCAGCCAGGGGTGATTTACTAAATCCAAACTTTTTTTTTAACCTAAAAAAAAATTTTTTTAAAGTAATCTCAACATCCAACTCATTGGATTGGTCTCATGACCTTGAGATCAAGAGTCACATGCTTTACTGACTGGGCCAGCCAGGCATCCCTAAATCCAAACATTTAATGGTTTTCAAAACCCTTGATGCTACCAGAAACTGTCTTAAACTATGGGTTTCCTTGATTGGACATTTCTCCTTCATTAGAAAAAAATTTCCATAAGAGTGGGTCTGGGCTCATATAACCCTTAATTCCCAAGGACAGTCTGGGTCCAGCATGGAGACACCAGCAAAATAAATCAAAGCTGGAGAAATAATGATTCTCTCTGCCCTCTGGGCATTTGTACCTGCTTTCCCCTAAGTGGGACCCCCCCCTTTTCCTTTTCTTCTCCTGGTTCATCCCTCTCTATCATCAAGGGGGTGCATCCATCCCATCACACCCATGATTATTCTGACCTGTCCTTTATTTTCCCTAAGTACTGACCACTCTGGGAGCAGAGGTGGGCCCTGCCTAGGGCCTACAAGGCCCAGGAGAACTCACAGGTGCAGAGCTGCACTGATCACTCTGCTTCCTCTTGACACCCACAATTGTTCTGGGCTGACACTGTCAGGTGATAGATCTGTCTTCCCTCCCTGCGCTGAGAGCTCAGTCCAGGGTGGGGCAAAAGGAAGCACTCACAGAACAACTGTGGAAATGACTGGGAGGGCGGATGTCCAAAGAGAGGGACTACACTCTGTCCAAGGACCCAGCTCTGAGGCATGAGGGCCGCCCTCTCCCCACCTTTCCCCAGTCTCTGACCTTCTGGCCATCCAGCAGCACGCGGTCTCCCAGGCGTAGACCCAGTGCACTGAGCATGAGATTGCCCGGGACGTTGTCATAGTTGGGTAGCGTGACCTTGGGGAGGGCACAAGAGAGCGGCACAGCCTCCTCCAGCAGTGTTCGCAGCTCCTTGGCCACCAGTGCTGCCTCTGCCTTGTCCAGGGACATGTCCATGGGGTCTGGGACCACCTCTGCTGGCACCTGTCCCTTTCGGTTCTGGAGGCCAGTGGGAAGAAAGGAAGTGAGGAGTCAGGGGCACAGGCTGTAACTCCACTGAGCCCATGCTCCCAGAGACCCCTAGTCTAGGTAAAGCCAAGGTAGAGCTAGGTCATACCCTAGGCCAACATGGGAATACAAAGGGGTGAGGTACTGAAGTACAGACCATGTCCCGGGGAAAGTCCACCCCCAACCTCAGGCTGGGGATTTCAAGTAACTGAGAATGGAACTAGGGGTAAAGCCAAGGGAATGAAGGTCACACTTCAGTCTCTGGGGCATAATCTTAGGGAAGCCATGCCCCGGGAGCGCCCAAGCCTGGAATGGGACCATGTGATGGTAAATACCAGCTACCACTTCATTTCTTGAATGTACAAATGATTTTTCTAAGAAGCTTCCAGAAGTGCAAGGGGTCCTGGCCCCTTCCCCCTCTGCTGGCCGGGCAAGGGTGGGGAAGGAAGAAGGAAGCTACTGGGGGCTGGGCCAGGGGTGCAGTACCCGCAGCGCTGGGTTGGCACCATGCTCCAGCAAACATTTGGCCGCACCCAGGCACAGGTTGGAGGCAGCGATGTGCAGGGCTGAGCCATGGTTGAAGTCACTGCACGTGGAGTTCACCACTGGGTTGTGGGCGAGAGGAGGGTTCCAGGTGAGTGGTCTCGACACCCTGCCCTGTCCTCCAATACCATCTTACAGTCTCCCCATGCCCATCTCTTAAGCCACAGGCCTCAATGCAGCTTCACATGCAAACCACCCCCTCCTATACCCCTTACTCCCCTCCCCCATCCTCTTTAGGCCCCGCCCCCCCCACAAGGTCCCCCTCTGCAGTGGCCATGGGTCACGGATGTCTGGGCCCCATCTCCCGCATCTCTTGCCTCCAACCTACCACTATCTCCACAGATCCCGGATCCCTCGCCCCTCAGCTGCCCCCTCCCCCAAACACATCTGGGGCACCCTCCCTTGGCTTCCAGCCTCCTTCTTGGGCCAGGGTTCCATCTCATTCCAGCCTGGTCCCTCCTGCTCACCTCTTGGCCTTGCGCCCTTCAGCAGCACGCGCACCAGGTCAGGAACATCGAAGTAGGCAGCGTAGTGAAGCGCGTTCATGTTGGTCCAGCGGCTGCGCAGTGTTACATCGGCGCCCAATGCCAGCAGTTGCTGTGAAAGGCGCACAGCCGCAGCGGGGTCCCCTGCACAATAGCCCAAGTCAACTTGCATACCCTCCTCCAAAGCCTGGGTCCAAAGCACTGGGAAGGCCCTGGGCCTCAGGGACTGTGCTTTACCATGTTGGGCTGTGGATTCAGGGTGGGGGTCTCAGGGGCAGGATTCTGAGTGGTTCTGAAGGTATCTGGTCTGGAGGCCTACGTGTTGGGGCTCAAGCTTTGGGGGTTTGGACCTTACCAACTCCATGAGCCCCAGCTTTGCACGCATAGTGGAGCAGTGTCATGTCGGTCAGCCCATCACGATCATTCACATGGCAGCCTCGACGCAGAATCTGGGAGAACCACGGGAACAGGGAGGTTTACCCAAACATGTGAGGGACCCTGTCCTCTCCCTCCCTGGCTTCCCAAGTATCTTACCTCATTGCCGATGACATCGATCTTGTGTTGGACTTGGGGTACCCACTGGCGCACAATGGCGAACAGTTCAGGGATGGTGGTCTGGGGGTCAAAGAGAATCTCCTGGCATGCCGGGTCATTGGGATCGAAGAATGTGAAGGCTAGGGCAGTAAGAGGTTCAAAGTCACCCCAGGCAAGCTGACTCCCTCTTTCCATCCTGAGGCAGGACAGCTCTAGGCTTTTGCCTTTAAGATCTTCTAATGCATGGTCTCAAACCATATTGCGCACGGGCCACAGACATTTTCTGTGTGGCCAGCAAGCGGCTTCAAGATCAGAAAATTTCACACAGAACTCTGGACACCCCTGTGTATCTTGCCAAGTTGGAAAAATCTAGTAATTCTACAGAGCAGCAAACCCTACTCCTTGAAACTGAGAGTGTGGAAGGAGTGTGGTACCTTGAGTCTGCATGTGTCCCCCCAGGGTTGGGGAGTGGTTAGGGGATTGGGTGGGGGTTGCTACTGCTCTAGCACACCGCTGCCCTGGCAGAGAATGGGCACAGTTTGGCTAAATCTCAAAACAAAACTTAAAAATCCCAGAAAACTAGGTTTTTAAGAAAAATCTCAATTTTTCAAATACTGTGCTGTACACATTAAAATGTACCCATGGGCAGGAGGTAGCTGCGGCCAGCCAGGGTGAGGGGCTAGAGGAACTTGCATCTCCCCCCAGGCCTAATCATTGATGGCTAATGTTGATAATGCTCCCTGTAGCATTATCAACACTTAGCACAGGGCCTGGAGCACGGCAGGAGCCCTCCCCGTACTGAATGAATGAGGAAATGAACACCCAGATGTCACACAGCCCAGGAAAGCGCCAGACACAGTGTCTCCAGGAATCAGCCTGTGTGGGTTCCTTTTAAAACCCCAGTCACGTCACAGCCCTCCTTGGCTCAGAACCTGGCCCAGGCTCCCCCTGACACTTGAATTACTGACCACCGTCCTCCCCGCAGCCCACAAGTCCTGCACAAACTGGCCTCTTCTGTTCTTTGCCCTCTCTCCCTCACTCATCCTACCCAGCCACACTGGCTCCTTCTGTCCTCCCAACACGCCTGGCACATTCCTGTCTCAGTGGCTTGGCACTTGCTGTTTTGCTTGCCTGGGACAGTGTCTCCACACCCCCACCCCCACCCCGAAGCCTTCTCAGGGCTTGGCAAGCTTTACCCAAACGTCACTTCTTCAGGGAGGCCTCCCCAGAACACCCCGTGGAAATCAGCACCTGTGCCCTTCTCCATCCTGGGCCCTTTTTTTCCTTCTTTAATCACAGCCTATCCCACTACTTAACAGTAACTTGTTTACTCCATCTTCCTTCCCTTTCTCCCTCCTTCTTTTTCTTTGTTTTTCTTCTTCCCTCATTTTTCCTCTTTTCCTCTCTCACGTGTCTCCCTCACTAGGATGTAAGCCCTACGTTTCAGTGCTGTCTGTTCGCTCCCTTCTCCCTAAGGCCCAGAACCGCAGCTGGCATGCAATGGGTGCTCAAGCAATGTCCTGCTAAATTAACTGCATACAATTTCATTCACAAATACAAGTTCTTCACCAAATCCACCTCGGCCCCCACCCTTTCTCCTAGACCCCATTTCCAGATGCCTTCATGTTTTATGACCAAAACCCTCCTTGTTCTATGAGCAAGAGTCTGAGGGAGGCGGGGTGGGGCACAGGGAGCAGCCTACACCCTCTGACCTCCCACCAGGCCACGGGCCCCAGCCATGTCTAGCTACATTTCCAAATGAGGTTCTCCATTTTCCTGGCGTGGATTCCTTGCACCGGACACCCAGATAATGTTCTCATTTTTCTATCAGACTGAGCTCAACTTGAAGCCTCTCTGACCTGCTTCTAGCAGGTGACACGGTCACAGATGCCATCCCTAGTGACCCCTACTCTTTGAACCTGGTGTCTAGTTTCTGAACTTACAGCTGCTGGGAATTCCCAGCCAGCATCTTCTAAATGCCTCCTCCACCTTCTGTATCCAGTAGCCAGAAGGAACTTTTAAAAATATAAATCAGATCCACCACTCCCGCTGCTTTTAAATATCTCTCCACCAAGTGCCCTCCCTTAATTACACTCATTCAAAGTCCTCACAGTAGCCCCTAAGGCCCTCCCAGATGTAATCATTACCAAACGCTCACCTTGACTCCCATCACTCCCTAACCACAGCTTCAGGACCGTCTTCTGTTCCTGCCCAGGGTTTTTGCACTAGCTCCTCGCAACCAGAAACTATTTTTCTCCAGCTCTCCTATGGCTGATTCCTCCTCATGCTCTGGGCTTTAGTCTAAATCCCACCTCAATCAGAAAGACCCACTCTGACCACTCCACCTCAAGGTGTTGCCCCCAGGCCCCCCTATTATATGTCCCTCCTTTATTTCTTCCATAGCATTCACTCCATCTGACTTGCCTGATTTAACTATTACTTGCTCCCTCCTGAGAACAGGGATCATGCCTGGATCGCTCACCATGAAATCTCTATCACCAGAATAAAGCTTGTCACAGACTAGTAGCAATGGCTAATATGCTTGGTGAATGATTAGACACCTTCAGCTTCTCCAAAAGAGGCCACCCCTTCTGCTCCACAACTTCCGAACTCAGAGCCTTTACTCCTGTAGTAATCTCTCTGGGTACTCCCTTCCCCTGGCCCTTTCTCTTGTTAAACCCCACTCATCCTTGGGTCTTCCTCAAATGCTACCTCCTCATGGAAACCATGTCTTTAAAAGCTCCTGCAGCATCCAGTTCTTGGCAAACACAATTATCCTCATGTCTTGTAATTATACATTTATATTATATTACGTTGTTATCAGTGTAGTTTGTCACTGAGGCCTGTAAGTTCTCTCAGGGCGAAGACTGGGTCTGTGTGGCTCCATGCTTTGCCCCAAGCTCCTAGCATAGAGCCAGGTCCATGACAGGCTTTCAGTAAATGTTTGTTGAATGACTAAATGATTGAATGATGTGTCATGAATCAAAGATTAGGATTATTCCAATTCCATTCTTCAATGGGTGAATGAATTAATTAATGAAGGGGGGAGTCCAAGAGCCAAGACTCCCCTGGACCACTTTCAGATCCCCCAGAATTACCAGCAGAGCTCAGCCCAACCTCCCTGGCCACCCATGGCTCCAGACCAAATTGCAGGGTGGGGAAGGTGGTTACCGTAGTCCTTGGGGAGGGGGGCAGGTGCCGAGGGGTGCACAACAGGCTTCTGCCGGCGCTCCTGGGTGGGGCTGGGGGCCTCGGGGACCAGCTCATCCTCCTCCTCTTCTTCTTCCTCCCCCCGGAGTGGAGGGGCCATTGGAGCGGGATCTGTCTTAGTCATGGTCTTCAGTGGCCCTCCGGGGGGCGGGTGTAGAGTTGGGGGCGGCTTTCAGGCAAATCCTGGAGACAGCGGTCAGTTATAGAGAGCGCCCCACAGGGTCCAGCGTGTGAGCCCCCAGAAGCTCCCAGAAGCTCCAAGGCCCTCAGTGGCTCCCACGCCCCCAGCTCTGGATTTTGGGCAATCATAGCGACGACCATTACCCCTCAGAGGACCCTGGTATACGGGCCCAGCGCCTAGCACTTCCCCCAGGTCCAGCCCCCCATTCTTCTCCTCCCACGTCAGGCCCCTCGGTCTAGGCCGCCCCCTCCCCTGGTTTGTTTATCTCGGGATGCAGGATGCTTCGCCCCTCCCCTTCTCCGCGGGCCTCCCCTATACCCATCTTACCTCGGGCGGATGGGGCTGGAGACCAAAGCTGAGACTGGGGAGACTGGAGTAATGGGGTGTCAGTGTCGGGGGAAGTGATGGGGGAGGAGAGGGAGACAGAAGGGGACGAGGCCCAGACGCCGACAGGGGATGGGGGTGGAGAGGGAGGGGCGCCGATGGCGCATGCGCAATGCTACCCCCCCCACCAGGCGCGGGGGCGGAGATACTGGGAGGCTCCTCGCTTTGATGAAAAGACTTAAGGCAGCCTTGAGAAAGGGATAGGCGCGGAGGATGGAGAAAGAAGAGACGGCCACGAAAAAAGATGTGAGACATCAAAACAGAGAGAGATGAAGCAGAGACAAGGGCAAAAGGAGAGGGATGGGAAAGCGAGCACAGTTCTTTTTTGGGCATATGCCTGGGATATAGCCTTTCCGCAGGCCCGCAAACCAGGCCAGTTAGGGCAGGGGTCTTAGTTTGGTGGTGATTATGAGTATTTTCTCTCTCTCCGAGGTCTCAGACCTAACTCCTTCTCTATGCTTGCCGCATATAAAGGATGTCTCAGAGGGATGATTTTGTAGACTCCTTTCATCCTCTTTGGTCATCAGTCATGTCGTTATCATCAGAGTGCTCAAGAGTACTTACCAGGCTCTGAGAGGCTAAGCCACTTGTCCAAGGGCACACAGCAAATAGGTGATGGAGCTGACTTGAAACCAGACAGCCTGGGTGGAGAGTCTGGACTTTTAATCACCATGCTATACTGTTATAGCAGTGTGTAGGGTACAAAGCTGCCAATGAACCCCTTCAGCCCTCTCCAAACCTGTATGTCCCCCAAGAAGACCAAGAGCCAGACCAGGGTCCAGGCTTTACTGGTTCCATCAACCCGGTTTGGCTGTCACGCCTGCATAGCTGTGGACTGCAATGCCCACAACCCCAGCCCAGAGATGACTGGGTGCCTTTGCCTTCCACCCTTCATCCTTCTAATGGTCAGGGCCGGCAATTCCATTTCCAAAATATTCCCAGAATTTAACCCCTCACCTCCTTTCCCCCCACCCATGCCCTCATCCTGGTCCTTCCTTCATCCTCTGCCCTGGATCCACTGCAATACACTGGCTTCCTTGCTCCTCCTCAGTGCAGGACCTTTGCACTGGCTCTTCCTTCTGCCCAGAACGCTCCTCCCCCAGATACTCAGTTCCCCCTCTCCCCTTGTTTAGGATTTTACTTACTGGTGCCTTTTCAGGGAGGCCTTCTCTGCTTTATCTAAAATGGCATCCCTACACACACACACACACCTTTCCCTGCTTGTTTTTATTTTATTTTTTTTAAGATTTTATTTATTTATTTGACAGAGCGATCACAAGTAGGCAGAGAGGCAGGCAGAAAGAGAGAGAAGCAGGATCCCCACAGAGCAAAGAGCCCGACATGGGGCTCGATCCCAGGACACTGAGATCATGACCCGAGCCGAAGGCAGAGGCTTAATCCACTGAGCCACCCAGGCGCCCCTTGTTTTTGTTTTTAAAGATTATTTATTTGACAGAAAGAGACAACACAAGCAGGGGGAGTGGGAGAGGGAGAAGCAAGCTTCCTGCTAAGCAGGGAGCCTGATGTGGGACTTGATCCCAGGACCCTGGGATCATGACCTGAGCCGAATGCAGACACTTTATGACTGAGCACCCAGGGGCCCCACCCTGCTTCAGTTTTTGCCACAGCAACACTGCCTTCCTCCAGTTGACACCCTGGATGTTGGGCATTTCCAGGGGCTGTTCTCACTGGAGCATCCAGCCCGTATGCCTTCCATGCCAGGCACTCTCATCCAAGTGTCTGTTCAAACACTCTTCATCCATCCATCTGCCACCCCCACCCCATTACATTTTCATTTGGTCTTTACAGCACTTATCATCATCTGAAATTAATTATTAGTTTACTAGTTTGTCTTCCACTCAAGCAGAACAGGAGCACCATGCGGGCAGGATTTTATTGGTTGTGTTCACTGTTGTATACCCAGAGCGGTACCATACATGCGGCAAAGGGTATGAGGGGCTCTTCAGAACTCGATAAAATTCTCCCCAAATAAACAATCCTTGCTCTGCTCTGGACTGTTTTACTGGCTGCAGAGCTTCAAGCTGGGGGCAGCAGGGACCTGGCACCAAGAAAAATAAGGATTGATGGGCCTTGGGCCCAAGTAAGCCCCAAGGTTCAAGGGGTCCATAGAAGGAGGTGCTTGGAGCCAGGCTTTTGAGGGAGGTGCTACAATGGCCCCAGTCGTGGGTGGCGGGGCTAGACAGGCCCATGTATGTGGAGTCTCTCTTTCTGTTCTCTGTCATCTGTCCCACAACATTATCTGTCCTGGAGCTCTGGCTTGGCATCCAGTGTGGGAGATGCAGGACTCTGGGCAATGACCACAGCTTTGTCGGCCACTCCACAGAGGATGGGATTCCTTGGATCCAGCAAGCTGGGCAATCCCAGACAAAGAAGTAATAGAGATGAAGAACACAGGGCAGAGAGGGGAGGGAAGGAGAGAAGGAAGAGAGGAGGGGAGAAGAAGTGGTGAGGAACAGGGAGGCCAAGGTGGGAGGGGGATGTCAAGGAACAGAGAGAGATGTGGGCAGAGACACTTGTGGGGATGTGGGGATGTGAAGAGATGTGAGGCCAGAGAGACATTCGTTGGGGAGATAAAGAAGTATGGGGCGTCCAGGTGGCTCAGTCGTTAAGCGGCTGCCCTTGGCTCAGGTCATGATCTCAGGGTCCTGAGATAGAGCCCCACACCGGGGTCCCTGCTCAGCAGAAATCCTGCTTCTCCCTCTCCCTCTGCTCCTCCCCTGCTTATTCGCGCTCACTCTCTGATCTCTCTGTCCAATAAATAAATAAATAAATAACTCTTAAAAAAAACAAAAGTATGGGGAAACAGGAAAATGTAGGGGACATGGAGAGAAAGTTATGGAGATAGGCCAGACACAGAGAGGGACAGTGATATGAGGGACACAGAAAGATGGAGGTGAAGAGAGACAAGGAGGAAATGGGGAGACAGACAGGAGGGCAGAGAGATGGGGCAGAGAAACATAAAGATGAATGTGGGAAGAGAGGAGGACATGGGAAAACAGGGATTGAATGAGGGCAGCGGAAGCAGAGAGAGAGAGACACTGTCAGCCCCGGGGCCCTGGCAGGCTTCATGAAGAGTACCAGGCCTGAGTTGGAGCTCTGTCCCTGCTCTTCTGTGTGTCCCCCTTGTGCCCCAGCATGGTCCAGTCACAGTCTGCCGGGGCAGCCCCACTGCAGTTCCAGCTGACTGCTACTAGCTGTCAATATGAACCCAGTGCTGCTACACCTGTTGAGCCTTCAGGAAAGACCAAAAGTTATTTTAAAACACTGATGTTGAGGCCAGAAAAAGTCATATCCTCGAGGCATGACCAACCCCCTGGCTGTCAGGCTGAGACACCTTAGCTACATGCCTACTTGGGGGGGGGGGGCTCCTTTTTTAAAATTTTTACTTATATATATTTTTTTAAAGATTTTATTTATTTGAGAGAGAGGTGGGAACCCGATGTGGGACTCAATCCCAGGGACTCAATCCCAGGACTCCAGAATCCTGATCTGAGCTGAAGACAATCGCTTAACCAACTGAGCTACCCAGGCGCCCCTCATTTATAAAGACTCCTTTCTTTTTTAAGATTTTTTTTATTTGAGAGAGAGGCAGAGTGAGAGAGAGAGAACATGAGTGGGGTGAGGGGCAAAGGGAGAAGCAGAGTCTCTGCTGAGCAGGGAGCCCAGTGAGGGGCTCAATCCTGGAACTCCAGGATCATGACCTGGGCCGAAGGCAGATGCTTCACCCACTGAGCCACCCAGCCACTCCGGGGCAGGGGTTCCTTTCTGAAACCCCTTCTCACTTCTCTTGTCCAGCCCAGGCTGAAACCCCTGGAACCTCCAATTTGGCCCTAGGGTTTTTAGCAAGGAAAAAGCCTAGTCAAACTGATTCTTCAAGAGAGGATACCCTCTTCCAATACTCAGTAGTAAAAGCAGGAACATAAAGGCCTTTAGATGGGGCCGGGGCGACTCTGGTAGAAAGGCTGCAAACTCAAACTCAAGCTCTGTTAGGGGCCCGGCAGGGAACTCTCCAATAGGAGGGCACTGGCCTGCTGTGGAGTCAGACCCCTGGCTTGAATCCTGGTTGTGCATCTTCGTGGCTGCCTGACTTCAGGCAAGTTACTGTAGCATCCTGGTGCCTGTTTTTCCATCTGAAAAATGGGGACCACAGCTGCCTGAAGGTCATAGTGAGTCTTCAGTAAGTTATTAACAATGTCTGGCAGAGAGAAAGGGCTCTTTAAATATTATTAAGAAACAGAGCAGCCATTACCCTGCTCTGACCAACAATTGGTAGATGTTACCAGATTGACTTTTCTCAAGAAAAGCCAGACACTTAGAAACATTAGTGAAATGTTCTGACTTTAAATACTGGTCTCTGGTTTAAAGGAAAAGACACAGGCTACGGGGGCCGGGTGGCCACACTCACAGGGCTCGGGGGGCCCTCCCGGCACAGCTGCTGCGCCAGCTGTTCTAGGGCCCGCAGCCGCAGCTCGTGCTGCTCCTGGCGCTGCTGCAGGCTCCGCACCCGCCGCCGCAGCGCTCCCAGGACAGCGTCCAGCCTGGCTAGTGGGTGCTGGGCCCGGACTCCAGGCTGCTGCCCTGCAGGAGCAGGAGGCGGTTGCAGGGGGGTCAGGAACACGGTCGTGGCCTCAGGGGCTCCGGATGCTGACCCCAGTACCACAAGGGGCACAGGGCCTGGGGCCGAGACAGAGACAGCAGGACCAGGGGACAGGAGTGTGCCCTCTGGTGGGGAGGGAGGCACGACTGGCTTCTCAGTGTTGCGGGAACTCTGTTGCCTCTGGAAGACAAGGCATGGGATGGGGAGCATCAGGGCCAGACTCCAAGGGGTACTGCCCTTGGGTGAGGCCAGACCCCTAGGAGGAACTTCCCTCAAGGCTGAGGATCAGGTGGCAGGGCGGAGTCAAGAGACTCAGGAGAGGAGGGCTGGGGATCAGACTCCACGGATTAGTTCCAGGTGGGGAAGACGTGCTCAAACTCCAGCAGTGGGACCTCCTTTCACTCACCTTAGCAGGGGGTGCCGGGGAGAAAATGGATGGCACTGCATCAGGCCGCAGGTAGCGCACACCCCAGCGCCACTGGAAGCAGGAAGGCGTGAAATGCTCACTGCACAGGTGCTGGTGGCAGCTGGGCTCCCAGTCCTCGTGGCCCATGTGCCGCAGCCAGGCCTGCAGCCGGGGGCCATCCTTCAGTGGGAACCTGCCAGGGACCGTGGCGTCAGAGGGTCAGCAGGTGCAGTCCCAGCCCTCTCTGAGGACATGCATACCCAGAGATCCCTGGGCTCCACACCTCAGTTTCCCTAGGCTGGGAGCTGGCCCTGCCTCCTACCCAGGCTTGCTCTACCACCCACCCGCATCCCCTTCTTCAACTCCACCTTTGCAACACTCAACGTCAGCCCACCTCTCCCACCTCTGCTGCCCCTCCCATCCAGCCTCCATCCTCTCCTGGCTGGAGATTTGCAGTGGCCTCCTTCCTGATCTACCCATCTGTAGCCACAATCTGTTCCTCCACATAAGCCTAAGAGAGCAGTTTCCGAAACCGGACAAATCTAGAATGTGTCTACATTCATGCTGGCGGGGTGGCGTGAAAGATGAAGAGAGATTTAAGAAACATCCATTTGCAGGCTGTGGACCTCGTCTGCAACAAACCATTCCATAAAAAGACATTTTAACATAGTTAGGGAAAATTGAGCATGAATTGGGTATTCAATAGTGCTAAGAAATTAATTTTGCTAGGTATCATAATTGCATTGGTTTATGCTTCTAAAACAGTCCTCTGTTGGAAAAACATTTTGAAATATTTATAGGTAAAAGAACTAACATCTGGGACTTATTTTAAAATCACGCATTAAAGGTTTAAATTTTTTTTTCAAGATTTTATTTATTTATTTGACAGACAGAGATCACAAGTAGGCAGAGAGGCAGGCAGAGAGGCAGGCAGAGAGAGAGGAGGAAGCGGGCTCCCTGCAGAGCAGAGAGCCCGATGTGGGGCTCAATCCCAGGACCCTGGGATCATGACCTGAGCCGAAGGCAGAGGCTTAACCCACTGAGCCACCCAGGTGCCCCCGCATTAAAGGTTTAAATGGGTGAGGGTAGATGGAAAAGATTAGCAAAATGTTGACAAATGGTAAATCTGAGTGACAGATGCATGAGAATCCGTCTTATAACTCTTTAACTATATAACTCTATAACTATAACTCTATAACTCTATTTTTTGTGTATGCTTGAAAACACCTGTTAAAAGGTTTTTAAACAACCCAACAACAAAATGGGCAAAGGACTTGAACAGATAGCTCTCCAAAGAAAATATACAGATGGCCAGCAAGCATATGAAAAGATGCTCAATATCACTAATCATTAGGGAAATATAAATCAAAACCATCAGATAGCGTCTCATAACCACTAGAACGGCTATCATAAAATGCAAAATGGGTGCCTGGGTGGCTCAGTCAGTTAAGCATCTTCAGCTCAGATTATGATCTCCAGGTCCTGGGCTCGAGCCTGGCATCAGGCTCCATACTCAGTGGGAAGTCCGCTTGTCCCTCTAACTCTCTCGTGCTTACATCCTTGTGCACGTGTGCTCTCTCTCTCTCAAATAAATAAATACATAAATAAAATCTCTTAAAAAATAAAAATTGAGGGGCTCCTGGGTGGCATAGTCGATTAAGTGTCTGACTCTAGGTCTCTGCTCGGGTCCTGATATCAGGGCCTTAAGGTCAAGCCCCATGTCAGGCTCTGAGCTCAGCGAGAAGTCAGCTGAAAGCTTCTCTCTCCCTCTCCCTCTGTCCCTCCCTGCACCCGTGCATGTGTGCGCATGCTCGCTCTAAAATAAATAAATAAATCTCTAAAAAGTTTAAAAAATGAAAATTAAAACAAAACAAGTGTTGGTGAGGATGTGCAGAAACTGGAACCCTGTGCGCTGCTGGTGGGAAATATTACCTGGAGCAGCAGTTGCAGAAAATAGTAAGGCACCTCCTCAAGAACATCAAAAATAGAATTACCATGTAAGGGGCACCTGGGTGGCTCAGTGGGTTAAAGCCTCTGCCTTCAGCTCAGGTCAAGATCCCAGGGTCCTGGGATCGAGCCCCGAGTCAGGCTCTCTGCTCCGCAGGGAGCCTGCTTCCCTCCCTTCCTCTCTCTGCCTGCTTATGATTTGTCAAATAAATAAATAAATAAAATCTTTAAAAAAAAAAAATTACCGCATGAGCCAGCAATTCTGTTTCTAGGTACAGACCTAAAAAAATCGTTAAGTGGGGTCTGGAAGAGATATTTGCCCATTCATGTTCATAACAGCATTATTCACAATAACCAAAAGCTAGAAGAAACCCAATATTCATCCATGGATGAATGGATAAAGAGAATACAGTATATGCATACAACAGAGTATTACTGAGTCTCCCAAAGGAAATTCTAACACATGCTATAATGTGGTGAACCTTGAGGACATAATGGTAAGTGAATTATGCCAGTCATACACAAAAAATACATGAGGTAGCTAGAGTAGTTCAGTTCACTGGTTTCCAGAGGCTGGGGGTAAGGGGGGCAGGAAATTGAGACTTGTTGCTGAATGGGTATGGAGTTTCAGTTTTGCGAGATGACAAAGTCCTGAAGACTGGTTGCACAATAACGTGAACATCCTTTTTTTTTTTTTTTAAATTTACTTGACAGAGAGAGATCACAGGTAGGCAGAGAGACACGCAGAGAGAGAGGAGGAAGCAGGCTCCCTGCCAAGCAGAGAGCCCGATGTGGGGCTCGATCCCAAGACCCTGGGAACATGACCCGAGCCCAAGGCAGAGGCCCCAACCCACTGAGCCACCCAGACACCCCCCTCCTTTTTTAAGATTTTATTTATTTGAAGGGCGCTGCCTTCTGCTCAGGTCATGATCTCAGGGTCCTGGGATCGAGTCCCGCATCGGGCTCTCTGCTCAGCAGGGAGCCTGCTTCCATCTCTCTCTCTCTCTCTCTCTGCCTGCCTCTCCATCTACTTGTGATCTCTATCAAATAAATAAATAAATCTTTTAAAAAAAAGATTTTAAAGATTTTTTTTAATCTTTTTTTTTTTAAGATTTTATTTATTTGACACAGAGAGATAGTAAGAGAGGGAACACAAGCAAGCGGAGTGTGAGAGGGAGAAGCAGGCTTCCTGCTCAGCAGGAAGTCCATGTGGGGCTCGATCCCAGGACCCCAGGATCATGCACTGAGCCAAAGGCAGATGCTTAACGACTGAGCCACCCAGACGCCCCAATAATGTGAATATCCTGAATATTATTGAACTGTATATTCAAAAATGGTTAAGATGATAGATTTTATATGTATTTTACAATTTTAAAAAAATTAAAAATTAAAGTATAAAAAAAATTAACTAAATAAAAGCTTTCCCTGTGAGAAGTAGGTGGGGACTCTGAGACTCAAGACTGTCCACAATGAAGATCTCATTTTCCAGCTTCATCTGCAGCCAGGAGTGGCCACATAACTGAGTCCTGGCCAGTCTGTCCTATGGCAGTTGTGAGAACCTGTGACATATTAAATGTTTATTTTAAGCAGTTAAATTTTGAGACAGTTTTTGTTATATGGCATTAGATAACTAATATAGTTGGTCATCCACATTCCACCTGCACTATACATTCTACATCTGTCACATCATTTACTTAATTCTTTTCTTAAAACTGACCAACTTTAAAAATGAAACAAGGGGCACCTGGGTGGTTCAGTAGGTTAAGCCTCCGCCTTCAGCTTGGGTCATGATCTCAGGGTCCTGGGATCCAGCCCCGCATCGCGGGCTCTCTGCTCAGCGGGAAGCCTGCTTCCCTCTCTCCCTCTGCCTGCCTACTTGTGATCTCTCTATCAAATAAATAAATAAATAAAATCTTTTAAAAAATGAAACAAAAACACCTCAAAGAGAAACTTTATACCACACCTGAAAATGGAAGAATAAGTATCAATTCCACAAACAGAAGCTGACCAGTAAGACAGCTAGATACCGTCATCTGCCTGGACATCACACAGCCCTAAAACAGAGTGTGGAGGTATTCTATGCACTGACATGCTATTGGCAGCCATAGACATTCCAGGAAAAAACCAAAGTTCCAAACAGAGTATATCCACTTTTAGTAATTGTGGGAGGCTCCGTAACAGCCCTCAAAAGACATGCATGTCCTAATCCCTAGAACCTGTGACTACTAGGTTGCAGGACAAAAATGTGATTCAGTAAAGGATCCTGAGATGAGGAAGTCATCCTACCTAGATTGTTCCCTGGGCCCTACATGCAATCGCAAGGATCCTTGTAAGGGGGTGGGTGGCAAGCGGATGTTACAATAGATGAAAGAGGAGAATGTGATGTGACCAAAAAGGCAGAGGCTGGAGTGACGTGGTCACCAGAAATCAGAAGAGGCAAGAAATGGACTCTCCCCTATAGCCGGCATCTCTGGGAGTGCCACCCTACAAACACCTCGATTCTGCCCAGTAAAACTAACTTGCGCTTCTGGTCTCCAGAAGTGTGAGAGGATAATTTCTGCCATTAAGCCATCAAGTTTGTTTCAGTAGCCACAGGAGACGAATACAGTAATAAGGGGGAAATTAGGACATGTATTCATGTTGCTTGTATTTGCATAAGGAAACTGGAAAAGATACATGAGAAAGGAGGTGAGCAGGATAACAGAGATGGGCCTGGGAGCAAGACTTTCCAGCCAAAAGGCCAAGGGACAGGGCAGGTGGGGGTGGGGTACAGCTGGTGAAAGAGGACAAAAGGGCTGACTCAGAATCTGAGCTGTGGCACCCAAAGAGAAGAACCCCATGGCACGCAGCCAGGAACTCTGGCTGCCGCAGTCCCTTTTGCCTCTGTTTGAGATACAAATCCTCCCATCAACCCCATTCTGCCTGGACACACACAAGAAATCTCTTGCAGCAGCATTCCCCACCCCCTCCTCTTTGGCAGAGACTGGCAAGTGACTACTACACACCTCCTTTTCTTCTTCCTAACAAAAACTCCAACTTCAGCTGAGGTCAGCATGTGCTGTGCTAAAAGACTACGTCTCCCAGATTCCTTTGTGTAGGTGGGGCCATGTAACCAAGTTCTGGCCAGTGAATGCTTTCCTGTTGTGTGAGAAATCTGGGATGGTAACTTAAATGCGAAAGGGTTCTCAAATGGATCAGGGTAGCTCAAAGGGCAAAGGAGGAGAGTATCATGAAAACCCTCTTCCTCACTTGGTCTTTTTCTTATTCTCCTTTGTTCCTTTGGATGGCAACACTTTTATAATGGGTTCTCTAAAAATCTACTTAAGGGGTACCCGGGTGGCTCAGTCAGTTAAGCATCTGCCTTCAGCTCAGGGCATGATCCCAGAGTCCTGGGATTGAGCCCCTCATCAGGCTCCTTGCTCAGTGGGGAGCCTGCTTCTCCCTCTCCCTTTGCTGCTCCTCCTGCCTGTGCTCTCTTGCTCTGTCAAATAAATAAATAAATAAATACAATCTTCTTAAAAAATAAAAATTAGGGGCACCTGGGTGGCTCAGTGGGTTGAAGCCTCTGCCTTCTGTTCAGGTCATGGTCCCAGGGTCCTGGGATTGAGCCCCATATCAGGCTCTCTGCTCAGCGGAACACCTGCTTCTCCCTCTCTCTCTGCCTGCCTCTCTGCCTACTTGTGATTTCTCTCAAATAAATAAATAAAATCTTTAAAAATAAAAATTAAAAAAATCAAAACCTACTTTAAGTGGACAGTGTCCTCCTTTTTTATAGAATAGTGTAGTCTTGTTGGTCATCTTTCTAGATCATGTAGTGGCATACACTGCTAAAAGTTCTTCTTTTCCAAAAAAAAGTTATTTTATTCCTTACTAACAGTCAATTCAGAATGTCTTCAGAGTGGTTAAATGCAGCTAAATTACTACATTTCCCCGTCTCCTTTGCAGCTGGGGGTGAGTAATGATGAAGAACTCACCACTGGATGGGGTTGCTGGGAAGGCTGGATGAAGGGGCCTAACTCAGTCTACAGTTGGAGCCCCTTTTGCTCTTCGTTCCTTCTCTTTCCTTCTTACCAGGAATGGTAGGCTATAATGGCTGGGCCACCTGGCAACCATCTTGCATGGAAGCTGCGTGCCAATGATGACAACACAGAAAGATAGGAACCTCAGCCCTAATCACTGTGGACCTGCCACACCAGTGCTGGTCTGTTTTGTTTTTGTTTTATTTGAGAGAAAAGTAAACCTTGGTAGATTCTAGTATCGTTCAAAGTATTTGCTGCCCTTCCCCACATGAAGATTACATATTTCTACTGCACTGACCTGAGGCTTGCCATAGACTTACTTTGGCCAAGGACTGAAAGTGACATGGGCCACTTCTCAATATAGCATTTATGACAAGCCATTGGGTGACTCTTCCTACTTTCTCTTTCCCTCCTCCTACAAGACCAGCAATATTCCATGTAGGGGAGGGTCCTTTGGCTTGAGTCCCAGGTTAGCATATTATACAGTAGGTCCACATATGGTCTGCAAAGGACAGAGTATGAATGAGAAATAAACCTCTGTTGTAGTAAGAGATTTTGTGACTGTTATTGTGTCTGTATAACTTAACCATGCTGTATCCTATAATATGCTGTACCTCCATAATTTTTTTGAGCCAATACTATTTCAGGACTTTCTTATTGTCACCCAAATGCAATTCCCAACTCACAGGTTTCCCATTAGAGAGGGCTCTCATTTGTCCCAAAAGGGCTGAAGACAGAACTAACGAATGGTTCCTCTGGCTGCCTGGCAGGCTCCTATGTTATTCTCTGGCAGCCACTTCCCTCGACAGGTTTGACCTTGTTCCTTCCTGCCATCTACACCTTCTCCTGAATCTCTTTTGGTAACAGCTCCTCATCAATCTCTTATTGACCATGTGGCTTCTGCAAGACTGATTCAGAGATAAGCCTTAAGGCAGAAATGGGTTAGCCTGTGTAAGGGACAGCCTGGCAACCATGGGTGGAATTTAAACAATATAGACATGAACTGATTTTTATAAAGTCATCTGGCTGCTTTGTACAACTGTCATTGTTCTCCTCGTTACTGTATGTGAAGCACTTCTAACAGCATACAATAGGTGATCTCTAAGTAAGCTGTTATTGGTGTCCTTCTAAGGGACGCGGAAGTATAGGCAAGGAGGCCAGAAGCAGCTATCACCACCATGTCTCATTAACAGAGGATGGTGGCCTGAACGATACTGTGAGAGCAGAGGTAATGAGAAGGGGTCAGGCTGGAAATGTAGGGGTTTTCTGTTATTTCCTAACAGTTTACTTAGGATTTTCCCATTTGCATTTATAACTGTGTTGACACAGCATGAGGGGTTTTGCTGTGATTGTTGCAAGGGATGTGTTTGGAGGGTAAAGTCCAAAGATGGGTCGATGGACTGGACAGGGACAACATGCTGAAGAGAGGATTGGGAGTGACTCCCAGGTTGTATATCTAGTTCTTTAATGTTCCTTCACTTATCCATGAACTCTGTCCGGACAGGAACAACATCTGTCAGGGTCCTCTGGGTCCTCTGGGTACAGCAGGGGCTTCCTTACTCCAGGAGACACTCAGAGTTGCTGAATTAATAAAGAGTGCCAGACGTGACCTATGTAAAAAAGCAAATCTGGACACACTGATATGAGTTTAAAGACTCCTCTGCATCACTCCTACTCTGCATCAGGGTCCCTCAAGGGACATGGGCTGCTGGGGTTCCTGGGAGAGGGCATCTGGAAGGCATTAATGAAATTCATCCAACAAATATTTACCGAGCACCCACTATGTGCCAGGCCCTGTTTGAGGGCTGGGGAAATAACAGAGAACAAGACGGAAAAAAATCTCTGCCTTCACGGAGCTGACATTCTAGTGGGGGGTGGTGGAGAGAATAAATGAATACATCAAATATGTGATATGCCAGATAATGATAAGCATTAAAAAGAAAAATAAAGTGGGAGAGGGTTATCATTTTACACAGAGTGGTGACCATAAAGGTAAGACCTTTCCACGTAGAGGGAAAAGCACGAAGTCCCTGAGGTAACAATGTGCCTGGCATGTTAGGGGTACACGGAGTTGCCAGTGACACTAGAGCACAGGGGTAAGGTGTAGGAGGAAGGAAATGAGGTCATACAGATATTGGGGATCCAGCTCCTGTAGGGCTTTGTAGGGCTTTTTGTCTGCTTCAGTCTCATCTTTTTGTCTTTTATTGAGTGAAGTGGGACCCAGGGGAGGATCTGTTGGTTTTTTTGTTGGTTTTTTTTTTTTTTAATTTACTTGACAGAGAGAGAGAGAGATCACAAGTAAGCAGAGAGGCAGGCGGGGGGGGGGGGGAAGCAGGCTCCCTGCTGAACAGAGAGCTTGATGTGGGGCTCGACCCCAGGACTCTGAGACCATGACCTGAGACAAAGGCAGAGGCTTAAGCCACTGAGCCAGGCACCCCACCCAGGGGAGGATGTGAATAGAGGGGAACTCTGATTTGACTCAAGGATACACAGGTTCCCTGTGACTGCATTTGGGGATGAGTGTGTGGGAGTGGGTTGACCAATGAGGAGGCTACTGAAGTAGTGCAGTCAGGTGGTAGTGGTAAGGGCCAGAACCAGAATGCAGGCAGAGAAGAGGGTCAGAAGTGGTCAATTCTTGATGTATTTTAAAGGGAGAGCCAGCAGGATCTGCTGATGGTCTGGATGAGGAATGAGTTCTGGCACATTTAGACTAAGGCCACAGGGACAAACCTGTAGTCCAACAGAGTCAGGTTTATTTACTATGACAATGAGGGAAACTGCACACCAGAAGTACGAGAAGTCTCACTCAACAAAGGAAAAGACAGGATTATTATTTGTATTTGAGAGAAAGGTGAATTTTAAATGAAATGTAAATGAAACTGGATAGGCTTAAAGCAAAGGAGAACTGTGTGGATAGATACTAGTCAGGATTGTGAAGTGAGTCCAGGGTCCTGCCTCCTTGAAAGCAATAAAGTTTAGTTAGAGGTGGAAAACTGTGTCCAGAAATGCCTTTCCTGAAGCTCTGCACCTGGGTAGAAGCAACTGAGGTTGCTTCTCAGTGTCAAAGTGAGAACAACTCCAGGCATTGAGATGTTTCATTTTTACTGATATAATCCCAAATGGCGAAGTTTATGGCAGCCTATGGTTTTAGGCTAAAAATTTTTTTCCTACTAAATTTTCCTACTAAAAAAGCAGCAGTCACTCAAAGGGGAATTTTTTTCACTTACATCCGCATGTCCCTGAGAAAAATACAGAAATGTTTTTCCTATTCAGCCGGATTTTCCCGTGTTTTTTATTCTAGCCGGGGAATAAGAAATGGGAAGACAGATTTTTTTTTTTTTTTTACAGTTCAAGCTAATTTTTATTTTCTCGAGTGTGAGGAAAGAAAGGAGGTAGGGATGACTCTAAGGTTGCCAGCCTGAACAACAGGAAAGATGGAGTAAGCTCTTAACTAAGAAAGGTTGTGGAAGGTTTGGGAGGGAGACAAGATCAGGAGCTCAGTTTCGGATGTTTTGCGTTCGAGATACCTCAAATTCGCGGAGATGACTAGCGGGAAGTTTTAGGCTCCCTCCACAGTCCTACTCCTCACGCTCGCACCTGTAATTAATAGTTTATCCCTGTGCTTTAATACATCTGTATTGTATGTGCTCTGTTTAGTGCTGAGTATACCGACTCTTCAATTTGCTACTAGCCCTGCTTCTAGACACCTGCAAGATGGACCAGCGCCCGGCACAGCCGCAGTTACCCTCGGGCCCCGCCCCGCGCTTGCGCTCACTTGTAGAAGCTCACAGGACGGTTGTCAGCGCCCAGTCGGCCCGCAGTGTTGGAGCAGTTCGGAGCCCGGCAGTACTTGGGCATGGCTACTCGACCCGGTTAAGTTCTGCCCAGGCTGCAGTAGTGCTCTGGTCCTCTCCGGGTGCCGCCGAACCCCGCCCCGCCCGCTCTCCGCCTGCCTCACGTGACGGCCCCTGGTGTCACGTCACATGCAGGGTACTAGAGCGCCTGCGCGCTACGCGCCCAGCCCTGTTACCACGGTGACGCTCTGGTCACGTGGCAGGTGGGGGCTAGGCTAGGCCTTCGGCGCAAAGCCAGCTCTCAGTCGCCCGGCCCTTACCACATGTTGAGGGAGAGGTGGAGTCACGGCTTTTTTGAGCCTGCGCCAAGTGGCCCACTTTCAGCTCCACCCCTACGCTTACATCCGGGCGACTGCCCCTGTGTGGGTAGTTGCTTGGGGATGGGGAGTGTAGCAAAAAGCGAACTGGAGGTGTTGGTTTTAGCTACGTGAAAGTTAAAACCTAAATGTTTGTTAATGATGAAAACACCACATAAAAAACGCCACTTCTCTTGATCAGGCATCCTGTAAACTAGCTATGGCTCCACCCTGCCATATACTTTGCTCCACCTCTCAGCCCTCATTGGTCAAAACTGCCGCCCGGCCGCCCTGACATTGGCCAGACCCGAGCCTGCCGCGTCCAATGGGCGGCGGCGCCGGCTTTCCCGCGGCCGTTTGCTCTTCTAGTGGGTCGTGGAGGCGGCGGCGGCGGTGGTGGCGGCGGTTGAGGGGTTGAAGAGCGTAACGGTCGCCCGGCTCCGGTAAGACGATGGCGGCCTTGGGGCCCGGAGGCTACGCGCGGAATGATGCAGTCGAGAAGCTGCCATCCGTGGCGGTCGGAGTTCCGATGAGGAGGGGCCAGTGCTCTCCACCCCCCGCTCCGCCGCTCTGTCTCCGGCGGCGGACACGACTCTCGGCGGCGCCGGAGGACACGGTGCAGAGTCGGGTGAGGAGCTGTTTGTCCTGCCCACCCCAGTTCCAGGGGCCTGATCCCGCCCTTAGGTCGTTGGCCCCGCCCTATCAGCCCTCAGCTTGTCCCCTCCCGCTCCTCTCCTACCCGCGTTGTCTCCTAGGTCCCGCCCGGTTAGCCAGGGCTACTCCCACTCTCCCGTCTGCTCCTACTCTCCGGTCTCCAACTCTCCCCGGTGCTGCCACCCTTCCTAGCCCGTTTCTCCCTTCCCCAAGGAGTGTATTTTAGTTCTAATCACCATCTACTCCCTCCTTCCTGCGTATCCCGTAAGTCATCTTTAGATGTCTCTCTGGGACCTTCCATTTTTGTTGACTTCGCCCTTCGCTTGATCTTTAGTGTCCCTACCATTGTTTAGTCCAGATACCTACCTACCTACCTCGTCTGTCGCTCAGCTGACTCCATCTTCTCTCCCCACCTGCCTTCTCTTTCCTTTTCCTTTTCCAGTGTGGAATTTTTATTACACATTGCCACCCCAAATTATGGAGACCCATGTGAGTAATTGCAAAATCTCACCAGCGGCTCCCTGTTGCGGTGTGGCGGGGGTGGGGGGTGGCGTACAGAACAGTTCCCTAACTCCTGAGAGAAACAAAGATTTTAAAGTAGGTAGAAGGAATGCCATTAGCACAGAAGCGATTTAAAAAATTGTTCTCCAACTTTCTGACCTACAAAGTCTGTTTTTATAAAATAGAAGCAACAGTAACCATACCATGGAGTTGCAGGGAGCAGAAATGAAATTGTGACTATGACCTGTTTGTCAGAGACCAGGTAGAGGATGGAAACATGGTAGATGCTGGTGGATCTTGTTCCTGCCACAAAGATTTCTGCTGCACTATGATTATATCACCCAATACTGGCTGCAAGGCCTGGTCACGTGGCCCCTGCCCATCTCTCTGGCCCTACATCCACTGTCTTCCCTTTTATCAACATTCAGTCACCCTAGCCTGCTTTCTGTTTTCCTGAGGCTAAAAGCTCTTTTCCACTTCCTAAGCATTTGCCAAGTCCTCTTGGTTTTTTGCAGCAGTCCACCTGGCTGGCTCCTCATCCCTCAAGTCTCAGACTGAATATCCCTACCTGGAAAAGCCTTCTTGAACTCCAGCCTAAGACAGACACCTACTTTAGTCTTTTACCTAGCATCCTGTACCTTGTATGTTCCTGAAAGTGCCTCGTGAGCTCTAAACTGTGTATAAAATAGATGAATAGCAATAGCAGTTTCAGAGAAGCGGTAAGCAATAGGGTTAAGCAGCTTCTGGACCCAGATTGCCTGGGCTTAAACCTTAATTATGTTCTTTTTTCTTTTCTTAAGATTTTATTTATTTATTTATTTTGAGAGAGAGAGAGAGCATGAGCGGGGGGCTGTGAGGTCCTGGGATCAAGCCCTGTCTGCTCAAAGTGGAGCCTGCTTCTCCCTCTCCCTCTGCCTGCCACTCTGCCTACTTATGTTCCCTCTCTCTTTCTCTGTCAAATAAATATATAAAATCTTCTTTAAAAATGACCATTATAGGGGCGCCTGGGTGGCTCAGTGGGTTAAGCCGCTGCCTTCGGCTCAGGTCATGATCTCAGGGTCCTGGGATCGAGTCCCACATCGGGCTCTCTGCTTGGCAGGGAGCCTGTTTCCTCCTCCTCTCTCTCTCTGCCTGCCTTTCTACCTACTTGTGATTTCTCTCTGTCAAATAAATAAATAAAATCTTTAAAAAAAAAAAAAAAAAAAAAAAAAAAAAAAAAAAAAAAAAAAATGACCATTATAGGGGCGCCTGGGTGGCTCAGTTGGTTAAGCAGCTGCCTTCGGCTCAGGTCATGATCCCAGCGTCCTGGGATCGAGTCCCACATCGGGCTCCTTGCTCAGCAGGGAGCCTGCTTCTCCCTCTGCCTCTGCCTGCCATTCTGTCTGCCTGTGCTCGCTCGCTCTCCCTCTCTCTCTCTCTCTGATGAATAAATAAAATCTTTAAAAAAATAAAAAATAAAAATGACCATTATTAAAAAAAAATGACCATTATAGAGGTGCCTGTGTGGTTCAGTTGGTTATGCGGCTTTCTTTGGCTCAGGTCATGATCCCACAGTCCTGGAATCCAGCCCTTCGTTAGGCTCCTTCTTCACTGGGGAAACTGCTTCTCCCTCTCCCTCGGACTGCTGCTCCACCTGCTTGTGCTCTTTCTCTCTCTATCTCTGTCAAATAAATAAATAAATGAAATAAAAATAAATTAAAAAATTTTAAATGACTATTATATTTTATTAATATCCAGTAATGCTGATTGACAGATATAAAAATGTTGTGAGTGCCATTGCCTGATTGCTTGGGTTAGAGTCCTGGTGCTGCTCCTTCCTGGATGGGTTACCTCTCTGAGCCTCTTTATATCCTCATCTGTAAGATGGAGATGGTGATGATGATGATGACCACATCACAGGGTTATAAGTCAGTTCAGCTGTAGGTATTTAAACAATTCCTAGCTCCTGGTAATTGCTCAAGAAGCCTGAGCTCTTATTATCCTCTGTTTGCCTCTCTCTTTTTTTTTTTTTTTTTTTTTAAGATTTTACTTATTTGACAGAGAGACATAGCGAGAGAGGGAACACAGCAGGGGGAGTGGAGTGGGAGAAGCAGGCTTCCTGCAGAGCTCTGCGGGAAGCCCGATGCAGGGCTCGATCCCAGGACCCTGGGATCATGACCTGAGCGGAAGGTAGATGCTTAACAACTGAGCCACCCAGGTGCCCAGTTTGCCTTTCATTTCTGAGGCGAAGGACTTGCTTGAGAATGTTTTACTTTGTAAAAAATTGGAAGCTAGTATATTCAGGATATGAAAATACCATAATTCTAATAGTCCATATTCTAAATAGTTCTAATCAACCATGTTGGAGATTTGCCCATTTAAATTGCTTTGCTTAAAGAATTTTTGAATTTTTTAAAGATTTTATTTATTTATTTGACAGAGAGAAATCACAAGTAGACGGAGAGGCAGGCAGAGAGAGAGGGAACAGGCTCTCTGCTGAGCAGAGAGCCCGATGCGGGACTCGATCCCAGGATCCTGAGATCATGACCTGAGCCTAAGGCAGTGGCTTAACCCACTGAGCCACCCAGGCGCCCCAAGAATTTTTGAATTCTAAATTTGACTCTTGTTTTTTTCCTTGTTGAACCTCTATACTGTGAATTTGTTGAGGGAACAGATGCTATCTACTCTTTTTTTTCTCCCCTAAGGCTATTTACTTGTTTTTTTTTTTTTTTTTTTTTTTAAGATTTTATTTATTTATTTGACAGAGAGAAATCACAAGTAGGCAGAGAGGCAGGCAGAGAGAGAGAGGAGGAAGCAGGCTCCCCGCTGAGCAGAGAGCCTGATGCGGGACTCGATCCCAGGACCCTGAGATCATGACCTGAGCCGAAGGCAGCGGCTTAACCCACTGAGCCACCCAGGCGCCCCAGTTTGACGTAGAGACAGAGAGCACAAGTAGGCAGAGCAGCAGGCAGAGGGAGAGGGAGGAGCAGTCTCCACTGAGCAGGAAGCCCGATGTGGGACTCGATCCCAGGACCCTGGGATCATGACCTGAGCTGAAGGTAGATGCTTAACTGATTGAACCACCCAGTTGCCCAATGGCATCTCATTCCAGAAACTAGCTGGGTTTGTAGCCCAACCAGGCAAACTGGGCACCTGAGTAGCTCAGTTGTTAATCCATTCTTGTTCCCTGCTGTCTCTCCTGCAGGGCCCGGGATACTGACTTTGGAGCCAGAGACTAGCTGGGTTTTAGCCCAACTTTGCCACTCCACAGGTGTGGGATTTTGAGTCTCAGTGACCTCATCTGTGGAAATTGTGCCTCCTTCTTTGGGTTGTTGTGGGGTTTCAAATCTTTCATCCATATAAAATTCTTAGGAACTTACTCAGAGGTCATCTTTTCAGTGAGGCCTTCTCTCCTTCCCTGCTTTATTTTTCTCTTTGCTCCTATCATCACCTGACATCTATTTTACATATTTGTTCTGTTTTTTATGTCCTCCATCCCATCACCACAAGAATGTGAGTTCCAGGAGGGCAGGGATTTTGTCTGTCTTCCTCACCATTCTGTGTCCTTCAGAGACATGTTGAGAAAAACAAATGTTAGCTGTTGGTAGCATGACTGTAGAAGCTCAGTTAGTGTTGGAGATCACAGGGACTAAATGGGTGACTGAGGCTCTGGTGCCATGAAGGACCTTCTGGGACAGGTCGTCCTGACTTGGACTTTTTTCCCACAGGTGTCACTTGAGAAGGTACTTGGCATCACAGCCCAGAACAGCAGTGGCCTAACCTGTGATCCCAGCACTGGCCACGTGGCCTACCTAGCAGGGTGAGTGCATGGGTGGGCTTTGGCTTTGCCATCTGTAGACTGCCGATAAGCTGCCCACCCCTGAGGGCTGTGGAGAGGATCCCGTGGGCCCATCAGTGTCTAGAGCGGTACCTGGCATGTGGTGAGCACGATGAAAGCCTTATTGTGACTGCAGGTGGGAGGTGGCAGCAATTCTGAGAAAGACCCAAGCTGTGGGGTCAGCAGCCTGGATTTGTGTCCCACCACCACCACGTGCTTTTCTGTGAGCACCTCCTTTTTCATCCGCAAAAGAGACCTAGTGACATCCTTCTCTTGGGTAGTAGAGAGGACTGAAAGATCTCCTCCTAACTGTTCATTCCACAAATACTGATCTAGCCTGGCCCTGTTCTAGGTACTGAAGGGACCCCTCCATGCCTATAGGGTAGGCCAGACGTGTAGTCATTCCTAAGGAACTGTACCTGTTATTCAGTCTTTGGGATGCAGTCCAGGGGTGGGCTCTTGAATCTGACTAGTATGTAGATTCATATCCCCACTCTGTCCCTGACCTGCTGGGTGGCCCGGGACAAAGGATTTTCCCTCTCTGGGCCTCAGGTTTCCTCATCTCTGAAAGGGGACTAAGATGTCCAACTTCCCCTGGCAGTTGTGAGGATTTATAGAGATTGAGCACATAACTCTTTACCAGCCCAGGGTCTGACAGAATAGTTACCACAGAGAAAGTGTTGGTTTCTGTTTCCGAATATATCATTAATAACGTGCAGCGCCCTATAATTCTCAGCATAGATATGTAGAGGGGGATGAGAGCCTCTTCTGTTCAGAGGGAGCCTTATTTATGTGTGGGCTTTTCCGCTGGGAATGGAATCGTCCCTGGACCCTAGCACTTCCTTTAGTTAAGGCACATTTCCCTCTTTCTCCCCAGCTGTGTGGTAGTGATTTTGAATCCTAAGGAGAACAAGCAGCAGCACATTTTTAACACTGCCAGGTAGGCTGGGCCCTGGGCATTGGGTGGGGGTGGGTCCGGGGTCCTGGCACCTACCCACTTCCCCACATTGCTTGGAAGCTCGTGGGTGGGCGACTAACTCATTCGCTTACATTCTGCTACATTCTGCTGCTTTGTGTGAGGTAGTGTTCCAGGTGCTGAGGACAGAGAGAGTCTCGGCTCTTGCAGAGCTGGCAGCTCAGCAGTGGTGACACTACAGCAGTAGGCAAATTACTAGCCAACCCTGACCATTGCTGTGGAGGAAAGAACGAGGATGTGTTAGGGCAGTTGTGCAGATGGAGAACGGTGGGGGAGATGGGAGCCATAACAGCAGGCCCAGGTTGGGCCTCCTGGAGGCTGAGACCAGAGAGAAATAACGGGGTGATCCTGTGAAAGTGTGGGGAGCGTCTAACAGGTAGAGGGAGCAGCAAGCAAAAAGGCCTGGCCATGGTTAAGAATCTTGGGGTGTTTTGAGGAGCAGCTGGGTGGTCCTGTGCCTGGAATGAAGGAGTGAGTGAGGGGGAGATGAGGCGGAATCAGAAGCCACTTCTGGGTATTGGTAATTTTTTAACTTTTTATATTGAAATAATTTTAGTCTTTAAAGAACAGTAGAAAGAATGCCTGTATACCTTTCACCCATTTTTCCCAAATGTTAACCTTTTACCACATTTGCTTTACCATTCTTGGTCTATATGCATGGTAATTTTTTTTTTCTTTCGGAACCATTCGAGAGTAAGCTGCCAACATGATGTCCTTGTACTGCTAACTCTTTCAGAGGGTGTTTCTGAGCTGGGGGGAGCATTATCCTTCAAAACCACAGTACGATCAGCAAAGGCAGGAAATTGAAATTGGTACATCACTACCATCTAAGCCTCTTTCAGGTTTTACCATTTATCCCAAGAATGTAGTTTTGTTTTTTTTCCAAGAATGTTCTTTATAGCAAAAGGATTCTGTCCAGGATCAAATGTTGCATTTAGTTGTCTCTTCAGGCTTTTTTAGTCTGAAGCAGTTTCTTCATCTGTTCTTGACTTTGATGACCTTGACACTTGAGGATTACAGGCCAGGTATTTTGTAGAATGCCCCAGCCTTTGGGCTTATCTGATGTTTCCTCATAGACTGAGGTTCTGTATCAGAAGGAAGATAGATGGTGATCTCTTTTGGTGTTCACTTGGGCCCTTGGTGAAGGTGGTATCTGCCAGACTTTCCCCCTGTGAAGCCTCTTTCCCTCTGGTGATTAGTGAGTATCTCATGGGGAGCGTCTCTCAAACAGCAGATATTACCCTGTTTCTCACCAAACTTTCATTCACGAGTCCTAGTGTGGCTTTGATGTTTTTCAAAGGCTCTGCAGGGAATTCCGATGCACAGCCAGGGCTCTGCCCAGTCGGATTAGGTAAGTCGGGAGGACTCCCCCATGTAGAGGTCTCCTCATCTCCAAATTGGCTAAGAGTCCTCACTTCCCAGAGTGCGCTTGAGGAATGAGGCCCATGATGCCCATATAGCATTTGCAGAGAGCCGGGCACAAGTTCAAGGCGGGCGACAGGTCAGGGGTGGCTTCAGACAACAGAACCCCATAGAAAGCATGGCTTCAAATGCAAGGGCGCACCTTTCTTGCACGAGTGAAGTCTAGAGGTGGGCACCCAGGTGGCCGGTGTGTCTGCAAGCATCAGGAACCCCGCCCCATCTGCCTGCCTGCCTGTTCTGTTGTGCCTTCTGTGAGGCTCCTGTTCTTGAGGCTGCCTCATGGTCCAAGATGGAGTTCTGGCTGTTGTGTCCTTGATTCAGAAGGGGAATGAGTGGGGATGAAGGCAAAGAGTTCCCTTGGAGAAGCTTTTCAGGAAATGGCACAGAGCATTTCAGTGTACCTGTGGTTGGCCAGAAGAAATTGTGTAGCTGTGTCTGTGTAGCTGCAAGAGAGGTGAGGAGATGCATTCGTGATGGGGCTGCAGCCTTCCTTTAAAACTCGGATTCTATCGGTGAGGAAGAGGGGCAGGTGGCCATCGGATGGGCAGCTTGCCTCGTCTGCCGCTGTGGGATCAATGAGAAGCCTCCAGAGTTGAAGCGATGATAATGAGAAGTGTTCTCTGAGGTCATCAAAACTCAGCATTTACTTATTATTTACACACAAAGTAACTCACATATGGGGGACAGTTACCAGACTATTAAGGAACACAGATAGAAGAGGGAGGGGAAAAGAAAACAGTGTGGTCTGGAAACCATGAAACTTGCTACCCAAAAAGTGTGTAAACTAGTCTGGTCGTTCAGTCCTTGCGTAGGCCAGAGAGAAACATGCTGATTGCTCATGGGTTTTCCAGAACACCTTGCAGGACTAACAGTGAACCACATGCTGCAGACTGTCTCGTGTACTGCCAGGACTTCAGCCATACCCCCAGAGTTAGGCTGGATTGCTACCATTTCCTGCACCTGAATTTCTCAGGGTTACAGGGTGGGTGGGGTCTTAGGGAGCCCTACCACTCCTGAGGGAGAGGAAAGGAAGGTCCCTGTCCAGTGACCGTCCTGTCTGGGTTGGGGCCTTTGCTTTTACCCCCATTTCCCTGGACCACTGACCCTCTTCTGGCAGCAGAGAATGCAAGGGATGCACAGTGTGCTCTTCTGGGCACACAGGCAGCGCTGGCTCCATGGGAGCGGCTGGCACTTGCCTCTCCTCTTAAGGCTTGGAGGCAGAGAGTGGGCAGAGTTCTGTGAGCACAGCCAGACAGGGGTGTGACTGCCTACCCGCCTTGGAACCAGTGACCAGCCCCTTTCCTTACCCCTAGGAAGTCTCTGAGTGCTCTGGCCTTCTCCCCTGATGGAAAGTACATAGTGACGGGGGAGGTGAGTTGTGATGGTGATTGAGTGGTTGGGGAGGGATCTTGGGGTCATTCTTTCTACCCCTCAGGAGGCCTGGGACATCCCTAGAATAGTTTATACCCAGGCCAGAAAGCACCGTGGCAGATGGGGGAGGCAGCTTTTGGATACATCCTGGGGCAATGCCAGTTTCAGCCCTAATAGCCCTTCTAGCCCCCGCCTGGTGCAGAACCTATCAGCAGTCATGGCCCCACCTTCCCCAGAACGGGCACAGGCCTGCTGTGCGCATCTGGGACATGGATGAGAAGAGTCAGGTGGCAGAGATGCTGGGCCACAAGTACGGCGTGGCCTGTGTGGCCTTCTCCCCCAATATGAAGCACATTGTGTCCATGGGCTACCAGCACGACATGGTACTCAACGTCTGGGACTGGAAGGTGAGATAACTGGTGGGTGTGTGGGCAGCCAGAGCACCCTGAGGCTTAGGCATTGAGCAAACTAAATGAGATAATTTGGTGAAGTGTTCATTTATCCAGAAAATATTTATTGAGCACATACTGAATGCTGATCCCTGTTCTAGACACTTACTATAAGGCATATGACAAGCTCTCAACTAGTGGAATTATTTTCATATCAACCAGCTATGACCTTGAGCAAGTGACTTGACTTCTCTGTAAGTCTCTTTCCTCACCTGTAAGATGGATATGCGGGCATCTATCTCATTGAGTTGTGAAAATTCAGTGAACTGTTATGTGCTGGAAGGCTGCACTTTGGAATAGCTAGGGGAGGACTTGGAGGTAGCAGACGTGGGTACCAAATCCTGGCTCTGTTCATTACCTGCTGTGTGACCTTAAGCGCATAACACCACCTCTCTGAGCCTGGCAGAGGTGGGGAGAAGCACCTTCCACATAGGACTTTCGAGATGATTTCATGCTGTTAAGGCTCAGCCACGTGTGAGCTGTAGAGCTTGGACTCTTGGGGAGAGCTCTGGAGCTTACACATGGAAACCTTTCCAAGCCTCAAGTCTCCTCTGTCACTGGAGGGCCCAAAGAAAACTGACTTGGAGCAGGAAAGGTTAAGGAGATGCAGGGCTGAGGGCAAAGGCACAAATGGTCCAATGGACGGGTGCTGGCATGAACTTGTCTGCATTGATTTTTCCAGAAGGACATTGTGGTGGCTTCCAACAAGGTATCGTGCAGGGTCATCGCCCTCTCCTTCTCAGAGGACAGCAGCTATTTTGTCACTGTAGGGAACCGGCACGTGAGGTTCTGGTTCTTGGAAGTCTCCACAGAAGCAAAGGTAGGTTTCTGCCCCTGCTCCCTTAGCCAGGCCCGGGAAGTAACCATTAGGGGCGGTGTGGACTCCTGTTTCTATTTGAGATTTGAAGGTGATAACCTCAAAGGTTGTCTGGCCTCTGGTTCAGCTTCTGCTTCCAGGCCTGCTCTTTAGGTGCTGTCAGGCCCTGCTGGGAAATCCACCCCCGCCCACCCTCTCACCCCACTACCCCCAACCCCCAGCACTGACCCTGGGGCCAGACCTCTTTCCTGGACTGCTGCCTCCCAGAGTCTCTGCCTGGAAGTGTGTGTTCTGTTTTTCTCTTCCCTTCTCCATTTGGAGGAATGTCTTAGAGTCTTTTGTTTAGGTATGTGTCATAGTCGCTGGTCAGGAGAGTCCCATTGCGACCTTGCTGGGATCTAGGCCATGTGGACAGTGTCTTCCTGTGCCCTGCTGTGCCTCCAGGTGACAGGTACTGTGCCCCTCGTGGGGCGCTCAGGGATCCTGGGTGAGCTGCACAACAACATCTTCTGTGGCGTGGCTTGTGGCCGGGGCCGGATGGCAGGCAGTACCTTCTGTGTGTCCTACTCAGGCCTCCTTTGCCAGTTCAACGAGAAGAGGGTGCTGGAGAAGTGGATCAACCTAAAGGTACCCCGCCCTCCCTCCCTCCCTGCCGTCAGTGGGGAAAACATTCTTCCCAGGACACGTGTCTCCAGGAACACTCAGTAATATCCCTGCCTCGTAGTTGATCCCACTAGATCTGGGTTTGACTCCTCAGAGGTTCTGCTCATGAGACTCTGGGTGAGTGACTCTCCCTTTCCGAGCCTCAGTTTCCTCATCTGTAAAATGGAAATCCTGCTGTCCACCCCACAGACTTGATCAGGGAGTCCCATGAAGTAAAATATAGAAGGCACGCAGCATGGTGCCCGGTACCCTGTGATGGGCTCAACGTTACAGTTGCTCTCCCATCACTGTTTGATGAGCACTCTTGGCTGGTGGGAGGACTACATCTTTTTTTTTTCTAACCTAAGGTATTACTGATTTCATTTTTTAGTCAAAAAAGAGCTGTATTAAAAATACATAACCTTTTACATTAAAGGATGATCTAGCTATAAATTGCAGAACCACTTTTCTTCAGGATCCGAGGGTTTGAATCCAAACCGTTTTCTTGTTCTGAGACTGGATGGCAGGAACATCATGATTTTCCCTCCTTTTCCTCCCCCTGCTCTTGTGGCTCCCCTCCAGAGCTCACCTTTAGGGCTAAAAGCGCAGTGTCAGGCTTCTAGAATTCTAGAAGAATTCAGAGTTTCATCTGTTTTTCCTAGTTGGTTAAACATTTTTTCCTCCTCATTTGAATCCTCTTTCTAGAACTTCAGCTGTTTAAGCAAGTCCAAAGCTTTTGACAGATGGATGGTTAGCCCCTGAGCAGTTGTCTTATGCTCAACTGCTCAACAGCAGTTGTCATGCTTAATGACTTATAAATTAAGTCCCTCTCGATCTGGAAAAGCTCTTCCAGTCTGCATCCACAGGTCTGGCCCTTGCTGCCCCTTCCATGTGTGTATCCTGGTAGGATAGATCACCCAAAAGTCTTTCCTGTAAACGGTCTCATTTTTCTGTGTTGCTCTGAAGTCTAAGCTCCATGAAATTGTTTTTAAACAGTAGAGAATAAACTGTAAGCGTCCGATCCCACCCTGGAGCTGCAGGCTCCCTTTCCGAAGTCCCAGCCTGCTGCACAGATGATCCCCCATGCACAGCTGAGTTCCTCTGTAGACACCGATGACAGTTCTGTCGCCATTTGTGCCTCTGCCTGCTGGCACATTTCCTTCAGTAGTGACAGCCATATCCTGATTCCAAAAGTTTAAAATTTGCTGAAATGGACTTCTTAGGCCCAGGGAACTCTAAGGCTTCTCTGGAGGCTGATGCCTGCTCTCTTAGTCCCTATGTCTCTGCACTAGGCCACGTGGAGCACCACGTCCACTTGGGTCCCCTTTGCCTCCACAGGTTTCCTTATCCTCCTGCCTCTGTGTCAGCCAGGAGCTCATCTTCTGCGGCTGCACAGATGGGATCGTCCGCATCTTCCAGGCCCACAACCTGCAATATGTCACGAACGTGCCCAAACCACATTACCTGGGAGTGGACGTGGCTCAGGGCCTAGAGCCCAGGTACTGCCCGGCAGAGGGTGGGGGTGGGGCTTCCAGATTCATGTATCCGCCTGGCCAGCCCTGGGCTGGAAGGATAGAGCCAGAACAAGGCAGCAAAATCTCTGCCATCATGAAGTCTGTGGTCTGGTGAGGAAGCTTGATGCTAAACAATTATACAAACAAGGTCATTTCAGAGAGTCCTAAGTGCTTCAGTGACATAAACCAGGAAGGAAAGTGCCTGGGGTGGGGCTGTGTGGGCTGGAAGCCAGAGGAAGTCTCTCGTGAGGAGGAGCCAGCTATGTGGGGAGGTGGGTCCTGAGAGCAAGTGTAAAGACCGAAGGGCAAAAGGCCCTGGGTTTGGCATGTAGCAGGAACAGCCAGGGGCTGTATGGCAGGAGCCTAGGGTGCCAAGGGAGGATGTTAGGAGACAAGTCTGAACATTGATAGAGGCTGGCGGGGGGAACTTATAGTCTCTTCTGAGGTCAATGGGCAGCCCCCAGAGATTTCAGGCGTTGGAGTTAGTTGTATGGTCAGCCATAAGCATTAGATCCCTCTGGCTGCCATGTTGAGAGCGGGTGGAAGGGCTGAGCTGTGGTGTATCTTTGTTGTAAGGCTGTTGCGGGGGAGCGGCTACCTAACCAGGGGCTGCTGGGGCTGCCTCTTTTCCAAGTGACCCACAGTGTTGTGTCACAGTGGCCAGGTTGCCCAGCTCTGCCACCTTTGCTGTGTGTGCTTTCATTTCCTCATCTGTGAACTTTAGTACTGACCTTTCCTGGAGACTGGGAACTCGGTGTAGCTAAAGCTGTCAGATCGACCCATAGTAAGAGCTCAGTAAACTGTAGCCTTTGCAGGGAGGCCCCAGGCCAGGGGACAGCTCCCCAGCCCCCCAGCATAGGGATATTTGGTCATGTGTTGGTGGGGCTAATGAGAGAGAACTAAGGTACGTGCCCATTATCTTCCCTGCTCAGAGAGAGGTGAGTGAGAGAGGGTGGACAAAATGAGCAGAGGTGAAAATTCAGATGTTCTCAGGGGCCAGGCAGAAGCTTCCAGTTTACAACCTCTGTACTAGAAGCAAAAGCAAAGGAAGCAGGGAGGGAGGAGAGAGACGTAGAGTTGGAACGGAATTAACATAAGAGATGACATTGTCAGGGAAGAGGCAGCTCGGAGTGTCACTACTCACGCTGACATTGATGGTGACTGATGACCCATGTGGTCTTGTTAGCTTCCTCTTCCGCAAGAAGGCAGAAGCAGTCTACCCAGATACAGTGGCACTGACCTTCGACCCCATCCATCAGTGGCTGTCTTGCGTGTATAAGGACCACAGCATCTACGTCTGGGATGTCAAAGATATCAACAAAGTAGGCAAGATGTGGTCAGAGCTCTTCCACAGCTCCTACGTCTGGAACGTGGAGGTGAGCCCCTCTTTTCGGACCTCTTCCCCTGCTCAGCTCCCATCCGGAGCTTAGCTGGGGAAAGCTTCTGCAGTTTGGGGAACCCATTCAGCCCTTCCTTCACAAGATAGCCATGGCCCCCAGATTGATACCAGATGCTGTTCGAGGTGCTGGGGACACAGCTGGGAAGGAAACTGACAACGGCTCTGCCCTGCTGGAGCTCACATTTGGGCAGGAAAGTAAACTCACACATGTCATCGGTAAATAGCCAAGCGGCACTACCTCTCCAAAGACAAAGAAAACCGTTTAAGGAAAAGGGACCAAAGGTGCTATTCTAGAGAGGAGACTGATCGGGGAAGGCCTGTCTGAGGACAAGACATTCAAGCAGAGACCTGCAGAAGGCGAGGGGCAGAGGCAGGCAGCCATGCGGGAGAAGGGCGGCAGGAGCCTGTGGACCTCGGGGAGCGCGCTGTGGAGGGCCATTTGTGTAGCTTAGTGCTTTTTCAAGTGCTGAAGTTTTCTGGGAGTGAGTCTTTGGGGTGTTTTCATTCTCTACAGCTGTTCTAAGTTTTCCCTGCAAATAAGACAACTGGTAATTGTAGAATAATTGTATTCTACCTCCCCCTGCCCCTGAAAATTTCTTACTGTTGTTGGAGCGTTTGTCCTGGAGAAGTTATTTTCAGTGGCCCAAGTCAGAAGGGGGAGCAATAACTTGATCCTTTTGAATAAGCATCATTCAGCCCTTTGCCTGCGACTGCTTGACTCCCGTCTGCCTTCACGGATCTGACGTTTCTGCCGACAGCACTTTTCTCACTTAACAAGAATGTTTTTTAAAGAACTTTAAAATTTTATATATAAAATATTCTCCTTGGAAAAAAGGTGAAATATTACAAAGCTAAAGTCTATCTTGATCACCTCCCCACCCCACAAACCCTCACCTTTGTTATTTATTATGTTCTTTCAGTTCATTTCCTTGCATCTGCCTGTTATTTGTATATATCTGTTTCCTCAACAGAAATATCTGTGGGTGCATCTTTTCATCAGTTCTGGAAAGAATAGCCAGGACAGATTTAAAAATTGCCTCTACCCCATTCTTCCTCTTCTTCTGCAACTCCTAATGTCCTACCTCTCTATCCTTCATATTTGTTTAAAATAACCGAGATCTAGAAATCCACACGAAGGAATGTACAATTTATTGATTATTGTTAGCAGCTGTTGATTGATCAATGCCTAGATCCATTTACTCCTTGGGGGTTGCAATATGGTGATATTCTAATTCTATCATTTCTTTTTATTAGTTGGACTACTTATATGAAGAAACACTTCCCCTCATCTACCATTTGGTTACCCAGTGGTACACTTCATATAGGAAAGGCAGGATAAATGCTTGATTCTTTCCCTTTACTTACCAGTTTTCAAGATAATGAATTGGTTCCCTGTTCTCTAAAGGTAACTAGTTGTTTTTATTTAATATCATTATATACTCATATATGTAAATATATTGGAATATATTTTAATCCATTACAATTATTAACATTATTGAAGCTCAAATTGTCCCATCTTTGACCAGTGGTAGCCTCTTCTAGTTGGCTCCTGAGTCCTTTGGACATGACCCCAACAGTCTTTCTTTGGGAGCTACCTTGCTATTTGAGATGACAAGATGTTCCAGCCTCATCTTGTACATTTCTTATCCCAGACCTAGAATCAACCATTTCTTAAAGAAGCCCTGTGTTTTGTTTTCAGTTTGACTTGGTATTTCAAATTCACAGTCTTGAATGCCAGGGGTGCTCATAGGTATTGAATTGATGCTTCCGGAATGCTAAAGACATGGGGGATGATGGAATTAGAATATCCCCGTTAATCATTTACTTATTCCCACACTATAGCTACAACAGTCTAAGAATGGCAATTACTCGATTTTGAAAAGAGTTAAAACAATTTTTTTGCATATGTTCTCTCCATTCTCCCCCATTTTTAAAAAATATATCTATGTGATCTGATCATGTAGCTATTATATACCATATTGTCTCCCTTATGACCCCATTTTTTTAGGGGGGGTGTAAGTGTACACATGTATTATGGTGAAGTACACATAGCATAAAATTTGCCATTTAAACCCTTTAATATTTTTTTTGAGAGAGAGAAAGCATGTGCACGCATCCATGCATGCACAGGTTGAGGAAAAGGGGCAGAGGGAGAGGGAAAGAGAGAATCTTAAGCAGACTCCAAGCTCAGTGCAGAGCCCAACTCAGGGCTTGATCTCACCACCCTGAGATCATGACCTGAGCCCAAATCAAGAGTCAGACACTTAACTGACTGAGCCACCCAGGTGCCTCTAAATCATGTTAAAATGTACAGTTCAGTGGCATTTAGTATATTCATGATGTTGTACAACCATCCCTACTATCTAGTTCTGGAACATTTTCATCACCCCAAAAGGAAACACTGTACCTGTTAAGCAATCACTCCCTCTTCCCACTCTCCCAGCCCTAATCTGCTTTCTATCGCTATGGATTTGCTTGTTCTGAATATTTCGTACAGATGGAATAATAGAATATGTGGACTTTGTGTCTGGCTTCTTTCGTTTAGTATGTTTTCAAGGTTTATCCATGTTATAACATGTTTCAGTGCTTCATTCATTTTTAAGGTTGAATAATATTCCATTGTGTGGATATACCACATTTTGTTCATCTGTTCATCACTTGATGGACATTTGTGTTGTTTCCACCTTTTGGCTATTATGAATAGTGCTGCTCTGGACATTCATGTACAAGCTTTGTTTGATTATCTGCTTTCAGTGCTTTTAGGTCTATACCCGTGAGCAGAACTGCTGGGTCATAATGGTAATTCCGTGTAGCCTTTTGAGGAACCACTAAACTTTTCCATGGCTGCACCATTTTTAGATTCCTCCTCCTTTTTTTTTTTTTAAAAAGCAATTTCACGTGTGCCTTGAACTCACAACCTTGTGATCAAGAGTTGCAAACTTCCAACTGAGCCAGCCAGGGGCTCCTCACCATTTTACATTCCCAGCAATGATGTATGAAGATTCCAGTTTCTCTGCATCCTTACCAACATTAGTTTTTTGTTTTTTGCTTTTAAATTATAGCGATCTTAGTGTTTGTGAAGAGATACTATGTTGTGGTTTTGACTTGCATTTCTCTAATTGTTAATGGTGTAGTTGAGCATCTTTTCATGTACCCGTTGCTAATTTGTATAGCCTTGGAGAAATAGATTTTCAAATTTTTTGCCTGTTTTTTACTTAGGTTGTTTGTATTTTTGCTGTTGAATTATAAGATTCTTAATATATTCTGGATACCAGACCCTCATTAGATATGTGCTTTGCAGATATTTTCTCTCATTCTCTGTTATCTTTTCACTGTTTTTTTTTTAAAGATTTTATTTATTTGTTTGACACAGAGAGAGAGATCACAAGTAGGCAGAGAGAGGGGGAAGCAGGCTTCCCACTGAGCAGAGAGCCAGATGTAAGTCTCGATCCCAGGACCCTGAGACCATGACCTGAGCCGAAGGCAGAGGCTCAACCCACTGAGCCACCCAGGTGCCCCATCTTTTCACTTTTTTGATGGTATCCTTTGGTGTACAAAGGATTTTAATTTTGATGGAGTCTGAGTTATCTGTTATAACTAACAAACAATTGCCAAATCCATGATTATGAAGATTTGTTTTTCTTTTAAGACTTTTAAAAGTTTTATTATTTTAAGGGTACCTGGGTGGCTCAGTAATTTAAGTGTGTCCAACTCTTGATCTTAGCACAAGTCTTGATCTCAGGGTCATGAGTTCAGACCCTGTGTTGGGCTCCACACTGGGTGTGGAACCTATTTAAAAAGTTTTAATGTTTTAGCTCTTTCAATTAAGTCTTTGATCTCTTTTGAGATAATTTTTGTGTATCCTTGAAGCAGAGGTCCAACATCATTATTTTGTATATGGATATATAGTTCAAGCACCATTTATTGAACAGACTATTCTTTCCCCATTGGATAATCTTGGCACACTGGTTGAAAAGCAATTGACCATAGATATATGGGTTTATTTTGTATTCTCAATTATATTCCACTGATATAGGTCTATCTATATGCCAGGAGTACATTTTTTTAAATTATTGTAGCTTTGTAGTAAGTTTTGAAATGAGGAAGTATGTTTCCAACAACTTTGTTCTTCTTTATCAATATTTGTTTGACTGTTTGGGGTCCCTTATAATTCCATATGAATTTTAGAATCATCTTTTCCATTTCTGGGGAGGGAAAAAAAGACTTTTTCTCCATTTTAATCTTTATTTTCTTCTTCCTGCCAGCTTTTGGTTTAATTGCTTTTGCTTTTCTAGTTCCTTCGGTGAGACTTTATTGATTTGAGATTTTTTTTTTAGGTTTGTTATTTTTATTTTGAGAGAGGTTTGTGTGGTGGGGGAGGTGGTGGGCAGAGGGAGAGAGAATCCTAAGTAGACTGATTGCAGAGCTGATTGCAGAGCTCACCGTGGGGCCCTATCCATGACCCCAAGATCACAACCTGAGCCAAATCCTAGAGTTGGACCCTTAACCAACTGAGCCACACAAGCACTCCTAAGATCTTTTTTTTTTTTTTTAATTTATTTTGTGGGGAGAGAGAGAGCACAAGCAGGGGAAGGGGCAGAGAGAGAAGCAGACCCCTTGCTGACCAGGGAGCATGATCCCAGTACCCTGGGATCATGACCTGAGCCAAAGCTAGACACTTGACAAACTGAGCCACCCAAGCGCCTCAACCGTCTTTTTTTTTTTTTTTTTTTAAGATTTTATTTATTTATTTGACAGACAGAGATCACAAGGAGGCAGAGAGACAGGCAGAGAGAGAGGAGGAAGCAGGCTCCCTGCTGAGCAGAGAGCCCGATGCGGGGCTCGATCCCAGGACCCCGGGATCATGACCTGAGCCGAAGGCAGAGGCTTTAACCCACTGAGCCACCCAGGCACCCCTCAACCGTCTTTTTTAATGTAGGCATTTACAGCCATAAATTTCCCTCTGAGCATTGCTTTTGCATCATGCCATAATTTTGGTATATTGTGTTTTCATTTTCATTTGTCTCAGAGTATTTTCTAATTTCTTCTTAATTTCTTCCTTGACCTATTGATTGTTTAAGAGTGTATGGTTTAATATTCATGTATTTGTTAATTCTCCAAATTTCCTTGTTATTTGTAATTTCATTCTTTTTTTTTTTTTTAAGATTTTATTTATTTATTTGAGAGAGACAGTGAGAGAGAGCATGAACGAGGAGAAGGTCAGAGAGAGAAGCAGACTCCCCATGGAGCTGGGAGCCCGATGCGAGACTCGATCCCGGGACTCCAGGATCATGACCTGAGCCAAAGGCAGTCGTCCAACCAACTGAGCCACCCAGGCGTCCCTGTAATTTCATTCTAATTGTGGTTGGAGAAGATTGTATGATAACAGTCTTTTAAAATATATTGACTTGGGGGTGCCTGGGTGACTCAGTGGGTTAAAGCCTCTGCCTTCGGCTCAGGTCGTGATCCCAGGGTCCTGGGATCGAGCCCGGCATCAGGCCCCCTGCTCAGCAGGGAGCCTGCTTTCCTTCCTCTCTCTGCCTGCCTCTCTGCCTACTTGTGATTTCTGTCAAATAAATAAATAAATAAATTTTTTAAAGGTGATTAATTAATTTTTTTAGAAAAGGTTGATTCTGAAAGTTTTTTCCAGCTGAAGATTGCTTTGGTGGAAAGATAGATTTTTGGAGCTCTCTGCTTGCCATTTTCAGCAATGTCACTTGACACACATTTACTCCTTGTTCTCCAAGTAACTGCATCCTTTTATATTGACATCTCTAGTTGTTTTTGTTGTTCAGAGCTCATTCTTTAGAAGATTTAACAGGAACAGTTCATGGGACAATGTTTTCTGAGTTTTTGCATTGGGTGAGCTTATATTTGCCCTTCATACTTGAAAGTCACCCCTGCTGGATAGAAAATGCTTGGCTCATATTTTCTTCCTGTCTATGTTAAATATGTTGTTTTATTTTCTTATAGTTATTGAAATGTCTGATGGTTTTTCTTTTAAGTCACTTGCTGTGTTTCCCTAGAAGCCCAAAAGATTTCTTTTACTTTTAAGTCTAGTAATCTTACTCTAGAGTGTGTCTTGGTATTGGTTTTTTTTAGGTAGACATATTGCTGCAGTATACATTTTAGTATTTTTTTCTTTTCCCTTGATTTGGTTTTCTTCAGAAATTTCTATTATCTGTATGTTGGATCTTATTTGCCTAGCTCCAATATTGTCACTTTTTCTCAAATCCTTTTAGTTTCTTTCATTTCTCTTTGATTTTTTTCCCAAAGATTTATTTATTTATATGACAGAGATCACAGGTAGGCAGAGAGGCAGGCAGAGAGACCGGGGGAAGCAGGCTCCCTGCTGAGCAGAGAGCCTGATGAAGGGCTCGATCCCAGGACCCTGAAATCATGACCTGAGCCGAAGGCAGAAGCCTAATCCATTGAGCCACCCAGGTGCCCCAATTTCTCTTTGATTTTTAATAATTTCCCCCCTTTTATGTATTTCTTCATGCCTTACATTTTGAGTTTATTCACTTTTGGATTCCTTCTCATTTGGCTTTTAATTTTAATATGATTTCTCATTTATTTCTAACTCTTAGAATTCTGTCATTTTATTTCTGAGTTTTCTAATTGTGATTTAGGTTGCTTTTCATATCTCATCACTTTCTTAATGTCTTTTAGCTTATTTTGAAATAGTTACAGTTTTTGTGGGGTGCCTGGGTGGCTCAGTGGATTAAATCCTTTGTCTTCAGCTCAGGTCATGATCCCAGGGTCCTGGGATTGAGCCCCACATCGGGCTCTCTGCTCAGCAGGGAGCCTGCTTTCTCCTCTCTCTCTCTCTCTCTCTCTCTGCCTGCCTCTCTGCCCACTTGTGATCTCCGTCTGTCAAATAAATAAATAAAAATCTTGAAAAAAGAGAAAGTTACAGTTTTGATTTGTTTTGTAGAAATAGGTTTCTTGTGTGCTTTCTTTTCCTCTTGTTTTAAAGGGTAACTTTGTTTGGAACTTAAGTATTGTCCTTTTTTTTGTTTTCATTTTTATGTAATATTAGCTTTTCTGAATTTTTAGAAATTCACAGGGCAGTTCACAGGGGCACCTGGCACAAGAATCTTGATCTGGGGCTTGTGAGTTTGAGGCCCATCTTGGATATAGAGAGTCCTTAAAAAAGAAAAATAAGGGGCGCCTGGGTGGCTCCCGTTGGTTGGTTGGTTAAAGCCCCTGCCTTCGGCTCAGGTCATGATCCCTGAGTCATGGGATGGAGCCCTGCATCAGGCTCTCTGCTCAGCGGGGAGCCTGCTTCCCTTCCTCTCTCTCTGCCTGCCTTTCTTCCCACTTGTGATCTCTGTCTGTCAAATAAATAAATAAAAATCTAAAAAAAAAAAGAAAAGAAAAAAAAAAAAAAACAGACGTTGCTGTGGTTCAGAACAGGTTTTCTAACTTCCCAAGAAAGAATTCCATCTTTTATGATTTTTATACTGTTAAAAAAAAATGTTTGGTGCTTGCTTTCTGATATTTCCTTGTTATGTTCCTATTTGTGCATTGTGCTCCTCCTTTTTTCTAAGCTTCCCCTTTACTCGAACTCTCCTGTCTCTATCCTGATCAGTTTTGTTTCTACTCTCCTGTCTCTATCCTGATCAGTTTTGTTTCTACTCCGCAGTAGTTTCCCCTGAGGGTAGGGCTTTGCCCTGGAAGAGAGCCCTGGCTGGCTGGTTGTGAGAGTTCACTGGGCCTTCAGTGCTCTAGGTTCCTCAGACCCAGCTTCCCAACCTTGCCCTCAACCACTGTTGGTAGGGATGAAACCCTCCCAATTTGAACTGCTGTTCAGTTTAGCCCATTGGTACCTTCCCATGACTACCTGTTGGCTACTTCCGGGTTATCCTTTGTTGGGTCTCTGAGGTGCCTCATTGCCTCCCTCTACTTTCTCTCATATACATGTTAATGATATCTAGATCTTATGACTGGAGGTAGTTTGTATCTACCTGCTTGTATTTTGGGAGTTAAGAGAATATCTCATTCCCTTGTTTTGCTGTAAGTGGTGCTCATGGGATTTGGGTTTTGTTATCTGGTTGTTCATTTTTGTATGGGCTTGTTTGTTTGTTTGTTTGTTTGTTTAAGATTTCATTCGTTTGGGGGTGCCTGGGTGGCTCAGTGGGTTAAAGTATCTGCCTTCGCCTCAGGTCGTGATCCCAGGGTCCTGGGATAGAGCCCCGCGTCAGACTTTCTGCTCGGTGGGGAGCCTGCTTCCCTCTCTCTCTCTGCCTGCCTCTCTGCCTGCTTGTGATCTTTCTGTCAAATAAATTTAGAGAGAGAGAGAGCACACAGGTGTGTACTAGCGGAGAGAGGAGCAGAGAGAGAGTCTTCAAGCAGACTCAGCACTGAGCGCAGAGCCCGAGGCAGGTCTTGACCCCACGATCCTGAGATTACGATCTAAGCCAAAACCAAGAGTCATTGGATGCTTAACCAATTCAGCCACTCAGGCACCCCTATGTGGGGATTTTAGATTAAAAATCTATGCTGCTGCTATTATCATCTTCTCAGAACCCAGTGTTCTATATTTTGAAATCCCCTTATAGATTATCTCTTTGACTCTCTGAGATGCATTTTGTTTCTAGAAATAGTTAAATTTATTCTTTTTGAGCTTTGCTTGGTTATTCTTTATAGCTTATGGTTGCCTACTTTTACTTTTGTCAAAGTTCTTCTATTGCTTTAAACATATTAAACAGGGTTGTTTTATATTCTGTCTGATAATTCCAACGTCTGAAGCTGAACTGTTGTTTCTATTGCTTTTTTGCTCAAGGTACCTTGTTTCCTTTGGTGCTTAGTGATTTTTGACTGAGCTGAAACATTTGCCTTAGAAATTTATGTTTGGGGATGTTTCACGACCTGGGCTGAAGATGGTGCATGGACAATATATAGTAGCTTTTAGTGTCCCTTTTTTCCTGTTTATTTTTAGAAGCCATTGCATTATGCCTATTTATCTGCAACATAATTTTTTTCACCAAAATGCAATAGAGTATCACAGTGCTGTCATTGAAATGGTTGTAATGAATTGCCCTTTGCCTTATTCTCTGGGAACTGTAGGTGTATCCCGAGTTTGAAGACCAGAGAGCTTGTCTGCCATCAGGATCTTTTCTTACTTGTTCCTCAGACAACACCATCCGCTTTTGGAACATGGATAGCAGCCCTGACTCTCACTGGCAGAAAAACATCTTCAGTAACGTGAGTGGCTTAATTGTGAACCATATTTTAGAAGGAACAGAGACCTACTTTAATATAGGATATAGGGGCACGAGAGAGTCTTGTGGACCTTGGTATTAAGCTTCAGTGGGGGCAGGAGCCCCGAAGCACTCTGTGTCTTCCTCTTTCTTGTTTCTCTCTGAGGTAGCATGGTCTGTCCTCCCTGCTTCTCTCTGCCAGTCAGCTCCTGATCTCTGGGTGTGTCAGCAGAGCTATTCCAGGCAAACTGACATATTCAAAAGAAATTGTTCCCCAGGTCTTGAGTCTTGAGTCAGAGCTCCCTGGAAGAGCACTTGATGGACCAAACCAGGGAGAGGCTTCCCTGGTCTGGCGCACTGTGAGGTCTTGGGTGAGGGTGCGGGCGGGCCCCAAAGGGAGCCATGATGGGAGGGTAGGGAAAAAACACTTTGCCAAAGAAATGGTTGCTATTGCTAAGCCAGTGAGGGAGCTTCTCCGAAGAGTTAAGACGTGAATCATGCATTCATTTCATCTGCAGATGCTTAGTAAGATCCCTGCTAGGTGCTGTGCTGACTGCTGGAGACACACCAATGCCCAAGAGAGACCCTCCTCCTGCTCTTGCGGCTCCCACACTCCAGCAGGGAGCGGCAGACAGTGAACCAATAACCGTATAAATTAAGATAAAATCATTTTAAAGATTTTATTTATTTGGTGGAGAGAGAGAGAGAGAAAAAGAACAGGCAGGGGTGGGGCAGAGGGAGAAACTGACTCTCTGCTGAGCAGGGAGCCCGACACAGGGCTCCATCCTGGGACCCTGGGTCCCCGGGATCATGACCTGAGCTGAAGGCAGACACTTAACTGACTGAACCACCCAGGTGCCCCATAAATAATCTTTTTTTTTTTTTTTTTTTTTTTTAAGATTTATGTATTTATTTGAGAGAGAGAGAGAGCGCGTGGGGAGAGGGGATGAGTGTGGAGCCCAGTGCAGGGACAGACTCAAAACCCTAAGATCATGACCTGAGCTGAAATAAAGAATTGGACTCTTAACCAAATGAGCCACGCTGGCACCTCTATGATAGAGTCATAAGCATGATAAGCACCATGAAAGAAAATTGCGAAGTGCTGGTAGGATATATAACAGTGTCATCTGATTTTATCTGTGGTGTCAGGGACAGCTTCCTAGAGGAAGAGAAAACAGAGCTGAGGTATGGAAGGCTGGGATGAGTAAGGGGAGAGTGTCCTATGCCAAGGGAATAGCCTGTGCAAAGGCCCTAGGTAGGAAGGAGTTCGGTGAGTTGGAAAACCTGAGCAGTCAGTGTGGTTGGAACAAAAAAGGCCCTTAATGCAGGGTGTGTATAGCAGGTGCCCCTTTACCCCCCATACCTCCCCAACCCAGTACTGCCATCTTCTCTTCCACACCTGTGATATACATGTTATATTTGGCTGCATACAACAGAAAACCCAAAATAAGAGGTGAAAGTTTGGTTTTTTGACCCATAAAAATAGTCTGGCAATAACCAGTCCAAGCTGTCTTGGCAGCTGCAGGAGGCCCTTAGAGACCCAAGAGCCTTCAGCTCTCCACTCTGCCCCTTTGGAGTAGCCCTTGTCCTTATCCTCCGATATGGCTGCTGGAGCTCCAGGTAACAGGACAAACGAAAAGGGAGCTGAAGGGTTCTTGCTTGTTTTACATTTCATTGACCAGAATTTATTTACAGAGCCTCGTCTAGCTGCAGGGGCAGTTGGGAAACAGTTACTCTGAGTCGGGGAGGTTAAATGTGGGGTTCTGTTACTGATGAAGAATGGGAGGTTGGCCACTGGCCACCTCTGAATCACAGAGGTGCTTCAGACCTTCCGAGAGTACTGACCTCAGCCCTCTCCTTCCCACAGACCCTGCTGAAGGTAGTTTATGTAGAGAATGACATCCAGCACCTGCAGGACATGTCCCACTTCCCCGACCGGGGGAGTGAGATCGGGACACCTGTGGACGTGAAGGCTGGCGTGCGAGTCATGCAGGTCAGTCCTGATGGCCAGCACTTGGCTTCAGGCGACCGAAGTGGAAATCTGAGGCAAGTGAGCCCCGGGGGGTGACTGGTGTACACTTCCCAGCTCAGCCTTTGGTCCTGAGGGTGAAGGGAAGGAGCCATGACCTCAGCACCTCTGCTTTCCCATTGGGAATGAGAGACTGTGAATGGCAGTCTGGAAACCAGCCATCCCTGAGACCCAAAGCTGAGAGGTATCTTCCAGAAGGCTGAAATAGGGTAGCTCCCAGCACCTCAGCAGCTGGGCTTGCGAATGGTGCCTGTGTGGTAGACAGGCAAGCTTGCGTTCTAGGCTAGGGTGACACTTTTACCAGCCATGTGACACCAATGCTGAACAGTCAGAGAGGATGCCAGCTGGAGCATGGGGGCCCCTGGTGGCACCAGGAGGGGGCCGGGAGGATGGGACATTTGAGGGCTCAGGCTGTTTACCCACACCACGGACTTTTTTAAAAGATGTTCCCAGACCAGTAGGTGCTGACAGAATGTGAGTACTCTCATGGGGACCAGGCTTAAGTTGAGGAATGGCAGCTGTGACCACCTGGGTGCTGAAGCCAATGAAGAAGGAGGGGAGGGTCGTGTGCTCCATCTTAAAGGGGCAGCCACCACGCAGGAAAGGCCAGTGGTTAAGCTAAGATTACACAGGAGGAGTGGAGGACCTGGGATGACTGTGTCTTATATCATCCTAGATGATATAGATGATCATCGTAGATATAGGTATCATCCTAGATGGCCTGTTGGTTGGTTGATTTCATTTGGAGAGAGCGTTTCAGGAAAGAGAGAGTCTTTAAGAAAGGAAGATTGGAATCAAGTATTCCTTACCCATAGGTCCTATCCTTGAGAGTGACCTCTGACCCCTGGCCCCATCCCCACCCAGAGGATTGTCCTAGACCTGGCGCATGGACCCATAAGGGCGGGGTGCCCACTTAGGTGCCCCAGGCTTGGCACTGCCGCCTTTAAGGTAGCAGGTTTCTAGATGAGAGGAATGGTTGGGCGTCTCTAGATTAGTTGGCCAGGGCAGGGAGTTCGCCATGTTGCGGGGCTGGAGCTCTGACCTTTCTGAGCAGTGGCAGAGCACCTGGAGCCGAGGGGTGGGGACTCCAGGCATGGTACAGTGAACATTGTGTGTCTCCCAGGATCCACGAGCTGCACTTCATGGATGAACTGGTCAAGGTGGAGGCCCATGATGCCGAGGTGCTGTGCCTGGAGTACTCCAAGCCCGAGACCGGTAAACCTCTGCGGGGTGGCAGGGGGATGGTGGGGGAGCAGCCCCCCCCCCCCGGCAGGGTCACAGAGATGGCTAGTTGATGTCTGGTAGGACTGGGGGTGAGAGTAAGCACCCCTGCCGCTGGGCCTGCGACCAGAGTGGCTGGGACTCCAGGATGCAAGACTCTAGCAGGCAGAACTGGGCTGGAGCTGCTTGCCCTGGTTCCCAGTATCCTGAACAGCACTCCGGTTAAAGAGGTGAACGTTGAATGAGAGACTGTATGGCTAGATCAGCAGTTATAGATCACATTATATATCAAATAATATCAAACATATTATTTTGAAAAAGTTGGATGCCTACAGGAAAATTGCAAGAGAATTAGAATAAATACCCATGTTGTCTTCACCCAGATTCCTCAGGTTATTTTTCTTCTAAATTCTGTCTGACTCGTATGATTGTATGCATGCCTTAATCTGCTTCCCCATCTCCATTTCTTTCTCCATGTTTGTGCACGTGTGTGTGCATACTCTCACATTAGTGAAATACTAGCATATACATTCCTTTTGCTGACTTGTTAGTAAGTTGAAGGCTTGACCTTTCACTCTTTAGTGGGTCTGTGAAGACATCCATTTACATGACCACATGCACCTATCACATGTGGGCATTTCACTCTATCCTCTATTGTCCTCTCTTTTGTGGTCCTTATTCCCATTTTGCCAGCTGTCCCAGTATTATCCTGGATAGCACCTTTGTATCTCCCATCTGGGTTCACACTTGAGTTTTCATAGCTCTTTTATCACCTTTTTTTGGGAACATTTCCACAGCCTTAATTTGTCTTTATGACTTTCTGCGGACATAGACCAGTCATTTTGTAGAATTTCCTTCCATTTGAGTTTGTTTTCCTCATGATTTTTCATTCTGCTGATACATTTTTGACAGGAACAGAACTTAGGTGGAGTCATGTCCTGATCAGTTAGGAATCTTTCCCACGCTCGCTCTTCCTTCTTCGTCTCTCTGCACCCTCTGTCCCACCAGTTTCTCTTGAGGTCTCTCTTCACTCAGTATGTCCTTCCTGAGCTCCCCTCTGCCTCAGGTCATGTGTTCACCCTCAGATGCGCCAGTCGACCAGGGTAAGCGCTGTCTGAGGGGGCACTCTGGCAGAAGGAAGTATGGCAGCAGGCTGTCAGTAGGACCCGGTCAAGACCCCTGTAGCCAGAGTGCAGAGAGGGAGGGAACAGTATTCTGGGGAGACTGGGAAGTTGGCAGGGCTTCACATGGCATGCCCAAGAGTTGGACTTGGCAGGAAGTAGTGCTGGGCTCTGCGATGACGTCTGCTGTGGGCACGGGTGACAGAGCATCCGTGGGTACCTCAAGGCTCATCCCCCTGAACTGGTGGCAGGGGGTGTGATATGCCAAGGTTTGGGGGGTTCTGAGGAAACACTACAGAGAGCTGAGGGCATGGCCCCTTTCTGGGTTTGGGGCAAGTTGGCTGCAGGTATAGAACCAGAGCCCCCTTCTTCAGGGCCAGGAAAGCCAGTCACGCTGCTGTCTGGGAGGCCAGAGCATCAAGCGGCTGCCTGGGAACCCAGGGATACCCTGTCCACTCACAGGGCTGACCTTGCTGGCCTCAGCCAGTCGGGACCGACTGATCCACGTGCTGAACGTGGAGAAGAACTACAACCTGGAGCAGACCCTGGACGACCACTCCTCCTCCATCACAGCCATCAAGTTTGCTGGTGAGCCCCTTCCTCCCTGCTTCCTCCGCCTTGTTTGGTGCACTCCTTTGGCTCTTATCAAGACTCTGTCAGCTGTGCCTTTCTGCAGTTGGGGGCATCTGGGTTATCACTGTGCCACTGGAAGGAGACTTTCCCTCTGTCAGTTTTGGCAAAAATTGGGTGCTGACTTCCCTTGTGCTGGCTTGAGGCACCTGTGCTTTTCAGAACAGTTTCCAGTGCCAGGGCTTTGGGGTGTTTTCTTGGGGCAGGTGTGATTCATGTGCCCCCCCAGCCTACACCTGCCTCTAGGAGGACTGGAATTAGGTGAATGTTGTTGCCCCAAAGGAAATCAGGATGCCAATCCTGCGAGAGGGCAACATGGACAGTGGTGACCTTGGCAGGAAAATAGGTGACCATGAAAATTACTGGAAGCTAATTCTGTGCTGGCGAGGATCCTTGCACTGCAGTTAGCCCCTTCCTTACCCCGCTCACAGCTGGAGTCACTCAGCCAAGAGGTGCAGGCTTAGATCTTGGTAAGGCTGTCCTGCGAAGCCCACACTCAATTAGGAGATCAAAGGGATTTCTTCTAGACTCGAAAGGTTCAGCATAGAGGTCCTTAGCTCTAATGGATTCCAAGGGGAGAGAAGGCCCGTCCTGTAGGGTTTAACTGATCAGAACCCAAGAGCATATTCAAAACTATATTCCAGAAGAATCTGCCCATGGAGAGAATATATCCATGTACTTACTCTAAGTTCTTGACTCTGAAGAATTTTTTTTACATGTAATCTTATGGCTGAGAAGGTATTAATGACCCTTGGTCTTCCCCACTTCCTGCCCTACTTCTCTGTAGCTAAAACAAGTTAACAATGGACAAAAGTTAACAGTGTTTGATGTGTCTTGTTGAAGATAGCCAAAACTTCTCAGACATCTTTAAAAGCCTATTCATTCCGTGGGATAGAGTTAGTTAAAATAAATCAGTAAGCCTAGGGGCGCCTGGGTGGCTCAGTGGGTTAAGCCTCTGCCTTCGGCTCAGGTCATGATCTCAGCGTCCTGGGATCGAGCCCCGCATCAGGCTCTCTGCTCAGTGGGGAGCCTGCTTCCCTCTCTCTTTGCCTGCGTCTCTGCCTATTTGTGATCTCTCTGTCAAATAAATGGATAAAATCTTAAAAAAAAAAAAATCGGTAAGCCTAACTGTTTGTCCACCAGTGACCTCAGCTTTCATGAATGGATCTAAGAGCGGTGATGACAGTCCAAGGGGTGGCCCAGGAATTGGTCCTTAAGGCCACCTTCTGCAGGGTGTGGGTTTTCATCAGAGCCCCCAGCTAGTCTGACAAGACATAAGTCCTAGACCCAGCTCCTGAATGCCCTGTTCCAGCTGGGCTTTTCTCAAAACATGGATAATTTTCGTATAAACTGGTCTCCAGCCAGTTGAAACCTAATAGCAGCTGCCTTGCTAAAGAAGGATTCAGTCTTTAACAGTTTTATCTGAAACATATCCAAACAAATGAATACAATATGTGTATTTACAGAATAATACAATGAACTTCCCGTCAAGGTTCATAATCAGTGAGTATGCACTAGAACAGACACACGTATTGTTTATAACCAGTGACTGTTCTGATCGCTGTGTTCTAACACTGCTAAGTGCTAGGGCACCCCACCCCACAGAAACAGAACATTACCGGTAACTTGCAGGCCTCTCTGGGGCCCTCCCAGGTCACACTTGCTCGCCCACACAGGACTCACTCCCTTCTGGGGGCCCGTGATTCCTACCAGAGGGACAGCTTGCGTGTCAAGCCTGCACCCACTCAGAAATCCTGCCGTGAAACAGCAGGTTTGCCGTGCCAGAGTGCTATAATTTATCTCAGTGTTTTACATCTGTTCTGTCCTCACATCCTCACCACGACTCTAAGGTATTTGTGCTGTTAGTATTCTAATCTATAAAGAAAGAAGAAAGGCAAGAATATGTAGAGTGCTTACTAGGAGGCAGCCACGCTTCCACAGGCTTCACAAAACTCCATGGGGTGGGAGCTGTCATAGGCCCATTGTACAGACAGAAAACTAAGGCATGGAAGGAAAGCCAGGGCTCAGAGCACAGTGTTTAGCCAGAAAATGCCTGAGTCTAATCTTGGCCCTGTCCTGACTCCGTGTGCCCTGGGGCAGGACTGTGTGACTCTCAGCCCCAGGTTCACACCTGTACAGTGGAATGGCTGGTGAGCAGTCAGGAGGGGAGACCTGTGTGGCATGGGCCCTGACCTGAGGTGCTCAGGATGGTCTGCACCTCCCAGTGGTCTGCCTGTCTCCACTTGCCCCCTGCTTTGATCCCACCTCCCCTCGGTTGCCCAAATCACCTTTCCAAATCCCAGATCTGACATGGTACCTCTTCTGTGTCCCTGGCCTGTTTCCCTATTTGCCCTTGCTCTGCCGAGGTCTGCCGAGCCACTGCTCTATCTGTCCCACCTCATACAGCTCACATCTTAGAATACCACCTGCACCCAGTGCCCACTCACCACCTCCAGGAATCCCTCCCTGACCCACAGCAGAGTTCCCTAGCAGTGAGCTCCTTAGCTAGGATCCCTGCTCCAAGTCAGGCTCGGCAGTGGCCCAGTCTTGCCTAATGCACCCCCTCCTCCTCCTCCAGGCAATAGAGACATCCAGATGATCAGCTGTGGGGCTGACAAGAGCATCTACTTTCGCAGTGCCCAGCAGGTAGAGTGGGTTGGCCTCCTTGGGAGCTGGGATGGGCAGCTTGTCAGGGGCATCCTCTGAAGGCCCCACCTGCCCTGCCAGACCTCAGACGGACTACACTTTGTCCGCACCCACCACGTGGCAGAGAAGACCACCTTGTATGACATGGACATTGACATCACCCAAAAGTATGTGGCTGTGGCCTGCCAGGACCGCAATGTGAGGTAAGGAGCTGCCCTGGGCTCTGAGTCGGACTGGACTGGTTTCTGAGTAGAGCCTGTAGGAGACCTAGTTGGGTCTGTTTTCCTCCCCCTGCTCGTCTGGTCCCTCAGGAACTAGGCTCAGTGGAGGGACCCAGCGGGTGTTTCTTAGGAGCTGCGCTCACCCAGGCCTAGCCTCCAGGTCAGCAAAGGGGCTCCTTTTGGGTCTCCAGAGTTCTGTGTGGGCTGACTCAGAGGTACTGATGTGGCTCACCAGTTCATTCACTCCCCTACATTCCCTGAGCACCCAAGCTGGGACGGACGGTGCAGGAGACGCGGCAGCGAGCAGGGCAGCCGCGGGCCCTACCTTCACGGAACTCCCAGTCCAAGTGAGGCAAGATGGACACCTCGCTAGACGGTGACAGCAGGGAGCAGTCAGGGCTGAGAGAGCCCAGGGGACTTGGGGGATCCAGACACCTGATCCTACCTGGGGATCAAGCAGGGCTTGATGGAAGAAGCATCTGAATTGAGACTGGGAAGGATGTGGAGGAATGAGCCGGGGAGTGGAGAGCTTGTGCCAAGAGGTTCTCCATCTCTTGCATCTGCTCATTCAAATTGAGGGCCAGGCACCCTGCTTGCTCTGTAGCGGGGAAGATAGACATTAGCTCAACGGACACTGACTCTGTGGGTACCCCAGTACATAACCTCCGTGACCTCAGCCTCAGATGGCATCTCATTCTCCAGGGATCAGATGGGGGCTGTGAGGGGGCAAGGGGCTTCCAGGGGCAAGGAAGATGGTTGGTAAGGCTGGAACCAGAACGCAAGAGGGGGCAGGTGGGCAGGGCCACATTGGCCACGTTGTGCCCCCACCTCCCCAGAGTCTACAATACCGTGAATGGGAAGCAGAAGAAGTGCTACAAGGGCTCACAGGGTGATGAAGGGTCCCTGCTCAAGGTGAGTAGCAGGGGCCCCGGGTGGAAAGCGTGCACATCCCCGATCCGCCTGCTGCCCTGACTGTGGCCTCCTGGGCACCTGACCAAAGGATCACAAGCTGGCCAGCACCCACTCCAGCCTGGCTGACCAAGGTTGCTTGGGAGCTTGGGGAGGGATATCCCCGACTAGTTTACCTTTATTTACTGAGCCCTTTCCCAAACCGGGACATTTAAGTGGTTTCTGTTTTGAGTGGCCACGGTGTGGTGAGAACAACCCAAGAGGCCTGGGGGAACTTCTCAGAGCCTCTGAAGGAGGAGAGTTATGAGTTCAGGCTTCAAGGTCAGACTCTCGCAGCTCTGTCTCAGGCTATGACCTTGGGCAAGTATCGTCCTCTGAAGCCTGTAAAATGCAGATAGAAAGAACCTCCATCACAGGATTCTTCTCTGGGAGAAATCAGTCTGCACATGTACAGTGCTTGACCCAGGGCCTGGTTGGTCGTTTTTTTACCTATAAAATGGAAGCAGGAGTTCCATCCTCACCAGGGAGGCTATGAGGTTTGACCTGGCCTCCCCATAGGGAAGAAGCAGCCAGCCCCGCTGTCACAGGGGTCCTCTTCTTCCCAGGTCCACGTGGACCCCTCAGGCACCTTCCTGGCCACCAGCTGCTCCGACAAAAGCATCTCAGTGATTGACTTTTACTCGGGCGAGTGCGTTGCCAAGATGTTTGGTCACTCAGGTGGGTGTGCCTCCCTACGTGGGACACCTCCTCGTGCGCCCCCACACAGCCTTCTGACTCAGAAGGGCAGCACGGTTTCTCTGCTCTGCTTTCAGAAATCGTTACCGGCATGAAGTTCACCTACGACTGTCGTCATTTGATCACAGTATCCGGAGACAGGTGGGGAAGCTCTGGAGGCCGCCCCTGGCTGGCCTCCCCCTGGGAGTGGGCAAGACCGTTACTGTGGGGTGTGCAGGGGCTCAGACAGCAGGAAGACCATGCTCCTGGACTGCCCTGCCCATGCAGAGAACTCTGCTGAGGGCTCCACCTTACAGCTCTCTCCTTTGACTGTGTGAACCTTGGTTTCACACCCAGCCCGGAGATCACACATCTGCCACTTATGTGGCATCTAGAGCAGGTTATTTCCCATCTCTAAGCCTCAGTTTGCTCATCTGTAAAAGATGATCCCAGTGTCCTGGACAATTATGCAGTGAGAATCAAATGAGGTGGCATATAAAGTCCTTAGCATGTGGTTGGTGCCCAAAGAAGTCTCTCTTGTCGCCCCCTTTGGTTTATTACAGTCCTTCCCCAGCCCCTTTCCTTGAGCTTTGAGGACTTCAGAACAGGTCCTGGTTTGCTGGGAGGCTTTGAACCCCGCCCAGGGTGTAGACCCCACGTGGCCTGGAACCCCTGTCCCCACCCCAAGCGGAAGGCAGGTGTTTTCTGGGAGGGGCCAGGGAATGGGGTCTCGGCTGTAGTAACCCAGGTGGCTCCAGGGTCTGACAGCTTCCATGTCTCCTGTTGCTCTCCCTTCCGCATCTCTCTCTGGCCTCTGCAGCTGCGTGTTCATCTGGCACCTGGGCCCAGAGATCACAAACTGCATGAAGCAGCACTTGCTGGAGATCGACCACCGGGAGCAGCAGCAGCAACAGCACATGAAGGATGGGAAGTGGAGCGGCCAGCCCAGGTCCTGGCAGTGACCTAGCCCTCTGCCATTTGTCTGTCTGCCAGAGAAGTATCTTCCTGCCCTGGGCCCCCTGAGGAGTGACACCAAAGGCAGCCATGGCCAGGATGGCCCTAGGTCCTGCTTGTGTGCAGCCGTAGCCTCGATGAAAAGCAAAATGGAGAGCCTATGAGCACTGTGATGGGAGAAGGAGCTCCAGGGAACTCAAAGCTGGGGAGGCCCCCGACGCAGTGTGCAGTGAGAAGGGAAGGCTCTGGCAGAGGGTCCGTACTCTTCAACATTTTTATGCTGCAAGACCAGTTTTATTTGGCGTGGAATCGTATTCTAATTTTTGATTAGGGATTTTAGTTTGGAGGTCTCACTCGAGTGGGAGATTTCGGGGCTTATCCTCTCTCTTGCCTCTGGAGCTGTCCTTGCCTTTCTCTGCCTTGAGGCTTTGCCATTGCCTCCCCTCAGGGACCAGACCTGAACATGAGCCTCCCGTCCTCATAGTACTGGAGGTCTTGCCAATCTAGGTACCAAGGGCATGGGGAGCTCCTCTTGGCTCCTGGTTTTGAGGCTTCCACATTGCCCCAGGTGCCCCCCAGTGCCCACCTGTGTCAGGCATGTTTTAGGGTCCTGTACTCCAAAAGAGATAAAACCTACCCGCCCCATACACACTTCCCAGAATGAAGTACACAGCTTAGTACTAAAGCCTCCACTGTCTACTTTGCTTTCTGTCCTCTGGCTGTTGCCCTTAGAGATTTTGTCTTATATTTTAAGCACAGTCTTTGTAATATCTAATTTATTATGGTGATATTTCCAGCAGAGCAGGTGCTGGGATCCCAGCACCATCCTGACCAGAAGTCAGTAATATATGCATATGGAAGCTAGGCTAGCACAGGGCCCAACCCTAGACATCTCACTGTCCCTCCAAACCACCACAACATTTATGTATTTCTCTCCTTGCCGTTCTCATTCTTGGCCTCAGGCAGGAGACCTATACATCTGCGCCCAGTGAGATTTGCTCCTTAAGCCCGGGAGAGCAGACAGAGGATGAGCTGGAGGAAGAGTGTGAACCAGAAGAGTTGCTGAAGACACCATCCAAAGAGAGCTTGGACCCAGGTTGGGGAAGGGGTCCATCCAAAGGGGCCCTATTTGAACTCTTGGTATAGGGATCGTTGCTGGGTTTCACCCACCACTTGGAAATGAAGCTCAATAATCGTATCAGTCAGGACTCCCTCAGTGTAATAGCAGCCAGACTCTCACTGGCTTCAGCTGGAAAGAGAATTTATTGGATCATATACCTGAAAATCGCCTTATTGGTTTCAGGCAATAGCTGGACCCCTGTCGTCAGGTGATGTTAAAGGAATTTATTTTTCTCCACCTTTTGGCACTGCTTTTCTCCACCTTGGCCTTGCTCTCAGGCAGACTCTCCCTTTCCTGGTGGCAGAGTCCCCCCAACAGCTCTAGGTGATAAAACTCTAGAGAAGAGAGCATCTCTTTCCCTGTAGCTCAAGCAAAAGCCTGGGGTCGTGACCCACATTTCTAGTGTGAGTCATGGTGGCCATTTCTGAGCCTGTAGCTGTGATTGGCCAGGCCTGAGTCATGTGGTCATCCCTGAAGGGCACTGGAGCCATGTGACCAAAGAGGGTGGGTAGGGGTGCAGGGGATGTTCCCGGGGAAAAACAAGTTGCTGTTAACCAGAAGACAACACATTCTGTTTGTTCAGGCAGAAGGGAGAACAGTAGCTCAATGACTTTATAGCAAATAAAATTTCTAAATTTCTGCCCTTCTGCATGTTGCCTTGGCTTAGGCCCTCATGGCTGCAAGATGGCTGCTGGTTGCAGAGGACAGTCCCTCTTCCAACCTCCTTTGGAGAGGATACTTGCCCAGAAGCTCCCTGAAGGCTTCTCTCAGGTTCCATTAGCCATGGTTGCTCCCGCTAAGAGAGGCTGGGGGCTTTCAGTGTGGGGCAAGGTCCTCTGCCAACAGGGGTGACTAAACAGTAGACAACAGTAATGTAAGAATTCAGCCTTGGAAAAAAGTCAGAGTAAGCAAATTTTCTTTGTTGCCACCCTCACACTGAATCCCATGTTCTCTGCAGGGTGGCCACTTCTGTCAGTTTCTTATGAGTCCTTATAGGCCTTTTCCCGAACATTAATATGCATATGTACACAGCCATTAGAACATGTCATACTTATGTACATAAATTGTATTCTACTATAGACATTATTCAGTAGCTTTTTCCTCTCAGAAGTATCTTTTCAGGGTGCCTAGGTTGCTCAGTCAGTCTGACTCTTGGTTTCAGCTCAGGTCGTGATCTCAGGGTTGTGAGATCAAGCCCTGCGTCAGGCTCTATGCTCAGTGTGGAGTCTGCCTGTGATTCCTTCCCTCTTCTTTCCCCTCCCCTTCTGCTCCTCGTGCTTACGCGCTCTCTCTCTCTCTCAAATAAATAAGTAAATATTTTTTTGAAAAGAGAAGAAATATCAATCTCTCTCAAATGAATAAACTCTTTAAAAAAGAAAACAGGTGGGGTGCCTGGGTGGCTCAGTGGGTTAAGCCACTGCCTTCGGCTCAGGTCATGATCTCAGGGTCCTGGGATCGAATCCCGCATCGGGCTCTCTGCTCAGCAGGGAGCCTGCTTCCCTTCCTCTCTCTCTGCCTGCCTCTCTGCTTACTTGTGATCTCTCTCTGTCAAATGAATAAATAAAAAATCTTTAGGGCGCCTGGGTGGCTCAGTGGGTTAAGCCGCTGCCTTCGGCTCAGGTCATGATCTCAGAGTCCTGGGATCGAGTCCCGCATCGGGCTCTCTGCTCGGCGGAGAGCCTGCTTCCCTCTCTCTCTCTCTGCCTGCCTCTCCATCTACTTGTGATTTCTCTCTGTCAAATAAATAAATAAAATCTTTAAAAAAAAAAAAAAAAAAAAAATCTTAAAAAAAAAAAAAGAAAACAGGAAGAAATATTCACCTATTGATGGATACAAAAGAGAGGACTCCCTTTTTTTTTTTTAAGGATTTTATTTATTTAGAGAGAGGATGAGTGTGAGTGGTGGCAGGGGCAGAGGGAGAGGGAGAGAGTCTCAAGCAGACGCCACGCTGAGCGGGGAATCCAGTGCAGGACTGGATCTCAGCACCCTGAGATCATGACTGGAGCCTGAGCCAAAATCGAGTCAGATGCTCAACCAACTGAGCCACCTAGGTGCCCCACAGGCCTCCCTCTTTTAACCAGCAGCATAGTGGGATATTTTAAGGTATTTGCCTCTGGAAGGACATTTAGGGTTTTCTAACTGTGCACCTTTGTGATAAGGCCGTGCTGACCATTCCTAGGCCTCTCCAGGCACATGTGAGAGTTTCTCCAGACGGAGGTGAGGGCTGGCATGTAGTACACTTTTTATTTCAGAAGAGACCCCCAGGGTCCCCACATCATGTTACTGCCCCACCTAGCAGTCAGCTTAAACCCTCCGCTCTCCCACACTTTTGCCAACACTTGATAATATAAAGCATTTTAATTTTGGTCTGTTGTGTAAATTTGCGTTTTCCTGACAATTAGTAAGGTTGAGCATCTTTTGGTCTTTCTGTCTGTTCCTTGTATTGTCTCTTTGGAGAATTGCCGATTTATGTACATTGCCCATTTTTCTGTTGGGTTGTTTATTCTCTCTTCATGGATTCCTTGTGTCTCTCCAGATCCTCGGTGTCTGCTGACCAACGGCAAACTGCCCCTCTGGGCAAAGCGGCTGGTGAGTCTGCCCGGAGACCGGGGCACCTACGGCTGGCAAAGTAGGGGTGCTCTCCTTCATCCTCTTCTTTCTTCTGGAAGCCTGTTTCCTTCCCTGCATCTCTCCTTCCCCTGGAGAACCCCATCATCCTTCCAGTCTCCGCTTAGACCGTCCTTCATTTGTGTAACACACAGAGCGAACAGCTCCCCCCGGGCAAGCCTTGTTCTGAGCATTCCTTATGGCAGGGAGTGAGGCAGACTTTCACAGGCTCATTTTCTAGTGTGGAACATGGACAGTATCCACATCAGTGAGTTGTATAGTATTTTGGGAGCTGATAAGTGCTGTGGAGGGAAAAAATTGAGAAGGAAAATAATAAGCATTGGGGAAAGGGGACAACAATTTTAGGATAAACAGAAAAAGCCTCACTGGGAAGGTGATACTTGAACAGAGTTGAAGCAAGGGAGAAGTGCAGTTCCCGGGAAAGAATGTTCCTGCAAAAGAGCAGTATCAAGACAGAGACCGTGAGGCAGGACTGTGCCTATTAGCATGTTCAAAAAGGTACAGGGAGGCCCAGCTGCCTGGGTTGAGGGTGAATGAGGGAGGGGCAGGGTTGGGGAGAGAGGGGACGGGGGACAGATGGTGTGGTACCGTGTGGGCTATGGTGTGTTCCCTAAACACTCCTCATTGTCCACCCCACTTATTTTTGCCTCTGGCACCGAGTGAGATGGAGGCAAGGGAGGGCTCTGAGCTGAGGAAGGTCATGGTGTAGCACCAAGTGTGAACATGAGGGGCAAGCGGGGGCCCTGGGAGGAGACTGTTGGGATCATGCAGGCAAGAGAGGTAGGAGACTGCATAGATTTTGAAGGTGGAACCAAATGATTGCATGTGAGAGAAAGAAGATGATGTTAGAATCGAATGATTGATTGTTACTTAGCGGAGTAACCAGTGGGTTCGAAGCTGGCTCAGAATTCTACCCCCGAGGTTGGACGATTTATTTCAGTAACAGCGTCAGTCCTCAGATCAGACCCTGTCAGCTCCTCAGGGAAATCCTCCCTGCCGTCCCCTCCCCTGCAGACCAGGTCTCTCAAGACCCTAAACTTCCCCTTATCTGTGATTGCTACAGGTGGGATTCCCTTCAACAAATATGCACAGCACCTTACTCTGTAGGCTCTCTTCTAAGTATTTTATATGTATTATCTCACTTAATCCCCAGGAGCTTCTCATATCCCTATTTCACACATGGAGAAGCTGAGGCCCAGAGAAGTTAAGTAACTTGTCCAGAGTCACACAGCTAGGAATTCAAAGACATGGACAGCTCCAGAGCTGAGATCTTAAGTACACACCCTCCACTGTCTCTCAAGCCATAGTCTTACGTGGAGGCAACACTGGGCAGGACCAGGGTTGGAGAAGTGGCCATATCTTGGATGTGTTTGGATGGCAGAGGTGAGGGAATTTGCTGAAGAAATGCAGTGTGGAGTCTGAGGGACAGTATAAGAATGAAGGACAACCTCAAGGTGTTGGGGCCTGAGCAACAGGTGAGAATAAGGCTTTAGGAGGAGCCGATCTGTGGGGATCAGGAGTTACTTTCAACATGTTCACTTTCAAATATCACTAAGGATCTGTATAGTATAGAGTAGTTGCACATGCGTGTCTGGAATTTAACAGATTCGGGCTGGAGACATTTCTCTGGAGGCTGTTGCTGAGTGGTGTTTAAAGCCAAGAGACTGGATGGAGTCCATGCAGAGTCCCTGGCTCCCTTCAGAGTTGGTGAGCTCTTGGCTAGCTGCCTGACCATCCCCTGTCACCCTCAGCTAGGGGACGATGACGTGGCAGATGGCTCATCCTTCCATGCCAAGCGCAGCTACCAGCCACACGGCCGCTGGGCAGAGCGGGCTGACCAGGAGCCCCTCAAGACCATCCTGGATGCCCGGGACCTGGATTGCTACTTCACCCCCATGAAGCCTGAGAGCCTGGAGAACTCGATTCTGGATACAGTGGAGCCCCAGAGCCTGGCGGCCATACTGAGTGAGGTACGAGCCGCCCCAGCCCAGCCCACAGTCCCCGCACTGTAACTGCCCACCCAGGACTTGGGGCCTTGGCAGTCTCATTTTGGAAATCGAGCTGAGTGTCTCACTCTAGAGGTGCGAGATAATTACATGACATGGTGGAGGGAAGGAGAGTGAGGCCCCTGCCTCTGGTGCAAGTGAGACTTCCCAGGAAGCTGGGAGCTGGGTTCCAGGTGGCTGGCTGAGGGGACAGGGAGGGACATTTGAGCAAGTAGAGCCCGGGTCCTAACCCTTCTCTGCTGTGTGAGACTTGCCAGAAGACTTGCTTCCCTAGGCTTCTGCTTTCAGAAAAGAAATGGTCATTTAAAAAAAAAAAAAAAAAAAAAACCCGGAGGGGGGTGAATTTCTAAAAAATGGGCATAAAAAGAAAGCCCTCAGAGGGCTTTGACAGGAATCCAGCGCCAAGAATAGGGCCTGGGCCCTCAGAAGTGCCGAGGCAACTTCAGCTCTTGTTCTGTTATTGTCCAAACAAAATTATTTTTTATTCTACTGTATAAACTATCCTTTTTATTGTGAAATACACACATACACTTGTGTGTACCAATCATAGGTATACAGCTTGACGATTCCCTCTCTATACATCTAAGTATCCCCCACCCAGGCCAAAACATCAAGTATTTTCTATCTCCTGGAAGACCCCCTTGTGCCCCTCCTAATCAGTACTCCCACCTGAGGTAACCAGCCTTCTGGCCTCTTGCCAAGGATTCATTTGTCTATTCTTGAACGTCATACGGATCGACTCTTGGAGGGTCGGAGCCTCACCCGTAAGGAGCTGGCCGATGGTCATGACGGAGGAGTGCAGAATGAGCTCGGGATGAGCATGTCACTTGGCCGAGGCCCTGGCTCACCGTGAGGGCCCAGCCTGTCTTTCCTGTTACCGTGGGTGTCGGCAGCACAACTGGCAGCTTGCAGGGGGCCCTGTCTGCCAGGCTGCCTCCAATGGCTGTGCCCCCTTCACCCCACAGTCGGAGAGTCCCCAGGAGGTTGGCTGTGGGCATCCCTCCTTCCTGCCCCTACAGAGGGAGTCCTCCAAGGACAGCGAGCTCATCATTTACTCCCTGGAGGCGGAGGTGATGGTCACAGGGGCAGACAGGTGGGTGTCCTATGCACCAGGGGAAGCCTTAAGGCGTTGGAAGAACTGCCGTGGGCCTGCAGAAGTGGGGTGGAGCAGTAAAGCTGGGTGGCACAGGAGCCTGGCCCTGCAGCCTCAGTTTCTCTGGTTCCAGGGGGAGGTGCAGGGAGCTCTTGCAGGAGGGAGGCGAGGCGAGGCAGTGCTCAACAGGACCAGGGCACACATGTCTAAGGCCTCGGTGAGGTACATGCCAGCTGCTTACTACCTAGCATGTTCTCATTCCCTCGCCCCACCCTCCCTGGCACTGCAGTGAGTACAGCACAAAGGACATCAAGGGGGAGCCCAGAGACCAGCAAGGTGACTCCTACCTCAGAGTCTCCTCCATCGGCCCGAAGGATCAGGGCCCACCTGAGGGTGAGTGGCAGCAGGCAGAGACCCCGCAGTAGTCTGTTTGTCCAGCCAAAGCCCCTTTCTGGGTATTAATAGTGATCCTGACTCAGTCTCCCTAAAACTCAGAGTCTATCACGGAGGCAGACATGGTCCCTGCTGTGACCTGAGGGTTCTCGAGCCCAGCTGCTCTACCGGCAGGAGCCCAGCTCTGCCACTTCCTCGAAGTGTAAACTTGCTGGTCCATAAAAATGGAGAGTGGGTATCATTACTCCCATTCTCCAGATTGGAAAACTGAAGCCCCGGGACCCTGAGCCACCTATCTGACTCCCCCAGTGAGGGTCTGGCTTTCGGCTCCTGACTCGCGCTCTGCTCCTCCAGACTCGGGAGAATCTGAGGCCGACTTGGAGTGCAGCTTCACCACCATCCAGTCCCCCCCTCCACGGCCAGCCCCGGATCCTCGTTTTGACATGATGATGCCCCCCACGCCAGGTGAGCAGGGCCCAGATGTGAGAAGATGGTGCATGGGACTCACTAGGGGATGGTCGTGCTAGATAATCACTTTCCCCACATCAGCCCCGCACTTAGTGCCCACTAAGCCTCCGTTTCCTTGCCCAGAAGGTGGAGCCATTAGCTTTTCCTCGGTCTAGTGGTAACAGGGTGTGTGATGGGCGAGTCCAGTTTTCTCCATTGTTAAGTGTCTGGCGTCTTTGTCTGGGCGTCTGCTGTGACTCACGGTGTTGACAATTCTCTCCTCACCCCCTTCGCCTCCCTTCGCCTCTCCCCAGGATGCCCAGGTACCACAGAAGAGTTATCCCAGCCCGAGGTGCCAGGCATACCCAACGGCTCCCTGCCCCAGACCCCTGAGCAGGAGAAGTTCCTGCGCCACCACTTCGAGACGCTCACCGACGCTCACCCCGAGGGTAGGGCCCTGCCAGGGCAGGCCAGCCAGTGCTGGGCACGGCGTGGGTGTCTCGGGTAGGGCTTCCTTGCAGGGCTGGCAAAGGTGGTAGGAAGGCTTTACATTTTCTTGTAAGGACTGAGCCGTGCAGGCTCCTCTCCCTGCTGTGTTTGCTCCCCGGGCGCGTGTGTGGTTTGTTGACGGTGTTTCTGGGGATCCACCTGCTGGTGGCTGCCTTCCTGGGCCCAGAGCTGGGTGACTGGAGGGATTCTGAGGGCTCCCTGGTCATCTTCTAGAACTCTTTCATGGATCCCTGAGAGACTTGGAGGCCTCAGAGACCGAGGACTTCTTCAATCCCCGGCTGAGCATCTCTGCCCAGTTCCTTTCACGCCTCCAGAAGACATCCAGGTGAGAGCGGGTGAACCCTCACTCCACCCCCATCTCTCTCTATCCCCCAGGGTGGGGCTGCATCCCCTCAGGGACCCTCAGGACAGCAATGACTGCCTGGTTTCCTTCCCACAGGTTCACCCACAGCTTCCCTCCCCAGCTGCCCCTGCACCTGGTAAAGTCTCCAGAGGTCAAGTTCACGGAGCTGGGGGGCAGCCAGTCCAGAGCAGAGCCTCTGAGAGCAGGCACTGGCTACACCTCCCCAGGAAGGACCAACGTGAGTACTGGGACCACCTCCCTCAGGACTTGGGGCTGGGAGCCCGGAGGCTTTGTCCTCACCTCATGGCTGTGCATGCAGGTCCTTGCTGGGAAAAAGGCTGAGGAGCCCCTTGAGACCTTGGAGGCCTGGTGTCCACTGAGTGAGTACCCGCCCCCCACAGGCAGACAAATGGCCCTGGATGCCCATCAGAACCATGGGGCAGCAGGGATGGGCAGTGTCCCCTCAGACCCCGAAGCAACCTGGGGAGGGCCCCCATCTATCGGCTCTGTGCCTGGGCTGTGAGAGTGAACTGACCACTTCCTTTACAGCCCCCTGCCTCCCAGGCCGGGCACCCTGTGCCCCCTCCTCCTCAGCACTGCCCACTGACGGGAAGCCTTCGACGCCCACAGCGCTTCCCACTCCAGGCCTGGCTCAAGGTGTCCACAGCCCCTCCACCCACCCCTACATGGAGACCACAGCCAGCTCCCGTGCCAAGATGTCACGCAGCATCTCCCTCGAGGACAGTGAGGGCCCTGTCCTGGCTGAGCTGGCCAGGCCCCTCCACCGGCCCTCCTCCATGGGGGACCTGGTGTCCTTGGGTCAGGAGCTCCAGGCCATCCCCACCATGGCAGCACCCAGTTCTAACAGCGAGAGCCGAGAACCTGCCTTGTCGTCCTGGGGCAACCACGAGGCCCGGGCCAGCCTGAGGCTGACCCTGTCAAGCATCTGTGACAAGCTCTTGCTGCCCTCTCCCCCACTGGAATCTGCGGCCACCCAGCCCAGTGTCACCGTCACAACAGCCACCTTCCCAGTCCCCAGCCCCGTGGACGCAAGCTCCCTGAAGATCCACAATTCCACCTTCCTCCCAAGGCTCCTGGTCCCTGGGCCCCTCAACACCCCTGCCCACCCCAATAGCACCCCACTTCCAGAGGCCAGGCCTGGAGTCCCTGGCAGTGTCAACTCCTTCCTGGAGCCCACCTCTTGTAAGTACCACTCTTGGGGCAAGGGACTGTCCCCCAAGCCTTCCCATGTACAGCTGGCTTAGCTCCAAAGGTGGCCCCTTGATCCGGTCACAGGGGTTGCTCCATTCATTTATTTGTTTGTTGGTTCATTTAGATATTTAGTGAGCACTTATGTGTTGGGCTTTGTTCTAGACCCTGGGCACATGGGGCATGGTCGTCAACAAGACTACGAAGAGTGGACACTTTCAGTGGGGAGATGGCCAGACTAAATGGAAAGCAAAGTGTTAAGAGTATCCCAAAGGTGTATGTGCTAAGGACAGAAATAAGAGAAAGGGTTTAGGGAGGGGGGGGGGGCAGTGGTTACAGTTTTAAGCAGGATAATGAGAAAAGGCTTCAAGGAGTAGGGGGCATTTTAACAGAGTGGGAAGGAAGTGAGCCTTAGGGGACTGAGGGAAGCCTTCCAGGCAGAGGGACAGCCGTTGGGATCAGCCCGGCCACTCTAGCCTCTCTTAGATCAGCTAAAAAGTGGAGGTGTCTTTCTCATTCCCTCCCCTCTAGCCCCAGATACCCTCAGTCTGGTCCAGGGCAGCCCTGGACACTGGGAGGAGCCTGGGGTGCCGGCCAGGGTCTTGCCTCCAGCTCCCCTTGAACTGAGCAGCGTGAGCACTGTCGTGCACAGACTGCAGACTGCCTTCCAAGAAGCCCTGGACCTTTACCACCTGGTGAGTGCAGCCCTGGGGCCAGAGGAGAGGGCTGGGCGGCTCCCCTGGGCTGCTGGGGCTGGGTGGCCCCTGACAAGTTTGGTACCCCCTTGCAGATGGTCTCCAGTGACCCTGTGAGCACTGACCAGCAGCGGCAGGCACGGGCCGAGCTGGCCTCTACCTTTCTTTGGATCCGTAACCAGTTAGAGGCCAGTGATTGGCTGGTTGGGACTGACGTGGCCCAGGCCCAGCGCAGCCCGGGTGCCCCCTCTCCAACGACGCTGTGCCCCCTGGCCAGCCCAGATTTGCACGCCCTGCTGGAACACTACTCAGAGCTGCTGGTGCAGGCCGTGCGGAGGAAGGCACGGGGAGACTGAGGGCCGGCAGCCCACTCTCCACAACATCCCTGCTGCTTCGGAAGAACTAGGTGTCTTAAGAAAATAAACCGACAGCTTAGAGGAATGGTTCCTGGTGCCTCTCGGGGTGCCTGCACAGGGCCCCCTCACATGGATGCTGGGGAAGGAGGGTGGACAGCAGTGTTGTGTTGGGCCAGCTTGGGGAACGTGGGTCGATGAACTTTGGAAGGGATGACATCTGTATGCAGCAGGTGTTGGCCACCTAATGTTGTACCCTCACCTGCTCTTCCTCTTCCTGTCTCACCTGGGGGACATCAGCCCCAGCGCCTGTCTTGTTCAGGACTCCATCAGTGGAACCAACATTCCCAAGAAATTTGGGAACTGCAATAATGACAATCCCAACACCTGGATCCCATGTCGTCCATCCCCACAGAGCTGCTCTGGAGTCAGCTGGGGTCCTTGCCCAGGGGGGCCCAGCTATTTTCCCAAGGAGGGGCTAGCCCTTCCTCCCTGCCCCCTTACTAGTGCCCAAGAACCCACAAGATCCACTGCCATCACTATGTGCCAGACCCTGGCTCCCAGGGCACACACTGCCCACTGGTTCGTGGCCCCCAGGCCAAGCCCAGGTTGGATCCTATGAGGTCCAGACTTTTGTCCCCACCTGCAGCAGTGGAAATAAAGGAGAACCCAGCAAGCTCACTGACTGGATAATCAGGCAGCGTGCCCAGACCCTCCAGCAGCTGGGACAAGGAATTCTCTCCCCAGCGGGACTCTATCCAGATTCACCCCATGAGCTCCCAGCTGTGGTACCAGCTTCCCCAGGCAGCAGGCATCTAGCCATGTGGTATGTCTGCCAAGAACTGTGACCACTCTTGTGACCACAAAAGCCCCCACTGTCCCAATTCTCTATAAAAAGGAAGCCGGCAGGGGAGGGCCCTCTGCTGTCTCTGGAAACATTGACACACATCACAACAAATCGTGCCATTTGAAAAATCCTGCCGGGTACCTGTCTGTTGCCAGGGGTAGGGAGAGGAACAAGACAAGCAAAGCATCTGCCCGCATGTTATTAGCTTTCTAGAAAGCAAAACGGCAAAACAGTATCTAGGTAAGCTGTGGGAGTTCACTGTGCTGGTTGGATAAGCCAGGGGAAGGTCTTTGTGGGGTGACATTTGAGCTGAGGCCCAACAGAAGGCACAGGTCACGTGGACTTATTGGGAAGGTATCCGAGCAGAAAGAACAGCCTGTGCAAACACCCCACTGGGGGGGATCAAACATATGGAAGGAATGGAGTGAGGAGAAAGGGTAAGAGAGGAAATGGGAGGAAGAATGGGGTTCAAGGGGCAGGGCCCTTTTGCTTCATGACATTTAAATCCAAGAACAATTCACAACACAATTTCCCCCCCTAAATAAGATGCCTGACTTTGGTATTTGAGGTGACACCCAGTATTGTTTATTTCTCAGAGTCCCTCCCCCTTCCCCGCCCTACAGGTGACATATCCCTGGGGAACTGCTCTCTTTGTCCCTGCCTTGCCTGGCCACAGTCACCAAAGATCTCTGTGCCAAGGCTTGGCATCCAGGCTCCTGAACACCCAGAGAACCATCTTGAGCCTTTCCCTTGTGGACTGTACCCCTCCTCCCAACCCATATCATAATTAAGCCTTCAAAGCTCAAATAGCAAACGGCTGGCTCATGGGGGCCACGCTGCAGGGACGTGTGTTAGTCTTGATTATGTTCCTGCTCTGCTACCCTCTGAGGCTGAGTTCCACCCTCCAGCTCATTCCCTCAGCTGCCATTCCAGCACTCGGCAGCACACCCTCACCCAACTGGGAGCAAAGGCTCAAAGAAGGACAGCCGCCAGGGCAGTAAAAAAGGTGCTAATAAACCTTTGCAGATGCTTCCCCTTTCAGAGCATTTGCAGGCAAGAAGAATGGAGATTGCTTTGATTCGCTTGGACCAACCATCTCTCCTGGCCATATCGCCGTTCCAACAAAATTGGGTTCTGGGTACAAGAGGAGGGTGGGCTGGTAGAGAGGACCCAGTGTGTCTGCCTTGGTTGTTCTGTGCTGTCACTGGTATCTCTGCCCTGTGGGCTAAGTTACATGTTCATTCTTAGTGCTGAGCTAGGCCTGGCCCATTGCTGGAGCTCAAGAAGTCGCTGACTGGATAAGCGAGAGGAAGTAACGCACAGAGAATGTTCAAAATCCTTAACTACCGGTTCAGAGGTCAGACAATGACCAATCTAGAACACAGACTCACTTGAATGGTGGGGTTCTGGGAGTCTCTCTGGTGGTTTCAGGTGACCCTTTTTGGCTCCTGGACTGTGGAAGAGTGGGAAAGTGGTGTCCCAGGCAATCACTAGGAGCTGGACTATGAACACACCAGCATTTTAATACCTGCTACACCCAGGTGTGTACAGTGTGGCTGAACGTCACCAGCATTTTAATACCTGCTACACCAAGGTGTGTACAGCGTGGCTGAACGTCAGCTCTGGGCATCTGAAAATCAGAGAGGTAGAGCTTCCTGTTGGAAGATGCATAGCCTACATTCAGCCCCGTTGTCCTTCATTCCTGCACCCTGCTGTCCCTCCGTTCCTCTGGAGCAAGCAATCACAGCCACTCCTCACCCTCCCTTCCTCAGACAGCTGCTGTGATTTGAATAACCAAGCAGGCTGCTGGATGTCTGGCTGGTAACTGATTTGCCTGGCAAACAGATCCTCAGGTCCTTGGCCCTGCTGCTACTGAGAAGACAGCCTCCCTGCACTTCCAGGAGCTGTCTAGGTTCCAGTCTTGCCCTTGCTTAAGGTTCTTGTGGGTCCTAGTGCTTAGCCACCCCTGGTGTCCGGCGAGTGTCCTCAGGAACCTGGTTTAGGAGAAGGGGGAGGAATGGTGGTCCCATGGCAGAGTAACTAGAGCCAGCTATGTCAGCTCCCTGGGCTGGTCACAAAATTTGCATGGAGAGAATAAGGCTCCGCAGGGCTCCCTCCTCCCTCTAGTCATCCGGGGCTGAGGCTGAGGCGTGACTGCAGGTGGAAGAGGCAGTCATCTGCGTGGGGCCATATCACCATTCCTGGAGGTGATGCCCCGTGCCTTCCTGGTCAGGAGTCGGCGTCCACAGCCACCCAACTGGGGCCACCTGCCTGATAAGCTCCGGGGAGATGCCTATGTCCCAGGTGGGCCCCTCACTGGGACTTGAGGTGAGGGGTAGGTGAGACACAAAGCATCACCAGCTGGCTTCTCTCCTCAGACTGCAGCAACCAGCGGGGCCCACCAGCAGACCAGTCTTCTGGCCTCGGGGACTCTTGGGTAGCGGTAAGTCTGCAGCTGGACCACAAGACCCTGCTCAGTTTCACCCCTGCCCGCTCTCAGCCTCAACAGAACCTCACTGCCCCCTACTTCCTGAGCCCATTGCATATGCCCCTCCAATCTCTGGACCTTTCCACGTATTATTCTCTCTGCTGGGAACGCCTTTCCTTTCTTAATAGAGCACCCCGTAGGCTTCATCCCAGGCCCCATTTCCTTAGGGTGGGCAGTCACAGTTCCTACCCCAAGATCCCTCTGTCTAGTGGGGCAGAACAAGATTCAAGTCAAGTGGATGGTGAACTGCTTTATGGCAAGTCAGAAAAGGTGACAGGAGCACCATGGGGGAAGACAGGGGCTTCTCAGAAGGGATTTTCGGCTGTGCATGCCCTGGAAGAAGGGAAGTACCAGCCCGAATATAAATGCAATTGGGACTATTTCAGTACGTGTTGAAAGGCAGTAAGTGTTCTAGGCAATGGATATTTACCAGGACAAAAATTCCATCCTTCCTGGAGCTTTTAATCTGGTGGGGGCTACAGGGATAGACAATAAAATTAGAAAAATCCGTTGGAAGATGTAACATGGAGAAATAGAAATCAAGGTCAAGGCAATAGGGAAAGGTCAGGGAAAGCCTTTGCACACATAAATAGCAGTCTCTGGCCTTCCCGGACCTCCTGGGTTCCCAGTTCCAGGGATTGTATTTGCTCCAACTGGGGAGTCTAACTCCCATGTCCCTCCCACAGCCCATGCAGGACAGTCTGGCCTCCACTCCCAGGGGCCCGGGGACCCTGGGCTGCCCACTCTGCCCCAAGGCCTTCCCCCTGCAGCGCATGCTGACTCGGCACCTCAAGTGCCACAGCCCTGCGCGCCGCCACGTGTGCCGCTGTTGTGGCAAGGGCTTTCATGATGCCTTCGACCTCAAGCGCCACATGAGAACGCACACCGGTAAGGAGGGGCAGGGGCAGGGCTGCTGGGCCCCAGCAGGGTCTGGAATTAAATGGGAAAGAGATGCCCGGACTGTGGAGTTTCCAGTGTTTGTGTTTATGGGACGGACACAGGCAGAGTCTGAACAACTTAGAGCAGGAATGTGGGAATGCTCCTGGAGGGCAAAGTGGAGAGACTTTGGTTTGGAGGCCATTGCCCTGTCTGTCCTCTCCATCTGCCCTTCTGCAGGTATCCGGCCATTCCGCTGTGGAGCTTGTGGGAAAGCATTTACACAGCGCTGCTCCCTAGAAGCTCATCTTGCCAAGGTGCACGGGCAGCCGGCCAGCTACGCTTACCGGGAGCGCCGGGAGAAGCTGCATGTATGTGAGGATTGTGGCTTCACCTGCTCTAGGCCAGACGCGTACCTGCAGCACCGGGCCCTACATCGTGCTGCTTGACAATGTGCATCTCACACAACCCACGAGGGGCAAATAAACACAGGAAACGCACGCACAGAACGCAGTATTTATTACACTCGGAGAGGATAGTTCACTCGGTCCAGCGGTGACCACAGTGTGGGGCCGTGCACACATAGTACAAGCGCATGGCGTCCTGGCAGAAAGGGTGCGCGGTTAGGAAGGTACTATGGAATGGTACAACACCGGAACCTCCATCCAGCAGACCCGCACCCCAAGATAATAGGCAAAGGGGCCCTTCCCACTGGTAAGGGTGCCCCCAATATTGGTATCCCTGCCCCCAGGGAGGACCAACCCTGGGACCCACAGAAAGCCTTCCTCCAGCCACTCACCTCGGCCCGGGCACTGTGTGACTGGAAGAACACCGCCTCCTTGTGGCCACACCTGGGAGGACAGTCAGCCATTCAGCCAACCATACCCGTCCCTCCTTCACCCAGTGAGGACGAGCCACTCCATCCCCAGTACCAGCAGCGTGCTCACTTTTGGCACGGGTGGTCCTCGGTCCGCGGCAACGTGGGGTCCTGGGATACGTCAGCGATGATCTGGGTCAGTTCGCTGAAGGAACAGAAGGTGAATAATTACGCCCAGTCCAAGCCTCCCAACCCCAAAACCCCATCCCCAGGCTTTAGTGCCGCCACTCACTCCACTTCGTGCGTGATCTTGTTGACGTAGATGCAGCTGTTGTCGGCTTCCTGCTGGTAATCACAATTCCGGCACTAGGAGAGGGCGAGTGTGGCGGGAAGGGGGTCATGGAGAGATCAGGGAAGGGACTGGAGGGCAAGGCTGGGTCTTCCCTGGAGGGAATGACTAGAGCATGGAGTCTCGTTGGGATAATGGGGTATATTGAGAATCACTTCAGGGATGGGCAAGACAAGAGACTGGGTTCACTCGGGGGATAAGAGGCGAGATCAAAAGGCGTAGGAGGCGTGAAAGGAGTAACGGTCACGTGGAGTAGGTTGGGGTCACACTAGGAACAGATGGCCGTTCTGGGAAGCACCGGAGGCTCCGCAAGCTCGTGCTCACCGCGTAGAGCAGAATGCGGTTCTCCTTGTCCTCCTTGGGATAAAGCATGTTGTTACTGTGGGGAGGGGGAAGTCAGAGGTCAGTACTGGGGCCATTATTTGCTCCCCCTACACACTCGCAGGCCCAGCCTCACCATTCCTGGCAGAATCGAATACCCACGAAACCCGGCTCATAGGTCCCGTCTGGTTCCATAGCGACGCACTGCCCGCCAAGCACGCCTTCCGCACTTGCTCCGCCGGGCGACCGGTCGCGGGAAGGGTCAAGTCTAGTGGCTTCGCCAAAGCGGGGCGGAGCTACGCACTTGTACTGTCTCTTGGTACGGGGCTTTGTACTCGGCTCTCTGCACTGAGGTTCGACTAATTAACTTGCTTCAATTTTTTTATATCCTGCGGTAATTGTTTACAACTCCTGAGCCTCGCTTTCCCCGTTCGTCGAATAGCAGGGTTCGAGAGCCAGGAATATGATGCTTTACGTAATATGCAAGGCGCAGGGCTGGCTGAAGGCCAGTGCACATGCGCAAACGAGGGTGCTCTCGCCAGTCCTTCCCCTGGGCTTCGGCCTCGCCCGCCCGGGCCGTTTCCCGGGCGGCCATTGGAAGAACTGTGCACGATGGAAGACCTCTCAGGATTGGCTGGGCCTACCCAAGGCTACGGGAGAGCCCTCTTCCTGGCGTGGGAAAGAGACGGTGGCGATTGGCGGACCCTGCTAGCGGGAGAGCATGGATTGGCTAAAAAGGGAGCAGGGGGAGGGGCTGATATCCCAGAAGCGGCGGCGGCGACGGCTGCGGAGCCGGTGTGAGGCGATTGACCGGGCTGCGGACCCCGGCACGGCGCGGCGAGATGGAGGTGACGGGCTTGTCGGCGCCCACAGTGACCGTTTTCATCAGCAGCTCTCTCAACAGCTTCCGCTCTGAAAAGCGGTACAGTCGCAGCCTCACCATCGCTGAGTTCAAGGTGTGGCCGTGGGGGCGGGGTCCGGGGGCGGGGCGTAGGGTTTGAGGGGGCGGGGCAAAGAAGAAATGGAGGGGCTTCGCGAACGCCGGGAGGGGCCAGAGATCTACCGAGGTTGAACTGACTGCGGTGACTGGGCCCCGGCGGGGTGGGGCCAGAGGGAACCTGAGATTCCAGAAATTGGGGGCGAAGCAAGGGAAAATCAGAGGTTGCATAGGGCGTGGCCAGGGATAACCAGGTGGGTCCTAAATGGTAGGTTTCTTGGAGAAACAGGGATGGGATGATGGTTGTTACAGGGGCGGAGCTTAGGGGCACCTGGTTGGCTCAGCTGGTAGAGCTGGAGATTCTTGATCTGGGCTCATGTGTTCGAGCCCTGTGTTGGGCGTACGGTTTACTTTTTTAAAAAACATAAAATAAATTTGCAAGTACGTACCTTAAAAAAATAAAAACGCAAGGAGTGGAGCCTCAGGGCAGAGGATGGGGCCGCTGACAGCCTTCCACCGACTGCTCCCCTCGCAGTGTAAACTAGAGCTGGTGGTGGGCAGTCCTGCTTCTTGCATGGAACTGGAGCTGTATGGACCTGACGACAAGTTCTACAGCAAGCTGGATCAGGAGGACGCACTGCTGGGCTCCTACCCAGTAGACGACGGCTGCCGCATCCACGTGAGACCTCCCCTCCATTCATTTATGTATTGAACAAATACTTGCTGTAGGTTGCTCTGTGTGATAACCAAAATAGGCCCGCCTCTCATGGAGCCCCGCATGGAGAGAGACAGAGCCATCACTGGACAGTGACAGCCAGAGTAGTCCAAACCGGACTGGGAAAAGGCCAGGGAACTGGGGGCCCCCAGAGAGGTACCTGACTCCTCCTGGCAGTATCAGAAAGGGCTTCCTGAGGGGCGGGATGCCTGAGCTGAGACCTGGGGATGAGGAAAGGGCAACTTAGGATAAGGGGTGGAAGGGCCCTGCCAGGTGGAGGCAACAGAGTACAGAGGCATATTGTGAGGTGGGTCAGGGTGAGTGATGAGACTGGATGCAGTGGGAGAAGTTGGAAAACAGAGGACCTCTGCATGCATCAACTCACATCCTCTCTGTTCTCCCCTTATTCCTCAGACAGCCCAGCATCCGAGGTGACCTCCACCTCAGGGCCTTTGCAAGTGCTATATACACTGAGCCTGCGTGGTTCCTTTTTATAGGGAGGCTTATTCCTCCCTTCCTCACACCTGGAGGGTGTGAAGCCATCTCTGATCTCAATATAAAATTTAAATCTCCTCTCTTTTCCACTTTACTTCGTTTTTGTCCTTAGCTCCTAGCACCCTGGGACATACTGTGCATTTCCTCCAGCACCTGGAATAATGCCTAGTCCAGAGAAGTTGCTCAGTGAATCACTGTTGGATACTGAGTTGAATCCATAAGACTTGGAAGATGGTGTGATTAACCCCATTTTGCAAAAGACAAAACTTAGCTTAAGGATGGAATTTACTTTCCTAAGGATGAACTACAGTTAGAATTTTCACCTCAGTTTGCATGACTCTGGAAGTCATTGTGCTCAGAGAACTGGTTCTTTTTTTACCTCTTAAGTGTTCATTGAGCATCCATGTTATGCCAGGGGTATAGCTATGAGCCATGTCTGAAGCAGTCTCTGTTTTAGTTCTGTCCCGTGTGTGAGATAGAGGTTAGCTAAATACTTATAGGAACAAATATGAAACAGAGACACGAGGGCCACATAGGAAGAGATCACAGAGCTGGGAGAGCCGATACTGGGGGAACGTGACCTATCAATGAGGTCCTGGAGGACTTCCTGGAAGAGGCGATACTTGAGCAGAGACCTGGAGAATAGGAAGAGTTAACTGAGGAAGGGAAAACAGTACTCCAGGAAAAGGGCACATCATATGCAAACACTGAGGTGAAAGGGAGCACAGGTAAGTACAGGGACTGTAGAGTGGCCTCTCCTCTGGCAAAGGGAAGTGAGAGTCAGGGGAGGGCTCTGAACCAGGGGAGTCCAGGTCTGACTCAGGTGTTCACAGGCTCCCTTTGACTGTGTGTGGGGAGCAGACTGCAGTAGACAGGAGGAGCAGGGAGACTGGGGAGGGGGCTGCTTCCATAGTCCAGGTCGTGTGATGGGTACTGGATCATAGTGGGAGCAGGTCAGGGTAGTGCTGGGCCCACAGGACTGAGACTTTGGACTTACCCAAAGTCTACCTGGGCAGCCTCAGCCTCCATATGTTGATGGGTCAGGCACGAGTCATGGTATCCTCAAATAGGAGGTTTTCACACATGGATTCAGGTGTAGACAGGCTAACTTCTGAGGTCATTTGAGGAAGGTTTCCTAGAGGTGGAGCCTCTGGGGGATTTATATTTGTTTTAAATTATTTTTCTGTTTATAAATATTACCTGTGTTTGAAGTGCCTCACTGGCTCAGTCGGTAGAACATGTGACTCTTGATTTCAGAGTCATGAGTTCAAGCCCCATGTTAGACACAGAGATTATTTAAAAACAGGTTTTTTTAAGTATATATATATAATATATTACCTGTATTCGTTGCTTAAAATAATAGCCACCTCAAATTTACAAGATCCTTAATACAGAAAATAGAAATTCTTAGTGATCCTGACCAGAGAAAAGGGCCATTTCTTTTTTTATTATTTTTTTATTTTTTAATAAATATATAATGTATTATTAGCCCCAGGGGTACACGTACCCTCCCCAATGTCCATAACCCCACCATCCTCTCCCTAGCCCCCTCCCCTGGCAACCCTCAGTTTGTTTTGTGAGATTAAGAGTCTCTCATGGTTTGTCTCCCTCTTTCCTACCCGCCAAACCCCATACGTTGCATCTCCACTTTCTCGTATCAGGGAGATCATATGATAGTTGTCTTTCTCTGACTGACTTACTTCGCTAAGCATAATATCCTCTAGTTCCACCCATGTCATCGCAAATGGCAAGATTTCATTTCTTTTGATGGCTGCATAATATTCCATTGTATATGTATAACACATCTTCTTTATCCATTCATCTGTTGATGGACATCTAGTTTCTTTCCATAGTTTGGCTATTGTGGACATTGCTTCTATAAACATTTGGGTGCACATGCCCCTTCAGATCACTACGTTTGTATCTTTAGGGTAAATACCCAGTAGAGAAATTGCTGGGTCATAAGGTAGCTCTATTTTCAACTTTTTGAGGAACTTCCATGCTGTTTTCCAGAGTGGTTGCACCAGCTTGCATTCCCACCAACAGTGTAGGAGGGTTCCCCTTTCTCTGCATCCTCACCAGCATCTGTCATTTCCTGATTTGTTAATTTTAGCCATTCTGACTGGTGTGAGGTGGTATCTCATTGTGGGTTTGATTTGTATTTCCCGGATGCTAAGTGATGTGGAGCACTTTTTCATGTGTCTGTTGGCCATCTGGATGTCTTCTTTGTAGAAATGTCTGTTCATGTCCTCTGCCCATTTCTTGATTGGATTATTTGTTCTTTGGGTGTTGAGTTTGCTAAGCTCTTTATAGATTTTGGATACTCGCCAAAAGGGCCATTTCTATTCTCACTGTTAGCCCAGTGACTCAGGCCTAACACCTTACAGTCTCTGCTCGCCCCTCTCTTTCCCTCACACCTGTATCCAGTCTGTCAGCTATGGACTCCACCTCCAGAATCTATCTGCAGTCTACACTCTCCTCCCCCACTGCGCCTGCCCTGGCCCAGCCTCCATCCTCTCACTCCTGGACCCCACAGCAGCCCTTGGTGGCGGGGGTGGGGGTGCCTGTAGTCTACTCCCCACCTGCAGCCACAAGGCACCAGTGAGGCCCTGAGTCAGGGTCAGGGCGCTCCCAGCTCAGCCTCCCTGGCTGCATCTCAGTCTGGTAAAAGCCAAAGTCTGCAGTGATCTGTTGTGTCTCCCACCTCCCCTGGCTCTCCACTCCAGCCACAATGGCATTCCTGCTGTTCCTGAAAAAGGGCTAAGGACATTTCTCTACCCAAGACTGGATGCCTTTTGTTCCTTCTCAGCCTTTAGGCCTTGGCTTAGACACCCTGTCCTTTCAGAAACCTTCTCTGACCACCCTCTCATGCTCCTAAACCTCGTTGTTTATCTACTTAGAATCTTGTCATCATCAGTGTTGAATAGATACCTGTGTTTGTTGAGGGTCGGGCTCCCAGCAGAAGGAGCACTCCTTGTGTCCCCAGCACCCAGCACAGAGCCCAACTGGGGGCCAAGAGCATAGCAACAATGAGTGAATGAATACTGGAGGTGGGACAGGAAGAGATGCTTCCGGTGTGGAGCTTGGGGCCAGCTTAGCAGGTCCCAGAGGCCCAGAGAGGGCAGATGGGCTGCCCAGAAGTCTTGTGAGCAAGACCTGAGCTTGGCTCTTTAGTTCCAGTGCCTTGGGAACCATCAGTGGGGATGGTGGCAGCATGGGGGGATTGTCTGGGAAAGATCCAGCCTCTGAGGGCTTAGATGGGGTGGAAGAAGGGGAGATGGTCAGTGTGGCCACCTTTTCTCATCCCTTCTGCTAGGCTCAGGAGAGGAGAGAAGGCCTGGGTAAAGGTGAGGCTAGAGGACTGTGGTCTTTCCCCGATGGAGAGACTTAAATCCAGGGAATGCTACAACGTGCAGTCCCCTGCCCCCAGCGTCCCAAGTCTCCCAGGCCAGGTCCTGCTCCCCACTGACCTCCCTCCCCTCACTACAGGTCATTGACCACAGTGGTGCCCGCCTTGGGGAGTACGAGGATGTGTCCAAGGTAGAGAAATACCAGATCTCACAAGAAGCCTATGACCAGAGGCAAGGTACAGCCACAGAGGGATGGATGGGGGCTTCTGGGGGCCACAAGGGGTCTGTGTGGGTGGACAGAGGTCGGGGGAAGACAGGGACACTGTGGGGAGGTCGGTGGTGTGGGCAGTGGGGACAGACAAACATGGCAAGTAGAGGTCGTGGGATGCAGTTGGTGTGTGGACAGATAGGACTCGGAGGGGTACAGGGGGTGGGTGTGAATGGGTGCTGGGAGGTGTGAGGGAGTGTGGGCCAGCAGATGGGGGCATGAGAGGGAAGTTTGGGGTAGAAGGGTCTCACATGGGGGGCATAGTGTCCCATGGGGGCATGAGCAAAACGGATCAGAATGTGTAGTGGGTAAGACGAGGAGAGGCAGCATGGAGGGACTATGATGCTGAAGGAACACGGGAAGATGGCGTAATGGGAAGACTGGAGGCAGGCACCTTCCTTTAGTTTCTGGATTGTGGGGCAGCCCCAGGGGTCTGGGGGAGAAGCCAGGGCTATAGTGGGAGACTCAGGGCTTGGGCGGCACCCCTCTGACACCTAAAAGATTTTCTCTCTGAATGTCGGCCCTGTGTGACTGGAAGGTGATCCCATTAGGCCAGAGGCCACACCAGGAAAACCATGTCTAAGCCTTGTCCCCCACCCCACCCTCAGACTCAGTCCGCTCCTTCCTGAAGCGCAGCAAGCTAGGCCGGTACAACGAAGAGGAGCGGGCACAGCAAGAGGCCGAGGCCACTCAGCGCCTGAATGAGGAGAAGACCCAGGCCAGCGCCATCCCCGTGGGCAGCCGCTGTGAGGTGCGGGCACCTGGGCAGCCCCCTCGCCGGGGGACCGTCATGTATGTAGGTACGTGCTCCACGGAGGCCTTCTGCTCGGCCCTGAGGTGGGCTGTGCTCCGGCAGGGGGGACAGACCCAGCAATGACAGTGACAGCGCAGAGTATTGATGGCAGGGCAGTGGGATGCAGAGGCAGGACATCGTGCGTTGTGATGGAGGAGGCCAGAGGGGTCCGTTCTGAGGTGAAGGCACAGGGTACACTGTCAGAGCTGAGATGGGGAAGGCAGGGGCCTGAGGTGATGGGGGGTGGGGGGAGGAGAGAAGCTTGGTGAGGCTGTGTGAGCGGAGAGGCAGCACCACACCCGCCCTGGAGAGTGATCCTAGAGGCTTCCTAGGGGGAGGAAAGCGTGAAGGGAAGGGTGCTCCAGCCAGAAGACATGGGGAGTGCAAAGGACCAGGGAGCAAGAACAGGCTGGGCCTGTCTGAGGCAGGAAAGAAAGTCAGCTCTCGGGGAGGAAATGAGGGGAGAGGTATGAGGTGAGGTCAGGGCAGGAGTGAGGCCAGACCATGCAGGACCTAGAAGACAGTGGAGAGTAGTTGAGGGTTTTTTGTTTTTTTGTTTTTTTGTTTTAATTTTTTGGTAAAGATTTTATTTACTAGAGAGCACGAGCAAGTATAAGCAGCAGAGAGGGGCAGAGGGAGAAGCAGGCTTCCTGCTGAGCAGGGAATCAGACCTGGGGCTTGATCCCAGGACCCTGGGATCAGGACCTGAGCTGAAGGCAGCTCCTTAACCAACTGAGCCACCCACGCACCCCGGATTTGTTTTTTGGTTTTTTTTTTTAATAACAGCTTTGTTGAGATATAATTCATATATCATAAAACTTAAAGCATACAGTTCCCTGGTTTTAGGCACGTTCACAGAATTGTGCGGCCATCACCACAGTCAATTTTAGAACATTTTCATCTCCCCAAAAAGAAACTCCATAAGCATTAGCAGCCACTCCCCATTTCTACAACCTTGACTGCCCCAGGCCTGGGCCGCCACTAGTCAATATAGTCCCTGTAGATCTGCCTGTTCTGGACATTTTATATAAATGGAGTCCTGTAAGACATGGTCTTTCATGACTGGTTTCTTTCACTGAGTTCTCAAGGTTTTTATGTGTCAGTGCTTTGTTTCTCTTTATAGCCAACCCATGCCGGGTTGACTGAATATACCACATTTTACGTATCCCTTCCTCAGTTGATGGATGTGTGCGTCCTTCCAGTGTCTTGTCTATGACGAATAATACTGCTGTGGACATTCTTGTATAAGCTTTTGTGTGGACACGGATTTTCATAGGCACTGCTGGGTCACAGTGTCACTCTGTGTAACCCTCTGCGGAACTGCACCTGGTCATCGTCACACCAGCCACGTATGAGGGCCCTGGCTTCCGCATACCCTCGCCAACATGTTTATTGTCTGTCTTTTTAATAATAGCCATTTTAGGGGCGCCTGGGTGGCTCAGTTGGTTAAGCAACTGCCTTCAGCTCAGGTCATGATCCCAGGGTCCTGAGATTGAGCCCCGCATCTGACTTCCTGCTTGGCGGGACCCTGCTTCTCCCTCTCCCACTCCCCTGCTTGTGTTCCCTCTTTCGCAGTTTGTGTCTGTCAAATAAACAAAGAAAAATCTTAAAAAATAATAATGATAAAATAATAGCCATTTTAGTGAGTACGACCTGGGACAGCAGGTGGGTTTGATTTGCATTCCTTTGATGGCTAATGAGATCGACCATCCTTGTAGGAGCTATGCGTATGTCTTACTTAGAGAACTTTCTATTCAGATCCTTCCCCCTTTTTTTTTAACTGGGTCATTTAGTTTTCATTGAGTTGTATATTAGTTTCGGGGGCCGCCATAACCAAGGAACCACACACTGGATGGCTTAAGCGACAAAAATGTGTTTCTCAGTTCTGGAGGCCCGCAGTCCCAAGACCAAGGCCTTGGTAGGTTTGGTTTCTTCTGAGACCTCTCTCCTTGGCTTGAGATGCTGCCTTCTTGGGGGGATTGGGGGAGGTGTTGCCTCACGTGGTCTTCCCTCTGTGTGCAGGCACATCCCCGGGGTCTCTTTGTGTGTCCAAATTTCCTCCTCTTATAAAGACACCAATCAGATCAGATTATATCCACCAATGGCTTCATTTTAACCTAATCACCTTTTTGAAGACCCTGTCTCCAAATGCAGTCACATTCCGAGTTACTGAGGGTAAGGAGATCACCATGTGAATTTTACCAGATGCAGTGCAGCCCATCAGTTGTAAAATTCTTTATATATTCTAGATACAATTCCTTTATCTAGTACATGATCTACAGATATTTTCTCCCAATTTTTTTCCCTCTCATTCTGTAGGGTGGTTATCTTTTTTTTTTAATTTTTTATTTTTCATTAACATACAATGTATTATTATCCCCGGGGTACAGGTCTGTGAATCACCAGGTTTACACACTTGGGTGGTTGTCTTTACTTTCTTGATAGTGTTCTTTGAAGCAGAGCATTTTAAAATTTTTTATGAAATCCGGGGCGCCTGGGTGGCTCAGTGGGTTAAGCCGCTGCCTTTGGCTCGGGTCATGATCTCAGGGTCCTGGGATCGAGCCCCACCAGCGGGGTCTCTCTGCCTGCCTCTCTGCCTACTTGTGATCTCTGTCTGTCAAATAAATAAATAAAATCTTTAAAAAAAAAAAAAGTTAAAAAAAATTTTTATGAAATCCAATTTATTATTTTCTTTGTTATCTATGCTTTGGGAATTATATCTAAAAAAACCAGTGCCTAATATAAGGGTTCACTCCTGTATTTTTTTCTAGGAGTTTTATAGCATTATGTTTTGTATATGAGTCTTAGATGTGTTTTGTTTTTTTTTTTTAAGATTTTATTTATTTATTTGACAGACAGAGATCACAAGTAGTCAGAGAGGCAGGCAGAAAGAGAGAGAAGGAAGCAGGCTCCCTGCAGAGCAGAGAGCCCAATGCGGGGCTCGATATCAGGACCCTGGGATCATGACCCGAGCCGAAGGCAGAGGCCCTAACCCATTGAGCCACCCAGATGCCCTTTGGATGTATTTTTGAGTTAGCTTGTGTGTGTGACATGAGTTAGGAGTCCAACTTTCTTCTCTTGAGTGTGGATATCTAGTTGTCGCAGAACTATCTGTTGAAAAGACTATTCTTTTTTTTATTTTTTAGATTTTTTTTCTTTATTTATTTGACAGAGAGAGAGATCACAACTAGGCAAAGAGGCAGGCAGATGGGGGAGTGGGAAGCAGGCTCCCTGCTGAGCAGAGATCCCGATGTGGGGCTCGATCCCAGGACCCTGAAATCATGACCTGAGCCAAAGGCAGATGCTTAACCCACTGACCCACCCAGGTGCCCTGAAAAGACTATTCTTAACTCATTGAATAGTCTCAGCACCCTTGTCAAGAAATCATTTGGTCATGGGACACCTGGGTGGCTCGGTGGGTTCATCCTCTGCCTTCAGCTCAGGTCATGATCCCAGGGTCCTGGGATCGAGCCCCGCATCAGGCTCTCTGCTTAGCAGGGAGCCTGCTTCCTTCTCTCTCTGCCTGTCTCTCTGCCTACTTGTGATCTCTCTCTGTCAAATAAATAAATAAAATCTTTAAAAAATAAAATAAAATAAAATTAAATTAAATTAAAAAAAAAAAAAAAGAAAAGAAATCATTTGGTCATAAGCAGTGTGGATTTTATGCCAAATGGGATGGGTGGCCTTTGAGGAATTTGGGACAAGATATCAGTGCTACTTACTTTAAATTTTTACAAAGACTCCTCTGACTGGGGTGTTGAGTAAATAGGGGATCTAGGTTAGGAACAGTGAGACCAGTAAAGGGGGCTACCATATTCGTCCAGGCAGGAGATGGAGGTGGCCCTGGGTGGTAGCAAGGAGAGGTTTTTGCCAGGATAGGCTTTAAACTCAGTGGGTGGGAATGAATTTGGGGTGAGCTGTATCCAGGGGTTTCATTGGGCTTTCCTCTTTGGGCAGGACTCACAGATTTCAAGCCTGGCTATTGGATTGGTGTCCGCTATGATGAGCCACTAGGGAAAAACGATGGCAGGTAAAAAGTGATCCCATTAGGGCACCTGTGTGTGTCTGTGCCCGTGTCTGTGTGTGCATATGTGTGCTTATTCATATAAGGGCATGTGAGTGAGCATCTGGGGTGGGAGCCATGTTGGGGCCCTTTCTGACCACTGCCGCCCCCATCATGCCCTACAGTGTGAATGGGAAACGCTACTTCGAATGCCAAGCCAAGTACGGCGCCTTCGTCAAGCCATCGGTTGTGATAGTGGGGGACTTTCCCGAAGAAGACTACGGGTTGGATGAGATGTGACACCCAAGGAAAGGCATCTGCCTGCTCCAACTAACTCCCCTACTCATTGCCTCTCCCTGTGTGTGCCCATGGCCCTTCTCCCTGAGCCCATTTTTATTTTATTCACCTTGCCATTGACTTTTGAGACTCGTGCATTAAATTTGCGGAAAACTTAGGTGTTGGAGGACTTGATGATTATAGGAAGGGTTGGGGGGTGGCTGGGTAGGTGAGGATGAAATAGGAGGCTGGGTAAAGAAGAGGTTGGGCAGGGTGAGGCTTAATTGCTTAGCTGATAGCTGGGGCCCATGAGACTGCTCTTTGTCTTTTGTTAGTTACTGTAATGTTTTGCTGTTATAACAAAAGGGACCAAAAAAATAGTGGCTTAAACAGGGTGGTTTATTTCTTATGTAAAGTTTCATGTAATCACCGAGAACTGGTATGGTGATCCCTCTGTGTCAGAGGTCAGTCTCCACACATGTGTCTTGCTGCTCTCCCTTTTCCTTCTCATGATTTCCACATCATCAGCTCCAGGACCAAGGAGAGGGGAAGGGCAAGGATACCTCTTGCCTTTAAGGAGTATGTGCAACTCAAAACTTGTTTCTATTTCACTGGCCAGAATTTTGTCTCATGGCCACTTGTAGTTGCAAAGTAGACTGGGAAATGTAGTTTTTATTCTGGGCAGCCATGTTCCTAGCCAAATATCAGAAGTTCCTATACCATAGAAGCTGGTCGGAGAAAGGAGAGTGGGGGTCAATGAGCAGTTCCATGACAGTTCCTGTGGGTGGGAGACCTTACCTGGCTCGCTTAGTAATACTTTTAAAAAGAAAGAAATCAAAAGACTAGAAGGAGCTTGAAGCCCCTTATAGCATTGAGCTGGGCAAAGTAAATTGTGCCTTCCGGTATGTGACTTCTTCCCATGGGGTCCCTGCATTCTGGGGAACTTCGGTCACACTGTGCATGAGTCTGCATGTGCTAAAGCCCCTCTTTAGCTCCTTGAAGTTTTTTTCTGGGGTGACACAGATTCTCTCTCACACATGGAACACTGAGATTCACATCAGACACCCACCAGGAATAGATAGACACCTGTACATACACACGCATTATTGAAATTGTCGAGGTACAAAAACAAAACCCTGGTCACTTTAGAAAAAGATCCCAAGGCTTAGGCTCCTACCGTGTCAGGGAGTTGTCAGAGCGAGGAGCCTTAGAGGGGATGTCCCCCAACTTCTCAACCAGCACCTACCAATTTTAAGTTCACCCAGAGTCCATGAACCCTGATTTCATAAGTCTTCATGTCATTGCAGACACTCCACAGTTTTTGAGCCTTTCAATGTATGTCAGGCCTCATACTGGGGATATGTTCATGAAGTGGACACAGTCCTTGCTTGAGATTTAAAGGCAGACAAACATTGTCTCTCTCTCTCTCCCTCTTTTTTTCTTTACTGTGATAATAATGAATAAGGTGGCCGGCAGTGGGGGAAGGAGAACAAATCACTAAATCTGCCAGTGCTGCTGGTATGATAGAAGAAATGGGGATAGAGATGTGAAGAGGAATCACCTGAACAAAAAGGGACAGGGCTTTGTAGGCCCAGAATAATCCCTTTGGTGATTCATGCCCATCAGAAACTTGATCCCTGTGCTAAACACAAACTTAGGCTGAATGCGACCTTTGTCTTGCTGCTGAGCTAAATCAGTAACTGGACGTGCTTAATGGCTTGCTGGAGTTGATTCCTGTACCAATTACAAACTTGAGACTATTCAGTAGGTTAAGAGAGGCGGTATAACCGTACTGAGGAAAAGCACAGACTCTGAAACCAGGCAGCCTGGGTTCAAATCCCAACTCTGTCATGCAGCCCCTGGGGGACTGAACAAGTATTCCTTCTCTCTGGGTTTCACCTTCATTCCTATAAACCGGGGGCGATGACAGCACTTCCCCCGAACGACTGTTGTGAGCATTAAATGAGCTAATACATAGCTTTATATCAGCTCCACGCACATAGGTAAATGCCTTACTCAGTGAAGACTAGCGATAGGTTTAAGAACGACTACATACAGCCAACATTAGTGATGCTGGCTTTATTTAATTCTCACAGCGGGACCTGCCCTTAATTTTTTCACCTTAATTTCTTAACTCACCCCACCTTTGCACATCTGGGGACAGCCCCCCACCCGGAGGAGACTCCCAGAGTTTTCCAGGTCAACGTTAGTTTTCCAAGTCCCAGCAACCTCAGGCGTCCCAGACGCGTGCAATAACCACCAGCTGCCACGTGGGGGCAACGGCGCACTGCTCCGCGAACCCGCGCAGGGCATCGTGAAGCGCGGAGTCTCGCCGGCGTTGGGCGGTGGCTCTAGCCCGGCACGCGAACTGCATTTCCCAGAAAACCATGAGACAACATCCGCCTATTCATCCTCAACGGGAGGTCGCGCGGAATTGTGGGATGAAGGGATTTGGGCTCCTCCCTGGAGGGCGGTGTTGCATAATCGTGGGCCGCTGCCAGGCAGTCAGAGTTTAATCAGAGGGTGGTAACCGACGTCCTGGCGAGGCTGGAGGGCCGAGCTGACTTCCTGGTCTCTTGAAGAACCCAGACGAGGTGACTCTGTGGCCTGGAGCTGGCTGGGCAGTCTTCCGTCCTTTGCGTTTTCCTGCATCTCGACTGGTCATTGACGCTCTAGGCTTGTTGTCGGCAATCAAGCCGGGTGAAGGCGCTTACATCTTAAATGAAAAAATCCCCTTTTTCCTCTTTTCTCTCTTCTAAACAGTTAAATCTTTTTTTTTTTTCTAACATATTAAGAGAATTTTAAATTAGAATAGCTAAGGCTTTCCCAAGTACCCATCACCCAGCTTCTCTGGTTGTCTAACATATGGTCAGTCGTGTTTTATTTCTTTCTTCTCTTCTCCCATTATTTTTTTTTTTAAAGATTTTATTTATTTACTTGAGAGAGAGACAGTGAGAGAGAGCATGAATGAGGAGAAGGTCAGAGAGAGAAGCAGACTCCCCATGGAGCTGGAAGCCCGATGCGGGACTCGATCCTGGGACTCCAGGATCATGACCTGAGCCGAAGGCAGTCGTCCAACCAACTGAGCCACCCAGGCGTCCCACTTCTCCCATTATTTTAAAGCAAATCTCGGGCAATATATCATCTCATTTGGAAATGTTTCTGTCAACGTTTCCTATCTCTAAAGACAGGAGTCTCAATCACATCTAAAAAAAAAAAAAAAAAAAAAAAAAGCAATAATTTTTTTTTTTTTAAGATTTTTATTTATTTACTTGACAGACCGAGATCACAAGTAGGCAGAGAGGCAGGCAGAGATAGAGGAGGAAGCAGGCTCCCCGCAGAGCAGAGAGCCCAATGTGGGGCTCGATCCCAGAACCCTGGGATCATGACCTGAGCCGAAGGCAGAGGCTTTAACCCACTGAGCCACCCAGGCGCCCCAATAATTCTTTTATTTTTTAATAATTCTTTAATATCTATATAGAGCAGTATTCAGAAGTCCCCGGCTGTTAAGATTTTATTTATTTATTAAAGATTTTTATTTATTTGACAGAGACAGCAAGAGAGGGAACACAAGCAAGGGGAGTGGGAGAGGGAGCAGCAGGCTTCCCTCCAATCAGGGAGCTGAATGTGGGAATCCCAAGTTGGGATCAGGGCCTGAGCAGAAGTCAGATGCTTACCCAACTGAGCGACCCAGGCACCCCTTTTTAAAAGATTTTCATTTATCTGTCAGAGAGTGAGAGAGAGCACAAGCAGGCAGAATGGCAGGCAAAGGCAGGGAGAGGAGCAACCTCCCTGGTGAGCAAGGAGCCCGATATGGGACTGGATCCCAGGACTCTGGGATCATGACCTGAGCGGAAGGCAGTGGGTTAACCAATTAACCAACTGAGCCATCCCTAAAGCATGGTTGTTAGTGTAAGAACAATCTACTGGATAATGTAACAGAATGGTTGGCCAGACTAGAGAATGTAAGAATTTATAAGATAGAAGCAATCCATCAGTTGGATTGATCTCTCATTTATTTGGAGAAAAATTTTCAGTTTGGAATCCCATCTTACATGATATAACAAAATAAATTCCAGTTGGATTTGAATAATATGTGGGGAGGGGATCGCACAGTGAAAATCTAGTGGAGCTTTTTACCAACAAATATTGCATAACTTCTGTATGGGAAAAGACATTCTGAACTTCAAGATAGTGGGGGGAACAAACCATCAAGGTAAAGACTGATGAATTAGGCTGCACAAAGAGCTGAATCTTCTCTTTTTTGAAGATTTTATTTATGAGAGAGAGCATGAGTGGGGGGAGGAACAGAGGGAGAGGGAGAAGAGGACTCCTTGCTGAGCAGGAAGCCCAATGTGGGGCTCAATCCCAGGACCCTGGGATCATAAGCAGAGCCAAAAGCAGATGCTTAACCGACTGAGCCACCCAGGCACCTCGGAGTTGAATATTTTATGTCCAAAAAGGACGTAAACAAAATTGAAGCAAGTATGCATTAGAGAAGTATATTTGCAACAAAAACGATAGCTGATTGGTTAACACCCTCAATGAATGAAGATATTAACAACATAATGTGAAATTAATATGAAAAGCCAACAAATAAAAATGGGCATAGAATGTTTAAAAAAAATTTGTAGAAGAAATATCAAAGGCCAAAAAATCCCACAAAAGCACATTCACCCAACAATGTTACTTAAAATACTGGGACACCTCCTTTTGTCTGTGAAATCAGCAAAGATCTTAAACTATGGTTCCCTAAGTCTGAGGACAGTTCAGGGCGATGAGAGACTCCATCCACCAGCACTGGGATGTAAATAGCAATGACTTTCTGGAGAATGACTGTGTAGCCTGACTCCAAAGCCTGAAAATATGCCCATCTATTGATCCATCACTGACATTTCTAGGAATTTAGCCCCTGGAAATAATCAGGGAAGTGGGTAAATCTGAAAGGATTTTCATGGGACCATTTTTTTAATTATTAAAAAAGGAAGGAAGGAAGGGACAAATGCAGAAACAACATTTCAGATTAAAGGTTTTTTTTTTTTAAGATTTTATTTATTTGACAGAGAGAGATCACAAGTAGGCAGAGAGGCAGGCAGAGAGAGAGAGGAGGAAGCTGACTCCCCACTGAGCAGAGAGCCCAACGCAGGACTCCATCCCAGGACCCTGAGACCATGACCCAAGCAGAAGGCAGCGGCCCAACCCACTGAGCTACCCAGGCACCCGATTAAAGGGTTTCTTGATAAAAGAAATGTGGATTTTGCTGGCTTAAATAGAATCAGATGAGCTGCGCTATCATAGGAATTTTCATTAATATGCTAGCTTCCATGATAACTATACAGGAAGGAATCTCCAATGCATTATTTTCTGAAGAAAGAGCTGATGTCTAATAGAGAAGTCAGGTCACAGGTGAGCAGTCGAAGGGAACAGAGCTGCTCATTCCAGGTTAATACAAGTTGTTTACAAGTTGATGGGCAGGATGCAAATTGCATATGCAAATTTTATATAATCAGAAATGCATGAAATTATTCCCAGGAAACAAAACAAGCAGGTAAGATAACTAAATAGAGGTTGTCTTTGAAAATTGGGTGAATTTTTCCTTTTAATTTTTCTCTTGCTATATTTTATACATTTTCTACAATCATCAGGCATTAGCAGGTTTTTTTTTCTTTTTTAAGATTTTATTTATTTGACAGAGAGAGACAATGGGAGAGAGGAAACAAGCAGGGGGAGTGGGAGAGGGCCAAGCAGGCTTCCCGCTGAGCAGGGAGCCCAATGAGGGCCTCAATCCTGGGACCCTGAGATCATGACCTGAGCCAAAGAGCAGACGCTCATGACTGAGCCACCCAGGCGCTCCACATTAGCAGATTTTAATCATTTTAAATTATGAAATATAGCGCACCTACAGGAAGACAAAATAAGAATCATTATAAAGTGAACACCCAGGCATCAGAGTGATGAGGTTGGGATACAGGAGCCCAGAAGGCTGTGGGATGCCAGACAAGTTCCCTGATTAACCTGGAGCAGAGAACCTAGTTCAGACCTGTGTTTCTCAGATGGTAGGAGGCAGCAGAATGGGGGGCGGGGGGGCTTAAAAAAAAAATCCTGGAGCAGAAGGCAGGAGGGAATTACTTTATGGAGGGGAGCCATCTAAACCATGGTTTGGAAGGATGACAAAGGTCTGTTGTGCAGTCATGAAAGCACATACTCTATTGACAGGTTTTCATTCTGATGAGGAAGTCTGAATTATATAAATAATCCCCAAAGGATGATGATGACGAAGAAGATAATAGCTAACTAAGAATTACTGACCTTGTGTCCCAGGTCTAGCCTTGGGCGGCATGATGCTGGGGACATAGTGGTTCCTGAGATAGCCCTGCCCACCAGTGTAAGGCCCCCCCATTCCAGTCCAGGTGACAGACATTATTGATCATTACTGATTTTAATTTGTTATGATGTCTTGGGGAAGAAGTTTCTGGAATCCTAGGAGCCTATGACCGGGCAACCTGCTCTAGGCTGTGATGGGAGGTCAAGACAGACTTCCTAGGGGCGGCTGGGTGGCTCAGTGGGTTAAAGCCTCTGCTTTCGGCTCAGATCATGGTCCCGGGGTCCTGGGATCGAGCCCCACATCGGGCTCTCTGCTCTGCGGGGAGCCTGCTTCCTTCTCTCTCTCTCTGCCTGCCTCTCTGCCTACTTGTGATCTCTGTCAAATAAATAAATAAAATCTTAAAAAAAAAAAAAAAAAGACAGACTTCCTGATGAGGAGCAATCAGTAAATCACCTCCAAAGCAAAAAGGGTAGGAGAAATGTTCCTGCAGAGATACAGCCTATGCAAGACCCTGGCAGCAAGGGAGCCTGGGAAAGAGGAGTGGGGAAAGGGTGATGGTTACTTTTTTTTTTTTTAATTTTAATTTAATTTTACTTATTTATTTGACAGAGAGAGATCACAAGTAGGCAGGCAGAGAGAGAGGGAAGCAGGCTCCCTGCTGAGCAGAGAGTCTGAGATGGTTATTTTTTTGTCAAGCTGACTGGGATACATTGTTTCTGGGTGTGTCTGTGAGGGTGTTTCCAAGAAAGATTATCATGTGAATCTGTAGACTGGTTAAAAAGCTGACTGTCCTCCCCAGTGCAGAAGGTATCATGCAAATCTTTGAGGGTCTGAGAGGAGCCAAGTGGCTGAGGAAGGAATGATTTGAGTTCCGCCCAACTTGGTGCTGGAACATTGGTCTTCTGCACTCAGACTGCGACTTATACCATCAGTTGCCCTGGTTCTTGGATCTCCAGACTTGGACCAGGACTCAAACCACTGGCTTTTGTGGGCCTCCAGGTTGTAGACAGCAGGATGTGGGACTTCTCAGCTTCTGTCATTGTGTGCCCATTTCTTATAATAAATCTCTTTCTTTCTCTCACTCTATATATTCTATTGGTTCTGTTTCTCTGGAGAACCCTAATACACTGCTAAAGAAAGGGCAGTGGAGGGACACCTCAATGGCTCAGTTGGTTGAGTATCTGCCTTCAGCTCAGGTCACAATCCCAGGATACTGGGATCGAGCCCTGCATCTGGCTCCCTGCTCAGTGGGGAGCCTACTTTTCCCCCTGCCTGCTGCTCTCCCTGCTTGTGCTTTCTCTCCCTGTCAAATACATATAAAATATTAAAAAAAAAAAAAAAAGAAAAGAAAAAAGAAAAGAAAAGAAAGAAAGTGAAGTGGAGGGACATTCATCTGGATTAGTCATCACATAACTATTAGGCATCAACCGTGCTTGATTTTAGACCTGATTCTGCCGTCCCCTCAGGTAAGTGCACCCCCTCTTGGAACCTCCGCTCCCTCATGTTGGTTCCTTTAGCAAAGAGTTGTGAGTAGCTTTGCAATATGTTCCAGCTTGGTCAGCAAAACCTCAGGAGGCATCAAGCTCGGTTAGTTATGACTAGTAACAGTTTTCAGTTGGTGGCATTGTAGCATGAACATCGTTAAGGCAGCAAATTGAGAGGATTGAAAGCATGAGCTATAGAGCCAGCATTTCTGAATGCAAATCTTTTTTTTTTTCCTTAAGATTTTATTTATTTATTTCACAGAGAGAGAGATCACAAGTAGGCAGAGAGGCAGGGAGAGAGAGAGGAGGAAGCAGGCTCCCTGCTGAGTGGAGAGCCTGAAGCAGGGCTTGATCCCAGGACCCCGAGATCATGACCTGAGCCGAAGGCAGAGGCTTAACCCACTGAGCCACCCAAGCACCCCTTTTCTTTTTTAATAAGCTTTATGGAGGCGCCTGGGTGGCTCAGTACGTTAAGTATCTGCCTTCAGCTCAGGTCATGATTCCAGAGTCCTGGGATGGAACCTGGTGTTGTCCGGGCTCCCTACTCAGCTGGGAATCTGCTTCTTCCACTCCCTCTGAACTTCCTCCTCCCCGCTCATGTGCTCATTCTCTCCTTTTCTCAAATAAGGAAATAAAATCTTTTTAAAAGTCTTAAAAAAAAAAATTAGGGGTGTTGGGTGGCTCAGTTGGTTAAGTGTCTGCATTCGACACAGGTCATGATCCCAGAGTCCTGAGACTGGGCCCTGCTTAGGCTCCCTGCTTGGCGGGGAGCCTGCTTCTCCCTCTCCCCTCTGCTCCTGCTCTCTCTCTCAAATAAATAAATAAAATCTTTTTTAAAAATTTAAACAGGCTTTATGCCCAACATGGGGCTCAAACTCAGGAAATCAAGAGTCAAATTCTCTACCAACTGAGCCAGACAGCTCCTCAGACAGCTCCTCACTGAGTTCAAATCTTGACTCAGGTACTTACCAGCTGCGTGATCTTGGACAAGTAATCTCATGTCTCTCCTCATTGGCATGATAGTAACAACTTCTACCTGCATCAGTCAGAGTAGGCTAGGTTATGCTGCAGTAACAAATGAGCCCTAGACCTTAGTAGACTAACTCCTCAAATTTTATTTCTTGCTTATACTAACAGGCAGATATCCTCCATGCCACAGCTCAGCAGTCCAGCTAGCTTCCAGCATGTGGCACCTTTGTGCTTGCATGGCTCCCAGTGCTGCTTAGGTAGGGGATGAGAGCAGAGAACATCTTGTACTCACTATTAAATGCAACATTTAGGGGCACCTGGGCGGCCCAGTTGGTTAAGCAACTGCCTTCAGCTCAGGTCATGTCCCCGGAGTCCTGGGACTGAGTCCCACATCGGGCTCCCAGCCCCAAGGAGAATCTGCTTCTCCATCTGAACTCCCTTCTCATGCTCTCTCGCACTCTCTCTCTCAAATATAAATAAAATCTTAAAAATAAAGAAATAAATGCTACATTTAAAAGTGATGCTGTGGGAGTACCTGGTTGGCTCAGTCAGATAAGCCTCTTCCTTGGGTTCAGGTCATGATCTCCAGGTCCTTCTCAGCGGGGAGTCTGCTTCTCCCTCTCCCCCAACCCCAGCTTGTTCTCTCTTAAATAAATAATAAAATCTTAAAAAAAAAAAAAAAAGAAGAAGAAGAAGTCACACTCTTACCAGCAACTGGCTGGCTTACTCTGTCAAGCATACAACGCTTGATCTCTGGTCCATGAGTACAAAGTTCCACATTGGGCATAAAGATTACTTTAAAAAAAATAAAATAAGGGGCACCCAGCTGGCTCAGTTGGTGTGGCATGCAACTCTTGATCATGGGGTTGAACTTTGAGCCCCACAATGGGTGCAGAGATTACTTAAAAATAAAATCTTTTAAAAAAGTAAATAATAGGGGCGCCTGGGTGGCTCAGTGGGTTAAGCCGCTGCCTTTGGCTCAGGTCATGATCTCAGGGTCCTGGGATCAAGTCCCGCATCAGGCTCTCTGCTCAGCAGGGAGCCTGCTTCCCTCTCCCTCTCTGTCTGCCTCCCTGTCTACTTGTGATCTCTCTCTGTCAAATAAATAAATAAAATCTTTTTTTTTTAAGTAAATAATAAGACAAAATAAAAAATAAGTAAAAGGGACACTCCCAACATTTCTGTTCACATTTTATTGGCCCAAACAGTCACATAACCACGCAGGAGTTTAAAGGAATCCAGAAGATGGTGGGGGACTTTGGTAATGCTTGCTGTACTCTCTCATCAATGGTGCTGAAATTCAATGAGAAAATTCACACAAAACCTTTCCTTCGTTCAACTAATATTCACAGAGTACCTAAGATATGCCAGGCACTGTTCTAGGAAGTAGCTACATAGCAGTGCACAAGACAGACAGCAATCCCTTGAGGAGCTCATATTCTAGTGGGGGAGGAAAACAAGGAACTGGATAAATAAGTATACACTATGGTACAGGTGATAAATCATAAAGGCAGTGTGGGGGTGGGGTGGGGAGTGTGGGGGTGAAATCAGAGATCTGAAAGGATCTTCCGGAGACCACTAGATGGGCAGACTTGAGGCACTAAGAGGTGAGGCACTAAGGCGTGGCTACGGAAGGCCTGGGTAGTGGGGCAGCAGCTTTCAGGGGCACCTGGAGATGGGCTGTTTGGATATTGCTGCATCCCCAGAGCCTCCTTGTCTGTGTTCAGCTGGGAACATCCAGTAGGGTTTCTTCTCACTTTCTTTCTTTCTTTCTTTTTTTTTTTTTTTTAAGATTTTATTTATTTATTTGACAGACGGAGATCACAAGCAGGCAGAGAGGCAGGCAGAGAGAGAGAGAAGAGGAAGTGGGCTCCCCGTGGAGCAGACAGCCCGATGTGGGGCTCGATCCCAGGACCCTGGGATCATGACCTGAGCCGAAGGCAGAGGCTTTAGCCCACTGAGCCACCCAGGTGCCCCTCTTCTCACTTTCTTAAGGGGAAGTGTCACCTGTTACTTTCAGACAGGTGACAGGACAGATTATGAGCTTGGTGACCATGGTAAGGACTTTTTTTTTAAGATTTAAAAAAAAATTTTTATTGGACAGACAGAGATCACACGTAGGCAGAGAAGCAGGCAGAGAGAGAGAAGAGGAAGCAGGCTTCCCGCCGAGGAAAGAGCCCGATTCAGAGCTTGATCCCAGGACATGGGAACATGACCTCAGCTGAAGGCTGAGGCTTTAACCCACTGAGCCACCCAGGAGCCCCATGGGAAGGACTTTTTTTTTTTTTTTTTTTAAAGATTTTATTTATTTATTTGAGAGAGAGACAGTGAGAGAGAGCATGAGCGAGGAGAAGGTCAGAGAGCGAAGCAGACTCCCCATGGAGCTGGGAGCCCGATGTGGGACTCGATCCCGGGACTCCGGGATCATGACCTGAGCCGAAGGCAGTCGTCCAACTAACTGAGCCACCCAGGCGTCCCAAGGACTTTTGACTCTTACAAGGACAGAGGTACAGCCAGGGGAGGGTCCTGACTTGACTGGGGGTATCGCAGGCTCCCTCTGACTGCGCGTGGGGAGCAGACCATGAGGGCAGGCAGGGGAGCAGGAAGCCCAGGGAGGAGCTGCTGTGGTGTCCAGGACCAGGAGGACGGATGGAGGCTGGGCCAGTGCTGGTGGAGTCAATAAGGTTTCCTGTCAGGTTGGAATAGGTGTGGAAGAATGGTCAGGGATGATTCTGGGCTCTCTGGTCTCGGTCTCTGGAAGGACAGAGGTGCCATCAACCTAGATGGGGAATGCGGGGAGGGAGCAGGTTTGGAAGGAAGTCAGAAGCTCAGTTTAGGATGTATGAAGTTTGAGACACTTCTAAGACCCCCATGAAGAAGGTGAGTAGAATGCAGTTTGTAGAACTGCCTGGAAATGTCCCGGTGGAAGATGGAAATCTGGATATTAACAGCCTAGAAATGGACTTTAAACCACTTTATGTGGGGGAGATCTTCTATGGCATCCTCTATGGATACCGTAAGGCCTGAGGCTTGATACTGGCCAGTGTTAGGAGGTCGGGGAGACTGATCTCAGTGACAGGGGACAGTGAGTGGCACAAGATGGCAGTGTGTATTCTTTTTTTTTTTTTTTTTTTTTTAAGATTTTATTTATTTATTTGTCAGAGAGAGAGCGAGTGAGAGCACAGGCAGACCGAGTGGAAGGAAGAGTCAGAGGGAGAAGCAGGCTCCCTGCGGAGCAAGGAGCCCGATGTGGGACTCGATCCCTGGACGCTGGGATCATGACCTGAGCCGAAGGCAGCTGCTTAACCAACTGAGCCACCCAGGTGTCCCGACAGTGTATATTCTGAGAGAGTATAAGTTATAAGCAAGAAGCTGCAAGCCTCACCCAGTCTCGGGTTGGGGTGGAGACAGGGAGAGCTTCCTAGAAGAGGTGACTCCTGAGCTGACACGAAAGCCTGAGTACCTACATCACCAGGTAAAAAAGTCAGGAGTGTTCCAAGTTGAGGGCACAGCCCGCACAAAGGCCTGGCAGCAAGTGAGCCCTAGAAAGGGCAGACAGCGGAAGCTTTTTCCAGTGTGGCAGGGAAGGGTGTGGTGAGAAGGGAATGTGGATTAGTCATCACCAAGTTTTGGCATCAGCCATGCCCAGGTTCACACCTGGTTCCGCCATCCTCTGTGACCTCAGGCAAGTGACCCGGCCTCCATTTTCTCTCCTGTAAGTTCCTGCCTCATAGCCAAGGCTTGTGTAGTGATTCTTGGCCTGGCTGCTACTGTAGTTTTGTCTCTTGTGATCTTGTTGTCTAAGCTATTATCGTATTAATTATAGTATTTTTTAAAGTTCACTGTTTTTAGTAATCTCTACACCCAAGGTGGGGCTCAAACTCATGACCCCAAGATCAAGAGTCTCATATCTTCCAACTCAGCTAGCCAGGTGCCCCCCAAATTAATTATATTATTGAAGGGTCAATGCATTAGTGGTTAAGGTTATAGGCTAGGGAGTTCACCCTCAGAGTCAGTTTATTTCTAAAATGGAAATAGTGCATACATCCATTCCATAGGACTGTTATAAGGGCATATGAGGTTATATGTAAAGTGCTCAGGAGCGTGCTTGGCAGTTACTTTTATCAGTATTATCTAAGGGGGAGTTAGTCAACCACCTGAGGAATCCTGGTGGGCTGCAGGAGGAGGAAACAGCATGGGTACAGGCACATGGAAATGATTCCTCTTTACTAAGCATTTACCACTTAATTCTGAAGGGGAAGGGGAACCCTTGTTCTCATTTTACGGATTAATAAATCCTTGTTAACAAAACAAAACCAAAAAACAGCCTTCCTCAGCGCCCAAGGGATCCCAGTTATTAAAAGGCAGAGCCAGGATTCAGACTCAAGCTAAGCCAGCCTCCAGGGGAGATTCTATGGGCCAGACATCCAGAATGCCTGGGAACCAGATTTAACTCCCTCTGAGGAGCCCTGAAGTTTGGAGGTTGGAGCCCGAGAGCCTAAGGTCTCCAAAGGAGGTTTCAGGCGCCATTTTTCCTGCCAGCTTCTGCATTCTCCCCGCCCCCCACTCCTCCACCCGATCTCGGGAACATCTAGTCTCAGAAACAAGGCAGTGGCCAGAGGGACTCTTCCTTCCTGTGCCCAGGCCCCTCTTTAGAGATGGGAAGAAGGAGGCGGCACTTGACCCTGACGCGGGGTAAAAAGGTGAGGGTGGAGGAGGCACAGGCAACTTTTGCAAGCGGCAAAGTTCTTCCCGCCGTTTGGCCGCCTTCCGGGCTACTGCAGGGTCCCGAGAAATCTAGTCTAGCCTTAGCCCCTGCCCCAAATGCGGGTGCGTGTCCTCGGGCTGTGGGCCAGACAAAATTCGGGGTCTCCAGATGCTTTGTCGCAACAAGAATAGGATACAGGGCCGCGTACCAGGAGTCCCTTTCCCAGCGGACAGAAAACCACACCCGTGGCCGCATGGAGAAGAATCCACACTGCAACACTAGGGGGTGATCTCGGGCGCGGCGACTGAACCTCTCTCCCTGGATTCATTCACCTGAGCTGAAAAGAACCCGGGAAGACCTCAAGCCGCTGGAGGTTGGGCGGGGCCGAAACCCACAGTTCAGGAAATGAGCAGGGCGGAGCCGCGGCGGCCGCATCCCGTTACTAGAGGCGGGCCCGGCGCACGCAGGCGCAACTTCATGCCGGCTCTAGGACCCCGCGGACGCTTGGTGGGCCGCTCCGCAGTGCCTGAGTCTAGGCCGCCTGAGTCACGGGCCCCGCCCTACGGAGCCGGACGCGGGCAGAGGTTCGGGAGCAGGACGGACGGACCGACCGACCGGAGGATCGGTGAGCGCCCGATCTGGATTACCCCTGTAGTCCGTAATCCCGGTCCTTGCGGGCCCCGTGTCCCACGAAACCCTTAAGTCCTGGTCTAGGGGTCCCCCAGACTCATGACCTCAGATTTGAAGCCCCAGGCTGTCTGGCACCCAGTTATCCCGCGCCGGGGACTCTTCCACCCTATGTCTCGGGATCTAAAATTCGAGCCCATGGATTTGAAAGGTACCCCATAAATTTCTGCCAGGTTCGAGTCCCCAGAACCACGATCCTTAGATCCGTTCTCCCAATTATAATGGGAACCCCGTTATCCTGGGCCCTGGGATTGGCACCCACTATCTAAGATCCGAACCTACAGAATCAACGGTGACATTGTAATCCCGCTGCTGGAAGTAACGAAACCCTCAAGCTGGGATTTCTTAAACCCTGCCCTACAGGCCTCCAGGTGGAGAATCTCTTATCCTGACCCGCCCACGACCCCTAAATTCAGTTCTGGAGCTCGGTCTCAGATTCGAGCGCTCAGACGCGTCAAAGGTGCCTTACACCAACTTGGGGCCCCCCATCTTAAGAACCCCACCACACCAGGACCCTTACTCTTTATGATGCCCATGCATAGACTCAGTCCAGGGTCACTTAAGCTAGACCATGAGATCCTTTGGACACAGAGAGGATTTCAAACCCGAGCCTCCGTCCCTTTCCCACCCATCCTAGAAGTATCCTCCTCCAGAAGCCCCGACCCCATTCCAAATGGACTTTCAAGCTCCAGCCGGAGAATAGGTCCCCGCCCGGAGGCCTCATATTACTCCCCCAAGTCCAGCTGCCAGAAATGCGTATTTTGCGTGGAGGGAGCGAGTTCAGTGGCGATGCGGACTTGTGACCCCTTTTTTTCCCCCCCTTAGGAATCTTAATTTGCAGCCATGTTCCTGGTTAACTCGTTCTTGAAGGGAGGCGGTGGCGGAGGAGGCGGGGGCCTGGGCGGGGGCCTGGGGAACGTGATCGGAGGTCTGATCAGCGGAGCCGGAGGTGGTGGAGGAGGCGGTGGCGGCGGCGGCGGCGGCGGCGTCGGAGGAGGCGGTGGCGGAACTGCCATGCGCATTCTGGGCGGGGTCATTAGTGCCATCAGGTAAGGCGGGGCCGAAGAGGGGAGGGGCCTGGCGGAGGAGCATGTCCCACCAATTTAGATTGAGGTAACCTGGCGACACCTGCAGTCTTAATTAGGCTGGGCTGGGCCTGGGCTGCGGGATCTGCTTCGAGGGGGCGGACCTTAAGGAGGCTAATGGCCGCTCAGGAGGCGGGGCTTGACATGGGCGGAGTCTGACTGTTGAGGGAAAGATCTGATGGGGCGCGGCTGGGAGAGGTGGAACTTAATGGGGCTGGGCGAGGCCTGCTTCCTGCTACCCGGGAGACGAACGTTAGGGGGCGGAGCTAATGAGGCTTGGGGTCTCTTCATGGGGGCAAGACTTGGCTTATGGGCACGGCCGCGTGGCGGTCGAAGTTGGTCATTGAGGGGGTGGACCCAGAAGAGGCCGAGGTCTAATGGCATAGGGGAAATGATCTTGAAGGGGCTAGGTCTGGCTGGGAACTGTCTGGGTTAAAATGGAAATACGACCTGGTAGATGTGGACCTTGTAGATGTCGTTAGGGGCCCAATTTACCATGGCCCCCCTTCAAAGGGGTGGGAACTCATGGAACTGGGGTGGGATGTTGGGAAGACACAGACTTTTAGAAACCCATAGGATGGAGTACATTCCTGGACAGAGGGATTCTGAGGAGAGTGGAGCCTCAGGAAGCTGGGTCAGAGCTTCTTTGAAGTGAGCTGTCAAAGGGGCTGAATCTGTTGAGGAATCTGCCATTGGGCAAGTGTGCCCTGGCCGGAGTGGGGCCTACTGTGGGGGCAGGGCTCTGAGTTTCCTGCCAGGTGTAACCAGGGCAGCAAAGATAGGGACAGGTGAGGACAAGGACAGATAAGTCAAGCAGAGGGAGAGGTAGGGAGGTGGTGGGCTGGGGTTTGCACCGTTGGGTTTCAAGGGCTGTTGCTGTCTTTGGAGGCCAGCCCACTGGTGCTAACTACTCCCTTACTTGTCTCCCCTCAGTGAGGCAGCTGCACAGTACAACCCGGAGCCTCCGGTAAGCTATCCTCAATAATCAGAGACCCTGCTTCTCACTCCAAGGCCTTTTCTAGCACCCATCATTGTCCCTTTGTCCCTCTTAAGAAATTCCTCTCATTAAGTCTCTCCCTTGCCATGTCCCCAAACTTAGTCATGTTCCCTGGACCATCTCTCATTCCTTTGATCACCCAGCCACCTAGTCCTCTCTGACTTTCCCACCTAGTGCTGTCCTGGCCAGGACACCCCTCCTCCACTTACCCTGAGATCTTCTCCCTCTGCAGCCTCCACGCACCCATTACTCCAACATTGAAGCCAATGAGAGTGAGGAGGTCCGTCAGTTCCGGAGGCTCTTTGCCCAGCTGGCTGGAGATGTAAGTAATCCTGGGCCCCCATCCTTGTCCTAACTCTTCCTTGCCTTCCTGTGGGCTGCCCTTGCACATACACTCAGCAGTGGCAACCCCCAAAGAATCCCCACTCTCCCTTGTGACACTCTTCCCATCCCTGACTTTTCTCCACAGGACATGGAGGTCAGCGCCACAGAACTCATGAACATTCTCAACAAGGTCGTAACCCGACGTGAGTCATTGGGCTCAACACATAGGGTGGGCTTAGAGTCATGGGCGCTGGGGTAGCTGTGACCTCTGACCTCTGACTTTCAACCTGTCTCCCACAGACCCTGATCTGAAAACTGATGGCTTTGGCATTGACACGTGTCGCAGCATGGTGGCCGTGATGGATGTATCCTTTGGGGCAGTCTGACTGGAGCCCTGGGTGAAGAAGGAGTTTTGTGAGAGCACGCTTGGGACAGCCAGGATATAGCTTGCGTACCCACAAAAGTGGACATGCATATATCAGAACACACACCCAGGCTTGTGGCAATAAACATCAGCTGTCACAGCTGGCACTTCACAGACATCATGTTAAACAGGCAGATTTTTTTTTTTTTTTGAAGATTTTATTTATTCATCAGAGAGAGAGCACAAGTAGGGGGCAGGGATAGGGAGAAGTAGTCTCCTTGGCAAGCAAGGAGCCTGATGTGGGACTCGATCCCAGGACCCTAGGATCATGACCTGCACCGAAGGCAGATGCTTAACCCTCTGAGCCACCCAGGCGTCCCAAACCAGCAGAATTGTTATAGTCCATTTTGTAGGTGATAAAACTGAGACTCAGAGAGAGGCAATCATTTGTCTAAAGGTATACAAAAAGAGGAAGTGGCAGGATAAGAATTTGGATTCAGGTCTTTTAGGCTTGAGAGCCTAAGCTTATTTTCTTTCTTTTTTTTTAAGTAAGTGCTACCCAACATGGGGCTTGAACTGATGACCCAGAGATAAAGAGTCGCATGCTCTACTGACTGAGCCAGCCAGGCGTCCCAAGAACCCAACCTTATAACTGCTGTAGGTGTGGCCATATAATGCACATATATACAAGGGCACACCATGTAGGTGAAGATACGTGAAGGTATGTTCACAGGAACACACATGCATATTTGCACATGGGCTAATCATCAGCTTATCTTGAATACATGCATGCTTCGCACATAGGGAAAATGTAGACACCCGTGTATTGTCATGTGATCACACATGTCGCACTGAGTTCTACGAGCTTGGCTATGCTGCTTAGCAAGGTCTTTGAGCCTCTTGCCTCAATTTCCTGGTCTATAAAATGAAAAGAGTGATAAGGGTTAAACTGAATTGGAGCCATATGCGAAGGGTTTAGCGCAGTGCATAGCACAGTAAGTGGTCTGTATGCACTAGTTGCTGCTATGATCCTAGGTAGATATTCATCTCTGAATCTGTTTCTTCTCTGTCACTGGGAAATAATACTGGTGAGGCTGGTGTTTTAAGGATTCAGTGAGAAAAGTGACGTTCCTAAGAAGCTTAGCACTACCTGACATGTACTAGGTAACTTGATAAGTCTTGGCCATCATTATTATTGAGAGTTTATGAAACATTAACCCCTGAGCTAAAGGCTTTGTGTTATTCTGCTTGTATCACAAACCCAGCAGGTATATACTGTCCTCGCCTGATTTTCTAGATATCCTTGTTTCTCACATGTCCTGACATTCATGAAATTGAATTGCTATTAAGAATTTTATAGGGGTGCCTAGATGGCTCAGTCGGTGAATTGACTGCTTTTGGCCCAGTTCATGATCTTAGGATCCTGGAATCAAGTCTCACATTGGGCTCCCTGCTCAGCGGGGAGTCTGCTGCTCCCTCTTCCCCTCGGCTCATGTATGTCTGTATGTCTGTCCTGTTCTCTCCCTCTCAAATAAATAAGTAAAAATTAAGGGAAAAAAAGAATTTTTTTTTTTTTTTAAAGATTTTATTTTATTTATTTGACAGAAATCACAAGTAGATGGAGAGGCAGGCAGAAAGAGAGAGGGAAGCAGGCTCCCTGCTGAGCAGAGAGCCCGATGCGGGACTCGATCCCAGGACCCTGAGATCATGACCTGAGCTGAAGGCAGCGGCTTAACCCACTGAGCCACCCAGGCGCCCGGGAAAAAAAGAATTTTTTAAATGATGGGACACCTGGGTGGCTTAGTTAGTTAAAGCTTCTGTCTTTGGCTCAGGTCATGATCCTGGAGTCCCAGGATAGAGCCCCACAGTAGTGGCATTGGGCTCCCTGCTCAGCAGGGAGTCTGCTGCTCCCTCTTCCTCTGCTCCTCCCCCTGCTCCCTCTCTCTCTCTCTCCCTCTCTCAAGTAAAAATTTTTTTTAAAGATTTGTTTATTTATTTATTTGACAGAGAGAGAGTTAGTTCACAAGTAGACAGCAGCAGGCAGAGAGAGGGAAGCAGGCTCCCCGCTGAGCTAAGAGCCTGACGCGGGCGGGGCTCGATCCCAGGACTCTAAGATCATGACCTGAGCTGAAGGCAGTCTCCATCCACTGAGCCATCCAGGTGCCCCCTCAAATTAAATCTTTTAAAATCATGGATAGGGGTGCCTGGGTGACTCAGTGGGTTAAAGCCTCTGCCTTCAGCTCAGGTCATGATCTCAGGGTCCTGGGATGGAGCCCCGCATTGGGGGCTCTGCTCAGCAGGGAGCCTGCTTTCCTTCCTCTTTTTCTGCCTGACTCTCTGCCTACTTGTGATCTCTGTCTGTCAAATAAATAAAATCTTTAAAAAAAATAACATAATGCATAAAAACAAAAATGCTGGAACTTTAAAAAGAATTTGGTAAATGAGCTAGTTACTATTTTCAAGTGAGGAATTTATAGAGAAGCTCAATGTAATTCCCCATGATTATGGTTATGCTTATTAACTTATTTTTAATTTTATTTTACTGAAAAATAAAATATTTATATAGTAATCTCTATACCCAATATGGGGCTCAAGCTCATGACCCTGAGATCAAGAGTCACATGCAATTCCAACTGGGCCAGTCAGGAGCCCCCAAAATGAAATAGGAACTAAACTCTCTATGGATAAAAAGAAAAGTCAGGGATGCCTGGGTGGCTCAGTTGGTGAAGCAGCTGCCTTCGGCTCAGGTCATGATCCCAGCGTCCTGGGATCGAGTCCCACATCGGGCTCCTTGCTCAGCAGGGAGCCTGCTTCTCCCTCTGCCTCTGCCTGCCATTCTGTCTGCCTGTGCTCGCTCTCTCCCCTCTCTCTCTCTGATAAATAAATAAAATCTTTAAAAAAAAATAAAAGTCAAACTGTATCCAGCGTGACCTGACAGGTGGGATAGGAGCTGGGGTTTTAGCCCAGGTTCCCCTGCTCGGTCATGATCACGGTGCGTAGAGTGTGTGCACCTGGGTACAGTCATCACGCTATTCTTAACACCCTTCCACCAGAGTGACACCACCGGCAAATTGGGCTTCCAAGAATTCAAGTACTTATGGAACAACATTAAAAAGTGGCAGGTGTGTGGCGACCTCAAACTCAAAGCCCCTCAAGCCAAGAAGACGCCACGCCCCGCGATGTTCAGTTGAATCCTTCCCTCCCTGTCCCCATAGGCCATCTACAAACAGTTTGACGTTGACCGTTCAGGTACCATCTGCAGCAGTGAACTCCCAGGGGCCTTTGAGGCAGCAGGTATGGCTGGCAGCGAAATGGTCTGACGGGGGTGGGATTGGTAAGGCAGCCCCATCCCCCCCACCGTGAGCTGGTCTGAGCCTGAATCCTAGGGGTGGGAGTGGGTCTGGCCTTGTGGCGCCAACACCTGAGAAAAGGAAACCATTCCCAGGGTTCCACCTGAATGAACATCTCTACAACATGATCATCCGACGCTACTCGGATGAAGGAGGGAACATGGATTTTGACAACTTCATCAGCTGCCTGGTCAGGCTGGATGCGATGTTCCGTGAGTGACACCCCAGGTCTCTTCCTGGGCGGGGATTTGTTCCACCTCTGGCCAGGGTCTCCTCTGAGCCTCACCCTGAGGCAAGCAACTTCAGGGACATCAACAGCCCCGGTTCTTGCCTGCCCTCACATCACTCACAGTCCATTGGAGGAGAAGCAAATCACCAGTGACTGCTCAGAATGGATACGGGAAGCTCAGGGCTATGATCAGGCCTGGGAGGAGAAGCTCAGCTCTGAGTGGGTTTCGATTTATGAATGGGAAAGCCCAGTGAGCTGTCTGAACCTAGGAGGCACCTGATGCAGACTAAAGGGTCCAGAAGGGCTTCCGGGAGAAGGACAGGTGTGAATCGAGGGATGAGGAGGCGTGACCCAAGGAGAGAGCTAGGACAAGTATTGATGTGGGAACAGCCCGAGTGAAGGGAAAGAGAAGGTGGTGCTTCTGGTGTTTTTTTGTTGAACTCCATTCTGAATGCTGGAGACGGGTGGGGGATGTAGAGGCTGGGAGGGGTTGGTAGGGGCTGGACATGAATGCACTGAATCCTAAGACTATTGAGAAGTGGGAATTATTGTCCCCATTTTCGGGAGGAGGAACCTAGGTTTCAAGGAAGCAAAACTGTTTGCTCCCAGCCACTCAGCTAGGAAGTTGCAAAGTCAGAATTTGAACTTGGATCTGAGAGAACTGAAGAAAAGGAAGCAGGAGCAATGGGCACAGTCAGGCCATGCGAGGCTGTGAGTGTCATGTTCAGGGGTGCTCAGACCATTCCTGGGGGCAATGGAGAACCATAGCAGGTTCTAGGCAGAGGAGGGACGGGGTCAGGTTTGGCTTTAGGAAGATGTCTCAGAGGACAAAGCATTTAAACCATGGGTAGAGAAAAAGGGGCAGGTATGTCAGGGACATGAGGGGAAAGGGGAATGGACAATAAGGGCAGATGATTCCCAGAGTCACTATGAGAAGGCCCAAGAAATGGCCACTGGATTCACCAGCAAGGGGGCCAACAGGAACTGCACAGAGTGCAGTGTCCAGGACACCATGTGCGTAGACACCTGAGGGTGGTAACCAAGTTGTTAGTGAAGGAGCAAAGACAGTGTAGACCTCGGTTTGCCTAGGTTTGGCTTTGGGTGGGGAACGCGGAGGCAGGGTTCAGGACAGGAGTGGGGACTACACCAGACTGGAAGCAGAAAGTGCAGCCTGCAGAGGTTCCTTCCAGTAGCCTGTTTGGGCTGGAGCTAGAGGACTTGGCCCTGAGAGGTCTGTGGGAGGCTGGGGCTTGGGCAGAGGTGTGGCACAGGGGAGTATAAGGAGGCCATTACGGGGGGGGGGGGGGGGGGCTCAAGGGCTCAATCCTGATATTCTTGGGGCACATCACTTCACTTCTCTGTGCCTTGTTTTACAATGACACTTACCTCACAGAATTCGATTACATGGGTTAATAATTCCTGGAAAAGCAATTTATACAGTGCTTGGCACAGAATAAGAACTCAATAAAGTGCTAGCCATTATTTTATTATTTTTTAAAAGATTTTACTTATTCGAGAGAGGGAGAGAGGGAGCGGGCGGGGAGAGGGAGAAGCAGGCTCTCTGCTGAGCGGGGAGCCTAATGTGGGGCTTGATCCCAGGACCCTGGGATCACAACCTGAGCCAAAGGTAGATGCTTAACCTGTTGAGCCACCCAGGTGCCCCTATTTTACCATGTACATATATTTTTTAATTAAATTAAGTAAACTTTGTATGTAATGTGGGGCTTGAACTCATGCATGACCTGGAGATCAAGAGTCGCATGCTATACCAGCTGAACATGACAGGTGGCCCAAGTGCTAGCCGTTACTATCATCATACCGTATATTAGTATATATTTTTATCTTTTTTTTTTTTTTTTAGATTTTATTTTTAAGTAATTTCCACACCTGACATGGGGCTCAAACTTACAGTACTGAGATCCAGAGTCATATGCCCTACAGACCAAGCCAGCCAGGTGCCCCTGTATATTTTTATCCTAAAAGCCAAATCCCCCAACCCTTTACTTCTCTAGGGGCCTTCAAATCTCTTGACAAGGATGGCACTGGACAAATTCAGGTGAACATCCAGGAGGTAAGAACTCCCGTTCTGGGATGTGGGTGCCCAGCAGGGGACTCTCCCCTCAGCTCCTTGTACCAGCTTGGAGCCTGGGCTCCCTCCCTCCCATTTTGCCAACAACCTTTGGGGGAGAGCAGAGAAAGGTGTCTGCTGTTCTTTGGTTCCCTGTTCTCACTCTGTGCCTTCCTCTCTCCAGTGGCTGCAGCTGACGATGTATTCCTGAACGGGAACCCCAGACTTGCCCCCTCATAGCCTTGCTATGGGAGTCACCTCGGATTCCTCCGTCTCTCCCAGGGCTGAGCCAGGCTGCAGTCTCATCTTCATGGATCCTGCTGACCCGCAGGTCTTTTGGTTCCCCCAGCCCTTGGCACTCGGCTTCTCAGTCAACGGCCAGGGCCCAACATGCCCCAACGTGCCATGCCCCGAGTTACCCATGGCTCTGAGACTCTCTATCACACCCTGCCCTGAGGGTCACCCCATCCCTGACACAGCCATCCCATATCCACTCCATAACGTCTCTTATGCACCTGTGCCAAACCCAATCCTTATGTTGCTTCCACACCCTAAGGGCCATTCTCTTGGTTCCGGGAGGGTCACTGTACACTCTGGCACACCTGTTCAGAGTCACCACCCTGGCAGCCAAACTCTAGGCCGGAACAGGCCCGGGCGCCCCCGTGCCTTCATCTGCACTCTGCTCTCAGCCTTCCAGGTCCAGGAGGAAATAAAAGCATCCCGATTGCTGCTCTCTCTGAGATCTGCCTCCTGTTCTGAGCGTTGAGGGCTAGTTCTGTCTCTTTCAGGGGCAGAGGGAAGTCTAGGTTCTAGAGGGTGGGGGTGGCTTGATCTGTCTCCATGTCTGTCCTCAGGCCTGGATCTGCATGTTTCCTAGTCCTTTTTCTCATACTGGATTCTAGTTGAGCTGTAGTCTTGTTCTTGATGAGATCCCCTCCAGATCCTGTGGAGGCTGAGACTGGGACCCAGAAGCCTGGGCAATCTCTGCTGCTGCTGCAAGAGCCAGGCTCTTGGGAGGTCTCAGTGCCACCCCTGTCCCACCGACTCCGCCCCCGGCCTTACTCTGTTCCCCAAGGCCATGCTTGCTGCCTCTTGCTCCTGAGTCTGTCCTCACTTTCCTCTGCCTCTGTTGTGTCATGGACCATGCGCAGTACCTTCCTCTCCACCCTCAGGCCTCCACAGGGAGAGGGGCTGCCTTCCCAGAATAGAATCCCTCTCAAATTCAAGGACATGATCCCAGATCCCTAGGCCCTAAGAGACAGCCCAGGGGTACTGTTTCGGGTCCCTAGCTCCTCAGGAGGGCTGAGAGACAACAACATCGTTCAAGGAGCCTTGTGTAGCAGTAGTAATCCTCTAGCAGGAGGGACTCAGGGCTGGGGTATGGGGCTGTCATTGTGTCGTGATTCCTTGCTGATGGTAGGATGGGCTGGGGGAGTGGGTGGGAACACCAACAAACAGAGGCCACAGCTGGGCTGGGTTCCCTAAGAAGCCAGCACATTTATTGATGCTTGTTCAGGTTCTGCAAGTTTCTTGGTCTCACTTCTGGTGAGGGAAGGAGGCCCAGCCAAGGAAGTAGAGGCTATAGATGGTGCCTAGGGAGGGAGTAAGGGGACACAGCGTGAGATCCTAATTGCCTCCCTGGACCACATCTCTGCTTTTAAGCCCCTCTGCAGGCTCCTCAGTCACCAGTCTGGATCCCAGCTCCCTTCCCAAACTGCCCTTCAGGTGGAGAATTCCCTAGCCTTGCTCCAGACCTGGCTGCCAACTTCCTCCACAATTCCTGCCTGGACCCCAAAGCCCCTCCTGGGACATCAGCCCAAGCCCTAGGTGCTCCCTCCCTCCCTACATGCTATGTGGACTCCTGGACCGTGCCCCCCAACCTGGCCAGCCCAGAACCCAATCCCCTCCCCTAAGCCCCTGCCCAGCCACTAGCCCTCTCCCCAAACTCAGCAAGCTCACTCCAGCTGAGCCCCTCCTCCCCCAGCAGCTCAGGCGGCGGTGGCCGGCACTCACCCCCTACACAGAGCCCCATGGTCACTCGGTACAGGATGTTGTCGGTTCCCCCGCCCTTCAAGTGCACCGGGAGGTCATTGTCCGCCTGGGTAGTGGAGGCGTCAGATGAGAAAGGGGTTCAGGTTGCTCTGTGGACTGTTCCCCGTTTCCCCCTACTCCACTCCAGGACAGAGCATGAGGTCTGGGTTCTTCCCCTCACCCCGCCCCGCCCCTGCTCCGCCTACCTGGAAAAGTTTCTGTTTCTCAGCCACTCGGTTCTGGAATCGGTTCCGGGTAGTTGAGCTGAAAGAGCGAACCAGCGCCTGGGAGACCTGGCGGGGAGGGAATCGGAGACACCTGAAAGGGTGTCCCCAAAGGGTCTGGCTGGGGGGCGAGGGGACGGGAACGCTGAGGCCTGACACCGGGATGGCCCTCTTCCTTGCGTGTGTCTCAAAGGCAAGAATCGAACTGTCAGTATGAGGAAGGGAAGGGGTTCTGTCCAGAAAGGCCCAGAAAAAGGGATTCGCGCCTAGAGAGTCTGGCTTGGAGGTTTCCCGATTGTCTAGGGGGTTCTGGAAGAAAAGCAGACCTAGAAGGGACACTTGATCTGCGGGTTCAAGTCCCAAGATGGCGGGGTTTTGCTTTTTTGGTGGGGAGGGTTTCCTAGATTAACGGGAGAGGCCCAAGTCCCGGGAATGATCTGTCCTGGGTCTGGGTGCCTAGCGGGGTTACCATACTGCCTAAGAAGTCCGGGGTGGGGGTGGGGGGCGAGAAGCGGTGTTAAGTTCCCACCGCCTAGGTCCCGAGGTGTTAAAAGGGGCCCTGGATGAAGGGAAGACGCTCAAACCGGGGCGTTGGGCCATGTTAGGGGTCCTAGGCTGTCTCAGAATCCCTGGGTTATAGGAGGCGGGGGTTGAGGATCCCAGGCTGTTTAGAAGGGGGTCCGGAGCCCTGAGGGGGGCTCACGTTCCAAGTCCCCGGATCCCGGGATGTTTAGAATCTCGTATTGGGGCGAGGGCTTCCGGTTGGGTTTCCCAGCCCGGCCCTTGGGGGGCCCTCACCCGCAGGGCCCTCATTCTGCGTCCTCCTCTTCGGCCGGAGTCACCTCCCCTCTCGGCCCAAGGACACACAAGCCCTCCCCTCCCCGGGGAATCCCAGGCCACGCCCTCGGCGTGCCGCGTGACCGCCCTGTCCCAGGTCTGCGCTGGCGGGTGGGGTGTGGGGGAAGCCGGGTGAATCCCGCTGCAGATTCGGGTTCGTGCAATAGGCGCGCGGAGGGGACACCCCAGTCCCGCCCCCACGCCAAAAGGCACGAAGCATCCATCTGTTACTCGGAATTTCTGCTGGTCCAAGTGGAAAGGAAAACGGAACCAGGGAAAACATTTTTGGTTTGTTTCTTCGGAGATAGCCGTCTGGGGCAAGTGCAGTTCCTTTCCCGGGATCTCTCAGATTTCTCCTTACCGGAGTTGGTATTGGAGAGCGAGTGAGGGAGCATATAAACGAGTTCCAACTTCTCGTTCTATCTACATAGATTGTGAGATTGCGTCTCCGAGCCTGTAGATAGTGGCCGTCTTTGTAACGTGGGGGCTGAGTCAGGATCTCCCTCCGAGGTGTGTTGAGAGCATTAAATGACCTCATAGAACAGCATAACCGAGCTAACAGTTATAATCTTGGTAATAACTTGCAAACTTACTGCCTAACTGAGCTAATAACTGCAAGAAAGGAGAGCTCTTATTTTTACTGCTTTCGAGCGGCAGGCTTGTTAAAAAGCAAATTTAACTGAGTCAATGTGAAGATCTGAAAGATTTCATTAAATGATTCATGAATGGGCAGGATGTCATCCAGCGAATGTTAGGGAGCGCCCTGAAGCTACAGAAAAGGAAAGGCTTTGAAAGGCCTGGGGAGGGGGGATTAGCAAAGAATGCATTGTTTTAGGTTAGGTTTTCCTCTTAAAGAGGATGGTTGGGGTTTATGGAATTACCTCCTAGTGTTGACCAGTTAAATTCCCCATATGTTCCTGGGGGAAACTACGGTTAGGTTAACTATTAAGTCTTGGTTTACTGAAGTGGGGCCTTGGCACAAGTAACCCTATCTTGGGCCTGTGATTTTTCTTTTTAACATATATATAAAATAAGATCTTGGGGCAATTGGGTGGTTCAGTGGGTTAAGCCTCTGCCTCGCCTCGGGTCATGATCTCAGGGTCCTGGGATAGAGGCTTGCATTGGGCTCTCTGCTCCATGGGGAACCTGCTTCACCCTCTCTCTCTACCTGCCTCTGCCTGCTTGTGATCTCTCTCTCTGTCAAATAAATAAATTAATTAATTTTAAAAAATCTTAAATAAATAAATAAAATTTTTCAAAAAGTATTAAGCATTGAGCAAAGATTCATCTGTTAAATTAGCCTTCTGTAGCTTTTTTTTTTTTCAAGATTTTTTAAAAAGATTTCATTTATTTATTTGACAGAGAGTGATCACAAGTAGGCAGAGAGGCAAGGCAGAGAGAGAGGAGGAAGCAGGCTCCCCATGGATCAGAGAGACCGATGTGGGGCTCGATCCCAGGACCCTGGGATCATGACCTGAGCCAAAGGCAGAGGCCTTAACCCACTGAGACACCCAGGCGCCCCAACCTACTGTAGCTTTTAAATGGAAATGTCTAACTTATCAAATTTACAAGCATGATTTGAAAGTGTTAAGGGAGTTTAATTGCTATAAAAGCCCTCTTTAAAAGAGATTGTTAAACCCTTTTAGGCTATGCCACAGTCATGACTAAAACCACTAGGGCAGCCGTACTTAACCCTGGCAGCACATCAGGATTAAACAGAGATGAATATAGATAAATAATGTATTTCTTAACTGTCTTAAGGTAATAAGGTACAAATATACCTTTTACTCCCAAATACTTTACTCCCAAATACTTCAGCTTTTCCCAACTTTCCCAAATACTTGTATTTCCTAAAAACAAGGACACCCTGTTACATAACCACTGCAGAATCATCAAAATCAGGAAATTAATACTAACATGACATTATTATCTAATTCACAGAATTTTTTTTTAAAGATTTTATTTATTTATTTGACAGACAGAGACCACAAGTAGGCAGAGAGGCAGGCAGAGAGAGAGGAAGGGAAGCAGGCTCCCCACTGAGCAGAGAACCCGATGCGGGGCTCGATCCCAGGACCCCGGGATCATGACCCGAGCCGAAGGCAGAGGCTCAACCCACTGAGCCACCCAGGTGCCCCTCACAGAATTTTTTTTTAATTCACCCACTGCCCCACAAATAAAAAGAGAAATGAATCCAAGATTCAATCCAAGATTCAGTCTATAAATTGTCGGTCATCAGGTTTTTCATTTTTTTTAAGTGCTTATCTGTTAGAGATACAGACGTAAATATGAAATATGATGTTGGAATTTGCTTTAAAATACTTCAATAAAGGGGAAAAAGGAGCTTAATGGGGCAACTACATGAAAAACACTATAATGGTGATCATTGTTGAAGCAGGTGATGGGTCCTTTCTGCTTTTCTGCTTGAAATTTTCCATAGTAAAAGAAATATTAACTAAGCATAAAAACACTTGAGAGAGAAATATAATCACTAGACATGAGTCATATATATATATTAACTAAGCATAAAAACACTTGATATATATATAGATATATCAATATATATCAATGTATTGATATATATTGATATTTATATCAAATATATATATTTGATATATATCAAATTTGATATATATCAAACTTGATATATATATTTAATTTGATATATATATTAACTTAATTTTAAGTAAGCATAAAAACACTTGGTATATACCAAGTGTTTTTAATATATATATATATATATATATATATATATATATATGACTCATGTCTAGTGATTGGCTTGGTCTCAGCTGGAGCAATGGGGAGTGGCGGCTAGCCTGGGCTTGCCCACAGGGCTGGAGTCACAGAGTTCACAAGAGTAGCAAAAGGGGAAAGTCTCCACGGACAAACATTTTTCAATCCTGTTCGTGTCAGAATGGCTAATGTACTACTGCTTTTGGCCAAAATGGCTAATGTACACGGACATCCCCTTACCAAGGCTGACTTGGCTACTGCTAACTAAAAAATTATTCTGACACTTATTAAAATGCGAAGGCAGACTTTGTTCAGGACAATTATAATATAGGGACTACTGCAAGGGAGATTTTTTTGGCAGTTGGGGAGAGAGATTGGGCTCAACTCTGAATACAAGGAAAAGTGGGATTTAGAGCCAAAGTGGGTGGCAGTGGATGGAAAATTACAAAAAGGGTGGGGTAATTCTTTGCTAAATAGACCTAACAGAATTCTTTCTGAAGGCTGGTCAGGGTGACCAAATATTGTCTTGGGGCGTTGGGGGAATGAAGAATTTAGTCAGGTGTCAAGGATGATCAGATGTGGGGTTTCAGGAGGTTCTGGTTAAACTGACTTAGCAAGATTCTTGCTAAAACTGGACTCTATGAGGATAGAGAGAGAGGCTCAAGGTCAGGACAACTCAAGCAAAGGGCTCAGAGATGCAATAGATAACTGATAGTCTACCTCTTAGCCAGCTCAGCTTCCTTAGGCACCCATCTAAACACAGTTGAGCTCTCTTAAAATAACAATAACTCTGTATTTTTACCTATTCCTGTTCAGGGAAGGAGTTTTACTTTTCCCCAGAATGAGAGGAACCACAGTCCCAAGAGTCATTGTATCCATCACAGCGTATATTAATCACTCCTCAAATTCTGTCACAAAACTTGTTTTAAGGGGCACCTGGGTGGCTCAGTTGGTTAAATGACTGCCTTCAGCTCAGATCATGATCCTGGAGTCTGGGGATCGAGTCCCACATCGGGCTCCCAGCTCTGCAGGGAGTCTGCTTCTCCCTCTGACCTTCTCGTCTCTCATGCTCTCTCTCTCTCTCAAATAAATAAAATCTTTTTTTAAAATATTTTATTTATTTATTTGACATCCAGAGATCACAAGGAGGCAGAGAAGCAGGCAGAGAGAGAGAAGAGGAAGCAGGCTCCCTGCTAAGCAGAGAGCTTGATCCGGGGCTCGATCCCAAGACCCTGGGATCATGACCTGAGCCAAAGGCAGAGGCTTTAACGCACTGAGCCACCCAGGTGCTCCTGTCAAATAAAGAATCTTTAAAAAGAGGGGCGCCTGGGTGGCTCAGTGGGTTAAAGCCTCTGCCTTCGGCTCAGGTCATGATCTCGGGGTCCTGGGATCTAGCCCCGCATCGGGCTCTCTACTCAGCAGGGAGCCTGCTTCCTCCTCTCTCTCTACCTGCCTCTCTGCCTACTTGTGATCTCTGTCTGTCAAATAAACAAATAAAATCTTTAATATATATTAAAAAAAAGAATCTTTAAAAAGAAAGAAAGAACGAACCTTAAGATGACATCACATTGGAAGGTAAGATACTTTTTTTTCTTTTCATCTTTTGTAATGTCGAGCATAGTCCTTTTTCCTCCCATGTTGAAACAGATTGCTGTGGCTTTGGCTAATGATCGATGTTAAGTTCGGATTCAGGGACCATGTTGTATGAAAAAACCCTCAATGCACACTTATCCAAGTGAGACATGGGAACTAAGGAAGTAGTGGATTATGCCCGTATTTCATACTGACTCGGGAGCATTTGCTGTTCACCCCTTGAGTAGAATGGAGAGCAGCATAATTTTCCTTGTTTGGGGTTTTTTTTTTTTTTTCTTTTTTCTTTTTCTTTCTTTCTTTCCTTTTTTTTTTTTTTTTTCTGTGCATGATCTCTTGGTTTATTATGAATCCATATTTGACTCCGCATTTGTTAAACATGCATACAAAATGATTCTCCGCTGCATAGCGACTGTCTGGGCTGCTTCCTGTCTTACCCACCTCTGGGCTGTTTTTGTCACTCTGGAGAACAGTGTAACTTTTCTTTTCTTTTTTTTTTTTTTTTTTAAAGATTTTATTTATTTATTTGACAGAGAGAAATTACAAGTACACTGAGAGGCAGGCAGAGAGAGAGAGAAGGAAGCAGGCTCCCTGCTGAGCAGATAGCCCGATGCGGGACTCAATCCCAGGACCCTGAGATCATGACCTGAGCCGAAGGCAGTGGCTCAACCCACTGAGCCACCCAGGCGCCCCAACAGTGTAGCTTTTCTATTTATCCATTTGTTGTTGATCTAGACTCCATTGCATCCCCAGCATCTGGCACACAGATGGATTTGGTAAATATTTGTTGAAGAAAATGTGACCCAAATGTTCTCTCATTTGCTCATTCCCACACGTTTGTTTGTTTGTTTGTTTGTTTTTTTAAGATTTTATTTATTTATTTGACAGAGAGAGGTCACAAGCAAGCAAAGAGAGAGAGAGAGGGGAGGAAGCAGGCTCCCTGCCGAGTAGAGAGCCCGATGTGACACTCGATCCCAGGACTCTGGGATGATGACCTGAGCCGAAGGCAGAGGCCTAACCCACTGAGCCACCCAGGCGCCCCTCCCACACGTTTAATAAAGGAGGACCTCAGGGCTTGTCTTAGTTCTAAGTACCTAATTTGTGGGGATAGTGCAAAATGAAAATGCGGCAGCCTTTCATGAAACAGCAGGAAAAAAGTGCCATTAAGAGTACTAAAACTAAGTTTTCCCTTTTTTCTGTGATCTCTCTCAACCTGTCATAGTGTTTTGAATTTGCTATTTAATGCTGTGCTCCCTGGGGCAATGGATACTTCTGGTGTGAGCACAGACAGGCATCTGGGGCACCTGTCCTGCAACTTCATGTCTGCCCACAAATGTGCCTAATGATGGCATGTGTCATCTAGACTGCACTGGCTATCGGGTTCCCCTCACTGCACTGGCCAACTGTATCAGCTCCTTGTGTTCTGGCCGGAGGTGGAGAAGTCGAACCAGGCATCTGCCCTTCCCATGGGTTTGGTGCCTGGGGTGCCAAGAAGAGTCAGGGATCAGAGGGGAGCAAAACATTCTTTCCTGCCATGTTACCTGCTGAATGTGCCGTGGCATGGGTTGAAGAGTGGGGAGCTGGGACCCTGCCTTGCCTTTAGAAGTCATAGACAACAGAGGTGTTTTGGACCTTGACCCTGTCTGTGCCCTAGCACAGATCCCAGGCCCCAGGGAGACAGAACAGGCAGCCAAGAGCTTATATCAGGGAGGGGGTACCTGACCTTGGAAATCGGGTGGCTCTGAAGTGGGCCTTGCGGGGATGAGGTTAGAGCACATCTCCCTGTGACGCTGACCTGGAGTCAGGAAGCCTGAATTGAGAAGCTGCTGCTGCCCTTGCGCAGATCTCCTTTACAAATAAATGGCTTTGTCGGGGCGCCTGGGTGGCTCAGTGGGTTAAGCCGCTGTCTTCGGCTCAAGGTCATGATCTCAGAGTCCTGGGATCGAGTCCCGCATCCCTCTCTGCTGAGCAGAGAGCCTGCTTCCCTCTCTCTCTCTCTCTGCCTGCCTCTCCATCTACTTGTGATTTCTCTCTGTCAAATAAATAAAATAAAATCTTTAAAAAAAAAAAAAAAGAAATGGCTTTGCCAAGTTGCAGGACAGAAGAGCTCAAACTCTATGGATAAAGAGCCAGCTGGGGATATGAGCTATGCTGTCCTATATTAGCTAGCTAGAAGCCTTTATCGTTGTAACAACAAGGCGACAAAATACTGTGGTTTAAAACCATGCAACTTCTAGACTAACTAATGTCAATATGTAGACCTTATTTGGACCTTGATATGAACAGTCAAAGAAAAAATTGTGACATTTTTGAGACCATTGGAAACTTGAACAATGATGGACTTTTTTCTTTTTTAAATGATGGACTTTTCCCTCAACGTTTTAGTACAAAGAAATTTCAAAGATACAGAGACGGTGAAGCCATCTTAGACCTAACACCTAGATTTTATTTTACCATAAACATTTTTCTATATTTGCTTTATCATATAACTAACCATCTATACCTCTACCAATCTATATCTTTTTTGATGTTTCAAAGTAAATTGCAGATATCCATATCTTCCCCCAGATACTTCCCCCAAATACCTAAATATTTTCCTTATATAAATAATTTGAAATGTTTATATGTGATATGGCTTTGGTGGTGGTTGTGTTTAAAAAACAAAAAAAAGTACTCTCTCTCTCTCTGCCTGCCTCTCCATCTACTTGTGATTTCTCTCTGTCAAATAAAAAAAAATTAAAAAAAAAAAAGTATATTTTAGAAATACATACTTATGGGAGCCTGGCTGGCTCCGTTGGTGGAGCATGCTGTGCTTGGTCTTGGGGTTAAGAGTTCAAGCTCCACTCTGGGTGTAGAATTACTTTTAAAAAATAATTTTTAAAAAGATTTTAATTATTTATTTGAGAGAGAGAAAAATAGAGCCCGAGCCAGAGGAGGGGTAGAGGGAGAGAGAGAGACACAGACTCTCTGCTGAGTGGGGAGCTTACCATGGGGCTTGACCCCAGGACCTTGAGATTATGACCTGAGCCGAGGTCAGACACTTAACCAACTGAGCCACGCAGGTGTCCCCCCACAACAATAAATTATTTTTTCCTGGGGGCAGCAGGCCGGCATGAGTGTGGAGCCTGCCCCCCAAAAATAAAAATCTTAATACACACACCTCACGTACTTAAATATTTTTTCATATGATGTCCAGTGTATTAATTACTGCCAATTAACAGATTACCCCAAAATGTAGCTGCTTCAAACAACATTTATTATCTCGCACAGTTTTTGTGGATCAGGAACCTGGGGATGAGGGTACCTGGGTGGCTCAGTGGGTTAAGCGTCTGACTTTGGCTCAGGTCATGATCTCAGGATCCTGGGATGGAGCCCTGCCTTAAAGTAACTCACTCAATGGGGCGTCTGCTTGTCTCTCTCCCTGTCCCTCTGCTCTTCCCCCCACTTATGTGCGCTCTCTCTTAAAAAAAAAAAAAAATCTTATTAAAAAAAAAAGGAATCTGGGGATGGTTTGGTCCAGCCACAGTCTAATAACTCAGGGCAAAAGTGGGCAGGAACCTACCTGGATTTGCCTGTTGTGGGTGGGGAGGGAGACTTGACTTAGCCATCCTTCCAGTGTCCAGAACCAATCTTTGGTATCACTCTGCTGCCATCTTGTGGCAGGACTGGAAAAAGTGCCCATTCCTCCTGGACCTTCCACACTGATCCTGTTCAATTGTATTTTAGGGCTTGATTTTTATTTTTTAAAAGATTTTATTTATTTATTTGAGAGAGAGAGAGAGAGAGAGATCAGTCACAAGGAGGCAGAATAGCAGGCAGAGAGAGAGGAAGGGAAGCAGGCTCCCTGCTGAGCAGAGAGCCTGATGCGGGGCTCAATCCTAGAACCCTGAGATCATGACCTGAGCCAAAGGCAGAGGCTTAACCCTCTGAGCAACAAGGTGCCCCTCATTTTTATTTTTAAAAGATTTCTTTATTAGAGAGATAGAGGGAGGAGGGGCAGGGGGAGAGGGATTTCTCAAGCTTACTCCCCTTTGAGTGCAGAGCCCAATGCCAGCTTCCACCCCAGGACTCTGAGATCATGACATCAGTCAAAAATCAAGAGTCTACCCTCAACTGACTGAGTCACCCAGGCATCCCAAGGACTTGATTTTTTTAAAAAGACTTTATTTATTTTGAGAGAGAGAGAGCATACAAGCAAGGGAAGGAGTGAAGGGAGAGGAAGAGAATGTCGAGCAGACTCCATGCTGAGCATGGAGTCCAACGTGGGGCTTGATCTCACAACCCTGAGATCATGACTTGAGCTGAAATTAAGAGCCAGAAGTTCAACTGACTGAGCCACCAAGGCGCCCACTACAATGTGATTTTTTTTTTAAGATTTTATTTATTTATTTGACAGAGAGAAATCACAGGTAAGCAGAGAGGCAGGCAGAGAGAGGAGGAAGCAGGCTTCTCGTGGAGCAGAGAGCCCGATGCGGGGCTCGATCCCAGGACCCTGGGATCATGACCCGAGCCAAAAGCAGAGGCTTTAACCCACTGAGCCACCCAGGCGCCCCACGATGTGATTTTTTAAAAAAAGATATTATTTATTCATTTGACAGACAGAGATCACAAGTAGGCAGAGAAGCAGGCAGAGAGAGAGGAAGGGAAGCAGGCTCCCTGCTGAGCAGAGAGCCTGATGCGGGGCTCGATCCCAGGACCCTGGGATCATGACCTGAGCTGAAGGCAGAGGCTTTAAACCACTGAGCCACCCAGGTGCTCAGTGCCAGAGCACCTGAGGTGCTCAGGTGCCCCACTATGATGTGATTTTTAAAACTTCTAACGTTCATTTACCCAATTTCTGAATAGATCATAAATTTACATGATTTAAAAGTCATAAGTGTGGACAAGGGAAACAAAGGCAAAAATGAACTATCCGGACTTCATCAAGATAAAAAGCTTCTGCACAGCAAAGGAAACAGTCAACAAAACCAAAAGACACCTATAGAATGGGAGAAGATATTTGCAAATGTTTTATCAGATAAAGGGCTAGTATCCAAAATCTATAAAGAATTTATCAAACTCAACACCCAAAGAACAAATAATACAGTCAAGAAATGGGCAGAAGGTATGAGCAGACATTTCTCCAAAAAAGATATACAAATGGCCAACAGACACATGAAAAATGCTCATTATCACCCAGCATCAAGGAAATACAAACCAAAACCACAATGAGATACCACCTCACCCCAGTCAGAATGGCTAAAATTAAGAAGTCAGGAAGCAACAGGTGTTGGCAAGGATGATGGTGGGAATGCAAGCTGGTACAGCTACTCTGGAATACAGTATGGAGGTTTCTCAAAAAGTTAAAAATAAAGCTATCCTACGACCAAGCAATTGCACTACTAGGTGTTTACCCTAGAGATACAAATGTAATGATCCGAAGGGGCACCTGCACCCCAATATTTATAGCAGCAATGTCCACATACCCAAACTATGGAAAGGTCATCGACAGATGAATGGGTAGAGACTATGTGATATATATATATATATATATATATATATATATGATATATATATATATGTGATATATATATATATATATATATATACACACACACAATGGAATATTACTCAAGACATCAAAAAATGAGATCTCGCCATTAGTAATGACGTGGATGGAACTAGAGGGTATTATGCTAAGTGAAACAAGTTATTCAGAGAAAGACAATTATGATATGATTGGCTCATATGTGGAATTTGAGAAATAAAACACAGCAGCATGGGGGAAGGGAGAGGGAAAAAAAGAACAGGACAAAATCAGGGAGGGGGAAAAACCCTAAGAGACTCTTAATCATAAGAAACAAACTGAACGGGCGCCTGGGTGGCTCAGTGGGTTAAAGCCTCTGCCTTCAGCTCAGGTCATGATCCCAGGGTCCTGGGATCGAGCCCCGCGTTGGGCTCTCTGCTCAGTGGGGAGCCTGTTTCCCCCTCCCTCTCTGCCTGCCTCCCTGTCTACTTGTGACCTCTGTCTGTCAGATAAATAAATAAAATCTTAAAAAAAAAAAAAAAAAGAAGCAAACTGGGGATTCCTGGAGGGATGGCTTAACTGGGTGATGGACATTAAGGAGGGCACGTGATATAATGAGCACTGGGTGTTACATACAACTGAGGAATCACTGAATCTGCCTCTGAAACAATAATACACAATGTGTTAATTGAATTTAAATTAAATTAAATTAAAAAATAAAATTCGTAAGTGTGAATGGGGAGAGAAGTTTTATTCCCCTGAAGATGCACTGTGTTCCTCTCCAGGGAACAATTTTATGTTATTTGTATCTTGTGTATCCTGTCAGGAGAGAAAGAGAGAGAGAGAGCATGAGAGGGGAGAGGGTCAGAGGGAGAAGCAGATTCCCTGCTGAGCAGGGAGCCCAACTCCGTGGTGGGGGCTGGGGGATCCATCCCAGGACCCTGGGGTCACAACCTGAGCCCATGGCAGACACTTTAACCTAGTGAGCCACCCAGGCGCCCACAAACAGGATTTTAAACAATATATGCTATTTTATTTCGTTCGAACCACTTTCTTTTTATGTTCTTTTCAATATATTGCAATAAGCTGGTGATGACTTTTGTTTTGCTTGTCATAATAATTTCCTTTGGAGTCCTTGAATATGTTTCACAAGTTGAAACCTATTATTTCCCCCTGTATTTTCAATGCAATCCATTAAGAATGCCGAGAGTAACAGTTAAATATGCAAATTTTTGTTTGTTAAATAGCAGCTTTAAAAATATTTGCCAAACGAAATTACTTCTCAAGTAGGAAATGTGTATCTCATTACTGAGTTCAGTTGACCTACTTAGTATTGTCCCTTGTGACAATTAAAATTCAGGGTGGCAGCTCCAATCTTTTTTTTTTTTTTTTTAAGATTTTATTTATTTATTTGATAGAAACACAGGGAGAAAGGGAACACAAGCGGGGGGAGTGGGAGAGGGAAAAGCAGGCTTCCTGCTAAGCTGGGAGCCCGACGTGGGACTCCATCCCAGGACCCTGGGATCACGACCTGAGCCAAAGGCAGCCGCTTAATGACTGAACCACCCAGGTGCCCCACCCACCCGTGTTTAAGACCTACAATAGGAGTGCCTGTGTGTGTGTGGTGTGTGTATGTGTGTGTGTACCACATCTTCCTTATCCATTTGTCTATCAATGGACACATAGGTTTCTTCCAGATCTTGGCTATTTTAAATAATGGCAGCTCCAATCTTTGAACAAAATATATTATTTCAAAAATTCAGCTATTTGTGATGCCGGAGTGGCTGGGTTGGTTGGGTGGCCCACTCTTGATTTCGACTTGGGTCACGATCTTGGGATCCTGAGGTTGAGTCCTGCATCGGGCTCCGTGCTCCGTGCTTGGGATTCTCTCTCCCTCTCCTTCTGCCCCTTCCCCCACTCAAAAAATCATTTCTTTTATGAGCTTTATTTAAACAATTCTTGCTGCATTTTCAAAGCCATTTGATGAGATTCAGAAGAATCTCTTTAAGTGCCTGAGCTTTGTTATATGAAGAATTGTTCCTACAATTCTTCCAACAATTTAACAGCTCTTCTGTGGTTTTGGTTATGCTGGTAGGTCCATTGCTTGTAATTCCTTTTATAAATTTTCCTCTTTAATATATACTGATTAACAATGGCTTTTTCTAATCCTATTAGTGTATTCAGTCTTATGAATATAAAGTTAGATTTAAATACAGTTAAGCTTCCATAAAGTTATCTTGCCTGATATGTAACATTTGTGGTAAGTATTGTGCAGCGTGGAGTATTAGTGCTCTAGGGAAATAGACGATCAATTCCATGCCAGACTTAAATGCCTAAAAAGAATTGTTATATTCACAAGAATTCACAAGAATTGGGGTGCTGGGTTGTTATCAAATAATAGCCTAGATTTCATAAAGTACAGTCTTATCATGGAGAGGTAGAATTCCTAATTTATCACAGTTAATTTGTCCCTGAAAAATTATGCACATAATTAAATATACCAAAATAGAATAAGAATATTGACTGGTATCTTGTCATGCCAAATGTAAGTAAATACAATAAAAATAAGACTTCTTGGGACATCTGGGTGGCTCAGTTGGTTAAGCAGCTGCCTTTGGCTCAGGTCATGATACCAGCATCCTGGGATGGAGACCCACATTGGGGTCCTTGCTTGGCGGGGAGCCTGCTTCTCCCTCTGCCTCTGCCTACCACTCTGCCTGTGCTTGCTCACGCGTGCGCTCTCTCTCTCTGACAATTTTTTTTTAAAAATCTAAAATAAATAAAAACTTTTAAAAAAATAAGACTTCTTCATTAACACTCAAAGCACATTTAAAATATTGAGCTAAGAACTTTGATCTTTTTCTTGGTCATGTTCATGGTGGATGCTTAACTGACTGAGCCACCCAGGTGCCCTATGGGCTTATTCTAAAGTACCTCCTTTTGGTACTCACAAAAGGGATGTGTGTGTTCCAGGTATGTCCTAGTGGAAAAGCAAACTAGATTTCAGAATTATCAGGGAGAGAAAGGCCAATGATGGTCCCTGGGTGTCTGGCCTGAAGAACTTGGTGGGCAGTGGGGGGCCATTCACCAAGAGGGAGGACAGTTAGAGGAACTTAATTATGGGACTAAGAATGACTCAGTTTAGACATGCCTGCAATTAACTAATTTTGAGTGGCAACATAATGTTAAATTTTCCTTTCTGATTCTAGATTTTCTGTGTGCTAGAAATGCTGCTAGGTGTACCTTCATATTTAAATGTTCAGGATAACTCCATGGTGTACTACTATGAGCTACAAACTGAAGCTTAGTGGGGCTCGGCTATCCTCATCTAGCTAGTGACAAAGTCCAGACCTGGATCTAAAGCTACCATTTTAAACGTGGAAGATAAGGTACAAGAAATCTTAGCCGACAGCCTGTTTCTGGCTTGAGAGATCAGGCAGACTATTTTTAAACTTTAAATATATTGTTGCACAAGATATATTAGAAATATGGAAGTAAAAGAGGATTTTTAGAGCTATATGGAAGGGAAAGTGGCATTATAAACCTGGTTGTAGACATTACACCTGAGATGTCTGGGGGATTTCTAGGTGGAGTAATAAAGCAAGCTGTTGCATCATTTTTATTTATTTATTTATTTTCAAAAGATTTTATTTATTTATTTATTTATTTATTTATTTATTTATTTGACAGAGAGAGAGAGAGAGATCACAAGTAGGCAGAGAGGCAGGCAGAGAGAGAAGGAAGCAGGCTCCCTGCTAAGCAGAGAGCCTGATGCGGAACTCGAACCCAGGACCCTGAGATCATGACCTGAGCTGAAGGCAGCTGCTTAACCCACTGAGCCACCCAGGCGCCCCAGTGGCATCATTTTTTAAAAAAAAGATTTATTTATTTACTTGTGAGAGAGAGACGGGGCGGGGTGGGGGAGAGAATGAGAGGGGTAAGGTCAGAGGGAGAAGCAGACTCCCTGCTCAGCAGGGAGCCTGATACTGGACTAGATCCAGGGACTCCAGGACCATGACCTGAACTGAAGGCAGGCGCTTAATGACCGAGCCACCCACGTACCCACTGCCTTTTATTCAATTAATTAATTAATTAAAAGATTTTATTTATTTATTTGACAGAGAGACATCACAAGTAGACAAGTGAGGCAGGCAGATAAAGAGAGGGAAGCAGGCTCCCCGCCGAGCAGAGCGCCCGATGCAGGACTCGATCCTAGGACCCCGAGATCATGACCTGAGCTGAAGGCAGTGGCTTAACCCACTGAGCCACCCAGGCGCCCCAATTTTTTTTTTAAAGGAGTGAAAATCTTATCTCAAATTGTGATATATTTTAGAGATTCATACTGAAATATTTATGGGTGAAATGATGTAGCTGTGTTTTATTTCAAAACTGACATGAGGGTGGGGAGTGGGTGGTAATACAGATAAAATGAGACTGGCCATTAGCTGATGATTACTGAAGCTGGTGATGGGGGGGGGGACATGAAGGGTATATAAGATTCTGTGTGAACAGGAAGTTTCAAAACTATGTATACATTTTGATCTAGTGCTTCCACCTTTAGGAATTTATCTTAAAGAGATATCACACATATACAAAATAATTTGTGTGCAAGGATATTTATAGGATTGTTTGAAAGCAAAGAATAATGAAAAAAAACTAAATTGACAGGATAAATTATGGAATACATACACTATGCAGCTGGTAAGGAAGAATAAGGCAACTATATATGTATTGATATGATCGATATTGATATGATCATATCAATAGTATGGATATGATCAATACTATATATGTAGTGATAGCAATTTCACGTGTATGTATAAGAAAAAATAGCAAGTATGGAAAGTTGCTACCATTTATGTAAAAATCTTATAAAAGGAGTGTTATGAAGAAAAAAAGAGTGTTATGTGCATGTCTACATGTAGGCAAACATAAAAATCAGGAAGTATATAAAAGAACTTGATATAGTGATAAGTTACACAGAGAGAGTGGGAAGGGGCATCAGTGGTATGGAGTCTGACTTACGTCTGTGTACCAAATCGTAACTTTAAAATATTTATCCTGTGCATGTGTTTTAACTCTGAAACCACTTAAAAATGACACATAGACTACTACTTTCTAACCCTGTTTAGGCAGTGACACATGTAGAAAATACAGGTGCCTTGTGACCACTCAGGATGACTGAGAAGATGGATGGCTTCAGGACAGAACAGGCCCGCTGCCCTAGACACTGCCTGGGCAGAGGGCATGCTTCTGAAGATTCCCCAGATTCGTTCACAAACTCTGATCCAGAGATCACTGGTATTGGATTAGGGCTCTTTCCCCCATTATAGTCATCTGGAGTGATATAAAAATTGATGACATAATTGACCCAGAACAAGTGAAATTCTAATTATTCCATTTAGAATGAGCTTCTAACTTTGAAAAGACTGGATTCAATTAGCAGGGATTTTATTTGTATTTATTCTCACCAATGATAATCATCTACAGTTTGTTTCTTGGGAGCCATCCTTGTTGAATTTTCTTAAATCATAATTTTATTTAGCTTTGAAAATAAACTGGCAAGTTTCTCTCAGCTTTTCTTTGAAGGGACACTTTTTATGTCCTTCTACAATCATTGATTTATTCAGGTAGTCTATATCTTTGTGAACTTGGATTTTTTTTGTGTGTGTGAACTTGGATTAAAAAAAAAATCTACTCTCTTTAAATTTCCAAATACATTAAAATCATGCATAGTAGCTATTTAAAAGGAATTATTTATATTCCTTCCCTATTCATTTTTTTCTAGATCAGGGTTATTGTTGGTCTTCTATTGTTAGATAAATAACCTTCATATTAAATCTACTGTTGTTTTCTATTTTATCATTTTTTGTTTTTAGTGATCATTCTTAGTGTGATTTGGGTTTATGTGGTTATTTCCCTCTAATTTTTAGAGTTGACCATTGATTCAATGTGCTTAGTATGTAACTGGCAACGAGTAGGTGCTAGAGATCCACGTTTGGAGAACAAAGCCCCTACCTTCAATCCTTGGGTTGACAGGAACATAGCTTTGGCTACAATGAACTCGTTTTGATTTGTAGAATTTTCTGATTGCTTTCGAAGTTATACTTGAAGGTGGCTTGAGATATCTAAGTGGGCAGATTTCTTTTGGCTACTTTTCTGTTAATTTCTAATCTTGTGACTTTCTAGCTTTAAATATCATGAAGACCTCATGATAATTATACTTGATTACAGTTTTCTAGAATGAATTATTCTAACAGGTGGTTATGAAGGCTTTTTGATATTTGATACATTCATAATGCCCTCCTCTCACAGGAACTCCTTAACACTAATACCATTATTAATTAATAATGTAACTAATATTTGTTGAACACAGGCTTTATATAAAATATCTGATAGTCCTCAGGAAATCTCTAGTAGGGCTATAATGATCACTGCTTAAAAATAAGTAAAGTGAGGAACTGGAAGACTGTGTTATTTGTCCAATGCTCTACAGTCGGTAACTGGTGGAGCTAAGATAATGTTAAGTAAGATGTATGTCATGGTAAAAGGCACATTCACAAAATATCTTAATAAGGTCATTTTCTATTAGGAATTCTCAGAGGTTTAACACATTTTGAGTGGTAATAGAAAGGTTTCCTATATTCATATTAATATATTTTTCAGCAAAGTTTTCTGATGCTTGGTAAGCAGTGAGTGTGAGGCAAAAAGAATTCCCACGTTTATTGAATTTTCTGCTATGAGTTATCCGATGTTCCGTAGTGGAAGTGACAAGTGAAGGTTTTCACATTAATTACATTACATACACATCATCTAATACTGAGTCAGGTGTGAACTCCACGTAAAGGCTCCTACACCCCTAACATTCAAGGCTTTCTAACCAGTGTGGATTCTGTAGTGTTCGATGAGCTGTGAGCCAAGAATAAAGGCCTGCCCACATTCTCTACATTCATAAGGTTTGATCCCAGGATGAATTCTCTGATGTTCTGTAAGTTGTGAACTACGAATAAAGGCCATTCCACACTCCCTACATTGGTAGGGTTTCTCACAAGTATGAATTCGCTGATGATGAGTCAGTTGTGAAACACGAATAAAGGCTTTCCCACATTCCTTACATTCATAGGGTTTGTCACCTGTATGAATTCTCTGATGCTGAATAAGGTATGAACTACGACTAAATGCCTTCCCACAGTCCTTACACTCATAAGGTCTGTCACCAGTATGAACTCTCTGATGTCGTGTAAGCTGTGCGTGTTGTCTAAAGGCCTTCCCACATTCCTTACATTCGTAGGGTTTCTCCCCAGAATGAATTCTTTGATGTCGAGTAACTTCTGAGCTATGAATAAAGCCCTTCCCACATTCCTTACACTCATAGGGTTTCTCACCAGTGTGAATCCTTTGGTGGACAGTAAGCTGTGAATGCTGTCTAAATGCTTTCCCGCATTCTTTACACTGATAGGGTCTAGCACCTGTATGAATTCTCCGATGAACAGTAAGTTGTGAGCCACGAATAAAAGCCTTCCCACAGTCTTTACATACATAGGGTTTCTCACCTGTGTGAGTTCTTTGATGCAGAATAAGTTGTGAATGCTGTCTGAAGGTCTTTCCACATTCTTTACATTCATAGGGTTTGACACCAGTATGAAGTCTTTGATGTAGAATGAGTTCTGAAGTACGGCCAAAGGCCTTCCCACAGTCCTTACAGTCGTAAGGTTTCTCACCTGTATGAATTCTCTGATGTTGAACAAGGTGTGAGGCACGACTAAAGGCCTTCCCACATTCCTTACATTCAAAGGGTTTTTCACCAGTATGTGTTTTCTGATGCTGAATAAGGTGTGAGCCACGGCTAAATGCTTTCCCACATTCACTACATTCAATCAGTTTCTCACCAGTCTCACTGTTCTGATGTAAAGTGAGGGAAGCAGGATGCTCAAAAGTGGGCACGTTTTCATATGTGACTTTTACTTGCTTGAAACAGCATTCCTGAGTTACTTGGTGTCTTTCAAACTGGCCTTTGTATTTCCAGTCATCTCTCAAACTGAAGCCATCAAAATCATAGCATTTAAGGCTTTCCATTATCTCCCAATTGAATGACTCTACTTCAGAAATATCTTTTTGTGGAAATTTCTCACACCTGGACTCTAGCTCTGAAGAAGAAAAAGAATACAAACAGTTTTATTCTTTAAAGAAAAATAAAAAATTCTATAGCAGATCAGAGAGACAAAATGAAAGTCACCTTAAAAACTGAATGACTGGGCACCTGGGTGGCTCAGTGGGTTAAGCCTCTGCCTTCAACTCAGGTCATGATCTCAGGGTCCTGGGATCAAGTCCTGCCAAGGCTCTCTGCTTGGCAGGGAGCCTGCTTCCCCTCCTCCCCTCTGCCTGCCTCTCTGCTGGCTTGTGATCTCTGTATGTCAAATAAATAAATAAAATCTTTAAAACAAACAAACAAACAAACAACTGAATGATTATATAAGTCTCAAATATTGCTGTGCAATTTCTTTCTATTTTTTTTTTTTAAAGATTTTGTTTATTTATTTGACAGAGATCACAAGTAGGCAGAGAGGCAGGCAGAGAGAGAGAGAGAGGAGGAAGCAGGCTCCCTGCAGAGCAGAGAGCCCGATGTGGGGCTCAATCCCAGGATCCTGAGATCATGACCTGAGCTGATGGCAGAGGCTTAACCTACTGAGCCACCCAGGTGACGCCCCTATATATATTTAAATTGAGGTAAGATTCACAAAACATAAATCCCCCCATTTTATTTATTATTATTATTATTTTTTAAGATTTTTATTTATTTATTTATTTGACAGACAGAGATCACAAGTAGGCAGAGAGGCAGGCAGAGAGCAAAGAGGAAGTAGACTCCCCGCTGAGGGAAGAGGCCTCCTGCAGGGTTTGATCCTAGGACCCTGAGATCATAACCGGAGCCAAAGGCAGAGGCTTTAACCCACTGAGCCACCCAGGTGTCCCAATCCCCCCATTTTATTTTATTTTTTTTTAAGATTTTATTTATTTATTTGACAGAGATTACAAGTAGGCAGAGAGGCAGGCAGAGAGAGAGGAGGAAGCAGGCTCCCTGCTGAGCAGAGAGCCCGATGTGGGGGCTTGATCCCAGGACCCTGAGATCATGACCTGAGCCGAAGGTAGAGGCTTTAACCTACCGAGCCACCCAGGCATCCCTGTCATAATTTTTAAGGCAATAAAGAGGGCATTTGATAGGATATCAGAAAAAAAAGAATTCAAGGTTAAAAGCACTAAGTGATGTAATAAAGGATGGACTGTACTGATAAAAGTTTTGCAATGAGACTCTATTTTCATCTTTTACTGCAAACATTTCAAGTTTGCAACGAGGATCTATATTTCATTTTTACAAAAATGTAAAATGCAGTAATATTACTTATAATAAAAGAAATAAGGGCGCCTGGGTGGCTCAGTGGGTTAAAGCCTCTGCCTTCGGCTCAGGTTATGGTCTCAGGGTCCTGGAATTGAACTCTCTGCTCAGCAGGGAGCCTGCTTCTTCCTCTCTCTCTGCCTGCCTCTCTGTCTACTTGTGATCTCTGTCAAATAAATAAATAAAATCTTAAAAAAAAAAAAAAAAAAAAAACAGCTCAGCTCTCAGAATTTCATAGTACCAGTGCAAAGAAAGTTAAAAGGACACGCAGACCCTGATCCTGAATGATATAATCAAAAGGGTTAGACGTAAACAGAGAGGCAAGTGTCCTACCCAAGGAATACTAGTTTTAAATATATGTGGGGAACATTTTGCAAAATTGTAACAACTTGACTTAGTGACCACACTGCAAGAGAAAAGACAGTGGTGTGATTTGTTCTTTGGGCTGAGAAAATAGCTGCTAACACAGAACTCCATTCTCATTTAAAATATCCTACAACAGGGGTGCCTGGGTGGCTCAGTTGATTAAGGATCTGCCTTTGGCCCATCATGATCCTAGGGTGTTAAGATGGAGCCCCATACTGAGCTCCCTGCTCAACGGGGAGTCTGCTAATCCCTCTCCCTCTGGCCCACCCCCCTGCTCTCTCTTTCTCTCAAATGAATAAATAAAATCTTTTTTAAAAAAAGATTATTTTAAAATCTAAAAATTATTTTAGAATCTATTAAAAACATTTTTAAAAAGATTTTATTCATTTATTCAACAGACAGAGATCACAAGTAGGCAGAGAGGCAGGCATAGAGAGAGAGAGGAGGAAGCAGGCTCCCTGCTGAACAGAGAGCCCGATGTGCGGCTCGATCCCAGGACCCTGGGATCATGACCGGAGCCGAAGGCAGAGACTTTACCCACTGAGCCACCCAGGCGCCCCTGTTAAAAACAGTTTTTTTTTTTTTTTTTTTTTTTTTTTTAAAGATTTTATTTATTTATCAGAGAGAGAGGGGGGGAGAGAGAGAGCACAGGCAGACAGAATGGCAGGCAGAGGCAGAGGGAGAAGCAGGCTCCCTGCTGAGCAAGGAGCCCGATGTGGGACTCGATCCCAGGACGCTGGGATCATGACCTGAGCCGAAGGCAGCTGCTTAACCAACTGAGCCACCCAGGCGTCCCTAAAAACAGTTTTTAAAAAAGATTTTATTTATTCATTTGAGAGAGAAACACACACAGCGAGAGAGGGAACACAAGCAGGGGGAGAGGGAGAAGCAGGCTTCAACCAAGCAGGGAGCCCGATGCAGGGCTTGATCCCAGGACCCTGGGATCATGACCTGAGCCGAAGGCAGACACTTAACCACTGAGGCACCCAGGCGCCCCTCATAAAAGAGAATTTTAAGGGTGTTCTTTAGCTAAAGAAAAAGAAATCCCAGATTAAAGTAAATAATAATAACAACAACAACAGAAGTTGGGGAGTATTCAAAGTAGTCAAAGAGTAAGTATTCAGTATTATAATATGTAATATATAACATGTATTGCATATTATAATATTATATGTATAATATAATATTATTCAGTATTATAATACTGAATAAATATTCCAATATTGTCTAGTATGTGCTAATTAATGACACTTGATAACCTTTACTTAGTGATCACTACTGCCTGCCACTCTTCTGGGCTGTTTCACATTATTAATTCTTGTAACACTCATAATAATAAGCACATGAAGAAGGCTCTGTTTTTAACTTATTTGCAGAGGAGAAAACTGCAGACAGAGAATCTAAGCAATTTACCTACACACAGATCTAGTAATTGGCAGAGCCAAGATTTGTTAAGTCAGTGCCAAGCCAAGTCAGTGCCCTTAGCCACTATGTGACCTTCTCTCTCATTAAGAGAATAAATGAATTGCTAAATTGGGTAAAGTGAGCTGTTTTAAGAAAATAAATTTTTTTTTTTAAAGATTTTATTTATTTGTCAGAGAGAGACAGTGAGCACAGGAGACAGAATAGGAGGCAGAGGGAGAAGCAGGCTCCCTGCTGAGCAAGGAGCCCAAAGTGGGACTCGATCCCAGGACACTGGGATCATGACCTGAGCTGAAGGCAGCTGCTTAATCAAATGAGCCACCCAGGCATTCCAGAAAATAAGTATTTTTTAAAGGATGAAGTTACTTGCAAGAAAAAGGATCCAAAGAACAGGTAGAAAGGCAGCCACTAGGGGAGAAGGGAGCAAGTCCCTTTTTGAAATGGGAGGAAACTAAGTAGGAAGAAAGAAGAGAGGGATTCGTGAGGGCAAGGGCAAGGTTCCCTTGGGATTGGATGCTGACAAGATCTTTGCTCTTCCTGTCTTTATGTCTCAGGCCATTGTGCCACAATTTTCGGTATGGTTTGGAGGGAAGCTTCTCAACAATAACTCAAGCTACTGCTATCAGTCGACTCACCCACTGGCTATTGTTCCCAATGACCTCCCCCACTGGATCACCCCTCGCTCACCTGGACACCATGGTCCTGTCATATCATTTGTAATCATCCAGGGTTCTCTCCCTTGCTCCAATAAGGAAATGACATCGGGCTTAGAAATGGAAAGTCCTGTTTACAGGAAAAGAAATGGAGCATGATTGTCCTGTTCCAAAATTCACACCCAGTCCCTTGGTCACCAACAAAGAGAGACAATCTGAAGGAAGGAATGAGGGAAGGAAAAAAGTTGCCCAAAGGATAGGAAGACAGAGGTGTTCATGGAGCTATCCATTTCCATTTCCATATAGCACAAGCAATTCCCCTGGGAACAGAGAGCAGAAATTCAGCCAGAAACTTGTAAGTCTCCCTAGAAATTCACCATGAAGATAATAAAATTCCAGAAGGCTAGACCGGAATTATTTCGAGTAGTTAACTGTAGTGGTCATTCTCCATTTGCCCTCTCCTCCCCTCTCAATCCATTCCTCCCTGTTCTTGGTCCTGCTCTGTGCCCCAGGCAGTTTACCTGTAAGGACTGTACTATCCTGACCCCATGGTTTCCCATTGGGTTTGGCATATGGAAAGTATCAGCAGGAGGCCAGAGGGTAGGATGAGAGAGTTCTGGGTGTTTATCCCTCTCCCTCCCTCCTCTGGCAGGGGAGTTCTGGAAGTGGCTACAAATGCCACCAGCTGTGCCCTTCTCCATGACTCCAGCTCTCACCACTGTCCAGTGGCAGTTTTCTCCCTTTACCAGAGGTAAAGGTAACAATCCACCATTGCAGTCCCTGGGTGTCTAGTTTCCTCTCTGGCCCTGAATTACACAACATCCTTACCTAGCGAGGCCAAGTTACTGAAGTTCTCCAGAGTCACATCCCTGTACAAGTCTCTCTGGGCAGGTTCCAGGCACTTCCATTCTTCCTGAGAGAACTCTATGGCCACATCCCTGAATGTCACCAATCCCTGAAATAGTAAGCCCACGCATTACTAGTAAATGAAAGGACTTTTGTTTTTTTGATTTATTACGAAAATTTTCAAAATATTTCACAAAAGTATACAGAGTAGGATAATGACCCCCCCTGAATCCATGGCTCTGCTTCAACAATTAACATGACTTTGCAAATTTTGTTTTTTATTTTTTCCCTTCTCTGTGCTTTGTTTTGTTTTTGTTTTACCCCTGGTGTATTTTGAGGGAGAGCCTACATAGCAAATACCAAACATCACAGTATTTTAGTAGCTAACAGATTAGCCTTTTTAAAAAAAGCATACCAGCCAGAATATCATTATCATACTTAAAATATATTTTTACAGTTGGTTTGTTCAAATCAAGATTCAAATTAGATCTACGCATTGCATTAAGAGGGAGAGAGGGAGGAAGGGAGGAAGGAAAAATTCAAATCACAAAACTGGGAGAAAATACTTGCAAATCTTTTATCTGATAAGGGACCTACGTCCAGAATATATAAAGAACTCTTATAATACAACAACTTACAATTCAAAAAAGACAAAACAATTAAAAACTAAGCAAAAAATTTGAGTAGTGATTTCTCTCTCTTTTTTTACGATTCTATTTATTTATTCATGAGAGACACAGAGAGAGGCAGAGGCAGAGGGATAAACAGGCTCCCTACTGAGTAGGGAGCCCAATGTGGTACTTGACTCCAGCCGAAGGCTGATGTCCAACCAACTGAGCCACTGAGGTGTCCTGGAGTAGTGATTTCTTCAAAGAAGATCTATGAATGGCCAATAAGCCATTTGAAAAGATGTTCAATACCACTAATCATTAGGAAAAAATAAATCAAACCCATAAGAGGAGGCCACTTCATATCCTTTAGGATGACTATTACCAAAAAACCAAAATAACACATATTGGTGAGGAAGCATTCCTCCAACCTCTGGAATGGAGGAACTGGGAATGAGAACAGGGCTCAGTGAGACAGGGAAGTTTCAGCATAAAGAACACAAATGTTCATATGGTTTGAAAGGAAGAAAGATTATTTCAGGGATAGAGGTAATTTCAACTTACCTGTGCCATGGCTTCTAGAACTACCTGAGCTGTTCTGATTTCTTTAGATTCTTCTCTTAGATAAGTGCAGAGTCCAGAAAAAGCAGATTAGGGGGAAAAAGGGAAATCTCTCATTAATTGAGCTTGCCTGAGCACTTCTCCAATGTCTCTGCTCTGATTCTCTTGCCCTCCCCCTTGTCCTACCACCCAACACTAATATCAAGAACTACAGAGTTGGGTGCCTGGGTGGCTCAGTGGGTTAAGCCGCTGCCTTCGGCTCAGGTCATGATCTCAGGGTCCTGGGATCGAGTCCCGCATCGGGCTCTCTGCTCAGCAGGGAGCCTGCTTCCTCCTCTCTCTCTCTGCCTGCCTCTCTGCCTACTTGTGATCTCTCTGTGTCAAATAAATAAATAAAATCTTTAAAAAAAAAAAAAAAAAAAAAAAAAAAAAAAAGAACTACAGAGTTAACAAAACCCAGCCACTCCCAAAACTCTAGGTAAACTAAGAGATGGATCAATGAAGATGTGCTCCAGCACTCACGTAGAATCCAACTGCCTTGGCAGGATAGATTCCAGCCTGAACAGTTCCTTGTCTTCTTCTTCTTCTTTTTTTTTTTTAAATACTTTTAATTTATTTTTTTTTTTAAAGATTTTACTTGTTTATTTGAGAGCATAAGAGAGGAGAGCATCAGAGGAAGAAGCAGACATCCTACCGAGTAGGGAGCCTAGTGCAGGACTCGATCCTGGGACTCCAGGATCATGACCCTAGCCGAAGGCTGTTGCCTAACCAACTGAGCCACCCAGGAGCCCTGAACAGTTCCTTGTCTTGCCGATGTTAATCTATACTCTATATGGGGCCTAGATGGCTCCCACCTGGTCCAAGGTGATCTTCCTCTGCAGCTGCTACAAGGAGGACCAAAACTCAGACTCACTTACTTTACCCACTAAGGCTGAAGGCCGTACCCACAGGCCAGGAACATAGCAGTGCAGGTATAAGTTAATTCTCAAGGAGGCTAAACTTTGAGAAAAAGATATCCCTAAACAAAGTCTTCCAGCTTTTCCGGGATAAACAGGGAAAATCTCCTGGGTACGTTCCTGAATCTACTCCCCCCCCCGCTTTTTAAAAGATTTTATTTATTTGACAGAGAGCGAGAGGGTGAGTGAGTACACAAGCAGGGAGAGCAGCAGAGGGAGATGCAGATTCCCTGCTGAGCAAGGAGCCCAACAAAGGGATGGATCCCAGGACTCTAGGATCATGACCTGAGCCGAAGGTAGACGTTCAACTGACTGAGCCACCCAGGCACCCCTACTTCCAGAAAGAAACACCACCTACACCAGAGGCTTCATCAAAGACTCCAACCTTGGCTGGGCTCACCAGTCAGGAATAAGAAAATCACAGTAAAAGGTATCTTACAAACACATCTGAATACCCAGAGTATTGACCTGAATGGGAACTCAAATTCTAGAAGCCTCTTGGGCCAGTACTCCTAACTTTCCATCTAAGCCTCCCCTCCTGCTTTCTCACAGAACATCACTTCCTCACTGGCTGGTATTTGATAAGACTGGAGTTCTGTGAAAAATCACCTGTACCTCAAAGTAACAAGAACTCCAGGATTTTAAGGAGGGTAGTAAGGCTGGTTCTAATCAGAGGTGCAAGAAGCTTTCTACGGTTTGCGGATGGGTGGGTCAGAAGAAAGACTAATTTACTCAATGGCAGTGGTGTCAAGGAAAATGTACTATAAGTTGAAGAATATGAATTGGAACATAAAAATCAGAGAGCTTCATTAAGCAGAAAAGGTACAGAAGAATATTCTGATCGGTGAAAGGCAATGACAGTGGACTAAAGTATTTGGTGTATTGTTTGGAATGCGTTCTATAGTTTGGGGAAAGGTCTAGACCAGTGCTATCCAACAAATCTTTCTGCAATGATGGAAATCTTTGTATCTGTACTGTCAATAACGTAGCCATCAGCAATTAAAAAGTGCCTAGCATAACTGAGGGATTGAATTTTTTTCCTGAATTTTAATTAAATTTAAATTTAATTAGTTCTAGAATCTAGAGGAAGATAATGCTGGAGATGACATCAGGGGTTGGAAAATGAAGACAAATGAATGAAATAAGATAATAATGAGGGCAAAGACCAGGTCTCATCATCACTGTGACTGGCACTCGCCACAGTGTCTGGAGAAGAAGGGTCCAGTGAATGAATACTAACTTAAATATAAACGTTTGCTTTTCACCCAGTAAGGAATGGAAGGCCACTGAAGAATTTACAGAGGGAAGTGATAAGGCCAATATAGCCAGATTCTTTTAGTGGAGAGAAGCAAAATTGGAGTCAGAGAGACCAAGTGAAAGGTGCTTATACTTTTGTAAGCAAAGAACCTGACCGGGATAGTGAGAGTGGGAATAAGGAGAAAGGGTATAATTTGAAGATGTAGAGAAGTAAAATCAACAGGCTCTGGCATCTGACCAGATATGTAGGCAGAGAAAGAGAGAGGAGTCAAAAATTCTTTCAGATTGACTGAGATCCTACCTCAATTGGCATGGTTCTAGGTGTGGGGAAGATAATAAATCCAGTCCCTGTCCCAGTGCATCTCACATTCTAATGGAAAGAGACAATAACAAATTGATACACTGACACTGATATTCCTATTTAGATATCAGGTGGCCAAAGACCTGTGGAGAAAAATTAACAGAAGAGTAAGATGATAGGGAGCTTAGGGAGAAGGAAAGGTGGCCCGAGAAGGCTCTTCATTGATGTGATATGCAAGGGCAGACTGAATAGAGTGAAAAATGCAGGTATCTGAGAGGAGTGCATTCCTAGATTAGGTAACAGCAATTGTAAAGGCCTTAAGGCAGAAGCAGGCTTTCTTGAATTAATAAAGAGACTAGGGTGGCTGGAATGGAGTGGGCAAGAGGAGGAGGATCAGAAGCTCACTTGGATGAGAGGTAGCTAGAAGCTGGGTCACATGGGGTTTGTGCACCACAGTAAGAACTTCGGTTTTTTACTCTTTAGTAAGACAGAAAACACTAAAATGTTTTAAGACAAGGAATGGTGTAATCTGATTTACACTGACAAGGATCACTAAGAAGACAAGGGAGGAAGGAGGGAGACAAGTGGAAGGTTACCGCAGTAACCCAGGCAACGGGTGAGCTGGTAGGATTTGCTACTTTTAGTTATGAAAGCAAAGAAAAAAAAAAAAGAGGAAGAAGAAGAAGCCATGATGACACTAAGCCGTTTGGCTTGAGTATGAGGTTGTCATTTTATAACATTTTATAACATTTTATAACACAGAGAAGCATGAGAGGAGCAGGTTTGAATAAACCAATTATGATGAGTTGTGTTTTAGACTTTAGTACTTGAGATTATTATTAACCATCACATGCACAGTGGATTTTGGTTTATAAATATCCAGCAAGGCAATGTTAAACTAGGTATGTCCTCTGATGAAGCAATTCCATAGCTGAGACTATCTGAAAGACATGTGGGGGCGACATGAGACACTGCTGACATCGGAAACAACTTGGAGAGAACTTAAAAGGAGGACTGATTAAATAAATTACAGTATATTCACACCATAGAAACAGACTTGCCATAAAATGAACAACACATATATTTGCTGATGTTAAGACGTCAAACAACTTTGGGTGAATAAGGTAGCTAATGAAACAGTATGTATAGTGTAATCCTATTTTTATAGAAAGAATATACCTATGTTCTATATACACACGTGTGTGTGCCCATAAGATAGACTGAAAGGGTTTTCAATTACATTTTTCAACATTTGTCTCTAGGGGTGTATCTACAAAAAGAATCTTTTTTTTTTCTATATTCTCAAGTTTTCCCTTAAGCATATGTTTTATAATCACAAATAATAGAATATATACCTTCCTCTTCATTAGGGGGATGAATTATAAAAGGAAATATGCATGGAATGATTTATGAGTGATAGTGAGGTGCCTTTGGGAACTTAGATGCTGAAGGAGCTTGATTTCCTCCATTAGTTCTAGAGCCTTTGAGAGGCTTGTTCTCAAACAATAACTTAAAGCTCCTGACTTCCCACAGGGAAAGTGAGCTTTCACATGAAAAGCTTCCATTTCCCTTAGTCTCCTCACTCACCTGTACACAGAGCTCTTGTCAACCCTCAATCCAGGATATCCTCCTTGCTCCAAAAAGAAATCACGCTTAATTTACAGAAGCAACTTCCTACAGATAGAGAAAGAAATGGATCTTAGCCAGTGTTGTAGACATTAACTGAATTACTACTGTTTCACCATTATCCAGTTTTCCTCTCCTTTTGGGCACAGAGATGACATTTTCCAGACTCCTGCAGTGAGGCAAGGCCATAAACTGGTTTTGGCCAATGGAATCTGAGCTAAGGTGATGTGTGTCCCTGTCCCTTCATTCTGAGGCACTGGCTAGACTGCACAGTTCTCCAGTCTTTTACTCTCTGATGTGTAGCCTAGGGGACTGTGTGTCAGATGGTACAGCTATAGATTGGTGGAGTCTGCTTTGGTCTGGGACCCTGCCTACACTAATACACATTAGACACACAGCATGATCAAGTTAATAACAAGTTACTCTGTAAGTCCCTGAGATTTGGGGGTTGTTTGCTACTACAGCATAACAGCCTAACTAATATACTAATTCAGCTATTATGACCATATAAAAATTCAGACTCTGGCCTATGGTCAATGTGAGAAGGAAGAATTTTTTTAAAAGTCAGAGGAAGCTTCAGAAATAACAGCACAGGGGTGCCTGGGTGGCTCAGTGGGTTAAAGCTTCTGCCTTTGGCTCAGGTCATGATCTCAAGGTCCTGGGACTGAGCCCCACATTGGGCTCTCTGCTCAGCAGGGAGCCTGCTTCCCCCCCCCACCCCTGCCTGCCTCTCTGCTTACTTGTGATCTCTGTCAAATAAATAAATAAAAATCTTCAGAAGTAACAGAGTAGTACTGGTTCATTTCCAACTCTATACACTTCAAAGATATTTTTCACACTGTGTGAAATCTTTCATGTTGTATTGCATTTTATGGATGTAAACATACTTTTTTCTAAAATAAACATCAACCAAAAATCATTACAGTAAGAGATTTATATATTCTCAGGCAATATTCAGTATCCTAAGTAAGACAAGAGCAGATAGGTTAAATAAATTAAAGATTTCTATAGAATAGTAATTCTTAGTACTCACAAATTTTGTAATGTAATACTTAACATAAAAATGTTTTGGATAGGGGCGCCTGGGTGGCTCAGTGGGTTAAGGCCTCTCTGTCTTTGGCTCGGAACATGATCCCAGGGTCCTGGGATCGAGCCCCGCGTCAGGCTCTCTGCTCAGCGGGGAGCCTGCTTCCCTTCCTCTCTCTCTGCCTGCCTCTCTGCCTACTTGTGATCTCTGTCTGTCAAATAAATAAATAAAAAAAACTTAAAAAAAAAAATGTTTTGGATATGATTAAATGAAAAAAAAAAAGCAGGTTACAAAAAAGCTGGGCATCATGGGATCCTATTTGTCAAATATAAAGATATATCAATACAAACAATAGAGACAGACAAAGTAGATGAAAAATATCTAGGGAGTTTTATCCTTAAAGATTACTTTGGTTACCTCTGGGCTATGATTTTCAATGTTCTTAGTTTTACTTAAGTGTATATTTTTTCAATAACTATGTTATTAATTTTTAAAATTTTGTGTTGTTTTTTAAAAGTTTTTTCTATTGAAGTGATCTCTACACCCAAAATGAGGCTCGAACTCATAGCCCTGAGATCAAGAGTTACATGTTCTCCCAACTGAGCCAGGCAGGCACCCCAATTTTTAAATGATTTGTTCGGTTCTGGTAAATGTAAGCTATTCCCAAATAGCAATGAAAAAGAAAATACTTACTTTTCTTTTTTTTAAACAATCTTTCCTTGAACATGAAATAACAGCTCAGGATATTCTAAAATCAGTTATATTTTCACAGAATGGCTTTTGTTTTTGCTTTTTTTAGCTCCCGGTAGTTGCAAACTTCTTGATTTGGTAGCTATATTCATGTGTGCTGTAGTTGAGCCTGGGAAAGAATGAAAAGTCATTAGGGCCATGTCCTACTGATGAGCAGTGCTTCCTTTCAGCTCTTCTTGTCAGGTGAGTCTGCCATGTTTCTGCACTTGCCCAACTATTCTCCAAACAACTACAAACTCATTTTGCCCCATTGGTCACACTTTGGATCTCTGATGATTGAAAACTGCAAGTCCTGTATAGGACTCAAGAACACTAATTTCCCTTCACAGAGCTTTTATGAGATCAATTTGACTTAGACATGACAAGACATGACAATGACTGCCCTGGTCATACAAGTTGTTTCCTTCTTATGAATTCTCACAGCATACTATCAGGGTAAATAGTGCCCTTTATCATCCTTTACTTTGAACATTTGTATACCAGTTTTATCTCACCTATTTAAACATTTTCACTTTAAAAGTAAATACAGGGGTGCCTGAGTGGCTCAGTCAGTTAAGCTCCAACTCTTGATTTCAGCTCAGGTCATGATTGAAGGCTTGTGAGACTGCTTAAGGTTCTCTCCCACTCTCTCTGCCTTTCTCTCTCTCTCAAAAAAAAAAAAGGTAAATAGAGACTATAACTTTTATTTAAAAAAAATTTTTTCCCCTTATGTAATTTCACCCCCAACGTAGGGCTCAAACTTACAACCCTGAGATCAAGAATCACATGCTTGGGGCGCCTGCATGGCTCACTGGGTTAAGCCTCTGCCCTAGGCTCAGGTCATGATCTCAGGGTCCTGGGATTAAGCCCCACATCGGGCTCTCTGCTCAGTAAAGAGCCTGCTTCTCCCTCTCTCTCTCTGCCTGCCTCTTTGCCTACTTGTGATCTCTGTCTGTCAAATAAATAAATAAAATCTTAAAAAAAAAATCATGCTTACTGATCAGGCTAGCCAGATGCCCCAAGACTATAAATTTTATTTTATTTATTTTTAATTTTTAAAAATGATTTTATTTATTTGACAGAGGGACATCACAAGTAGGCAGAGAGACAGAAAGAGAGAGAGGGGGAAGCAGGCTCCCTGCTGAGCAGAGAGCCCAATGCAGGGTTCGATCCCGGGATCCAAGGACCATGACCTGAGCCGAAGGCAGAGGCTTAAATGCACTGAGCCACCCAGGCACCCCTTATTTTTAATTTTTAAAAAAGATTTTATTTATTCATTTGAGAGAGAGACAGAGTTAGCATGGAGGTGGGCAGAAGGAGAGGGAGATGGACAAGCAGACTCTCAGCTAGGCACAGAGCCTAATACAGGGCTTGATCTCAGGACCCCAAGATCATTACCTGAGCCAAAGTCAGTTGCTCAACTGACTGAGCAACCCAGGCACCTCTCAAGACTATAAATAGCATTTTGTGTCCTTGAGTTCTAGATTAGGATTTTGCATCTTTGCAAATTCTTAATAAATGTCTAATGTCCCAAAGGAATTCATTATAAAAATACATGACGTGGTATATACAAAAATACTTTTGGGAATAGCTCATAATTGAATTACAGAAATATAAACACTCTTTAATAGACAATAAAATGAATAAATTAAGGTACATCTTGATAATGAAATACTAAGCAGTGATTTTAAAATACAGCAGTACCAGGGAGCCTACGTGGCTCAGTCAGTTAGATGTCTGACTTCAGCTGAGGTCATGATCTCAGGGTCCAGGATCATGCCCAGTGACTGGCTCAGTGCTCAGTGCTATCTCCCTCTCCATCTGTCCCTTCCCACTGCTTGTGCTCTCTCCCCGCCCCCCTCAAATGAATAAATAAAATCTTTTCAAAAAATACAACAGTACTACTATGGTCAATGCATTATTTATTTATTTGACAGAGATAAATCACAAGTAGGCAGAGAGGCAGGCAGAGAGAGAGAGGAGAAAGCAGGCCCCCTCCAAGCAGAGAGCCCGATGCGGGACTCGATTCCAGGACCCCGAGATCATGACCTGAGCAGAAGGCAGAGGCTTAACCCACTGAGCCACCCAGGCGCCGTGGTCAATGCATTATTAAATGAAGCAGGCAGGTTATAGGATTTATATGTAAGTGATACCCCTCTATAAAATCACACAGAAAAAAATATTTGAAATATATCCATCAAAATACTAAGAGCATAATGGGGCACCTGGATGGCTCAATGGGTTAAAGTCTCTGCCTTCAGCTCAGGTCATGATCTTGGGGTCCTGGGATTGAGCCCTGCATCAGGTTCTGGGCTCTGCGGGGAGCCTGCTTCCCCTACTCTCTCTCTCTGCCTGCCTCTCTGCCTACTTGTGATCTCTGTCAGCAAGTTTCTATTTTTGCATTGTTTATACTTTTCATAATAAAAATCATAACAATATTGTTTCCATTTAAAAATAAATTACCATAATGGTAGTTGGTATTTATTATCCCAGCAGTAGGAAAATTATGAGCAATTGAGAAAATGTCTTTGACATGAATAGGGACAGAAAAGGAAATTAGTGTGATTGAAACCAATAATAACTAAAAGTTCTGTAACAGTCATTTAAATGTTGACTCCTACCCCCTGGTACATTGATACATAGCCTCATTATCAAGAACATTCTGTGAATGACCAATTTTCAGGAGAGTTCAAATTAATAAGACAGTGTATGCAAAGCAGAAAGCATTGTGTCAGATATACAGTGAATTTCTCTGTTCAATCACTAACCAGAAAATTTTTGGTGGGGTCTTTGCAAAATTTGAGCACTTTTTAATTTATCATTTTGTTTATGATATCCTTTTCCTTGTTCTGATTAATACTTTGTAAGCATATATGTATATATTTTTAGATTTTTAAAAAAATTTTTTATTTATTTGACAGAGATCACAAGTAGGCAGAGGGGCAGGCAGGGGGGGGTGGAAAGCTCGCCACTGAGCAGACAGCCCGATGTGGGGCTGGATCCCAGGACTCCGGGATCATGACCTCAGCCGAAGGCAGAGGCTTTAGCCCACTGAGCCACCCAGGTGCCCCCGTAAGCGTATTTTTTATTAGCTGGATAATACTCCATCATGGGGATGTAATAGATGGAGGAACATTCCTCTTCTATTTCCCTATTGTAGGGTGCAAATTTTGGATATCTCAGAGGCTATTACCAGGTATCTACTGTCTTATATTTTAGACCTGTGGTTTTAAATTTTCAGGGGTCTTAAATCTCTTTGAGGTGGCGCCTGGGTGGCTCAGTGGGTTATGCCTCTGCCTTTGGCTCAGATCATGATCCCAGAGTCCTGGGATTGAGCCCCGCATCAGGCTCTCTGCTCAGCAGGGAGCCTGCTTCCTCCTCTCTCTCTGCCTGCTTCTCTGTGAAAATCTTATGGAATCTTAAAACTTCTTCCAAGAAAAAAATCAAATGAATAAATATCTGCAAAAATTATGCATATAATTTTATGGAGTCTGCAGAGCCCTGACGTCTAAGGGTGGGGACCAAGACCTTATTTAAAACCCTGCTATAACAACTAACTCACAAACATTAAGTATACTAACGATATTTTTTTAATTTCTCATAGTTTATCAAAAGCACAATAAGGATTTGGCTTGAAGCAAATTTAAGACAACCCAAAACCCAAAATGCCCCAAAATCAAATTAGATCTGGTCACTGCAAGAAACTTTTTTTTTTTTTTTTTTTTAAGAGAGAGAGAGTGAGCAGGAGTGCATGGGTGGGGCAGAGAGAGTAGAGAGAAACTCTTAATCAGGCTCCACTCCCAGCACGAGCCCAATATGGGGCTCTATCTCACGAAACTGAGATCACGACCTGAGTTAAAATCAAGAGTCAGACGCTTAACTGACTGAGCCACGCAACCATCCCGACTGCAACAAATGTCTATCCTTATCCAGACTTCCAGGATGTGGCTGTACCAGACATGAAAATATACTGCAAGGTCTCTTTAATTAAAACAGCGTGGTAGCAGTGCATAAATAGATGAACAGACCAGTGGAGCAGAACAGAAGGCATAGAAATAGTACCAAGCATATCTGGAAATTTATTATATGATGAAAATGAATGAGATCACAAGTTTTTAATAATGGTATTGGGGAAACTGGGTAGCTATTTGAAAAATATAAACTTAAATCCATTCCTCCAAACTTAAATCCATTCAACTCCAAACGTATCAGAGATATAAATGGAAAAGATGAAACCATACAGATATTAGAAAAGGACACAGGTAAATTCCTCTTTAATCCTGGGGTTTAGAAAGTCTTTCAAAGTCCATAAGTAATAAAAAAAATTGGTAAATTTGATTATATAACTTTAAAAAAATTGAATTGCAAAAAAACACCATAAACAAAGTTAAAATACCACTGACAATTAAAAGAAAATACATGTACCATGCATCACAGATGAAGGACTAATATCCTTCATCTGTGATGAATTCTTTTTTTTTTTTAAGATTTTATTTATTTATTTGACAGAGCAAGATCACAAGTAGGCAGAGAGAGAGAGGAGGAAGCAGGCTCCCTGCCAAGAAGAGAGCCCAAAGCAGGACTCGATCCCAGGACCCGGAGATCATGACCTGAGTCGAAGGCAGAGGCTTAACCCACCTTAAGAGGCTTAATGCCATCCAGGCACTCGACGAATTCTTAAACATTGAGACAAAACTCCAAAAAACTGAAAGAAAAATAGGAAAAAGATATGAACACATAGTTTGCAGAGAAGATGTAAAAATGCCCCTTATGCATATGAAAAGATGTTCATCAACATAGTACTGGAAGTCTTAGCCAGAGCAATTTTAGGCAAAAAAAGAGAGGTAAAAGGCATCCAAATTGGAAAGGCAGAAGTAAAATTACTTCTATTCTTAGATGACATGATCGTGCATGTAGAAAACCCTAGAGATTCACACATTAACACGAATCTGTTAGAATAAACAAATTCAGGGGCACCTGGGTGGCTCAGTGGGTTAAAGCCTCTGCCTTCAGCTCGGGTAGTGGTCTCGGGGTCCTGGGATTGAGCCCCGCTTCAGGATCTCTGCTCAATGGGGAGCCTGCTTCCTCCCTGCCTGCTTGTGATCTCTGTCTGTCAAATAAATAAATAAAATCTTTAAAAAAAAAAAAAAGAATAAACAAATTCAGCAAAGTTGCAGGCTTCAAAGTCAACTCACAAAAATCAGTTGCATTTCTACACAGTAATAATGAAATATCTGAAAAGAACAGTATCAAAAAGAACAAAATACTTCGGACTAAACTTAACCAAGGAAGCAAATGACTTACACACTGAAAACTACAAAACACTGCTTAAAGAAATGGAAGAAGACATAAATAAATGATAAGATATCCTGTTGCCCAAGGACTGGAAGACAAATTCCTATGTTGAAGCTGGAACACCTACTGTCACTGTATTTGAAGAGAGGACCATTGTGGAAGTAATTAAAATTAAATGAGTTTATAAGGGTGGGGTCCTGGTACAATACTATTAGTATTCCTATAAAAAGAGACACTAGAGTGGCGCCTGGGTGGCTCGTTGATCCCGGGGTCCTGGGATCGAGCCCCACACTGGGCTCTCTGCTCAGCAGGGAGCCTGCTTCCCTTCCTCTCTCTCTCTCCGCCTCTCTGCCTACTTGTCATCTCTGTCAAATAAATAAATAAAATCTTAAAAAAAATAAAAAAGAGACACTAGAGAGAGCTTGCTTTCTCTCTCTCTCTCTCTCTCTCTCTCTGTCTTCCTGTGAAGACACAGCAAGATTGTGAGCATGTGCAAGCCCGGAAGGGAGCCCTAACTAGAAACCAACTATGCTGGCACCCTGGTCTCAGACTTCCAGCCTCCCTAACTCTGAGCAGCCTCAGCTGACCAAGACAGATACCAATACTACCTAAAGTAATATACAGATTTAATGCAATCCTTATCAAAACTCAATGATTTTTTTTTTGTAGAAACAAAAAAATTCATCCTAAAATACACAAAGCATCTGAACGAACAGTCTTTTATTTTTTTTAAAGGAACAGTCTTGAAAAAGAACAAAGTTGGAACACAGAACACTGCTGGTTAGAACAGAAAACACTGATTTCAAAACATTACAGGGGTGCCTGGGTGGCTCAGTGGGTTAAAGCCTCTGCCTTTGGCTCAGGTCATGATCTCAGGGTCCTGGAATGGACCCCTGCATTGGGCTCTCTGCTCAGTGGGAAGCCTGCTTCCCCCTCTCTCCCTCTGCCTGCCTCTCTGCCTACTTGGGATCTCTGTCTGTCAAATAAATAAATAAAATCTTAAAAAAAAACTCATTATTACAGTAATCAAAACAGTGTGGTACTGCCATAATGTCAGATATCTAGACCAATAGCATAGAATGGAAACCCTTGCATATGTGCTCACATACTTTTCAACAAATAGCACCAGTTAAACTGGGTATCTATATGCAAAAGAATGAAGATGGACCCCTATTTTTGTACTATATACAAAAGTTAACTCAAAAAACATATCAGAGATCCAAACGTAAGAACTAAAACTATAACTCTTAGAAGAAACCATAGGGAAAATTTTTCACAATGTTGGATGTAATTAATTAACCTAATGATTTCCTGGATATTTTAAAGAAAGCAAAAGCAACAAAGGAAAAAAATAGATAGGTTGTGGACTTTATCAAAATTAAAAAACTGTGTGTTAAAGGAAACTATCAACAGAGTAAAAAAACAATCCATGGACAGGGAACAAGTATTTGTAAATCATGTGTCTAATAAGGGATCAATACTTAGGATACAAAAAAAAAAAAAATCCTACAACTCAGCAACAAAAACCAACCCAATTAAAAATAGGCAAAGGACATTTCTCAAAGATATTCAAATGGCCGAGAAGCACATGAAAAGATCCCCAACATCACTAATCATTAGGCCAATGCACAGCAAAACCACAACATGGGGCACCTGCCTCGCTCAGTTGGGTTGTGAATTTGAGTCTCATGTGGGGTACAGAGCAGAGATTACTAAAAAAAGTAATAAACTTAAAAGAAATTCACAATGAGATACCACTTCATGCATATTAAAATAGCTATCATAAAAATACTTTAAAATGTAAATATAGGGGCGCCTGGGTGGCTCAGTTGGTTGGGGCCAACTTGTGATCTCTGTCTGTCAAATAAATAAATAAAATCTTTAAAAATACATAAATATATAAGTATATCAAGTGTTGGCAAGGATGTGGAGAAACTGGAATCTTTGTCCTTTGCTGGATGGAAGATAAAATGGTTTAGCATCTGTGGAAAATGGTGTATGCTGATTCCTCACAAAATTAAACATAGAATTACTGTGACCCAGCAATTCCACTTCTGGGTATGTACCCCCAAGAAGAGAAAGCAGGAATTCGAACAGGTATTTGTTAACAAATGTTTGTAGCACTATTATTCATAGTAGCCAAAAGGTGGAAGTTAAAGGAGGGAGTTAAAGTTAAGGAGGGAGGGGCAATTGGGGAGTTATTGTTCAATGGGAGCAGAGTTTTAGTTTTGGAAGATGAAGAAAGTTTTGGAGATGGATCATTGTGATGGCTGCACAACAACATAAACGTACTTAATGTCACTGAATGGTACATTTAAAAATAGGGCGCCTGGGTGGCTCAGTGGGTTAAAGACTATGCCTTCAGCTCAGGTCATGATCCCAGGGTCCTGGGATCGAGCCCCACATCGGGCTCTCTGCTCAGCAGGGAAGCCTGCTTCCCCCTCTCTCTGTCTGCCTCTCTGCCTACTTGTGATCTCTCTGTCAAATAAATAAATAAAATATTTAAAAAAACATAGGCCAGTTTTATGTATATTTAAATTTTCTGTATATTTTAATGTATATTCAAACATAAAAACCCCCAACAAACTAAAGAAATTGGTTACCTACAATGAGCGAGTGGGAACAGTCTGGGAAGAATGGAGTAACAGGACTGCGAGAGAAGGAATGGTGGAAGAGTGATTGGGTAGATCTTTTGTCTAATTATGGCTTTTAGGGATGCCTGGGTGGCACAGGTGGTTAAGCATCTGACTCTTGGTTTCAGCTCAGGTCATGATCTCAGGGTTATGAGATCAAGCCCTGAGTTGGGCTCTAGCTCAGCATGGAGTCTGCTTAGGTTTCTCTTTCTCTCTGCCCCTCACATCCCACTGCATGTCTGTGCTCTCTCTCTTTCTCAAATAAATAAACCTTAAAAAAAAAATAATTAAGGCTTTTAGAACCATAGTAATGTTTCATATAGTCAAAAAATAATTAAGATCAGTCGGGATGTATGTGCGTGTAAATCCAAAATACAATACAAATAGTAACAAATGAACCTATCTATATTACAAATCAGTAACATTATCATATAGGAGGGTATAGGGAAAGCTGTATTTCCACTATATACTGTAAGACTAAAGATTAAAGTAACTGTACGAGGTATGGGAGTGTAGGTCGGCAATTTTTTTAAGTTTAAAATCAATTAATTAAAATATAGGGTATTGTTAGTTTCAGAGGTAGTTTAGTGATTCATCAGTGCATTTAACACCCAGTACTCATTACATCAAGTGCTCTCTTTAATGCTCATCGCCCCATCACCCCATCCTCCCACCCACCTAACCCTCAGTTTGTTTCCTATAGTTAGGAGGCTCTTATGGTTTGTCTTCCTCTCTGATTTTGTCTTATTTTAGGTCAGCATTCTTTTTTTTTTTTTTTTTTTTTTTTTTTTTTTTTTTTTGACAGACAGAGATCACAAGTAAGCAGAGAGAGACAAGGACCTGCTGATCAGGACCCTGGTATCATGACCTGAGCCGAAGGCAGAGGCTTTAACCCACTGAGTCACCCAGGCGCCCCTTAAGTCAGCATTCTTAAACTACTTTCTACTTAGGACTGAGAAAGTAGATAAATATATTGTGGTTAATAAGAGTCAACGGTTTTTTTTTTTTTTTTTTTAAAGATTTCATTTATTTATTTGAGAGAGAAACAGCGGGGAAGGGCAGAGAGAGAGGAGGGAGAGGCAGACTCCCTTCTGAGCAGGGAGCCCCATATAGGCCGATCCCAGACCCCTGGGATCATGACCTGAAGGCAGACACTTAGCCACCAAGGTGCCCCAAGAGTCGACTTTTCCAATGTCAGAGAAAGGAGTTACCAAAAAAAGTAAATGGAGAAGGCTGGAATAAACCCTCAGTGTTAAACTGGAATTAGAGAAATCATATGAAACAATGAATTATCTGTATAGATATTCACACAGGTAGATATAGGGGTGTGTGTGCAATGTAGATACATATACTTCATAGCTGAGGTACTTCATACTTCATACCTAGAAGCAATGGGTATATTTAATCTTGGTTTCTAAATACCATTTTCTACTAAAAGGAGCCAGTGTTCCCTGGAAATGTACATGTTCCAGAAATGGGGCTAGAAAAGTATAAACAGAAAGTTAGGGGCCCATGGGGGGGGACCAGACACACAGCTTTCTTGATATAAGAAAAGTCATTTTCGGGAGCTCCTGGATGGCTTAGTGGGTTAAGTCTCTGCCTTCAGCTCAGGTCATGGTCTCAGAGTTATGGTCTCAGGGTCCTGGGATCCAGCCCTGCATTGGGCTCTGCTCGGGGTGTGGGGGGGAGCCTGCTCCCCTCCCCCCCCCCCCCGCCTGCCTCTCTGTCTACTTGTGAGCTCTCTCTCTCTCTCTGTCAAATAAATAAAATCTTAAAAAAAAAAAAGAAAAAGAAAAAGTCATTTTAGGCCTCTGGCCATCTTGTGAAAGAATGTAAGAACAAACGGCCACTGTCAGGCCAGGAGATAACCTAATCATACCAGGGATGACAAATAAGCGGTAAAACTCACCAGGCTGATTTAAAAGTGAAAACTAACCTGATGCATATTCTTTTTTTTTTTTTTTTCTGATGCATATTCTTGAATTGTATTTGTAGGATCTAAACCCCTTTGAGCACTCAGATACCAGACCAGTTGGAGCCAGATAACTGATGATGCTGTCTTTTGCCAGCCCTCATGACTTTGACTCACAGTCAGTCATTTCAAGATGACTTTTGCCTGTGTTCCATGCTGTATTCCCCATTGTACAAGCCCCTTTGTTAACATATAGGCACCCTTAGCTTAAAACTTCCCCAATTCTTTTGTTTAGGGAGACACTGCTTTAGGGAAAATCCCTGGTGTTCTCCTTTACTTAGTGTAAAGAAAACTCTTCCTTTTCCTATTCTTTGACTGGTTTTGTCTTTGGGCTTGACACCCACCAAGAGACAAATCCAGTTTTGGATAACAAAAGTACAGTATCAGCTTGAAACATCTCGTGGTGCCAGAAAATATGGCAGTATTAAAAAAAATAATAATAGGCCACCTGGGTGGCTCAGTGGATTAAGCCTCTGCCTTCTCAGGGGCCTGAGATCAAGCCCTGCATCAGGCTCTCTGCTCAGCAGGGAGGCTGCTTCCCCCTCTCTCTGCTTGCCTCTCTGCCTACTTGTGATCTGTCAAATAAATAAATAAAATCTTAAAAAAAAAAAATAATAAAGGGGACACATTGAAAGCATACAGAAGTCAACTTAAAGGAGCTCCCAATGGCCAGATCTGGGGCAATTTGAGCAAAGACACAGTGGCAGTAATTAATTATAATCTACAGAGCTAAAAAAAGAAAAAAAAATCCAATTTATATATACACAAATGATTTAGTAAATAAGTGGGGGAGAAGGAAAATCACTTCTAACAGTAGGATCCTATTTAATAAATCTGGAAGGAAGGATGGAAATTTTAAAAATCACCATTTGGCGGATAGCCTGTAATAATATTTTCATGGAAAAAATTATCAATGAATGTTAAGATTTGCAGGTAGAAGTAAGATGAAAAGCTGAAAAGCTTAAGGTACTTCTCTACCAGGCACACATTAATTACGATGGGAAAAATAGTGACTTTGTAGTGTTAAAACAGACACCAACCACTTAATCAAGTGATTAAAGTTACCACTAGTAATGAGGCAAACTGACCTCTTGATCTCCTGATATGATGCACTGATAAGAACATATCACTTGTGGTGCCTGGGTGGCTCAGTGGTTTAAGCCTCTGCCTTCCGCTCAGGTCGTGATCTCAAGAGTCCTGGGATCTAACCCCCCATCAGGCTCTCTGCTGAGCAGGGAGCCTGCTTCCCCCCTCTCTGCCTGCCTCTGTCTACTTGTGATCTATGTCTGTCAAATAAATAAAATCTTAAAAAAAAAAAAAAAAGAACACATCACTTTTGGGGTATTCTCGTCCCAAAAGCATACTCTGAATTTAATCATAAGGAAGCATCAAACAGCCTCAAATTGGGGAACATTCTACATTGCAGAATTTACAAGATAAATGGTCAGTACTCTTCAGAAGTGTCAAAGTCAAGTAAGATAAATAAAGACCAAGGAATTGTGCCAGGTCAAAGAAGACTGTGCAGACTTACTAACTGCAACATATGATCCTGGATTGGATCTTTGTGCAGAAAAACAATAGTGAGGGACACTGATGAAATCTGAAAAAAGTTTGTAGATTAGTTAGTTATAGTGTGTCAATATTAATCTCTTGCTTTTGATTATGTACTGTGATTATGTAGATGGTAACATAACCATAAAATGGAAAAATGGGGAAGCAGGTTGAGAATATTTGGGAATTCTGGGGGGTTTGGGTGCTTCAGTCAGTGGAATGTGCAACTCCTGATTCTGGGTTTGTGAGCTTGAGCCCCATGCTGGGCGTAGAGAATACTTAAAAATAAAATCTTGGGGCACCTGGGTGGTTCAGTGGGTTGGGCCTCTGCCTTTAGCTCAGGTCATGATCTAGGTGTCCTGCTCAGCGGGGAGCCTGCTTCCCTCTCTCTCTCTCTCTGCCTCCCTCTCTGCCTAATCTCTCCCTGTGTCAAATAAATAAATAAAATTAAAAAAATAAAATCTTAAAAAAGTATATAAGGGAATTCTATTTTTTGCAAGAGTTTTAAGTCTAAAACTAATTCAAAATGAAAAGTTAAAAAAATTGTAATGAACATTAGGTGTGCGGGAAGCAGGGGGTATATGGACCTTCAGTTCACCTCGAGGACTCTCAATAATTTACTCCAATGGCAAAATACTGGTGACCAGGTCACTTTGGGGGAAGAGATGCTAGGCTAGAAGTTTCAGGGGAAAAAAAAAAAAAAAAAAGAAAGAAAAAGAAAAGCACATCATGAAAAAGAAGATGTCTCAGGGAAAGAAGAAAAACTCATGCATCTTGAAATTAGCTTTTGGATGTTCCATAGCAATTCTTTCCTTTTCTTCTCAACATCTTTTTGGAGAAAACTTTTTTAAAAAGTAATCATAAGTAACCAGAACATTTTGATCTCCACACAGGAGACAGAAGTCTGAGAAGACTGGACATCATGTCCAATCCCAGTGTCACAAAGGTTGAGCCTATCACTGACCAGGGCCACAGTCTTCACAGGTTCTGCAAGGGTCAGTATACTGGAGTCACATGCACCTCACACTGGCACACTTGGTGGGACACAAATGGTCAGTGTCACACAAACATAACCACAACCACGCATTCACTCAGACATATACAAGGATACAACCATACAATCACAGACACCTCCAGGCTCTTATACACAGTCACAATCTCAACCCCACTAAAAAGACAGTCACTCAATTCTACTCACCACCATGACACACAAAGTCACTCCCATATAGTCACAGCCTTCCCAAACCAATATCCACAAATGTCTCTCACAATCACAATCACATACCGACTTGGGGGACACATATAATCACTAGCACTCCAGCCCACCCAACACCAACCAGTCATAACTGAACACTCACTCTGAGACACAGTAACACTCACACAGGCAAAGAAAGACAAGTTACACTTACAAACACAGCACCACACACAGTAACCGTTTCACAGACACACTCAAAGGGGCACAAGAGGGATACACACGCATTGTCACCATACAGTCACAGCCACACAGCTGCACACAATACCACACGTGGCTACAATATTGTGGAACCAAAACCATATGCTCACCCTGGAGACATGGAATCATAACCGCAGAGACACCCGCACCAGTCTCAGTCTCAACCACACTCACACCCCCCAAAACAAGGCGTACAGTCACACATACACAACAGAGACACAAGCAGTTATCACTCCACAGTAGCAAGGACCCCACACCCCAACACACAGTATCGCACATGGTTACACAAACACAACCAGACTTACACTCTGGAGACAGGTGGCCACAACCGCGCACTCAGTCACCCACACCTGGTCATGCAGGCACAAAGACTCATTCACAATAGGCATTCTCAGCCCGCAGCCGCCTGCGCTCACAGACCAGAGGCTCTGGACACGCCCCGTCCCCGCCCCGGACTCCCAGACCCCTCACCTTCTGCCTCCCCTTGGTCGCGTCCGGGTCCCTGTGGAGCTAACGATCTCGCCACGACGTCAAGAAAGACGTAACGTCGGGCCACTGTGGCCTCTGGGAAACGTAGTCCAGAGCCAGACCAGACGCAGATAAGATGGCGTCCCCATACGGCGGAGCCTGAGTTTGGCCGTTTGACACTGCGGCTGGGGGAGCTTCAAAGACGGAGTCCCTGCTCCAGACCTCCCACCAGGCTTCAGCTGATTTTCTTCTAAAGCAGGACGACTCACCCTTAGAGCCCCATAATTACTGGAAGAGGCAGCCAAGTTCGTGTGGGACAGAGTGCTGACCAGCAAAGCCTAAAGGGAAATGTAGTTCAAGGCCGGAAAAGCGGCGTTGCTGTAGACAGAAGGTAATCAAATACCAGGCTAGGCCTGGCCACCGTGACCGTGAGGGCCGCGTCGCAGAGACTTCTGGGAGTGTTCGCTCGCCCTCGGAGTGCGCAGGCGCAGCGCGCCGAGTGGACATTTTGGTCTTTGTCCGCGGGTCAGTCCGGCCCCTGGGTCCACGTGGCGCGAAAGTAGGAGGTGGGATGTGGGCGTCTTGGGCCGGTCGGGTCGGGGAGGTTGAAAGGGAGGATTCTGGATTTGTTGGGGCGCGGCGCGGGGATGAGGAGTGGGTTTAAGAGCTTCTGGCCTACATGCGGGGTGGGGGTGGGGGTGGGGGTTTCTGAGGAGGGTTCGAGCGTGTGTGACCCTGAGTTTGCCCGCAAGTTTGGATGTTGGGATTATTGAGTGAGAAACTGTGAGTGCAGGATTGTGTATGGCTGCATCTGAGAGGGAGATGTAGGAGACTAGTATTGAGGTAATAATTAGCGAGCCGCACTTCCCTTGTCGAAAGTGCTGATAATAACGGTGCCATCTTCGTGGAATGTTTTTTATTTGATTATTTGAAGGGGGGGGAAGCTTAATGATAAATGATTTAAAAGTGAATTTTTATATAAAATGCATTTACTTTTAATTGAAGTAGAATACAGATCACCGTTGTTTCTTCTTTTTTAAGCAAACAAGACTATTCGAAGGCACTTTTTGTTGGTGGAAGAGCTTCAGACGATCTCAAATCTTCTGATCTAAAGGGTATTTTAATAGGGCTGCTGTTAAATCCTAGATAAAATATCGACGTTGCACTTTGAGCAACAGCGTTAAATAGCACAGAAAGCCCGGGATTTTGTGAAGTAACAAAGACCGTTAACTCCTGTCTGCAAAAACGGTTTTTCTAAGGAATCCCTACTGCCATCCCTAACAATTTAAAAAAAATAAGAGTTAAGTTAATTGGGTACCAATTTAATATTTACAAATCAACAGTCTTCAAATAGACAACAGCCAGTTAGGAGACATAGTAGGAAACTATTTACAATAGCAATAAAAATGAGAAATAAGCAGTATGCAAAACTATTAGAAAAGAACTCTAAAAAGTGTTGAGAGGCATAGCAGGAGATATCAAATAGATACACCATGTTTTTCAATAGGGAGACGTCAAAAAGAAGCGTGTGCAGATTTAAGTAAATTTATTAATTCAGTGTGATCCTAATAAAAGCATCTACAGTTTTTTTGGTGGGGGGGAATTAGATAAACTGATTATGGATTTCATATGGAAAAATAAGCTAGAATAGCCCGTAAAACTCTGAAAAAGAAAAGCAGTTGGATGTGGGGAAGTGGGAGGCCGGCGCTAATGTTTTTTTGTCTTTTGTTTTTTTGAATTTCAATTCCAGTATAGTTAACATACACTGTTATGTGTTTCAAGTATACAGTATAGTGATTTAACAGTTCTATATATTATTCAGTGCTCATCAAAACAAGTGTACTCTTAATTCCTTTCAGTTGTTTCACCCTTCCCCCTACCCACCCACTTCCCCTCTGGTAACCATCTGTTTGTTCCCTATAGTTAAGAGTCTGTTTTTTTGGTTTGTCTTTTTTTTTTTTTTTTTTCCTTTGTTCGTTTCTTAGATTCCACACGAGTGAAATCATATGCTATTTGTCTTTCCCTGACTGACTTACTTCGCTTAGCATTATACTCTCTAGATCGATCCATCTAGTGGTAACATATTTTAAAATATAAATCTCTAGGAATTAAAATTGTATTGGTGTTTGCATGAAGCAGGCCAATGAAGGGAAATTTGGCAGCATCTCTAATTAAAATGTATTTTCTTTTTGACATGGCTATTTCACATCTGGAAATAATCCTACAAATGTACCCGCATATGTATGAAATGATACAGGTGTGAGGTTGCTCATTGCAGCAGTGTTTAGCATAGGTAAAGATTGGCCATCACTAGGAGATTAGTTGGATAAAATTAGGTTCATTTATACAACAGAGTAATACACAAGTATACAAAAGAATGAGGAGGAAGCTTTCTATATATTGACACTGAAATAACTCTAAAATGTATTGTTCAGTGAAAAAAACAAGATGGCAAATGTATGGTATGCTTCATTTGAAGTAAGAAGGGGCAGAAATAATAAATGTTTGTATTTGTTTCCATTAGAAAACTCAAAAGATAGGCAAGAAACTAATGGAAGTGGCTATCTCTGTTTGGGGTTGTTGTACTGAGATAGGGCAAAGACAGATAGCTTCCTTTTTTTTTCTTTCTTTTTTCTTAAAGATTATTTATGAGAGAGAGAGAGAGCAATCACGCGCACAAGTAGGGGTTGGGGGCAGAGAGAGAGGCAGAAGCAACAGGGAGCTGGATGGAGGACCCTGGGATCCCCAGTGCCCTGGTAAATAACTTTTTATGCTGGTTTTCTAAGTATATGAATTTAGTATTTAAAAGTTAAGTTTTTTTTTCTTTTTTTGTTTTTTGTGGGGTTTTGTTTTGGTTTTTTGGTGTTTTTTTTTTTAAGATTTTTATTTATATATTTGACAGAGATCACAAGCAGGCAGAGAGGCAGGCAGAGAGAGAAGGAGGGGAAGCAGGCTCCCTGCTGAGCAGAGAGTCTGATGGCGGGGCTCTATCTCAGGACCCTGGTATCATGACCTGAGCTGAAGGCAGAGGCTTTAACCCACTGAGCCACCTAGGCGCCCCTTTGTTTTTGTTTTTTAAGGGGCCATGGGCCATGGAGCCAGACTGCTATTAATTCCTTCCTTTGCACTTTGTATCTTGATGTACTTAAGCATATGCCTGTTTCTCATTTACTGATATAGAGAAAATAATAGTATCTAATTCACAGGGTGGTTGGTTGTGTAGATTAATGATTTTTAAGTTCTAAAGAATAGTGCCTGGTATGTAGTAAGTACTCGATAAATAGCAGTATTATTACCTAAGGAATAATAGTACAGCCATTTGTACTATTTCTGGTAGAAATTTCTGAAAGATTCAGATATATAGATATAGATGTTCTTTTTTATTTCCATTTTAAACCTTTTTTTGACATTTCCTTTTATAACTGGAATGAGGGAGTTAGTTTTTTTTTTTGTTTTTTTTTTTTAAAGATTTTATTTAGTGGGTAGAAGAAGAATCAATGAAACAAGATGGAATCGGGAGGGAGACAAACCATAAGTGACTCTTAATCTCACAAAACAAACTGAGGGTTGCTGGGGTGAGGGGGGTTGGGAGAAGGGGGTGGGATTATGGACATTGGGGAGGGTATGTGCTTTGGTGAGTGCTGTGAAGTGTGTAAACCTGGTGATTCACAGACCTGTACCCCTGGGGATAAAAATATATGTTTATAAAAAATAAAAAATTTTTTTAAAAAAATAAATAAAAATAAAAATTTAAATTTAAAAAAATTTTTATTTATTTATTTGATAGAGATCATAAGTAGAGAGAGAGGCAGGCAGAGACAGAGGGGAAGCAGGCTCCCTGCTGAGCAAAGAGCCCAATGCGGGACTCATCCCAGGACCCGGAGATCATGACCTGAACCGAAGGCTTAACCCACTGAGCCACCCAGGCACCCCAGGAAGTTAGATTTCTGTGTTTAAGTTAGATTCATCTTTAGAAACACATTATTATCTTTTTCATGAGAATGTTCTTTGATTTATGTGATGGTTACTTTCTCAGAGTTGTAATTTGGAACCTCTGATGATGTTTTTTAAAAATCCCAGTTAATAACTTTTGGCCAGAGTACATCAGAGATGATATTCAAATGGCATAACTCAGGAGAAACTTGTGATTTGACTGGTCCATCATTAGTGATTATATTTTTCCCTTCTCGACCAGTGGGCTACACAGTTCTTCCAGCTCCACTTATTAAATGAAATCTGTATGATTTACTTTGGTACCATATGAATGTTCATTCCCCATTGATTTAATGGATGGTTTCAACACATAAATAATCCTTGGCTATATCAGTTTCTTTAAGGGTTAAAAAGTAAAGATTTCCTGGTTTTTAAAATTCCTCAGGGCGCCTAGGTGGCTCAGTCTTTAAGTGTCTGCTTTGGCTCAGGTCATCATCTCAGGGTTCTGGGATGGAGTCCTGTGTCAGGCTCCCTGCATAGCAGAAAGCCTGCTTCTGCTTCTCCCTGTTCCACTTCCCTTGCTTGTGTTCCTTCTCAGTGTGTCTCTCTCTCTCAAATAAATATATATAACCTTAAAAAAAAAAACCCTTTACATTTATTTGATTACAAACCTCAAATTTTTCTGACTTGTAAGCATCATTATTTGTCTTTTAAGTTTACTATTTTGAAATTCCATTTTGATTAAATAATAAATTCTCACATGTATTTGGTCTGTTTCTGGAGTTTATAGTCTCATCCATCTTCCAGTCTGTATTCATACACCAATATTTTTTTATTGTTGAAGCTTTACAGTTTTGGTGTTGCTAATATGTTATTGTTTGTTCTTTACAGAGTTTCCTAGCTTTTTTTTTTTTTTTTTTAAGATTTTATTTATTTGCAAGAGAGTGCGTGCACACCTGCATGCTTGGCGGCGGGGCGGGGTGTGTGGAATCTCAAGCAGACTCTCAAGCAGACTCCCCGCTGAGTATGGAGCCCAGTCTCAGGATCCTGAGATCTTGACCTGAGCCAAAATCAAGAGTCAGACACACAATTGACTGAGCCACCCAGGCGCGCCCCCTTGCTTATTTATTTTTCTGTGTAAACCTTAGAGTTAACTTGTCTAGTTCTAGGAGGGGGAAAGCTTGTTTTTATTGGTATTGCACTAAATTTATATAATAACTTGGAAAGGGACATTAGATCTTTATGATGTTAAATATTGTCCATGCATGATATATATTTTATATATTCCCGTTTCTTTTTGGGTCTTCTGGAGTGTTTAAATTTTTTTTTCATTCAGGTACAGTGGGTATCCTTATTTTTATTAGAATGTGATAGAAGCTCCCCCAATGTTTTTGCATTGGATAAGATGTTGGCTTCTGTGGTCAGATACATGATTACCTATATATGTGTTACCAGTGCTGCCTGCAACTCTGGGGATGTGAGTAGAAACAAAAAGTGTAAGGCTGAGGCTGCTGCTATGTTTCAGATAAAAAAAAAACAACCAGGAAAGATCACATTAATCAAGGAAACCAAAAATGCCCCCCAAACTCTAATACTGTAGTCTTAAAAAAAAAAAAAAAAAACAGAACAAAATAAGGTGTCTAGTAAGATCTCTTTTTTTTTTTTTTTTTTTTTTTTTAAGATTTTATTTCTAAGTGATATCTACAGCCAGCATGGGGCCTGAACTCCCAACCTTGAAATCATATGCCCTACCGACTGAGCTAGCCAGGCACCCCAAAATGTCCATTCTTACTTTTGTTTTCTTTTCATTCCCTCTTTGAGTGACCTTTACTTCACTCAGTTTCTTTATCATTGTATTCTTTTTTTATTAACTTTTTTTGTAATTTCAGGTTTTTGTTTAAATTCCAGTTAGTTAACATAAAATGTAATATTAGTTTCAGAAGTAGAATTTAGTGATTCATCACTTACCTGTAACACCCAGTGCTCGTTACAACAAATGATCTCCTTAATACCCATCACCCATTTAACCCATTCCCTCACCCACCTCCCCTCGAGCAACCCTCAGTTTGTTCTCTATAGTAAAGGGTCTGTTTTTATCATTGTGTTCTTTATATGGCTTGCTTCTTAAAGTTCTAAAAATTTCATTTTGTTTTCATTTTCTTCCTTTGTGGCAGTACTTTTCATGTGAGCTTACTCAGCTGTTTGAAAATTGTGCTGTTTGCTTTCACTGTTTTTCTTGTACTATATTTGTATGGACACAGACAAATTATTTTGTTTACTCATGTTTGTATGAGAGAGTTTTTTGAGACCATTAACAGGAAAAAGGAAACAGTAGTATTCTGTGCTTCAGAGCTCCTACACCTCTTTTTGGTGTTTAAAGCAAAGGAGTTCTTCACCTCCTTTGGCTCATTGGCCTTAACCTGGTTGACTTCTATCTGCATCTCCCTGTTTCCCATATTTCTTCACAGTACTTGCCTTCCAGAATGATACATTCACTTAGAAGTTGCTAAATCTGGGGATGTTGCTAAATCTGGGGACACCGTACTCCCAAGTACTTTTTAAGCATACTTCTGGTTTCTCGGCAGTCCTTTTCTGTTTAATCTAAGTCTTGCTTTTATTAGTTCCCTTTAGGGTGAGGCCTACTCATTCAGTAAAGAAATATTAGCTGCAGAAATCTGAGCTTTTTAAGTTCTTGGAATCCCTCAAAGCATTCCCAGTTCTTCTAGGCTTTTTGGCAACTTCCTGTTTAGGCCTCTTGTTGGGGTCTGCCTTTGGTACATGGAGTTTGGGAGGGCTTTTTTGGTCCCTAGTTGTGTTGTTCATTGTTAGACTCAGCTGCAGCAGTTCATACTCAACTGTCATTCTGAGAATGAATATTTGCTAATTATTTCTGAGATCTGTTATTTCAAAGACTGCTCACAGTTATGTAATCTTTCTTGCTGTGCATACCATACTGTTGTGGTTCCTGCACTGGATCTGCTATTTTGGGTATTTGGGGCTAACACTTATATAATTTAGAGTGAACAAATTCTTTCTGCTAGTTTATGAAAAATAATAGTGTGTATTGGCCACCCACCACCCCCATTATTCTTGATATTTTGTATAGTTTTCAGAAGAAGTAACTTGAAAGATTCAAAACTAAGCAGCCACCATGCTCCTTTGAAACCTTTCCTTGTCTCTTTAACTGTTGGGTGTTCCTAGGATTTTGTCCTTGACTATCTCCTTCATATCTCTAAGCAGTCATAGTCCCATTCCACCTATGTCTTCAGCAGCACTGATATTCTCACAGCTGGTAAATTCCTGTTTCCCTCCTGGGTTTTCTAGGCCTGTTATGAGCACATTATGTCTGTGTGCAGTTGCCTAATAAATATACCTGCCTGCATGTTGCTCAAAAACCTGACACTCTGGATATCAAACTTGAATAGAATATCAAACTTGATCTTTCCCCTGCAGATTGTCTTCAGGAAACTAACCCTTTCCTATTTCTCTCTAGGTACATTACTGTTTGTTTGTTTGTTTATTAAAAGATTTTATTTATTTATTTGGTAGAAACACAGCGAGAGAGGGAACAGAAGAAGGGGGAGTGAGAGAGGGAGAAGCAGGCTTCCCACAGGGCAGGGAGCCTGATGCGGGGCTCCTGGGATCGTGACCTGAACCGAAGGCAGACATTTAATGACTGTGCCATCCAGGTGCCCCTACATTACTGTTAAAATTATGTTCTAAGCCCTCCATCTCTGCCACACCCCAGCACAAAAATTGGTAACCTAGCTTCTTCAACATACATAGTATGTTAGTATGATAGTGTATGATATGTATGATAATGTGTATTTGCATAGTAGCAACTCAGGTTTTTAGGATTTTGCTTTTTTTATATGATTTCGACTTTAAAGAAAAGTTGAATTAGTTTAGAAAGTCCCATATATCCTTTACCCAAATTTACCATTTATGTTTTGTTTTTTTGCTTTTTCCTACTTTCTTTGTCCAGATATTTTTGCGTATAATTTTTTTTTGAGCCAGTTGAGACTAAGTTGCATTGGTGCTTCCTAGACTAAGTTGCATATGTGCTTCCTTTATAAGTACTTGAGCGCCAATTTTCTAAGAACAAGGACTTGTTTTTCATAACCATGGTATGGTAAACAAAATCAGAAATTTTTTTTTTTTTTAAAGATTTTATTTATTTATTTGACAGAGAGAAATCACAAGTAGATGGAGAGGCAGGCAGAGAGAGAGAGAGAGGGAAGCAGGCTCCCTGATGAGCAGAGAGCCCGATGCGGGACTCGATCCCAGGACCCTGAGATCATGACCTGAGCCGAAGGCAGCGGCCCAACCCACTGAGCCACCCAGGCGCCCCAAAATCAGAAAATTTTTAACATCGGGTTGCCTTGGTGGCTTAGTGGGTTAAGCCTCTGCCTTTGGCTCAGGTCATGGTCTCAGGGTCCTGGGATGGAGCAGTGTGTTGGGTTCTCTGCTCAGCAAGGACCCTGCTTCCCCCCTCTTTCACTGCCTGCCTCTCTGCCTACTTGTGATCTCTCTCTGTCAAATAAATAAAATCTTTAAAAAAAATTTTAACATCGGGGCGCCTGGGTGGCTCAGTGGATTAAGCCGCTGCCTTTGGCTCGGGTCATGATCTCAGGGTCCTGGGATCGAGTCCCGCATCAGGCTCTCTGCTCAGCAGGGAGCCTGCTTCCTTCTCGCTCTCTCTGCCTGCCTCTCTGTCTACTGTGATCTCTCTCTGTCAAATAAATAAATAAAATCTTTAAAAAAAATTTTTTTAACATCAACACATTGCTATTATTTAACATAAAATCCATGTTCAGGGGCGCCTGGGTGGCTCAGTGGGTTAAAGCCTCTGCCTTCAGCTCAGGTCATGATCCCAGGGTCCTGGGATGGAATCCCCGCATCGGGCTCTCTGCTCAGCGGGGAGCCTGCTTCCTCCTCTCCCTCTGCCTGCTTCTCTGCCTACTTGTGATCTCTATCTGTCAAATAAATAAATAAAATCTTTAAAAAAAAAATAAAATCCATGTTCAAATTTTGTCAGTTGTCCCGATAATGTCCTTAGAAATGTTTTTTGAATGAATGAATGTATTTCTGATATAGTTTGTTTGTTTGTTTATTTATTTATTTATTTTTATTTTCACTGTGACAGTATTCATTGTTTTTGCACCACACCCATCTGATACATAGATTATAGTACAAAGTAAATATTAGGGCTCTGGGGAAACTTTTTGCAGCTTTATTCCTGAATACTGTAAGAACAATTTCCTATGCATTGTATTCTGGTGACTTTGTTCACCGTAGGCATCTACGGCTGTTGTCATTATGTGAGTATTAAAATCATCCAGGAATAATAGCCATGGTTAAAATCCAGTCAGGAACTAGGTATAAATGTGATGGTACAGAACAGTAGCAACCAGTCATATAAGGTATGAACAGCTTTCCTGTATAAATAAAATTCTGAGAAATAATTCTCTCTTTTTTTTACCCCATTTCTGGAAATATAAATGATTTAATGAGTATGGCTTTGAAATTCAAGTTTCAGGTAGTCCTCGTTCCTTTGCTTATTATAATTGTGTGTGCATTAATCTCTAAGGCAAAAGGTCATTACTTCCTTCTTTTTCACAGGGCCACTTCCTTGTGCTCCTGCAAACTGTACCTTCCTCATCATTGAGAAGGCCTGGAGGCCCCTGGGCTCAGCCTTAGTTCTAGGATGGTACTTTGGCCCCCAGCATTAACATTCTAGTGCTGTGTCATTTCCCCAAAAGCAGGTTATAAACTGACCAAACTGTATCTGATCCTGTGTTGGAATAAGAAGACACTGGATGGTGGAGAACCAAGTGGGAAGGAAATTTGTTCAGGTGAGTGAATGGCAAGGCAGGTCACCGTTGGTCAGGCAGCATTGACACCTTTGAAATACTCAGGGACATTTTCTTATAGGCCCTAGACTTGGGAGTATTTACTTGTTATGAATTCTTTAGCTAGCTGGCTTATATTTACAGTCATTTTTGCTGCTTCAGTACTGCATTGTTTAATCAGATTTTTTAGATGCCCCTCTTAACTCCGTTCTGGATGTCAGGATTTCACACTTTATTTGTATTACTGCTGTGTGATTTTTCTCTCATTCATACCTCCCAATTTGTATATTTTTTTCCTCATGCGTTGCCTTTTGTAAGTTTTAAGTGTTGAGGCGCGCCTGGGTGGCTCAGTCTTTAGGCATCTGCCTTTGTCTCAGGTCAAGATCCCAGGGTCCTGGGATCAAGCCCAGCATCTGGCTCCTTGCTCTGCGGGAAGCCTGCTTCTCCCTCTCCCCCTGCTTGTGTTTCCTCTCTCACTGTCTCTCTGTCAAATAAATAATCTTTTTTTTTTTTTTTTAAAGTCTTGGGCACCTGGGTGGCTCAGGTCATGATCTCAGGGTCTTGGGATAGAGCCCTACATCGGGCTCTCTGCTCAGCATTGTATTCTTTCTGCCTACTTGTGATCTCTTTCTGTCAAATAAATCTTTATAAAGAAATAAATAATTTTTAAAGATTTAAAAAACATCCTTTTTGGGGTGCCTGGGTGACTCAGTGGGTTAAAGCCTCTGCCTTCAGCTCAGGTCATTATCCCAAGGTGCTGGGATCAAGCCCCACAGCAGGTGCTCTACTCAGTGGGAAGGCTGCTTCCCCATCTCTCTCTGCCTGCCTCTCTGCCTACTTGTGATCTCTTTCTGTCAAATAAATAAATAAAATCTTAAAAAAAAAAGTCTTTTTACATATAGTCTGACATTTAGGTTCCTTTTTATTACTTGCCACCTTCTTTCATTCTTTCAGTGGCTAAATGCCTCTGAATTATGATTTACGTCTGTAATCATGCTTCCTCTTGTCTGCTTATCCCACTTCTCCCCCATTACACATCAACAAACTCCTGCCTTCCTTTCTTTTCCACCCACACATATATCTCTTTCAGAAGTTGTTGCCTTAGAAATCAGTTCTGCCCTTTGCTGCTGTATGTGCATATAAATGTTAAGAGTCTGTTTTTGGTTTTTATTTTTTACTTTTTTATTTTCTTAAAAGCTTTTTATTTATTTGCCAGAGAGAGAACGCACACGCAGGTAGAGTGGCAGGCAGAGGCAGAGGGAGAAGCAGGCTCCCCACTGAGCAAGGAGCTGGATACGGGACTCCATCCCAGGATCCTGAGACCATGATCTGAGCTGAACGCAGCACTTAACCGACTGAGCCACCCAGGTGCCCCTGTATTTGTTTTTTAGTATACTAACATGAGCTTGTAACATGTTTGGTTTTTTTTTTAGATTTTATTTATTTGACAGAGATCACAAGTAGGCAGACAGGCAGGCAGAGAGGGAAGAGAGAGAGAGCGAGGAAGCAGGCTCTGCACAGAGCAGAGAGCCCGATGCGGAACTCGATCCCAGGACCCCGAGATCACAACCTAACGATCAGAGGCCTAACCCACTGAGCCACCCAGGTGCCCAAGCTTGTAACATTGTTGAATATCAAGGTGTACACTGAGAAAGTCTCTTATCACTTACCTTTAGTCCTATAGATTTTTTTCAAAGATGCAGTCATTTTTAAGAGTTTCACATGTAGCCTTCTTGAGGTAGCCTATAAATAAAGCAGCATATCTGTGCTGTAAATATGACTATATATGTATGTAAGCCCTCATTTTTCCTTTTCATATAAATGATAGTATGTATTATGTTGTGTCCATAGTTTTTATTTGTTTTTTTGGAAGAGACTCTTACCAATACATTTTATTTAACCTGTCTTCCTATTTATGGACATTTAGGTGGTTTGCAGATGTATGCTTTTGAATACACGAGTGCATATGTACTTGTTTATATTGCTTTGCAGAGATAAAATTGATAACAGCTATATAGTAATTCATCCTCAGTGGAAATGCTGAGTCAAAGTACATTTATTTATAGATTTGACAGAAATAAGCATAAGTAAACCAACTATCATTTCTATCAATGTAGTATATTCATATAGTTGATGAAATGCTGAGTCAAAGTACATTTATTTATAGATTTGACAGAAATAAGCATAAGTAAACCAACTATCATTTCTATCAATGTAGTATATTCATATAGTTGATAAGTATTTTTTGAATGATACTAGGTACCATTTCAGTTACTAAGGAGATGTCATTGATAAAATTTTCAAAAATTCCTCCCTCCTGAGGAAGACACACTGTGAGTAAATAAGTAAAAATATATATTCTATCAGATGGTGGTAGTGCTCTGGAGAAAAAGGAAGGAAAAACAACATAGAGAAGGCCAATTGGTGGTTATAATCTTAAATCAGTTGATCAGGGAAAGGTCTCACTAAAAGGGTGACTTTAAAAAAAAAAAAAAAAGAGCTTTAGCATGTGCAAATGAGGCATGTTATATTTGATGGAAGAACATTCAGCCTGAAGGAACAAAAAGTGATGAAAGCCCTGAGGCTGGAACTTGCTGTTTTAGAAATACTGACCAGGGCAGAGTAGGCTCACGCAAAATGAGCAAGAAAAGGTTTGGTTAGGTAATAGGCCTGGTCTTTATTCTGAGTGATTTGGGAGACCATCAAAGGGTTTGGCATAGAGGAATGATAAGGTTAGAATTATATTTTGGCTGGTGTATAGAAAATAAGGTATATGGGAACAAGGCTAGGAGATAATCAGACTATTGCAGTAATCTACGTAAGAAAATGATAGTATTGCTAGTGGTGAGTCAGATTCTTAAGATACACATATATATATGTATATATATATACACATACTTATTTTTTGAAGATTTTATTTATTTGACAGAGAAAGCAAGAGAGAGATCACGGGTAGAAGCAGGGAGCCTGATGTAGCGCTCCATCTCAGGACCCTGGGATCATGACCTGAGTTGGAGGCAGACCCTGAGTCACCCAGGTGCCTCAGATTCTTCAGATATTTTCAAGAAACAGCTGGCTGATACAGGTTTATTTTTATTTATGTATTTTTTTAGGTTGTATTTTTAAATTTTTATTTATTTATTTTTTAAGATTTTATTTGACAGACAGAGATCACAAGTAGGCAGAGAGGCAGGCAGAGAGAGAGGAGGAAGCAGGCTCCCTGCTGAGCAGAGAGCTTGATGTGGGGCTCAATCCCACGACCCTGGGATCATGAGCCAAAGGCAGAAGCTTTAACCCACTGAGCCACTCAGGTGCCCTTGGTTGTATTTTTTTATAAGAGAAAGAGGAATCAGACTCAATTCTGGGGTTTTAACTAGAAGAGAAGGAGTTTAACATTTCCCGGAGATAGGAAGACTTCAAGAAATTTCAGAAATAGATCAAGAGGTATATTTTGGAGTTATTGATTGTGATGTTTGCTAATCATTTTAGTGCATATTCATATAGGTAGTTAGATACACAAGTCAAGAATTTAGGGAGAAGGTTGTGATCTTCTGTTCTTCTGTACTTATAAGCAGCTTAATTCGCTCAGGGTGTCTCTGTATTTCCTTCCTACCACTTAGGGATGCTGGTGGGTCCACCAAGTCTTTGGTATCCAACCTACATTCCAGTGATTCTGTTGTTAAAAAACGAGGTGATGATTTGTCCCTTGAGGCTATGCCTTAAGTTTTTGGAGAGTGTTGTGCCTCAGAACCCTTCCTAAAAACAGCGACAATGGCTGATGCCTGCTAACAATCCTCTTAGACATTAGAATTATAGCTACTTCCTACTCTTCTCAACAGTGCAGTTTTTCCTCGCTTTTTCCCCCTGTTTTTCTTTATCCTTCACAGATGTGAAAAGTGGGCAGAGATGTTCTTATTTTAACATTTTAGAAGAAAGGATCTATTTATGTCTTGTGAGTCACCACTGTAGGAATTCTCTCTCCTGCTTGATTGGTGCCTTGATGACCCGAGATGTTGCTTTATCTTGCTAAGTGTTTTCTTATCTTTTGCTTTGATTTTTTTCCCCCTTTTCCCTCTTACTGGAGGTGGCTTCTAGAACACCGCATTGTGCCTTTCCTCATTTTCTTAGAAATTAAATCCCAGAGAGGACTCATTTTTTAAAAAGATTTTATTTATTTGAGAGAGTATGCCAGTGTACAGGTGTGCAAGTGGATAGGAGCAGAGGGAGAGAAAGAAAGAATCTGAAGCAGACTCCATGCTCAGTGCGGAGTCCGTTGTGGGGCTGGATCTTATAACCGGTGAGATCATGACCAGAGCCAAAAGAAACCAAGAGCTGGAGACTTAACTGACTGAGTCACCCAGGTGCCCAGAGGCTCATTTATTCTGAAGTTAGAAGTAACTCTTTAGTATCAATTTTTATTTTTCCAGTCTGCCTTGCCCACCTTAATTTTACCTATTTATAGGATAAACAACCGTCTGACTTGTTTCTTTCTTTCTTTTTTTTTTTTTAATCACTGAAGTCATTAATATAATAACTCAAATTGAAGGGATGCCTGTGGCTCCGTTGGTTGGGGTCTGCCTTCAGCTCAGGTCATGATCGTACCCGATCGGCCTCCCTGCTTGTTGGGGAGTCTGCTTCTACCTCTCCCTTTGCCCAGTGCTTTCCCCTGCTTTTGCTCTTGGTTTCTCTCTTTCTTTCTGGCAAATAAATCTTTTTTAAAAAATAAAAAAAAATTAACTTTAAGACACCTTTTTGAGATAACTATTACGCTTTTTTTTTTTAAGATTTTATTTATTTATTTGGCAGGCAGAGATCACAAGTAGGTAGAGAGGCAGGCAGAGAGAGAGGAGGAAGCAGGCTCCCTGCTGAGCAGAGAGCCCAATGCTGGGCTGGAGCCGAAGGCAGAGGCTTTAACCCACTGACCCACCCAAGCACCCCAACTATTACCTTTTCATTTACAGTAGACGTATGTGTGTAGATGTATAGAATTTTGTTTATTACTATGCTATTTTTTTCTTTCATGGAATTTATATTTGTCATACTTTTGTTTTGGTTTTCTGTATTTAGCATAAACTCCCTTGGATACCTTAGAATAGCTAAAAGCCCTCTAAATACTAGTTTACACATGGTCAAATGCATTGGGAAATTTTTTCCATTTTTTTCCCATGAAGATTTACCTGTAGAATTTTAGTTCTTCTGTTCTAGTCAGAATTGGCTGTACTCTGACGGATAGTTAGCTCTGATCTTGTGGTTTTTCATCAACATTATCAAAGACTTTTTTATTTGTTTTCCCTATGTTATATTCTATCTTTCTTGCATTCTGTATCACCTTCTCTATCTACTCATTTGGTGGAGCTCATGTAGCATCCTGAGAGGAAAAGTGCATTGAGAAAAATTTTTTAACATTTACATATCTGAAGAATGCCTTTGTCTTATTAGATTGGTAGGCCAAGCTTAGAATTTTCCCTCAGAATTTTGTCTTTTAGCTTCCTGTGCTTCTGTTGAGAAATTTGGTGCCATTCTGATTCCTGTTCTTTGGGTGATACATACCTGTGTGTAGTTGGGTGATGTGTATATATGTGTGTATATACGTATATAGTAGGGTTTTCTTTTAATGGCCTCTTCGTTTTTTCTTTTGAAATGTCACGGTGACACATGTAGGTATGCATCTTTTATTCTTCGTGCAAGGTAGTGCGTGTGCCCTTTAAGTCTAGAGATTCATGACTTACAAGAGAGCAAGCTTTTTTTGTGTGTGTTTTTCTTTGAGTATCTCCTCTAATCAGTGTTTTCCTTTTGTTTTCTGGAACTTACTTCACTCAGCTAATATGTTACCTTGCTTTATGCTCTGAATTTGTCTTTTTTAAAAATTGAGGTCTAATTCACCTACAACATTATATAAGTTTCAGATGTACAATATTATAATTTTTTTCCCAAGATTTTATTTAAAAAGGATTTTATTTAAATTCGAGCTAGTTAACATATGTTATGTTACTAATTTCAGAGGTAGAATTTAATGATTCATCAGTTGCAAATATCACCCAGTGCTGATTACATCAGGTGCCTTCCTTAATGCCCATTGCCAAGTTACCCCATCCCCCCTCACACACTGTAGCATAATTTGTGTTTGTGTATATTATGAAATGATCACGATAACTCTGTAGTTACCATCTGTCAACACAAATGGTTAAAGAACTTTTTTTTCTTCCAATGAGAACATTTAAGGAATTACTCTCTTAGCAACTTCCACGTATGCAATATGTATTACTAACTGTAGTTCCCATGCTGTACATTACATCCCCATGATTTATTTTAAACCTGGAAGTTTTACCTTTGATCCCTTGCACCCATTTTGCCCACACCCCAAACCCACCTCTCTCAACCATCAGTGTGTTCTCTATGAGCTTGATTTGTTGTTTAAGATTCCACATATAAGAGATTATACATTATTTGTCTTTCTCTGACTTCTTTCACTTTCTGTAATACCCTCAAGTTCCATCCATGTTGTCGCAAATGGTAGTATTTTGTTCTTTTTTATGGCTGAGTGATACTACGTTGTGTGTATTCACCATATTTTCTCTTCATCTGTTGATGGACATTTAGATAGTTTCCATATCTCAGTTGGTGTAGATAGTACTGCAGTGAACATGGGGGCACATATATCTCCTTGCCGAGCAGGGAGCCTGATGTGGGGCTCCATCCTAGGACCCTGGGAACATGACCCTGAGCCAAAGGGTTTAACTGACTGAGCCACGTAGGTGCCCTTTTAGGTAATCTCTACACCCAACATAGGGCTCAAACTTGCATCCCCAAGATCAGGAGTCTCATACTTCACCAGCTGTACCAGCTAGGTGCCCCTGAATTTGGCTTCTTAAAGCTCCTTCTGGGGAATAACTTGTCACTTGCACTTATATTTCATTGGCCAAACAGTAGCTGGCCATGCCTGAGTTTGCTAGGGTGAAATACTATAGTCCTTCTACAGTAAGATGACACTTTTATTAATGAATGAGAATACAGTCTAACTTCCTACTCCCCATCTTAAATTAATTTCAAAGGAACTTTTTGTTTCTTCTTTACAGAACCATATTTTTGTTCCACTCATAAAATATCATCTGATTGGTTTTAGGTTTTGTTGCTGTTTACTGTTCTTACCTATATTCTAAAGAGTTTCTTTTATTTTTCTTTCTTTCTTTCTTTTTTTTTTTTTTAAAGATTTTACTTATGTATTTGACAGATCACAAGTAGGCAGGGGGGGGGAAGCAGGCTCCCCGCTGAGCAGAGAGCCCGATGCGGGGCTCGATCCCAGGACCCTGAAATCATGACCTGAGCCGAAGGCAGAGGATCAGCTAACCCACTGAGTCACCTAGGTGCCCCTTGTTTTTTCTTTTGATGTTGATCTGTCTTCTGATTAGTAGGGGTTCCTCAAATGTGTGTGAAATATTGGCTGCACTCATGTTTAAAACTGATTCACTGAAAGGTGATCATAAGCTCTTTCATGCCTGGTTGCTTCTAGTCATCTAGTAGGTTTCTGTGAGTCAGAAGTAAAATGCTATGGGATATAGGGTGCCTGGGTGCCACAGTTGATTACATGTTTGATTCTTGGTTTTGGCTCAGGTCATAATCTCAGGGTCGTGACATCAAGCCCCCTTTCAGACTCTGTGCTCAGCAGGGTATCTGCTTGAGATTATTCTCCCTCTTCCTGCGCCCCTCCTACTCATTCTCTGTCTCTCTCTAATCTTTTTTAAAAAATGCTATAGAGTGCCTGACTATCTCAGTTGGTGGGCGTGTGACTTTTGATCTTGGCGTTGTGAGTTCAAGCCCCACATTGGGTGTAGAAATTACTTAAAAATAAAATCTTTAAAAAAAAAAAAAAAGCAAAATGCCTTATGGTCCAGGGTCTCCACAGAAGGGTTATACCACTTTACTCACACAAACCCTGGTGTGTCCAGGTCCTTTGTTTTGGCGGAAAAAAATGAGTACAGGTGACAGTTAACCATCTTGGAGGGGTATCCTACTGAGGTTTTTCATGGGCTTTTCAGGTTCTTCAGAGAAGGAGCCTTTTATACCCTGCTCACAGGTATATATACCTGATGGCCAGCCCTTTTTTGGCATGAGCTACAGACTGTCCTGGAGGTGTCACCATGTTATATACAGATTTAATCCCATTGATTTCAGTGTAGCACTCTCCCTTGTCATCTCTTACTGGATATCCCTGAGCCTGGAGATTCTCTGATTAAATTTCTGCCAAAAATGATTACTGTTTTATCAAAGGCGTGGTCCTACTGGGAGGGTAGTGTTCCAGCCGCACCTATATCTTTTTTTCAGCTACCATCCTTTATTATTTCTTTCGAGGTACTTGATTCCCTCCGTTTCCTTAGTCTTTCTGATATTTTGTGGCATAAATTGGTTTGACATTGGCTTCTTCTTCTGCAGGATCTTTATATACTTAAACTTTCTCATCTATGCTGTGTTGAAAATCTTTTGTGTGCTCTTATGTTATCAGGAAGTTTGTTAATGTCTGTGTGTATTGATATCTCCAGTCATATCCATTTTTTCTTGTGAGCTTGTGACTTGTACCATCTTCCCTTTTCTTGTCTTTTTAATTGGGGTTTTGGAAGGAAGTTGTTGGTTAATTCCTTTCCTTTTTTTAGACATCCTTTTCTTAGACTTTCTCAATTCTGTGTCATCTTTTTATCCTACTTGTCAATTCCTCATTGTCTGTTATATTCAATTTGCTGAACTAAGAAATGGGAATCCTTAAGTTCTGTGTGCCTATGAAAGTTAATTATCTATGCAGATACCCTCCACAAAAGTTTCCTTCTCAAAAGTTATTTGTTGACATTGGTCATGAGGATTTTTTCATGCTGTGAGGTGGGCTTCCATAGTTCATCCCAGTAGCACAATCCAAAATTTTATTACCAGTAATGGGAAAATTCATAAATAATGGTAACATAAAGCTAACATTATCAAGGCTTACCATTTGTCAGCCACAATACTAAGCACTTTTATAAATTACCTCCTTTAAATGATGATTCTTTGTACTCCATTTTAGAAGAAGCCTGAGAAGATGATGAGCAGATAGAGAGGCAACAAGACGTGGGAAGCAAGTTGCATCCATCTCCAGGAAAGACTGAGGAAAAAAAAGCAGTGAATATAAGAAAATTGGAAAAATACTTCCTCTGAACTCAGACATTGTATCTTTTAACAGCAACATCTTTTTCAATTTAACTAGAAAGAGTTTGAAATACTGTTTAGCTTACAATCACAAGGGGACTTGTGTAGGAAAGAATTTTAGTTCGGAAATCCTGCCACAACTTATTCTTTAGGTAATAACCCCCTTTAAGTGTAAATAAGTGTGGAAATGCTTTTGGTTAAAACAATTTGAACCCCATCTGAAAACAGCATTTATACTGGAGAGAAACCCTATGAATTTACTGAATGTGGAAAAACTTTCACTCACATGCCACACCTCATTAAATGTAGAAGTCAGGCTGGAGAGAAACCCTGTTTCTGAGGAGCCTTTAGCTAGATGACAGATTCATTGAGCAGAAGAAAATTTTTACTGGAGAAGAACCAGTGAATATAACAAAACCTCATTGAGCATTAGAAAATTTATACTTGGAGAGAAAGCTTGTAATATACTGTGTATGATAGAGATTTCTCTTGAATTTTATTCCTTACTTTACATTTGAAAGGTCATACACACAGGCCCTTCAGATGTAAGAAATGTGGAAATACCTTCAAGCAAAAGTAAATCCTCATTCATCAAAAAATTCATACTGGAGAGAAACCTTGTGAATGTGGGAAAGCTTCCATTCAGATGTCACACCTCAGTCAGCAGAGAATTTGTAGTGGGGGAACCCCCTTTGCCTGTAAAGTATGTGGGAAAGTCTTCAGCCACAAATCGAATCTCACCGAACATGAACATTTTCATAATAGAGAGAAACCTTTTGAATGTAATGAATGTGGAAAAGCCTTTAGCCAAAAGCAGTATGTCATTAAACATCAGAATACCCATACTGGAGAAAAGCTTTTTGAATGTAATGAATGTGGAAAATCCTTCAGCCAGAAGGAAAACCTCCTTACCCATCAGAAAATTCACACTGGAGAGAAACCTTTTGAGTGTAAGGATTGTGGGAAAGCTTTCATTCAGAAGTCAAACCTCATCAGACACCAGAGAACTCACACGGGAGAGAAGCCTTTTGTATGTAAGGAGTGTGGAAAAACCTTCAGTGGGAAGTCTAACCTTACTGAGCATGAGAAAATTCATATTGGAGAGAAACCCTTTAAATGTAGTGAATGTGGAACAGCTTTTGGCCAGAAGAAGTACCTCATAAAACATCAAAACATTCACACTGGAGAGAAACCCTATGAATGTAATGAATGTGGAAAAGCCTTCTCTCAGCGAACATCACTTATTGTGCATGTGAGGATTCATTCAGGTGATAAACCTTACGAATGCAATGTATGTGGAAAAGCCTTCTCTCAAAGTTCATCTCTTACTGTGCATGTGAGAAGCCATACAGGTGAGAAACCCTATGGTTGTAATGAATGTGGGAAAGCTTTCTCTCAGTTCTCAACCCTTGCTCTGCATTTGAGAATACACACAGGTAAGAAGCCTTATCAATGTAGTGAGTGTGGGAAAGCTTTTAGCCAGAAGTCACACCACATTAGACATCAGAAAATTCATACTCATTAAAAACCCTGTAAATATCTTAAAAATTGGAAAACGTTCATCAGGAATTTAAGCCTCTATAGCACATCAGAAGTAATCATGTAGAAGGAAAGCATCACAAAGGAGGAAAACAAAAGTGAAAAAGTTACTGGACACCAGGGAATTTATACTGAAGAGAAAGACATTTGTATGATAAAAATCCTGCACCCACCAAAAAGCTGATGGTGCAGGTAATGCTGAAACTTTAGATGCATTTCCACTAAAATTGGGAATGGTAAACATGCTTCTTATTGCTGTCTGTGTAGATCTGGAGATTTTCACCAATGTAATAAAAAAAATAAGTTGTAAGTATTGGAAAGGAAGAGACCTCTATATTGATTTAGCAGAATGGAAGATAATTCTGGAAACACCTATGCATTTATTAGAATTTAGAATATGATAGAAATGGCAGTAGGAGGTGAGAAGATACTGAGACTATAAACAATGATTTGGAGGTCATCTGTTCTTCAAGGAAAAAACAAACCATGAACTGTACACGGAGGTAAGATCCAAGAGATTAAAAACAGGAATATGAAAAAGCTATATACTGAAATGGTTATGACCTTGGGAGTAGGGAAACATTCCTTATAACAAGTTCAAGAATACCTAGGAATTTTGGGTTTGTATGCTTCAAAATATATACCAGTCTATTTACTGTGGCATGATTTATAGTAGCCATAAGTTGGAAACAACTTAAATACCCATCGGGAACAAAATGGGAAATGCTTATGATGAAATACTGTATATCTGTAAAATTTAACAAGTGAGATCGACATGTATTACAGAGATCTCAAAAATTATGTTGAAGGGGGAAATGAAGTTGCAGAATAACACATATATTACAATGACATTTTTGTAAATTTTAATTAAAACTTTTCTCACAAAATTCAGTACTATGTATTGGTAATGGATACTTATATGTATGTATGTTTTTAAAATGTTTTTGAAATGGATTGGAAGATACAGACCAAACTCTTGATAGTGGTTGCTTGTGAAGAGTGGAGAAGGAAAAGGGGATGAGTGTGGGAGGGATGGGATGGGGACTGTTGAAAGGGGACTTCAATTTTATATATAAACATCCATTTCTCTTTAAAACTAAACAGACTGCAAGCAAATATATCAAAATACTGTATAATTCTGGATTGTGGTATATGGATATCTTGTCTTATTTTTTGTACTTTTCTGTATTTTTAAATTTTCTCAAAATACGAATGGGGGTGAGGATGGGAACACTGTATCTATAGAAATCATGTTCTAATGGATTCATTCCCAATCAAGTACTAAACTTTTTATAGAAAATATTTCTAAAATTTTATCAATGATGAGTGGATGGACTTTCTCTCTATGTAATATGAAATTATCTATTTTATTAAAATTAAAAATGACAGCATAATCCACATTTGTTTTATTTTTACATGTTATGGTGTCCACTATATTGTCTGTCTGTACACTTTTTTTTGTTAAGATTTTTTTTTTTTTAAGATTTTTATTTATTTATTTATTTGACAGAAAGAGAGATCACAAGTAGGCGGAGAGGCAGGCAGAGAGAGAGAGAGAAGGAAGCAGGCTTTCCACGGAGCAGAGAGCACAATGTGGGGCTCGATCCCAGGACCCCGGGATCATGACCCGAGCCGAAGGCAGAGGCCTTAACCCACTGAGCCACCCAGGTGCCCCTTTGTTTTAAGATTTTTTAAATTTATTTGACAGGAAGAGACAGGGAGAGCAGGAACACAAGCAAGTAGAGTCGGAGAGGGAAAGCAGACCCCTCCCTACCCCCTGCCAGGGCAGGGAGCCTGATGTGGGGCTTGATTCCAGGACCCTGGGATCATGACCTGGGCTGAAGGCAGATGCTTAACCATTTGAGCCACCCTGGCGCCCCTGTCTTTACACTTTTAACATTACTTTGCCAACATACCATTTGAGCTTAGAAATTTTTAAGAATTTTTAGTTAAATAAGAGTGCACGCACATACTTCATATAATTTGTCTTTTTCATATAAACTTATTTTGGAATATCAGGCTTCCTGTCCTATACATTTTCATGACAACAGCTTAAGTTTTGGGGCACCTGGGTAGTTTGTTAAGCTTCCAACCGTGATCAGCTCAGGTCTTCCCCGCCTTAAAATTTACTTACTTATTTTAAGGGGCGGGTGGCAAAGGGAAAGAATCTTCAAGCAGACTCTCCGCTGAGTGTAGAGCCCATTCAGGGCTTGATCCCAGAACTCTGAGATGACCTGAGCTGAAATGATCCAGATGCTTAACTGACTGAGCCACCCAGGTACCCCAAATCTTAGTCCTTTCTACTATGAAGTCCCCTATCTTCTTTTTAAAAAGTATGTTATATATTAATCTATTCAGGAATTGCACCACATGTTTGTACACCATTTTAAAATTGCCTCCATTTTATCACCTGCAATTAAGAAAATTTATATAAAGATTTTATTCATAGAACATTTTCCTAAAGTATTTTTTCCCACCTTGATCTATCTTGCTTCCCTTAGCTCTAATCTTAACTCTGCTCCTATGTTTGTAAAGCTTTGGAGTCAACGGAGTAATTCAAGCCTGACCCTAAGACGAAACAGGGGAATGCCTTATGTGTTCACTGGCCATGGCATAGGACTCCTCCCCCACAGCAAGACTTGGTTGTATTAACCCATAGAGGAAAATTGAATCTGAAGTTCAGAATTGTCATATTACTCAGCATGTCAGGAGGGTGATCTGAACCCCCTATAAATGCATCTATCTTACTTCATTCTAGTTGATAAGTGAGTTGACTGGTGGATACCTGAATCATAAGTCAAGATTTATAAGATAAATCTTAGTTAATCCCAGATTGCCTGGATACATAGTGCTACCTTCTATAATACCCAGACCATGTTAGAGCCACAAAACCTCCTTTATTTACCCCAAGCACAAAAAAACTTTTAAAATAGCCTAATTTTCAGTCAACCTTTAATCAGTTAACCTTTTAAGGTATTTCTCAGCTGTGTCTGTTATGTAAACAACACATTCTTTGCTTTCCTTGATTGCATATGTACTTAAAATTAAGGTGTATTGTGTCTAAAATACTACGTACCAACATAAGCTACTTTGTGAAAAAATTTGGCTTTATAATGTTGGTATTTACCACCAATGAATAACATTAAATGTGATTTTATCATACAAGTAATAACAAACTCGCATTTATTTAGCCTTAACTTTTTCCCCCTTAGTGTTTTCATGAAAGTCAGTGATTCTTAAACTTCAGTGTACATTAGAGTCACCAGAAGTGTTTGTTGCCTGAGTTTTACCTCCAGAACCACTGATCCAGTAAATCTGAAGTGGAAGCTGGGAATTTGTATTTCTGACAAGTTCCCAGGTGGTGCCAGTGCTGCTGCTGTGTCAGGGACCACACTTTTGAGAACTGATGATCTAAACCCTTTTCTCTTCAGAACAACTCTGTTGAGTAGTATGCATATTCCTCCATATCTTGAAAAAGGTAAGTGAAAGCTTAGTGTGTTAACATCTACTTGGTGGGAGAGCTGAGACTATAAAAGCAAGTTATGGTTTTTTTTATTATTTCAGTGTAATAGATCAGAGAAGGTTCTTAGGAACTTTGACAAATACTTGCTTACCACCTGTTAAAGTGCTAGACATCAGATATATAATACCAAGAACATGCAGTTGCTCTTTTGAGATTTAACTCCAGTGCTTTTGTTGGGGGTGTGGAGTTGTTACATTTTTCATTTTGTGATAATGAAGATGCACTAGTAGGAAAGGAAAGTGGGATGTTTTCAAAACTACAGACATGGAGTATAAGATGTTAGGATCATAGGCATTGTGTTGAATGAAGGCTTGGATTTTATTAAATGCAGTGAGAATCAAAATGAGTATGGCAGTGATATGACTAACATTTTGACACTTGATCATTTGATGCTTTTGAAGAGTGGGTTGAAATGGGAACGTGTAGAGGCAGGGTGACCATTTTATTTTATTTTTAAAGATTTTATTTGTTTGACAGAGCTCAGAAGTAGGCAGAGGCAGGCAGAGAGAGGAGGAAGCAGGCTCCCTGCTGAGAAGGGCCGGATGCTGGCGGGACTGGATCCCTGAACCATGAGATCATGACCTGAGCCGAAGGCAGAAGCTTAACCCACTGAACCACCCAGGCGCCCAGGGTGACCATTTTAGACTCGAGTAATCACTGACACAAGGTGATTAGAGATTAGGACTGTGATGTTGCATTGAAGATAGAAATGAGTAATTCTGGGATTTTTTTTTTTTGGAGGTGAGTTGACAAGATTTACTGGGGTGCATGATAACAAGAAGACATCAGGTATAATGCCAACTTTCTAAACTTCTAACTGGCTAATTAAGGAACGTTGGGGCTATGAAGAAGCATTTTGGAAGAGAAGAGAATTATGGGTACTAGGTGCACCTGGGTGGCTTAGTGGGTTAAAGCCTCTGCCTTCGGCTCAGGTCATGATCCCAGGGTCCTGCTCAGCGGGGAGCCTGCTTCCTCCTCTCTCTCTCTGCCTGTCTCTCTGTCTACTTATGGCCTGTCAAATAAATAAATAAAATCTTTTTTTAAAAAAAGGAATTATGGGTACTTTAGATTTGGAAGCTTATTTGATACTATGTGACCACTCACTAAGTTCAGAATCAGAAGCTTTTAAATAGTGTTAGGTGATAGGCTAAAATCCCTCAGGGAAAGTATGTGTTTGAGAAAACAAGAAAGCTTAGTTTGAAGCCTTGGAAGCCATATAGAAGAAGGAAAGTGGCAATCTGTCTTAAGGAGAAAGGATATCTAGGGTTTGGTGTCTCGGAAGCTAAGAGAGCTAAGTGTGTGAAGATAATCATTCTGTTGATTTCTTCTACAAAATTGAGTAAGATGAGTGCATGATGTTCTTTGGGTTTGGCAATATGTAGGCCATTGTAGACCTTTTGAAAAGCCTGTTTGATGGACTACAGGGGTCCTAAACCAGACTGGAGTAGCATAGGATGAAATGATGAGTATGGATCTGCTGTCAGATCTTGCCTGGTTTTGGTGAAATCTGGGCCTGCCACTATTTTTGAGGCTTTCTGCAAGTTTTGTAACATTTGTGTCTCAGTTGCTTTATCTCTAGTGCACATCATCTTACTCAGTTGTGATTAAATAAGTCACATTAAAGAAAATAGTACTTGGTACATAATAAATGCTCAATAAATGTTTATCAGTATTAGACTGAGTTAAATAGTGAACAAAGATAGGAAGAGGTTTCAGCAAGTATAGACTTCTTGAAATACCTTGCTAGAAGCCCAGAGTGAGTCAACTTGAGACAGATGTGAGATAAAGGAAGGTTTTGGTTTTTTATTTTTGGTTTGTTTTTTAAAGATAGAATATGTAGAGTATATTGCAAACTGATGGCAATGGCCCAGTAAGGTAACTTCAAGACAAAATACTTTGGAGGCTAAGAGAAGATGAGCTGTTGTGTAGATGACCCAGTTGGTGGTTGGTAGGAACTGGCTTATTTTATCTGAACAGGAAGGAAGAGAGAATATAAGCATCAGTGCAAGCACGTCTGAAACGGGAGAATAAAAGGAGTTCTTATCTGATTAATTCTATTTTCTCAATGAACTGTCAGAGATAGAATGAAGCTGGGATTTGTAAAATAAAAGGACGTATGTTATACTTAAGAGTTGAAGCATGCTCATGGGTCCCCAATAAAATGAAGCTCTAAAATTTTGCATTAAAAATACCCTTTTCCGGGGTGCCGGGGTGGCTCAGTGGGTTAAACCGCTGCCTTCGGCTCAGGTCATGATCTCAGGGTCCTGTGATCGAGCCCCGCATCGGGCTGTCTGCTTAGCAGGGAACCTGCTTCCTCCTCTCTCTCTCTGACTGCCTCTGCCTCCTTGTGATCTCTCTCTGTCAAATAAATAAATAAAATCTTTTTTAAAAATCCCCCTTTCCTCATCAAACTATCCTCATTTCATACATTCCCTAAGATGTATCCAGTTTGAACTGCATAAAACCTACCAAGAACATAGTAATGGACTAATGGACTTTTTCTCCAATGATTTTGGATGTTAACACATTTGAGAAACTTACCCAGATAACCTGCTAAGTGGAAGGGAATTATGAGAGTTTGTCATTGAATGAAAGTTCTATATAATGAGAGTATTCTGCAGAACTAAGAGACAAAATGCAGATGGTTGGAGGAGCAAAGCAAAATATAGGGCAAATCTTCATTAGCTGTTTAGAATTACTTAATAACATGGAGCCAAGGTAGTTTTTGGCACTGCTACATCAGGAATCTTTTTTTTAAGATTTTACTTATTTATTTGACAGAGATCATAAGTAGGCAGAGAGAGAGGAGGAAGTAGGCTCCCTGCTGAGCTGAGAGCCCGATGAGGGACTAGATCCCAGGACCCTGGAATCATGACCTAAGCCAAAGGCCGAGGCTTTAACCCACTGAGCCACCCAGGTGCCTTGTAGAAATAGATTTCTACATCAGGAATCTTGTAGAAAATAGGTTGATATGTGAAAACAAGAAAACACTGGAGACTAGACAAAATAAGCCAAGGGTTAAATATTTGTACAAAAAATTTTCAACATAAATGTTTTAAGGAATAGTCACTATGCAACAATGGTGATGTCCACTTTGTGGACTTAACAAAAGAACTAAAATTTTGAGAAGCAGGGATACCTGGCTGACTCATTCAGCAGACCATGTGACTCTTTATTTGTTTTTTTCAAAGATTCATTTGAGAGAGAGCAGGGGGAGGGCCAGAGGGAGGGAGAGAGAGAATTCTCAGGCAGATTCCCCTCTGAGTGCAGAGCCTGAAGCTGGGCTCAGTTTCAGGACCCCAAGATTATGACCTGAGCTGAAATCAAAGAGTCAGTCCCTAAACCTACTTTGTCACCCAGGTGTCCTGATCATGTGACTCTTGATCTCAGGGTTGTGAGTGGGTGGATGTTGGGTGTAGAGTTTACTTAAGAATAAAATTAGGGGTGCCTGGGTGGCTAAGTTGGTTGAGAGCCTAACTTCAGCTTGGGTCATGATCCTGGAGTCCTGGGTTCAAGTCCTACGTTGAGCTCACTGTGCTTCTCCTTTTCTCTCTGCCCAAAGCTTCCCTCGCCCTGCTCCTGTTCTCTTTACCTTTCTTTCTCAAATAAATAAAATCTTAAGAAAAAAAAATTCAAAGAACCTGGGTGGCTAGTCAGTTAGGTGTTCGACTAGTTTTGGCTCAGGTCATGGTCTCAGCATTGTTAGATCCAGCCCTGCGTCAAGCTCTGTGCTCAGTGTGGATCCTACTTGAGATTTTCTCCTGCCCCCGAACTTCTTGTGCCATCTCTCTCTAAAATAAATAAAATCTTAAAAGGGCACCTGGGTGTCTTAGTCATGTAAGCATCTGACACTTGATTTCAGCTCAGGTCTTAATCTCAAAGTCATGAATTCAAGCTCTGTGTTTGGCTTCATGCTGGGCATACCTACTTAAACATTTTTAAATTTTAATTTAAAAATAAAGTTTTGAGAAGCAAATTTTGTGCGCAGGTTATTAGGTTAAAGCATTCTACCATCCTTCTATTTCAAGAGAATGGCATACATACTGTTTTAAGTGTGCATGTTAAAGTAACCAGGGTAGCCACTAAGAGAGAGAGAGGAAGCAGGGAAAGAGAACTTCTAAATTAGAAGAAAATGGAGTAGGAATGGAACCAACCCAAAGAAAGGCAGAAGTGTGGGGGGTGGGGAGGGGAAGGTAAGTAGAAACCACAATGAATACTTGAAATAAATCTAAATGCATCATTAATCCCAATAAGTGTAAATGAGCTGAACTTTTCAGTTAGGATCAAAGATTGTGAAAGGGTGGGGTTTTTGCTTTGTTTTGTTTTTTTTGTTTAAAGCAGCTACTTACCAGAGTCCCATCTAAAAAGAGAAGGACACAGGTGAAAAATACAGAAGAAGGTGTACTAGGCACATAGCTTAAAAGAACAAAAGAGTCTTTCAAACACATCAAAATAGATAATGTTATAGAGAATGGAAAATATTTGAATTCACAAGGAGGGTAAAATAAATGATTCTAATCTTGTTTTTTGTTTATTGTTTTTTGTTTTCCTTGGGAGGCAGTGCAAGCCGCAGGGGTGTAGGGGTGATGTGGAGAGGGCGGGAGGGGGGAACAGAGGGAGAGAGAATCCCAAGCAGGCAAAGCCCAATGTGGGGCTTGGTTTCATGACCTGAGCTGAAATCAAGAATCAGTAGCTTAACCAAGAATCAGCTTAACCAACTGAGCCACCCAAGCACCTCTAATGTATGCTCTTCAAGTAAAATGAACTACACAAATTTGACAAATACACCAGATGTATTTTTTTAGATTTTATTTATTTGAGAGGGAGAGAGAGAGAGAGCACATACATGAGCAGGGGGAGGAAGAAGCAGACTCTCCACCGAGCAGGGAGCTCAACATGGGGCTTGAATCCAGGACCCTGGGATCATGACCTGAACTGAAGGCATATGTTGAACCAACTGAGCCACCCAGATGCCCTTTACCAGATATTTTAAAACAGGAGCAAAGTCAATTCAGTGTAAACTCATGATCATTCGTATCATTTAAAAATTCCTTATTCTTGGGGTGCCTGGGTGACTAAGTGGGTTAAAGCCTCTGCCTTCAGCTCGGGTCATGTACCAGGGACCTGGGATTGAGCCCCGCGTCGGGTTCTCTGCTTGGTGGGGAGCCTGCTTCCTCCTCTTTCTCTTTCTGCCTGCCTCTCTGCCTACTTGTGATCTCTGTCCAAAAAAAAAAAAAAGTCTTTAAAATTCCTTATTCTTGAGTGTATAAAAAGAAGAGATAGAGGTCTTTGGAAGAGATCAGAGTTGGTTCCCAAATTGTGTCAAGGCATTGACCTGGCATTTTTACTCAGTTTCCTCACTTTTGTGGATAACTATTCAGATCTGGCCTTCTAATTGGGCTGTGTGTAAGTTGAAAGACTTAGACTGGTTTTGAGAACCTTTCACGTAATGTACCTTCAGGCTCTTTAAATAAATAAATAAATAAATAAAATGGGACGCCTGGGTGGCTCAGTTGGTTGGACGACTGCCTTCGGCTCAGGTCATGATCCTGGAGTCCCGGGATCGAGTCCTGCATCGGGCTCCCAGCTCCATGGGGAGTCTGCTTCTCTCTCTGACCTTCTCCTCGTTCATGTTCTCTCTGTCTCTCTCTCAAGTAAATAAATAAAATCTTAAAAAAAAAAAATGTACCTTCAGGCAAGACTGTCTCTTGTTTCTTTCTCTCCTAACTCAGGAGTGCCAAGACGCAAAAATAGAGTGGGGTGGGAAAGCCATATGCACATACCTTTTATTGCCCTCAGGTCACTTACTCCACTGCTCTTACATGTTTTTACAGTGCAGTAAAAATGGGCAATTGCCTACGGTACGGTAGGGAAACCAATAATACAAGATCTGAAATAACCATTTCTATGCAAGGTATACTTTCTGAGCATACTCAGATTAAAATAAGGAAGGGTGATTAGCACATATTAAGAGAGATAATCCTGAGTAGCTAGATTAGTTTGGTTTTTTTTTTTTTTTTTTTTTTTCTCAGAAAGCACAAGCAAGGGGAATGACAGACAATGGGAGACGCAGGCTCCCTGCTGAACAGGGAGCCCAGTGCAGGATTCGATCCCAGGACCCTTGGATCATTACCTGAGCTGAAGGCAAATGCTTAACCTACTAAGCCACTCAGGTGTCCCTCCCCCACCCCCATTTAAAAAAAAAAATGTACATGTGTAGGTGCCTGGATGGCTCAGTGGGTTAAAGCCTCTGTCTTCTGCTCGTGTCATGATCCCTGGATCCTGGGATCTAGCCCCACATCGGGCGCTCTGCTCAGCAGGGAGCCTGCTTCCCCTCCCTCCCTCTCTCTTCCTGCCTCACTGCCTACTTGTGATCTGTGTCTGTCAAATAAATAATTTTAAAAAATGTACATGTGTCATAAAAGTCCATTGAGTTCCTTGTAGAATTCTTGTTTGGCCAACTTGGCGTTCTACTGGAATAAGTTTGGTATTTTTTAAGCTTTCAAATCTGATTACGTAAATGGAACTGATATATAATTTCCCTTTTTATTTTTTTTTAATTTTTATTTATTTATTTATTTGACAGACAGAGATTACAAGTAGGCAGAGAGGCAGTCAGAGAGAGGAGGAAGCAGGCTCCCTGCTGAGCAGAGAGCCCGATACGGGGCTCGATCCCAGGACCCTGGGATCATGACGGAAGGCTTTAACCCACTGAGCCACCCAGGCACCCCTATAATTTCCCTTTTTAATTTACATTTGTAATCCACGTGATATGTTCTCATTTGTCACTGTTCTTTACCACTGTGAAAACATATGTGAGAAGAGGATTGGTCGATTGGGCAAGTTTTCCATGCAGATGATGATGAACTAAACATAGAGGAAATTTAAAAAATGTATGTAAAGGTTTTCAGTGAATGAAGAGTGTTTGTATTCTAGGGCTGCCAGAGCAAAATACCACAAAATTTAAAAGAAGCCATCAAATTTGTGGTATTTTGCTATTCTCTCCCCATTCTGGAGGCTAGAAGTTCAAAACTAATATGATCTGGGCCATGCTCGCTCTAGAGGCTGTAGGGAAGAATGCTTCTTTGCTTCTTGTGGCCCCAGGCATTCCTGGTTTTGAAGTTGCATGGTCCCCTTCCCCTTATCTCCTCTGTGCCTGTCTGCATACCTCTCTTTCTAAGGACATGAATTATTGGATTTAGGGCTTATCCTGATGCAGTATGATCTCAACTTTATTGCATTTGCAAAGACCCTGTTTCCAAATAAAGTCACTTTCATGGATACTAGAGTTAGGACTTAAATACAGCTTTTTGGAGATGTAATCCAACTCACAACCTGGAAATCAGTAAAACTAGCTGAAACAGCAGATCCTGTGAAAATAAGCTTAGATACAGAAGTTCTTAAAATAGCCAGTATAAGTTTGAGCAAATCCAGCTGGAAGGCACCAGTTTCTTAAAAAAAAAATTTTTTTTTTTATCCTTGAGTTTTTCCTTAAAACTATATTCCCAGAATGAGTTTTGAACATTACAGTATTTCAAAATATAGGAAGGGGTATTACCATAGGACATAGCTCTCACTGAAGGAGTTCCATTGTGAGGATGAGGGATACAAATGTGAGTAACAAAACAGTGATAACTGGGATCCATAGGATGTGAGGCCTGGGGAATGAGCAACATCAACTCTAGAGGACGACAGGGGAAGAGAAATCCTTAGGAAAAGTGTGGCTAAGTTAAGGCAAAAAGTGGAACTAGACCTTTTAGTGTTAAGGTTTAGCACATATGCAGTGTTTGCATTATGGTTGGCAATTTTAAGGGCAAAATGAAATGACAGGCCCAGACAGAAGTAGAGGGGAAGTGGGAGTTAGGATGGTTGACCGCAGTGGCTATGCTGACAGGTCTGAAAAGTAGGGCTGCGGGGTCTTCACAGTTCTGTTTGGTTGGCTTTCTTATGTAAGATCTCTGAACCACTGCAGACCATCACATCCATCTTTTTTTACCTGGAACCAGAACCAGTTTTGATTTTTCCTAACTTCATTTAAGTGTAAATGGTTAAGTGTCTGGTTGTCCGGGTTACTGAGGTAATTGATAGAGTCTGTGCCAGATACATAATCTAGGAAGGAAAGGGCAGAAGAGCTAAGTTGTTGTTTTTAAAGATTTTATTTGGCAGAAAGAGACACAGTGAGAGAGGGAACACAAGCAGGGAGAGTGGGAGAGGGAGATGCAGGCCTCCTGCCCAGCAGAGAGCTCAATGGAGGGCTCCATCTCAGGACCCGGTGTTGTTGTTTTTTAAGATTTATTTATTTTAGGGGCTCCTGGGTGGCTCAGTCATTAGGTGTCTGCCTTCAGCTTGGATCATGATTTCGGTGTCCTGGGATTGACCTCCAGGTTGGGCTCCCTGCTCAGCCGGAAGCTTCCTCCCTCTCCTACTCCCCATGCTTGTGTTCTCTCTCTCTCACTGTCTGTGTCAGATAAATAAATAAAATCTTTTTTAAAGAAAGATTTCTTTATTTTAGACTACTCAAGCTGGGGGGAAGAGCAGAGGGAGGGGAGGGGGGAAGCAGACTCCCCACTGAGCATGGAGCACAGAGCCCCTCAGGGGCCCTATCCCAGGATCCTGAGATCATGACCTGCGGCAAAACCAAGAGTCAGATACTTAACTGACTGAGCCACCCAGGTTTCCCTCGAAGTTTTTAAGATGGTAGAGCCATATAGAATGTGGTCATTGGTAAATGCGATATCCATGTATCTCCCAGAGATATGTAAAAACCAAATGGCTTTGTTTATCTCATTGCCATACAAGTAATAAATGTTTTTTTAAATTTTTTTAGAATAAAAGTTTATAATTCTTCAATTTTTTAAAAGATTTTCTTTATTTGTCAGAGAGCACAAGCAGGGGAAGTGGCAGGCAAGCAGAGAAGCAGGCTCCCCTCTGAGCAAGGAGCCGATGCCAGGACCCTGGAATCATGACCTGAGCCAAAGGCAGATATTTAGCCAACTGAACCACCCAGCTATCCCTAATTCTTCAATTCTTATCAAGAGCAGTCTGAATTCCTTATATCAACATTCAGGTTCTTTCATGTTTTGTTCACTCTCTACTTCTCTAGTTTTATTTAGCACGATTTAAAGCATGTGCTTTATATATTAACTAAAAGTAGGTTGCTGATGGTCCCAGATCTTGCTTTGTACTTTTCCAGCTTACCGACTTTTCTTATACCCTTTCCTCTGCTTGGAATGTTCATCCACTATAATTCTTAATTACCAGCTCTGAAAATGTATTCATCATCAAAGGTAGAGTTGAGCCTTTACTATTCCTGCCTTTGTACACTTAGACATCATAGGTTTCTGAATAGTAACTACCAGTAATAGAGTCTTTTTTTTTAAATCAGTAATTGAGTCTTTAATATTTGCCAAACACTGTTCTAAAAATTTACAATGTATCAAGTCTATGAAGTGTGGTCACTTGTTTCCATTTTACAGCTGAGGAAATAGGAATTTACATAGCTAGTAATTAACTATTAGTTCTTTTTTATTTTTTTAAAGATTTATTTATTTATTTGAGAGAGAGAGAGAGAATGAAAGGGGAGAGGTCAGAGGGAGAAGCAGACTCCCTGCCAAGAAGGGAGCCCAACATGGGACTTGATCCCGGGACTTCAGGATCATGACCTGAGCCGAAGGCAGTGGTTTAATCAACTGAGCCACCCAGGCGCCCCAACCATTAGTTCTTTTTTAAAAATTTTAAAATATTTATTTACTTGACAGAGACAGCAAAAAAGGGAACACAAGCAGGGGAAACTGGAGAGGGAGAAGCAGGCTTCCTGCCAACCAGGGAGCCCGATGCAGGGCTCAATCCCAGCATCCTGGGTTCATAACCTGAGCCGAAGGCAGATGCTTAACAACTGAGCCACCCAGGCACACCTAACCATTAGTTCTTAAACCACTATTGTAATAGAGCATTTTTATACATGAAAGGGAAGCTCAAGACTATTCCAACCCCTTTATTTTATTTTTTTTCCAACCCCTTTATTTTATAAGTGAACAAACTGGGCACCTGGGTGGTTCAGTGGGTTAAGCCTCTGCTTTTGGTTCAGGTCATGATCTCAGGGTCCTGAGATCGTGGCCGCATCAGACTCTCTCAGCAGGGAGCCTGCTTCCCCCCCCACACCCTGCCTGCCTCTCTGCCCACTTGTGACCTCTCTCTGTCTCTGTCAAATAAATAAATAAAATCTTTAAAAAAAAAAAAAAGTTGAACAAACTGAGACCAATAAAATGAAGCAATCTGACTGAAGAACTATAATTAGCATAATGGATAGGCAGAGACCAAATCAGCTTAACAGCTTGATAAGTTATCACAAGACCAAGAAAAGTGACATTGAAATTATGAAAGGGAAAAATATAAGAACAGACCTAGAATATCCTCTGTATGTACAATAGACATTTCAAAGGTCAAGAAAAGGACAGATGCACAAGGTGGAAATAATTGGAAGCACAAAGGGAAGATTCCCTGCCTCAGGGAGGATCGAGTAGAGGTACTTTCCCTATTTCTCCTAAGTTCAAATAAAACCCCTGGATGTTTACAGAAAACAAATGTAAGATTTTGAAAGTGGAAAGAAGAGGACACAGGGTTGGGACCATGGGATTTAAGAATAACATGGTGGTGAGATTCTTGGGGGTTTTTTTTTGGTGTTTTTGTTTTTTGTTTTTGCCTCGTAAGTCCCACACTTGGAGCTGAAGAAGCTGGCAACTCCGAAATGCCTATTGGTAGAGACATAGGAAAAAAGCCCCAGAAAAAGCCTGCTGTCTAACCAAAGAACAAGAAAAGCAGCAGCTTAGTAAGACAAGAAACTTGTATATAGTGACTGTTCTACTCTAGGAAAACACTGCTGAAAAAAATAGACTCTGCCCATAGCAGCAAGCACTGCATGGGTAGTGTAGATTTCCACGTTTGCCAGGCTATAAAAAGGTACTCCAACCCTACCTTCCCTTCACGGAGATGGTGTTAGAAAAGGATACAACCCACACGCGTGTGAGACTGTACACCTCCTTTCTGTGGTGTCAGTGTAAACCATTTGGACAGGTGAGACTTCTACCCCACACACAGCAGTAATGAGGTACCCACACACAATCTTCCTACGGGGTCATGTCAGAGAGGCCTACAGGGAAGTCAGGAGTTTCACCACTTGCCCAGTGTTAATGAGGCCACACACATCACTGTAGTGTCAGTAGAGACCACCTGGGAACCAGTAATGATGCAGTCCAGTTTGTCCCAGCCAGGTTACCAGTGGATGCCTAATGGGGAGCTAGAACTTTGAACCCTGTTCAGCCATAACTAGGAGGTCTTCCCCTTCTCAGGTGTCAAAGAAACCTGAGTGGAGAAACTAGACTTCTACCCACATTTGGCAGAGACGTGATATCCGCTCTCTCAGCCCATAACCATGTCAGAGGAAGCCAGTTAAAACTGAAAGTGTTTTTTTTTTTTTTTAAGATTTTTTTTTTTAATTTGACAGATCACAAGTAGGCAGAGAGGTAGGCAGAGAGAGAGGAGGAAGCAGGCTCCCCCTGAGCAGAGAGCCTGATGCGGGGCTTGATCTCAGGACCCTGGGATCATGACCTGAGCTGAAGGCAGAGGCTTTAGCCCACTGAGCCACCCAGGTGCCCCCTGACAAAGCTTTTAAAGCAGCCATTATTAATAGACCCTAATAAGCAATTACAAAAACACTTGAAACAAATGAAAGACAAAGTAAATTTCAGGAAGAAATGGAAGACATAAAGAGAACTAAATGGAGATTTTAGAATTGAAACATACAATAAATAATATTAAAAAAAGAAAACTGAATGGGCTCAACAGCAGTATGGAAGGTACAGAGGAAAGACATATTAAATTTTTTTTAAGATTCATTAAATTTGAAGACAGATTATTCAGTCTGACAACAGAAACTAGATTGAACAAGACCTCAGATAAACAAAATAGAGCCTTAGAGACCTGTGATATTATAAAAAAATATATAATATTCCTGTCACAAGAGTCCCACAGAAGGAGAAAAAGAAGGCAGGGCTAAGTAAATAGCTGAAGAAATAATGGCTGAAAAATCCCCAAATATGGCAAAAGACATAACATCTATAACCTACAGATTCAAGAAGCTGAGCAAAACCCAAAGAGTTAAAAAAAAAAAAAAGAAAAAAAAAAAAGAAATCCAAGCCAAGACACATTATAATCAAATTTCTGGAAACTAAATATAAAGAAAAAAATCTTGAAAGCAGCGAGAGAAATGACACCTTACTTACAGAAGGAAAACAATTTGAATGACAGCAGGTATCTCACCAGAGATCAGGGAGAAAATGGCACAACATTTTCCAAATGACGAAAGAAAAAACTCTTCAACCCAGAGTTTATCTAGGTTAGATTTTAGCAGCAGCAGTGAGCCACAGATCCTGGTTGGCCATGAGGGTAATCGACCAATTCACTTGAAACTACTCCATACCTATACAACCATTCTGTTTTTCAGTTTCAGGACAGTATTCAACAAATTATGAGATATTCAACATGTTATAAAAATAGGCTTGTGTTGGGGCACCTGGGTGGCTCAGTGGGTTAAAGCCTCTGCCTTTGGCTCGGGTCATGATCTCGGGGTCCTGGGATTGAGTTCCGAATCTGGCTCTCTGCTTGGCGGGGAGCCTGCTTCTCCTCTCTCGGCCTGCCTCTCTGCCTATTTGTGATCTCTCTCTCTGTCTGTCAAATAAATAAAATCTTTGAAAAAAAAAAAGCTTCTGTTTTGATGATTTTGCCTAAGTGTAATTGTTCTGAGCATCTTTAAGGTAGGCTAAGCCAAGCTGTGATGTTTGATAAGGTTATGTGTATTAAATGCATTTTTGCCTAATGATGTTTTCAATTTACGATGAGATTACCTGAGTGTAAACCCATCACAAGTCAAGGAAGATCTAAGTTCTCCCAGTCCATGTAGAGTTGAGATTTTACTACTTTAAGTAAAATGTAAGCTTCACAACCATAAAGTCCTTTTAAAATCTTCTCTAGGGGCACCTGGGTAGCTCAGTGGGTTAAAGCCTCTACCTTCGGCTCAGCTCATGATCTGAAGGTCATCTCTGGATCCAGCCCGGCATGGCTGTCTGCTCAGCGGGAAGCCTGCTCCCCCCACCCCTCCCCTTCTCTGCCTGCCTCTCTGCCTACTTGTGATCTCCCTCTGTCAAATGAATGAATAAAATCTTTAAATAAATAAATAAAATCTTCTCTATGTTTAGTGTTATACCTATATACACTGACAACTTTTAAAGGGATGAATAATTTTTTTTTTAAAGAAGACTTTATTTATCTGAGAGAGAGCATGAGAGGGGAAAAGATCAGAGGGAGAAGCAGACTCCCGTGGAGATGGGAGCCTAATGCAGTACTTGATCCTGGGACTCTGGGATCATGACCTGAGCCGAAGGGAGTCTTTTAACCAACTGAGCCACCCAAGTGCCCAAAGGATGAATGATGTTTTTATATTTATCCTAACATGTACCACTCTTTTTGGTCATCTTTTTTTTTATTAACATATAATGTATTATTTGCCCTAATGGTATGGTCATCTTTTATTTCTTAAGTTCCAAGTTTCCCATTTATTTTTCTTCATCCTGATGAAGTAGGGATATTGGGAATGAATTCTCTTCCTTTTCCTTCCAAGAAGAAAATTCACCAAAGGTATTCTCCAAGAACATCTTTATTCCACCTTAATTCCTAAAGGATATTTTCACTGTATAGAGAATTAATGATTGGCAGTTCTTCTTAAAAAATATTTATTTATTTGAAAGGGGTGGGGAGAGGCAGAGGGAGAGGGAGAGAGTGAATATCAAGCAGACTCCCTGCTGTGTGCGGAGCCTGAAGCAGGGCTTGATCTCAGAACCCTTGAGATCATGACCCAGGAGATGAGCCAAAATCACCAATCAGATGCCTAACCGACTGAGCCACCCACGTGCCCCAATGGGCAGTTCTTTTTTAATTTTAATTTTATCTAAGATTTTTTATTTGAGAGAGAGCACAAACAGGGGAGCAGCAGAGGATGAGGGAGGAGTAGACAGGGAGCCTGACCTAGGGCATCATCCTAGGACCCTGAGATCATGACCTTAGTGGAAGGCAGATTCTTGACCAACTTGAGCCACCCAGGAGTCCCCTGGCAGTTCTTTTTTAATATCACTTTCAGAATATTGTTTCCTTGCCTTCTGGGCTCTATTTTTTTTTTCTTATGAGAAGTTCACAACGGTTTGATTTATTGCTCCCCTACATATACTATGCTATTCTTGTCTGACTGCTTTCAGTTTTTTCCAATGCCTTTATTTTTTTTAGTAGTCTGATTACAATATGGCTGGATATGATTTTCTTTGAATTTAGTTGTTTGTCAAGAAAATTACCTTGAGAGGTGCCTGGGTGGCTCAGTCAGTTAAGCGTATGCCTTCCATTCAGGTTATGATCTCAGGGTCCTGGAATCCTCTGGTGGGTTCCCTGCTGGGTGGGGGAATTGCTTTCCCCTGTCCTTTTGCCCCTCCCCCGACTCGTGTTCTCTCTCTCAAATAAATAAGAGCTTTATAAAAAATTACCTTGAGGGGCGCCTGAGTGGCTCAGTGGGTTAAGCCTCTGCCTTCGGCTCAGGTCACAATCTCAGGGTCCTGGGATCGAGCCTCACATCAGGCTCTCTGCTCTGCAGGGAGCCGGCTTCCCTCTCCCTCTCTGCCTGCCTTTCTGCCAACCTGTGATCTCTGTCTGTCAAATAAATAAATAAAATCTTAAAAAAAATTACCTCGATCATGCAATTTATGTCTTTCACCAAATTTGGGAAGTGTTTAGCTATTATTTCTTCAAAAATTTTTTTAGTTCATGTCTTATGCTCTTTTTCTCCTGGGGCCCCAGTGACATGAATGTTGGACTTTTTTATAGTATCCCGTAAGTCCCCAAGATTTCTGTAAATTATTTTCACTGTCACTTATACACAGTAATTTTTCTTGTTTTGAAATCTATGAAGCCTGATATTAATATGACTATTACAAATTAATTTTTAGTAGTGTTTATATGGCATATCTTTTCCTGTCCTTTTACCCTTAACCTAGCTATATCATTGTATTTCTTTTTTTTTTTTTTAAAGATATTATTTATTTACTTGAGAGAGAGACAGTGAGAGAGAGCATGAACGAGGAAAAGGTCAGAGAGAGAAGCAGACTCCCCATGGAGCTGGGAGTCTGATGCGGGACTCGATCCCGGGACTCCAGGATCATGACCTGAGCCGAAGGCAGTCGTCCAACCAACTGAGCCACCCAGGCGTCCCATATATCATTGTATTTCTGATGGATTTTTTTTTTTTAGATTTTATTTATTTATTTGACAGAGAGAGATTACAAGTAGGCAGAGTGGCAGGCAGAGAGAGAGAGGAGGAAGCAGGCTCCCCGCTGAGCAGAGAGCCCGACGTGGGACTCAATCCCAGGACCCCAAGACCATGACCTGAGCCGAAGGCAGCGGCCTAACCCACTGAGCCACCAGGCGCCCCTTTCTGATGGATTTTTATTTTATTTTATTTTATTTTATTTTATTTTATTTTTTATAGCTAGAGCACAGGCAAGGGGAGAAGCAGGCAGAAGGAAGGGGAGTAGCAAGTTCCCTTGCAGGGCTTGATCCCAGGATCCTGGGATCATGATCTGAGCTGAAGGCAGACACTTAACCCACTGAGCCAGCCAGGCACCCCTTTGATGGATATCTTTAGACAATATACAGTTGGACAATTTTTTAAAAATACAGAGAAAATCTGCCTTTTATCTGGTGTGTTAAAACTCTTCACATTTTTTTTTAAAGATTATTTTATTTATTTATTTGAGACAGACCACATGCAGGAGGAGGGGTAGAGGGAGAGGGAAAAACAAATTCCCCACTGAGCTGGGAGCTAGACACAGGCCTCAATTCTAGGACCCCGAGATCATGACCCTAGCCCAAGGCAGATGCTTAACCAACCATCCAGGCCTCCCAGGACCCTTTATGTTGAATGTAATTATTGATAAGGTTAGGTTTAGGTCTATCATTTTATTATTTGCTTTATGTTGGCTTCTCTGTGTGTTGTTTTTCTATTCCCTCCATTCTGTTTTCTTTGGATTATGTAAATTGTGAGATAGTAAGAAATAATCTGTTTGGTCTTTGTCTCTAGTGCCTGACAGAGAGCTCCTAAAACCCTTGTCATTTTTTGAGTGACAGGGGTGCTAGAAGCATCTTTTGTTCTAAAGAGGTGACTCTTGGTGGGCTGCTAGATAGCTGCAGAATGGGGGCTGGTTACTAGGAAGACCAAACCATAATTGGAATATTGGAACTTTCAGTCCTACCCTCTCGTCCTCCAGGGAGGGGAGAGGGGCTGGAGACTGAATTAAGAATCCATCATGCTTATATGGGGAAAACTCCATAAAAATCCCTAAACTAGGGGCGCCTGGGTGGCTCAGTGGGTTAATAAGCCTCTGCCTTCGGCTCAGGTCATGATCCCGGGGTCCTGGGATCGAGCCCCGCGTCGGGCTCTCTGCTCAGCAGGGAGCCTGCTTCCTCCTCTCTCTCTCTGCCTGCCTCTCTGCCTACTTGTGATCTCTCTCTGTCAAATAAATAAATCTTTAAAAAAAAAAAAATCCCTAAACTAGGGGGTTTGGAGAGTTTCTGGGTTAGTGAAGAGTTGTGTTTGGCCAGCAAACCCTGAAAGGGCACATGAAAAGATTACTCCCAATACCTTAGTAGGAGAAAGGGGAGTCCTGGGGGCCAGACGCTCTAGTGGCAAAAGGCCTCAAGCCAAGTTCTTTCTCTGCTTTTATTGTGAGTTTAATTAACACACTGCACGTGCAAGGCGAGGAGTTCACGAAGTACATGACCACTACAGGATCCTGCATGTAAAGATTTACTCCCTGGATGAGACCCTTGAGCTGCAGTAAGAATCCCACCTCACTCAGCCAAGAAACTTCAGAGGAGGCCCAGTGTTCCGGGCACTCCTCCTTTGCTTTTCAATTAGTCTCATTCAGGGAGGTATATACAAGTCAGGTTTTATCTCTCTGCACTGTGAATCCCCACAGTGAACATATCCAGGTGCTGGGAGGGTAGTATACCCCAACTCCACTGGAACAGAAGCTCTTATACTTGGGAATCATAAGTCTTGCCATGTGTATGTCTTCAACTGGCTGTTCATCTGTATCCTTTATAATATCCTTTAAAATAGAGCTGGATACATAAGTAACATTTTTCTGAGTTTTATAAGCCACCCAGCAAATTATTGGAATTGCGGAGGGGGGAGGGCTTACATATGGAAACCTTGGACTTTGTAGCCAAATTGGACAGAATGTGGGTACCCTGGGGACCCGTTGCTTGAAAGTAGTGTCTGAACTGAATCTTGTGGGATTCAGCCCTTAAACCTGTGGGTTCTGACACTAGAGTAGTTAGTGTCATCTGATTGGCTCAGTTGGTTAAGCAACTGCTTTTGGCTCAGGTCATGATCCTGGAGTCCCATATCAGGCTCCCTGCTCAATGGGGATTCTGCTTCTCCCACTGACCTCTTTCCTCTCATGCTCTCTCTCTCTCAAATAAATAAATAAAATCTTAAAAAAAAAAATAGACTCAAAATACCAGTTGGTGTCCAGAGTTGGAAAATTGATGTTGGGGGGGGGACCTACACATTTGATGTTACTTGTGCCGTGAGTAGAGTTTTCCATTAGAATGTATTTTAGTGTTATATTTTAATTTATGTGTTAGACATCTAATGTCTAATAAAGCTAAATAGATTTATTTCTTTGTATTTTAAAAAGTGATTATATTTTTATATTTAAAAATACTTTTTTAAAAGTGATTCCTCTGGGTATTACAACATATAATCCTGTGTTGTCACAGTTTACTTAAAGTCAATATCTGATAAATTCAAGTACAATATATAAGCCTTAAAGCCTCCCCACTTCATTCTTTTGTTGTCATACTATATCTACATATAATGAAAACCCTCACAATGTAATACTTTTTGAAGTTATACATATTTTAAATAGTTTCAGAAAGGAAAAATAGTATCATATTTTCCCAGGTATTTACCATTTATGCTGCTTTTTCTAACTTTCTAAAGTTCCAAGTTCCCCTTTTCTTTCATTTCTCTCCCACTTTAGAAATTTCTTTAGCATTTCTTTTAGAGTAGGATGCTGGTAATGAATTTTCTTAATGCTCCTTCATCTAAGAATGTCTTTATTTCACCTAATTTCACAAATGATATTTCCACTGGTGTTATAGCTTGACTCTTCTTCTTCTTCTTCTTCTTCTTCTTATTATTATTATTATTATTATCAGCTCTTTAAACATACTGCTTTCCTGTCTTCTGGTCTTTAATGTTTCTGATGGGAAATCCACAACCATTTGAATCATTATTCCCCCATTTGTAATATGTTCTTTTTCTTTGATCTTTCAAAATATTTTGTTTGTTTGTTATAAACAATTTGATGTTGTGTCTGGGAATGATTTTATTTGTTTTTATTCTGTTTGGAGTTTACTGAGCTCCTTAAAATTGTAAATTTATGTTTTCTGCCAAATTTCAGCCATTGTTTTTTTACATATTTTTTTTCTGCATCAATCTCCCTCCTCAATTTCTGGAACTCCTAACGACACAAATTTCAGAGCATTTGCTGTTGTCTCATGGTTTGCTAAGGATCTGGTTTTGTTTTCTCAGTCTTTTTTTCTCTGTTCTTCAGATTGGATACTTTTTTTTTTTAAAGATTTTATTTTTTTGTCAGAGAGAGCACAAGCTGGGAGAATGGCAGGCAGAGGGAGAAGCAGGCTCTCAGCTTAGCAAGGAGGAGCCCAATGAGGGACTCCATCTCAGGACCTGAGATAATGACCTGAGCCAAAAGCAGATGCTTAACTGACTGAGCCACCCCCACATCTCAGATTAGATACTTTTTATTGATCTTCAAGTTCGCTGACTCTCCCGATATTTCCATTCTGCGACTGAGTCCATCTAATATTTTTTTATTCCAGGTATTGTATTTTTCAGTTTTTTTTTAAAGATTTTTATTTATTTGTCAGAGAGAGAGAGAGAGCGCATACAAGCAGGCAGAGTGGCAGGCAAAGGCAGAGAGAGAAGCAGGCTCCCTGCCGAGCGAGGAGCCTGATGCAGGACACGATCCCAGGACCTGAGCCAAAGGCAGCAGCTTAACCGACAGCCACCCAGGAGTCCTGTATTTTTCAGTTTTAATATTTCCCTTTGGATCTTTTTATACTGTTTGTCTTTTTTGAGAACTTCTGTATTTCCATTTAGTTTAAGAGTCAAATGTGGCATAGTGTTAACTGTCTTAAAGTCTTTCTCTGACAATTTGTCTAACATTTGAATCACGGCATCCCAGACTTTGGCATCCATTGATTTTCTTTTCCCTTGATAATTGACCATATTTTCCTGGTTCTTTTGTATCAAGTAATTTTTGGATTATATCCTAGATATTTTTAATATTATTTTCTGAAACTCTGTATTCTGATTAAATGATCTAGATGATCTAGATTATATATTGCCTGCTAAAATTTTATAGATAGATAGATAGATATAGATATAATCATCTATCTATCTATCTATCTATAAAATTTTAGCAGGCAATATATCCAGTTAGGTTCAGACTGAATATTTTGCTTAACTTTCTGTGGGTCATGGATTCAATATCAGTTCAATTTTCGAAGGCTTTACTATGCTGCTTTGGGCATTGCCCATACACATGCCACCCTGAGGTTAGTCAAGGACTTGGTGTCATGGTTTATATCACAGCTCACTTCTCAGAGCCTTTATTATGCTTCTCTGAGTCTGTTCCATTCATGTACAGCTTGAGGGTGAGTATGGGTCTTGTGCCAGTTCATTCACAGGGTCAGGGGATCCCCTTCTCTAGGTCTCTCCAGGATTTTCCCCTGACCTATGGCTGCCAGGGCCCCTTTTTGCCAGTCCTCAGGTTAGAAAGAGTGGGTTTCTGTGGTTGTCCCCCCTCCCCCAAGCTGTCACACAACTCACCCTGTGGTGAGATGTCACAAGTAAAGAAGGAAAAAAAAATAACATACCCTCTTTGGACCCCGTGGGCCTCTTTTCTTGGTTCTGTTGACGGCCACTGTAGTGACCCTCTAGCCTCAGGACTGGTCTCGGTGCAAAGTCAGTAGGAAAGAAGAGAAAAAAGGGGAAATTTTACCCCACTCCCATTCAGAAGCCTCTTTTTCTAGTCTTCTGCCTAGAAAGAAAGGATTTTGTTTGTAGCTTTTGGTATGTTCTAGGACATGCCCTTCTTCCAGGCAAAGCCAGGAAATGAGGAAGAAAAATACTCCAGGTAACATACCACAGTACTGTTCATTCTTCCAGTTTTTATCTCCCCCCACCCCCGCCCCGAGATTGTTTACATTTCTGAGTCCTTGGATGGTTGCCTTTTGTATCTGGTCCAGTGTTAAATAGTCATTAATGTAGTTATTAGATACTCCAATAACGGTTTTATCTCATGTTGGCTAGTAGTGGAAGTCAGCCATCACTAATGCTTTGATATTGTCTAATTACATGCCTTAGAATGGATCTTTTTCATTCACTGGTGCTTGGTACTCCATGGACTTTCCTCTTATTGACTCAGCATGTCTGTCAATTTTAGGATATTTTCTTGTATTGATCATTTTCACTATTTTATTTCCCGTTTCCTCTTCTCAAATTCCTGTTATCCTGTTCAGTGGCTAGAAAACTTGTGAAATTCTAATTCACTTATTTGATTTTTGTTTTCTTTCTTTTCTTTTCCTTTCTTTCTTCCTTCCATTTTCCTTCCTTCCTTTCTTTTTCTTTCTTTCTTTCTTTCTTTTTTTTTTTTTTTTAAGATTTTATTTTTAAGTTATCTCTACACCCAGCTTGGGGCTCAAACTCAGTCCTGAGATCCAGATCCATGCTCCACCTGCTGAGCCAGCCAGGCGTCTGTTTTATTTCTTCGGATTTTCTGACCCACAGTTTGAAAAGGAGCCTTCCTCATTGCCCCCTAGAGGTGTAATGTATCAATATTTATGAAGAGTCATAGGGTATGTTGCTAAGCGTCCCACACTCTGAATCCCTTCGGCAGGTGCCTCCCTTCACTTCCCATGATCACAGCCTCCCTTTAGAGCTGCACGTTTTTCGCCCTCCCTGGGACTAACACACGTCTTCGCAGCGCACTGATTCGCTTCTAGGAGGCGTGAATTGATCCCAGCGGAGGGAATAGGCTAGATTCTGGGGTGGAGGGGCCGGTTCTGCGCAGGGACAACCACAGCGAGCTGGCAGGTGCCACAGAGAGGCGCTCTGGCCAGTCGGGCGAGGCTGGCTCCACTCACGATTACATTTCATAGGGTCCACCGCGCCTCTAGGTGACATCTAGCTCTGGCCTACATTTCCTGGAACCTTCTCCTCCTGGAGGCTACCACCTGCTCCAGTTCGTGCTTTGACTACATCTCTGGTGCCCAGAGTGAGTGAACTCAGGATTTCCTGAGGCCCCGCAGTTTACCGCAACTCCAGTCACCGGGCCAGAATCTACCGCCCAGTTTGGCGCGGTTCGCGGCTTTCCGGGGTCTGAGCAGCACGACCGCTGTGCCCGAGGCTACTCTCTGTCCCAGTACCCTCGTCTAGGAGCCAGGCTGCGGTGGTCGCATGTCAGTCAGTAGCTTCGTTCCTTCAGTTTGAAGTAGGTGAAATGAACGCATGCACGAGAGACGGTCGGTTGGTGAGGGAGCAGGGAGCCCCGCGGGTGACGTGCGCGCGCTCACGCAGTGGGGGGTGGGGCACTGGCGGGCTGTGTGACTCTTGCATGATTGTGACTGCAGGATTATGCGTGTAACCGTTTGTAACAACGCGGACTGTGAGTCTCTTGTCTATATTATTGACTGTGTTTTGGAGGGGTTGTCTTTGTATTGTCCAGCTACTGAGAGTGTAGTGGTATGTGATTGTGATCGAATGTGACTGCATGTGACCATGTGTGTCATTTATTCTGGTAAGGATTTGGAGGTGAAGGGCGGTGGAGATGGTATGAACATATTTCCATACTTGGGGCTTATTTTTGTTTTTTTTAAGATTTTGAAGTAATCTTTCTACACGTACCCCACGAAAGTGGGATTTGAACTTAAAACCCCAAGTCCAAGAGTGGCATGCTGCACTGACCCAGCCAGGTGCCTCATTTTTTAAAAAAAGATTTTATTTTTATAGATCCCCTACATCTTTAAAAAAAGATTTTATTTTATAAGGAGTATCTGCCTTAAGCCTCTGCCTTACGCTCAAGTCGTGATCCCAGAGTCCTGGGAACCAGCCTGGCAAAGGGCTCTCTGCTCAGCGGGAAGCCTGCGTCTTCCTCTCCCACTCCCCTGCTTGTATTCCCTCTCTCACTTTCTCTCTGTCAAATAAACAAAGTCTTAAAAAAAAAAAAAGATTTTTTTTAATACATCTCCATAATTGTGTCTCTGAGATATGTATTGGTTGGATTATGACAGCGCATTAGTGCTTCTGTGGATCTTTGACAATGTGTGCCCTGTTTATGTGGCTGTATGTCACCATTTGTGTTACCGAATGGGTAGAAATTTGGCTGGGAATGGACTGGGATGTTTCTAATGATGGGTTTGTGGCTGTGTGGTGGTGCTTTTGGGTTTCTGTGAGGGTGACTGAGTGTGGTTATCCTGTGTCACAATATAAGAGTTCAGCTGGGAGGCGAGTGGGTGTGGGAAGTTTCTTTGTTTCAGTGTTTCTGGGATCTCTATTGGCTGTGCAATGGTGTTTTGGGGGATTTTGAAGGAAGTTTTGAAGGAAGTTTTCAGCATTTGACCATGGGAGTGTAATTGGCAGGGGATGGGTGCAGTTTCTTATTTCTGTGTTTCTGGGATTGGTATTAGTGTCAATCTCCTGTTTTTCTACCAGACTTGTCCCCTTGCTTATCAACAGTGCCTCTGTACCCTCCTGTGAGCAGGATCCATACAATATTCTCTTGGCATCTCCAGTCTCTATTATATTAGGAGCTAACACAGATTGGGCATTATGTGAGTGATATGCACCCTGAGGCTAACTGTGAATATTAGAGTTTCTAGAAGCTTCTGTGGGGTCTGTGCTGCCCCTCTGACCTCCCACCTTATTGTGACAGGAGAGCTTCATAGAAATCACCCCCAAGGAAGAACATGAGCCCAGAGTAGTTTTCAGGTGAAGAGTCTCTAAGCTCTATACCAGGTCATGGAATTAAACTTAGAGTTGGAGGTTTCCACCAGTTTAATTCTGGAATAGGAGGAGGAGATCCCCTACATCTTCTGAATTGTCCTACCTTGGACTACCTTTTAGAGGAATTTGGCTCTTCTCTAATCCTGGGAGGGCCTGCTTGCCCAGACTGCCTCTGTGGGTCTGTGACAAGTGGGGAAGGATTGAGGCTGTGATTTTTCTGGGTCAGTCTGGGTTATAAGCAGGGACCCATATTTCATGATTCCTTCACCTATTTCTGCCCATTTCCAGGAAAGGTCCCCAGAGGACAAGGAAAGAAATGGTGATCTATAAACTATGAGGTTAGTGGCTGTTTTCTTTCCTGAAAGTGCCGTCTTATTTTTCAGAGCATAAGAGTGTTTTCCTTTTCCTGAGAGTTCTTTTTATTTTTTTTAAGATTTAATTTATTTGAGAAAGAGAGAGAGAGAGAGAGAATGAATGAGCAGGGAGGAGGGGCAGAGGGAGAGAGAGAAGGAAGCAGACTCCCTGCTGAGTGGGGAACCTGACACGGGGCTTGATCCCAGGACCTGGAGATCATGACCTCAGGTGAAAGCAGATGCTTAACTGACTGAGCCACCTGGCTGACCCCTCCTGAGAATTAAAAAAAAAAAAAAAAAAAAAAAGATTTTATTTATTTATTTAACACAGAGAGAGAGATCACAAGTAGGCAGAGAGGCAGGCAGAGAGAGAGAGAGGAGGAGGAAGCAGGCTCCCTGCTGAGCAGAGAGCCCGATGCGGGACTCGATCCCAGGACTCTGAGATCATGACCTGAGCTGAAGGCAGCGGCTTAACCCACTGAGCCACCCAGGCGCCCTGAGAGAAGGATTTTCCACATTTATTACACTCAAAGGGTTTGTTTGTCTCCTGTATGAATGTTGTGACGTTTAATGAGATATTGCTTCTGGCTAAAGGCTGTTCCACATTCATTACATCTAAAAGGTTTTTCTCCAGTATGAATTTTCTCATGCTTTGTGAGATTTGATTTGCTGCTGTAGGTTTTCCCACATTCTTTACATGTATAGGATTTTCTCCAGTATGCATTTTCTGGTGTTTAATGAGGCTTGACTTCTGAATAAAAGCTTTCTCACAGTAATTACATCCAAATGGCTTCTCACTAGTATGAATTTTCTGATAGGTAATGAGATTTTCTTTCTGATTGAAGGATTTTCCACATTCATTACATTTGTAGGATTTCTCTCCAGAGTGAGCAGTGTGATGCTTGGTGAGGCATTCCTTCTGACTGAGGTCTTTTTCACATTCATTACATTCAAAGGGTTTCTCTTCCATATGGATTTTCTCATGATCAGTGATATTTGGTTTGTGGCTAAAGGCTTTCCCACATTTCTTACATGAATAAAATTTCTTTCCAATAGGAATTTGCTGGTGACTTATGAGGTTTGACATCTAAATGGAAAATGCAAAAAGGTTTACATTTTCTCAAGTTCTATGGAGTTGTGCTTCTGGCAAAACAGTTCTCCGAACTTGTTACTGTCATTGAGTTTCTCCACTGTTTGAATTTTCTCATATGCCTCCAGTTGGAGTAACTGGCTAAATGTTCCAGTAGCCTTACATGTACAGGTTTCCTTTGCTGCATTATTACTCTAGTGACTAATAAGTTGAGTGTGAATATAAGCCCTCACATGGAGAAAGTTAGTTCATTGGGTTTCTCTCCACAGTGTATTCTCAAGTATTTGATAAGCTTTGTGAATCCCTGTTAATACAGATTTCAGTTAGTAGGGGTTACTGCAAAATAACATGAGTTATAATACACTTATAATATTCATATCATTTCTTTATTACATGGATTCCTTTATAATATGTTAAGTCTAAATTAAGCTTTCAACTCTAAAATAAAGATAAAAAATTTTAAGAGAAAAAAAGAAAGAAAAGCAGATGGCAGGGAAAGGCACCAAACTGAAATCAGGGGGATTAATTTTTTTTTTTCTTTTTTGAGAGAGAATGCATGTGAGTGGTGGGAGGGGTAGGGAGAGGAAGAGAATCTTTTTTTTTTTTTTTTAAGATTTTATTTATTTGAGAGAGAGGTAGAGAGAGAGAACACAAGCAGGGGTCAGGATAGAGGGAGAGGGAGATGCAGACTCTCCACTGAGCAGGAAGCCCAAGCAGGACTCGATCCCAGAACCCTGAGATCATGACCTCAGCCATCCAGGTGCTGTGAAGAGAGAGAATCTTAAGCAGACTCCACACTGAGCATTGTGGAGCTCTACCTTATGACCCTGAGATCATGACCTGAGCTGAAATCAAGAGTTGGACCTTTAACTGACTGAGCCACCCAGACACCCCAAATCAGGGGGATTAAATAAATGGTGGGTCCTCATTACTGTTGAACTTCCAAAATTCTGGTATTTAAGAGATGAGAAGACTCTTCTTTGGAGAAATGGAATAGCCCAGGAGAAAATCTGTAATACTAACATTTTGAGACTGACAAAGAAATATCTGAATTCAATGAAGATGAAAGGGCAGCTATTAATCTGTAAATAAGGGAAAATCTAATATGTTAATGTAAGCCTAGTGATAGGAAAGACAAATGAAAACAATGGAAAAAAGAATTTCCAAGGAAATGTATACATTAAGGAACAGAAAAAAGACATAAAAACAAAAACAAGCCATCAAAACCCCCAATACCAAAGAGAGATAAGGTATTATATTAGGGAAACAAATAATGGGTACTATAAAAACTGATCCTTTTTAAAAAGTTTATTCTTTTTTAATTTTTATTTTTTATTTTATTTTTAAAAAATATTTTATTTATTTATTTGACAGAGATCACAAGTAGGCAGAGAAGCAGGCAGAGAGAGGAAGGGAAGCAGGCTCCCTGCTGAGCAGAGAGCCCAAAGTAGGGCTTGATCTCAGGACCCCAGGGTCATGACCTGAGCTGAAGGCAGAGGCCCCAACCCACTGAGCCACCCAGGCGCCCCAACCCTATTCTTAAAAAAAAAAAAATTATTTATTTGACAGAGAGAGCACAAGCAGGGAGAGCAGCAGAGGGAGAAGGAGAAGCAGGCTCTCTGCTGTGTAGGGAGCCTGATGCAGGGCTTGATTCCAGGACTCTGGAAGCATGATGTGAGGTAATGGCAGATGCTTAACTGAATAAGCCACCAAGGTGCCCCTAAAAACAGCTTTTGAAAAAAAAAGATAACTATTATTAAAAATTGTTTTTAAAAATTTTATTTATCCATTTGACAGAGATCACAAGTAGGCAGAGAGGCAGGCAGAGAGAGAGGAGGAAGCAGACTCCCCGCTGAGCAGAGAGCCCGATGTGGGGCTCGATCCCAGGACCCTGGGATCATGATCTGAGCTGAAGGCAGAGGCTTTAACCCACTGAGCCACCCAGGCGCCCCTATTATTAAAATTTTAATAGTAGAAATGGGAAATAGTGTTGTGGAAATCACTCAGTTGTAGGAAAAAGAAATTTTAAAAGGGTAATAGATGAAAAAGATAACATAAAATTAGGGATTTCAATATTCAGATAAAAGGAGTTAAAGAGAGAGAGGAGCAAACTGAATGGAGGAAGCTTTCAGAGAACAAATATAAACTGTCTAGAAATATAGGTCATGATTCTTCAAAATAAAGAGGTCCCTGTACAATTCACAAAAACACCCATGCCAAAGTACACCTTTGTGAAATTTCAGAAAACTAGGTACGTAGAGATCTTAAATGCTTCCAAAGAGAAAGAAAAACAGAACACAAACTGTCAGCATACTTTAAGATAAAAAACCATAAACTTTGTATAATTCTCTCAGAATTCTAAGGGCAAACAATGCCTAATCTAAAATGTCAAGTCTATTTGGGCTATCATCCAAAATTGGTAGAATAAAGACCTTTTAGACTTATAAGGACTCAAAATTTTTACTCCATATTAACCTTTTTCAATGTGGTAAGGGAAAGATTAAACCAAGAATAAAAGAAGACACCGCTCCAGAAACCAGTAATCCAACATAAAAAAGAGGTAAAGGTCTGCCAAACATAGGTGGGCCTCTCAGTTGGCAACCCCAGGGTAAGCTCTGCCCACCAGTGCACCCACAGTAGTTACTCCAGGTTTTAGGGTGGCTGATGGCCAGCCCCATCCCCTAGCATGGTGGCAGTTGTCAGGGCAGCCATAACAGAGGGGCACAGGCAGCCCACATAGGGCACACCTCTGGAGCACCTAGTTCTGGTAACCAGGGGGGGACTGCACTACTGGAAAAGAAAAATAAATAAATATAGAGAGGTGAAGGAAATTTGTAGGATGACCACGTGTTGGTTATTAACCTATTGTTTTTTAGCTCCACATTGAACCTTTTATAGGCTTCTCTAATGCTGGGACTGGGAGTCTGAAAACCACAGTTCTCAAACTCCTTTGACAGTTGGTTTCCTTTTTTTTTTTTTTAATTCACTGATAAATGCTACAAATTCATTAACTCTGCAGTGGAGAAAGTCACGGACCCTATTTAAACTAAGTAATAAAAATTACGATTGGGGCGCCTGGGTGGCTCAGTGGGTTAAAGCCTCTGTCTTCGGCTTGGGTCACAATCCTGGGATCCTGGGGTCGAGCCCAGGATCAGGCTCTCTGGTTGGCAGGCCGACTGCTTTTCCATCTCTCTCTCTGCCTGCCTCTGCCTACTTGTGATCTCTGTCTGTCAAATAAATAAAATCTTTTTAACATTGCAGGTAATGGAATATATTGACATTGTGTGTCTCCGGATAGGATAAACTGGTAATAGCATAACATCACTTGTATGGGTTATTTCCCAGAATGTATAAACGATGAGGAGCACCTGGGTGGCTCAGTCAGCTGTGTGGGGGACTTGATTTCAGATGAGGTCATGATGTCATGGGTCCTGAGACTGAGACCTGTGGTGCTTAGGGGGGAGTTCTGCTTGAGATTCTCTCTCTCCCTCTCCCTCTGCCCCTCCCTCCACACACTTGCAGGCTCTTTGTCTCCCTCAAAAAATAAATAAATCTTTTAAAAATATATATAAATGATGAGAAAACATCAGGTAAACCCAAACTGAAGAACATTATACAAAATAACTAACCTGTACTCTGAAAAGGTTAGGACTGTCAACAGGTGGAATAAACAGAAAACAAATAGGTGGTAGATTTAAACCTAAATATTTTAGCAGTTTCATTAAATATACATAAGAAAGTATGTTTCTAAACTTGAGAATCTTGACTGATAAAATCAAACATCTCTTTTTTTTTATTTTTTATTTTTTAAAAACATATATTTTTATCCCCAGGGGTACAGGTCTGTGAATCACCAGGTTTACACACTTCACAGCACTCACCAAAGCACATACCCTCCCCAATGTCCATAATCCTACCCCCTTCTCCCAACCCCCCTCCCCCCAGCAACCCTCAGTTTGTTTTGTGAGATTAAGAGTCACTTATGGTTTGTCTCCCTCCCAATCCCATCTTGTTTCATTTATTCTTCTTCTACCCACTTAAGCCCCCATGTTGCATCACCACTTCCTCATATCAGGGAGATCAAATGATAGTTGTCTTTCTCTGCTTGACTTATTTCGCTAAGCATGATACGCTCTATTTCCATCCACGTCGTCACAAATGGCAGGATTTCGTTTCTTTTGATGGCTGCATAGTATTCCATTGTGTATATATACCACATCTTCTTGATCCATTCATCTGTTGATGGACATCTAGGTTCTTTCCATAGTTTGGCTATTGTGGACATTGCTGCTATAAACATTCGGGTGCACGTGCCCCTTTGGATCACTACGTTTGTATCTTTAGGGTAAATACCCAGTAGTGCAATTGCTAGGTCATAGGGCAGTTCTATTTTCAACATTTTAAGGAACCTCCATGCTGTTTTCCAGAGTGGCTGCACCAGCTTGCATTCCCACCAACAGTGTAGGAGAGTTCCCCTTTCTCCGCATCCTCGCCAGCATCTGTCATTTCCTGACTTGTTGATTTTAGCCATTCTGACTGGTGTGAGGTGATATCTCATTGTGGTTTTGATTTGTATTTCCCTGATACCGAGTGATATGGAGCACTTTTTCATGTGTCTGTTGGCCATCTGGATGTCTTCTTTGCAGAAATGTCTGTTCATGTCCTCTGCCCATTTCTTGATTGGATTATTTGTTCTTTGGGTGTTGAGTTTGCTAAGTTCTTTATAGATTCTGGACACTAGTCCTTTATCTGATATGTCGTTTGCAAATATCTTCTCCCATTCTGTCAGTTGTCTTTTGATTTTGTTAACTGTTTCCTTTGCTGTGCAAAAGCTTTTGATCTTGATGAAATCCCAATAGTTCATTTTTGCCCTTGCTTCCCTTGCCTTTTGCGTTGTTCCTAGGAAGATGTTGCTGCGGCTGAGGTCAAAGAGGTTGCTGCCTGTGTTCTCCTCAAGGATTTTGATGGATTCCTTTCGCACATTGAGGTCCTTCATCCATTTTGACTCTATTTTCGTGTGTGGTGTAAGGAAATGGTCCAATTTCATTTTTCTGCATGTGGCTGTCCAATTTTCCCAGCACCATTTATTGAAGAGGCTGTCTTTTTTCCATTGGACAGTCTTTCCTGCTTTGTCGAAGATTAGTTGACTGTAGAGTTGAGGGTCTATTTCTGGGCTCTCTATTCTGTTCCATTGATCTATGTGTCTGTTTTTGTGCCAGTACCACGCTGTCTTGATGATGACAGCTTTGTAATAGAGCTTGAAATCCGGAATTGTGATGCCACCAACGTTGGCTTTCTTTTTCAATATCCCTTTGGCTATTCGAGGTCTTTTCTGGTTCCATATAAATTTTAGAATTATTTGTTCCATTTCTTTGAAAAAGATGGATGGTATTTTGATAGGAATTGCATTAAATGTGTAGATTGCTTTAGGTAGCATAGACATTTTCACAATATTTATTCTTCCAATCCAGGAGCATGGAACATTTTTCCATTTCTCTGTGTCTTCCTCAATTTCTTTCATGAGTACTTTATAGTTTTCTGAGTATAGATTCTGTGCCTCTTTGGTTAGGTTTATTCCTAGGTATCTCATGGTTTTGGGTGCAATTGTAAATGGGATTGACTCCTTAATTTCTCTTTCTTCTGTCTTGTTGTTGGTGTAGAGAAATGCAACTGATTTCTGTGCATTGATTTTATATCCTGACACTTTACTGAATTCCTGTATAAGTTCTAGCAGTTTTGGAGTGGAGTCTTTTGGGTTTTCCACATATAGTATCATATCATCTGCGAAGAGTGATAATTTGACTTCTTCTTTGCCGAAAATCAAACATCTCTTAACAATTATTTTGCAACCTTCTTTCTTGCTTTAAAAGCATGTTATATTAGTATTTTAATCCATACTAAACATTTTATTTTATTTTTAATATTTTATTTATAGATGGGAGAGAAAGAGAGAGAGCACGAGAGGGGAGAAGGTCAGAGGGAGAAGCCGACTCCTTGCTGAGCAGGGAGCCCAATGTGGGACTCGATCCTGGGAAGTCCAGGATCATGACCTGAGCTGAAGTCAATTGCTTAACCAACTAAGCCACCCAGGCGCAATAAAAACATGTCTATTTTAACCTAAAAACCCATTTTATGTTCCTCCTGTCAACCTTCAAAGAAAACTGATGCTCCAAAAAGATGCCTTCTTACCATTTTACGGATGAGGCTTAGTGGTTGTTAATTGGTGATACACAGATACAATCCTGCTCTCCCAAATAGGTGTCCTATGCTCACATGTACACAACACCCAGTCACCTCTGCTGTCACAACGCAGCATCTCCGGACTCGCCTTTGCCCGGCCGCCTTCTGCACCTGAGCGCGTCCCTCGGGCGCGTCCCCACGTCTCCCTGCTAGCCCGTGATTCCTTTCCCTGTCGTCGCCTCCAAATGGTCCAGAAAGAGAGCACCAGGTCCCACCTTCACTCACCCTCAGCGCTAAGCGACCGAGGTATGCGGTCACCGATAAAGATGAAATGTCAGCTCTTTGCGTGCAGAGGGCGTACCAGCTCCTCCAGATATCTATCCCTCGCCGCCGCCGCTCGGACTCCCGTGGCCGAGACCAGGTGTCCGTTCTCATACTAGTCTGAGCGTCTGCTTTTCCGGCCAGGACTACATTTCCCACAGACGCTGCGGCTCGAGGCGGCGTCGCTTCGAAACGGGCGTCTTGTTCCGTGCCTACGGCGCGGCTCGAGCCGCCGGGGTCCAGGCGCCTGGAGGCCTGACGGTTGCATCCAGCCGACCGGCTCCGCGTACCAGCCGCTCCGCGTCGGGTCTGGCGGTTCTGTTTGGCGCGGAGAAGCTGTACGAGCCCAGTGTCCACGCTGAGAGGAGTCCCGAGGCCTGCTGCCCGCTTCCGGACTACATTTTCCAGAGGACTCCGCAGGTGGACGCTACCTTCCTCAGGATTTCGGCCGCTTTGCGGGATGGCGGAACCGTTGGCTTCCCCGAGTTAGTAGCTGCGGGGCGTTTGGAGTTCGGGGCAACTTAGCCTGTTCGGGCCAGAACGGAACTAGGGAAGGACTAGGGTGAGGAGTTCAGGTAGGAGCATTTCGTGTCCGGAGCGGACTGAAGAGAAGAGAGAGAGAGAGAGAGAGAGAGAGAGTGTGTGTGTGTGTGTGTGTGTGTGTCAGAGAGAGAGAAAGAGAGGGGAAGGAGGGAAACTGGAGGGGAGAGGGGTTATTTGTGATTGTTACTGAGTGTCGTCGTGGTGTGTGATTGTGACTGTATGTGGTGATAACTCTGGGTGATGGAGTAGGGTGCTTGGGACTGTGCATCTTCCCAGAATGGGTATGTGATTGTGATTGCATGACTGCACCGTCGTGCACAGGGACGTAGAGGACAGGTGATTGTGCATTTGGGACTGTGTCGGGCGGTAGGGGTGTGTGTGGGATTTTTGGGAGCATGTGTGGCACCGTGTGTGTGTGTGGGGGGGGGTCTGTGACTGTGTGGTGTTAGGTGTCTGTGGCTGTGCAGATGTGAGTAGTGTGACCCCCTTGGGGGGTGTTTGTGTGTGTGTGTGAGAGAGAGAGATTGTGATTGTCTGGCTTTGGGGAAGGGGTTTGTGGGTGTGGAAAGGCTGTGTGATTCTGACTTTGTGTGTCCCCTAGGTGTGTATGTGGGATTATATGTAAGTGAGTGACCTGGTACAGAACCATGTTTGCACATGAGGTGGAGGGTTTTGTAAATGTGCAGGTGTGACTCACCATTCTATCCAGGAGACATCTGTGAGTTCATGACTGATTCTGATCCTTTCCTGTAACTACATTAGGCTGGACTCTAGTCTTCCCTGACTTTCCCTTGTATGTCTGTGGTGACAGTGAGGGACTGGAGGAAGTGTGTGTATTCCAACCTGGTCAACTAGAATTCCGAGAAAACCCAGTGTCTCATCAAGTTCTTCTTCTTTCTTTCTACAGTTTCTGCTAAGAGGAAGATGAATGATTATTGAACAGCCAGAGGCCACAATCAAGGTGCTTTGGGGGTTTTTTCTTTCTTCCCTGAAATAGTTCTCGTTTCTCAGAGCATAATTTTTTCTCTCTTCTGACAGTTCCTGACTACCAAAAGCCCATTCAACAAACCAATTGTATATGGGGCCTTGGAGTTAGATCCAAATACTCAGTTTTTAAATCTATCTCCTCCCTCTTAGTATTAATTTGGCGGTTTCTTCTATGTGCCAGATCTCTACTAAGATCTTTGCTGGTCTAGTCAGGTAAATACAAGAGCCTTTTCATAAAAGAATTGTTGGAAACAAGATTGCCTTGTATGTAACATCACATACCACAGTCCTGGTATTGAAAGCCATGCAATTTATGGGATGGTATTGGCTAGTCTCAGTCCAAGTACATTATAAGATCTTTCACTTTGGCAGTTATTTTTGAGGTATAAATGAGATTGGGGGCTTGATCAATGACTTCTGTACCAATAAGACCAGGATTTACCAGGTAATCTGTGAGTAAACACTTGGACCAGTTTCCAGGTCTGTTTTGAATTAAAGGCTCAAATGGTTCTATTTGGCGGTACTCAACCTGGAATCAATCCATGTCCATCCTTGACTTCTAAAGGGAGAGATACTATGACACTAAGGATTACAAAAAAGATAGATCCAGAACCACCACCTTAGGGCAATCTTTAAGATAATAATAACCTAAATGAGTTTCATAAATAAGGAAATTTTAAGTAATTCCCACTGTAAGGGGAGTTTTATGCAGTTAATGGAAACTGTGAGATGGAGCATATGCATTTTCAACATTGTGGACTAACACTTATGCCCAGGTGAGAGGGCAGTTCAGATGCTGGAAGCCTTTGCATGTAAAAGTTTAGCTGATCCACATCTAAGTGACAGTTTTCTCATTTGATTTGTAGAGTAACCTATTAACTGGTCTCTACTTCCTCTTTTGCCTTCCTAAAATTACTTCTTAACACAATAGCCAGGGTCATTCTTCCAAAACGTACGTCAGATTATGTCACTTCTTAACTTAAAGCTTTCTGTGGTTTTCCATTTCAGAATAAAAATCAAAGTCTCTACGGTTGGTTTTATAGCCCTATGTGATCTGGCTCTCTGTTAACCTGACTTTATCTTCTCTAAATTTTTTTAATAACTTAATTCTGACCCCTCTGTGTATGAGTTTGCTGATTCCCCTGCCTGGAATTTTCTTACTCCTGGTATCACTTACTCCTTTACTTTCTTCAAGACTTAACTCAGATGTTACCAAATTGGAAAAGTTGTCCTTGACCACCCTGTATAGAATAGCACCTCAACCAATGCACTTCTTATCACCCTTTTCCTAATTAATTTTTCTCCATAGCTCTTATCATTTTTTACTGAGACATAATTGACATATAACATTAGTTTCGGGTGTACAACATAATTCAATATATGTATATTTTGTGAAATGATCTCATAAGTCTAGTTAACATCCATCATCACACAGTTTTGTTTTGTTTTTGTTTTTGTTTTTAGATTTTATTTGAGGCACCTGGGTGGCTCAGTGGGTTAAGCCTCTGCCTTCAGGCTGGGGTCATGATCTCAGGGTCCTCAGATCAAGCCCTGCATAGGGCTCTCTGCTCAGCGGGGAGCCTGCTCCCCCTCCCACTCTCTGCCTGCCTCTCTGCCTACCTGTGATCTCTCTCTCTGTCAAATAAATAAATCTTTTTTTAAAAAAGGTTTTATTTATTTGGCAGAGATCACAAGTAGGCAGAGTGACAGGCAGAGAGAGAGGGGATGCAGGCTTCCTCCTGAGCAGAGAGCCCGATGTGGGACTCAATCCCAGGGCCCTGGGATCATGACCCGAGCTGAAGGCATGGGCTTAAACCCACTGAGCCATCCAGGTGTCCCAATAAATAAAATCTTTAAAAAAAAAAAAAAGATTTGGGGCACCTGGGTGACTCAGTGGGTTAAGCCTCTGCCTTCGGCTCGGGTCATGATCTCAGGGTCCTGGGATCGAGCCCCGCATTGGGCTCTCTGCTCAGCAGGGAGCCTCTTCTCCCTCTCTCTTTGCCTGCCTTTCTGCCTACTTGTGATCTCTCTCTCTCTCTCTGTCAAATAAATAAATAAAATATTTTTAAAAAAGATTTTATTTATTTGCTGGAGAGAGCGAGAGAGAGAGCACAAGCAGGGGAGGGGGGCAGGCAAAGGGAGAAGTAGCCCGATGCCCCCGATGCAGGACTTGATCCCAGGACCTGGGATCATGACCTGAGGCGAAGGAAGAGGCTTAACTGACTGAGCCACCCTTGCATCCCCATCACCACACACAGTTAATAAATTTTTTTCTCGTGATGAGAATTTTTAAGATCTACTCTTAGCAACTTTCAAATACTGTGTACAATGAAATTATTAACTATATTCAACATGCTATACATTACTTCCCTAGGAGTTATTAATTTTATAACTGGAAGTTTGTACCTTTTGAGCACTCTCACCCATTTTGCCTTCCCAGCTTCCCACATCTGGAAGTTCAGTTTTTTTTATTTTTTTAAGATTTCCACATACAAGTGAGATTATGCAGTCTCTTTTTCTGTCTGACTTATTCCATTTAGCCCTCAATGTCCATCCATGTTGTTGCAAATGTCAGGGTGTCCTTCATGTCTTAAAAAAATAATAATTCCATGGGGCCCCTGGGTGGCTCAGTGGTTAAAGCCTCTGCCTTTGGCTCAGGTCATGATCCCAGGGTCCAGGGATCAAGCTCCGCATTGGGCTCTCTGCTCCCCAGGGAGCCTGCTTCCTCCTCTCTCTCTACCTGCCTCTCTGCCTACTTGTGATCTCAAGTCTGTCAAATAAATAAAAAAAGTCTTAAAAAAGTAATTCCAGTATAATTAACATTCGGTGTTAGTTAGTTTCAGGTGTACAATATAGTGATTCATCAGTTCTCTGCATTATTCCGTGCTCATCAAGATAAGTGTGTTCTTGGGATGCCGGGTGGCTCAGTTGCTTAAGCATCTGCCTTCAGCTCAGGTCATGATCCCAGAGTCCTGTGATAGGTACCATATCAGGTTCCTTGCTGAGCAGGGAGCCTGCTTCTCCCTCTGCCTTCCTCTCCCCACTGCTTTTGCGTGCACTCTCTCTCTCTAATAAATAAAAATTCTAAAAAAAATAATAATAAGTATGTTCTTAATCCCTTTCAACTATTTCACCCAACCCTTCACCCACCTCCCCTGTGGTTACCATTTGTTCTTTGTAGTTAAGGATCTGTTTTTTGGGGTGTCCCTTTTGTTTGTTTGTTTTGTTTCTTAAATTTCACATATGAGTGAAATCATAATGGTATTTGTCATTCTCTGACTGACTTATTTTACTTAGCTTTATACCCTCTAGATCTTTCCATGTTGTTGGAAATGGCAAAATTTCATTATTTTTTATGGCTGAGTAATATTTCATTGTATGTGTGTGTGTGTGTCTTCTTTATCTATCAATGGACATTTCCATAATTTGGCTATTGTAAATAATGCTGCAGTAAACATAGGGGTGCATATATCTTTTTGAATTAGTGTTCTTTGGGTAAATACCCAGTAATGGAATTACTAAGTCATATGGTAATTCTAGTTCTGATTTTTCTTTTTAAAGATTTTATTCATTTATTTGACAGAGAGAGACAGCAAGAGAGGGAACACAAGGAGGGGGAGTGGGAGAGGGAGAAGCAGGCTTCCCGCCAAACAGGGAGCCCGAGTTGGGTGTTGATTACAGGACCCTGAGATCATGACCTGAGCTGAAGGCAGACGCTTAACAACTGAGCCATGTAGGCGCCCCTCTATTTCTTTTTTTTTTTTCATTCCATATATAAAATGCCATATATCTAATTTTTTTTTAAAGATTTTATTTATTTGTCAGAGAGAGAGAGAGGGAGAGAGAGCGAGCACAGGCAGACAGAATGGCAGGCAGAGGCAGAGGGAGAAGCAGGCTCCCTGCTGAGCAAGGAGCCCAGGACACTAGGATCATGACCTGAGCCGAAGGCAGCTGCCCAACCAACTGAGCCACCCAGGCGTCCCAGTTTTTAAAAAAGATTTATTTATTTACGAGAGAGAGAGAGAGAGAGAGAACAGACCTCCCTCCTCAGAGGGAGAAACAGAGGGAGAGACTCCTCAGGGGACTCCCACAGAGGGTAGAGTCCCACGCAGGGCTCAATCTCATGACCCTGAGATCATGACCTGAGCCAAAAATCAAGAGTTAGATGCCCACCCAACTGAATGACCCAGGAGCCTCTCTATTTCTAATTTTTTGAGGAACCTTCATACTGTTTTCCACCGTGACTGCACCCAGTGTGCCTTCTAGCCAATAGTGCCTAAGAGTTCCTTTGTCTCCGCATCCTCACCAAAACTTGCTGTTTCTTGTGTTTTTCATTTTAGCCATTCTGATAGGTGTGAGATGATATCTCATTGTGGTTTTGAGCATCTTCATGTTCTGTTGGCCATCTATATGTATCTTCTTTGGAGAAATGTGTGTTCATGCCTTCTGCCTTTTTAAAAATTGGATTATTTGTTTTTTGGGTGTGAGTTTTATCAGTTCTTTATATATTTTGAATACTAACCCTTTATCAGATATGTCATTTGCAAATATCTTCTTCCATTTGATGGGTTGTCTTTTAGTTTCATTGTTTCTTTTCTGTATAGAAGTTTTTACTTTGATATAATAAATTACTATTTTTAAGATTTTATTTTATTTTTAAAAAAGGTCTTATTTATTTATTTGAGAGAGAGAGAGACAGAGCAAGAGAGCATGAGAGGGGAAGTCAGAGGGAGAAGCAGACTCCCCATGGAGCTAGGAGCCTACTGTGGGATTCTATCCCAGGATCCAGGATCATGACCTGAGCTGAAGGCAGTCGCTTAACCAACTGAGCCACCCAGACACCCTAAGACTTTATTTTTAAGCAATTTCTACACCCAGTTTGGAGCCCAAACTCACAACCCTGAGATCAAGAGCCACATTTTCCACTGACTGAGCCAGCCAGGTGCCCCAGTCACAATACATTATTCTTGCTTCTGTTTCCCTTGCCTCAGGAGACCTATCTAGAAAAATGTTGCTATGGGCAATGTCAGAGAAATTACGACCTGTGTTCTCTTTTAGGATTTTTGTGGTTTCAGGCTCACATTTAGGTCTTCAATCTATTTTGAATTTATTTTTGTGTGTGGTATAGGAAAGTGGCCCAATTTCATTCTGTTGCATATAGCTGTGCAGTTTTCCCAGTACCATTTGTTGAAGAAACTTTTTCCCGTTATATATTCTTGCCTCCTTTATCAAAGATTAATTGGCCATATAATTGTGGGTTTGTTTTTGGGTTCTCTGTTCTGTTCTATTGATCTGTCCGTGTTTCTGTTCTTAGGTCAGTACCATATTCTTTTTTTTTTTTTTTTTAAAGATTTTATTTATTTATTTGACAGAGAGAAATCACAAGTAGATGGAGAGGCAGGCAGAGAGAGAGAGAGGGAAGCAGGCTCCCTGCTGAGCAGAGAGCCCGATGCGGGCCTCGATCCCAGGACCCTGAGATCATGACCTGAGCCGAAGGCAGCGGCTTAACCCACTGAGCCACCCAGGCGCCCCCATATTCTTTTGATTACTACGACTTTGTAGGGTATCTTGAAATCTGAGATTGTAATTCCTGCAATTTTGTTCTTTTTCAAGATTGCTTTGGCTATTTGGTGGTTTTGTTTGTTTGTTTTGTGGTTCCATACACATGGATTTAAGGATTATTTGTTCTAGTTCTGTGAGGATTGCTCTTGGTATTTTGATCACAATTGTGTTAAATCTGTAGATTGCTTTGGGCAGTATAGACATATTAATAGTATTTGTACTTCCAATCCATGAGCATGGATTCCAGTTTTCCATTTCTATCCTTCCATTTCCATCTTTCTATTTGTTTGTGTCAGCTTCAGTTTCTTTTATCAGTGTTTTATAGTTTTCACAGTATACATCTTTTACCTCCTTGGTTAAGGAGGTAAGTATTTTATTATTTTTGGTACAATTATAAATGGGACCATTTTTAAAATTTCTCTTTCTGCTGCTTCACTATTAGTGTTTGGAAATACAATAGATTTCTGTATTTTGATTTTGTGTCCTGTCACTTTACTGAATTCATGGATCAGTTCCAGCAGTTTTTTGATGGAGTCTTCCAGGTTTTCTATATATATTATCACATCATCTGCAAATAGTGAAAGATTTACTTCTTACCAATTTTTTAAATTTCTTTTTTGTTGTCTGATTGCTGTGGCTAGCACTTCTAGTACTATGTTTAAGAAAAATGTTGAGAGTGGACATCCTTATCTTGTTCCTGATCTTAGGGAAAAAGTTTTCAGTTTTTTCACTGTTGAGTATGACGTTAGTTGTGGGCTACTCATATTTGGCCCTTGTTATGTTGAGGTATGTTCCCCTTAAACCTACTTTGTTGAGGGTTTGTATCATGAATGAATGTTGTACTTTGTCAAATGCTTTTTTTTTTTTAAGATTTTATTTATTTATTTGACAGACAGAGATCACAAGTAGGCAGAGAGGCAGGCAGAGAGAGAGGAAGGGAAGCAGGCTCCCTGCTGAGCAGAGAGCCCGATGTGGGGCTTGATCCCAGGACCCTGGGATCATGACCTGAGCTGAAGGCAGGGACTTGAACCCACTGAGCCACCCATGTGCCCCTGTCAAATGCTTTTTTTTTTTTTTTTTTTAAATTTTTTTTTTTAATTTTTTTATTTTTTATAAACATATATTTTTATCCCCAGGGGTACAGGTCTGTGAATCACCAGGTTTACACACTTCACAGCACTCACCAAATCACATGCCCTCCCCAATGTCCATAATCCCACCCCCTTCTCCCAAACCCCCTCCCCCCGGCAACCCTCCGTTTGTTTTGTGAGATTAAGAGTCACTTATGGTTTGTCTCCCTCCCAATCCCATCTTGTTTCATTTATTCTTCTTCTACCCATTAAGCCTCCATGTTGCATCACCACTTCCTCATATCAGGGAGATCATATGATAGTTGTCTTTCTCTGCTTGACTTATTTCGCTAAGCATGATACGCTCTAGTTCCATCCATGTTGTTGCAAATGGCAAGATTTCATTTCTTTTGATGGCTGCATAGTATTCCATTGTGTATATATACCACATCTTCTTGATCCATTCATCTGTTGATGGACATCTAGGTTCTTTCCATAGTTTGGCTATTGTGGACATTGCTGCTATAAACATTCGGGTGCACGTGCCCCTTTGGATCACTACATTTGTATCTTTAGGGTAAATACCCAATAGTGCAATTGCTGGGTCATAGGGCAGTTCTATTTTCAACATTTTGAGGAACCTCCATGCTGTTTTCCAGAGTGGCTGCACCAGCTTGCATTCCCACCAACAGTGTAGGAGGGTTCCCCTTTCTCCGCATCCTCGCCAGCATCTGTCATTTCCTGACTTGTTGATTTTAGCCATTCTGACTGGTGTGAGGTGATATCTCATTGTGGTTTTGATTTGTATTTCCCTGATGCCAAGTGATATGGAGCACTTTTTCATGTGTCTGTTGGCCATCTGGATGTCTTCTTTGCAGAAATGTCTGTTCATGTCCTCTGCCCATTTCTTGATTGGATTATTTGTTCTTTGGGTGTTGAGTTTGCTAAGTTCTTTATAGATTCTGGACACTAGTCCTTTATCTGATATGTCGTTTGCAAATATCTTCTCCCATTCTGTCAGTTGTCTTTTGATTTTGTTAACTGTTTCCTTTGCTGTGCAAAAGCTTTTGATCTTGATGAAATCCCAGTAGTTGATTTTTTCCCTTGCTTCCCTTGCCTTTTGCGTTGTTCCTAGGAAGATGTTGCTGCGGCAGAGGTCGAAGAGGTTGCTGCCCGTGTTCTCCTCAAGGATTTTGATGGATTCCTTTCGTACATTGAGGTCCTTCATCCATTTTGAGTCTATTTTTGTGTGTGGTGTAAGGAAATGGTCCAATTTCATTTTTCTGCATGTGTCTGTCCAATTTTCCCAGCACCATTTATTGAAGAGGCTGTCTTTTTTCCATTGGACATTCTTTCCTGCTTTGTCGAAGATTAGTTGACCATAGAGTTGAGGGTCTATTTCTGGGCTCTCTATTCTGTTCCATTGATCTATGTGTCTGTTTTTGTGCCAGTACCACGCTGTCTTGAGGATGACAGCTTTGTAATAGAGCTTGAAGTCCGGAATTGTGATGCCACCAACGTTGGCTTTCTTTTTCAATATCCCTTTGGCTATTCGAGGTCTTTTCTGGTTCCATATAAATTTTAGCATTATTTGTTCCATTTCTTTGAAAAAGATGGATGGTACTTTGATAGGAATTGCATTAAATGTGTAGATTGCTTTAGGTAGCATAGACATTTTCACAATATTTATTCTTCCAATCCAGGAGCATGGAACATTTTTCCATTTCTTTGTGTCTTCCTCAATTTCTTTCATGAGTACTTTATAGTTTTCTGAGTATAGATTCTGTGTCTCTTTGGTTAGGTTTATTCCTAGGTATCTTATGGTTTTGGATGCAATTGTAAATGGGATTGACTCCTTAATATCTCTTTCTTCTGTCTTGCTGTTGGTGTAGAGAAATGCAACTGATTTCTGTGCATTGATTTTATATCCTGACACTTTACTGAATTCCTGTATAAGTTCTAGCAGTTTTGGAGTGGAGTCTTTTGGGTTTTCCACATATAGTATCATATCATCTGCGAAGAGTGATAATTTGACTTCTTCTTTGCCGATTTGGATGCCTTTAATTTCCTTTTGTTGTCTGATTGCTGAGGCTAGGACCTCTAGTACGATGTTGAATAGCAGTGGTGATAATGGACATCCCTGCCGTGTTCCTGACCTTAGCGGAAAAGCTTTCAGTTTTTCTCCATTGAGAATGATATTTGCGGTGGGTTTTTCATAGATGGCTTTGATGATATTGAGGTATGTGCCCTCTATCCCTACACTTTGAAGAGTTTTGATCAGGAAGGGATGTTGTACTTTGTCAAATGCTTTTTCAGCATCTATTGAGAGTATCATATGGTTCTTGTTCTTTCTTTTATTGATGTGTTGTATCACATTGACTGATTTGCGGATGTTGAACCAACCTTGCAGCCCTGGAATAAATCCCACTTGGTCGTGGTGAATAATCTTTTTAATGTACTGTTGAATCCTATTGGCTAGTATTTTGTTGAGTATTTTCGCATCTGTGTTCATCAAGGATATCGGTCTATAGCTCTCTTTTTTGGTGGGATCCTTGTCTGGTTTTGGGATCAAGGTGATGCTGGCTTCATAAAATGAGTTTGGAAGTTTTCCTTCCATTTCTATTTTTTGGAACAGTTTCAGGAGAATAGGAATTAGTTCTTCTTTAAATGTTTGGTAGAATTCCCCCGGGAAGCCGTCTGGCCCTGGGCTTTTGTTTGTTTGGAGATTTTTAATGACTGTTTCAATCTCCTTACTGGTTATGGGTCTGTTCAGGCTTTCTATTTCTTCCTGGTTCAGTTGTGGTAGTTTATATGTTTCTAGGAATGCATCCATTTCTTCCAGATTGTCAAATTTATTGCCATAGAGTTGCTCATAGTATGTTCTTATAATAGTTTGTATTTCTTTGGTGTTAGTTGTGATCTCTCCTCTTTCATTCATGATTTTATTTATTTGGGTCCTTTCTCTTTTCTTTTTGATAAGTCGGGCCAGGGGTTTATCAATTTTATTAATTCTTTCAAAGAACCAGCTCCTAGTTTCGTTGATTTGTTCTATTGTTTTTTTGGTTTCTATTTCATTGATTTCTGCTCTGATCTTTATGATTTCTCTTCTCCTGCTGGGCTTAGGGTTTCTTTCTTGTTCTTTCTCCAGCTCCTTTAGGTGTAGGGTTAGGTTGTGTACCTGAGACCTTTCTTGTTTCTTGAGAAAGGCTTGTACCGCTATATATTTTCCTCTCAGGACTGCCTTTGTTGTGTCCCACAGATTTTGAACCGTTGTATTTTCATTATCATTTGTTTCCATGATTTTTTTCAATTCTTCTTTAATTTCCCGGTTGACCCATTCATTCTTTAGAAGGATACTGTTTAGTCTCCATGTATTTGGGTTCTTTCCAAACTTCTTTTTGTGGTTGAGTTCTAGCTTTAGAGCATTGTGGTCTGAAAATATGCAGGGAATGATCCCAATCTTTTGATACCGGTTGAGTCCTGATTTAGGACCGAGGATGTGATCTATTCTGGAGAATGTTCCATGTGCACTAGAGAAGAATGTGTATTCTGTTGCTTTGGGATGAAATGCTCTGAATATATCTGTGATGTCCATCTGGTCCAGTGTGTCGTTTAAGGCCTTTATTTCCTTGCTGATCTTTTGCTTGGATGACCTGTCTATTTCAGTGAGGGGAGTGTTAAAGTCCCCTACTATTATTGTATTATTGTTGATGTGTTTCTTTGATTTTGTTATTAATTGGTTTATATAGTTGGCTGCTCCCACATTGGGGGCGTAGATATTTAAAATTGTTAAATCTTCTTGTTGGACAGACCCTTTGAGTATGATATAGTGTCCTTCCTCATCTCTTATTATAGTCTTTGGCTTAAAATCTAATTGATCTGATATAAGGATTGCCACTCCTGCTTTCTTCTGATGTCCATTAGCATGGTAAATTCTTTTCCACCCCCTCACTTTAAATCTGGAGGTGTCTTCGGGCTTAAAATGTGTTTCTTGGAGGCAACATATAGATGGGTTTTGTTTTTTTATCCATTCTGATACCCTGTATCTTTTGACAGGGGCATTTAGCCCATTCACATTCAGGGTAAGTATTGAGAGATATGAATTTAGTGCCATTGTATTGCCTGTAAGGTGACTGTTACTGTATATGGTCTCTGTTCCTTTCTGATCTACCACTTGTAGGCTCTCTCTTTGCTTAGAGGACCCCTTTCAATATTTCTTGTAGAGCTGGTTTGGTATTTGCAAATTCTTTCAGTTGTTGTTTGTCCTGGAAGCTTTTAATCTCTCCTTCTATTTTCAATGATAGCCTAGCTGGATATAGTATTCTTGGCTGCATGTTTTTCTCGTTTAGTGCTCTGAAAATATCATGCCAGCTCTTTCTGGCCTGCCAGGTCTCTGTGGATAAGTCAGCTGCCAATCTAATATTTTTACCATTGTATGTTACAGACTTCTTTTCCCGGGCTGCTTTCAGGATTTTCTCTTTGTCATTGAGACTTGTAAATTTTACTATTAGGTGACGGGGTGTGGGCCTATTCTTATTGATTTTGAGGGGCGTTCTCTGAACCTCCTGAATTTTGATGCTCGTTCCCTTTGCCATATTGGGGAAATTCTCCCCAATAATTCTCTCCAGTATACCTTCTGCTCCCCTCACATTTTCTTCTTCTTCTGGAATCCCAATTATTCTAATGTTGTTTCGTCTTATGGTGTCATTTATCTCTCGAATTCTCCCCTCGTGGTCCAGTAGCTGTTTGTCCCTCTTTTGCTCAGCTTCTTTATTCTCTGTCATTTGGTCTTCTATATCACTAATTCTTTCTTCTGCCTCATTTATCCTAGCAGTTAGAGCCTCCATTTTTGATTGCACCTCATTAATAGCTTTTTTGATTTCACCTTGGTTAGATTTTAGTTCTTTTATTTCTCCAGAAAGGGCTTTTATATCTCTCGAGAGGGTTTCTCTAATATCTTCCATGCCTTTTTCGAGCCCAGCTAGAACCTTGAGAATTGTCATTCTGAACTCTAGATCTGACATATTACTAATGTCTGTATTGATTAGGTCCCTAGCCTTCGGTACTGCCTCTTGTTCTTTTTTTTGTGTTGAATTTTTATGTCTTGTCATTTTGTCCAGATAAGTGTAAATGAAGGGGCAAGTAAAATACTAAAAGGGTGGCAACAACCCCAGGAAAATATGCTTTAACCAAATTAGAAGAGATCCAAAATCGTGAGTGGGGAGAAAGGGGATAAAAAGAGGTTCAAAAAGGAAGAAAGAAAAAAAAAACAAAAAGAAAAGAAAAAAAAAGAAAAGAAAAGAATTTTTAAAAAAAGAAAACACCTAAGAAAAATGTAAAAAAGAAAAAATATATATATTAGATAAACTAGTAAAAAATCGTTAAAAAAGAAAAAGGTAACAGTTAAAAAAAAAATTTTACCCGAAGACGAGAAAAAAAAAAAAATGAAAAAGAAAAAATTAAATTAACTGCAAGACTAAAAAAAATCACAGGAAAAAAGCCATGAGTTCCGTGTTTGGCTTTCTCCTCCTCTGGAATTCTGCTGCTCTCCTTGGTATTGAGACCGCACTCCTTGGTAGGTGAACTTGGTCTCCGCTGGATTTCTTGTTGATCTTCTGGGGGAGGGGCCTAGTGTAGTGATTCTCAAGTGTCTTTGCCCCAGGCGGAATTACACCGCCCTTACCCAGGGCCGGGGTGAGTAATCTGCTCGGTTTTGCTTTCAGGAGCTTTTGTTACCTGAGCGCTTTCCGTAGAGTTCCGGAGGACGGGAATACAAATGGCGGCCTCCTGGTCTCCGGCCCGGAGGAGCCGAGAGCCCAGGGCCGCACTCCTCAGTGCGCCCTCAGAGAACAGCGCCCAGTTACTCCCGTCTGCCTGACCTCCGGCCGCGCTCCGAGCTCACCGAGCCTGCGACCGGTTCAAGGTAACACGGAGCTGCGAGCTTACTGTCGGCTCTGTCTCTGTAGCCGGCTTTCCCGTTCCAATACCCGCAAGCTCTGCGACACTCAGACACCCCCGATCCTTCTGTGACCCTGCGGGACCTGAGGCCACGCTGACCCCGCGTGGGCTTCGCCCCGGTTTAGCCTCTGGAGCGATGTCCCTCAGCGGAACAGACTTTTAAAAGTCCTGATTTTGTGCACGGTTGCTCCGCTGCTTGCCGGGAGCCGGCCCCTCCCCCCGGGGTCTATTTTCCCGTCGCTTTGGATTCACTTCTCTGCGGGTCCTACCTTTCAGAAAGTGGTTGTTTTTCTGTTTCCAGAATTGCTGTTCTTCTTCTCTTCGATCTGCCGATGGATTTTCAGGTGTTTGCAATCTTTAGATAAGCTATCTAGCTGATCTCCGGCTAGCTGAAGCAGTCTCAGCTTGCTACTTCTCCGCCATCTTGACTCCTCCCCCCTGTCAAATGCTTTTTATCTGTTGAAATGATCATAGGGTTTTTATCCTTCTCTTGTTGAATATAAATATTGAACCACCCTTGCATCCCAGGATTAGATCCCACTTGATAGTGGTAAATGACTCTTTTTTTTTTTTTTTTTTTTTTAAAGATTTTATTTATTTATTTGACAGACAGAGATCACAAGTAGGCAGAGAGGCAGAGAGAGAGAGGAGGAAGCAGGCTCCCTGCTGAGCAGAGAGCCCGATGCGGGGCTCGATCCCAGGACACCGAGATCATGACCTGAGCCGAAGGCAGCGGCTTAACCACTGAGCCACCCAGGCGCCCCGTAAATGACTCTTTTTAATGTATTGTTGGATTCAGTTTGCTAACATTTTTTTAAAAGGTTTTATTTATTTATTTGTCAGAGAGAGAGAGAGAGAGAGAGAGACAGAGGCACAGGCAGGCAGAGTGGCAGCAGAGGTAGAGGGAGAAGCAGGCTCCCTGCTTAGCAAGGAGCCCAATGTGGGACTCGATCCCAGGAGGCTGGGATCATGACCTGAGCCAAAGGCAGCCGCTTAACCGACTGAGCTACCCAGGCATCCTGGGTTTGCTAACATTTTATTGAGAGGTTTTGCCACTATGTTCATCAGAGATATTGGCCTATAGTTCCCTTATTTTGTAGTGTCTTTATCTGGTTTTGGTATCAGGTTAATGCTGGCTTCAAGAATGAATTTGGAAGCTTTACTTCCTGTTCTATTTTTTAGAATAGTTTGAGAATAGGTATTAATTCTTCTTTAAATGTTTGGTAGAATTTGCCTGTGAAGCTGTCTGGTCCTGGACTTCTGTTTGTTGGGAGTTTTTTGATAACTGATTTCAATTTCATTGCTAATAATTGGTCTGGTCAAATTTTTTATTTCTTCCTGATTCAATTTTGGGAGGTTATGTATTTCTAGGAATGTGTCCATTTCTCTGAGGTTTTCCAATTTGCTGACATATAATTTTTCATAATCTCTTTTAATCTTTCTTTTATGTGGTATCAGTTATTTTTCCTCTTTCAATTCTAATTTTATTTGAATCCTCTTTATTTAAAAAAAATTCATGACTCTGGCTAAAGGTTTATCAATTTTGTTGGTATTTTTAGTGAACCAGGGTGATCTGTTGCTTTTTTTAGTTTCTGTTTTGTTTATTTCTGGTCTAATCTTTATTATATTTTCTTCCTTCTCCTGGCTTTGGGTTTTGTTCATTTCATTGACAGCTGAGTAATATTCCTGTGTGTGTGTGTGTGTGTGTGTGTGTGTACACTACATCTTTCTTTTTGGTGTTTTTTAAAAAAAGATTTATTTATTTATTTGTGAGAGAGAGAGAGTGAGTGTGTGTGTGTGTGTGTGTGTGTGTATGCACAAGAGGGAGCAGACTCCCCACTGAGCCCAATGTGGGACTCCATCCCAGGACTCTGGAATCATGATCTGAGCTGAAGGCGGATGCCTAACCAACTGAGCCACCCAGGAGTCTCACACTACATCTTTCCAAGAAGACATCCAGGTGGGTCATAGACACATTTAAAAGATGCTCAACATCATTATCAGGGAAATACAGGGCAGACAACATGATACTCATCTTCTTTATCCATTAGTCTATGGACATTTGGACTGTCTCCATAGTTTGTTGACGATAATGCTGCTGTGAACATTAGTTTGACTTCCTCTTTGCTAATTTGTATACTTTTTATTTTTATTGTCTGATTGCTGGCTAGGACTTCCAGTACTGTGTTAAATAACAGAAATGAGAGTAGACATCCTTGTCTTGTTCCCAACAATAGGGGAAAGGCTTTCATTTTTTTTCCCCATTGAGGATGATATTAACTGTGTGTCTTTCATTTATGGCCTTTATGATGTTGAGGTATGTTACACCTATCCCTACTTGAGGGTTTTCATCAAGAATGGATGCTACAGGGGCACCTGGGTGACAGTGAGTTAAAGCCTGTCTTCAGCTCAGGTCATGATCCCAGGGTCCTGGGATCAAGCTCCGCATTGGGCTCCCTGCTCTGTGGGGAGCCTGTTTCCTCCTCTCTCTCTGTCTGTCTCTCTGCCTATTTGTGATCTCTGTCTGTCAAATAAATACATTTAAAAAAAATGGATGCTACATTTTGTCAAATGCTTTTTTTGCATCTATTGACAGGATTGTATGGTTCTTATCTTTTTATTAATGTGGTATGTCACGTTGATTGATTTGCAAATATTGAACCACCCCTGTAGCCCCAGAATAAATCCCACTTGATTGTGGTGAATAATTGTTTTAATGTACTGTTGGATTCAGCTTCCTAGTATTTTATTGAGAATTTTTGCATCAAATTCACTAGGGATACTGGCCTGTAATTCTCCTTTTTAGAGGGGTCTTTGTCTGGTTTTGGGATCAAGGTAATGGTGGCTTCATAGAATGAGTTTGGAAGTTTTCTTTCCATTTCTATCTTTTGGAACAGTTTGCGAAGAAGATATTAACTCTTATTTAAATGTTTGGTAGAATTCTCCAGGGAAACCATTAAGCGCTGGGCTTTTGTTTCTTGGGAGAGTCTTTAAAAAAAAGATTTTATTTATTTATTTGACAGAGAGAGATCACAAGTAGGCAGAGAGGCAGGCAGAGGGGGAGGGGGAAGCAGGCCCCCTGCTGAGCAGAGAGCCCAGTGTGGGGCTCGATCCCATGACCCTGAAATCATGACCTGAGGTGAAGGCAGAGGCTTAACCCACTAAGCCACCCAGGTGCCCCTTGGGAGATTTTTGATTACTGTTTGAATTTCTTTCCTGGTTTTGGGTCTGTTGAAATTTCATGGTGCCCCATGGTTCTGGATTTTTTCTAAGAACTTTCTTATTTACTTTTGCATTTTTATTTAATACACCTGATTAAATTGGGGCACCTGGGTGGCTCAGTTGGTTAAGTGTCTGCCTTCAGCTCAGGTCATGATCTCAGAGTACTGGAATCCATCCCTGAAGCAGGGAGTCTGCTTATCCCTCTCCTTATGCCCCTCCCCCAGCTCGTGCTCTATCTCTCAAATAAATAAAATCTTAAAAAATAAATTAATTAAAGGGGGCGCCTAGCTGGCTCAGATGATTGAAAGTCTGCCTTTGGCTCAGGTCATGATCTCAGGGTCCTGGGATCAAGTCCCACACTGGGCTCCATGCTCAGCAGTGAGTCTATTTCTTCCTAACCCTCTGCCCCCCACACCTGCTTGTTGTGCTCTCTCTCAAATAAATAAAATCTTTAAAAAATAATATAAAGAACATATGAGACAACTTCACTCCTAAGTTGCATCAGGAAATTAATGCTGTAATACTCTGGAATTAATAGCTGTAAATATGGGGCGCCTGGGTGGCTCAGTGAGTTAAAACCTCTGCCTTCGGCTCAGGTCATGATCCCAGCGTCCTGGGATCGAGCCCCGCATCGGGCTTTCTGCTCAGCAGAGAGCCTGCTTCCTCCTCTCTCTCTGCCTGCCTCTGCCTACTTGTGATCTCTGTCTGTCAAATAAAAAAATAATAAAATCTTTAAAATAAATAAATAAAATTTTGGAAAAAATAAAATAAAATAGCTGTAAATATATAATGAGAATATAGCTCATTGCTGAAGAAGTAGAAAAAGGTATGATGCAGTTTGTAGTTAAGTCCAAATAACAGGTATTCTGTAATCTACACTTCTTCTTTATTAGAAATTATCAAAAGGGTAACAGGAGGAAAACTGCCCATTAAACTTCCCTATCTTGTCATTATGAAAACTTACAAACACAGAAAAGTTGAAAAGGATAATGAACATGCATTTACCATCCAACCCCCACCCAGTTTAAAAGCTAACAGTTTGTTATATTTGCATTATCTTCCTGTAATTTTCTACATAATCATAATATAAGCACACCTTCTAAAATATGTCAAATGATGCCTGTTCAAATTTTCCCAGTTGTCCCAAGACTGACTTTAATAGCTATTTTTCTTTTTATCTAGAGTCAAGTCTAGGTTTATAAATTACATTTAGTTGATATGTCTCTTTTAGTCTAATTTGGTTCTCTACCTTTATTCCTTTTTTCCATGATGCTGGGTTTTTCTTCTTAGAGTCCATGCTTAGAGTTGTCTTATAGGGTGTTCCATATTTTGATTGTTGCGCTTGTTTCCTAATGTTGCCGTTTAACTTATTCTGCCATCTACATTAGAAGTTAAGTGTAGAGGGGCGCCTTTGTGGCTCAGTGGGTTAAAGCCCCTGCCTTTAGCTCAGGTCATGATCCTGGGGTCCTGGGATCAAGCCCCGCATTGGGCTCTCTGCTCTGTGGGGAGCCTGCTTTCTCCTTCTCTCTCTGCCTGCCTCTCTGCCTGCTTGTGATCTCTGTCAAATTTAAAAAAAAAATTATGAAAATTAAAAAAAAATTAAGTGTAGAGAAAAGATTGAGTTTGGGCTAAATAATTTTGTAAGACTATTTCATAAATATGTTAAATATTTTGTATTGTCATATATTAAGAGGCACATATTGATACCATGAGGCTAAATTTGATCATATGGTTAAGGTGATGACTGTCAAATTGTGTGTGTGTGTGTGTGTGTGTGTGTGTGTTTTAAAGATTTTATTTACTGGGGCACCTGGCTGGCTAAGTTGTTAAGCATCTGCCTTCGGCTCAGATCATGATCCCAGATCCTGGGATCGAGCATCTGCATCTTTTTTTTTTTTTTTTTAAGATTTTATTTATTTATTTGACAGGTTTTTAAAAAAAATATTTTAAAAATTTATTTGACAGAGAGAGACACACAGTGAGAGAGGAAACACAAGTAGTAGGAGTGGAAGAGAGAGAAGCAGGCTTCCTGCTGAGCAGGGAGCCTGATGCGGAGCTCAGGCTAATTTTTAATCCTTACAATTAGAAAGTAATTCTAACCCCCTCTTGGAAATTTACATTTTGTTTTATTCAAAGGGAATACCAGAGTTGAAATAGGATAGCATTCAGATATGAGTGATAATGTTGCTATATATCGATACCTGCAGGAGGTGATCAAAGTCGTTTTTGGAAAGTCATCTTGTGGGAAGTTAGTACTCTCTAATAAATGCAGGAAATGAGAATTTAGGGCCAGAATTTTCATTTGCATAACAGTCACTGTCTAGCAATTGATTATTGCCCCACATGATTACTCTTATAATCCTAGTTTTAATACAGTGTCTTTCACATAGTGGAGAGTTGATAAGCTGTCAAAGCAGTCCAAGCTTAAGAATCTAGGAAAGGAACAGATTACCCTAAATCCAGCAGAAGGAAACCATTCATACAGTTAGAAGTTAATGGAGGAAGAATAAAACATCTATTTTCTGTGGAAAAAACACTGATCTAAACTAGACTTACAGGTTTGATCAATGTAAAGATGAGAAATACAACAGCTTTAATAAGGTGGGATACATATATTTATGGAGAGTTTTAAAATAGCATGGTAATACTACGTATATAAAATATTTTTTTCAAATTGACAAAGTAGAAATTGGCCTGCTCTAATAAATATAGTGGGAAAATGAAAATTTGGCTCAAAATCTCTCTTTAAAAAAAAACAAATAGGAATACTTGGGTGGCTCAGTGGATTAAAGCTTCTGCTTTAATAATGCAATGGGTCATGGTCTCAGGGTCCTGGGATCCACAGTAAAGTATGTCACAATAAAGAGAATCAAATGAATTTTTTGGCTTCCCAGTGTGTATAAAAGTTATGTTTACACACACTGTAGTATGTTAAATGTGTGATAGCATTGTGTAAGCAAATATACATACCTTAATGAACACCTTATTGCTAAAAAAATGCTAATCATCATCTGAGCTTTCAGTGAGTCATAATCACTAATGACAGATCACTATGACAAATATAATAATAATGAAAATTTTGATATATTGTAAGAATTACCAGAGTATAACACAGAGACACAAAGTGAGCAAATACTGTTGGAAAAATTTTTTGCCACAAACTTTTGATTTGTAAAGAATGCCTGATCTGGGGCACCTGGGTGGCTCAGTCAGTTAAGCGGCTGCCTTCAGCTCAGGTCATAATCCCAGCATCCTGGGATCTAGTCCCACATAGGGCTCCCTGCTCAGCAGAGAGCCTGCTTCTCCCTCTCCCTCTGCCTGCTGCTCTGCCTACTTGTGCTCTCTATCTCTCTGTCAAATAAATAAATAAAATCTTTAAAAAAAAACAGAATGCCTGATCTGCAAAGCTCAATAAAATGAGGTATGCCTGTAATCCCACAAAAAGGATAAACTTCTGAAAACTTTGCTGAGACAGACTGTAATAAAACTGCTGAAAATCAAAGGAAAAAAAATCTCGAGAGCTTTTAATGGAATACTGATGCATTACATGTAGAAGAACAATAACTTTAATAACACAATTTCTCATCAGAAAAACAGCATGCTACGGGTAGGTGGAACAACATTTTTAAAGTACTTTAAGGAAACCCCTGTCAATCTCATATTCTTTTTAGTGAAAATATTCAGGGTCATGAGATAGAGCCCTGCACTCTTGGGCTCCACCTTGGCTATGCAGCCTGTTCAAAATTTTCTCTCCCTCTCCTTCTGTGCCTCCCATACCTGCCCCCCAACCTCCTCACTCCCCATTTGTGTTTTCTCTCTCAAATAAATAAAATCTTAAAAATAAATAAATAAATACAAGTTTCCACACAGAAAAACAAATAAAATGAGAAGTTGACCAATAGACTTGAGAAAATATTTGTAAACCATCTACATGGATAAGGAATTAATATCTAAAATATAAGGAACTCATACAACTCAATAGCAGATAGCCTCAAACAGCAAAAATCTCAATAGTAAAAAATAGTCAAAGGACTTGACTAAATACCTTTCCAAAGAAGACATACAAATAGCCAGCATGTACATGAAAAGGTGCTCAACATCACTAATCATCAGGAAAATGCAAATTAAAATCAGTATTAGATATCACCACATACCTGTTAGAAAAGTATTATCAGAGAGACAAGACTTAACAGTGTTGGTGATGACGTGGAACAGAGGGATCCCTTGTACATCATTGGTGGGAATGTAAATTGGTATAGCTACTATGGAAAACAATATAGAAATGCATCAGAAAAGTAAAAATAGTATTATATGATCCAGCAATTCCATTTCTGGGTGTATATCCAAAGGAAATAATATAAAGATCTCAAAGAGATCTGCACTGCCACGTTCACTGCAGCAGTAGTAACAATAACCAAGATACAGAAAAAAATCTAAGTAGACCTCTGTAGATGAATATATTAAGAAGATGTGGTATATGTATATACTCGTAAATACAATGGAGTGGTATTCAGCCATGAGAAAAGAATTTCTGCCATTTTTGGCAACATGGATGGACCCTGAGTGCATTATGCAAGTGAAATAAGTCAGAGAAAGAAAAATACTGTATGATCTCACTTATATGTAGAATTGAAAAATGCCAAACTCAGAAACAGAGTGAGAATGGTGGTTGCCAGGGGCTTAGGGATGGGAAAAGTGGGGAGATATTCATCAAAGGGTACAAATTTTTAGATAAAAGATGAATATGTTTTGGGAAGCTAATGTAAGCGTGACTACAGTTAATACTGAGTTATATAATTGATATTTGCTAAGGAAGTAGATTGTTTTCACCACACCCCTAAAAAGGTAATTATATGGAATGATGGAGGTGTCAATTAACCCTCTGTGGTAATCATTTCATATATATATATCAAATAATTGCATTGTATACCTTATCCAATGTTATATGTCAGTTATACCTTGGTAAAGGTGGGGATATATATGTATATGTAAAATAAATGCACAAAGCAAAAATTGATAAACTGAAAGAAGTAAATAAATCTACAATTAATGTGGAAGATTTTAACATTTATCTCTTACCTATTGATAGATCAACAGACAAGAGATCAAGGTACAGAAGTCTTCAATGCCATCTAAACGACATTTGTAGATTGACAGCAGAGTATGTATTCTTTACAGTTGCATGTGGAATATTCACCATGATAAACAATATTCTGGATAAACTAAATCTTCATAAATGTAAAAGAACTAAAATCATGCCAAGCATTTTCCTTACTAGAATTGAATTAAATTAGAAAAAAGTAACAAAGATATTTAGCAAGTCCACAAATACTTAAAAATTAAACAACTGACATGTAATCAACCCATGAGTCAAACAGGAAGTCTCAAATGAAATTGGAGGATATTTTCAACTGAACAAAAGTGGAAATACACGATACTTATTAATTTATAAGATATAGCCACAGCAAGTACCAAGAGGGAAATTCTTTTTTTTTTTTTTTAAGATTTTATTAATTTGTTAGAGAGAGCGAGAGAGGCACGAACAGGGGGAGTGGCAGGCAGAGGGAGGTGCCTGACACGGGACTTGATCCCGGGGTCCTGGGATCATAACCTAAGTGAAGGCAGACACTTAATGGACTGGGCTGCCCAGGCATCTCCCAAGAGGGAAATTTTTAGCAACCAAATGGGTTGGTATCAGAGTAAGTGTAATATGGTCAAGATCTTCACCACCATCCAGGCTAACCAGTCCACACTCTTTTCTATGGTGAATATAGAGGGCAAATGAGCAGTAAAGAGGTATTCCTACCTCTCCCAGCCAGTTAGGTATAAAAAGGAGGCTGGTAGGGTGCCAGCACTACCATTCACACATAATAGGAGGACTTCTCCATCCCCCTGTCAGTGGAGACTGAATCTCTCACCTGCACAAGATGGCACACCCCCTTCCCATGTGAGTGGAGTCAGAGAATGCCAGCTTAAACAAGGTTTAAATATGATTTAAATCTTAACACAAAATTTTCACACTTCAACTAAAAATTTATCATGATACCAAGTACCAGGAAAATCTCAAAATGAGTGAAAAAAAGATATTCAAAAGAGTATCAAGATGACAGAGATGTTAGAATTGTCTCATAAATACCTCAAACTTCATAAAAATGCCTGAAACAAAAGAAAAAATCTCAGAAAAGAAATGTGAAGTCCAGAAAAGAAAACAGAAGATGTAAAAAAGAAACAAAGGAAAATTAACTGAAAAGTATGATAATGGAAATAAACTTAATAGATGTGCTAACAGCATAAATGGAGGAGACACAGAAAGGAATCAGAACAACAAAAATTACCCAATATGAACAACAGAAAATAGACTGAAAAAAGAGTCAAAGAAAACTCAGGAACCTGTGAGATTAATACAAGATCTAACATTCCTAACATTGAAGTCCTGGAAGGAAAAAATATGGATTGAAAAAGTCCTCAAAGAAATAATGACTGAAAATTCCCCCAATTTGGCAAAGACTATAAACAGACTCAAGATACTGAGTAACAAGACTCCTCTCCAACCCCCACCCCCAGTCAATATCATGGTATATCACAGTCAAACTTCTGAAAACTAAGGACTAAATAAAAATCTTGAAAGTAAGAGAAATACCACCTTACATTTGGAGGGGGAAATCCAAACAAAACAGATTTCTCATAAGAAACCATAGAGGCCAGAAGAAGTGGTACATTTTAAAGCAGTGAAGGAATGAATTCCAAATTCCAAATCCTCTATCCAGCAAAAACAAAATCAAATACAAAAAAACCCCAAACATGGGCGCCTGGGTGGCTCAGTGGGTTAAGCCGCTGCCTTCGGCTCAGGTCATGATCTCAGGGTCCTGGGATCGAGTCCCGCATCGGGCTCTCTGCTCAGCGGGGAGCCTGCTTCCTCCTCTCTCTCTCTGCCTGCCTCTCTGCCTACTTGTAATCTCTCTCTGTCAAATAAATAAATAAATAAATAAAATAAAATAAAAAAAAACCAAACAGAAAAATATATACCTATATCTATCTATCTATTTATCTCATTCAAGCATAAAGGGAACCAGTATCATCAGTCATTAGGAAAATGCAAATCAAAACCACAATGAGACAACCACTTTATAACCACTGAAATGGCTATAATTAAAAAAAAAAAAAGAAAATAATCAATGGCAAGGATGTGGAGAAACTCTTAAATGGTGAAGCTATAGAAAACATGGCAGTTCCTCCAAAAAATTAAATATATAATTATCATACAGTACAACAATTACAAATGAATTTAAAGTAGGGATTAGAACAGATAGGTTTTTTTTTTTAAGATTTTATTTATTTATTTGACAGAGATCACAAGTAGGCAGAGAGGCAGGCAGAGAGAGAGAGGAGGAAGCAGGCTCCATGCGGAGCAGAGAGCCCGACGCGGGGCTTGATCCCAGGATCCTGGGATCATGACCTGAGTCAAAGGCAGAGGCTTTAATCCACTGAGGCGCCCCTAGAACAGATACTTTTATGTCAATGTTCATGGCAGCATTATTCTTTTTTTTTTTTAATATGATAGTTTTTTTTTTTTTTAAGATTTTATTTATTTGTCACAGAGAGAGAGAGCGAGAGCGAGCACAGGCAGACAGAGTGGCAGGCAGAGTCAGAGGGAGAAGCAGGCTCCCTGCAGAGCAAGGAGCCTGATGTGGGACTCGATCCCAGGGCACTGGGATCATGACCTGAGCCGAAGGCAGCTGTTTAACCAACTGAGCCACCCAGGCGTCCCGGCAGCATTATTCTTAGTAGCTAAAAGGTAGAAGCAACCCAGATGTCAATTATTGGATGAATGGGAAAATAAAATGTGGTATATACATACAATGGATGTGTTATTTAACCTTTAGTAGGAATTAAGTTCTGACACATGCAACATGGATGAAGGTCGGAAATACTGTGCTAGGTGAAAGAAGCCAGACACAAATGGACAAATATATGATTCCATGATATGAGGTACCTGGAACAGTCAAGTTCATAGAGAAAGAAGGTAGAATAGTAGTTACCACTGGCTGGGAGGAAATGGTAATAGGGAGTTAACGTTTGATGGATACCAAGTTTCAGTTAGGGATGCTGAAATATTGGAGATGGATAGCGGTGATGGTGGCAAAACAGTGTGAATATATTTAATGCCACTGAATTGTACACTTAAAAATTGTTAAAGTGGTAAATCTTACATTGAGTATATTTTGCCACAATTAAAAAAATATTTTAAAAAATATGCTGTCACCAAGAAACACACTTCAGATATAAAGATACAGGAAAGTTGAAAGTAATAGAACAGAAAGGGTATATCATGCAAACATTAATCAAAGAAAACCATGAGTGGCCTATCTTAAAAATATACTTCTAAATAATCCATGGGTCAAAGAGGAAGTCTCAAAAACATGTTGAACTGTTATGGTTTGGGAACCTAATTTTGGAAATAAATGCTACATATGTAAATTGGTATATGGTAAAAACCAATATTTATTTTAGTGAATGATAACCAAAGATACTTACCTGAATTTTAAAAATGAGATGTCAGTGAAAATCGTATTTTCATCAGAAAGAATACTCTCTATTGATAAATAAGTGAACCATATGCAGTTGTAAAATACTGCTTTGGTATTTAATTTTTCTAAGTAAGAAAATTTGAAATTATTCATAGAAAAAAGACATTGAAATGAATGAAAATAGGGGCGCCTGGGTGGCTCAGTGGGTTAAGCCGCTGCCTTCGGCTCAGGTCATGATCTCAGGGTCCTGGGATCGAGTCCCGCATCGGGCTCTCTGCTCAGCAGGGAGCCTGCTTCCCTCTCTCTCTCTCTGCCTGCCTCTCCATCTACTTGTGATTTCTCTCTGTCAAATAAATAAATAAAATCTTAAAAAAAAAAAAAGAAATGAATGAAAATAAAACTGAATGAAAATTAAGAAAACAATGTATCAAAATTTGTAGGAGGCAGATGAAGCAGGATAAAGAGAAATTCATAGCACTAGTGCATATATTAGAAAAGAGGAAAATTCTCAAATTGTTAATTTAACTTCCCAAAACAGGACCTAGAATGGAAAATAATGGAAAATAAACAGAAGAAAGAACAAATCAGGGTAAGAACAGAAATCAATGAAATTGAAAACACAGAGGCACTTGGGTACCTCAGTGGGTTTAAGCCTCTGCCTTCACCTCAGGTCATGATTTCAGGGTCATGGGAACAAGTCCTGCATTGGGCTCTCTGATCAGCAGGGAGCCTGCTTCCCTCTCTCTTTTTCTGCCTGCCTCTCTGCCTACTTGTGATCACTCTCTCTGTCAAATAAATAAATAAAAAATCTTAAAAAAAAAAAAAAAGAAGAAGAAGAAAACAAACTCACTTAAAAAAAAAAGGGGGTGCCTGGTGGCTCAGTGGGTTAAGACTCTGCCTTCCACTCAGGTCATGATCTCGGGGTCCTGGGATTGAGACCCATATCAGGTTCTCTGCTCAGCAGGGAGCCTGCTTCCCTCCCACCCCCGCCTGCCTCTCTGCCTACTTGTGATCTCTGTCAAATAAATAAATAAAATCTTTAAAGTTAAAAAAAGAAAGAAAGAAAGAAAACATCAAAACAATAGGATGGGGCACCTGTGTGGCTCAGTCATTAAGCATCTGCCTTCGTCGGCTCAGGTCATGATCCCAGGGTCTTGGGATCAAGCCCCGCACTGGGCTCCCAGCTCTGCAGGAAGCCTGTTTCTCCCTCTCACCTCCACCTGCTTGTGTTCTCTCTGTCAAATAAATAAGTAAAATCATATATATACATACATATATATGTATATATGTATATATATATATATATATATACTAAAAAGGTGTCTTCAAAAAAACAATAGGAAAAATCACTGAGATTAAGAGCTGGTTCTTTGGGAAGATCAATAAAATTGACAAACTTCTAGAAACAACACCACCACCAAAAAACCCAAAAGACACAGATTACCAATACCCATGTGAAATAGCAGATATCACTACATTGCAGACATCGAAAGGATAAGAGAATACTGATTAACAATTCTACACATAAATATGACAACTTAGATGAACTTGAATCACAAAACTACCACAATGTACCCAATATGAAATAATGTGAATGGCCAAAATACTGTTAAGGAAATTTAATCTGTAATCTATAACACATTCACCAAAAAGAAACCTCCAGGGTCAGATAATTTCATTTGAGAATTTTGCCAAATGTTTAAAGAACACAGTCTCTTCCAGAAAACAGAATACTGGTATTACCTTGATGCTGAAGGCACAGACAGTATAAAAGAAAAAATACACAGTCCGCTATATATTATGAATATAGACACACAAAAATATCCTTAAACATTAACAAAGAGAATTCAGTATTATGTAAAAAGAATTTTACATGACCAAATGGTGTTTACTCCAGGGATTCAATGCTGGTTCAATATTTGAAAATCAGTTAAGGTAATCTACCATTTCAACAAACTAAAGAAGGAAAAAAAATCACAAATCAACATTTGGCCAAATTCAACTCTGATTCATGGTAAAAACTCAGAAAAACAGGAATAGAGGGAAAAGTCTTCAAACTGATAAAAAGTATCTACAGAAAAAATCACAGCTAGTATTATACTTAAAGGTGTAATAGTAAATCCTTTTGCTTGAAGATCAGGAAGCAAGAATTTCTCCTCTCACTATTCTTGACATAATCCTTAAGTTCTTGTGTATGCAGTAGGGGGAAAGAAAGGCAATAAAAGGCCTATATAGGAAATAAAACTGTCCTGTTTACGGATAACATAATTATCCATGTAGAAAAATTCAATTAGTCTTTAAATTTCTAGAACTAAAAACTGAGTTCAGAAAGTCACAAAGTAGAAGACAAACATAGAAAAATCAGTTGTATTTCTATATGTTGGCAATGGACACTGAAATTAAAAAAATATATAGTACTCATCGTCACTCAAAAATACATAGTAATGTAACACAAAACATATATAGGACTTTTATTGTTGAAAACTATACAACGATGATGAAAGAAATAGAAGATCAAAATATGTATACACAGTGTGTTCATGGGTTGGAAGACAGTAAAGATGTTAATTTACTCCAAACTCTGGTATAGAGGTTTAAATGCAATTCCTATCCAAATCCAGCAAGATTTTTTTTTTTTTTTTTTTTTTGGTAAATGTATTATTGCTGGTATAACAAATGGCTTAAAACACAAATTTATTATTTTATAGTTTTATATGTTTTTATATGTTAGAAGTCCAGCATGGGTCTCACTGGGCTAAAAGCAAGGTGTAGGCAGGCTGCACTCCTTTATGGCCTTTTAGAAGCTCACAGAGGACCTTCTATCTTCTCTATTCTCCTCCTCTTTTTTCTAGTTGTTGTTGTTCTTCTTCTTCTTCTTCTTCTTCTTCTTCTTCTTCTTCTTCTTCTTCTTCTTCTTCTTCTTCTTCTTTTTTTTTAACAACAGATTATCAATTTATTAAAAAGGTTGATTTAAGCATCTGCAATGGTGACTTCAACCTCAACTCCTGGCTCAATACTGATGGATGTAATCTGCTTAACAATCTCAGAAGGACTGTGCAAATCAATGAGCCGCTTGTGGATCCTCATTTGAAACCGATCCCGAGTCTTAGAGCCTTCACCACAAGGAGTTTTTCTTGTAGTGATTCTCAGAGTCTTGGTAGGCATCCGAACTGGTCCTTTCACTTTCAGATTCTTTTCCTTGGCGCCCCTGATCAAATCAGCACATACCTTTTCCAAAGATTTTACGTTGCGGCTGGTGAGAGTTATTCTAATTCGGTGAATCGCCACCTCCGGTTCCACGGGTGTCTTCCCGGTGTCTTTAAAAGCCATGGCTGCGGCGCGGCTTCCTGACCGACTTGTTCCTCGGTGAGAGCGAACAGCGGTGAGTCAGGAGCAGAAGCAGGGCCACCAAAGGACCGCCGAACCTGCGACCGCGTCTTCCTCAAAGAGCTCTAGTTCTTCTTCTTATTGTTATTTCCAGCTTCTAGAGGCTGCCTGCCTGCATTCTTTGGTGCATTGCCCTCTTGGTCTCCATCGTCCAAGCAGGCAACAACAGATAGAGTCCTTCTCAAAATGCATCATTCTAACTTCCTCTTCTGTCTTTTCCATCTTTAAAAAGACCTTTGTGGGCGCCTGGGTGGCTCAGTGATTGGGCCGCTGCCTTCGGCTCAGGTCATGATCTCAAGGTCCTGGGATCAAGTCCCGCATCGGGCTCTCTGCTCAGCGGGGAGCCTGCTTCCTCCTCTCTCTCTCTGCCTGCCTCTCTGCCTACTTGTGATTTCTCTCTGTCGAATAAATAAATAAAATCTTTAAAAAAAATATAAATAAATAAAAAGACCTTTGTGATTATATCATGCCCATGTGAATAATCCAGAATAATTTACTTAAAGACAGGTGGTTAGCAACCTGATTCCATCTGCAATCCCTTGCTATATAACCTAGAAATTCACAAGTTCCAGGGATTAAGAAAGATGTGGGTATATTCGTGAGGCCATTATTTTGTCCATTTGGTAAATATAAACCAGATTATTCTTTTTTTTTAAGGTCAGATTATTCTAAAATTTAAATGAAAAGACATATGAGCTGGAATATATAGAGTCATTTTGATAAAGAATAACAAAGTGGGAGGAATCACTGAACCCAATATCAAGATTTACAGTATACAATAATAAAAGCAGAAACTGGCCCTTGGATCAATGAGACAAAACAAAGAGCCAGAATTAGATTCACATAAACATGTGCAACTGATTTCTGAGGTATAAAACAAATTCAGTGAAGGAAAGACCGCTTTTTCAACAAATAGTGCTAGAGCAATTGGACACTACAGGCAAACAAAAACAAAAAAAAATCCTCTACCTCAGTATTATACATTATAACTCAATAGTAATATCTCCATCATATCATATTTGATACAATCATATAACAACTCAAAATGTATAACATAAAACTATAAAACCTGTGGGAAAAAACAAAGGAAAAATTTGGGGGATTTAGAGCTAGGTAAAGCGGTCTTAGAGTTGATACCAAAAGCATGATTCATAAAAGAGAAATCTGATAAATTATTATATCTAATCAAAATTAAAATCTTGGTCTGCAAAAGGCTTTGTTAAGAGGATGGAAAGACAACCTACCGACTAGAGGAAAATCTCTGCAAATCACATATCTTGCTAAGGACTGATATCTAATATATATAAAGAACTCTCAGTATTTAACAGCAACCTCCCCCAACACAAACATAACCCAATTAGAAAACAGACAAAAGATATAAACAGACATTCCACCGAAGTAATTATATGGTCAATAAACACATAAGAAAATCAATGGTTCCAAGAAAGATCAAAACCCAGCAGAGCAAATTCCCTTGTGTTCTGAGACTCTACCCTCCAAGGTGTTCTCTGCCCTCAAAGTCCATGGCTCCAAGGTCATTCTTCCTTTTTTCTTGAAGGGTAATGCATGTTTATAGTTGAGTGTCTCTATCAGCCCATTTCCTGCCTGTAGAATTTTGAAAACCTGACAGCCTTGTTATTTCATCCTGTCTCTGTTTTTGTCAGTCCAAGCTAGCAGTGTTTCTGCTGATAAAAAATTTGGAAAGACCTTGTAGGTTGTAGGTCTTCATTTGTCAAAGGAATCCTCACAATTAGGAGGCAGGACAAACTGCCCACACTCAAAAAACCCAACTAACCAACCAACCAAACAAAAAAATCTCCAAAACATCACTATTGGGAAACCATCTCTATTCATTTCTGAGATGGTTGATTGGATCTATGAGTCACATACCTAATCTCTTCAGCTAAAGTTGTTCAGGGGTGCCTGGGTGGCTCAGTCAGTTAAGCAGCTGCCCTCAGCTCAGGTCATGATCCCAGGGTTCTGGGATTGAGCCCCCACTTCAGGCTCCTTGCTTGGCGGGGAGCCTGCTTCTCCCCTGCCTGCCACCCCCCTGCTTGTGCTTGCTGTCTCGCTTGCTTGCTTCCTCTGTCAAATAAATAAATAAATAAATAAATAAAATCTTAAAAAAAAAAAAGAAGAAAAAAGTTGTTCAGGTACGCAGTCTCTCCAGAGCTTTCTCCAGTTAATCTCCTAATTTCGGCATCTTTTGCAGTTTGGATAGGCTGAGAATTCCTCTAAATAATCAAACTTCGTTTCCATTCTGCATACTAGTTCCTTTCTCTATTTCTCTTTTTTCTTTCACATTCTACTATAAGCAGCAAATATACACCAGGCCTAACCTTCAACATTTTCCTGGGAAATTTTCTCAGCCAAGTATTCAAATTTATCACTTCCAAATTTGCCTTTCACAAAACTATAAAACACAATTCAGCCAAGTTTTTTTTTTTTTTTTTTAAGATTTTATTTTACAGAGAGAGAGAGAGAGATCATAAGTAGGTAGAGAGGCAGGCAGAGAGGCAGGCAGATAGAGAAGGGGAAGCAGGCTTCCTGCTAAGCAGAGTCTGATGCGGGGGGCTTGATCCCAGGACCCTGAGATCATTACCTAAGCCAAAGGCAGCGGCTTAACCAACACTGAGCCACCTAGGCACCCTGTCAGCCAAATTTTTTACTATATAATATGAATCATCTTTCCACCAGTTTCCAGTAATAGTTTTCTCATTTTCTTTTGAGCCATTTTAGTGTTTCTATTGAGGAATAGAAACACTATTACACGTTAATATTTGTAGTTACATTCTACTCATGAAGATATATGTATCCGTTAAGAAAATAGCTTTCTCAATCTTGCTCTTTTCTTCCTGAGCCTATACCTTACCATCCCTAAACCTAACAGTCTGATTAAGCAATAGAGGCTTTTTTAATCATGTGGCTTAAAATTCTTCCAGCCTCTACCCATTGCCGAAATTCATTTCCACATTTTTAGGTGTTTGTTTTAGCAGAGCCCCATTTCCTGGTACCAAAATATGTTAATGTCCTGGTGCTACCATAAAAATCACAAATTTGGTTAAAACACCAAGAAATTGTATATTTATAAAGTGGCATACTTATAAAATTAAATTAGATGGACTTAATTTTTTTTTTAAGATTTTATTTATTTATTTGACAGACAGAAATCACAAGTAGGCGGAGAAGCAGGCAGAGAGAGAGGAGGAAGCAGACTACCCGCTGAGCAAAGAGCCCGATGCGGGGCTTGATCCCAGGACCCTGGGATCATGACCTGAGCGGAAGGCAGAGGCTTTAACCAACTGAGCCACCCAGGCGCCCCGAATGGACTTGATTTTAAATGGAAAAGTTAAAAATTATAAATTTAAAAAGAGAAAAATCATACAGAAAACTTGGCATCTGCCACTTCATTAAATTTTTGCAAGAACATTTTAAGTAGGGTAACTTTTTATGACCAAACATTTGCATAGTATCTTTTTTGCTCCTTCTCTCCTTAGCCAACACAAGATATTTACATCCTAGGGATTTGCATGAAGAGGGCTTACTGTAGGATTAGGATTAAGGGAAATGCAAAATGTGAAATATAATTTTAGGATATTTGCTGTTTGTCCTAGGATGCCAAAGGAGTCTGGGACTGGCCTGTTTTTAAAGTTTTCATGACAATGAATACAGTAGTAATATGTCTCTCTCTTCTAATAACACTCCATTCCATCCCCTACTATAAGTGATACATATTTTGATGGGTATAGTAACTATGATAGGAGAGTAGAAATTGGGGGAGATCTTGGGAAATAGCTAAAAGCGTAAATATGTAGAGATTCCCAATGATTACTATACAAATACTTTTGACTTGTTTGTATAACTTCCTATACTGGAAATTCTCTTAGGTAGGAAAGCAGCGTTGTCATCTGTGAGTTCAAAACACTGTCCATTAGTACACAAGATTTTCTAGTACCGCATACACAAGACCTATTAAAACATGAATATTATGTACCATGTATAGCAAGAAAATAAGTATATGCATATAATGCTCTACTGCAAACAAAACATGGCTATTTCAGGACATAATTAGTAAACCAAGAGGCATTATAGTACATGTAGGAATGCTAGATAATTTCTATTTTTTATGACAGCCACAGAAATGCATAGCAGAAAAGAAACAAATGAGAGTAGAATATCCAAGAGAAAGTGACTCACACATTCCCAACATCTTTGGTCGGTTGAGGGTAGATTCAGTTATACCGTACCTCCCCACTCACTATATACCCAAGAAAAAGGATAGGCTTATATCCTTAATTGTTAGCATATAACAGTATTTATTCACATACAAATATAGATTTATTCAAATGAGACAATTATTAGATTCTCGTATTTATGAATATAGATCCTATTATTCTATAGGTCCTTTCTATAGAATCTATTCTATAGATCCTTTTTATTCTAGTATGTTCAAACTGCCCACCCTAAAACAACAACAACAACAACAACAACACCCAAAGCCTTAAAAAAAATCCCAAATCCCTCCAAGTATAAATAGCTACTAGTAAAGGCTAAATTCCACAGTGTTCTGTTTGGCCAGACAAGGCATTATATTTTTTATGATCCTTTCAAGTCTGAATTTGTATCATGTCTGATTTCCCTTATTACCCACTTTTTTTTCTCTCCAATTATCTTGTTCAGCATGTTTCCATTTATTATCCACTGGCAACTGGTGTCCCTTTCTGTAGACAGCCTCAACTGGGGGACAGGGGAAGTTTATTTAGATTTCCACTGCATTTTATTATACACAGTAACAATGTATAAAATAAGTATGTTACAACCAGGGGCCTTCAGTAACACTGTTCAAGGTGCTGTTGAACTTACTATTTTCACAGAAAGGATGCTATAGATGTTACTGTTTTAGCAGACTTCCAATTCTCAAACATCACAATCTCTTCAGTGATTTTTTTTTTTAAGATTTTATTTATTTATTTATTTATTTATTTGACAGAGAGAAATTACAAGTACACTGAGAGGCAGGCAGAGAGAGAGAGAGAGAGAAGGAAGCAGGCTCCCTGCTGAGCAGAGAGCCCGATGCGGGACTCGATCCCAGGACCCTGAGATCATGACCTGAGCCGAAGGCAGCGGTTTAACCCACTGAGCCACCCAGGCGCCCCACTTCAGTGATTTTTTTAAAAAAAGATTTTATTTATTAGAGAGAGCGAGAGCAACAGAGACCACAAGTGGGGAGGAGAGGGAGAAGCAGGCTCCCCGCTGAGCAGGGAACCCAATTGGGGGCTCTTTGGGAGGAGACCTGAGCCAAAGGCAGAGGCTTAACCAACTGAGCCACTCAGGTGCCCCTCCAGGGATTTTGAGAATTTCAGATACCCACATTTCCTGAGATCGAGGTATAAAGGCTTACTTATATATCTATTTCATAGTTCTGTCTAAGTGACTCACTCTCCCAAATTTTACTCATCTATGTCACTTCTTAACTTCCCTTTCTCTGGTACGAATTCTTTGATGTTGAATAAGGTGTAAGTTATGGCTAAAATTATCCCTATAATAATGACAACTATAGGATTCCCTCCAATACAAATTCTCTGGTTTTGTGTAAGTTTAAGCCACAGTCAAATAGTCTTTTTAAATTTATTACACTCATATATTCATGATTAACAGTCTTAAAATTAAAACAATTATATGGATTTTTAAAAATAGGGACGCCTGGGTGGCTCAGTTGGTTGGACGACTGCCTTCGGCTCAGGTCATGATCCTGGAGTCCCGGGATCGAGTCCCGCATCGGGCTCCCAGCTCCATGGGGAGTCTGCTTCTCTCTCTGACCTTCTCCTCGTTCATGCTCTCTCTCACTGTCTCTCTCTCAAGTAAATAAATAAAAAAAAAAAAAAAAAAAAAATAATTCTCTAGCTGGATGACTGCTAAAGACCTTTTCCACATTGCTTACAATCAGAGCTGTTACTCTCCAAGTGAATCATCTCATAGTAAGAAAGGTCTGAGATATTTGGCAGTTATCTACCATAGCTGAAAAAACTTACATACACCCTTGGTCTGAGTAATTCATCTTAATATAAGATTAAGAAATATACACACAAATGAATATTTATAGCATTTAAGCAACATTTTTATTACAACACAAAATTATAAAAAATACAAATATCCATCAAAAGGATAAATAGTGGTATATTGTAAGATGGAAGAGTAAACAGAATGAAAATGAACACATTACTGCCACATGCAATAATGTATGAATCTTAAAAATGTTGAGTGAAACAAGACACAAAAAAATTCATCATACATGATTAAAAAAATACATAAAGTTTAAAGACATGCAAAGACTACTTTATGATATTTTAAGCCAGGTACATGGTGATCTTTGGGGAAGTAACAATTGTTTTTTATTCCAGAGCATAAGGAGAAATATATTTCATATTTTCCTTCTTTTATAGAAACTGACATTATGACCATTTTGTATCTTGGTCTTCATGTATTATGTAAGTACTTTTTTAAAAAAATAAACTGAGTCAACAGAACTTGAAAACTTAAAATTTAGCTTCATTTCTGATAGAATTTAATAACAAATGATCATACCCATTATATATGCTAGAAACAGTAGTTATGTAGTTGGTACTTTAACTATTATTACATTTGTGATTAAAATTACCTTTTTAAAATGTTTTAGCATGCTGTTTTTTAAACTAAAGTTTTACAATAACTTGGGAAGGCTTTACAAAGAAGTCACATCATTTATTGCATTTCTATGTTTTCTCCCTTGTGAGTTCTCTGATGCACAATGAGGTTTCTCTTGTAACTGAAGGACTTACCACACTCATTACAAATATAGGGTTTTTCCCCTGTGTGAGTTCTCTGATGTACAATGAGATTTGTCTTCTGGCGGAAGCACTTTCCACATTCATTACATTTATATGGTTTCTCTCCTGTATGAGTTCTTTGATGATGAATGAGATATGACTTCCTGCTAAAGGCTTTCCCACACTGAGGGCATTCATAAGATTTCTGTCCTGTATGTATTTTCTGATGTACAGTCAGAGTTGCTTTCTGGCGAAAGGACTTCCCACATTCATTACAAATATAGGGTTTCTCCCCTGTATGAATTCTCTGATGTAGATTCAGATTTGTCTTCTGACTGAAGGACTTCCCACATTCATTACATTCATATGGTTTCTCTCCAGTGTGAGTTCTGTGATGATCAATGAGGTATGACTTCATTCTAAAGGCCTTCCCACAGTGAGGACATTCATAGGATTTTTCCCCTGTATGTGTTCTCTGATGTGCCACAAGGGTTGTCTTCTGGCGGAAGGACTTCCCACATTCATTACAAATATAGGGTTTCTCCTCATTATGAGTCTTCTCATGAAGAGCGAGGGTTGTCTTCTGAGAGAAAGATTTTCCACATTCATTACATATATAGGGCTTTTCCCCTGTGTGAGTCCTCTGATGTACAGTAAGGTTTGCCTTCTGATGAAAGGACTTCCCACATTCTTTACAAATATAGGGTTTCTCTCCTGTATGAATTCTCTGATGTAAAGAGAGTGTTGTCTTCTGGCGGAAGGACTTCCCACAGTCATTACACTCATACGGTTTCTCTCCTGTATGAGTTCTCTGATGACGAATGAGGTGTGACTTCAATCTGAAGGCATTCCTACACTGTGGACATTCATATGATTTCTCCCCTGTATGTGTTCTCTGATGATCAGTGAGGGCTGTCTTTAGGCGAAAAGACTTTCCGCATTCGTTACAAACAAAGGGTTTTTCTCCTGTGTGAGTTCTCTGATGGTCAATGAGATAAGACTTCCTTCTAAATGAATTTCCACATTGATGACACTGATAGGGTTTTTCCTCTGTGTGAATTCCCTGATGCAGAATCAATACTGACTTCCTGCAGAAGGACTTCCCACATTCAGTGCATGTATGTTTTTTTTCAATATTGGTTGCTCTTCTCCTTTTATTATATTCAGATGGGTTTTCCCTTCTGTAAGTTCTATTATGCATAATTAATCCTCCCTTTTTAAGGAAGGCTTTCTCACAGTCATTATATCCAAATGACTGTGCTGGAGTTTCCACCTTATGGTACTGCATAAGTACTTCATTATGACTAATAGCCCTGCCACGTTCATTATGGGATTTGACTCCAGGCTGAGCTGTCTCTGCTTTAGTATTAAGGAGTGATTTCCCATATCCATGATACTCACTAAGTCTTTTTCTTGCAGGACTTAGATTACTGATGATTAATTCTGAAACATTTTTAAAAAATTTTCCATGAGTGTCATATTCAGGAGGTAGATTTTTTGAATTAATAGGGTTTTTGCTTAAAGTAAATGTCTTTTCATATGCATTACTGTTTTCCTTAGTCAGTTTTTTGTGGTTGATGAATACAACTGATCTAGAAAACTTATCTTGGTGTTCCTTGAATTTCACTAAAAAGTCTTCCTCTTTCCAATTTTCTTCTACAAAAGAAAATAGTTAATAACAATTTGCGAATCTTCACATTTTTGCTATGGAAAGATCTAGCATATGAGATCAAGAAAGACCCCACGACAAAGTACTTTTGGAAAAAGACACAAAACCTAAATAAAAACTCTGCCTCAGTGTGGAAAAATTAAAAATTAAGCAATGTACATTAGTAACTTTTGCACTCTCAGTGAGTACAAAGTCCAATGCAAGGTTTGATCTCAGGACCTTGAGATCATTATCTGAGCCAAAATCAAGAGTCAGACTCTCAACCAATTGAGCCACCCAGGTGACCCTAGAAAGACAATCTTATAGCCTAGGCTCTTATCCTCCATATAGCTGGGAATCATTTTCTCTTATAAGAGAAGAGCTGAGAAAATACTTCCAATAGGAACTATAAAACTGAGTAGGGGTATATTTACTGGCATATTCATATTGCTATTATCCTTTTAGGATGGTTTAATAACAAAAATCTCATGATCATCAATTATAACTATTCCTCTTTGCAGACTAATTTTTTCAGGTTTAAAGAAAGACTTCTGCAAGTCTTTCCCTGATACAGTAAATTATCTGAACTCCAGTTTTCCATATGGTAGACAAGATTAGATTGTTCATTCTCATTCTAAATCATTAACTTTAACCTTCATTTCTTTTATAATTTTGTAGCTATATTTGACTTCTGTTACTTTGCAATCACCCACATTCAGTAGAACAATGTTAAACCTCGGTTTTTTTCTTCAGTCCATTACCCTCAACACCAACATACAAGGAAACTCTGTAAACAAGACTTTAAATCACCTAGATTCACGTTTTATATCCAAACACATTTTCAGAATTGTCCACATATCTGCCAAATCTCACACATAACAACAGTAAGGTCTTATATTTATTGCATTATAAGTATCTCACTTACTCTTTTTTTTTTTAGGATTTTATTATTTATTTGACAGAGACCACAAGTAGGCAGAGAGGCAGGCAGAGAGAGAGAGGAGGAAGCAGGCTCCCTGCTGAGCAGAGAGCCCAACATGGGACTCGATCCCAGGACTCTGGGATCATGACCTGAGCCGAAGGCAGAGGCTTTAACCCACTGAGCCACCCAGGGGCCCCTCTCACTTACTCTTATCACATGCTTTGCTCATGTTCTTTTAATCAGGTGGCTTGCCTTCCAGTCTTATTTCTACTCATATTTAGATAATCTTCAAGAAAATGCTACCTTTCAATTATATCAAAATTCCTTCATTTATATCCCCCCACCACTTTAAGCACTATTTCTTTATAACCTGAAAATGGTCATAGTCTAGGAAAGTCAATTTTAACAAATATTTTTACAAGCTTAATCAAGTCATAAATGTTTTGTGAAAAATACAGATTTTGATAGTAATCCTTTTTCATAGAAAAGAATACTTTATTGGTTATCTCCTTTAACTCTTCTGAGTGTATATTAACACTGTGTATCCTACCTATATAGGTAGTGCTTGGCAGAATTCAACCGTTTCAAACAGAATCTATACTGTGATGGCCTGAGCAGGTACATCTGAAAAGAACTCACCAGTGTAAGCTTTCTGAATGGAGGAGAACATACCTCCTCTATATAGCTCCACAGTTAATGAAGCATCTACTGAATACTTAACATATTATATACTAGAGTAAGAAAGATTCGAACAGAGGATCTTATCCTCTTAAGGAAAGAATCCTTAAACATAAACCATTGTATAATCAGTTATCAAATTACATAATCATATCCAAGAGTTGTGGTTTAGTTAGTTGGTAGCATGGGAATTCAAAAGAGGATGTGGTGTAATTAAGAAACAGCGTATGGAGAAAACAAAAATCTCAGGCCTTAACTTAAAAGATATTTCATTGTGTTTCAAAACACAATGAAAAGGACATCTTGACAAATCATAAGATGTGTAGAGAATACTGAGGAGACTAGATGAAGTGGAAATTATCAAGTTTTCCACAAGGGAGAAAAATAAAGTTGAAAAGACAAAATGAAGGCTTATTTTAGTAGTCTTTAAATGATAAGTTCAATTTCATTTAGTAATAGGGAATAATAAATTAAAAGGGTTAAGACAAAATTATAGCAAAGCCAAGATGTAATTATTGTAGTCAAGACATGAAGTAAGGTAACATCATTTTGTATGAGATCTGTCAAAAATGAAAATATGGGAAGATGTCTATCTCACAGGCTGATAAACATAATACAAATTGTGAAGTGACTCACAAGAGATGATGATAGAGTCAGAAAAAGCTGATATCAATTGTAGAAATAAAATAATTTAGAAATAGATAATGAGAAAGAATTTAAAAGCTAGGAAAGTTCATGATTTTCATTTCAACATATTGTCACCAAACAGGTGAAACATCAGAGTGCTGAATCCTAAAGTACTACAGTGAGGGTGGGAGAAATGTGCTGAGTATCTCAGTGTTGACATCTACATAAAGAGCTTTAGTCCTCACAATGGATGAGATTACTATAATTTAAAGGCAGATCCCTTGAGGTCAAATTGGAGAAATAAGACTGAGAGTACTGTGAAAAAATATACATTTAAAAATATATGTATCAGTGACAATTATATGCCAGGTATTGTTCCAGGCAATATGGCTAGTAATGAAGAAAAGAGGCCAAGTTGGAAATAATCACTAAGGGAATCAGGATAAGAATAAGTTAATGTTTTACCCATACTAAGGGCTGACTTCAGGAATGATGATCAGCCATATAAAATGAACCACAGAAGTTTACTGGAAAAAATGATAACTGTGGAGTTATCAATCTGGGCCAAGGCAAATAAGTTTCAAAACCAACAGCTAGATTTGTGGTGAGAAGGGGAGCTTATTAGACTTAGCACAGAAAATAAATCTGAGGTAATAAAAAGAAAAAGAAAATAATAGAAAGCAATGAGAAGAAAAACATTAGCCAAGAACATTCTGTTCTTTAAAAATAGATTTAAGGGGCACCTGGGTGGCTCAACTGTTAAGTATCTGCCTTTGGCTCAAGTCATGATCCCAGAGTCTTGGGGCATCGAGCCCCATATCAGGCTCCCTGCTCAGAGGGAAGCCTGCTTCTCCCTCTCCCACTTCCCCTGCTTGTATTCCCTCTCTCGTTGTCTCTGTCAAATAAATAAAACCTTAAAAAAAAATAGATTTAAGAATGCCTAAAAGAAATATATACAATGGCAAGAAGATAAAGAACTGAGAAGGCTAGAAAAAGACACAAATCTCAAAAAAGATCTACAGGAAGGATTATAGTACATTTTGACTGAGTAGCAACTTGATAACATCAAGCAAACTAGAAAAGAATATTATGTTGGGAAAGTGATATTTGAAAGTTTAAGTTTTGCAGGCATGATAATCATTTAAAAGGTTAGAAGAAGCCTTTAAAAAGACAAAATATTTCAAAGGTGCCACCCACCATGTGACCATTTTAAAATTTATTCTCTACTAGATTTCATCTACCTGAAGAGTGAGAAACTCACCTAAGCAGGTATGACTTGTAAATGATGTCCACGGCTCTTCTCCTCGTTCCAACTTGAGGATCACATCAGGTTTGGTCATGTGACACCCTGATAAAGAAAAATTTGGATTAAGTTGCTTAGGCTTTAATGCACTTGAAAAATTATTACAGTACATTTTCAGGACTGCAAATTAAGATACTTCTTCATGTAAGAGTAAACTTAACATCTTGCTCTGGGAAAGTACACAGTTATCCTTTCTGTTAACAAATAATTCATCACCTCTTAAGCCTGAAATTCAACGCATAATTCAGGCCCTTTGAAAGGAAATGTATGCTACTGAAAGTTTCAAAGAGAGTTCTTCTTACCCACAGAGATGAGATGGCAATAGTTTTCCAACATTACATCCATGTACAGAGTCTTCTGAGCAGGATCTAGGTGCTGCCACTCCTCCCGAGTAAAGTCCACAGTCACATCTTTGAATGACACTGATGCCTGCAATGAATTGGAACTATGATCAGAGTAAGCTGACCAGATACTGTGGACTACTTTTGATCCTGCTCCTTTGGGGCATTCATATGAATATAAAGAAAAGTCAATCATTTTTATTTTGTGATTTACATAGTAAGGTAAACAAAAGTGAAGGCAGACGTACCTGTCACTGAATTTATTTAATAATTAATTCTCAAAATAGAAGTCACTTTGTACCCTAAAACTTCATTAGTTTACTGGAATGCCAAGACATATAAGGCACAGTCCCTATATAGCCTCAAAGCAAGGAACACACGTCTTTTTTTTTTTTTTTTTAAGACTTTTTTAATTTATTTGATAGAGAGACAGTGAGAGAGAGCGTGAACGAGAAGGTCAGAGGGAGAAGCAGACTCCCCATGGAGCTGGAAGCCCGATGCGGGACTCGATCCCGGGATTCCAGGATCATGACCTGAGCTGAAGGCAGTCGTCCAACCAACTGAGCCACCCAGGCGCTCAAGGAACACATATCTTTAAGAAAGTATGTATAAACATAAATGCTAGAAAGTGTTACAGGTACTATAGGTATAACAACAAAAGAATATACAAGATGCTTTATATTACAAGGGGAGCACAACTCTCAAGGTAAAATTTTTCCCTGTCAAGATTATGTTATGCAGGAAGAATACTATTTTAAAATGCATGGGAACAACTTCTGGCATCCAAAACTAATAGAATAAATTGGTCAAGAAAACGATCCCTCAAATAAGAATTATTTATAATTAAGACAACATGTATATCTGACAGAATTTGGAGCTGGCAGATAAGTGGGAGATTTAGAAATAAATTCATTCTTTCTTCCTTCCTTTTTCACCCTCCCTCCCTCCCTTCCTTTCTTTCTTTTTTAAAGTAGGCTCCACACCTAGTGTTGAGCCCAACACAGGGCTTGAACTTATGACTGTGAAATAAACACCTGAGCTGAGATCAAAGGATGCTTGACCAATTGAGTCACACTGGAAATAACTTCTTTTTTTTTCTTTTAAGATTTATTTATTTATTTGACAGAGAGAGAGAGATCACAAGTAAGCAGAGAGGCAGGCAGAGAGAGGGGGGAAGCAGGCTCCCTGCTGAGCAGAGAGCCCAATGCGGGGCTCAATCTCAGGACCCTGAGATCATGACCTGAGCGGAAGGTAGAGGCTTAACCCACTGAGCCACCCAAGCGCCCATGGAAATAAATTCTTGAAGTGAGAGAACTACAGAAATGATGAGAATCAAAATGAGAGTATAAACACTACCAGAACTCCAGGTTGGTAGTTAAACTAAGCAATTGTTGGGGAAGTCACAGAGGACTTAGCAAAAAGATGACAGAAAAGAGTTATGAAAAACTTGCACCTAGTGAGATTCTGAGATTTCTGCATTTTTGATTAACAGCATTATATAACCTTACAGCTCAAGCAAAAGAAAACTGAAGTCTTACAGGATGGAGGTGTCTGAAGTTGCAGCTCACAAAGCAGCAGGAAATGAGGGGTAAAAAACACTGGAAGAAAGAGACCTACAGAAAGTAAAACCTAAAATATAAGTATAAATACCAATTCCTTAATAAGAGTTAAGGTACATGAACATGAAAAGAACCTACCTCCCCTCCCCTTAGGGGCCGAGGGTCCAAAGCAGTAGGTAGAAGCTTAAAGAACTGAGCTGATCTATCAGCTGCTTTACACTTGGGGGTAGAGGCAGAGTTTAAAGTTCGATTTCAGGGGCGCCTGGGTGGCTCAGCGGGTTAAAGCTTCTGCCTTCAGCTCAGGTCATGATCTCAGGGTCCTGGGATCAAGCCCCACATCGGGCTCTCTGCTCAACGGGGAGCCTGCTTCCCTTCCTCTCTCTCTGCCTTCCTCTCTGCCTACTTGTGATCTCTGTCTTTCAAATAAATCTTAAAAAAAAAGTTCGATTTCAACCAAATCAGCTGTCTGCTACAACAAAAACAATTTTTGTTCTAAAAAAACCCAATAATCCTCAGGAAAAAAAAAGAAATAACAGAATCACATTACTGTTTTATTCATGATATCCAGGTTTCTAGAAAAATTACTAAGCATTCAAACAAACAAAAAAAAAACAAAATAAGAGGAAGGGGAGTATGACCCATGTTCAGAAAAAGCCAGTCAGAGAAAGTAAAATCCCCAATGGGCCCCTACGTTGGATTTTGCAAAAAAATAAAACAAAAACACTTCAAGGCAGCTATTCTTCTTTTTATTTTATTTTTTTAAAGTTTTTTATTTATTTGACAGATCACAAGTAGTCAGAGAGGCAGGCAGAGAGAGAGAGAGAGAGGAGGATGCAGGCTCCCTGATGAACAGAGAGCCTAATGCGGGGCTCGATTCCAGGACCCTGAGACCATGACCTGAGCCGAAGGCAGAGGCTTTAACCCACTGAGCCACACAGGTGCCCCAAGGCAGCTATTCTAAAAGTATTCAACATAATGAAAACCTGGGCATGAATATAGATATAACTACAAAGTCAATACATGAATGAAAATAAACTATTAAAATGTATTTGAATGACATAAAATATAACATATATATAAACAGATGAATAAAAAACAAGTTGGGGCACCTGATTGCTCAGTCAGTTAAGTATGTGACTCGATTTCAGCTCAGGTCATGATCTCAGGGTCATGGGATTAAGCCCTATTTCAAACTCCCAGATCAGTGGGGATTCAGCTTGAGATTCTCTCTCTCCCTCTTCCCTTTCCTTTGCCTCCCCTAAATTAAATGAATAAATAAGTAAATCTTAAAAAACAACAAACAAAACAAAACCTCATCCCAAAATAGGAAGAACCTGAAATGCACATTAGTAAGTGTAAGAAGCCAATCAGAAAAGGCTGTATGAGGGGCACCTGAGTGGCTCATTGAATTAAGCTTGGTCATGATCTCAGGGTCCTGGGATCAAGCCCTGAACCAGGCTCTCTGCTCTGCAGGGAGCCTGTTCCCTGCCCCCCCAATGCCTGCCTACTTGTGATCTTTCTTTGTCAAATAAATAAATAAAATCTTTTTAAAAAATTATTAAAAAAAAAAAAAAAAAGAAAAGGCTGTATGATTCCAACTATGATAGTCTGGAAATGCAAAACTATGGAGACAATTAAAAAAAATAGAGGAAGGGATAAGTGAGTGTAGCACAGAGAATTTTAGAACAGTGAAACTATTCTATATAGTACTATAATGGTGGATATATCATTGTATATTTGTTTAAATCCACTGTATATGGATATGTAAGACCAAGAGTGAATCTTTTTTTTTTTTTTTTTAAAGATATTATTTATTTATTTGTCAGAGAGAGAGCGAGTGAGAGCAAGCACAGGCAGACAGAGTGGCAGGCAGAGTCAGAGGGAGAAGCAGGCTCCCCGCGGAACAAGGAGCCCGATGTGGGACTCAATCCCATAACGCTGGGATGATGACCTGAGCTGAAGGCAGCTGCTTAACCAACTGAGCCACCCAGGCGTCCCCCAAGAGTGAATCTTAATGTAAACTGTAGACCTAGGGAAATAATGTGTTAATGTAGATTAAATTTTAATTAATTTAATTTTAATTTTTAAAAAATTCACTGTAATGAATGTATCACTGTGTAGAGCAAAATGTTGATAATGGGGTAATTATTCATGTGTGGGGACAGGGGATAAATGGAAATTCTGTACTTTTTGGAAAAAAAAAAGATTTTATTTTTAAGTAATCTTATACCCAATCTGAGGCTTGAACCCACAATCCCAGATTAAGAGTTACATGCTCCATGGACTGAGCCAGCTAGACACCCTGAAACTCTGTACTTTCTATACAATTTTGCCATGAACCTAAAACTGCCTTAAAATATAGAATATATTTAAATGGATTTAAAAAACAGGTTAGTAAAGATACTTGCAGATTGAAAGTGAGGGGACAGAGAACCCTTTATCATGCTAATGGACATCAAGAGAAAGCTGGAGTAGCCATACTTTTTTCAGGCAAACCAGATTTTTAAAAAAATCTTTAAGATTTTATTTATTTAATAGGAAGACAGAGATCACAAGTAGTCAGAGTGGCAGGGAGAGGGAGAAGCAGGCTCCCCTCTGATCAGAGAGTGGGTTTGATCCCAGGACCTTGGGGTCATGATCCAAGCTAAAGGCTCAACTGACTGAGCCACCCAGGAACCCACAAGCTAGATTTTAAACCAAGACTGTAATAAGATATGAAGAAGGGCATTATATCATAATAAAGGGGTCTATTCAGCAAGAAAATCTAACAAGTGTAAAATATTTATGCTCCCAACTTGAGACTACCCAAATATACAAATCAATAAAAAACAAACATAAAGAAGTTTATTAATAAAAATACAATAACTTACAGCAATGGAGAGATCATCTAAGCAGAAAATCAACAAGGAAACAATGGCTTTGAATGACATACTGGACCAGATGGACTTAACACATATATTCAGAACACTTCATCCTAATGCAGCAGAATACACATTTTTTTCCAGTACACATGGAACATTCTCCAGAAAAGATCACATACTGGATCACAAAACAGGCCTCAACAAGTATAAAACAACTGTGATCATACCATACATATTTTCTGACCATAACACTATGAAACTTCAAGTCAACCACGAGAAAAAATTTGGAAAGACTATAAATACATGGAGGTTAAAGAGTATCCTACTAAAGAATGAATGGGTTAACCAGAAAATTAAAGAAGAAATTAAAAAAAAAAATACATGAAAGCAAATGAAAGTGAAAACAAAATAGTCCAAAATCTTTGGGATGAAGCAAAAATGGTCTTAAGAGGAAAGTACAGAATACAGGCCTACCTCCAGAAACAAAACTCTCAAATACACAACCTAACCTTATACCGGAAGGAGCTAGAAAAGTAACAGGAAAGAAAGCCTAAAGTCAGCAGCAGAAGGGAAATAATGAAGATTAGAGCAGAAGGAAATGATAGACAAAAAAACCCCCCAGGAGATCAGATGAATCAGACTAAGCACTGGTTCTTTGAAAGAATTAATAAAATTAATAACCCCCTGGCCAGACTTACCAAAAAAGAAGAGAAAGGACCCAAATCAATAAAATCAAAAATGAAAAAGGAGAGATCACAACCAACACAACCAAAAGAAATACAAATAATTATAAGAGAACATTATTAAAAATCATATGCCAACAAGCAAGGCAATCTGGAAGAAATGCATAAATTCCTAGAAATAGACAAATTACCAAAACAGAAACAGGAATAGAAAACTTGAAGACACCCATAACCAGCAAAGAAACAAAATCAGCAATCAAAAATCTCTTAACAAACAAAAGTCCAGGGCCTGATGCTTTCCCAGGAGAATTCTACCAAATAGTTAAAAGAGTTAATACCTATTTTTCTCAAACTGTTCCAAAAAATAGAAATGGAAGGAAAACTCCCCAACACATTCTACTAGGCCAGTATTACCCGGATTCAGAAGCCAAAGCCCACACCAGAAAGGATAATTATAGGCCAATATCACAGATGAACATGAATGTAAAAATTTTCAACAAGATACTAACAAACGGAATCTAACAGTACACTAAAACAATTATTCACCATGATCAAGTGGGATTTATTCCTGGGCTGCAAGAGTGGTTCAGTATTGCATTATCAATCAACATGGATCCACATTAATAAAAGAAATGATAAGAAACATATAATCTTGGGGCACCTGGGTGGCTCAGTGGGTTAAGCCTCTGCCCTCGGTTCAGGTCATGATCTCAGGGTCCTGGGATGGAGCCAGGCACTGGGCTCTCTACTCAGCAGGGAGCCTGCTTCCCCGCCCCTCTCTGCCTACTTGTGATCTCTCTGTCAAGTAAATAAAATCTTAAAAACAAACAAACACACATACAATCCTGTCAATAGATGCAGAATAAGCATTTGACAAAATACAGTATCCATTCTTGATAAAAACCCTCAACAAAGTAGGGATAGATGGAACATACCTTCAACATCATAAAGGCCATATACGAAAGACATACAGTAAATAACATCCTCAACGGGGAAAAAACAAGAGCCTTTTCCTGGATGGTCAGGAACAAGACAATGATATCCACTGTTATTTAAATAACAACTGTTATTTAAAATAGTACTGGAAATTTTAACCTCAGCAATCAGGCAACAAAAAGAAATAAAAGGCACCCAAATTAACAAGGAAGAAGTCAAACTTTCACTATTTTTTTTAAAAAGATCTATTTATTTATTTGTCAGAGAGAAGAGCGAGAGCGAGCACAGGCAGAAAGAGTGGCAGGCAGAGGCAGACGGAGAAGCAAGCTCCCTGCCAAGCAAGGAGCCCAATGTGGGACTCGATCTCAGGATGCTGGGATCATGACCTGAGCCGAAGGTAGCTGCTTAACCAACTGAGCTACCCAGGCGTCCCAAACTTTCACTATTCACAAACATGATATTCTATGTAGAAAACTTGAAAGACTCCACCAAAAAACTGCTAGAATATAGGATTTCAGCAAAGTTGTAGTTTACAAAATCAACATAAACATATCTGTTGCATTTCTATACAGCAATAATGAAGCAGCAGAAGAGAAATCAAGGAATCAAATCCCATTTACAGTTGCACCAGGAATCATAACTTATCTAGGAATGAACCTAACCAGAGTAAAAGATCTGTACTCTGAAAACTACGGGACACTTATATCTTGGGGCACCAGGGTGGCTCAATTGGTTAAGCATCTGCCTTTGGCTCAGGTCATTTCTGGGTCCAGGGATTGAGTCCCATGTTGGGCCCCTGCTCAGTGGGGAATCTGCTTCTCCCTCTCCTGCTCCTTCCCCACACTTGTGCATGCTCTCTCTGTCTTAAGTAAATAAATAAAATCTTTAAAAAAAAAAAAAAAGACTATCAAAACATAATTAGTGTAAACAAATTGTGGTTTATTCATATACTTGAGCACTACTTAGGCCCAGGTCAGACTCTCTACTCAGCACTGAGTCAGCCTGTTGCTCTCCCTCTGCTCCTCCCCCTGCTCATGCACATTCTCTAAGAAATAAAATCTTAAAAAAAAAAAAAAAAAAAAGTGCACTATAAATATGAAAACATAGGAAGGTTAAAGTAAAAAGGATGGAGGGATACCTGGGGGGCTCAGTTGGTTGAGCGTTCAACTCTTGGTTTTGGCTCAGATCATAATCTCAAGGTTCTCGAATTGAGCCCCCCATTAGGCTCCATGCTCAGTGGAGAGTCTGCTTGAGGATTCTCTCCCTCTCCCTCTGCCCTTCTCCCTCTCCCTCTGCCCTTCTCCCTGCTCACACTCTCTAAAATAAATAAATCTTTTTTTAAAAAAAAGGATGGAAAACATGTACACTGTAGCTACTAATTGTAAGAAAGCCAAATGGATATAGTATCAAATAATATATATTTCAGAACAAAGACTATTAGTAGGGATTAAATAAGGCATTTTATAGTAACAGTGTGGGTCAGTTCATGAAAGAATATAACTATTGTAAATGTGAATGCACCTAAAAACAGAACTTCAAAATATGTTAAGTAAAAACTAGTGGAATAGAAAAGGAAAAGTAGACAAAACCAAAATTATAACTGAAGATTTCAACTTTCCTCTCAGTCATTGCTATAACAGACTGGAAATCAATAAAGATACAGAAGTCTTTACCATCACAATCAACCAATTTGACCTGATTATTTAGAGAATACTTTACCTAATAACACCAGAATAAATACTCTATATACATGCACACAGCACAGTCATCTACTTAACTATAATCTGTGCCACAATAGAAGTCTCTATAAATTTAAGATTGAAATCAAACAGAATATGTTCCCTAACTGAAAAGAATAAAAGTAGAAACCAATAATAGAAAGCTATATGGAAAATCCCCAAGATTTGGAAATTAAGTACATTTCTTCTAAACAACCAATAGGTTGAAAAAGAAATTGCAGGGGAATTAGAAAATATTTTCAACTGAATCAAAATAAAAATACAATATGTTCAAATTTTTTTGTGCTTAGAAGGAAATTTATAGCAGTAAATCCTTCTGGTTAGAAAAAAAGTAAGGTCTCATAAGCTTCCATCTACAAAACTGACCATGATTTAATTAAACCTGAAGTATTGGGGGGGAAAAGGAAACAAAAATGATAAGAACTAGGGGTGCCTGGGTGGCTCAGTGGGTTAAAGCCTCTGCCTTCGGCTCAGGTCATGATCCCAGGGTCCTGGGATGGAGCCCCACATCGGGCTCTCTGCTCAGTGGCGAGCCTGCTTCCCCTTCTCTCTCTGCCTGCTTCTCTGCCTACTTGTGATTTCTCTCTGTCAAATAAATAAATAAAATCTTTAAAAAAAGAAAAAAAAAGATAAGAACTAAGAAAGAAGAAACAGGGCGCCTGGGTGGCTCAGTGGGTTAAGCTGCTGCCTTCGGCTCAGGTCGTGATCTCAGGGTCCTGGGATCGAGTCCCGCATCAGGCTCTCTGCTCGGCAGGGAGCCTGCTTCCTCCTCTCTCTCTTTCTCTGCCTACTTGTGATCTCTCTCTGTCAAATAAATAAATAAAATCTTTAAAAAAAAAAAGAAAGAAAGAAAGAAAGAAGAAACAGAAAAACAATGGAATAAATCAATGAAACCAAAAGCTGGTGCTTTGAAACAATTGATGAAATTGATAAACCTCAGCCAACTGACCAAGGAAAAGAATAAGACACAAATTACCAGTAACATAAATGAAAGAGGGCCATTGCTATAGACTGCACAGACATCAAAAGGATAAAAAGTATATTTTGGACAACTTTGTGTCAATAAATTTGATAAATTCCTTGAAAGATACAAACTATAGAAGCTCATGGAAGGGAAAAAACCCAATAACCTGAATATCCCTAATTCTACTAAGGAAATTTAGCTGCTAGTTAAACAACTTCCCACAAAAAAATCTCCAGGCTAAATGACTTTACTGGTGAATTCTAACAAACATTTTAAGAAGAAATAATACCAATTTACACAAATTCTTTCAGAAAGTAAGAGGAGAGAATACTTCCCAACTTATAAGAATTACCCTGATATTGGGGTGCCTGAGTGGCTGAGTCATTTGAGCGGCTGACTCTTGGTTTTGGCTCAGGTCATGATATAGGGTCTGAGATTGAGCCCTGTGTCCAGCTCAGTGGCGAGTTTACTTGAGATTCTCTCTTTGCCTTGTCCTCTGCCCCTCCCCCACTCGCATGCATGCACACTTCTCTCTCTCTCTCTCTTTCTCAATAAATCTTTTTAAAAAAGAATTACCCAGGGGCCCCTGGGTGGCTCAGTGGGTTAAAGCCTCTGCCTTCGGCTCAGGTCATGATCCCAGGGTTCTGGGATGGGAGACTGCTTCCCTTCCTCTCTCTCTGCCTGCTTGTGATCTCTGTCTATCAAATAAATAAATAAAATCTCAAAAAAAAAAAAAAAAAAAAAAAGAATTACCCTGATACCAAAACTAAACAAAGGTATTACAAGAAAAATTAGACCAAATTCTTCTGACTCATAAACAAGACTTCTTAACAATGTGTTAGCAAATTCATTAGGCAGTATATAAAAAAATATATCATGACAAAGTGGCATTTATCCTAGGGCTACTAATTCACTGTGTTAATAGAAAAAAATAGAAAAGTCATATAAGGGGGACTAAACCATAGATTCAGAAAAACTTCTGAAAAAAATTAAACACCCTCTCATTATAAAAACTATCAGCAAACTAATAAATCTATGTAAAACCTACAGCTAATATCATACTTAGTAATGGAACACTGAATACAGGTAAAAATGTCTGTTCTCACCACTTTTATTCTACATTGTACTGAAGGGTCTAGGCAATGTAGTCAATGAATAGATTGAAAAGCAAGACAGGGGCGCCTGGGTGGCTCAGTGGGTTAAGCCGCTGCCTTCGGCTCGGGTCGTGATCTCAGGGTCCTGGGATCGAGTCCCGCGTCGGGCTCTCTGCTCAGCGGGGAGCCTGCTTCCTCCTCTCTCTCTCTGCCTGCCTCTCTGCCTACTTGTGATTTCTCTCTGTCAAATAAATAAATAAAATCTTTATAAAAAAAAAAAAAAAAAAAAAAAGAAAAGCAAGACAAAAAAGAGTTGTTATGCACATATGACATGACTGTCTATGTAGAAAATCCTAAAGAATATACAAAAAAATTACTAGAATAAGTGACTTTAGAAAGATTGTAGATCATTATACAAAAATGAATTGCGGAGTGCCTGGGTGGCTCAGTGGGTTGAGGCCTCTGCCTTTGACTCAGGTCATGATCCCAGAGTCCTGGGATCAAGCCCCAAATTGGGCCCTCTGCTCAGTGGGGAGCCTGTTTCCCCCTCTCTCTCCCTACCTGTCTCTCTGCCTACTTGTGATCTCTGTCAAATAAATAAAAAATAAAAAATAAAATCTTAAAAAAAAAAAAAGGGGTCACCTGGGTGGCTCAGTGGGTTAAAGCCTCTGCCTTCGGCTCAGGTCATGATCCCAGGGTCCTGGGATCGAGCCCGCATCGGGCTGTCTGCTCCGCGGAGAGCCTGCTTCCTCCTCTCTTTCTCTCTGCCTGCCTCTCTGCCTACTTGTGATCTCTGTCTGTCAAATAAATAAATAAAATCTTAAAAAAGAAAAAAAGAATTGCATTTTCACATATTAGTGGTAAACAGTGAGAATTTGAAATAAAAATGAGTAACACTGGGGCGCCTGGGTGCCTCAGTGGGTTAAAGCCTCTGCCTTCGGCTCAGGTCATGGTCCTAGGATCCTGGGATCGAGTCCCACATCGGGCTCTCTGCTCAGTGGGGAGTGTGCTTCTTCCTCTCTCTCTGCCTACTTGTGATCTCTGTCAAATAAATAAATACAATTTTTAAAAACATGAGTAACATTTACAGTAACATTAAAAAAAAATACCCAGGGATTGATATATCAAAACATGAGAAAGAAGGTAAACACAAAACAACAAAGCATTACTGAAAGAATTTAAAGATCTAAACAAAAAGAGATGTACATCATATTCATGAATTGGAAAATTATATTATCTTAAAATTTTATTTATTTATTTGACAGACAGAGAGCACAAGTAGGCAGAGAGAGGAAGGGAAGCAGGCTCCCCACTGAGCAGAGAGCCCGATGTGCGGTTTGATCCCAGGACCCTGGAATCATGAATTGAGCTGAAAGCAGAGGCTTTAACCCACTGAGCCACACAGGCACCCTGGAAAATTATATTATTATTAATGATGACTGTTTTTGAATTTAAACTGTGAATAAGCATTTTAACATTTTTCACCCTAATGGGATGTCTTTACACATTCTTCTACTGTGCTTTAGGTCTGAGGCTATAAAAAGTATAAGAGAACAGTTGTTGATTAATGTTGTAAGTACAGAGTTTCTGTTTAGGATGATGAAAACCTTCTGGAAATACATAGTGCTGCTGGTTATGTAACACTGTCAATGTCCTTAATGGGACTAAACTATAAACTTAACAATGGCTAAAATGGTGAAATTTTATATTAAGTCTATTTTAACACACATACACAAACAGGAAAGCATAGAAACACAAAGATTCATTGTGAGTACTGGGTGAGCAAAGGTGTTAAGTGGAAAAGGAATAAAGGTGTTGAATGGGTGAACAAGTGTCTACGGTATGCAAGAGGCACTCAAAATAAAGGTATCAGCGGAGATAAAGGAACTGGGTTATAAGGAGTAAGATTCATCACTAAATTGTGCAGTGGAAAAGAGACATTTATTTAACTCAAGCTAACTGTATTAGTGGTGGGTATGGGACCGGGGCCAAAAGCAGATTGAAAACAAAACAAGAAGGAATAGGATGGGCAGGAGATGAGATAAATCTTGGCCAGATGCCTGAAGTATCTGTGGAACATGCAGGTGGTGGTATTTAGTTGGAGACTGGATATGCTTTTGACAGAGTTTTAGGTTTAAAATTATGTGAGCATCATTAGAATAGTGGTTGACTGTGAATAGAAACAGGAGGCTGTAAAGAGAAGAGAACTGATAAAGCATCTGGAGAACACTAGTATTTAAGAGGTCCAGACACACAGATGAATTTTCACTCTTTTTTATGATTTTATTTATTTATTTATTTAGAGAGCATGTGCTTGTAAGCGGAGGGGCGGGAGGGTGAGCACAAAGGGAGAGGGGGAGAGAGAGAATCCCAAGTGGATTGGGACAAGGGGTTCAATCCCATAACCCCAAAACCAAAAGTCAGACACTTAATCAACTGAGCTACCCAAGTGCCTCTAAAGATGAATTTTCTGAAAGAACCAAGAGAGTAACATCTTTGAAACCAAGAACAGAATATTTCAAGAATTATACTTGTAATTCAATATGGTGATCTAAACATATACATTTATTTCTCCTGCATCCAAATATAAAATTTAAGAAATTTAAACATAGCAACACCATTAGCATAATGGGGGAGTGTTACTAGCAGGCCAGGTTTTTAGGAATTGTTAGCAGTTATAAGCAAAACTGAAGGATCAAACAGGAGAAAAGCAAGATTCTGTTTTGTACAACTTGCCCAGCACCGCTTGATTCTCAAAGCCTCAAAACAAGACTCCTTGCCACTTTCTAATAGTAATCTATCAATTCTATCTCCATCTTGACTGTTTTTATCTAAATGAGACAAGTTCATGCAGTAATATGTTCTCATTTGAGGAAAAGAATTTTTGTCCCAGCTCTGCTTCTGGGAGAAGACTGAGAAAGATGTTCAAGGATATACCCGCTTGATGTGTGAACATTGATTAAAATTAGAAGGAGCATGTATGGAAGGAAAAGGCTTATCTGGCCAATACAGGAAGTAATGGGGACCGCTTCTTTATAGAAGATAGGCAGGAGGATCTAGTGCAGAAAGGCAAATGCTCAAATCTCCATTTAAAAAAAAAAAAAAAAAAAGACGATTTTGGAAAGGAGAGAGAAACCATCACCTCACCTGAGCCATGGTTTTGAGATCTGCAAGATGTGACCAGTCTTCCTTTGGATTCCTCTTTGGAAAAGAGGCAGTTCCTATGAAGGCAAAGCCAGGATGAAAAGAAGCCACATGACACTATACAAGCCTTACAGCTCTCATATGCCTTAGGACTCCAATGAATTTGCCTCCATTTCCCTTGCTTCGGCCCTTGACCGCTGTGCACATTCCACAAAATAATGGGGGGGAGGGGGAGAATGAGACAAACAGATCTTATTTTATCCCCAAATCCAGAGATACAGGCCTTTGGGCAACAGATTAGATTTCAGGCAAGTTCCCCTCCTTTTTAACATCATCTTTTCTCTCTTAGCAGCCTACCTCCAAGCTGTTTTCTGTAAGGCTCTACCATTTATACTATCACCAGCAATACATGAGAATACCTGTCACTCCACACCCTGACAAATGCTGATACAAACTTGTTGATGCTTGCCTATCTAAAAGAAGGAAATTGTGGTTCTAGGTTTTTATTATGACAGAAAATAAGCTTTTTTTTTTTTTTTTTTTTTTTTTTTATTTATCAGAGAGAGAGAGGGGGAGAGAGTGAGCACAGGCAGACAGAATGGCAGGCAGAGGCAGAGGGAGAAGCAGGCTCCCTGCTGAACAAGGAGCCCGATGTGGGACTCGATCCCAGGACGCTGGGATCATGACCTGAGCCGAAGGCAGCTGCTTAACCAACTGAGCCACCCAGGCGTCCCGAAAATAAGCTTTTCATAAGTATAAAACCTTAGTTTCTCATGTGAATGGTCTCTTATTCTTTCATTCCTCTATCATACTTTTATTTTCTAGATTGGTTATTAAATCTTTTTAAGATGAAGGAAATGTTTTTTTAAAAATATTTTTATTTACTTATTTGATAGAGCACAAGGAAGGGGAGCAGTAGGGGCGCCTGGGTGGCTCAGTGGGTTAAAGCCTCTGCCTTGGGCTCAGGTCACGATCCCAGAGCCCTGGGATCAAGCCCGCATCGCATCGGGTTCTCTGCTCAGCGGGGAGCCTGCTTCCACCTCTCTCTCTCTGCCTGCCTCTCTGCCTACTTGTGATCTCTGCCTGTCAAATAAATAAAAATCTTTTTTATGGGGCGCCTGGGTGGCTCAGTGGGTTAAGCCTCTGCCTTCAGCTCAGGTCACGATCTCAGGGTCCTGGGATTGAGCCCTCCATCGGGCTCTCTGCTCAGCAGGGAGCCTGCTTCCTCCTCTCTCTCTGCCTGCCTCTCTGCCTACATGTAATCTGTCTGTCAAATAAATAAACAAAATCTTTAAAAATAAATAAATAAATAAATACAAATCTTTTTAAAAAGGGGGGGGGCACCTGGGTGGATCTCAGGGTCCTGGGATCAAGTCCCGCATCGAGCTCTTTGCTCGGCAGGGAGCCTGCTTCTCTCTCTCTCTCTCCGTCTACTTGTGATCTCTCTCTGTCAAATAAATAAATAAAATCTTTAAAAAAAAAAAAAAAAAAAAGGAGGGGGAACACCAGGCAGAGAGAGGGGGAGAAGTAGGCTCCCTGAGGGAGCCCAATGTGCGGCTTGATCCCAGGATACTGGGATCATGATGTGAGCTGAAGGCAGATGCTTAACCAACTGAACAACCCAAGCGCCCCAGAAATACTGTATTTACTTGAAGTACTTTTTTATAGTTTCTCAACTGACTTTGTGTTTTTCCTATGCAAAAATAACTTATAACAGATTATTGACCATCTGGTTTAGTGCTGTCAGGTGTTCAATAACATATTTCCTCCCTTCATCAAAACTGCCATCAAATACTTTATTTCCTTTATATATTTGAGTAGATCTGCATTTTATATTTAATTTCACTGACCTGTTCACTTAATTATCTGGATGACTCTGCAGTTACTACATTTTTAAAACATATTTTAGTGTCAGGTTAGGGTTATTTCCCCCTTTATCATTTTCTTTCAGAATTTTTGGCTTTTTATATTCTCCCAATAATTTTAAATTTATTTATTTTTTAAAAGATTTTACTTATTTATTTGTCAGAGAGCAAGAGCACAAGTAGGCAGAAGCAGAAAGAGAAGCAGCCTCCCTGTTGAGCCAGGAGCCCGATGTGGGACTTGATCCCAGGATCTTGGGATCATGACCTGAGCCAAAGGCAGTCGCTTAACTGCCTGAGCCACCCAGGCATCCCTTTCATAAGAATTTTAGAAAGTGCAAAATTTTTACTGACATTTTAATGGAACTGCATGATGTTAAGGGAGTTTTAACACTTTATCACTTTTAGTCTGCCTATTCTTTTATTCAAGTCTGACTTTTTGAGTCCCTTCGGAACATTAATTCTTTTTTCACAGATTACAAAATCCTTTGTATCTCATATTTTTGATGGCCTCTGATCATTTTCCATAGTTTTCTGATACATACATATACATATATATATAAGCACACATATAAAGCCTATTGATTTGTATTTTTCCCAACAAACCTCTGAATTTTCTAATTGTTGTCATTGTTTTTAACAGCATGGTAACTTAGGAATTTTTCTCTCAGTCTCAGCAGATGTCCCAAAGATGGTGAGCAAAACAAGCTTCTAAGTGTCCCTCATTCTAAAATAAAATCTTGTAAAAAACGTAAGGTTTTGCTCCAGTTAATTTAACCCCGACTTCAAGAGGCTGGAGAGGCTGAAAGAAGGAAATGTCTAGGAGGGTAAAAATTATTTTTAGGACATAGTTTTCCAGGGGAAGAAAACAAGAGGCTCCTCAGAGGCTGATGCCACTGGAAACCAAAGTGGTGAGAGAATTTGGGGGGAAATGTACATATTTCCAGGATCTGAGACGGCAAAGTGACTGAGAGAGTTAATTCTCACCTGAGCTCTAGATGGGCAACCCATGGATGGAGACTGCTTGGGTTGGCTTGGATCCTCTTGTCCAAGAGGACTCACCGGAGAGACAAGACCCACCAGAGCAGGTGGACTACTGCATGCCCAGAGGAAACACTGAGGAGACAGCTGGAGAAGTGGCTGTACCCATGAGAAGGGAAGTGTATCTGGAAGTTCCCAGCAGTGGGTTCTCTCAGGTTAAGAGCTGACTTAACACTAAATTATAATGGTACCAATCATGTTAGCCTCTTCTTGTCCCTGACTTCTGACTTGTTTCCTGTTTTCCAGCTCCCAATCCATTCCAGCTAGAGACTACCCACCTAGAAGGGGTAAAGAAGAGACAAAATAGAGGTTGAGGAATTAAAGAAGAAACTAACTGATCATGTACTCTTTTCCCTGGCAGGCTTCCAGCAGGAGGGAGAGTTTTTACTTTTAAAACATGTTCAAGTATTGATTTCTATAGTAAACATCTTATTTAACGAAATAGCTATCAAAAGATGAGACTAATCTTACATTTTAATGTTCAACAGATTCAGTCTTCAGAATGACTGAAATTATTGAATCTGTCTAGGAATGCATCCAGCAGTAGGGGAATAAAAAGATTCATCCAAATAGCAACTTTGAGTGGCAATTATGGGAGAAATTTTTTATGTGTGTACTCCCAAATGGTATACTCATTTGAACATACAAGTTATTAGTCAGTATGCGGTTTCCCAGTATACAATCCTACCATCTGAAAATTATTTTTATTTCTTTTTCTCCATTAAAAAAAAAAATCTCTATTTCAATTGTCTAATTGCCACAGGGTAAAATTTTACAAGCGTATAAAAAGGCCAATATTCAGATAATCTAAACATATTTAACTGGTCATGCATCCAGTTTCTCAAGCGCTCCATCTCAGTCACACAATAGACAATATTCATGAATTGCCGCGGACCGTGCACACAAAACACTTTAAAAAATTAGACAAAGACACAATTATATCACCCACGAACAATCACGATCCCATAGACACACGTCACGGATAATCTCAGAGCCCATAACAGACTTCTACACAAAGTAACGAAATTTTACTCACATACCCCTTACTGTCGTCTCTCCAAAGTCGCATGCAGTCTCAAATACAAATCGACTCGTAACCTATTTGAAAAATCAGACACACACCGAGACCTTATCACTTTCACAACCGGTTCCACAACGTCACAAGGAACACATGCTCAAACCACACAAGGAAAGCCACAAAAAACTACATGAACTGAACGCCCTTGTGTGCCAGGCCGCACTGCGAGACTTGGGGTTTCCTCATGGGGGAAAAAAACAAAATTCCTGCCCTCCCCAAACTCACACCAGCCCCGGGCTTCTAGTTTCCACTTCGGCGCTGTCCATCCTAGACTACCGGTTCCCTCTAGGGCGCTCCCCGGCCCAGGCTCCCTATCCCCTCCCTCCTCCGTGTTCCTCGGCCTTGGATTCTGGTTCCTTCTGCTTAGTTCTCGCTTCCTTCCTCGCTCTATGCAGGGTCCAGACTCTCGTCTTCCTCCCCGGCCTTCTTGGCCCAGGTTCCCTCTTCCTTCCTCGCTTTTCCCAGCCCAGGTTCCCGCCTCCCTCCTCGGCATTCCCCCGGGTCCCGCCATCACCCGCCTTCTCCGCCTCCGTAGGACCCACCAGCCTCACCTTCGACCACTGGTCAGCTGTCCGCGCTTGCGTACTCCTGCGCGGGCTGTACCTCCCAAGTGTCTCCGCGGCTTGGTCTTTGAGGGAAAGCCCGGGAGCGCGCGCGTGCGCGCCTTCTCGACATACGGGCTTTTCCGACCTTGAACTACATTTCCCACAGCCCCTTTGCAGCTTTTGAAAAAGAACTTTGATCAAGGGTCTTATTTTATTATCGCCCGACTACCTGAAAGTCGTCGCGCTCCGAGTGGCAACCGTCGCTCACGGTGAGGAAGCCCATCGCCTCCACAGTGCTGACGGGGTGTGTGGAGCCCGGGTCTCAAGCCTCTGTACGCGCGTTTGTGGTCGTGACGAAGCCGAGTGCGAGTATGTACGGTGATGTGGCCGTGACAGGTGTAGACATGCGTGTGTGTCCCTAATCGGATGCAGGACATTGTGGGTGACCAGTCGACTGTGATGTGAGGCATGTGACACTGTGGGGTTTGAGACCGACCATCATAAGTTGTTTCCTAGTGTGACGGGAGAGGCTTTTAATTCTCTGACCGGTACGAGTTTGGTTGTGTGATGACAGAGCTTTATGTCTTCAGTTCTGGGTTTAAAATCGGGACTGAGGGGTCTGTTGAAGACTTCACAGAGAGTGTGTGTATGCTTGTGAAGACTACAATGCCTGTTTGACTAGAGTCGCGATGCACCGAAGCATGGCCTGAGCTGCCTTGTCAGGGCACAACCACCTCCAGTGCCTAGCTTCGCGCTTAACACAGTGGGGTTATCAGTGAAGATGATGTTGCCCATCTAGAGGTCAGTTTTAGGTTCTATCCTTTCTTGGGGGTGTATGCCTGCATTCCCTTTTTTCTTCCTGCTTTAGAGCCATGCACCCCAGCTGCAGAGAAAAGGTCACCAAAAGGGAGTCAGATATTTGACTGGCAGTATAAATGTTACATACAAGCAAAAAAGCACAAACCTGTTTTTGGAATGAACTTTAGAATTCGAAGAGTCCCTTAGGCAAAGTCCTAGGAAGACATCTGGAGAACCTAGGAGTAAGATTCCTTCCTCAAAGGATCACCCTTGGGAGTTGAGGTCAAGGTCCATGGTTTCAGAACCACATCTTCCCAAAGCTCTCTCCCCAGGAAACTTGATGTGAACTTAGAGAAAGTTTCAGCCCTGGATGTCAGTCACCCTGGCTTTTTCCTTTGATACTAAAAAGGATTAGCAGTACTCCCCATGTCCCCTTTACTTCTGTGTGTGATAGATGGCAAGAGACTGTGTGGTGTTGAAGAATATCTTCCAATTTCCCTACTCTGTGCTCCAAGGTCTGGTGTTTGATGATTTTTGTCCCCTTCCCCTTCAGTGCTCTTCTCTAAATGAAGAGTTCTGAATAAAAGAAAACATTGCTGGGCATATCTGAAACCAACCTCAAGGTTGGGGGTTTTGTGGCCCTTGTTCTGTTTTTCAGAAAAGGGAATAATTGTTCTTCTCCTGAAATGGTAGGTTACTGTTAGGCAGGACCCTGTGATATACTTTGACTAACAGCACGTGGTAGAAGTGACGTTCTAAGACTTTCAAGATAAAGCCTTAGGAAGTCTTGCAGCTTTTGCTCTTTTCCTCTTCCTGCCCTCAGACCACTTCAAACAGAAGGTTATGACTAGCTTGATTAAAGACAAAAGATCACCTGGAGACAGAAGCCCAGGTGACATTCAGCAGCAATTGCCAGATATTTCACTGAGACCATATTAGACCATCCAGCCCCCACCAAGCCACTGGCTGCTGTCGAGATGAGTGGAATTAGTAGAACTGCTCAGCCAATCCAAGCCCAATTTGCCAATCCCAGAATAATGAGCTAATGAATGCTTTTTGTTTTAAGCCACAAACTTTGGGGATGGTTACATAGCAACAGATAAGTGAAAAAGATGTTTAACTTCTTAAAAATCTATCACTCCATATTGATAAAATTGTATTGGTCAACCTGTTTTGTAAAGTGATTTCTCTACTGGTATTATATCTTGAAAATTTTCTATATCCTTAGTTATTCTACAGCTTTGCGTTTGTTTATCTTGGTATTATTTTACCAATATTTGGATATTTTATAATTTATCAGCTTTGCTCAGCAAAGCTGAGCAACTCCTTCTTACTGTCCAGCTTCCATGTCTTCACCAACTTTACATTCCCTTCCAGAACCTTAACAGGACATGGGTTCCTATCATTTCATGGGTCCATTGACTTAGGAATGGGGTATTGACTTCTGCTGAGTGGAGTATAGATGACTCAATCCACTCAGAGTAATTTGCTCAAGGGTGTGAGATAGGATCTATATACATTTATTTAACTAATTAACTGGTCTCCATGATTACAAAATCTCCTTTCCCCTTTCCAATTCAAAATCTGCATTCTGGGGGCGCCTGGGTGGCTCAGTGGGTTAAGCCGCTGCCTTCGGCTCAGGTCATGATCTCAGGGTGCTGGGATCAAGTCCCGCATCGGGCTCTTTGCTCAGCAGGGAGACTGCTTCCCTCTGTCTCTCTCTGCCTGCCTCTCCATCTACTTGTGATTTCTCTCTGTCAAATAAATAAATAAATAAAATCTTTTTAAAAAAAATCTGCATTCTGGAGCCATCTTAGTTCCTTCACTGGGATTTGTTAGGGTACTTAGCTAATTTTCTGAAGGGCTGATTTAATCAATTCCTGGAGGTAGAAATGGGCATCTCTGCTGTGTTTTCTAAAGTGTCATCATCCCAGTCCTTCAGATTACTTCCTCTTCTGCCTGCTCATCAAAAGAATGTTTTGAATTTCTGCAGCCACATCAGACCTAAGTCGCATTTCTTCTCCTACGTGCAGGGCTTATAATTAATCAATTTCCAAGGCAGGTGTGATTTCCTTACTGGAGCAATGGCTGGAGGAGAGATTGGCAATTTGAGATCTGAGCTGAGGTAATTGAGAGGCAAGCAGCAAGAGGAATCCATTGTGTATTAAAATCCTAGATTTCGTATTATACCTTGGCTAACTGAATTTAAATAAAAAAAATCTTAGGTTTCAAAATTTAAGACTACCTTTAAGGTAGCAGAATTCTGAAAGGCTTCATAACTATGAAGAAAGTTCAGACCACTTAAAGCCAGAATTCATCCCACTACAGAATTCTACTCTGTGTTCCATACACATATCTCCTTCTATTATTTCTTCTGCTTTCAAAGAGGGAGGGATTAGCTCTATTTTTTTCTGGCTGTAAAGTTAATGCATTCTTAATTCAGAAATTTAGAAAATACAGAAAAGCTTAAAATAAAGCTCATTTAGAAAGAGCTTCTTTGAACATTTTATTCCAAGTCATTTCATCTGTTTCTCTATGAATTAACACATGGATATAGGCATGTAGGATTTATTATTTTAAAAAAGAATCGCACCACAATACTGTTTTGTAATCTACCTTCATCTAGCAAAATATAGTGAACAGCTTTATCATGTCATCAAATTACAAACTGTTACAATGTTTTGCCTACAATACGATCCAGACATTTCCCTATTGAAGGATATTTAACTTCTTGCTAGCTTTTCTCCATATAGCACTTCATGGCACACTCCTTTTTGTGAACATGTGTATCTTAAAGTCTTAAACATTGTTGAGAATGAGGCTTTCAAAGTTAAAATCGACTTATATACCTTCATCAAATGCCCTGCTTAAATTTTCACTAACATACCATGAAAAGTGTCTATTCTACTAATATAGAGTATTATCAGTCCTTCAAATCTACCTTTAGTGGAAATTGTCTTTGTTTAATTACCTATGCTGAGGTTTCATTTAATGTAATAAAATCTGGGAGTCTGGGATAAAAACCAGAATTCAATGAACTGATTTTGTAGTTAGAGAAATGTGGATTCAAAACATAGACCCACCATTTACTGAGCGTGTATAATATCTTTTCCTCCATTTTAAGTAAGAGTTTTGAACAAAGTAGAACACAGATCTTAAAACCATAGCTTAATGATTTATTTTATAAACCTTACACTCACCATTTGATAAACTCCAACATCCCAGAAGCCTCCCTCATGACTCTTCCCAATCACTGTACCTCTAAGTTAACCATTATTTTTTTAAGATTTTTTTAAAAAATTTACTCATTTGACAGAGAGAGAGAGAGAGATCACAAGTAGTCAGAGAGGCAGGCAGAGAGAGAGAGAAGGGGAAGAGGTTCCCCGCGGAGCAGAGAGCCCAATGCGGGGCTTGATACCAGGACCCTGAGATGACCTGAGCTAAAGACAGAGACTTAACCCACTGAGCCACCCAGGCACCCCCCTACCTTTATTTTGGGCTCTGTCACAATAATTGAACCTTACAGAACTGCAACCAAGCAGTATGTACTTTGGTGTCTGGCCTCTTTCGTTCAACATTGTATCAATAACAGGACCCATGCTGTATGCAGCAGTAGCTTGTAACTTAACATAGTATTGTATAGTATTATATTGTCTGAATGTATCATAATTTATTTATCCATTCTCTTGTTGATGGAGTATTTGAGTTTCCAGCTTTGGGATATTATGAGTAAAGTTACTAAGAACATTCTTGTGTCAGTCTTTGTCATGCATGTGAAATCAGCTGTCTGTGTTATGTACCCAAGAATAGAATTGCTAGGTTAGAAAGTAAATGTTTATATTTAACAAATACTGCAAAATAGTGTTTGAAAGTGAATGTTCCATTTTATGCTCCCATGTGCTGTGTATGAGAATTCCAGTTGCCTTATCTGATTAGCATTATTATTGTCAGTCTTTTGAATTTTAGCCATTCTAATGGGTGTGTAGTGGTACATTGATATTTAATTTGCATTCCCCTTATGACCAATGATGCTGCAAACATAAATTCCTATAGATAATGTGGATTATCCTGTGGATAATGTTATCCAAAGAGCTGGGAATGAACAAAAATGAATTAAGTGAAGTTTCACAGTAAAAGTTAGTGCATAGCTTACCATACAACCCAGCCAACTGTCATCTTGGCCATTTTTCCCAGAGAAATGAAAACATAGGTTTACACAAACACCTATATGTGAATGTTCATAGTTGATTTGTAATAACCCAAAACTGGAAATAACCCAAATGTCTTTTAACAGGTAAATGGTTAAACAAACTGGGGTTTATCTTTACCATAGAAAAACACTGGCAATAAAAAGGAACGAACCACTGAAACAGTTTGGGTGATCTCAAGGGAATTATGCTAACTGAAAACCAATCTCATAAAAGTTATAATTTGTAAATTATATAAATGTTGTATAAATGAATCCATTTATATAACATTCTTAAAATGCAAAACTATAGAGATGGAGAGCAGGTTAGAAGATGCTAGGAACTGGGTGGAGAGGAGGTGGCTCTGACTATACAAGCATAGCAAAAGAGATCCTTGGGATAGAGCTGTTCTGAATCATGGTGGTAGTGGTTTTCACATGACTCTGCACAAATAAAAAAATGCATAGAACTAAATATACACATAGATACACAAATGAGTGCATGTGAAACTGGCAAAAGATACAAGTTTTGTGTACTGTTTCAACATCAATATCTTGGTCATGATATTGTATTACAATTTTACAAGAAATAACCATTGAGGGAAACCTGATGAAGGTTATGTGGGATCTCTATATTATTTCTTACAACTGCATGTAAATCTACAGTGATATAAAAAATTAAAATATAAGCACATAGCTGGGACAAGTTTCCTGGTTTGCCATTTGGACAAAAATAGAATTATATCTTTACATTATCATACCACAAGAATAAACTCCAAATAGATTAGGAATGTAAACATAAGAAATGAAATCATATAGGTCTTAGAAGAAAGCATTGGTGAATCCCTCTTTAACCTCAATGTAAGAAAGAACTTTTTTTTTTTTTTAAGATTTTATTTATTTATTTGACAGAGATCAAAAGTAGGCAGAGAGGTGGGTGGGGGGGCATGGGGAAGCAGGCTCTCTGCTGAGCAGAGAGCCCGCCTTGACCTATCCCTGGACCCTGGGATTATGACCTGAGCCGAAGGCAGAGGCTTTAACCCATTGAGGCACCCAGGCACCCCAAGAAAGAACTTTCTTACTGTGATTCAGAAAACGGATGCAATAAGAAAAAATATCCAAAGATCATGACTACAAAAATCAAAAGACAACTTACAAATTGGGAAAAAATATTTGCAGGATGTATCACAAACAAAGGGCTAATATTCCTAGATTAGTTTGCTAGGGCTATCATAACAAAATACCACCAATTGGATGGTTTAAACAACAAAAATTAATTTTCTCACAGTTCTGGAAGCTGAAGTCCAAGATGAAGGTGTTGGCAAGTTTACTTTCTCCTGAGGTCTCTTCTGCTTGGGGATGATGGTGATGTATCTTTGAATATTCAGGCTAAAGAAAGCTGCTCAAATATCTTTTAAGTTCTAGCTTTTCACATCATCTGGGCTTTTAACTGCAATGGCTTCCCTCTTCCTGGAGTCTGTTTACTCATTGGTTTCTCTACCATTCAGGGCTGTCTCCTTCCCTCTAATAAGGAAATCACATCTGGCTTAGAGATATAAATACTACATATAAGAAATGAAATGGGACTTGAGTCTGCCGAGGTGCTGCCAATCAGAGAAGAAAATAGAAGGGCCAGAGGAAGATCAAATCACCTTAGATATCAAGAAAAGGAAGCCTCAGTAAATACAAAATGCAGTTTACAATTATACAGATGCCAAATCAGTTCTTCAAAGGCTCTCCTGAGATTCATACTGAAGGAGGATATAATGAGCAAAAATATTTTAATCCACAAAATCAGGCTCCAACATCCCATCCTTGTAGTTATATCCTTCTGAACAGGGCTGAGGGATTCACTCTTCACCTTGGAGAACTTGATGGACATCTTTGGGAGTGATAGTACTGCAAATGACAAAAACATTGCAACTCCACAAACCCTAGCCCCATATGACCCTGGAAGAATGAAGAAGGTTGGCCAGATGCAGGAACTAGGCAGGATGTAGAAGGAATTTCTCTGGTATGGTTAAGCTTTTTGAGTCCAGCAAGAATATACAAATTTAATAAATTCCAGAACTTCCTCACAATAAGGTATTAAGTGGTCACTAAAAATTAAATTGAGGAATAACCAAAAAATAGAGAAAAATTCAAAAATATATGACAGTGGCTTAAGCAGGTTACTATACAACATGTATAACCATTTACCATAAGGTCATATATATCAGATGGATAGAATGTCAGACATCAGCAATAGAAAGAAAAATATCTCAATTTATACCTCTAAAAGCTAACATTATTGGTTTCTAGTCTATGACACTGATTTTTTTGTTTAAGTATACTTCCATAACTTCCATAAATTTAAGTTTAAGTATACTATCTATTTTCTTTACAGGAACCAAGAATGTCTTGATTTTAGATTGTCTTAAGAAATTTTATTAAAAGAAAGTTCTTCAAAAATAGGCAAAAAAAAAGCCCTGTTGTGGGTCTTTAGGTTAGATTTATAGCTCAACATATTCTAAATATAGTTGGCTATGAATGATTTCTCTTATGTCCTTCTAATAGTTTATTTCCAAGCATACGTAGGGGTTTTCTGCCTAGAGAAGAGCTAAGAGGCTCAAATCCTGGTCTAGTTGTTTTATGTCTTTTGATGGAAGAATTTATTTCACTTCTGAAATATTAACCAAAATGCCCTGCCTGCAACTAGTGAGAGAATCACCTTGCTCCATTAGTTTCCCTTTGGATCCAGCATCAAGAGAAATAAAACTCTAGGGCATAAACTTGACTAGGGAAAGTTCACATTCCAGAGTTCCTATGAATTCACAATAATTTGGAATGCTGCTATAGTTAGAATTCTTTATTGTGAACTCCTGTGGTTTTATCATTGTACTTCTCCAGAGGTCTTTTTGTCATGTTCTACCTTTGACTTACTTTTATTTCCCCTGCAGGATTATGAACAACATAAAGGTAGCAATTATATCTTCTTCATCTGTGCTTCATCCAAGCACATAGGCACAGCTTCTTGTATACTGTAGGCATGTCTAATGTCTTATATAGAAATCCTACATCTAGGATACTTAGGAAGAATTATAAATAAATAAGTATTACAAGGATGTTCACTGAAGAGTTCCTGATGATGGGGGCACCTGGGTGCCTCAGTTGGTTAAATGTCCGCCTTTGGCTCAGGTCATTAGCCCAGTGTCCTAGGATCAAGCCCTGAGTTGGGCTTTCTATTCAGCGGGGAGTCTGCTTTTCTCTCTCTCTCTCTCTCCTCCCTTGCACTCCCCCCCCCCCCGCATTGTGTGTGCATACTCTCTCTCTCAAATAAATAATTTTAAAAAGAATTTTTGATAATAATTAGTTAAAAAAAGTTTCAGAATAAACAATGTGTTAATTAAGATATGATAGACCACACTATAATCATCATGATATTGGCCTCAATTTGTCAAAGAGATATACTCATCAGGAATGGCTTAGTGAAATACAGCAGAATGTTGGAAAGGAGTTGGAAAATAGTAGAATCCAGAGTTAAAGATTGAGGACTCTGGAACTCAAGTTCTAGTTTCATCTCTCAGGAACTCTGTGACATTTCACAACTTATTTCAGCCCTGATGCCTTACTTGCCTAAGCAGTATGCTGAGAATGGTAATACTTCCCTCACAGGGTTCTCATGAGAATTAAATTAGACAATACATGTCCTTATAATAGTGTATTAGTCAGAGTTCTCCAGAGAAACAGAAACAACAGGATATATGTGTGTGTCTCTGTGTGTCTATGTATTGAGTTAAGAAAGAGATTTTAAGGAATTGGCTTGGCTCATGAGATTGTGGAAGCCTGTTAAGTCCAAAATCTGTAGGTCAGGTCAGCAGGTTAAATACTCAGGGAACAGTTGAGGTTTGAGTTCAAAAGCTATCTGCTGGCAGAGTTCCCTTCTGCTCTGGGAGAGGGAAGTCTTTAGTCTATCAAGGCTTTCAACTGATTGGATGAGGCCTACCCACATTCTGGAGGGTAATCTTTAATTTAAATTAAATGTTAATCTCATCTAATAAACACCTTCACAGGCACATCCAGAATGATATTTGACCAAATATTTGGGCATCATGGCCCAGCCATATTACATAAAATTAGGCTTCATAAGTCCACCCCTTGCCAACTTGGCACCTATATGCATCTCCCTAAATGATACTTAATATCTGAAAAAAACCAGTAACAAGGACATACTTCCACCTAACATAATACAACTATCTTGCATACAACCAAAAAATACACGAATCCTTTCCCCAGAAGAGGGTGCAAAGTCTTGCATAGTGTTTACTTTCCTCCCTTATATCCCACAACTTAAGTATTACGATGTAAAGTTAATAATACTTATATACTATAAGGTCAATACATCTTATATCACATGATAATGATATAAAAAAGGAATAAAGATTTATATACATACATACAAACACACAACTAAATAAACACTCATGACAATTATAGTCCAATTTCTGAAACTGGTCCCATGGTTGTAGTAGGCATTTATAACTACCTTCTTCCATCACCCATTCCATGTTCCCTTTGCCCACAGCAAGCTCCTCAGTTGGTCATGGTTCTTTACTTGGTGGAGTGACATAAAATTCATTCTTGGGTGTGTGGCCCTTGAATAATCCTGCCTTTATAGTTTGTAGTTTGCCATTCACCTTAATCATAGGGCAGGGCAATATTAGAAGCCTCAAAGGATCTCCTGTACTCTAGATACACTCCTCCTTATCACCATTGTGGAGTCCAACCTCCCCTTGGTAGTTAAGATGAATCACCATAGCCAGTACCCTTAATCCCTTCTTTGCCTTTTGATTCAGAGGGATGAGAAACCCAAAGTGGTTGGGTAGCAGTTAAATTTACAGTTAAATGGTATCATTGTATCTCCTGGTAGAAGCATTCCCTTTGGAACTAAGACCTCTGTACAGCAGAGCACAGGTTGTGGGGAGGGGAAGCAAAAATTCTGCTGTTGGGTCACCAGGGGTAATAGTGAGTGGTGTCATTCCCATTTCTACCCCATGATTCCCGGCCTTATGAATCTTGACTATGGGAAAAACAGCACCAGATACTGGATGGTGATATCAGAGCATAAAGAGCCTTCTGTAGAACCATCCCCCAGCCCTGCAAGACACTGCCACCTAGCTGGCATTGTGACTGAGTCTGTAAAACATCATTCCATTCTGTCAAGCTAGCTTCTTCAGAAAGGTGGGGAACTTGGGAAGACTAGTGAATTCCATGAAGATGGGCCCACTGATGTACTTCAATTACTGTGATATGAGTTCCTTGATCAGAAGCAATGCTGTTTAGAATACCATGATACCACTATCATAAGGCATTCTGTAAGCCCACTGAGGGTAGTTTTGACAGAAGCATTATGTACGGTATAGGCAAATCTGTATCCAGAGTGTCTGTTCTATTTAGAAAGAAAAAAATATTGCCTCTTTCATGATGGAAGCATTCCAATGTTATCAACCTGCCACCAGAGAATGGTGCCATATCGGGGACTCAGTGTTGGTCTCTGTTGCTGGCAGATTGGGCATTCAGCAGTGGCTATAACCAGGTTAGCCTTAATGAGTGGACACTTGTGTTGCTGAACCCATGGGTAATGGCCATCACTGCCACCATGGCCTTTTTGTCCAAGAACCCATTGGTGATGATAGGGTGGCTGAGGAAAGAACCAAATGGTGTCCACAGACTGGGTCATCCTATCCACTTTATTAAAATCCTCTTCTGCTGAGCATTTAACATGGGACACAAAGAGCTTCACTTTTACCCATGCAGAGAGGTCTATACCTCTTTTCCAGACTTCCTTCACATGAGTTTTCCAATCATGTTCCTTCCAAGCTCCTGACCACCCAGCCAAACCACTGGCCACAGCCTGTGAATCGTACATCTGACCATTTCTTCTTCCAAGCAGGAAAACAAAACAACAAAAAACCAGGTGCACTGCTTAAAACTCTGACCAGTAGGATTACCTGTGCCTTCAGGGCATACTTGGCCCAATCATTTAAACATCCCTTCCATTTTATGAGTGCTGCTCTGCACACCTAGCTTAATAGCTGGGTCAGATTATACCCAGTTTATGATGTTAACTTGGTGGCCCATGGTTTAGTGTTTAGTCTCTAAGTCTCAGTAGCAGGCTGAAACGTGTTTCTCAAAAGGAGAGTAGTTAACTGCAGAGAATGGCATGGCTTTGGTTCAAAATCCTAAGGGCCTGCACTGTGACCCATCGGTAGGGTCCTGCCAAAGGCCCCAGACAACATCATTACCAGCCTCTGATATTTCAAACACCCTTGGATTAAAAAAAAAAAAAATTATTTGTTTGACAGAGAGAGAGAGATCACAAGCAGGCAGAGAGGCAGGCAGAGAGAGGGGAGGCAGCAGGCTCCCTGCTGAGCAGAGCCCGATGCAGGGCTTGATCCCAGGACCCTGAGATCATGACCTGAGCTGAAGGCAGAGACTTAACCCACTGAGCCACCCAGGCGCCCCTACACTCTTGGATTTACTGGGCCTTATTGCCCAAGAGGCAAAGTGCTTGCCTAGCAGTCTGGACCTGTTGCAGAGTCACAGAGCCCTCTTTTGTTCTGGGTCCTACTCAAAACTAGCAGCTTTTCACATCACTTGGTAAGTGGGAAGTAACATACCCCAATGAGGAAGAGGTTGCCTCCAAAATCCAGAGGTCCACTAGGCTTTGTGCCTCTTTTTTAGTTGTAGGAGGAGCCAGATGCAACAACTTAGAAGGGATATCATGACATGCCCCACACCACTGGATCTCTAGAAGTTTCACTGAGGTAATAGAAGGCCTCTTAGGTTTTTGTTAGATTTATTTCCCAACCCTGACATCCAGATGTCTTATCAGTAAATCTATAGAGTAGTTGTCATTTCTTGCTCACAAGGTCCAATGGCATAATGTCATCAATGTAATTGACAATATGACATCTTGTGGAAGGGAAAGAGAACTGAGATCCCTGTGAACTAAGTTATTATACATGGAAACTAAATTATAGGGCCGGGGAGCTGATGTACCCCTGAGGTAGGATACTGAAATTATTTACTTGTTTTTGCCAAGTGAAAACAATTGGTTCTGGTTGTCTTTATTAACAGGGATGGAGAGGGAAAATTAACAGAGCAGTACTCACATGGCAGATACCAAGGAAATGTGTTAGTTTGTTAATTTGTTTAGGTAATGAAAACACATCTGGTAAAACAGCTGCAGCTGGAGTCACCACCAGCTTAACCCATTGTCATTCTCCAAAATTTCTGTTGTCTGCAGAGGCCATATAGGCAAGTTGAATGGGGATATGCTGGGAATTCATCACCCCTGCATTTATATGTTCTTAGTAGTGGCACTAATCTCTGCAGACAGTGCTGAGTATGTCTGTTTCAATTATCCATTCCAGAACTGGGGGGGAAACCACAGGATGGATTCAGGCAAGTGCTGGGTCTGCTGTGAGATGGACCTTAACACTGATCACAGACCTCCTTAAGCCTCTACCCTGACTGGTAGACCAGTGAGGTTTTGGGTCTCCTGGAATTAGTGTCCGCTCAAAGCCAGTGTCCACGGTTTGATTTTTTCCTTTTCCTCAAAGTTTGGTCTCCCTGGTAAAAGCTGTGGGTTCCTTTAGGAAGACAAGGGGGTAAATTACCAGCATAAATTTTTGGCAGTTTAGCAGGGTTTTTCATTCAAGGTGTTCTGAGTCTGTATACTGGGTCGAGTCTGAGAATTGACTGACAGTCCATGACTTTTTATTATTCAAGTTAGACTTTTGTTCACATGACTAGAACTCTTTCACTTACACAGATCAACTAAGATTTAGACTTCTCATCTATTTCACTTCCACCAAAGTGTACTAACCATACTCTGTAACAGATATTTAAAAAAATCTTTCATGTCATTTTGCATTCATTGCAATGTTATTTCATATTTTTAAAATCCACATTTTAAGTTATACTTAAATTTTTAAAAATTTCCACTGGAGGGGCACCTGGATGGCTCAGTGGGTTAAGCCTCTGCCTTCAGCTCAGGTCACGATCTCAGGGTCCTGGGTTCGAGCCCCGCATTAGGCTTTCTGCTCAGCAGAGAACCTGCTTCCCCCCCCCCTGCCTACTTGTGATCTCTCTATCAAATAAATAAATGAAATCTTTAAAAAAATTTCCATTGGAAACTTAATTTTTAAGTAAAACCTACGCTTCAGGAAGCTTAACTATTATCGTCTTTTTAGAGGTAAGTGAAGATGTTGAGAGGACTCAATCTCACACTCATAATATTGCAGTCTCTCATATAGTTACTACATCCAGATGACAACCACACACATTATCTTCCATCCAGATTTTAACTTGCATAAGTTACACTCAAACACACACAAACAAATTTACCAGATCTCTCACATGATCTCCCAGGCATACTCAGTTAAAACTCACATACATCAACCTCAAAGTCACAACGTTTAATCACCTGCCCTTGCATTGTCATACAATTCATGCAGAGACTTGGGTACAGCCACAGACCACTTTCCCATACTTTGGATATCTCACTCAACACCTTGGACAATATCAAGTGCAAACCAACTCATACATGTGATCAAGAATCAGATCCAGGGGCGCCTGGGTGGCTCAGTGGGTTAAAGCCTCTGCCTTCGGCTCAGGTCATGGTCCCAGGGTCCTGGGATCGAGCCCCACGTATGACTCTCTGCTCCGCAGGGAGCCTCTTCCTCCCCTCTCTCTCTTCCTGCCTCTCTGCCTACTTGTGACCTCTGTCTGTCAAATAAATAAATAAAACCTTAAAAAAAAAAGATCCAGAAACACAACCACTTGTTCTCACAGATAAATTTCTTCACATGGCACTTTGAGATAGGAGATTTGCCTCTTCTGGCAGATAATTTGTATTAGTTTCCACCCTTCTCAGTTCTGGTTTCTCATACATACACACTTAGACCCCACAATGTTGCTTCACTCCTCTTCCACGCATACATGTAAGATTCAGATCAGCTCCCCCGGCCCAGGGATCGGTTTCGTCCATCAGGGAGACCAGCCTCCTCCCTTCCCAAGGCGGGACACTTACACATCCAACCGCTCCTGCTAGTCATAGGTAGACCCAGCGCAAACAGCCTCCTACAGAACGTTACAAACTCACTGCCCGCACACTCGCGCCACCCTCAAGCATGCGTAATCAATCACAGGTTTCAAATGCCCCTCGCGCCTAAGCCACGTTCTAATACATCACTTCACAATCACTGCGCGCGGTCCCATACGGGTATACAGCCCGACCACTATTTCAAACGGTCTCAAAAACGTTTCACAAACTTGTTTCCTCACTCAGGACACAGTCGGTGTAACACACACATCCTCTCCCTCACATCCTCTCCCTGCCTATCAAATTCGTCCTTGGCCACTCGCATCTTCGGACTCAGAAAACACAGTTCACATTGCCACCTTACAAACGAAGGCCGGATTCCTCCGCATCGAATAACAATTATCAAACTACAGCACGTGCGCGTCCACCTTGAGGGAGTAGGGACAGCTACGGTGCCAGGCTTGAAATCCGCCCTCAGAGAAATCCGAGGTCCCCAAATCGGACCCAAATTTCGGGTCTGAGCCGTGGAAGGGGAGAGGTTGTAGAGTCACTCCAAGCTCGGAGTGAAACTGCGCAGGTGCATCCCGAAATGCAGCGAAGGATTTACCTCTTTCAGCTCACGCGTGCTTTCCTTTCGGACTACGTTTCCCAGAGGACACAGCGGTTCAAAGCTAGTTCCGGTAGAAACGTTGGCAGAGTGGTCGGCTGCTGAGACTGGTGAGAGCTTTCTACCCAACCAGCAGAGCGTGCAAGACTAGGTGTGCGGTCTCTCGTGGAATGCGAATCAGAATTTGGACCAGAGCCCTTCCTGAGGATGCTGAAGGTAAGGACTCCTGGAGCTCCAGGCCTTGGCAAGAGGAGTGTCTGGAGTGTTAGGCCTCTGAAGTGCGGGAGCTGCTCTAGGGAGGGTAAATTGGATGGTTGTAAGCTCGTGAAGGGAATTTTGTCTCCGGACTAATGGTTTTGTCTCCGGACTAAGTGTATTTGGCGGTTAGTCTTGAGAGCGACTGGATTCGGGAGCGTGCTTTTGTGACCGTGTACTTGTCTGCGTGACCATTTGTGTGAATGGAGTTTGTATGTGATTGTGACCATGATTGCGGGTGGCTATTTCTGTAAGCCTCAGATACTTGAGTAAATGAAAAAAAGCACAATTACACAAAGCGTTACTCCCAGGTTCACATAATCAGGCAGTTAGGGAGACATTCCAGTATCCAACTGTAGATTCATACAACACAAAGCCAAAAAGACGTAATCCAACCCACGTTTATCATAATCGCACAGCCTAAGACCCAGACACCTATATAGTAATACAAAACGACCACTCCCCAATCACAACTCCCCTTATGCCCACTTAACCCTCATCCCCAACAGTTATCTGTAGAGCTCAAACACATCACCAAGTATCATAGAATCACAGTTACTACCATGGTCACAGACAATGTCTACTCCACATCACACACAAGGTCACACAAAGTTTGAGCTTTAAGAAGGGCCTGGTTGGGGGCAGCTGACTGGCTCAGTCAGTACAGCATGGGATTCTTGATCTTGGGGTTGTGAGTTCAGCTCCACATTGATTTTACAGATTACTTGGGAAAGGCCTGGTGTCTCATAGTTCTTCTCTACCTCACTAATTCTGCCATTCACCTTAGAAACACCTAGAGTAGGAGGAAAGAATAGCACTGTTGGACATCCAGAATCAGTGTCTAAGAAGTCTGTGGGGACTGGACAGAGTAGACATGAAGAGGGGAGAAAAATGTCATTCTATATTAGCACTTTGGGAGCTAAGAAGCAGGATCATCTCATGTCTTTTTTTTTAAATCCCTCTCATCCAGCAATATTTTTCTTTGCACTGAGAGTTTCTTCTAAAGTGGAACTAAGAAGAGGACTAATACATTGAATCTTAAAAACATGGCCCATGTAAGTTGATTTTTTTGTTTCTAATTGATGTCCTTTTTTTCCTATAGTCATATGAATATTTGCATTCTTAATACTGATATTATTGCCTGACTATCGTACAGACTTATTAGTGAGTAAGTGGTGGCTTCAGAATTTTAAAGTCTTCCCTTTTTGCTCCTCTCCTTTCTAACCCAGTGTTCCAGTAAGCAGTCAACGAAATACATCCAGAACTGTAAGATACTAAATTTGTTGTTTTAAGCTACTGTATTTGTTACAGCATCAGTAGAAAGTGAACACACCATTTGAATTTGGAGTTTTCTTCATGAGGAGACTGCTTAAATTGATACAGGGCTTTTGGGAGTTTTCTTTCTTTCTTTCTTTTTTTTTTTTTTTGAAGATTTTATTTATTTATTCAAGAGAGAGGGAGAGAGAGAGCAAGTGCACAAGCGGCGGGGAGGGGCAGAGGGGGAAGCAGTCTCCCCACCTAGCCCAGAGCCTGAGCCCAACAGGGAGACTGATGCATGGTTCACTCCAAGGACCCCAGGACCATGACCTGAGCCAAAGGCAGAGGCTCAAACGACTGTGCTACCCAGGCACCCCAGTCTTATTTCTTCTTGAATCAGTTTAGTAATTTGTGTCTCTCAAGAAATTCATTTATTTCTATTTAGTTGCCAGATTTGTTAGTATAAAGTTGTTTATGATATTTCCTTATTATCCTTTTAATGCCTGTCAGGTCTATAGTAATACTCCCCTCTTAATTCCTGATCTTAATAATTTATGTCTTTTTTCTTAATCAGTATACTAGCAATTTATCAATTTTATTGATCTTTTCAAAGACTAGCTTTTAGTTTTATTGATTTTTCTCTCCAGTTTGCCCTTGCCTTGATTGCTATTTCATTGATTACTGATCTTATTCTTGACTTTTTTTCTGTGTACTTTGGGTTTAATTTTCTTTTCTTTTCTTTTCTTTTCTTTTTTTTTTTTTTGAGCTCAAGATTCCCTTTTTTCTTTTACCCATGGGCTACTTAAAAGAGCATTCTTTTACAAATTTTTTTTTTAAGATTTTTAAAAATTTATTTATTTGACAGAGAGAGATCACAGTAGGAGAGAGGAAGGGAAGAGAGAGGAAGGGAAGCAGGCCCCCTGCTGGGCAGAGAGCCCGATGTGGGACTCGATCTCAGGACCCTGAGATCATGACCTGAGCTGAAGGCAGCGGCTTAACCCACTGAGCCACCCAGGCGCCCCTTTAACTTACAAATTTTGAGGGACTTTTTCATATCTTTTTGAGAATTCGCTTTTAATTTATTCAATTCTTTTGTGGTCAGAGAACATACTTTGTAATATCAATCCTTCTAAATTTATTGAGACTTATTTTTGGCCCAAAATGTGGACTATCTTGGCGAATGCTCAATGTGCATTTGCGGGAGGGGGAAAGCTGTGTTATACTACTGACGGATAGTGTTTATCAGTTAGGTCAAGTGTTTTGTAGTAGTACTCAACACTTCTATATCTTTTCTGATTTTTTTTGGTCATTTGGTCTATCAATTACTGAGAGAGGACTGTTGAAACTTACAAATACAGCTGTTGATTTGTCTGTTACAATTCTGTCCGTTTTGCTTTATGTTTAGAAATTCTATTAGTAGGTGCATGCATACTTAGGATTGCTATGTCCTTCTTTTAAAAGTTTACTTATTTTTAAGTGATCTCTATACCCAGAGTGGGGCTCAAGCTCACAACCTTGAGATCAAGAGTTGCATGTCCTTCGGACTGAGCCAGCCAAGTACCCCCAAATTCCTATATCCTCTTGATGAATTGACACCTTTATTATGAAATTTTCCTAGTGGTAATATTCTTTTTCTTGCATTATGTTTATTAATATAACTGCTTCAGCTTTCTTTTATTGTTATTTCATGGCATATCTTTTTTTTTTTAAGATTTTTAAAAATTTATGAAGGCAGACGCTTAACGGAGCCACATCGTTTTTTAAAAGATTTTATTTATTTATTTGACAGACAGAGATCACACGTAGGCAGGGAGGCAGGCAGAGAGAGAGAGGAGGAAGCAGGCTCCCCGCCAAGCAGAGAGCCCGATGTGGGGCTCAATCGCAGGACCCTGAGATCATGGCCTGAGCTGAAGGCAGAGGCCTTAACCCACTGAGCCACCCAGGTGCCCCTCTTTTTCCATCCTTTTAACTTTCTTTAGCCTTTTTTTTTTTTTAAGGTTTATTTATTTATTTATTTATTTTGAGATTTTATTTGTCAGAGTGAGAGAGAGCACAAGCAGAGGGAGCAGCAGGCAAAGGGATAAGCAGGCTCCCCAATGAGCAAGGAGCCCAATGAGGGACTTGATCCCAGGACCCTGGGATCATGACCTGAGCCAAAGGCAGATGCTTAACCGACTGAACCACCCAAGTGTCCCTATTTTAACTTACTTTAGGTGTATCTCATATAGCAGCATAAAGTTTGGTCTTGATTTTTTTAAAAATTTTATTTATTTATTTGACAGACCGAGGTCCCATAGTAGGCAGAGAAGCAAGCAGAGAGAGAGAGAGAGATGGGAAGCAGGCTCCCCGCTGAGCAGAGAGCCTGATGCGGGGCTTGATCTCAGGACCTTGAGATCATGCCCTGAGCTGAAGGTAGAGGCTTAACCCATTGAGCCACCCAGATGTCCCTGGTCTTGCTTTTTTATCCAGTCTTTTGATCTCTGCCTTTGAGAATCTAGAGCAGAGGTTAGCAATCTGTGGCATGCTGACCATCCAGCCCATAGCTGTGTATGGTAATTTAATATTGATAAAAGTGGTATCTCAAAACTGCAGGCTAAAGATTGACTTTTTAATTGAGATATAATTGGCATGTAACATTATATTAATTTTGGATGCACAACATAGTGGTTTAGTATATGAATATGTTACAAAATGATCACTGCAGTATAGGTAATATCCATTACCACACGTAGTTAGTTTTCTTTCTTGTGATGAATACTTTTCAGATCTAGTCTTTTAGCAACTTTCAAATATACAATACAGTATTAATAGCTGTAGTCACCATGTTGTACATAATATCCCTAGGGATTATTAATCTTATAACTGGAAGTTTATATCTTTTGACCAGCTTCATCCATTTCACCACCCTCCCCCACCATCTGACAACCACCAGTCTGTTCTTTGTATCTATGAGTTTGATTTTGTTTTCTGTTTTTAAATTTCACAAATAAGTCTTTTTCTGTCTGACTTATTTCACCTATTGTAATGCCATCGGGGTCCATCCAGGTTTTTGGAAATGTAAGATTTCCCTTTTTTTTTCCTTCAAGATCTTATTTTATTTATTTTTTAATTTATTTGAGAGAGAGCATGAACAAGAGGAGGAGCAGAAGGAGAGGGATAGGGACAAGCAGACTCCCCTGTGAGGAGCCCAACGTAGGGCTTGATCCCAGGATCCTGAGATAATGACCTGAGCTGGGATCAAGAATCAGACACTTTGGGCTCCTGGGTGGCTCAGTAGTTAAGCATCTGCCTGGCTCAGGTCATGATCCCAGAGTTCTGGGATCAAGCCCCCCCATCGTGCTCCCTGCTCATTGGGGATCCTGCTTCTCCCTCTCCCTCTGCCTGTTGCTCCCTCTACTTGTGCTCACTCTGTGTCAAATAAATAAATAAAATCTCTTAAAAAAAAAAAAAAAAAAAAAAAAAAAACAGTTGGACATTTAGCTGACTGAGCCACCCAAATGCTCCTCCTTTTTTTCCTTAATGGTTGAATAATATTCTTGTGTATGTGTATCATATTTTCTGTATCCATTCATCCACTGGAAGACACTTAGATTGTTTCTAGTACCTGTGGGACATTTTTATGTCTTCTTTGAAGGAAGGTCTACTCAGGTCCTCTGCCCATTTATAATTCAGATGGTTTAGGGTTTTTTGCTGTTGAGTTGTATGAGTTCTTTATATTTTGGTTACTAAACCCTTATCAGATACATCATTTACAAAAATTTTCTCCATGTAAGTTGCCTTTTCATTTTGTTGATGGTTTCACAGAAGATTTTTGGTTTGATGTATTCCCATTTGTTTATTTTTGCTTTTGTTGCCTTTGCTTTTTTGGTATCATATCCAAAAAGTCATTGCCAAGTACCTTTGCTGCCTATGATTTCCTCTAGAGGTTTTATAATTTCAGGTTTTACATTCAAGTCTTTAATCCATTTTGAGTTGATTTTTATGTATGGTATAAGATAGTGGTACAGTTTAATTCTTTGTCATGTGGCTGTCCAGTTTTCCCAGCATCATTTATTGAAGAGATTGTCCTTTCCCCATTGTATATTCTTGGCTCCTTTGTTATAAATTAATTAGCATTATGTATGGGCTCCCTATTCTGTTTCACTGATCTTTGTGTCTGTTTTTATGCCAGTACCATACTGTTCCAATTATATAGCTTTGTAATGTGGTTTGAAATGAAGGTATGTGATGTCTCAGCTTTGTTCCTTTTTCTCAAGAGTGCTTTCGCTACTTGAGGTCTTTGATGGTTTCATACAATTTTAGTGTTATCTGTTGTATTTCTGTAAAAAATTCCATTAGGATTTGAAGGATTATATTGACTGTAGATTGCTTTGAGTTATACAGTTGTTTTACCACTGATAATTCTTCCATTCCTCATGGGAAAACCTTTTCATTTATTTGTGTCTTTTTCAGTTTTTTCCATCAGTATCTTACAGTTCTCTGTATAACAATTATTTTGTCTCCTTGGTTAAAGATAGGCTACTGACAAATAGTATTGGGTAACTAGAGCCATTTTCAAAAAACAAAGCCCATTCTTTACTCATCTACCATATAAAATAAACTCTAGTTAAACTGAATTATTTAATTTTTAAAAATGTGATCATAATATTACTAGACTAAAACATGGGAGTACTCCTTCATGACTTTGATGTGAGGTAGGACTTTCTAACTAGGACTCAGAACTCTAGGAACTAAAAGAGAAAGTAGTAACAAAGTTGATTACATAAAAATGAAAAACTGCATGGCAAGAAACATTGGTAAGCAAAGTAGGAAGAGAAATGACAAAATGGGAAAGGTATTTACAATTCACATACAGACACTGAACTTATCATCTAACTTATAAAGACTTAGAAATTTTTTTTTAAAGATTTTATTTATTTATTTGAGAGAGAGAGAATAAGAGAGAGCATGAGCGAGGAGAAGGTCAGAGAGAGAAGCAGACTCCCCGTGGAGGTGGGAGCCCGATGTGGGACTCGATCCCGGGACTCCAGGATCATGACCTGAGCCGAAGGCAGTCATCCAACCAACTGAGCCACCCAGGCATCCCAAGACTTAGAAATTTTAAAATGAGACCAAGGGCCCAGTAGAAAAAGAGTCAAAAGGGCATGAATAGAGATTTCACAGAAAAAGAAACATGAAAAACCCTAAAAAAAAAAAAATACTCACAATTCAAGAAATCCAATTAAAATTCTATTGACATATAATTTCTTTATCACATTAAATTGATAACACTTGATCTTAGCCAAAAGGCTGAGAAGCGATCACATTAAATTGATAAAAACAAAATGTTTTGACAAAATGCTTTGCTGCCTTGACTGAGGAAACGGGTATTTTCATATATTGCTGGTGTCTGACAAAGTGGTCCAGCTGCTGTAGAGGACGACTTGACAGGATCTACCAAAATTACAAATGCATTTTCCATTTAGACCTAGCAGTCTGATTTCTGAGGCTTTCTGGTACAGATATGCCTGTATGTATACAAAGTGACATATTTATAGGACTATTCATTATACTATTGTTTGTTAGAGCAGAAGATTGGAAACAACCAAGTGTTCATCTAGAGATGTCTGGTTAAATAAACTATGATAAAAAATGGAGGATATGTACCTATAGAAAAATAAGGAAACCATTAACTTTAGAATTTAAAAATCAAGCATAGAACAGTGTATATATTATAGTATGTTTCCTTCTGTGTGAAGTGTGGAAAGATATATACATATATTTACTTAATATATATAAATATGTAATATGTATAATATATGTAATATATATAATATATATAGAATATATAGATAGTTGCTTAAAAACATTGCAAAGACACACAAAGAAACTTATAAAATAGCTCATCTATAAGGGGTTAGGAGGTGGAGGAAAAAAGGAAAGGACAAGAGTGGGTGTAAGACATCTGAATGTCTATTTTTTTTTCTGAACCATTTAAGAAAGGAAAATAAAATATAAAAATAAAAACTTGTCATTAAGGTTGGTGGTTTTCTCTACTCATATTCGGCTATATAGATAAAGTGAGAATAGGAAGAGAGTTAGATTTATATAGGATTCAGGCTTTGCTTAGCAAGTATGAAAAGGAAGTCATTAGGAGTCATTATCAAGTTGGAGGATTAGATGAATATAGAATTTAAGTTGGGTAAGAGGTGGAGAAGAGGTATGAGTATGGTGAGTGACAATATAAAGGTGACCAGAGAGAAAGACAGTTGGAGATGTCGAAGTTACTGTTAGTGATGAGGTCTTAGATAGTGATACAAAGCGTGAACTAGAGTGGAAGACAAGATCATTGGAGAGGAGGTGAGGGAATTGGGAGGGCAGGTTAATAGATGGAATCCTTATATAGATATTTGAAATCACTGAGAATTAAGATAGGAGTAGTGTTGGGAGATGGTGGCACTGAGCCAGGAGCTAAAATTCTTGAGGGGGGAAAATCTAGATGTTAGCAAAGCACTACAGTAGGTAGAGATAATGCATGTCTGACGAAATGATGACATTAGATTTTAGGGGAGGGACAGTTGCTGGCAACAGCAATGAGAAGAGAGGACAGAATGAGTTTGAGGACAGAGTAAGATTGTAGGAGAAAAACCAGCCACCCACATGAGATGTCCTCACAGGAAATGGTGTTGTAAGGGAGGGTTAATTCAATCAGACATGGGAAATCTTTGAACTTTTCCATAATTTTGACTTTTCCAAATAGACATTGTTAAGAATTGGTGTAGGGTGTTCTCACTGGGTGGAGAGATATTTTTATAACCCAGCTTCAGAAGTCACATAGTCATTTCTGTTATACTTTATAAGTTGAGTAAGTCACAGCTGTTTTCCCAGGATCATGTTCAAGGGCCGAGGACATAGACCTTATATCAATGGTGTGGGGGTATGTCAAGGTTACATGGAAGAAGAGCATATGGGATGGGAGTTGTTATTCTGTCTATCCTTGGAATATACAGTCTGCACTGGGTATTTACTAAAGAATTTGCTTGAAAAGTAAAAATGGTTATGACATAATAGTCATACTGATGAAGAAAAATCTCCAAGTCCTTTTTCTCAAGTTGGAGGTTTTCATAAGACATTCTGGAAAGATTATAAAATTTCCAACTATTTTACTTTGTTGGAAACTTCTACTTATTTTTTTAACTTTCTAGATGACTGATTAAGTTTTCCATTCTATACAAGAGAATGTGTCTGCAGAAATTGAATTTTTAAGAGCTCATTTCCACTAAATTCCTTTTTGACCCAGGTCACAAGCTTCCAACCTTTCCCTGTATACTCACTATATACTATATATATATGCTGTTCCTTTCTTTCCTGCTTTCTTTTAGCACCTCTTCTTCCTTTTGAAAAATAGCTCTTATCATTTCAAAAACAGTACTGTGCTCTGTCATTTTAGGGGTTGGTGATGTTCAAAGATGTAGCTATAGATGTCTCTCAGGAGGAATGGGAATGCCTGAACCCCACGCAGAGGAATTTGTACAAAGATGTGATGTTGGAGAACTATAGCAACTTGGTTTCACTGGGTAAGTTTATCTGCCTCTTATAATTTAGAATCTGTTTCTTTGAATTTCTGCTTCCTTTACTATGAATTTTAGGGCCAGGGCCACCTTTCAAATGACTAGATGAATTTTTTCTTTGTATAGGAATGAGCACCCTTAGATGGGGGTGTATCTTCATTTTTCCCATCCTCACCCCTTCCTCTGGTCCTTATAATTGATGTTCTTCTTGACGATTAAAGAACTGAATTGGAATTCTGTGCCATTAAAACTTATGCTTGATTATTTGATTATTTAATATTAATATTAATAAATCCATTGTTAACTAATGGTCAAAGAAACCACTTCATCTTTTTTTTCATTTACACTGTGCTAAACCTGTGGGTGCACTAGAGTAGGTTAAAACTATATATATGGGGTCTGGGTGTGAAGCTCTTTAACTTTCAGTGATGAAACTGATGGACTGGGTCAAGAAATACCACTTACTATTTAGTGTTTAAATGAACAATATTCCATTTCCTACAAAAAATGTGCTTTCTTTTAAACAATTTGGCTTTGGTAGTTAGTTATATGCTAAGAACTTTTCATTTAACATTGAAAAGTATCTGAAATAAGCATACTCAGGAGGTTGTTTTCTCCAAATAGTAAAGTGGAGACCGAAAGCTTACTAATTTAAATAGCATTTTATCACCTATTTATTTGTTTTGTTTTTTATCTTGAGTTTACCGGAATATGAGTATTTAATTTTTTCTTTCTTTTTTTTTTGTCTGTAGACTATCAAATACACATTTTGTGCTTTTATTTATTTATTTATTTATTTATTAACCAATTATGAATCATGGTATTTGGGTACTTTGATTTCTCCTTCATCTCCATTTTTTTTCTTATAATCAGGACTTTCTATATCTAAGCCGGCTGTGATCTCTTCATTAGAGCAAGGGAAGGAACCCTGGATGGTTGTGAGGGAAATGACAGGAAGACGGTGCCCAGGTGAGTAAGCAATGATCTAGAGGCAGGAAGCTATTTCAATTGGTCAGAATATTAGGCTGATAAGGTTATTTTAGACAAATTAGGGAAAACCTGATTTCTTTTTTTTTTTAGATTTTATTTATTTATTTGATAGAGAGAGATCACAAATAGAGCAGGCAGAGAGAAAGGAGGAAGCAGGCTCCCTGCTGAGCAGAGAGCCCGATGTGGGGCTCGATCCCAGGACCCTGGGATCATGACCTGGGCCAAAGGCAGAGGCTTAACCCATTGAATCACCCAGGTGCCCCGGAAAACCTGATTTCAAAACTTATTACAACACTATGTATTCAAACAGTTCAGTGCAATATAATAGGGGCATCTAAGTGACTTAGTCACTCTCTTGATATTCAGCTGTTGATACTCTAACTCTCTTGATATTCAAGATCTCTGCGTTGTGAGATTGAACCCCACATTGGGCTCCGTACTCAGCATGGCATCTTGAGATTTTCTCTCTCTCTCCCTCTGCCCCTCTCCACACATGTGCACGCTCTCTCTAAATAAATAAATAAATAATTTAAAAAATGGAATGGAATAAAAAGGTTGGAAATATACTCCCAGATAAATGACCAAATGATTTTATACAAAGGTGCCAAGATCATCCAATAGGGAAAAGGACTGTATCTTTAACTGGATATCCATAGGCAAAAGAACAAAGTTGGATCCTTACCTTATACCATATACAAAAATTAACTCAAAATAGATCAAAGAACTAAATGTAAGACCCCAAACTAGAAGAAAACATAGGGAAAAAGTTCCATGACATTGGATTTGGTAGGGATTTCTGGGCTATAACACCAAGCAAGGTATAGGTAACCAAAGCAAAAATAGATAAATGGGATTATACCAAACCTAAAAATGTCTGTTTATCAAAGGACACAATTAACAGTGTTTATTAATTTTTTAAAAAATTCCTACGAGTTGCTTTATGAGATGACAGGAATACCTTTTTTTAACTGTTATAGTAGTGATCAAGAACATATGTTCTGGGGGCGCCTGGGGCTCAGTGGGTTAAGCCGCTGCCTTCGGCTCGGGTCATGATCTCAGGGTCCTGGGATCGAGCCCCACGTCAGGCTCTCTGCTCCGCGGGGAGCCTGCTTCCTCCTCTCTCTCTGCCTGCCTCTCTGCCTACTTGTGATCTCTGTCAAATAAATAAAATCTTAAAAAAAAAAAAAAAGAACATATGTTCTGGATGTGAGGGCGATCTGGCTGCGATATCTGTCACCCCATTGATCGCCCGGGTTGATTCGGCTGATCTGGCTGGCTAGGCGGGTGTCCCCTTCCTCCCTCACCGCTCCATGTGCGTCCCTCCCGAAGCTGCGCGCTCGGTCGAAGAGGACGACCTTCCCCGATAGAGGAGAGGACCGTTCTTCGGTCAAGGGTATACGAGTAGCTGCGCTCCCCTGCTAGAACCTCCAAACAAGCTCTCAAGAATATATGTTCTAATGGTATATTAGGAAAAATTAAGATCAATTAGGAGTTGGGGAACTTAAAGAAAATTACATAGACGAAGTAGAGATAGCGGAGGGTTGGATGCCTGGGTGGCTCAGGTTACAGGTCTGCCTTTGGCTCAGATCATGATCCCAGCGTCCTAGGGTCAAGTCCCACATTGGGCTCCCTGCTCCCTATGGAATCTGCTTATCTCTTTCCCTCTGCCCCTTGCTCATACTTTCTCTCTCTCAAATAAATAAAATCTTTAAAAAAAAGATAGCAGAAGGTTGATTGGGATGGAAAGAGGTCCTCTAGGAAAGTACAGGGTCCTGGAGGCCAAGAGTAGGGCCATACTACAGATTAGAGGTCTTTGATGATATCTCTGAATCAGTATTAGTGCTTGTCTGTGTCTACAAAAACGGTTGCTGATACTTTCATAGAAATTATGTAAACCTATAGATGAAGTTAGAGAATTAACATCTTTACTCTGTTGTCTTCCTATCCATGAACACAGCATGTTTCTTCAAGTATTTTTTAAAAATTCTTTTATTAGCATTTTATAATTTTTATCATATAGATCTTATACATATTAAATTTTTTACCTCAGTATTCCGTTTTTCAGGAGCATTTATAAATGGTATTGCCTTTTTATTTTGGTTGTTATGTGTTGTCAATGTATAGAAGTTCAATTGATTTTATATTCTGTGACCTTATTCAACTCAGTTATTTCCTTGTAGGTTCATTATTATAGTCAGTCATATCATTTGCAGATAGATAGTTTTATTTCCTTTTTTCCCAAACTGTGCACTTTATTTTCTTGCCTTATTGGAATAGCTAGAACTGCAAGGGCCTGTATTAAATAAGGGTGGTAATAATGGACATCCTTTTTAGCAATTTTAGGGGGAAAACATTCAGGATTTGGTGTTTTATCATAATATATATTAGCTCTAGGTTTTTTGTACATGCCCTTCATGCTCTTTAGGAATTTGAGGAAGTTCCTTTCTCTTCCTAATGCCCTGAGAGTTTTTTTTTTTTTTTATTCAATTAATTAACATAAAATGTATTATTTGTTTCAGGGGTACAGGTTTATGATTCATTAATCTTCACAATGCCCAGTGCTCACTGAAACACATACCCTCCCCAGTGTCCATCACCCAGTTACCCCATCCTTCCACCTTCCTCCCCTCCAGCAACTTTCAGTTTGTTTCCTATGAGTAGGAGTCTCTTATGGTTTATCTCCCTTACATTGAGAGTTGTTTTAATCATGTGGTTATTAATAGGATCATGGGATTTTTTCTTCCTTAGTTGTTGATATGATGGATTACATTGATTTTTAAGTATGGAATCAGTCTTTCACACCTGGAATAAATCCCACTTAGTCATTGTATATCATTGTTTTTATACATCATTGAGTTTGGTAAAATTTAATTGTGGATTTTTTTCATCTAAGCTCATGGGGGGTGTTGGTCTGCAGTTATTTTGTGTATGCTGCCTTTGGTTTTGGTATCAGAGTAATCATGGCCTCATAAAGTGCTTTGGAAAGTGTTCTCTTCTGTTTTCTGGAAGAAACTGGTTACAAGATTCTGGGAATGTTTGGTAAAATTCTTCAGTGAAGCCATGTGGACTTGGAGATTTCTTTTTTGGGATCTTCTAAATTATAAATTTGATTTATTACTATTTTTTTTAAGATTTTATTTATTTGAGAGAGGACAGAGAGAGCATGAGTAGGGGTAGGGGCAGAAGGAGAGGGACAGGCAGATTCCCCACTGAGTGTGGAATCAGATGCAGGGCTCAATCCCAGGACCCTAAGATCATGACTTGAGCCAAGTCAGATGCTTAACTGAGCCGCCCAGGCACCCCAAATTTGATTTCTGTAATAGTTACCAAACTACTCAGATGACCTATTCATGTTGGCTAAGTTTTGGTAGTTTCAGATTTTCAGGGAATTGGGTCCATTTCTTCTAAGTTTTCAAAGTTGTGAATGTAAGGTTATATATATATTTTTAAGATTTTATTTATTTGACAGAGATCACAAGTAGGCAGAGAGGCAGGCAGAGAGAGGAAGGGAAGCAGGCTCCCCACTGAGCAGAGAGCCTGATTCAGGGCTCGATCCCAGGACCCTAGGATCATGACCCAAGCCAAACGCAGAGGCTTTAACCCACTGAGCCACCCAGGTGCCCCGGTTATAGGTTTCTTATTAACCTTATAATTGTGTGTATATATGTATATAATCCATATATGTGTGTCCTCATAGTCCTTAATTTTTTTTGTTGTTGTTGAGACTTCCTCTTTCACCCACGGAGTATTTAGAAGTGTGTTATTCGGAGATGTCTGGAGTTTTTCCTTTGCCTTTCTCTTATTGATTTATACTTTAATTCCATTGTGGTCTCATGTGAAAGAGGGAACAGCCCACAGTCTTCCTTTATGTTTGACCCCAACAGCAATTTCAGAGGTTCCCAAGACCACCCTTAGATAATTCACTAAAGAAGTCAGAACTCACTGAAAGCTGTTATCCTCACAGTTAACAGTTTTTTACAGCAAAGGGATACAGATTAAAATCAGCCAGGGGAAGAAACACATGGGTAGAATGTTAGGGTCCGTGATCAAAGGAACGAGACTGACACAAAGCAAAAATCAAACAAAGTTTTATTTCAGACAAGCATCAAAAATCAAACTGACTGGTAGGGGCCATCTCTTAGGAAGAGACGATGACGATGACACCAACAAGGTCACTCCCAAGAAGGCGGCTCGGATGAGGCCGCTCTGGACGAGGCGGCTCCGCCGAAGAGGCCACTCTGGAGGAGGCCGCTCCTAGGACTAGGCCCTCCCAGGTCGGAGCCGCTCTCAAGAAGAGGCCAGTCTGGACGAGGCCGCTCCCAGGACGAGGCCACTGCTGACGAGGTCACTCCCTGGAAAGGGCCGCTCCCCATAATGATGCCACTTCAACAAGGCCGCTTGCGTTGGCGCCACGGCCTGGGGGGGCGGGGCTGGGGTTTGGGGTGGCGAGGCCGCTTGTGGCCGGGCCGCGGCTCAGTGGTGGCAAGGCTGCTCACTGTGGCGAGGCTGCTGGCGGTGAGGCTGTTGGCGGCGAGGCTGTTCACCGTGGCGCTACTGCCTACGACTACGATAACCAGGATGACCACGACGCTCCTACTCTCCCGAAGACTACCCTAAGGGCTATAACAACAGCTATTCTAACAGCTATTCTAACAGCTATCCTAATGGCTATTCTAACGGCTATCCTAACAGCTATTCTAACTGCTATTCTAACAGCTATCCTGATGGCTATCCTAAAAGCTATTCTAACTGCTATTCTAATGGCTATTCTAACGGCTATCCTAACAGCTGTTCTAACTGCTATTCTAACAGCTATCCTGACGGCTATCCTAAAAGCTATTCTAACTGCTATTCTAATGGCTATTCTAATGGCTATCCTAACAGCTATTCTAACGCTATTCTAACTCCTCTTCCTACTCCAACAGCTGTTCTGACTCCCCCTACTACTCTAACGGCTATTCTGACTCCTCCTACTACTCTCCACAGTAAACATGTGCGCCCCACTGATTGGATGTCTCCATCTGGCCTGGCCTGCCCCTGTATCTGGGGTTTGCAACTAAGTTCCTCTGGCTAACCAGGCCCTTACAGGTAGAGCCCAGGATATTTCCAGACATGGAGCTTCCAGTTGCATTCATGGACAATACTAACTATTCCCATCAACTGTGTGTAACTATACCATGTAGCATTGCCAGATAGGGAAACTAACCTGAATACTGGTGTCCAGAACTTTATTGGGCTCTGGGTTGGCTGCCCAAGTGGTTGGCCTTTCTATTTGCAGCCTCTCAAGAGGTAGATGATACCTTTAGATACCTTTAGATTCCTGCCTCTCTGCTCGCTGCTCAGTGAGAATTGGTACCACACAGCTCAAAGCCTACATCATAAATCCCATTGTTAGACTGTCTGGTAGCTATGGTCCTAAACAAAGATGTAGAGATTTTATCCCTGGAGATGAAGACAAAAGACAGATCTCTCTTTGGTGAAGTTTAAATTCTTTACTATATACATCATAGAATATACTCTGTGTGATTTTGATTCTTTTAAATTTAAGATTTGCTTTACAACTTAGAATGGGGCGCCAGTTAAATGTCTGTCTACCTTCAGCTCAGGTCATGATCTTGGGATCCTGGGATTGAGTCCTGTATCAGGCTCCCTGCTTAGCAGGGAGTCTGTTTCTCCCTCTGCCCCTCCACTCCCTCTGCCCCTCTGCCTTGGGGTGCCTGCTGGCTCAGTCATTAAGTGTCTGCCTTTGCCTCAGGTCATCGTCCCAGGGTCCTGGGGTTGGCCCGGCATCAGGCTCGCTGCTCAGTGGGAAGCCTGCTTCTCCCTCTCCCACTCCTCTTGCTTGTGCTCCCTCTCTCACTCTGTCTCTCTCTGTCAAATAAACTTTTAGAAACTTCAAAATGAGACATTTTAAAAAAAAAAAGAATAAGGTCTGTCTTGGGGAATGCTCATTGTGTGCTTGAAAACATTGTGTATTCTGCTGTTGTTGGGTGACATGTTCCATTCAGTTCTTCTATATCCTTGCTGATTTTCTGTCTGGTAGTTGTATCAGTTGCTGAGAGCAGGGCATTTGAATCACCAGGTATAATAGTGCTTTGTCTTTTTCTCCTTTCAGCTCTCAGTTTTTGCTTCATGTATTTTGAAACTCTGTCAGTGGTACTTACTAGTTTTCTTTATTCTGAATCTATTTTATCTGATATTAATATAGCTATTTCTACTTTTTAAAAAATTTCTACTTTCTTTTGATTAAGGTGTACATGATACACATTTTTCCACTCCTGCTTCCAGCCTACCTATGTCATGATTGAAGTGAGTTTCTTATAGTCACAATGTTGGTAGTCACACTGTCCATTGTGCCAGTGTCAGTCTTTTAATTGTGATTTAGTATTTTAAAGTATTTTAAAGGTATATAATAAAATAATAAAATACATGAAGTATTTTTAAATTTACCTTTAAAATAATTATTGAAAAGATTATTGATGCATGAAGGCTTATATCTACCTTTTTCTTTGTTATGTTTTCTTTTAATGATTTTATTTATTTGAGTATTAGAGTGCAAGTGAGGAGAAACGGTATGTGGGTGGGGGGAGGGGCAGAGGGAGAAACAGACTCCCTGCTAAGCAGGGAGCCTGATACAGGACTCAATCCCAGGATCCCAAGATCATGACCTGAGCTGAAGGTAGACGGACGTTTAACTGACTGAGCCACCCAGGCTCCCCAGCCCTTTTGTTGTTTTCTTCCATTTCTTGTTCTTCTGTTTCTTGTTTCTTGCCTATGAATTACTCAGAGGTTTCTAGAGTACCTTTTGACTTATGCTTTTTAATATGTTGCTTTTGTTTTTTTATTTTTATTTTATTGTTTGTTCTGAGTATTGGCATATATGTACATACCTTTCACAGCCTGCTGGTTTTGATATTTTACCACTTAAAGTGAAGTATAGAAACCTTACATCCATTTAGATCCCTTTATCTTCCCCACACTTTTGGTATGATTGTTTTAAGTATTTCTTCTATATACATTGATCACCGCAAGAGATAGTGTTAAAATTTTTGCTTTACCATAAAGTAGGACTAAAGGAACTCATGGGGTAAAGGGTAGCCTGGTAATTTTTTTTTTCTTTTTGCTCATTCTATTCTTTCCTTTCTGAAGGTCTGAGCCTTCTTCTGTTATTATTTTCTTTGTTTTGGAAGAGGTTCCTTTAGCCACTCTTTAAGGGCATGTCTGCAACAAAATTCTGTTAGTTTTCCTTCATCTGAGAATGCCTGTATTTCTTCTTTATTCCTTAAGAATAGTTTGAATGAGGGGCGGCTAGGTGGTGCAGTCGGTTGAACGTCTGACTCTTGGTTTCAGCTCAGGTCATGATCTCAGGCGTGAGACTGAGCCCCACATTGGTTCTGCGCTCAGCTTGGGGTCTGCTTGAGTTTCTCTCCCATTGCCTCTCCCCTTCACATACTCTCTTTTTAAAATAAATTAAGTCTTTAAAAAAAGAAGAAAAAGAACAGTCTCAATGGGTATAGCATTTGAGGTTAACAGTTATTTTCTTTTACTACTTGAAAATTATTGTGCTGTTTCCTTTTGGTCTCCATGGTTTCAAATGAAAAATCTAGTCTTTTGAAATAGTGTTTATCATCAATATATAATATGAATTTTATTTTATTTTATTTTTTATTTTTATTTTTTTAAAGATTTTATTTATTTATTTGACAGAGAGAGATCACAAGTAGGCATAGAGGCAGGCAGAGAGAGAGGAGGAAGCAGGCTCCCTGCTGAGCAGAGAGCCCGATGCGGGACTCGATCCCAGGACCCTGAGATCATGACCTGAGCCGAAGGCAGCGGCTTAACCCACTGAGCCACCCAGGCGCCCATAATATGAATTTTATTTTAAAGACTTTATCTAGTTTTTAGAAATGGATGTCTTGGTTTTGAGTTCTTTAACAAGTCACTGAATTGTACACTTCCAAATCGTGAAACTGGTAGATTTTGTGTCATATGAGTTTTACCACATACACAAAATCAGTAAAAATGGACAAAAGACCTGAGTTCCCAATCTTCTTTATTAAAGAAGATATGCAGGGATACCTGGGTGGTTCAGTGGGTTAAGTGTCTGCCTTCAGCTCAGGGCATGATCTCAGGGTCCTGGGATTGAACCCTGCATCAGGCTCTCTGTTCATCAGGGAGCCTGCTACTCCCTCTCTCTCTCTGCCTACTTGTGATTTCTCTCTCTGTCAAATAAATAAATAAAATCTTAAAAAAAATAAAGAAGATATGCAGTTGGCCAATAAACATACAAAAAAATGTTCAGCCTCACTTGTCATCAGGGAAATTGCAAATCAAACCATATGCAGTATCATGACATATCTGCCAGGATGCCTGAATGAATGTAAGATTGACAATAACAAGTGCTGGTGAGGATGTGAAGAACTGGAACTCTTTTATAGTTTGATGAGAAAATGAGGAAACTATTGGATAGTGTCAACGAACTCTGAACAAATGTATATCCCATGATGCAACAATTTCATTTACGAGAATGTTCATAGCAGTACTACTAACAGTAGCTAACAATTGAAAACAGCCCAAAAGTCCATCACTATGAAAATAGAAAACTAATAGAAAAATAAATTATGTTAGAACAGAATGCTTTATTCAGCTGTCAATCTTAAGCTTTTTCTTCTGAAACAGCCTCCTAAAAGCTCTAAGGTAAGAACAGCTTTGGCAAAAAAAAAAAGAAAAAAGAAAAAAGAATGACTTTGGCATGTCCTAATTGTTGAAAGGAGGTTAGTATTGTAGCACACCAATAAAACAGAAATGGACTCAAAATGAGGCCTTATAAGTACCAGAGGGCCTTATGTTCTCATGACAAAGAATTGGATTTTTAAATTTCAGTTCCATAGGAAGCTATTTGGGTTTGGTTATAATTTTGGCTGCATGTGACAGAGACAAAAAAAATAATAATGGCTAAACTATATAGAAGATTAATTTTCTCTGCATTAAAGTCCAGGCTAAAGTGTAAGCTCTGCTCTGCAAAACCATGACACCACATCCACATTGCAGTCTGAGGAAATGGGAGAATAAAGGACATAGGTCATGGGCTACCTGGCTTATAACCTTTCAGAAGCTACTGTATAATACAGTATTATTATAATACAGTATTATATATAATACAGTATTCTGTCTTTTTAAGACAGAATTTAGTTACATCGCATATTCTGTAAAAGAGTCTAGGAAATGCAGTGTTTATTTTGAGCAGCCTTGTTCTCAACTAAAAAACTGGGTTCAGTCAATATACAATATACATTTGTAGGCAATTAGCAGTCTCCATATCATAATTCTTTGGCCTGGTGGAAATTGTTGAAATACACTCTTGTACATGCTTATTAAATTGATCTCATTCTACACTGACTGTGGTAGATACTGATTGATTTGATTCAGAATATTTCTTTTTTTTTTTTTTTTTTTTTTTTTTTTTAAAGATTTTATTTATTTATTTGACAGACAGAGATCACAAGTAGGCAGAGAGGCAGGCAGAGAGAGGGAAGGGGGAAGCAGGCTCCCTGCTGAGCAGAGAGCCCTATGCGGGGCTCGATCCCAGGACCCTGAGATCATGACCTGAGCCGAAGGCAGAGGCTTTAACCCACTGAGCCACCCAGGCGCCCCTGATTCAGAATATTTCTTAAACATCCATAATTGCAACAAACTCTGAGGTAGATCACATTTTCAGAACCATTGGGGCGCCTGTCTGGCTTAGTCAGTTGAATGTTTGGCTCTTGGTCTCAGGGTTGTGGGTTCAAGCCCCATCTTGGGTGTAGAGATTGTTTAAAAAAATCTTCAAAAAAAAAAAAAATTCACACCCACTGACTTGACTTGTTATTTAACTCTCACCTTCTCCTATGAGCTCTCCTTTCTCTGTGTTCTGTGTTCTCCTTATCCTTTTTTTTTTTCATTCAGTTGCACGATGGTATTGAAGAGCTCTCCAAGCCTTTCATTTCTTATGTGAATTGTTTTTCAGTTATCTCTCTTTTTTACCATAGATGTGATACTTATTTTCTAACACAAAGCCAGCAATTAAAATGTGTTTCTTATCTTTCAGAGTTGGTGTCCAGGTGTGAGACCAAGAAGTTATCTCCAAAAAGAGACATTTATGAGACAGAGCCATCTCAATGGGCTGTCATGGAACAATTTAAAAGTCATATCCCTGAAAAGTCCATTTTCAGAGATATTTGGGAATGCAGTAGTCACTTTGAGACACAACAGGAACAGGAGAGCTATTTCAGGCAATTCGTTATCAACCATGAACCCATGCCTATATTTAACCAACATACTTTACTCACTCAGGAATTTTATAATAGAGAGAAAATTTTTGAATGTAAAGAATGTAGAAAAAACTTCAGTTACCATTTATTTTTTAGTCATCACAAAAGAACTCATTCTGAAGAAAAACTTTCTGAATGTAAGGAATGTGCAGAAACTATTAATACATTGTATCTTACTAAACAGAGAATTCAAAATAGTAGCAAGGGCAATGAATGTAAGGAATGTTGGAGGGCTTTTCTTCATTGTTCACAACTTAAACAACACCTGAGAATCCATAATGGTGAAAAACACTATGAATGTAAAGAATGTGGAAAGGCCTTTAATTATGGCTCAGAACTTATTCTGCATCAGAGAATTCACACTGGTGAAAAACCCTATGAATGTAAGGAATGTGGGAAGGCCTTTAGGCAGCGATCACAGCTTACTCAACATCAGAGACTTCATACTGGTGAAAAACCTTATGAATGTAAACAATGTGGAAAGGCTTTTATTCGTGGCTTTCAACTGACTGAACATCTTCGACTCCATACTGGTGAGAAACCCTATGAATGTAAAGAATGTGGGAAGACTTTTAGGCATCGCTCACACCTTACCATACATCAGAGAATTCATACTGGTGAGAAACCCTACGAATGTAGAGAATGTGGAAAGGCCTTTAGCTATCACTCAAGCTTCTCTCACCATCAGAAAATTCATTCTGGCAAAAAACCTTATGAATGTAGTGAATGTGGGAAGGCCTTTTGTGATGGCTTACAACTTAGTCTACATCAGAGGATTCATACTGGTGAGAAACCCTATGAGTGCAAGGAATGTGGGAAGTCTTTTAGACAGGGCTCACACCTCAAAAGACATCAGAGAATTCATACTGGTGAGAAACCTCATGAATGTATGATATGTGGTAAGGCCTTTAGACTTCATTCACACCTTATTCAACATCAGAGAATACATACTGGTGAGAAGCCCTATGAATGTAAGGAATGTGGGAAGGCCTTTAGCTATCATTCAAGCTTCTCACACCATCAGAGAATTCATTCTGGGAAGAAACCTTACGAGTGTGGAAAGGCCTTTAATCATGGCTTGCAATTTAATCTACATCAGGGACTTCATACTGTTGAGATGCCAGTAAGATTTCCTCTCCTTTCTCCCCATCCTAGTCTAGCATCATGATATCATTTTTAGAAATATTGGTTTTCCTTTAATGTAAAAGTTGGTAAAATAACTGAATTTATTAGTATTGATTTATTTCAGTAATCCTTGGGAAAAAACTTCAAGTGGAAAAATGAAAAAGTAATTAACAGGTAAAAATTCTTAATTGCTCTGGTTCAATTGCTGTTTCTGGGTTGTTATAACACCCAGTATTGGAGATCATTTTATAAAGTAGTGTTTTTACTGAAACTAGTGAAATGTGGCAGAAATAAAATCAAAACAGTTTCTTCTCATTCCACAAATCCCTGAGATAGCTAGTATGGGTGTGTAGCTCTTTCCTGCTCAAGCATACCTGCAAGGATGAAGGGTTTATTGGATGTCAGTGGAAGGTTATACCACCTAGAATGTTATATTTCATGGCGCTTTCTTTTTGCACAAATAATTGCAAACATTTTCTCAGGTGAATACATAATAGATCTAACTCACTGTTTTTAAAGCTTCAGAATATTTCTAGTATGGAATATATATCTGTATTTTAAGCCATTTCCTGCTCTACACATTAAGTTGTTTCTATTTTTTATCACAAATGACTAAAAAACATTCTTACATCATTCTTTCATTTCCGTTGGGTAGATTACCACCCATGTACAGTGTAAGTATGTTTTGATGTTACATTGATTTTTTTAATTAAAAAATTTAGGGGGCACCTGGGTGGCTCAGTGGGTTAAAGCCTCTGCCTTCAGCTCAGGTCATGATCCTGGGGTCCTGGGATCGAGCCCCACATCTGGCTCTCTGCTCAGCGGGGAGCCTGCTTCTCCCTCTCTCTCTCTGCCTGCCTCTCTGCCTACTTGTGATCTCTCTCTCTGTCAAATAAAAAAAAGTTTAGGTAATAAAAGCACATGCTACAAAATTCAAAAGTAATCAAACAAGTAAAAATTGAAGCTTCCTTAATATCTGGTTCTATAGCCACGTGGTTTACTTACCCAAGGTCAACCATAGCTGTCAATTCTTATATATTCTAGGGTTTAACTTTTATACTTGATCTTAGCCAAAAGGCCGAGAAGCAATCTAGGGATTAACTTTTAAAATTCTTTGGATGAAAGTGGATTAATCATAATCTTTTACTCATGAAATTCTCATTGTTATTCCAAATTTAGCCCTCTTTCACTTATTTTCAATATTATTCAGGGATTTACAAACATTGTGCCAATTACAAACTTACTTCCTTTCTGCTCCAAATCCTTCATATTCAGCTCTGCGATATTTGAACTCTCTTTAATGATATTATTTATTCGAGTTCTCTATTTTTGGTTAAGTCAGACAAGCAAAAGGTTTTTCAACTTTGTCTTTTAAAAAAAAACAACTCTTAAGTTTTATTGATCCTTTCTATTGTCTTTTTAAAAATTTATTTATTTATTTTTAAAATTTCTTTTCAGTGTTCCAGAATTCATTGTTTATGCACTACACCCAGTGCTCCATGCAATACGTCCCCTCCATAATACCCACCACCAGGCTTACCCATCCCCCACCCCCCTCCTCTCCAGAACCCTCAAATTGTTTTTTAAGAGTCCACAGTCTCTCATGGTTTGTCTCCCCTTCCAGTTACACCCAACTCCCTTCTCCTTTCTAACTCCCCATGTCCTCCGTGCTATTTGTTATGCTCCACAAATAAGCGAAATCATATGATAATTCTCTCTGCTTGACTTCTTTCACTCAGCATAATCTCTTCAGTCCCGTCCATGTCGATACAAAAGTTGGGTATTTATCCTTTCTGATGGAGGCATAATACTCCATGGTATATATGGACCACATCTTCCTATTATCTTTTTTTTTTTTTTAAGATTTTGTTTATTTATTTGACAGACGTCACAAGTAGGCTGAGAGGCAGGCAGAGAGGAAGGGAAGCAGGCTCCCTGCTGAGCAGAAAGCCCAATTTGGGGCTCAATCTCAGGACCCTGGGATCATGACCTGAGCCAAAGGCAGAGGCTTTAACCTACTGCGCCATTGGGTGCCCCTGGTTTCTGTTTTGATCCATTGATTGTTCAAGAGTGTGTACTCCTGAAAATTTATTATTTTCACATATTTGTGAATTTTCCAGTTTTCCTCCCGTTTGTAGTTTCAAACTATTGTGCTCAAAAAAGTAACTTGATATGATTTCAGTCTTAAACATGTTAAGACTTGTCTTATAGCCTAACATATGTGTGTTCTTGAGAAGAATGTGTATTCTGCTGCTATTGAATAGAATGTTCTGTGTATGTATGCTAGTTCCATTTGGTCTAAAGTGTTATTCAGGTCCACTTTTTCCTTACTGATTTTCTGTCTGAAATAGCTGTCCATTGTTTAAAGTTGGATATTGAAATTCTCCACTGTCCTTTTATTGCTTTCTATTCCTCTCTTCAGGTCTGTCAGTATTTGCTTTAATGCTTTAAATGCTCTGTTGAATGCATACATATTTATAATTTTTATGTCCTCTTTATGAATCGACTATGTAGCGAAACTTGAATGTAGCGAACTATGAGTTACTATATAGCGAACCTTGTCTCCTGACAGATTTTAACTAAAACTCTGGTTTTTTTTTTTTTTTTCTAAAACTCTGTTTTTATTGATTTAAGCATAACCACTTTTGCTCTCTTGATTACCATTTGCACAGAATGTCTTCTTTCTTTCTTTTTTTTTTTTTAAGATTTTTTTTATTTATTTGAGAGACAAATCAAGCAGGGGGAGGCGTATGGGGAGAGAGAGAAGCAGACTCCCTGCTGAGCAGGAAGCCTAATGTGGGGCTCCATCCCAGGACCCCATGATCATGACCTGAGCTGAAGTCAGATGCTTAACTGACTGAGCCACCCAGGTGTCCCAGAATATCTTTTCTATCCTTTCATTTTCAGCCTATGTGTGTGTTCTAAAGCTAACGTGATTTTCTTGTAGGCAGCATATTTGGGGATGTTTTTTCTTCTTCTCCCCCCCAACCTTTTTTTTTTGTTGTTCAGTCAGCTACTGCATGGCCTTAATTGAAGAATTTAATTCTTTACAGTTAAAGTAATTATTGATAGATAAGATCATGAAAATGTGCCATTGTCCTTCATGGTTTTCTTTTCTTTTCTTTTTTTTTTAAGATTTTTAAAATTTATTTGACAGATAGAGATCACAAGTAGGCAGAGAGGCAGGCAGAGAGAGAGAGAGATGCTTAACCCACTGAGCCACCCAGGCGCCCTCATTCATGGTTTTCTTACTGTATTATAGTTCCTTTGTTACTTTCTTCCTCTCTTGCTATTTTCCTTTGCAATGTGATGATTTTTCCCCCAAATTTTTATTTTTATTTATTTTTTTAAAAAGACTTTGTTTTGGAGGGCCTGGGTGGCTCAGTGGGTTAAAGCCTCTGCCTTTGGCTCAGGTTGTGATCCCAGGGCCTGGGATTGAGCCCCGCATCAGGCTCTCTGCTCAGCAGGGAGCCTTGCATCCTTCTCTCTCTCAGCCTGCTTCTCTGCCTACTTGTGATCTCCATCTGTCAAATAAATTAAAAAATATATATATTTAAAAGACTTTGTTTTGAGGGGCGCCAAAGTGGCTCAGTTGGTTAAGCATCTGCTTTCAGCTCTGGTCATGGTCCCAGGGTCCTGGGATCGAATCTTGCATCAGGGAGTCTGCTTCTCCCTCTGCCTCTCCCCCTACTCATTCTCTCAATCTCTCTTTCTCTCTCAAATAAATAAAATCTTTAAAAATAAAAAAAAAAAAAGATTTTATTTGGGGTGCCTGACTGGCTCATGGGTTAAGCATCTGCCTTCAGCTCTCAGGTCATGACCTCAGGGTCCTAAGATTGAGTCCAGTATTGGGCTCTCTGCTTAGTGGAGAGTCTGCTTCTCTCTTTGTGTCTCCCTATCTGTTTTAAATAAATAATTTTATTTTTTTTTTTTTAAATTTTTTTTTTTTTTTTAAGATTTTATTTATTTATTTGACAGAGAGAAATCACAAGTAGATGGAGAGGCAGGCAGAGAGAGAGAGAGAGGGAAACAGGCTCCCTGCTGAGCAGAGAGCCCGATGTGGGACTCGATCCCAGGACCCTGAGATCATGACCTGAGCCGAAGGCAGCGGCTTAACCCACTGAGCCACCCAGGCGCCCTAAATAAATAAATAATTTTAAAAGACTATTTACCTGAGACACAGGGAGAGAGATAACGAGAGAGTACGAGCAGGGGAAAGAGGGAGAAGCAGGCTCCCTGCTGAGCAGGGAGCCCAACATGGGGCTCGATCCTAGGACCCAGGGATTATGACCTGAGCCAAAGGCAGATGCTTAACCAAATGAGCCATCCAGGCACCCCTTTTATTTTTATTTTAAGTAGGCTCCACTCACAATCTGGGGATCAAACTCATGACTCCGAGACTAAGAGTCTCATGCCCACCAAAAGAGCCAGCGAAGCACCTCTGATGTTTTTTTAAAATAGATTCCTTCTCTCTAACTTGTGTATCTACTACTATAGGTTTTTTCTTTGTGGTTACTATGAAGTTTACATAAAACATAACCAGTCTATTTTAAGCTAATCACAACTTAAGTTACATAGAAATGCCCTGGTTTTACCCCCCCCCCCATTTTATATTTGATACTGATACATTTTACATCTTTTTATATTGTATATCAAGAAATTAGCTAGTTATTTTAATATTTTTGTTTTTTAACTTTCATACTCAAATATGACTTATGCACCACCTTTGCAATTTTAAAGTATTCTTAAATTGACCATTTACCTTTACCAGTAAGTTTTATACTTTCCTAAGAATTTGTGTTGTTACTTAGTGTCCTTTCATTTCAACTTGAATTCCCTATAGCATTACTTTTAAGGCAGTTCTCAAGTGGTGATGAACTCCCATAATTTTTGTCTGTCTGGAAATGTCCTAATCTTGCATGTATACCTTGCCATATCCATTTTAAGTTAACAAAATCTACTTTACCTGTGTATTAACTTAGTTCCCATGAGATGCAGAAATGTTACCCCTTGGGAGCTTTATTGTTTTATATATAGAATTGCTTTTTAGATCAGTTAAGAGAAGAAATTTGCATTTGTGCTGTATTTTTTATAATCACGTCATTACCTTTACTGATACTTCTTTGGGTACCATCTAAAGTCACTTTCATTCTGGAGAACTAGTGTATTTTGTAAGGTGGAAATTCCCTCATTGTTGGTTTGACTGGCAATGTCTTTATTTCACCATTTTTAATTATTATTCATTCATTCATTAAAGATGTAATTAATTAATTAATTTAGAGAGAGTGTGAGCACTTCTTGAAGAGGGAGAGGGAGAGAATCTCAGGCAGACTCCACACTGAGCCAGAGCCAGATGGCAGATTTGATCCCGTGACCCCAAGATCATGACTTGAGCTAAAACCAAAAGTCATACACTTAACTGACTCAGTCCCTCTGGCATCCATATTTCACCATTTAAAAAAAAAAAAAAAGACTTTATTTGACAGAGCACAAGTAGGCAGAGGGAGAAGGAGAAGCAGGCTCTCCACCGAGCTGGGAGCCCAATGTGGGGCTCTATCCCAGGACCCTGGGATCATGACCTGAGCCAAAGGCAGCTGCTTAACCAACTGAGCCACCTGGGCATCCCATTTCACCATTTTTTAAAGACAGCTTTACTTACATAGAAAATTCTTCTGTACAGATTTACCCCCTTCTCCCAGAACTTTGAATATTTCATCCCATTATTTTCTAATCTCCGCTGTTTCTCATAAGAGACCCACTATTGACGTTATTGGGGCTCCCTTTAAGTGATGAATCTTTTTCTGTTGCTTTCAAGGGTTTCTTCTTGACTAGATTTTATTAATTTTACTATGAGGTCTTTGTGAATCTTTGCCCAGAGTTTCTTGAGCTTCTTGGATGTGTAAAGTTTTTCAGTAAATTGGGAAATTTTCAGCCATTATTTTTTAAGTGTTTTTTTTTTTTCTGCTTCTCTCCTTTACATGTATATTGGCATTCTTAATGTCTTACATTTCTCTGAGGCTCTGTTCATTCTTCATTCATTTTTCTTTCTATTCTTGGAATTACTAATCTTCACAATATTTACATCCATTCTTTTGGCAGCTCAAATCTGTTGAGTTCCTCAAGTCAGTTTTCATTTTGGTTATTGCAGTTTTAAACTCAATTTCTACTTGGTCCTCTATAATTTTAATTTCTTTTTCTTTTTTAAAGTTTTATTTATTTAAGTAATTTTTACACCCCATGTGGAGTTCAAACTCATGACTTCAAGATCAAGAGTCACATGCTCCTATGACGAAGTCAGCCAGGCACCCCTCAATTTCATTATTATTGTTTGCTCTTCTTTTTTTTAAAGATCTTATTTATTTATTTGACACAGAGAGAGAGGGAACACAAGTAGGGGGAGTGGGAGAGGGAGAAGCAAGCTGAAGGTAGATACTTGACAACTGAGCCAGCCAGGTACCCCTAATGTTTGCTCTTCGAAGAGCAAACATTGATGAAACATTTGATGAAGCGTTGTCATATTTTCTTTTGCTTCTTTAATCATGCTTTTTCCTTCAGTTCTTCAAAATAATTTTAATGGCTGTTTTGTTGTCCTTTTCTGTTAAAAGTGACATCTGGGCCCTCTCAGACAATTTTAGTTGCTTGCTTTTATTGTCCCTATGTCTAGGTCATATTTTTCTGTTCTTTGTATGTCTCATAATTTTTTGCTTATAATTAACACATTAAGGGTACCTGGGTGGCTCAGTTGTTAAGTGTCTGCCTTTGGGTCCTGGGATCAAGCCCCACTTTGGGATCCCTGCTTAGTGGAGAGCCTGCTTCTCCCTCTCCCTCTGCTGCTCCCCCTGCTTGTGCGTGCTCTTTCTCGCTCTGTCAAATAAATAAATTCTTTTAAAAAGTAAATCAATAAAACTAACACATTAGGTAATATATCATGTTATATATTTTAGCAACCCTAGGTACTGATTTTCCCACTCTGCTTTCTGGACATTGATAATCTGTGGCCCTCCATCAATCCCAAAGTCTATTGTTTTATTTTACCGTTGGCTAATACAGTGATATTGTCTTACACCCTTTAAAAGGGATGAGCATAAAGTATTCAGGGCCACTTTTCTTAAGGGACCATGCCATAGGGTTCTGTTAATTAGAAATAACTTGGCAAGTCAGCCCACTCTCAAGGGAAGGGGATTACACAAAGGCATGCATATCAGGAGTCAGAGATCATTGAGGGACATCTTAATCTTTCTGCCACAGGGACCTATGGCCTTTTACTTGAGCTACTACACATTGGAAAAAGGAAAGTACCTAGACGTCTTGAAATCTCCCATATGGGGGTCTTACACAGTTTTTGAAAATAAGCTCCTGGTGTGCCACTGGGCTCTGTGAAGACAGAACGCTTGACCTGGTGAAGCCAAGTCACCAGACATCCTGAACTGCTCATTGTGAGAGCTATGTTCCGTCAGAATCACAAAGTGATAAAGTTGGATGAGCCCAGTGCAATCTTTAAGAAAATGGAACTGGTACATTCAGAATTGTGCACAAGAAGTACTAAGGGCGCACAGTCTACATGGATATGTCACCCATCACTTCCACCAATGTCTCAGATCACTCATAGTGGACATATGGGAGTCCCATATAACCAGCTGAGAATGAAAGAAAAGGGCTGAACTTGACTTGCAGTTTTTTGGCTCTATATGCAAATGTAAACCAAAATGAAAAGCAGCAGCATTACACAGAAGCTTCACATGGGAATCTCTGAAAGGGACTTTTTTCTCAGTGGGTGAAACATTGGGTATTGCATTTGGTCATCCACTTCATGTAGAAGAAGTGGCCCAAGAGAAGAACAATCATACTCCTAGGTTAAAATGGCCTACTCAGGGGCCTGGAAGAAGAAAGGTTGGAAGATGTTACATCAGTATTTAACCAGAAAACAGAGTATATATATTTATTGCAGTGAATCTGCTTATGTGATTGTAGGGGCTAAGCAAGTCTAAAATCAGGAAGAGCAAGCTAGAATTCTTGGACATGAGATGAACCTACTATCCTTGGGCAAATTTTTTTCTTTTCCAGGAATTTCTCAGCTCTACTCTTAATGTCTTTCAATTGATTAAATCGGGCCCTCCTAAGATTATCTAGGATGATCTCCCTTAAAGCTAACTGATTATGGACTTGAGTCACATCTACAAAATACCTTCACAGCAACACCTAGATTAATGTTTGATTGAATAACTGTAGTCTAGCCAAGTTGACACATAAAAATGACCTTAACAATCCACTGCTTATCAACATTTCCTTAAATCACACTCTTCAAATGAAGACAATAAATCATACTTTCTACTGACACTATCCTGTGTATAGTAGAAAACACATTAATGCTTTCCCCAAGAGAGGACATAAAAGCCCTTGGGTTAGGTTCACTCCGGTCCTATAACTGTGATATAAAGTTAACTATAACCAATAAATCTTATGTTTGACAGGGGTAGGAGAGGGAAGGAAACAAAAATATTTGGTTAATATGTATACAAACATAACAAAATGGAGAATCATGCATGCTATTTCTGTTTTCATTTTTACAACTGGCTATGTTGTTATAGCTAGTATTTATAACTATCTTCTTCTACTATACATGCCATATCTACTTTGTCCTCAGCAAGTGCTTCAGCTGATTTTGATTCTTTCAGGATAAACCAAATATTCCTGAAGTGTCTCAGCCATTAGCAGTCCTGCCTGAATCCAGTTGTAGTTTTCCATAAACAATCACAGAACGTGGTAGTACTGAGACACGCTAAGGGAGCTCCTATATTTCAGACATAGGATTCTTTACATTCATTATGTATTAGCAGCCCAAATTCCTCCTGGTAATCAGGACCTATCACTCAATTGAACAGTAACCTCCTCCTTTGCCTGTTGATTCAGAAGCATGAGGAGCCCAAAGCAGCCTCAACCCAAGGTGGCAGCTTCAACTTTAAGTTTAATGGAACAATTACTGTTTTCTGGTGGAAGCATTCCTCTCCTTACAACAAAGGCTTCAGTCCAGCAGAGCCCAAGGTTGCAGGGATGAAAAGCAAAACTTTTGCTAGTGGATCACGATAGGTAATAATGAGTGGAACCACTCCCATTTGCACTCCTCAATTCCTGGACACGTTTGCACCATATATTGGATGTTGATTTAAAGCGTACATAGCATCTTCAAAGACACTTCCCCAGTCCCACAAGATAACAGTTATCTCAATGGCACTGAAATCAAGGCTTCAAAAGGCCATTCTAACATTCTATCAAGGCAGATTTTTCAGGGGGAAAAAAAAAGCTTCAGAATGATGGAAGACATGGTAAGACCATGTCAGTAGCATGAGTATGGGCTCACTGCCACAATTCATTTGCTATGAAATGAGCTCTTTGATCAGAAGCAAATTTTATTTGAAATACCACAGTGATGCATAAGGTGCTCTATAAGTACCATCTGTAAGATGGTAGTGTGCTGGAAGCACTGAATGCAGGGAAAGAAAAGCTGTATCACCCAGGTAATGAGGTCATTTTGGTGACTTAGTGTTGGTCTTTCCCACTGGCAGACTGGGCCCTCAGTAGTAGCTATAAAAGGACATTTTGGGTGAGTGAAAGTCCATGTTGCTGAGCCTACACATAACCTTCATCATTGGGGCCATGGTCACTTTATGAGCCCACTGGGTAATAACACGAGTGGCTGAGAAAAGCAGCTGACTGATACCCTCAGAATTGGTCATCTCTATGTGTATTAAGATCCTCTCATTCATTCACGTGGGACACAAATATCTTCCCATCATTTCCCATTCAGAGAAATCTGTTCCCATACCACTTCCCCAGACTTCCTTCTAAGTCCCTGACCATCTCACCAAACTATTGGCCACAGCCTATGACTATAGACTCTTGCTTCTGGCCATATTTTCTTCTAGGCTAAATAAACAACCAGATGCTCTCCTCACTTTTTTCTCGTTGGGAAGATTTCATCGTTGTCCCTTCAAGGAGGTCCCAGAATGGGCTGTAGTGCTGCAGCTGTCCTTATTTGGGTGGTACTTACCTGTCATAAAGAACCATCTAAGCTGTGTTCACATGTTTCTCTTCCTTAGCCAGCTGGTTGTAGGGCCCTCCCCATGAGACCATAGGATGGGCTGGGAGTGGTAATATCTTAGGAGTAGGGGTAATGTGTATTTATTTAGTCCATTTAATCTTTTTTTTTTTTTTTAAAGAAAGCATAGTGAGGAGGAGCAAAGGGGAGGCAGAGAGAGAAAACCTTAAGCAGGTTCCATGCCCCACACAGAGCCTGACATAGGGCTCAATCTCATGACCCTGAGCTCATGACCTGAGCTGAAATCAAGAGTTGTGTGCTCAGTTGACCCTGGTGCCCCTTTAGTCCACTTTTTCATGCAACTTTGACTTCAGGGCCTGCTTGAGCCAAATCTTCAGTATACCAATCTCATTTGAGATAGTATGAACATCCTGGACCTGTTGAAGAGCTTTCTCTCATTCTGGGCCCTCCTCAAACTAGCAGTTTTCAGTTTATTATGTAAATGGGCCATAATGGTATATCCAAATTACTTTTTTAAACATGTCTCTAAAATCCAGAGAGTTCACTATGTGTCATGCTCTGTTTGAGGGAAGAGATTCTTCACCTTAATAAATCTCAGTATGCACCACATTGACTCTATAGAAATTCCACTGAGATGGAAGGACCCTGAATTTTTGCCAAAGTTATTTCCCACTATCTGACATTCAAATATCTTGCCAATATATGTAGAGCCTTTATTAATTTAATGGTCTAGCATGATGACTTGTGCAAGGGAAATCTGATAGAGGTGTGGGTGGACTAAATTATGACTCAGCGCTGGAGAGTTGATATACTGTTGTGATGGTTAATTTTAATGTGTCAATTTGGCTAGGTCACAGTACCTACATATTTGGTCAAACATTATTTTAGATATTTCTTTGAAGGTATTTGTTAGATAAGATTAACATTTCAGTCAGTAGACTGAGTAAAGCAGATTTCCCTCCATAATGTGTATGGGCCTCATCCAATCAGTTGAAGGCTTTAATAGAAAAAAACTAACTTCTCTCTTTTTTTTTTTTTTTAAGATTTTATTTATTTATTTGACAGAGAGAGATCACAAGTAGGCAGAGAGACAGGCAGAGAGAGAGAGAGGAGGAGGAAGCAGGCTCCCCACTGAGCAGAGAGCCTGATGCGGGACTCAATCCCAGGACCCTGAGATCATGACCTGAGCCGAAGGCAGCGGCTTAACCCACTGAGCCACCCAGGCACCCAAAACTAACTTCTCTTGAAGAAGAGAAAATTTTTATGTCATCAGACTGCCATTAGGCTTGAACTCCAGCATTAATTCTTATCTGGTTTTCCAGCCTGCATGTCTATCCTGCAGATTTTTGACTTGCCAGCTTCCACAATTGCATGATCCGATTCTTTTCTTCTTTGAAAAGATTTTATTTGAGAGAGAGAGCGAGAGAATGAGTGGGGAGAGAGAGGAAGAAGGAGAAGCAAGCAGGGAGCCCAGTGTGGGTCTTGATCCCAGGACTCTGGGATCATGAACTGAGCTGAAGGTAGACACTTAACTGACTAAGCCACCCAGGTGCCCCAACATCCAATTCTTTAAATCTCTTTTACTCTTTGTCTGCCTTCTGTTTCTTTGTGTGTGTGTACATATATGTTACACACATATATGCATGTATGTACAGCAGACATGTATGCATACACGTGTATCTGTGTGTACCACTTAGGGGTTTGTGCGTGTACACACACACACAGACACACAGATATGTATATGTGTGTATAAATCCCTAAGTGGTTCTGTTTCTCTGGAGAGCCCAGATGCACACAGCTCCTGAGTTAGAACAGTGAAGGTGTATTGCTGGCCTGAAAACACAGTATTTCTGGTGGTCTTTACTAAAAGATATCTAGAAAAAATTTTTTCCAGGTCAGTAGTTTTTATGGCACATACCAGAGGATGTGTTAATTTTCTCAAGCAACAAAATCACATCTGGAATGCAATTAGGATTACCACCTGATTAAATTTATGATAATCATTTAAGATCCGTCTGTTTCCTGCATAAGCCAAATAAGTGACTGGAACAAGATATGTTGGAAACCACCACTCATCGTTCAAGTCCCTGTGTCATAAATATCTGCAATATGTACAGGATTGTGGCATTACTTTTAATACGGGTAGAGGCAGTTCTCCTACAAAGGCTTCCAGTTGGCCTTTGCCACCATAATAATCCTTACCCCACACGTCAGAGAACTATTATGGGGTTCTGTTAGTTGCCAAGTATATCTATTCCAATTATGCATTTGGAACTGGGGAAATAAGATGGGCTGGGAAACCAGTGGGCTCACTGTGAAGGAGCCTTGAGCTAAAATTCCATTGATCACCTGACCTCCATAAGCCCTGACTACAACTGATGGACCACAGTGACAGTAATTCCTAAAAAGTATGATTATTTCTTTTTCCTGGATGCAGCTACCTTGGTAAATGGCCAGTTTCATTTGGAGGATAGGAGAAAAGTTAACAGTATTTATTTGGAAAAGCTCTAACATTATGTTCATTATGCTTGGATGTCTGGCATTTGACCTTGGATTGAGATAAGGGCAGAGAGATGTGTGGCACTATTTATTTTTTTTTAAGATTTTATTTATTTGACAGAGAGATCACAAGTAGGCAGAAAGGCAGGCAGAGAGAAAGAGAGAGAGAGAGAGAGAGAGAGGAGGAAGCAGGCTCTCCACTGAGCAGAGAGCCTGATGTGGGACTTGATCCCAGAACCCTGAGATCATGACCTGAGCTGAAGGCAGAGGCTTAACCCACTGAGCCACCCAGGTGCCCCTGTGTGGCACTATTTAAAGTCTAAAGTTCCCCTGTAGGCCCCCAGAGCCCATTTATGAAGTAACTGACTGGATAGCCTATCTTGACTATGTAATGAGCGAACAGAGGGGCATAAATGCCCTTGCAAGGAACTTCTGCCTTGAGCTCTCCCAAAGTAAATATTCACATAGATCTTAGTGGCTCAACCTGGAAATAAATTGCAGTCTGCATGTGGATAAGGACACTGGGGAGCTTGCACCTAAATAATTCTGACTCCCTAATTGCTTACCTACTTTTCTTTCTCTTAGTGAGCCACATTCTTTGGTTCTATTTATTTTTTTAAGTAGGCTCCACAATGTGGGGCTTGAACTCCCGACCCTGAGATCAAGATGTGAGCTGAGATCATTGAGTCAGATGCTTAACTGAGTCACCCAGGTACCCTCCCTTTTGTTTTTAAATGAAAGCATTACATAGATATGCTCTGTGGAGTCTTGTCAGTCCTTTGGACTGATGGAATCTTTGCACATGTTAACTCTCTTTTGTCTCATGACCTTCAGTTAGGTGTATAAAATATGAATTTGTGAATTAATTCCTATTATATATGTTTGGTAGCAGTAAGTGGACTTGGCAATCCAAAATCATGTACACTCCTTAGAGATGCCCAAACTTCATTTACCAATAGATCAGTGAGTTCAAAGTCCTCATTTCATATATTTATCCATTCATAAAGTATTCATATAAATTAAGTAAAAAGAACATGCCCAAATTCTTCAAAAGAAACCTTCATACAGGAGTATGGAATATAGCCCAATCCATAGCCCAATCACATCAAAACATAAAATATTTGGCCTGCTTTTTCTAAGAAGCAGCTTATATGTGAACAACTGTTAGCAAAAATTCATTTAGACTTTCTTCAAAGCATTCAAAGTATCTTCTATAAGGATATGGCTGTACTTATCTCCCTTTCTTTAGAAGGATTTTATTTATTTGACAGAGAGCATGAGCAGGGAGAGGAGTAGGGAGAGGGAGAGGAAGAAGCAGGCTCCCTGCTGAGCAAGGACACTCCCCACCCACATGTGGGGCTTGATCCCAGGACTCTGGGATCATGACCTGAGTCAAAGGCAGACACACCTAACCAACTGAGCCACGTAGGCGCTCCCTTATCTCCATATCTTGATTTTTCTCTGCACCTTAGTTCATGGAACATCAGGGAAATGACCCTGCATAGGATCTTTCAAAAATAGACTTGTTTCCTCTACATTATCCAGTAGGTCTTTTGGGGCTGTTTTTGTTTTTTTTGTAAAATTGTGAAGAATGCATTTTCATAGCTAAGCTAACCAAGTTGATAAATATAATTTACTACCAAAAAATGAGAAAGAAAATAGCATACGAACAATTCATTGAGTTGTTCTTTATGTATGTAATTGCAAACAAAAACTATATCCGATCTTCAACTGTGTTTTAGGATCATTTTTCTTTTCATGTCGAGTATCTACTAGTAGTCACCACACTTTCTCATTGACTCTGAACCCAAATCATACCATTATTTTATAATATAGATACTCAGAGATTATTTTCCTTTTCTTTTAATCAATCCAATTTAATTTTTAAAATGTAACCATTTAGTGGTTCAGGAGTCTGAGAAGGCTTTAGCTGAGCAGTTCTTGCTTGGGGTCTTTCAGATGGTTCCAGTTGGGTGTTAGAAAGGGATACAGTCATCTGAAGACTTGATTAGGTGACCTACGTGGCTCATTCATTTAGTTGACAGATGGTACTGGATGATGGCTGGGAGCTTAGCTGGGGCTATTACCCAGGTACCTACATGTAGACTCTAGCATTATATCAGTATGGTCAGACTTCTTCCTAGAAGCAGCTTTCCCCAAGTTAGAGTTCCAAGCTACATCCATTCCCTTTTTAAAACTTCCCTTTAGCATAATTTTTTTGATGTTGTATAAGGAATGAGCTATGGCTAGTCATTCTTATGATCAATTTTTTTGTTGTTGTTAAAGAGAGCATGTGTATTGGGGGTTGTGGGGAAGGTTTGAGGGAGAGGGAGAGGGAAATTCCAAGCAGGCTTCTGAGGATGGACCCTGATGTGGGGCTTGATCTCACGACCGTGAGACCATGGCCTAAGCTCAACTGACTGAGCCACCCAGGCACCCCTTATGATAATTTCATTTAAAGAGTTCCGATCCAATATGAATTCCATGGTGTTGTGTATGATTTGAACTATGACCATAAGCTTTTCCATATTCATCATTTTTATACATCCAGCAAGATATAGGCCATAGGCAAATGCTATTACCCCCTGTTCCTTTACTATTCTTGGAGGTTTTTTCTCCAGTTAGAACTCTCTAATGCAAAGAAGCATGCTAGGAGCCTTCCTTTCCTTAATATGACTTTTGGATTTCAAATATGGCAGTTTTGTGGCTAGAGACAACCTCACATTTATTACATTTGTTTGGTATTGTATTACAGTTTGGGCTGTGGCTAAAAGCCTTTGTACATACATTATAATTGGATTCTCAGTTTTCATATTTGTAGAGTTTCCCTTTAGCATGAACTGTCTGCTTGGAACCATCACCATATCACTAATATTCAGTTGTTTTCCTTCAGAGTGAATTATATCATGCTGTGAAAGTTCTGAGTTGTTTGGTAGTATCTACCAAAGCTGACCAAACATACATATGCTCCAGGACCCAGCAATTTCATTCCTAGTGTATACACAAGAGAAGTGAATGCATGTACACCAAATGATAAGTATGTTCACAGAAGCATTATTTATTATGACCCTAAGCTGTAAACAATGAAAAAGTCCATCAACAGTAGATTGGATAAACTGTAATTTAATCATATGATGGAATTCAATATAGAATAGAAATAAATGAACTTCTGCTGCATGCACTAATGATGGGTTTTACAAACATAATGATGAATGAAACAAGCCATATATAAAAGAATACATGATGTATAATCCAATTTATATAAAGGTTCATAATATGCAAAACCTAATTTCTGTTATAAGTCAGAACTGTGGTAAATTTTGAGGAGGTAACAACTAATTTTTATTTCATATTTGCAATGAGAAATACATACTTCCTTTCTTTTAAACCACTCTTATGAACATTCATACTTCTTTTCTTTTAAAAACACTTCCGCTCACAGTGTGGTCCATGGACCACTGGTCAGTTGCTTATTACTGGGTCACAACATGGTATGTAAGGAAATTGAAAACAAGTGATTTTAAATGTTTGTAGAAACTTGAGAAAGGAAGTTTATGCCTGCTGAATCTAATAATAAAAAAATTTAGGGTTGTATTTTCAATGACTACTATTTGTCTAGTCATTCTTTGTATGTTATATAGGTTCACAAACAGTAGGTAAATTTGTGGCATAATACCTTAAACTGTTGAATATTATATTTGCAAGCTACATCATGTACAGTGTTTACTAGGACTTCAAAAGTTTTTACCAAAAAAGTCATATCCTTTACTGAATTCCCATGGTTTCTACCTTGTGGGTTTTTTGATGTACAATGAGGTTTGACTTACAACTGAAGAACTTCCCACATTCTTTACATTCATATGGTTTCTCTCCTGTGTGAGTCTTCTGGTGGCGAATGAGGTTTGATTTCCTACTAAAGGCTTTCCCACACTGAGGACATCCATTGGATTTCTCTCCTGTATGTATTCTCTGATGAACAGTGAGGATTGCCTTCTGGCGGAAGGACTTCCCACATTCATTACAAATATAGGGTTTTTCCCCAGTATGAATTCTTTGATGGAGAGTGAGGGTTGTCTTTTGGCAGAAGGACTTTCCACATTCACTGCATATATAGGGTTTCTCTCCTGTGTGAGTTCTTTGATGTACAGTGAGGGTTGTCTTCTGGATAAATGCCTTCCCACATTCATTACATTGATACGGTTTCTCTCCTGTGTGAGTTCTCTGATGATCAATGAGGTATGACTTCTTTCTAAAAGCACTTCCACACTGAGTACATTCATAGGCTTTCTCCCCTGTATGTGTTTTGTGATGTCTAGTGAGAGTTGCCTTCTGGCGGAAGGACTTCCCACAATCCATACAAATGTAGGGCTTCCCTTCTATATGTGTTTTCTCATGAAGAGTGAGGGCTGTCTTTTGACGGAAAGCTTTTCCACATTGATTGCAGACATAAGGTTTCTCACCTGTGTGAATTCGTTGATGTTCAATGAGATATGACTTCCTTCTAAAGCTATTTCCACAATAAGGACACTGAAAGGGTTTCTCTTCTGTTTGAGATCTCTGATGCACGATAAAAATAGACTTCCTGCAGAGGAACTTACCGTATTTGCTGTATCCATGGGTTTTCTTCTCAATAAGAGTTTGTGAATGGGCATTGAGATTTGACTTTTCGATTAAGGCTATTCCATCTTTATTGTATTCATAGGGTTTTTCTCCTCTGTGAGCTCTAGTATGTGTAAATAACATTCCTTTCATAAGGAAGGATTTTTCACATTCATTATGATCTAATGATTGCTCAGGAGTTTGAGTCTTCTGATGTTGAATAAGCTCTTGTTTACCACTCAGACTCCTTTCTGTTTGTTTACAGAGATTCACTGTAGTATGAATTTTCTCATTTTTAGTATTGAGGAATGATTTCTCCCATCCATTACTCTCAGCAAACTTCTCTCTTACAGGGCTTATATTTCTACTGACTAATTCCGAAATATTTTTTAAAACCTTTCCATCAGGCTTATATTCACGTAGTATTGTTTTTGACATAATACGGTTCTTGCCTACAGGAAACGTTTTCCCAAAAATATTACTTCTTTCCTTAATTAATCTTTTATGGTTGATGAATATGACTGATCGAGAGTGCCTGTCTTGGTATTCTTTGAACTTCACTAAAGCATCGTCAGCTTTTCCATCTTCTTCTAGAAGAGAATAACAACACTGTAAGTTTTCACATAAATATTTTGGATCGGATGTATATACAAACAACCCATTGTGCAACTGTCTGCCTCACTATCGTGATCTACACAAAGGCCAAAATAAATTACCTCTTGGTAGGGAAAATTCTTATGATACAAACACAAAGCCTGCTACACAGTTAAAATGAGGGAAAAATGGCACAAGAAAAGAACACTTATACCTTGGCATATTGTTAATATAAGCTACCTTGAGCAGGTATAATAAACACAAGGACAAGTAAACAGAAGACAAAGGATGATGAAAGTGGGATTGTTCTTGGAATGGGCAGATTCAGAAATAAGGGAGTGAGCTTATTAAGGGTACTAACCAGTAAGCAAGGAAAATGTTCAGGTAGAAATGAAAGCCTAAATATTATTCCCTCATGCCTAAATATGTGTTATAAAATACTTTCACTTGTTTCTTCCTCACTTGCATGTATCCCATCCATGGCAAATGAACTTTCTCAAGCACTCATTTCCTAGTGTTGAGAGAAACACTGTTTATAGCCTAGGCCCTAACTTTCCACACAACTTAAATTCTCCGGAAAGGGAAGACTTTGAGAAACCTCTTTCCATTAGGAATTGTAAAATAAACCAGAGAACAAAGTATACTTAAAACATGAATATAATCATTGTTGTATTCTGACTGCTGGTACCATCAATTTTTTCTTCCAGAAATGGTCAGTAACTAAATTCTCCTGACCATCAATTCTAACTTTTCCTCCTTTTATTTGCTGAATTACTCTTTCAATTTTCAGGAATGATGGGTTTACATTTTCCTCCCAATGCAGTAACATAACTTAACTCCATTATTCCCTACAGGGGATGTGAAGGCCTAGATTCCGCAACCATGTGCTTACAGCACTAATTGATTCTTTATTTTTCTTTCTTTTTTTAAAACTATATTATTTTTCTTATAATTTTTGGCTATATCTTATTATTGTTACCTTACCACCACCCATGTCTAGTAGGGTAATTTTAAATACGGATTGATGAATCCATATATATTGTAAATAAGACACAAGTGTCATTGACTTGTGTCTTATTTACCATAGCCCTTAACTGGTAACTGCCCGAGTATTCATCAAAAGGTAAATGGTAATACTGTGTCATGTATATATACAATACAATACTACTCACCAATAAAAAAAAATCTGATACACAGTGGAAAGAGATGAATCTCATTTTTCAGAGTGAAAGCTTTATGCAAAAGAGTATATATTATACAATTCCACTTACGTGCAGTTCTAGTACACACTAAAACTAATCTGTATTAGTAACTAGAGTTACATCATCTTTCTAAGACCCACAACCACCTTCAGAGACATTCTACTATTGATTTATCCAAAAGCCTTCATATATTATTTGCATCCTTTAATGTACAATTTATCTGAAATTAGATTATAATTATAGCCTGGACCATCCATTTCAAGAACTCTTTCAACAATCTGCTATTTTAGTATGAATATTATATGTAAAATGCTTATTTGATAATATTGCCTTCCCAACTAAAAGTTAAGCTCTTGGATGTCAATATTTTATTGACTATCTTCTGAGTATACATTAACACCTGTTTATCTGAGATAAAGGAATGTGATCGTAGCATGTATATTTAAAAGAACTTATCATTAAATGATTTCTGAATGGATGAGAAAGATGTTTTCCTTGCATAGTATCAAGAGAGGTAACTGGGGCGCTTGGGTGGCTCAGTTGTTAAGCATCTGCCTTCAGCCCAGCTCATGAGCCCTACATCAGGCTCCCTGCTCAGTGGGAAGCCTGTTTCTCCCTCTCCCACTCCTCCTGCTTGTGTTTCCTCTCTCAGTGTCTCTCTCTGTCAAATAAATAAATAAAATCTTAAAAACAAGAGAGAGGTAACTATTGAATAGTCTCTATTACTACAGTAAGAAAAAGTAAAAGAGAGAACCTTATTTGGGGGAAATGTTAACTGGATGGGGAAAGAAGTTTGATCATAACAGAGGATGCACCTATTCATAATTTTCATATATGAGTAGAATATGAATGCAGCAAAAAAGGAATTGACGTGGCCTGGAGTAGTCCAGGAACATTCATGGAGGAAGCAAAACTTGATCTTTTAACTAAATGATATGTAGTATTGTATAGTGAAGAATATAACCTTGCGCAAATATAACCTGACATTTGCCTTTGGCTTCTGGGAAGTAATCACTAAGCCCTTGGAATAGATATTTGTTTGCCTGGGAGCTTTTGGCCAGCCAGAAAATCACAATGTAATTTAGGGAGGTCTTTGACCCACACCAACAGTGTGATTTAGGGTGGGTGCTTTGGGTCACACAGTATCAGCCTGAACCTCTCAAGGGGCTAGAAGCTGAGATTGGCTACATGTAAAGTTAATCATGCCTAGTCATGGAGCCCCAATATAAACTCTGGACAATGGGCTCAGGGGATGCTTCCCTGGCAATGTTCTGTAGGTATTGTCACACCAGCAAGGTAATGCTGTCCATGATTCCATAGAGAGAGGTCTACTAGAAGCTTCATGTTTGGTACCTTCCTGGACTCTGCACTTTGTGTTTAGCTGATTCTAATCCATATTTTTTCTCCTGTTATAAACCATAACTATTACAGCTTTCAGCAAGTTCCCTTAGTCCTTATAGCATAGTGTTGATATTTGTGCTAGGCTTGGGGACTCCTGAACTTACAGTTGGTATCAGAAGTGAGGGTAGTCTAAGTTGTAGTTGTCTAACTTTGCAAGTGTCTACATGAGTATGTAGCAGCTATCACACAGTGAAAGGTCCAGTTGTGATGAATAAAATCAATTGTATGGAATACACCTGGGAGACTAGAACAAAGAGAGATGAATAGAATTCTCAGTCACAGAGAGAAATAAATTTGGAAATGATCAGATGGGAAATTTTTCTGTCAGAAGGAACTTAAATTTTATATAATAAGTGATATCTTTTTGGTATATTGATAGTATAAATGGAATAACTAGGTAAAAACCATGGCAAATCCAAATAGTAATTACAGCAGTTACTGAAATAATATGCTCTCCTTTTGGAAGAGGTCGGTAGCAAATGAGAATATGAGAATAGATGTAAAGATATTTCAGAGTGAAAAAACACAAATTGTGGAGAGATCATTAAGTATAGCAAAGATGAGTGCATCTGGCTGGCTCAGTTGGTTAAAGCCTCTGCCTTTGTCTTGGGTCAGGATCCCAGGGTCCTGGGATCAAGCCCCACATCAGGCTCTCTGCTCAGCAGGGAGCCTACTTCCTCCTCCCTCTCTGCCTGCCTCTCTGCCTACTTGTGATCTTTCTCTGTGTCAAATAAATAAATAAAATCTTTTTTAAAAAAAGTATAGCAAAGATGATGGAAGCAACCTGATACTAGAAGGGGCTGACTATGGGGAAAAAAGGAAATAGAAAGAAATAAGGATAAGATAAAGACAATGACTATTATTTCTGATAAATCAATAATCAAAAGGATGACACAACCGATTGTTGTATTGCTGTAGGCAGATCAAAATATACACTAGAGTTCAAATGGGAGAAGTGGGCTGAAAAAGCATATTTGAAAGCCATTTACATAAAACAAGAAAACCACACTTGAGAATGGATCAGATTATTATAGTTTACAGGACTTTTTCTAAGAGAGAGAGAATGCACAGACGTGGAAGTGGTCAGGGGGATATGCAGGGGGAGAAGGTGAGAGAATCCCAAGCAGACTGCCCTGAGTACAGAGCCTAATAATACAAGGCTTGACCCCACAACTGGAGACCAAAACCTGAGTGACCAGAGTGGAAACTGAGAGTCGGATGCTTAACTGACTGTACCACCCAGGTCCCCCAACTCATAGGACTTTTATAAAGGCAAGGATTAAAGATGAAGAAAGAGCCTTTAAGGATACCAATGAGAGACCACTGAAATAATTCAACTTATTCAGTAAGTATTTAATTTCCTAGGCAATAAAGAAGGAGGGAGGAAAAGCAATGAAGATGTGAAAAGGCACTTGGGGAAATAGGATTAAAATGAGTTAGTGTTTTTTACCCAAATCAAGGTGGGTAGGCATCAGGTATCTGAGCACTATGCCATGGAATGCAGAAACTTACTGGAAATAAATATATTGGAAAAAAGTGATACTAAAATTATCTTAGGTCCACAGTGTATGAATTTTGAAATCTGATGGCAGATGTCATGGTGAAAATAGGATGTGAGCCTGACTGCAAGAAACAGTTAAGACATTGCACAGGGAAAGGAAGGAAAGAAAATGAAAACTAAGAGGAAGAAATATTAGACAATGTTTTCTCTGTTTTTTTTTTAAAGATTTTATTTATTTATTTGAGAGAGAGACAGTGAGAGAGAGCATGAGCGAGGAGAAGGTCAGAGAAAGAAGCAGACTCCCCGTGGAGCTGGGAGCCCGATGTGGGACTCGATCCCGGGACTCCAGGATCATGACCTGAGCCGAAGGCAGTCGTCCAACCAACGGAGCCACCCAAGCGTCCCTCTCTGTTTTTTTTTTTTTTTTTTAATAGATTTAAGAATACCTAATAAATAGGAAATTAAATGAAAGAAAAAAGAGAAATAACTGAAATGTTAAAGACATGAAAATCAAGAAGAAAGACCTAAACCTAAATCCCAAAATGTGATTCTGGACCTTAGTACATGAGATCCTTATGTGAGAGGCAGGGAAGGGGAGAGGCAGTCCACAAAATCAAACCTTTTGGTTTTGTTCAAAAAAACTCTTTTTGTTAATAACAAAACTCCATTTGTCTTTTTAAGCTGGGTGTCTCATTAGTACTTACAGAATTTTATTTTTTGAAGGTTTATGACATAGGCTAATGTCATGAGAAGATTTTCACTACATTTCCTGAGAGGAGGCAACATATCATGCTTTGTAGGGCCACACATAGGAGCAGCAGGCTTGGTCAGGAGGCAGAAAGGAGAGAGTGGAAAGCCTAGCCAAAGCCTTTTTTGGGACTTGCTTGCATGGGAAAGGCAAAGCAGGATAGGGGAAACAGTCTAAGATTGGCATTTTTGAACAGTATTGGAAGCTATGGGTTTTACAGGGGTGGTCTATAATTGTGTAAGGTACTGGCCCCAGGTGATTTAGGGGCCAGAAAATGTTGCCTTGGTGTGTGACAGTTAGGTAAAGGAGGTAGTTGAGGGTATGGACTTGGGATTGGTTGGTTTTTGTATGAAAGGCGGGCTTACCAACAGACTGCCTACTCTCTCTACAGATTAGCTAGCTCTGGGAGGGGCAATCTCTCCCCAGCCAGCAAGGCCCTCCAAAGTTGTCAAAACATCATAAAATATAAAAGATAAAAAATATGATTAATACAGCAGGTAAAATGCTGGCACATCAGCAGAAATGAAAACACTGGCACCAATCTATAATAGTAATCACTACATCTCTATTCCATAAGAAAAAAGATGTCATGTAAGTCTATTTTTGATAGAGCAGGAAAAAATCATTAATTTTATTAGATCTCCATCCTTGAGTACACATATTTTCAATATTCTGTGTGATGATTAAAGACGTGCATGCATGAAGCACTTCTGTTGCATACCAGAGTATAATATATTTTGTGAAGAGAAGTGCTGGTGTAATAATTTGAGTTGAGAACTGAATACAGGGCCCTCTTCCCCTCCTGCTACATCCAAAAACAGAATGTTCCTGTGAAACTTTTCATAAGCTGAAATGGCATAAAGTGAAGAAGCAATTACCATTAATTTACACAGAAAATTTTTTGAGCATTCCCAGATCCAAAAAAATAACCGTTCCTCAGCTATTCTGACACATCTTGCTAATCAATGTGCAGAATAAAAAAAGACAAAGCACAGATGCTCAAAACTATGGCAGCCTGATGCTGATGAGATGCTGAGTGTAGTTCTGGGGGAGGAGCTTAACTAGGCCTCTACAGCTCTCAGCAAAACAAACAAAGTGCTATTTTTGCTTTTCACCTTGTTTTATTAAAGCAAAGAATCCTCTTCAGATTTTTTTGGTTAGTGAAGACAGGTACTAATGGAGATCTTTACGAAAACCAAAGTGGCATAACATGAACTTTCAAAAAGCAGGGAATATCTGTATCTACTTTTTATGGAAGAGCATTTATTTGAGAGTATAACTGATTATTATTCAGACATGGGTATCTAGTAGACATTTTTATTAAGATTTTATTTATTTATTTGACAGAGATAGAGATCACAAGTGGGCAGAGAGGCAGGCGGGGGGGGGGGCAGGCTCCCCGCTGAGCAGAGAGCCCGATGCAGGGCTCGATCTCAGGACCCTGAGATCATGACCTGAGCTGAAGGCAGAGGCTTTAACCCACTGAACCACCCAGGTGCCTCTAGACATTTTTTTTTTAAAGATGTTGTTTATTTGTCAGCAAGCACAAGCTGGGGGAACAGCAGACAGAGGAAGAAGCAGGCTCCCCACTGAGCAAGGAGCCTGATGCAGGACCCTGGTATCATGACCTAAGCTAAAGGCAGACACTTAACTGACTGAGCCGGGCGTCCCTCTAGTAGACATTTTCTTGAACAATGTGAGCATGTTAATTCAAGGAAAACATATGCTAATATTTGTGACCAATGATAAAATCCACGCTTTCAAATAAAGGTCATTTTGTTGGAAAGCTTTTATTTGCTACTGTGAGCTTGTCAGCTTCCCAATTCTTAGACTTTTTTGATGATATTAACAAATGTGGCCTGTGGTATTTTTTAAAATTAATATTGTATATAGAAATATGTTAAAATTTGGAAGATCTTAGATGTCACTGAACTGTTACTTTCCAAATGATTAATACATAATATTACCGAAAATGCATGGGTAAAATACCCATTTAAGTAGACCACTGGATTTTATTTAACAGTGTACAAAAGTTCATTGTTATGATTTCAGGTTCTATATTACAACTAGCTGTTCAGGAACTACCAATTGTTACATTTGGGTGTGGTATTTTTTTTTTAATATTTTATTTATTTGTTTGACAGACAGAGATCACAGGTAGGCAGAGAGGCAGGCAGAGAGAGAGGAAGGGAAGCAGGCCCCCTGCTGAGCAGAGAGCCAGACTCGGGGCTCGATCCCAGGACCCCAGGACCATGACCTGAGCCGAAGGCAGAGGCTTTAACCCACTGAGCCACCCAGGCGCCCCTTGGGTGTAGTATTAATGAAGAATATCTATGACAATCTAAATAGGCTCTTAAATATGTCTCATTCAGGGATGCCTGGGTGGCTCAATTGGTTAAGCATCTCCCTTTGGCTCAGGTCATGATCCCAGGGTTCTAGAATTGAGTCCCGAATTCCATCGGGCTCCTTGCTCAGCAGGGAGCCTGCTTCTCCTTCTGCCTGCCACTCCCACTGCTTGTGTTCACTCTCTATTTTTCTCTTTCATCTCTGAAAAATAAATAAAATATTTAAAAATATATATTTATATTTCAACTCAAACAATTTTTTGCAACAAATTGAATACAGAATCATATGTGAAAGTCAGCTACTTATTAAATAAATTTCAATTATGTAACAATTCCACTTTTGTCACTATTTTTTTTTCTTTTGGGAGATAGTTATTTTTTGTAAAAAATGATTTTAAGTCAACATGTAATAAGTATATTGTTTTAAAATGATAAAAAAAATTTGTTTTAACTTCTTACACATTTCTGGTAAAAGCTGAAAATGGTACAGTAACTTTTAAAAGCTGACAGTTTCTAAAAAAGAGAAATATACACCTTCATAATAAATGAGTGATACCACCTGCTAGGTGTTTACTGAGAAGAAATAAAAACTTGTTCAGAAAAAGATGTTTACAAGAATGTTCACAATAGCTTTATTCATAATGGCCCCAAACTGAAACATTTCAAGTGTCTATGAACTGGAGATGTGTAAACAAACTGGTATATTCATACAACTGAATACTATTCTATAATTAAAAGAAACTACTTAAACTACTGCAAAAACATGTATATATGTCTCACACATTAAGCTGAATTAAAGAAAATAGATATGAAAAAGGTATGGATAGACAAAACTAACCTATGCTGGTAGAAATCACAAGTGTGATTGTCCTAGTGGAAGGGACTGACTTGGAAGAGGCCTGAAGGAACTTAATGGGTTAATGGAAATGTTCTTTATATTGGGTATGACATACATGGGTTTATGCTTCTGTCAGAACTCAAAAGACTTCACACCTAAGATCTCCACATACAGGGGCGCCTGGGTGGCTCAGTGGGTTAAAGCCTGTGCCTTCGGCTCAGGTCATGATCCCAGAGTCCTGGGATTGAGCCCCACATCAGGAGCTCTGCTCAGCGCTGAGCCTGCTTCCCTTCCTCTCTCTCCGCCTGCCTCTCTGTCTACTTGTGATCTCCATCTGTCAAATAATAAAATCTTAAAAAAAAAAATTAAATAACCCAAAATTGGGGTGCCTGGGTGGCTCAGTGGGTTAAAGCCTCTGCCTTCAGCTCGGGTCATGGTCCCAGGGTCCTGGGATCAAGCCCCTCAACGAGCTTTCTCCTCAGTGGGGAGCCTGCTTCCTCCTCTCTGCCTGCTGCTCTGCCTACTTGTGATCTCTGTCTGTCAAATAAATAAATAAAAACCTAATGAATGAATAAATAAATAAATATTTAAAACCCCAAAATAATGGGCACCTGGGTGGCTCAGTGGGTTAAGCCTCTGCCTTTGGCTCAGATCATGATCCTGAGATCGAGTCCTGCATCGGGCTCTCTACTTGGCAGGGAGCCTGCTTCCTCCTCTCTCTCTCTGCCTGCCTCTCTGCCTACTTGTGATTTCTCTCTGTCAAATAAATAAATAAATAAATAAATAAATAAAATCTTAAAAAAATAAAAATAAAAACAATTTAAAAACCCCAAATATAAAATAACAGGTGTTAGTGAGGATGTGGAGAAACCGAAACCCTTAGAAATGTAAAATGTTGTAGCCATTGTGGAAAACAGTATGGTAGTTCCTCAAAACAGTAAACATAGAATTACATACGTTCTAGCATGTATATACATTCTGGGTATATACCAAAAAAGCTGAAAGCAAAGACTCAAGTAGATATTTGTATGCTCATGTTCATAGCAGCATTATTCATAGTAGCCAAAAGGTAGAAGAAACTCAAGTGTCCACTGCATGAGCAACATATGATATATACATGCAGTTGGAATATTTCTCAGCCTTAAAAAGGAAGGAAATTCTGATATACTACAATACGGGTAGACCTTGAAGACATTATGTTAAATGAAAAAAACTAATCACAAAAAAAGGTAAATACCCCATGACTCCACATTTATGAAGTACCTAGACAGATAAATTCATAGAAACAGAAAGAAGAATGGTAGTTGCCAGAGGCTAGGGGGAGAAGGTAATGGGGAGTTATTTTTTTTTTTTAAGATTTTATTTATTTATTTGACAGAGAGAAATCACAAGTAGATGGAGAGGCAGGCAGAGAGAGAGAGAGAGGGAAGCAGGCTCCCTGCTGAGCAGAGCGCCCGATGCGGGACTTGATCCCAGGACCCTGAGATCATGACCTGAGCCGAAGGCAGAGGCTTAACCCACTGAGCCACCCAGGCGCCCCAATGGGGAGTTATTTTTGAATGAGTACAGTTTTAGTCCTACAACATTTAAAGAGTTCTGGAGATGGATGATGGTGATAGTTGCACAATGTAAATGTGCCTAATGCCACTGAACTATATGCTTAAAAATGCTTAAGATATTAAGTTTTATGTTATGTTTATTTTACCACAATTAAAAAAATAGATCCCGCAAAACATTTGAATGTGTCAACTACCTGAGTCCACTGGATTTGCTCTATACAGACTCACCAAGGTCGCTCTGACTTGGAAAAATTCTCTCCACTGTCCACGGTTCTTCTCCTTGTTCTAACTTGCGGATCATCTCGGGCTTAGTCATGTGAAACCCTGGTAGTAAAAAATGAGACTTGGTATAAGCTGCTTGGGCTTCAAAACTACTGAAGGAAGAGAAAGATAGAGCTCTAAGGTAACAGACAAGGTACGCATTAACATCTTACCAAGTTAATACCTTGCACTAGGCAAGTGAGGACCTAATCACACTGTCTGCTAACAAAAAGGGAGTCATCACCTCTGATCTCTGAAATCCAAAGTTCCATATGCTTTAGAAATTCTTGAAAGGAGATGTATGATGTTGAAAGATTCAAGGAATTTTCCTTACCAACAGAGATGAGATGGCAGTAGTTTTCCAACATGACATCCCTGTAGAGGGCCTTCTGTGCGGGATCCAGTTGCTGCCATTCCTCCTGGGTGAAGTCCACAGTCACATCCTTGAATGACACTGATCCCTGTAAGGGCATACTCTAGTTCATCCTAAAGTGATTGGAACTAGTGAGAACTAGATATTGGAGACCATGTTCAGTGGTCAGACTAGTTTTCTTATTTTGTGTTTTCTACTGTAGAAATTTCTCTCTGATAATATTTACTTATTATCTCATGCTAAAAATATATAAGATCATACTATTTGCCTTAAATGTGACTGGTTGCCTGGTGGACCAAAATGAATAAAACCCTGGCCTTGCTCATGAAAAGTTACTGGTTACGTGAGAGGCATACATATAAATACATACACTCAACAGGTATTACAGATGAATGACAGAAATATGTACAAGGGAAATGCTATGAAGTGAAGAAAAATTTCATTTTGTATTCCAAGGCTTCACTGAGGACATCAAAATTTTGTCCTCACAATGAATTTGTTTTGTACAGTGTATCTGCTTTTAAAATTCATGGGGAGAAGAAAATTAGTAAATTGAGGAAATAGCAAAAGGCACAGTATGTTAGGAAAGAGTCTTTGTGCTCTAAGAAGAAACATAGATCAAGGTGGGCAATGGGCATGTTTATGGAATAATACTAGAATTTTCCTACAGAGCAGTGGTCTTAAAAATGTACTGAGAACACTCTCAACATATTTATATTTATTTATAAGGCATCAATCAGCATTAAAGGCAATCCACAGAGTTGATGATCTGCTCCTGAATATGATGTTAGTATTTTCCTCCCTTTCAATATATTGTCTTGTACATTCCATTCTAATGCATACCCCACTTTGCTTGTTCTGCTGCTTTGTGGAGTATAAAGAAAGGCTAAATAGCACCTATGTTATCTGATAAAATTTGTACTTCAAAGGCAATACTCTTGAAGAATGGAGAAGGCTTGAGGTGTGTTAAGTGGGAAAGAAAATTAAGTAACCATTGTTGGAGATGTTTCCTAGATTAAGGTGGTATTAGTGGTCTAGAGAGGAGAAAACTGGTTAGTGGATAATGGGTTGCAAAAGAATTGGTCATAAATTGGTTGTAGATTGACAAAAAAGAAGCATAGCTCTTGGGTTACCTGTATAGGCAAGTGGGGAGGTGCTGAGACTAGAAAATGGAAATGGAAAACAGAAGAAAGAATAAGCTGGACCAAGGAGGTAATGAAGTAAACCTTGGAAATGTACTTCAAGTGTCTATGGGACACTCAGGTGGTCCTAACTTTTGGGGATTGGATATATGATTCTGACACTCTGAATGGAAGTCTAGGATGGAGAGAGGTATTTGAGAGTCACTAGAATTAGATCAGTATAACCTTTAGAGTGGATCTGTGCATAGAGAAAAAGAGACAGTGAAGAGAAGAGAACAAATTGGCATCTGGGGAAAATCAGTATTTTTTAAAAAGATTTTATTTATTTATTTGACAGACAGAGATCACAAGTCTATTGTGCAGAGAAGCAGGCAGAGAGAGGGGAGGAAGCAAGCTCCCCACCAAGCAGAGAGCCTGATGCGGGACTCGATCCCAGGACCCTGGGATCATGACCTGAGCTGAAGGCAGAGGCTTTAACCCACTGAGCCACCCAGGCACCCAAAAATCAGTATTTTGAAGATGGGTAGATGAAGAGGAATTTTCTGACAGACATGAAAATAGGGGAAAGTGCCACCTTTGATTCAAAGTAGAATGTTTCAAGAATGGACTAGCATATGCATTTCATTCTGCTGCACCCACATATAAAAAATAAGAAGAAACTAAAAAGATAAGAAAAAAATCTGTAACAGCATTGAAATACTGGAAAGGTTTTCACTGGCTGGCCACCGTTTGTATGAATTGGATAAAATGGACAGGAGGACCACAGAAGTAGAATGCAAAATCATGGTTTTCTGTACAAGCATGCAAACAAATCTCTATCTTGGAAACCTCACACAACAAGACAGCTTACCACAAGCAAATAATGTGATTTACCAACTCTACCTCCCATTGTATCATTGCAAAACCTAGGTTATTGGAGATGATCAAAGCTTTTCCATGTCTGTTCCTTGACTCCTCACAACTTAGATCTCAAATCAGTGTCTAGACAAGATAGGTTCATTAAAGATGGATAGATTCAGTAAAGTAATATATTCCCTTTTAAATCAAAATAATACATTGCTGTTCTAGCAGTACTTTTGTGAGAAGACTAAGGAAGGAGATGATGAGTAATATACCAACTCAATATGTAAACATTAGCTACACCTAGGAGGTACACGTGCAAAGGCTTATGTTTATCTGATTGGAATAAGAAAAACTGGGAAGAGGTCTGCAACTAGGTGGGGAAGGTAAGGAACACAGGATGCAAAATTTAGGGATGTAAAACCCTAAACGCACTCCTCACATTTTATGCTTAGGCCACTTGCTTGCCCTACTGATGACTAGCTTCATGGAAGCAATGGCCAACATCCTGGAAATTTAAGTTAGGGAAGCAAATGTTTATATCACCTGAAAACAACTTATTTCAGAAAGAGAGGAAACATCATCTCACCTGAGGCATGGCTTTGAGATTTGCAAGAGATGAACCTTCTCTTTTGAGCCTTTCTTTTGGAAAAGGGAAGAATCCTGAGAAGGCAGGGATGAGAGGATACAAAGAGCATGTGAAATCACATTTGACTTAGATCTCCCAGAATAATTCCGTTAAATCTGCATCGATTTTCACTGTTGCAGCACTTGCCCACTCTGTGTACCCACACGTATCCAGGGTGGTGATTATTTGAGAAAAAGGGCAAATCCTGTTCCCTCGCCACCAGAAACCTAGTCTCTTCATGAATTAGAATGAATCTGGGCAATCTGTTGTTGGTGGAGAGAGAGAGGTAACATTGTGCTTTTCCCTCTGCAGCTCTACCTTCCATCTCCATGGAAGACAGGTTTGTCATATATTTCCAAATAGTTCTTCATGGACTTTCTACCAATTTACACTGTTAGTATCAGCACAGGAGAATACCTCCCCATACCCTGATGAATGCGGTTAATAATAAATTTTTAATCTCTGCCTAATAGATGTATATTGTAGTTCTAGCTTACACATTTCTTACTATGAGAGAATAAGCTCCTTTTATTTCTTTTCTATTTCTATGATGGCATCTTCTTTTTTTTTTTAAGATTTTATTTATTTATTCGACAGAGAGAGATTACAAGTAGGCAGAGAGGCAGGCAGAGAGAGAGGAGGAAGCAGGCTCCCTGCTGAGCAGAGAGCCCGATGCGGGACTCAATCCCAGGACCCTGAGATCATGACCTGAGCCGAAGGCAGCAGCTTAACCCACTGAGCCACCCAGGCGCCCCTATGATGGCATCTTCTTATAGTATGTTTATTTTTCTCATGTTTTAATTTCCTAATTGATATTATCTTTTTTATTTAGTAAACTAACCCTTTATTTTAAATTAGAAATAATTCTTAGTTGCTTCTATGACTATTAAAGTGTTTTTACCTTGTGAAGCTTTCTTTTTATTATTATTATTTTTAAAGATTTTATTTATTTGACAGAGAGATCACAAGTAGGCAGAGAGGCAGGCAGAGAGAGAGGGGGAAGCAGGCTCCCCGCTGAGCAGAGAGCCAGATATGGGGCTCGATCCCAGTACCCTGGGATCCTGACCCAAGTCAAAGGCAGAGGCTTAACCCACTGAGCCACCCAGGCGCCCCCCCTTGTCCCTTGTGAAGCTTTCTTTGTATGTTTTCTTGTTTAGCAATACTACAAATATATAAGTAATCCATATTTTTTCAATTAATGTGAAATGGCATCCCTATCATATATTACATATCCCTATATGCTTGAGAATATCTGAACTTTAAATTCCTCCACTTTATTTATCTTTATTGATTTACCTGTATCATAGTGATAAGCATAATTATTGAAAATTAACTTACTAATTTACTAATAGCTAATTTAACTATTGAACAACACTTTTTAATAGTACAGGTATGGAACTAGAGAAGAAATTGATCTTTCCTCTCTGTAATGTAGGTTTCCTGGGGAGAGGATGATACCATGCTAAATGAAATCTAAAGTACTGACTGCTACAGTGAATGTTTTAATTAGCAAACTATTTTAACTATTAAAATGAGACTGGCCTTGTGATTAAAAGTATACCAAGTACTTTTTTATTGTTTTAGAATGCCTGAAGAAGCTAATGACCCTGCCATCGATTTCATCCAGAAGCAGGAAACCTCACGCATACATCAGTGTTGAAAGTACTAGTTATGGACAAAAGTTGTTTTTTACTGCTTCCTATTCATGGAGCACTGTTAATTTCAACACATTGGTTTTAGTTTACATAGTGTTTCCCTGTATTGAATCTTACCATCTGGGAAATGAAATCTTACCTCTTCCTTTCCAATACTCATACCTCTATTTGCTAAATTGCTATTGAGGTACAATTTTGGAGGCAGGCTTAATGACCACTCTTCAGATAATCACATCTTAAAAACCCAACTAGACAGTGGTCATGCAGTTTTTCAATCACAAAACCATCACAAATAATAACAGTAGGTTACAAACACATGCACAGTTACAGTCAACCAAACTTACTTCAGAAAACCCCCATCTCACAGTACCCATATGTCATTTACAACCTCAGACAGCACACTGCATATAATTCCAGGCAAAGTCACAAAATCACTTTCGTTTCTTCATAGTCCCCTATAGTATCAAGCAGGACTCACACCTACTCTAAAATTAGACACATAAGGAGGAAATCCGAGGCAGCTACACAACTCCGTCCACTTTTTACACACATTCGGTCCCAACATCTCACAGATAGCAGGCACCCAAAACGCAGCAGGTTGGGCACAAGAGGCCGCCTCAATTCGGGACACAAACGCAGCGCCTGCTGTTTGAGGCCCCGCTCCCAGCGATCGAGCTTCCTCCGCGTCAAAACAGACAAACCCCTCCCCTCGCGGAGCTAGCTTCAGGTCAGACCTGATTGTCACCCTCAGGGTCACGCCCACGGGCCACGCCCGAGGCCCCGCTCGCACGGATCCGAGTGACTGGTTACCGTGGGCTCGGTTCCGGTTCCCTCCTCAGAATTACCAAGCCGGGCTTGAACTCCCTGTTTCCTCCCTGGCCTTTCCTCCGGGACCGGATAGCTAGCCTGGCCTCTCGGTCCGAGCACCGGGTTCCCGCCTCCTCAGGAGCCCCTAGGACCTACCAACCTCACCCCCGGCCAAGGATCAGTCGTCTGCGCCTGCGCACTCCCGCGTGGGCCGGAGCTCCCAGGAGTCCGCGGGGCGGCGCGTTAGTAGCCTAACTGTGCAAACTACCGGCTCTCGGGGCTGTTTGTGTCAACGTCCGCGCTTTTCCAGAGTGGACTACGTTTCTCACAGGTTAGTGAGTTAGTGAACTTCATCCTCTGTTCATTTTCCTCTAGGTTTACGGTCACAGTTTTCCGTGTGGTGAGTTGAAGTGACCCCGGTCCGGGTGCGGGAGGAGCTCCCCGCGGGAGGTCCGGAGTTTCCCAGGTTCGTGCGTTACGAGCAGGTGGAGCAGGAGCGTCAGGCCAGTGTGGAGAAGGTGATTGTGCGTTTGTGTGTGCGTGATTGTGTGACTGAATCGGCGTGGGATGTGATCATGAATGTGTGTGTGCGCGCGCGCGCGCGCGCGTGGTGGGGAGGCTCTGAGTGGGCCAGATTAAGGCTCCTGGGACTGTGTGGGGGCGGAGCCTTTTTTTATGACCATGTTCAGTTGTGACTGTGAGATGGGTTGTACTTTAAGTGATTCCATGACAGCGCTATTGTGACCAACCGAAGGCTAATCAGAATTGGCCTAGTGTAGCTTTTTTATTTTTTAGATAAGGCAGAGCTTCATTTTTGCATTTTTGGTGCTGAGGAATCTGTGGACAAGATCCCCGTGTGACTCAGTCTGTGCCTGTGAAAGACCTCGAGGCTCTAGTTAACCACAAGGGACCCCCCTGTTCTGAAGGATGGCCTTTGTTGCCTTCATCAGTGCACGCTGTATGTATTATCCAGCCTACTGCTTGAAGGAATAAGAGTACAGTGAGTGTAGCCTATTCTTGACTCAATTTTAAGTTCCACTTGGAATTTTTTGTATTGGGTTTTCTTTCACTGCCTCTATCATTTCATCTTATACCCACACTGCACAGAAATGCTAGTTGCACAAAAATGGCTGTCAAAGGGAAGTTGAACATTTGAGACCTAGAATGAAGGTTACTACTAAAAAAGCACAGCCCTATGTTTATTGTGGCAATTTTAGAGTTGGAATTGCCCCCAAGGCAAGGTCCTGGGAATACATGATACTGAGGCACCAAGAATAGGATTACTTCCTGTGAATCTGCCCCTTAGCTCTGTGGGGTCAGGCTGCGTATTGCAGATCCATGGCATTTTTATAGCTCCGTTGACAGAAAACTGCTGTGAACATAGAAACAGATTGCAGTCCCAGGTTTCAATGAATGTGAATTTTCCTTATGGTACAGGGAGCAGTTAACAGTATTCCAGTCTTTCTCATACCTCCATTAGAGTGTGCTTAGTACATATCACGGGGGCTTGTTAGTGATGAGGAAGTATGTTCTTGTTTAGTCTGTCTGGGCTCCAGGAAAGGCCTGCTGTGTTGTGCTTCCCTTTTCTTTCCCCTTTTTGCTGTATTCCAAAGAAGAGCAATGAGAGGAGAACATTGTTATAGTCACACATCTCAAAGCCAAGCTAGAAGTCATCTTGAGCTTTCTCTTTGTTTTGTGAAATTTCATTTTTGTTTTTCAGGATACAGAATAACTTCATCTTAAATGTCTGCCAAATAGTGACTTATACATTTACCTGGTCTCTAGGTCTTCTCTTCCCAGTTAATGATGGTACCACGAGGATGGATCTCCTTTCCCAGTTCCTCATCAAATGCTGTTTCTACAGTTAATTTTCATATAGACACTTGCCAACACTTCCCCTTGTATGCTTTTTGTTGTGTTCTCATCATGCAGCCATAGTCCTTTTTTATTTTACACAGTGATTTGTTAAGGAAGAAACCAATATTTAGGTAGAATTATACCTTTGATACTTTAGATATTCTCCAGACACATGAGTGGAAAAATGGCAAGGTGGATAGTTTGATTGATTTCAGTGTACTATATAATCGTCTCTGAGTCTTTTTTTTTTTTTTAAGATTTTTTATTTATCAGAGAGGGGGGGGGAGAGAGCGAGCACAGGCAGACAGAACGGCAGGCAGAGGCAGAGGGAGAAGCAGGTTCCCTGCCGAGCAAGGAGCCGGATGTGGGACTCCATCCCAGGACGCTGGGATCATGACCTGAGCCGAAGGCAGCTGCTGAAGCCAACTGAGCCACCCAGGCATCCCTGGTCTCTGAGTCTTGAGCAGGGGTCAGCCGACTTTGACCCAGCAGGCCAAATCCAGCTTGTGTCCTGTTTTTTTGGGTCTGTGAACTAAGTTTGGTTTTAACATTTTTCAGTAATTAAAAAAATATCAGAAGAAGAGCCATATTTCATGACATGTGAAAATTATATGAATTTAAAATTTTGATGTCTACAAATAAAGTTTTGAATTTGGTCAGTTAAAAAGTTTTTGGAAATTTGTTAACTCTTTTGTTAAATAAGCACCTACATAATATCCTTGATTTTACTTTTAGGCCCACAAAGCTTAGCATATTAGAAAATATCCTTTACAGAAGTTACTGACCCCTAATCTAGAGTATCTAAATTAAAATCTTAGTTTTGCTCTTTAGTGTTTGTGAGTTTGGATAATATGTTCAGCATCTTTCTATTCCATAATTTGTAAAATGCAAATAATATGAATTTAAAGGGTTTTTTGAGGATTAGGAGCTTTAATATTAATAGGGCACTAGAACAGTGACTGACAATAATAAATACTTAAGTTAAAAACTTGTTATCTGAAAAAAAATTTATTTATTTAATTTCAGAGTTCCAGAATTCATTGTTTATGCACCATACCCGGTGCTCCATGCAATATGTGCCCTCCATAGTACCCATCTCACCCAACCTCCTACCCCTCTCCCCTCCAAAACCTTCAGATTGTTTTTCAGAGTCCACAGTCTCTCATGGTTCGTCTCCCTGTCCAGTTTCCCCCAACTCCCTTCTCTCCAGCTCCCCATGTCCTCCATGTTATTCCTTATGCTCCACAAATAAGCAAAACCATGTGATAATTAACTCTCTCTGCTTGACTTAATTCACTCAGCATAATCTCTTCCAGTCTCGTCTATGTTGATACAAAAGTTGGGTATTCATCCTTTCTGATGGAGAAATAATACTCCATAGTATATATGGACCACATCTTCCTTATCCATTCGTCCACTGAAGGGCATCTTGGTTCTTTCCACGATTTGGCGACTGTAGCCATTGCTGCTATGAATATGGGGGTACAAGTGGCTCTTCTTTTCACTACATCTGTATCTTTGGGGTAAATACCCAGTAGTGCAATTGCAGGGTCATAGGGAAGCTCTATTTTTAATAAAAACTTGTTATTATGTGGATAATCTAAGTCCACCTTCATAGATAAGGAGCAGTGGAAATGAGAAATTAATTGTAAAAAACACTTGTAAGTAAGAAAATGGACCATATGTTCATATGGTCTAGAAAGGAATCCTTCGCCTTAAATGATTTTCCTTGGAATTGTATACCCAATTATTGCATATTTATTTTATTAATGCGTACTTTTCTTGGGGAAAAGTCTATAATTTTATGATACTGTCTAAGGTGTACATGACCCAAACAAGTTTGGAACCACTAACTTATTTATAATAACTTATACTTGGAAGTTGACTTTAGGAGGAGTTTGTCTAAAATTAATTTCCTGTATTATGTAAGTATTATTAATCACATTACATCTAGATTAATATTATATAAAGAGATATTCTAATATCAAATATATAAAATTTAATGCTATGCAGTTTTCATGTTTATGAACAAAAGTACTCAAGAAATTGCCAAATTATAAAGTTTAACTATTATATGCATTTCTTAGCAGTTTTTCAAGGATTATATCCAATAGGGTACATTAACCAGGCATTCAGTGAGAAAGGCAATGATAAAGCCGCATTTATTAAGGCTCTACGGTGGGGGCCTCTGGGTGGCTCAGTCGTTTAGCCTCTGCCTTCAACTCAGGGCATGATCCCGGTGTCCTGGGATCCAGCCCTGCATCGGGTTTCCTCCTCGCAGGAAGCCTACTTCTCCCTCTCCCACTCCCCCTGCTTGCTTGTGCTCCCTCTCTTGCTGTGTCTCTCTCTGTTAAATAAATAAAATCTTAAAAAAAAAAAAAAAGCTCTACTATGGACCAGTTTAGTCTGAAAATGTCACCTGAGTTGTGCTCATTCACAGGCCAGTCTTAAAATGGAAAGTGTCTCATATTGATGAATTAAAGTAAAGAGGGAAAGAGAGTTGGTAGGTTTATTAAGTCATAGTTTTCATAAGTAAAAGATGGCCCATCCCACAATTCTTTTTAGAAAAATGCTTTAAATGGAAATTGTTGTTCTATATTCCTGATGATGAAATTCACATAGTCTTCTTGAAAAAATTATTAATCCAAGGTGAACTTATATAATAGAAAGTTAAGAGTACTCATAATTTTAGGGGTGCCTGGCTGGCTCAGTCAGAAGAGCACATGACTCTTGATCTTGGGGTTTTGAGTTTGAGCCCCACCTTGGGTATATAAATTAATAAAAAATAAATAAAATTTTTAAAAAGTATGCATAATTTCAGCATCTAGAAATAGTCACTAACATTTTGGTATACTTTCTTCTGAAGTTTTCCTTGTGTGTATGTTTATGATTTTGTGCTTTTAGAAAAATTTACAAGGATTAGTCGTTGAAATAAGACCTCTTAGACTGAAGGAGGATTTCAGTCCATTGTCTGTAGCATCAAATGACAGAACTAAAACAATTTAGTGATAAGTTTGATGTTTTTTTATTCAAAGGAAAACAATCCATGGATTGGGGGAGTACTGTGCCTCCCACATAGTGGGACATATCTGGGATTTTGGGCAAGAGAGAGTTTTCTAGAATGTTAGAAGGACCAAGACATAAATGGTATGATTGGCTAAGAGGTCAGGAATTTCTTTAAAAGACTAGTAGGTCCTATTTTTTTGGGTGAGGTAAAGCTAGCTAAAGCTGGGATGACAGATTGTGATTGGTATATGTTAGGATTCCTTGACAGTTGTTTCCTTTAGGTGCAGACCAACTAAAGTTTAGATTTGTGATGTGGGCCAGGTCACTAGGGTGGCCTCCATTTTGTGGGTTTTGATATACAAATCAGTTTTATCAGTGGGTATAAGAAGGAAGTGACAATGATGCCCAACTGATTTGATAAACCTTTTTGACTCTTTGCATCTTTTGGAATTATATAGATATCAATTTATGCATAATTCCAGGAGAACATATTATCAAGTAAGGGTACTCAGAATTAAGTATTTCATTTTTTTCTTCTTTCTTTTTTCTTTCACAAGACAGCACCAATATCTCAGGAGCAAGTATCTTCTCTCCGTCATATAATTTATGCTGACAAGGTTGGGTTTATAATTTCAGATAACAGAATTAGATGTTAGTAGTTATACATTAAAGTCTGGGTTAGACAGAAAACAAGATTGAGTTTTTGTTAACATTTTCAGTTTGTTACCTAAGTGGGTCAGATTCTCTGAGCTAGTTTTAGGAGGCAGAGTGGTGACTCTGTAGCTGCTGTCCTTTTTTTTTTCCTGAAAATCGTCATGGTAATGTCGTTAGTGAAGACTCTATTTTCAAGCCTGTGCTCTGTAATATATTAGCATTATAAGGAAGCCCAAGAGGTACAAAGTACCTACAAGGTAGCCCAAGAAGCTCAAATTTTCACTCTCAAAAAATGTTAAGAACTGAAGAGAATTTCCTTTAATAGTAGTGGATTATAGGATATGAAATAGCTTCTCCATCATCAATAAAAAATAGATAATATTTTGTTTGCTTGTTTTCAGTTAATCTTGACAACTTGCTGAGGTGCCAGGTACTATTGTTTTTCTCATTTTAGAAGGAAATCTAGGCAGAGCAGATAATGTACTTACTAAGTCACAGAGTAACTTTCAGAGCTAAGATTGACAAAGTGAAGCTTTAACCAAAGAACTTGTTCTTATTGATGACTGTATATAACCTCTCAATTTTTAACCTTTCTTACTCATTAATTCATTACAAATTACTTTCCTCAACATTTAATATGAATTAAGATAATAATTTTTAAAAATTAACATATTTATAGTAGCTACCAATAATTTATTTCACTTTTTCCCTACTTTGAGATTTATAGTTGGTAAAATAACTCTGTGATGATTATCCTTGGGATAAATTTTTGTCTACTTTTGTATCTAGTTCCTGCTCACAGAACTTAGTCTAGTACTTGAGGGAACACCACTAAACAGAGGTAATTTGCTCATTATTAAACAAAGAAGATCAAATATATGTGGGAATAAATGTAAGGTAGACTGTGATAAAGGCTTTAAAGAAACAAATGTTGGGAATCCATATGGAAGAGACGTTCTGATGACAGCATTCTCAGGTTATAACCAGATTGTACTGATGACATAAGAGCTCTGTGGAGGTAAATATGTTTTATTCAAGATTTATGCCTTACAATTTTTTAAAGATTTTATTTACTTGAGAGTGAGAGAGCATGAGTGAGGGGGAGGAGGATGGAGCAGGGACAGAGGGAGAAGGAGATTCCCCAGAACCCTAAGACCATGACCTGAGCTGAAGGCAGACAGGTAACTGACTGAGCCATCCAGGTGCCCCTATGACTTACAGTTTTTTAGTAAGCTTAGATGTGAAGGGAGACAATAGAACAAGATTAAATAGGTATTTGGGAGGCCTCAGGGCTAAAAGGAATGAATTAGAAGCAATTTAAACCCATGTACCAGAGAGACATGAAAGCAGCATTTAGAACGTCAGAAGTACCTGAGACTTCTCTTATGAATTTTTAGCTGTTCTTTTCTAGGCAAAACTCCACCTTCCTTGGCCGGTAAAAGTCTAAGTGTTAAATTAGGTTTTGGGATCTAAAGAAACAAAAGCCATTCTGAGTTGGTACCTATTCATCCTGAGCGTTTTTTCAGAGTTCAAAGGAAGAATGTTTAAGACTACCTTTTAATAGTGGCCTTGTATCAGTATTACTATTTTTTTTTTTTGAAAAATAGCTTCCTTTTTACTGAACTTTATTTTATTTAAAGATTTATTTACTTGAGAGAGAAAGCATGTGCCTGCATGGGTGGGGTGGGGGGGAGGCAGAGGGAGAGAGAATTTTCTGAGCAGACTCCCTGCTGAGCAGGAATCATGAAGCGGAGCTTATCTCATGACCCTGAGATGATGACCTGAGCTTAACCAACTGAACCACCCAGGTACCCCCCCTTTTCACAGAATCTTAAAATGCATATTTATATTAATACATGGCTGCTGTTAAATTAAGTAGCCTTAAATAGAAAATCATAGAGGACACAGAGGAACAATGCTACATAAGACTGTTAGTAACTGTTAGTTACTCTTCTGTTACTGGAAATTTGGATTGTTTCTAATTTTTTAGAAAAACTGTCTAGACAGAAAAATTGTCTAGAACATTTTTTTCTATATGTTTATATTATATATTTAAAAGCAAAATGATATTGCATATATGCTTTTTATTTTTTTACTATTGAACATTTTGAACATTTTAATATTTTCCCCATTAGATATAATTGATATTTTAAATTATAAGTATTTTTTATAATTTTGCATTTAACGAATACCTTAGTACTCAAGAATGTCAGTAATGGGGGCGCCTGAGTGGTTCAGTTAAGTGGTTCAGGGGTTAAGCCTCTGCCTTCGGCTCAGGACATGTCTCAGGGTCCTGGCATCGAGCCCCGCATCAGCCTCTCTGATCAGCAGGGAGCCTGCTTCCCCACCTCTCTCTGCCTGCCTCTCTGCCTGCTTGTGATCTCTCTCTGTCTGTCAAATAAATTAAAGAAAATAATAAAGTCTTTAAAAGAAGAATATCAGTAATGTAATTTATTTTAACCCATTCAACTATTGTTAAAGCTGAATCTTACCTGGGAAGTTTCTTCTACTTGATGTGTAGCTCCTGTGTCTTGACCAACTCTACTTCTTCCAGTGCCCTCTGGGAATATTTGTCGTGTCATTTCAAGTGTACAGTATGTTCAGGAATGTGGCATTGGTTTCTACTGGGTGGAATGCAGATGAGAGCAACCTGCATAGATGTAATTATTCAGGGGAATAATGTAGGAACTGGAGTGCTTACCCTGTCAACTGGATCTCACAGAATAAAAATATCTCCTCTGTGTACCTCCCCATTTAAAATCCCTTTCGAAATAAATGAAACAAGATGGGATCAGGAGGGAGACAAACCATAAGAGACTCTTAATCTTACAAAACAAACTGAGGGTTGCTGGGGGGAGGGGGGTCAGAAGAGGGTGATGGGGTTATGGACATTGGGGAGGGTATATGCTATGGTGAGTGCTGTGAAGTGTGTGAAAAAACCTGGCGATTCACAGACCTGTACCCCTGGGGCTAAAATTACATAATATGTTTATAAAAAATAAAAATTAAAAAAAATCCTTTTTGAATTTCACATAAGTAAAATCTTTTTTTTCCAACATCTTTTGGAGATTTATTCATGTTGTTGCATGTTATGGGCACCTTTGTTTTTCTTATGTATTCCATTATAGGATGTGGCACAGATTATTTATGTTCTTCTGTTACTGGAAATTTGGATTGGATTGTTTCTAATTTTTTCTTTAGAGATCCTGGTGCTATAAACATTATTGTATATAATGAAGCTATCTGCTTCAAATAATTCAGAATATGCTCTCTGGAATATCAAGGTTATCTTTTAAGAAGCTAGGTGAATTCAAAGCTTTGTGTTGCAGATAACACCTCCTTTTAACATCTTCACCATTCTTCATGATATTCAGACATTTCTTAGGCCCATTATATATTTCCACTTTTCTTGATTCTTAGGGAGCTAGATGTTAATTGTGGGGCAACTAAGGTATGTCCATTGTCAAATGAACCAAGTGCTGTATTGTGTTTGAACTCCAAATTGATAATGTTAATTTCCAGCCCACCTTTAAAGAGAAAAGCTAGATGAAAAAAAATCCTCATTTGTTTAAATTATAAAAAATAATCTCTACATGGTAATAGATTGAAACAAAGTAATGTATTTAAAATAAAGTGAACATGTGTGCCTGGGTGGCTCAGTGGGTTAAAGCCTCTGCCTTCGGCTCAGGTCATGATCCCAGGGTCCTGGGATCAAGTCCCTCGTCGGGCTCTCTGCTCAGCAGGGAGCCTGCTTCCCTTCCTCTCTCTGCCTGCCTCTCTGTCTACTTGTGATCTCTGTCAAATAAATAAATAAAATCTTTTAAAAAAAGATAAATAAAAATAAAGTGAACATATTCTTTTCCTGCGACAAAAATCATTTTATATCTACTTTGTTGTTGACAGTTACAATCCATGAACTTTGCATTTATCAACAGTTAGCATTCTAGAAAGGACCTGTGAATGTTTCAAAAAGCTCCATTTTCCCCCTTAGCATTTAGCAAAACAAATATTTAGCAATCATAGCTAACACAGTTCTCTTGTCCTAATTGCTGTGGCTAAGACTTCCAGTATGATGTTGAATAGAAGTGGTGTGCGTGGGTATTCTTCTTTTGTTCCTTTTCTTAGAGGAAAAGCTTTCAGCTTCTCAACATTGAGTATGACACTAGCTGTGGGCTTGTCACATTTGGGCTTATGTTAAATAAGACTATAACAGTAGTTTTTCCAAGAGACTCTCATTTGCTGGCTTTGATGAAGCAAGTTGCCAAATTGGAGAGGTCCATGTATCAAAATACTGAGGTTGGCCTCTGGGCAAGTGCCAACAAGAAAAACAGGAGGCCCTCAGTCCAACAGCCTGCAAAAAGCTGAATGTTGCCAATAAGCATGTGTGCTTAGAAGCAAATCCTTCCCCCATTAAGCTTTCAGATGAGACCTAGCCCTGAACCACACCTTGATTGCAGAGTTGTGAAAGACCCTGAAGCAGAAGACCTAGCTAAATGTCCCCAGACTCCTGACTCTTGGAGGACCAGCACCTACACATTTTCCACCACAATATTTCCATTATTTCAACATTGGCTAGTTAAGTTCTAAACTGATTCCTGTGGACATTTGATTTAATATTGTGATATTTGAAGTAATTCTTGCTTTTTTTTTAAGATTTTATTTATTTATTTGACAGAGAGGGAGAGAGCACAAGTAGGTAGAGCAGCAGGGAGAGGGAGAAGCAGGCTCTCCTCCAGGTAGGGAGCCCGACACAGGGCTCTATCCCAGGACACTGGGATCATGGCCTGAGCTGAAGGCAGCCGCTTAACTGAGCCACCCAGGTGCCCCTCTTTGTTTTTTTTCAAGGATTTTATTTACTTATTTGACAGAAAACACAAGCATGAGGAGTGAGAGAGGGAGAAGCAGTCTCCCTGTGGGACTTGATCCTAGGACTGTGGGATCATGACCAGAGCCGAAGGCAGATGCTTAACCAGCTGAGCCACCCAGGCACCCCTAATTCTTGCTTGCTGACACAAGATGTGCCACACTTAAACTTTATACCTCCTCTTCACATGAGCAGACACTTGAATTGAAACAACTGCCTTTTTCTGTATCCTTTTTCAGTATCAGTAGATATTATTCTGTTTAAAATATTTATTATGTTTATTACAAACACTTTTAAAAAGATTTTATTTATTTATTTGACAGAGAGAGATCACAAGTAGGCAGGGAGGCAGGCAGAGAGAGGAGGAAGCAGGCCCCCCGCTAAACAGAGAGCCCAGGACCCCAGGATCATGACCTGAGCGGAAGGCAGAGGCTTTAACCCACTTAGCCACCCATGCACCCCTATTACAAACATTCTATTTTTTTTTAAAGATTTTATTTATTTATTTGAGAGAGAGTGAGAGAGAACATGAGCGAGGAGAAGGTCAGAGGGAGAAGCAGACTCCACATGGAGCTGGGAGCCTGATGTGGGACTCGATCCCGGGACTCCAGGATCATGACCTGAGCCGAAGGCAGTCGTCCAACCAACTGAGCCACCGAGGCGCCCCACAAACATTCTATTTTTAATTTTGATTCTTGTGAGTTAGGATGCTGGCTTGTTATAACTATTTAAGGTGGTTCTGTAGCCAATTAATATGATCAGTTAGTATTTGAAAGCTTACTTCTACCTGGCACAAAATGTTCAGAGCTTATCTTGTGCTTTCCCTACCATAGATTCAGACATTTTCCCAGGGAGTTCATAAAATGGGTATTGGTATTTAGTGACTACAGTATAAGCAACAAGGGTTGCTTCGGGTTTTTTTTTTTTTTTTTTTGCCTTAATTTTGAGTCTTTTATCTCTTTCTTGAAATTGATCTCTTTCAACTTTTTTTTTTTGTTTTCTGGGATTTAGATTATTTACTAGAATTTGACTACATTTTCAAATTGATTGGCATAGGAGTTGTTTATCATTTAAATGGAAATATATGCTCTCTGATGGTTATTTCTCCTCTAATTTTATTATACTTTTAAATATTTTCCAACTCATTACATTCTACCTCTATGTTTATTAATTTTTCTTCTCCTTTTCTTTGTTTTACTTATTTATCCCTAACATGTTGAAGGGGATGCTTCATTTATTTATCTTTATTATTTTATTTTTATTAATATAAGCATTTAAGTTTATGATCTGACCACTATGCTTGTATGTTCTAGGTACTAGTAAAAAATTATTTAATGTTTCTAACATTATGGTTTTCTAAAGGTTGTTAATTTATTTATAAGGCTTTTTTAAAAAAGATTTTATTTTATTTATTTATTTTTAAAGATTTTATTTATGATTTGGCAGAGAGACACAGTGAGAAAGGGAACATAAGCAGGGGGAGTGGGAGAGGGAGAAGCAGGCTTCCCGTTGAGCGGGATACAGGGCTTGATCCCAGGACCCTGGTATCATGACCTGAGCCGAAGGCAGATTCTTTTTTTTTTTTTTTTTTTTTTTTTTTTTTTTTTTAAAGATTTTATTTATTTATTTGAGAGAGAGACAGTGAGAGAGAACATGAGCGAGGAGAAGGTCAGAGGGAGAAGCAGACTCCCCATGGAGCTGGGAGCCCGATGCGGGACTCGATCCCGGGACTCCAGGATCATGACCTGAGCCGAAGGCAGTCGTCCAACCAACTGAGCCACCCAGGCGCCCCCGAAGGCAGATTCTTAACAACTGAGCCACCCAGGTGCCCCCATTTATAAGTTTTTATTTAATTCCAGTTAGTGAACATACAGTGTTATATTGGTTTCAGGTATACAATATAGTGATTCAACAATCCCATACATCACTCAGTGCTCATCACTTAATACTTGTGGATATTAAGTGACCCAGCTGGTCCAGCCAGCATCATGATGTTTTTGTGGTTTATGGCCCCACAGCGGGGTGTTCCAAATCTTCAACAGTTCCAGAGTCTGAGCCCTGTTTATTGAACAGAGCAATTTTATCCAATTTTTATCCAGCTCAGGGTCAGGTTTCATCTTGAGTCAGGCCTAGGCTAAAATCACCAAGTCAGGAAACAACAGATGTTGGCAGGGATGCGGAGAAAGGGGAGCCCTCCTACCCTGTTGGTGGGAATGCAAGCTGGTGCAGCCATTCTGGAAAACAGTATGGAGCTTCTTCAAAAAGTTGAAAATACAGCTACCCTATGACCCAGCAATCGTACTACTGGGTAAGCAATCACACTACTAGGTATTTACCCTAAAGATACAAATGTAGTGATCCAAAGGGGCACATGCACTCAAATGTTTCTAGCAGCAATGTCCACAATAGCCAAACTATGGAAAGAACCTAGATATCCATCAACAGATGAATGGATACAGAAGATGTGGTGTGTATATATATATATCCAGTGGAATACTATGCAGCCATCAAACACTGAAATCTTGCCATTTGCAACAACTTGGATGGAACTAGAGGGTATTATGCTGAGCGAAATAAGTCAATCAGAGAAAGATAATTATCATATGATCTCTCTGATATGAGGAATTTGAGAGGCAGGGCAGAGGGTTGTGGTGGGTAGGGAGGGAAAAAAATGAAACAAGATGGGATCAGGAGGGAGACAAACCATAAGAGACTCTTAAACTCATGAAAAAAAACTGGGTTGCTGGGGGGTGGGGGAAGAGGGAAAGGATGGGTGGGTGATAGACATTGGGGAGGGTATGTCCTATGGTGAGTGTTGTGAAATGTGTAAGCCTGATGTTTCATAGGCCTCTACCCCTGGGGCATGTAGTACATTATATGTTAATTTTAAAAATGCCTATGCAGGAGGCCTGGGTGACTCAGTTGGATAAGCATCTGCCTTCAGCTCAGGTCATGATACCAGGGTCCTGGGATTGAGTCCCACAATGGGCTCCTTGTTCAGTAGGGAGCCAGCTTCTCCCTCTGCCTAATGCTCCCTCTGCTTATTGCTTGTTCTCTCTCTCTCTGACAGATAAATGAATAAAGTCTTAAAGAAAAAAGTGTCAGGCCCAGGTAATTAGAATGAATTCAGGATTCAAAAAAAAAAAAAAAAAAAAAAAGCCAGTAGTTTTTCTTTGGCAGCAGAAAAAGCCTAGATTGGTTTTTTTGTGAATCATAGAGTCTAACTGACCCACTCAAAAATATGCACATTAACCCAAATATCCATGAGATGGTGAATGGATAAATAAAATATTATCTATCCATACAACGGAATATTATTCAGCCATAAAAAGGAAAGTACTGATTCATTCTACAACATAGATGAACTTTGAAAATATCATCCTAAGTGAAAGAAACCAGACACAAAAGGCCACATACTGTATGATTATATGAAGTATTCAGAATAGGTAAAACCGCAGAGACAGAAAGTAGATTAGTGGTTTTAAGGGGTTGGGGAGAGGGAAGAATGGAGAGTGACTGCTAATGGTTATAGTGTTTCTGTCTGGGATGGTGAAAATGTTCTGGAATTAGTAGTAGTGATTGCACAACTTTGTGAATAGGCTAAAAATTACTGAATTATATGCTTAACGGGGTAAATTCTATAGTTACATGAATTATAGCCCAATTTAAACAAATAGACTAAAAAATATGCTGGAAGAGCATCACCCTCTAATAGGCATTTCATTTACACATAGCATTTATTAGCAAGATAACTGCTTTCTAAAACCACAACAGTATATTTCCAGCTGATTAGAAAACCTATTAATGTAAGTAATATGCAGGGCTTTGAGGATTAGTAGAAACTTTAAAAATCACTGAAGAATTCACTGTTGAGAAACCACATGAATGTAAGTAATGTAGGAAGAGCTTTAGAGAATTTAGAGCATTCATATTGCTGCTAAGTCCCATGAATTTAGGGAATGTGACAAGGCCTTTTTGTGGAAGATACTTTTGAGTATATCAGAAAAGGTTTCCTGATGAGACCCAAGACACTATGAAATAGAAATTTGGGTAATGGTAAGATTTTATTCATACACTAATGACAAGCAGAACTTATATGTTGAGAAAACATATAAATATAAGAGATGTATTAAGGCTTTTATAACAACATTCCCAACTTTCTAAGAATCAGATAATTTTTAATGTATTGAACTAATATTAATAACTTTCATTAATTCCTCCTCTTGTTGAATATTAGGATATTCTTATTAGAGAAAAAGTCTGTAAATTTGAAAATTACTTTCATCACAGTAATAAATCATAAGCTATTTCATATTATTCATGTTACTTATACTTAAATTCATGCCAAAAAATACCCCTGTTAATGTAATAAATTTGATAATGGAAATCCTTCTAACTCATATATAGGAATATATTTTTCCCATTCTTCAAGATTTAATTTGTTGAAACACTTTTCACTATTACAAAATTTTGTCACTATTATATCCTCTTTAATGTAAGTAGAATTTTCTCTGAGGCATATACATAAGGTAGGCATAAATCTAGAAATATGAATATACATAGCAAATGGTTTATTGATATTACAATAAAATACATATTTGGTGACATTACATACATTTAATGAGTTATGTTTCATTACCAATATGTAGTTCCAGGTGCTGTACAAAATTGTACTATAACTTAATAGCAGCATTTCCATCAATCCCTTCATGTACCTCTGTAGTGTTTGTTACATTGTCATGGATGATTTGTGTACCTGATTTTCACTGAGCAAATGTGCACCTTTAGCCTATCACAGAAGTAAAGGATGCAGTTCAGTTTCCAAAACTTAACTGCATTTTTTTCCTTATTGCCGTTCTTTACACAGAAGTAGAGTTACCTAATGATAGGGAATAGATACATTAGACTGTATCTATCTATCATTCGACTGCTGGTTGGTGCTGCGGTTTCATCTGGAGGTAGAGATTCTTCTAAGCTTACTAGGGTAGTTAGTGCAATTCAGTTCCCTGAAGGTGTGTGACTGAGATCCCATTTTCTTGCTTGTTGTTGGCTGAGGGTCACTTTCATCTCCTAGAGGCCACTAGCTGCCAACACCCCAACCCTAGTCACAACATGGCTGTGTGCTTTTTTTGAGGACAGTAGGCATGTGTCTGCTTCTGCTTCTTGTCTCTTTTTGAAAATCTCCCCAGTTAGGTGAGAGCCACTGGGATAGCGTTGACATGGTTGAATTCATGTCTATCATTGTACATTTGGTTTTCTACATGTGTCATGTCCTTTTTCTTCCTCTATTTCTAATTTACCACATTCTTTTATGTGAACATTTTCTAATATCTTCATGTAACTAATGACTTCTTGCTATATTGTTATAGTTTATTTTTATTTTTATTTAAGATTTTATTTACTTATTTGACAGAGAGAGACACATTGAGAGAGAGAACACAAGCAGGGGGAGTGGGAGAGGGAGAAGCAGGCTTCCCGCTGAGCAGGGAGCCTGATGCGGGACTTGATCCCAGGATCCTGGGATCATGACCCAAGCCGAAGGCAGCCACTTAATGACTGAGCCACCCAGGCACCCCATATATTGTTATAGTTACTTGAGTTATTTCCTTAAATAATCTTCTGGGGCTTATCAGAAACAGCTTCAGATTTATGCTAACTTAAATCCAGTAAGAGAATTGTTACTCCTATGTGTTTATTCCCTTTTCTCCATTTTTAAGGTATTATTATTATACATACTCCCATCTATGTTATAAACTCTACAGTACTTTCCTATGATTATTACTTTCTATAACTATACATGTTTTAAAGCTAATAGAATAAGTATATATTTACAGATTTGTGATATTAATTTTCTTATTATTCTGGTTCTCATTTGTTTCTACGGTTTTGAGTAACCATCTGGCGTCATTTCCTTACCTCCCTATGGTATTGTTTTCTCCCACCTCTTTTGTTCTTTTGTACTGTTACTAGTATAGCAGTATTACATGTTAACATTTTGCATTATTTTTCCAACACATTATATACATGTTTTTTATACAATTGCTTTTAAAATAGGACGTAAAGTAGAAAAATGTGATTTGTACTGTATTTTATAATTACATAATTGCTTTCACAGGTGCTCCTTGTTTTTAATGTAGATGAAAATTAGAGTCATGGCTCATTTGCTTTCAGCTTGAACCAATTACTTTAGTAGTCTCTTAAAGTGGATTTGCTGGCTACAAATTCTCTCAGTTGTTTTTTTTCTTGGAGTGTCTTTCTTTAACCTTAATTTAAAAAAGATTTAATTAATATTTTATTTAATTTTTTAAAAAAGATGTTATTTATTTGATAGAGATCACAAGTAGGCAGAGAAGCAGGCAGGGATGGGGTAGGGGGAAGCAAGCTCTCTGCCGAGCAGACAGCCCGTTGTGAGGCTTGATCCCAGGACCTTGAGATCATGACTTGAGCCGAAGGCGGAGGCTTAACCCACTGAGCCACCCAGGAGCATATTTTATTTATTTGGAGTGTGAGTGAGGGGAGGGGAGAGTGAAGTGAGAATCCTAAGCAGACTCCCTGCTGAGCTCAGAGTCAGCCACAAGGCCCATCTCATGACATCTGAGCTTGTGACCTGTGCCAAAAGAGAGACGCTTAACCAACTTAGCCTCCGAGATGCCCCTAGCTTTCATTTTTGAAAGCTGCTCTTTCTACGTATAGGATTCTTGACTAAAGGATTTTTCTTTCAGGATTTGAATTTGTTTCCCCACTCCCTTTTGGCCTCCATTGTTTCTGATATGAAGTCACCTGTTACTCTAATTTGGGCTCCCTTTTAAGTGATGAGTTCTTTTCTCTTGGTGTTTTCAAGATGTGATGTTCTTGCCTTTGTTTTAAGCATTTTTACTCTGATATGTTTGTGGATTTCTTTGTGTTTCTACTACTTTAATTTGCTGAACTTCCTGGATGCATAAATTGTTATGATTGTTAAAATAACATTTAATTGAAGCACAGAATGCTAGTGAGTTGTGGTTTGACAACAGAACACAAGAGAAGTTGAAATAGAGAAGTGTATTACTCACAGGTCTTGGAGGAAGTACATAGCATGCCTCGAGAGGCCAGATGGTAAGGTCAAGGCAGAGTGCAGAGAGAGGTAGTACCTGGGGCACAGGTCTTTATTAGAGTCCATGGATGGAATGTGTTAGGGTTCCTGGGTTGGGGCTGAATTGGTCAATACAAACTGAGAGTGGCATTTTAGTAAGGCTCACAGCGGTCTTATTTCAGGGGCACATTAGGCACATAGATGCTGGGAGGCAGGGGAGACTTGAACAGAAGGCTTTTGGGAAATCGTAACAGGAGCTTCCACTTGCTATAACTCTACATACTGCTATGTAGGGCATGTGCTTTTATGAGGGGCTTAGTGTCAGTTTAAGATTTTGGCGAGGCACTTAGCCAGACAAAATGTATGCCAAAGAAGCAATACCATGAAATAGTATAGCTAAACTCTCATTACTGTCAATAAATTTGGGGAGTTTTTTAAAGTTCTGTTATGCCTTTTTCTCCCTCTCTGCTTATGCCGGTATTCCCATTATGCACATAGTGGCACACTTCACTGGTGCCCCACATTTCTCTGAAGCTCACTTTTCTTCATTATTTTTTCTGTCCTTCAACATGTATACTCTCTAATGACCTATTTTTTAGGTTGCTAATTCTTTCCTCTGCTAGTTCGAATATATTGTTGAGCCCTTCTAACAAAATTTCCATTTGGTTCTTTGAAGGAATTTCTCTTTTTAAAAAAGATTTTATTTATTTGACAGACAGATCACAAGTAGGCAGAGAGGCAGGCAGAGAGAGAAAGGAGAAAGCAGGCTCCCTGGTAAGCAGAGAGCCTGAGCCTGATGCGGGGCTCAATCCCAGGACCCTGGGATTATGACCTGAGCCCAAGGCAGAGGCTTTAACCCACTGAGCCACCCAGGCGCCCCAGGATTTTCTATCTTTTTTGAGAAACCTTATTTGATATAGCATTGTCATCATGCTTTTATTTCTTTAATATGATTCCCTTTAGTTCTTTGAATATATTTACAGTGGTTTCTTTGAAGTCTTTGTGTGTTAAATCTGACATCTGTTGCTCTAACAGGCAGATTTTCTTTTTGCCAGTGTAGAATCATACTCCCCACCAAGTGGGGAGCCTGACGCAGGGCTTAGTGCCAGGACCCTGGGATCATGATCTGAGCAAAGGTAGATGCTTAACTGAGACATCCAGCTGGCCCACAAATAGACATTTTAGATAAGATATTGTTATTGCTGCATTTACCAGCTTAGGAAAATGTCAGAGGAAAATGGTGTTTTCAAGAGGAGATGGAAGAAGGGCCTGAACTGTTCCATGCCCAGAAAAACCAGTGAAGGGGTATAAATGAAGCAAAACCAAACCAAATCAAACCAAACCGAAAAACAAAGGGAGTTGTTGTTGTTGTTTTTACAAAGTTTGATTCTGGGAAACTAATGTTTGGTTTCATGGTTTAAAACTTGCTGATAAGAACAACATTCGCTTGGGCTTTGTTAGAGTATCTGTTGTATACTGCATCACTTTCTTTCTGACCTCAATATGGAAATTAAAGAGGGAGGAATAGGTAAGCCGGGAATATAGAAGGGCTGATCCACTCCTGCTCTAAACACTGTCACCCTTAGCTGGTGGGAAAAAGAGAGCAAGGGAAGGGAAAATAGTTTTAAATGTTCTCATTGTTTTACTGTATTTTAGGGCTTTTTGATATAAAATTTGTATATACTGTATCCATAGGTATGAAAAAATCAACTGCCCTTATTAAGTACCCCTCAATATACTCTAGTCCTAGGCAAACATTAATTCACTTATTTATTTGCCTTTTCTGGACATTTCATATAGATGGAATTATATAACACGTGGTCCTTTGTGACTAACTTCTTTTATTTACCATAGAGTTTTGAAGGTTCATGTTGTATATAGTATGTATCAGTATTAATTTCTTTTTATTGTGTGGATATGCTACATTTTGTTTATCCCTTTATCAGTTGATGGACCTTTGGGTTGTTTTTAGTTTGGGGCTATCGTGAGTAATGCTATCATGAATATTCATGTACAAGGTTTTCATTGAATATATGCTTTAATTCTCTTAAATATATATGGAAGAGTAGAAATGGTGGGTCATATAGTAATTCTATGTTTCACTTTCTGAGGAGCTGTTATGAATAATGCTGCTATGAACATATGTGTGTGTTTTGCATGGACATATATTTTCATTTCTCTTGTGTATATACATGGGAGTAGAACTGTGGATCTATGTTTAACCATCTGAGGAACTGCCAGATTATTTTCCCCAGGAACTCACCATTTTATATTCTGCCCAGCAGTGTTATGAGTTTTTGCTTTCCTATGTCCTTGCCAATACTCATTATCTTTATTTTTGATTATAGCCATCCTTGTGGGTGTGTACTATTTTATTATTATTTTGCTTTGCATAATAGTAGGGTCTGAACTATAACTTTAGCCTGTTGGCTAAAGGAGGTCATGGGATCGTATTATACCTTTACGTATACAGAAAGTAAACAATTCCCTTAACATAAAATCTTGTAAGTATTTATGGAATTCAGTAAAATACCAATGACAATTTAAATATTATTACCAGGCTAGCAAACAGTGAAATAAACAACTAATTAGGTTTACAGGTTTAGAAGGTAAGCGAAAGGAGAATGAGGCCAATATTCATTTACTATTCTTAGTTCAACACCTTATTATATCAGGTTCTTTGAAATAAATTAAGCCTTAGGCTAAGATGTTTACTTTGTAAGATGAAACAGGACTTAAAAGCTCAAAATATAATAGAAAAATGCAGAGGAAATTTTTAAAAGACACAATATAATGTAGAGCATCTGACGTTCTGTAGTTAGGATGAGATTTCATGTTCCGTTTTATACAATCCTATCTTTGCCAGTTTATCACTGTTTCATCTTCTGCCTCATGATGAATATGTGAGCCACCTAAACAATGTAGCATGTACATCAAGAAACCATATATATTCATACTCACAAGACATAAAGGTAAATGTACGACGTTGCTTACAGATCCACAGTTACTGACCCCTTTCGGAACTGGGCTGTCTGTACCATTAACCATCACCAGCCAGTGATGGATTCAGTAAGGATCCAGGCTGTCATTACCTCCTGTCCCACCAAAACGCAACCTCCCACGTTGACACTGCTGAAGGAAAGGGGGCATATCAATATGATTTACTTAGCTAATTAACAAGAATTTATAGCAATCTCTTTTGGTGTGCATAGTGCCTTACATTATACAACTTTCAGCTGTTTTTTAGTTTTGTGACATACAGATAGAAAAACACTCATTTATTGAATGACTACACTGCAGGCACTTTATATTCTTTATAAATACCCTTTCATTTACAGAGAAGGGGCAGAGCAGCAGCATGTCTATCTTCATTTTTTATCTGAAGAGAATGAGTCTCCGTGATCCTAAAGGTTGTATTAATGAAAAATGCTGCATGTGGGGACTGGAATCTAGATCTGTTTGACCCCAGAACTCATGAACATTAACCTGTATCTGACTCTCTCCACACGAGGTTGGATCTGGGAATACCTGCTGGTCAGGAGGCAGCCCATTTTACATCAGATTGTAAAAAAACTTCACACTCATACTTTAGCCCCCATAAACCTCTAAACTGGGAGTAATGGGAGGGCAGGGAGTGCAAAGTGACAGGCTTGAATCTTTAACCAATACTTTTTCTTTTTACAGTCAGCAGGTTTCATTTTCCCAAATACACAGACTAAGAAAAGCAATGACACTGCACATTAGCCTTAACAACTGACCCGTTATCCTGCTGAGCCTTCATCTTCCAAGAGCTGTTGCTCAAGCCTCCTTTAGTGCCACATCCCACCTCCCTAATATCTTGTTATTCAAGCTTATACTTGGTTCTTCTGTTAGACTTTGAATTCTACTGGATCTATCAAGTTTTCTTTATTCTTCTTCTTCTTTTTCCTCAACTGGATTAAAAAATATTCTATCGCTTTTAGAGGTTACCCTTAAATTTTTAACTTTATCTTTGATTCGTAATTAGTTGGCATTTTGAGAAACACCTTAGAATGCTTTAAGCACTGGCGTGCCTGGGTGGTGCAGTTGGTTAAGCATTCAGCTCTTGGTTTGGGCTCAGGTCAGATTATCTTGGGGTCCTGGGAATGGGACTGCATTGGGTTCTGCGCTCAGTGTGGCCTCTGCTTGGGACTCTTTCTCCCTCTCCCCCTTACGCTCTTTCTCTCAAATAAATCTTAAAAAAAAAAAAAAAAAAAGGAGAATGCTTTAAGTACATTCTTTCTATTGTTATCTTGTGATTTTAATGTTTTGAAATCCCATTAATCATTGTTACTTAGTATATGCATAGACTTCACAACATATTTACTAATTTTATCTCATTCTGTTTTTCCAGGTTTAATTTACTTCTTGCTACCATACATCCTTTAGAAATTCTCCAGTGAGTCTATGAAAGAAAAAAGTGGACAGTATTGAATTTATGTCCAAAGGCAGGCTTAGGACCCCATTTCCTCTTTTACTGAGATTCAAGGCCTACTCTATTCCTAGGCACTTGTCATCATGAACCTGCCCCTCTTGTTCTGGTTTGTTTTGTTTTGAGTGCTTTGTGTATAGAAAGTAGGCTTTCCGGGCGCCTGGGTGGCTTAGTTGGTTAAGCAACTGCCTTTGGCTCAGGTCATGATCCAGGAGTACGGGGATCGAGTCCCGCACCAGGCTCCCAGCTCCACAGGGAGTCTGCTTCTCCCTCTGTCTCCTCTCTCATGCTCTCTCTCAAAATCTTAAAAAAAAAAAAAAAAAAAAAAAAAAAAAAAGTGGGGAAGAAAAAAAGAAAGTAGGCTTTCCCATCTGTTCTTTCAACCATAAGACTACTTCCATGCCTTTGGTGTCTGTTAGCGAGTGGAGGCATATAAACAAGGCATTCCAGGGATGTGACTACAAGGGAGAGATGCAGAAACATGATCCAGGGGGCGTCTGGGTGGCTCAGTGGGTTAAGCCGCTGCCTTCGGCTCAGGTCATGATCTCAGGGTCCTGGGATCGAGTCCTGCATTGGGCTCTCTGCTCAGCGGGGAGCCTGATTCCTTCTCTCTCTCTGCCTGCCTCTCTGCCTACTTGTGATCTCTGTCAAATAAATAAATAAAATCTTTAAAAAAAAAAAAAAGAAACATGATCCAGAAAGGTGAGCTGGAAAAGGAAGGAGGACACAGTGTGAAATGGGACCTCCCTTCTCGCCACATACTAATCTAGTAATCTGATTTTACCTCTGCCTGTACTTACTGGAAAACCAGGGTCTGTGGACATGAAGAAGTCTTTCCTTTGTATGGGTTCTTCTAAGCACTCACTACTTAGATATCAAATCACTGTCTAGACAGGACAGTTCATTCAAGAAGTTATTTAATTCAAGAGAATATATTTACGTTTGTGGGGATGAGAAAGGAGATACTAAGTGAAATACCCAATTAAGTGAACATTATTTAAAATTAGAAGAACCTGGAGAAGGCACAGGTTTATCTGGTGAGAATAAAAGGAAATGACCAGTTTTGTGAAGGGGAATCATATCTCCACGAAGTTTCAAGATGGGAAAATGCTCATATATGGGAAAAAGAGTATTTCAGAAAAGAGAGAAGAAACATTTTACCTGAGGCATGGCTTTAAGATTTGCAAGAAAAGACCTTTTTCTCTTTTGGATTCTTTGTTAAAAAAGTGAACAAGGGAGACAAGAGAGGTAAAAGAAGCAATGTTAAACCCTACTTACCATAAGAACTTCCATAATAACTTGATTAAATCTGCCTAGTTAAGTAGTAAACATTTACTATTAAGTATTAAGAATCAATGTGTTAAAAATTCAGCAATACAGGTTTGAGTAATAGAGAAGAAACTGATTATGTACTTCTCTGCACTGCAGGCCTGTCATACGGAATACATTTTTCTAAGTTTCAAATAGTAATTTTTACAGCAAATTTTTTTTAGAGAATAAGACTGTGACTAGAAGTATTGCAGAGTATTTAGAGTGTCTGAAAAATTATTAAATCACCATGATTTTATCTAGGAAAAGGCGGGGAACCTCTCAAATCTGTTAAAAGCACATAGTGATAAAAAATATTTTTTAAAAAGTGTTTTTTGGGGCACCTGGGTGGCTCAGTGGGTTAAGCCACTGCCTTCGGCTTGGGTCATGATCTCAGAGTCCTGGGATCGAGCCCCGTGTTGGGCTCCCTGCTCGGCAGGGAGCCTGCTTCCTCCTCTCTCTCTCCTGCCTCTCTGCCTGCTTGTGATCTCTCTCTGTCAAATAAATAAATAAAATCTTAAAAAAAAAAAAATGTGTTCTTCTTGTGTGCTACTACTGAATCCTGGTCATTTCTTTATTATTATTGTTATTTTAAAATTTTCCTAGTCAGTTCAACACATTAGGATTTGCTAATAGTGTTCCAAGTATGTAGTCCTCTCATCTGTAATTTTACCTCTTACTTTCCTATTCTGTTTAAAAAAATAACATGTGTCTCGGGCTCTCTGCTCAGCAGGGAGCCTGTTTCCTCCTCTCTCTCTCTGCCTGCCTCTCTGCCTACTTGTGATCTCTCTCTGTCAAATAAATAAATAAAATCTTTGAAAAAAAAAAAAATAAAAAAAATAAAAAAATAACATGTGTAAGTTTAATGTTTACAATGTGATGATTTGAAACATGCATATATTATGAAATGATTACCACTATAAGGTTAGTTAACACTTCTATCCTTTCATATAATTATCTTTTTTGTTTTTGTGGTGATAATGTTTAAGACCTAATCTCTTAACTTTCTTTTTTTTTTTTTTTTTTTTTTTTAAAGATTTATTTATTTATTTATTTGACAGAGAGAAATCACAAGTAGGCAGAGAGGCAGGCAGAGAGAGAGAGAGGAGGAAGCAGGCTCCCTGCTGAGCAGAGAGCCCGATGCGGGACTCGATCCCAGGACCCTGAGATCATGACCTGAGCCGAAGGCAGCGGCCTAACCACTGAGCCACCCAGGCGCCCAATCTCTTAACTTTCAAGTACATAATATATAGTATTGTTAATTATAGTCACCATATTGTACATTAAATTCTCTAAAACTTACTCACCTTTTGTATCCTTTGACCAGTATCTCATTTCTCCCACCCTCCTAACCCTTCGGCAATTACCAGTTTGGTTTTTTAGATTTCACATGTAAGGGAGATCATACAATATTTGTCTTTCTCTGATTTATTTCACTTAGCATATAACCTCAAGGTCAATCCAAGGTGATCCAAGGTCACAAATGGCATGATGTACTTAATTCTAAAGGCTGAATAGTATTCTGTTGCATATATATATACACATTTGCTTCATTGATTCATCCATCAGTGGATACTTTCCGTGGAAAGTGGATTGTTTCCGTGCCTTGGCTATTGTGAAGAATGCTGCAGTGAGTATGGGACTGCAGATATTTCAATATCTTGTTTTAATTTCCTTTGGATAGCCCTATATTGCTATTTTACTTGATTAGAAACATCATAACTCCGCAAACAGAATCAAGATGACACATACCTGACTAGACACAGTGCTTCTCAATTATTCATTAATACCATGTACAGTTCTTATTTCACAGTCACCGTGGAATATACAAAATCATGATAAGTAAGAGTTTGTACAGACACCTTCAGTTTCCTATCTCATCCACTTCACAAAACCACAATCCCATGGACCTTACATAACTCCACTAAGCCCATCTCATAATTCCATACCAGAATACCAAATCTTTGAAACCACTTACTGCATAGACACAATGAGCTTCAAACATTTGTCACTCACAGTTATTCTGCAAGGTTTATCAGCTTCTTAGAAAGCTAAATATAGGGGCACCTGAATGGCTCAGTGGGTTAAGGCCTCTGCTTTCCGGTAGGTCTTGATCCCAGAGTCCTGGGTTCGAGCCCTGAGATCGAGCCCTTCTTGGGGCTCTCTGCTCCGCGGGCAACCTGCTTCCCTTCTCTCTCTGCCTGCCTCTCTGCCTGCCTGTGACCTCTCTGTCAAATAAATAAATAAAATCTCAAAAAAAGTTAAATATAAACTGACCTATTACCCAGCATTTTTTTTTTCTAGGTATTTACCAAGGAGAAATGGAAACGTGCCAGCTTTATTCATAATATATAAAACCTGGAAATACAACAAGTGTTCAAGAGAAAAACGAATAAACAAACTGGCATATTCACACAACTGAATGCTGTCCATAAATAAAAAGAATGAACCACACAACATTAATAAATATCACAAAACTGGGATATGCAAAAGGAGACATATGTAATTGCAGAACTGACAAAACTAAATTACAGCGACGTATCTCCTAACTATGGCTGTTTCTGTTGTGAGACTGACTGGAAAAAGACACCAGAGAACTTCCTGGCAGTGATGGTATAAAACCCGCACCAGGGCAGGAATACACATACTTAGCCTCTGCAGTGTGCCAGATGCCATTCTGGGTGCTGGGGCTTTCACAAGGGGCAAAACCGACAAGAAAACGCTTCACCCTCTGATTCACGACCCCGGGCCTGGGGTACCGCAACATGCAGGCCTGAGGGGAGAGAAACCTCCACAGGCTCCCCATTCTCGTCTCAGCCATTTCCGCCCAAACTGCGGTACCCATTCAGCCTTTCTTGGCCCGACCGCCCTCAGCACGGATTCCCGATTCCTTCCTGGTCCTCCTACGCTAGGTTTCGGATTCTTTCCTTTCTTCTCAACGCTTCAGGATTGGGGATTCCGCTTCTCTCCAGGTCCTCCCGGACACAGGTTTCTTCCATCATCCTCTTCGCCCCGCCTCCGGCTGGCTTCCGCTTCCCTTTTCCTTATTTCCCCAACCAGGTTTCCAGTTTCTTCCTCGGCTCGGGCTCTGGTTCAACCCAGGACCCCACCTCGCTCTCAAAGAATCAGCCGGCTCTTCGGCGTCTGAAGGGCCGTCTGTGGCAACCGTCCTTCGCCCAGGAGGAGGGACCCGCGCACCCTGTAACTCACAGGACTTTCCCGGGGGTGGCGCGGACTTTGCGACCGTTGCCCTCCCGGCTGCGCTCGAAAACCGGGACAGTTTCAGTGTTGGACTACGTTTCCCACAGGCCCCAGGGACACGAATGAACTTCGACTTTTGGTTCCCCTTCCGGTATCGTCGTGGTTATTGGAGTATGCCTGGTGAGTTGAGCTGACCCAGGTTACGTTGTGGGAGCGGGTTTCGGTGTGGAGGCCCTAAGCTCCGCGGGCGCGGGGTGGGGCGGGTGGAGCCAGGGGGCTCGTCCCCGGCCTGAACCCGGGTGGACGTTGGTTTACGGTGTTATTGTCTGTGACGAGTTCATTGTGTGGCGTTAGAGCACGCGCGCGCACGCGTGTGAGTGAGAGTGTGTGACGGGCCCTGAAGTGCCCGGACTGGTATACAGTTGGGTTAGTGGGACTATCAGTACATAGTCTCCGGTGATGTGGGTGTCCGATACTGGGACCGAGTGATTCTGTGACAGCTCGGTTGTACTCAGTTTGAAGGAAGTGGGTGTAAACCTGTAGGAGTTTGAAGTTTTGTTGTTGTCGTTGTTGTTTTGATGAGCTTGTAAGAGTGTGTAAAATAGGGTTTTTTACATATATATATATATATATATATATATATATATATATATATAATCACCTTGTCCTCAGTACCCAGCCTGGTGCTCAACACAGGGGGACATTGGTGAAGTGAGTGTTGCCCACCCAGGATCCACTCTAAGTTCCATGGTTCCTTGGAACGTGTTTCCCTGGATTCTCCTTTGTTCTTACACCCTAGGGCCAGTTTGGTCTAGAGAACCAGGCATCAGAGGGGAAGTCATTGATTTCATGCCTAGAATGAAAGTCCCAAGCAGGAAGGTACATCCGAAGTCATGGGATGAGAATTTAGCCTTGCACTTGACTTCAAGACAGACTTCTGGGAAGACATGAGGGGAGGGGCACAGGGAAAGGATTTTTTCCTGAGCAAACCTCTTTTGACACACCGGAGGGCATTTACATGTTTCAGAACCACACCTGTGCCCCCTAGAAACTGCTATGAACTTAGATTCCAGCACTGGTTACAGGTGATGTTGACCTGTTTTTCTGAATTGGTAAAAGTCAGCAGTATCCTAGTTACCTCTTACTTCCACCTGGGTGTGTGATGGGTAATGGGTTATGTCTGATGGTGGACAGTGTGTTCTTACGTAGCCTGTCCAGGGTCTCAAGAGTTTCTTCTTGGTCCTGTAGTTCTGCAAGAGAAGCCCCCTGAAGTGGAGGAGAGCGTTGCCACTTAAAGGCCTGTTCAAGGTCAGTTCATGTTTATTTTTTCTGTCATGTATATTTATTCTACAGAACGTTAAATATTTGCTATCATTCTAAATGTTAAGACCTAATTGTGTGCTGTCCATTTACCTGGTCCCTAGGTTGCTCCTACCCAATTCATAACAGGACCATAGGGAGGAGTCCCCTTCTCTTCCAGTGCCTTTGCAAATGCCTTTTTCCTTCTCAGTTAATATTCACATCGCTGTTGGTTTTATTCAGTTTCCCCATGTGCTCTATTCTTTCCAAAGGATGGTACAGAAATAGAACTAGTTGAACTCTTCAAGGATAAACTAAGGACTTATTTTAGAATGTGTGTTGTCAAGGAAGAGACTGGTGGTTTGGTAGAATAAAACACCAGATAACCTTAGATTTTATTCATAGACTTGATTTTCAAAGTCAGGAAGACATTTTAGGAATAGGAATATGATTGGAGTTTTGTGAAGAGAGGTTCATGTGAAGAGGGCAGGGAGTTTTTCCCGAGAGTCCATGAGATTTGAATGGTGATGATTATGTCTTGAGATTTGGCAGTATGACTCTCTTTCAGACCACGAAGTGGTATAAACTGCGAGAGGCAGCATGGTATATTGGTATTTGAGTTAGAAGCAGCATCTTCTTTTTTTATTAAAGACTTTTTTTTTTAAGATTTTATTTATTTGACAGACAGAGATCACAAGTAGGCAGAGAGGCAGACAGAGAGAGAGGAGGAAGCAGGCTCCCTGCGGAGCAGAGAGCCCGACGTGGGGCTCGATTCCCAGGACCCCAGGATCATGACCTGAGCCAAAGGCAGAGGCTTTAACCCACTGAGCCACCCAGGCGCCTCAGAAGCAGCATCTTCTTATGGAAATACAATGCAGGCCACTTGTGTAATTTAAAAATTTCTTTTGCACACATTTGAGAAAGTTAAAAGAAACAGTTGAAATTAAGTTGGATAATATAACTTAAAAATATCATTTCAACATGTAATAATATAAATAAGTGGAAATATTTTAAATTCCTATCTTCATACTAAGTTTTCAAGGTCTGATACATATTTTACTGTTATAGTACTTCTCAGTTTGAATGCTAAATTTTCAATGGTTATGGTAAAGTGTAGTTTTATCAAAACAAGACCAGTGCTCTAACCCCTGAGCTATGGAGCCTAGTTATATCAAAACAAATTGTATCAAAACAATAAAACAAAAAAATTAAGTTGTGTTTAATTGAAAAACATACTGCTTTTGTATTTGAATTAAAAATTAAAATGGAAAATTCAGTTCCTTGTTCACTCTAGCCACATTTCAAGGAGGTCAGTAGTTATTAGTCTTTATGTTTTATAATTTTATGTTGTAAAATGTAGATAATGATCATATTAATGCCTGTTTTTGTAAAGATTGGATGCATTAACCTGGGCACAGCCCTAGAGCACTTAATAACAGTCTTGCACTTAACAAGAAACAAAACTTTGTACTCAAGAAACAAAACTGTTGTTATGTGAAGATTCTAAGTATTCACTGTAAATTTTCTATAAATCAAGAACAGTGAAAATATAAAGTTAATTTTGATGGGCATTTACTTATTTTTAAAGGTTTTATTTATTTGTTTGACAGAGAGAGAGACAATGAGAGCAGGAATACAAGCATGGAGAGTGGGAGAGGGAGAAGCAGACTTCCCACCAAGCAGGGAGCCCGATGTGGGGCTCAATCCCAGGACCCTGGGATCATGACCTGAGCTGAAGGCAGATGCTTAACGACTGAGCCACTCCGGCACCCCTTGATGACCATTTAAAAGAATCTTTGAAAATCACATTTGCTGATGTCCTACAGTAGAATTTAATCTAGGGACACCTGGGTGGCTCAGTCTGTTAAGGGAATGCCTTTAGCTCAGGTCATGATCCCAGGGAGCATGGGACTCCCTCCTCAGTGGGGAGTCGGCTTCTCCCTCTCCACTCTCCCCCAGCTCCTGTTCGCTCACTTTCTCTCAAAAATAAATTGGGGGGAAAAAAAACAAAAAACAAAATACTTCTTAACCTAAGGCAAATTGATTCTATTTTTGTTCTCACAGGGACCATAAATCTCTTGAAATTCTATTCAAAATCATTTAATATAATGCCTAACATTTTTAATTTTTATTTTTGGTTTGTTTTATTTGCAGAGTATCTTTAATTTCTTGGGGTTACATGAAACATATATGAAAGTTCAAAACTAAGTTAATCACATTCCATAAATGTGATATAATAACATATAGGTAAGAAAAACTATGTAGTCTTAAAAAGGAAAATGATATTAATATTATACAATATATTTCCATAGGAAGAAGAATACTTCAGATTGCTAATATTATATATGAATCAGTTTTACTAAGATTGCATTTGTAAGCAATCTTGTAAGAATATATCGAAAATATCACTCATTGAATAATAAAGGAATGAAGGCATGTATAAGCACATACTCTGTACGAAACACGTTTTTGCCTCATTTATACACGTTTTCTTATTTAGTCTTTTTAATAAAATTCAGGAAAACTGAACCAAAATTCAAGTAAATTTGAAGATCTAATTGGATTTCATGAGTCAGGCAGCATCCCATTTAACAAATAGTAGGGCGCTCCACTGAGCTGAACAAAAGGAAGGTTTTAAAAGGAAGAGAGGGCATTAAAATTTTTTTTTATTAGCAAGGAATGCATTGTTTAAGCAGGATTAACCTCCTAAAGAGAGCTGACAGGGTCCATCAGTAAATTTCATAGTTTTGACTAGAAAATTCCATGTTGACTGGTTAAAGGTTACATTCCTTGGGGGTTGAAATTGCAGTTAGGTTAGGTATTAAGTCTCAGTTTACTGACTTAGGGCCCAACCTAAGTGATGCTATTTTGGGTCTGTGGCTTTCTTTTTAACAATTCGTCTCCTTTGATCAGCTTAACTGAGAGATCAGAATTTAACACATTAGTACAATTTGCTACCACTTGTTAGTTCTTGCCGCTTTGGTGATTCTTTGCGCCGCATTCACAGGTCCTGACTTTTGGCTTTATCTCTAATATTCATAGGTTACAACTTTAGGTTCACAGTTTTTAAGTCAGTCATCCTCTTTTTTCCTTTCTGATTTTCCAGTCTTAGAGAGATCATTTGGTTAGTGGTCAGTGGCTGCAAATGTGCACCTAATGCTTTTGAGAGAATATAAAGCATCAAGGAGATTATTATGATGACTGTAAGTGGATAATTCTCAATGTTAGGGGTGCACTTTGAAGCCATGATCCCCAAGACCCAGAAAAATCAAACTCAAGTAAGTTAAAGAAAAACTCCTGTTAGGGGCGCCTGGGTGGTTTAGTGGGTTAAAGCCTCTGCCTTGGGCTCAGGTCATGATCCCAGGGTCCTGGGATTGAGCCCCGCATCGGGCTCTCTGCTCCGCGGAGAGCCTGCTTCCTCCTCTCTCTCTGCCTGTCTCTCTGCCTACTTGTGATCTCTGTCTGTCAGATAAATAAAATATTAAAAAAAAAAACCAACAAAATAAACTCCTGCGGAAGGCATCATCTTTTTAAGTGGCTTTTTTGGTGATCTTATGTAATTGATTTTCTACTTCCCCAGGAGTGTTAATCCAGGTAGAGCAGGTGGTGGTGTACACAGCACAGATACCTCCTTGCTCAGCTAAAAGATAATTGAGAGTTATGCTGTTAGCAAGAACAACTTTGTCTAGGCCAGCCTTCTCAGGTCCCCTTCCTCTTTGGGAGCTTTGTACTATCACTTTGCTATCCCTCAATAAATCTTGCTTTGCTGCCCACCTTCCCTCAAAAAAACAAACAAACAAAAAAAACTTTTTTCTTGAGAGTCTAAAGATTTTTTTCGGACAGTTACTGCATTAGCAGCAGATTCTGCAAGAATCTCAAGAACTAAGACGTTAGCTTCATTTTTATCAATCCCTAATCACTAAGGATAGGAACCTGCCAAAACAAGTGAATCTTGAATCATGAATGCCTCCTTGTAGATCCTTTATAACTTGATGATGGAAATTCAGATGTCTTATTTTACTTATGAAAAGTTAGGGGCACAGTTAGATTTTCTCCTCACCTGAATAAAAGGTTCTAAATACCAAAGGTTACCCCTTCTGCCTCCAGTAATGGCTGGGAGATAAAGAAGAGGGTGTTCTCTTTCTAGGCCAATACCAAAGGAAAGAAAAGGAACAGAAGGAGAAAGGGTTTCATATGTAGTTAAAGTATGAAGTCTTGATCTGTAGTCGTGGGTGAAAGCAGTCTACCTTGATGTCAGCTACTTCTCTTCCTTGTCAATTTGATTTATAAATCTCCAGCATCTGTATGCCATCAAGTGTCATGTGGAACCTTCTCTAGTTGTGTGATGTATACCCAAGGCTTGATACCTTCTAGTTTTGCAAGCAGTGTTAGCGGTTAGGAGCACTTGGTAAGTAATGCCCTCTTTACATCTGGCTCACGAGTTGTCTTTTTCTGGTGATTGTTGGAGAACACCCAATTACCAGGCTCTGTACTGACAAACCACACCCTTTGAACTGGGATCCAGGAAGGCTTCTTTACCTATAGATGGTAAGACATTAGAGACATTAGAGTAGCTGGTCATACTAGCATGAGACAATAAAGGATCAGCAGAAGGTTATATACTGAGAGGATTTCAAGAAGTTTATAAGGTCTTTGTTAAGGCTTGTATGATTTGTCCAATGAAGTGGGTGTCTCAATCACTGCAGATCGTGGATTGTATATATCCCAAATGGGAAACACACTTTTTTTTAAATTAAATTTATTTATTTTCAGCATAACAGTATTCATTATTTTTTCACCCCACCCAGTGCTCCATGCAATCCATGCCCTCAATAATACCCACCACCTGGTACCCCCAACCTCCCACCCCCCTGCCACATCAAACCCCTCAGATTGTTTTTCAGAGTCCATAGTCTCTCATGATTCACCTCCCCTTCCAATTTCCCCCAACTCCCTTCTCCTCTCTATCTCCCCATGTCCTCCATGCTATTTGTTATGCTCCACAAACAAGTGAAACCATATGATAATTGACTCTCTCTGCTTGACTTATTTCACTCAGCATAATCTCCTCCAGTCCCGTCCATGTTGCTACAAAAGTTGGGTATTCATCCTTTCTGATGGAGGCATGATACTCCATATTGTATATGGACCACATTTTCCTTACCCATTCGTCTGTTGAAGGGCATCTTGGTTCTTTCCACAGTTTGGCGACTGTGGCCATTGCTGCTATAAACATTGGGGTACAGGTGGCCCTTCTTTTCACTACATCTGTATCTTTGGGGTAAATACCCAGGAGTGCAATTGCAGGGTCATAAGGAAGTTCTATTTTTAATTTCTTGAGGAATCTCCACACTGTTCTCCAAAGAGGCTGCACCAACCTGCATTCTCACCAACAATGTAAGAGGGTTCCCCTTTCTCCACATCCCCTCCAACACATGTTGTTTCCTGTCTTGTTAATTTTGGCCATTCTAACTGGTGTAAGGTGATATGTCAATGTGGTTTTAATTTGAATCTCCCTGAGGGCTAGTGATGATGAACATTTTTTCATGTGTCTGATAATCATTTGTATGTCTTCATTGGAAAAAGAGACACATAGACCAGTGGAACAGAGCAGAGAGCCCAGATATGGACCCTCAACTCTATGGTCAATCTTCAACAAAACAGGAAAAAATATACAGTGGAAAAAAGACAGTCTCTTCAATAAATGGTGCTGGGAAAACTGGACAGCTATATGTAGAAGAATGAAACGCGACCATTCTTTTACACCATACACAAAGATAAACTCAAAATGGATAAAAGACCTCAACGTGAGACAGGAATCCATCAGAATCCTAGAGGAGAACATAGGCAGTAATCTCTTCGATATCAGCCACAGCAACTTCTTTCAAGACATGTCTCCAAAGGCAAAGGAAACAAAAGCGAAAATAAACTTTTGGGACTGCATCAAAATCAAAAGTTTCTGCACAGCAAAGGAAACAGTAAAAAAAAAAAAAAAAAAAGAGGCAACCCACAAAATGGGAGAAGATATTTGCAAATGACAGTACAGACAAAAGGTTGATATCCAGGATCTATAATGAACTCCTCAAACTCAACACACACAAAACAGGCAATCATATTAAAAAAAAAAATGGGGAAACACACTTGTTAATAATATTTTTCTTTGACACTTTGAGACCTTGTGACATGTGAAGGCTTTGAGGGAAAACATACCTACAATAACAATTCATACTGACTTGCAGCTGAATGCAATTTACTTACAGGTGTTCAAAGGGTCCAGAGGGAGGGCATCTGAGGCCTCTGGGAACAAAAATAATTTTTCAGGGGCGCCTGGGTGGCTCAGTGGGTTAAGCCGCTGCCTTCGGCTCAGGTCATGATCTCAGGGTCCTGGGATCGACTCCCGCATTGGGCTCTCTGCTCAGCAGGGAGCCTGCTTCCTCCTCTCTCTCTCTCTGCCTGCCTCTCTGCCTACTTGTGATCTCTGTCTGTCAAATAAATAAATAAAATCTTTTAAAAAAAATAATAAATTTTTCAGGATTATGGACCTGACGGATCAGGCATTGACAGACTGTTTTTGCAGTTTTACAGATGTGTCCCCACCAATGTCTTATTAATAATGAGTCATCCTAAATGTCCTGTGGTAGGTAAAGGAAAGCAAAAGTCAAAATACAGGGTTTGCCAGGGATTGGGGAAAAACTAAGCAGCTGTTGTGGGTTTCCCATACCACTGAGTGTTCTTTTAATTTATAGCCGTTGTATACCCATCTTGAGTTCTTTGATTTAGGGGGAAACTGTTGCTGTGTTTCACGTACCTCAAGATGGCAAAAGTATGGCAATGAGGGGCCATTTTTGCAAAAGCAGAATTGATTTTTATCCACATGTGTCACAATCTTTATGATGCGTTGCTGCTATCTCTGACGAAAGCCAGCTTGAGCACATTATAAAATTTCTTTCCAAGGATTCTTTCCCAACAAATCTATCACTTTGTTTTTTACATCACTTTGTTTTTTAGATTTTGCTTTATGTTTTCCTTCTTTAAATAACCAGCCCCACCGTAGGACAACTTCTTTTCCTTAAGAAAAATGTATTTCCATTACTCATGCTTTTTCTTAGCAAAAACACACATCTTTCTTTGCATGCAAAGTTGTTGCCCTTATTCTTTCTAGTAGTCTTAATTACATTTCTTAGCATTCTTAACTCTTAGAAACCTTAATTTCTAGTGAAAATTAAGTAGTAAGCATATATGAACTGTCTGGTGTACCAGCAGTCTTTAGATTTGCAAATTTATGAACGTATTACATAAATTTTCGAGGCATATGCCTTTTAAATTTTCCAGTGTAGCATTAACACATCCATAGCTCTTTTAGCTTCCCCATAATAAGAAGCCAAAAGTAGCTAAATCTGTTAAGTGATTAATATTTCAGTATTTTATCTTACTTAGAAATGATCTAGATATTTAGTGAATTTAACTTCACTCATCATTTAACCTAACTAAGCAAAACTTTAATTTTTAGGTTACCATAAAGATTTGAAAACTTAGTAGACATTAATATTATTGAAAACTGCATTTACGGGGCACCTGGGTGGCTCGGTCAGTTGGGTGTCTGCCTTCAGCTCTGGTCGTGGTCCCGGGGGCGTGGTATCGAGCCCTGTGTCGGGCTCCCTGCTCGGCTGGAGGCCTGCTTCTCTCTCTCCCACTCCCCCTCCTTGTGGTCCCTCTCTCTCTCTCTCTCTCTCTCTCTCTGTATCAAATAAATAAGTAAAATCTTTTTTTAAAAAAGCTGCATTTACAAAGTTTATCTTGCTTCCACATTTAATTTATGTTTAATTGTTTTTTTTTTTAAAGATTTTATTTTATTATTTATTTGAGAGAGAGACAGTGAGAGAGAGCATGAGCAAGGAGAAGGTCAGAGGGAGAAGCAGACTCCCCATGGAGCTGGGAGCCCGATGCGGGACTTGATTCCAGGACTCCGGAATCATGACCTGAGCCGAAGGCAGCCGTCCAACCAACTGAGCCACCCAGGCATCCCTGTTTAATTGTTTTTAACTATTATGTTTATATTACCTACAAAAACTTTATTAAACATTAGACAAAGCCACTGTCTTGAGCTATTATTTTTTATTTTGTATTTAACTTCTGGTATAGTAACATACATTAATTTCAGGTGTACAAAATAGTGATTCAGCAATTTTGTACATTGCTCAGTGCTCATGGCAAGTGGTACTTTTTAATGCCCATCACCTCTTTCACCCATCCCCTCCCTTCCACCTCCCCTCTGGTAACCATAAGTTTGTTCTCTGTAGTAAGGAGTCTGTTTCTTGGTTTGTCTCTTAGTCTTTTTTTTCTATTCCTTTGCTCATTTGTTTCTTAAATATGCGTGAAATCATACAGTAAATGAATGAAATCATATGAGTGAAATCATACAGTAATTGTCTTTCTCTTATTTCTTTATCCATTCATCTATTGATGAATGTTTCCGTAATTTGGCTATTATAAATACTGTTGGAGGAAGTTTTTTTTTTCTAAGATTTTGTTTATTTATTTGACAGAGAGAGATCACAAGTAGATGGAGAGGCAGGCAGAGAGAGAGAGAGGGAAGCAGGCTCCCTTCTGAGCAGAGAGCCCGATGCGGGACTCGATCCCAGGACCCTGAGATCATGACCAGAGCCGAAGGCAGCAGCTTAACCCACTGAGCCACCCAGGCGCCCCTAAATACTGTTGGAGAAAACATCAGGGTGCATGGATCCCTTTGAATTAGTGTTTCTATTTGACAGACAGAGATCACAAGTAGAAAGAGAGGCAGGCAGAGGTGGCGCGGGGAAGCAGGCTTCCTGCTGAGCAGAGAGCCTGATGTGAGACTCCATCCCAGGACCCTAAGATCATGACTTGAGCTGAAGGCAGAGGCTTAACCTACTGAGCTACCCAGGCACCCCTTATCACTAGTTTTAATCTTTTGAGGAACCTCCATATGGTTTTCCACAGTGGCTGCACCAGTCTGCACTCCCAGTGCAAGAGGAAGGATTCCTTTTTCTCCTCATCCTCACCAACACTTATTGTGTTTTTGATTTTAGCTATTCTGCCTAGTATGAATTGATATCCCATTATAATTCTTTGGATTTACATTTCCCTGATGGTCAGTGATGTTGAGCATCCTTTCATGTGTCTGTAGGCCATCTTTAAGTCTTTGGAGAAATGTCTGTTCATGTCTTCTGCTGTTTTTTAATTGGATTATTTGTTTTTTTGGGTATTGAGCTATGTAAGTTCTTTATATATTTGGGATACTAACCTTTTATACATATGTCATTTGCAAATATCTTCTCCCATTCAATTGCCTTTTACTTTTGTTGATTATTTCATTTGCTTTGCCGAAGCTTTTTATTTTGATGGAGTTTATGCCTCAAGAGACATATTTCTATTATGATGGATTACATGCCTCAGGAGAGGCATTCGATCCTAGAAAAATGTTGCTACAGCACACGTCAGAGAAATTACCGCTTATACTCTTTTCTCGGATTTTTATGGTTTCAGGTTTCACATTTAGGTCTTTAATCCATTTTGAGTTCATTTTTTGTATGGTGTAAGAAGTGGCCCAGTTTCTTTCATTCGCATGTTGCTGTCCAGTTTTCCCAATACCATTTGTTGAAGAGACTATCTTTGTCTCATTGGATAGTCTCTTTTCTCTTGTTGAAGATTAACTGATCATATAGTTGTGGGTTTATTTCTGGCTTTCTATTCTGTTTCACTGATCATTATCTGTTTTTAAGCAAGACCATACTGTTTTGAATACTATAGCTTTATGATATAACTTGAAGTCTGGAATTGAGATACTTCCAGTCTGTTGTTCTTTTTTTTTAAAGATTTTATTTATTTATTTGACAGAGAGAGATTACAAGTAGGCAGAGAGGCAGGCAGAGAGAGAGAGGAGGAAGCAGGCTCCCTGCTGAGCAGAGAGCCCGATGCGGGACTCGATCCAGGACCCTGAGATCATGACCTGAGCCGAAGGCAGCGGCTTAACCCACTGAGCCACCCAGGCGCCCCCCAGTCTGTTGTTCTTTTTCAAGATTACTTTGGCTATTTGGGGTCTTCTGTGCTTCCATTCAATTTTAGGATTGTTTGTTCTAGTTCTGTGAAAAATGCTGTTGGTATTTTGGATAGGGATTGCATTAAATCTGTAAATTCCTTTGGGTAGTATAGACATTTTAACAGTAATTGTTTTTCCATCATGGGCAAGGAATGCCTTTACATTTCTTTGTGTCATCTTCAGTTTCTTGTATCATTGTTTTCTACTTTTCAGAGTACAAGTATTTTACCTCTATACTTAAGTTTATTACTAGTATTTTTCTTCTTTTCACTGCAGTTGTAAATAGAATTATTTTTAAAATTTCTTTTTCTCCTGAGTGTAGAGAAAAGCAGCAGATTTCTGTCCATTGATTTTGTATCCTGCAACTTCACTGAATTCATTTTCAGTTCTGGTAGTTTTTTGGTGGAGTCTTTAGGGTTTTCTATATATAGTATCATGTCATCTGCAAATAGTAAAGTTATACTCTTTTCCTTACTGATTTGGATGCTTTTTATTCCTTTGTCTGATTTCTATGGCTAAGCCTTCTGTACTATATTGAATAAAAGTGGTGAGAGTGGACATCATTTTCTTGTTTCTGATCTTAGAAAGGCTTTCAGTTTTTCCCTACTGAGTGTGATGTTAGCTGTGGGTTTTTCATGGCCTTTATTATGTTGAAGTATTTTTCCTAAACCTAGTTTGTGGAAGGTTATCACGAATGGATACTGTACTTTGTCAGGTGCTTTTTTTGCATCTGTTGAAATGATCATATGGTTTTTATTCTTTCTCTTATTGATGTGATATACCACACTGATTGATTTGCAAATATGGAACCACCTGTGCAGCCCAGGAATAAATCCTCCTTCATCATGGTGAATTATCTGTAATGTATTGTTGGAGTTGGTTTGTTAATATTTTGTTGATGATTTTTGCATGTACGTTCATCAGAGATAATTGGCCTATAATCCTGTTTTTTTGTGGTGTCTGTTTGGTTTTGGTATCAGGGTAATGCTGGCCTCATAGAAAGAATTTGGATGTTTTCCTTCCTTGTCCATGTTTTGAAATAGTTTGAGAAGCATATTAACTCTTCCCTAAATGTTTGGTCAAATTTGCCTATGAAGCCATCTGGTCCTGAACTTCTGTTTGTTGGGAGGTTTTTTGGCATTCCTGATCCTTTTTTTTTTTTTTTTTTTTAATTTGACAGAGATCACAAGTAGGCAGAGAGGCAAGCAGAGTGAGAGGGGGGAAGCAGGCTCATCGCTGAGCAGAGAGCCCGATGTGGGGCTCGATCCCAGGACCCCGGGATCAAGACCTGAGCCAAAGGCAGAGGCTTTAACCCACCGAGCCACCCAGGCGCCCCTCCTGATCCATTTTCATTGCTAGCAATTGTTTTGTTCAGATTTTCTATTTCTTCCTGCTTCAGTTTTGGTAGGTTTTATATTTCTAGGAATTGATCCATTTCTTGTAGGTTATCCAATTCATTGGCATATAAGTTTTCATAATATTCTGTTACAATTCTTTATATTTCTGTGCCATGGGTCGTTATTTCTCTTATTTCTGTTTTTTTTCTTTTGTTTTTGAGTCCCTTTTTTGGGATGATTCTTCCTAGAGGCTTATCAATTTTATTGATCTTTTCAAAGAAACAGCTCCTGGTTTCACTAATCTGTTCTTTTGGTTTTGTTTCTAATTTTAGTTTCTAGATCACTCATTTCTGCCCTAATCTTCATTTCTTCGTTATTCTTTCCTTCTGTGGGTTTTGGATTTTGTTTGTTCTTTTTCTAGCTCCTTTCGATGTAAGGTTAGGTTATTATTTGGGATTTTTCTTATTTCTCAAGGTATGCTTGTATTGCGTTAAACTTCCCTCTTAAAACTGCTTTTCCTGAATCCCCCAAATTTTGGACCATTTTATTTTTATTTTCATTTATTCCTATATAATTTTATTTCTTCTTTGGTTTTTTGCTTGACCCATCCATTGTTCAGTAGCATGTTATTTAGCCTCCGTGTGTTTGTGCTTTTTCCTGATTTTTTTCTTGTGGTTGATTTCCAGTTTCATAGTTTTGTGGTCAGAAAAGATGCATGGTATGACTTCAGTTTTTGTGAATTTGTTGAAACATGTTTTGTGTCCTAATATGTAATCTGCTCTGGAGATTGTACCATGAGCACTTGAAAAGAATGTGTGTTCTGGTGTTTCAGGATGGTATGTTCTGAATATTTCTGTTACAACCATCCACTATCCAGGGTATCATTCAAAGCTGTGTTTCCTTTTTGATTTTCTGTTTGGATGATCTGTCCATTGATGAAATGGGGTGTTAAAGTTCCCTACTATTACTGTATTACTATCAGTTCCTTTATGTTTGTTTTTAGCTGATTTATGTATTTGGATGCTAACATGTTGGGTGCATATTGGTAGTTATTGTATCCTCTTGCTGCATGGTTCCTTTTATTGTTATATAGTGTCCTTTGTGTCTTGTTGCAGTCTTTATTTTAAAGTCTGTTTTGTCTGATGTATTTCTACCTCAGCTTTCTGTTGACATCTATTTACATGATAAATATTTCTCCATACCCTCACTTTCAATCTGCAGGTGACTTTCGGTCTGAAATGAGTCTTGGCATGCCTGGGGGCCTCAGTGGGTTAAGCTTCTGCCTTCAGCTCAGGTCATGATCTCAGGGTCCTGGGATTGAGCCCTGCATCGGGCTCTCTGCTCAGCAGGGAGGCTGCTTCCCTCCTCTCTCTCTGCCTGCCTGCTTCTCTGCCTACTTGTGATCTCTCGCTCTGTCAGATAAATAAATAAAATCTTTATAAAAAATAAAATGAGTCTTATAGGCATATAAATGGGCCTTTAAAAAAAAAAATTCCATTACCCTGTGTCTTTTGATTGGAGCATTTACTCCATTTACATTCAAAGTAATTACTGATAGATATGTATATGTTGCTATTTTGTTACTTGTTTTGTGGTTATTTTTGTAGTTTTTCTCTGATCCTTCTCTTGCTCTCTTTCATGGTTTGCTGGTTTTCTTTAATGATATACTTAGGTTCCTTTCTCTTTATTCTTTGCCTATCTATTACTAGTTTTTGATTTGTGGTTATCATTTGGTTTGTACATAACATCTTCTGCAAAAAGAAGTCTATCTAAAGTTGATGATCACTTAAGTTTGAATCTATTTACTCCTTCCTATCCTGACATTTTAGGTATACGATGTAATGTTTTATATTCTTTTATTTTATAAATCCATTGACTGAGTTTTATAGATATACTTATTTTACAGCTTTTGTGTTTCATGCTTTTCATACTCTACTTATGGTCTTCTTTTCCACTCAAAGATTCCCTTTAATGTTTCTGGTAGAGCTGGTTTAGTGGTCATGAACTCCTTTAGTTTTTGTTTTTCAGAGAAACTATCTCTGCTTCCATTCTGAATGATAGCCTTGCTGGGTAGAGTATTCTTGGCTGCAGGTTTTTTTCCCTCTCTGCACTTTGAATATTATCATGCCAGTCCCTTCTAGCCTGGAATATTTCTGTTGAGAAACCCCCTGATAGCCTTATAGGATTTCCCTTTTATGTAATTGTCATCTTTTCTCTTGATGCTTTTAATTTTTTTTTCCTTATCACTACTTTTTGCCATTTTAATTACTTTGTGTCTTGGTGTAAATCTCCTTGTGGTGATTTTGTTGGGGGAATCTCTGTGCCTCCTGGATCTGGATATCTGTTTCCTTCCCGAGATTAAGGAAGTTTTCTGCTCCCTTTTCTCTTCTGGGATTCCTATAATGTGAATGTTATTACACTTTGTGGAGTTGCTGAGCTCCCTTATCTGTTCTCATTTTGCACTAATTTTTCTTGCTTAGCTTGCTTAGCTTGATTTCTTTCCATTACCCTGTCTTCCAGATCATTAATTCAGCTCTCTTCTTCCTGTAGCCTACTATTTATTCCATCAAGTGTATTTTTAATTTCAGTTACTGTGTTTTTCATCTCTGATTTTTTTTAAAGGTTTTATTTATTTATTTGAGAGAGAGAGACAGAGTGAGAGAGAATGAGAGGGGAGGTCAGAGGGAGAAGCAGACTCCCCATGGAGCTGGGATCCTGATGTGGGACTCGATCCCAGGACCTCAAGACCATGACCTGAGCCGAAGGCAGTCGCTTAACCAGCTGAGCCACCCAGGTGCCCTGATTGTTTCTTTTTTATCTCTGTATTAAGAGTCTTGTTGAGGTCCTGGATTCTTCTCAAGTACAGCTAGTCTTTATGATCCTTATTTTAAATTTTCTATCAGGCATATTACGTATCTTCATTTTGCTTAGGTTTATTGCTGTACTTTAAAAAAATATTTTATTTATTTATTTGACAGAGATCACAAGTAGGCAGAGAGGCAGGCAGAGAGAGAGGGGGAAGCAGGCCTCCCCGCTGAGCAGGGAGCAGGGCTTGATCCCAGGACCCTGAGATCATGACCTGAGCTAAAGGCAGAGGCTTAACCCACTGAGCCACCCAGGCACCCCACTATACTTTTATTGTTCTTTCATTTGGGACCTACGCTCATTTTGCCCAACTCTCATTTTGCCCAATTCATTTTGCCGTGTGCTCATTTTGCCCAACTCTCTATGTATGTTTTGTGTGTTATGAAGTCAGCTATGTTGCTTTCTCTTGAAAGTAGTGGGTGAAGCACACATTTTTAACAAAGTGGTGCTGGTCCTCTTCCAGAGGGAACTTGCAGCCACTGTAGAGACCAGGGAAGCGAGTGCCCTGCAAGGTCACTCAGGTCAGGGGTGCAATTGTACCAAGGTGCCCACATCCTCCGCAAGAGGTCAGAAGACGCAGTATTGGCAAGGTTTGTGTCAGTCTCTTGGGGAGGGGACCCACAGTTCAGAGACTGAGAGAGGCCTGGCTGGAGGGGGCAGGACGTAGTGTAAACATATTAGGTAGTGAACCTGCACTGCCCAGGTTCCCACAGTGCTGGGGTTGGGGGAGGGAAATGGTATCTGCCAGCTCCTTTGTTCCTGGAAAAGTCCCCCAGTGACCCCTGAGATTAGTAACTTGCTCTCCTTCATGTACTGCCCAGGCCTCTTTCAAACTGCTGCTTCTAGGCTGCACCTCAGTGGGCCTGTCTGTTAAACTGACTCTTTAGGGGCAGGGACTCAGCTTCGTATCACCCTCTGGCCTTTCCCAGAGCTGAGCCTGCTGATTTTTGAAGTTCTAGGCTTTAAGTTCTCCTGGATGTAAGAACTCATGATATTTGGCCTCTCTGACTTTCAAAGCCAAATGTTGTGGGGATTCATCTTCCCTGTGCAGGCTCCCCAGTGTGACAGTCTGTTTCTTGCCCTTCTCCGAATCTGCAGCTCCCTCCTTCCTGCGTCCGTCCTGCAGGATTTAGCTCCCCACTGCATCTCTGCGCTCCCTGCCCTCTTCAGTGTGGCCTCTTCTCTACATTTAGTCGTGGAATTTGTTCTGCCAATCTTCAGGTCGTTTTCTGGGTTATTTGCACTGTTACCAGTTGTATCCATGGGCTGAGGTGACTTTAGGATCCTCCTGCTCCACGGTCTTTCCTGGAAGTCTTCCCCAAGCTGTTACTTTTTGTTGATGGAGTTTGTAAGAGATAACATGAACTTACTTGGCTAGTAAACCAGGTAGAATAAAAGTTTTATATGTAATGCTAACTCTGAAGACTTGCCTATTTTAATTAAAACATCAACCTTAAATTAGTTTTCATATAGACTGTTTCTCCAGATAACAAAAACTCGAAAAACATTTGGGTTAGTATCTGTCTTTCTGAGAGTTATGAAATGGCCCATACTTTCAAGTGCTTCACTTGAATAGGGATTTTACAAATTAATTTTAGTAATACCATCTGGAGGTAGACTATCTCATATACATCCATATACAACTGTATATGGACATAGACACAAACACACAGATGCAAAGACTGTATAGTTACTAATATTTGTGGAGAAAAATTTTAAGATGTTTTTGTCCCTGGAACTAATATTAAAGAGGTTGTGCTAAAGTTTGGGTACAAGGGCCCTTTTAGCAGTCTGTATTTTTAAAAGGCTTCTTTCCCTTTTTCTTTCTTTCAGTGTCAGGTCTATATTTCAAAAACATGATAAGAGATGTAACTTTTAGGGACAGAGAATGAATATAAATGCTTCCAAGAAGGCCTTTGGTTTCCCAAGGCCAGTAATTTACAAGCCTTCTGAGATAAACCAGGGAAGTTTTGGAATTGGTAAGGATTAGGTGAATTTTGAATTGCCTTTAAAGCTGACTTTTGGGGCACCAGGGTGGCTCAGTCAGTTTAGCATCTGCCTTCACTTCAAGTCATGATCCCAGGGTCCTGGGATCCAGCCCTGCATCAGGCTCCATCCTCACCCTCACTCTCTCCCGCGCTCATGCTCTCTCTCTGTCTCTCTCAAATAAAATCTCAAAAAAAAAAAAAAAAAAAAAAGGCTGACTTTTGTTGTCCAAAGGATTTGTAAGGATAGTTGCTCTCAGTTCCTCAGAGAATTGGCTTGTAACTTAAATTGACATTGTAGGTTGATCCACCTATCCAATTATATTATCCTCAATTTGCTTCTTTCTTCATGGGTAAATAGTGCCAATTTTAAATATTTCTGGCAGTACTGAATAACCTTCCTTCGGTCTAAGACGGTCAACAAAGAGCATGTAAAGGATAGTATCTTCCCCAAATCCAGAGTTACTCCCAAATATAGCCAAGAGTAAGAACCAACAACCTGCTCATGCCAGGCAGGCAGAAAGCCAAGCCCAGTCTCACACAACCAGATGTGCAAGAAGGCAGTAGCATCCCTGAGAGACAAAGGATCAATATAGATTTGGAAAGAAGGAGATGATGTGAAATTTTATTTTCCTTTCAACTGGGCATTACAGATAGAGATTCAAAAGAAGTGATTCTGGTAAGAATTTCCCCCCTTTACTGGCTTCTGCCAGTTTTTCTAGGATCAACTCTGTAGGCTCTGATATCTACCAGAGTTTCCCCTTAACTGTTTAAAGGAAAATGTGTAAGTTTACCAGAAAATCCCTCACTTCTGTCAACTCTGGGAGGGGCCCTCCTTTGAAGGTGGTAATGGGGTGCCTCTAAGGCCACTAACTTGGCCGACTTTTACTTACAGTTATGTAATCTTCACAGTGGGTAAACAATTCAGAGGATTGGTAGAATGAGCCCTCAAAGGAGGTTAGAGGGGAGCCCTAGAAGTTAAGTCTTACAGTGTTTTATTGTAGGTACCTCTTACATATTTAATTTTTTCCAGGCTTCTTCAGCCTAATCTTTTAATGACACTATTTTGGAATTTTTAAACTGTTGGGGGGCTTCTCCTTGCCAGTTCTGTTTAATTTGGAAAGCCTTGCTTTCAAGTGCACTTAAATGATCTTACACAATTGGATTGTTTCTTTCATGACCACTGTATTTCTACATTGTATTATTTCCCAGGAGGGCTGGCAGCAGTTTGATAGGACCCTAACCACAAATGGAATTAACCCACATTTCTCCCCAACTATGTCTAGATGCAAATGAGGTACAACTCCCATTTCTGTCTAGCCTTATTCTGGGGTTCCCAGCTGGATGGTTACCAAGCCAAGTTCTTTAGGACTCAAACCAAGAAGGTAGATTTTTATAGCTTCCAGGGCCATAGACCTTAGATATAAAATAAGCAAGTGTGCCAGAAGGTGGAATGCTAAACTCTTTGGAATTTAAAGATCCCATCAGCTAAGCATTTATTTCCATAAACAAGAGAAACAAGTGTGTACCTTAACATACTGACAGTAACCAAGAGATGTCATGGTGGACGGGCCAAGAGAAAGTTGTGTACCACCCGCAATTCCAGCATGAACCAAACTAGAAGACAGCATATTAGAAATGGAGAAAGGCAGTTCTATTTTCAACATTTTGAGGAACCTCCATGCTGTTTTCCAGAGTGGCTGCACCAGCTTGCATTCCCACCAACAGTGTAGGAGGGTAGAACTGCCCTATGACCCAGCAATTGCACTATTGGGTATTTACCCTAAAGATACAAACGTAGTGATCCAAAGGGGCACGTGCACCCGAATGTTTATAGCAGCAATGTCCACAATAGCCAAACTATGGAAAGAACCTAGATGTCCATCCACAGATGAATGGATCAAGAAGATGTGGTATATATACACAATGGAATACTATGCAGCCATCAAAAGAAATGAAATCTTGCCATTTGCGACAACATGGATGGAACTAGAACGTATCATGCTTAGCGAAATAAGTCAAGCAGCAAAAGACAACTATCATATGATCTACCTGATATGAGGAAGTGGTGATGCAACATGGGGGCTTAAGTGGGTAGGAGAAGAATAAATGAAACAAGATGGGATTGGGAGGGATACAAACCATAAGTGACTCTTAATCTCACAAAACAAACTGAGGGTTGCTGGGGGGAGGGGGTTTGGGAGAAGGGGGTGGGATTATGGACACTGGTGGGATTATGGGGTGGGATTATGTATGTGCTTTGGTGAGTGCTGTGAAGTGTGTAAACCTGGTGATTCACAGACCTGTACCCCTGGGGATAAAAATATATGTTTATAAAAAATTAAAAGTAAAAAAAAAAAAAAGAAGAAGAAAAAGAAATGGAGAAAGGTAGTAAATGCGGACTGTGGACTGGAACTGGGGAAGAGATTCTGACATGGAATTGCAGACTGAACCGAGGACTACGGAATAGCTCTGTTAGAGCCTCATGTCAGTCTAGACTGACCTGTTCAACCTGGATTAAAAGGCAATTAGATCGGTTGCTCAAATGCAAAGAGAGCAGAGCTCAAACTAAGAAGGGACTTAACCAGCAGGCTTTGGAAATGGCAAGACAGTGAATTTAGATGGGTTCAAGGGCTGCCACACCTGTGTTCCTCATTTTCCCCAAATGCCAGTAGTTCTCTTTAGATTCTACTGCTGCCACCAAATGCTTTGGAAAAATAAAAAACAAAATTCAAACAAGTAAACCTTGAAGATTTAATTGCCTTTATTATTATTATTATTATTTAAGATTTTATTTATTTATTTGCCAGAGAGAGAGAGCGAGCGAGCACAGGCAGGCAGAGTGGCGGCAGAGGTAGAGGGAGAAACAGGCTCCCCGCTAAGCAAGGAACCCGATGTGGGACGTGATCCCAGGACGCTGGGATCATGACCTGAGCCGAAGGCAGCCGCTTAACCAACTGAGCCACCCAGGCGTCCCTACTATTTATTTATTTTTTTAAAAAAAGATTTTGTTTATTTATTTATTTATTTGATGGACGGAGATCACAAGTAGGCAGAGTGGCAGGCAGAGAGAGAGCAGGGAAAGCAGGCTCCCTCCTGAGCAGAGAGCCCAGTGGGGGGTTCGATTTCAGAACCCTGAGATCATGACCTGAGCTGAAGGCAGAGGCTTAACCTACTGAGCCACCCAGTACCCATTTTGTTGCATTTTTAACAAACTGATGTTGAATTTTGTCAAATGTCTTTTTCTGCATCTGTTGAGATGATCATGTGGCTTTATCCTTTTTTATCCTTCTACCCTTCATTTTGTTGATCCTTCATTGTGTGTTGATTAATTTGTAGATATGGAAGCATCCTAGCATCCTTGGAATAAATCTCATTTGATCATAGTATATGATCCTTTTAATATATTGTTGAATTCATTTTGCTGTTTTGTTGAGGGTATTTGCGTCTGGATAGGTTTTTTTTTTTTTTTTTAAGATTTTATTTATTTATTTGACAGACAAAGATCACAAGTAGGCAGAGAGCCAGGCAGAGAGAGAGAAGGAGGAAGCAGGGTCCCTGCTGAGCAAAGAGCCCCATGTGGGACTGGATCCTAGGATCCTGGGATCATGACCTGAGCCGAAGGCAGAGGCTTTAATCCACTGAGCCACCCAGGCGCTCTGGATATGTTTTTTATTTTGTTTCTGCCAACAGGAAATTTGGCACATCCATTTGCCACATAAAAGAGACAAAGTTACAGTTTTTCCATATTTCTAGGCAAGTAGTTATAAGTAGATACTGGCAATGGTCACCGTGTGATTTGACACATCCAAGTATTCAAAACTTTTGGAATTTCAGTGACCAGGGTAACAAAATATGAATTAAGACTGCTATTCAGAATTTCCTATTTTTTAAAGATTGTGGTTTCTTTCATAGGACATAGGAACGATCTGGGAGATCCAGGTGTCATACACACATCATTATACACATTATACTTGAAAGGACAGATTTATGGGAACAGAAATAAGTATGCAGTAACTCCTGTGTTGGACATAGGAACAGGATTGAGCCTTTTATTATTATGCTCGAGTCGTTACTTATTAGATCACATTCTTTGAGCTGGTTATATGTGTGCAGCCTTATATGGAGAGCAAGAATATATGTCTTCCTTTGCTTTTTGAGAGTCTTTGTGACAAATATTAATGAGGAAGAATTGAAATCTGAAGACTGGACACTGAACTGAGTTAACATGACATGGAAGCACAGCTTAAGAATTTCAAATTTTACTGTAAGAAAAAGAAGCACAAAGGGAATTTTAAAAGATAATGAAACAAGGGACATGAAATATTCTTTACAAGTTCATTAATTAATGGGCAACTTTTACTTGGTGTAATTTGGTGTTTATTATATGCCACTGAAAGTGCTTTATGTTTTATTTCATTTGATACATAGAGGAACACTTTGACGTAGGTCTCTTGTTTTTCCCATTTTGCTGATGAGGAAATAAAGTCAGTTAAGTAATGTAGTAAAAAGCTACACAGTAACAACCAAAGATAAAGTTAACAACCTGAATTTTGGATGACAAATGCTATGTTCTTTATTATGACAGTATCCAGCCTCTAATCTCTTTTTAAATCTGATGTCTAATTCATCAGAAAACATTTTTCATCAACATTTAATATGGATCAATGTCAGAGATCCATAGAGTGATAACATATAGCTCACCATATTTTATTTAACCTATTGCCTAATCTTAGATATTTAGAATTATCATAAACTACTTTGTAATATATATAGATCTTTATGATAGAATTTTAAGAAATTCTTAAGAATTTCTAGAAGTTGCATTTATAAGTCAAATATCAGTGGGACCTGGGTGGCTCAGTGGGTTAATAAGCCTCTGCCTTTGGCTCAGGGCATGATCTCAGGGTCCTGGGATCGAGTCCTGCATCGGGCTTTGTGCTTGGCAGGGAGCCTGCTTCCCCGTGCCCCCCGCCTCCCTCTCTGCCCACTTGTGATCTCTGTCAAATAAATAAGTTCTTAAAAATAAAAATAAGTCGAACATCAGGTATTTATTAAGTGCCTACATTAAAGAGACATAGCTTCCATCCCTTGTTTATACTTGGTTGTGTAAATATAAACTAGGAATAGGACTAAAACTCTGCTAGGGTATGGTAAGAACTATTTAAAAAATGAGGCAGTGTACCTTTGTAGTTCTTGAGGAAAGATATTATGGAGACATCCCCAAAGCTAGAAGGTCTTGACCAGGTTACACCAAAGCCATGGTTTGTGGGAGTTCCCCAAAACCATCCTTAAATTTGATGATGTGCTAGGGCTTACAAAATTAGGAAAAATGGTGGTTATGAAAGGATATAGTTTCATATCAGTGAGGAGAAAATTCGCATAGGCTGAAGATCAGGAAAACCCAGATGTGAACTTCCACTGGAGTCACACAGTAGTGCTTAATTCTCCCAGAAACAGTTTGTAAGAATACATGTGAAGTTTAGCCATGGAATCTCACCTGAGCTTTGGTTTTTACTGAGGGTCAAGCATAGGCAGGGAGCAGCTATGTGGTGTAATTGAGCTACTCCCTTTCAAGCCCCTCTAGGGGTCAAATTGATGCAGTGTAGCTGGGGGCACCTGGCAAACTTCTTTTCCCTATTGCCCTCCAGAGGAAACATCTTTAGACATTGTTTTTTTCCTAATTGAGTTCCCCTATGACAGTTTAGAACCACAGATACATATACCCTGTGTATCTCTTTATGTGCTGTGTGTATATTTGCGCTTTATACATAAAAGAAGTAAGATTCCCCCCCCCCCTCCATCAATTTTCACTTATTTGGAGCAATTTTGTTCTGTTTGAGTGTACATGCTTAAGTGTAAGTAACCATGTAAAAAAATTATATGAGGATGTATAGTGGGAATTTTAATAGTGGAATGGAATGGGATAATAAATTTGATTAATCCAAAAAAAGTTGAGAAAAGGAGAGAGTAGTAAGTACAGATGGGACAGATAGAAAACCAAAAGGGTAACAGGCTTATTAAATCCTGTGAAAAGCACTTTTGGGGCACCTGGGTGGCTCAGTGGGTTAAGCCTCTGCCTTTGGCTCGGGTCCTTGGATCGAGCCCTGCATTGGGTTCTCTACTCAGCGGGGAGTCTGCTTCCTCCTTTCTCTCTGCCTTCTTCTCTGCCTGCTTGTGATCTGTCAAATAAATAAATGAAATCTTTTTTTAAAAAGGCACTTTAAAGGTAAAAGGACTAAATACTCCAAACTAAAGACAGTGTCAGATTGGAATTTTTTTTTTTAAAAAGCTATTTGCTATTTTCAGTAAGAGGTGTTTTAAATAAAAGAATTCTGATATATTGAAGTTTAAAAAATAGAAAGGAGGTGTCTGGGTGTCTCAGTCAGTTAAGTGTCTGCCTTTGGCTCAGGTCATGATCTCAGGGTCCTCGATCAAGATCCACATTGGGCTCTCTGCTCATGGAGGAGCCTGCTTCACCCTCTGACTCTCCCCTGTGTCCTTTCTCTCAAATAAATAAAGTCTTTAAAAAGAAAAAAATTTTAAAAAGATATAGTAAACTAATACTGTGAGAAAGTTTGTAAAAGTATATTGGTATCTCCAAAGTACATTTTGAAACCAGAGTGTTATGAATGATAAAGGAGCATATTTCATTAATAATAGAGGGATCATTTTTAGAGGAAGATAAAATATTTTGTTTTGACAGAAATGTAACTTTAAAGTATATAAAGCAAACATTAATAAAATTAAGAAGAAAAAAATACCAATCCATTATCATACTTGAAGATCACACCTCTTTCAGGGATATATACAACAAGGAGTCCGAGAGTCTGTGTGGGGCTTGCTGGGCTTGGTTAGTTCTGTTTTCTACTTTCTGTCTGTGGTAGCCAGGCAAGAGGTTCTAGTGTGGATGATGTCATTCCTCCTCAGCTCTAGAAGGTGTAGGATGAGGGAGGAAGATCTCCCCAGGGCATGTGTGAGTGTCATAATCCCTCGTCCAATTTACATCAACCAGATGGTGGACTGGCTAGAAACCTTTCTGCTCCACTCTCTCCCTACATCAATGCAGAAGGTTCTCTGCTCTGAATCCATTACTGGAGAACTCTGTTCCCAGAGGTCTGTCCGTTGTCCCTTTTATTGAATATATTTTGTGTGTGAGTTCAGCAAGAGGAGTTTAAAAGCAGGAAGATAGAAGGAGAAAAAGAATTGCATCAATTCAAGTAAATTGGTAGCTGTAACGCATGTTTATTGTTAATAGTCTCCTTTATCTCCTAGCTCTGGCTTCTTTGGAATCTGCTTCTCCCATCAGTGAACCACTGATGGACTTTGCCCTGCTGCTTCATTTTTTTAAAATTGATGTATAATTGACATACCATACAATTCACCAGTATACTGTTGTGTTTTTTCAGTATATTCAGATATATGCACATAGCACCACAACCAATATTAGAACATTTTCATCACCCCAAAAAGAATCTCCTTACCCCTCTATTTTCCACCTCACACCTGAGCCCCCAGAAAACACTAATCTCTATTTTTCTTTTTCTAGACTTTTCATATAAATGCAGTCATCTGATATGCTGTCTTTTGTGTCTGATGTCTTTCACTTAACAGGTTTTCGAGGCTCACGCATGTTGTAACATATCAGTGCTTCCCTCCTCTTCATGGCTGAGTAACATGCCACTGTAGGGCTATACCGCATTACATTGATCCACTCGTGATATTAAGGACATCTGGGTGTTTTCCACCTTTTGATTATTATGAATAATGCTGCAAAGAATATTGTGTTTGAGTTTTTGTGTAGATGTACATTTTTGTTTCTTTTCTGTATCCCTACCAGTTGAACTACTGTGTCACATGGTAGCTCTTATTTTGAACATTTTGGAAAACTGCCAGACTGTTTTCCAGAGTTTTAAAATTTCAGTCAACAACGTAAGAGGGTTCTGATTTGCCCACATCCTACCAACACTTATCTTTTTTTTTTTTTTTTTTTTTAAGATTTTATTTGAGAGAGAGCGCAGAACAAGAGAGAGAGATGAGGCAGGAGGAGGGACAGAGGAAGAGGGAGAAGCAGACTTCCACTGAGCAGGGAGCCTGATGCAGGACTTTATCCCAGGATCCTGGAATCATGACCCGAGCCAAAGGCAGACACTCAACTGACTGGGCCACCCAGGTTCCCCATCTGACTTTTTCTTTGTAGATAACCTAGTAAGTATAAAGTAGTATCTCATTGTAGAGTTTTACTCTGCTAAAATATATTTAAATAAGATTTATCATATTAATCATTTTGTAAAAGATTTATTTCTTTATTTGATAGAGATAGAGAGAGATCACAAGTAGGTAGAGAGGCAGGCAGAGAGAGTGGGGGAGCAGGTTCCCTGCTGAGCAGAGAGCCTGATGTGGCGCTTGATCCCAGGACTCTGGGATCATGACCTGAGCCGAAGGCAAAGGCTTAACCCGCTGAGCCACCCAGGCACCCCATATTAATCATTTAAGGTTACAGTTCAGTGGCATTAAGTACACCCATTACCACCCATCTCCAGAACTTTCTCACCTTCCTAAACTGAAGCTCTGTATCCATAATAATGACCCTTTTTGATTCCCTTTTGTTTTCCTTTTGCATATGTTCTATAGATACCTTGGTTGTGGTTACCGTGGGAAGTATGTATAATATCCAAAGTTTAAAATTGACATGAACTTTGATTGTATACAAAATCTGTACTCCTTTTCTGTTCTACTTTCACCCACTTTAGAATAATGAAGTTGTAAGTTAACATTTTTATGTATTTGTACCCATTAATGTAAATATATGACTTTTTTTTTTTAAAGATTTTATTTATTTATTTGATAGAGAGAGAGATTACAAGTGGCAGAGTCAGGAGGAAGCAGGCTCCCTGTGGAGCAGAGAGCCCAATGCGGGGCTCAATCCCAGGACCCCGAGATCATGACCTGAGCCGAGGGCAGTGGCTTAATCCACTGAGCCAGCCAGGCACCCTGATATGACTTTTTTATTCATATATCTTTTATATTCTGTAGAGAAAAAAATGGTTACAAACCAAGATTACAAAAATACTGGCTTTTATATTTTCCCCCATATATTTGCCTCTACTATTTTCTTATATTTCCATATAGCTTTGAGTCACTGTGTAGCTTCTTTTCATTTCTACCTGAAATTCTCCCTTTGGGATTTCTTGTACAGAATGTCTAGTGATAATGAACTCCCTAAGTTTTTCTTTTCTTTTTTTTTTTTTTTTTTAAGATTTTATTTATTTATTTGACAGAGAGAAATCACAAGTAGACGGAGAGGCAGGTAGAGAGAGAGGAAGTGAAGCAGGCTCCCTGCTGAGCAGAGAGCCCGATGCGGGACTCGATCCCAGGACCCTGAGATCATGACCTGAGCCGAAGGCAGCGGCTTAACCCATTGAGCCACCCAGGCGCCCCCTAAGTTTTTCTTTATCTGGGGACAGTCTTAGTTTCTCCTTCATTATTCTGAACAACAGTTTTGCCACATATAAAATCCTCAGTTGACAGGGTGTCTTTTAGCATTTTAATTTTTTTTTTAAAAGTAGGCTCCAGACCTGAGCTGAGATCAAGAGTCAGAAGCTTAACTTACTGAGCCACCGAGGTCCCTTTAACTTTTTTTTTTTTTAAGTAATGTCCGTGCCCCATATGGGGCTTGAACTCACAATGGTAAGTTCAAGAGTCACATGTTCTACTAACCGAGTCAGCCCCTGCCCCTCTTTTAGCTTTTTAAGTGTATCATTCCACTGCCTTCTGGACTTCAGAGTTTCCACTGCAAAATCTGCTATGGAGGATCCTTTGTACAAGATCAATGTCTTTTCTTTTGCTGCTTTTAATATTCTTTGTCTTTCAACATTTTGATGTTAATGTATTTTGCTGTGTGTCTCTTGGGGTTTATGCTATTAGTTCATTGAGGTTCTTGGATCTGTAAATCCTTGTCTTTCCTCACACTTGGGAAGTTTTTCCTATTATTTCTTCAGAAAATTACACTGTTCATTTCTCTCTTTCTTTTCCTTTTGTGGACCCCTTACTGCAGGTGTTAATCTGCAAGGTCCCATAAGTCTCTGATGCTTAATTGACTTTTATTCATATTTTTCCTTTTCACTCGTCAGACTTGATAATTTCCAGTGAGCTGTTTTCACGTGTGCCAACTCATTCATCAACTTTTTTTTTTTTTTTTAAGATTTTATGTATTTATTTGACACAGAGAGAGCTCAAGTAGGCAGAGCAGCAGACAGAGGAAGAAAGAGAAGCAGACTCCTCACTGAGCAGGGAGCCCCATGCGGGGCTCAATCCCAGGACCTGGAGCTCAGTCCCAGGAGCTGAAGGCAGACAATTAGCCGACTGAGCCACCCAGGTGCCCCTCATTTATCAACTTTTTTGAGTGAGCTGTGGAATTTCAAAATTCAGTTATTGGATTTGTCAGGTCCAGAATTTGTTCCGTTCTTTATTTTTTGAATTTCTCTTTGATGATACTCTCATTTTGCTCATGTCATTTTTCTAATTTCCTTTACTCTTTTGTCTATTTTCCTTTAGTTATTAGCTGAATATATATAAAACAGTCATTTTAAACTCATTGCCTAGTGATTCTAATATTTCTTCAGTAATGGTTTCAGGGTATTTATTTTGTTCCATTGATTGGATCATGTTTTCCTGTTTCTTTGCATGCCATATGAATTCTGTTGAAAACTGGGCATTTGATAAAACTGTCTCTGAGTCTTTGCAGACTGGTGGGGTAGGCCTTCACTTATTAGTAGGGTGTGTTCTGAGCCTTGTGTCAGTCCCGGGTGAAAACACAAGGTCTTCTTCGTACCACCGCTCCCCCCCCCAGCATTTACTGTGCCTGTATCTGTGCTTTTTGCTCAGTGTTCCTCATACACCACCTGCTTAATTTCTAGAGGCACCCGGGTGTCACAGTCAGTTAAGCATTCAACCTGGTCTCCCTTCAGGTTGTGATCTCTGGGTCCTGGGATTGAGCCCCGCATCAGGCTCTGCCCTCAGTGCAGAAGTCAGCTAAAGTTTCTCCCTCTCTTTCTCTCTCTCAAATAAATAAATAAATCTTTTAAAAAATAGTAAATATCTTAAGTTCTAAAGAATCTCACCCCATCTTCTGTGGGCCTTACAGGTTCTATTGCATTTCTCTCCCTGTGATCTTCTGCCCTAGGCATCCACAGGTCACAGTCCCCCTGCAGATTTTTGAACCATGATGCCTGCCACTGACTTCTGTGGTCCATTACAGCATAACATCTGAACTGTGCCACCATTACCTGTCCGAACTCTAATTCAGGTAGAAGATAGAAAAGTCGATTAGGCAGGCCAAAGACAAACTGGAATGCTGCAAATGAATTGTGTTGCTAGTTTCATCCCAAAGGAGGGAACTGTGAAACAGGACAGTTCTTCCTGATCGTGCCAGCATTGGGGTAAGAGGAAGTAAAAGCCTCACAAAATTTCCTACTTCTTCGGTGTGATTTTACTTGATTGAGCATTTACTTGTTGCTGTAGGTTTTAGATTTCTAAAACGCGTATGAAAATTATTTTGGCCAATTCCTAGAATTTTGTTTTTAGTTTTTATTCTTTGCTATAAGGGAATATGGACCTGGAGCCTTCCAAGTCTGACATCCTGCCGCTGTCACTCTTATTGCGGTTCTGATATGCCTTTCCCTGATCATGACTTTTAGAATTTTTTCCCACGTGCTTATGTGTATCTTCTTTGGAGGAATGTTTATTGAAATCTTTCGCCAGGTATCTTTCTGTTCTTGAGTTGTAGGGGTGTTTACAAAATGTGGCTTTGATACACACAAATTTTCAGTTTTGATGAATCCCAGTTTTTCCTTTTCTCTTGTTATATGTGCTTTGGTATCCTAAGAATCCATTGCCAAATTGAAGGTCATGATGATTTACTCCTATATTTTCTTCAAAGTTTCGTATTTTTAGGTTTACATTCGGGTCGTTGATCAATTTTTAGTTAATTCTTATATATATTATGAGGAAAGGGTCTAATTTCATTCGTTTTGTATGTGGATATCCAGTTTTCTTAGCACCATTTATTGAAAAGACTGTTCTTTCCCCATTGAAAGATCTTTGTGCGCTTGTCAAAAATCATTTGGGGCACCTGGGTGGCTTAGTGGGTTAAGTCTCTGCCTTTAGCTCAGGTCATGATCCCAGGGTCATGGGAGCGAGCCCGGCATCGGGCTCTCTGCTCGGCGGGAAGCCTGCTTCCTCCTCTCTCTCTGCCTGCCTCTCTGCCTACTTGGGATCTCTGTCTGTCAAATAAATAAATAAAATCTTAAAACAAACAAAAAACAAAAATCATTTGGGGCACCTGGGTGGCTCGCTCAGTCAGGCATCTCTGATTTCAGCTCAGGTCATGATCTCAGTGTGAGATCCAGACAGGAGTCAAGGTCCCCCCACAGCAGGGAGTCTGCTTGAGATTCTTGCTCTCTCCCTCTGTGCCTGCCCCCCCACAAATATATAAATAAATAAATCTTTAAAAATCAATTGACTAGAGAGACATGGGTTTAATTTCCAATCAGTTTCATTCTGTTGATTGACGTAACTAACTTTATGGCAATGTTCAGTTGCTTTGATTAGGTTGAAGAATGCTAGTCTTGCAATTTTTTGGGTTTTTTTCCAGACTGTTCTTGTTCTGAATGATTACAATTTCATATGCATTTTAAAGTCAGCATGTCAGTTTCTACAAAGAAGCCAACTGGGACTCTGATAAGGGTTACAATGAATGTGTAGATTGTTTTGAGGAATATTGCGATCTTACTGTCTAGTAGTCCAGTTCATAAATGTGGGATGACTTTCAACTTAAGTTCGCTAGTGTTTTTTTTAAAGTACACAGTATTCATTTTTATTAAATATTTTATTCTTTTGGATACTGGTACAAATGGAATTATTAAAGATTTAGAGAGTGCATATGTACACAAGTGTGAGTGGGGGTAATGGACAGACGGAGAAAGAGTCTCAAGCAGACTTCCTGCTGAATGTGGAGCAGGAGGCTTGATCCCACAACCCCAAGATCATGACCTGAGCTGAAATCAAGAGCTGGTCGCTTAACCAACTGAGCCATCCAGGCAACTTGGAATTATTTTAATTCAGATTATTATTGCACTGTATAAAAATATAATTGATTTTTGCATATTTATTTGCATCATGTGATCTTGCTGAATTCTAACAATGTTACAGTCAGTTTTGTATGGTTTTCTGTATACAAGGTCATGTCATCTATTAATGGAGATTATTTTCCTTCCATCTTTCCTCTTTTTTTAAAAATTTCCTATTTGTCCTTGCTAGACCTAAAGAACAATGTTGATTAGAAAAAAGGAAGTGGGGAAGTCCACCTGGGTTGCACAGTTGGTTGTGTGTCCAAATCTTGGTTTTGGCTCGGGTTGTGAACTTGGGGTTATGAGATTGAGCCTCCAGTGGGGCTCCGTGCTCAGCCGGAGTCTGCTTAAGATTCTCTCTCCATCTCCTTCTCCCACTTGTATGTAGTCTTTCTCTCTCAAATAAAATGTGTTTAAAAGATGCAATAAGGTATATATATCCTCATCCTGTTCTGATATTAGGGGTAAGTATCACTAAGTCTAATGGTAGCTGACAGTTTTAAAATGTGGATGTAGTTCCCTTTTATTCCTAAATTTACTCTTTTGTCATGAAAGGATTTTGAATTTTGTCAAATCCTTATTTTTCATGTATGAAGATGGTCATGTAGTTTTTTTTTTTTTTATTACAGTGATATGATATAGTATATTAGATTAACAATCTAATCTTTAATTCCAGGGGTAAATCCCACTTAGTCATAGGTTCCCAGGTTCAATACTTTTGTTTAGATTTTTGCATCCATTTTCATAAAAGATATTAGTGATAGTTGCCCCTTTTTTGTAGTGTCTTTTTCTGATATTACTATCAAGTTAATATTGGTTTCATAAAATGAGTTGGAAGTTTTCTTTCCTTTTCTCTCCTTTTTAACATCTTGAAGTTTGTGGAATTAGTATTCTGCTTTAAATGTTTCATAGAATTTAACAGTGAGGCTGTGTAGACCTTGGCTTTTCTTTGTGGATAGTTTTTTAAATAACTAATTCAATTTATTTGTTATGAGATTATTCAAATATTCTGTCTTCATGAGTAAGTTTGAAAGTTTGTATGTTTCTATGAATCTATCTAGTTCATCTGGGTTTTCTGATTTCTTGTGTAATTGTTCATCTTATTCCTTTGTAATCAATTTTTATTTCTGTAAGGTTGGTAGTCCTGTCCCCTCTTTCACTTATGATTATAGTAATGGGACTCCTGTCTCTCTTTAGTCATTCTAGATTATCTAAACATTTACGAACTTATAAAAACTTTTCATAGAACTAGCTTTCAGTTTTATTTATTTTGGAGTATTTTTCCTATTTGATATCTTTAATCTTTTCCCAGTGACTTGAGGGAGGTTGGATTTGACCTAGATAGTTACTTTTAATTATATGCACTTTAAGCTTTAAAAGTTTTCCTCTAATCATTAATTGCATGTCATAACCATTTTGATGTGTTGTGTTAGTCACAAGATATTTCCAGTTTCCCTTTTCATTTTTGATAACATTATTTAGGAGTGTTTTGTTTAAATTCCATATGTTTTTGAGTTTCCCATTTTTCTATCTGTTATTTCTAATTTTATTATGGATAGACAAAATTAAAAAAAAAAAAAGATTTATTTGAGAGGGAGAACATTGTGTGTGAGGAGGAGAAGGGGCGGAGGGAGGGAGAGAGAATCTCAGACTTCTAGCTGAGCACAGAGCCAGATGCAGGGCTCAGTCTCACAACCCTGAGATTATGACCTGAGCCAAAATCAAGAGTCAGCCACTTAACTTACTGAGCCATCCATGTGCCCCAATAAATAAGTATTAAAAAAATAAAGAACTTTCTGTTTTGCCCCCTCAGTCCTGTCAATTGTTGCTTCATATGTTTTGGGGCTTTAAGGCATATATGTTCATAGTTGTGTCTTTTTATAGGCAGACCCTTTTATCAACATATGAAAGGTTTCTTTGCTCTTGTAAGACTTAAAGCCTGGTTAGTCTCATATTAGTATAGCCCTCAAGCTCTTTGGTGACTACTTGGATGCAATTTACTTTTCCATCCTTTTATTTTCAACCTATTTATATACTGGATTTGTCATGTTTGTTGTAGGTTGAGTACAGTTAAACCATATTTTCTATTCATCATGCCAATTTCTGCCTTTTAGTTGAAAAGTCTAATCAATTTACGTTTAATATGTAATAACTGAAGACTTGCTTCTACCATTTTTCTACTGTTTTCTATGTATACTCTCTTACTTTCTGTCCCTAATTGGCTTTATGTTCCATTGATGTTTTTGTAGTTTACCATTTCACTCCTTTATTTCCTATTCATTATACCAGTTGGTTATTTTCTTTTTTTTTTTTTTAATAAATTTTTTTTTTTTTAAAGATTTTATTTATTTATTTGACAGAGAAATCACAAGTAGATGGAGAGGCAGACAGAGAGAGAGGGAAGCAGGCTCCCTGCGGAGCAGAGAGCCCGATGCGGGACTCGATCCCAGGACCCTGAGATCATGACCTGAGCCGAAGGCAGCGGCTTAACCCACTGAGCCACCCAGGCGCCCCACCAGTTGGTTATTTTCTTAGCATTTATCCTATAGATTTCAATTAAAAATTTATATTTATGATGAACTAGTTTGAAATAAAACAGACTTCATTCAAGGGTCCCAAGACAACTCTCAGGTTCAATGATTTGCTAGAAGGACTCATGTCAGAAAAGGTGTTGTACTCATTTTCCCCCCCTAGTAACAGGATACAGATTAAAATCATTAAGTGCCAGATATTCCAGGGACTACAGGTAATCTACTAGGAGCTGGTTAAGGGCCTAACTTTTGTTTGGAATGGGCAGGGCTTAAACATTTCAGACCTATTGAGTCAAACCTTGCAATTTAACTTAAATAGTATAGAAAAGTTTAGTTCCAGCCTTCTTTTCCAATGCTGTTTTAGACCCAGATTATATCTTTATACATTGTGTGCCCTTTAAATAGGTTTATAATTATATTTTATGCAGGTCTTTAAAGACATTGGAAAAAGGGAGGAACAAACACAAAATACAATATTATTGGATTATATATTTGCCTTTCAGTTGCCTTCACCATTGTTCTTTATTTCTCTTAGCTTTATTGAAATATAATTGACATGTAATGCATTAGTTTTAGGTGTACAACATGATTTAATATATGCATATATTGCAAAGTGATTACCAAAATAAATTCCATTAACATCCATCACCTTCTTCGGAGAACTTTTTATTCTCCTGGTAACTTTAAAGCTTCACCATCTTAGCCACTTTCAAACATACAATACAGCATCAAGTATAATTGCTATGCTATACATTAACATCCCCTTGACTGACTTTTATACTTGGAAATTTGTACATTCCTTGACCATATTCATCCATTTTGCCCACCCACATCCCCTCTCCTCCCACCCCCAACCCTGGAAACCACCACTATGTTGTATCTGTGAAGTTGTTTTTTTAGATCTTAATTCCAGATATAAGTGAGATCATTGAGTATTTTCCTTTCTCTGACTTATTTCAGCTAGCATAATACCCTCAAGGCTAATCAATTGCAAATGGCATGATTTCCTTACTTTTTATGGCAGAATACTACTCTATTCTGTGTACACATCAAATATTCTTTAACCATTCATGCATCAGTGAACATTTAGTTTGTTTCCATGCCTGTGTGTTGTCCATAATGCTGCAATGAACACAGGGGGTGCAGAAATCTTTTCGAGAGCTTTCATTTCCTTCAGATAAATACCCAGAGGTGGAATTACGTAGATCATGTGGTGGTTCTATTTTTAATTTTTTGAGGAACCTCCATAGTGTTTTCCATAGCAGCTGCACCAGTTTACATTCCCAACAGTGCAGGAGGCTCCCATTTCTTCACATCTCACCAACACTTGATCTCACCAATCATTGTCTTTCTGATAACAGCCATTCTAACAGGTATAAGGCAGTATCTCGTTGTGGTTCTGAATTGCATTTCTCTGATGATTAATGATATGCGGCACCTTTTCATGTATTTGTTTACAATTTGTGTTTTTGGGGAAAGTGTCTATTCAGATCCTCTGCCCATTTTTACCTGGATTGTGTCTTTTTTTTATACTGAATTGAGGAGTCATTTATGTATTTTGGGTATTTAACCCCTTATGAGATACATGATTTGCACCTGTTTTTAGTGGTTGATCCAGCGCTTAATGTATACATCTAATGAGAAACAGCTTCCCATATAAAATCCAATGAGACAGGGAAGTGGTACTTGTCTTTTAAAAAGTATTTGACAGGGGCACCTAGGTGGCTCAGTCGTTAAGCATCTGCCTTCGGCTCAGGTGTAATCCCGGGGTCCTGGGATGGAGCCCCGCGTCGGGCTGCCTGCTCAGTGGGAAGCCTGCTTCTCTCTTTCCCATTCCCTCTGCTTGTGTTCCCTCTCTGTCAAATAAATAAAATCTTTAAATAAATAAATAAAGTATGTGAGCAAAAAGGGGAATCCCCCTGCACTGTTGGTGGGAATGCAAGTTTCTGCAGCCACTCTGGAAAACAGCATGAAGGTTCCTCAAAAAGGTGAAAATGGAGCTACCCTACGACCCAGCAATCGCACTACTGGGTATTTACTGTAAAGATACAAAGGTAGTGATCTGAGGGGGACTTGCATCCCAATGCTAATAGCAGCAGTATCCATAATAGCCAAACTATGGAAAGAGTCCAGATGTCCACTGACAAATGAATGGATAAAGAAGATGTGGTATATAAATACAATGGAATATTACACAGCCATCAAAAAAATGAAAGCTTGCCATTTGCAATGATGTGGATGGACTAGAGGGTGTTACTCTGAGTGGAATAAGTTAGAGACGTATGATCTCATGGATATGTGGAAATTAGGAAATGAAACAGGATCATGGGGAAGAGAGGAAAAAATGAAACAAGACAAAACCAGAGAGGGCGACAAACCATAAGAGACTCTTAATCAGAGGAAACAATCTGAGGGTTGCTGGAAGTGGAGGGGTGGGGTGGAAGGATGGGATAACTAGGCGATGGACACTGAAGAGGGTATGTGATGTAACGAACGCTGGGTATTATACAAGACTGATAAACACAGACAGGCCTGCACCTCTGAAACCAATAATACATGTTAATTGAATTTAAATTTTTTTTAAGTTAAATTTTTTTAAAAAGTAGGAGAACAGGGGCGCCTGGGTGGCTCAGTGGGTTAAAGCCTCTGCCTTGGGCTCAGGTCATGATCCCAGGGCCCTGGGATCGAGCCCCGCATCGGGCTCCCTGTTCAGCAGGAAACCTGCTTTCTCCTTTCTCTCTGCCTCTCTGCCTACTTGTGATCTGTCAAATAAATAAAATCTTTTTAAAAAAAAAAGTATGGGAAGAAAAGAAAGCCTGCATATGTCTATAGCTTTTGTTACATTAATCTTATGTATAATTTTCAGTAAGCTCTACACCCAACATGGGGCTGGAATTCACAACCCTAAGATCAAAAGTCACATGCTATGCCTACTGAGCCAGCCAGGTGCCCTTTATTTACTGTTTGTTTTGATTTGATATTGTGGATCTGAAGTACCATTTATATTCATTTACTTAGCCCAATTTGGCTTCGCTTTTACCTATCTCCTTTACATTATTAATGGAAATATTATACTTTTATATGTAATAGGCCCAAAAGTACATTATTTTATACAGTTGATATTCAGAATGGTTAAGAGAAAAGTAAAAAAAAAAAGTATCTACTGCCTGTGAAAATCAAATACTCACCTCCAGTGAGCACTTTCAGTCTTTTCCTAATAGTCTACCAAAATGTCCCTGTTTTTGAGAATGCCAGAACTTTTCCATCATTACAAATGAAGTAATTTCCTTTGGAGAGGGATATAGAGCTCTCTTGTCTGTGGCCTGCTTCTCCCCCTGGACAAAATCCTGAGCCACAGATCTAGTACTGCAGTTAGGGGTATTAACATGCTTCCCTCTGAGTCACACCTCTGCTTTTAAGAACTGTGCTTGGTAGATTGGCTGCGGGGTGGTGGGGGGAGATGCTTCAATCAGGGGTTGCGGTTTGCTCTCGGCATGATCCACCATCCTCTCCCATGATCCAAGGCAGACAAATGAACCCTGGTATTCTTACCAGTGCCACATCCAGGGTATATATTTTGTTTGTGGCTGCTAGACAGAAGAAAATCTATCCATTGGCTACATTTTCCTGAGCAATAGACAGGTGTGGGAAGGATGAGAAATGTTGATGTCTTGCTCCTCCATGGAGGATGACCATCTGTCTGGGAGCAAGAGCTGACAAGTGGTAAGAAAGCCTTGACTGTACCAGTATAGAGTATTTTTGTCACTAAGAAGGGATGAACAAGGAACGGTTTGGTTCAGATACTACAGAATTTCAGTTTGTAATAAGTTTTAGTAGATTTTCTTGAACAATTTTTTTTTCATTTACTATATATTTTTATATATAATTTTCACCAGTTTTGACAGAGGAACATGTCAACAGCGTTCCTCACACTGTCATGGCAGAAATGGAATTCCCAGACCAATTCTTCACAGTTCTAAGCATGGACCATGTAAGTTGCTGAATCCGTTTCCTTTGTGAACATTTCCTTTTTCTGAACCTTCGTACCAAATAGAGCCCGCCCCACATTCCCATAGTTTTTCACTTTCTAGTGAGAGTTGGAACCACACATAAATGGTATAACTCCTATGTGCCCATCTATTCTCCAAATAATGTTCAGCACTCTTATGTGTTCATTCTTTTGTCAACAGCAAGTAGAGTAGAAAGATAGAGGCATTTACCATCCTTTTTCATATTCTTGGATAGAGAAAAAGATCAGATAGATCCATTTGATTACATATGGGCAAACTCTGTACTTCTCCTGAAGAGACAGGAGTTTCTGGGTAGACTGGATTTGATCTTGACTGGTTTCCATCATGCATAGAAGATTATAGACTTCCAGAATGGGAGAAGACCTTATCCAATATAAATGTCTAAATACAATTAAGCCAATATTTTTTTCACCAAACAGACTACTCTATAGCCACTAAAAAGTACTTATTAAATAGTTTGTCATTAGAAGTAAAAATTCTGATCATATCATGTTAAATAATACTTAACATAGTGCTGAATTTGGGGCTGCAAAAAATTAGAAAGTAGTGTTCACATCTCATTTTCGAAGTTAGGTATTTCTAACTTCAAGGATGTAGAAACTCACCATTATTAGTTCATGCAGCAGGCATGTAGTATGTATGCAGTGTGCATGAATACACTTTGAAATTTAAAAAAATCCATTTTCTGGAAATGAATTTACAAAGATATGTAGATGGTCCTATTATCAGAGCACTCAATTCCTTACTTCTCATACCATAACCTTCTACCCCTGGCCTACTAGTTTACTGTTTACTCTACCTACCATAATGTAATTCTTTTCTTTTTTTCTCAAAACATTTCCTTCAATTTCACCTATATATGGTTTGTTCTTTCAGGAGTTGGTGACATTCAGGGATGTGGTCATCACCTTCTCTCCAGAGGAATGGGAATATCTGGATTCAGCTCAGAGGAACTTGTATTGGGATGTGATGATGGAGAACTATAGCAACTTGGTTTCACTGGGTAAGTTTATCTGCTTCATATAATTTAGAATATGCTGTATTGAATATCAGGTGCTTTTTAGTAAACCCAAGGCTATCTTGAAAGAAAATAGGTACATTTCTTTTTCCTGTTTCCAGAGGCACGGTTGAACTATGAGTTGGAGAGGACACCTCCATAAGCACATGTATCATTCTTCATGATGTCTGTATCTTCTCAGTCCCTTCATATTTCTACTTTCCCTGATACCCAGGGAGTTTAATTTGAATTTTAGAAGACATACGGCACATCCTTTGAGATAGCTCTTATATTGTGATTGAAAGTCAGAATTGCTGTAAATGCTTTGCTATTTTCTATCCCACCTTCTTGATTTAGGATTATTAAAAGAATCTACATAATTTGTATGTTAGATGGATAAACAGAATTCATTTTCATTGCCTCACATCTGTTGTCTTATACCTGTTCTGTGGTTAAAGAACATTGCATTTAACATTGTCAGTATTCCAGGAAGGATCTCTTCATGTTTTAGAAAGCTACCTATTTTCCTGTCAGATCACATAGTTCTTGCCAGGTATCAGGCGCTGTTCTGAGCACTTTTAATCTATTGAATCCTAATTCCTCATCAGCTCTATGCATGAATATTTGTATTATTTTGCTAAGATAAAGAGTATTTAGGCAGCTTCTCCAGGGTTACATAGTTCATCAGTGTCAAAAGGAGGTTTTCTTTTTCTTTTTTTCTTTTTTTAAGATTTTATTTATTTATTTGACAGAGATCAAATAGGCAGAGATCAAGTAGGCAGAGAGGCAGGCAGAGAGAGGGGGGAGCAGGCTCCCCACTGAGCAGGGAGCCCGATGCAGGGCTCGATCCCAGGACCCTGGGATCATGACTGGAGCCCAAGTCAGAGGCTTTAACCCACTGAGCCACCCAGGTGCCCCCAAAGGAGGGTTTCTACCCAAAGAATCTGACACAAAAGCTGATGTTGTTAACTGGTATAATAAATTGCCTCACAAGACAAAGAGTTGAAATGGGTTTAAGTAAAGAACTCTGTATACTTTGTAATTTTGTGGTCACTCTAAGTGAATGGTTTTTCAGTCTCCTCACATTTCTCTTCTCTGAAATCTATCAGTATTATTTCAACTTCATTTATCAAAACTTAACCAATTCTCTTAAGTGTTTTATATAATTGTAGTTCTTTTTTTAATCCCTTAGGTTACATTTCTTTGTTGTAAGCAGATTGTTCCATTTTTAAGCCATTTCTAATCACCTTACTGGAGGAAGGGAAGTTGTTCTGGAGGGTTGGGAGGGATAGGACAAGAACAGAGGATCAGGTGAGTGAGGGCTAGTAAGAGAGGAAAAGCCATCATCAGAATAAAAAGCCCAGGTTTTCTAGGAAGAAGTAAGGTCCCTGTGATGTTTTTGGAAAACTCCATTCAAAGCCCTGTGGAAAAAAGCTCAACACTTGGGGAAGCCAATTAAGATCTTCCCCCATACAACCAATGTTTTTTCCATGTTGCTATTTGGATTTCTATAAATTCTCAACAAAAAACCATGTGTGCACTGAGATAAATACTGTGGTAGCCCTATCAGTACGAGATGAGAAAAATGGATAGTTATTATGGAATTGACTCACTAGTGAGATGTATAATAAATAGGAAAACAAATAATTAGGAAATGTACCCCATACAGTAGTGATAAGTGCTATAAAGAAAGGTAAAAATAACAGCAAAGGAATAAAGAATGAGGGAGAAAGTGAATTCACACAGTATGGTCAGAAGGCAATCTCCATTAAGTGGCACCTGGGTGGTTCAGTTGGTTAAGCATACTTAAAAAAAGAAATCTCTGTGGTCTTAGTTTGTCATTCTATGAATATATAGTTCCTTATTAATAATTTGCCTAATGATTTTTACAATTAATATTTTCATTTATCATGCGCCTGGGTAGCTCAGTGGGTTAAAGCCTCTACCTTCGGCTCAGGTCATGATCTCAGGGTCCTGGAATTGAGCCCCGCATCAGGCTCTCTGCTCAGCAGGGAGCCTGCTTCCCACCTGCTGGCTGCCTCTCTGCCTACTTACAATCTCTGTCTGTCAAATAAACATAAATGAAAAAAATGTTTTTTAAAGATTTTATCAGTGTTTTCTTCTATCATTCCTTCTGCACTTATTAGTTGCCCTGTTGTTCTGTTACCAGCAAGAGTGTTTATGTTCTTCCTATGATTGTAACTAATTAGTGACTTAAAATGGTGCATCTGAAATTTTCTGATTTTCTCTTGTTTGTGTCTCATTATGGAATTTTTTATTGGATTTTTTTATTGGTTCAGTTTATTTTAGCTCACCAGTCTTAATTCTTGATGCCGAATTGTATGGCTCTTTCTTATGGTGATTTTCGTGTATCTCTGACTCAGTCCTTTTTTTTTTTTTTTTTTTTTAAGATTTTATTTATTTGAGAGAGCACAAGAGTGGGGAGGGTCAGAGGGAGCCTGATGTGGGACTCAAGCCTGGGACTCTGGGAACACGACCTGAGCCAAAGACAGTCAGTCACCCAACCAACTGAGCCACCCAGGCACCCTGACTCAGTACTTTAATCTTAAAATTTATTCTTGCTTTTTGAGACTTTCCCAGGCCCACCTTATACCTTCCCTATCCCAGACCAGACACCTGAATTGGTAAAAAGTGTATTGTTCTGGTCTAAGTTTTGTCGTTTCTGTTGTATTTTTTTAAAAAATCAATACTAGGAGGGCATCTGGTGACTCAGTCATTGAGCATCTGCCTTTGGCTCAGGTCATGATCTCGGGGTCCTGGGATCGAGCCCCAGCATTGGACTCCCTGCTCAGCCGGGAGGCCTACTTCTCCCTCTACCCCTGCTTGTGTTCCCTCTCCCGCTGTGTCTCTGTCAAATAAATAAAATCTTTTTAAAAATATCAATATGAAGTATTAATTTTACTTATTTACTTAACATAGTTTAGTTACACAAAGGTTTTTTCCCCTTTCTTTGATTTTTGTATTGTCAGATGGTGGTCTCCCTTATCTCCTCCCGGTGTTTTGGGTCCGGTTAAAGCATGTCCCCATGTCTTCCATCCTCACACCGCAGTAGTGTGTATATATTCAGATTTCTTGTTTTCTGTCACAATAATCAAGGGCACATGTCCCTTCCCTATGCCACACATCATGACTCAAATCTTTCAGAAGCCCTAGCTTGTTACTTGTTTTACTACCACAACCTGAGCAATAGGCACACTTTTGATTTTTTATTTCATAGGAGGTGTGTCAGTTTTCTGTCTCGCAACTTGGTCTTTTTCAAATTTTTTTTGGCTTCTGGGGTTTCTAATATCTATTTCCCTAGAAAATAATTCACCCTAAGACAACATTTTCAAATTGATTAGCATAGCAGTCTTTTTTTTTTTTTTTTTTTTTAAGATTTTATTTATTTATTTGTCAGAGAGAGAGAAGCGAAAGCAAGCACAGGCAGACAGAGTGGCAGGCAGAGGCAGAGGGAGAAGCAGGCTCCCCGCCAAGCAAGGAGCCCGATGTGGGACTCGATCCCAGGACGCTGGGATCATGACCTGAGCCGAAGGCAGCCGCTTAACCAACTGAGCCACCCAGGCGTCCTAGCATAGCAGTCTTAAAACAGTTTAGAAAATACTTTCTCTGGTAGTTTTCTTTCATCATTTTTTATAATTTTACTTATTTTTATAGGATTTCTAGCTACATCTGCTTCTGTATATATTGAATTCCCCCCTTCACCTTTTCTTAGGTCACTATGTTGTTTCCCATCTTCTTGATTGGGATGTACACATTATGTTAATAAGGAAAAATGAAAATAAGTAAACATTTAAATCCTTACTTTTTGTGTGACTAATGATGACTTCCATAGACTTTAATATGTAATACAGTTGACACTTCAACAGCACAGGTTTGAACTGTGTGGGTCCATTTTCATGTGAATTTTTTGATTAAGATAGTATAATATGTGAATGTATTTTTTCTTTTTTAAAAGACTATATTGATTTGACAGAGCACACAAGCAAGGGGTGCAGCAGGCAGAGGAGAAGAAGCAGGCTCTCCCCAGGCTAGGGAGTCAGACGCAGGCCTTGATCCCACCCTGGGATCATGACTTGAGCCAAAGGCAGGCGCTCAACCAACTGAACGACCCAGGTGCCCTTCTTACATTTTTAACATTTTCTTTTCTTTAGCTTACTTTATTGTATGAGTACAAGTACATAATATATAAGCATATAAAATATGTATTAATCAACTGTTCTTGGAAAGGTTTCCTCTGTCAATAGTAGGCTATTAATAGTTTGGGGTGAGTCAAAAGTTCTATAAGGGTTTTTGAAGGTGCAGGGCATGGGCACCCCAACCCAGTTTTGGGGTCAGCTGCATTTTCAATGTGGTCATTCTCTGAAATTATTGTAATTTCAATTACCTTTCCACATTTGGTGGAAAGTCTTTCATTTTTAGGTAGAAGTACATTTTGATTTACTGATACTGGTGTTCATTTATAATTTTATTATTCTAATCAAATAATGGTTGCATTATTATACCTTTGTTACTTACAACATAATTCAGTCACAGGAAGTTATTTTAGCCCTGTATCATCCAGTGTTTATCATTCATTTTGGATTTTCCTCCGGTTACCTCCTTATCTAATTGCCAGTCTCTAGCCACTGCTCAACAAATTCTTTTTTACAGAGTTCCTTCCATTCTTGCTCACCTGTACCACCTTTTCCATTCTATTAGCTTCTATTCTATTAGCTTCTTCCCTTTTCAGAATTGCATAAGCCTTATGATATGATTTATACCTAGTGTAATATCTAAAATATTCTGAAACCGCCTTGCAGAGTATAACAATGGTTGACTTTGAGTACAGGAAAATGAAAGAGCCTGAAGGAAAGCGCTTATCTGGGAAAGAGCATGAAGGAAACATTTAAATACAGACTAGGATTTCAGTAGGATATATGTGTCACAGTGAAAAAGCTAATGAACAGTAAATAAAATTCTTCATCTTTATTGACATGTTGGGTAAAGAAAATCATGGTTATGCAGGGCAGGAAATTAACAGCAGTGATGGAGACAGTATATGTAAGTAAAGAGTCAATTAGAAAAAAATCGTTCATAAACACTACTCGTGTGTCAATATAGATCACTGCAGTGTAGTGTGAGGGTTGGAAGGCACGGAGACAAGTGACTGTGTTATTCTTATATATATATAACTTTTTTTTTTAAGGTTTTATTTGAGAGAGAGAGACAGAGATAGCGACAGAGCACAAGCTGGGAGGAGAGGGAGAAGCCTCACTGAGCAAGGAGCCTGATGAGGACTTGATCCCAGGATGCTGGGATAAATGTTGAGCCAAGGGAGGACCCTTAACCAACTGAGCCATCCAGATGCCCTTGTACACAATTGTTAAAAATGAAAAATAAATTAAAAAAAAAAAGGTTAGAAAAAGATTAGGTGAAAGGGGATAACGGATTAAGATGAGGTCTTATAAGCACCTTGTTTCCACAGTAAAGTATTTGGATTCTACTGTTAAAAAAAAAAACAAAAAACATACCTGGGGTGCCTGGGTGGCTCAGTCAGGTAAGTGTCCAACACTTGATCTCAGTTCAGGTCTTGATCACAGGGTCATGCATTCAGGTCCTCACTGGGCTCCACGTTGGGCTTGGAGCCTACTTTAAAAAAAAAAAAATTGCTAGTTTGTATAGATTATCAAATTCTGACCTGCATTAGCTTTATCTGTACATGATACTGACTTGTTCTACATCTTTAGATGTTGATCAGTTTACCTGGATTGGTTCCCAAACATTAGCACTCTCAACAAGTTTACTAAGTGATGATCAACACCTAAATGTCAGACCCACTGACTTTATCTGTTTCCCTTATCATAAACGTCATAATTTTACATTATGCTTTCATTATTCTCTGATTTTCTTAAAACTTAATTGAGGTATTTTAATCACTCACTTGTATCACTTGTATTGTTTGTATTCACAGTTTTTCTCCTCTGCATTGCATAAATGTTTCATTTTTATGGCACACAAAAACAAAAATTGTGTTTCTTTTCCCCTCTCTTTCAGATTTGGATTCCAACTATGACAAGAAGTGTTCGTCTACTAGAAAGGACATCACTGAAAACAGTGGGTCTCAGTGCAAAGTAACAGAGAGTAAATTCATTGGTCTTGAGAGCTCCATTTTCAGAAATGACCAGCAAAGCAAAGGCAAGTGTGAAGTACAAAGATCTGAAGTGGGATATTTCAGTCAAATGAAAATCAACTCCAAAAAAGTGCCTGATTACAAGTCTGTTATATCACATCAGACAACTCATGATAGCAAAAACCCCCATGCATATAAGGAATATGGGAAGGTCCTTAGCTGTGACTTAAATTTTGGTGAGTATGAGAGAATACACACTGGTGAGAAAACATATCAATATAATGCATATTGGAAGACCTTTGGCGATGACCCACATACCCTACAACTGAAAATACATAGTGGTATGAAACCTTGTAAATATATGGAATCTGAGAATGCATTTAGTTTTTATGAAGACCTTAGTATACAGAAAATGCATGATGATCAGAAGTGCTATAAATGTAAGAAATATGAAAGGACCATTAGAAGAGTTGAAGAAATGCCTCCACTTCAAGTAATTCATGATGCTGAGAAACCCTATGAATGCACTTTCTGTGGTAAATCCTTTAGAGTTCATACACAACTTACTCGACACCAGAAAATCCATACTGATGAGAAACCTTACAAATGTATGGAATGTGGCAAGGACTTTAGGTTCCATTCACAGCTAACTGAACATCAGAGAATTCATACTGGTGAGAAACCATACAAATGTATACAATGTGAGAAAGTCTTCAGAATTAGTTCACAGCTTATTGAACATCAGAGAATTCATACAGGTGAGAAGCCTTATGCATGTAAAGAATGTGGGAAGACCTTTGGAGTCTGTAGAGAACTTGCTCGACATCAGAGAATTCATACCGGAAAGAAACCCTATGAATGCAAGGCATGTGGAAAGGTCTTTAGAAACAGTTCATCGCTGACTAGACATCAGAGAATTCATACTGGTGAGAAACCCTATAAATGCAAGGAATGTGGGAAAGCTTTTGGAGTAGGCAGTGAACTTACTCGACATCAGAGAATTCACAGTGGTCAGAAACCTTATGAATGTAAAGAGTGTGGAAAGTTCTTTAGACTTACTTCAGCACTTATACAACATCAGAGGATTCACAGTGGTGAAAAACCTTACGAATGTAAGGTGTGTGGGAAGGCTTTCAGACATAGTTCAGCCCTTACTGAGCATCAGAGAATTCATACTGGAGAGAAACCTTATGAATGCAAGGCCTGTGGGAAGGCCTTTAGACACAGTTCCTCCTTTACAAAACATCAGAGAATTCATACTGGTAAGAAACCCTATGAATGTAAGGAATGCGGGAGTGCCTTTAATGTGGGTAAGCACCTTACTTGACATAAAAAAAGAAGTTGTACTGGTGTTTCGTCTTTTGAATGAAAGACATGTACAAAAGCCTTTGCTTCTGAGTTTTACTAGGGAAGTCCATGCATTGTAATAAGAAGTAATCAAGGGGATTATGTTGCTCTTATTGTTTCCAGACTTCCTGGCCACTCTGTTTAGCAGAATTACTCAGTGACAGGTGATGTTTGCTTTTTTTGTTAGATTGCCAAATATTTGTTTTCATTTCTCCTTTTAATATTGGTTAACATTCTGAATATCTATTTAGATAGGATGGTCCCTATTCATTTCTGATAATTAGTGAAACATTTTCCACACCTATTAATTAGAGTCAATTTCACATGAATTTCTTTTCCAGACATGTTTTGTTTATAGTTACATGTTTGTGTTTTCATTCTTTTGTCTATTGTTTTTGGCTTATTAATTTGTAATATTATTCAAATAAATCTTTTGCATTCTAACTTTTTGTTACACATGATGTACTTTTCTTCCTCCAGAGTTAAAACTTCTAGTCACATACTATGTATGTGGTTTTTTAAAAAGATTTTATTTATTTGACAGGCAGAGAGGCAGGTAGAGAGAGAGGGGGAAGCCGGCTCCCCGCTGAGAAGAGAGCCCAATGCGGGGCTCGGTCCTAGGACCCTGAGATCGTGACCCAAGCTGAAGGTAGAGGCTTAACCCACTGAGCCACCTAGGTGCCCCTATGTATGTGGTTTTAAAGTCTTATGGCCCTCCCTGATATTTTTGTAGGTTTTTAATTTTCTGTTGTTTTTAATGTTAGATAAGTAATTTTCTTTCCATTGCCATCAAGTGATTGATTTCTTTTAAAATTTCTGTTTGGGGGGGCGCCTGGGTGGCTCAGTGGATTAAGCCTCTGCCTTCACCTCAGGTCATGATCCCGGGGTCCTGGGATCAAGCTCAGCATCGGGCTCTCTGCTCAGTGGGGAGCCTGCTTCCCCCTCTCTCTCTGCCTGCCTCTTTGCCTACTTGTGATCTTTCTCTCTCCGTTAGGTAGATAAATAAAATCTTTTTTAAAAAAATTCTGTTTTGACGTGACAGACTTAGCTGGCTAACTACCAACCACAACACAATTCCTTTAAAGAGCCTTTTGACCTCTAGGCAGTACCAAAAGGCATCCAAAGGAAAGGGGCACTTACAAATGTCTTAGTAAATTTTACAAAAGATTTATATCTGTCTCTTAAGATTTATAAAGGAGGAGAAAATCTACAACTATTGTAATGATTATAAACTTAGTCAAACTTAAATTTGGAGGGTCTACAACTCTATTATTACCATGGCTTCAATTGGGTTTTGTATATTTATACTTTTTGTTCCCTGTTAGTGTTGGCTTGCTGGGTTGTGGCAACTTAACAATCAATAGAACTTCGATTTTAGAAAGGAAAGGAAAAACAAAAGAAAAAAATTAGTGAACAGAGATAAAATTGCAATTCTTTTTTTTTTTTAAAGACTTCATTCATTTATTTGACAGAGAGAGATCACAGTAGACAGAGAGGCAGGCAGAGAGAGAGAGAGAGGGAAGCGGGCTCTCTGCTGAGCAGAGAGCCCGATGCGGGACTCAATCCCAGGACCCTGAGATCACGACCCGAGCCGGAGGCAGCGGCTCAACCCACTGAGCCACCCAGGTGCCCCTAAAATTGCAATTCTTAATTGTCCATCATCTCTTTCTTTAGTCAGGAGAGTTGACCTGGTTATGCAATTAATGTTAATTATGAGCCACTGGTTATCAGATGTTTTTTAAGAAAATTTACCTAGTGTTAGATACAGTTATGTCACCATTAGGGGATTTTAGTTTTTCAAACTGGTCTTCCCCAGAATTTTTGCATGACCCAGCAATAATCTTACTGGATATATTGAATTGTTTTGCTTTAAATATTCCTAATTAGTATTTTATTTTAATTATCAATTTTTAAAAATATACACTTAGGGGTGCCTGGATGGCTCAGTTAGTTAAGCATCTATGTGCCTTTGGCTCAAGTCATGATCTCAGGGTCCTGGGATTGGGTTCCTTGCTCAGTGGGGAATCTGCTTCTCCTTCTTCCCAGTGCTTTCTCTCTTGCTTACCCATTCATTCTCAAGTAAATAAAATATTTAAACTATATGTATACATAGATATAGATGTATACACACACATAGATACACATATGTACACACACACATATACATGTATACATAAAGTGGGTGTATACACATACATACACACACATTTGGTAGATGTATCATGCTACAAAATAATAAGTCTCTGTTGTTAATCATTTTATTAGGATATATGCTACTTAATGTCTTTTAAAAAAAAGAGTTGAACTATTAAATGATTAAAAAAAAAATTTACTGGGGCGCCTGGGTGGCTCAGTGGGTTAAGCCGCTGCCTTTGGCTCAGGTCATGATCTCAGAGTCCTGGGATCGAGTCCCGCATCAGGCTCTCTGCTCAGCGGAGAGCCTGCTTCCCTCTCTCTCTCTCTCTGCCTGCCTCTCCGTCTACTTGTGATTTCTCTCTGTCAAATAAATAAATAAATAAAATCTTAAAAAAAAAAAAATTTACGGGACGCCTGGGTGGCTCAGTGGGTTAAGCCGCTGCCTTCGGCTCAGGTCATGACCTCAGGGTCCTGGGATCGAGCCCCGCATCGGGCTCTCTGCTCAGCAGGGAGCCTGCTTCCCTCTCTCTCTCTCTCTGCCTGCCTCTCCATCTACTTGTGATTTCTCTCTGTAAAATAAATAAATAAAATCTTTAAAAAAAAAAAAAAAATTTACTCATGAGAGACAGAGAGAGGCAAAGGGGAAGCAGGCTCCACCATGGAGCAGAGAGCCCAATGTGGGACTCAATCCAAGGACCCTAGGTTCATGACCTGAGCTAAGGGTAGATGCTTAACGGACTGAGCCACCCAGGCACCAGTTCAACTCTATTTTATTACAATCCTGTTTACTGGGCTATATAATGTGATCACACTGCTGATTTGCTCTTTGATCCCATTTTATTTGGTTATTCTGAGTTACCATCAATGCTGATTTCTTTCTCTCTTATTGTTAATACTTTAGAACTCCTTGCCTTACACGCTTTTGTGTATTTTATAATTTTCCTTTTCTCTGACCTGAACAAATTACATATATATATATATATATATATATATATATATATATATACATACTTAAAAATTGAAACAAAATAACCATGTACCTTGGCACTTACTTTTTGAAATGATTAAATAAGTAAATGAAAATTCGATAAATACAAGATATCCTTATTATGTCTTATTTGTAATTACAGCTATATTTTGGTCACATTACATTAACATTTTTCTTTGGACTTTGTTAAGAACCCCTGTCATTTCACAGAGTACTGATTCAATAAACCATAATGTAATTATTGCTATTAACTTTTTTTTTGCTACTTCTCTCGGTGCTCAAATTGTTAAAACTTCATTCCTTTCCATTTTCATGTGGTACTTTATCCTTTCCACATTCTCCCTAGTCTACATACAAGTTTTTGGTTTTTTCCCCCCCAAATACAAGAGAATGTTCCACCGACTATCTTGTTTTTTGTTGCAGTGAACCCTGAAATTAGCTTCCAATAATGGAATCCTTTTTCCGCTTAGTGGTGAAGAATTCTAATTAACAGATGTAAAAGGAATGAGGAAGATAGGAAAACACTGTAATAATAGTAATAATTACATACAAAATTCGTTGATGGATACTAAAACATAAAGGCAAAAGTTCAAAGAGAAACAAGCCATTAGAATTACATCAAAGTATCTATCCCAAATATATATATTGGAATATATGATATATTACAAGGAGAACATTCCATATAACCACCTTTTTGAAATGATCACCAGTAGTAAGACATGGGCGTATATAGTACCCAGAGTGAGGCACTAAGAAGGGCTTACCGTGGGAGGAGTAGTCTGACTTAAGAAAGAAAGAAAAAAAAAGACCCGCTGGAGCAAGTGAGAGCCAGACAGGCACTGGGTGACTCTGTGCCTCACTGAGGAAAGTAAACATGGGCAAAGGAGATCCTAAGAGGCAAAACATCATCATATGCATTCTTTGTGCCAGCTTGCCAAGAGGAGCACAAAAAGAAGCACCCAGATGCTGCAGTCAGCTTCTCAAAGTTTTCTAAGAAGCCCTCAGAAAGGTGGAAGAGAAAGGAAAATTTGAAGAGATGGCAAAGGCGGACAAGGCCTATTATGAAAGAGAAATGAAACAAGAAGTTCAAGGATCCCAATGCACCCAAGAGGCCTCCATCGGCCTTTTCTTGTTTTGTTCTGAGGACCGCCCCAAATGAAAGGAGAACATCCCGGCCTATCCGGTGGTGATGCTGCAAAGAAACTGGGAGAGATGTGGAACGATGCTGCTGCAGAGTACGAGCGGCCTTATGACAAGAAGGCTGCTAAGCTGAAGGAAAAACATGAAAAGGACATCGCTGCATACCGAGCTAAAGGAAAGTCTGATGCGGCAAAGAAGGGAATTGTCCAAGCTGAAAAGAGCAAGAAAAAGAAGGAAGATGAGGAGGAGGAGGGGGCAGATGAAGATGATGAGGAGGAGGAGGAAGGCGGCTCTAGCAGGTTTTTTGGTCTATAAAGCATTTAACCCACCTATATGCAACTCAGTCTTTAAAAAAAAATTTTAACGTAGGCTGTGTAAGATTTGTTTTTAAACTGTATGGTGTCTTTTTTTAATATAGTTAACACACCACCAAATGTGTCTTTAGATAGCCCTGTCCTGGCGGTGTTTTTAATAGCCACTAACCTTGCCTGGTATAGTATGGGGGTTGTAAATTGGCATGGAAACTTAAAGCAGGTTCTTGTTGGTGCACTATTTGTTAATAACAAATTAGTTATATACGGGGATGGTAGTTTTTCGTCTTCAGTTGTCTCTGATGCAGCTTCTACAAAATAATTATTGTTCTGTTAACTGAACACTACTTTAATTAAAAAAAAAGTTGCAGCTGTTTTGTTGACATTCTGAATGCTTCTAAGTAAATACGATTTTTTTTAAAGATTTTATTTATTTATTTGACAGAGATCACAGGTAGGCAGAGAGGCAGGCAGAGAGAGAGGAAAGGAAGCAGGCTCCCCACTGAGCAGAGAGCCCGAAGTGGGGTTCAATCCCAGGACCCTGGGATTATGACCCAAGCCAAAGGCAGAGGCCTTAACGCACTGAGCCACCCAGGTGCCCCAGTAAATACAGTTTTTTAATTAGTTAAAAAAAAAAAAAAAAGCGGTGGGGGGGGTGCCTGCATGGCTCAGTTGGTTAAGCAACTGTCTTCAGCTCAGGTCATTATCCTGGAGTCCTGGGATCAAGTCCCACATCAGGCTCCCTGCCTAGCAACGAGTCTGCTTCTCCCTCTGACCCTCCCCGCCTCTCGTGTTCTCTCTCTCAAATAAATAAAATCTTAAAAAAAAAAAAAAAAAAAAAGCATAACCATAATGTAATCATGAGGAAACTTCAGATAAACTGAAAAACTGAAAATGAAGAATTTTCTATATAATAACTTACCCAGTACTTCAGAAATCCATGACCTTTCAAGGTCATAAGTGGCAAGGGTAGAATGAAAAACTCCCAAAAGCCTGGAAGAGACTGAGGATATTTGACAACTAAATACAATGCAGGAATTTGGATTTGATCTTTGGGACATTACTGGAGAAGGTTTGGTGAAATTAAAATAAAGCTGGTACTTTAGGACCGCCTGGATGGCTCAGTCAGTTAAGCGCCCAACTCTTGATTTCAGTTCAGGTCATAATCTCTGTCATGGAGCTGAATCTCGCTTTGGATTCTGTGCTTAGCACAGAGTTTGTCCATCCCTCTCCTTCCGTTCTTCCCCTCCACTCTCTATCTTTAAAATAAATAAAATCTTGGGGCACCTGGGTGGCTCAGTCATTAAGTGTCTGACTTTAGGCTCAGGTCATGATCCCAGGGTCCTGGGATGGAGTGCCGCATTGGGTTCCCTCCTCAGTGGGAAGCCTGCTTCTCCCTCTCCCACTCATACTGGTGGTGTTCCCACTGTCACTGTCTCTGTCAAATAAATAAGATCTTTAAAATAAAATGAAATAAATAAAATCTTTAAAAAAAAAGCCAGTATTTAATTTGACAACACTATGCCAATGTTAATGTCCTTGTTTTGATCACTATATTATAGTAATGTAATATGTTAATATTATGTAAACTTGGAGAAGAATGTATGGAATTTTTGTGTTCCTGACAATTTTTCTTTAAGAACAGAATTTAAAAAAAAAATGCTGTTTGCAGTCAAAATGGGAGAATAGACTGGATTTACCTTCCTGCCCAAAGTAACACAGATAAAATACAAGCAGCAACTGTTTTCAGATACTGAACAATGGACAGCAGAAACACCTAACCAAGTGTAAACTAATGTGATATCTATATTTTTGACTCTACTTACTTCCTAGTAGACATTTCCACATCTCAGCATAGGAAGGAGGAATACAGGGGGAGCATCGTGATACCAAGATGGAGATGAGAGCCCAGGGAGGCACAGAAAGCCAGTTTGCAGGCCTGACTACTAGAGCAAGTCTTGATCAGTGCATGGAGGTAACCACCTGAAGCCAGCAAAAGAAATGCTTAGAAAAAGCACAGGTAACCCTTGGGAGCTCACACAGCCAGGAATAGTTTGTGTCCCCGTCATCCAGAGCAATAAATTCCATGATATAAAGGGCACTGGTTAGATTACTTGAAAAGTTATTGCCTCAATAGAGAAGCAAGTTAGTACTGAAGGCTCTCTGGTCCCACCTAATAAAGTTTAAAGACAATCTTTTTTTTTTTTTTTAAAGATTTTATTTATTAATTTGACAGAGAGAAATCACAAGTAGACAGAGAGGCAGCCCGAGAGAGAGAGAGAGAGAGAGAGAGAGAGAAGCAGGCTCCCTGCTGAGCAGAGAGCCCGATGCGGGACTCGATCCCAGGACCCTGAGATCATGACCTGAGCCGAAGGCAGAGGCTTAACCCACTGAGCCACCCAGGTGCCCCTAAAGACAATCTTAAATAGGAAAAAACTGTTACCAGGTAACATAGTTATATTGCAGAATAAAGCTTCAGTGTATTTCTAGAACCAAAAAAATACCAAGGACAGCAAATTTTATGATGTATGACTGGTAGGAAACAAAACAGGAATGTAAAATTGCAGGAATACATGAGTACAATAAGGAAAATCAATAGAATTTTTTTTTTAACTCAGAAAAGTTTTGTTTCTTTTAAGGACAATTAAACAACATCCAAGGCCTTCATTTACAGATGCAAACCAAAGTGGCCATTTAAAGCATTAGCTATTGAGGTACAATACATAACATGGGTGTGGGGGGGATGCTTCGCCATCTGAGGCTTATACCAAACCTTGCTCGCTCAACAGCTGGGCTCTGCTAGAGTCTGGGTGTGGCAGGGGTGTGAGGGGAAGAGTTTATCTGCAGAAATCACAAAATGATTTTATATTTGATTTGCTAGATTTTATATTTGGCAATCGATACTGTCACTACAACCGTCTATTTCACATGCCCAACAAGGAAGAAGAAATTATGTTAAGAAGTGGACAATATTAAAAAGGCCTAAACAAAATTCAAGAGGTTAAAAAATATCCAAGATTGAAAAATACAGTCAACGACATAGAGTAGACACTACGAAAAAATAGTAAGCTTGAGAACACAGCATCAAAAACTACAAGTTGAAACAGAAAATCAGACTTAAGTAAATTGGTTAACAAAACTATGGAATAATTGCAGTCAACCTCTTTATTGTAATTGGGGTCTCTGGAAGAGAGCAAATAGAATGAGCAGGACCAAAAAAGAAATTTAAAGAAATTTTCCAAATTTGGTGAAAACTATAAACCCGCACACCCAGGAAGTTCAACTCATTCAAGCAAATCACAATAAAGCAATCACAACCAAATGGATTAAAATCAGTAATAACAAGAATCTTTTTTTTTCTTTTAAAGATTTTATGTATATTTGACAGACAAGATGGGGGAGTAAGAGAGGGAGAAGCGGGCTCCCTGTGAGGCTTCATCCCAGGACCCCAGGATCATGACCTGAGCCAAAGGCAGACACATTGACTGAGTCACCCAGGTGCTGCCATAACAGAAGAATCTTAACATCAGGAGGAAAAAAACCCCAAAAATCCTATGTGCAAAAGAATAAAGATAGCCCAAAGCATTCTGAAGATGGAGTCAACATATTTTGCCCCATTCCTCCCCACTTACTAGACAAAGTCCATGAGGATAAGTACATGAAACAAACATAAGAAGAATCTGAAACAGAACTGGGGGCAAACTGGTTATGGACTTTAGGACTCAAGGAACAACCCAGCCCAGTGGTAACTTCCTTGGAGGAGAGTTGGGTTTTGTTTTTGTTTTTTGGCTTCAGACCTAATTACCAGAGAACACTGCAAATTAGTAAGGTCACCAGATGTAAATAATTACCAAAAAAACCAAATCCCGCCCTAATAACAAGAAAACAAAAAACATCCATGATATGCCTGTTTTCCTCAGACAAGGGTTGAAAAGGTTGTGGCCTCCAGAACAAAAAGCCCTTTTGACGATGCCAACTCTGTGTTACCTGAATGGTACAAAGAGAAATGCTCCCTATCTCCCACACCGTCCTGCACACCAACCAGGAGCACCACTCCCTTGCCGGTAAGTTATCTGTCAGTGCTATCATCCCAGCCCAGGAATAAAGACGCATTGTCCCTTCTCCCCAACAATAGGTACATTGAGTTGCTGTATGAGCAGAAACCCGGCTGCCAATCCTGGCACATCAATAATGTGGACCCTACAAAGATGTGAGTGGAACACTGACATCATAGCCCAGAAATAAAACCCACCTCATCATCTCCTGGTGGACAGGTGCACTGGGAAGGTGTGAGTGTGATTAGGGCCTTGACTATCCTTGTGACCTGGCATTTATTAGCTGGTGTTCCACCTTCTACTAGTTGACAGGCATCCGAAGAGGCAGTGTATAATCAGACACTACCGCCCTTAACACAGCAGGAACAAAGGCCTTTTCCCCTTCCACCAAGCGGTGGCCTCCACAAACTGCGTGTGTGGAATAGAGCCATGACTAAATTCCAGCTCACCAAGTAACATCTACCTAGAAACCAGAATGTCATAAGACCAAATTATCAGAGTACAATCAAAACTAACTCATCCTAGCAAGAATGAGGAATATTCAACGTAAATGAGAAAAGACCACCAAAAAACACTAACAAGATGTACAAACATGTTAGAATTATCTTACAAGTATTTTAAAGCTACTATCATAAAAATGCTTCAGTGACAAAGAATGCACCTAAAAACATAGTTACAAAATACATGAAGTAACAACTGACAATTTAACAGTACTAAGAACATTCAAACCACTTTCAATAATGGCTAGAAGAACTAGGAAGATGTTCAACAAAAAGCAGAAGACATGAACAAGACTATAAACCGCCCAGATCAAAGATTTCAATAAAAACGCTAATCTATAATAGCAAAATACACATTCTTCTCAAGTACACAACACATTCTCCAGGATAGAATACATCTTAGAACATGTCTTAGGCCATGTCTCAATAAGATTACAGAAATAAAAATCATACAAAGTATATTCTAATAATGAATTAGAAGTCAATAACAAAAATGTGAAAAAAATCAAATATTACAACTATGTGGAATGTATACAACTTACTTTTTAAGAAGATTTATTTATTTTGGGGGCACCTGGGTGGCTCAGAGGGTTAGGCCTCTGCCTTCAGCTCAGATCATGGTCTCAGGGTCCTGGGATCAAACTACACATTGGGCTCTCTGCTTAGCCGGGAGCCTGCTTCCCCCTTTCTCTCTGCCTGCTGCTCTGCCTACTTGTGATCTCTGTGTGTCAAATAAATGAATAAAATCTTAAAAAAAAATTATTTTAGAGAGCACTGGGGGAGGTGCAGAGGGAGAGCGAGACTCCCAAGCAAATTCCCCACCGAGTGCGGAGCAAGAGCAGGGCTTGATCCCACAACCCTGAGATCATGACCTGGGCCAAAATCAAGAGTCAGATGCTTAGCTGACTGAGCCACTTAGGTGCCCCTACAACTCACTCTTAACTAACTAAAATGTCAAAGAAAAAATTATGAGGAAAATTAGAAAACTTTCAGATGAATGAAAGTGAACATAAGAGATACATATAAAACATTACAAAAAAGGTATATTTAGACCTGTAACTGCCAATATTTTTAAAAGATCTCAAAGGAGGGGCGCCTGGATGGCTCAGTGGGTTAAGCCTCTACCTTCAGCTCAAGTCATGATCTCAAGGTTCTGGGGTCGAGTCCCGCATCGGGCTCTCTGCTTAGCAGGGAACCTGCTTCCGCCTCTTTCTCTCTCTGCTTGCCTCTCTGCCTACTTGTGATCTCTGTCAAATAAATAAAATCTTTAAAAAAAAATCTCAAAAGAATAACCTTATTTTGTACCTTAAGAAACTAAGGAGAAAAACTTGATACAAAAGGAATTAAAGAAATAAAGAATAGGTGAAAAATAAATGAGAGAATAGGAACACAAAATAGAGAACATATATAAAACAAAACTATGTTTCTTTAAAAGATCAACAAAATTAGAAATGTTTATCTGAAATGATCATGAAAATAAAAAAGGAAAAGGTTAAAACTACTAAAATCCATAATGAAAAAGTGTCTGACTACTCACATCACAGAAATTAGAAGTATTATAAAAAAAATGCTATGAAGGGGCGCCTGGGTGGCTCAGTGGGTTAAAGCCTCTGCCTTCAGCTCAGGTCATGATCCCGGGGTCCTGGGATTGAGCCCCACGTCAGGCTCTATGCTCAGCAGGGAGCCTGCTTCCTCCTCTCTCTCTGCCTGCCTCTCTGCCTACTTGTGATCTCTGTCTGTCAAATAAAATCTTTTTTAAAAAAATGCTATGAACTGTATGAAAGCATATTAGATAACTTAGATTAAACAAAGTCTTAAAAAGTCAAAATTAGGGCGCCTGGGTGGCTCAGTTGGTTGGGTGACTGCTTTCAGCTCAGGTCATGATCCTGGAGTCCCGGGATCGAGTCCCGCATCGGGCTCCCAGCTCCATGGGGAGTCTGCTTCTCTCTCTAACCTTCTCCTCGCTCATACTCTCTCTCACTGTCTCTCTCTCAAATAAAGAAATAAAATATTTTTTAAAAAGTCAAAATTAGCAAAACACACACAAAAAGAAAGATAACCTATGTCTGTACCTGTTAAAGAAACTGAATCCCTAACAACCTAAAACAGAAAGCATCAGACACAGATGGTTTCATCTGGTGAATTCTACCCACCATTTAAATAGGAAGTAATAATAATACTCTACAATATCTTCCAGAAAATAGAACAAGAGTTCCTAACTCATTTTATGAGGCTAACAATACCTTACTACCAAAATTACCTAAAGACATTATAAGAAAGAAAAATTACAAAGTAGTATCTCTCGTGAACATAAAAGCAAACATCCTCAACAAAACATTACCAAATGTAACAATGTATAGAATTATACAACACAACCAACTGAGAAGATTTCTCCTACACATGCAAAGCTATCTCAGCACTGCGAAATCAAGTAATGTGATCCATTACACGTCAACAGGCTAAAGGAAGAAAAGTCATAGTATCATGTCAATAGATGTGGAAAAAGTATTCTTTAAAAAAAAAGTCAATACCATTTAGGATTAAAAATCGCACAGCAAACTAGGAATTACTCAATTTGATAAGAACGCCTACCAAAACCTATCCGTTCTCACCACTATTTTCAATATTGTGCTGGAAGTCCTAGCTAATGGAACAAGTCAAGAAAAATAACTAAAAGGAAGACAGATTAAAAAGGAAGAAATAAAACCATCTTTGTTTGCAGACAACATGGTTGACAATGCAAAACTCCAAAAGAATCAACACAAAGAACTCCTGGAATTAATAAGTGATTATAGCCAAGGTTGCAGGCTACAAGGTTAACATACAAATGTCAAGTTCTTTTCTACATACAAGCAATGAATATAAAAAACTAAAATTAAAAATACATAACCATTTAGCACATAAAAAAGTACTAAGGAATAAATTTTTAAAAAATATGTATAACAGAACTAAAAAACTGATGAAAGAAATCAAAGAACTAAATAAATGAAGCAATATTCCATATTCATAGATAGGAACACTCAGTATTGTTAAGATGACAGTTATTCCAAACGTGAGCTACAGAATCATTACTATATCAAAATCTCAGTATGTTATTATGTAGATGTTGACTGATTCTGAAGTTCATATGGAAAGGCAAATGACCCAAAGTAAGTCCACACTATACTGAAGATAAAGGAGTTGGAGCACTAACACTGACTTCATGCTTTACTACAAGGATAAAGTAATCAAGACTATGTACTGTCAAAAAAAACGGACAGATCAATGAAACAGAACAGAGTGCTCAGAAATAAATCCGTACAAATAGAGCCAACTGATCTTTTACAAAGGAACAAATACAAAACAATGAGGAAAGGTGTCATTCAACAAAAGCAGATGGAAAAACTGGATATCCACATTAAAAACATAAAGCTAGGGACAGGTTTCAAAATTCTTCAGAAACTCAAAATTCTTTACAAACCTAAATGTACAATGCAAAACTAAAGGAATTCTAGAAGATAAAACAGAGGAAAATCTAGGTAACTAGGTAGCTTGGGAACGATTTCTTGGGGATGATTTCTTAAGAAACCAAAAGCATAATCCTCTTAAGTCAGTTGTCATTAAAAATTTCTGTGCAAAAAACACTTTTAAAAAAAAAAAAAGATTTTATTTATTTGACCGAAAGAGAGATCACTGGGTGCCTGGGTGGCTCAGTGAGTTAAGCCGCTGCCTTCGGCTCAGGTCATGATCTCAGGGTCCTGGGATCAAGTCCCGCATCGGGCTCTCTGCTCAGCAGGGAGCCTGTTTCCTCCTCTCTCTCTCTCTCTCTCTCTGCCTGCCTCTCTGCCTACTTGTGATCTCTCTCTGTCAAATATATAAATAAAATCTTTAAAAAAAAAAAGAAAGAAAGAAAGAAAGAGAGATCACAAGCAGGCAGAGAGGCAGGCAGAGAGAGAGAGGAGGAAGCAAGCTCCCCGCCGAGCAGAAAGCCTGATGTGGGGCTTGATCCCAGGACGGTGGGATCACGACCTGAGCAGAAGGCAGAGGCTTAACCCACTGAACCACCAAGGCGCCCCGCAAAAAACACTCTTAAGAGAATAAAAAGACTAGCCACAGGGTAGGAGAAAATTATTTGGAAAATACATGTACGATAAATGACTTGAATCTAAAACATACAAAGAACTCTTTAGAACCTAACAGAAAGCAAACAATCCAATTGAAAAACAGAAAAGATCTGAACAGACTGCTCACGGAAGATATACGGATAGCACAGGGTGGGTGAGACCTTAAAGTGGCTGCATTCTGCTCAGGTCCTGATCCCAAGGTCCTAGGATGGAGCCCCGAGTGGTGCTCAGCAGGGAGCCTACTTCTCCCTCTCTCTCAGCCTGCCACTCTGCCTACTTGTGCTCTCTATTTCTCCATCAAATAAATAAATATTTTAAAAGTATATACAGATAGCAAATAAGCTTATGCAAAGATGCTCACTATCTTAGAGCAATTAGGAAACTGCAAATTAAAATAATGCACTACCAATATACCCCTAAATGGCAAAAATCCAAAATGCTGACAAAGACCTCTAGCAAAAGAACACTTATTCATTGCTGGTAGGAATGATAAATGGATCAATCACCTTGGAAGAGAATTTGGCAGTTTTTCCCAAAGCTAAACTTACTCTTACCATATGAACTAGCAATCTTTCTCCTATATATTTACCCAAATAAGTAGAAAACTCATGTCCACAAAAATCCACACTTGGATGTTCACAGTATTCTTAATTTTCTCTAACTGGAAGCAACCAAGAGGTCCTTAAAAGGTCTTCAAAAGATGAAGACAAACTGTGATACATCTATACAGTGGATTTTTGTGTAGTGATTTAAAAAAAAATTAAGCTACTAAGCCACAAATACACATGGAGGAAGCTTAAATGCATACTGTGTAGGGAATGAAATAAGTGCCTTTCTATTTTCTCGATTTCTGATTCTTTCATACCAGGAGATTTACAGACTCTGGAGAGTGTGTGTCTCTGTGGCTACCTGTGTCTCCTAGGGCAACCAATTCCTTACAGATAAAAAATTTAAAAATTTACCTGGAAGTATGCCTTTCACATACAAACCAACCAACCAGAGTACAAACTTGAACCTCCTTTACTGGGCTCATACTCAGGGCCACTATTCCATTGCCCTAATCACATACACTAGCAACTAGGGACAACACTTTGCCATAAAGCCTTCTGAGATTGTTCAAACTAATCAAATCTAAGCCTGCTTACCCTAACCCACCCATTCCTTTCTGCAGAAATCACAGTAAAGTCTCTTGTCCATTTTTTTCCCCTTGTTCTACCTCAAAACAGAGGCAGGTGCTTCCCCATGTAAGCCTATGTTGCACACTGTACCTCCTCTAAGTATAAAAACAACTCCTTTCCTGTCAGTCATCTCTGTGGTTGTGTCTTACCACAGCTGATTAAAACAAATCCTGGGACAATTTTTTATAAAGCCACTCTGAAGAGACTATATACTGTATGGTTCCAACTACATGACACTGTGTAAAAACAAAACTGTAAAGACAATGAAATTATCAATGGATTCCCTGGAATAGGAGGGAGAGATGAACAGCTGGAGCACAGGGGATATTTAGGGCAATAAAACTATTCTGTGTGATCTTCTATGGGAGTAACATGATGCTGTCTGACACATGACATTATGCATTTTATAAATGCATACAACTAAACAACACTGAGTGATTCCAAATGTAAATTATGGGGCTCAACTAATAATATATCAATGTTGCCTCATCAATTATAACAAAAGTATCATACACCTATACAAGATACTAATTATAGGGGAAACTGAAAGAAGGGGGTCCAGTTCTTCTAAAGGGTAGTTCAAGTTCAGTGTTTCCTTGCTGATTTTCTATCTGGATGATCTATCCATGTTGAAAAAGAGGTAATGAAGTCCATTACTATTATTGTATTTCCATCTATTTCTCCTTTCATATCTGCTATTTTTTTAATATACTGAGAAGCTCCAATGTTGCATGTATATTTACAATTACTATGCCTTGCTGAACTGACCTTCAGTTGATGTCAATTGATGGACTGACCCTCTCTTGTTAAAGCTTTCCACTTTAAAGTGTATTTTTTCTAATATAAGTACAGTTACCCTATATTTTGGTTTTCACTTGCATGGAACATCTTCTTCCATTCCTTCACTTTTATCCTATATAGGGGGTATAGCTCAGTGGTAGAGCATTTGACTGCACTTTTATCCTATATATGTCCTTAATACTGAGAGGAGTCTCTCATAAGCAGGATACAATTAGGTCTTATTCTTACAATCTTTCAACAACACTATGCCTTCAATTTGAGAATTTAATCCACTTATATTTAAAGTAATTATTGATAGATAAGGTCTTATTATTGACATTTTATTGTTTTCTGGCTGTTTATAGTACCCTTGTTCCTTTCTTCCTTTTTGGCAGTCTTCCTTTGTGAATTGATGATTTTCTGTGGTACTATGCTTTGACTCCCTTTTCTTTATCTACTATTGGTTTTGCTGTTTGGTTACCACGAGGCATACATAAACCAACTTACAGATATAATAGTCTCTTTTACACTGATAAATCAATTTAGAATGCATATAAACTCTACTCTTTTATCCCCGTACACACCTTTCATTTTTCGTGTCATTCTTTGTGCAGGGACCATGATAATCTTCTCTGAATCATGCCAATTTTTTAAAAAGGTTTTATTTATTTATATGACAGAGAGAGAGAGAGACAGTGAGAGAGGGAACAACAAGCATCAGGAGAGGGAGAGGGAGAAGCAGGCCCCCCACCGAGCAGGGAGCCCGATGCGGGGCTCTATCCCAGGATCCCAGGATCATGACCCGAGCCGAAGGCAGATGCTTAACCGTCTGAGCCACCCAGGCACCCCTGAATCATGCCAATTTTTAAGTATATGTGCTGCAAAACTGAGCACACACATTTTATTTTTCAGGTCTCCGTTTACATTTTTTAATGTGTATCCATTAAAAAATGTGTATCCATTAACAAATGATTGTAGCCATGGTTATTTTTTAATACTTTTGTCCTTTAACAGTTATACTAAAAACAAATGGTTATAACAGCACCATATTACAATATTCAAATAATGGAATTTGAGTATATATGTACCTATACTAATGTATTTTACATTTTCATATTTTTTCATATTATTAATTAGTGCCATTTTATTTAAGTTTGAGTAACTCCTTCTAGCATTGCTTGTAAGGCGGGTGAAGTGGTAAACTCCCTCAGCTGTTCATCTGGGAAAGTCTCTTCTCATCCATTTCTAAAGCAATGGCTAGATAACGTATTCTTATTGGCAGCTTATTTCTTTCACCATTAGAATATATACACCCACTCTTTCCTGGCCTACAATGTTAAATCCACTGATAGCCTCATGTATGTTTCCTTCTAGATGAGGACTTTTTTTTTGGTCTTCCTGCTTTAAAATTTTCTTTGTCTTTGTTATTAGACCGTTTTACTATAATGCATCTTGGAGAAGATCTCCTTCTCCAAGGACCTATGAGCTTCCTAAACTTGACTGTCCAAATTGTTCCTCAGATTTGGGGAGCTCTCAGTCATTATTTCTCTAAATAAGCTTTCTGTCCCTTTCTCCATCTCTTCTCCTTCCAGGAGTCCACAGAATATATAAATTTCTTTTCTTCATGGTCTCCCTTAATTCATATAGGCTTTCTTAACCATTTTAATTTCTTTCTTTGTTCTTCTTTTAACTAAATGGTTTGAAATGACCTCTTGTCGAGTTTACAGTTTATCTCCTTTGGTTGGTCAAGTCTGCTGATCTCTGTATTTCATTTTATTACTTAATTGTATTCTTTTCTTTAAAAGATTTTATTTATTTATTTGACAGAGCGAGATCACAAGTAGGCATAGAGGCAGGCAGAGAGAGAGAGAGAGGAGGAAGCAGGCTCCCTGCTGAGCAGAGAGCCCGATGCAGGACTCGATCCCAGGACCCTGAGATCATGACCTGAGCTGAAGGCAGTGGCTTAACCCACTGAGCCACCCAGGCGCCCACTTAATTGTACTCTTAAGTTCCAGTATTTCTCTTTGGTTCTTTTCTTATTTCTAATTCTCTGAAGTAAGTGTCATTTTGTTTGCATATCATTTTATTAATTTCATTGCATTCTATCTGTATTTTCTTGCAGTTTCCTCCTTGCACGTATCTTGAATACTCCATCAGGGCAAACACAGATCTCCATTTCTTTAGAGTCAGATTCTGGAAAATTATATCCTTGGTTGTAGGGATCATGTTTCCTTGATTTTTCAGAAGATGTACTCAGCAGACTTACATTGGTTGGTGGGGAGAAACAAAAGAGTCACTGGAGAGAGTGGTGAGTGGATGGAGGAGCAAGGGAAATGTTTGAGAACTGACTGGTGTGCTGCTGGATGAAAAGGAAAGTTTTCAATGTTATTAAAATCCAGACGCATAAAAGAAAAAATTTTAATTTCATGCGAAGCCACGATGAAAATGGGCATAGTCTTAGAAACAGAGTCTAAAAAATTCCCCAAAAGAAAAGCCTAGGGCTACATGGCTTCTTTGTGAGATGTTTGTTTGTTTGTTTTAATAATACCAATTCTTCACAATTTCCTTCAGAAAATAAAGGAGGGAATATTTCTCAATTCATTCAATGAAGCCAGTATTGCCCCAGTATTAAAACTAGAAAAAGTCACCATAAAAGTTAGAGACCAAAATACCCATGAACATAGAGGTACAAATCTTTAAACAAACAAACAAAAAATGGTGCAAACCAGGAGACCCTGGCTGGCTCAGTCAATACAGCATGCAACTTTTGATCTCAGGGTCATGAGTGAGTTCTAGCCCCATGTTGGGCACAGAGGTCACTAAAGAAAAAGAAAAATAAAAAAAGAAGCAAATTAGGGGCACCTGCTGGCTCAGTCAGTGAAGCATGTCACTTGATCTTGGTGTCATTGGTGCAAGCCCCAGGTTGGGATAGAGTTTACTTAAAAAAAAAAACTACAAACCATATTTAGCAACTAACAAAAAAGATTATAAAACATGACCAAAGGGATTTATCCCAAGAATGCAAGATTGGTTTACAGCTAAAGGCCAATTAATATAATATTCCTTATTAAAAGAATAAAGGACAAAAGTCTCATGATGATGTTTTATCATAAATGATTAAAAAGCACTTAAACATTTGAGATTTTTAAAAAATATTCAACAATGGGAGATTTGAAGAGAACTTCCTTATCGTGATAAAGAGCATTTACAAAAGATTCTACAGTTAAGAATAATGTTAACAGTGAAATGTTGAATTCTTTATCCCTAAGATAAGGAGTAAGACAAAGATTACCGATTCTACACTATTCATTTATCTTCTACAGTATTTTCTATCCAATGTTAAAAGACAACAAGATATGAAAGGATTATAAACTGAAACACACACACAAATGGTGTTTATTTGTAAATGACATAACTATGTATATAAAAAAGGGATTAGAGAACTACAGCCTGCGGTTTACCTACCAAATACAAAGAGTACGTAAATTTGGAAATAAAGTACTGATTCACAGCCCTGCCCATTCATTTATGTAGTATTGCTGAATAATGCTTTCATGTCAGAGTCGAACAACAGAGTTGAACAACTGTGCTGACTCCTGCACAGTCGAACAGCTGTGTGTAACTAAGGACTCTATCCAAACTAATACTAATAACCTACTGTTGACCGGAAGACTTACTGATAAGATGCAATTGATTATCACGTTTGGTATGTTATATATATATATATAATGTATGGTATTCTTACAATAAAGTAGGCTAGAGAAGAAATGTTATTGAGAAAATCATAAGAGAAAATACATTTACAGTACTGTACTGTATTTATTGGGGGGGGGATATAAGTGTACCCATGAAGGTTAAATCATTTTGTTCAAGGGTCAACTGTACTTGCAAAGGATACCACATGGCCACAGTCTTGAAATCATCACTATTTGATCTTTTTTTTTTTTTTTTAAAGATTTTATTTATTTATTTGACAGAGAGAGATCACAAGTAGGCAGAGAGGCAGGCAGAGAGAGAGAGGAGGAAGCAGGCTCCCCGCTGAGCAGAGAGCCCGATGCGGGACTCGATCCCAGCACCCTGAGATCGACCTGAGCCGAAGGCAGTGGCTTAACCCACTGAGCCACCCAGGCGCCCCACTATTTGATCTTTTAAGAAAAAGTCTGACAATTGGATGCAGAAAATACAAAGCGACTTACAAAATATTATACGGCTAAATATTATAAAATTGATAAGCAGGTTTGGGAAGGTCACTGATACAAAGCTAATACACAAAAATCAATGCTATTTCTATATACTATATGCAGACTATGAAAATGAAAACACTAATAAAACACTTTGATTTACAACAGAATGAAAAACAATACACCTAGAAATAAATTTAACAACATAGACCTGGGGATCTGGGTGGCACAGTAAGTTGAGCATCTGCCTTCAGGTCATGATCTCAGGGTCCTGGGATAGAGCACCACATCAGGCTCCCCGCTCAGTGGGGAGTCTACTTCTCCTTCTGACCCTTTCCCCACTCTTATACTCTCTCTCAAATAAATAAAATTTTTTAAAAAAATAGTATAAGACTGTACAAGAAAAGCCAAAAAAGGATGCTGAGAGAAAATAAGGATCCAAATAAGTGGAGGGATAGTAGACTCAATAATTAAGAAGGCATTTCCACCCAAATTGATCTACGGATTCAACAAAAATTCCTAGTAAAATCCCAGCAGGCTTTCTTGTAAAAAAATGACAAAAGAATCCTGAATTTTATGGGGAAATATAAAGAACCTATAATAGCCAAACACTTTTGAAAGATAATGGAGAACCTACACTACAAGATTTCAAAATTTATAAACTACGGTAATTCAGATAGTCTGGTATTGGCATAAGGACTGCCATATATCTCAATGAAATAGAAAGTTGAAAAAGAAACCCTTGTATTTATGGTAAACTGATTTTTTAAAAGATTTTATTTATTTGGGGTGCCTGGGTGGCTCAGTGGGTTAAGCCTCTGCTTTTGGCTCAGGTCATGATCTCAGCGTCCTGGGATCGAGCCCCGAATTGGGCTCTCTGCTCAGCAGGGAGCCTGCTTCCCCACCCACCTCTGCCTGCCTCTCTGCCTACCTGTGATCTTTCTGTCAAATAAATAAATAAAATCTTAACAAAAAAATCTAAAAAAAACTTAAAAAAATCTTTTTTTAAAAAGATTTTATTTATTTGACACAGAGAGAGAGAGGTCAAAAGTAGGCAGAGCAGCAGGCAGAGAGAGAGGGGGAAACAGGCTCCAAGCTGAGCAAAGAGCCTGATGTGGGACTCCATCCCAGGATCCTGAGATCACCACCTGAGACGAAGGCAGAGGCTTAACCCACTGAGCCACCCAGGTGCCCTGGTAAACTGATTTTTCACAAAGATGCCAATGTAACTCAATGGGGAAAGTCTAGTCTTTTCAAAAAATCATACTCATACATTTATACATCCACATACAAAAAGAAAAAGAACTAAGATCCATGCCTAATATGATATGCAATAAAACTTAAATAAAATGGATCACTATAAAAGTATAAGAGCCAAAACAATAGAAATCTTCTAAAGAAACACAGGACAAAATCTTTGTGACTTGGAATTGAGCAAAAATTTCTTAGTTTGACATCAAAAACAAACATTAAATGAAAAAAATTCATAAATTGTACTTAATTCGAAAACCTTGCTATGCAAAAGACATTTTTAAGAAAATGAAAACACAGGGGCACCTGGGTGGCTCAGTGGGTTAAGCCTCTGCCTTTGGCTCTGGTCATGATCTCAGGGTCCTGGGATCGAGCCCGACACTGGGCTCTCTGCTCAGAGGGGAGCCTACTTCCTTCTCTTTCTCTCTCTGCCTGCCTCTCTGCCTACTTATGATCTCTATCTGTCAAATAAATAAATAAATAAATATCTTTTTTTAAAAAAAAAAAGAAAATGAAAACACATTCCAAAATACTTACACTGGGAGAAAATATTTACAAATCATAAATCTGATAAAGGACTTCTAACAAACATGTAGAAGACTCTCATAACTTAGTACTCAATATTAGGAAGGCAAATAACTTAGTTATAAAAATTAGCAAAAGCTGGGGTGTCTGGGTGGCTTCGTGGGTTAAAGCCTCTGTCTTCAGCTCAGGTCATGATCCCTGAGTCCTGGGATTGAGCCCAGCATCGGGTGCCCTGCTCAGCGGGGAGCCTGCTTTCCCCTCCTGCTCTGCCTGCCTCTCTGCCTACTTGTGATCTCTGTCAAATAAATATATAAAATCTTTTTTTAAAAAATCATAAACAGCCCAACAATGAAAACAGCCCAAATACTTCTTGAGCGGAGGATGGATAAACAACATGGGGTAAAACTATATAACGGAATACAATTCAGGAATAAAATGGAAGTACTGATCAGTGATACAACACAGGTTTACCTCAAAAACATTATGCTAAGTTGAAGAAACCAAACAAAAGAAGAATATACATTTTCATATACATCAAATTTCTAGAAAAGGGAAATCTACACATATACAATGCACTTCAGGTACTGCCTCTGTGAGAGTGTGAGCAAGGACTGACTGTAAACAGCACATCGATCTTTTTAGGATAATAAAAACATTTTAAAATCCAATTATGGGGGGCACCTGGGTGGCTCAGTGGGTTAGGGCCTCTGCCTTCAGCTCAGGTCATGATCCCAGGGTCCTGGGATCGAGCCCCGCATCTGGCTCTCTGCTCAGCGGGGAGCCTGCTTCCTCCTCTCTCTCTCCCTGCCTCTCTGCCTACTTGTGATCTCTGCCTGTCAAAAAAATAAATAAAATCTTTAAAAAAATAAAAATAAAAATAAAATCCAATTATGGTAATGGTTACACAACTAATAAATTTACTAAAAATGACTGAAATGGTGTGCTTGTGTGTCTCAGTCAATCATCTGCCTTTTGCTCAGGTCATGATCCTGGAGTCCCAGGATCAAGCCCTGCATCAGGCTCCCCGATCATCAGGGGGAAGTCTGTTACTCCCTCTGATCTTCCTCTCCCACTATATGTTCTGTCTCTTTCAATAAATAATCTTTAAAACAAAATAAAGCTCCATTTTTATTTTTATTTTTATTTAAGATTTTATTTATTTATTTGACAGGGAGATCACAAGCCGGCAGAGAGGCAGGCAGAGACTGAGGGGGAAGCAGGCCTCCCACTGAGCGGAGAGCCCGATGGGGGCTCGATCCCAGGACCCTGAGATCATGACCTGAGGCGAAGGAAGAGGCTTAACCCACTGAGCCACCCAGGTGCCCCCACTGTTATTTTTTAAAAAACGATTGTTACACATTTATAATGGGTGAACTATATTATGTAAATTGTATTTCAAAAGCTTTCATTAAGGGTTCATTTTTTTCTTTTATTTTTATTTATTTGACAGACAGAGATCTCAAGTAGGCAGAGAGGCAGGCAGGGGGAGGGGGGAGCAGGCTCCCTGCCGAGCACAGCCTGATGGGGGGCTCGATCCCAGGACCCTGGGATCATGACCTGAGCTAAAGACAGAAACTTTAACCCACTGAGCCACCCAGGTGCCCCTAAGGGTTCATTTTAATGTTGACGCATATTACTGAACTGCCTTTCAGAAAGCATATATCAATTAACATGAACACCAGTAATGTATGAAAATATTTTCCCTCACCTTGACAAATCTAGCTGATACTAAACTTTTGCTAGGTAAAAATTTTACGTTTAATTAACATTTTGTCCTTATCAGTGAGGATATCTTTTCACATTTTTTTTTTAAGATTTTATTTGTTTATTTGACAGACACAGATCACAGTAGACAGAGAGGCAGGCAGAGAGAGAGAGAGGAGGAAGCAGGCTCCCTGATGAGCAGAATGCCCGATGCGGGACTCGATCCCAGCACCCTGAGATCATGACCCGAGCCGAAGGCAGCGGCTTAACCCACTGAGCCACCCAGGTGCCCCTCTTTTCACATTTTTATGGACTAAGTTGTTTTGCCAAAATTCACATGTTGAAGCCCTAACACCAAAATAACTGTATTTGGAGACCAAGCCTTAAAGGGGTAATTAAAGTTAAATAATTCAAAAGGGTAATGTCCATAAAAAAGAAGTAAGAGACACCAAACGCCACTCTGCTCTGAGAATGCAAATAATATATATAATATAGACCATGTGAAGACACAGAAAGGTGGCAGTCAAAAGAGAGTTCTGGGGGCTCTAGTCTGTGATGACAAAACAGGAGGCTCCTGAAACAATAACCTCTGGAAGGAATCCAGAAACCAGCTGAGCAATTCCTATACATCAGATTGACAAGAAAATCACACACTGGAAGAGGCTCAGCACACACAACTACTGGGAGCCACAGTGAACAATAACAAAATCGCTACATGAATAATCAAAAAGGTTTGGAAGATCTGAGAGCTGAAGCAGGATTCAACAGTAAGTTTCATCTCTTCAGTGAGGCCTCTCCTTTAAAACTGGGAGAGGTAACTGTTTTATCTAATGCACAGAAACTAATAAGGTAAAAGAAAAATGAAAACAAAAGAATACGATTCAAAATAAAGAAGATAAAACCCGATTAAAAGAACTCAATGTAGCTTTCTGCCCGTGGACGCTGCCAAGTAAGCATCGTTCAAGTCTCCCCTCCCACCACCGTCATGTCTAAGTCAGAGTCTCCCAAAGAGCCTGAAGAGCTGCAGAAGCTCTTCCTCGGAGGTCTGAGCTTTGAACCAACCAATGAGAGTCTGAGGAGCCATTTTGAGCAACAGGGAGCACTTATGGACTGTGTGGTAATGAGAGATCCAAACACCAAGCACTCCAGAGGCTTTGGGTTTGTCACATATGCCACTGTGGAGGAGGTGGATGCAGCCATGAACGCAAGGCCACACATGGTGGATGGAAGAGTTGCGGAGCCAAAGAGGGCTGTCTCAAGAGAAGATTCTCAAAGACCTGGTGCCCACTTAACTGTGAAAAAGATTTTTGTTGGTGGCATTAAAGAAGACACTGAAGAACATCATCTAAGAGATTATTTCGAACAGTATGGGAAAATCGAAGTGATTGAGATCATGACTGACTGAGGCAGTGGCAAAAAGAGGGGTTTCGCTTTTGTAACATTTGATGACCATGATTCTGTAGACAAGATTGTCATTCAAAAATACCATACTGTGAATGGCCACAACTGTGAAGGAAAGAAAGCACTCTAAGCAAGAGATGGCTTGTGCTTCATTCAGCCAAAGAGGTCGAAGTGGTTCTGGAAACTTTGGTGGTGGTCGTGGAGGTGGTTTTGATGGGAATGACAACTTTGGTCGTGGAGGAAACTTCAGTGGTCGAGGTGGCTTTGGTGGCAGTTGTGGTGGTGATGGATATGGTGGCAGTGGGGATGGCTATAACGGATTTGGTAATGATGGAAGCAACTTAGGAGGTGGCGGAAGCTATAATGATTTTGGCAATTACAACAATCAATCCTCAAATTTTGGACCCATGAAAATAGGCAATTTTGGAGGCAGAAGCTCTGGCCCTTATGGTGGTGGAGGCCAATACTTCGCCAAACCACGAAACCAAGGTGGCTATGGTGGTTCCAGCAGCAGCAGCACCTACAGCAGTGGCAGAAGGTTTTAATTACTGCCAGAAAACAAAGCTTAGCGGGAGAGGAGAGCCAGAGAAGTGACAGGGAAGCTACTGGTTACAACAGATTTGTGAACTCAGCCAAACACAGTGGTGGCAGGGCCTAGCTGCTAGAAAGAAGACATGTTTTAGACAATACTCATATGTATGGGCAAAAAAGCTTGAGGACTATATTTGTGACTAATTGTATAACAGGTTATTTTAGTTTCTGTTCTGTGGAAAGTGTAAAGCATTCCAACAAAGGGTTTTAATGTAGATTTTTTTTTTGCACCCATGCTGTTGATTGCTAAATGTAATAGTCTGATCATGACGCTGAATAAATCTGTCTTTAAAAAAAAAAAAAAAACTCAATGTAACAGGAATAACCTATTTATCTCACTAAAAGATAAAAATAATGGTCATAAAGATCCTCAGTAAGATTAGGAGATGATGCATGAGCAGAGTGAGTTTCAGAGGCGCCTGGGTGGCTCAGTGGGTTAAGCCTCTACCTTCACTCAGGTCATGATCTCAGGGTCCTGAGGTCAAGCCCTGCATCGAGTTCTCTGCTCAGCGGGGAGCCTGCGTCCCCCTCTCTCTCTGCCTCCCTCTCTGCCTGCTTGTGATCTCTCTCTCTGTCAAATAAATAAAATCTTAAAAAAAAAAAAAAAAGAATTAGATGGGGCGCCTAGGTGGCTCGGTGGGTTAAAGCCTCTGCCTTTGGCTCAGGTCATGATCCCAGGGTCCTGGGATCAAGCCCCGAATCGGGCTCTCTGCTCCACAGGGAGCCTGCTTCCTCCCCTCTCTCTCTCTCTACCTGCTTCTCTGCCTACTTGTGATTTCTCTCTCTCTGTCAAATAAATAAATAAATAAATCTTAAAAAAAAAAAACCAAAAAAACCTAAAATATTAAAAAAAAAAAAGGATTAGAAATCAATCACAAGAAGAAAACTTACATATATGTGGACAGTAAACAATACACTCCTAACCAACCCATGGGTCAGAAAAGAAATCAAAAGAGAACTTTAAGGGCCACCTGCCTGGCATGTGATTCTTGATCTTGGGATTGTAGATTCAAGCCCCACATAGGGTGTAGAGATTACTTAAAAATAAAATCTTTAGGGGCACCTGGGTGGCTCAGTGGGTTAAAGCTGCTGCCTTCGGCTCAGGCCATGATCTCAGGGTCCTGGTATCAAGCCCCGCATCAGGCTCTCTGCTCAGTGGGGAGCCTGCTTCCCTTTCTCTCTCTCTGCCTGCCTCTCTGCCTACTTGTGATCTCTGTCAAATAAATAAATAAAATCTTTTAAAAAATAAAATAAAATAAAATAAAATCTTTTAAAAAGAGAGGGAGAAATTTAAAAATACTGAGACAAGGGGCACCTGGGTGGCTCAGTGGATTAAAGCCTCTGCCTTTGGCTCAAGTCATGATCTCAGGGTCCTGGGATCGAGCCCTGCATCGGGCTCTCTGCTCAGCAGGAGGCCTGCTTCTCTTCCTCTCTCTCTCTCTGCCTACTTGTGATCTCTGTCAAATAAATAAATAAAATCTTTTAAAAAAATAAAAATAAAAATACTGAGACAAATGAAAATAGAAAAACAGCAAAACTTATGGGATGAACTATAACACCATTCTAAGTGGGAAGATCATAGCAATAATCACTTACACTAAGAAACAAAGATCTTAAGTAGAATTCTGGAGAAGATGGTGGAGTAGGAGGATCCTAACCTCACCTCCTCCCACAGATACACCCAGATAACACCGACATCAAGGTAAATAATCCAGAAAATGAACAGACTGGCAGAACAGACTCTGTACAAGCAGATGCAGAGAACAGGCCACATCAAAAGTACTAAGAAAGGCAGAGATTTGGTTAGGAACCAAGCTTGTCCATGAGAGGGAGGTACACCCTCCATAGGCACTAATCGGGGAGAGGAGCAGATCCCTCACCAGGCACTCCAGGCATGGGGGACGCACACTGGGAAGATGAATCCCCATAACATTTGGTTTTGAAAGTGTAGGGAGATTTTACAACTTTTACAAAGTTCTTACAATAAGGCTTAACACTGGGAACTTTAAAAATCAATAGCTTGGGATGCCTGGGTGGCTCAGTGTGTTAAAGCCTCTGCCTTTGGCTCAGGTCATGATCTCAGGGTCCTGGGATGGAGCGCCCATTGGGCTCTCTGCTTAGCAGGGAGCCTGCTTCCGCTTCTCTCTCTGCCTGCCTCTCTGCTTACTTGTGATCTCTGTCTAATAAATAAAATCTTAATTTAAAAAAAAATCAATAGGGGCACCTGGGTGGCTCAGTGGGTTAAGCTGCTGCCTTCGGCTCAGGTCATGATCTCGGGATCCTGGGATCGAGTCCCGCATCGGGCTCTCTGCTCAGCGGGGAGCCTGCTTCCTCCTCTCTCTCTCTCTGCCTACTTGTGATCTCTCTCTGTCAAATAAATAAATAAAATCTTAAAAAAAAATTAAAAAATAAAAAAAAAATAAAAAAAAATCAATAGCTGGGGTCTGAAAGAAACGGAGTTCCCGCCCTAAAACAGATACCATTACAAACAGCCACACTGAAATACAGCATACAAGCAGTGGTGTGAGGCACCTGGGGTATTTGCTAAGGATTTATTGGTTAATTTTGGAAGGTGTGTTGGAGGGGCAGGGATTTTCAGACTTCTCCAAGAACAGAGAAGCTGGCGGCCACCATTTACCTTCTCTGACCCCCAACCGAGATACATGGACACCTGTGGGACCCAATGCAAACACTCTCCACCTAGCATGCGAACGGTCCCTTCCCCCTCGCGGCTCTCCTGTGGAACTGCCTACTCCAACCCGTCTATAGCAGGAGTCCTTCCAAAGCGTTGCCAGAACCTGACAGTGTACAAGCAGCCCAAAAAGAAACCAGCACCACACCAAAGTGACTCTTGCCCTGAGGAGAGAAGCTAACCACACACATCAGTTCAACTGCGGGCCCAGCAGTAGCTGGGGGCAGACATCTGGTCTGACTGCAGGTTTTGCCCACCCAAAAAACTTCTCAGAGATCAACACAGGGAGAGTCCCCTGAGTTTGGGGCTACCACAGCTCCGGCAAATGCCTGGTGTGCCCAACTCAAGCCCAAGGCAGCCCCAAACTGGCCCATTAACACAGGGACAAAACCCTGCTCACAACAGGGCCATTCCAGATGACTAGATTGAAGGCAAATATGGCTCAGCTACAAAGAGTAGGACACACACCTCTAAAGTGTCCTTGAACTGAATTCCCCTGAACTTTAGTCCCCTGCAGTGCCAGATTCTAATGAACAGGGGGTGTTATACAGCAGGACACTCCAGTTCTACTCCATAAGGCCACCACTTTCAAAGGCAGAAGACCTAGCTAACTTTCCTAACACAGAGAAACAAACACAGAGACAAAATGAGGAGACAGAGGAAATGAGTGAACATGACAAAACCATAGTAAGAGCTAATGAAATAAGTAAAATACCTAAGAATTTAAAGTGGTGGTCATAAAGATACTAACTGGACTTGAGAAAAGAATGGAGGACCTCAGTGAGATACTCAACTGAGAGAGAAAACATAAAAAAGAATGAATCAGAGATGAAGAACCTAATAACGGATATTAAAAATACACTACATGATGGGGCGCCTGGGTGGCTGAGAGGTTTGAGCCTCTGCCTTTGGCTCAGGTCATGATCCCGGGGTCCTGGGACTGAGGCCCGCACTGGGCTCTCTGCTCAGCAGGGAGCCTGCTTTCCACCCCACCCCGCCACCTGCCTCTCTGCCTGCTTGTGATCTCTCTCTCTCTGTCAAATAAATAAATAACATCTTTTTTTAAAAATACACTACATGGAATAAATAGTAGACTAGAGGAAGCAGAAGAGTGGATCAGCAACCTGGAGTAATGGAAAGCAATAAAGCTGAATAAGAAGAAAAATAATAATAAATAAAAATACACTAAGGGAACTCAGCAACATTATCAAGCATAATAACATTTGCAGTATAGGTATCCCGGAAGGGGAAGAGACAAAGAAAGGAGAAATCTGACTTTAAGAAATAATAGCTGAGGGACGCCTGGGTGGCTCAGTTGGTTAAGCCGCTGCCTTCGGCTCAGGTCATGATTCCAGGGTTCTGGGATCGAGTCCCACATCGGGCTCCTTGCTCGGCGGGGAGCCTGCTTCTCTAGTCGCTGCCTCTGCCTGCCTCTCTGCCTGCTTGTGTGTACTCTCTCTCTCTATCTCTGGCAAATAAATAAAATCTTTAAAAAAAAAAAAGAAATAATAGCTGAAAAATTTCTGAATCTGGGAAAGGAAATAAAAATACAGATCCAGGAGGCATAAAGATTCCCCCAGCAAAATCAACTCAAGAAGATCCACACCAAAACACGTCATTTCAATGCAAAAGAAGTAGTGAAGAAGAGAGAATTTTAAAAGTAGCAAGAGAAAACAGTTACATACAAGAGAAACCTATAAGACAATTAGATTTTCAACAGAATCTATGCAGGCCAGGAGGGAATGGCATGATATATTCAAAGTACTAAAAGAAAAAACCTGTAGCCCCAAATATTCTAGTCAGTAAGGCTATCATTCAAAATAAAAGGAGAAATAAACTTTCCCAGACAAACGTTAAAGAAATTCATCACCACTAAACCTGCCTTACAAGAAATGTTAAAGAGGACTCTGAGCAGAAAGAAAAGACCATTAACAGGAATAAGAAAAGTAGGAAGCACAAAAGCAGTAAAATTAAGTATATCTATGAAAATCAGTCAAGGGATTTACAAAATAAAAAGATGTAAAATATGACATCATTATCTAAAACATGGGGGGGAGGAGAGAAGAAAAAATTTAGTAATTTTAGAATGGGTTCAGGGGGCACCTGGGTGGCTCAGTGGTTTAAGCTTCTGCTTTCCGCTCAGATCATGATCTCAGGGTCCTGGGATCAAGCCCCACGTCTGGCTCTCTGCTCGGCAGGGAGCCTGATTCTCCTTCTCCCTCTGTCTGCCTCTCTGCCTACTTGTGATCTCTATCTCTCTGTCAAATAAATAAATAAAATCTTAAAAAAAAAAAAAAAAAAAAGAAAAAATAGAATGGGTTCAAAGTGACGTGACTATTAACTTTATATAGACTGCTATACACAATGATGTTATATAGAAATCTAACGGTAATCAAAAATTAAAAACCTGTAATAAATATGCAAAAAAAAAACCCCTCAAAATCCCACCCAAGGAACCCAAGTATATCACTAACAAAAGCCAGCAAACAGTGAGAGAAGAAAGGAACATGAACTACAAAACAACCATAAAACAAATATCACTACGTAACTTTCAAACTTACTTTGATTGTAAATGGACTAAACTTTGTAAGTGGACTAAATGCTCCAATCAAAAGATAGAGGGTGATGAAATGAATAAAAATGTAAGACATGCAGCATACAAGAGACTAAATTTCAGACCTAAAGACACATTCAGATTGAATATAAAGGGATAAAAAAGCATTTACCATATAAACAGAATTGACGACAAAGCCAGGGTAGCAATACTTATATTGGACAAAATAAATTCTAAAACAAGGACTGTAACAACAGGTAAAGAAGGACACTACAGAGATTGAGCTCATAGACCTCCTTCCTGATGATTTTTTGGATTTGACATCTAAAGCAAAACTAAACAAGTGAGATTAGATCAAATTAAAAAGTCAATATGAAATGGGAGAGAACATTTGCAAATAATATATAAGGGGTTATTATCCAAAATATACAAAGAACTCATATGATTCAATAGAAAAAAAAGATCCAATTAAAAATTTAACAGAGGCTCTCAAAAGACATTTTTCCAAAGACATACAGATGACCTACAGGTAGATGAAAAGGCACCCAACACCCACTTATCATCAGGGAAATGCAAACCAAGGCAATGCAAACCCCAGTGAGATATCACCACATCTACTAGAGTAGCTCTTACCAAAAAGTCAAGAAGTAGCAAGTGTTGGTGAAGATGTGGAGAAAGGGGAATGCTTCTGTACTGTTGCTGGGAATGTAAACTGGTATAGCCACTATGGAAAACACCAGTTTCCTCAAAGACTTAACAGAACCACCATATAACAGAACCACCCAGCAATTCTAATTCTGGGTATTTACTGAAGGAAAGAAATCACTATCTTGAAAAGATATCTGTACCCCATGTTCACTGCAGCAGCATTTAGCACAGTTAAGACAGGGAATCAAACTACACATCCATCAATGAATGAATGGATACAGAAACTGTGTGCCTGTGTGTGTGTGTGTGTGTGTGTGTATGCGCGCGCGCACACGCGCGCACATGTTTGTACATACGCACAAGCAAATATTATTTAGCCTTATAAAAGAAAGAAATTTTGCCACTTGCAACAACCTGATATATCTGAAAGCAGCTAGGAGAGTAGACTTGTATTCAAAAAATTTTCTAACAATGTGATGGATGATAAGTAAAGTTATTGTGGCAATCATTTTGCAATATATACATATAACAAATTACTTTATTGTACATCTAAAACTAATACCATGTGACAGGTCAACTTAACTGAATAAAAAATAGAGTTCTCTCCAGAAACCAACTTGCTGACACCTGGTGGACTTTTACCTTCCAGAAGCATGCCAAAATTAATTTCTGTAAAGTTACCCAGTCTGTATTATTCTGTTAGGACAGCCTGAGAAGACTAATAAACTCATAGTTAAAGTCATTTTTATTTCCTGTTCTATGAACAATCTCTATATATTATTTGTTCAATTTCTTTTGAATTATGTTTTCCTCTTATAGATTTGTGGTATCTCTATATCACTTAAAAAAATTTAGTTCTGGGGTGCCTGGGTGACTCAATCATTAAGTGTCTGCCTTTGGCTCAGGTCATGATCCCAGGGTCCTGGGATGGAGCCCAGCATGGGGCTCACTGCTCAGCAGGGAGCCTGCTTCCACCTCTCTCTGCCTGCCTCTCTGCCTACTTGTGATCGCTGCCTGTCAAATAAATAAATAAAATCTTTAAAACAAAACAAAACTTCTTTCTGTAGCTCTTTGTGGATTCTCCCTACTTGCTAGATTGTGATAGATTGGGCATATACTTCTTTATTCATATAAACTAAACTACTTTGTCACGCATTTCCACACGCCACACATAGGCATAGTCTTCTACAGCCCTGCAAGAATTATTAACTTTTTTTTTTTCCCCCTAGTACTAGCTACATGAATGGGGGATGCAGGCTGCTTGATAAGCGATCAAGGATAGAAGCAGAAAAATGTTCACCTTTAGCCCCAAAGGCTGACTTATAGCCTGAATAGTTCCGATAAGGTTTAAATACATGCTCACTGCTCCATTCTTAAAGGGTTTCACGACTGCCTGTAAATTTCCCTGTTAATACTGAACTGAATGATAAGTACCAGAGAAATCATGGGAGTAGAAATGTACAAGTAGAAATTCAAAGATATTTATGATATAATACTCCCTGGATGTCCCCTCCTTGAGAACTAAGCATATAACCACCGGCTTCATAGGGCAAAAGGGCAGATTTCAGGGCTCAGCAACAATGGGATGCTGCCACATTCATGAAGCATTTAATAAAGCTAATTGAATCTTTAAAATGTACTCTGTTGAATTTTTTAAATTTAACAGTAGTCACGATTGATTAAATCATTGGCCACTGGTAACTGATTCAACCTCCAAACCTTCCCTCCACAAAAGTTGGAGGGGGACTAAAAGTTCTTACCCGCCAATCACCTGATTGGGGCCACTAGCAAGCAGCCCAGGCTTTGGTTATCTAATGATTTCCCAAAGCCACTGCATTAACAAAACAAAAAATATCTTGATAGGTCTCTATGCTTAGTAAATTGCAAGGGTTTTAGAAGCTCTGTACCAGAAAAGGCTGTGAAGAACAAATTCATTTATTTACTATAAATTACAGTATCACACTTAATAAAGTTGCAACTGAACTTTAAACAGCTTAAGGAATTTATACTAATCAAAATTAGTGATCGTTTAAATGCTTTTGAAAAGATGGTTATTGATATACTGTTCAGTAGATATAGAAATTTAATAAAGTAAGCCTTGAAGAAAACATGACTAACAGTGACTATCTTTCGACCACATCCAAAGTCCTGCAGATGCTAAAACATTCATACTCAGTTTGAAGATCATAGGATTAATATATTCCTTAGCACAAGACTGCCCTCCTCTAGAGGCAGAGTTAACACATGTAGAGGATCCTTAGAGTAACACAAACTTAAGGCATCCTGTGTGTGTTTCTTCTGTGCAACCATAAAGTATCACTGCTATCACTTATTAAGTATTTACTATTCTTTCATCAAATAGCTACTGAGCGCCATTCATGTGCCAGTCATTGTGTTAAATGAAGACTTAACTAAACTGACAAGAAACTCCTTTCATAAATCTCATAGTTACAATGGAGAGAAATGCTACTACATATTTCATATCTATAAATATTTTTTACCAAGTAACTTTCCTATATGTACAACTTTAAATTCTTTTTTATAATTTAATATTGTATAATTGTATAAAATTTTTGGATATGAGACTTCATTTTTAAGAAAAGCTCCCTTTTCTTTCTTTCTCCTTTTTTAAAATTTCTTATTTATTTGAGAAAGAGAGAGAACAGGGTGTGGGGGAGAGGGGAGAAGTAGGCTCCCAGCTGAGCAGGGAGCCTGCTGCAGGGGCTCGATCCCAGGACCTCGAGATCATGACCTGACCCAAAGACAGATGCTTAACCGACTGAGCCACCCAGGCACCCCATGAAAATCTCCATTTTCAGGGAGCCTGGGTGGCTCAGTTGGTTAAGCGGTTGCCTTTGGCTGAGATCATGATCCCAGGGTCGAGCACCGCATGAGGCTCCCTGCTGAATGGGCAGCCTGCTTCTCTGTCTCCACTATTTGTGCTCTCATGCACACACACTCTCTCTCTCTCTAAAATAAATACATAAATTCTTAAAAAAAAAAAAAAAGGAAGGAAGGAAGGAAGGAAGGAAGGAAGGAAGGAAAGAAAAGAAAGACAGACTCCATTTTCCCTTCCAAAACAAATAGCTAGGGGCACCTGGGTGGCTCAGTCACTGGGCATCTGCCTTGGGCTCGGGTCATGATCCCAGACTTCTGGGATGGAGCCCTGCATCGGGTTCCCCACTCAGCGAGAAGCCTGCTTCTCCCTCTCCCATTCCCACACCCCCTGCTGTTCTCTCTCACTCTCACTCTCTCTCTCTCTGTCAAATAAATAAATAAACAAACTTAAAAAGACAACAACAAAAAAATCAAATGGCTAGTGATCTAATAATCTTGAACTGGGCAAAAAGACCCTTGGTCTGACCCAGAAGCAGCAACTGTTTTACAAGCAATTATCTGTAAAATCAACAGGGCAACGACATCTTGATCAATAAAATTGCTGGCTGTGGACTTTCTGAAGACAGAATAACTAATGCATAGGAGGAATAATTTCATTTATTAACACCAAGAGAACACAATTGTACACAATGTAATTGTAATTGTACACAATGTAATCACACTGCTTCTGCCCATGAATAAAAATTAACTTTTTTCTTTTATCCAAATAGGTAATTGCCCCCCACATCTTTTCTCAGAAAAACCCCTTGCTTTCATCTTGCAGGTGGAATACTTTTCTGGTTAATCCCGGAATCTGTGTTCCATAAACTGAATCTTCCATTCCAAATAACCAGCAGGACTGGGAGAGCTTGGAGGACACTGGATCTTCTCTTAGAAAGAAGACAGGACAAAGAGCCTGTAAACTTACCGTGTGGAAATAACGATCTGGCACCTGGGGCACACAGTGGGAAGGTTAGTTACTCAACTCAAAGAGTGTCACAGACAGGTAGCCTTTGCAGTCAGAGAGACCTCTCTAGGAACAAAGAATGGCAAGAGCCACTTCCCTCCCTCACCTGTCAGCATAAGCACAGGGCCACCTGTGGGAACTAGTGCAGGGCCCACCCTCCCTACCTAAATTACTTACACCAAAACTCCCCACCCAGCCCCAGAACTCCAGAAGATTGGTCCTTCCCACTCAGCTTTTCTCTGTTCCAGCATAGCAAGCCAGCTCCCCCAGAAGACAAGCTCTAATCCTTGCCAATACCTTGTCTCCAGACCTGGGAGCTTTTGATTCCAGTGGCAGCAATGACAGGTTTGATTTCACAAGCAGACCAGAGCACACCTAGTAAAAATGTACCACATTCAGGCCAGGGACCAAAAACTGCCCAGAACAGGCAAAGACAGTTTCCACAGTCAACTGACCTGGAGGATACAGCAGCCTGCACACAACAGCAGAGCACATGCAGAACACGTTGGAAAAACTCCCAGAAGCAAAAGGCCCTAGGGAACATGGGACACTACACAGTAGAGCACTATAGGACCTCCTATTCATAAAGCCACTACGGTCAAGAACAGAAAACACAGCTGACCTTTTTAACACAGAGAAACAGGTACAGAGACAAAATGAGAAGACAGAGGAATCTGTCCCAAATGAAAGAACAGGACAAGGCCACGGAACAGGACAAGACCACAGCTGGAGATCTAAGCAAAAGAGAAGTAATATGCTTGATAGAGAATTTAAAGCAATGATTATAAGATACTCACTGGTCTTGACAAAAGAGTGGAAGATATCAGTGAAACAATTAACCCAGGGATAAGGAATAACGTAGCAGAGATAACATGTTCGATAAAAAAAATAAGACACACATTTGATGGAATGACAATACTCTATAAGAAGGAGAGGAACAAATGAATGACCTAGAGGACAGTAGTGAAAAGTAATCAAGCTGAACAAAAGAGGGGAAAAAAGAATTATGCAAACCAGGAACAGATTTAGGGAACCCAGTGACTCCATCAATAACAATATTATATAGGAGTCGCAGAAGAAGAAAAAGGGAAGCAGAGAATTTATCTGAAGAAACAAAAGCTGAAAACTCCCTAATGTGGGAAAGGAAACAGATATCTAGATCTAGGAGGCACAGAGAACCCCCAACAAAATCAACAAAAGCAGATCCACATCAAGACAATCATAATCATGTTGACAAAATATAGTAACAGGGAAAAAATACTAAAAGCAGCAAGAGGAAAGAAAACAGCTGCATACAGAGGTGCCTGGGTGGCTCAGTGGGTTAAGCTGCTGCCTTAGGCTCAGGTCATGATCTCAGGGTCCTGGGATCGAGTCCCGCATCGGGCTCTCTGCTCAGCAGGGAGCCTGCTTCCCTCTCTCTCTCTCTCTGCTTGCCTGTCTGTCTACCTGTGATCTCTCTCTGTCAAATAAATAAATAAAATCTTAAAAAAAGAAAGAAAGAAAGAAAACAGCTGCATACAAAGGGAACCCCAAGGCTATCAGCAGACTTTTCAGCACAAACTTTCCAAGCCAGAAAGGACTGGCATGATATATTCAAAGCTGAATGGTAAAAAACTGTGGCCAACAATACTCAACCAGCAAGGTTATCATTCAGAATAGGAGAGAGCAAGAGTTTCCCACACAAACAAAAACCAAAAGAATTCATGACCACTAAACAAGCTCTGCAAAAAATATTAAAGAGGACTATTTGAGTGGAAAGGATAAACTAAAAATGACAGTATGAAGGTAGGAAACACAAAGGTAGCAAAAAAGAATATTTCTATTAAAAAATCAGTCAAGAATCTCACACACACAAAAAAGAATGGAAAATATGACACCTTATACCTATAACGGGATGGGAGGAGTAAAGAATGGGTTCAAACTTTAATGACCATCAATTTAATACACACTGCTATATGTAGATGTCATATATATACCTAATAGAAACCATAGACCAAAAATCACTAATAGATATGCAATGAAAAAGAGAAAGAAACCCAAATATATCACTAAATAAAACCAGCAAACCACGAAGGAGTGAAAGATGAGAAAGTATCAAAGAAAGTCTTCAGAAACAACTACAAAACAAGTAATAAAAATGTAATAAATACATATCGATAATTACTTTGAATGTAAATGGACTGAACGCTCTAATTAAAAAGCACAGGGTGACATGGGGCACCTGGGTAGCTCAGTCAGTTAAGTGTCAGACTCTTGGTTTCAGCGCAGGTCATGATCTGTCATAAGATATAGCCCTGAAAGATTCAAATTAAAACCACATTGAGATATCACCTTACACCAGTTAGAATGGCCAAAATCAGCAAAACAGGAAACAACATGTGTTGGAGAGGATGTGGAGAAAGGGGAACCCTCTTACACTGTTGGTGGGAATGCAAGTTGGTGCAGGCCCTTTGGAGAACAGTGTGGAGATTCCTCAAGAAATTAAAAATAGAGCTTCCCTATGACCCTGCAATTGCACTGCTGGGTATTTACCCCAAAGATACAGATGTAGTGAAAAGAAGGGCCATCTGTACCCCAATCTTTATAGCAGCAATGGCCACAGACGCCAAACTATGAAAAGAACCAAGATGCCCTTCAACGGACGAATGACTAAGGAAAACGTGGTCCATATACACTATGGAGTATTATGCCTCCATCAGAAAGGATGAATACCCAACTTTTGTAGCAACATGGACGGGACTGGAAGAGATTATGCTGAGTGAAATAAGCCAAGCAGAGAGAGTCAATTATCATATGGTTTCACTTATTTGTGGAGCATAACAAATAGCATGGAGGACATGAGGAGTTAAGAGAGGAGAAGGGAAATTGGGGAAAATTGGAAGGGGAGGTGAACCATGAGAGACTATGGACTCTGAAAAACAATCTGAGGGGTTTGAAGTGGCGGGGGTGGGGGAGGTTGGGGGAACCAGGTGGTGGGTAGTAGAGAGGGCACGGATTGCATGGAGCAGTGGGTGTGGTGCAAAAATAATGAATACTGTTATGCTGAAAATAAATAAAAAATAAATTAAAAAAAAAAAAAAAGATATAGCCCTGAGTCAGAGTCCTCGCTCAGTGTTGAGTTGGCTTCGGATTCTCTCTCTCCCTCTCCTTCCGCTCCCCCCCCCAACTTGCATGCACTCTTTCTCTCTTTCTAAAATAAATAAAATCTTTAAAGAAAAAAAAAAGACATAAAGTGACAGAAGGGATAAAAAAAAAAAAAACAAGACCCATCTATATGCTGCCTACAAGAATCATTTTAGAGCTAAAGACACCAGCAGATTGAAAGGGAGAAAATGAAGAAACATTTATTATGCAAATGGATGTCAGAAGAAAGCCATAGTAGCAATAAATATATCACACAAAATGGACTTTAAAACAATAGCTGTTGTTTTAAAATGAGAAAGAAGGACACTATATAACAGTTAAGGGGACAATGCAACAAGAAGATATAATAATTGTAAATATTTACCTACATAATATGTGAGCACTTTAAACAGTTAATAACAAATATAAAGAAACTAACCTATAATGCAATAATAGTAAGAGACATTAACATCCCACTTACATCAATGGTCATATCATCCAAACAGAAAGTCAACAAGGAAAAAAAGGCTTTGAATGACACACTAGACCAGATGGATGTAACCGATATAACAGATATATTCAGAACATTCTGTAATAAAATAGTGAAATACACACTATTTTCAAGGGCATATGGAACATTTTCCACATCAAATTGAAGGATCCCAGGTCAGAATTATACTATAGCCTATAAGTTTTAACATTCTTTTTATAACCAGCTTATGCTAACTGAGAAACTGTAGCTAGCTGACCATAGATAAGGGAGTCAGCAAGCAGCATAACAGGATAACGAATAGCGAAAATCTGTGTTTAACCCGGCTGTTTCTGGCTTCTGTATAATAATGCTTCTAAGGCTTTGCTAAGAAATGAAAAATTGCTTAAACCCTCAACTCTAAGGAGCAAGAGGCTGGCTGAGGACAAAGCAAAAGCTGGCGCCTTGCACCCCCCCTTCACCCACTCCCCTTGGTGACATATGTGACATTTCACAGGCACCCCTGACTGCCCTACAAGAAGAGCAAATGGTTATCTTGCAGAGATCATAGTCCTGCAAGGCAGGAGTCTCTCTTGGTTTATAAATGTCCTTGAGATTTACAGCAAAGAAGTTACCTTATCAATAGCCCAATTTCCAAAGATACATAACTCAGTTCCTCAAGCCCTAACGTCACCCTCCCCTCCATAAAAAAACCGAAGGAGATGGAGGTAGAAGGAAAAGTAAATAAAGTTAAATTTCTTTTAAGACCTAAATCTCACTAACAAGGACATTTGATAGCAGGAATGTAACATTCCACCAGGAGACTCCCAATTGTCTTTATGTTAGTGCCTCATTAGAGAGAAAGTGGCCTTGGCTTGATAGTAACCAGGCCTTCAATATCCTGATAGTGCTTTCATTCGCATGCGTGGGCTAATCGGCCAGTTCTGCTTCTGTAAGATTGCTTTGTCTGCTTTCGCACGTGGGTCCCCTGATCCACTCCACTGACGCCAAGTATGCCTGTTCAAACTATCAATCAGTCAGCTCAGCCCCTCCTGAAGCTTGTTTGTCCATAAAAATCCTGCACTACCCCAGCCGGGGGTGCTCGGTTAGCTGGAGCTGCCGACCACCCGCCGGTACCTGCGTGACAATAAACCTCTTGCTGTTTGCATCCAGTGGCAGTGTTGGATTCTTGGGTAAGGGGATCCGCGGGTCTTTCAAAATCACATATTAGGCCAAAAAACAAACCTCAACAAATTCCAAAAGACTGAATGAAGTTGGGGGGACCTGGATGGCTCAGTTGAGTGTTTCAGCTCAGGTCATGATCCCATGGATTGTAGGACTGAGCCCCGTTGTGGGCTCTGGGCTCAACAGAAATGTTGCTTGGAATTCTCCCTCCCTCTCCCTCTGCCCTTCCCCCTGCTTGTACTCTCTTTTTATCTCTCTCCCAAATAAAAAATAAATCTTAAAAATAAAAAAAAGATTGAATGAAGTTGTAACCATGCATCTTTTCTGACCACAACACTGTGAAACTAGAATTCAACCACAAGAAAAATATATGGAAATACCACAAACACATGGAGACTAAATAACGTGCTACTAAACAATGAATGGGTCAACCAGGAAATAGAAGAATAAAAAAATACATGGAAACAAATAAAAATTAAAACACAATGGTTTGAAACCTTTGAGATGCAGCAAAAGTGGTTCTAAGAGGGAAGTTTATACTAACACTGGCCTACCTCAAGGAGCAAGAAAAATCTCAACATAAGCTTAGAAGCTAACATAACCTAAAGGAGCTAAAGAACAATAAACAAAACCTAAAACCAGCAAAAGGAAGGAAATAATAAAGATTAGAACAGAAATAAATGGTATAGAAACTAAAAAACAAAAATATAAAAACCACATTAGAACAGATGAATGAAACCAGGAGCTGGTTCTTTGAAAATATCAATAAAATTGATAAGCCTCTAGCCAGATTTATCAAGAAAGAAAGAGAAAGGACCAAATAAAAACACAAACGAGAAAGGAAAACAACCAACACCACAGAAATGCAAGAGATTATGAAAAACTACATGCCAACAAACTGAACATTGTAGAAGAAATGGATAAATTCCTAGAAACATATAACCTACCAAAACTGATGCAGGAAGAAAATTTGGACAGAAGCAATAATCAAAAACTTCCAACAAACCAAAGCCCAAGACCAGATGGCCTCACAGGCAAATTCTACTAAACATTTATAAAGATTTAATATTTATTCTCAAACTATTAAAAAAAAAAAAAAGAGGAAGGAAAACCTCCAAATTCATTCCATGAGGCCAGCATTACTAGTATCAAAACCAGATAAAGACACCATAAAGAAAGGGGACTACAGACCAGTATCTCTGATGAGCAGAGATGCAAAAATCTTCAACAAAATACTAGCAAACTGAAACCAACAATACATTAAAAAAAAAAAATCATTCACCCTGATGAAGGGGGATTTATTCCTGGGTTGCAAGGCTGGTTCAATATTTGCAAATGATACCCGATACATCACATATCAATAGAAAAAAGGATAAGAACCATATAACCATGTCAATAGATGCAGAAAAAGCACTTGACAAAAGTACAATACCCATTCATGATAAAAACCCTCAAAAAAGTAGTATTAGAATATACCTCAACATAATAAAGGCTATATACAAAAAACCCACAACTAACATTATCCTCAGTGAGGAAAAACTGAGAGCCTTTCCTGTAAAGTCAGGAATAAGATAAGAATGTCTACTCTCACTTTTATTTAACATAGCAACTGAAGTCCTAGCTACAGCAATCAGACAGCAAGAAATAAAAGGCATCCAAATCAGTAAGGAAGAAGTACAACTTTCAGTATTTGCAGGTGACAGGATACAATGTGTAGAAAACCCAAAACACTCCATCAAAAAACTGCTAGAACTGATAAATGAATTGAGTAAAGTGTCAGGATACAAAATAAACCTATAAAAACCTGTTGCATATCTACCCACCAATAATGAAGCAGCCAACAGCATTTTTCAAAGAAGTAGAACAATCCTAAAGTTGTAAGGAACTACAAAAGACCATGAATAGCCAAAGCAATCTTGATAAAGAAAAGCAAAGCTGGAGGCATTACAATTCCTGACTTCATATTATATTTATTACAAAGCTGTAGTAATCAAAACAATATAATACTGGTGCAAAAACAGACATATAGATTAGAATAGAAATGACAGAATAGAACCGACAACTAAATGGTAAATTAATCTTTGACAAAGCAGGAAAGAATATTCAATGGGAATTCTCTTCAAAAAACAAGTATGGGAAAACTGGACGGCAACATGCAAAAGGGTGAAACTGGACCACTTCCTTGCATCATACGCAAAAATAAATTCAAAATGGATTAAAGACCTTAATGTAACACCTGAAATCATAAAAATCGCCGAAAATAAGACAGGAAGTAATTTCTCGAACACTGGGGCCATGGCAACTTTTTTCTAGATAGGTATCCTGAGGCAATGGAAACAAAAGCAAAAATAAACTATTGGGATTCCATCAAAATAAAAAAGCTTCTGCACTGTGAAGGAAACAATCAACAAAACCAAAAGCAGCCTATGGAATGGGAGAAGATACTTGCAAATGACATATCCAATAAAGAGTTAGTTTCCAAAATATATAAAGAACTTATTAAATTCAACACCCAAAAAACAATCTAAGAAAAAGTGGGCAGAAAACATAAACAGACATTTCTCCAAAGATATACAGATGGCCAACAGACACATGAAAGGATGTCCAACACCACATCAGAGAAATACAAATCAAAACTACATGATCTCACCTCACAGAATGGCTGAAATCAACAACACGAAAAACAACAGCTATTGGTAAGGATGTGGAGAAAAAGGAACACTTGCGCACTTTTGTGGGAACGCAAACTAGTGCAGCCACTGTGGAAAACAGTATGGAGCTTCCTCAAAAAATTAAAAACGGAACTACCCTACTATCTGATCTCGAAATCACACTACTGGGTATTTACCCAAAGAACACAAAAACATTAATTCAAAGGGATACATGCATCTCTATGTTTATAGCTCCATTACTTAAAATAGCCAAGATATGGGGCACCTGGCTTGCTCAGTGGGTTAAGCCTCTGCCTTCTGGTCAGGTCATGATCCAGGGTCCTGGGACTGAGTCCCGCATCCAGCTCTCTGCACAGCAGGGAGCCTCCTCCCCCCTCTCCCGCCCCCCCCACCCCCCACCCCCCGCCGCCTGCTTCTCTGCCTACTTGTAATCTGTCTGTCAAATAAATAAATAAAATCTTAAAAAAAAAATAGCCAGGATATGAAAGAAGCCCAAGTGTCCACTGATTGTGAAAGGAAAAAGAATAATTCATACAATGAATTATTATTCCACCACAATAAAAGAATGAAATCTTGCCATTTGCAAGGACATGGAGGGAGCTAGAGAGTGTAATGCTAAGTGAAATAAGTTATAGACAAATACCATACGATTTCACTCATATGTGGAGTTTAAGTGAGCAAAGGGGAAAAACAAACACAAGCCAAGAAACAGAATATTAACTATAAACAAGAAACTGACGGTTACCAGAGAGTAAGAGGTTTGGGTGGGGGAAGAGGAGAATAAATTGTTGGAAACAGGTGATGGGAATTAAGGAGTGCATGTGTGATAAGCGCCCCCATGAGATTATAATAAAAAAACTACATTCTCAAAGACTTTTCAATTATGTGATGTTACAGTACCACTTAAACGAAAATATGGATATATGTGTGTATATGAATCTACATGTTTATATATGTATATAAGTACAACCAATATACTCAGCACTCAATAAAATGTACTATTTGTGTGGGCCAGGGTTGCTCAGTCTGCTAAGCAACCCACTCTTGGTTTCCCTCCGTCTTGGTCTCAGGATCCAGGATCCAACCTTGCCTCCTGCTCCACGCAAAAAACGAGAGTAGGCTTGAGACTCTCTTTCTCTCCCGCTGCCCCTCTCCCTCCCCCATTTGTGATTTGTGCGCACTTGCGCGCTCTCTCTCTCTCTCTCTTTCTCTCTCATAAATCTTTTAAAATAAATAAAAATGTACTATTAGCTATATTAATTTTAAAAAATTGGGAGTGCAAGGAAAATATTTTCTAAGAGAAACAAGAGGTTTCAGGTAGGAGCGCCTGGGTGGCTCAGTGGGTTAAAGCCTCTGCCTTCGTTTCAGGTCAGGTCATGATCCCAGGGTCTTGGGATGGAGCCCCGCATTGGGCTCTCTGCTCAGCAGGGAGCCTGCTTCCCCCTCTCTCTCTGCCTGCCTCTCTGCCTACTTGTAATCTCTGTCAAATAAATAAATAAAATCTTTAAAAAAAAAAGGTTTCAGGTAACTTGATGGGTCTTTGTTAGGCCTTCACCAAGAAAGAAAAAAAATCAAGTCTGAAAAAATAAAGCATTTCGGAGATAAAGAGAAAATACTAAGTCACCTTAAACCTAAGTTTTAATTGTCACAACAATTATTTCCTCCTCCAACGGAGACCTTTTTTGGAGAAGGATAGAGACGGGGAAGGAGACAGCAGACCGTTCTAGGGGCCCGGATGAGAAAGTCAACTGGTTACACCTGCCACACGTCACCCCTAGCCATGAGAGGAAACCAGAGCTTCCAAATCAATCTCAGGGTCAGAGAGAAGAGTCAAGGCCTTCACCGTCAAGGGCCAGAGCCTTCTTGTTTTTGCTCCCATATATGATTATGTGTGACACAGTCACCAACACAATCTCCCCAAATTCACACAGTGCTGCTCAGTTGCACACCCACTACTAGACACAAATCACACCCTGCGTCACAACACCCTCCCTTCCCTTCCCACACGGCGCTCCACAGTTACAATACCCACGGCGGCTCAGTCACACAGCTCATTATGCTAGCACAAAAAGTGGAATACCAGGTCACACAGTCACAAGGGCATAACCACTACAGGGAACACAGTCACAGGTAACCCCCAACCACAGTGTTACACACGGTCACACATGAACAATCATACCACGGGGACTCACAGCGTTATGATACGCTAATCCACCCCCGCACACACGGTATCACACACATTCACAGTCGCACAATACACACATCACTTGACAGTCACAAAATTACACCACCGCCCCTCCTCAGCCCCTTCTGCCCTAACAGACTTACTTAACACCCAGTCTCGGTCCCGGCGCCAGGCTCTGGGCTTTTTTCAACCCCTGCCTCCTCTGCAACGTATTTGTGGCCAAAGCGCGCAGCTGAAAGACCGCAGCTCGAGTCTAAATACCGCTCAGCTCAAAGCCGCCCGCCTCCCTGTGGGGAGGAGCGATGGACGCGCAATGCCTCCTGGGAAAAGTAGTTAAGCTCCGCACTAGCTATGGAGAAGGTAGCGGGCTTGAGTCGTGCGGGAGAGTCCGCCCGACCCTCGCCCACCCTGAACTGCGCCCGGAAATGTTTCGGTCTTACACCTTGGCTCCTACTTGGAGTGAGCCCGACATGCTTGGACTGAGTTTATTAAACCCCAAGGCACACCACTGCCCTCTCCCAAAGGTAGAGTTAAAAGACGTAGATTATTAAACTGCGTCCTCTGACTCATGGAGACAGTCCCACAAACTGGCGCAGGAAAAAAAGCGCGAAAAGCGCGCTCGAACCCCTGGAACTTATGGGAAATGTAGTCTGTAGTCAGAAAAGCGGAGGACCGGCCAATACCGACAGTTTCTGTCCGGTACTGAGCCCGGCGGAGCCCAGGAGACCTCTGGGAGTGCTAGCCAGCCCAAGGAGTGCGCAGGCGCAGACTTTGTGGCTCGCCATAGTCGTCTTTGTCTGCGGGTGAGTGCGGTTTCGGCCTCGCAAGGCGCAGATCTGGGCGTGGGGCCTGGGGTTCTGGGCTCAGAATCCGGTTAGGGAGGCTGTCGGGGAGGGTTCTTATAACCCGCGATAGGGCTGGGGTAGCTGAAGGGGAGGAATCGCTTTCTGTGACGTGAGCAGTGTTCAAAGCCTGCGCGGATGGGGGCAGGGGCACAGGAGGAAACTGGGGCGAGTTCGCGGGTGGGTTATGGAGGGTGGGAGAAGGTTGTAGGGGTATAACTGGCGTGAGAATTGTGTGGTTCCAAGTTTGTGAGGATGGATGGCATGGTGAGCTTTATGGGGTAGCAACCTCAATCTCACTTTTCTCGTTTCTAAAATAATGATAAAGACGTATCTTTCCGGAGTATCCATTTTTCTGAAAGAAAGGAAAATAGCTAAGACATCAAGAGAGAATAATTTTTAAAGCAATTTTTATATAAAGGCAGGCTCATTGTGGAGTAGGAAACAAAATCAGGATTAACAATTTTTAAAAGTAAATATTTCCGAAAAACTTGTTACTGAATTACTAGACTCCCCCTGTGCATGGACTTTTCGTAATTCTTTGGAGGAACTTTGTTGAGGCAGCTTTGAGAAGCCCTGGACTAAGGAGGAGCTTTAAGAGCTAGTTTCTAGTAGTGTAGACAGCACAGAATTGTGAAGGATGTTATCCTGTCTTTGGTGCATAGATAACAAGTAACTGATTTAAGACCTCTTTGTTTCTTAGCGACATGGCAGTGACTCGTAATTTGACCAGGTTTTCACCAGACCAAATGGCCTTTGTAAATGTAATGAAACAAATTTTCTTCTATCGAGAACGACACTTTCTTTCAGTATTCTATCACACTTAACATAACTTTCAATAAAATGAAAAAGTATCACGGTACAAAAACTCAAATATGCACAAATAATATCTTTGGTATATACAAAAAGTAATCAGTAATATTTATGAAGACAGTACTTTATTTACAATAGCAACAAATCAGACGAAGCACCTTGGGATAAACAAGAAATATATAAAATCCATATAACACTAAACCCAAAAGACGACTTGAGCAAATGGAAATACATGTTATATCTTAGATTTTAAAAGTCTGCAAGGTTATTTTGTTTCGTGAAGAAAGCTAAGTGCCTCTTTGGTAATATGTAATATACTACCTTTTTATTAAGTGGGAATAAGAATGTGTATTTCTAGTTGCATAAAAAAACTTCTGAAGTTTACACAGAAAATAAAAAAGGTTGATGAGGAGGGAAATGGAACAGCTAGGGCAAGGGTTAGAAACACATTTTTGCTTGCCTCTTTGTAGATTCCCATTTTTAACTGGAATGGAGAAATGAGGTTTCTGTGTTCACTCCATTACTTTTCAGTTGTTTAGCATTGTCTCATTTTTGAATGTTTCCTTGACTTCCAATATACTACTCATTTGAATAATTCCAGTCAAAACCAAGGAATAACCATTCCCTCAAAAAAAGCTCTATTAGCAACTTTTGTTTCTGTTTAATTATTAGTGTTCCTAATTTTCTCACTTTGAGATATATATATATATATATATATTATTTATTAGCCCTCTATGAACAAAATTCCATTGCTTTGGCCTCACGTGTTAGGTGACTAACAAATGTCCATTCCTGTTTGAGCCAAATCCTGAGCTACTTACTCATATAGCCAAATTAACTAATGGACAGCTCCACCTTTATGTTGCCCAGGAACTTCAAACTCTTTATGCCCAAAATGTTAGCACTGATATCTCCTGCCTCCATCCAGTTCCCCTTTGTATTATCTGTTTTGTCAGTTCATAACACTGTCCAGCCAGATTCGAAGCCTTTTATATTTGAGTAAGGGAAGAGCTTTTGAGTAAGTCTGATTCTTGTCTGTCATAACCCATTACAAATTGGAGGCCCAGATTTCTTACACAAAATAAATGATAAATATGTATGTTTGCTGAATCAGTGAAGGACCATGTAATTACAGAGCATTTATAATATTTAATTCCTCCTAGAGTAACATATAACCTAGGTAAAGTATTAGGCAGCTAAAAATTTTAAGAGCTCTGATCATGAAGAATACATGAATAACTTCCTTTACATTTTATCCATATCATTTAAGGTTGATGACTTCAGATTTATGAGAACAGTGTTTTTATAGGGGAAAATGATCAAAACTGTGACTATTCAGTCAGGAGCAAGGCCACAAGTGGTACCTATTCCAAGATACCTGTTAAGGTTGTAATTCTGTAGAACTCTTAACAACTCAGTCTTGTAATTTCTCTGTATCACCTAAATCCCTGAAAATGATGTTTCCCATTTCTGAAATGTGTGGAGCCTTTTTTAAAAAAAAATTTATTTATTTATTAGAGAGCACACACACACACAAGCAGGGGGAAGGGACAGAGGGAGAGGAAGAAGCAGGCTCCCCAAAGAGCAGGGAGCCCGATGTAGACTCAATTCCAGGACTCTGAGATCATGACCTGAGCTGAAGGCTGGTGCTTAATCGAATGAGCCATCCAGGCACCTCTGTGTGGGGCCTTTAAATGGCATGATGGCTTTGGCCTGGGATGCAGAGTATAAATACTCTATTTTTCCATGTGCACACATGTATGCGTATGCACCAGCTTCTCAGCCAAAGAGTCATTATTACTTTGTTCTTTTTCACAGGCCCTCTTCCTCGTGCATCCACAGGAACTGCACTTGCCTTGTCCTTTAAAACTTCCAGGAGTCCTATGGCCTCAACCTGAATTATGGGATGCTGCTTTGACCCTCAACAATAATGTCCAAGTCCTGTGTCACTGTGTTGGAAGTTTAAGGTGCCAGTTTAACAAGATCAATGGATGTCTGAGAGAGAAATGTGAAGGAGGTGCTATCCAGGTGAGTAAGAAAGAACCCACCAGGTATCAATGGGATAAAGGCTCATTAGAGTTACTCAACCTGCAACCTCTGAAAATTTTTTTGAGGCCATTGTCTTATCAGCCCTTATCTTTTGGAGTAACAATTGCTGAAATTCTTTAGATATCTAAATAACATTTCCAGATACACTTGCTTATCAGTGCTTTTTTTCTCTCAGATTCTAGGGGACTGGTTGCCCCTCTAACCTCTCTTCTGGATGCCAGCCTCTTCATTTATAGTCTCAGTTTGATAAATTTTACAACTTACACGTTGTGTTCTCCCTTTCACTAACATTCTTCATTTTTTACTTCTCTTTAGATATCTAGACTCCTTCCCTTAAGCATTCAGTCATCTTGCCAAGGATTACAAGATCTGTATCTGTCAAATCTTAGCATGTAGATTCTTTTCTTTAAAATTAAACTTACTACAGATGCCTTGGCAGCTTAGGCGGTTGATCATCCAACTCTTGATTTTGGCTCGGGTTATGATCTCAGGGTCATGGGATAGGACCAGCATTGGACTCCATGCTGGACATGGAGCCTGCCTGGGAGGGAGTTTCCTCTCTCTCCCTCTCCCCGCCCATCCCCTGCTTGCTCTTTCTCTCTTAGAAAAAAAAAATTCTAATAAAATTTAACTTTCTGTCATTTCTCCCTACTTCCATTGTTATATTTCTCAGAGTTGAATTTTACCCTCTTATCCTATTTTGTTTTTTAAAATTAATTTATTTAATTTAAATAAATAGAGATTTTATTTATTTATTTATTTATTTATTTGACAAAGAGAGACACAGCGAGAGAGGGAACACAAGCAGAGGCAGTGGGAGAGGGAGAAGCAGGCTTCCCACTGAGCAGGGAGCCCTATGTGGGGCCTGATCCCAGGACGCTGGGATCATGACCTGTGCCGAAGGCAGACACTTAATGACTGAGCCACCCAGGTTCCCCTATCCTATTTCTTATTCTCTTCCTACCTCCAGCTATCATAGCACAACATTTCTCCCCCTCTTCCTTTTTGACAATATAAGCAGGCTCAGAAATTTGTCCTGACATCCTATGAATTCACCTCTCTGTTACTTTTAAAAATAAGTAATAATATTCTCTTTAAAATCCAATACAGGGGCGCCTGGGTGGCTCCATAGGTTAAAGCCTCTGCCATCTGCTCAGGTCATGATCCCAAGGTCCTGGAATCGAGCCCTGCATTGGGCTCTCTGCTCATCAGGGAGCCTGCTTCCTCCTCTCTCTCTGCCTGCTTCTCTGCCTACTTGTGATCTCTATCAAATAAATAAAATCTTTAAAAAAAATAAATTTTAAAATATCCAATACATATACTCAATAGAAAAGTAAAATAATGGATATATCTTCTCAATCCTGGCCCTTACTTCTCCTTTTCTGTTCCCCAGAAGCAGCCACTATTAACTGTGTATTCTTCTAAATGTGTTTATGAGTATACAAGGAGGCTTTCAAGCAGAACAATAACATGATTTAACTGTGACAAGAATAAACAGCTGTTGCTGTGTTGAGAAGAGTTACAAAGAGGTGAAGGCAAAAGTAGAAAGAACAATGAGGAGCCTGTTAAATAGTCCAGTCAAGGCATGATGTGGCTTACACTTTGGTGGTCCTAGTGAGTGAGGATTATGAGAAATGGCCAGATCCTAACCATATTTTGAAGATAAAGCCAACAGGATGTGGAGATGTAATAGGTATGTGATCTAGGAGACAGTTGTTCAAGGCTTGAGCAACTGGGAAAATGAGGTTGCTATTTAATGAGATGAGAAGAATTTAGAGGGAGTTCATTTGGGAGAACAGGAGTTTGGTCTGGGGCAGGGTAAAACAGACCCCTGTTAGATATCCAAGTGCAGATTTTGAGTGGAGAGTGGATATGTGAATCAGTTGAGGGAAGAGGTCCAGACTAGTGTTTAAATATTTTCAAAATATTATATCAGAATGCACAAATGTCAAGCAAACTCTTAACTATATTATGTGGAGGGGTGCCTTAGGGGTGCTCAGTGGGTTGGGGCCTCTGCCTTCAGCTCAGGTTATGATCCCAGCATAATGGAATCGAGCCCCAAGTTGGGGGTCTCTGCTTAGTGGGGAGCCTGCTTCCTCCTCTTTCTCTCTGCCTGCTTCTCTGCCCACTTGTGATCTCGGTCTGCCAAATAAATAAATAAAATCTTTAAAAAAAAATAAAAACATGCTCTGTGGAAATGGTGACCTGTTAGAGCAGGGGTTGGCAAACTATATACTAGTACGTGCTTTTGTGAATATCGAAACATGGCCATCTACGGTGCATCTTGTCCATTCATTTTTTTATTGTCTGTGACTACTTTCTGCTACCACAAATGCTTGAGTTGAGCCAGGCATCGGCAGATACATGATATTGTAAAGCATGCGACTAAAAAGTGTATCAGTCATGGTAAAGCTAAGTGACTATAATAAACCCTAAATGTACTGCTTTAAGGAATGTAAGAATTGATTTCCTGGTCATATAACAGTTAAGGTGGTGAGTAGTGAAGAGCTGCATGGTCGCTTTGGTCTTTGCGGTTCTTTAAGGATCAAGATTTCTTCCAGGTTGTCTCTTTTATCATTCACTTGTGGTTGAAACAGGATCAACAGTGCATTCCTGGTTCACAGCCAGGTGGAGGAGGAAGAAATCATCATATAGGGCCAAGAGGTCAATAAACTTTTTCTGTAAAGGTCCAGATAGTAAATATGTAAGGCTTTGTAGACCATAGGATTTCTGCTGCGACTACCCAGATCAGACATAACAGCACAAAAGTAGTTTGCTTAGCATTAGATTATCTTGATTTCTATTTTGAAAATATTTTTAAACCACAAGTTAAATGCTATTGAAAGAACCATTTTGCCTAGTTTTCAGATGATGTTGCTTAGTTCAGTTCAGAATTTTACAGTATGAGGGGCACCTGGGTGGCTAGGTCAGTTAAGGGTCCGACTCTTGATGTTGGCTCAGATCTTGATCTTGTGGTGAGTTCGAGCCCTGCGTTGGGCTCCACACTCAGTAAAGAGCCAACTTAAGATTCTCACTCTTTCTTTCCCCCTTAGCTCGCTCTGTTTTGCTCTCTAAAATAAATCTTTAAAAAAAATTTACAGTATTGGGACACCTGGGTGGCTCAGTTGGTTAAGCGGCTGCCTTCGGCTCAGGTCATGATCCCAGCATTCTGGGATCGAGTCCCGCATCGGGCTCCTTGCTCGGCAGGGAGCCTGCTTCTCCCTCTGCCTCTGCCTGCCATTCTGTCTGCCTGTGCTCGCTCTCTCCCCCTCTCTCTCTCTGATAAATAAATAAAATCTTTAAAAAAAAAAAATTTACAGTATGAAAAACTCAATTCTGATCAATATGTATGAAGTATATTGATGTCATCCCTATAAAACTTCAAGGAGTTTTAGTTATCAAGATGTTATTCCTGTTTTCTTTTCCCTTTTTTTTCTTTGAAGATTTTTTTTCTTTGAAAGATTTTATTTATTTATTTGACGAGAGAGATCACAAGTAGGCAGAGAGGCAGGCAGAGAGAGGGGGAAGCAGGCTCCCCGCTGAGCAGAGAGCCTGATGTGGGGCTCAATCCCAGGACCCTGGGATCGTGACCTGAGCCAAAGGCAGAGGCTTAACCCACTGAGCCACCCAGGGACCCCTATAGTTTTTTTAATAGTTCTTTTTATTTTAGTTGTATTTATTGAGAGGAACAATATGGTTAGTATTGGTTCTCATATTTAATATTATGCATTCTATTTTAAATTTGACCTCATCTTTTTTATCCTTTACTATAGTATCTTTGATTTCCTTGTCTTGGATATAAATGTCTTTCCTTCTGAAAATTTGGAAAGCTTATTATATTTTATTATTTTATAATATTCTCTTGGTTGCCTTTACATTTGTAACTTTCTTAGTCTTCATCCTTCATTTCTTTAGCCCCCGCTAAGGAGTTATATGTATTTTATACATTAGTATGTTTTCAGTCTCCCTCCTCTCTTTACCACACAGTTGGTGATTGCGATTATTATTCTAGTTTTAAACAGGATCAGCCGCATTCTTCTTACCTTCCCATCATATATATGAAATTGCATCTTTGTCTTTTTTTTTTTTTTTTTAAGATTTTATTTATTTATTTGACAGAGAACACAAGTAGGCAGAAAGGCAGGCAGAGAGAGAGGAGGAAGCAGGCTCCCTGCTGAGCAGAGAGCCCGATGCGGGACTCGATCCCAGGACCCTGAGATCATGACCTGAGCCGAAGGCAGCGGCTTAACCCACTGAGCCACCCAGGCGCCCTGTCTTTTTTTTTTTTTTTAAAGATTTTGTTTATTTATTTATTTGACAGACAGAGATCACAAGTAGGCAGAGAGGCAGGCAGAGAGAGAGGAGGAAGCAGGCTCTCTGCAGAGAGCCCGATGTGGGGCTCGATTCCAGGACTCTGGGATCATGACCTGAGCCGAAGGCAGAGGCCTTAACCCACTGAGCCACCCAGGCGCCCCGTATCTTTGTCTTTGATTGTGCAGTAATCCATCTATCAAAGTCCTATCCATGGTTTCCCCTTGAACTTCATTTTTTATTAAAATGTATCATTATCGGGACGCCTGGGTGGCTCAGTGGGTTAAAGCCTCTGCCTTTGGCTCAGGTCATGAACCCAGTGTCCTGGGATCGAGACCCACATCGGGTTGTCTGCTCCGCAGAGAGCCTGCTTCCTCTTCTCTCTCTCTCTCTCTGCCTGCCTCTCTGCCTACTTGTGATCTCTGTCTGTCAAATAAATAAATAAAATCTTAAAAAAATAATAATAATAAATAAAATAAAATGTATCATTATCACTTTCAGCCCAGTCTCTCTAATCTCTCTACTCCCATATCATATTATAGCTTCCAGAGCAACAGGATCCTAACTACATACTCTTTTATATTTCTACTTCATGTTTAAGACACACATTAGAGCTCATTGAGAGAAAGGCCAGTATTTTATCCTTTGGATCTGCAGTCCTTAAGCACAAGCAAAATGATTATTAAATAATCAGTGATTGTTACAGAGCTTCAAGTATGGATTTATATTTTCAGCTTTATTGAGGTTTAATTTACATAAAAGTTACCATAAAAGTATATTATTTGATAAATTTGGTAATTGTATAGTCAAAAAACGTACACCGAAACAAACATGCAGAACAGATTCATCAACAGTTCTTTGTACCCTTTTGCAGTTGAACCATGCCCCCCCAATCCCTGGTGATCACTAATTGGCTTTATGTACAATAGCTTGCTATTTCTAGAATTTCAATATAAATGTGGTCATGTACTGCTTAATCGTTAACATTTAATTTAACTTTTTTGAAATTACTTCATATTGTATAGATTAATATTTCATTCCTTTTTATTGCTATTATTATAAGTATGGACATAATTTGTCTATCCATCAGTTGATAAACATTTAGATTATTTCCATTTTGGGCTATTATGAATAATGCCGTTATGAACATATTAAGTCTTTGTGCAAACATTCATATTAATTTTTCTTAAGTAAATGACTAGGAGTGGGATTGGTACATAGAATAGTAAGTGTATATTTAACTTTAAAAAACACTCTCAGATTGTGCTCCAAAGTAGTTGAACTATTTTTCATCCCCACCTACTACTCCCATCATTCAGAGTTCTAGTTGCTTCACAGTCTCACACTTGGTTTGGTAGTTTTTTAGCTTTAGCCATATTAGTGGGTGTGTAATGGATCTCACTGAGTTGTTTTTTTGTTTTTTTAAGATTTTATTTATTTATTGGAGAGAGAGACAGAGGGAGAATGAACAGGGGGTAGGGGCATAGTGACAAGCAGACTCCCCGCTGATCAGGGAGACTGAGATGGGACTTGATCCCAGAATCCTGAGGTCATGACTTGAGCAAAAGGCAGACACTTAACCCACTAAACCTTGCTGGCACCCCTTACTGGGATTTTAATAGGCATTTCTGATCACTAGTTAAAATGAACGTCTAATATACTTCATCCATATATCTGATGTTGTAAAATGTCTGTTCTAGTCTTTTGCCCATTTTAAAAACTAGATTGTTTATCTTTTTGAGTTTTTTGTTAACTGTGTTTTTGAAGGGCATTAGTTTGTTTGTTTTTAAGATTTTTATTTATTTGACAGAGAGAGACACAATGAGAGAGGGAACACAAGCAGAGGGAGTGGAAGAGGGAGAAGCAGGCTTCCCACTGAGCAGAGAGCCCTATTTGGGGCTCGATCCCAGGACCCTGGGACTCTGGGATCATGACCTGAGCCGAAGGCAGACACTTAAGGACTGAGCCACCCAGGCACCCCTGAAGGGCATTAGTTTTTAATTTTGATGAAGTCTACCATTTTTTCTTTGTATATGAATAGTTTTAACACTTATTTGAGGTCTTTGTTTCAGTTTGAGTGAGTTTTTACATATGGCATAAAGGTTGAGGGCTTTTGTTTTCTAATTATGTAAATTATAGCATTGATATGAGGGATAATGTACTACCAGAGTCAGTTCTTGCAATGGTTTATAAGAAATTCAGGAGAGGCACCGGCTGGCTCAGTCCATAGAGCATGGGACTATGATCTCAGGTTTGTAAGTTTGAGCCCCACTTTGGGTGCATCAGGGTCCCTGCTCAGCAGGAAGCCTGCTTCTCCCTCTCCCATTCCTCCTGCTTGCGTTCCCCTCTCTCTCTCTCTCTCTCTCTGTCAAATAAATAAATAAATAAATTTCTAAAAGATTGCTTAAAAATAAAATCTTTAAGATAAAATCTTTCAAAAAAAGAAAAAATGAAGCTAAAATTTTGAGAGGGACAAGACAGATTAGGATCACATGGAAGATTTCCACTTAGTGGACAGGAAGCAATTATAAAATAAAAAGTTCCAAGGGAGGACAAGAAAACAGCTCTTCACAAAAGAGCTTTGGTGCCACTTATTTCAGGCATAATGAAAGGAAAGGAAAGGAAAACTGAAATTGATGGCAGTAACAGTTTCTGTATCTAGAAATGATAGTATCAATCATCAAAATACTGCAGTAAAGCAGATTTCAAAGCAAAAATGACTGTTTTCTGGCCTATTTTCCTTTTTTTCACTAAATCTATGTGTACTTTGTTTAGCCATGTGAAACTCCATTGCAACCAGATAAAAAGAGCAAAGTCTATAGTTACTGTACAATTATAGGTCAGTTCAAGTTGAAAGGCTCAAGTCAAGGACATCTCTGTAGATATAACGAATTGGGGCCTTTAAAAGTGAAATAGGGGGTACCTGGCTGGCTCAGTCAGAGCAGTGTACAACTCTTGATCTCAGGATTATGAGTTCGAGTCCCACGTGGGGTGTAGACATTAAATAAATAAAAGACTTTTTTTTTTTTAATGTGAAATAGGATTATAGTTTTATTTGCTCCATCCTTCCTGCCCCACATAGGCAACACTTTGATCTCATTTAATTGAGTCTACCGGTGTTTATTCCCACATTTTATACAGCTATTTTGCCTACTTTTGATTTAACCATTTTAAAACAATATCAGCTTGGGAGCAACTGGCTGGCTTAGTTGGTAGGGCATGTCACTCATGATCTCAGGGTTGTAAGTTTGAGCCTGACAATGGGTGGAGAAATTACATAAAAATAAAATACTTTAGGGGCACCTGGGTGGTACAGTTGGTTAAGTGTCCAACTCTTGGTTTCAGCTCAGGTAGGGATCGCAGGGTTCTGAGATCAAGCCCCCTGTCGGGCTCTACATTCAGTGTGGAGTCTGCTTAAGTTTCTTTTCTCCCTATGCCCCTCCCCATCTTTTCTTTCTCTCTAAAATAAATAAAATAAAATCTTTTAAAATACATCATTTATATATATAGTCAGATTGTTAACATGCAGGGATCCAGAAAATTTCCTGCATTCATTTTCCTTTGTATTTTCTCTGGAACTCCTTTAAGAAAATGTTGAACCTCCTCAATACCTCTACTAACCCACAAATTTCCAGTCATTATTTCTTTCTCCCTTTGTTCTTTGCATTCTTCCTTTTTTGATTCTGGGAGATTTCCTGGACTTTTTTCCCTCAAAGCTATTGAATTTTTTAGGTCAACATAATATTGTTGATTTGCAAAAAGCATTTCTGTAGGGGCGCCTGGGTGGCTCAGTGGGTTAAAGCCTCTGCCTTTGGCTCAGGTCATGATCTCAGGGTCCTAGGATCGAGCCCTGCATCAGGCTCCCTGCTCACTGGGGAGCCTGCTTCCCTCTCTCTCTCTTTGCCTGCCTCTCTGCCTACTTGTGATCTCTGTCAAATAAATAAATAAGATCTTTTAAAAAATACTTCTTGGGCGCCTGGGTGGCTCAGTGGGTTAAGCCGCTGCCTTCGGCTCAGGTCATGATCTCAGGGTCCTGGGATCGAGTCCCGCATCGGGCTCTCTGCTCAGCGGGGAGCCTGCTTCCCTCTCTCTCTCTCTCTCTGCCTGCCTCTCCATCTACTTGTGATTTCTCTCTGTCAAATAAATAAATAAAATCTTTAAAAAAAAAAATACTTCTTTATAGAAGTTAATATGTCAGTGCTATACAACCTTTTAGCTTTCTGTAATACTAATTATAATATTGTATATGTGTTCTTTTGTTCCTTTTCTTGGTTTGTTTGTTTGTTTGTTTTGTTTTGTTTTTTCCTGTTTGTTTTGATCTATCTTTCACCTTAGGGCTTTCATCAAATTTTTGTGATCTTTAGTGCTATATTAATATTTAACAATGAGGTACCTGAAATATTACTGTAATCTGTGTGCAAGGTTGGGGCTTATAAAATGGTGGGCTTTGCTGTGCATCATTCAGTCAGATATTTAGATGTTTCTTTTATATGACTCCATATGTTAATATCTATAAATGTTTTCATGGTCTTCTCATTTTTTCAGAAAAGAACCCCTCCATTGCCTGACACCAGCAACCACCAGCACTTCTAACAAGCAGCAGTAGAAAGGGGTTGGGGCCCTAGTCTGCATATGAACTTTTACTCATTACCTTCTTTTTTTTTTTTAAGATTTTATTTATTTATTTGACAGAGAGAGATCACAAGTACACTGAGAGGCAGGCAGAGAGAGAGAGAGAGAGGGAAGCAGGCTCCCTGCTGAGCAGAGAGCCCGATGCCGGGACTCCATCCCAGGACCCCGAGATCATGACCTGAGCCGAAGGCAACGGCTTAACCCACTGAGCCACCCAGGCGCCCTCATTACCTTCTTTTTAATATGTTACTGTGATCTTCTATGCCTGTCATCACTAAATTTGGAGCATCCCATTTATACCATTAGTTGCTGCTTTTATAATTTTTATAAGTCTCCCCTTCCATTTTCACCCAGTCTCTCCAGTTACAGAGCCTTTGTGTTGCCAGCTGTGTCCCAAATAACCTTGGTTCTAGGTGTCAGCCCCTTCTGCTGGCTTTCTATTTAAGTCATTCGATTCTGCTGTTAATTTACAGTTATTTGCTTTCTTTTCAAAATTTCCTAAAACTTTTCATCCACTGATATCTCCTCAACCTCTTAATGTTTATGAGCATATGCCCTTCATCTCTTAACTGTTATTTAATGGAGTTTCAGAAAGATACAGAATCTTATTTAATCACACATCCTTTTTTAATAATAATTCTTTTCATTTCCCTTCATTCCCTTCAATTCCCTTCAATTCCCTTCATCCTATATAATAAAAGCAGTTTAAGCTACATGTATCTATGAATGTTATTTGTATCTATGCTTTCTTTTATAATAGTAGACTAGGTTTGAAATGAGTCTATTTTATAATACCACATTTCTGAAATTATATTAATAATACTGGGGAAAAAATCACAAGTAGAGTGATACTGATGATGATAACAGCTATTTTATTGAATTTTTACTACATGCTAGGCATGGTATGTTATTAGCTCTTTTCAATGATTCTTTTGTTGTTTGTTCTGTTTTGTATTCCCTTTTAGAAAAGGTCTGGGAAATATATGTCAATAGACACAACATGGAAGACATGTGAATTAAGTTTCCTCCTTCTCCATGGAAATACAGCTAAGAAGAAATTCAGAAAACCTGGGTAACAGAAAAGTATTTCCTCTAAACACAGACACTAATTTTTTAAGATTATATCTCTGTGTATGGGGTTCAGTTTAAGGAAGTTTAGAACATAGTTTATACTTCAGTGTAAGAGAAGTGATCTAAGAAAGATCGATTAAGAATACAATGATGTTATATATTTCATTCCAATCTGTAATTGTCTAGTCTCAGTATAAACAGTGCAAAGTCTTTCATCATAAATTCAACTTCATTAGCCACCTGAGGATTAATATTGGAGAGAAATCACATGAATTTGATGAATGTGGAAAAGTTTTATCTATGTCAAATGTCAAGAAATACTGAGGAATTCTTGTTGGAAAAAATATCTGTGCATGATAAGAATGTTGGAAAGCCTTCAGCCTGAAGCAGATCTCCTTCAGCATGATCAGATTCATAGTAGAGAGAAACCTCATGAATGCAATGAATGTGGAAAAACCTTTAGCCTGAAGCAAAACCTCATAGAGCATAAGAAAATGCATACTGGAGAAAAATCACATGAATGTACTGAATGTGGTAAAGTATTCTCTCGAGTCTCATCCCTTACTCTACATTTGAGAAGTCATACAGGAAAGAAACCATATAAATGTAATAAATGTGGAAAAGCCTTCAGCCGGAAAAGAAACTTCCTTTCTCACCAGAAACATCATACTGGAGAGAAACTTTATGAATGTGGGAAAGCTTCTATTCAGATGCCAGGTCTCATTAAACATCAGAGAAATAATACTGGAAACAAACCCTATGCATGTAAGGAATGTGGAAAAGCCTTCAGTGGCAAATCATGTCTCACTGAGCATGAGAAAATTCATACGGGAGAGAAACCATTTGAATGTAATCAATGTGGAAGAGCCTTTAGCCAGAAGCAATACCTCATTAAACATCAGAATATCCACAGTGGAAAGAAACCCTTTAAATGTAACGAATGTGGAAAAGCCTTTAGCCAGAAGGAAAACCTCATCATCCATCAAAGAATACATACTGGAGAGAAACCATATGAATGCAAAGGGTGTGGGAAAGCTTTCATTCAGAAGTCTAGCCTCATTAGACACCAGAGAAGTCATACAGGAGAGAAACCCTATATATGTAAAGAATGTGGGAAAGCCTTCAGTGGCAAATCAAATCTCACTGAGCATGAGAAAATTCATATTGGAGAGAAACCCTATAAATGTAATGAATGTGGAACAATCTTTAGGCAGAAGCAATACCTCATTAAACATCACAATATTCATACAGGAGAGAAACCTTATGAATGTAATAAATGTGGAAAAGCCTTCTCTCGAATCACATCACTCATTGTACATGTGAGAATTCATACGGGTGATAAACCTTATGAATGTAAAATATGCGGGAAAGCCTTCTGTCAAAGCTCATCTCTTACTGTTCATATGAGAAGCCATACAGGTGAGAAGCCCTATGGTTGCAATGAATGTGGGAAAGCCTTCTCTCAGTTCTCAACTCTTGCTCTGCATATGAGAATCCATACTGGAGAAAAACCTTACCAGTGTAGTGAATGTGGGAAAGCTTTTAGCCAGAAGTCACATCATATTAGACACCAGAGAATTCATACTCACTAAAAGCTCTACGAATGCCTTGAATTTAGGAAAACTTTCATCAGAACTCACACTTTAAGGGTATACTGAAAATTCGTTTTACAATAAAGCGACGTGAATGTGGAAAATACTTCAACAACTCAAAATTTAAATTCTAACAATTTTAGTAAGTATTGTAATATCATGAAAACCTCTATTCCCAGAACTCCCACAACAGACACTGTTAATGATCTACTTTTAGGAGCGATCTCATTAAGTACGGATCCAGTCATGAGCGCTAAGCAACATGGTTCTGGAAGGCCTCCCTGATGCATGAAGAGGTATAAAGATTTGACACTGAGAGACAAAATTGTCATTTTAAAAGTGTTTCACTACATATGTAATCAGAATTATTTGTTCTTGATTCATTTGTAGAAATCAGAGATTGGGACAGAATATTGTATTCAGAAACATGCATGCGTTTATAGGGAATTGTTAATTGATAGAGGTGGTTTCAAGGTTGGTAGGGAAATTAAATCATGGATGATTCAAAAAATGGTCTCAGGGTAACTGACTCTTCATGTGGAAAAATAATAGATCTCTGCTGTGGTAATACCTTAAAGTATTTATTATGAAATCCAAAAGTATCGAAGACTAAAATGCAAAAAGCAAAACTTCGTAATATAAGAATTTTGTAGGAGAATGTTTTAAAACCTTCGTGGAGTAGGAGGGAATTTCTAAAATAGATTCCAGGATACTCTCAAGTATACATGCATATCCCCAAGAAACCAATACATGTGTCTAGGGAGTCATGTATCTTTATGTTGAAGCATGAATTACATTAGCAAAAAAACTGGAAACAAATGTCTGTTGCTTGTGAAATGGATAAATAAAATGTGTTATAGGCACATAGCAGAATATTCTCTAGTAGTTAAGTATAACAGGTGATGTATATTTAAATATATTAACAGAGAAAGACCTGAAAAGTCATGTAGAGTTAAAACAACGAAGGGATAAATATAATCATAACTGTGAATTTGAATTAAATCAACACTAGCAAACACTAGTATTAAGTGTTGATTATGGATAAACATTTTTATGTAAAACTAAAGAATAGATTGGAAAGATACACACTCGAATTCCCAAAGGTGATTGCCTCTAGAAAGAATGGTAGTGGGAAAGAAATGGGACCAACCGTGGTAGTTAGATACTTCAGTTTTGTATCTAAATGTCTATCATAGGGGCGCCTGGGTGGCTCAGTTGGTTAAATACCTATCATTAAAAAGATTCTAAGTAAATATAACAAAATGTTAGTTACCTCTGGGTTGTGGTAATATATGTGTTCTTTTCTTTGTGATATTTCTGAAAATAAAAAAACATAGAGGTAGGAAAGCTGTACATGGAGTATATGTAATAATAGACTCCCAATCCCAGATAGATATTAATATTTTATAGGAAATATTTCTAAAATCATATCTTTACTGTAAGTCATTTCTTAAAATTGGGATGGTAGCTTAATTTAAATTTACTCTTGCATGTGACATCACTGATCTGTGTGATCTCTACTTAAAATTATAGCATGAATGTGCTACAGGTTGGTTGAGTTACACACATTTAAGGATCATGCCATTTAATAATACATGCACAGACTTGATATTAAGAATTGGTTTCTGCTGAAAATATTTATCAGAAACTTTAAAAGTACAGATAACCAGAATTGGCATTAAGGATTTGGTGTTTTAAAATGAGGAAACCAAGTTACCCTTAAATTTTTAAATATGCCACTGAGTAAAATGTCAACTCTTGCATTTCACCTTCAGTTTTAACCTCACTTTTTTTTTTCTATTCTGCTAGATATACTCAACCAATCCCCCATTTGTTTCCTTGCAGAAAATGGTGCTAAAAAAGGAGATCTGAGACCTAAACAATATTCTTATATTTGAAGCAAATCTTTTTGAGGGTTTTTGTTTACTTGGTCCCTTTCCACAACAGCTTGACATATAAAAAGTTGTTAGTGCTCTTTTCGAATAGTGATAAAAATGTGTAGCCAACATTCAAATCTTAGGCATATTTCAAATATATCAGTTTCTTTTAAATTCAAAATAATGAAATGCTAATAGAACCATACCACTACACTGCTTGTTAGTGGTTTTGATGGTTGGTCTTGAGATAAGATTATAAATGCCAGGGAACTGATTTGTCTGGGGTAACATACCCAAATAACATGTATATCTACATGAATCTAAATTATCCTCTATTTTCTTCCATTCCTCAGTAAGCATTTCTCTCATATTTCTTAAGTGTTTTTGATTGCCTTTGAGCTTGTACAGCTTTGAAGTCACCAGAGCAACTAAGAACTCTCAGTTCAGACTAAACTAGGATTACCTTTTGGTGCCTATAGTTAGCTAGTGCCAGGGTGCAACAATGATTAGGATCATCACATAGAGTAAGATGAGTAATATCTGTGATACTGTATACTTTAAATTTACTCTGACATTCCCCTGTTGATTCAACTTTTTGGTAGTTACTTGTCACCACAAACAACACTATGGTAAATACTCTCAAAATCAGACTTAAATTTCAGATGTTTTTATTTCTGGGGGATAGGTTACAGGCAAGACATTGTTAGATCAAAGGACATAGGCTATTTTTTTAACTTTTATAGATGCTATCATTTTCAAAAACACAACTCTCCTTTAACCCTGCAACGGATGGTAACATACTACTTAAATTCATGTAACCACTTGCTCCTAGATTTGCTTCTTTGTTAATTTTCATATTGTTAGCTCTTTAATAGACATTAGGAATTGTCTAATTTTTGTTATAAAAATGATTTTTCCATAAAAATGCTCTAAATTTCTGTGTAACCAGATATGTATTAATTTTTTCTAAGCTTATGGGTTGGTTAAGAAGATACTTTAACCTCTAGATTGTCTATTTCTTAGGTTTTCTTTGCAAGTTGTTTATTATTTGCTTTTTTCAATATGTAAATATTAATCCATTTAGAACTTAATTTTTAATGTCATTTGAAATGAGGATTCCTTGTTATTTTCTTCTGGATGGGTTTCCAGTTATACAAGCACAATTTGTTAAAATAACCCATCTACTTAGCAGCCAGTCACACAGTTCTGACACCAACTTGTGGTGTCCACCAGCAGCAATCATGGATTTGAACCAGCAATCAAAGAGAACAGGCTTTAACCCAGTTTATTATTAGCCTTGCCCTGACCAAAACAAACAAACAAACAAACAAAAACATAACTGCCTTCACAATACTGCAACTGCCCAAGCAAGCAGCACAAGCTTCCAGGGCCTCCGTGTGGCTCAGGGGAGAAAAGGTCAGAATGGGTGTGGTTCACCTAAGCGCTGGAGAACACTAACATTCTCATCCAGGACATCTTATGATAACCCACTACTGCATCCACGTGGTGTGCCCCCATGCAGCACACCCAGTTGTAAGACTGATACCCACTTGAGCACAGTGAAACTGCTGCCTTGGTTTCCCAAGATTTATGATGCCTTATTTCCATAGGCTATCGATGTCTACATGCCAATTCACAGTTCTCCCCACCACCAACCAGGTACAAATGAGGAATCTACAGTAGCTGTTTTCATCAAGGAAACTGGTAGAAAGTCAAATCTAAGGTCATCTTTCCAGATATGGGTCAGCGGGAGAGGCCTGTTCTTAATTCCTCACCAACTCCATCCTTTTCTATTCAGCTGAAACTCAGCTATATAATCCTTTATCCAGATGATTTTTTCCTCATTCAACTGAAACTGCCTTGTACTTTCATTTATACCAAGACCTATTTCTGTATTCTCTTGTTTCACTAATCTATTTTTCTACTTCTATACTAATACCATATTAATAAGTTGGTTTAACATTAGCCTTACTGTATTTTGATACTGCGTAACAGACCAAGTCCTTGCCGTTTTTCATTGTTTTATTGGCTATTCTAAGTTTTCTTCCTATATAATTGAAGAGTGTGTTCTCAAAATACAAAAACCCTTTGATATTCTAGTTGGAACTGCATTAAATTTATATATTTATTTTGGGAGAAAGGACATTTGGATTTTAAGGCTTTCTGACCCAAATTGTAGTGTGCCTTTGCATTTGTTCAAACTGTAATCATGTCTTTCAGCATGAGGGTCCTAAATAAAGGGATTTGAATGCCATTCCTGCTTAATATTATATTTTAAAAACTTTGCTAGTTGCGTGAATGAGAAAAGTCCATATTATGGACTAAACGTTTGTAGCCCCCTCAGAATTCATACTTCAAAGCCCTGATCCCTAGTGTGATGGTATTTGGAGATGGGGCTCTTAGGAAGTAATTAGATTTAGATTAGGTCATGAGGGTGGGACACTCATGATGGGAACAGTACCCATATATAGAAGTGGAAGATAGAGATTATAAGAAGAGATTCTTTCTCCATGCATACACTGAGGAAAGGTCATGTGAGTGCAGCACAGTGAGAAAACAGCTGTCTACACCAGGAATTGGACCTTCACCAGGATTTGCCAGCACTTTGATCTTGGGATTTCCCAGCCTCTAGAACTGTAAGAAATAAATGTCTGTTGTTTAAACCACCCAGTCTATGGTATTTTGTTATAATGCCTGAACTCAGACAATCCCTTTCCTGCTTAATTCTCCTGTGCTCCTAGTATATGGTAAGACAAAAGCACTTTTCATTAGGAGAGTAAAATCCCAACTACATTATTAATAAGGTCTAATTTTTAGCAATTTATAAAACTTCCCCTACCTTACTCATTTAAAAATAAAAATTGGTGAAACAGTAAAAGTGAAAAATACAGTTCCGGGGGTGACATCTTGAAAATGTTGAACTAGGAATCATCAAGCTATCATTCCCTTACAGAAACTTAAAAAAGCCAAAAACTTCCTCTGTAGTACCTCTGGAAATTAGTCAGTGGTTTATACAAACAAGCAAATGCCCAAGCAAGTCAAAAGCCATTGTCAAATGTTAGTATCTTTTGTGTCATTTTTATTTTTGTGCCAACCCTCCCTGGCATGGTATTGATAATGGTCTTGAGCAGGTGGCAACCCAGTTTCCCCCTCAAATTGGAGGAAGCAGAGTGGACCATGTTTGTAAATTATTGTGTACATCCATTCTAACCTTTCTTGAGGATGCATGAAGGAAGGATGCAAGTACCATCTGTTTGACAATACTCAAAATGCAGGTGGGGAAAAGGAGTAGGCACTGCTCATAAAACCTACAAGATGGGGGCGCCTGGGTGGCTCAGTGGGTTAAAGCTTCTGTCTTCGGCTCGGGTCATGGTCTCAGGGTCCTGGGATCGACCCCCACATCGGGCTCTCTGCTCGGCAGGGAGCCTGCTTCCCCCTCTCTCTATCTCTCTCTCTCTCTCTGCCTGCCTCTCTGCCTACTTATGATCTCTGTCAAATAAATAAACTCTTAAAAAAAAAAAAAAAACCTACAAGACTGCAAATCCACGTCTGAATATAAGACTGGGCAAGTTGAGATGCACAGTCATGGAGCAGGGTGAGGGTCCGTGGAGGGAAAAATTCTAAGAGGAAACACCAGGGATAAGGGTGTTCTGGCTAAATCAACCAAACAGGATTCCTGCTGAAAGCAGGCCAGCATGATCACACAGCACCTGAGAGATGGTGGAGGATGAGGAACCTGATCAGGTATCAGGGGTGATCACGTATTAAGGGTAGAGGGTTCTAGATAAACTGAGGATTCTTACTAAATCTTGAGTTTATAAACAAGTACACAGATCCAGAAGGTTCAGGAGTCTAAAGTTTGGTCCAAGAATCTTTGTCACTGAATTGTTGGCATTTGGGCAAAACAAGACCTTGGGGTTAGTTTTAACTAATGTGTTATTAATGACCCATTTCAGAGACTTCTGGAGACAAATTATACATGTCCATTAGCAATTCAAAAGGATGTCCTGGGGGTGCCTGGGTGGCTCAGTCAGTTAAGTGTTTGCCTTTGGCTCAGGTCATGATCCTGGGGAGTCTGCTTCTCCCTCTTCCTCTCCCCACCCCCCAATTCATGTTCTCTCAACTATCTCCCTCCCTCTCTTTCTCTCTCATAAAAAAAATCTTTAAAAACAAAAACAAAACAAAAGGATGTCCTAGGTAGCAAGAGTTAGTATGGAGGCACTGGTCTCAAGAAGATGCAGGCAAGGGGCACCTGGGTAGCTCAGTGGGTTAAGCCTCTGCCTTCTGCTCAGGTCGTGATCTTGGGGTCCTGGGATCGAGCCCCGCATGGCATCGGGCTCTCTGCACGGCAGGGAGCCTGCTTCCCCCGTCTCTCTCTCTGCCTGCCTCTCTGCCTACTTGTAATCTGTCTGTCAAGTAAATAAATTAAATCTTAAAAAAAAAAAAAAAAAAAATGCAGGCAAGACTATACTAGTAAACTATGGGTTTCAGAGGGTTACTTCCAGCCAGATTCACTGAATTAACTGAGGAAAAAGCTTGTGAATGTTAGTGGAGAATGCATCTTCCCCCACTCATCTATTCTTCAAGAGAAGAGATTTTTTTTTTCTCCTAAATACTCCTGGCTTCTTGTCCTACTTTTTCTCTTCTAGAGAGGTAAATCCAAATAGTTGATTGGAGAATTTATTGCTCTCTGGTCCAAATTAACCTTTTGTTGCCTGATGGGTGATAACAGATCTTTTTAAACTTTTTTTTTTTTTTTTTTTTAACTAGCTGGCATAATGGTAAGCTTGGTCATGAGAGGGTACTGGAGAGATTACAAAAGGAGTGAGTTCTCCTTAGTTCTGGTGTGGCTTCTTTTCCAGGTTTCTGGAAGTAGGTTTTCTTTTCTAAAGTTTTGCCCCATAGTTTACTTCATTACAAACTGCCTCTGAAGGCTTTTCTCTAGCTTTTGGCCACCATGTTTTCTCCATTCTTGACCAAGTCAGAGGCATCACAGCAGATTTTCAAACATGTGTCTATACCCCAACTAGGTCTGTACTCCCTGTATCCTCTTCATAGGCCTATACATGCACACTGGGGGGCTCATGCAAGCAAATATCTGACCTCTGTTCCACATAGCTACCTGGAGCTGTTCTGGCCCAACCCCTTCATGGATATGTGTTATGTTCCTGCAGAGAAAGTTCTCTACAGCTCCAGGTTCCAGGAGTGTCCACAGTGGTGCCCCAAAGACCCTCTATATGCCTATCTCTTACGCTCTGCTCACTTAACTGCCTAATGACTATGAATCACATCTGGCCTGAGCAATCCAGCAAACTTCTCTACAAGCTAGTAGTCTTCAATGAAATGTGAACCTCTTCCCTTCCAAGTCTGTCCATCCTTGAGTACTCTGCCTCAGCTCTGGAGTCCCTTTACAGTCCCTTTCCATCTTAATAGTTATAGTATTATTGGTGCTTAATAATTCTTTAAACATCTCCTGTTTTAACTAATGTGTAGTCTCCTGTCTTCACATTGGATCCAGATTAATACAAAGAGTTTGGAAGAAAAGGCATGAGGTGTCTTGGCCCTACTTCTTTTCTCTTCACTATAGAATCTGCCTGTCTGCATAGACCATGTGTTCCCCAATGTTCTGTCTAGATCAAGACACGAACTTGGAGATTCAGAGCCTGTTTTTGCTGCTGTCACGATGTTTATTTCTGGAGTCCAAACAAAGCTCATTGGACTCCCACAGTGACCATACTCCAATTTGCCTTAATCTATAATAAAAGTAGAATGTGGACTCCATACATCTTAACTATCCTAAATCTCAGTCAGATAACAATTTATGGGTAAAAGGTGGGGTGATACATATTTGGAAATTCAGAAAGCCCAGCACATAAATGGCCACATGACACACAACACAATATATAAATATTTCAGACTACCCCATACTTTTATGCTTTTTTAAAAAAAGATTTTATTTATTTATTTGACAAAGAGAAATCACAAGTAGGCAGAGAGGCAGGCAGAGAGAGAGGGGGAAGCAGGCTCCCCGCTGAGCAGAGAGCCCAATGCGGGGCTCAATCCCAGGACCCTGAGATCATGACCTGAGGCAGAGGCTTAACCCACTGAGCCACTCAGGCGCCCCATGCTCTTGACTTTTAGTAATTTCGATAAATAACTTTTGAGAGGAGAAAACTTGCTAACAGGATCTATGAGAATCACTTTCCAGGGGTTCCTGGGTGGCTCAGTCAGTTAAATGTCCAGCTCTTGTTTCAGCTCAGGTCATGATCTCAGGGGCTGTGGGCTCAGCAGGCAGTCTGCTTAAAGGTTCTCTCCATCTGTCCCTCCCCCCACTTGTGTGCACACATGTGCATGCTCTCTCTCAAATAAAAACACCTTTAAAAAAAGAAAAAAAGAATCACTTCCCAGACCAGGGGCAACGACTACAAGGAGCCAAGAAGGTTCAAACTATGGGGGAATGGTTTTTATTTGGTATCAGCAGGATGGGAAGAGCTGGAATTGTTATAAGCAAAGACTGAGAATGGTAAGTGAACACTTACTGTCATACTCAAGCCACTACTGCACTTGTCACATTCTGCTCATTCACTCAGTAGAACCCTTGGAAAGTGGATTCAGATTAAGAAGCCAATGATGGTTCTAGTTCACGAGGGTAAATAAGAGCCTCCTGGACACACACCAAATCTACAACTCCACATGGAATAAATCCCTCAAAAAAAAAATCCAGAAATGAGGTGATTGACCTTGTTTATTGGTATACATCAAGCATCAAGAGAAAACCCATTTCTCTTTTCCTAGGGTGACACATAATCTTCACAAATACCTCAACCCAGCACAGTAGCAAACCATCAGGAGAAAACTCAAATCCTAGCTTCTCCCTAATGAGGGAACGGTTTGGACCACATGTATGGTGCAACAGTATTAACGCTTATACCTGAGGGGCACCTGGGTGGTTTAGTCAGTTAAGCGGTTGGCTTGTGATTTAGGCTCAAAGCCTGTCTCAAGGTCCTGAGATCGAGGACCAAGTTGGGCTCTGTGCTCAGCAGGGAGTCTGCTTGAGGGTTCTCTCTCAGTCTTCCTCTGCCCCTCCCCCTGCTCACTCTCTGGCTCTCAAATAAATAGTCTTTTTTTAAAAAAAGACATATCTGGGGGCCATGTCTCACACCGGGTCTGGTGCGAGCTCAGGCTTGGGGCACTGCGACTCCTGCTAGTGGGGCCAGTATCCAGGTAAGCGCATTTGGTCTGGTGTGTCCTGCTCTCTCCCCTGCGTGTCTGCAGCTCAGGCTTTGCCTGATCAGCCCGACAAGGGCTTCAGCATTGAAGAGCTACAGAAAGATCTAGAAGAGGTGAAGTGCTGCTGGAAAAGGCCTCTAGAAAAAGAGTACGTGATACCCTTACAGCTGAAAAATCCAAGACAGAGATAGAAACCAAGAACAAGAGGAAGTAGAAATCACAGAGAAAAGCAGAACTTCTTTTTTTTTTTTAAGATTTTATTTATTTATTTGATAGAGATCACAAGTAGGCAGAGAGGCAGGTAGTGAGAGAGGAAGGGAAGCAGGCTCCCCGCTGAGCAGAGAGCCTGATGAGGGGCTCGATCCCAGGACCCTGAGATCATGCCTGAACCAAGGGCAAAGGCTTTAACCCACTGAGCCACCCAGGTGCCCCAAAAGCAGAACTTCTTGACAATGAAAAGCCAACTGCTATGGTTGATCCCATTACAACAGGATATACAGTGAAAATCAATAATTACAGATGGGTTAAGTCAGATAAGTTTGTGAAAATCTATATTACCTTAACTGGGGTTCATCAAGTCCCCACTGAGAATATGCAGGTGCATTTCACAGAGAAGTTATTTGATCTTTTGATAAAGAATCTAAATGCGGGGGCGCCTGGGTGGCTCAGTAGGTTAAGCCGCTGCCTTCAGCTCAGGTCATGATCTCAGGGTCCTGGGATCGAGCCCCGCATCAGGCTCTCTGCTCAGCGGGGAGCCTGCTTCCCTCTCTCTATCTGCCTGTCTCTCCGACTACTTGTGATTTCTCTCTGTCAAATAAATAAATAAAATCTTTAAAAAAAAAAAAAAAGAATCTAAATGGGAAGAGTTACTCCACGATTGTGAACAACCACTTAAAACCCATCTCTGTGGAAGGCAGTTCAAAAAAAGTCAAGACAGGGCACCTGGGTGGCTCAGTGGGTTGAGCCGCTGCCTTCAGCTCAGGTCATGGTCTCGGGGTCCTGGGATAGAGTCCTGCATTGGGCTCTCTGCTCAGCATGGAGCCTGCTTCCTCCTCTCTCTCTCTGCCTGCCTCTCTGCCTACTTGTGATCTCTCTCTGTCGAATAAATAAATAAAATCTTTAAAAAAAAAAAGTCAAGACAGATACAGTTCTTATGTAGAAAGAAACCAGAAAACTCACGGTGGGACTACCTTTTCAGATTGAAAAAGAATGCAAAGAAAAAGAAAAGAAGGAAAGAATGCAAAGAGAAAGAAAGAAGGCAAAGTCTTTGCCCTCCTATGACACTGAAACAGATCCTAATGAGGGACTGATGAATGTTCTAAAGAAATTTATGAAGCTAGAGATGATGATATGAAGCAAACCACTAATAAAGCCTGGGAAGAATCAAGAGAGAAGGAAGCCAAAGGAGACACAGAATTTTAAGACTTTAAAGCCATTTTGGGAACTGTGATGTAGAAATATTGATATTTCCATTGAGGAAACGTTGATGAGCTGCACAGATAAACTTGACAGATAACTACTTACACAGCCTTCTTCTAAGTAAAGGCAGTGAATTCTCCCATTTCCTCCTAGAGGATTTATTTAAATAAAATATGCTTATTAAACACTTCCTCCAAAGATGGTTTCCTTAGTAATCTGGGCATTTTGTTTGAAAAAGGATAATACTGTATTCTTGTGTGAAATGTAAAAAAGCAAGTCACCTCTAATGAAAATGCCGCATTGTGTGTATTTCTGTTTAGCTAAGACAGAGAAAACAAAAGTTCTTTTTTGCCTATAAGTTCTTGATTATCAGCTCTCACCATTTTAAGATTAAGTAAAAATAAAACCTGAATTTTTACATTAAAAAAAAAATGGGGTGCCTGGGTGGCTCAGCAGGTTAAAGCCTCTGCCCTCAGCTCGGGTCATGATCCCAGGGTCCTGGGATGGAGCCCAGCATCGGGCTCTCTGCTCAGCAGGGAGCCTGCTTCCTCCTCTCTCTCTCTCTGCCTGCCTCTCTGCCTACTTGTGATCTCTACCTGTCAAATAAATAAAATCTTTAAAACAACAACAACAAATAAAATAAAAAATAAAACAAAAAAAAGACTTATACCTGAGAAATAGTCCCTCAAAATATCTAGCTCTGAAAGCAAATGGTGATTGTATCCGTGAGACCCACAGACTATAGCAAACTAAAAAACCATACTTAATAGGCTCAGTCATCCATCCCCTAAAAGCTTAGCACAGAGGTAGAAGACTGAAACTCCCAGTCTTACCATGAAAAAAGCCTATCTGGTCATCTTAAAAGCTGTAGGCTGAGGGGTAGTCTTCTAATTTAGCAAACATCTAGAGGCCAAATACATTTCTCTGCAGAGACTGAGGATACCACCAGACACAATCTTCATGTTGTTCCTCTTCCCTGACACAGGTTAATTGGGACTCCAAGAAAGGAACTTGTGTATACATCTGGCACTCTGACTGTGGTAGATGCTGTCCAGAAGACACAACCCTTGATTGTCTGCTTCTGATTGTCTTGTGGCCAGTGGGGCTATGTTCATTGGTTCAATAAGACAGTAGCAAACTAAGGAACTTAACTGGCTATCCTGCCAGGGCTCTGTTGCAGAGGAAGGACAGAAACACTCATCTCCCCAGTCTTTTCCCGAAAGAGTTGCTGCTGAGGGTGTGGTTCCAATGAGCTTGTATCTAGATGCTAACTGAGATTCTTCCCTTTGGGACACTGATAGGTCTTGGCACACTCTTAAAAACTGGGAGCTATGGGACGCCTGGGTGGCTCAGTTGGTTAAGCAGCTGCCTTCGGCTCAGGTCATGATCCCAGCGTCCTGGGATCGAGTCCCACATCGGGCTCCTTGCTCAGCAGGGAGCCTGCTTCTGCCTCTGCCTCTGCCTGCCATTCTGTCTGCCTGTGCTCGCTCTCTCCCCCCTCTCTCTCTGATAAATAAATAAAATCTAAAAAAAAAAAAAAAAAAAAAAAAAAAACTGGGAGCTATTTAGAAAAAGCTTGGACAAGCATAAAGGTTTAAGAAACAACCAAGGGCTAAGACATGGTTCATCTCCTAAACAAAGCCACTCAAGACTGATTACAGTGGCTGTTTTATCAAATACATAGAAACCAACACAGTGAAGGAAAATGAAGAAACAGAAAAATGTGCTCCAAACAAAAAAGCAAGATCAAAATCGTAGACATAGACCTTAATGAGAAGGACATAAATGATCTGTCTAATAGAAAGTTCAAAATCATAGTTATAAAGATGCCCACTGAGGTCAGGAAACAATGCACAAAGTGAGAATTTCAGTAAAGAAAATGAATACTTACTGAATACTTTCAGTAAGAAAGTACTGAACATAAAAGACAGAACAGAAGAATAAAATATAGAACTGAAAAATTCAACAAAGGGATTCAAGAGCAGACTTGCTGAAACCGAAGAATGGATCAGTGAACATAAAGAGAGGGTAACAGAATTGGGGCGCCTGGGTGGCTCAGTGGGTTAGGGCCTCTACCTTCGGCTCGGGTCATGATCCCGGGGACCTGGGATCGAGCCCCACATAGGGCTCTCTGCTCAGCAGGGAACCTGCTTTCTCCTCTCTGTCTGCCTCTCCGCCTACTTGTGATCTCTGTATGTTAAATAAATAAAATCTTTAAAAAAAAAAAAAAGAGAGGGTAACAGAATTCATCTACTCAGAGAAGCAAAAAGAAAAAAAGAAGAAAAAGGTTTACAAGAGATTTAAGGGGCATCATTAAGTAGAACTACGTTTGCATTATAGGGGCCCAGAGGAGAAGAGTGAGAGAGAAAGGGGCAAATAATTTGTTCAAAGAAATAATAGCTGCAAACTTCCCTAACATGGTGAAAAAACAAACGTCCAGATCCAGCAAGCCCAGAAATTTCCAAAAGAGAACAACTGAAAGAGACCCACACTATGATATATTATAATTAAAATGTCAAAAGTTAGGGGCACCTGGTTGGCTCAGTCAGTTAAGCGTCTGCCTTTGGCTCAGGTCATGATCTCAGGGCCCAGGGATAGAAAGCCCCACATCAGGCTCCCTGCTCAACAGGGAGTCTGCTTCTTCCTCTGCCCCTGCCCACCCTCTAGTGCACTCTCTATCTCTCTCTCTCTCTCAAATAAATAAAATATTTTAAAATAAGTAAATAAATAAAATGTCAAAAGTTAAAGGCACAGAGAGAATCTTAAAAGCAGTAAAAGAAAAAGAGCTTGTTACGCACAAAGGAATCCCCCTAAGATTATTAGCAGAAACTTTACAGGCCAGAAGAGAGTGGGACAATTAATATACCAAAAAGTGCTGAAAGAAAAGAAAAATCAACCAACCAGGAATACTCTACCCAGCAAAGTTGTCCCAGGATCTCCGGGTCCTGGGATTGAGTCCCACATCGGGCTCTCTGCTCAGCAGGGAGCCTGCTTCCTCCTCTCTCTCTCTCTCTCTCTGCCTGCCTCTCTGCCTACTTGTGATCTCTCTCTCTGTCAAATAAATAAATAAATAAATCTTTAAAAAAAAAAAAAAAGACTGAATTGTCTCCTGTCCTAGATCAGGAACAACACATGACATCCACTCTCCTTACTCCTATTCAATGTCATCCTGGAAGTCCTAACTACCGAAATTTTAAAAAAATTTTTAAAAAGAAGAAGGAGCAGGAGTAGGAAGAGAAGGGGAGGAGGAGGAAAGACATCAAAAATGGAAATAAGAACTAAAACTGTCTCTATAGACATGATTATCTAACTAGAACACTCCAAACAACCTACCAAAAAGACCTAAAATTAATAAATGACATTATCAAGACTGAGTACAAGGTCAACTTATAAACATCAATCTTATTTCTGTATTCCAGCAAGAACAAATGAAAACTAAAATTGTTAATTCTCCCAAACAAAACTCTGAGGTATAGATATATATTTAAAACCAAGTTCTGTTCGGGCTCTCTGCTCAGCAGGGAGCCTGCTTCCTCTTCTCTCTCTGCCTGCCTCTCTGCCTGCTTGTGATCTCTGTCAAATAAATAAAATCTTAAAAAAAACAAGTTGTGGGAGTCCAGGGAGGAATGCCTGGGTGGCTCAGTCAGTTGAGCATCTGACTTCAGCTCAGGTCATGATCTCACAGTCCTACAATTGAGGCGCATATTAAGCTCCAGGCTCGGCGGGTAGTCTGCTTGGGATTTTCTCCCCCTCTCCCACCTCCTGCTCTACCTGGCCACCCACTCCCCACACCCATCTCCCATAGGCACAGCTAGGACCCTCTTTTTTTTTTTTTTTAAAGATTTTATTTACTTTATTTGACAGAGAGAGAGATCACAAGTAGGCAGAGAGGCAGGCAGAGACAGAGGGGGAAGCAGGCTTCCTGCTGAGCAGAGAGCCCAATTCGAGGTTCGATCCCAGGACACTGAGATCATGACCTGAGCCGAAGGCAGTGGCTTAATCCACTGAGCCACCCAGGCGCCCCCAGCTAGGACCCTCTTACATCCTTCAAAACCCCTTCAGTCGGCCTGACAGAAACTGCTGACATTTCTCAGGATGTCTAGCCCCTCTCCTCCCCTGGAGAGTGAATGAACTCGGTCCTACTTGTTGCTCCACTCTCTGTGCAATTATTTGCTGCCCTCATCACTGGTCAGCCCAACAGCAGGGGAAAAGACTAGAAAATAAGAGGATTAGGGGCACCTGGCTGGCCCAGTCATTACAGCATGGGACTCTCGATCTCATTGAGAGTTCAAGCCCCAGGCCAGGTGTAGAGATTACTAAAAAATAATAAGTTTTTAAAAGAAAAAGAAAAGAAGATGATAGATTCCAAATGCTTGCTAATTATCTAAATATAGTTCTCTGTAATTCTGTATATATTTGAAATGTTTATAATAAATAAAAAGACGAGAGGGAGAATGATAAAAATTGAGAGCACAAAATTTCAAAAAAATAAAGAAAATTTCCTAAAACTATACATTATGAATCTCCATATTAAAAAACAGTGTCCTGGGCGCCTGGGTGGCTCAGTGGGTTAAGCCGCTGCCTTCGGCTCAGGTCATGATCTCAGGGTCCTGGGATCGAGTCCCGCATCGGGCTCTCTGCTCAGCAGGGAGCCTGTTTCCTCCTCTCTCTCTCTCTCTCTGCCTGCCTCTCTGCCTACTTGTGATCTCTCTCTGTCAAATAAATAAATAAAATCTTTAAAAAAAAAAAAAAAAAAAAACAGTGTCCTTCCAAACAGTTTTTTTTTAAGATTTTATTTATTTATTTATTTATTTGACAGACAGAGATCACAAGTAGTCAGAGAGGCAGGCAGAGAGAGAGGAAGGGAAGCAGGCTCCCTGCTGAGCAGAGAGCTCGATGCGGGGCTGGATCCCGGGATCCTGAGATCATGACCGGAGCAGAAAGCAGAGGCTTTAACCCATTGAGCCACCCAGGTGCCCCCAAACAGCTTTTTTTTTTTTTAAAGACCCATAATAATGCATATCGTTGTTAAATTTCTTAATTCCGGGGATAAAAAGAACATCTTAAGTAGAGGAAAAAAACCTGTCCTATACAAAAGGACAAGTATCCAAAGGTCACAGAATTCCCAGCATGGACACTATCTTTAAATCTTTAAATAGTACAAGGCATTCAAAATTCTGAGGGAAAAAAATGTTAACCTAGAAGTGTAAAACTAGCTAAATTATTAATCAAGTGAGAAGACAAGATAAAGACATTTTTTTCACGCAGGGACCCAAACACTTTATCCAGGATATTATTGGAGGATGTATTCCACAAAAATGAAGTACAGTTGACCCCTGAACAATACAGGGGTTAGGGGTACGGACCCCATGCAGTCTAAAATCCTCTGTAACTTTTGACTCCCCAAAACTTAACTACTAATAGCCTATTGATGACCAGAAGCCTTACTGATGACACAAGCAGCTGATTACACATGTTTTGTACATTATATGTATTATATACGATATTCTTACAAGCTAGAAAAAAGAAAATGCATTTATAGTACCATACTCTCTCTCTATATATATATATATATTCTAAATATATATATATATGTATATATATATTCTAAATATATATATATATGTATATATATATATATACTTTTTTTTTAATGCATACAGAAGTGGACTCCGGCTGCTCAAATCAGTGTTGTTCAAGGGACAACTGCAGTAGCTCAAGAGAAAGGAAGAGATGATAGATATCAAGGGCAGAAGGAACTCCACACAGTAAAGTAATGTAGGAAAATGCCCAAGAGGATTATAAGATAATATCCCCGGAGAACAGCTAACTAACAGGTATAGAGAAAATAAAAAACTTGAGGAATGTCTTCAGAAAAAAAAAAAAAAGCCAAAACAAAAACCTGAATTAGTTTTCCTGTTGCATTTGACTACATAACTCCTCAAGATTACTGAGAGGATATGTAGTGAAGAATTAACTTTCCCCCAAACTTTTGTCTGGGCTCCTAGATGGTAACCTCTAAACCTTTACAATTTACCAAGTGACAGGAGAGTCTCTGTTCATGGTAGGCCCCAGCTCTGATACTTTATGATAACGAGGTGACTTAATGGTGGACCTCTCAACAGTTTATGCTAAGGAGATGACTCAGGGTGGGGACTGGCCACACTGAAAAGCCCAACTGTGTGATTAGACCTTTGGGGCTTTGAGCCATACAAACCCCTGACCTCTAGGGGGTGGAGGGGGCTGGAAATCAACTTTGTTCACATGGATAATGACTCAATCAGTTGTGCCTATGTAACGAAGTCTTGATAAAAACTCTGGACATAGGGGCGCCTGGGTGGCTCAGTGGGTGAAAGCCACTGCCTTCGGCTCAGGTCATGCATGATCTCAGGGTCCTGGGATCGAGTCCCACATCGGGCTCTCTGCTCAGCAGGGAGCCTGCTTCCCCCCCCCCCACCCCTCTCTTTCTCTGCCTGCCTCTCCATCTACTTGTGATCTCACTCTGTCAAATAAATAAATTAAAAAAAAAAAAAAAACCAACTCTGGACATAGGAGCACCTGGGTGGCTCAGTGGGTTAAAGCCTCTGCCATCCCCTCAGGTCGTGATCTCGGGGTCCTGGGATCAGGCCCTGTGTTGGGATCTCTGCGCAGCGGGGAGCCTGCTTCGCCCCCCTCTCTCTCTGCCTGCCTCTCTGCCTACTTGTGATCTCTGTCTGTCAAATAAATAAATAAAAAATTTTGAAAAAAAAAAACAAACTCTGGACATAAAAACTTGAGTGGGCTTCCTGGGTTGGCAATACTCCATGAATAATGCCACTCACTGACATCTGAGGGTAATACACCCATGGAGATGCAGAAGGTTTGACATTTAGGACTATCTAAATCCCAGATTCTGTTGTGTGTCTTTTCTTTTGGCTGGTTCTGATTTGTATTCTTTTGCTACAATACAACTGTAACAATAAGTACAGTGTTTTCCTGAGTTCCAAGACTTGCTACAGCAAGTTATCAAAACTAAGGGCATCTATGGGACTCCACATTTGTAGGCAGCTGTCTAAAAGTGAGGGTAGCCATGGGGAGCCCTGAGCTTGCAGTTGATTACAGAAGTCTAGAGGATTATGCCCTTAACCTCAAGTTTGGGCCCCACTTAGGGCCTTTGTGCTGGCTGTCTTCTGCCTAGAATGGTCTTCTCCCAAATTTCCATGATTCTCTCCCTTCTCCCCTTTCATACCTTTGCCAGATTTGACCTTCACAGTGAGATCATCCCTGACAACTCTATGTCAAGTTGCAACTCTCCTCTCATTCTTTATTGCTTTTTCTATTTTACTGTTTTCTGTACCATTTATTGCCATCTGATCTCATACACAGTTTATGTATTTGATTACTATCTCTTTCAACCCTCTACTCTCTTGCAATACTACATAGAAATCTCAAGGATGGGGGATTCCTGTTCATTTACTGATGTATCTTGAGTGTCTACTGTATAATTAGCACTCAATATATATTCACTGAATAAATGGACGTTATGGTAGAACAGAAAAAAGGCCATTTCATTTATCTTCTTTTTTTTTTTTTAAAGATTTTATTTGTTTATTTGACAGACAGAGATCACAAGTAGGCAGAGAGGCAGGCAGAGAGAGAGAGAGGAGGAAGCAGACTCCCTGCTGAGCAGAGAGCCCGATGCGGGACTCGATCCCAGGACCCTGAGATCATGACCTGAGCCGAAGGCAGCGGCTTAACCCACTGAGCCACCCAGGCGCCCTCATTTATCTTCTTGTAGGACAATAAACTGGGCTAACATTTTTGAATAGCAAGCAACTTTTATCTGTCAAAATCATAAATACATTTAACTTCTGACTCAGCACTTCCAATTTTGGGATTTTTCATAAACTAGTACATACATGCAAAACCATCTACACAAGTGTGTAGTAAGGGCAAGCTTGGGATGCTCAAACCTTACACATTTCAAAGAAAGGACTGGTGCTTGACCAGCTCCTGGCAGACAGCCTCTGAGTACTTGGGATAATCCTTCCTAATAAAGGTGTCTTTGAATCTCTGAAAGCTAAAGCCACACCAGATAGTTTATGTTAACAACGTGATTTATGGTGAATACCTGTTTTTGTATGCCTGGGGTATTGAGCTATGTTGTATCAGTTTGACCTTTGGGGGACTAGAGCCTGAATAGCTAAGGTCATTCATCTGAGTGTTCATCCCCGTGTGACCCACCCGCAACAAAAACTCTGGATGCCAAGGCTCAAGTAAGCGATCCTAGTTGGTAACACTTTGCAGGTGCTGTCACATATCACTGCTGGGAGAATTAAGTTCTCTCTGCACAACTCCACGATGAAAGACAATTGGAAACTTATGGCTATTCTCTCCTGGGTCCTACCCTATGCTCATTTTTCCTTTGCTGGTTTTTAATCTGTATCCTTTTCCTGTAATAAACCATAACCATGAATATAACAGTTTCTCTGGGTCTTGTAACTCCTTCACCAAATCATCAAACCTTAGAGTGACCTTGGAAACCCTCAAAATAACCAGGATATTGTAAATATGTTAGCATAAGCCTGGAAATAATCTAATGGTGCTGGGGAAACTGGATATCCACATGCAAAAGAATAAAGTTGGGGGGCACCTGGGTGGCTCAGTGGGTTAAGCCTCTGCCTTTGGCTCAGGTCATGATCTCAGGGTCCTGGGATCGAGCCCCACGTCGGGCTCTCTGCTCAGCAGGGAGCCTGCTTTCCCCCCACCATCCCCAGCCTGCTTCTCTGCCTACTTGTGATCTCTGTCTGTGTCAAATAAATTTAAAAAAAAAAAAAAAAAGAATAAAGTTGGGCCCTACCTTACACCATATAAAAGAATTAACCTAAAAGGGATAAAGGGCTCACACAAAAAAGCTAAAACTATAATACTCTTGAAAGAAAATATAAAGGAAAATCATCATGACATTAAATTTGGCAATGATTTTCTGAACATGCCACTGAAAACACAGGCAACATAGGGCTCAGTAGGTTGGGCAATCAACTCCTTATTTCAGCTCAGGTCATGACCTCAGGGTCATGAGACTGAGCCCAGCATCGAGCCTTGCACCCGGCTCCATGTCAGGTATGGAGCCTGCTTGGGATTCTCTCTCTCCCTCTCCCTTTACCTCTGCGCCTCCCTTCTCACACACTCATTCACTCTCTCTCTAAAAAAATTTAAAAAGAAAAGCAAAGGCAACAAAACAGTTAAATTGGACTTCCTCAAAATTAAACTTTTGCACAACAAAGGGCACTATCAACAGGGTGAAAAGATAATCTACAGAATGGAAGAAAATATTTGCAAATCATGTACCTGTTCAGAATATATAAAGAACTATAACTCAATAACAATAAAAACAACTCAATTAAAAAAATATAGCAAAGAATTGGGGTGCCTGGGTGGCTTAGTGAGTTAAGCCTCTGCCTTCAGCTCAGGTCATGATCTCAGGGTCCTGGGATCAAGCCCCACATGGAGCTCTGTGCTCGGCAGGGAGCCTGCTTCTCCCCCCCCCCCCCGCCCAACTCTCTCTGCCTGCTTTTCTGCCTACTTGTGATCTCTGTCTGCCAAATAAATAAATAAAATCTTTAAGGGGGGAGGGGGTTGGAGAGAAGGGGGTGGGATTATGGACATTGGGGAGGGTATGTGCTTTGGTGAGTGCTGTGAAGTGTGTAAACCTGGTGATTCACAGACCTGTACCCCTGGGGATAAAAATATATGTTTATAAAAAATAAAAAATTAATAAAAAAAAATATATATATAGCAAAGAATTGAATACACACATCACCAAAGAAAGATATATAGATGGCCTATGAGTACACCAAAAAAATGCTCAACATTATTAATCATTAAAAAAATACAAACCAAGGGGCGCCTCGGTAGCTCAGTGGGTTGAGCCTCTGCCTTTGGCTCGGGTCATGATCTTAGGGTCCTGGGATTGAACCCCGAGTCGGGCTCTCTGCTCGGCAGGGAGCCTGCTTCCCCTTCTCTCCCTGCCTGCCTCTCTGCCTACTTGTGATCTCTCTCTGTGTCAAATAAATAAATAGTATCTTTAAAAAAATAAAAAATACAAGCCAAAACTACAGTGAGACACCCTTTATACCCATTAGGATGGCTGTTAGCAAAAAAAAAAAAAAAAAAAAAAAAAAAACCCAGATTATAACAAGTGTTGGTGAAATATGGATAAATTATGATGAAATACGAAATATGGAGAAATTAGAATCCTTATGCAATGCTGGAGGGAACGTAAATTGGTGCAGCCACTGAGGAGAACAGTATGAGAATTTCTCCTCAAAAAATTAAAAACTTAATTACCATATGATCTAGTATTTCTACCTCTAGGTATACACACAAAAAACTGAAAGCCGGGCTTCAAATACATATCTTTACAGCCATGTTCACAGCAGCATTATTCACAGTAGCCAAAGGATGGAAACAACTCAAATGTCCTTCAACAGATAAATGGATAAACAAAATATGGTATAAATATACAGTGAAATATTATTCAGCCTTGAAAATGATTCCTTTTTTTAAAAGATTTTATTTATTTATTTGACTGAGAGAGAGAGATCACAAATAGGCAGAGAGGCAGGCAGAGAGAGGGGGAAGCAGGCTCCCTGCTGAGCAGAGAGCCCAATGTGGGACTCGATCCCAGGACCCTGAGATCATGACCTGAGCTGAAGGCAGAGGCTTTAACCCACTGAGCAACCCAGGTATCCAAAATGAATTAAATTCTGATATAGACTATAACAAGGATGGACCATTAAAATATTGCATGCCAAGTTATATAATCTAGACACACAAAAATATTGTGTGGTTTCACTTCCATGAGCAGAACCTAAAACAGTCAAATTCATAGAGACAGAAAGTAGCATAATGGTTACAGGATGAAGGGAGGGTGGATAGCTAACTATCATTTAATAGGTTCAGAGTTTTAAGTTTAGGGTGATGAAAAATTTCTAGAGATGGATAGTGGTGGTGATTGCACAATAATGAGAATGTACTAATGACACTGAACTGTACATTTTAAAAGGGTTAAAATGATAAATTTTATCTTTTTTTGTAAAGATTTTATTTATTTATTTGACAGGGAGAGATCACAAGTAGGCAGAGAGGCAGGGGGGCGGAGGTGGGAGCAGGCTCCCCACTGAGCAAAGAGCCAGGTGCACAGCTAGATCCCAGGACCCTGGGATCATGACCTGAGCCAAAGGCAGAGGCTTTAACCCACTGAGCCACCCAGGGACCCCATGTTTTATTTTTCTTAAGATTTATTTATTTATTTGTCAGAGAGAAAGAGAGAGCAAGCACAGGCAGACAGAGTGGCAGGCAGAGGCAGAGGGAGAAGCAGGCTCCCCACCAAGCAAGGAGCCTGATGTGGGACTTGATTCCAGGACGCTGGGATCACAACCTGAGCCAAAGGCAGCCGCTTAACTGACTGAGCCACCCAGGCATCCCCTATCTTTTCTTTTTTAAAGATTTTATTTATTTGAGAGTAAGGGAATGTCAGAGAGCATGAGAGAGAGGAAGGTCAGAAGGAGAAGCAGACTCCCCACTAAGTAGGGAGCCTGACCTGGGACTTGATCCCAGGATTCCAAGGTGATGAACTGAGCCAAAAGGCAGACATTTAATCAACTGAACCATCCAGGCTCCCCAATGGTAAATTTTAATCTTATGTATAACTTCCATAATAATTAAAAAAAAAATGATTGGCCTATAGTGGAAACAGACTTGTTGCTCATAAGTCAGTAAATGTTGAAGCCATGGTATGGATAAGGGTGTTCAAAAAAAAAAAAAAGTACAGATTAAAAGAAGATGACCAAGGACAGAATCGAACTTTAAAAAGATAAGGGGAAAAAATGACAATGAATAAAAACATACTTATTTTCATAAATTTATACATAATATAAAGAATATGTCCCAAAAAAGTACACAGTGAAAAATAAATGCCCTTCTTTGTCTCTACCTACCTTCTTGCCCTCAATGGCTGCCACACAAATCACTTTTATTAGTTTCTCTTGTAAATTTCAGTTCTTTATGCAAATACAAGTATTTATTCTTATCCATTTCCCCCCTTTCTTATACAAAAATTAGAACAGTATAACATAAGGTTCTGCATCTTGTTTTTGTTTTTATTTAATATATTTTGGAGGCTTTTTGTATCAGGCCATAGACAGTGTTCTCAGTTTTTCTTCAATTACATAATGTTGCATTATGCTCAATTATTTATTTATGGCTGATTTTCAATATTGTAAAGACTGCTATATGAATAGTCTTGGATATACATCACCATAGCTATATGATAAAAATCTCAGACTGAGATTGCTCAGTGAGAAGTTAAATGCAATTGGAATTTTTTTTTTAAAGATTTTATTTATTTATTTGACAGAGAGAGATCACAAGTAGGCAGAGAGGCAGGCAGAGAGAGAGAGAGGCAGAAGCAGGCTCCCTGCCAAGCAGAGAGCCCGATGCGGAACTCGATCCCAGGACCCTGAGATCATGACCTGAGCCGAAGGCAGCGGCTTAACCCACACTGAGCCACCCAGGTGCCCCTGCAATTGGAATTTTGAAAGATGTTACCAAATTGCCTTCCAATAAGTTTGTACCAATCTGCAGGCCTCTAGCAATATAGGTTTTCAAACTGGCGGAATTTTTGCCACTCTAGTCCGTAGGAATCAGTATCTCTATACGGTTTTAATGGAATTTATTTGATTATGAATGAGGTTGAGCATATTTTCATACATTTGAGAACCTATAGACTATGTTCTGTATACTATTTGTTAATCTCTGTTTCCGTTCTTACTTGGTTATTAGTTTTTCAATCAATTTTTTTTGGTGTTCCTTATTTATCGGGGAGGTTAGCCATTTGTTTGCTACATAAAATGCAAATGTTTCCAGTTTGTCACTTTAACTTTTTTTTGTTTTTTTCATTTAGAAGGGATAATTAATCTTAGAATTTGAAGTTAAAAAGGCCTTCTCCCCTCCATGGTTATAAAGTAATTCACTCAAGTTTTCAGTCTTTGTAATTTAAGTTTTCAGTTTTGAATTTTGACCCATTTGAAGTTAACTCTGTATTCATAATCCACTCTCTTTTTCCTAAAAAGTCTATCAGGTTGTTCCTATTACCTTTATTGAAAAGTTCACCTTTTCCCCATTCACCTCAGGGGGTATCTGAGCTGCCCCCTTCACCATACACTAAAATTTTTTATTTGGTTCTATTTTTGGATTCTCTATTCTGTCCCACTGGTCTGTCCAGTCAGATGAACTTTTAGAATTTTTGAACTTTTAGAATATGTTCTGTTATCATAAGATTAGCCCCATGTTTTGCCCCACATTGCTTTTTTTTTTTTTTCTTCCAGCCTATTCTTGCCTTTATTTTCACATTTGAACTTTACTTCTTAAAAAAGTATTTAAGTTGGGGCGCCTGGGTGGCTCAGTGGGTTAAAGCCTCTGCTTTCGGCTCAGGTCATGATCCCAGGGTCCTGGGATCGAGCCCCACATCGGGCTCTCTGCTCTGCGGGGAGCCTGCTTCCTCCTCTATCTCTGCCTGCCTCTCTGCCTACTTATGATCTCGGTCTGTCAAGTAAATAAATAAAAATCTTAAAAAAAAAAAAAATTTAAGTAATCTCTATACTCAATGTTGACTTCAACTCATGACCCCAAAATCAAGAGTCATATGCTCTTCCGACTGAGCCAGCCAGGCACTCCCCTATTTGAAATTTACCTATCTAGAGAAAGATATTATTTTCAGAGGGAGGTTAAATTCATAAATTAATTTAAATGACATTTATAACAAAGGATTTCTATTCAAGAAAATGGTATAACTTTTCATTTAAGTCTTTATCTTCATAAGGTTTTAAATTTTTACTTAAATAGGTTTTATTTATTTCTTGCTAAGATTATCCTGAAAAATTTTATCCTATTCCAAGGTTTTGTCTATATATATAAAACTTACATGAATTTTAGATTTTCTTCTTTTATTTAAAATTATGTTGGGCACCTGCCTGGCTTAGTCAGTGGAATATGTGATTCTTGACCTCTGGGTTTTGAGTTCAGGCCTCATGATGGGTGTAGATCACTTAAAAACAAAATCTTCAAAAAAATAAAATATAATAAAACTATGTTAAAGCAACTGTAGTAAATTACTTGGAGAAAATACCTTTGTAATTAGGTGTAATTAGGAGCAACCTATTTTTATAACCAACAAAATCCACCTGGCCTAGGGGTAACCAGAGGTAATTATTAGTTTAACTGAGTAGGCTCCTTGAGAAACTTTAAACTTACATTCCTTGATCTAAGACCAGTTTTTTCTTAAGAAAATGGGAATTCACTTCTCTGACATTTGCGGTGGTCGACACTACCCTTCCCACTTGACTCCTTAGTCCAGAAATTCATAACTCAGCTCGCTTAGACCTACACCCCTCCCTCAGGACACTCAAAAGAACACAAAAGACTGAAATGCTTTGTCTCTAAGGTGTGTACGCTAAGCAAGAGCAAGAACCCCATTAAAAAAGAAAAAAAAAAAGCTCCTTTCAAACAGCCTTTCTATTTTAAAAAAACAATGCTACTTTTATTTCAATTTCATAAAAATGCTACTCTTTATTACAATAATAACAATACATTATTATAATAATGCTATTGTTTTTACACAAAAGTCAAGCTTTAGCTCAATTATGTAAACTTTCTCCCATCAAATTAAAAAAAAAAAAAAAAGTCCTAGGAAAATCTATCCTTGTTACTGTTTTACCATTGTGGCTCAGCCATTACTCTCCGAGATAGCATCCCAGCCATACATACAGTGATACTTATTTAAATAGCCCATTACATTCTCTCTCTCTCTCTCTCCCTCTTTCTCTCTCTCGTCCCGTTTCTTCCTCTTTCTACGACCCGCAACATTCTAAATCACACACACCGTGAATCTCACTACTTGCTCCCTGCAAAAGCTGTCTCATCGCCCCATCATCGTCCTCAGGCCCTGACTTTCATACAGAAATTAGTAGCACAGAAAAATACCAGCCCTCTTCGTAACCTCGGAAACCTCTCCCTTCTGGCTTCCACAACCCCGTGTCAAGTTTAGCAGTCCCGCCTTCTCCTCCCCAATCCCACCGTAAGTTTCTAATCGCCTTCTTTTCGGCCACCCCAGCTTTCAGTCTCCGAAGCTCTGGTCCCACAACTCCTCGGCGCTGAGAAACCGCAAGCCAAACTCACGCCCCAACAAAGGCCAAAAAGGCGACCCAGGCCGCCTGCGCATCTTTGGACGCAGAGACACTCCCAGAAGTCTCGTGGGGGTGCAGTGAGGCACAAGCTGTTAAGAAACAAGACGAATTTCAAACCGCCCTTCCAACGCTTTCTCCGCTCCGAACTACATTTCCCAGAAGGCTCAATGGAGCGAATTATCTTACCTAAACCAAACTAGACCTCCTCTTCCTGAGCCCGTATCCTGTGGATAATACGGTGGGTCGGAGAAGGAACCCGATTTCAAACACGTCGGAGTGGCCTTCCTTGGAAGCCACTGCCTAAGGCTGAACCAGGCTCTGCGTGGCCTCCGGTGCGCGGTTCCATGAGGGGGAGCAATCCTTTAAGCAAGCGGGGCTGCAGCTAACCCCTGATAGAAAACCAGGCAACCGGGAGCCATGTTGCTCGCCGCAGGTAACTTTCTGACTACATTTCCCAGAAGGCTCCATAGCGTCAATGAGATTCTCGCGTGAATTCAGCCTGAAAGTCACGCGCTGGCGGGACCCACAGGTCTGCAACTGTTGCAGCACTTGTGGGGCGTGCTACTGTTTTTGGAAGCTTGGAAGGCCTGAGGTGAGGATCCGCAGGAGAGGGCGGAGCCGGAGGCTCAGCTTTGTACTGCGGGGTAAGTTAGATTGAAACTATAGGATTGTATCTGGTAGTATGTATGTGGTGAATGATCGTGTGCTTGTGACTATCTGTTCCTATGGTGAGTGTGTGCTTCCAGTGATTACCAGTGTGCAGCCCAGTCTGGGAGCCCGTGACTGTGCTGGTATGATTGGAGGGGACCCGGTGGTGTGTGTATGTGATTTGGGAACACGTGCGGCATTGTGTATGAGGTTGTGGGGAGTGTGTGACTCGGTGGATGTGATACAGCGTTTGTCCCCGTAAGGGTGTGCGATCGTGCGACATTGACGGTGTGCTGCAGATTACAGGTGGGGGTACATGTGAATATTATGTGGTTTTATCTGTGGTTAATGTGACTGTGACTGTGCGACGATCTGCAGGTGTCATGTGCTTGTGGCAGTGTGGTTGTGACTGAATGTACTCTTGGTAAATGTGTGATGGTGCTCATGTGACCATTTGAGGCCCTGGGTGTGTGGTCCTGTTCCTTTAGTGGTGGGTACCTCTACCTCTATGTCTCCGTGGTGTTCGTGTGATTATGATTGGGTGACTGGATAAACGTTATGAGTTTTTTTCATTTAGTGGTCTCCCTAAGTATCATAGTGTATTTTTCCCTCATTTTAAAACTTTCACAATTGCTATCATATTGTCTCTTTTCTTTTGTTTTTATTTGTAGAACTATGCTTTGGGGAATTATCATATATAGTAGTTGTTCATTTGTTTTCTTTGCTATATTATATTCTGTCCTTCGAAGTATACCAGTTATTCATCCCTTCAACTAACCATAGGCGTTTGAGCTATTTCTAGTTTCTGACTTTATAAACAGTGCTGCCACAGCATTCTTTTACAGAGGATACAGGTACATGAATTCATCTACCTGACAATGGAGTTTCTGGGTCATATGACATCTTGCACTTTACTAAATAGTACCAAAATGATTACCTAAATGGGTGCACAAATTTATGCTTGCACAGCAATGTTTGAAACATCTCATTGCTCCATGTCCCTAACAAAACATGGCTCTGATAGTTTTTTTAAAACACTTTATGACATATAGCATATATAAAGTACACAAATCTTAAGAATAGAGCTCTATCACAATTTCCTAAATGAACATTAAGAACTTTGCCAGCACTCGAGAAGATTACCTCATGCCCCTTCCCAGTTATTTCTCCCACAATCCCTGTTCAGAAGTCACCACCAATTACCCATTCCTGAACTTTTATATAAATGGAATTGTATAGCATGTGCTCTTTTATGCCTGGTTTCTTTTCTTCCACTTTATGTCTGAGATTCATCCATGTTGTTGTACTTAGTTCTCATTACATATGGGGATATATTGTAATTTATTAATTGCTTACACTATTGATGGACACATGATGATTAACAGTTTTTTACTGTATTCCTGCTATGAACATTTTATGTTTTTGGTGAACATGTAAACACTTTTCTCTTGGCTAAATACTTAGGAGTGGAATTGCTAGATCATACAGTGGGCATATATTTGATAGAGACTACCAATCTGTCATGTGGTTGTACCAATTCATCCAGCAATATATGAGAGTTTCAGCTGCTCCTCATCATCTCTGTTTGATATTGTCAGTCTTTTATTTTAACTATTCTGGTGGTTGTATAGTGGAATTTCATTGCACTCTTACTTTTGTTTCCTGATGGGTAATGATGTTCAGCACCTTTCAAGAGGTTTATTGGCCATTTGGATATCCTGTTTCTTAAAGTGTCTGTTTAGGTCTTTTTGCCCACTGTCCTTTAAACATTTTTTTTCTTCATTTTAAAAAAACTTTATTTTCATATCAAAAATATAGTGTAAAGAATTCCCATATATTCTTCACTCAGGTGCCCTTGGTACAGTGATAAAAATTGGAAAAATTTACATGGATATAAGACTTTTGACTAATTTACAGACCTTATCGAAATTTTGCTAATTGTCTTCTCAGCAACCTCTTCTTTTCCAGGATCCAACAGCAGATTCCCACATTGATTTAATTGTCTCATCTCTTCCTATCAGACATAGTTCTAAACTGTTTTTTATCTTTCATGACCTTAATACTTCTGAAGAGTACTGGCCAGTTATTTTGTAGAATGTCTTTCAATTTATATTTGTCTGCTTTTTCCTCATAGTTAAATTTAGACCAGACTTTTTTGGCTAAAAGATCACAGAAATTATGTTTCTATTCTTCTCAGTGTGTTCTATAATGCTATCAATATATTTCTTACTGGTAGGTTAACTATGATCACTTGGTTAAGGTGGTATCTGCCAAGTTTCTCCTTCGTAAAACTACCATTTTTCTCTTTTTAATTAATAAGTATCTTGTGCAGAGATGCTTTGAGACTATGCAAAAATACTGTTCTCATGGGGGTTTCTGGATGACTCAGTCAGAGAACATGTGACTCTTGATCTTGGGATCATGAGTTTGAGCCCCATGTTCAGGGTATAGAGATTACTTAAATAAACTTTAAAACAAAATACTATTCTCATCAAATTTTCACCCATTAATTTTACCATCCATTGATCATTCTTGTCTGTAACAATTATTACTGTGATGTTTATCTAGTGGTGATCTTCTCTTTTGATCATTCTTTCTATACTTATTAATTTAAATTCTGTAAAGAGCTATCCTTTAGGGACGCCTGGTGGCTCAGTTGGTTAAGCGTGATCCCAGCGTTCTGGGATCGAGTCCCGCATGGGGCTCCTTGCTCGGCAGGGAGCCTGCTTCTCCCTCTGCCTCTGCCTGCCATTCTGTCTGCCTGTGCTTGCTCTCTCACCCTCTCTCTCTGATAAATAAATAAAATCTAAAAAAAAAAAATTATAAAAAGAAAAGAGCTATCCTTTATTCCTTGTGTGTTTATTCAACTATTTATTAACTCCTGGGTATTTATTGTACTCTGTGAGTTTTAACCCATTATTATTGTTATATATTTTGTTGTTCAAATTGTCCCAGATTTGGCCATTAGGAACTCCTTCAAATTAGTTCCTGTGTCCTTTTAACATGGCATCATTTTTGAGTACTTTCTTATGCTTATGTGTATCTTTTCCCATTTTCCTAGGTTTTTAGCCCTTTGTCCTTTGTGATTAGTGCTTTTTTTTTTTTTTTTTTTTTTGTATCTCGAAAAGAAATCTTTATTTCCAAGTTCCTGAAGATATTCTATTTTCTTTCAGAAGCTTTATAGGTTTGGCATTCGTATTTAAGTCTGTGGTCCACCTTGAATCAGTTTTTGTGTATGGTATTATTGAAAACACCATCCTTGGCCATCTGAAATATAGGAGGCTTTTATCATAAGTCAGGTGACATAGATGTGGCCCTCTTTCTGGAGTACATTCTGTTTTATTATCTTTTGTCAGTGGCACTGTCTTGAAATCTATAGTATTAGTCCTTCAACTTTTTTTCTTTTCTTTTTCAAGACTGTCTTGGTTTTTGTAAGTCCTTTTAAGGGATGTCAGAATCAACTTGTTGGGGTGTCTGGGTGGCTCAGTCATTAAGCAGCTGCCTTCGGCTCAGGTCATGATCCCAGGGTCCTGGGATCGAGCCCCACATCCTGCTCCCTGCTTGGAAGGAAGCCTGCTTCTCTCTCTCCCACTCCCCCTGCTTGGGTTCTCTCTATTGCTGTGTCTCTCTATGTCAAATAAATTAAGTCTTTTAAAAAAAAGAATCAACTTGTTAATTCTCACCAAAAAATGAAAAATCCTTTTTGGGGTTTTGTGTGTGATTCTATATGTTGAATTGGGGAGAACTGCCATCCTATCAATATTGAATCTTCCAATTAATAAATATGGTGTAGGTCTACATTTTTTAAGGTCTTTAATTTCTCCCAACGGTTTGTTGTAGTTTTTCATGCACATCTTTTGTTAGATTTGTACCTGGGTATTTGACATTTATTGTTGAAATTGTACATGGTTTTTAAATTTTTCTTTCATTTTCCAGTTGTCTGTTGCTAGAAGTATGGTTATTTTTTGTATATCGTCCTTGTATCTAGCATCTACAAAACACCCACTGTATATGCTATTTATCAAGTTGAGGAAGTTCTCTTTCTCATTTGCTAAGATTTTTACAATTATGAGGGCTGAAATTGGCAAATGCATTTTCTCAATCATATTTTTTTACTGTTATCATTAATGTGGTAAATTATCTTAAGTTTCCTATCTTGAACCAGCCTTTCATTCCTGCAGTAAAACCTATTTGTCTGTAATGTATTAAACTTTTCAAGAATTTGACTGGGTTAGATCTGATATTTTATAGTATTTCTGCATGTATGTTCATGAGAAATACTGGCCCATAATTTTCTTTTCTTTAATGTCTTTGTTTTCTCATCAGGCTTATATTAGCCTCATAAAATGAGTTGGGAGGAATTCACTGTTTTTCTATTCACTACATATAAGACTAAAGGTTTTCCTTAAATTTGGAAGAATTTGCTGGTGAAGGTGTCTGGGCCTGAAATTTTCTTGATAGGAAGATTTTTATTTACTTATTTTATTATTACTTTTTAAAGATTTTGTTTATTTATTCGACAGAGACACACACAGTGAGAGAGGGAACACAAGCAGGGGGAATGGGAGAGGGAGAAGCAGGCTTCCCTCCAAGCAGGGAGCCAGATGCCGGGCTCGATCCCAGGACCCTGCGATCATGACCTGAGCCACCCAGGTGCCCCAGTTTACTTATTAATTTAGAGAGGCCTAAGCAGGGGGAGGAGCAAAGGGGGAGAGAGTAGAGGGGGAGTGCCAAGCAGAATCCCAAGAATCCCAAGCAGACTCCATGCTGAGCACAGAGCCCCACACTGGGGCTCAATCTCAGGACCCTGAGATCATGAGCTCAGCTGAAACCAAGAGCCAAATGCCTAACTGACTGAGCCACCCATGCACCCTGGAAAAAAAATTTTTTTTAAGATTTATTTATTTGACAGACAGAGATCACAAGTAGGCAGAGAGGCAGGCAGAGAGAGAGGAGGAAGCAGGCTCCCTGCTGAGCAGAGAGCCCAATGCCCCGATCCCAGGACCTTGGCAGAGGCTATATCCCACTGAGCCACCCAGGTACCCCTCACCCTGGAAAATTTTTAAACTATGGAATCAATTGACTTCTTCAGATGTTTCAGGTTTTTTGTTTTGTCCACTTTGGAATTTTTTTTTTAAAAGAATTTATGTGTTTCATATAAGCTTTTAAATTTAATAGCATAAAGTTATTAGTATTCTTTAATTATGTTTTTATTTTTTATTTTTTTAAAGATTTTATTTATTTATTTGACAGAGAGAGAGATCACAGGTAGGCAGAGAGGCAGGCAGAGAGGAGAAAGCAGGCTCCCCACCAAGGAGAGAGCCTGATGCGGGGCTTGATCCCAGGATCCTGGGATCATGATCTGAGCCGAAGGCAGAGGCTTTAACTCTGAGCCACCCAGGCGCCCCTCCTTTTTACTTCTTATTTAAACTCTTACTGAGGCTTTTTATCAGTTAATCAGTTCAGATATTAATTATTTTGCAATCTCTTTTCTTCTTCAGAGGCTCCACTTACATATATGTTTCATATTTTAGTTATGTCACTTCTGTTCTTTCTGTTTTGTTTTTCCTCTGCACTTAGTATGGGGTTTTTTTGTTTTTGTTTTTGTTTGTTTTTTGTTTTTCACTTGTCTTTGAGTTCAGTAGTTCTGTCTTTTGCTTGTCTGGTCTCACGTTAATGCCATACAGTGACTTCTTAATTTCTTTTTTTTTTTTTAAGTTTATTTTATTTTATTATTATTTTTAAAGATTTTATTTAGTTGTCAGAGGTGGGAGAGAGCACACAAAAAGGGGGAGCAGGAGGCAGAGGGAGAAACAGACTCCCTGCTGAGCAAGGAGCCCAATGCGGGACTCGATCCCAGAATCCTGGGATCATAACCTGAGCTGAAGACAGATACTTAACCAACTGAGCCAGCCAGGCATTCCTATTTTATTTAGTTTTTTTTGGTAATCTCTATACCCTATATGCAGCTCAAACTCACAACCCCAAGATCAAGAGTTGCATGCTCTTCTCCCTGAGCCAGCCAGGTGCCCCAACTTCCTGACTTCTTAATTTACTGATCTAGTTTGTCTATTTGATTCTTTTTTATAGACTTCAGTTCTGTTTAATTCTTTCATTTTATCCATTTGCCTATATTTTAAATTTTTTAACATTTTAATTATAGCTATTTTAAATTATTTGTTTGCCAGTTCTAATATCTGAATTGTCCCTAGTTCTGCTTCTGTTTTCTGGTTTTCTCTCCAGTCTAGCAATTTTTACTTGGATGATAGATACAGTGTCTAAAACAATCCTGGAGGCAACCACTACCTACGTCTAGCCTTCTCATTATATAAGAAAAATTAGTGCTTTTCAGGTCTCTGTTAACTAACAGACAAATGCAATTATTAACATACAGGAAATTTTCAGGATATGTTGGAAATAATTTAGACATTTTATTAAAAGACCGGCTTTTTGTAAGAGTACAAAATTCTCAAAAATTTTATTTATTAGATTTCAAAGGACTCTCTTGTCTGTAGTATTATCTTTTGGTAGTGCTCCATACCCGAGGTATGGTTATTTTGCAAGCATATTCCAGTCTTGGCCACAGAGATCATTGGCTTTACAAGGGAGGAACAGATCTCTAGATGGCAAGAATTCAGCCAGAGAGGATATGCTCTGAGGGTTGGGAGTGTAACAAACAGTATGGACTATTGAAGTAAGAATGTTCCTGCCCATTCTACCTGGAAGATGCAGCACTTGAGGATGTCCATTATGAGAAACCAGAAAGGGGGACTTAAAGTGAGAAGTATGGGAGAAGGAGTCCTGTTTCCAGGTCTTCCTAGATTACTGTTGATTCTTTAGTATCTAGCACAATGCCTGGCACACAATAGATTATGTTGGTTTATTTTTTAAAAAGTACTAAGAGCTTAATAAATAGTAATAATAATAAAAATATTAAAGGAGTGCTTTCAGATTTTAAAGAAGAGACATTTGTGAATTACTTTGGTTTTTGTTTCCTGAAATAGATATATCCCTGAGGGAATGCAGTGGATGTTTGGGGGTAGAAGTACCCATTAAATAATTGATAACAAGGTTCTACTTCCTGGGCAGTGGATTTTACATGCAATTACTCTTTTTAAAGATTTTATTTATTTACTTGAGAGCAAGTGTGCACAAGGAGGGTGGAGCAGGGAATGGGGGTGGGGAGGGGCTGGAAGGAGCAGAGGAGAGGAGCAGAGGGACAGGGAGAAGCAGACTCCCCACTGAGCAGGGAGCCTAATTTGGGACTCAATCCCAGGACCCTGGGATTGTGACCTGGGCCAAAGGCAGATACTTAACCAACTGAGACACCTAAATCTAATACATATCAATAAAAAAAAAAACCACATTTTATTAAACATTTCAGTATTGATCTCAAATTCATTTACTCCCCCTTAAACAATTTAGACTTTTATTAGTATTTTAGTATAACATTCTTTAGGACATTGTAAACATCTTAAACATACAAAATATATGCAATTATTACGGATTCTATTACTTAAAACATTCTAAAGCATCAATGATAAAGATTTAGTCAATTTCTACACTTTTAAATTTCTTCCTATTGCTATGCTTATTTAAATGTGTTCCTAAAGTTTTTGTAATATTGCTTTGTTTGCTTTTCTGGATTTCACTTTTCTTAAGATAAGATTCATTAACCCCCAAAAGTCTTCTCAAACTGGGCAAGATTAGAGGATCCGGTTCTTCAACGAGTTGTTTCTTGGTCAGGACCTGAGACCTGATTGTACAATCCAAGATCATTAACAGCTGTTTTGAAAGTGTATATCCCAACTAAAATGTATATGAACAACTTTTAGGAGTTATTCAGAATTCATATAAAGGTAAATGATCTATATACAAGGATATTTATTATTTATTACAGTATTATTTGTTATAATGAAAGGAACCAATTCAAATGGTCCTGGGCAGCAGATTGGTTAAATGAATTAAAGTGTATCCATTTAATGAAATAAATGTAGCTAAGGGAATTAGGTAGCTTTGAATGTACTAGTTGGGATCCAAGTCAAGACACATTAAGTAAAAATAGCAATATGTGTAACAGCGAATATAATATGCTATCATTTGTGTAAAAAAAAAATTGTATCTTAGTGTGTATATGTACTCTGTATTCTCCAAACCATATCAGATTATTGAAATCTGTCCTCCTCCAGTCAGACTAAGGTCTCTAGAATATGGGATAATGAAAGATTTTTCTCACTGATTCCCCTCACTGAAAGATTTTTCATTTTTCTCACTGATACCCCTCAAGTGTTTGTGTGGAGTGAGCAGAGGGAAATGATCACTCTGGGAGCTATGAGGCAAGACGGATCTTACGTAGCTTCTTTTGTCTTCTCCAGCTTTGCCCTTTTCCAAGAAGAGCCCAGAGGACAACCAGCCTTTTTCTGCAAATACCAAAGCCATGGCTCAGGTGAGATGCTGTTTCCTTTTTGCTCAAATAGAATCATTTTACCCCTAGTAATATGTAAATATTTGCTTCCCTCATCATGATATTTTTGGCGCTTAAAAAAGAAAACAACTTTCAGACAGTTTAGTTAAAAGCAATGTCAATATCAAAGTTTTCTTACCCTTGCTCTAAAGAAAAAGGTCTCCAGTATGTCAATTAAAAGAATGGCTTTCAAGGAAAGGAAAAATGAAGCGCGGGGAATCAGAGAGGGAGACAAATTATGAGACACTCTGGACTCCGGGAATCAAACTGAGGGTTTTAGAGGGGAGGGCAGTAGGGGAATGGGTGAGCCCAGTGATAGCTATTAAGGAGGGCACATATTGCATGGACCACTGGGTGTTACATGCAAACAATGAATCATGGAACAATACATCAAAAAACAATGATGTACTGTATGGTGCCTAACATAACATAATAGAAAAATATTTTAAGATGTCTCTCTTGGGGGCACATGGGTGGCTCAGTGGGTCAAAGCCTCTGCCTTCGGCTCAGGTCTCCCAGGGTCCTGGGATCAAACCCCGCATTGGGCTCTCTGCTCCTCGGGGAGCCTGCTTCCTCCTCTCTCTCGGCCTGCCACTCTGCCTACTTGTGATCTCTGTCAAATAAATAAATAAAATCTTAAAAAAAAAAAAAAAAAGTCTCTTGGTGGAGATATTTATAGAAAAAAGAAGTGGTTCTATAACCATTGTTGGAAAAAACAAAGCCTGCTTGAAGATTTTTATACTCTTAAATTACATGTAACAGAGGACCAAGTGGTTGGATAACAAGTCTCTCTGAAGAGATCTTAATCAGATTAAAATCCATCAGAAAATTGCTTATGGATTCCTTCAAGAATCCTTATTTGTTCCTACAAAGAGACTGCTAATTACATAATGTAGAAATGGTCTGGCTGAGACCAGGTTTGGAAAAAACTTTTACCCTGGTTAACATGGTCCCCATTCAGGAACCTGATCCCCATTTCTTCATAAACAACCCCAGGGCCCTTCTCGGTTCTGTATTCTTTTAAGCAATTTACACACTCATTTAGTAAGTCCTTCAGCATCTTCTGTCTTAGACTTCTGCCAGAAATCTTGATAGAACAGAAATCTGTTCTCCATTTGTTAATGAATCTAATTTGCTTGGGCAGTGATTAGATAGGATGGAGATAAGTAATTAGGGGCACCTCATAGGGAAAAGCCCTGACCACCACAGACCTAGGTTTTCAAAGAGGAAAACATAAGGAATGGTTTTGCTTGATTTCAGTCATAATATGTGGGAAAATCTCCTGGTGTATGGGCCTTTCACATTTGGGGATATGACTTCTGGTTAGTAGAAAGCTCTGACACTTCACCAGATCATCCATGATAAATAGACTTCAGTAATGTGTGAATTTGGATCATCTTCCATCACTTTCCCATAGCACAAGAACAAAGGGAATTTGGAACAACGGGTAGTTATGAGTAAAATTGGGCCAATCTGAGGAGCTCTTTAAAAATCACCTTCAACCCTGGGGATAAAAATATATGCTTATAAAAAATAAAAAATTAAAAAAAATAAATAAAAATAAATAAATAAAAAATCACCTTCAACCTCAGTGTCTGAAAACAAAAGAAAACTTGTTTTATATCCAATAATAGAATATTATTCAATGAAAAAAAAAAATGCTTATAAGAAGAATTTGTTGAGGCGCCTGGGTGGCTCAGTAGTTAGGTCTCTGCCCTCGGCTTGGGTCATGATCTCAGGGTCCTGGGATGGAAGCCCGCACTGGGCTCTCTGCTCATTGGGGATCTTGCTTCCTCCTGTCTCTCTGCCTGCCTCTCTGCCTACTTGTGATCTCTCACTCTCTGTCAAATAAATAAATAAAATCTTTTAAAAAAAAAGAACTTGTTGTAACAAGGAATTAGCTCTTATTATATAATAGTGTGATATGAGAAAGGGTCAGTCTTAAATTTCATGCAAATTTAATTTTCTAAGATAAAATGTTTTTTAAAGTCATTTTATGCATTTTACAAGTGAAGTAGTGCTATTCCAATCTTGCCCCATCTCCAGTCCTACCCCTAAAAGGCAACTCAACTGTCTTAAATATGGTTTAATTGCTATCTTTTGCTGAATCAGTTTTACTCTCTTGACTTACTACAGAGTGGAAGGGACATTATAGTCTTGTATTGCACCCTTCATTTCCTCTGATTGTTATTAATTATATTACAGTTTGTTGTCAAATTAGTAATATACAGAATATTATGACTGCAAATATTGCTCTTTGCTATGCCAGCTTATACCGCTATCCTATTACAACCTTTCATTTTTCCTGGAGTTAATTGCTTTTTTTCCCCATTTGCTTAGTTGTCCATGTTTTCCCTCTGGTCAGACACATCATTTGTTTTGAGTGTGGAGACTGCCACCCCCCTTTCCCCTTTTCCTGCTCCCAACTTGTCTGATTACTCTCTGGACCTGCTGCATACCTTTCCCAAGACTTCCCCTTTTTTGTTTACCTGAGACGCCTATCTCTTGAGTACTACGTCTTCCTCTTTTTTGGTTTATTCCCATCCTTTTGGTGTAGCACTTCTGGTAGTTTCCTAAGAAATTGTGCTGCAGTCCTTTTATGTCTAGAAATATCTTTTTCAACCCTCACAACAGAATGATAGTTATATAATCTAGGTCAGAATTTCTTTTCTCCATCACCAATTGAAGAATTGTTCTTGTCATTTCTTATTTTTAGTAGTGTTCTTGAGAACCTCATTGCCTTTCTGACTCTTCATGTCTTTTATATGATCTATGGTCTGGGTACTTTTAATATCCTCGCTTTATCCCTTATTCTGAAATTTTACTCCTAGCTATTGGGGAAAAGATGAGAGAGAAAGAGGATCACATGTGTTGATGACTTATTGTATGGGAAGTATTATACTAGCCATTTGTATATACTATCTCATGTAATTGGGATACCCCTCTTAACAGGATTTTGTACCTTCCCAGTTTTATCAGGGGGAAACAGAATGAAAATGGAAACACAAGACCATTCTGGCTGATAGGTTCCCAGTCCTCCAGTTGTGTCCCAAACATCTAGCCCCACTCTATATGCTTGTTGTTTTTCATTTCTACCTTTATTCTTTTCTCCTCCCTTCACAAAAAAACCCACATTTTTTTATTAATCAAGTCATATACATGGTTGTTGTTCCAGGAGTCAGTGATGTTCAGTGATGTGTCCATAGACTTCTCTCAGGAGGAGTGGGAATGCCTGAATGATGATCAGAGAGATTTATACAGAGATGTGATGTTGGAGAATTACAGCCACCTGGTTTCAATGGGTAAGGACGTCTGTCCATAATAATTCAGATTCTGCCCTTAGAAGATCTACTTTCTCCCGAGTGAAATGCCCACCTTTCAAGTAGGTATTTCGACATCCTGTGCTTCGAAGAATGTTTTTAATATTGTAGCATTAGAAAAAAGAGCTGTGTTGAGTTATGGGGGAACTGTCAAGTCCTCTGTTATGTTTCATAAATCTGATATACCTTTCTTTGACTCTTTCTTAATGAAGGGACTAAATTTAAATCCTGGGATATTCTCATCATAAACTTATCTCGTTACTTCTTTTGTAAGCAGGACATTCTGTTTCTAAACCAGATGTGATCTCCTTCTTGGAGCAGGGGAAGGAGCCCTGGTTGGTTGACAGAGAACTAACAAGAGACCAGTGGCCAGGTAAGTGAGGCATAGCAGGTAATGAGTTGGTCAGTGGAAGGACTGCACCTTTGAGGTGCTATCTGGGAATCTCCCCTTAAAAGCTTTAGGCCCCTTGTATGCAAGTAAGCCTTTTCAGCATGAGCTTTCAAATGAACTTTACCTTTTCCCCTTACTTCACCCTCTACATGCTTTTCTCCTCTTATACCTCTTTCCAGTTCCTCTGATTCTTGCCCAGTTTTAACCAGTCAGTGACCTCCTCTACCCCCTCTAATGATATTCTTTCTGTCCATATTTTGGATCTAATTCCTCATCACTTCTCATCTTCTTTTGTATTTAATCTTTAAAAAGCACCACTGTCTCCTGACATAGATTTTTATTCTAAAGTGACAAAGGCTTATTTTCTTTAGGGTTTTTTAGATAAAGTAGCTCATACTTATAACACACTTATACTTAAAACAAACTTTTCAGGGGCGCCTGGGTGGCTCAGTGGGTTAAGCCGCTGCCTTCGGCTCGGGTCATGATCTCAGGGTCCTGGGATCGAGTCCCGCGTCGGGCTCTCTGCTCAGCGGGGAGCCTGCTTCCTTCTCTCTCTCTCTCTCTCTGCCTGCCTCTCAGTGTACTTGTAATTTCTCTCTGTCAAATAAATAAATAAAATCTTTAAAAAAAAAAAAAAAAAAAAAAAAAAAAAAAAAAAAAAAAAACAAACTTTTCATACTTATAACATTTACTTTTTTTTTTAATGTATGAGGTACTCTGCTAAATACTGCAGAGATTAAAAAAGGAATAAGCAATTTCAGAATGTATAGCTTAATAGGGGCATGAGAGGACATCTATATATAATTTCTATAAAGTAGAACCATCTTAAGAGAGGTTGGGAGTAGGGAGCTCAGAAAAAATAAGGGATTAGGATATAGAAATTAATCTGTATAGATGTCATAGAGGGAGATTTGAGTGTGCCTGTCATTAACTTTAGAATGTTGGAAATAAAGGCTCTGTGCCTCCACTGAGAACTTAGAGCTGGCAATGATAAACAGAATTGGTATAAAGGAGTTTAAACAGGAGAGCACATTCATTCATTCAGTGTATGTTTACTGAGTACCTGTTGTATGCCTAGCACTATTCTTTTTTTTTTTTTTTTTTTTTTTAAAGATTTTATTTATTTATTAATTTGACAGAGAGAAATCACAAGTAGATGGAGAGGCAGCCAGAGAGAGAGAGAGGGAAGCAGGCTCTCTGCTGAGCAGAGAGCCCGATGCGGGACTCGATCCCAGGACTCTGAGATCATGACCTGAGCCGAAGGCAGCGGCTTAACCCACTGAGCCACCCAGGCGCCCGACTAGCACTATTCTCAACACTGATACTACAGCAATGAATGCAGAATCTCTATTCCCAGAGCTTACTCTCCTATGCGGAGAGAGGTACAAAAATAAATGAATATATGTCATGTAATAGTAAGTGCTAAAAAGGAAGAGTAGAGAAAGGGGATAGAGGATGCTATTTTATAGGATAGGGAAAGAGAAACTTTTCCAGTTAGGTGACATTTTGACAGAAACTCAAAGAAGTACAGCAGTAAATTATTGTATGTGATTACTGGAAGGAAGAACATTCCAGAGGGAGGAAGCCAGACAGTAAAAGATCATGAAGCAGGTGTGCATTGGCTTTATTCAGGGAGCAGCCAGGAGGTCAGTGCTTTGCCATGGTTGTTTAAGTATTTTGGATAAATCCAAGACTCCATGTCATTTTACCTTTGCATAATCTCAGTATATAGTTCTAAAAAATATGGACATTTTTTTCCCATATGTAACTTTAATGCCTTTATCATCCCTAATAAATTTCTTGGTATACTGGATTGTTTTCATGTCATTATATTGAATACTAGTGAGAATGGGTATTTTCATCCTAATGGTGCTATTGTCTTTAACTTGCTCACTACTGAGTTTTACCCTTTTCATCTACTACTATTCTTGTTTTTTTCACTCAGTTTTTATGGATTTTATGAAATAAAAAATCATTTACCCATTTCCAGAAGGTGCTTTTACTTTTTTAATTTTAATTTGCGTTGGCGTCTTTAGTATGTATTTTCAATATGTTTGTAGCTCCTTAGTGATTATTGTGATTTCCAATTTTAGAAAATTGATGGTCCTCTACAAATTTTATAATACTTTATTCTGTTTTTTAAAATCTTCTATAATTTGTTTTATACCATTTAAACCCTTTTTAAGTTTCTTTTGCAATAAGGTATAAATTGAAAGTCTAAATCAATTAACCTTCCTCCCTCACACACACACACACACACACACACACACACACATTTTAGCGCCACATCATCATTTAGCTAATTCATCATTGTTTTATCTGCCTATTCTATAATAAGTTCTGATTTATGTTAGTTTGTATTTCAGGGCCTCTTTGTCTATTTCTTTTATTCATCTGTCCACTTACACCTAGAGAGATAGATATGCCTTGAAGTTACTATTTTGTCATTATCACAAATAATGTAACAAACTGAAGGTGTACATTCCAACAGTGAACTTTCATGGAACCATTACCCAGGTCAAGAACTAGAGCACTACCAACACAGATCTCTTTGTATCCACAATATCTTCATGTCCTTTCATAGTTTTACTATCTAAGAGTATCGTCCACCATACAGTTTAGTTTTACTTGAGTTTGAATTTTTTTTTAATTTATTTTTATTTGACAGATAGAGATCACAAGAAGGCAGAGAAGCAGGCAGAGAGGGAGGAGGAAGCAGGCTCCCTGCTGAGCAGAGAGCCGGATGTGGGGCTTGATCCCAGGACCCTGGGATCATGACCTGAGCCGAAGGCAGAGGCTTTAACCCACTGAGCCACCCAGGCACCCCAAGTTTGAATTTTATATACATGGAATCGTTACTATATATGTTCTTTTAAGTCTTTTTTCTTGAGCATTTCGCTTTTAAGATTCATACGTAGTGTTGATTTAGTCAGAATTGATTCATTTCATTATATGAATATACCACAGTTTATTTAACAGTTCTATTGTTCATAGACATTTGGGTTGGTTACAGTTTTTGACCATTACAATCAGCTACTCTAAACATTATTTGTGTTTTAGGACTAGGAGAGGAGTGGATCTTAAGACATCATGTCTTCAGCTGCCAAATTTTCAACTTTTCTTTTAAGTTAACTAATTTACAATCCCACCAGCAGTATATGAGAGCTCTTATGATTGTACATTTCCTAACATATGGTATTGTCATGCTTGGGTTTTTTCCAATTGATGAATGTATAGTATAGTCCAGTGTGGTTTTAGTTTGCATCTCCCTTTTTATTGATAAGTATAACACATGTCATATCATTGGTCTCTTGAAATTCTTCTTTAGTAAATTGCCTATTCAGGAATTTTTAAAAGGTCTTTCTGTTGAATTCTTTCTATGTTTCTTAATGATGTGTAAGGATTCTCTATATATTTTGCTTATACATACATTCAGTGTTCTAAAATTGTAAATATCTTCTCCCATTCTGAAATGTCTTTTAGCTCTGTGGTTTCATTTGTAAACAGAAGTTCTTAATTTTAGTCAAATTTATCAGTCTTTTGTGCTTCACACTCATTAGATCGTATGTGACAAATTCTTCCTCAGCTTGTTTTTGATTCTTATATAACCAAAATCACATTATCTGTATTTTTGTTGTTGTTGTTCTCTTTAAGAAGTCTTTGCTTACCATAAGACCATGAACAGAACATATTCTCTATTATTTGGGGTTGTAATTAGACATTAGAACATATGGATCATCCTTAGTATCTATTACTTTTTAATCCTTTTTTTTTTCCTCAATTTATACTGCCTTTCCATGGAATTCCTTGACTTATTTTTATTAGCTCACTAATACATTCTTCAGCTATGACCATTTGGCTCTTCATAGTTATTTATTTTTTAAAAAAATACTGTAGGGGTGTCGGGGTGGCTCAGTTGGTTAAGCCTTTGCTTTCAGCTCAGGTCATGATCCCTGGGTTCTGGGATCAAGTTCCACCTCAGGCTCCTTGCTCAATGGGGAGCCTGCTTCTCCCTCTGCCTGCCACTCCCCCTGCTTGTGCGTGCTCTCTCTCTCTTTCTCTCTGACAAATAAATTTAAAAAATTTTCTTTTAAGATTTTATTTATTTATTTGAGAGAGAGACAGTGAGAGAGAGCATGAGCAAGAAGAAGGTCAGAGAGAGAAGCAGACTCCCCGTGGAGCTGGGAGCCTGATGTGGGACTCGATCCTGGGACTCCAGGATCATGACCTGAGCCGAAGGCAGTCGTCCAACCAAGTGAGCCACCCAGGCATCCCTAAATAAAATATTTTAAATAAATATAAATAAATAAAAACTGTATACAAAAGGGGCCTTTGGGTGGCAAAGTCAGTTAGGCATCCAACTCAATTTCAGCTTGGGTCATGATCTCAGGGTCCTGGATCAAGCCCGGCATCTGGCTCTGGGCTCAGACAGGAGTCTGCTAAAGTTTCTCTGTCCCTCTCTCTCTCTTTCTGCCATTCCCAATACACACACTGTCTTTCAAATCAATAGAATATATATAACATAATGAACATAAAATTAAAAGGTAAGAATATATAAATCTCTAGACTTGCATAAGCAAGAAATTTGCTAAGAAATATACCTAGGAATGTAATTGCTAGGTCTTGGCATATATACTTGCTCAGCTTTACTAGGTAATACCAAACCATTTTCCAAGTGTTTCTATCACTGTCTTTCCCTGTAAGTGATACTGAAAGATTTTTTTTTTTAATGATCTGATGAGTATAAAATCTTATTTCATTGTTTTAAATTAAATTTTCCTGGTTACTATTAAAGATGATTGCCTTTCCTTATTTGGTCATTATTGCCCCTTCTATGTAACGCCATTTTGATCATTTTTGTATTAGGGTATTTGTCTTTTTCCTAAGATGGAAGGAACTTTTTTTTTTTTAAAAGATTTTATTTATTTGACAGAGATCACAAGTAGACAGAGAGGCAGGCAGAGAGAGAGAGGGGGAAGCAGGCTCCCCGCTGAGCAGAGAGCCCAATGCAGGCCTCAATCCCAGGACCCTGAGATCATGACCTGAGCTGAAGGCAGCGGCTTAACCCACTGAGCCACCCAGGCGCCCAGATGGAAGGAACTTCTTACATATTTTGTAGATACTAGTTTTTGGTCAATAACATATTTTGTAGACATCTTTTCCTGTTGTAGGTTCTGTATTTATTTTATGATATCTTTTGATGAATAGTAATTCTATATGTTAGTGTGTTAAATTATATTTTTAATGGTTAAGTTATATATAGTTTATAAAACAGTCTACTTTTTTTTGCTATATGCTTCATATTTTGGGGTCTTTTTAAAAAAATTTTTTCCTTTTAAACATTTTATTTTTAGGGATGCCTGGGTGGCTCAGTTGGTTAAAGCCTCTGCCTTCAGCTCAGGTCATGATCCCAGGGTCCTGGGATCGAGCCCCGTGTTGGGCTCTCTGCTCAGTGGGGAGCCTGCTTCCCCCTCTCTCTCCCTCCCCCTGCCTCTCTGCCTACTTGTGATCTCTCTCTGTCAAATAAATAAATAAAATCTTAAAAAAAAGAGAGAGATTTTATTTTTAAGTAATCTTTATACCCAATGTGGAGCTCAAATTCACATCCCTGAGGATCAAGAGTTAGATCTTCTACTGACTGAACCAGCCAAGTACCCCCATATCTTTGAATCTTAAATCTTTCCTCCTATTTGTTCTTTGAAGAATTTTTATGTTTTGACTTTCTTATTAAAGCCCTATTAACATAACCAAAATTTATTTTTATAAATGGTTTGAGGTGGAGATCAGTTGTAATCTTTTCCCATATGAAAACAAATTATCTTTCCCTCATTGAATGAAAAGTCCATCCATTTTCCACTGATCCACCAATCCACAGATTCCTTCTGTACATATTAAAATTATGTGTATATTTAGGTTTCTCTTATCATATTGGCCTTTTTATCTATCCCTGTCCTAATTAGTCTTACTTATATAGAAAGTCCTGATCTCTGACAAGATAGAATCCTCCACCCTTTCCTTCAGAAGTGTTTGGTTATATTTTGTCTTCCATATAAATTTTAAAACTTACATTAAGTAAGTTTCATTAAAAATGTTTTTTGGTGGGACGCCTGGGTGGCTCAGTTGATTAAGCAGCTCAGATCATGATCCCAGCATCCTGGGATCGAGTCCCACATCGGGCTCCTTGCTCAGCAGGGAGCCTGCTTCTCCCTCTGCCTCTGCTTGCCTGTGCTCGATTTCTCGCTCTCCCTCTGACAAATAAATAAGTAAAATCTTAAAAAAAAAAAAATGTTTTATAGCGGGTACCTGAATGGCTTAGTCAGTTAAGCATCCGACTCTTGATTTTAGCTAAGGTCATGATCTCAGAGCTGTGAGATTGAGCCCTACATCTGGTTCCCTGCTAGGCATGGAGTCTGCTTATATTCTCTCTCTCTCTCTCTCTCTCTCTATCCCCCTCCCTCACCCTTTGCCCCTCCCCCACTTAAAAAAACTTTTTTTTCCCCAAAATGCATCCATGAATAAGACTCTCCCATCCAAGGGGCGCCTGGGTGGCTCAGTGGGTTAAGCCGCTGCCTTCGGCTCAGGTCATGATCTCAGGTTCCTGGGATCGAGTCCCACATGGGGCTCTCTGCTCAGCAGGGAGCCTGCTTCTCTCTCTCTCTCTCTGCCTGCCTCTCCGACTACTTGTGATTTCTCTCTGTCAAATAAATAAATAAAATCTTTAAAAAAAAAAAAAAAGACTCTCCCATCCAAGTACTAACCAGACCCGACCATGAATAAAACTCTCAACAAAGGGGGTATAGAGGGAATGTACTTCAACATAATAAAGGCTATATGACAAGCCCACAGCTAACATACTCAACCGAAAGCTTTTCTTCTCTAAGATCAGGAATAAGAGGGACGTCTGAGTGGCTCATTGGGTTAAAGCGTCTGCCTTCGGCTCAGGTCATGGTCTCAGTGTCCTGAGATTGAGCCCCGTATCCGGCTCTCTGCTCAGTGGGGAGCCTGCTTCCTCCTCTCACTCTCTCTGTCTGCCTCTCTGCCTACTTGTAATCTCTGTCATAAATAAATAAATAAATAAATCTTTAAAAAAAAAAAAGATCAGGAATACTCTCACCACTTTTATTAGCATAGTACTACTCTCACCACTTTTATTAGCATAGTACCAGAAGTCTTAGCCAGAATAATTAGGCAAGAAAAAGAAAGCAAAGGCATCCAAATTAGAAGGAAGAAGTAAATCTCTATTTGCAGGTGACATGATACTTATATAGAAAACTCTAAAGATCAACTCCTCAAAAAAACTATTAAAATTAGTAAGTGAGTGAAGTGTGTAAACCTGGCAGTTCACAGGCCTGTTCCCCTGGGGCTAATAATACATTATATGTTAATAAAAATTAAAAAAAAGAAAAAGGCATATAATACTACCAACTCAAGGCAACTATTGATCGTATTTTAGTATATTTCCTTTCCAGTTTTTCAATGATCTTCTCTTACCCTTGAATTTGCAAGTTTTTAGCCTACTTTTAAAATTTAAGATAGGGTGCCTGGGTGGCTCAGTGGGTTAAAGCCTCTGCCCTCGGCTCGGGTCATGATCCCGGGGTCCTGGGATCAAGCCCCACATCGGGCTCTCTGCTCAGCAGAGAGCCTGCTTCCTCCTCTCTCTCTGCCTGCCTCTCTCCCTACTTGTGATCTCTGTCTGTCAAATAAATAAATAAAATTTAAAAATAAATAAATAAATAAATAAAAATAAAATTTAAGATAATATAACTATTTCCCCAGGATATCAAAATTTCTATCCTATCATTACTTTAATGGCTATAATATTTCTTCAAACCATTAATAAACTTAACAAATGCCTTAAATTAATAAATGAATTAAGTGAAGGCCCAGAATACAAAATCAATATACAAAAATCAGTTGCATTTCTATATGCTAATAATCAATACTCAGAGAAATTAAGATAGTTCCACTTAAAATTACATCATAAAGAATAAAATACCAAGGAATAAATTTAACCAAAGAGGTGAAAGACCTATACACTGAAAACTGTAAGACACTGATGAAAGAAAGTAAAAAGATACAAATAAATAGATATTTCTGTTCATGGATTCAAAGAATTAATGTTGTTATAATGTCCATACTACCCAAAGCAAGTTACAGATTCAGTGAAATCCCTATCAAAATCCAGTGGCAATTCATAGAAATAGAACAATCATAAAGTTGTATAGAACCACAAAAGAACCAAATAGCCAAAACAATCTTAAGAATGAAGCTGGAGGCCCCACACTTCCTGATTTCAGACTATATTAAAACCTATCAAAACCAAAACAGTATGGTACTGGCATAAAAACAGACACATCAATTGATGGAACCAAATAACCCAGAAATAAACCAACACACATATGGTTAATTAATTTATGACAAAGGAGCCAAGAATATACAGTGGGGAAAGGACAGTCTCTTCAATAAATGGTGTTGAGGAAACTGGACAGCCACATGCAAAAGAATGAAACTAGACCTCTATCTTACACCATACCCAAAAATCAGCTCAAAATGGATTAAGCACCTGAACATAAGACTTGAAACCACAAAACTTCTGGAAGAAAATATAGGCAATAAGCTCCTAGATCCTTGATATCGGTCTTGGTGATGATTTTTTTGAATTTGACATCAAAAACAACAAAAGCAAAAATAAACAAGTGGGACCACATCAAACCCAAAGTCTTCTGCACAGCAAAGGAAATTGTCAACGAAACGAAAAGGTAACCTACATTATGTGACAAAATGTTTGCAGATCATATATCTGATAAGGGGGTAATATCTAAAATATATATGCAGATCCCATAAACTCTTCAGCAAAAAATCCAATTAAAATATAGAGGATAAGGGGTACCTGGGTGACTCAGTGGGTTAAAGCCTCTGCCTTTGACTCAGGTCATGATCCCAGAGTCCTGGGATCGAGCCCTGCATTGGGCGCTCTGCTCAGCGGGCAACCTGCTTCCACCTCTCTCTCTCTGCCTGCCTCTCTGCCTACTTGTGATCTCCACCTGTCAAATAAATAAATAAAATCTTTAAAATATAGAGGATATAAAAAGAAACATGGAAATTTTAGAATTGAAAAATACAGTGGCCAAAATTTTTAAAACTCACTAGATAAGCTCAATAGAATGGAAATAATGGAGAAATCAGTGACCTTGAAGGTAAGTCACAAGAAATTGGTTCACATAAATAACAATAAAGATTGAAAATTCAAAAAGAATGTAGCCTCAGAGGCATGTGAGAGAATAACAGAGGCTTAACATGTGTCATTGAAGTCCCAGAAGGACAAAGTTCAGGACTGAAAAACTATTTGAAGAAATACTGGCTTACCAAATTTGGTAAAAGATACAACACAGCAATTCAGGAATCTCAACCACCCCAAAGATAAACAAAGAAATCCATACCAGACACATAGTAATCAAATTGCTGAAAATGGATGACCAAAAAGTAATGAAAGAACCGTAGAAAAAATAATTCATTATTTATAGGGAAATAATTACCCGAATGACTGGATTTCTCTTTCTCTTAGTAAATCACAGAGGCCAGAAGAAAGTGGAACAGTATTTTATTGTGCTAAAGAACTGTTAACCTAGAATTCCAAATCCAGCAAAAATGTTTCAGGAATGAAGATGAAATTAAGAAAAGCGATACTGTAAAAGGTTCATGGCAACTGAGACTCACCTGAGGGTCCCTGTGAAACCAGGCAGTAGTGAGGAGACTGGCTAATGAGAGAGAATTTATACCATTTTAACATCTTTTTTTTTTTTTTAAGACTTTATTAATTTATTTGACAGATCACAAGTAGGCAGAGAGGCAGGCAGAGAGAGACGAGGAAGCAGGCTCCCCCGCTTAGCGGAGAGCTGGATGCGGGGCTTGATCCCAGAACCCTGAGATCATGACCTGAGCTGAAAGTCAGAGGCTTTAACCCACTGAGCCACCCAGGCACCCCACCATTTTAACATCTTAAAGGAGTAAGCACTTGTTAAGTCTAGGACAGCTGTCCTTTGAGAATGCACGTCCAGTGCTTCCAGATAATGTTGTCTTTCAGGAAGTCGGCAATCCATATTTCCATATTAAATTTGATACCTCAAGGCTAATAACTAATTCAAAACTTTAGAGAACTGCTGGGGGCTACATCAAACACAAAGGCATGAATAGGATACAACCGGATTCATCAGGTTTTTACTTCTGTGGACTTGTCTTTTTCTTTGAATCTCAGAAATTCTGCCAAGATATATCTGGTTAAAACTCTTCATAAATTCTGCTTGATACATAAAGGAGTTCTGGGATTACTAACCATTTTGTTCAACCCTGGAAATGTTTCATTGTTAGATCTGCATCATTGCATCATCCAGAACTCATATTTTACATTTATTTGATTATCTGTATAATTTTCTTTCCCCATGACTCCTACTACTTTTTTGTCATTATTTGTATCCTTTCTGAGAGGTTTTTTTTCATGAATTCTTGTTTCAGTGATAATTGGCTTTTCACTGTGGAATTTGAAGATTTTAGCATACACCTTCCTTTATCCTCCAAGTATCATGATTTTTAAATGATTATTCAGTTCAGTTGATGACTATTTAAAGTGTCTTTTATTATTGAGCTCTGTAGTCACATTTCACGTCCTCTGTGACTTGTTCTTTTCCATGCAATTAATCCTTGTCTTAACTGAGAGTTGCTTAGTTTTCTCAATATCTCTCATTAATCTCTTTTCAGACACATCAGATAACTGGTTTATTTTTTAAGAGACATTTCTCCTCTAACCCTCTATTCTTCTGTCCCAACTGAGACTGTTACATAGCTATCGTTTTAGAATTTCTCTTCATTATCCCACTGATTCTCTTCACCATGCTCCTTTGAATTTCTTTTTTTTTTTTTAAGATTTTATTTATTTATTTGACAGAGATCACAAGTAGGCAGAGAAGCAGGCAGAGAGAGAGGAAGAAGCAGGCTCCCTGCTGAGCAGAGAGCCTGATGCGGGGCTGGATCCCAAGACCCTGGGATCATGACCTGAGCCGAAAGCAGAGGCTTTAACCCACTGAGCCACCCAGGCGCCCTCTTTTTTTTTTTTTTAAAGATTTTATTTATTCATTTGACAGAGCTCACAAGTAGGTAGAGAGGCAGGCAGAGAGAGAGGAAGGGAAGCAGTCTCCCCGCTGAGCAGAGAGCCCGACGGGGGCACAGGAGGGGGCTCGATCCCAGGACTCTGGGACTGTGACCTGAGCTGGAGGCAGAGGCTTTAACCCACGGAGCCACCCAGGCGCTCTCCTTTGAATTTCTTTTGATTTGCTTCTGTATTTGGTTATCTTGGATACATTTATATACCTTGACTCTTGGATCTCTTGCCATCCTCTTGCTTGGTTTATTCCTTCATTATTCTGAGGCACATGTTCAAAACCAATCAAGGAACGTATTCAAGAAAAGTAAATAGTGTATTTTATGAAATCTTATATGTCTGAAAATGTTTTCATTCCACCCTCATTTTTCATTGATATTTGCTGGAGATGTAGTTTTAGGTTGAAAAATTTAACTTCAAAATTTTGATGGCATTGTCCCATGGATTTTTGAAATTAGCATCTAGTATCATTGAGAAATCCAAAACACATTCAGGTTCTTAAGTCTTTTATGTGATCTGTTTAATCTCTTTGGAAACTTTTGGAATTTATTTATAACAGTCTAATATTTCAAGTTGAGGTATATAATGTTGATTTTATTCTTTCATTTGGGCACTCACTGAGACATTTTATTCTGGAAACAAAATATCTGAGGTTTTCTTGTATTATTTTCTTATTACTTATTCCTCATTATCTTCTCTGTTCTCTGTGTTTCAGACTTTGTTCACTTTTTATTTCCAGTGCCTGGCACCATGTCTGACACATATTATGGGCTCATTAAATTTTTTGAGTGATTAAACACTCGTAATTCAGATCTTGATTTCTTGTCTTAGCTCTAGAATTTCTTTTTTTTTCTATTTTTCGTATTTTTTGTTGTACTTTCTGTGAGATTTTTATTAAGTTCTAATTCTTATTAGTTGTTCTTTGAATATTTTTTTCTGACATTATTCTCTTATGAGATTGTTTTTAGAAGCATTATTTTTCTGAATTTAAAAAATTTTCTCCATTGTCTCTCTTTCCTGAGTTTTTTCTTTGTTCATTTTAATCTCATGTTTAAGATTTTTCCTGAAATTATTAATGACTCAAGGCTGTCTCTTCATATAAAACGGTTGTAGAAAAAAGCTGATCTGAGCTTGTTTATATCTGAGGATGTGTAGATTTATTGGTGGTAGTCACTATAGCATGATCTGCGTAGAACAGTTCAGTGGCTCACACCACCTACGGATCTTTTAGGTTTGTTTTCTCCAGAATGGAATCCTCTACTGTCTTTCTAGGAATCAATAAAATGAGCTTGATTGCCAGATTTTTGAAAGTTTACTGAGGATATCAGCCTGGGGATCAGCCTGCTGTATAGGGTAGATTTGACAATCTGAGGTCTATCTGTTTCTTATAGATTTTCAATTAATCTTCCTTTTTCAGCCCACCATGCACCCTACTTTCAAAGATAACCTGTTGCTTGTAGTTCTTGGAAATAAGTAGATTGTATAGTAGGACCAATCTGCAACCTAGGTTTCAAGGTGTTTATTTGACACTTTATTTATTTATTTATTTATTTATTTATTTTTGGCACTTTGTTACTATTACCTCTACTCTAGCTTCCAAAATTTTGTTGCTGCTCTTCCCTCTCCTATTCTTTGTCCTCATGGAGTTTCTTCTTTCATTTAATCTCATCACTATCACTTTAATGGGACTTGAAGGAACAGTAAAATAAATGTATATATTCACTGTGTGGTGTTTGAAAAGAGTATGTCCTTTTTTTCTAGAGGAATTTTTTAATACATCTTTTATTAAGGAATATATATTCAAATACTTGCTGATCAAGTCCGTTAATAAATATTTGTTGATCTTCCAGTATGTAACTTAGAACTTACTGTAACATACATACTTCCAGTATGTAACTTAGAACTTATAACTGTGCTTAGAACTGGATACACATCGATGAAGGCAATAGACATTTTACTTTTAAAATGAAGTAAACACAAAGACCTTAACACCTATTCAGGGAAAAAGATATTAAGTGAACCTGACTAAATATGTAACTACAAATTGTGATTACAAGGAGGGTATAATTTGGTCCTGGAATCAGGGAAGGCCTCAAAAAGTATGACCTTTAGAGATTTGGAAAATGGGCAGTAGTTATCAAGGCCAACGGGGGGGTGGGGGGTGGGAATCTACGAGACTTAAGGAAAAATTCCTGGAAAGACCCGAAGAGGAACTAAAAATGGAGCATCTGAAGACCTGCAAAATGGGGCCAACATGATGATGGAGCTTAGCAACCAAAAGGGAGCATAGCTTGAGATATGTTTGAAGAGGCAGGCAGCAACTGGATCATTCAGAGCTTTATAGACCATGTTCAGCAGTTTGGCTTTTATTGCAGGAGAAATTATCATAAGGGATGGATTCAGGATTGTAAACCTCAAGTGGGGAAACTAAAAAAGAAAGAGGCTGTCCTGATAGTTCAAGAGATGTATTAGATATTTTACTGACAATAGGAGGAAGAGTTTCAAGATGTATTTAGGAGCAAGATTAGGGGATATTTGCTGAATAATTATATGAGAGAAAGAGACAATGTACGTGAATGATTTTCTTTTTTTTTGGTCCATAGTGTGGTCTTCAAAACACTTCACTTGCCTAATATCCCCATTTTTGTATAGAGATTCTTTTGTATTACCTCTCAAATATTAAACACTTACTTTATGACAAATACTTTAATAATTATTTACAATCCTCACGATGATTATAAGAGTTATTACTTCTATTGTATAAATAGAGAATTGAGGGCTCAAAAAAATGAACAACTTTGGCCAAGAAAACAAAGCTTGTAGTTAACTTGAGTGTGAGTTCAAAATTCATGACTTAATCTGGTAACTCTGAACTTCCAGTAGAACACTGCCATTATAGTCTCTTCCTTCTTTTAAAACCCACAAATGTCCTTCCTGTCAGGTGGTCAGAACTCTTAGTGCTTACATACTTGTTAAGTACTTTTCTCTTCTCCTGACTAAGATCAGCATCACAGAATTCCAAGCCATAAAGTATTTTCATCAAACCCCAAACATATTCCTTATTTAGCTCCAAAAGAACCCTCTTTATCTACCACTCATACTAGATTCATTCGTGCTTCCCATCTAGATTGCCACCTCTATTTCCTTATCATTTGTTAAAGAGACTCCAGTTGCAGAATCTAGACCAGTACTGTCCCAATAGAACTTCCAGTGATGATGGAAATGTCCTATGTTTGTCATTTCCAACATGGTAGTCACTAGCCACAGTTGGCCACAGGAAATGTGGATAGTGCCACTGAGGAATTAAATTTGAATTTTTATTTAATTTTAATTATGTTAAATTTAAATACACACATATGGTCATGGCTACTGTAATAGACAACGTAAATCTAACCAGGGGCTGGCAACATTTCCTAAAGGGCCAGGTAATAAATATTTTTAAGTTTGTAGTTAATGTGGTCTCCATTGCTACTACTCACTTCTGCCATTGTAGCTTAAAAGCAGTCATAGACAATGTGTAAATAAGTGTAGCTGTCTTCCAATAAACCTTTACTTACAAAAATTGTTGCAGTGCTACAGGCCTTAGTTTGCCAACCCCTGGGAATTTTTTCTTAGACATATTCATTTAATCCTGATAATAACTCTATTAAGTAGGCATGATCATTTCCCTTATTTTACAGTTCATCTGTGGGATGCTCTTATAGCTGTGTATGCATATGCTGTGAGATTTTATACATGTATTTATGATAAAAGTCATTTTGTAACAAGGGAGATAACACTTAAGTCATCTTTATGTTCAGGAAGTTCCCCTAAGTAGTTCTGACCAATAGCAATGTTTGGAAACCAATGGCTTACTTAGTGCCCTCATCTTACTATATGATCTGTCCTTGCTCTTTTCTTGTCTATTTTTTTAAAGTTCATTTTAATTCTTCCCTTTTAATTGAAGTTTTATTTCTCTCAAACAAGAAAAATATGAGTGATTACTTTCATATTTTCTTTCAGTCCTGGAATCAAGATGTGAGACCAAGAAATTATTTCTGAAGAAGGAAATTTATGAAATAGAGTCAGCGCAGTGGGAAATAATGGAAAGACTTACAAGACATGACCTTCAGTGCTCTAGTTTCAGAGATGATTGGGAATGTAATGGCCAGTTTGAGAAACAACATGGCTCTCAGGAGGGACACTTCAGTCAACTGATACTCACCCATGAAGGAATGCCCACTTTCAGTCAGCATCCATCCTTTACATTACAGCAAATCCTTAATAATAAAGAGAAATATTGTGCAACTAAGGAATATAGGAAAACCTTTAGACATGACTCACAACTTAGTACACATCAGATCATTCATACCATTGAGAAACCCTATGAATGTAAGGAATGTGGAAAGGCCTTTAGACATCCCTCAAGACTCAGTCATCATCAGAAAATTCATACTGGCAAGAAACCCTTTGAATGTAAGGAATGTGGGAAAACATTTATTTGTGGTTCAGACCTTACTCGACATCACAGAATTCACACTGGTGAGAAACCGTATGAATGCAAGGAATGTGGAAAGGCCTTTAGTAGTGGCTCAAACTTCACTCGACATCAGAGAATTCACACTGGTGAAAAGCCCTATGAATGTAAAGAATGTGGGAAGGCTTTTAGTAGTGGCTCAAACTTTACTCAACATCAGAGAATTCATACAGGGGAGAAACCCTATGAATGTAAGGAATGTGGCAATGCCTTTAGTCAGAGCTCACAACTTATTAAACATCAGAGAATTCATACAGGTGAGAAACCCTACGAATGTAAGGAATGTGAAAAGGCTTTTCGTTCTGGTTCAGACCTTACTCGACATCAGAGAATTCATACTGGTGAAAAGCCCTATGAATGTAAGATATGTGGGAAAGCCTATTCTCAGAGTTCACAACTTATTAGTCATCATAGAATTCATAGTGGTGAGAAACCATATGAATATAGGGAATGTGGAAAGACCTTTAATTATGGCTCACAACTTATTCAACATCAAAATTTGTACTGGTGATGAACCATAGAATATATGAAATCTGCAGGAAGGCTTTTAATTATAGCTCAAAACTATTCAATATTAGAGAACTTATCTTGATAATAATCCCTTTAAATAGGATAATGTAGAAACATATTTGTTGATTCTAGCTTATTCAACCTGAGAAAAATCATGTAGGAGAAACATCCTATGAGTAGAATATATTTTGGAAGCCCTTTGATAAAAGCATATATTTCTTTCGACATTAGATAATTCAAGCTAGCAAATACTGAAAGTCATAACACTTTTGACACCTTTTTAACCTTATTTTAAACCTCAGAATTCATGTTAAATATAATCCTAATTTTCACTTTCCCCTAGATTGTCTATAGTTGCTATGTTCTTAATATTTTAACCCATCTTAAATTATGTGACTGTGAAGTTCGGTTTCTTTACATCACAGTTTGTAAGACACCTTTAAGACCTTAAAGAAGTGATCTCTTTATTCTAAGATGGCTTATTCTTTTTGTTTTTACAAAACTTAGGCTTTCTTCTTGTAAAACATCGATGAACAACTTTCAACAGAGTAAGGAGAGATCTTTTCATAGCTTCCTAGTGTTTCCTTATGTTGCTGTGATACCATTTTATCAAATTCCTATTGATAGACATTGTAGTTTCCCAGCGATTTTGCCATTATTCATGGTATCCTGATGGAAATTCTCCCCAGGCATATATTTGTATCATGTATTTTAATTGCAGAAATAATGCATAAACATATTTTCCTTTTAAAATATTTAAAAATTGCAAATAAGGCAAACATACCCACGGACTACCATCCTTGTACCCATTCCCCATTCTGAAGGATAGTCATTATGTGTTTAGTATTTATTCTTCCTGAGCATTTTTCTGTTTTTATACATATTTGTCTCAATAGAAATTATAAAATGGGAATAATTACACCTACCTCAAAATTTTGTGTGAGGATCAAATAAAGACACATAAAGTGCTTAGAACTGTGCCTGTCATATAATAAATACCCACTGAATGTTGGTCATTATTTTAGTCATGATTGTCATTAGTGTTATTTTTTGAAAAACAACAGTTTCTACAGACCTTGCTGAACATCAGGCAGGACATAAAATAGAAGAAAGACACACTCAGGGTAATGAATTCAAGAAATTTTCCATCATCACTTCCTATGGAACATGAAATAATCCTAAGTGTTGGCGGTGAAAGTAATGTGTGTAGCATGTGGGAAGGACTTCACTCAGACTGGCAACCTTTTTACTACATCATATAATGCCTAACATAAAAACAAGAGTATAAACAAACCACTGTGACACTGATGAAAAAGTATGAAAAGACAAACAGCATTATGTTTGAAAAATGGATAAATACACAAAACAACGCTTAATAGTTACTGATTGAAGATGTTATATTAGGGTGCCTGACTGGCTTACTAAATGGGGCATGCAACTCTTGGTCTCAGCGCTGTGAGTTCAAGCCCCAAGTTGGTTGTGGCGATTACTTAAAAATAAAATCTTGAAAAAAAAATAAAAATAAAAGGGCACCTGGGTGGGCTCAGATAGTTAAGCATCTCTGGGTCCTGGGATCGAGGACCACATTGGACTCCCAGCTCAGCGATGAGTCTGCTGCTCCCCCCACCCATGCTCGCTCTGTCTTTCTCTCAAATGAATGAATAAAATCTTTAAAATTTTTTAAAATAAATAAATAATAAAAATAAAATGTTAAATACAGTGCTTCTTTTTGGTACATTTGAAAACCTACACTATTTTTTAGGAAAATAAAAATTACAGCATTGACTCAAAGAGAACTCTTGCAAGATTTATAAACACACAGAAAAAAAGAAATTTAATGTGATATAGTAGCTATTACTGCTAATGAAGCATCAAACCAAATTCTTTTCAGGCAAAACATCAACTGGTTTGGGGTTGTTGTTTGTTTGTTTGTTTGTTTATAGAGGGAGAGAGTTGGGTACAGATAGAGAATCACAAACAGGCTCCACACCTAGTGTAAGCACAAGTTGGAGCTCAGTCTCACAACCCTGAGATCATGACCTGCGCCAAAAACTAGAGTTGGACCAAGTGTCTCTAAAACATCAGGTGTTTCACTATTTGTTATACAGAGTTAGACATCTCATACTCAGATATAATCTTACGTTAGCACCATCTTAGGACACCCAAAAAGGAAAGCTATTTTTTTGTCATCCATGAAGATACAAGCAAGCATACTAAAGAAACGAACAAATTATAGGTACCAATTAGAAGAATAATAGAAATGAGCCTGGTTGTGACAGTAGCTAAGGATGATACCCAGTCCCCAGTTGCAACTAACCGACGTGAGGAAACAGGCGTTTTGCCAGCTCTTCTTTTTGAGAGAACCCAGATGTTTTATGTTTTATTTATCTTTTTAGTGTGTGATAGCTCTTGGGTTGTTTTTTTTTTGTTTTTTTTTAAGATTTTATTTATTTGAGAGAGAGTGAGAGAGCACAAACTGGAGGTGGGGGGAGGAGCAGACAAAGAGGAAAAAGCAGGCTCAAGAACCTGATGTGGGACTCGATCCCAGGACCCTGGGATCATGACCTGAGCCAAAGGCAGATACTTAACTGACTCAGCCACCCAGGCGCCCCAATAGCTCTTGATTATTAAGTGGTAGCTCAGATTTTTATTTAAAGACACCATGAGGGCCAAAAGAGTTATATGGACTGCACAAACAGCCCATGAATTACTTTTGTTCTGGAGACTAGAGCAGTGAATTTTTAATAGTGCAGACACCTTGGTCCCAAGGAAATTTAAGTGGAGAAATGGTACAAAACAAGATAATTTGCCCAGAATTTCTTAGATATGAACAGAATTTCTTAGATTAAAATATTTCCAGGGGAAGTCTGTCCTTCCATTCCCCACTTCCTTTTTTCTTAGATCCCCTATTAGAGGGTTTGGGTTTTTTTTTTTTTTTAATATTGAGTTATTTGTTACAGGCGTATGCCCATAAAATATTTTATAATCAATTTAAGAAAAGTTGAGTGGGGACCCCTGGGTGGCTCATCGGTTGAGCGTCCAACCCTTGATTTCAGCTCAGGCCATAATCTCAAGATTGTGAGACCAAGCCCTGTAATGGGCTTCACACTCAGTGTGGAGTCTGCTTGGGATTCTCTGCCCCCCACCCACTTGCACATGCTCTCTCTCTAAATTTAAAAGTCTTCCAAAAAAAGAAAAGTGAAGCCAATTAGAGAATTAGTAAACAGGATATTTTGTTCAAATATTTTGCATTACTATCAAAATGAGCACTGCTAAGTGAAATTTTGTATTCTTTTATGAGCCTATTTTAAGTCATTTGTTAAATGCTTCATCAAAAATTACAGAGATAGGAACGCCTGGGTGGCTCAGTTGGTTAAGCAGCTGCCTTCAGCTCAGGTCATGATCCCAGTGTCCTGGGATCAAGTCCCGCATTGGGCTCCTTGCTTGGCAGGGAGTCTGCCTCTGCCTGCCACTCTGCCTGCCACTCTGTCTGCCTGTGCTCGCGCTCTCTCTCTCTCTCTCACAAATAAACAAAATCTTTAAAAAAAATTACAGAGTTAATGCATTTGCACCCAAACCAATGAAGCAATATCAATAAATGAAAAAAAAAGTCTTTCATTATTTCTCACTCCCTTCCCCTCTATTCATTTCCTTCTGCATAATGTTCAAACCTTGTGTATATCACCCATATATTTATTTATGCTTAAACATTAACACAACTAATTTATTTTAGTGTATTTTCACCAAAAACAATGGATACTTTATACATTTCTCTGTAATTTGTTTTTTAAATTCAACTACATTTTGAATTTCCTGGTCAGTAAATAATGATTTAACTTAGTTCTTATTTTTACTTTTTAAGATTATTTATTTATTTGAGAGAAAGCAGAGCATGAGAAAGAGAACATGAGTTGGGGCGGGGGACAGAGGGCGAGGAAGAAGGAGGCTCCCTGCTCTACTGAGCAGGGACCTGGATGCTGGGCTCCCAGCATCCTGAGATCATAACCTGAGCTGCAGACAGACACTTAACCGACTGAGCCACCCAGGCACCCCTTAACTTAGTTTTCGGAATGGTTACATTATATTGCATGCCCAAGTATGCTTGTACCAATGCCTATTCCCCAACGTTGATATTTCAGACTGTTTCCTCTTTGCCACTTAAAAGTAGTACTTCAAGGGCAACTGGGTGGCTCAGTTGTTAAGCATCTGCCTTCAGCCCAGTCATGAGACCAGGGTCCTGGGATTGAGGCCTGCATCAGGCTGCCTGCTCAGGGGGAAGCCTGCTTCTCCCTCTCCCACTCCCCCTGCTTGTATTCCTTCTCTTGCTGTGTTCTCTCTCTGTTAAATAAATAAAATCTTTTTTTTTTTTTAAGTAGTGCTTCAATAAACATCCCTATTTTATATTCCTCTCTATTTCATTTCTATAAAATAGGTTTACCAAACCATTTCCAGTGTTTTCTGTTCCTTAGGAAGGTACTACTTATAGAAACTTTCAGAGGGAAGAGGATAAAGAATAGAATGTACAGGGCGCCTGGGTGGCTCAGTGGGTTAAGCCGCTGCCTTCGGCTCAGGTCATGATCTCAGGGTCCTGGGATCGAGTCCCGCATCGGGCTCTCTGCTCAGCAGGGAGCCTGCTTCCCCCCCCCCCTCTCTCTCTGCCTGCCTCTATGCCTACTTGTGATCTCTCTCTGTCAAATAAATAAATAAAATCTTAAAAAAAAAAAAAGAATAGAATGTACAGTTTTTCATATATGTGGGTGTATAGACACACAGATTTTAACATTTTAATCCATCTGGAATTCATTATTGTATATGGTGTGATACAGGATGTCAGCTCTGTTTTCATTCAGAAATAAACCAAATTATGCCAAATCTAACTATTGAACTAGTCCTCTTTCTCCTAATAGATTAAAATACTTTTTATCATATATTAATGCTCATATTCTCAGATTTATTTCTGGGCTTTTACAGCAATCTTTGACCTAGACCTTTTAGTAACTTGTTACTTGGAAATAGAGATACGTATATTATTAATATATTGGTTTTATTTGGAAATAAAGACAAATTCTTCTTTATTAGATTTTTAGTTTTCTCCACTTTCAATTACTGAGCAAAATAAGATATCAGAGAAAGTCAACTATCATATGATCTTCCTGATAGGAGGAATTTGAGAGGCAGAGTGGGAGGCTTGGAGGTAGGGAAGGAAAAAATGAAACAAGATGGGATTGGGAGGGAGACAAACCATAAGAGACTCTTAATCTCACAAAACAAACTGAGGGTTGCTGGGAGGAGGGGGTGTGTGGAGAAGGTGGTTGGGTTATGGACATTGGGGAGGGTATGTGATATGGTGAGTGCTGTGAAGTATGTAAGCCTGACAATTCACAAACCTGTACCCCTGGGGCAAATAATACATTACATGTTAATAAAAATAATTAATAATTTTTTTTAAGATTTTTTTTAATTTATTTATCAGAGAGAGAGAGAGGGGAGAGAGCGAGCACAGGCAGACAGAATGGCAGGCAGAGGCAGAGGGAGAAGCAGGCTCCCTGCTGAGCAAGGAGCCCGATGTGGGACTCGATCCCAGGACGCTGGGATCATGACCTGAGCCGAAGGCAGCTGCTTAACCAACTGAGCCACCCAGGCGTCCCAAAAATAATTAATAATTTAAAAAAAATTTTTTAAGATTATTTATTTATTTATTTGACAGAGAGAAATCACAAGTAGATGGAGAGGCAGGCAGAGAGAGAGAGAGAGGGAAGCAGGCTCCCTGCCGAGCAGAGAGCCCGATGCGGGACTCGATCCCAGGACCCTGAGATCATGACCTGAGCCGAAGGCAGAGGCTTAACCCACTGAGCCACCCAGGCGCCCCAATAATTTAAAAATTTTTAAAGGAGACAAAAACCTAATTGAGATGATCTTTGGAATTTATTCAAGTTAAATACTGAATATTTCAAAATGAGTCCACCCTGAATTGACCTTGAGTGAATATTCATTAATACACATATGTTTCAAAATGTCTTTGACAAATTTTCGTCTCCTTTTCCTCTAATATCTTTATGATATAATGCTTCACAATACTTAAAATATGCTAATAACATCTGAACATTTAATATCTCTTATTAGGGTATTGATTATAAAATGACAGATTCTTTTGATCTTTATAATCTGTGGGTAAAGTGATGATATCTGTCTCACAGTATTTTTTTTTAAGATTCTGTTTATTAGTGAGAGAGTATGAGCAGGGGGGAATGGAGAGAGAGAGAGAGAGAGAGAGAATCAGGCTCCTGCTGAGCAGGGAGCCCGGTATGGTGTCTCACAGTATTTATATGTATTTCACTTTCTTTTTTCATGTTCTAGTCATAGTGATTACTTGAATAGATTCTGTAGAGCATATCAAATAGATTATTTTTGTTTTATTGTGGATGTCTAGGAAGTTCATTTTTCCTTGAGAACAACATACTAAAGGTCATGCTGATCCAGGCAATTTACACATTCTAATTTAATCTAGAAATAATAACAGGTACTTATATATTACTCATCTTTAACCAGTCTGTAAGAGTATATTTTGTCTATATTAATAGCATACATATGGAACCCCCAAATGTAGCTACTTCTCTATTAATGTACTACTTCCAAGATTATTAACATTCCATGGTGAACAAGTATTCACATATATGTGTGTGCATTTACTCCACTATTTCCTTAAAATAACTTCTAAAAGTTGAAACTGTGGTTTTTGGTATATGTTACTAAACTGTCTTCCTGATCGTAACTGTTTTTTACTTCCATGCCTGTCCTGATACTTACCTTTTAAAATTTTCTATGCCTGGGCACCTGGGTGGCTCAGTGGGTTAAGGCCTCTGCCTTCGGCTCAGGTCATGATCCCAGGGCCCTGGGATCGAGCCCCACATTGGGCTCTCTGCTCAGTGGGGAGTCCGCTTTCTCCTCTCTCTCTGCCTGCCTCTCTGCCTACTTGTGATCTCTGTCTGTCCAATAAATAAATAAAACTTAAAAAAAAATTTTCTCTGCCTAATTTAAAAGAACTCATTTTATTTTATTCATGTTTTTTTTTTTTTTTTGAGAGAGAGACAGAAAGCCCAAGTGAGAGCACAAATGGGTGGAGGGGCAGGGGTAGAGGGGCAATGGGAGAGGAAGAGAGAGAATCCCAAGCAGGCATGGAGCCCAACGCCAGGCTCAACCTCACAATCCTGAGATCATGACCTGAGCCAAAATAAAGAGCTGGACACCTACCCAACTGAGCCACTGAGGTGCCCCAAAAGAATTCATTTAAAATTACACTTCTTGGGGTGTCTGCTGGCTCAGTTGTTAGGCATCTGCCTTTGTCTCAGGTCATGATCCCAAGGTCCTGGGATCGAGCTCAGTGTCAGGCTCCCTGCTCAGGGTAGCCTGCTTCCCCCTCTGCACCTCACCTGGATTGTGCTTGCTCTCTCTCACTCTAATAAATAAATAAATAAATAAAATCTTTTAAAAAATGAAAAAAGTAAAATCACACTTCTTTTGAGATCATTCTTCTAACTTGGTAAATCTGTATGCTTATTAACAATATATTTTTTTAGGGGCACCTGGGTGGCTCAGTGGGTTAAGCCTCTGCCTTCGGCTCAGGTCATGGCCTCAGGGTCCTAGGATCGAGTCCCACATGGAGCTCTCTGCTCAGCGGGGAGCCTGCTTCCCCCGCTCCCCCCCCACCTACTTGTGATCTCTCTCTTGGTCAAATAAGTAAACAAAATCTTTAAAAAATATATATATATATATTTTTTATTTGAGTAACCACCTGTTCACAACCTCTTTCCATTGCTATGTTCAACTATTTTTTTAATTGCTGTCACTGTATTAAATGATATATGAATACATTGTTATAAAGATACAAATACATTTGCAATTTCTCATAGGCTTTGGTCATTAAGAATGCCTTGGCCTGCCACTACTGAGGAGCTCTTCACATTCAGAAGCCCACCTGCTCATGACGGAGGTGATGGAGAGTAAGTGTGATATTCTGATTTATAATAAGAAATATATATTTGGTCTTCCTCTTGTTTTTGGCACAAAGCTCCTAAAACAATTGGAATTTCCTGTGATGAGAACAATCAAAGTGTCTTTTGATGGGTTGATAAAGTGACTTTTGGAACATCTAAGGATCAGGGTCTATGCTTTAGAGGCCCTATGCTTCTCTTCCCCTGTCTGTTCCTGAGTTATAGCTTTTTATAATAAACTGGTACTCAAGTAAGTAAAATGTTTCTCTGACTTCTGTGAGCCACTCGAGCAACTTATTGAACCCAAAGAGGAAGTCACTGGAACCTCGAATATATAGCAGTTGGTCACAAGAACAGGTGATAACTTGGACTCACGACTGGCATCTGAAGTAGCTGGGGGATGTCTTGTAGGTCAGAGCTCTTAAACTGTGAGCTCTGATGCTGTCTCCATGTGGACAGTGCCAGAATTGAGATGAATTTTAAGATCCCCAGCTGGTCCCCTGAAATTGTTTGGTAGTGTGGAGAAACTCCCCTCCCTGACAAACACATTGGAATTGGGTGGAGGACCTTTTGCTAAGCAAGTATGAGTTTTGGTCTGGCAATCAACACCCAAGGAGTGACCAATGCGGCAGCACCCTCCCTCTCTGGACAGGTACCCAGCAATCATATAGGCTTAAGCCAGCACACCAGTAGTAATGCATTTGCGAGTGTACACAAGCTATCAGCACTGCTTCTATAATTAGAATTCATTCACCCAACTTTTGCCCAGCTTTGGAAAACTATTCCCTGGGCACCTTGTTTCTACCAATGCAAGTGGCACTGTGAGTTTCAAGGCTGTGTAAAGCAAAAGAGTTGGTCTCTAGCAGGGAAGGCAAATATGAAGCACTGGAAGAAATCAGAGAGAGGCTGACTTCAAAGAAACTTCAGTGTTGCCTGATAAATTGTAGTATTACCTCACCAGTGGCTAGCCTTCATGATAAGATGTATCCATACTAATAATGTTGCTCTTTTGTTTTTTTGTTTTTTAAAAGATTTTATTTATTTATTTGACAGATCACAAGTAGGCAGAGGCAGGCGGGGGGGGGGCAGGGGGGAAGCAACATCCATTTCTCTATTTCAGTGTTGAGGAAAGGGATTATTCTGGCCCCATCCAATCATCCTACCGCGTCACAGTCCCGCGGAACACACCAGAAGCACACACCGTCGCCACACAATCAGCGCACACTGAGTGACTCCCCTCCACGGTCAGTAGGGAAGGACTAGGGGGAAAAAAATCTACCCAAACCGCGCGACCTAAATGTTCCGTCAATTACAGACACGTTCACAGACACTGTCAAACCCATTATCTCACAGGCTACCACGACATTCTGGGTCCTGATACACAATTCCAGTCAAAATCTACACAAACCACAATCCTGTCCGCGAAGTAGCACCGCTCAAACACAAACCCGCCACACCCAGTGAAAAAAAAAATCGCACCCCAAACCACTCCAAAGACAGACGCACAGCGCCGTCCGAGTAGGTCCTAGGGAATGTCACGTTAATTCGCATCCCTCTTTAGTGCGGCCGCGGTTCCGACACTGCGGCGCTCTTGAACCTGCTGGTACTCCTCCGGACAAAGAGTTGGGAACTCCGCCCCGGCTGAAGCCCGCCCAGACCTCCGCCTCACTCAGCTACGGGCGGGGTAGATGCTAGACTCCCCGCGGCCGGCCGCGCCGGCGCACTCAGTGCCTACAACGCGAGTTCCCAGCAGCCTCCGCGCGGCGGGTTAAGCCGCTGGGGGATGTGTGTGGACCTGCCGGTTCCGTCCTGTTCTCGCTTACACCGTGCATCACCGTGAGGCAGGCGCGACGTCCCAGGTGAGCAGTCCTGGTTCACAGCATTGGTTCCAAACCTCTGTAGGAAAGGCGCTGCGGCTTGGAGATGAGGAGAGGGAAGGGAAGCGCGGCAGCACCGCAGAGCTTTGCGAGCGGCTCATCTCAGGCCCGAGCGTTTGTGAGAACAGCGGGTGTGTAGTTGTGCATCTGGGTGATTGTGGGCGTGACGGGGCCCGGGTGTGACATCAGGACTTTGTGCTGTTGTGAGGTCGGGACGAGTGGCTGATACCGTTTGTGTGACTGAACTGGGTGCAGAACCTGGGCTGTGTGACTCCGACCTTAGCGTCACAGCTGAATATTCTGCTCTGTAGCCGCACGAGCCCGCCGGCGGAGAAGACCCCCACCCCCCCGCACTCCCTCAGTCAGATATCTGAGCGCCAGAGAAAAGACTCCTAGCAAAAAGCTTCAGATCCCATCTTGGGAAAAAACGTTAGAACCGAATATGCCTCCCAGCCTGGCTCCTGGGAGTAACCTCGTGCACCACATCCTCGGGCGCGCGCGCACGCAGTCGCGCGCACACACGCCTCTCAGAACTCCTAACTGTAGGTTTCAGAACGACGGAGTTTTCCTCTAGTAAACTGCTGTGAGGTCCCATTCCCGTCCCCCACATCCGTGATCCTGACCTTTCTCTAGTACTAGGAAGGGTCAGTAATAATCTCCCTCTTACTCAGTTTATGTGTGGGTGGTTGGTGGGGACAGATGGGGTCAGGGCATGCCCTAATTTAGCTAGGCTGGGCTGGGCTCCAAGAAAGGCCTGTTATCCATAACTTCCCTTCTTCCTCAGTCTTGTCAGACTCCAAGGAAAGGGCTCTGAGAAGGAGGAATGAATTGCTGTTGCCCATTTTTTTTTAAAGTCGAGGTCAAGGGCGCCTGGGTGGCTCAGTGGGTTAATCTCTCTGTCAAATAAATAAATAAAATCTTTAAAGAAAGAAAAAAAAGTCGAGGTCAAGGGAGTGGGTATTTCCTCTTATAATGTGAAGTGCATTTTTAATTTTTAGGACATAGGGACATTTGCTTCCTTCTTAAATGTCCTGTACACTTAATACTTAGGTTCCCGGGGCGCCTGGGTGGCTCAGTGGTTAAGCCGCTGCCTTCGGCTCAGGTCATGATCTCGGGGTCCTGGGATCGAGTCCCGCATCGGGCTCTCTGCTCAGCAGGGAGCCTGCTTCCTCCTCTCTCTCTCTCTCTCTGCCTGCCTCTCTGCCTACTTGTGATTTCTCTCTGTCGAATAAATAAATAAAATCTTAAAAAAAAAAAAAAATACTTAGGTTCCCTACCTTGTGCTTATATGCACATATTCATTTGACATACTTACCATTACTTCCATGAGCTTTTTTTTTAAATGTGTAAAACTCCTAGAACAGTGCACCTGGGTGGCTCAGTTTGTGAGGCTCCTGCCTTCGGCTGGAGTCATGATTCCAGGGGTCCTGCGATCAAGTCCCTGGTTGGGCTACCTGCCCAGCGGGGAGCCTGTTTCTCCCTCTTCCCTCTGCCTGCTGCTCTCCCTATCTGTGTGCTCTCTCTGTGTCAAATAAATAAATAAAAATCTTAAGAAAAAAATCTTTGAACAGCTCCTGATACTTGATAAGTATTTAATAAACATTAGCTATTTGTTGTGTAATCTGGGGCAATTCCCTATCCACCTCCAATATCAGGAAAAATGAAAATAACAAGTTAATTGTGATGGACATTTCCTAGTTTAAAAAAAAAAAAAAAGCTCAAATGATATAAAACAAATTCTTTTTCTTTTTTAAGATTTTATTTATTTATTTATTTATTTATTTGATAGAAAGTACAAGCAAGGGGAGCAGCAGGCAGAAACAGAAGGAGAAACAGGCTCCCCACTGATCAGGGAACCCAAGTGGGATTGGATGCCAGGACCCTGGGTTCATGACCTGAGCTGAAGGCAGTTGCTTAATTGACTGACACACCCAGGTGCCCCTAGAACAGAAATTGTTAACCAGAGGTAATTTAAATCCATTTGGGGCTTTCAGAGAACCAAAAACCCCTTGAAATTTTATTTAAATTGTTGTAGGTACTTGTTAATATGCCATTTTTCTGGGGAGGAAATCCATAATTTAATGAGATTATCAAACATGATCCTAAAAAGATTTAGATCCACTGGCCTAGTATCAAAGACTGTAATAGCTGAGAATGTTCTTTCAGATAACAAAATTAGTCTGTAAAAATGGGGAAATTTTAGAAATTTTTTTTAAGTTTCTTTTTTAAAAATTTGACAGAGATGCAGTGACAGAGGGAACACAAGCAGGGGAGGGAATGGGAGAGGGAGGAGCAGGTTCCCCCACCCCCAAAGGGAGCCCAATGTGGGGCTTCCCTGGGATCAGGACCTGAGCTGAAGGCATATGCTTAATAACTGAGCCACCCAGTTTTCACTAAAAATGGGAAATTATTCAATAAATCACACTCCATCCATGTGATGCAGTTTTATGTCATTAAACATGTGAATCTTGAGAAGGAAAAAATATAAATGATAAATTTTAAGCAAAGTCATATTTTTGAGCAAGATGACTCAGGAAAATTTAATTTTATATGAATCCCTTTTAGTATACTAAGGATTTGTAAGATATTTTGTAAGAATTCTATCTAATGTGGAGTTATGCAGTTATGCAGAGATCAAGTTATGCAGAGATAAAGCCTGTACTGTTCTATTTGCTATGGTATACTCTTTTTTTTTTTTTTTAAAGATTTTATTTATTTATTTGACAGAGAGAAATCACAAGTAGATGGAGAGGCAGGCAGAGAGAGAGAGAGAGGGAAGCAGGCTCCCTGCTGAATAAAGAGCCCGATGCGGGACTCGATCCCAGGACCCTGAGATCATGACCTGAGCCGAAGGCAGTGGCTTAACCCACTGAGCCACCCAGGCGCCCGCTATGGTATACTCTTAAGTAAGTTTAAGAATGCTGCTTACCTGTGTTCAGTCACAGGAGAAAGTGAAGGCAGGTCATTGTTTTGGAGAACTATTCTGATGTTTGTTTTTCCAAATATTTTTTATGTGTACTTGTGTACACAGAGTACACACTTGTTTACTATATACTTGTATACATTTTTTCTGTAAGACAGAATCACAAAAAAATGATTATTTAAGGAGATAAAGACTCTAACACTTTGAAAATCCAGTACAGTTAGAAGATTTATTATATTGCTGTCTGTACAGAGTAAAGGGGAGTAAAAGGTTCCCCTCTAATTTGAAAAACCTTTGAAGACTTTACACCTTTTAGGATGATGAAAATATTTACCAGGTATCTTTTCAGAATCAGAGACCTTTATTTTAAATATATATATATTTTTAAATATTTTATCTATTTATTTGACAGAGAGAAATCACAAGTAGGCAGAGAGGCAGGCAGAGAGAGAGAGGAAAGCAGGCTCTCTGCTGAGCAGAGAGCCCCATGCGGGACTCGATCCCAGGACCCTGGGATCACGACCTGAGCCGAAGGCAGCGGCTCAACCCACTGAGCCACCCAAGCGCCCCCAGAGACCTTTATTTTAAAAAAATGATGTAAGGTTGCTCCTAAGTAGAGATTTATAATAACAAGGGGGAGAAAGTGGTAGTAACAATCAATTTCAGACATGTTAAACAGAAGAACTTGATCAAATGTTTTTTAGTTTGTTTTTTAAAGATTTTTTATTTATTATTTATTTGACAGAGAGAGATCACAAGTAGGCAGAGAGGCAGGCAGAGAGAGAGAGGAGGAAGCAGGCTCACTGCTGAGCAGAGAGCCTGATGCGGGACTTGATCCCAGGACCCTGAGATCATGACCTGAGCCGAAGGCAGCGGCTTAACCCACTGAGCCACCCAGGCGCCCTGATCAAATGTTTTTAAAGTGTTCAGAATGATACCTTATCATATCAAATTTAATGACTTTTATGATGCCAAATGGTATCTCTTTGGAGCTGCTAGGGATGGAGAGCAAAAGGGGCTTTGCTCTACTTCTTGATTTTTTATGAATCTTTTTTGCTAATATTATTAATTAAGAAGAATTACATTCTCAACCTTAGTTCTAAAATTTAGTGATGTTGCAAAAAAGAGCAGTCCTTAAAATCTCAAAAATTAACTACAGGAAGGGTGCCTGGGTGGCTCAGTTGGTTAAGCTCTGGCTCTTGGTTTTGGCTCTGGTCATGATCTCAGTGTGGTGAGATCGAGCCCCACACTGGGGCTCAGCACAGAGTCTGCTTGAGTTTCTTTCCTCTACTCCCTCCCTCCCTCCCCCTTTGCTCCTCCCCCTGCTCTTACCCTCCCTGTTTCTAAAATAAATAAGTAAATAAAATATTTTTCTAAAAAAGTTTACTGTTGGGGCGCCTGGGTGGCTCAGTCATTAGGTGTCTGCTTTTGGCTCAGGTCATGATCCCAGTGTGCTGGGATCAGGCCCCATGTCAGCAGGAGGCCTATTTCTCCCTCTCCCACTCCCCCTGCTTGTATTCCCTCTTTAGTTCTCTCTCTCTCTGTCCAATAAATAAAATCTTTAATGAGAAAAAGTTTACTGTAAGAGCAAGAGAAAGGGCATCCTAGTATTAAAAAATTATTAAAGATAATTTATCAGGATTAAAGTTTTTTTTAAATTAAAGGTACTTTTTTAAATACAAGGAATATGGGGGATATAATGTTCTCATTTTATTTTATTGCTTATAATAAAATATTTTAAGTGCTTTATATGCATTATATTACTTAACTTTAATAACAAGTAGATACTGTTATTCTCCAGTTTATCTATGAGGAAACAGTGGCACTGAAAATTAACAGGTCTGAAGTCTCCTAGTTGATAACTGTCAAACCCTTAGATATCCTGGATCCTGACAACAAAGCCTGCGTTCTTCACATATGAGAGTCAGTCACCTCCCAACATTGTGGATATTCTTCTTAGTCTACCTGTTGTACTTGGCCAGTTTATCATCGATATTTTCCTACATGCATTAGTATGAACTAGTACCATCATTGTCAATAATTGTGTAATATGCTATCATATTGTGGAACCTAGTTTTTTTAGCTGGTTTACTGTTAGGTACTCTGCTTTTGGTTATAAAATATTCTTTGATGAACTTCCTTGCATGTATCTCTTTTTGTACTTTTCTAAAATTTTTCTAAGGATAAATTCCTAAAAAGGGGATTTCTAGGTTGTATTATCAGACTTTTTATAAAGTACTCATAATATGTCTGATCCTATGCTAATACTTGGGGAATATAGAGTGACTAAAATGACATGGTTGTGATTCTTAAGTTGCTAATTATCAATCAAGGTAGATAAACATCTAGAGGAATAAGACTAAGTGTTGACCCTGAAGAAGGCAGATAGCATAGCTTAGGAGTTCCTATGAAGAGACATCATCTGATTACAGCAAACATTGTCAGGTTGTGCCAAAAAATAACCAAATCCAGAGGATTTCTGTGTAGGTAAAAGGATTTTATGTAATAAGTGTTATGCCTTGTTGTTTTTATTCTCATGATGTTGATGCAAAATGAGACCAACAGGACAAGAAGATTTAGCCGCCCTTTGGAGGGCATCATGGAAGGCTAAAATGACTGGTCAGAATTAAGACAAATATATGAGCCAAGAAGTTAAGTGAGAAAACAGCAATGAAACAAGGCATTAGTTGGGGATGCTTTTTTTGTTTTTGTTTTTGGTTTTTTGGTTTTTTTTAAGATTTTATTTTTTAACTTAACAGACAGAGATCACAACTAGGCAGAGAGGCAGGCAGAAAGAGAGAAGGAAGCAGGCTCCCCACCGAGCAGAGAGCCCGATGTGGGGTTCAATCCCAGGACCCCGGGATCATGACCCGAGCCGAAGGCAGAGGCTTTAACCCCCTGTGCCACCCAGGTGCCCCAGTTGGGGATGTTTAACCATTCTTTTTTAGGTCAAACTCCAACATAAATCAACAAATTTACAAATCATAAAGTTGAATCAGACATTGGGAGCTAGTAGGAAAAAATATAGCAGTTTTTTTCCTTCAAGAGATGATGGCTTTAAAAGTGAGTCTCTTTCACCTATTTTAAGAAAAGCTTCCTACTTACAAAATTTTAAAAATGTATTTCAAGAGTATATATTGCCATATATAAATATGAAGTAAATACAAGCAAAAAGAAGAAAATTAAGATCACAGTGGGGAAATGAATAATCTTTGCAGATTTTTTTCTGTTGATGCCTCTTAGTGCCTCTTGATGTTGATTTATATGTATACTTTACAAATGTATTCATAATGTTCATTTTATTTTTCTGAAGACTACACTTCTTGAATATTTTGTATGCCCTTACATATTTTTTAAAAGCTTAGCATTTAGTGGTTATTATGCACAAATATATGTATATATATACATATGTATATACACACACACACAACGTCTTTTTGCCCTACTATAACAGGATCACAGTACTGTTCCTACTTACATTCTTCATTCAGCAATATGTGATAGACATATTTCCATCTTTCCAATTAAAGACCTGTATTATCATTTTTAAAGTGAGAAGCTTTTTCACTCTGGGTGCTTTATAATTTATTTAATCTGTTTCCTACTACAGGATATTTAGGTTCTTTCCAGATTTTTCCCATTATGATTAATGTCCATGAGCACACTCTTACATCTTGTGCACATATACAGAGTAGAAAATCCCCACAGTAGAATTACTGAGTCAGAAGATGTGCATGGTTTAAATGGTTGGTTTAGACATACTTTTAAATTTACACAATCTACAGGTTATAGAATATTCATTTCCTTACAAACTTGCTAATATGGGCATCAGTACTCTTAAAGTGAGATTTAATGTCTTTGTGGGGGGACACCTGTCTCAGTCAGTTAACTGTCTGCCTTTGGCTTAGATCATCATCCTGGAGTCCTGGGATCGAGTCCCTCATCGGGCTCCTTGCTCTGCCAGAAGTCTGCTTTTCCCTCTGCCTGCTGCCCTCCCTGCTTGTGCTCTTTCTCTCTCTGACAAATACATAAAATCTCTAAAAAAAATTGTCTTTGGGGGTTTCACGTGTTATTTCTGCTTTTTTAACGAGTCATGCATGCTCATGGAACAAGAGATTCTAGGTTTCAAAGACAACAGAATTGATTGAGAGCTGACTTTGGTTAGAAAAATAAGGATTCCAAATTTACCTTTGCTACTTAACTGAATTTCTGCAAGTGGTTTTACTTCTTTAATGTAAATGTTCTGACCCATCACATAGGTAATTATTATACTATTATACTACACAGCAATCCTGAGGATCCACTTACTGTGTATAAAATACCCATCCTATGAAAGTCTTTGATAAATAGATACGTGCTGTCTACCTGTTGAGAGCATGTACCCATACCTTTTCAGCCTAGTTGTAAGTAAAAGAAATAAGCAAATAAGGCAAATAGGCAAATAAGGCATACAGGAAAGCAGGGGGTTGGTTCTGACTGAAAAGTGTGATGACCCCAGAAGATTCTGGAAGTTATTATCCTGGCTGCAGGCTGGCAGTCCAGCAGGGCAGCCAGTGTAGCAGTTTGACAGTGGTTAATGACTGCCAGGGTTGGTTCTAATCATTTTGTCTCTTTGTATCTGATGAATCCAAGCAGGCTGCCAGCCCTGGAATTTCTTTTTTATTTTTTTTTCCCTAAAACTTTTTTTTTTTTTTTTTTTTTAATCTGTGCACTCAATGTTGGGATCGAACTTAAAACCCAGAGATCAAGATTCTCACACTATACTGACTGAGCCAACCAGGCTCCCCTAGTCCTGGAATTTCTGAGGAGGGAATGTGATTTGTCCAGACTCCCTCAGATGTGTGTGTGTGTGCGCATGTTGGGAAGGTCAAGGGAGGGGAAAGAACATATGGACTCCAGCCATTTTGGGAGTTCTGAGGCCTGTCTGATCTCACAGCCTCCTTTTCCTCCCCCTAGCTCTGGCCTCTGTGAACTCTGCTTCTCCAGACAAGTAAACCCCAAGGAGGACTGACCAGTGCTTGAATTTCTAAACCATGGCCCACGTAAGTTACTGTTTCTTTCTCCTTCTGAAAATACTTCATGTTAATGTCCTATGAACATTTTTTTATCCTGAAATTTCCTACCTATCAGAGTCTAGGAATCTTCTCCCAGTCCTCTAAGTCCAGTGAGGGATGAGGCTACTTAGCACAACTATCTTATGAGTCCCCTTTCCCCCAGTCATTATTCATGTATTCTTTGGAAAAAAAAAAAAATCATTTAGCATCTCCTATATGTGCTCGGTCTTCTGCTAAGAGCTATAATTGGGCAGAAATGAAATCACCCGAGGGAAATGTTTGACCATCTCTTGTGAGTTAATGAAAGAGGATGGGTCCATTTGACTACTCATAGGGAAACTGGAGGTTTCTGGATTTGAGTTTTCTAAGCATGTAAGATAAGATTTGCTGTTGGTTGTCCTCAACCTCAATATAAGGTCAAATCTCATGTTTTGGAGACTTTTAGGACTGGGCAGAGATGTTGTTGGATCTTGCATGCAGAGAAACCAAGGATCTTCTCTGGGAATCCCTAAGAGTTACACACTAGGAACAAGATTCCATTTGTAGTTGAACAGGATATGCTGGTCTAGAATGATAACTTTGTGATTCTGGATCACCAGTATCCAGAATCTATGTCCATATCTCTAAGTCAGGAACAAGGAATGCATAAAATGAAGGATGGAAAATGATAACAAGTAGGAAGAGTGAGCAGTTACATAAGTAATTGTGGACCTTCAGAACTGAGGAGTACCTTAAATATTTTGTATAGACCAAAATGGAAGAATGATTAAGTCTCCCATATCCCTCACATAGACTATTATACAGTTTCTTTCATTAAAAGAAATAAAAATTTCATTCTAAATTTCATTAAAGAATCTGTATAAATGGGAAAATGCTTACAACATAATCTGATTCAATGATGAACTTGGAAGATATTCTTTAACTGTATTCAGATTTCTTTCTAAGAAATATTGTAAGGAAACTTACCCAAAAAATCTGTTCTTTAAGGGGAAAGAGTGGAAGACCTCATATTTTTGAGAGTTTTTGAGGGAGACTTGTAACAGGCAGAGGCTTATCTACAATATTTTATTTAATTGGAAAACTGATTTTTTTCTTTCCCAGACATGTTTGGATGATCAAGATACGCCAGAGTACTCAAGAGGCTGCACCTGTAGCAACAGGATTCTTCAAGAGCACATAGGCATGCTGCTTCATGCACACTCATTTCCTAACTCACTATGTTAAAGGCTTCTAGCCTAAGCCTTTTTGTTTGCCATATGGTCCATTTCCTGCAGTATCTCTTCCATCTTAAAAACAAATTTTCTTTAATTTCAAATGTATTATATGGTTTGTCATTGCAGGGATCAGTGATGTTCAATGATGTGTCCATAGTCTTCTCTCAGGAGGAGTGGGAATACCTGGACTTGGAACAAAGGGACTTGTACAGAGATGTTATGTTGGAGAATTACAGCAACTTGGTCTCATTGGGTAAGGTTTTCTGCCTCTAGTAATTTAGACCTATTTGTTGCAGTATCTGCTTTTCTCTTTGGAAATTTCAGGAATATCTTTCAAGAAGCTATCTAAATTTCTACTCCCTGTTCTCAGTCAATGTTTTGAGCTTTCTTTATTAGCTTTCTTTATTCTAAAGTGAATACCTCATTTAAGCAAATTAATCTTCCTCATCCTTAATTGGCCTTCAGGCATTCCTCAATGATGAAAAGGGGCTGAATATGGCCTTACTTGTGTCAAATCAGGTTTTACTTGGTGTGTGAACTCAGAATTGCTATGGGTATTTTATTTGTTGGTATATATATAAGGAAAATACTAGACCCTGTATCTCGTTGTTTGTTTGTTTGTTTGTTTTTAAGATTTTATTTATTTATTTGACACAGAGAGATCACAAGTAGGCAGAGAGGCGGGCAGGGTGGTGGGGGAAGCAGGCTCCCTGCTGAGCAGAGAGCCCCATGCAGGGCTTGATCCCAGGACCCTGAGACCATGACCTGAGCTGAAAGCAGAGGCACAACCTTCTGAGCCACCAGGCACCCCTGTATCTCGGTTTTTAATCTATCAAAAGAGCACATAATATTTGCAGTGATATGCTGAACCAACAAGATTTATTTACAATTCAAGAAAACTCATTTCTTTTGTTAATAAACTTACTCACTTTTATCTACTTTATGATTGAAAGTTCAAAATCTAAGAACTTTGCACTTAACATTGTGTGAATATCCTAAGAAATAAGAATCAATGCCTCCAGAAGCTTTTTGTTTTCCTCCCAGCAAAACAACAATGGTAATAAATCATAGCTAATAAAATACATCCAACCCTTGAACAACATAGGTGTTAGGGACAACAACCCTCTACATAGTCAAAAAGTTAAATGTAAGTTTGTTTGTTTGTTTTTAAGATTTTATTTATTCATTTGAGAGAGGGAAATTGAGAGAGAGAGCACAAGCATGGGGAGAGGCAGAGGGAGAGGGAGAAGCAGACTCTTCGCTGAACAGGGAGCCGGACGCTGGGCTCAGTCACAAGACCTTGAGATCATGACCTGAGCCAAAGGCAGACACTTAACCATCTGAGCCACCCAGGCGCTCCAGCATATAACTTTTGACTCCCCCCAAATTTAACTACTAGTAGCTTACAGTTGATCCGAAGTTTTACTGATAGCATAAATAGGTAACACATATTTTGTTTGTTATATGTATTCTATTGTATTCTTATGATAAAATAAGCTAGAGAAGAGAAAATGTTAAGAAAATCATAAGGGTGGCTCAGTGGGCTAAAGCCTCTGCCTTCAGCTCAGGTCATGATTTCAGGGTCCTGGGATCGAGCCCCACATCAGGGTCTCTGCTCAGCAGGGAGCCTGCTTCCCCGCACCCCTCTGCCTGCCTCTCTGCTTACTTGTGATCTCTCTCTCTCTGTCAAATAAATAAATAAAATCTTAAAAAAGAAAATCATAAAGAAGATACCTCCACAGTATAATACTGTTTCAAAAAGAATCCACACTTACGTGGATCCATGCAGTTCAGTCTTGCAGAGTTCAAGGGTCAGATGTATATTTAGCACTGAGTACATATTCTAGGCAATGTTTAGATATGGATATATACTAATATAACTGTCATAATAATTGTGTATGATAGGTGCTATTACTTGTCTTACAACTGGGATGTGGCAGAGACAGGATCTGAACTCAGGCAGACTGTGCTCTCAACCACTGTTGCCTCTCAAGAAGGATTACTTGTATGAATATAAATTAATCTATTTATTATGTAACCTTAATGTGAATATTTTTTAACCATCTTGCCCTTCTTTGTTCTAAAGGCTTTGTCCATTACCATTTGACCTATAGTTAATTAAAAACTTAAACAAGACTAAAAGTAATTTTGAATTTATTTTTTATTTTCATATCACCTTACATCTCTTTTCTTCTAACCAGGATGCTTCATTTCTAAGCCAGATGTGATTTCCTTATTGGAGCAAGGAAAGGAGCCCTGGAAAGTCGTGAGGAAAGGAAGGAGGCGATATCCAGGTGAGTGAGAACCAATTGAGTAGGGGGAAGCCATCACAGAGGAAACCACCCAACTAGTTATGAAGAGGCACACTCTACTGATGTTGTTTAGAAAGTCCTCTTTAAAGGGCCAAGGCCTGAGGCAACTGGCTGACTCACCTGGTATAGTGTGCAAATCTTGATCTTGGGTTTGTAAGTTCAAGCCCCACACTGGATATAGAAATTATTTAAAAATAAAATCTTTTTCTTTTCTTTTTTTTTTTTTTTTTAAAGATTTTATTTAGGGGCGCCTGGGTGGCTCAGTGGGTTAAGCCTCTGCCTTCGGCTCAGGTCATGATCCCAGAGTCCTGGGATCAAGCCCCGCATCAGGCTCTCTGCTCAGCAGGGAGCCTGCTTCCTCCTCCTCTCTCTCTCTCTGCCTGCCTCTCTGCCTACTTGTGATCTCTCTCTCTCTCTGTGTCAAATAAATAAATAAAATCTTTAAAAAAAAAAAAAGATTTTATTTATTTGAGAGAGCAAGAGACAACACAGGCAGGGTGAGGGGCAGAGGGAAAAATAGACTCCCCACTGAGAAGGGACCCCCCCCACCCCAGGACTCTAGGATCATGACCTGAGCCAAAGGCAGACACTTAACTGACTGAGCCACACAGGCATCCTTAAAAATAAAGGGTTTTTGTTTTTGTTTTTGTTTTTTTTTAAGATTTTATTTATTTATTTGACAGACAGAGATCACAAGTAGGCAGAGAGGCAGGCAGAGAGAGAGGAAGGGAAGCAGGCTCCCTGCTGAGCAGAGAGCCCAATGCGGGGCTTGATCCCAGGACCCTGAGACCATGACCCGAGCTGAAGGCAGAAGCTTAACCCATTGAGCCACCCAGGCGCCCCAAAAATAAAGTTTTTTAAAATTTAAAAAATAAAGTTCCAAGGCTTGAAGAGCAAATTAAGATCTTAGGGATACTAATGGAACTATTTCTTTATCTCATTTACCACTCTTTTGTTGATGTTTCAAATTTTCCTCCCCTTTGAAAGGGGTGTGGGTGGAGAGGTGCTCTCTTTGTTTCCTATTGACAGTCATTCCATATATATATATATATATATATATATATATATATATATATTCAGCTGCTTTCTTTTGCATTTTTTAAAAAGATTTTATTTATTTATTTGACAGAGAGAGATCACAAGTAGGCAGAGAGGTAGGCAGAGAGAGAGGGGGAAGCAGGCTCACTGCTGAGCAGAGAACCCGATGTGGGGCTCAATCCTAGGACCCTGGGATCATGACCTGAGCCGAAGGCAGAGGCTTAACCCACTGAGCCACCCAGGCGCTCCTTCTTTTGCATTTTTAATAGCAGATAGACAGACTGACTGACTGACTTATCTACCTACCTCTGAGCTGGGCAGTGTGCTAGACACTATCAATATACCGGTACATAAAACCAATAAAGTCTCTGTCTCTGTGGAATTTACCTTGTAATAAGAGACACATAGTAACTGTAAATAAATAGAAACTATAATTTCAGGTAATAGAGTACTGTGAAGTAAAGTAAGCAGAGTAAGGGAAGAGAAAACGGTGTGGGCTGAAAGGCTATTTTAGGTATGGTCTGAAAAACCTTTTTTGGGGAAAGAAAAGACTATAGAGAAAAATATGCTTGACATTGCAATTTATATATATTTTATCAGCAATCAGAGTTCCATATGAATTATTCTAGAAAATAGATCCTTAAATCACAGAATATCATTCTTTGCTTTTTTCCATGTGTATGTATATATATCTACCTTCATATTAGGAAGAAACATGAGTGTCATAAAGTATGGAGAGAATGATCCTATGGTTTAGCTGCTACCTCTGTGCTATTTTCATCTCTCTTTGAAAGTCTTCTTAAAAAAAGATCCTAGAGGCATCTGGGTGGCTCAGTCAGTTAAGCATCTGACTTTTTATCTCAGCTCAGGTCTTAATCTCAGGGGTGAGTTCAAGCCCCATATTGGGCTCCATGCTAATAATAATACAATAATAATAGTAATATGCCTCCATGCTAGGCATAAGCCTACTTAAAAAAAAAAAAATTCCTCAAAATTCTCTGTAGAGAGACGTATGTTGTCATTTTGTATTTGCTCTCTATACATTCAGGTCTGGCTGAGGAGACTCATTTTAGGTTAAGAGTTCTTGTTTTGTTACAGGGCCATTTCAGTGCCCACACGGTCTATAATGTTCTATCTTCTGACATACTTTCTACCATAGGAAGGAGAAACACGCTTTTTGTTTCAATCCTAACTTATTTTCTTTTTCACATTTAGGTAATTAAATGGCATTTACCACTGTTAATACTGAAAAAAGCAATGAAATGCAGAGGTTCCAAAGGAATAAGATAATATCAGTTTAATTAGGAAGTATTTAGCCAAAATGAAAACTGTTGACTCAAAGTTAGACATCTTAAACAAAATTATTTTTTTTCTTTCATTTTCTTTCCTTCCTTTGTTTCTTTCTTCCTTTGAGTAACTTTCAGTGAAGTATAACATGCATACAGAAAAATAGACAAATGAGGGAAAGGTTTTTTGAGGGGAGATATGGAGGCTTAAGCCTTGTGATTCTCTAGGGCAAGAGCCTTCTGAACCAACAGAAAAGCCCTAAGGAGGAAGTTAGCTTTGCATGTTTGAGGAGTAAAAAGAAGGCTTATCAGTTTCAGGGTCTTGAGATCAAGCCTCGCATCATATTGCACTCCCTGTTCAGTAGGGCCGGGGGTGGGAGTGATGTCTCTAAAATAATTAAATAGGGCACCTGGATGGCTTAATCCATTAAGCGTCGGTGTTCAGCTTCGGTCATGATCTTGGGGTGCTGGGATCAAGCCCCGCATCTGGCTCCCTGTTAAGCGGGGAGTCTGCTTTTCCCTTTCCCTTTGCTGCTCCTCTCCTGCATGTGCTCTCTCTTATTCTCTCGCAAATAAATAAATAAATAAAACCTTTTAAAAAATAAAAAATGTTTTATTTTAATAGATTTCCCCATATTGGATCACTCTAAAATTCTTTGAATAAATAATACTGGGGTTTTCAATGTGCTATTTTATTAGATGTTTAGTTTAGTTTAGTTTAGTTCAGTTTTCAGAAAATTTGTATGTAGTTTTCTTTTTCTTTTTTTTAAAGATTTTATTTTATTTATTTGACAGAGATCACAAGTAGGCAGAGAGAAAGAGGAGGAAGCAGGCTCCCTGCTGAGCAGCTGAGCAGAGAGCCCAATGTGGGGCTCGATCCCAGGACCCTGGGTTCATGACCCGAGCCAAAGGCAGAGGCTTTAACCCACTGAGCCACCCAGGCACCCCTAGTTTTCTTTTTATGAGTGATCTTTATTCAGTACAATATTACTTTATGAAAATAGTTTGGAAGGCCTCCTTTTTCTTAGTTCTCAGTCTAAATAGAATTTGGATGGGCTGGTCTTTAAAGCTTGTTTCCTAGGAGAAGGAGATGGTAAGTCTGACCATATTCTCTATTTGCTCTATGAAAATTAAAGTTTAAACATTGTATCTCTTCTGTGGCCAGTTTTGGTAAATTATATTTTCCTAGAAAATTATTATTTTAGCTATGTTTTAAAATTTTTTAGCAAAGTAATCTTTTTTTCAGCTATCCGCTGTATTCATGGTTATTTTCACTTTGCCATTTCTTATTTGTGTGCTTTCTTGCTATTTTCCTTATATTAACTAACACTTTGTTTGCTGCTTTTTGAAAACAAAGTTTTTGTTTTATGTATTAGTTCTTTTTTTCTGTTTTCTAATTCTACATTTATATCTATTAATTTCTTCTCTTTTAAAGATTTTATTTATTTATTTGACAGAGAGAGGCATTTATTTGACAGTGAGAGAGGGAACACAAGCAGGCATTTATTTGACAGTGAGAGAGGGAACACAAGCAGGGGGAGTGGGAGGAAAAGCAGGCTTCCTGCTGAGAAGGGAGCCCAATGTGTGGCTCGATCCTAGGACCCTGGGATCATGACCAGACCTAAAGGCAGACATTTACCAACTAAGCCACTCAGGAGCCCCTGATTAATTTCTTCTGCTTTGCTTCAGTTTACTTTATTCTTTTTCTGATTTCTTTGATTATTAATTGATTTTTCTCTCATGTTTTTTGCTGTAAATATTTGTTTTTAAATTTTCTTTTAAGCACTATGCTTATATTTTGTAGATACTAATTTAACATGGATTTTAATGTTATTATTGTCATTGTTATCTAAAAAACACAAATACTGTTTTGGAATTTATTTCCTGATTGATCTAAAAGTTATTGGGGCACCTGGGTGGCTTAGTTGGTTAATTTACTGCCCTCGGCTCTGGTCATGATCCTGGAGTCCTGGGATCGAGTCCCACATTGTGCTCACTGCTCTGCAGGGAGTCTTCTTCTCCCTCTGACCCTCCCCCTCACTTGTGCTTTCTCCCTCTCATTCTCTCTCTCTCAAATAAATAAATAGTATCTTAAAAAAAAAAAAAAGGAACATTTAAAAATAAATTAAAATATTAATGTAGACTTCTAAAATTTCAAGTGGATTCATTTTTTTTTAATTAACCTAATGTGTTATTTGTTTCAGGAGTACAGGTCTGTGAATCATTAGTCTTATACAATTCACGGCACTCACCATATTACATACCCTCCCCAATGTCCCCCACACAGCCATTTTTGGGTTTTTAAAATTTCATTATTTCCAGCTTTAGTAGAAAATGTCTATATTATTTCAAGCTTTTTATACAGACCATATTATAAAAAATCCTCCTTTTTCTCTCTCATACATAACTCATTCGGCACTTAAATGTTTCTCTGGCTGTTTCTCCTACTGGTTTATTATTCATAGGTATATGAACATAGAGAAGGGGTTAAAGCAATGAAAGGATGTATGAGAATAAGAGTATATAACCACCATTTTCCATTTATATATTTAGCTTGACGAGCTTGGATGAATAACGGGAATTATTTAATCATTGTTGTAATATGTAAGAGATTAGAAACAAATATATTCAGAATGAGTATATAACAATGGGAATTCAATGAGTGAAACTCATTTTGTGCTAGGCATGTATTATTTTTTTTTAAAGATTTTATTTATTTATCTGAGAGAGAGGGAGAGAGAGAGCACAACCATTGGGAGGGGCAGAGGGAGGAGAAGCAGACTCCTCACTGAGCAGGGAGCCCGATGTAGAGCTTGATCCTAGGACCCTGAGACTATGACCTAGTCCAAAGGCAGTTGCTTATAATCAACTGAGCCACCCAGGCTCCCCTGCATGTATCTTTAATGAAGAGTAAAGTAGAGATTGTTTTTGCCATTGAAGAGGTCTAGGGGTAAGGAAAGGAGAGCAATAATCAGAAACATTTATAAATATATAATTTCAATGCAGACATATGCTGATATGTAATACCTATACAAGAACATATGTGTAGATCCTGACAGTAGAGTCAGCCTTAAAAGAAGTAACTTTTATTTAACCTAAGACCTCAGGATGAAAGTAGCCAGCAGGGCAAAGAACCCAAGCAGAAGATTTGTGGGAAATAGAGCAGAATGAGAAGATGCATTATAGGTAAGCAGAGGCCTTTTAACCACAGCAAGGTTTATTTTTATTGAAAAAAGTTAAGTGTGAATTTTTAACCTTTCATCTCCATCAGAATTGCATGAAGAATAAATACAGGACTGGCCATGACTGTAGAATCTGATCCAGGTGGTTTAGGAGGCATCTAAACCACAATATTTAGCAGCACCTGGGTGGCTCAGTCAGTTGAGCGACCAGCTCTTGGTTTCAGCTAAGGTTGTGATCTCAGGGTCATGAAATTGAGCCCCAGGTCAAGCTCTATGCTTAGAGGGGAGTCTGCTTGGGATTCTTTCTCCCTCTCCCCCTGCTCCAGTGTGTGTGTGTGTGCACACACCCATGCACATGTGCACTCTCTTATCTTTAAAAAATAAACCTCAATATTTATAACAAGTTCTCTGTGATTCTGTTCTACATGTCACTTTGACACTCACTGCCTTAAAATGTTTACTAATGACCAGTCTAACTTTCTTAACATGAACTTTCATTTTTCCTGGTGTTACCTTACGCTTTTTTTTTTTTTCAAATTGTATGATTGGTTTTTAGAATTTCATTGAGTATTACTTTAGTTATTTTTTATTTCAACTCTAGAAATTTAACTTCTTTAAAAAAAAAAAAAAAAAAGGAAACTGTGTTTGCTCTCTTACTTTCTTTCAGATTTAGAGACCAGGTATGAGACCAAGAAATTGTCTTCGGAAAATGACATTTATGAAATAAACTCACCCCAGTGGAAGATAATGGAAAGAATAAAAAACCATGGCCTTAGGGGCCTAATTTTAAAAAGTGATTGGGAGTCCAAAAGAAAATTTGAAGGACAGGAGGGATATTTAAGTCAAATTAAAACTGTATCTCAAAAAGTGTCCTCTTACCAAAAACACACATCTCTAACTCCACAACAGAGAATTCATTTTGTAGAGAAACCCTATGAATGTAAAGAATGTGGGAAAACCTTTAGAGTACGCCAACAGCTTACTTTCCATCACAGAATTCATACTGGTGAAAAACCCTATGAATGCAAGGAATGCGGAATGACCTTTAGACAAACTGCACATCTTACTCGACATCAGAGACTTCATTCTGGTGAAAAGCTCTATGAATGTAAGGAATGTGGAGAATCTTTTATATGTGGCCCAGACCTCAGAGTACATCAGAAAATTCACATTGGTGAGAAGCCCTATGAATGTAAAGAATGTGGGAAGGCCTTCAGAGTGCGCGGACAACTTACTCTCCATCAGAGGATTCATACTGGTGAGAAACCCTATGTATGTACAGAATGTGGAAAGGCCTTTAGACAGTATGCACACCTTACTCGACATCAGAAGCTTAATAATACCGACAAACTCTATGAATGTAAAGAATGTGGGAAGGCCTTTTTGTGTGGCTCTGGCCTTAGAGTACATCACAAGCTTCATACTGGTGAGAAACCCTATGAATGTAAGGAATGTGGGAAGGCCTTTAGAGTAAGACAACAACTAACACTCCACCAGAGAATTCATACTGGTGAGAAACCCTATGAATGTAAGGAATGTGGAAAGACCTTTAGTCGTGGTTATCATCTTATTCTTCATCACAGAATTCACACTGGTGAGAAACCTTATGAGTGTAAGGAATGTTGGAAGGCCTTTAGTCGTTACTCACAACTTATTTCGCACCAAAGTATCCATATTGGTGTTAAACCGTATGACTGCAAGGAATGCGGGAAGGCTTTTAGATTACTCTCACAACTTACACAACATCAGAGTATTCATATTGGTGAGAAACCCTATAAATGTAAGGAATGTGGGAAGGCCTTTAGATTACGCCAAAAACTTACTCTACATCAGAGTATTCATACTGGTGAAAAACCTTTTGAATGTAAGGAATGTAGGAAGGCTTTTAGACTTAATTCATCCCTTATTCAGCATCTGAGGATTCATTCTGGTGAGAAACCCTATGAATGTAAGGAATGTAAGAAGGCCTTTAGACAACATTCACACCTTACTCATCATCTGAAAATTCATAATGTAAAAATATAAAATACTTTTTCAATCCTGTCTTGTAGAACACTCTGAATGTAGTAAATAATCCTTTTTGCTTCTGTCATACAGGCACCTGACTTGGCATGAGAGGTTTTATATCATTAAAAGGATATGTTAACTTAATGTATTACCATCACTTAAGCCTGATAAACTTAACATTTTTCCTAAAAACTAATCCTATCAATGTAACAAATGTGGGAGACACATCATCTTTGTCCCATCACTTTCCCACTTGTATTATGTTGATAAGATACTTAACAGCTCTCTGCTATAATTTTTTCATTTGTAAAATAGTAATATAATACTGTGGCAGAATAAAGATTGCTGTAAATTCTTTGACATTTCTCCCTTACTGTCAAGAGCTTGGAATCTACATCCTTTTCCCTTGAGGATGGGCAGACTGTGACTGCTTTGACTAGTAGAAGTACTGCTGTGCCAGTTTCTGGACCCAGGCTTTACTGGTAGATTTTACTTCATCTCTTGGAATGCTCTCTTAAGCTGAGGCCCTGAATTATGTTAAAAGGTCTGGCTGCTCTTCTGAAGAGACCACATGGAAAAGAAGCCCTAAGACTACATAGGAAGGAAGAGCACCCTTCTTAGCCCACTCCTCCATACATGCCTACCAAGACACCAGACATTTGAGTAAAATAGTGTTGGATCTTCCAGACCAGCCAGCAGCTGAATGCCAGACTGACTTCAGTTGATAGCATATAAAACAGATGAATCTACCAACTGAGCCCCTGCCCAAATTCCTGACCCATAAGATGATGAGATATAATAAAATGGTTGTTTTAAGCCACTAAATTTTGTTTTATTATTATCATTAATATTACTCCTTTGAAAATTCATTTGAAAGACTATGGGTGCAACAAAGAAAGAAATGCCTTCCACTAACATTCACCCTTACTGAACCTCAGATAACTTACTCTTTAATATAGACATTCTTTTTCAATGTGTCCATTAAAAAGGAGATATTCTGGGGTGCTTGGGTGACTCGGTTGAGGGCCAGCCTTTGGTTCAGGTCATGATCCCAGACTTCTGGGATCAAGCCCCACATAGGGCTCCTTGCGGAGCCTGCTTTTTCTCCCTCTCCCTCTGCCTGCCACTCCCCCCGCTTGTGTGCGCTCTCTCTCTCTCTGTCAAATAAATAAATCAAATAAATCTTTAAAAAACAAACAAGTAGATATTCTGGGGCACCTATGTGGCTCAGTCAGTTAAGTGTCTACCTTCAGCTCCCATCACGATCCCAGGGACCTGTGATCGAGTCCGACATCAGGCTCCCTATTCTGTGGAGAGCCTGCTTCTCCCTCTGCCTCTCTCTCTGTCTCTCATGAATAAATAAAATCTTAAAAAAAAAAAAAAAAGCAGATATTCTACAATCTACATTCTCTGGCCTCAGTCTAAATTTAATTTAAAATCAACAGTCATATAAAAAGAAATTATTTGGAAATTAAAAATAGCTTGTATTATAACTCCCATGTTGATTATTTAAAGTATATTGTAGCCTTTTTATGCTCAGATTGGCCTATTTTTGGCCCCCCAAATGGACTGCTGTGTCCTTTTGTCAAGACCACTATAGGCTTTGATAGCTTCCTTTTTTCCCTGACCAAATGCACTGATCGGGTATGAAGCATTTTAGGGCACTTATTGATAAAGAGGGAAAGTGGAGCATTTATTTTGTCTTTCCTTTATTACCTATATTTTAAGACAACCAAAAGTTGAAAAAAAGCTATTATGAGAAATCTAGCTAATAAAGTTCAAAAGAATGACAATGTGAAAAATCACTTTTTATGAAATAATGGATCTTGGTGGTGATATTGGTGGATGCAAAGATCATTAGGTGAAAAAGACTAACAGTAACCTTTTAATGGAGCAGAATGACCGAATACACTAATCTATATCAACATTTCAATTATATCAGCCAGGCTGTGTGCATCTTGATGTTATGCAATGGCTAAATGTAGCTTCATTTGTTAAGTGCTCTTGCCCCAAATGCTGACCCAGATGTATAAATTAGTCTCTAATCTAATTATCAGTTTACAGGAAACTTGGGGTATAAAGGAATAAATTAATGACAAGGAAGCAAACAACTAAACACAGAATGTACAAAATTTCACAGAATAAATGGTCTTTTAATGAATATATGTTAAGATAAAATAAAAACAATGTTGCAAATTAAAAGACTTAAGAGACCTATCAATTAAATGCAGTGTATGGAATGTTTTGGGATCCTTGTGTTAAAACATGCCCAGGATTTGTTCTAATCAAATACGGTAGGATATGTAGACATGGTAATGACTGGCATGAAGGAAAAAGTTTATATGCGAAGTTCTCTAAAAACAGGAGGCATAGCATGCCTGCAGAGCCACATGGGAAAGTACCCAGTTCTCATGGGAGGCAGAAGGTGGGAGAGGGTAGAGTGTGGCATAGAGCCTTTACTGAAGTTTTCCTCACGAATGGGTGACATTGGTAAGTACACTAAGAAAGTTTGGGATTGCATAGTTTTAATAATTTTGGCAGGCTGAGTTATAGAGGTGGTCCCTAGTTGTCTGGTACCTGGCCCTGGGGTGATTTGGGCAAGAGGAATATTGACTTAGTTTGAGAGTTTGATATAGGAAACATTTGGGGATTTGGATTGGTTGGTTTGTATATCAAGGGCATGATCTCAGAAGAGTTGTTTGGGGCACCTGGGTGGATCAGGCAGTTAAGCATCTGGCTCTTCTAGGGCTGGGAGTGCTCCTGTTGGGTGAACAACCCAGGATGCTGCAGTTTTTAGCAGCAAAGACAAAAACAGAGTCAGTGCGACCTGGAGGGCTTTCTGGAGAACAGACTGCAATCTCTCTGTTCTGAGAGGTTTGAATATGGTCACTTCTGCTCTGACTGTTGGAAGGGACGTAGACACCCACCAGGGAAAACCGCCAGAGAACAAAAGCTTTACTGAGCCCATCCCAACCCCCGACAGGGGGCAAGGCAATTCTGCCCAAACAGGGTTGCCTGAGTAACAGCACAGCAAGCCCCTCCCCCCCAGAAGACAAGCTGAAAGAACAAGAGGCCAACAATCCTAAGGTCCCTATAAAACAGGTGCATCTTGTTTGGATTGTAGTCAATAGTCTGGACTCTACATCCCTCAACCACTTCTCACCAGAAAGACTAGGAGGAGGAACCCCCAGGACAGGAAAAAATTCAGAGACTGTGACCTCTGCCACAGAACTAATGGATTTGGATATAAGCAAGATGTCAGAAATAGAGTTCAGGGTAACAGTTATGCAGACAATAGCTAGGCTGGAGAAAACCATTAATGGAAACGTAGATTCTCTAAGGGCAGAAGTGAGAGCTGATCTGGCAGAACTTAAAAATGCTATCAATGAGATCCAATCTAATCTAGATACTCTAACAGCTAGGGTAAATGAGGCAGAAGAATGAATTAATGGTCTCTAAGACAAACTGATAGAAAAGAAGGATCAGGAGGCCTGGAACAAACAGCTTAGAATCCATGAAAACAGAATTAGAGAAATAAATGATGCCATGAAACATTCTAATGTCAGAATTATTGGGATCCCTGAGGGGGTGGTGGGAGAGGACTAGAAGATATAGCTGAGAAAATCCTAGCTGAGAATTTCCCTAATCTGGAGAATGAGACAAGTGTTTGTGTCCTAGAGGCAGAGAGAATACCCCCCATGATCAAAGAGGGCAGACCGATGTGTGCCCTCCCCCGCCCTCAGAATGTGATAGTGAAACTTGCATATCTTAAAACCAGGTAAAACATCTTAAGAGGGGGCATCTCAGTGGGTTGGACCTCTGCCTTCGGCTCAGGTTGTGATCTTAGAGTTCTGGGATCGAGCCCCGCGTCGGACTCTCTGCTTGGCAGGGAGCCTGCTTCCTCCTCTCTCTCTGCCTGCCTCTCTGCCTACTTGTGATCTGTCTGTCAAATAAACAAAAATCTTTAAAGATTTTTTTAAAAAGATTTTATTTATTTATTTGACAGAGAGAGATCACAAGCAGGCAGAGAGGCAGGCAGAAAGAGAGAGAGGAGGAGGCAGGCTCCCTGCTGAGCAGAGAGCCCGATGTGAGGCTCGATCCCAGGACCCTGGGATCATGACCTGAGCTGAAGGCAGAGGCTTTAACCACTGAGTCACCCAGGCGCACCTCCCCCCCCCACCCCCCCGCCAAAAAACAACCTTAAGGGTAGCTAGGGGTAAGAGATTCCTTACATACAGGAGGAGGAACATCAGAATAACGTCAGACCATCCACAGAAACCTGACAAGCCAAAAGGACTGGCAAGACATATTCAGAGCACTAATGAAAAGAACATGCAGCCAAGAATACTTTATCTGGCAAGGCTGTCATTTAGAATGTTTGGAGAGATAATGAGCAAAAACTTAAAGAATATGTGACCACTAAGCCAGCCCTACAAGAAATATTAAGGGCGGGGCGGTTCTATAAGAGAAGAAAGACCCATAAGAGTAATAGAGAACAGAAATTTACTGAGATAATCTATAGAAACAGGGACCTCACAGGCAACATGATGACAATAAAGACATATCTTTCAATAATCGCTCAACATGAATGGCCTAAGTGCTCCCATAAAATGGCACAGGGTTGCAGATTGGATAAAGGAAAGGACCCATGCATATGCTGTCTACAAGAGATTCATTTTGAACCTAAAGATACATCCAGACTGAAAGTGAAGGGATGGAGAACCATCTTTCATGCCACTGGACATCAAAAGAAAGCTGGGGTAGCAATTCTCATTTCAGACAAATTAGATTTTAAGCTGAAGATTGTAGTGAGAGATACAGAAGGACACTACATCATTCTTAAAGGGTCTATCCAACAAGAAGATCTAACAATTGTAAATATCTATGCCCCTAACATGGGAGCAGCCAATTACATAAGCCAACTGTTAATCAAAATAGACATATTGATAATAATACATTAATTGCAGTGGATCTTAACACTCTACTCTCAGCAATAGATCATCTAAGCAGAAAAATCAACAAAGAAACAAGAGGGTTGAATGACACACTGGACCAGATGGATCTCACAGATATATATAGATCTTTTCACCCTAAAACAACAGAATACACATTCTTCTTGAGTGCACATGGAACTTTCATCAGAATAGACAACATACTGGGTCACAACTCAGGTCTCAACTGATACCAAAAGACTGAGATAATTCCCTGCATATTCTCAGACCACAATGCTTTGAAACTGGAACTCAATTCCAAGAAAAAGTTTAGAAGAAATTAAAACACTTGGAAGCTAAAGACCATCCTGCTCAAGAATGTTTGGGTCAACTGGGAAATCAAAGAAGAACTTAAACAATTCATGGAAACCAATGAGAACAAAAACACATTGGTCCAAAACCTATGGGATACGGGAAAGATGGTCCTAAGGGGGAAATATATAGGCATCCAAGCCTCACTCAAAAACATCAGAAAACCCCCAAATATATAAACTCTCTTTACACCTTAAAGAACTGGAGAATCACCAACAAATTAAGCCTACCCAAACACAAGAAGGGAAATAATTAAGATTAGGGCAGAGATCAATGAAATAGAAACCAGAAAAGAGAAAGGGCCTAAATTAATAAAATTATAACTGAAAGGGGAGAGATCACGATTAATAGCAGGGAAATAGAAACAATCATCAGAAATTATTATCAATAGCTATATGCCAAGAAGTTAAGCAACCTAAAAGAAATGGATGCATTCCTGGAAGCCTATAAATTTCCAAGACTGAAACAGGAAGAAATTCACAACCTGAATGGGCCAATAACTAGAAACGAGATTGAAGCAGTGATCAAAAACCTCCCAAAAAAGCAAGAGTCCAGGACCTAATGGATTCCCTGGGGAATTCTACCAAACATTCAAAGAAGAAATAATACCTATTCTCTTGAAGCTGTTTCAAAAAATAGAAACAGAAGGAAAACTTTCAGACTTTTTCTATGAGGCCAGCATCAACCTGATTCCCAAACCAGGCAAAGACTCCATCAAAAAGGAACAATTTCAGACCAATATCCTATATGGATGCCAAGATTCTCAACAAGATCCTAGCTAATAAAATCCAACAGGACATTAAGATGATTATCCACCACGGCCAGGTGGGATTTAACCCGGAGATGCAAGGGCGGTTCAACATTCACAAATCAATGTGATAGAACAAATTAAGAAAAGAGAGAACCACATGGTCCTCTCAATTGATGCAGAAAAAACATTTGACAAAATATGGCATCCTTTCCTGATTAAAACTCTTCAGAGTATAGGGATAGAGGGAACATTCCTCAACTTCATAAAATCCATCTATGAAAATCCCACAGTGAATATCATTCTCAATGGGGAAAAGCTGAGAGCTTTTCCCTTAAGATCAGGAACACAACAAGGATGCCCACTCTCACCACTACTGTTCAACATATTACTAGAAGTCCCAGCAACAGCCTGCTTCTCTCTCTGCCTCTGCCTGCTTGTGCGTTTGTGCTTGCTCTCTCTATCTGACAAATAAATAAATAAAAATCTTTAAAAAAAAAAAAAGAACATTAAAATGACTAATATGGGACAAAATGGCGTCCTGTACCTCAGTTTTGTTAAATAACAAAAAATTCAACTAAGTATCAAATTGGCCTTATTCAATAATTCAGTGATTGGGAAGTATCCCATCTAGCAATAGAAAGGAACTACTATGAGCTATAGAAAAGGAAAGGTTTTTAAAGACAAAGGGAGTGGAAAATAGTTATTCAGCAAAGAATGCACTGTTTCAGGTAGGACCAACTTCTAAGGGGAATTGAAGGGGTCAAAGAGCAGATTGTCACCAGTGCTGACAGGTAATTCCACATGGACTAATTAAAGGTTACATTCCTGGGGGTTGAAACTGTTAGGTCAGGTTAGGTAGTAAGTCTTGGTTTGCTGACATGGGTTTTAGCATAAAAACTCCATATTGGGCCAGATGTCTCCTTTTTGACAGGTTATAATGCCCTAGGAAGAACAGAGCAACTCCTGTTCTATTTCTGCCAAATGGCATGATCAGAATCTAATCATAAGGAAATTGCAGAAATGCGAATTCAGCAATATTGTACAGAATAACTGGCCTTTTCTGTTCAAAAATGTCAAGATCAGAAAACACAAAGCTTGAGGAATTATTTCAGATGAAAGGAGACTAAAGAAACCGGACAATTGGGGGTGCCTGGGTGGCTCAGTGGGTTAAGCCTCTACTTTCGGCTCATGTCATGATTTCAGGGTCCTGGGACTGAACCCCGCATCGGGCTCTCTGCTCTCTCTGCCTGCTTCTCTCCTACTTGTGATCTCTCTCTCTGTCTTTTTTTTTTTTTTAAGATTTTATTTATTTGTAAGAGAGAGAGAGAGTGAGAGCGAGCACAGGTAGACAGAGTGTAAGGCAGAGTCAGAGGGAGAAGCAGGCTCCCTGCGGAGCAAGTAGCCCGATGTGGGACTCGATCCCAGGACGCTGGGATCATGACCTGAGCCGAAGGCAGCTGCTTAACCAACTGAGCCACCCAGGCGTCCCTCTCTCTCTGTCAAATAAATAAATATAACCTTTTTTAAAAAAAGAGAGACAGGACAGTTAAATATAATGGATGATCCTGGACCAGAAAAAAATTTCTATGAAAGCTTTATTGGAAAAATTGTGAAATAATAATAAGGTTTATAGATCAAACAAAAGTATTATATCAGTGTAATTTTCCAAGTTTGATCATTATCCTGTGATTATGAAAGAGAATGTATATATTGAAACATCTAGAGGTAAAGGAGCCTCTGTGTGCAACTGACTTTTCTGAATGACAACTTTTCAGAAAAAAAAAATAATCATAAAACAAATGCAATAAATGTTAGCAACTGCAGAATCTACATGAAGGGTGAAAATTGTAGCATTCTTGCAACTTTCCTGTAAGGACGAAATTATTTCAAAATAAAAAAAGTGGTTTTTTTTAATGATTTTTATTTATTTATTTGACAGAGATCACAAGTAAGCAAAGAGGCAGGCAGAGAAAGAGGAAGGGAAGCAGGCTCCCCGCCAAGCAGAGAGCCTGAGGCGGGACTCGATCTCAGAACCCTGGGATCATGACCTGAGCCGAAGGCAGAGGCTTTAAGTCACTGAGCCACCCAGGTGCCCAAAAAGTTTTTTTTAACAAAGAAAATGTTTGCATTCTGCCTCCTCCTTTACTCTGTGGTGTTGTGCAAGCTACTTCACCTCTCTGTGCCTCTGTGTCTGTCACATGAGAATCAAAACCAATTATGAGGAATAATTAATACATATTAAATTCTTAAAACTAGCCTGGCAAATAGAGTGAAAGTTTAGCTTTTTACAAGTCTTACTTGAAAATATGTCTTTTTTTCACCTCCAGGAAAATTTCTTTCCTTGTCTTTTTTTTCCTTCAAAATTCCCTCTTCTTCATTATTATTGGTGTCTCCTTCTAGAATTTCTATTAGACATCAGAATTTCTGGAGCTGCCTTTTACATGTCATTTTTCTCTCAAGTTTTCCATTTTTATTCTTTTGTAGAGTTCTGGGAGCAACTCTAAGTTTGTTTTTTGTTTTTTTTTTAAGATTTTATTTATTTATTTGACAGAGAGAGATCACAAGTAGGCAGAGAGGCAGGCAGAGAGAGAAGGGAGGAAGCAGACTCCCTGCTGAGCAGAGAGCCCGATGTGGGGCTCGATCCCAGAACCCTGGGATCATGACCCGAGACGAAGGCAGAGGCTTTAACCCACTGAGCCATCCAGGCACCCCTGAACTTGATTTTTTTAAAAAAATATTTTATTTAAGAGAGAAAGAGCACAAGAGAGCACAAGTAGGGGCAGAGGGAGAAGCAGACTCCCTGCTGAGCAGAGAGCCCGACTCATGTTGGCTTGATCCCAGGACTGTAGGATCACAACCTGAGCCAAAGGCAGATGCTTAACTGACTAAGCAAACCAGATACCCTAGCTTGATTTTTCAATTGTTTGTGCCACTGTCTCCACTACCTTAGGAAAGAAAAAGAAAACATAGGGGCACCTGGGTGGCTCAGTGGTTAAGCCGCTGCCTTCGGCTCAGGTCATGATCTCAGGGTCCTGGGATCGAGTCCCGCATCGGGCTCTCTGCTCAGCAGGGAGCCTGCTTCCTCCTCTCTCTCTCTGCCTGCCTCTCTGCCTACTTGTGATTTCTCTCTGTCAAATAAATAAATAAAATCTTTAAAAAAAAAAAAAAAAAAAAAAAAAAAAAAAAAAAGAAAAAGAAAACATAAAACCAGATTAAGATTTTAGAATAAAAAAAGCCCAGTCTGTTCTCTTGAAGATTAATCTGATTTTATGCATACATTTTCTTTTTTAATATTTCAGGGATTGGGGAACTGAAGCGGGGTAGGAGATTTAGAGGCTTAATTGGGTGGGCTTTGTTCCAAATTCCTGAGGTCTGGACACTTTCTGCCATTAGGATCCTTGAAATACTCTGGTGTCATTATAATTAATTCAATTTTTCACTTGTTCTTAATTAAAAGTAAGATTTACAATTAAATTACAATTAAAGATTTAAAATTAAGGGGCGCCTGGGTGGCTCAGTGGGTTATAGCCTTTGCTTTCGTCTCGGATCATGATCCCAAGGGGTCCTGGGATCGAGCCCGGAATCCGGCTTTCTGCTCAGCAGGGAGCCTGCTTCTCCTCTTCTGTCTCTGCCTGCCTCTCTGCCTACTTGTGATCTCTGTCTGACAAATAAATAAATAAATCTTAAAAAAAAAAAAAACTGTTTGGGAATGCTTAGATGACTGGAATTTATGGGGCAGGATCAAGAAAACAGTTCTCTGCAAAGAAAGAGTCCCAGAACTATGCATAGGCATCTTCTTAAAATCTTAATAGTAATTGTGCCCATACAGGGAGACTCTAAATAACCTAGCAGAGAACAGCTGCTGGAGAGCTGTGAGCTAAACAGTGATTCTAGAAGTTACACAGTGCTGGGAAACAGGAAATCCAAAACACGCAGAGTGGATAAACACTTCTGAACACCCTCATAGTTGGCTGATACCCTAGAAAGTCAACATTTTAAGTGTAGGGCGATGTTAGACCTAAAGCAAAGGCTACTCTAAAGCTATCAGAAGAAAGCTTCAAAGTAGGCCTTGAAAGGATCAAACTGATTTGCCAGAAAATTAACCAGCCACTATAAAGAAAATCAATATTCTTTAAAGTAAGATAACAAATTCCAAGCTCTCAACAACATGTATCTATGATGTATAATATACAATAAAAAATGGCTAGGCATTCAAAAAAGCTGGCAAATGTGATCCATAAACAGGAAAAAAGCAACCAGTAGAAATAGAACTTGAGATTACCCAGATATTAGAATTAGAAGGCAGTATAAATATGTTTATTAACTTAATGGAAAATATAGCCATACTGAATAAATGGACAATGACGAGAGACAAACTCTCTAGGGGCCTGATACACAAAGGAAGCCATTTTAGATTTCTTTCTAAATCAGCATGACTTATATAAACTTTGTTCAAACCAAAAGCCTGATTTATGGTCTGTCATGCTTGCATTGTACATCTGCTTTGTGAATGAGTAACTAAAGGAAAACCATCTTCTCCTTGAGATACTTATTGATAAATGTTCCTAGTCCCTGCATTTCTTTGACCTTAAAATTTATGATTCTTGTGTATATGGTAATTATAATTTTGTGAGCTTTTACAAGATGTAAAAAACTGTATAACCCTGTAAAAACTGTTCATTCTCTGGAGCACTTTCTTTGCTGTGAAGAGCATGAAAAAACATTTCCTGGGCAGTTGTCCTAACCTGGGGTCAAATAAAACTCTCTTTCTTAGAGATTCTAAAAGGCTTGTTCATTTTGCATCAACAATAGGAATTCCAGCAGAAAAACGAAATGTATAAAATAGAACTAAAAATGCAAGTTTTATGGGGCGCCTGAGTGGCTCAGTCAGTTAAGTACCTGGCTCTTGGTTTCAACGCAGGTCATGATTTCAGGGTCCTGGGATAGAGCCTGTATGGGCTCTCCACTCAGTGGGAGTCTACTTATCCCTCTTCCTCTGCCCTGCCTCCCACTTGCACTCTCTCTCTCAAATAAATAAATGAATCTTAAAAAAAGAAAATGGAATTTTTATAGCAGAATAAACTGAAATGAAAATTTCACTGAATGAGCATAAGAATAGACGGGAGGCATCAGAAGAAATAGCTGGTAATCACCAAGATAGATCAATAATGATCCAATCTGAAGTACTTTAAAAAGGAAAAAGACTGAAAAAAACAAGCAAACAAAGGCACTTATGAAACAAGACTTATAACTTAAGTTCTAGAATGAGAAGATTAAATTATTATAAGACTTATAACTGAAGTTCTAGAATCAGAGGATTAAATTAAATTTGGTCATAATTAAATTATGACCCAAACTACCAAAATTCAACAAACAGAAAATATTATAATCAGAGAAAAACAATACATAAAATATTGGAGACCAAAAGTATGAATAACGCTGACTTAGTTAGAAACAACAGTAGCCAAAAGACAACAGAATAACATCTTCAAAGAATTAAAGAAAAATATGTCAATTCAGAATTCTGTTTCCAGAGAAAATATGCTTTTAAAATGAATACAAGACAGGGCGCCTGGGTGGCTCAGTGGGTTAGGCCGCTGCCTTCGGCTCAGGTCATGATCTCAGGGTCCTGGGATCGAGTCCCGCATCGGGCTCTCTGCTCAGCGGGGAGCCTGCTTCCTCCTCTCTCTCTGCCTTCCTCTCTGCCTACTTGTGATCTCTGTCGAATAAATAAATAAAATCTTTAAAATGAATACAAGACAAACCATAAAAGACTCTTAATCTCACGAAACAAACTGAGGGTTGCTGGGGGTCGGGGATAGGGTGACTGGGTGATGGACATTGGGGAGGGTGTGTGCTATGGTGAGTGCTGTGAAATGTGTAAGCCTGATGATTCACAGACCTGTACCCCTCGGGCAAATAATACAGTATATGTTAATAAAAAATTAAAATGAAGAAGAAATAAAGATATTTTCAGATAAATTAAAATTTAGATTATAACTAGCAGAACTGCAGTTTAGAAAATAGTAAAGGAAATTCTTCAGGTTGAAGAGAATTGTCTTTAGATGAAAATATAGGAAGGAAGGACAGACATCAGATATGGTCAATATGTGGGTAAATATAAAACATGTTTTCTTCTTTAAATGTTATTAAATTTAATAAATGTTATTTATAAAATTATAAAATATATGACTATTTAAAGCAAAATAATGCAGCACTGTATAGTGGGGATTATAGTGTATGTAGCTGGAAAAAAGTATGACAACTGTAGGACAAAGAATAAGAAGTGTAGGGGCGCCTGGGTGGCTCAGTGACTTAAGCCTCTGCTTTCAGCTCAGGTCATGATCTCAGGGTCCTAGGATGGAGCCCTGCATCGGGTTCTCCGCTCAATGGGGAGCCTGCTTCCCCCTCCCTCTCCACCTGCCTCTCTGTCTACTTGTGATCTATCTCTCTGTCAAATAAATAAAATCTTTTTAAAAAAAGGAATAAGAAGCGCAAATGAAATGATACTGTTTACAAGGTTCTTATACTTTACACAGAGTGGTACAATATTAATTCTAAGTAAACTATATTTAATAAGGGTGCATATTTTAAGCCCTACAGCAACCTCTAACAAGATGCATGAAGGTATAGTAAAGAGCCAACAGAAAAATTCAAATATACCAGAAAAAATTCATCAGTTCTCCAAAAAAGAGAGGAAAGGATAGTTAATAAAAATGTGGCAAATATAAATCAACCAAATAGTAAATATAAATCCAATCAAATTAATAATTACATAAATATAAATGGATAAGTATTTCAATGAAAAACCAGATACTATCATACTGGATGAAAAATGTGAAACTCAAATCACATGGTATCTACCAGAAACATATTTTAAATATAAAATCACAGATAGATGCAAGGAAAAAAAAATGGAAAAAGATATACTAGCCAAGCAGTAAGCATAGGAAAACTAAAGTGACTATGCTAATACTAGACAAAATAGACATTAAGATGAGACATAAAGAAATGTTTCATAAAGAAGGATCAATTCATTGGGAAGACACACAATCATAAATGTGAATATACTATATAATAGAGTTTCAAAATACATGAAGCAAAAACTAAACCAACTCAAGGGAGAAATTGACAAATCTAAAATTGAAGTTTTCATGTATCTCCTACTTCAGATATATTCTTCTATTTGCAAAATGAGAATAAGATTGGCTTTGACATTTTCAAATAATTTCTAATTTTTATATTCTTTTTTTTAAAGTTTTATATTCTTGAGAGAAGAACAAATTCTTCCATCTATTAACTACTGTATCAAAATATTTGAGATGGGTAGGATGCTGCAGTGGTAGATAAATCCTGGTGGGCTTATCCCATTCCCTTCCTGAATGAACCGGGACATGATGAATTCAATGATTACTCACCTGAGAAAGACTTCTGAAGATACTCTTCCTAATGTTCACTTTTCAATCCTCTTCATCAGAAAGACAAAAACATTATAAATGTATGTACTTTGTAACAGAGCTTGAAAATACCTGAAACAAACAAACAAACAAACAAATACCTGAAACAAAACCTGATGGAACTAAAGGGAAAACAGAAATAAACACACTTCTCTCATACCTCTAATTACTACATTTTTAAAAATCAGTAAGAATAAAGGACATCTGAATGACAACTCATTAGTCCCCCCTTACTCACAGAGAGCACTTTTCAAGACCCAAAGGGGATGCCTGGAAGGGTAGATAGTACTGAACCTCATATATACTGGTTTTTTTTTCTATACATACGTACCTATAATAAAGTTTTTTTAATTTTTTTTAAAGATTTTATTTATTTATTTGACAGAGAGAAATCACAAGTAGATGGAGAGGCAGGCAGAGAGAGAGAGAGAGAGGGAAGCAGGCTCCCCGCCAAGCAGAGAGCCCGATGCGGGACTCGATCCCAGAACCCTGAGATCATGACCTGAGCCGAAGGCAGCGGCTTAACCCACTGAGCCACCCAGGCGCCCCTATAATAAAGTTTAATTTATAAATTAGGGACAGTAAGAGGTTAACAGAAATAATAATGAAATATAACAATTATAACTATGTTGTATGTTGCAAAGCTTTTGCAATATAACAAAAGTTGTGAATGTGTTCTCTTTCCCAAAATATCTTATTTGCCTTACTCACTTTGTGATGTGAGATGATAAAATGCCTAATAATGCGAGAAAGTGAGGTGAATGATGCGCACATTGTGACACAGCATTAAGCTACTGTCAATCTTCTCGCCAAACGAGGAGTGTCTGCTTGGGGATGGCAGTTGAGGGCTGGGAACTAAAACTGAGGAAAGAGAAATGGCCGATAAGCGGGGAAGGGCAACTTTATCGATCACCTTAATCCAACAGAATTTATAGAACAATTTGTTCACAACTGCCAAGAAGGAGAAAAAAACCGAGAAGAGGAAGGAAGGGAAGGAGAGAGCTCGAGCAAGCACGAGCTATCTTACTATGTCGTCCGCTCTCCGTTCTGATACGGTTTGGGGATATTTTTTATTCAGAACTTGACATATATCTACATCTACTTGGGCATATATACTGAGTACCTGCTGTGCGCCTAGTAGGTACGTTATGTGTTTGCTGGTGTTAAGACTTAGCTAAGACATACCAGTGCTTCCGCCAAAAGCACGACAAGCTCTGAGAACGCGCTTCCTGGTCCGGGGAATCCCTGAAGCACCTCCCCTGGTAGCCCACCTATCAACCCCCAAGGGTTTCCCAGCGATCACCTCAGCAACGGCGAGAGCACCCGCGCTTGCGCACTCCGCGCAGCAATTTGGGGCGGGGGCGGGCCCTCCCTACCGAAGACTACATTTCCCACAGGCCTTTGCTCCTTGTTGCCTTCCGGCTTTCTAACTGGTGTCGGCTTGGAGAGGTGAGTTGGTCGCGAGCATTGAGGAAATGGGCGCGGGGGCGGCGCGGGGGCGGCGCGGGCCTCTGTGTGAACCGGGTTGTACTGACTTGTGGAATTTGTGACGCTGACTGGGCATCGGGTACCCTGAGGCGTCCTTTCCCTTTCCGCTTAAGGGCTGCACATATCCCTCGGCCCAGAATGGCTCCGAGTTAGATGTATGAACCCCAGAGTGAAGGCCCCCAACAAAAAGACGCGGTCTTGAGAATTGCAGCTCTGAGAACCACAGCTTAATCAGAGCTCCCTCGTAAGGAAACTACCATGACTTCGGAGACAGATTCCAGACTTGGCCTTTGTACTCGGCCTTTCTCTGATACCGAGAAGGCTGAGCTTAACCCCGGACTCCTTCTTAGTTCCATCGGGTTCTGTGCGGGTGGCTGGTGGGAGCAAGTGTGATAGCGGGGGTGTGTTTTGAGTTAGCCAAGGCGGGCTGAGTTCCAAGAAAGGCTTAATGCCTCAGGATTCCCGTGTCTTTTCCCCAATCCTGCCGGTCTTCAGTTAGGAGCGAGAAAAGAGAAGATAACCATTTGTATGTCTATATCCTTTGTTCGTGAAATGTAACTTTTTTTTTTCCTGGACATGGAAACCTTTGCATTTCCTGGGAAAGAATGAAAAATGCGTGCGGACTGAAAAGAGAAAAAACAGCCCTTGCATTAATCCGGCTGGGAGAGAAGAGACAGATAAAGCCAGCTGCAAAATTAATAGAAAGTTATTATTCATGCAGCAGTTGTAAAATGCTGTAACAAATCCCTTTTTGAGAGATTACAGCTGTTTTACCAATGATGCTCCAGACTTGCTTTGCCATTTTTTATTTTATTGCTGGAGATACCCAGTTGCTAAACTGCTTTCCCTTCACGATAATACTTAATCTCCAATTAATCTCTGCCTTTCCTAGGCTCCCACAGAAAACCGCAACCATTCCCGAACTGTTCCCTACCTCTCATACATCCTTCAAAATCCTTCCGTAGGAATTCAGCTCTTTACAAAAGAGCTTTTCTTCTCCTCCTCCATTGCGTTCCAACCCTTCCTGTGGAATTTCCTCCTTCTCTTAAGTCAATAAATCTGATTTTGTTGGACTGTACAAGCTTTTTCCAGGTGGTCTTTTGCTGGTTAGGTTTTAACACTGGAAATATCCTATCCATATACCTGGTTCTTTGCTCTTCTTTCCCAGTGAATGATAGGGGCCATCTGGTTACCTCCTGCCTCCTCTCCAGTGGGTATTCCCATGAGCCTTTGGCAGTCATTTAATTCCTTCTGTGAGCTGTTTCTTTCAAATTGTCTAAATGGCTAGCAAGTAAACCTCCTGAAGGGAGGCCAACCGCAGGGCTTTATTTTAGGCTTCGATTTGTTGAGAGGATCACAGTTTAGGTGGAATCATATGCTAGATGTCTTTGATCTTTACCACTGTCCTGAATTCAAAAGCAGGCAAAGGTAGGAGATAGTTCCTTTGGTGACAGGGTTTTCTGCTTTTGAGGCTTTTAAGAAGTAGTAATGTGACAGGGTTTTTAATGGAGAGGTCTGTGTTAAGGAGGGAAGGGAATGGAAGATGTTAGTTGGAATTTGAGAAATGGTTTGAAGTTTTTGACAGCATGAGTGGTCTTATATTTATGTGGTCTTAGGAGAGGCAGTTGAGTTGTGGAGCTAAATTACCAGTGTTGTAGTCCTAAAACTGCCACTTAGAGCTAGGTGGAATTGGGGTAATTTATTTCATCTCTTTGTGCCACAGCTTCTTCATCTGTGAAAGGATAATGATAGAAACTGCCATATAGGATTGCTATGAAAAGATGAATTAGTTATATATAAAGTCCTCAGAGAGTGCTTGACACATAATAAGTGCTCAGTAGATTTAATTGTTACTATTATGTTGTAATTCCATCTTTTTTCTCATCACCCAGGTCCAAAAATTGTGTTTTCCCACTTTGGCTTCATCCATCCTTGAACCCCCTTTTGTAAATTGTTGTTAATCAGGAGGAGTTGCTTATCAATGTGAAGTTTGAAATTTATTAGCTAGCATTATAAGAGCAGCGCTGAGAAGCTCAAGATTTTTATGGAAAATGTATGTAGTAGTCTTCATTTTCAGTGATATAACTGACTTTTATTTACTGTTTATTTGCTATTTTAAGTGCTTTATTTTATGTGAGGTCTTATTTAATCCTCATAACAGCCTTTTGAGTTAGAATCTATATCACCCATTTTTTTATGGGAGGTGACTAAGGCTGGAAAGTTAAGTGACATGTCCAGAATCATAGTTAATAACTGTCAGAGCTAAGATTTGTATCCTGAAAGTGGTACACAAAAGCCTGTATCAGTAATTAATTATAACAGTATGCCAAGTCTCATCATTATGAATACTTAAAAAAAAATTCCTCCTGACTTACTCAGTAACCTATTATAATGGAAGGAAGAGATATTAATCTGATGACAGCAAGTACTATCAAGTTACGTCCATATTATACTGAAGCTATGGGGTCTGGAGGTAATGGATTTAATACAGTAAGATTTATGTCTCATAGGTTTTCTGTTTGGGTGTGTTTTTTAAAAATTTTATTTTAATTCCAGTATCATTAACAATGTCTCACAGTTTTTATTTGAATGATATTTTATGCAAAGTGAGATTAGTAAAACAAAGAGATCCAACAGATCCAACTGGAAGCTTCATAGGCATCTTAGCCTAAAGCATCAGCTCAGAAATAAAATAAATTTATTTCTCAGTAAAATGTGAAAGGAAGCAGCCATGAGACTGCTGTTGTTACTTAAAAGGCATCAGAAGGATTTTTTATCATTCATTTCTAGATAAACTCCAGCTTGGTTCTTGAATTAGAAGGTGAAGTAAATAAAAAAGAAAAAGAAAGTCCCTCGAGGCACATGGGGGAGCTCTGTCAGTTAAGTGTCTGCTCTAGGCTCAGGTCCCAAGGTGGTGGGATTGAGCCCTGAGTCAAGGCTCTCCACTCAGCAGGGAGCCTGCTTCTCCCTCTCCCTCTGCCTGCTGCTCCCCCTGCTTATGCTTTTGCTCTATGTCAAATAAATATATAAAATCTTTTTTTTTTTTTTTAAGATTTTATTTATTTGACAGACAGAGATCACAAGTAGGCGGGAGAGGGGGGTAGGCCGGGGAGCAGGCTGCCTGCTGAGCAGGAAGCCTGATTCGGGGCTTGATCCCAGGACCGTGGGATAATGACCTGAGCCGAAGGCAGAGGCTTTAACCCACTGAGCCACCCAGGTGCCCCCAAAATACAAAATCTTAAAAAAAAAAAAAAAAAAAAAAAAGAAAGAAGGAAGAAAGAAAGAAAGGTCACCCAGGAAAAACAACAGCTGTTCTTAGAGTATCCTGGGCTTTTTTCTTAGTTCAACAGAAGACTTAAAACCTTGAAATGGGGAAATTTTTGCCTTATTTGGAGTATTTGTGTATGTCAGGTTCACACTGTGTTTAATATGGTGGTGAGTGGGGTGCCTGGGTGGCTCAGTGGGTTAAGCCGCTGCCTTCGGCTCAGGTCGTGATCTCAGGGTCCTGGGATCGAGTCCCACATCGGGCTCTCTGCTCAGCAGGGAGCCTGCTTCCCTCTCTCTCTCTCTGCCTGCCTCTCCATCTCTCTCTGTCAAATAAATAAATAAAATCTTTAAAAAAAAAAAATATGGTGGTGAGTGTTCCTGGCTATTCCTGTAAACATTTTAACTAATCCTTCTAGGTATACATGTGATTTTTTTTTTCTGTTACAAGAATTTAATGCCACACGTGTTGGGATTTATTTATTTATTTATATTTTCATTTATTTTTTAAGTGGAGCCCAACTAGGGGCTCAAACTTATGACCCTGAGATCAAGACCCGAGCTAAGATCAAGAGTCTGACGCTTAACCAACTGAGCCACCCAGGCACCCCATGGGATTTTTTTTTTTTTTTTTAAACACAGTGGCTTTACCCATTTTATCAAAATTAGGGCAATGTCATCACTTTTTTATTTTACCTCATCACTTTTTAATATGTGCCTGGTTTTCAGCGGTATAGATGCAATACTATTTAACCATTTCCTAGATTAGATTCTTTTCAGCCTTTATTCACTGTAAACCATACCTATCTGCATACCTCTGCAGATATCTTTATATACATGTGCAAATAGTTCCTTTTGTCTTAGAAGTGGAGTTCTGGGAACTGGTTCTTAGGGTTTATAGGGTTATAATGTTTATTTTTTTTTTTTTAAAGATTTTATTTATTTATTTGTCAGAAAGAGAGAGAGCGAAATCACACAAGCAGGCAGAGTGGCAGGCAGAGGCAGAGAGAGAGGCAGGCTCCCTGCTGAGCAAGAAGCCCGATGTGGGACTCGATCCCAGGACCCTGGGATCATGACCTGAGCCGAAGGCAGCGGCTTAATCGACTGAGCCACCCAGGCGTCCCGGGTTATAATGTTTAAATGCTGCTTCACATAGTTATAAATTTGGATCAACACTGTGTCCATTTCTTCATGACCTTACTGGTCTGGGACATCATCAGTCTTTTAGACCTCCCAGTCCTGTCACTGTAAAAGTATAATTTTTGTATGTGGTTTATACACATCTCCTTAATTAGTAGTGAGACTTAGTATCTTTTGAAAGATACTTTTTTTTTCTTTTTTTCTTTTAAGTGATTTGCCCTTGTTCAGGTTCCTCTCAGTGAAGCAGAAATCTAGTCTTCAGGGGCACCTGGGTGGCTCAGTGGGTTAAAACCTCTGCCTTCGGCTCAGGTCATGATTCCAGGGTCCTGGGATAGAGCCCCGCATCAGGCTCTCTGCTCAGCGGGGAGCCTGCTTCCCCCTCTCTCTCTGCCTGCCTCTCTACCTACTTGTGATCTCTCTCTCTCTGTCAAATAAATGAAATCTTTAAAAAAAATAAAAAGAAAGAAAGAAATCTAGTCTTCAGAGACAAAAACCAAAGTTGCAAGATGACTTTATAGTTAGAGAAATGTGAACTCAGAACAAAGCTTTGCCACTTCATAACTGTGAATTTGGGCAAATGATTTCACCCCTGAGCATTGGTTTCCTGATCCATTGAGAAATGACAAGAAATACATAGCAGAGCAATGCTGAGGGTTACGGGGTGATGTACGTAAAGCACCCATCATGTAACAGTTCTCCATGAATGTTTGACTAGCTGTGGTGGTCATGGAATGAGAGGAGAGAGGTGCAAAGGATGTTCTGGTACGAGAGGTCCTGATTGGGAAACAGAGTAATGAGTTGTTTGGGGTGGAGAAAGGCCAGTGGCAGCAGCTGCCAGGCTCAGTCTATATGGTTTTCAGGCTTCGTATTTAGGAAGTTCAGGCAGGATCCTGGGGGCTCAAGAGACGGTATATAGGTGGTATGGCCCTTTCTCAGCCCTGAAAAGTTGTACTGGAGGAAGGAGGAGTCCGTTATCAGGACCAGATATATATTGCCAGATGGGGAATCCTTCTCCGAAGTATTCAGGCTTTCATTCAGCTGGATTTTCTCAAAGCTTGGATTTCTTCAGACATCTCCTAGTTTTTATGAGTGTGGGATCAGGGTAGTGGGTATAGTGGTGGAGAATAGTTAAGAAGTAGGAAGGCAAAAGAAAAAAAACTCATTAACTTAAGTCATTTTGGGATCTCTGAGTTACATTTGGTTTTATGGTCTCTTTTTTTCTTTCAGATCTGGCTTATCAGGGCTTTGCAGTTCCCCAACAGAGAAATCTTAAAAAGGACTGACCAGTTCTTACATTTTGAAACCATGGCCCATGTAAGTTGATGTTCTTTTCTCCTTTTTGAAATGTTGTTGATCTCTAGGTTATGTGTACATACTCATTCCCTTAACTTGAACTCTGCCCAGGAACTTGCTTTAGTAACTCTAAGTCCTATGAGGGTTGGGGACAAATAGCCCAGTGTCCTTTCTAGGTGCCCTTCCCTCTTCTCCACTAATGTGGACCGCCTCCTAGCTCCAAAGTCTTCTGTCAAGAGCCATGGGGGAGCGAAAGTGAAATGCCTTGAGAAAAATGCAGGCATTTTCTGCAGAATGTCCCCTTGCTAACATTTTCCAATAGAACAGCTTTTGAGGGCACCTGGGTGGCTCAGTGGGTTAACCACTGCCTTCGGCTCAGGTCATGATCTCAGGGTCCTGGGATCGAGTCCCGCATCAGGCTCTCTGCTCAGCAGGCAGCCTGCTTCCCTCTCTCTCTGCCTGCCTCTCCATCTACTTGTGATCTCTCTCTGTCAAATAAATAAATAAAATCTTTAAAAAAAAAAACAAAACAGCTTTTGATTTTAATATTTAAATTTCAGAGAGAGTATGTTTCTCTGAACACAGTGATTTTTATTTTTTAAGATTTTTATTTTTGTGATTTTTTTTTTAAGATGTTATTTATTTATTTGACAGAGAGAGATCACAGGTAGATAGAGAGGCAGGCAGAGAGAGAAAGGGAAGCAGGCTCCCTGCTGAGCAGAGAGCCCGATGCGGGACTTGATCCCAGGACCCCGAGATCATGACCTGAGCCAAAGGCAGCAGCTTAACCCACTGAGCCACCCAGGCGCCCCTTTTTTAAAAGATTTTATTTATTTATTTGACGGAAAGAGATCACAAGTAGGAAGAGAGGTAGGCAAAGAGAGAGGAAGAGAAGCAGGCTTCTCGCTGAGTGGAGAGCCTGATGCAGGGCTCAATCCCAGGACCAAGGAATCATGACCTGAGCTGAAGGCAGAGTCTTTTTGTTTGTTTGTTTATTTATTTATTTATTTATTTGACAGACAGAGATCACAAGTAGGCAGAGAGGCAGGCAGAGAGAGAGGAGGAAGCAGGCTCCCTGCTAAGCAGAGAGCCCAATGTGGGGCTCGATCCCAGGACCCTGGGATCATGACCTGAGCCGAAAGCAGAGGCTTTAACCCACTGAGCCATCCAGGCGCCCCTGAACACAGCGATTTTTAGTCTGGTTTTATGTAGGAAATATTTGTGTCTCCAGTACACAATTTGACATCTTTTCAACGTTTTTGAGTTTTTTATTGACATGTAACACACATAGAGAAAAGTACACAAGTCCTAAGTGTGTAGCTGAATGAATTTTCATGAATTGAGCATATCTGTGCTGTCAGTACTCAGGTCAAGAAAAGAATATTGCTAGTACCTAAGATGCCCCCTTTTCAATCACTCCCTGCCCACCCAGCCCAGATATAACCACTATCCTGACTTCTTTTTGTTTGTTTGTTTGTTTGTTTGTTTAAGATTTCGTTTATTTGAGGGACGCCTGGGTGGCTCAGTGGGTTAAGCCGCTGCCTTCGGCTCGGGTCATGATCTCAGGGTCCTGGGATCGAGCCCCGCATCGGGCTCTCTGCTCAGCAGGGAGCCTGCTTCCCTCTCTCTCTCTCTCTGCCTGCCTCTCCATCTACTTGTGATTTCTCTCTGTAAAATAAATAAATAAAATCTTTAAAAAAAAAAAAAAAAGATTTTGTTTATTTGAGAGAGCGAGACCTCGTGAGCAGGGGTAGGGAAGGAGGAAGAGGCCGACTCCCTGCTGAGCAAGGAGGTCCAATGCAGGGCTGGAACCCAGTACCCCAGGATCATGACTTGCGCTGAAGGCAGCTGCTTAACAAACTGAGCCACCCAGGCAGCTCCCACTATCCTGACTTCTAACATTATAAATGAATTTTGCCTATTTTTAGAACTTATATATATGTGAAATTGTATAGTTCAATACAACCTTAACAAAAGATTAATTGCAGGAGAGTCTCCTTATATTTCACATATAATTCCTAGACCGTCAGAACCATCTATAGGTGTTTTGAGATGCATGCAAATATCATTAAAGAGGATGTGTGTATCTGGTGCTGTTGGTGAGAATGGGGGTATCAGCTTCATACTGAGTGTGAGTCATAACTGAGTGTTATGTTCTTGCTGAAATGCATTTTCATAGTGCACTTAACGTATAGCTCTTGTGTAGTACAAAATAAGTCTCTAAAAAGTTGCAGAAGTATTGAAGAAATTGTGGGGAAAGACACAAAGCAAGTGAGGAACATGAATTCGGTAAAAGAGACAATGAAAATTCTAAAGCTAAAGATATGTTTGCAATAACTAACCCATGTGAACTGTGGTTCTGTGCTGGAGGGAGCCGTTAGGCTATTTGGAAGCTTGGAATTGATGTATAATGCCGTGGAATTCTTTGCTTTAAAATGATGGGAAAGGGGCGCCTGGGTGGCTCAGTGGTTAAGCTGCTGCCTTCGGCTCAGGTCATGATCTCAGGTTCCTGGGATCGAGTCCCGCATCGGGCTCTCTGCTCAGCAGGGAGCCTGCTTCCTCCTCTCTCTCTCTGCCTGCCTCTCTGCCTACTTGTGATTTCTCTCTGTCAAATAAATAAATAAAATCTTTAAAAAAAAAAAAAAAAAAAAAATAAAATGATGGGAAAATAGGTAACAGTTTAATAATGTAGTCTTAGAATGTCTGATATTCAGGAATGGGTTATTGATATTAAGTGAGAGATCCTTGGTTTGAAAACTTTCCTTGAAGATCTGTGGTGTGATTGAAGAAAGAATTTGGTCCTGTTTGACTACTAGAAGGGAAAACTCCAGACTTCTTCACAGATGAGTTTTCCCGTACATAAGATGAGATTTAGTGTTGGCTCAGTCTTTGTATGTGTTGAAATTTTAGGGTACATGTGAAAGGCTTTTAGGACTGGGTTGATTGGGTAGGAATGTAATTGGGGTCTTATATTGTAAGGCCTAAAATTTCATATGCTTATTTGATATCTTTATCAGGGCTCCAAAGGCCTAATCATGAGTTCCCCTGTTCTTGCGAGATGTGCTCCCCATCCAGCAAAAAGACTCCCACCTAAATAGCTTTCCTATCAGGAAGATGACCTAAACCCCTCCTGGTCCTCACTCTAAAGGGTTTCACCTCCTTGCTGGACCACAAAATTATTCAAACAAACCAGTCACATCCTCCTGAGGGAATTAGGGCCACCTTATCCTCTTTTTACTACAAAGCCTACCTCCCACAGACCCTGCTTGTTCACTCCATCCCTGAGTGCAACCCCTGTGTGGCCCTGCGTGATGTGTGGTGTTCTCCTCCCCTAGGCTGTGAGTATACATGTCTAATAATGCTGTCAATCTCATCTGTCCAGTGTCAGGAATTGAGCCACCTCATACTGTTTAGGCCAAGGGATCTGTCCCTCACCAGTTGGCTGATTAGGAGGTAATCAGAACAGCACTGCAAAGAGAGAGATTGAGAATCATCTCCAGCAAACCCTGAGAGAATAGTACCAGGAGCAAAGTGCACTGTGTAATTTTATAAGATGTACGGGTTTACAGCAAGGTGTCTCAACCTTGGAACTATTAATATTTTGAGCCAGAGAATCTTTTATTGTGGGGACTTGTCTTCTGCATTGCAGTATATCTAACAGTGTCCCTGACCTTTACAAATTAGATGCCTGTAACACCCACACCTCCTCCCCCCAGGTGGTGACAACCAAATTGTCTCCAGACATGGCCAGATGTCTTCTGCAGAGTAAAAGCACTCCTTGTTGAAAACCACTGGTCCAAAGTGACATCATCATGGTTGAGTATCCTCTAACTCAGGAATGAGGAAGAGTGTTCAATGAGGGATAATGGATGATAAAGACTAAGTTGCACAAGTAATAGATAATGTACACTGTGAGAGCTGAGGAAGATGTTTGAAATTGAACTGAATTAAAATATCTAAATAGGAAAAGAAAAAAGACTGCATCTAAAATATTCATGTAGGAATTTCTATAAATTTGGCTAAAAAAATGGTCCTTATAGAGGAAATGTTTGTAAGAAAATATGACTTTATGATGAGCTTGAATCTGTTATCTTAGAAGAGCTGTTGTAGTACATTTGGGAGAAGTTCTTATCAATATTTTTTCACGATCATTTAAGGGAAAAGAAGGTAGAAGACATTTCCCATGAATTTGTGGTAGAGAAGCAGAGCTTGTAGGAGGCTTGTGTGTAGTGTTTCATTTAATTTGGACTTTTTGGTTATTTTATTCATTTCCAGATACTTCTGGGTAAAAAATTAATCTTATCTGTAGCCATAGGACTATTCAAGACATGTAGAACTCTCCTTCAATGATACTAATTTTCTTACTGCCCCTGATACATAAGCCCTACCTCATTTGCCTGTTATGTGAACCCTTCTCTGCATTGCAGTCCTTGATCCTTTTCATTTAAAAAATATTTCATTTATTTTCACAGGTAATACATGAGTCTTATTTTTTCAGGGTTCAGTGACATTCAGGGACGTGGCCATAGACTTCTCACAGGAAGAATGGGAATTCCTGGACTCAGCTCAGAGGGACTTATATAGGGATGTGATGTGGGAGAATTACAGCAATTTCATCTCACTAGGTAAGGCTATTTATCCCAAACTATGTTGGCTTTCTCTGCTGTCAACTTCAGGACTATGTTTTGAAAAACTAGATAAATTTTTTCTCTCTGTTCCAAAGTAATGGTTTTAGCTTCATTAGGTTGGAAAAAGGCTCCTCCATTTAATACGTCATCACTTTCATCTAGCTCTGTCCTTCACATTTTTTTTAAAGCAATTTTTTTTTAAGATTTTATTCATTTGACAGAGAGAGATCACAAGTAGTCAGAGAGAGGGGGGATGCAGGCTCCCCGCCAAGCAGAGAGCCCGATGTGGGGCTTGATCCCAGGACCCTGAGACCATGATCTGAGCCAAAGGCAGAGGTTTAACCCCGTAGCCACCCAGGCGCCCCTGTCCTTCACATTTTCTTCAGGCTCTGTAATTTACTTGTTTCACTGCTATCCAAGGACTGGGCTTCAATTCTGGCTTGAATTCTGCCACCAAAGGCATTGTCCAAGAAACCAGATTTTACCTTATATTTGAGCCCAGAATTGATGCAAATACTTAACACTCCATTCTAATCCACCTGCAAGGAAAGTACCTAAACACAGGGGCTTTGAGTGTCTCTAAAAATCAGGGGAGCCTATAGAACTTACAAAGTATGAAATGGATCCACAAAGTTCATTTAAAACTCAAGCAAACACATTCTGTTTCCTATAACAACCATATTTAATTTTTCCTGCTTTGTGGTTGTAATTTAAAATCTAAGAACTTTGCATTTAACATTGAGTAAATAATCCTAGAAAGGATCAGAAGATGTCTCAGTTAAGACACTATCTTGTCAGCAAATGGATAACAATAAAAATAGCTAACACACATATAGGTGTGTATATGTATGTATATATATATTTATATGTAAATACATATAGCTTCATATATTTGTTCTATTTTTTGTACATATATTTGTACAATTCTGAGCATTGTGTGTTACTAATTAATTCTCACAACTCTGGAAGAAATATACTATGGTTATCCTCATTTCAGATGAGAAAACTTAGGGATAAGAGGTTAATAATTGGCTGAGGTAACACAGCAACAAAGGTAGGATTTAAACTCAGGCAGTCTGGATCCAGACTGTGTTCCCAACCACTACACAAGACTGCCTCTCAATGGAGCTTGTATGAGTTTAAATTATATTAAGGCCTGTTCTTAACCATCTGTTCCTTGTGCTCCTGAAGTTACCCTAATATGAGTGAGTGCTCTTCAACTCCCTTGCATTTATTTGCTCTTAGGCTTTATAAAGTACCATTTTGATCTGTAGTTAATTATGAACTTAACCAAATTTGGACTGGCTTTTGCACTTAAAATTTCATGTCACATTATCTTTTAAGCAGAACCTTCCATTTCTAAACCAGATGTGATTACTTTACTGGATGAAGGGAAGGAACCCTGGATGGTTGTAAGGGAAGGGACCAGAAGACACTGCTCTGGTGAGTGAGGGCTGAGCAAGATGGGGAAAATCAGCCAAGCTTGTTAGCCTTGACATGTTGGAAATCTCTCCTCAAAGCCCATGGCCTTTGGAGGAAAGGGATGAGACCCGGGCAGCAAATTAAAATCTTTTAAATCTGGCCACCAAAGGAACTTCATGTTCACCTTGATTATAGCTCTCTGGTTTTCTCAGTATTCATATTTTTCTCCTACTTCAGAGAGAGGAGCTGTTCTCTGTAGGAGAAAAAAAGTTGATAATAAACATAAGAACTGAAATCAACAAGATAAGAAAATTAGAGAAAATTAATAAAGCCAAAAGTTGATTTCTGAAAAAGATCAAAGTTGATGAACACCTAGCTTGATTCTTCAAGGGAAAAAAAAGACAATTGCTAATACTAGGAATGAAAGAGTAACTGGGTTATCACACCTTATAGCCATTAAAAGAATAATGAGAGCCGAAGGCAGAGGCTTTGACCCACTGAGCCACCCAGGCGCCCCAGTTACCAGAAATCTTTCCATTAAGAAAACACCAGGTTCAAATGGCTTCACCAGCAAATTCTATTAAATGTTTACAGAAGAAATAACAGTGGTACATAAATTCCTTCATAAAAGGAAAGAACAGCTTCCCAACTCATTTTCCAAGAATAGTGTAACTTGCATACTATGTCCTGGTGAATCACCAAAGGGGGGAAAAAAAAATGATACACTCATCCTTCATGAACATAGATATAAAATCCTTAAGAAAATATTAGTAAATTAAATCTAACATATGTAAAATGATGATAAGTAGGGTTTATCCCGGGAATGCAAGCTTGGTTTAACATTCAAAAATTAATTAGTGTGAAAAAAAATTAATCCATATCTTTCACAGTATTAACAAGAATGCGAGAAACTATGTGATTGTGTCCATATGTGTAGAAATAGCTTATGACTAAATTCAACATCCATTCATAATAAAAATTTTCAGGAAACTGGAAGTTCAAGGGAACTTCCTCAAAAAATACTGCTAAAAAAAATACTACATTATAAACTTCATCATACTCGATTGAACAATTTCCCCCTTAAGATTGGGAATAATGCAAGAGTGCCCACTTTTCCCATATCTATTTAACATTGAATTGAAGGTCCTAGCATTGCAATATGGCAAGAAAAATAAGAGACATAAAATCAAAAAGAAAGAAGTTAAACTGTTTGGAGATGGCATGATTGTGTACATAGAAAATCCTAAGGAATCAAAACAGCAACTACTCCAAGTAATAAAGGAAGAGCATAGTAAGATCATAGGATACAAAGTTACTATATAAAAATCAATTGTGTTTTTATATACTAGATGTGAAAAAAATAAGGAATTTAAAGTAAAATAAATTAAGTCAATTAAGAAATTTGAAAGCAAATTAAGTCAGTTTACATTAGTGTCAAAAAAAATATTAAGGAATAAATTTAACAAAACATGTAGGACCTCTACACTAAAATTCATGGAACATTGCTAAGAGAAATTAAAGACCTAAATAAATGGAGACTGTTTTGGGGATGGGAAGACTTCGTATTGTTAAAATGTCAATTTTATAGTTTTAAGAAGCTGATTCCAAAAATTTATATGGAAAAATGATGGACTTAGCATTTCTAAAGTAATCTTGGAAAAGGAAGACTATATTATAGGACTTAGACTACATGACTTGAAGATACTTCAAGATTCATTACAAAATCTACAGTAATCAGGGCGCCAGGTGGCTCAGTTGGTTAAGTGACTGCCTTCGGCTCTGGTCATAATCCCAGGTCCTTGAATTGAGCCCCGAATGGGGCTCCCTGCTCTGCGGGGAGCCTGCTTCTCCTTCTCCCTCTGCCTGCATCTCCCCCTGCTTGTGCTCGCACACTGTCAAGTAAATAAAATCTTTTAAAACATAAATAAATAAATAAAACTATAGTAATCAAAGGGCACCTGGATGGCTCAGTATGCTGAGTGTCCAACTCTTGGTTTTAGCTCAGGTCATGATCTAAGGATCGTGAGAGTGAGCCCTGCATCAGGCTCCAGACTAGGTGGGAAGTCTACTTGAGATTCTCTTCCTCTGCCCCCTGCTCACATTATCTTTCTCTCATATTAATAAATATTAAATAAATAAAACTACAGTAGTCAAGACATTGAATATTGGATAAGGATCAACAACAGAACAAAGACCTTCCAGGTGGAACTCACACTTAAATGATCATTTATTTTTTTACAAAGGTACCAAAACATTCCAATGGGGAAAGGAAAGTTTTTTCAACAAATAGTGCTGGCATAACTGGGGAATAAAATCTTGACCCCTGCCTCATCCCCAAATTAATTTAAGATATATTTTAGACCTGGGGCACCTGGGTGGCTTAGTGGGTTAAAGCCTCTGCCTTCGGCTCAGGTTGTGATCCCAGGGTCCTGGGATCAAGCCCCACATCAGGCTCTCTGCTTAGCGGGAAGCCTGCTTCCTCCTCTCTTTCTCTGCCTGCCTCTCTGCCTACTTGTGGTTTCTGTTTGTCAAATAAATAAATGAAATCTTTAAAAAAATAAAATTTAAAAAAATTTTTAAAAAATATATTTTAGACCTAAATATAAAAACTAAAAAATATAAAAAGCGAAATATAAAAGCTAAATATGAAAAAAAAATTTTTAACTCAATATAAATTTTATATAAAAAACATGAAAGCTAGGGAGGCCTGACTGGTTCAGTTAGAGGAGCATGCAACTCTTGATCTTGGGGTTGTAGGGTATAGAGATTACTAAAAATAATTAAAAAATAAACTTCCCGGGACGCCTGGGTGGCTCAGTTGGTTGAGCAGCTGCCTTCGGCTCAGGTCATGATCCCAGCGTCCTGGGATCGAGTCCCACATCGGGCTCCTTGCTCAGCGGGGAGCCTGCTTCTCCCTCAGCCTCTGCCTGCCACTCTGTCTGCCTGTGCTCACTCTCTCTCCCTCTCTCTCTGATAAAAAAAAAAAAATCTTAAAAAAAATAAATAAATAAACTTCCCAAAAAATGAAAGCTCTGTCTTTTAGAGGAAAACTAGGAGAATTGCTTGGTTTGAGTATTATACTATGGTTATGGTAAAATGTTAACATCGAGAGAGACTGGATGAAGGTTGCATCAGACTTTTCTGTATATTTCTCTGCAACCTCATAGGAATCTACAGTTTTTTCAAAATAAAAAAGAAACAATAGGGGCAAGATGGGAAGAAGGAATATCAGTCAGGAGGTTATTTCTTTTGTCCTGGTTGGAGATAATAGTGGTTTTGATTGGAATGGCGGTGGTGGGAGGTAGAATTAGATTCATGGTGGTCTGCACAGTACATGTTGGTCTGCTCCTCTGTCCAGATACTTCTCACCTTGCTTGTATTTCAACAATCAGCCTGAGGCTGCCCTCCTGTGGGGGATGTCCTCTTTACCTAGACAGGACTCCTCACACAGCTTCCTTCCCCCGATATGGGTAAGAAGCATCTTTGTCTTTTATTGATGTTATTTTATCCATCTACATTTAAGTAATTTTCTTACTTATTGAGGTGCAAATCTAGTACCGTCCTAATTTTTTCTGGTGGTTCAACATATTCTTTCTTCCTTTTTTTCCTCTCCTGCCTTTGCTGAATTAATCAAATATTTTAATTTGATTTTATTTTTTAAAATATTTTGATTTTAGCTTTTGCCTCTTGAATATGTTAGTTATATATACTTTTAGTTTTCTTCTCAGAGTTGTCCTAGAAATTAAAACATGGATTCTTACTACATTGCACCTTAAATTAATCCCTTTCGTATCTTTCCCAATACTGTGAAGATATTAATAATATTTTATTTATGTATTTTTAAAGATCTTTCTTATTTATTTGACAGAGAGAGCACAAGCAGGGGGAACAGCAGAGGGAGAGGGAGAAGCAGGCTCCCCACTGAGCAGGGAGCCCAACACGGGGCTTGATCCCAGGACCCAGATCATGACCTGAGCTGAAGGCAGGCGCTTAACCGACTGAGCCACCCAGCCACCCCAATACTTATTTAGATTTTACCTACATGTTTACCTCTTACGGTGCTCCTCATTTTTTTTCTGCACTGCCATGCTTCTCTCTGGAATCATTTTCTCTGTACATGAAGAACTTCCTTAAATATTTATTTTATTGTGTCTCTTGGCAATGAATTCTCTCAGGTTTGTTTGAAAATATTTTTAAAGGTTATAGAATTTTGTCTTTGTTTTTGTTGGATAGAATTCTGGATTGACAGTTATTTTCCTCTTAGCAAATATCTTGTCTTTTGGCTTCTGTATTTCCATTTAGCAGCAGGTTTTTGGTCATACTGTAGTTCCTTTGGAGGTATTGTTTTGGAGGTTTTTTTTTTTTCCTTTATGACTCCTTTAGAATTTTCTTTTTTATTTGGTTTTCAGAGATTTACTGTGGTGTATCTAGTTTTATATTGTGGTGTATGTATTCTGTTTGCTATTTTAAGGAATTAAATTAGGCTTCGTGGGCGCCTGGGTGGCTCAGTGGGTTGGGCCGCTGCCTTCGGCTCAGGTCATGATCTCAGGGTCCTGGGATCGAGTCCCGCATCGGGCTCTCTGCTCGGCAGGGAGCCTGTTTCCTCCTCCTCTCTCTCTCTGCCTGCCTCTCTACCTACTTGTGATCTCTCTCTGTCAAATAAATAAATAAAATCTTAAAACAAAAAAAAAAAAAAAAAAAAAAATAAATTAGGCTTCGTATCTTGGGAGTTTTGAAAAATTCTTGGTTGTTATATATTCAAGTATTGTTTCCCATTTTTGCTCCTCTCTCTTTCTGGGACTCAGGTCATACATATGTTAGACCTTTTTAAATTGTTGCATGTGTCCTTTATGTTCTCTGTTTTTTGTTTTTTCTTTTTTTCTTACTCTATTTTGTTCCAGTCCGGCTGCTATAAACCCATTTCCTAGTTCACTGATCTTTTCTGCTAAGTCTAATCTGCTGTTAAAAATATCTGTTAAGGGCGCCTGGGTGGCTCAGTGGGTTAAGCCGCTGCCTTCGGCTCAGGTCATGATCTCAGGGTCCTAGGATCGAGTCCCGCATGGGGCTCTCTGCTCGGCAGGGAGCCTGCTTCCTCCTCTCTCTCTCTCTGACTGCCTCTCTGCCTACTTGTGATCTCTATCTGTCAAATAAATAAAATCTTTAAAAAATATATATATATCTGTTAAATTCTTAATTTTAGGGGTGCCTGAGTGGCTCAGTGGGTTAAAGCCTCTGCCTTCAGCTCAGGTCATGATCCCAGGGTCCTGGCTCTCTGATCAGCAGGGAGCCTGCTTTCCCCTCTCTCTCTCTCTGCCTGCTTCTCCGCCTACTTGTGATCTCCGTCAAATAAATAAATAAAATCTTTTTTAAAAATTCTTAATTTTAACTGTTTTTCAATTATGAGATTTCTATTTGGATATATATATTGCTTTTTTTTTTGAGAGAGAGAGAGAGAGATTGGAGGGGTGAGGGAGAGCGAGAGAAGAATCTTTTTTTTTTGTTGTTAAGATTTTATTTATTTATTTGACAGAGAGAGAGATCACAAGTAGGCAGAGGCAAGTAGAGATGGGGGTGAAGCAGGCTCCCTGCTGAACAGAGAGCCCGATGTGGGGCTCGATTCCAGGACCCTGGGATCATGACCCGAGCCGAAGGCAGAGGCTTTAACCCACTGAGCCACCGAGGCGCCCCGAGAGAGAAGAATCTTAAGCAAGCTCTGCACCCAGTGTGGAGTCTGATGCAGGGCTTGATCTCACAACCCTGAGATCATGACCTGAGTTGAAACCTAGAGTCAGATGCTTACCCAAATGAGCCACTCAGGACCCCTCTCTTAATAGACTTAATTTTTAGAGCAGTTTTAGGTTGTCAGCAAAATTGAGCAGATGGTAGAGATTTCCAACATATTCCCTAAGGGTGCATTATTTTTTTTTAAGATTTTATTTATTTATTTGATAAAGATCCGAAGTAGGCAGAGAGGCAGGCAGAGAGAGAGAGAGGAGGAAGCAGGCTCCCTGCTGAGCAGAGAGGCTGATGCGGGGCTTGATTCCAGGACCCTGGGATCATGACCTGAGCTGAAAGCAGAAGCTTTAACCCACTGAGCCACCCAGGCGCCCCAAGAGTGCATTATTTTTATAAATTAGTGGAAATTGACATCTTTTTCTGTGTTTATATTTTCAAAATATCTTATAAGTCTGGCTTATTCTAAAAATAATTTATGTACATTAAATTCATTCTTTTTAGTATCTAAGAATTTTGACAAATGCATAGTTATGTAACCACCACCATAATCGAGTTTAGAATAGTTTCAAAGTCTCATGTTTTATAGTGATGAGATTTTTTTTTTAAAGATTTTATTTATTTATTTGTCAGAGAGAGAGGAGCGAGAGTGAGCACAGGCAGACAGAGTGGCAGGCAGAGGCAGAGGGAGAAGCAGGCTCCCTGCCAAGCAAGGAGCCTGATGTGGGACTCGATCCCAGGACACTGGGATCATGACCTGAGCTGAAGGCAGCTGCTTAACCAACTGAGCCACCCAGGCGTCCCAGTGATGAGATTTTTTGAGTCATTTTAGCAGTTTTATACATTTGTACCGTAGTCATAGAAAGAACCTTTCTTATCACTCCTGTCCCACTTGTTCCCCTATCTTTGCTTACTTCATTCAACATTTAGATTTTCTCTTTCATGTCCCTCATCTGAATCATTATCTTTGACCCTATATCTAACATAGCCTTTATTTTTCCTCTTTTGCACTCAGGTGATCCCAGGTACCATTCCATATTTGGCTGTCATTCTGCTATACTCAATATCTGCCCATGTCTTTTTGCTAAGGATTTCATAAACCTTTCAATGTTAGAATAATTGAAAGATATTTGAGGTAGTTTTCTGGGACGTACAAACATTGCTTTAGTGATATGGAATGGGAGGGAACACCTAGAAGAGGTATGAAGGAACAAAAATTTGAATAAATGTATCACTGTTAAGTAATAGTATAAACTCTAGAGGAGAAAAGCAAATCATTATAGTACTTCTTTTTTTTTTTTTTTTTTTACTTAAACTCTACTCCCAATGTGGAGCTCACATTCAGAATCCCAAGATCAAGTGTTGAATGCTCCACTGACTGAGCCAGTCAGGCACTCCTATTGTAATACATTTTAAAAAGATTAGAAACATGTACATATTCATTAGTGATGACATAATTATGGGAATTAAATGAGTAACATCCATTGCGTATTTGGGGTTTGTTATTTAATGGTAAATGGGCTTTAGAGTTTGTTTCTGCCACTAGGGAAGCTTAGGGGTAAGAAACTAACAGAATAACAAGTGATAAAATTAATAAATATTCCAAAATTGGGACAAAAAAGAGCAACCAGTTGCTGGGATAGAATATAAAGTGCATAGTTTTAAACAGGATCAGCAGGAATGGCTTTTGGAAGAAGTGATTTTTTGATTGAGACCTAATGGTGAAGGGAAGCCAGCCATGCAGGTGGAGGATTTCTCAAAGAAGGAACAACCTGTAAAGTGTCCTATTTAATGGGAACAGTGGTAGTGTTTTTTGTGAGCTGAAAAGAGGCCTTTGTGGCATGAACAGAGAGAGTAAATGAGAGAGGTACTGATAAGCAGATACCAGCTTATTATCTATATTCAGGTATTTATATTTGATTCTAATTATAAAGAGAAGTCATTAAAAACATTGAAGTGGAGAGACTCAAATATTAATGAGCATCAGAATAATTTGCTGGAAAATGTATATAAGTACAAAACAAAAACACACCCAGGACTTAATCCTATAGATTATGTTTCAGTTGGTTAAAAATACCTCTGTATAATTTTAAGAAACTTTCAGATGATTCTCATCACTGATATGTTTCTGTAATCACCAACCTTATCTCCAGTCCTGTACTCCATTCTGTGTGTTTCCTTTGCTTTTTTTTTAAGATTTTATTTATTTATTTGACAGACAGAGATCACAAGTAGGCAGAGAGAGAGAGAGAGAGAGAGAGGGGAGGAAGTAGGCTCCCTGCTGAGCAGAGAGCCTGATGTAGGGCTCAATCCCAAGACCTTGGGATCATGACCCGAGCTGAAGGCAGAGGCTTTAACCCACTGAGCCACCCAGGCGCCCCTCCTTTGCTTTTTTTTTTTTTTAAATGTGTAAGAGTAGTTTGTTCCTTAATTAATAACCTGCAATACAAAAATAAAAATCAGCTCAATAGTGATAGGGAATAGAGAATGATAGCAATATTAATGTGTGAGTTATTTGATACAGAGTACAGGTCATTTTCCTATTGGAATGAAGCCAGAATAGAAGTAAACTTAAAACATTCATCAGGAAAGGCTGAGTGTCCAACTTGATGCTTTATTGTTGGTTGCCCTTTCACCTCTATATGAAAAAAATGAGTAATAAGTGTCTGCATCTAAGAGTGTCTCCCAGAGGTAGATACCATCAACCTTGCATGGCTTCTAGCTGGAGACAGGTTACATTTTGCCCTGTTTCTATCTTAGGAATGGTAGCCTTGCTGGCTCAGGGCTTTTTTTTTTTTTTTTTTTTTTCCCTAGCACTTGGAATTTAGCATTTCCACTTTTTTGTGTGTGAATTTTAGTATCCGTGAAGTGGCCTTCAGCTGTGCTGAACTGCCTTTTGACTCAACTCTTGAAATATCAATTGTTATATTTGTTAAGGTTCTGCCAATAAAGTTGCGTAAGGTTTGAGTGGTCTTCTCCAGCCCTGTTTTCTTCATAAACTCTTAGATTTTTGGTGTGTAATTTTGCAGAAGATAAGGGGTTTTTTAGGTTCAGCAGAAATGCCCATTTTAGAGATATCTAATCCATTTACTTGTAATAGACATTATTTTAGGTGCCTTTTATTTCTCTATAGAAGTTTTCTTTCTTCTGTCACAGGAATATAGTGTGTGTTTGCCTTCTGTTTTCTTTCAGATTTGGAGTCCAGATACAGGACCAATACTTTATCTCCAGAAAAGGACATTTATGAAATATATTCATTCCAGTGGGAGATAATGGAAAGAATTAAAAGCTATAATCTTCAGGACTCCATTTTTAGAAATGATTGGGAATGCAAAGGCAAGAGTGAGGAGCAAAAAGAATCACAGGGGCGATATTTTGGGCAAGTGAAAATTACTTCTGAAAAAATGACCACTTACAAAAAGCACAATTTTCTTGCTGAATATCAGAGAGTTCATAATGGAGAAAAGTTATATGAATGTAAGGAATGTAGGAAGACCTTTATTCGTCGCTCAACACTTAGTCAACACCTGAGAATTCATACTGGTGAGAAACCTTATAAATGTAAGGAATGTGGGCAGGCATTTAGACAGCGAGCACACCTTATTCGACATCACAAACTTCATACTGGTGAGAAGCCCTATGAATGTAAGGAATGTGGGAAGGCTTTTACAGTGCTCCAAGAACTTACTCAACATCAGAGACTTCATACTGGTGAAAAGCCCTATGAATGTAAGGAATGTGGAAAGGCCTTCAGAGTCCATCAGCAACTTGCTCGACATCAGAGAATTCACACTGGTGAGAAACCCTATGAATGTAAGGCATGTGGGAAGACCTTCAGGCAGTGTACACACCTTACTCGACATCAGAGACTTCATACTGCTGAGAAACTCTATGAGTGTAAGGAATGTGGGAAGGCCTTTGTATGTGGTCCAGACCTTAGAGTACATCAGAAAATTCATTTTGGTGAGAAACCTTATGAATGTAAGGAATGTGGAAAGGCTTTTAGAATATGCCAACAACTTACGGTCCATCAGAGTATTCATACTGGTGAGAAACCCTATGAATGTAAGGAATGTGGGAAGACTTTTAGATTAAGGCAACAACTTGTTCGCCATCAGAGAATCCATACTCGTGAGAAACCCTATGAATGTATGGAATGCTGGAAGACCTTTAGTAGTTACTCACAACTTATTTCACATCAGAGCATTCATATTGGTGAAAGACCTTATGAATGTGAAGAATGTGGGAAGGCCTTTAGATTGCTCTCACAACTTACCCAGCATCAGAGTATTCATACTGGTGAGAAACCTTATGAATGTAAGGAATGTAGGAAACCTTTTAGACTGCTCTCACAACTTACTCAGCATCAGAGTATTCATACTGGTGAGAAACCTTATGAATGTAAGGAATGTGGTAAGGCTTTTAGACTTTATTCATTCCTTACTCAACACCAGAGAATTCATACTGGGGAGAAACCCTACAAATGTAAAGAATGTAAAAAGGCCTTTAGGCAACATTCACATCTTACTCAACATCAGAAAATTCATAATGGAGTTTAATACAAGAAAGCTTTCAATTGTACATTATGTTACAGGATCTCTAAATCATTTTTGAGAAATTTGCTTCATGACTCAGCTAAGCATAAGAAATTTTATATTACTGAAAAAAATATGTTGCTTTAAAAGCCTTCTATGACCAAACATTGTTTATCTTCAACAAATTGGTATGAGGGAACAATACAATGAATGTAGGAAAATCTTCAGCCTTATCTATCATTATCCCCATTTCCCTCCTTTATTACCAGTGTATTATTGTACAAGGTACTTAAACTTCTGTGCCTCATTTTGCTCACTTATAAAATGGTGATAATAGTACCTATGTATATTAGTTATTTATTGCTCTGTAATAAATTGCCACAAACTTAGTAGCTTAAAATAATACACATTATCTCACAATCTCTATGGGTCAGGTGTCTGGGCAAAACTTTGGTGGGTCCTCTGCTTCATGGTCTCTCAAAAAGCTAAACTAAAGGTTTTAGCCAGGGTGGGGTCTCATCTGAAGGCTCAACAGGGGAAGGAATCCATTTCCAAACTCACATGGCTTTTGGTTTCTAGCTGGTTGAAGGCTGACCTTAGTTCCTTGCCACATCAACTTCTTCAACATGACTGCTTATTAAGTGTGCAAGCTAAGAGTGTAGTAGTCTACTAGCATCATAGAAGCAGTAATCTTCTGTGACCTAATCACCAAAATAATACCTTTTAGTCACCTTTGCTGTCTTCTACAGGTTAGAAGTAAGTTACTGTGTCACCCCACATTCAAAGGTAGAGGATTACACAAGAATATGAATACCAGGCTGTAGGGACCATTTCAGAGTCAGCCTGCCACACTGTGTAATAGAATTGTCTTAAGGATTAAGTAGTTAATGCTTGGAAAAATAGCTACATAGCATGTTTTCTGTAAATATTACCTACAATTGTTATCATTAGTATTAGTGAATTCATATAAAAGGAATTTACTGTAGAAAATGTGGAAATACCTCACGTCATTGCTCAGCACTTACTAAACTTAAAAGATAATTTATTCCAGATAAAATCTAGGAAGTTATATTGAATGCAAGGATTTCATCATTTGAGCCGCATCTGTCATTTCATGCTGAAAAGAAACCTTACAAATTTCATGAATGTGAGGTTAAGCATACAAAAATTAAAGAATCAGAAAAATATGAAATTATTTTCCCGTAATAAATTCCAAAAAGTAAATGTTTTGGAATTCCTGTTGTCTGACCACTGTTAAAGATTAATTAGAAACATCAAAAAGATGGCAGAAACTAACCAGTTGGAAATTTAATATTGTGTGTATATGTGCACCTGTGTGTGTATGTTTGTATGTAAAAATCATATAAAAGAAAGATCATTCCATTACAGGCAGTTACGGTTTGTTGCTCAAATTGCCCCATCATCAACCAGTGGGAGTTGAGTTGTTTGCCATGACCCCACTTGAAGTTTGATAGTTTACTTGGTTACAGCTGCACTGTTTGGTCAGCAATCAAAGATGTTTGGGCACCAACTCATTCTGAAAATTGATAAGGGGTAAAATAAGCATTTATTTTGCTTTTTCCATGTGAACCAACTTTCAGGGCCACCAAAAGCTCCTCAAATTAAAACGTTTTTGTTTTGTTTCATTTCTAAGAAATCAGTAAATTCAGAATGAATGATAGGATCAGAAAAATTACTGTTTTCTAGTTCCCTAATGGAATAATGGGTCCAGAAAATTATCTTTGGTGGATATTAAAACTATTGGGTGAAATATTTTATAGTTAGAACTTTACAGTGGATTTATCAAGCTGACCATCTCTGAATCCTTTGATCAATTTTAACCTCTATAAAAGTGGGACTATCAGATAATATCCACATCCTGATAAAATGCAATAGGAAATACCACTGCCTACGAAGCCTTACTGCCAAAACAGTGAACTGAAGGAAGCAAGCCTTTGAATCAAACTCTTTAAAAATGAGAATTTGGGGGATAGAGGAACAGAGTTAATGGCACCAAAAGGAAGTAGCCAAGCAGATCCAGAATGTGTAAAATTCTACAAAACAAGTGACCCTGATTTCTTCAACTAAGTGGCATGAAAAAGAAAAGGGGAAGAGCAACAGTTACAGATTGAGAGACTACAGAGATCTATCAACTAAATTCAGTATGTGGGCATTGCTTGGACCTAATTTGAACAACATGTAAAAAGACATTTTGGAGACAGTGGGGAAAATGTGGATGTGCTTTGAGTATTAGTTGATATTTAGAAATACTAATTTTGTTAGGGATGATAATATCAGTGTGGTTAAAAGAGAAGAGGTTCTATGTGTTAAGAGATACATATATATTTAAGAAATGGTAAGACACCAGATTTGCATTTGAATTCTCCAGGAAAAGAAAAAAGAATTGGCAAAGAGAGCTGGGAAGTAGATTGGCAAAATGTTGATAATTATTGAAGCAGAGTGGTTTGTATTGGGTTTTTTGTTTTTTGGGGGAGTTCATTGTTCTAGTAGTTCTACTTTACAAGTTTGAAAGTTTCAGTAATAAAATGTTTAAGATCAAAACTGAAATTTATAGCCTGCTTAGAAATGATTGTTAATGAGATGTGTGCATCTAAACTTGTCAGATGTCATCAAAGTTCTGTTCTGTGAGAAATTTGTCCCCTTTAATGCATTGTAAGGAAGTTTCATTTGTGGACCTAGTCTTCATCTTCACCTTATCCATAGCAGTCGACAGGGCCTGTCACATAAATACATGTATTAAGGGAGAGTGAATACTTAATGTCAAAAAACCAGACACAGAACAGAATAAAACCTACAAAAGAGAAGCAAAGCACAACTAAAAACAGAAATTAAGGACTAGACAGTAGTAGATCTAATCCAGTACTAATAATGATTAGATTTTGGGAAATCTAATCAAGAAGAAGAAAATGAAAGATAATGCATTTAGAACATTGACCATGATAAAGATGATGTAGCTACAGATTATCTAAAGTTTTAATTGCAATGTAATACTGTATCTGTATTGATATCTATATCTATATAGAGATATATATATATATATGCTATATGTATTCCAATACCTAAAATATAGGGGGTTACTTTTTTCTGTAGGAATACTTTATGACAATAGACTCAAATAGACCCAAAAAGCAAATGTGTGTCTGTATATGAACTCCCTGCTTAAAAAGTTTGATAGTTGTGCAGGTAAAAGCTTTAAGAAATAGATAATCCTTCACAAAATTCTACCAGTTAATTCTGCACTGCTAAAATAATCCTGATACAAACCTAAGTGAAGATAGCTCCTAAAAAGCAAAATCTAGACCAGCTTCATTCATCTTAATTCTAAATAAGATATATTTAGAATTACAAAATCAGTCTTCACTAATAGAGCCATGTATTTGCCTTTCCCAAGTCTCAGATATCTCCAGAAGAGCTGTGTTTAACAGAGTGTAAGGCCTTAACCCAATGTTCTCCACAAATTTGTTTTGGGGTATTCTAGTCCTTGATGATATTTGGGGGAAAGAAAGATTTCTCGGGGAAATGTGTAAATGCAACAAAGCATTTGCTTGTGGAAAATCCAAGTACACACCAGCTTGTCAAAAGATACAGTAAAGAGTTTTTTTTTAATAAAGATTTTTATTTATTTAAAAGAGATCACGGGGGCGCCTGGGTGGCTCAGTGGGTTAAGCCGCTGCCTTCGGCTCAGGTCATGATCTCAGGGTCCTGGGATCGAGTCCCGCGTCGGGCTCTCTGCTCAGCGGGGAGCCTGCTTCCTTCTCTCTCTCTCTGCCTGCCTCTCAGTGTACTTGTAATTTCTCTCTGTCAAATAAATAAATAAAATCTTTAAAAAAAATAAAATAAAAATAAAAGAGATCACGGGCGCCTGGATGGCTCAGTGGGTTAAGCTGCTGCCTTCAGCTCAGGTCATGATCTCAGAGTCCTGGGATCGAGTCCCGCATCGGGCTCTCTGCTCGGCAGAGAGCCTGCTTCCCTCTCCCTCTGCCTGCCTCTCCATCTACTTATGATTTCTCTCTGTCAAATAAATAAATAAAATATTTAAAAAAAAAAAAAAAAAAGAGATCACAAGTAGGCAGAGAGGCAGGGGAAGCAGGCTCCCCGCGGAGCACAGGGCCGATCCCAGGACCCTGGGATCATGACCTGAGCCAAAGGTGGAGGCTTTAACCCACTGAGCCACCCAGGTGCCCCAGTAAAGAGATTTTTATTTAACACAGTGTATCTCAAAATAACTTCATTGTGGAATTCTCATACCCAGTATCTCTTACCATCTTTAGAATGTGAACAGATGCTTCCATTACCACAATGAATGTCTTCAAGAACATCATTTCAGACATTATGGTGAGTGTGTTGGCATTGGGGTGAGGAAAGGGCATTTTTCTTCGAAGCTCACGTCATATTCTGAAAGCTTCCTGCTTGGATCTTGAGGGCTAGTGCTTTTCTATAGAATGTGAAAGATTCTAGTTTGGTCCTTGATATGTACATATAAAACATGCTTAAATATTCTGTTAAATAGTAATTAGGACATAAATGATTTTTCACTGTAATAAAAATGCTATATTGAAATTATTTTGTGTATTTTCTGATTTATTTGAAGACTCTAAGGTGCATATCTAGAAGTCTCTACATACTCTTTGCATTACATGTTGCTAGATGGTTGCTCCATCATTGCACCAATTTTGGATCCCTCTAATTCCTGAAATGAGCATCCAGATTTTCCTGCTTCTGTTATTAGTTTCAATATTTCCCTGATTATAAGTGACTAGAACATCTTTTTCATATGTGTTTATTGGCCAGTCATGTTTCTCTTAACAGTGCTTTTTTTATTCATGTATTTTCTCTATTTTGGGGGGGCGGTATCTCATTGGTTGGTCATGATTTGTAAAATATTCCAGGTACTACACATTTATAAATATTGGAGTTATTTTTTCTCAAGGTGACAAGTTATAACTAAGGGCATTTATTGTTTTGCTAACATTTTAAATTTAGATACAGTTGTCTTTTTTTTTTTTTTTAAACCTTACAGATAATCTTACTCTTTTTATTTCTAGTGTTAAATTTTCTGCCATGTGGTCATGGCATTTCCAAGTAGAAAAAGGTTCCCTCAATATTTATATTTTATATACATTTCTCATAGCAGTAGCTGGTATTATCAGAATAAGGTTGAGTATTGGTGAGGATACATTTCTCTCATTTTTTCCATTTTGATGGAAATCATGTATCTATTTAAACATTTAGTGTAATGCCTCTTGATTTAAATAGTCTTTGTTATACATAACTGTTTTCATTCCGTCCCTGTTTTACTTAATGCCTGCTAGATTTTTGTCAGAAGTCATTTTGTTGTCCATTGGTGTCAACATGATGTTTTTCCCCTATTTAATTTGCTGATGTGATGAATAATACAAATCTTTTGTCAAATTCAGCTGTTCCTCTGACCACTCTTAAGTTTCCGTAATTCAGTAGAATAGTAGAACAACTCCCAACTCAGGAAAACAGTGCACCGGTGATTATTTTTACAGCAAAAAGATACAAATTAGAATCAGCTAAAGAAGAGATGCATAGGGCAAACTGGGAGGGATCAAAATGTGGAGCTTCCAGTCATCCTCTACCCATGCAGTCAGGGATGTCGATACCTCTTCTTGGTTATGACGGGATAATTCCCGCAGGAAAGCTTGCCTGAGGCTTTGGTTGCCAGAGTTATTCCTGGAGCTCAATTACATTCTTCCATGAGGCTGATCTTTAGTCTCCAGCTCCTTCTGAAGGTTCAAACTCTTACCTTTAGTCTCCAGTTCCTCCAGAGGTCACAGCTGGTAATGGTGTATCCTTAAAGCCCCCATCATAACTCTAGACAGTCTAGACAGGCTGGTGGCCAAAGCTCCCAATCAAGCAAAAATACACCTACCAAGGGGCGCCAAGGGGGGCTCTGTGGGTTAAGCCGCTGCCTTCGGCTCAGGTCATGATCTCAGGGTCCTGGGATTGAGTCCTGCATGCAGGCTCTCTGCTCAGCAGGGAGCCTGCTTCCCTCTCTCTCTCTGCCTGCCTCTCTACTTGTGATCTCTCTCTGTCAAATAAATAAATAAAATCTTAACAAAAAAAATATTCCTACCAAGTAGGACATTCCAGGGTCCCAGAGATCATCCAAATCTAAAAACATGCTCTTGTTGGGAGTAAAATCCTGTATGTTCAATGCTCAAATGCTTTTGTTGAGAGAGTATTTGTTATCATCGCATTGGGCTGACACCAAGAATCTGGAATGTCGGCTTGATGAGAGCAGAGCTACAAGTCAAAGGGAATTTTGTTTTGCCTATATTCCTTTTTACCAATATACATGAAAAATGATGTCTTAGTCCAGAAGTATTACTGGAAAAGATGAGTAAAAATAACCTGCTATACACCAAAGGATAGAAGGAAACATGTCCTTATTAATTTTTCTTGTATAGGGTAATATATGCTCAATTGGTTCTATTATATTTCCGTTCTTTTTTTTTTTTTTAAGATTTTGTTCATTTATTTGACAGAGAGAGAGAGACACCGTGAGAGAGGGAATATAAGCAGAGGTAGTGGGAGAGGGAGAAGCAGGCTTCCTGCTGAGTCGGGAACCCAATATGGGGCTTGATCCCAAGATGCTGGGATCATGACCTGAGCCGAAGGCAGAGGCTTAACCCACTGAGCCACCCAGGCACCCCCGTTCTCCTTTCAAAAAGTATGACATCGTGTCTTTCTATTTTTTTGAGAGTGTGGGGATGAGGGGCAAAGGGAGAGAGAGGATCTCAAGGGGATTCCATGCTGATTGTGAAACCCAATGTGGGGCTCAGTCTCATGACCCCAAGATCATGAGCTGAAACCAAGAGTCAGATGCCTAGCTGATTGAGCCACCCAGGCGCCCCTGACATCTTTGTGTCTTAATGTACAATAATGCGGCACCTGGATAGCTCAATCAGTAGAGCATGTAACTCGATCTCTGGGTTTTGAGTTCAAGCCACACAATGGTTACAGTGATTACTTTGAATATGTATATATATATTAGATAATATATACATACATACACAGTAATATGGACTACAAAATTTAAATTTCAAAGCAGTTAAATTGCTGAATCAGAGAACAGAAAAAAAACTGCGTTAGAACATTTATATTTTTTTATTTTTATAGTCCTACAAATAATTATTACTAATTGCTACTGTTCTAGTTTTGTTTAAATTATAGTGTGGACTTGACAAAAGTAGGACAATAATATTTAATTTCAAATAAATCCTTTTCATATTAATGCATATATGTATTATTACTTATATGCCATATTGTTATGGGAAGTTGTTTGTTTCATATGGCAGTGCCCCAGCTTGCTCTCTAAATTTGATCATCCCTAAGTTTTGTGTAGGTCTCTATTGAAGCAAGTCTTAAGGTCAAATCTTACCTACAGAAAAGATGTCCCTCCTAAGAACTTTGTCTTACAGGTCATATTTTTTTTTAAATATTTTATTTATTTATTTGACAGAGAGAGAGAGATCACAAGTAGGCAGAGAGGCAGGCAGAGAGAGAGAGGAGGAAGCAGGCTCCCTGCCGAGCAGAGAGCCTGGATGCGGGGCTCCATCCCAGGACCCTGAGATCATGACCTGAGCCGAAGGCAGCGGCTTAACCCACTGAGCCACCCAGGGGCCTTTATAGGTCATATTTTTTTAAAACAATAAGTTCTTCTAGCTTTCCATTACTCAGGTGTATTGTCCTTCAGGCTTCTACTTCTTTGGTATCCCAATGCTACTCATGATTTCTCTGCTATAACCAATACATTTAGAACCTCATCCTCTAGGCCGTATGTGCTTTTTTTTTTTTTTTAAAGATTTTATTTATTTATTTGACAGGCAGAGTTCACAAGTAGGCAGAGAGGCAGGCAAGAGAGAGAGAGAGGTGGAAGCAGGCTCCCTGCCGAGCAGAGAACCCAATGCGGGGCTCAATCCCAGGACCCCGGGATCATGACCCGAGCCGAAGGCAGAGGCTTTAACCTGCTGAGCCACCCAGGAGCCCCCTATTTGCTTTTTTGAGGTAAGTACTGACACGCAACAAAAACCTTCAGTCTTATTAGATATTTCAAACAGTAGATACAAGAGTGGCCAATAAATGCACACAAAAGGATGCTCAACATCATTAGTTATCATGGAAATGCCATTTAAAACACAATGAGGGGGTTGCCGGGGTGGCTTAGTCAGCTAAGTGTCTGACTTTTGGTTTCACCTCGGGTCCTGATTTCATGGGTTGTGAGAACCAGCACCATGTCAGGCTCTGAGCTCAGTCTGGAGTCTGCTTGAGGATTCTCTCCCTCTGCCCCTTCCCCCACTCATGCATGCACATGCTATCTCTATCTCTCAAATAAATAAATCTTTAAAAAATAAAAAGGCACAGTGAGCACCTGGCTCAATCAGTATTGCATCCAACTTGGATCTCAGGGTCATGAGTTCAAGCCCCATATTGGGCATGTAGCCTATTAAAACAACAACAACAAACCACAATGAGACCCTGCAACTAAGCAATAGAATAGCTAAAATTAGAAAGATTGACAGTACAGGCTGAGGGTGGGGGAGGGAAAAAAAGATTGACAGTATGAAGTGTTGGTGAGAACATAAGAGTACCAGGACTCTCCAATACTGTTTGTGGGAATGTAAAATGAAATGACCTCTGTTGAAGACAGTTTAGCAGTTTCAAATAGGGTAAAATATAAACATAACGACTGACTGAGGAATTCTACTCCTGGGAATATACCCAAAAGAAAACCATATGCCCAAAGCACTCTAAGTGAAAGAGCCATACACAAATGACTAAATACTGTATGATTCCTTTTTGCAAAATTCCAGAACATACAAGCTAATCTATAGTGACCGAAACCAGGTGTGGTAGGAGAGGTTATAGTTAACCTCTATAAAGGGCCATGAGGAACGCTCTCAAGTGATGGAAATATTCTGCATCTTACTTGTCATGGTAGTTACAGGGGTATCACCTTTTAAAATTCAACTGTAGACTAAGTGTAATTTATTATATATAAATTAAATCAGTAAAATTGATAAAACGACATCAAGCTGTGCACTTTAGATTTATGCTTTTTGGGTGCATGGTGGTTCAGTTGGTTCAGCGTCCAACTCTTGGTTTTGGTTCAGGTCATGATCTCAGGGTCCTGAGACAGAGCCCCATGTGGGGTTCTGTGCTCAGTGTAAAGTCTGCTTGGGTTTCTCTCCCTCTGCCCCTCCCCCTGCTCATGCACACTATCTCTCTTTCTCTTTCTCTCTCAAACAAAATCTTTGGGGTAAAAAAGATTTATGCTCTTTATATAATTGAGAAAGAGAGAAGCTGCTGCTCATTTGTAAGAACTAGCCTGGTACTGTCAACGAGATCTTGTTTTAAGTTCACATAACATCAGCAGCAGGTAGACAACTCTGTGATCCTGATGGATCAAGAACAAGGTCACCCTGTAATCATATCTAAATACAGATAAAACATGAACATTATTCAAGCCACAAAATGCTAAACACCCCTGGACACTATCAATGACTGCTACTTCTTTACCAATTACAATTTTAGCCTTCCTTTAGTCTTCCCTCCTTATGGATAAAATTAAGATACGCAGTTAAAGAATTGCCCTGATTCCTGAGAACATCCAATCCAGAACAAAGCTCCACTTCCTTAAACCTTCTCTAAATCAATAACCACAAACCCAATATTGTATGTCCCCTTTGCTACAATGAGCAGTAAACCCAACTTGTCTTGACTACAAGGAATGTTCCTAGTGGTACTTAGCTGGAAGACACACATTTTACTATATAAAACCTCAAAAATGTTAGCATGAAGATAAGCAGGGTGTTTTTTAGGGTTCATGTTTTGGGGAAGAAAGTTTTGAACTGACCACAAGCTAATTTAGATTTAACACTAAGGAAGATGTTCCTTTTTCACTTAAAGCCTTAAGATCACCTGTGACAGTGTCTTTTAGTTCAATCAGTGAAAGGAGGGAACGACTAATTACTTTTCATTTTTGCTGTAAGTCATTAACAGATTATTTCAGGCTGAATAGTCAGTCCTTTATTCTCTAAAAATTCAACAATTCCCTTAATATAATGTGTCATTTGTGAGTTCTAAATGAACTCTAAAGATCCCCCTATCCTGGAATGAATGCAGTTATGGTTTAGAAATGAAAGCAAAACCCATTATACGAAATAGGTAAATTAGCACAGGTGATCATTTTTTTTTTAATTCATAAGGGATGAATGAGTCATCTGAGGAATCTCCTTAATTCCATGAACAATGTATTATACAGATGTCAACTGTATTTGAATTTTAAAAGAATATATTACACATTTACAATAGCCAAAAACTGGAAACAAAAGAGGTAAATGTGTAAATAACTGAGAGGTGAAAAATCAATGTAATTATAGTATCCACCCAGTTTTCTATGTTGTCACTTAAAATTTTAATATGGCCTGTCACGTCAATTATTTCTCTTATAGTGTTACTTTTTAAAAAAAAAAGATAGTATTTTTTTTTAAGTTTTTATTTATTTCTTTGACAGAGAAACACAGCGAGAGAGAGAACACAAGTAAAGGGGGGTGGTGAGGGAGCAGCAGGCTTCCCGCTGAGCAGGAAGCCCGATGTGGGGCACGATTCCAGGACCCTGGAATCATGACCTGAGCGGAAGGCAGACACTTAATGACTGAGCCACCCAGGTGCCCCTAAAGATTGTATTTTTAAATAACCTGTACACCCAGTGTGGGGCTTGAATTTACAACCCCAAGTTCGAGAATTGCATGCTCTACCAACTGAGCCAGTGAGGTGCCCCTTTAACAGTTTCAGTTTGGTTCAATTTCATCCATTAGCTTACCTCTTCCATTGGAGTAGGGCATTATCTTGAATTTTTCCTGGATTCTTCTCATATAACTGAATGAAAAACAAGGAGTGGGAGTTGGGGTGGGAGTGGGAATAAATTGCAATGTAATCATCATATCTCTTTGGAAAGGGCTGAACTGCCCTGTGATTAAAATAGTAAAGTCCTGGGTCATTGCATTTATGTGAGAGTGGTAGATGGGGAGAGAAAGCCATTTGCCTCTGCACATGTGTACTAGTATGTTAAGTAAGAACCAATATAAAATGATCCAACTTACCTTTATACTAATAAAAAAATTACATTTTTCTCTTACCTAAGTTTGTTTTCATTTCTTCATTCCCAATCACAGAATAGTACATCCTTTAAGAGTATAAAACTTACAAAGAAATATTATAAAGGAGAAATCAATCATATTGCAACTGAACTATTACAACATTTTGTTACTTTCTAATTTGCAGCCACCTTCATAAATGTCAGACATTCACAGTACTAAAATTTTAGTGTTTTCTTATCTGGTGCTGTGGTAAAATAATTACCACATTATGATATTTATAAGTGAAAATTTTAGTTTTCAAATGTTCTACTATTTAAATGAACATCTTTAGGAACATGATTTGCATTGGTTCCTTTAGATAAAGGGAAAAAAATTCTTCTATTTACAAAGTATCTTTTACTAAATTCCTTGCTATTGAAAATACACAGAAAGGGGGAACTTGGGTGACTCAGTCAGTTAAGGATCCAGCTCTTGATTTCAGCTCAGGCCATTATCTCAGGGTTGTGGGATTGAAGCCCCAAGTCAGGTTCCACATCAGGCATGGAGCCTGGTTGGGGTTCACCCTCTCCCCTTTACTCTGCCCCTCCCCCACCCACTGTGTGCATTTGCTCTCTCAAAAATAGATTCTTACCTGCGATTGTTTTTCTCTATTTCATGAGTAAAAAGACATATAAAACACAGCACATAAAAAAAGATATTTTTCAATAGTTTTAGATCCTACATATTGTCAATTAGAAAAATTAGAGAGATCTATCACTATTTTGCGTAACTTGGAAATCTGGGGCACCTCGGTGGCTCAGAGGGTTAAGCCTCTGCCTTCAGCTCAGGTCATGATCTCAGGGTCCTGAGATGGAGCCCCACGATGGGTTCTCTGCTCAGCAGGGAGCCTGCTTCCCCATCTCTATCTGCCTGCGTCTCTGCCTACATGTGATGTGTCAAATAAATTCAATCTTTTAAAAAAATCTATAGTCATATGTACCATGTGTGTACATTATAGATACTACTTGCACTTATTGCCTCTGCAGACACAGGGAGAACAGGACTGAAGGGGTAAAGAGAAGGCTTTACCTATTTCTGAAATGATTTGCTTCTTTTATAAACATCTTTTTAAAGAGTGTATTTATTTACTCAAGAGAGAAAGAGCACGTGAAAGCAGGGGAAGGAGCAGCGGGAGAGGGACAGACTCTACCCTAAGTGCAGAGCCCGATGTGGGGCGCAATCCCACAACTGTGATATCATGACCTGGTCTGAAATCAAGAGTGGGATGCTTAACTGACTGAGCCACCTAGGCACCCCTTTTTTAAATAAAATTTTAATAAAAAACAATTAGATGCCTAATTATAGGCAGCAGTTACACCGGTGCTACTGTTCTCCTGAATTATTCTTAGTAGAAAATTTAAAAGCATAAAACAGAAAAAAATTTGTAAAAATTAGGAGTAAAAGACAATTTAGGAACAAAACCAAAACAGTAGATATCAAACATCAAGAATTATTTAAAACAGAGATGGCCTGTTGCTTGTCTGTGTAAATTGTTTTTTTTTTTTTTTTATATTTTATTTATTTGACAGAGAGATCACACGTAGGCAGAGAGGCAGGCAGAAACCAGGCTCCCCGCTGAGCAGAGCCTAATGGGGGCTCAATTCCAGGACCCTGAGATCAGGACCTGAGCTGAAGGAAGAGGCTTAACCCACTGAGCCACCCAGGCGCCCATGTGTAAATTTTTTTTTTTTTAATTGGAACACAGCCATGCCCATTTTCTTACACTCAGGATTTCTCAGTGTCAGTACTTAATGACATTTTGGACCAGATAATTCTGTTGGGAGGGGCTGTACTGTGCTTTGCAGGGTGTTCAGAGCATCTCTGGCTTTATCTACTAGATGCCAGCGGCACTCTTCCTCAAAGTGACAACCAAAAATGTTTCTGGACACTGCCCAATGTCTCCTGAGGTTAGGAGGAGGAAAGGCAAAATTACCCCTGGTTGAGGACCACTGGTTTATGTATTTTTTCTTACAAAGGCAGAGTAGAGACTCTAAGACCACAAAGCCTAAAATATTTACTATCCGGCCCTTCACAGAAAAAGTCTGTTGATTTCTTTTGTCATTAGAAAAGGCAGAAAATACATGCTAGGCTAAGAAAACTAACAGCAAAGTATATGACAAAACAAAATTCCTATAAACTGCTTTAAAAACGACTCCAATTTAACAAAGGGAATACATAAAAACAAGCAATTCAGAGAAATAAAATTCAAATAACTCTTAGGCATGATACATACTCAACCTGACAATTAAGAAAATGCAAATTAGGGGCACCTGGGTGGCTCAGTGGGTTAAAGCCTCTGCCTTCAGCTCAGGTCATGATCTCAGGGTCTTGGGATCGAGCCCCACATCGGGCTCTCTGCTCAGCAGGGAATCTGCTTCCTCCTCTCTCTCTGCCTGCCTCTCTGCCTACTTGTCATCTCTGTCTGTCAAATAAATAAATAAAATCTTTAAAAAAAAAAAAGCAAATTAAAGGTACTCTCTTTTCTTCAATTTAACAAAAGTTTCAGTCCTTGCTAAAATTGTTGGGAATGCACGTAATTGCTAGATTAATGTCGAACTTAAGAAAATAAGGCATTATCCACTGCATTTGAAATATACTATGCTGTGGGGTACCTGGCTGGCTCAGTGGGTTAAAGCCTCTGCCTTTGCTCAGGTCGTGATCCCAGGGTCCTAGGATCGAGCCCCACATTGGGCACTCTGTTCAGCAGGGAGCATGCATCCTCATCTCTCTACCTGCCTCTCTGCCTACTTGTGATCTGTCAAATAAATAAAATCTTTTTTAAAAAAAGGAAGAAAGAAATATACTATGCTGTAACGCAAGGGATCCAACTGGAGGGAATCTACCCACTCAGCAAAAATATAAACACCAACATGAAACAGTACATGAGTAGTAAAATTGTACAATTGTCTGTAAAATAATAAACCTGAACTTTCACTGGTAGAAGATTGGGTACATATATTATGCTGTCTTTATGATGAATGAGTCTAAAGCTAAAAAGTTACACCTGTAGGTACTGACTGGAAGGAAGACCAGTTATGGTATGTTACCAAGTGAGAAAAGGTGACTGCACTTCAATGTAAGCACAATTCCATTTCAACCATGCTAAACACACACATATACACCACCACCACCACCACCAAAACAAACTTTCTAAACATGGGCATGCTTCTTGAGTATGGCAGAAAGTATCGAAGGCTATTGGTAATTCAGAGAATAAGTGTAGTTTTTTTTTTTATTTCATTTATGATCTCTACACCCAGTGTGGGTCTTGAACTCATGACCCCAAGATCAAGAATTGCATGCTCTTTGGGCTGCCTGAGTGGCTCAGTTGGTTAAACATCTGCCTTAGGCTCAGTTCATGATCCTGGGGTCCTCAGCAGGGAGTCTGCTTCTTCTCATCCCTCTGAACCTCTGGCTCTTGCTTGTTCTCGCTCTCAAACAAATAGAACAAAAAAAGTTGCATGACCTTCAGACTGAGCCAGTCAAGCACCCCGACAGGTTTTTAAAAAATCTTTACAATACACCTTTTTTTTTTTTGGTAAAACATGTTCTATAAAATTAGAATACAACTTTTAAGTCTTGAGAACTTTTTTAATTGGTTCTTACTTTACTCAGAAAAATACTTTCAAGATTTCAGCCATGCTTTAAAGAGCTGAATATACAAACACACAATACAATGCTGAATGTAAAAAGCATATAAAAACCATTTCCCATGTCTTACTAAAGCAAAGTAGAATATATGTGTACCCGTTTAAAAAATATTTAATAATGCTCTTCCACATTTTCAGATATAGTATAAAAAGTTGAATATAAACATTTCCTCATCTTACTAAATTAAAGGTGTACACACACACACACACATATATTTTTTCCCCAGGACTCAGGTCTATCATAAAAAATTGAGTATAAACTTAAAAGAGATACGCATGAAGTTTGTTATTTTACTCAAAATTCAGGGGCAGGGCAGCTCTGCATCGTTTCCTCAGTTCAACAACGTCAAGGATGCAGGTAATTCCAATCTATCCTGCTTATCAATCGCAGCCTTTCACCCCTCCGGTAGCAAAATGGCCACAATTCCGGTATCACACAGACATACAGACATGCATCCTGTATATAAGAGGACTATTTCCTCCTATTTTGTTGGGCAAGAAAATTTAACCTGAAGCCTACTTGCAGAATTTTGTTCAGATCTTGTATGGCTAGGACTGTTACACATGCCCAGATGCAAAGCAAACTAGGAGAGCAAGACCTAGACTTTAGATGAGCAGCGGGCAGTCCTGGCAAAGGGAGAATGGCTAACACCACCAGATAGGCAACCAACAGTGTCTGTCACAACAATATTGCCTTTTTTCTTTAAAACTCCTTTTTTTAGTTACATTTCCTCTCATTCATGATGCTTGAGGGTTTTTTCCTCCCACCTCAGGAAGTTTTCAAGGATTGTTGTTGTTGCTGCTTTGTTTTTGGCTTTGCTCTTAACTGGTTAGAGCTTTTCTACACACTAGAGCTGACTGCTTATTCATTCACTCTCTCATTCCTCAGATTTCAACAAGTGTTTCCAGGGAACCTATTAGAACACGCTGTGCACCAAGTACAGTGCACTGACAATGAATTGTGGCCATTAACTGTCCATATTTTCTACACATATTAAAAGAAGTTAATTTTCCTAAGGATAGCTCTATTGCATCCTACAACTTTCAACATGGAGTTGTTTGTCATTCACTCCAAACTGTAACTTGCCTTAATTTTCTTTCCCCTAGTGAGGCAAGAGGGCAAGGTGAACAAAAAGTTTGGTTTTCAATTATTCTCCAGAAGGAATTACCTGACATTCAAAAGATGATAGAAGATGCTCCCATAGTCATGGTACACATAAAAGCCTTCCTCTCATATGATGTCTATCCACAAATATGAAAATAAATAGAAGCAGCTATTTAACTCACTTTCAATATGAGCCACACAATATTCTATGGGATATAATGTAATTATTTAATCTTATAATGCTAATAAGATGGTGCTAACATTAATTTATAACTGAGAAAGTTTAGATCTAGTTAAGTAATTTGCCCTAAAAGGCAAGTAAGACTGAGCATTGCTTAAATCCTTTACCACTCTGCCTCAGTTTAAGCTAATTTTAGAGGAAAAGCTTGCAAATATTTAAGATCTGAGTGGGATGGAAGAATCAGCTGCATTTTTAACATTACTGCAGTCTTCCTCAAGTATGAAGTGAGATGAGTAATTTGTTAGCTAAAACAAATTGGTCTCCTATATTTATGATATTTATATTATAAATCCTCTTGATTTCCCCCAGGCCAAATGACCTTGATGTTGTGAATTGTTGGTATGACAGTCTCTGACACATTAACTGCCTTCCAAAGCCTTCCCACTTTCCTTACATTCAAGGAGTTTTTTCACTTTTATATCAATTGAACCTTGATATCTAATAAATTTTGAAACATAAATAGAACCCTCTCAATCCCTAACATTTATAAAGTATATCAACATTAACACATGTCAAATAAATTATGGCCCTCAAATAAAGGCCCTGTATCCACAGTGTTAGCTCCAATATTAAGTTATTTTCAAAGGCTATCCCACATTCCTTAAAATCACAGGGGTTTTCGTGTTTTACTAGTTTGACTTTGCAGAGGTCCATAAAATTTTGAGCCTTCCCACTCCACTTCATTCACTCCTCTTTCCTGTGTGAATTCTTTGATGTTTACTAAGGTGTGAACCACGAATAAAGGCCTTCCCACATTGCTTGCATTTGTAAGGTTTCTCACCAGTATGAATTTTCAGGTGTCGATTAAGTTCTGAGCCACGACCAAAGGCTTTTTCACATTCCTTACACTTATAGGGCTTTTCACCACTATGACTTCTCTCATGATGAGTAAGTTCTGACTTTCGAATAAAGGCCTTCCCACATTCCTTACATTTATGGGGTCTCTCACCAGTGTGAACTTTTTGATGTCGAATAAGTTCTGTGCTACAAGTAAAGGCCATTTTACATTCCTTACATTTATAGGGTTTCTCACCAGTGTGAGCTCTCTGATGTCGAGTAAGTTCCGAGCCACGACGAAAGGCCTTCCCACATTCTTTACATTTATATGGTTTCTCACCAGTATGAACACTCTGATGTCGAATAAGATGGGAATCAGAGATAAAAGCTTTCCCACATTCCTTACATTTATGAGGTTTCTCACCAGTATGAATTCTTTGATGTAGACTCAGTTGTGAGGCACAACTATATACCTTTCCACACTCCTTACATTCATAGCGTCTCTCACCAGTATGAATTATCTGATGAAGACTAAGTTGCGTGTCGTAACGGAAAGCTTTCCCACATTCCTTACATTTATGGGGTTTCTCACCAGTATGGATTCTCTGATGTCGAAGAAGATGTGAGGGACGGGTAAAGGCTTTCCCACATTCCTTACATTCATAGTATTTCTCATCAGTATGAATTCTCTGATGTAAACTAAGTTGTGAGGTAGACGGAAAGGCCTTCCCACACTCCTTACATTTATAGGGTTTCTCACCTATGTGGATCTTTTGATGTTTCCTAAGTTGTGAGTTAGAATGAAAGGCTTTCCCACATTCCTTACATTTATAAGGTTTCTCACTAGTATTAATGCTCTGAGGTTTAGTTGTTTCAGAGCCATGGATAACAGCACATTTCTTATTTTCTTTACTTTTTTTGCTTTCATGAATTCTCTGATGCTTAATCAAGTCTGACTTACTACTAAAGGCTTTCCCACATTCTCCACATTTAGAGTCTTTTTCCTTATTACGATTTCTTTCATGTTGAATATGGTGTGACGGGCACCTGGAAGTTTCCTTACATCTCTTGCATTCGTAGGTTTTCACTCTGGTGTGAACTGTCTGAGGCACTGTATGAACTGTGTTCTGAGTGGAAGTGAACCTTTCCTCAGAAGTTATAACAGGTTGTCTGAAATGTCCCTCCTGTTGTTTCTCCAAGTGGCATTTGATTTCTCTGCTATTTCCAAACCTAGTGCACTCAAGGTCGGAGCTTGTGAGTCTTTTTATCTCCAGGTGCAATGATTTAATTTCATAACTGTGCTCCTTTGGACATAAATTCTTGGTTTCTCTTCTGGACTCCCAATCTGTAAGGTAACAAGAAAATAGGAGGTATTTTCATGTGGCAGGAGAAGGGAAGTTCTAAGGTAGAAATGACAAACTATAAATAGTGAATAATTTAAATAACTCTTAACGCAGCACTGAAGTTTGGCAGGGTGAGCGGGTGGGGGGGGAGAGCCCAGGGTCAAGGGTCAGGGGAGAAGAGAATAGAGAATATGAGGGGACCTTGTGAAGGAAGTAGTTCTTCACCTCTGGTGAAAATCAGAATCAGTTGAGGAACATTACAAATACGATGTCCAGGAACCACCTAAGACCAACGAAATGAGAATCTAAAGGAGGAAGACATTAATTACATCTAACAGCAAGTCTTCTCATCTCTAGCTTCAAAATATATCCGGATCTTGACTACTTCTCTCTACCAGTATCTCTACTACCTTGTCCAAAGCCATCTCTCACCAGGTTAACACACTTTCTTAACAGGTCTCTCTACTTTCCCTGCTGCCCTCCTAATATCCCATACCTAACACAGTGGCAAGAGTGTTCATGTTAAGTTAGATTAAGCCTTTTGTCTGCCTCAAAGTCTCCACTGGATTTCCCTCTTTGGCCAAGTAAAAGTCCAAGTCCCTATGTGGTCTATAAAACCCTCCCTGAACTTGTCCCCTTGTCCCACACTACTCTCTTTGTGGTCTTAACTGCAAATCTCCTCCCTTCAGCTGACTCTGCTCCAGCTCCGTAACCAACTGGATGTTCTTCAAACTTGTGAAGCACATTTCTCCTTCAGAATCTCTGCCTCTTCCCTAAGATATCGATATGGCTTAAATACTTCATTCTAATCTCTACTCAAACATGAGGCCACTCTTTACAAAACACGCCCCTTATTACTCTACTGTATTTTTTAGCAGTGCCCTTATCACGTATCATTTTATTGATTTCTCCAACATTATTATTATTATTTTTTAAAGATTTTATTTGTTTATTTTACAGACAGAGATCACAAGGAGGCAGAGAGGCAGGCAGAGAGAGAGGAAGGGAAGCAGGCCAAGCAGAGAGCCTGGTGTGGGGCTCGATCCCAGGACCATGAGATCATGACCTGAGCCGAAGGCAGAGGCTTAACCCACTGAGCCACCCAGGCACCCCATGTTTCAAAAATATTTTAGAAAAATATCTAAAATGCTGAAGGTCCTGTATCCCAATTGTGGTAATAGTTATATAAATCTACACGTCATAGGCAGAGGCTTAAACCCACTGAGCCACCCAGGCGCCCCTCCAACATTATTTTTTAAAGATTTTATTTATTTCGGGCATTTGGGTGGCTCAGTCATTAGGCATCATGATCCTAGTGTCCTGAAATCGAGCCCCACATCAGGCTCCCTGCTCAGAGCAAAGCCTGCTTCTCCCTCTCCCACTTCCCCTGCTTGTTCCTTGAGAGAAGAGTTCCCTCTCTCACTGTGTCTCTGTCAAATAAACAAATAAAATCTAAATAAATAAATAAAAAGATTTTATTTATTTGGCACACAAGAGGGAGTGAGAGAGTGAGCACAAGCAGGGGGAGTAGGAGAGGGAGAAGCAAGGTCTATATGATTGATAAAATGATGTTGGTATTTTATGCTGTATGGGAAGTTCCAGAGATGTCAGAAGATGCTACTATTTTAAATATTTTGGGAAAAAAATCTGGTAGAAAAGGAAAGCTATAAAAAGCATGGATTCAAATAATAAATTTGGACCTTAAAGGAATGCTCAAATCAAAAAGTAACATTCATCAGGGATGCTCCCGTTGCTCCTCTCCTGTGCACTCTTCAGAGCTACAGAATCATTCCCCTAAATCGACCGTGAGTCTCTCTGCTTTCCCTCCTCCATGGTCTCATTCTAGCACAAGGCAAAATCACCTGGACTTCCCAAACAGGCTCCTTCCTAGCAAGTTATACCATTTTCACTCATGAATCCTCTGATTCAATCTGTACAGGGCAGCCAGAGAGAGGTCTTAGAAATCCAATCCAATCATGTTCTCATCTTGTTTAAAACCTTCAATGGCTGCCAAGTGTCCTTAAGGGAAAAAATCCAAAGTCCTAGGCATGGGTTGAGAAGGGCCTGCATGATGTGGACCTCCATTCAGGTCTACCAGGACACCCACCCAATACTTCTCTCCTCAGGGCCTTCAATGAATAGGTTCCTCTACCTTCTACAGCATTTCCACCATACCACCTAGATTCTACTACTGCTCCTTCCAGCTTTGTATCCTTTGCCAAGATCTGAAATGACTTACCAGTATGGTAATATTCTATTAGTAATGTTAGTAATATTACTAATATTGGTAATATTCAGCCCCTAATATTCTCTCACAGCAGACCCTTACCCATAACCTTCTCCCCCAAAGACCATCATTTCTCCAGCCATTGTACAGGCCAGTTTTCTAAAAAAGAAAACCTGCAGGGTCATCAGTGATTAGGAATTTAAATCAGTCCTTAAATCAGCATACTTCTTGGGACGCCTGGGTGGCTCAGTTGGTTGAGCGGCTGCCTTCGGCTCAGGTCGTGATCCCGGTGTCCTGGGATCGAGTCCCACATCGGGCTCCTTGCTCGGCAGGGAGCCTGCTTCTCCCTCTACCTCTGCCTGCCATTCTGTCTGCCTGTGCTCACTCTCTCCCCCTCTCTCTCTCTGATAAATAAATAAAATCTTTAAAAAAAAAAAAAAAAAAAAAAAATCAGCATACTTCTTGACCCTAGCTACTTCCTAGATTATTCATGGTTACCTTTTATTTCATTCCAAATATTCTGTAGCATCCTTTTTATACAACCAAAACAATGCTGACTCTAAAAGTTATGTATCTGGCTTTATTCAACTAAGCCTTATACCACTGTTTCAAATATATATATATATTTTTAAAGATTTTATTTAGTTATTTGACAGACAGAGATCACAAGTAGGCAGAGAGGCAGGCAGAGAGAGGAGGGAAAGCAGGCTCCCTTCTAAGCAGAGAGCCTGATGTGGGGCTCAATCCCAGGACCCTGGGATCATGACCTGAGCCGAAGGCAGAGGCTTAACCTACTGGCCACCCAGGCACCCCGTGTTTCAAAAATATTTTATAAAAACATCTAAAATGCTGAAGGTTCTGTATCCCAATTGTGGTAATAGTTATATAAATCTATACATGTCATAAAATTTCATAGTAATATACACCAAAAAAATAAAAATAAATTAAGAGTATGTGAAAATCAGTGACCTCTGAATAAGGTTTACTTATAGTTTCACCACTACTATTCTGTCAACATCAATTTCCTAGTTTTGACAGTGTACTAGGAATAGGTAAGATGTTATCATTAGGAAAGCTGAGTAGGGTGTAAGGGAACTCTCTGTATTATTTTTGTAACTCTTTTGAATCTTAAATTATTTCAAAATAAAAAGCTAAAACAGAAATGGTAAAAGTTATAAGCATGTATGTACCTAATAAGAGAGCCCCAAAGTAGATGAAGCAAAAACAGAATGGAAGAAAAACGGACAATTCAACAAATTGAAGACTTTAATGCTCTTTTAATAATGGATAGATCAACTAGCCAGAAGATCAACAAGGAAAGAAAAAACAACATGTTCTTAAATAACTGATGGGTCAAGGAAGAAATCAGAAGAGAAATTAGAAAATGCTTCAGGTGGATGAAAGGAAAACTTAACACACCAAAACTTATGGGGTACAGTTAAAACAGATTCTAAAGGGAAATTTATAGCTTAAAATGCCTGTATTAAACCTCCCCCCCACAAAACCCAATAAAGATTTCAAATCAGATTATGGAACTAGATAAAGGACAAAGTAAACCCAAAGATACCAGAAGGAAGAAAATAACAAAGATTAGAAGGCAGATTAACAAAATAGAAAAAGGAGAACAGGGAAACCAACAAAACTGTCAAACTTTTAGCCATACTGACCAAGAGAAAAAAAAAAGGAAAGAAGACAAATACTGGTATCAGGAATGAAGGAGGGATAACACTACCAACCTTACAGAAATAAAGGGCTAGGGCTAGGTGTGGGGACTGACTGCTTATAGGTATGGGATTTCATTTTAGGGTGATGAAAAGATTCTAAAATTAAATGGTTGTCACAGTTGCAAAACTCTGTTACTGTATTAAAAACCACTAAACAGGAAACTTTAAGTGAATTTTAGGATATGTGATTTCTATCTTTATTAATAGAGCTAGCTGCTTTAAAGAGGACAAAACTGGACCCAAAGTGCTGGGAAAATGGTTGTCTCATGCGAAGGAGGAAAGTGCTTCCTTCCTGAAATCAGAAGCAAATATGAGGAAGCGTAGCAAGAGTGGTAAGCAGAGAGAAAATCTGAGCCCTCATGCTGAGATATCCTTCCTTTTTTCTCCAGATCTCGGACCTTTTCAGCCAGCTTTCCTACTAACAGCTCAGCCGTGTTGCTTTCTCACTGGCCCCCTGGGTGACCACCTGCCACAGTTGTCCTGACAGGAGTCACCATCACTCACCTGGGCACCATTCTTTTTTATCCTGATTTTTAACCACCCAGGGCTCCTTCCCCTGCTCCAATAAGGAGATCACATCTGGCTTAGAATCAGAAAGTCCTGCTCAAAAAACAAATAAACAAACACAAACAAACAAACAAACAAACAAAAACAGACAATGTTATTGTATATACACCAGAATTAAAATCAATCCATGATTATCTCTTAAAATTTATTTATTTATTTATTGACAATTTTATTTATTTATTTGACAGACAGAGATCACAAGTAGTCAAGAGAGGCAGGCAGAGAGAGAGGAGGAAGCAGGATCCCAGCGGAGCAGAGAGCCTGATGCGGGGCTCAATCCCAGGACCCTGGGATCATGACCAGAGCCGAAGGCAGAGGCTTTAACCCACTGAGCCACCAGACGCCCCTAAAAATCAATCCCTGATTATCAAGAAAGAGTAAACAGGTTAAAGATCAACAGAAGGGGTGAAGGTCAGAGGAGCAAAACAAAAAAGAAAAGTTATCCAATGGAACAGTCAATTATTATTATTTTTTAAGATTATTTATTTATTTGACAGAGAGAGAGAGAGCGCGCGAGGGAACATAAGCAGGGGGAGTGGGAGAGGAAGAAGCAGGCTTCTCGCTAACAGGGAGCCTGATGCAGGTTTCAATCCCAGGACCCAGGGATCTTGACCTGAGCTGAAGGCAGACACTGAACAACTAAACCACCAGGCACCCCTGGAGCAGCCAACTCTAACTTCATAAGGGATAATCCCTTTTTTGGGAAGCAACAAGAATCATTAATTCAGCCAGGCATTTGAGAAGCACTCATGAGAAATTCATAACAAAGAAAGTAAAATTCCAGAAGACCAATTCTGAATTTGGGGGGGGAGGCACATAACTTACCCAGTGAGATCAGGTTGTTATAATTCTCCAGCATTACATCGCAGTACAAACCCTTCTGGGCAGAGTGCAAGCATTCCCACTCCTTTTGAGAGAAGTAAATGGCCACATCTTTGAACGTGAAGCCCTGAAACCACAGATCGATATATTTATTATTTTTTAAATTGACAGGCAAAATCTTTACTAGGGAATTTAAAAAAAAAAATGGAGAAGGCAATTTAGTAAGGTAACAATGTTGACAAAACAGGCCGTGCTGGGCCCTTCAGTGTAGAAACAAGAGAGACCATTCTTGGTGCACACATCATGCTTAAGCATGCCTGGGACTACAGGAGTAACCTCTTGGGCTCTATCCTCTTCCATTAACCTCCCCTAGTCTGGGAATAACCAAAGTTCAGACAACTGGTGTTTCCCAATTAAATAAAACTATACATGCAAGCATACTCTATGTTCACTGCACAACACCTGTGGCTATCTCCTTCCCATTCTCCCAATAAAGAAAAACTTCTTAAAACTCTGAATCATTCAAAAAATATTTTATAAAATTTCTATTTCTGAAAATAGGATTTGAATATAACTTGGTGATTTCTATGATGCTTTGCAACTTACAATTTAATAACGTCTTAAAAACACATGCCCATAAATATGCCAGAATATTAAAGCCTGAGCAGTTTTCCATGTGACCAAAAATTCTAAAATAGACATCAATGTTCTTATTTTGGGGTACTAGGTTGCACAAGTTCTCTAAAGTTCTTTTGCAGTATGAGTCTTCTCTCCTCAACAATTTTTACATATCTGGCTACAATGTTCCTGTTCCTGTAAATTGTCCTTCACTATACTCTCCATGTTCCTGATCTGCCAGAACTGATGGGAGGAAGATCCAGACTCACACTGATGTGACCCAGGATGAACATATACTACAAAAGTGTGTGTGTGTCTCTCCTTCTCTCTCTCTCTCCATGAGTATCTTTCTTGATTTGAGGGAGGGTAACAAAACTTTGCCTGCCCTGAACCCCTGAGAATCCAACTATATATAATGTATTTAGAGGAACCAACCTTCCCAACTGACCTGAGCCCCAGAATAGCCTGTTCTGACCTGCCCCGGGTAGATCCTTGTTCTACGACCTGAAAGACACTGAGCTCCTCAGTCATGCAGGCATCCCAAAGATATGGTGGAGCCCCCAGGCCCAGGAGCACAGAATACTTGGGCAGGCCCAGCCCTGGACAACAGTTTCTGCAACAGAGGTCTCCACCCTCTCCCTCGCCTAACAGACTCAGTTTAGCAGGTACCTCCTTAGCTTTGTTCCCACATCCCAGAACTGGGATTCATTCCCCGAATGAAATCTCTTACCACAAAGACCCTGTCCAGAATCACCACTACTGAGCCAGACCAGCACCAGCAGGTCCTAAGTAGTCTTGGCAAAGCTCAACCATCAGGACACAGGTTACATTGGCTTTATAAGAAACCACAATTCTCAGAATCTTTGTGGCCAACATACTCTGGTTCCCAATGAAGATCACGTTTTCTAAACTTGGCTTTCTTAATTGACATTATTCCCTCTCACTGCTACCCCTAGCCTTGTTGCTGATAGTCACTGTTCACTGCATCGCAAGTACAATTACTGCATTTTAGCAGTTTAAGTTTCTGGTGACTTCTATGTCTGAATCCTCAGAAGAAGCCCGTAAATCCTAATTCAAAGGAAACTTTAGTTCAAATAAGTGAAGTCATTTATTTAAATCTGCAGTTAGCAGTGGCACTGCTGGGTTTTGAATCTGGATTTCTCCAACTCTGTAGCTGATAGTCTTCCACTTCTGGCTCTTACAGATGCAGCCATTTCTGAAGCGCCTACAAGAAAATCCTGAACTGGGCTCTCTACTTGTCAAGCAGAAGATGCTTGGTCTGCTCTGTGTGTCACTACAGAGCACAGCCTTCTATGAGGGAAAATTAAAGGTAGAAAGGAGAGGAAGGAAAGAAGCAGTTCTGCAAACAAAATGCATTTATTTGATAATATAAAAATTTCCCATGACTCTGGCTCTGTGTGGGGACTTGGGGATGTGATGATTTAGATCCAGCACCTGCCCTTAAAAAGCTCAGAAGCAGGAAGGAAAAACAGAAAAGTAGAGACAATCACAGGACATCAAGCTCGGCAGGGACTGGTTACCATGACCAAATCACCAGTGAAAAATAACGTTCTGAATATTAAAAACATTTTGGGATGCAATGATGATCTGCCGAAGAAGGAAAGTAATCTTCAGAAGCTAAAACTGAATCAAACTGGGAACCAATAAAAGTGTGCAGAGCCAAGACGACCGTGAGCTTTGACATTCAGAGAATCGGTGGAGAGAAAACCAAGCCTAAAGCTGGTCAAGATGGGAGTTTAAATGGTTCTATACTACAAAGACCTGGGACATCTAGACCATCCCCACAAAATACAGAAAAAATAGAAGCAACACTCCCATTTTTGGATGCTACAAGGAAAACAGCCTGACTTGAATCCTGGCACTTGGTAGAAGAAAAATATTTTCTCCTGAGGAATTATAATCACAAGTCAGCTCTCCCACAGGTCTGTGGCTCACATGCACATTACAAAGGTGAATCCATAAAACTTGTCATCTATAAACCTACCTTTTTTTTTAAATTTATTTTTTATTTATTTTCGGCATAACAGTATTCATTATTTTTTCACCACACCCAGTGCTCCATTCAATCCGTGCCCTCTATAATACCCACCACCTGGTACCCCAAACTCCCACCCACCTGCCAATTCAAACCCCTCAGATTGTTTTTTAGAGTCCATAGTCTCTCATGGTTCACCTCTCCTTCCAATTTCCCCCAACTCCCTTCTCCTCTCTAACTCCCCATCTCCTCCAATTCTATTTGTTATGCTCCACAAATAAGTGAAACCATATGATAATTGACTGTCTCTGCTTGACTGATTTCACTCAGCATAATCTCTTCCAGTCCTATCCATGTTGCTACAAAAGTTGGGTATTCATCCTTTCTGATGGAGGCATAATACTCCTTAGTGTATATGGACCACATCTTCCTTATCCATTCGTCCGCTGAAGAGCATCTTGGTTCTTTCCACAGTTTGGGGACCGTGGCCATTGCTGCTATAAACACTGGGGTACAGATGGCCCTTCTTTTCACTATATAAACCTACTTTAAGGTGGCTCTGGTTTGGCAGTGCTCTTGGTGGAAGGAAACACAGACCTGGCCTAGAAGAACAACATTCAACCAGGCCTCAAGAATCCATAAACAGAATTTCAAGGAAATGCCTACACACCACTAAATTGTACACTATAAAATGGTTAATTTATGTTACATGAATTTCCCCTAAATAAAAATAAAACATGCACAGAGGCATAATTCCAGGATCAGAGAGTCAGGAAAATCAATCATGCAATTGTTTCAAATTTCCACTATATTTTAAACTTTCCACAACAAAATAAAATGTTAAGGAAAAAAAGTCACATCTCCAAAGATTCATACAAAACAGGTGTGTTACAAAAAAGGGGCAAGATGGTGAGAAACAAAACCACAAAAATGACAGGTAGATTTTTTTTTTTTTTAAAGACTTTATTTATTTGTCAGAGAGAGAGAGAGCACAAATGAGCATAAGCAGGGGGAGTGGCAGGCAGAGGGAGAAGCAGGCTCCTCACTGAGCAAGGAGTCCAAGCTGGACTGGATCCCATCATGACCTGAGCTGAAGGTAGATGCTTAACTGACTGAGCTCCTAGGCACTCCAAATGACAGGAAGATTTAAAAGGAAAAAATAGTGGCACCTGGGTGGCTCGTAGGTTAAACGTCTGCCTTCAGCCCAGGTCATGATCCCAGAGTCCTGTGATTGAGCCCCACCTCAGGCTCCCCACTTGGTGGGGAATCTCCTTCTCCCTCTGCCCCTGCATTGTGTTCTCTCACTCTCAAAAACAAATGAATAAAATCTTAAAAAAAAAAAAAAAAAAAAAAAAAGGAAAAATTATTTCTAGAGCAAAAAACCCCTAATATTTAAAATTAAGTCATACACAGGCTAGAATAAATACCTCCAAAGAGAAAAATTACTGGACTACAGATACAAAAAAAGATTGTGCAGAACGCTCTCTTCATTTCCACGTTGTCCTTTTTGATAGCAGGGGCAGTAAATGAAGAACTAATGGGGGCACCTAGTGGCTCAGTTGGTAGAGCATATGATTCTTGATCTTGGGGTGGTGAGTGTAAGCCCCACACTAGGCACAGAGCTCGATTATTTAAAAAAAAAAAAAAAAAGGCCTAATGGCTAAGAAATTTTCAGAACTAGCAAAAGAAAGCATTATTCAGGATGCCTGGGTGGCTCAGTCAATTATGCGTCTGCCTTCTGCTCAGGTCATGATCCCAGGGTTCTGAGATCGAGTCCTGCATCGAGCTTCTTCTTCTTCTTCTTCTTTTTTAAAGATTTTATTTATTTATTTGACAGAGAGAGATCACAAATAGGCAGAGAGGCAGGCAGAGAGAGAAAGGGGGAAGCAGGCTCTCCACCAAGCAGAGAGCCCGATGCAGGGCTTGATCCCAGGACCCTGGGATCATGACCTGAGCCAAAGGCAGAGGCTTTAACCCACTGAGCCACCCAGGCACCCCCAGCATCGAGCTTCTTGCTCAACAGGAAGCCTGCTTCACTCTCTGCCTCTGCCTGCCACTCTGCCTGCCTATGCTCTCTTTCTCTGACAAATAAATAAATAAATCTTAAAAAAAAAAAAAAAAAAAGAACAGAACTATAAAACTTCCTATAATCTAAAGAAATCTACTACCTTAAAAAAAGAAAAAAAGAAAGCATTATTCAGAAGCCCAATGAGTCTCAAGGAGAATAAATAGAAAGAAACAATTAGACAATTATAGACAATTATACCAAAACTGCAGAGCACTAAAAACAAAAGAGAATATGTTAGAAGCAATTTGAGATTAAAGACAGATTATCTACACAGAAACACCAGTCTGATTGACAAATGGTTATTCAATAGCAACAGTATAAACCAGAAGACAGCAATCTGCTTCAGTTAGCTGAGAGAAAATTACCTTTCACAAATGGGGGCAAATCAAGACATTTTTCAAAAAAAAAAAAAAACCCAAATCAAAACCCTCACAAAACTCATTAAAGTATGTACTTCCACCTGAAGGAAAATGATCCCAAGGTAGAGGGTTTAAGATATAAGAATAATGAACAAAGAAAGTGGTAAATATGTGGAGAGATAAGCTAACATCAAAATATATAAAATAATAAAAATGTTTTATGGATTAAAAAAAGGGTAGAATTAAAACATCTGACAACAGGGGCGCCTGGGTAACTCAGTCAGTTAAGCGTCTGCCTTCAGCTCTGGTCGTGATCCTGGGGTCCTGGGATCGAGCCCTGCATCGGGCTCTCTGCTCAGTGGGGAGCCTGCTTTACTTTCTCTCTGTCTGCCTGCTGCTCTGCCTACTTGTGATCTCTCTCTCTCTCAATCAAATAAATAAATAAAATCTTTAAAACAACAACAAAAAAATCTGACAACAATATAAATTGTTTAATCAGATTAGCCTAGTTCCCTATACTATTCATTCAGCAAGAGCATAAAGATGTTCTTTAGTTTGGGACACTAAGTTAAAATACATTAAAATTTCTTGGGGAACCTGGGTGGCTCGGTGGGTTAAAGCCTCTGCCTTCAGCTGAGGTCATGATCCCGGGGTCCTGGGATCGAGCCCCGTGTCGGGCTCTCTGCTCAGCGGAGAGCCTGCTTTCCCCCCTCTCTGCCTGCCTCTCTGCCTACTTGTGATCTCTGTCTGTCAAATAAATAAATAAAGTATTTTAAAAAATAAAAATAAAATACATTAAAATTTCTAAGGTAACCACTAAATAATTGAAACTAGTTTATAATTTTCAAATTCACGCAGGGGTGAAAAGAGGTTAAAACAAAATGGAAAAGGTAGGTTAAAAAGCACAAACTAAGCCAATAATGATACTTTCAATTATATCAGCAATTTTTTAAAAAAAGGACTTTATTTTATAAGTAATTTCTGCATCCAACATAGGGCTTGAACTTACAACCCCAAGATCAAGAGTCACACGCTCCACTGACTGAGACAGCCAGGTGCCCCTGTTTTAGCAATTAGTATTAATGGGCTAAATGATCTCATTAAAAGACAAAGGTCAAAAACCAAAGCCCAAATGGTGTTTACAAGAGATACAACCAAAACATAAATAACCAAAAAGACTGGAGGTAAAAGATGAAAATATACACTCCTAATAAAAAATAAATGTATTGAGACACACATACACATAAATAAAAGAACAAAATTATGACAAGTCATCATCATTATGAGAGAACACATCACTTGAAATAACTGACAGACACGAGACAAAATCAGTAAAAACAGAAATTATTTAAATTACAAAATAACAAAATTAACAAGCTTGATTTAATGGTAATATATAGAATAATGCACCAAATTCAAATATGTTCCAGTTTAAGCACACATTCAGGTGAATTTCCATCACTATCACATTCTTCTCAGACATATCTGGAGGATTCAGAAAACTGATCACATTGGGTCTTAACACACGATAATCATTTTGCATGAACTCATAGTAATAAAAAGATGCACATTAATTGGATTGCCTGGGGGCAGGGGTGGCAAATGGAATGGAAAGGTCTTGGATGACAGGTCATCACTGGCAGGACTAAATGCATCCTCACTTACTGCTCTATTCCAACACTAGGATTGGTGCTCCAATAAATACAGAATGTGCTTTATAGAAAATGTATAACAAATGTGAAAGAGTTAGAGCTTTGTCCTAAAAGTAACAGGGATTCACTCAATAAAGGATGTGACATGACTGGACTATTTCATAGGCAAGGAGTAAAAGTAGAGCCAGGGAGCCCCATTAGAAGACAATACACTATCCACCCCTACACAAAGGTCTGATGTGGCATGCAAACAGTGGAGTGAGGTTAAAGGCATGAGATCAGGGAACTGGAAAGGCACAGAAGCAATGGGATTGAGACCAGGAGGTAAGAGTTGGGGGAACTCCAGGTTGCCAGTTAAAGGACACATTCAGGTGAATTTCCATCACTATCACATTCTCCAAACCTTATATAATGACATTATATAGAGGAAGTTATGACGAAGTCCATGGTCATATAGAAAAATAGGTAAGACTCTACCATTATTTTTTTTTTTAAACAGTGCATAGCTTCTCATGAAGACACAGAAAGGGGGGGGCCCTGGGTGGCTCTGTAGGTTAAGCGGCTGCCTTCAGCTCAGGTCATGATTCCAGGGTCCTGGGATTGAGTCCCGCATTGGGCACCCGGATCCATGGGGAGTCTGCTTCTCCCTCTCCCTCTGCCTGCCTTTCCCCCTGATTGTGCTCTCTCTCTCTGACAAATAAATTAATTAATTAAATAAAAGAAAGAAAGAAAGTAAAAAAGGACAATTCACCACTCTGAGGAGAGGAAATAAAGGGAAATGGACAGTTGTCCAGGGTTTAGGGCAAGGGAAGCTCGAGTTCCTTCCTTACCAAAATGTGCTAAGACTGGATGGGGAGGGTGTAGTTTTTCCTCTGAGAATCTGAGGAAGGTTCTAGCCAGGATGGGAATGGGAAAGCAAACACAACAAGTTCTCACAGAATTCAGAAAAAAAGGCAGAGAAAAGAAACAGATTAATCCAGAATACAAAAAGTATTTTATTAGTCTTTTGAGAGAAAGGAACCCTTGAGAACTAACTGACCAGAATTAATGAAGAGCCACACTCAGACACATCCAAGGAAAACACCCTGAACATACTACCAGTATTATGCCATTCTTTAAAACTCCAAAGTCACAGAAAAGAAAAATCTAAATAAACACCCCAAATTAGGAATTTTACAGCCAACATTTGCTGGTCATATCTCCACCAGATACTTAAAGATGGAATCATTTGGGCAAAAGACAAAGTACTTTAGGAAAATGTGAATGACTTTTTAAAAAAAGATTTTATTTGTTTATTTATTTAGAGAATACAAATGGGGAGCAGAAAGAAAGGGGGAGAGAGAGAACCTCAACTAGACTCTATGCTCAGCATGGAGCTCGACACAGGCTCAACCTTGCAACCCTGAGATCATGACTTGAGCGTCTAACTCTTAATTTCAGATGCTTAACCGACTGAGCCACCCAGGCACCCCTGAATGACTTTTCCATATTTACAGTAGAGAAGGCCATGGGATAAAGGGAGAAAACATTTTTTGAAAACTCTGAATCTAAAACACATGCAAAACAGATTAACTGTGAAAAAATATTTTCAAAACTTACGACAGAGAATATGTTTAACATATAAACTTGTTCAACATAAACCAAAAAAGGTAACACTCTCTTGACAAATGGGCAAAAGTAGAGGGATTCTAGTTGTACTACTTGTTAACTGTTTAATTTTGGAGTGACTTAATAGAATTTATTTCCTTATCTGTCAACTTAAAATAATACCGTATTTCATCAATTCTGGGGTACCACTGATTGTAAAGCCACCATTACTTACACCAGTAAAGAAAAAATACCACTGATGAAACTATGACTTGCCAAGAATTGCAAAACCAGTCTTGATTTCAAAGAAGTTTAACAGAATTGAAGAAACACAGTTATACCTGTTTTAAAGGGTTATTAATGTGGATTCAACAAGATAACACATGTAAAGAACTTGAAACTACAAGCTGGTTGCTTCTATCAGTAGCATGATCCCATTCTGAAAACAAAATTACATACCTACACATATGTATAGACAAAATTTGAAAATATTAATCATGACTATCTCTAGATGGGGGGACCATGGGTGACAAACTTCCTTAATCAACTTTCTCAAGTTTTGAAATTTTTGCAAGAATCCTGTATTACTTTAGTCATTAAAAAGAGAGCAATTAGGTTCTTTCTATCTTGGGGGAAGAAAGTATGTAGAGCTGATAGGAGCAGGCAGGCCTTCCAGACTGTTAGAAATTTGGAAGCAAACAGGCTACTGCATGTTGACTCTGAAGCGGACCACAAAGAAATTAATTAGTGAGGCTGAAGCGAGTAACCTCATTCTGTTCTTTAACTTCCCTGCCAAATCAGTGAGGCACATGTGTCACAGCTGTTCTGGTAATTAATAAAATCCAGGGAAATGGAAATTCTAGATTGATGAGACAATGTATGCAAAGCAGACAGCCCTGGTTTAGATTTCTGTCTGGTTTAGGAAAACTCCTCCATAAATTTAGTTTCCTTCTCTCTTACCCTTTTTCCAAATCACTACTGTAAATCTTTTGGATAGAATCCTGAAACAAGACATTGTTCTGAAAACCAGGAAGCCCTTTCCAAGTAGAGTGCCAAATACAACTTACCTCTGCCATGACTTTTGATGTACAGTGGCTTTTCTCTCCTCTTCTGGATTCTTCTAGAATGAAAAAGGTGGAAAAGGGTTAAACTATGAGACAACAGACCTTCCAGGAGCTCAGAGAAGGCCAAATCACAGCAAACCCTGGCTCCACTCCAGGCACCAAGGGTGAAACCAAAACCAAAGCAGCCTGTAACCCCACCTCCACTCCTATCATCATCACACAAAGCAGGCCACCTCAGCTGCCCAGATGGGAGTCCTGGGAGAGAACTCCAGACTGTGGCCTCCTTTCTCCATAGGAGCCTGTCTGGGTTCTTCCAGGCCCTGTATCTTAGACTGAGCCCAGATCTGTGGCCCTAAAACACAACCTACGTGGATCCATCAGTCAGAATCTCACACTCCTGTCCTCTAAAACTGGGGCACCATTATGGGCCTGGATCCCCTGAGCCCTCAGAGTAAAAGCACAGGGAGTGGAAGGAAGTGCTCCCAGGGCCAAGCTCTGCAAAACCCTGGGACACCAGAAATAACCCCGGGGAGAAGGCCATTCACCGCGCTGAAGAGCGAGCGGCGGTTTCTGCGTCAGTTTCGGCTGGAATCCAGAATCCAGCAGGGACTACTGGGACTAAAAAGGCTCGAAACGCATGCGGGTTATGAGACTGACCCACAACCCATCCATTCGCTGACCCGGCTCAACGTCGACCAAGAAAGTACAAAGGGAGGCGCTTTTCCAGTTCTAGCTCCAGAGGCAGAGCCGGCGACGTGGCCGGCCACATGGGGCTCTCACACGGGGCCATAGAGAGATTCCTAGTGTCCTAACCACGGCCCCGCCGGCAGTGGTCGCCGCGCACTGGAGGTCGGGTGCACAATCCAGTCCGGGGAGTATCGCACGGACTTTGTGCACAGGCAGGAGACCACACACAGCGACACCTCTGACCTCCAGACACCGCCAGCCAGCTCCAGCGCCAGCCTGAAACCGCTCGCCCACCCGGTGGAGGTGCACGGCTGATACCTCCCTCCCCCGAGGGAAGAGTAGCGGCCTCGACATTCCCAACTTTCCCGACGTCTTTTACTTTTTGAGCGCGAGGACGCAGCCTAGAAATGCCGCACGGCCACCCCTAAGTAAGACTCCAGACGGACCCCGGCCCCGCCCCGGAGCCCCTCACCTTGCTCTTCTCCCGGGTCCTCACACACCAGTCTGGTCGAATCCGCAGGCGGACCGCAACGCCCCAAACCCTCGCCCCCGAACTCCCGCCAACTCACTAACCGCCAGCCAACTTCGGCCGGAAGTGGCAGATGCCGCAGAGCCCTCAGGAAAATGTAGTCCCGAGGAGGAAAAATCCAGCCAGAGCCAGGCGGGTACAAGGTTTCACCGCCCAGTGCGCGTCGCGTACTTAGCCTTCAGGCCAGTACTGACGGCGCACGCTAGCCTGAGCATCCTGAGGACCTGGGCGAACCGACAGGTCCAAGCAGCAGAAGTCGTCTGCTGAGGTGGAAAAAGAAAAGAAAAAAAAAAAGTTGTGGACCGTGGAGGCTTCTGGGAAATGTAGCCCACAGCGGAGGAAAGGTGGGCTGGTCGGCCACCAGCACAACCCGAGTCCTCAAAGTTAACCCGTGAGCAACAGTCCTCGCTGCAGACTGCGCAGCGCACAGAGGCGGGAAGTTAAAAGCCGGGAAGCAGTTAAAAGCCGCCGGGAAGCAGACGGTTCAGAGTTCTCTCCGCCAGGAACCGCGCTCTGAGAGCGGGATCAGAGGGGACGACTCCCCGCTACACCATGAATTAGGAGTCCTCCGGGACCCGGGCTATTCAGCCCGCCCCAGGATCCTGCCTGGTGGAGTTTGGGTGCTCAGGTTTCGGGTGAGAATTCATTCCCCAGTCCCGGGCGCCACCAGAAAGTGCAGTACTCCCTTAGTCGATACTGCTGCAAGGTAGCAGCCCCGCATCCCGATCTTTCCACCCAATTCGGGCGGGGCCGCAGGGACTCCCGGTAAGGGCCCATCCTGGAGGCGTTTGGGAAATGTAGTCTCAGCCTAACGAGTTGGGAATGCGGCGGAGGAGAACCTGAATGAGGACGGGTGGTAATCTTGAACTGAAGATGCAGGGGTCTGAGAAGGCAATTAAAGGAGGATAATCTGAGGTCCCGAGTAGAAGTCATAGAATACCAGTACTGAGCTCTATATGCCACGTATTAATGTTTCCAAACTTTTTCCAAGTACATAAATACAGAAAGTTACACTAACATTTTTTTTTTAATTTTTAACATTTGTTAATAGTAGTTAATTGCTAGGATGTGTATATGTGCTGCCGAAGCGAGCACAATTGCTAGGATGTGTAATTGGTTTTTGTTGTTGTTTACTTTAAGAGTATTCCCTTATTATTTTGGCCATTATCGTGTCCTTATGAGACATTACTCAATTTTGTTAGATATAAAATGAGTAAGTATAGACTCTGAAATTGGTGAGCTAGAAAACAAAAAGTGGGCCAGATTTTTTAAATGCACAGTTTGGTTCTAAAAGATAATTGAGGGGCGTTTGCCTTCAGCTCGGGTGATGATCCTAGGGTTTAGGGATCTAGCCCCACTTGGGCTCCCTGCTCAAAGGGGAGCCTGTTTCTCCCTCTCCCTCTCTACCTGCTGCCCCCCCCTACCGCTTGTGAGGGCGCTCTGTCAAATAAATAAATCTTTTTTAAAAAAGTTAAGTGAAACGCAATATTCATAAACAATAACAAAACAAAAATTAAAACACGAATATTACAAATGGGAAAGGTTAAACATAAACATGGAATTTAAAATAATTTTTTAAAAAGATTTTATTTATTTATTTGACAGAGAGACACAGTGAGAGAGGGAACCCAAGCAGGGGGAGTGGGAGTGGGAGAGGGAGAAGCAGGCTTCCGGATGAGCAGGGAGCCTGATGCGGGGCTCTGTCCCAGGACCCCAGGATCATGATCTGAGCTTAAGGCAGCAGGTTAACCACTGAGCCTCCCAGACGCCCCTAAAAGAATTTTGAGGCTGTTAACACAACTCCATGACAACGGTAGAGGTAATTGTATATTTTCCAATAAAATTGAAGTTACTACTTTCTACTAAGAAGTAGAAAACCTGAACGGAATAGCCAAAATAAAACTTAAATATCTCTTTAAAACTGTACTGCTAGAAAGGTACCAGATAGGTATAGTTCATTTTTAGCTACTTTTTGAATAATGAATTTTCAGTTTATTCAGATCCTGGAAAAAGATAAAGTGCTTTTTTTTTTTTTTTTTTTTTTAGATTTTATTTCTTTTAGATCAAGAGAGAACTCTCCAGAGACTATGAGTGGGAGGAGAGGCAGAGGGAGAGAAAGAAAAAGAATCCCAAGTAGGCTCCTCACTGAGTGCAGAGCCCAATGCCAGGCTTGATCCCAGGACCCTGAGATCATGACCTGAGCTGAAATCAAGAGTCAGTTACTGAACCAACTGAGCCCCCCAGGTGCCACAAGATAGAATGCTTTCTAATTAATTTTGTCTAACTGGCAAAAATCTGACAAAGACAGGCCAAAAGAAAAGTATTGATTAGTTTCATTTGGGTTCAAGGATAAAATGAGGCACTCTAAAAGTTTCAGGAATTTATTTGAGCATACATCTACTTGAATCAGGCAGCATCAAACTGAAAGTGTTAGGAGTGCCCCACCAACAGGAACTAATGGAGAGGTTTTTACAGAGAAGACCCTAAAGCAAAGCAAGGAAATTATTTGATTAGCTATAGCTTAAGCAGTTGCCCTGTTTGGCAAATCTAAGTTGGCTTTTTGTTATTAATTGTTCCTAAGTTTTATTTTCTCTGACTGGTTGCATTGATTTTGACTTAGGTTTTGGTTTGCTTTCGTAGGCTAGTAATGCATAAGAACTACTTCAGTCTAATGGCATCATTGTTTAATTATTTTAAAATTTGTGGTTATAGGTGCAAAAATTCCCAATAAAAGGCTGATATCAACATGTACTATAAATTTTGCACAGGGATTATGTCAACAGATTTCCTATGTTAAAGAACACTAAAAGCATATGAAATGTATGAATAAATCAAAGGAGAAAAATATACATATCAATCAATGGCAATAAGATAATGTGGTAGATAGGATAATGTCCCCATTCAAGATGTCCAAGTCCTAATCCCCAGAAAGAACCTATGAATGACTATGTTATCTTACATGGCAAAGAAACTTTGCAGATACACTTAAATTAAGGATTTTTTTGAATGAGAAAATTATTCTGGATATCTGAGTAGATCCAATGTAATCACAAGCCTCCTTAGAGAGGAAGGCAGGAACATCAGAGCCAGAAAAGAATTGTGAAGACAGAAGAACTTGGGATGACATGCAGTGAAGATGGAGTAAAGGACCATGAGCCAACGAATACAGGCAGCTTCTAGAAGCTGGAAAAGGCAAGGAAATAGATTCTCCTCTAGAGCCTATAGAAGAAATGCAGCTATGCCAACAATTTGATTTTAGCCCATTGGATCCATTTCAGACTTCTGACCCCAATCTCTGAGTGAGGAAATCTTCCTCCAGAACAGGATGGACTAATGTGTCAGTCATTAGAAAACCATGTTCTTTTTTTTTTTTTTTTTTTTTAAAGATTTATTTATTTATTTATTTGACAGAGAGAGATCACAGGTAGGTAGAGAGACTGGCAGAGAGAGAGAGAGAGAGAGAGAGCGGGAAGCAGGCTCCCTGCTGAGCAGAGAGCCCGACGTGGGACTCGATCCCAGGACCCTGAGATCACGACCTGAGCCGAAGGCAGCGGCCCAACCCACTGAGCCACCCAGGTGCCCCAGAAAACCATGTTCTTGATAAATTAGTCCATCTGCCTTCCTGAGATATACTCCTTCCCGCCCCAACCAGGATATTCTGCAGTCCTTCTCCTGAAACTTGTATTTTTTTTTAAAAGATTTTATTTATTTATTTGACACAGAGAGATCACAAGTAGAGAGAGAGGCAGGCAGAGAGAGAGGAAGGGAAGCAGGCTCCCTGCAGAGCAGAGAGCCTGATGCGGGGCTCGATCCCAGGACCCTGAGATCATGACCCGAGCTGAAGGCAGTGGCTCAACCCACTGAGCCACCCAGGCGCCCCTCCTGAAACTTCTTTTATAGAAACATATTGAGGATCTGGTTCCCTAGTTCTCCTGGGCTAGTGGGGTCTATAGATACACCCCCAAGCGGCTCAGTGCCCTCCCACATTTATTTCTCCCATATGATAGAGTGCAGTCACCTAGTAGTACATTGTATTCAACTATTTATTTTTTAAGGATTTTATTTATTTATTTGACAGAGAGAGATCACAAGTAGACAGAGAGGCAGGAAAAGAGAGAGAGGGAAGCAAGCTCCCTGCTAAGCAGAGAGTCCGATGCGGGACTCGATCCCAGGACCCTGAGATCATGACTTGAGTCAAAGGCAGCGGCTTAACTCACTTAGCCACCCAGGCACCCTGTCTTCAACTATTTATTTTGAAAAATTTCAAGTTTCCAAAAGCATTGAAAAATAGTACAAAGGATTCTTATACAGCCTATCCCTGGATTCACCAATTGTTAACAACTTACCATTTTTGAAAATCTCTCGCTACCATTTGAAAATAAATTCAAGCATCACAACACTTCACTACTAAATATGTCAGCATATATCTCCTAAAAACAAGGACATTTTCTTACCACACATCACTAAGCACCATATCTTACATATATATCACTATGTTCCACAAAACACAGTTTCACACTTACATCAGTAGACACAGTAGTACATTCCATGTACCTCTAACTACAACACTATGATCAGATCCAAGGAAATGATTAATTCCATAATTCACTTATATTCAAATTTCCCTCAAGTGTCCCCAGAATGTCTTATATAAGTTTTTAAGTAGGACACAAAGTTCAAGCATTGCATTTAATGTTATGTCTCTAGTCTCTTAATCTAGAACAGTCTCTTCACCTTTCGTTTTCTCTTTCTGCTGCCCCCCACCACTTGTGAGCGCGCTCTGTCAAATAAATAAATATATTTTTTTAAAGAATCTAGATTATTTGTTGTACAAAAATGTCTTATATTCTGGACTGTCTAGTTATTTCTTTATGGTAAAATCCAGATAAAACATCTTTGTCCTCTTGCTGTATCACATTAGGAGAAACATGAGGTTGTGTCATTTCACTATTAGCAATGCTAAATTTGATCATTTAGGGGCACCTAGGTGGCTCAGTGGGTTAAACCTCTGTCTTCTGCTCAGTTCATGATCTCAGGGTCCTGGGATCGAGCCCCACATCCGGCTCTCTGCTCAGCAGGGAGCCTGCTTCCCCCTCTCTCTCTGTCTACTTGTGACCCCCCCCTCTCTCTGTCAAATAAATAAATAAATAAATAAAACTTAAAAAATAAATTTGATCATTTGGTTAAGGTGGTAATGGCCAGATATCTCCATTGTGAAGTTATGCTTTTTTCCTAATTGGTAAGTAACTTGAGGGCTCATGACTTAGGACCATAAGAATCCCCCATTTCCCAACAATCATGTGCATATTTACTATAAGGTATATATTACTCTTTCATATAAATTAATATGTGTGTTACTCTTTCATATATATATATGAATCATGAAATTATATTTTGTATACAATTATATATGGATTTTGATGGTGTACTTTTGACATACATATATACATATTATTCTTTAGAATTGGATAAGCTATGTTATGTTTTGTGAACCATTTAAGATATTTTATAGAATAATTTAGAATACAACAAATTTTATTTTGTTTCTGACTTTAGAACTTAAACCCCTTAAAAATATAACAACACTGTTAAAAGGTCTTCACTTTTAAGTTGTTGAGCTTCTCCATCTCCTGTGTTCTGTTAGAGCTCTGACCAGCAGAAATACATATCTTGGAGAGAAAGATGAGAGTTTTTAATGTGGAGATTCTCATCTGCCACGGAAACAGATGGCAAGCTGTCCTGCCTTATGAGACTTCTAGGAGTTGGGTATCACGGAGAACCTAAGTGTGAAAATCTTGGTGAATGATGGTGGGCTTCTGCCAAAAATGGAGAGAAGCTTTTTGTATCAACATCCAATTCCTATAGTCAGTTTGCATCAATTTGGGTTCATTCAGGAAACAGAAATCCCACCAGAATTTAAACAGAGTTTTAATATAAAGAACTGTTAAGCAATGATGAGTAATATAAAGACAGCAAAGAATTCTGAAGTGCCCCTGAGGGCTGAAGGAGAGTCCCTAAGGAAGGACAAACTTGGATCCTTCCCAGAGGCTTGGTTTCAGACCTCATTGGAGAAGATGCAATTGCATCCCAATGGATGGCAGAGAAATTTCCTGGGTTGCCAAATGCTCAGAGAGCTGGAGCAGGACTATAACCTAACAGCCAAGATGCATGGTATCCACATCAGGAAGGCGGCAGGAGATACCCCTCTGTGGCAAATACAAGCCAATACAAGCAGGCATACAGAGAAAGCTGGGATGCCACTGTGCACATGTGACCTGGAGCACACAGTATGTCATCAGTATGGTCTCAGCAAGATGGTCACTGGGTCCAGGTCAGGTCTGTGAAGTCTCTAAGACATGCATGCTCTGGGGTACAGCTGAGGCTAAGCATCACTGAATATTTTCACATACACATAACCCATAGACCATGAAGCAAGAACAAGAAAAAGCAAAATGCAGCAACCAGCCAGAAGAGAAACCAGGAAGAGAAGCCCCTTTCCTTCTCCAGTGCCCTCTACTAACATAGCCTCACATCATACTCACTGTAAAGAAGAAATGCTTAAAGAATCCAGTCCCTTTTTACAGAGCAAGGTATTGAAAGCTGAGAGGCAATAAATTGATAATAGCACACTGGAAACCTCTGGCCCTCAGTTTCTACACTTCTACACACATATGAGCTCTCATACAACAACAAAACAACTCTGTATTTCTATCTAGCAAGACAGTTATCCAAATAAGAAAATGTATGATTCTAACAGTTGGTTATATTAATTATTAACTCACTAATTTTTGGCTTTATTAATTACTCCTTATATTCATTTATAGCGCCACTGAATATTCTGTTTTCTAAAGAGTAAATTGTAAAGAATATAAAATCAAAATGAGAGAGAAAAACATGGTAGTTAGTATATACAAATAAACAGATATAACAATCAAAGAGAAAATATGCAAGGCTACTACAGTCCTCATATTTTGTAATTGAATATGAGGTCAGTTGATGTTTATGACTTCCTTCTTTGACAACACATTCCCTATTTCTGTTGTTTTCAGCAAGAACCTCAAATGCTCTATGTTTGTTATCTGGTAGAGTGACCCAAGCCCTCATTCCTGAAGATTCTGAGTCCTCAATCATTCTATATGTTTTTTTTAAATTGCTGTCATTTTCCCATCAACCTTTATAATTGGACATAGACAGTCTAAAAGGAATGCCAGAGAATTCCCTGGGTTTCAAATACAGGCCCATTTACCTCCATTGCATATCATTAACCTGATTCCTTCTTGGTAATTAGGATCAGTCATTCCAGGCAGTGGATCAACTTTTTTTTTCTTGTTCAGTGTTAATTAAAGGAGTTAAAAATGTTCAAGGTGTAAGTCTCATCTTCCAATTCAGTAGCACTATTGCTATAGGTGTATCTCCAGATGCAAGCATTGCCCTTAGGGGACTAATACCTCCATACAAGCAAAGCTCAAATTCTATGAGTAGGCCATTAGGTATTATAGTGAGAGAAGTCACTCCCACTTAACCCCTTCCTGGAGCATGTATTTGAGTATGGGGGGAGGCCATAATGGTCTCAAATTCAGAATATATTTTATGTCCTATAATACAGAACTCCTGCCTTTTAGAATGATGTCTCCCACTGGCATTTCAGTTGGTCTAGCTGATTCTAGGTGATGGAATTTGTGTTAAGACCCGTTAATTCCCCAGGCATGAATGTGTTGCTCAGAAAAAATGCTGTGCAGGATGCCAAAGAGGTAGATAAAGCATTCTGCATCTGTGGTTGGTGATGTTGTCAAAAACATCATAGGCAGAGAAGAAAATCTAAGATAATATGTGTCTATACTTGTGAGGTGACTCTCAATCCCAGCCATGATGGAAAGAGACATCTAACATAATTGACCTTCTACCAGGTGGTTGTCTCTTCCTCACAGGGAATGATGCCTTATAAGGGACTCAAGGCTGGTCACCACTGTTTAGCAAAAATTAAGGGGAAGGACTGTGCTAGCTGATTATATCCCTTTTATTACAAAAGAAAATGTTTTCAAACACCCTTACCCCCAAATATTTCTGCTTATAACTAATGGCCAGATTCATGATACACGGGCTGCCCTTAATCACAGGTAGGCTCGCCAAACAGTGGAAAGAGCCAAGATGCCCTTCAAAAGATGAATGGATAAAGAAGATATGGTCCATATATACAATGGAATATTACACAGCCACTGGAAAGGATGAATACCCAACTTTTGTATCAACATGGATGGGACTGAAGGAGATTATGCTGAGTGAAATAAGTCAAGCAGAGAAAGTCAATTATAATATGTTTTCACTTGTGGAGCATAAGGAATAACATGGAGATTAGGAGAAGGAAAGGAAAAGTGAATTGGGGTAAATTGGAGGAGGAGATGAAGCATCAGAGACCGTGGAGTCTGAGAAACAAACTGAGGGTTTTGGAGGGGAGGGAGGTGGGGAGATGGGTGAGCCTGGTGGTGGGTATTAAGGAGGGCACGTATCTCATGGAGCACTGGGTGTGGAGTATAAACAATCTTGGAACACTGAAAAAATTAAATTTAACAAAATAAATTTTAAAAAGAAAGAAAATATTGAAATCTTCTAACACCTCTGATGGAAATCAGCAGAAAAAAGATAGACTGGAGCTGTCTGTTGTGCTGAACACAAGCACTCACCACCAGAGAACTGGCTTCCTGTAGAAAAGATATGAACTTAAGCCCCAGAGTGAAGATTCCACATAAAGGGACAATATCTTGGGGCACCTGGGTGGCTCAGTCGTTGGATGTCTGCCTTTGGCTCAGGTCATGATCCCAGAGACCTGGGATCGAGCCCCGCATCGGGCTCCTTGCTCAGTGGGTAGCCTGCTTCTCCTCCCAATCCCCCTGCTTGTGTTCCCTCTCTCGTTGTCTGTCAAAAAAATAAATAAAATCCTTAAAAGAGAGAGAGAGAAAGGGATATATATATATATATATATATATATATATATAGAGAGAGAGAGAGAGAGAGAGAGAATGTCTTTGGCTTTAAACATCAGCAAAAATCACAGAACTAAAGATCCCTGCAAATCAGATTCTTTGGAAGGAAGGAAGAGGACAAAGCTTCGGGAACAGAAATCACTCTTGAGAAGAAGCCCAGGTGAAACTTGTGAGGTGGTTGAGACTGTTGGAAGTGGCAGAGGCATTTCTTACTAGGGTAGAAGAAAGAGTGTAGACTCTGGGGCCTGTGGACAGATGTGAGAGTGAAAGGTGGCTGAGGATTTGGTGGCACAGGAGAGAGAATTTCCTACTCCATAAATTAAACAGCTCATTTGTCACAGATTAAACAGCTCATTTGTCACAGAAACTCTGAAAAATGTTATGTACTCTGTGCAATGTGTGCATATAGACACCTTATGGAGAATTGCTATTTTTTAAAAGATTTTATTTATTTATTTGACAGAGAGAGAGAGAGATCACAAGTAGGCAGAGAGGCAGGCAGGGTGCGGGGAGCAGGCTCCCTGCTGAGCAGAGAGGCCGATGCAGGGCTCCATCCCAGGACCCTGGGATCATGACCTGAGCTGAAGGCAGAGGCTTTAACCCACTGAGCCACCCAGGCGCCCCAAGAATTGCTATTTTTTTCATATTTCATTTGCTTATGATTATGAATCTATAAAAATTATGTGTAATAAGAATTCTCCATATCATTAATCCCTATGCACAAGTTAATGAAAAATGTGAACAGATATTTATACTCTTTTTTCCCCTATGTTATGTTTGTTCTGGTTATATTTATGGAAATCTAATTCTATGTCTGTTAAAGCTAAAACTAAAAAAAATTGGAGCTTGTGTTCTGTCTTTTTTTCTTTTTCAAGCAATTTGTATTTATTATATTTTCCAAAATTCTTGGTTCACAACAGATTGCAGACTTTAAAAAAGGAAAAAAAACTTTGTATTTCATCACAGACAATTTTAGAAGCACTACTTGAAAACACAAATAATGTGACTGGATATTCACTTGGTCTTTGAAGAAATAGCCTTCTGTATTCTAATTAATGTGACCAAAGACTCCCAAGAAAATAAGATCACATTTACATCCTTAATGAAAATTTCAAGGCTGGCTATAATCTCCCTCTTGTAGCACTTGTTTGTCCCACCCTGGGGTGTATACTAAAGATTAGACCAGTGTCTAAGAAAGTGCAAGAGATAAAGTCTTTTATTCAGAGGTGCCCCTCTTGCACCTCTAACATGAAGGCATTAGTCATCCTATGGGACTTGCCTTATTGCCTTCTGCTGCAAAGTCATCCACCTTTGTGTCCACCTCCACTTTAACACTTTGATTTAAAGATAAGATCATTTTTGATGCCTCCCATTTAAATAACACTTATGGCTTACTCTCTCCCCTTAGTATTTGTCCCTTCAAACAACTCCCAGACAAAGCAGAAATCACACTTGCACCTTAGACTAATCAGATCTTAGAAAGTTACTGTCCAACATGCAACAAGAAAGTAAAATCAGAAAGGCTGAGGCTAATACAAATTTGATTGTGACTTGAACCTCTCTAAAACTTGCAGAAGTATCATCAATGGGAAGAAACAACTTTGGAATGGGGCACCAGTCATAGCATAGCTCTCTACCAAACTCATGTAACAGAAACTATATTGGGAGTATTACCTAAAATGGCTGCTCATGTTGCTTTCAGTTGTTAAATTTAGGTAGAGGAGAAAGAGCAGCTGGTTATCTGGGAACACTAGACTAATCATTAATTATGCTCCAGAAACAGCTGCTGAAGCTCTGCCTTGGCACTCTAACCAAAGCAGCTGCCAGTGCAGCTGATGTTCATCTGTATTTGTTGGTATACAAAGATATCAGTATAAATCAGTGGCTAAGTTTCCATGACTTGCCAGGCTAAGAAAAATGAATCTACTGACACTGAATTAGCAGTATCAAAAATTGAGAACTTTCAAAAACATATACATCTGTCTGATCACCTAATCCACTCCTAGGTGTTTGTCTAAGAGAAATGAAAACATAGATCTATACAAGAGACTTGAATATAAATGTTCATTGCAGCTTTATTTGTAATAGTCCCAAACTGGAAAAACCCAATTATTCATCGACTGGTGATTGATTGGATAAACAAATTATGCCCTGATTACTCAGCAATAAAAAGAACCTGCTGCCACCACAGAAACATGGGTGAATCTCACAGTGTCTAAGCAAATGAAGCCTGATACCAAAAACACTGTCCGATTCCATTTACATAAAGCCCTAAAACAAGCAAAACTAATCTATGGAAATGGAAGTGGGAAGAATGATTATCTCAGAAGGGGATGGTTATTGTCCAGGAAGAAGCCAAGGGAACTTTCTTTCTTTCTTTTTTAAAAAATTTTATTTATTTACTCGACAGAGAGAGAGAGAGAGATCACAAGTAGGCAGAGAGACAGGCAGAGAGAGGGGAGGGAGGCAGGATCCCTGCTGAGCAGAGAACCTGATGTATGGCTCAATCCCAGGACCTGAGCTGAAGGCAGAGGCTTAACCCACTGAACCACCCAGGTGCCCAGCCAAGGGAACTTTCTGAGGGAATGGAAATACTCTATTTCTTTACCTGGGTGGTAAATACACAATTATATACATATGATGCATACTTAAGGTTTTTCTATTTTTACTGTATGTAAATTATACCTCAATTTAAAAAAGAATAAAAAAGAAAAGAAAAACTTCAGTCATTAAATAAATGGGTGGGGAAGTTTTAGAGACATGAGTCAGGGCTGAGAAAAGGAAAAAAGTAATGATGGGCAAACAGCCTGACACCTGTGGACTAATCAAGGGCCTACAAATATTTTGGACCTATATAGAGGCTTTAAGGTATGAGAACTACAATATAAAAATTGCCATTTATAATCTCAAGTCTCTAAAATTCAATTTGCAGATCTAATTCTCAACACAGTTTTATGTAGACATATAAAAATAATCTTGGTGTAGACTGTGGTGGTTTTTTTTTTTTTTTTTTTTTTGTCACATTTGATTTTAAGTGTGTTGAAGCCTTCATAAGTCCTGAAAGTTTATTTCAATCTTAAAATAGCACTGACCTTTCATTTCCTCTTTGTCCTCATTCCCACACTTCTGAATTGGAAATAACCCTAGACCCCAAGGATCTTGGCCTCTGCCCTACACATTTTAGAGTGTTTCAGCATACTCAGTCTCCATTCAATTGGTTAAAGGGCTTACTCTAGGCTGGGTAGGGATCAATAGGTCATGGGATTCGGTCCCGTTGGAGATCTTGCCCATTTCCGCACCCCCCTCATACAGACCTCAAAATAATCAAACAAAACTAACCTAGATCTAGGTTGCCTTTTGGCAAACTTTGAGACCCACTACATTAAATCCAAAAAGAAAGGCTAATGTTAACATGATTAAATAAACCATGTACTCATCCTTCTTACTTGAGCAAAATCCTACAAACCCTTCCTAGTAATTCTTGAGACACAGTTGATATAGAAATGGAGACTTCCAACTCACCTTTTGAAAATCATAGGATACCTAACTGCACTCTTGCATCACAATTTCATCTGAAAAATTTGACTTTACAGATATTATACCTTAATCACAGCTTGGGAAGTAGGTGGTCTCATATATATGTGTATATACATATACATATATGTATTTTTTTCTCTCCCAGAACTACTTCTTTTAGAGCTCATTCAGTCAAGTTTTAGGACGTTGTTTGGATTTGAGAATTATAAGGAATGTACTTCAATTGAAAATAAATGTAAATACCAGATCCATGCCTCCTAACGTTATCTTTTGTTTTGCTGGGTTTTGATACTTTTACTTCAGGTGCACATAGGGAATGAACAAAATTTGTTTAAAAGTTTTTTTTTAAGAGTTTAAATAATCTCTACACCTGATATGGAGCTCAAACTTACAACCCTGAGATCAAGGTTCCTCCACTGACTGAGCCAGCCAGGTACCTCTCAGGTACACATAGTTATAGTTTCATATATATACATATATATATGTATATACACACACATATATATATATATAAATTGTGCTGTTATATATAAAAACAAATATATTTATTTTATATAGATTATATATATTTTCTATATAAATATAAAATATAAATATATAAATATATAAATAAAAACCCTTGGGTTATACACATACAATGCCATCAAGTCCACTTAGGGCCTACATTGGGTTATTTAGTTGGTTAATGTGGTAGATTTCAATTTTAAAACATAATATCAGTATTATGCTTCCTGTCCACTGATACCAGACATGGAACTATGTAAAAATAAAATATGCCAGTTCAGAGAAGAAGCTTTAAGAGCTTTAAATGGTTTTACCATCTGTCTTTCCCTCTGCCATGAGACTGTCATGTTCTATGAAGTGCTGCTTCTTCCATCTGGGTCCTGCAATAAAGGTGATATGGAGCAGAACAGCTGCCAATTTACAATGGATGTGAATATGAGAAATATTTCCTTGTTGTTGTAAGTCATTAAGACTTTGGACACATTTGTCACAATATCATAATTTATCCTAAACTGATTTATGAAATTATTTATTTTTTTTTATTTTTTATTTTTTATTTATTTAATTTTTTTTTAAAGATTTTATTTATTTATTTGACAGAGAGAGATCACAAGTAGGCAGAGAGGCAGGCAGAGAGAGAGAGGAGGAAGCAGGCTCCCTGCTGAGCAGAGAGCCCGATGCGGGACTCGATCCCAGGACCCTGAGATCATGACCTGAGCCGAAGGCAGCGGCTTAACCCACTGAGCCACCCAGGCGCCCTATTTTTTATTTTTTAAGATTTTATTTATTTATTTGACAGAGAGAAATTCCAAGTACACTGAGAGGCAGGCAGAGAGAGAGAGAAGGAAGCAGGCTCCCCGCTGAGCAGAGAGCCCGATGCGGGACTCGATCCCAGGACCCTGAGATCATGACCTGAGCCGAAGGCAGCGGCTTAACCCACTGAGCCACCCAGGTGCCCCTGAAATTATTTATTTTAAATAATGTTATAAGCACTCATGAATCCACCACCCAGCAAAATATCTATAACCTTGATAATAACCTATATGTAATTATATATAGCCCCTTCCCATCCCCCTTCTGCTCCTAAAGGATCAAATATCATCCTGAATCCTATGTTCATTCATCCCTTGTATTGCTTTTTAAGATTTTTTATTTTTTTAATTCTAAAAACTATTTTATTTATTTATCTATCTATTTATTTATTTATAGAGCACATACGTACAAGGGCAGAGGCAGAAGGAGAGGAAGACAGAATCTCAAGCCGACTCTGCACCAAGCAGGGAGCCCAACAGGGAGGACCAATCCCATGACCCTGAGATCATGACCAGAGCTGAAATCAAGAGTTTAAAGCCCAATCGACTGAGCCCCTCACCGTATTCCCCACATTCATTGATTTTAAGATTGTTATTAGAACGCCAATTTTCATTCAAATTCATCTATAAATTCAATGTGCTCCCAATAAAAATTGCAGCACAATTTTTGTGGAAACTGGCAGGCTCATTCCAAAAGTAGTACAGAAATGCAGAGGATCTATAAAACTAAGGAAATATGAAGAAGCTGACGGGTTACTATTACCAGATATCAAGACTGTGCTGAAGTCACAGTAAATAAAACTGGTTTGGTGCAAGAATAGGTAAGCAGATCAACAGAAGAGAATAGAAAGTCCAGAAACAGACAGCATATTTAGATATCTGGTTTAATGACAAAGAAGCCACTAAAATTCAATGGTTAAAGGATGGTCTTTTCTTTCTTTTTTCTTTTAAGATTTTATTTATTTGAGAGAAAGAGTGAATGCAAGAGAGAGCATGAGTGGAGAGAGGGGCAGAAAGAAGGGAGAAGCAGATTCCCTGCTCAGCAGGGAGCCGGATACAGGACTCCATCTCAGGACTCCAGGATCATGACCTGGGTTGAAGGCACATGCTTAACCAACTGAACCACCCAGGTGCCCCACTATAGGCAAAGGTATTTAAAACTGGACACAAAAAGCACTCACCATAAAATAAAATATATTGATAAATTAGACGTCACTAAGAAATTCTGCTCACTAAAAGACACCGTTAAAAAAGTAAAAAATCAGGATTCCTGGGTGGCTCAGTCATTAAGTGTCTGCCTTTGGCTCAGGTCATGATCCCAGGGTCCTGGGATGGAGTCCCCCGCATGCAACATGGAGTTGGGCTCCCTGCTCGGTGGGAAGCCTTCTTCTCCCTCTCCCACTCTGCCTGCTTATGTTCCCTCTCTTGCTGGGTTTCTCTCTGTCAAATAAATAAAGGAAGTCTTAAAAAAAAAAAAAGAAAGTAAGAAATCAAGCTACTGGGAGAAAATAATGCATACATCTGATAAAGGTTATATGTCCAGAACATATATCCACAGATTAATAAAGACAGACAAGTCAATAAATATATGGGCAATAGACTACAACAGGCACTTCACAAATGAAGATATCTAAATGGCCAACAATATATGAAAAGGTATTCTACGTCATTAGTCCTCAGAAAGATGCAGTAAGTTACCACTAAGTTACCACTATACTTACAAATATCTTTTTGCTATTGTTTTCATTTAAAAAAGTACTCAAATAGGGTTCATGCATTGCATTTGATTGTGGTCTCCCAAGTCTCTTAATCTAGAATATTCCTCTTTTCATGTCATTGCCTTAATGAATTGGGGGAGTTGTACTAAAAAAATATATTTGGGACTTAACTGATTGCTTCTTTTTGGCATTATTTAACTCTTTTTTTTTTAAAGATCTTATTTATTTGCCAGAGAGAGTGAGCAAGTGAGCACAAGAAGAGGAAGTGGCAGATAGAGGGAAAAGCAGGCCTCCTGTGGAGCAAGGAGTCTGATGCAGGACTTGATCCCAGGATCCTGGAATCATGACCTCAGCCACAGGCAGACGCTTAACTGATAGCCACCCAGGTGTCCCATGGCATTATTTTTTTCCTCCTCATTTTATGTATATTGTTAAATGAAATTAAATGTTTGATTAGATTTTAAAAATTATTGGCTCTGTCTTTATATAACGTCAATTAGTACATAATATTTCATTGTTCTACTTTGAGGCTGAGATTGGCCAGTGGTGAAACTGATCTTTCCACTTCAAAGTTGCGTTTTATGTAGAGTGACATTTTGGTAACCTAAAAATATCCATTTCTCAATCACCTTTTATTTAGTTTTAGCATACATTGATGCTTAATGCTTGAATGGGTATCTTGTTGTGGTTTAAAATACTGCTTTTTCTAATTCTCACCTTCTTCTTACAATTATTAATTTAAATTTTTCTGTATAGAACTTTCCCATATAGATTATTTAGCTATTTGATACTTCTATTAGGACTATTTGGTACTATGAAATAGAATTCATAGTACATAGAGAAAGCAGGATACATTTTTAATTGTTTTCTAAAAAATATTTTTCTATTTATTTGACAGAGAAAGAGAGCACACTCACATCAGGGGGAGAGAGAGAGAGATAGAGCCTGCAGCAGGAGTAGGAGCAAAGGGCCAGGGAGGAGCAGGCTCCGTGCTGAGCAGGGAGTCTGATGCAGGGATAGATCCTAGGACCCTGGGGTCATGACCTGAGCTGAAGGCAGACTTTAATTTTTTTTCAAAAGATTTTATTTATTTATTTGACAGAGATCGCAAGAAGGCAGAAAGGCAGGCAGAGAGAGAGAGAGAGAGAGGAAGAAGCAGGCTCCCTGCTGAGCAGAGAGCCCGTTGCAGGGCTTGATCCCAATGACCTGAGCCAAAGGCAGAGGCTTTAACCCATTGAGCCACCCAGGCACCCCAAAGGCAAACTTTTAATCCACTGAGACACCCAGGAGCCCCACATTATTTCTTTCCCTTTAATTATCGTGTTTTCAATATAAGGAGTTGGTACCACTATCATTGACAAAAAGTGAGTTTTGATTTCTTGCTTTCTTCCAGCATTTGATCTTATGGATTTTACAAATTGCTGTATTTCAATCCTCTGTAGTCATTAGTCGTTTCCTTGTTATAATTATCTTTGGCCAGTAAAAGTCCTTTCAATTGACTCCTATGTCTTTTTGAATGACCCCAGGAGTCTTTGATAACTTGTTTTCTGATACACTGAGAGGTCGTAAGTTTTTTCTAACAGATGGCTGGTCTAACTGCAATGTGATGAATGCAGTCTGAGATACCATTTACTGATATTTGGTTGATAATTTTTTTATTGAAGTATAAATAACATACAGTGTTACGTTTCAGGTGTACAATAAGATTCAACAATTCTATACATTACTTAGTACTCACCATGATAAGTAGAGCCTTAATCCCTTTTATTTATTTCACCATTTCCCCACCCATCTTTCTTCTGGCAACCACCAGTTTGTTCTCTGTATTTAAGACTCTTCTTTTTGGTTTCTTTCTTTTTTTCTTTCCTTTGTTTCTTAAATTACATGAGTGAAATTGATCAACTTCCATAAATGCTTCATATTTGCTTGGAAGGAATGTGTATTTTGAAGTTGCCAGTTACATGTTCTAGGTATGTCCCAATAGATCAAATTTGTTAATTGTGCTGTTCAAATTATCTATAAGCCTAATAACATTTGTCTGCTTAATCAGGCAATTAGAGAGATTGTAAAGTCTCCCATCACTATAGTCATTTTACCTCTTTACTCTCAGAATTTTACTAGGTCACCAGTGACTTTAACATTGGTAAATAACTCAACAGTTTTTCAGACTTATCTTCACTTGACCAACTAACAAAATTTGATAAAGTTCATTATTTTCTCCTTTTTAAAACACTTCCTTCACTTTTCTTCCAGTACGTTACCCTCTTTGGGTTTTTGTCCTAATTCCCTGGCTCTCAATTTCTTGCCTCCTATGCTACTTCCTCTTTATTTCTCTGACGTCTAAATGCTGGAGTTCCCCCCACCAGTCAGTCGCTAGATCTTTTCTCATCCAGTCCATTGACTTTAATTACAATGAATATTCTGCAACTCATGAAAGTATACCACTAGTCATACTTCTCCCCTGGATTCTAGATCCTTCTGTCTAGGATATTCCTGTGCTTGGAAATCTAGGCATGTCTTTCTATCCATCTAGACTCTACAAACAGCTTACCCTGCAGCTCTTCCATCTCAACAGATGGACACTGCTTCCTTCAAGTTGATCAGGCCAAAAATCTTTGCAATGGTTTTGATTCTTCTCTTCCTCTAATGGACCACACCAAACCTAATGGCCAAGTCTTTAAAGCTCTACCTTGAAAATATCTCAAGAAATTTCTATTTCTCAATACATCAACCATCATCACCCAGATTTAAGTGACTATTACCTCAAGCCTCTTGATTTCTACCTCTGGTTCCATACTTCCTCCTCTACCCTCTATTATCATTAGGTCTTATAAGGCAATTCCTTTAAAACATAAAAGTCATATTGTGTCAATTCTTTGCTCAAAGCCTTCCAATGGTTTTCCATTTTTTACAAAACCTATTTTCCCTCCTAGACTCCTCTTCAAGGTACTACTTAATCTGATCCCCAACATTTTTTTTTTTAAAGATTTTATTTATTTATTTGACAGAGAGAGATTACAAGTAGGCAGAGAGAGAGAGAGAGAGAGAAGGAAGCAGGCTCCCCGCTGAGCAGAGAGCCCGATGCGGGACTCGATCCCAGGACCCTGAGATCATGACCTGAGCCGAAGGCAGCGGCTTAACCCACTGAGCCACCCAGGCGCCCTGATCCCCAACATCTTAATAAACTTCATCACTTACTACTATCTTCTTTTACTTTGACCATAGTGTCCTACTCCTTACGATTCTTTTTTTTTTTTTTTTAAGATTTTATTTATTTATCTGACAGAGATCACAAGCAGGCAGAGAGGCAGGCAGAGAGAGAGAGAGGAGGAAGCAGGCTCCCTGCTGAGCAGAGAGCCAGATGCGGGGCTCAATCCCAGGACCCTGGGATCATGACCTGAGCCGAAGGCAGAGGCTTTAATCCACTGAGCCACCCAGGCGCCCCATCCTTACGATTCTTTGAATATGTCAAGCATGCCCGCATTGCAAGGTCTTTGTTGTTGTTGTTTTTAAGATTGTATTTATTTACTTGAAAGAGCGAGCGAGCGAGCGAGAGGGAGAAGCAGATTCCCTACTGAGCAGGGGGACCAATACGGGGCTTGATCCCAGGACTCTGGATCGTGACCTGAGTTGAAGGCATACACTTAACTGAGTCACCCAGGTGCCTGGACCATTGCAGGGTCTTTGAAGTTTGTTCTCTATAGTTAAGTGTTCTTTATCCTCCATCACTCATTCCCTCACTTCCTTTGCTCAAATGTCATCTTCTAGTTCTACTTTTGCTAGTGGCAAACTACATTATTTCAGACTACCATAAAAGATAATAAACTCTAGACTACACAGATTTTACACACACACACACACACACACACACACACACACGAGTACAATGTGAAGGCATTGGGGAACAACTAAAAGCAGGCAAAAAAATGAAGGGGAGTTGACCTTTGGAAAAAAGTATACTATGAGACATTAATATTTATACAGATTATCACATAGTGGTACTTCCAAGCCTCTGTGGAATAGGGTAGCTGAATTCAAGTAGAAAGCCACAGTCTAAACGGCCTGAGAAGTTGGACAACGAAGTTTGAGGCTGCTAAAGTAGTTCAAAAATAGTTAAATCCCAGAAAGGAGGGAGCTACAGAGAGGAAGTTCAATATCAACATAAAAATTTGGCCCAAATCTTTGACGGATGCCTGAACCTCACAAATTTATGTAAACTCCATAGTCTATAGGAATCAACAGAAGACTAAGAATAGCAGATATTTCGGCTACTGCTTTTCTGAGGGGAGAAAAACAGGATTTTAAATCTAGCCAAGGTAACTGTTTTCAGGACAAAAGTCAACATTCTCCAGAAAATTGTAACAAAATTGAGAATCTCGGGTGCCTGGGTGACTCAGATGGTTAGCCATCTGCCTTCAGCTCAGGTCGTGATCTCCATGTCCTGGGAACAAGTCCCATATCAGGCTCTTGGCTGGTTCAGCGGGGAGCCTGCTTCTCCCTCTCCCTCTGCTTCTTCCCCTCCTTGTGTGCTAATCTCTGTCGCTCTCTCTCAAATGAATAAATAAAATCTTTGAAAAAAATTGGGAATCTCTACAACACATCATTTACAATGTTCAGTATACAATCAAAACTACTACATAAGCAAAAATATAGGAAAGGTGAGAAAGAATCAAGAGAAAAAGTTATCAACAGAGAATGACTTAAATAACTCAAATGTTGGCATTACAAAATAGGGTATTTTTGAGCTTGTGTATGTGCATGTGTGTTAAAATATAAATAACATAAGACAATATTTTAACAATTTTTATGTGTACTATTAAGTGGCATTAAATACATTCATAATGTTTTATAATCATCATCACTATTTTCTCATATGCAACAGAACCAATGTCCCCATTAAATAATAACTCTCCATTTCTACCTCCCCACCTCAGTAATCTGTTTATTCTACTTTCTCTATGAACTAGTTACCTCATATAAGTGGAATCATACAATTTTTGCTCATAAAAGAACATAAAAGTTTGGCTTAATTCACTTAGCATAATGATTCCAAGGTGTAAATTTACATTGTGGTATGGGTCAGAATTTCTTTCTTTTGTGTGGCTGAATAATATTCCATTATATGTCTATCTCACATTTTGTTTATCCATTCATCCACTGCTGGACAGATAGAGTTTTTCCATTTTTTGGCTATATTAGTATGTTGCTATGAACATTGGTGTACAAGGACCAATTTGAGAGAGAGCAATTGAAATTGCTTTCAGTTCTCCTGGATGTCTTCTTAGATACTGAAATGCAGAATCATATGGTAATTATAAGTTTAACTTTTTGAGAAACTGCCCAACTGTTTTCCTCAGAAGCCATACAATTTTACATTTCTACCAAAAATGCACAAGATTTTCAATTTCTGCATGTCCTCATCAAACACAGGTCTTGTTACGCAGATAACACACAAAGTTTGAAAATTATTTTTTAAAAAGTCCACAAAAATTAGTTGTGCTGGCAAAATTGGACTTAGCATAAAACCTGTTAAAGAAGAGACTATGAAATGACAATACTCATTTAGATACTTAAGTTTTGGTAAACTGTTATTTACATGAAAATCACTACCTGCAATTTGTAACTATAATAAATCACTGTCAAGCTTTTAAAAAAAGCTAATAAAAGTAAAAATTGAAACAGTCATGCTTATATATCACAACTGTAGTTTGAGGTTTTGTTTTGCAGAATCACCTTCAAACAAACTTACTTAACATTTAAACATTCATTGCTAAAGTTCCCTTTTGATCAACAGCCCCAATTCTAATCTCCTTTTTATAAAGGCACTAATGGTTTTCTGTATATCAAGTAATATTGTAGAGATGTTTTAATAAAGCATTACCTTAAGTAAGAGTTGGTTCATATATTGTTATAGAGAATGAGATCTTTTTAGAGGAATTCTGTTATCACTGCTCAGGGTCCGAGACCACTACCACCCAAAATGAGATAGGTCATGTAAATTAGGGGTTGAGAAAGGAATAAAATGATCTGTAGGTTTAAAGTGAAGCTATGTTACAAAACTGTTTATGGCCATCTCACGAAAATAAAAGGTTTTCTCATTTCAAAATGTTGCAATGATTAACAATGATATTAATGTTTATCCGGGTTGTATGGAAACTTACAGGGCAAGACAACTGATGTCACATAGTCAATTTCTCAGGACAATCTTACTGTCTCCACAATGACTTCAAATATATTACTAATTAAATCACTACAAATACAATAAATCTATTGCCAAGTAACGTGAGACATACTGAGAGAAGGGATCATTAGTAGACAATGATGCCATAAAATGGTAAATAAAATCACACTTGATGTATCACACTGCCATCTGATTTTCAAATTCTTAGTAAGTACATATTTACTTAAATCTAAGACATAATTGATTGAAAGACAATTTTAGAAATGTTAAAATGTGAATAAAAGCATCAAAAGATTGATAAAGTATGGTAATTTCATATTATATGTAGTAAATAGGACTATTACTTCCAATTACTACTTTTCTGGAAATATTTTTGATAAAATAGTTCAGCATCTGATAGGGCATAGGGATCCATCATAATGTTTTTTTTTTCTATGGGCACAGGCTTCCCGTAGCCCATAAATTCTAAGAAATAACTATAAAAAATTCCATTAAGACAAGACATCCATATTGCCACTGTTATCATTAAGATTTTATATGCTATCAATCTTCTTTTTTAAGGCATAAAAATTACAAATAAAGCTAAAGCCCCTTTTGATCAACACTTTGAAACCTAATCTCTTGCCAGAGACAATACTAACAATAATTTGGTATGTACCCTTCTAGTCTATTTTAAATACATACATATTTCAATACTAAAAACATATTTCAATACTAAAAACTGTTCATGATTTAACTCCAGTTTACATGAATGTCATTATATAATGTTTCATTTGGGGATTTTTTTTTTTCACTCTACACTGTTTTACATAACTATCTATGTTACAAAATACAGATCTAGTCTATTACTTTTAACGGCTGTATACTATTCCATCACTTGACTGTATCACACTTTATCCATTACCCCATCAGTATTTAGCTTGTTTTCAATTTATATATATATTTCTTATGGGTGTTTTTTCTTTAGAATGGACATACAGAAATGGAACTGCAGAGTCTTTTTATCTTTTAAAAAATGTTTCCCTGCCTCAAAAATCATAGACAACATCCTGTATTTCCTTCCAAGAACTTCAGTTTGCCTTTCAGTTCCAGTGTTTAAATCCTTTGGAATTCTGTTTCTTTATACATTGGAAGGTTGCATGTAGTTATTTTCTCCCTAATATGGAGAACCAAATACTTTAACAAATTTTATTGGCTGTTTCATTTCTCTACTGATTCATGATATCATGTCTACTAATACACCAAACTCATGTATATTCACTGGTTTATTTCTAGGCATTCTATTCTGTAAAATCTGTTTATTTACCTATTTATGCTCTAATATAAGACACTATTTAACAACCACAACTTTTGTGTAGTATATGGTAGAAGATGTGTCCTGTCTCCTCCTTTTCAAAATTGTCTTGGCAATCCAGGGACTTCCATTTCACATGAATTTTAGAATTATTTTGCAAAGATCCTAGAAAATTCGTGTTAGATGTTTGGAACTATATAAGGTCTATAAATTAATTCTGGGAGAACTGATATTTTTATGATATTGGGGGTTTTTCCATCTGTATATATGGTATTTCTCTCAATTTATTCAAGTCTTATGCCCTTCAATAAAGCTTTACAATTTTTCCATAAAGATCTTGTTCTTTTTTTTGAGTTTATGCCAGTAAGTTTCAAGAGCAAAGCATGGGTTGAATTTAAGAAAAGACCTTTCCCTCATTTAGTACACTCGGCGTTTCTCACCTGTATGCCCTCTCTTATGTATAGAAAGGGATGCTCTTTGAGAGAATGCTTTCCCACATTCATTACATTCAAAAGGTTTCTCACCGGTATGACTTCTCATATGTATAATAAGTAATGAGCATTGAGAGAAGGCTTTTCCACATTTATTACATTCGTACGGTTTCTCCCCTGTATGACTTCTCACATGAAGAGTAAGAGATGAGATTCGAGAAAAGGCTTTACCACATTCATTACATTTAAACGGTTTCTCTCCAGTATGAATTTTTTCATGCTCAAGGAGATTTTGTCTCTGACTGAAAGCTTTTCCACATTGATTACAATTATAGGGTTTTTCTCCAGTATGAATTTTCTCATGTTCGGTGAGATTTGATTTCTGACTAAAGGCTTTCCCACATACTGTACATGCATAAGGTTTCTCACCAGTATGAATTCTCTGGTGTCTAATGAGGTTTGACATCTGAATAAAAGCTTTCCCACACTCATTACATTCATATGGTTTCTCTCCAGTATGAATTTTCTGATGTGTAATGAGATTTTCTTTTCTGCTGAAGGCTTTTCCACACTCGTTACATTCATAGGGTTTCTCAGCTGTATGATTTCTCATATGTACAGTAAGGGATGAACTTTGAGAGAATGCTTTCCCACATTCACTACACACATAGGGTTTCTCACCTGTATGACTTCTCATATGTATAATAAATACTGAGCATTGAGAGAAGGCTTTTCCACATTTATTACATTTATAGGGCTTCTCCCCTGTGTGACTTCTCATGTGTAGAGTAACAGATGACATTCGAGAAAAGGCTCTACCACATTCGTTACATGCATAAGGTTTCTCCCCAGTATGAATTTTCTCATGCTCAATAAGGTTTTGCTTCTGGCTGAAGGATTTTCCACATTCTTTACATTCATAGGGTTTTTCTCCAGTATGAATTCTCTCATGTTCAATAAGATTTGATTTTTGACTGAAGGCTTTCCAACAGTCCTTACATGCATAAGGTTTCTCCCCCGTATGAATTCTCTGGTGTCTAATAAGGTTTGACATCTGAATGAAAGCTTTTCCACATTCATTACATTTATACGGTTTTTCCCCAGTATGAATTTTTTGATGTGTAATAAGATTTTCCTTCCTGCTGAAGGCTTTTCCACATTCCTTACACTCATAGGGTTTCTCTCCAGCATGAATTCTTTCATGTCTGATGAGGTCAAATTTATGACTGAAATCTTGTCCACACTGATTACACTTAAAGGGGGTTAGAGCATGGGATGAGCAGTGGTAAAAAGGCTTCCCATACTTATTATAGTCATAGTTTTTCTCTCTTACACAATTATTCTCATAACTAAGTAAATCTAAATTATGTTCCAAACCCTTATCAAGTGAGTCACAGTCAAAGAAGTTTTGTCTTGAAGTAAGAATATCTGAGCTCAAAGGAAATATTTTTGTAACTCTTTTACATTCAATGACATTTTCCTTAATCAGAGTTTTCTTGGAGATGGATGTGACTTTCCTCACAAGTGTTTCCTGTTGCTTCTTGCTCTGTTCATCAACTTCCCAAACTTCTAAAATGGAGGACCAAAAATTATTACTTTTGAATTTTTCTGCTACTACACTATTAATTATATTTCAGAAATTTGCTCTTATAGAGTGATCTTTTATGCTGATTCTAGTTTCCCAATATGAAAGAAATCCAAAGTGCAAATTACCCTAGTTTCTAAGTTTTAAGAGGTTAACTGCTATAGAAAATATTTTGGAGAGAAAACTGACATTGATAGGCCTAAATAGCTTTGACTGCTTTTAAAAGTATGCTTATACAATGCAGAAATCAGTAACATGAACAGAATAATTGAGATGAAAAGGGTGACCATATAAATGGATAGGGAGTCAAAATGATCAGAGGATAAAATTAACACTGTGGTTAAACACAGTAGATTGAATGTGTATGTTTATTTCTCCTCTTCCCTTAAATTCCATTAAAATGACAGTAAAGAAAATAAAAGGTCAAACCCACAAGAACAAAGGAAATAGAGGAGTGTAAAGAAGGGTGAACAAGAAATTTCAACAAAAGAACAGAGATGAAAGGGATAAAGGGAACTATTAACTAACGGAAGAGCTAAGTTAAAGTACATAAAAGAAGTTAAAGTACATAAAAATGAAAATCTCAAGCAACAAAGTGATTTAGCCACAAAACAAAAGAAAAGCTAACAAAATAGAGGTTTCAGGTACTCAAAAGGTACAGGGAAGATGTCTGAAGAGGATTAATTTAAGGTCTGAATAGGGAAAACTTATACTTTCTAGGCAAATATTTCAGACTTGCCTAAGTAACATCTTTCCAACCTCATTCTATGTTTTTCCAACCTGCAAAGGGTGAATTATAACTTTATTTCCTAGACATACTTGCATGTAGGGTTCTGGATGTGATTTAGATTATCATCATACAATTTTTAAATTCAGAAATGAATTAAAAGTAGAAATAAAATAAGCATTTTACCTAAATATTATAGGAGAAGTGGTAGGGTTCTGAAGCTCATGGTTATAGAAGCATTTCCCTGGTTCAATCAGAAACCATTTTTTTTTTCCTTAAAGATTTTATTTATTTGAGAGAAAGAGAACACGAGCAGGTTGGCCGGGAGGGCAGGCAGAGAGAAAAGCAGACTCCTCAATGAGCAGGGAGCCTGATGTGGGGCTTGATTCCAAGACCTGGGATCATGACCTGAGCCTAAGGCAGATGCATAACTGACTGAGCCACCCAGGGGCCCCCTCTTTTTTTTTTTTTTTTCTTTTTTTAAAGTAAGCTCTATTCCCAATGTGGAGCTTGAACCCAGAGATCAAAAGTTGCATGCTCCATCAATTGAGCCAGCCAGGTGCCCCATCAGAAGTAATTTCTTGATCATGGGGGAAAAGAAACTTAGCAGCCTACTCTCTGATATAATGCTGTAACCATTCCTAAAAGCTTAGTCAGTCCTCTCAAAGGTTTTCTAGGACATTTAATACCTTTATGTAAATCCCTTCCTTCTTAAATTAGCTGCTAATAAGCTCTTTGTAATTGCATCTTCACCATTACCTCCCCACCCTCCACACACAACCCACACACGAAGTGGCCATGTATCCACCATCTGAGCAGGAAAAGGAAGGCTTACCTCTTTGGAGAAAATGAACTATACATGCTCTAAATTTAGCAGATGTAAAGGGAGGCTCATACTAAAAAACTAGGAATTACGGGGGCACCTGGGTGGGTGGCTTAGTGGGTTAAGCCTCTGCCTTCAGCCTAGGTCATGATCTCAGGGTCCTGGGATGGAGCCCCAGACCAGGATCCCTGCTCAGCGGGGAGCCTGCTTCCCCCTCTGCCTGCTGCTCTGCCTACTTGTGATCTCTCTGTCAAATAAATAAATAAAATCTTAAAAAAAAAAAAAAAGCACTAGGGATTACGTAAACTCGTCATATTGAGTGGTAAGCTTTCTACTGCTTGCCCCTCATGAATGCTGGCATTTACCTCCAGATAGGAGATGAGAAGATTAAAAACAAAAGACCCACAAAGCTGGAACTCTAGAACTGGCATTTGCAGCTCCACAAAAAAACTCCTAGGTTCTACTAAAAGAGCATCAAAAATTTGTTAGATTTTTAGAATTTCTTTTTTATCCTTTCATTCATCAAAATGAGGAAAACTAGTAACACTGATGAATTCCCTATTTAAACAAAGACTTGAGTCTCATTAAAATTAAACACATATAGAAAACAAAGCAAACAGAAAAATTAGGCAAGTAGTAACTCCAGGAATGACAAAAATCTATATAAGGATATGTAATTAATAGTCATTTCTTGGCTCAGTATAACAGTATGTCAATCAAAAGAACAAAGTAAACAGTGAAAGCCAATTTGGCCACAAATTGTGATACATCTATATCCAGAGAAAAAGGAAAGGGAAAGTGGTGGTGTAGGAGTACTAAACCTCATCTTTCATTAATATCAAGTTGATGATAATTAGGAATTGCCAATCAGCAGCATATTCAGAGAATAGCTTCCATCCTATCCCTGAAACAATGATTCCTCTTCCACTGCCTGACACGTAAGCATTTTTATTAATTTTGGGGTTAGTCTCATACTCTTTTAAAGTACATATATTAAATATATATGTATATGTGTGTGTGTATATATATATATATATATGCATATATACATCCATACACATATGCCTCTCCCACTCATTATAAAAAAGGAAGCATATCCTAAATGCTGCTCTACACATTGATTTTTTCCACTTATATATCCTGAGTGGAAGCATGACATCTTTGACTTGTTTTATACTGGAATCATTTAAGTGTTTTACATAGCAAAAAAAGTTAAAGCAAAAAAAGAGGGAAAAAAACCCCAAAATAACTCTTAAAAATTGAAAACAAATAGAAATTGGTAAATCTACATATGAAGTTAGGACCATAATCATTCAAGTGACTTCAAACACAGTAATTTGACTATATCCTAAAGGAGAAAAAAATACAACCAAAGACACCTTAAACTACATCTAGCAGTCTTCCCCCCACCCGACCCCCGATTTATATATTTATTTTAGAGAGAGAGAAGAGTGCTCATGTGCGCAGGGGAGGGGCAAAGGGAGAAGAAGAGAGAATCTCAAGCCAGACTCTACACTGAGAACAGAGCCCACACGGGGCTCCATCTCACAACCCTGAGATCAACAACTGAGCTGAAACCAAGAGTGGGCTTCTTCTTCTTCTTCTTTTTTTTTTTTTAAAGATTTTATTTATTTATTTGACAGAGATCACAAGTAGGCAGAGAGGCAGTCAGAGAGAGAGAGGAGGAAGCAGGCTCCCTGCTGAGCAGAGAGCCCGATGCGGGACTCGATCCCAGGACCCTGAGATCATGACCCGAGCCCAAGGCAGCGGCTTAACCCACTGAGCCACCCAGGCGCCCCAAGAGTGGGCTTCTTAACTGACTGTGCCACTCAGGCACTCCAGTAGTCTTTCTCATTATTAGTAAAATTGGTATTATTGCTAATTTGGAACTAACTAGCTAACTAACTGAATATATATATATATATATATATATATATATATATATATATTGAGAGAGAGAGAGAGAAACATCAGTTTGGGCCCACAAGGGATATTTGGCAATGTCTGAAAGATCTGGAGACATTTTTGGCTGTTACAACTCAATGAAGTGGGGAGAAAGGGGATTGGTGCTCCCAGCACCAAATAAAGTAGAAGCCATAGAGGCTGCTAAACATTCTACACCTTATATAAAGATCCTACAATGCACAGGATAGTGCCCTACAGGAAAGAATTATCTGAACCAAAATGTCAGCAATGCCAAGGTTGAGAAATATATATGTACTAAGCAAAAAAATATTTTAATGCAGTAAGGAGCCAGGATTTTCAGTATAAATGATATAAAAACAAAACAAAAAAGGTAAGTAACAACCCCAACACTCTTTAATTTGAATTGGACATATCAATATAACTACATATTTTTCTTTCTAAAAAGTGTATTCTCCTAGCTTTGTCCACTTACAAGCTCTATAAGCAATGACAACCTAGTACTAATGAGTAACTATTGTGTCCAGATTGTGGTCTCCAAATAATTTCCCACTAAAGGAAGCAGGAGTTTCTAGAGAAATAGCTATTTTATGTCTGGAGCAGGAAATTTATAAAATTAGCTAAAGAATCCTCTGGCTAATGATATGACAATTTGAACATTAAAATAAATACTGTATTGTTAATAATAAAGACTTATTAATAAATAACACATATAAAATATATCTAAAACATAATTTATATATTTTATAAATACATAAGCATATTTTAAAATGTTTTCCATATATATCATTTATATGTGCTGAATAATATTTATTTTGATGCTCATTATATAAATTTATAATGATTTAACTTGGCAAACTGGAGAATGCTAGGACACCAATCATTCTCAAAGGTTTTGAAGGGGGGTGCCTGGGTGGCTCAGTCAGTTAAGTGTCTGACTCTTGGTCTCAGCTCAGGTTTTGATCTCAGGATTGTGAGTTTAAGCCTCATGTTGGGCTCCATGCTGGGAATGGAGACTACTTGAAAAAAAATGTTTTTGAAGGAAAGGAGTCAAGTATTTTTCTTTCTTGCCCTGCAAAAACTATATTTCAGAGTAATCAAACAGTTACTGACAAAGGTCTTTTTTTTTTTGGTCAGAGAGAGTGAGCAGAGGCAGACAGAGTGGCAGGCAGAGGCAGAGGGAGAAGCAGGCTTCCTGCTGAGCAAGGAGCCGGATGTGGGACTCAGTCCCAGGATGCTGGGATCATGACCTGAGCCGAAGGCAGCTGCCCAACTGAGCCACCCAGGTGTCCCGGTCTTTTTTTTTTTTTTTTAAGTTTTTGTTGTTGTTGTTGTTTTTGTTTGTTTGTTTATGTAATCTCTACATCCAGTGTGGGACTTGAACTCACAACCCCCAAATCAAGAGTTGCACACTCCACTGATGGAGCCAGTCAGGCACCCGTTGAGTTCTTTTTTATGGGAGAATTTCAGCTAATAAAAGCAGAAGGAACCTCTAATAAAATATTGGATCTAGCCAAAGATTACCAATGGCTGCTAAAAGCCTTAAATGAAAAGTTAATAAGAATCTTTAAAACAGATGGATTCTGATTCATAATACATGAATCTATTCATCAATTTTTAAAAAATATTTTATTTATTTATTTGAAAGAGACCACAACTAGGCAGAGAGGCAGGCAGAGAGAGAGGAGGAAGCAGGCTCCCTACTGAGCAGAGAGCCTGATGTGGAGCTTGATCCCAGGACTCTGAGATCATGACCTGAGCTGAAGGCAGAGGCTTTAACCCACTGAGCCACCCAGGCGCCCCATCTATTCATCAATTTTAAAAAAGATTTTATTTATTTACTTTGAGAGAGAAACAGAGTGAGAGCAAGGGGAGGGGCAGAAGGAGAGGAGAGAATCTCAAGCAGACTCCATGCTTAGTGTGGAGCCCCAGCTGGGTCTCGATCCAGCACCCCATGTTTTTTACATTCTTAAAGGGTTGTTGAGAAAGAGAACATGAGACTGAGACCTTATCTGGCCCTCAAGCCTATTTATTATTTGGCCTTCTAAAGAGAAAAATTGCTGACCCTTGTTCTAAAAGACAAATGACCTGGATTCTACACAAATAAAATATGTGGGGAAAAAAGGGTTGGGAGGAAGGGGGAGGAGAAACACTTATGAATTAGAAAAGACCTAAGAGATGTATCAACCCAATGCAATGCGCTAATCTTTATTTAGATCCTGAATCAAATAATCCAACTATAAAAATAAATTATTGAGACAGCTGAGGAACTAGGAACAGAGACTAAATATCAGATGATATAAGAAACTAGTATTAATGTTATTAGGTGTGATAATAATATTGTAAATATTTAAATAATTTCACCTGTCAGAGATACATACAATGGTATTTAAAGGTGAAATGTAAAATAGTTCAGCAAACAAAACTAAAACAAAACTGGGGAAGACAGATAAACCAGTCTGGCAAAATGTTGATCACTGCTGAAGCTAAGTAATGAATACCATGAGGATTCCTTATACTCTATTTTTGAATGTCTGAAAATGACTACAATAAAATTCTTAAAGTACGTATTTAGAAACAAAGATCAATACTAAAAGAAATAGCTAAGTAAGTTGAAATGAAAATAATGGCCTAAATGGGGGCGCCTGGGTGGCTCAGTGAGTTAAGCCTCTGCCTTTGGCTCAGGTCATGATCTTGGGGTCCTGGGATCGAGCCCCGCAACAGGTTCTCTGCTTGACGGGGAGCCTGCTCCCCACACCCCCGCCTGCCTGTCTGCCTACTGATGATCTCTCTCGCTCTGTCAAATAAATGAAATCTTAAAAAAAAATATATCGCAGCATTATTCCACCAGCACATTTATTAAAAAAAAAAAATTGCCTAAATGAGGTGAAACATGAGGTCAGATGAAGGGACTATCATAAGCCTTGTATTTCTGTTTTTAAGAAGTACATGTATTGGGGTGCCTGAGTGGCTCAGTGGGTTAAAGCCTCTGCCTTCGGCTCAGGTCATGATCCCAGGATCCTGGGATCAAGCCCCGCATCGGGCTCTCTGCTCAGCAGGGAGCCTGCTTCCTCCTCTCTCTCTGACTGCCTCTCTGCCTACTTGTGATCTCTGTCTGTCGAATAAATAAAATCTTAAAAAAAGAAGTACATGTATTACTTTGAGAAAAATTAAAAATATATATTAAAAAGGAAAGAAATAATACAAAAAGAAAATAATAACGGTAACATAGAAGCAAATTATAACCCAAGTTCTCATTACTTTTGCGTAGATTAACTGCCATATGATCCTAGGAAATTTAGCACTTATCTAATCTGCTGATGACAAGTATACCAATTTTCGTAAAGTTTTAATTCTTTTATTTCTATATAAAAACACTTGAAGCTTAGGCTATCCAAACTGAATCCAGCCCCAAACTGGTAATAATGATGGAGACAGCTTCAACTTTCAATTTAATTGCAAGTCATTCTCATATATGTTTAAAGAACAAGGCATATAAGTAAATATCCAATGAAAAGATCACAGGCAAGTAATCTTTGTTCAATATCTGATGCGCTGCATTGTGCTAACAGCAGGTACTATCATTTTATCCTGTGTTCATTTCTCGATGCTGAAACTGTCCTTACCAGCAAATTCTGCTGTGTTTTGCTTTTATTCTTTCTTCGTGGAGGACATACTGTTACCCAAAATAATATTCTTTTCTATGTCATTAGCTCTATAATGGCTTCTCTAGATTCAACTGTGGGAAACTTAGAATTCAGATAATTAGATATTTTTTAATCTTTATATTCAGTTATCTTCCAAGTACTGGCCTATGAACTACTGTTGTAATCTGTCACCATATATAAGGTAAAATTACAGCTATAGTTCAGTGATTAAAAAAGGGAAAAAATCTTTTTAAAAAATAAAAAAGGGAAAAAATTGAACTAATTACCAACAAAATTTAAAAATACAAAAGAGGGCATGAAGGTTGGCAACGTTCAGACTTCTCTGGCTCTCTACACTAGATAATCCAGCCTCCATTTCACTAATTCCTTAAGGTCTCCCCTTTTCCAATTCAGGCTATGCTTCAAATTTTACCCCATGAACATGTCATGCTAATTTTACTCTCTAAACTTTTATGTTTTGCTTTTATTTTAATGTTATGGTTTTCTCATTTTTATTTTTTTTATTTTTTTTTTTTAGAGTGTGTGTGTGTGCGAGTGGGGGTGAGGGAAAGGGAGCGAATCTATGGTTCTACGCCCAGCATAAGCCCATCAAGGGGCTCAATGTGGCGCTCTATCTTAGGACCCTGAGATCATGACCTGAGGTGGAATCAAGAGTTGGACCCTTGGGACACTTGGGTGGCTCAGTGGGTTAAGCCTCTGCCTTCGGCTCAGTGGGGAGCCTGCTACGCCTTCTCTCTCTGCCTGCCTCTCTGCCAACTTGTGATTTCTCTCTGTCAAATAAATAAATAAATAAAATCTTAAAAAAAAAAAAAAGTTGGACACTTAACCAACTAAGCCACCCAGGTACCCTCATTCTTCTCATTTTTATTTTTTATTTATTTTTTTTTTTTTTTAAAGATTTATTTATTTATTTATTTGACAGAGAGAGATCGCAAGTAGGCAGAGAGGCAGGCAGAGAGAGAGGAGGAAGCAGGCTCCCTGCTGAGCAAGGAGCCCGATGTGGGACTCGATCCCAGGACTCCGAGATCATGATCCGAGCCGAAGGCAGCGGCTTAACCACTGAGCCACTCAGGCGCCCATTCTTCTCATTTTTAAAAATAAGTCTAAGAATCTACAAATCTTACAAGAAAACAGCTTTAATGTCAAGGTTGCTTAAACATTTTTTTCATAAACTTCCTCAATCTGATTCCTCCTTCTATAGCCATTCTCTTAAAACTTTTAAGGTATTTTCTGCCTGAGTCCCTCATTTGCTAAATAAATGCTTCACGTGCAATTTAAGATTTCAACAATATCTTATGTGGCTCTGCCCTGTCTTTTTATTCTGACCTGAAATCCTCTACATTTACTTGGAAGGTCTTCAAATAAATATTTTATTTATTTATTTATATTTTAAAGATTTACTTATTATTTAAGATTTTATTTATTTATTTGACACCGAGAGACAGTGAGAGACGGAATATAAGCAGAGGGAGTGGGAGAGGGAAAAGTAGGCTTCCCACTGAGCAGGGAGCCCAATGTGCAGCTCGATCCCAGGACCCTGGGATCATAACCTGAGTCGAAGGCAGATGCTTAATGACTGAGCCACCTAGGTGCCACTGTTTTAAAGATTTATTTAATTTATCTGAGAGAGTGAGTAAGCACAGAAGCAGGAGGAGGGGCAGAGGGAGATGGAATCACAAGTAGACTCCCTGCTGAGCGTGAGTCCCAGGCAGGGCTCAATCTCATGACCTGACCTGAAATCAAGAGTGGGACACTCAACAAACTGAGCTACCCAGGAACTCCAAATAAATATTTTATTTATTTATTTTAAAAGATTTTTATTTTTTTATTTGACAGACAGAAATCACAAGTAGGCAGAGAGGCAGGCAGAGAGAGAAAGGAGAAAGCAGGCTCCCTGCTGAGCAGACAGCCCGATGTGGGGCTTGATCCCAGGATCCTGGGATCATGACCTGAGCCGAAGGCAGAGGCTTTAACCCACTGAGCTACCCAGGCGCCCCCCGAATAAATATTTTAAAACAACAAAAGCAGTAAGAAAAATTTCTCCAAATATAGCTCTACACCAACCAATTTATGAATCATTACATGAAGAATAAGATAGTCTTTCTTTGGTAGATTAAACCTCAGAAATCAAGTATGAAAATATATATAAGCAGTAGATTTTAAGACTCCAAATCACTCTGGTAGATATAAACTAGAAAGTTAGCTCAAAGACGAAGGCAGATCTATAATGGCTAGAAGTGTTGGGGACCATTTTTGTAAAAAAAGATTTTATTTATTTATTTGACAGACAGAGATCATAAGTAGGCAGAGAGCCAGGCAGATAGAGAGAGGGGGAAGCAGACTCCCTGCTGAACAGAGAGCCCAATGCGGGGCTCAATCTCAGGACCCTGAGGTCATGACCTGAGCCAAAGGCAGAGGCTTAACCCACTGAGCCACCCAGATGCCCCAGTGTTGGGGGCCATTTGTTAGAAACTGAGCTCCAAAATAACAACAGAGCTAGAAAAGGTAAAAACCCTCATCATTAAAGGCAAAGATGTGAAGCGTTTCACAATATTAGAGACATTAAATGTTTCTGTAGTTAAATACTGATTTAAAAAGACATGAACACACCTATGTCATGAAGGTACAAAAAGGATAAAGGATCTATATGTAATTTATAATGACTCTGGATAATGTCCTGAGGGCCGAAAAAAGAAGTAATATAAAAGACATTTCCTAAAGGAACAGACAACGATCATATGATCTCCCTGATATGAGGAAGTGGTGATGCAACATGGGGGCTTAAGTGGGTAGGAGAAGAATAAATGAAACAAGATGGGATTGGGAGGGAGACAAACCATAAGTGGCTCTTAATCTCACAAAACAAACTGAGGGTTGCTGGTGGGAGGGGGTTTGGAAGAAGGGGGTGGGATTATGGACATTGGGGAGGGTATGTGCTTTGGTGAGTGCTATGAAGTGTGTAAACCTGGTGATTCACAGACCTGTACCCCTGGGGATAAAAATATATGTTTATAAAAAATAAAAAATTTTAAAAAAAAGGAAATAAACAATAAACAGGAACTAAGGAGATATCAGAATCCTTTAGGCAGGGCAAAAAGAAAGATATTTCCAAGAAGGGAGATCCACGTGATCAAATATAGCATTGAGAACTTCCCATTTCAATATGGTGAAATTTAACATCACTGTCTCCTCTCCTCTCTCTCTGCAAAAGTGAAGAAGAAAAGAAAAAGACAATGTATCTTGAACTAAAAGATTGCTAAATGCCAATTCTAGAAAATAAAGAACAGAGGATAAATTGGACCAGGTAGGAAAGAAACTCAAGAGACAGTGGCTGTTCTTTCTTATCTCGACAGAAAACACAGTGAACAGAGTTTCCCCAAAATAGAAGGCACACTCTGTGGGCAGAATGAACTAGTTATTTTTTGCAACAGTGGGATCTAGATGTGTGGACACTGGTGGCAGGAACATGATAGCCTTCATCTGACCCTGTCAAATGGTAGGGAAGACAGGGCTAAATAAGAAGATGCAAATAGCCATGATTCTTACATAAGCAGTCTGCTGGCATAGGAGAGTAGAAGGGACACTTCACGCTGGAGGAGGCATGCAACTGATAATGTCTGATTTGGAAGAAGTAAAGGGCAAACCAATTCTCAATACAAAACTCTTAATGCTAAAGTAGGTTGATATGAGTGACAAGGGCTTCCTATTCACTCAGAGCATTTTTCTGGCCAATTTTCAACACTCTTTTATAAATAGTTGGTCCAGCAAGAAGTAACCTCATTTAAAGATAAATAGTGGTGATTATAAAAGGAATCTGCATAAGCTCTATGCAATAATGCTAACTAGAACCAAAAAACATGAATATACAAATCAAAATGAAAAACTGATAATCATTTGATCAATAGGACTCAAACTTCCTAAAGTTTTAAAGAAAAAAAAACCTATGGGCATCCAAGGCAAACAAATCAAGTCACCTATGAGGGGAACCAATCAGATTTCAGAAGTCTCCAAGCAATATTCAAAGCCAGGAGACACTAGAGGATTATCTAAAGTTTTCAGAGTATTGTCTACAAAGAAAGCAGTCTAGAAAAAAAGTATGACTTAAGAATTTTATACACAGTCAAAAAATAAAGAGTAAGAAAAAAAATGTATTTTCTTACATGCAAAAACTGAGGGACTTTAGTTCCCACTAAATTTGTAAGTTCCATGAGGACAGGACTTTGTTTTGTAGGGAGTTATATGTTCATGCTCCAAATAGTATTTTATCTTTATTGTTACAACTATAAATGTGGTTTTCTTTCCTTTATATCTTCTTTTTTTTTTTTTAAGATTTTATTTATTTATTTGACAGACAAAGATCACAAGATCACAAGTAGGCAGAGAGGCAGGCAGAGAGAGAGAGGAGGAAGCAGGCTCTCCATGGAGCAGACAGCCCGATGTGGGGCTCGATCCCAGGACCCTAGGATCGTGACCTGAGCCGAAGGCAGAGGCTTTATTTAACCCACTGAGCCACCCAGGCGCCCCTCCTTTATATCTTCTACTTGGTTGTTGAAGTATATATGAAACCTGCTGATTTTTATTTGTTAACTTAGTATCTTACCATCTCACTGGATTCTTTTACTGTTTGTTATACTTTTTCAGTTGATTCTCTTGTGTTTTTCAGGGATACAATTTTATCTTAAAATAAAGATGACTTTATAGATTCCTTTCCAATGACAGAAAGCACAGTGCTGAAAGCAGAAACAGCAAGTACAGTACTGATTTTTTTTTCTCTTATCTAATACTTAGGTATAAACTTCAGAAATATACAAAAGCTATAAAGGGAAAACTTGGAAAGCATTTCTGAAGGATACAAAGTAGATTTGAAAGAAGACAGAGCAAGTTCTTTAATAGAAAAATCTCAACATTCTAAAGATGTCAAATTTCCAAAAGTTGGGGCACCTGGGTGGCTCAGTGGGTTAAAGCCTCTGCCTTCAGCCCAGGTCATGATCCTAGGGTCCTGGGATTGAGCCCCACATTGGGCTCTCTGCTCAATGGGGAGCCTGCTTCTCCCTCTCTCTCTGCCTGCCTCTCTGCCTACTTGTGATCTCTGTAAAAAAAAAAATTCCAAAAGTTAATTTATGTATCTAATACATTCCCAATAAAAAGTCCAATAGGTTTTTCTCTGGAAATAGAGAGTTGTATCTAGAATTCATATGGTAGGGGTACCTGGGTGGCTCAGTGGGTTAAGCCTCTGACTTCAGCTCAGGTCATGATCTCAGAGTCCTGGGATTGAGCCCGCATCAGGCTCTCTGCTCAACAGGGAGCCTGCTTCCCCGACTCTCTCTGCCTACCTCTTTGCCTACTTGTGATCTCTCTCTCTGTCAAATAAATAAATAAAACTGTTTAAAATTCATATGGTAAAATAATACTAATCAAAAAGAGCCAGCATAACTCTAAGAAAGAAGTGTATGCAACTGGGAAAGAAAGGGATTTGGTGTCAAGGATAAGGCAGAGACTTACTTTTAATGTAAGAAACTTATTTTTTAATGTATCTTTTGGATTATTTATGTTCTTTAACCAAATGTGTGTGTGTGTGTGTACATATCTATACCTATATCTATATCTATCTATATATATTTTTTTTAAGAGAGAGTGAGCAAGTAGGTGGAGGACGAGCAGAGGGAAAGGGAGAGAAAGAATCTCAAGGAATCTCCACACCCAGCATGAACCCAACACAGGGCTTGATCTCATGATCCTGAGATAATGGCCAGAGCCAAAATTAAGAGTCAGATGCTCAGTTAACGAGTCAGTTAACAAACTGAGCCACTCAGGTGCCCTGAAGGGCGCATATTTACATTAAAAAAAATTAATGTAATGAAAGGTGGGAATAAGTAGGAATAGGGCACCAATTTCTAATCCAGAAACTTAGATTAGAGGGTTGTGAAGATGGGATATGAGGGTTGTGAAGTACAATGGAAACTGTGAGTACTGCTACAGAATACATGTTTATAGCTTTTCAAAATGGAAAGAAACTGAATGAAATCTAAGTGTGAAACAAATATACTTTTAAAATACTACACTTCTGGGCCCTGGGTGGCTCAGTTGGTTAAGCAACTGACTTCAGCTGAGGTCATGATCCAGGAGTCCCGGGATCGAGTCCCATATTGGGCTCCCAGCTCCATGGGGAGTAGCCTTCTCCCTCTGATTTTCTCCCCTCTCATGCTCCCTCTCAAATAAATAAATAAAAAACTTTAAAAAGGGGGGGGGGCGCCTGGGTAGCTCAGTGGGTTAAAGCCTCTGCCTTTGGCTCAGGTCATGATCCCAGGGTTCTGGGATTGAGTCCCGCATCGGGCTCTCTGCTCCTCAGGGAGCCTGCTTCCTCCTCTCTCTCTCTGCCTGCCTCTCTGCCTACTTGTGATCTCTGTCAAATAAATAAATAAAATATTTAAAAAAAATAAAATAATACACATCTGTGAAATACTGAATGCATAAGGAAATAAAACTAAAACTATGAGCACTAAGGAAAAAGAGAGATCATAGTGAAAGAAAATAATCTTGAAAGTAAGGTCATAAATGAGTTAGAGAAGGCTGGCATCCTGAATTCAGCTGGGATTGCCAATCCTTTAAAATCTGGAAAAGGAAGATAACTCCAGTATAGGAAGTGGAATCTGGAAATATATCTAGAAACGTCACAGGAATCCTATCCATTTATACTATTTGTCACCCTAGAATACTAGGGCCTTTAAGAAAATCTTGGAAAATGTAAAATGGTATCAACCACATGAACTACTGTTATGTGGCTTTCTCACTCAGAGCTGCCTTTCTACTTATTCACCTGGACAGTGCCTTCCAAGCATTTCCTCCTCTACCACCCATGGTTCCTCTTCGTGCTCCAACTTGAAGATCACATCTGGTTTGGTGACTTGATAACCTATTACAGGAAACAGCAAAAGACTTGGATGTTAATGCTGGGGACCACCATCCATACCTTGGGCTGGGTCTTAGGGGCTTGAGGGCCTATGAAGGATGAGGACAAAGGAATTTCAAAAGTGAGACAAAGTAATCAAGCTTTACCCTGAAGAGGAGTACACATAATCATGTGAAGTCAAGGAAGGGTAAATTCACCTGGCAAGTTAAAAGTCTTCATATACTTCGAAAATGAAAAAGAATTCCATGAAAAATTATAAAACTACCCTTACCCACTGTGACTAGGTTGCTATAATTCTCTAGCATTACATCCCGATACAAGTTCCTCTGAGCAGGTTTCATTTGCTGCCATTCCTCTTGGGTGAGGTCCACAGCAACATCCTTAAATGTCACTGTTTCCTGTAAAAACCAATCCTAATTAATATGAAGTTATCAAACTTCAATGCAGTGGTGAAAGTATGTAAGAACTCCTGTACATCATGAACTCAGGGATCAGAGTTCATTACAAACTGTATAGGAAGTCTGCATATTTACCTAACCTTATTTTACAGTGTGAGGGAAAACAAACCATAATAGAATTATCCTGTAAGATGTTGATTATTGTGGGGTGCCTGGGTGGCTCAGTGGGTTAAAGCCTCTGCCTTCGGCTCGGGTCATGATCCCGGTGTCCTGGGATCGAGCCCCACATTGGGCTTTCTGCTCGTCAGGGAGCCTGCTTCCTCCTCTCTCTCTGGCTACTTGTGATCTCTCTCTGTCAAATAAATAAATAAAATCTTAAAAAAAAAAGATGTTGATTATTGAGTTAGCAAACTTAAACATTCATCATCTATTAGGCAGGAAAACTAAACATAGTGGTCACTGATCTGTACTGGTCTGTGATGGAAGTGAAAGAGTTAGACATGACTCACAGGTAACTGTCTCAGAACCTGTCCAAATGAAAATGTGAGCCAGTGAGAAAGGGAGCATGGAGAAAATGGGGATGGAAGAGAAATAAGGCAGGAGGAATGAGGAGAGGTATGAAAATATGAATATCCTGGGTGCCTTGGTGGCTCAGTTGGTTGAGCATCTGCCTTCGGCTCTGGTCATGATCCTAGTCCTGGGATTGAGTTCTGCATCAGGCTCCCTGTTCCGTGGGAAGCCTGCTTATCCCTCTGCCTCTACCTCTCTCTGACTGTCATGAATAAAAGAAAAAAAAAATCTGAAGAAAAGGAAAATCTGAACACGCAAAATTTGAAATTCCTATAGAACTTCTGGATGGAAATGTCCACTACGTAGTTAAGAGGTATAAAGAAAGATGAGAATTAGCTATCAACCTAAAATTGAGAGCTGAATCCACGGCTAAAGGATAGGAATAATTGTAGAGAACATACATAGTGGATAAAGGTCCAAGGACAGAATCAATAGTTAGGCATCAGGGAAAGGGACTCAGGTTTTTGTTTCTTATTTGTTTTATTTACAGAGGATGACAATTAAAACCATAACAGCAATGTAACAAAAGCCAAGAAACTAATAAATTTCTGGAAAAGAACGTTACTTGATCACATCACATCCAACTCTTCCCCCTACTTAAAAACTTCAATATTCATGTTAGGAAGTAAGGAAAAAATATTTATCTGTAAAGGCTCTAAGATAAAAAAGCACCCATATATCCCACATTTGGGAGAATTTATTCAAGAAACAGTACTGATAAGATAAACAAAATGGGAAATACAAATGAAAATCCCCAAACACTTGATTGCAATTAGTGTTTCTTTTTTTTTTTTTTGAAGATTTTATTTATTTATTAAAGAGAGAGCGCATGTGTGCACATGAGCTGGAGGAGGGGCAGAAGGAGAAGCAGACTTCCTACTGAGCAGGGAGCCGACATGGGGCTCCATCCCAGGGCCCTGGGATCATAACTTGAGCCAAAGTCAGACCTTAACTGACTGAGGCATGCAGGCGCCCCTGTAATTTTTGTTTCTGAGGCACTGTCTTTATGATCTATGATCATTACTACCATCATCATTACCATCACTCTCATCTATTGAGTAGTTATTATATACTAGGTAGTGTGATAATTTCTTTAGGTATATTAACTACTAAAATAACCTGAAAAGGTTATGCAGTGGCTACTATTATCCACTTACAAAGTAAGGAGGGGCACCTGGCTGGCTCAGTTGGTAGAGCGTGTGACTCTTAACAGGACAAATCTTTTTTTTCTTTAGTAATGTTTATAGTAAGAGCATAAAGGCAATTACATGTCAGTTATGCAGTATATATGATGACTGGCAACTTTTTCTAAAAAAGGATTTTTTCTTAAAGATATATAAATATTAAATATGCCTCTAAAAATTTGGAATATGACACACTTTTTTCATTTTTTTCTTGGATATTTTATATTCTTATTTTTCAAATATATTCTAGACTCAGCTTGAATAGACTTGCCTTACTCTAAGAAAAATACTTAGAATCCTTTTTTTTAAAGATTTATTTATTTATTTGAGAGAGAGACAGAGAGAGTGTGAATGGGAGGAGGGGCAGAGGGAAAAGGAATGGGAGAGACTCTCAAGCAGATTCTCCACTACTGAGTGAGTTGCTGGGGTTGCTCTCAGGACCCTGAGATAATGACCTGAGTCAAAACCTAAATAACTGAGCCACCCAGGTGCCCCAAAATATTCAGAATCTTTATTCAGGTAAGTCTGAAGATTAACTTAAAAAGAAGTTATAGGGACGCCTGGGTGGCTCAGTTGGTTAAGCAGCTGCCTTCGGCTCGGGTCATGATCCCAGCGTCCTGGGATCGAGTCCCATATCGGGCTCCTTGCTCCGCAGGGAGCCTGCTTCTCCGTCTGACTCTGCCTTCCACTCTGTCTGCCTGTGCTCGCTCTCGCTCGCTCTCTCTGACAAATAAATAAAATCTTTAAAAAAAAAAAAAAAAAAAAAAAAAAAATTTAAAAAAAAAAAAAAAAAAAAAAAAAAAAAAAAAAAAGAAGTTATAGAGCGCCTGGGTGGCTCAGTGGGTTAAGCCTCTGCCTTCGGCTCAGGTCATGATCTCAGGGTCCTGGGATCGAGCCCTGCATCAGGCTCTCTGCTCAGCAGGGAGCCTGCTTCCTCCTCTCTCTCTCTCTCCCTCTCTCTGCCTGCCTCTCTGCCTACATGTAATCTCTGTCAAATAAATAAATAAAATCTTAAAAAAAAAAGAAGAAGTTATATTGGTTGAATAATGATAGATCCTATCCAAAAAGGATGTTTTAAAAATGTACTTAAATCCTCTTTCAGGCCACATCAATATTATAGAAGTTTTTTTTCCTCTCATACACATCAAATAATTTTTTTCTTTATGGTTTCAAGTCTTCTCTTACCATCTTCCATTTTATTTTTCAGCTGATTGTGGTTTATATAGAGAATGCTATTGGTTTTTGTATAAATTAATTTTGTGTAAATAAATTTTGTTTAAAAAATCCATATGGGATTCAGTCATTATTTCTCTTCAGCTGTCCACATTTATAACTATATTATCTAGCTATCATAATTTTGCATGCACCTTCCCAATTTTTTTTTTTTAAAGATTTTATTTATTTGACAGAGAGAGATCACAAGTAGGCAGAGAGGCAGGCAGAGAGAGAGGAGGAAGCAGGCACCCTGCTGAGCAGAGAGCCCGATGTGGGACTCGATCCCAGGACCCTGAGATCATGACCTGAGCCGAAGGCAGCGGCTTAACACACTGAGCCACCCAGGCGCCCCGCACCTTCCCAATTTTTATCTCCCATTTTTCTCTCTTTGTTGTATGCCTAGGCAGACAGAATTATAGTAAATAAATACAGTAGTATTGGCAATCTGATTGCGTTTCTGACTTTGGTGGGAATGCATCTCATTTTCCCTAGTAAACATGTTTACTCCTATTAAAGAGATTCTTTTAAAATCTGAAGTTCTGATTCTTTAAAAAATTAGCAGCTCTTTGAAGCTGATTATCTTTTTTCTTTAATATGATGAATTGTATTAACAGATTCCCTTAACTTGAAACATCAAGAAAAAAAATTCACTCAATTCTTCTCTAATTAGTCTATAAATTCTTTGCAATACCAGTTAAAATCTGAACAGAATTTATATTCCTTTAGAACTAGATAAATTGATTCTAAAATTCAAAAAGAAATTTAGGGGGTCCCAAGCTAGCTAAGAAATTTCTGAAAGACTAGGAACAAGTTGTGTGTGGCGGCAGTGGGGAAATCCTTGCCTAAGCAACAGGGTTATTTTAAAGGTACAGTGATTAAAACATTGTAAACACACACACACATACACACACGGAGTACAGTACTGGTATAGATATAGACAAATAGACTAAAGGAACAGAATAAAGAGCCTAGAAACAATTAAGCATGCACATGATAAATGTGGCATCACAAAAGAAATATCTATTTAACAATAGTGTTGGAACAACTGGTCTTCTACATGTACAAATAATTCTAGTGATAGAATCATCAGTTCATTCCTACCTAAAATCCATTACTACATTAAATTCCAATTGGACTAAGGACAAAATATGAAAAAGTTTTGAAAATAGACTATCTCTATAACCTAACATGAAAAATGTCTTAGAAAAAACCATGATTGGCAACTTATGAAAAGGACAATTAAATACTGATGCTGTATGTTAATGTTGACTAAATTCTAATTGTATGCATATATGAATCATAAGCTAAATGTAACTATCCAAATTTAAAGTGTCTATAGAACAAAAGATACATGTCAACATAAAAGTGGCAGATTAGGAAAAGGTATCTATATAAATCTTAATGCTAAAGAAGGTCTTCTTTTTTTTTTTTTTTTTAAGATTTTATTTATTTACTTGACAGAGAGAGACAGAGAGAGAGAGGGAACACAAGCAGGGAGAGTGGGAGAGGGAAAGCAGGCTTCCCACCGAGCAGGTAGCCCAATGTTGGGCTTGATCCCAGGACCCTGGGATCATGACCTGAGCCGAAGGCAGACGCTCAATGACTGAGCCACCCAGGTGCCCTAAAGAAAGCATTTTAAAAATTTCCTAATTTCAAGCAGAAAAAGGACTAAAATCTCAACTGAAGAAAATATATATGCAGGCTCATTTGAAAGACATCTTCCATTTACTCTTCCAGATAATTTTAGTTTTTAATCTTTGGCCAGGGCAGACTTTTTTTTTTTTTTTTTTTTTTTTAAATCTGAGCTTAAACTTATAAGAATTATGAAATTATTTCAGGATTTCTTTTTGATCTAGGTGCCAATGAGAAGCTTTCTCTTTCCAGGGGCACCTGGCTGGCTCAGTTGGTACAGCATGCAATTCTTGACCTTGGGATTATTAAGTTTGAGCCCCATGTTGGGTATAATGATTATTTAAAAAAAAAAAAAATCTTTGAGAAGTTTTCTCTTTCCTTAATTATTAGTTTTCCCCTCATAAACAGTATAAATTATGGAATAAACTTTGTGTTCCAGTTTGCTTTGACATTCAAATTGAAATCAACATAAGAACTTTGTTTGGACCTGTTCCTGCATAGCCATATCCCAAATTTCACCTGCTTCTGCTACTCTATTTTTCCTCACCTTAATTTTCATCAATTTAGCTTTTCCAATTTACTGGTAGGTTAAGGTAACCCACTGCAACTGCATTGCAAAATAATGCAGGAAACAAATAAATATGCTTAAAACGTACAAGAGACCTGGTCATATTCTCTTCTTCCTCCAAAAGGGCAGAGTCCTGAGGATGCCAAGCTGAGGGAAGAGAAATAAAACAGATTTATTTCAGAGCTCCAGACAAAGGCATATAGAAATCGTCAGTACCAGGTGACTATAATATTATCTAAATGATCCTTAGAGCACTGAGAAATGCTAACCACCATCAGGCAATAGAGATGCTGAAATGTACATAAAAGTCTAATGTCTTTTATGGGAATTTCTGGAGGACTAAGTATAGGGTGCCCAATGAATCTACTGACAATATAAGCTTTCCCTAGGATCCTGGTATTTTATTCTTAATAGAAAGTTTATCTCAAATACATAATAATAAATACCACAAAGATTAAGAATAATATAGTTTATGAAGCACTGTAAAAAAAATGGAAAAAACTTTAATCAAGTACAGGTTTAGGCATGGTAAACCACTTATATGATGGAATAAAATGCAGTCATGATTCTAATGACATTTTTGAGTAACTATTTTTTGATCTAAAAAATTCAGGGCCTTCAGGTAAAAAATGTAAGAATGAATATTTGCATTTACTTCTCTCTCCCAAACCCAACCAAAATGAAAGGAACAAAGGAAGCTGAGTCTCATAGAGAATATAGAAGACTTCAGCAGATAAGAGATGTCAACAAAATTTTGGAAGCTAGAGATTAGACAGATGACTGTTATCTAATTTAACTAGAGAAACCTGAAGCTTAAGTGAGGGTGGGGGAAGTGGGGGGAACCATGGTTCTGCAGAACCCTTGAAAGGCTTACGAATGGAGGCTCTAAATACTTCTGCAGGCAGGAGTGTGGGATAGGAACTGAATGTAAGGGGTTGGAACCATGTAGAGAAAATAAGGGAATTAAGTGAAAGTTGTAATCCTCAAAGATGAAGTATGTCCCTCCCAGTCCCCTACTTCCTACTGTGTTTGCCTTCCAAAAGCAGTTCTGGCTAATACTTCTCAAGCAAAATCTAGGATTTCTTGCTAGGGAAACTTTCTAGCGCCACCCGCCCCCCCCCCAAAGATACAGATCCTGACATTTAGTCAACTTTCAACCTCTAATAAAACACCATATTAGAAAGAAGGGCAAGAAGGTGGGTTGGGGAATGGTGGGGTGAGGGAGACAAGAAAGAGGTTAGGTAGAAAACAGAGATAAATCCTTATCTCCATTGTCAAAAAAGTCAGCAGGAAAAATCAAGCATGAATGAGCAGTATGGGGATATTCAGGGAAGTGGAGCTGAATACCAAAATGGTTGCCTCTGGGGAGTGGGATCAGGGGATGAGGAAGAATAGAGTAGGAGATTTTGTTTATGGTTATATACTTAATAACCCTTTTAAAAAATCTAAATGTAAGAAAAACAGAAATTTCAAACAATAGTCAAGTGAATAAATAAAAAAACAAATGTCTACCCGCAGTCAACACCCATGTGAACTTTCTTGGTAGGGGTACTGAATTTTCTAACCCCTAAATGTACAGCTTCTCTCTCCTAAACTTTTCCCATCTCTGAGCCACCTTACCTCTCCTTTCCATCATCTGGGTTAAACGCTCCATCGTCACACAGCTTTTGCTGATCTCTGAAGGCTGAGATGTCATTCAGGCCTTGCCCACTAAGGGCAGAAAGGTTAAGGTAAACTGTAGATCCAACAATTCTAGGGTCTGCTCTATCTCAGGCTTCCCCAGCCTCCAGGAGAGTTCTCAGGTCAGAAGTTCTCCTTCCATGATGGACACCTGCTCTCCAGGCTTTTTACTCACACCGCAGATCTATCTTATCTCCGTGGAGGCAGGACCTGTGGGCTTATGATATAAATTCAATTTACTTGATGTTTCCTCACTAGATCCCTATGGTAACCAAGATGGCTTCCAATAATCACTGCCTTATGGTATTCACGGTTTTTTTTTGTATACCCTTTGCACACTGAATAGAGTTGTCCTGTTTAACCAACAGGATACTGCAAAAACTGACAGTGTGTGACTTCCAAAGTTAGGTCATGAAAGACATGGTGGTTTCTGTATTGCATATTTTTGAATCATGAACATTGAAGGAAGTTGGCCACCATACGATGAAGACATTCAGCCAGGCCTGGGGAGATGCTCCTGCCAGCAGTCAAAACTAACTTGCCAGCCATCTAGGAGGCAAATTCTCCAGCCATCTAGCCTTCCAATGACTGTAGCTTTGTTAACATCTTGACTGCAACTTCATGAAATATATGATCCAGAGTATCCAGCTAAGTTGTTCCCCACCCCCACAGAGTGAGAGATAATAAATGTTTATTGTTGTTTAAACCATTGAATTTTGAGGTAATTTGTTACACAATAGTAGATAATTAATACAGGCCCAATTAGCTTCCTTGCTTGTAATTCACATTCTCTGGGGTCACTGCCCAGAGATGCTGGATACAAAGACAGCAAGAATTTAGAGGAAAACTCAAAGACTCGGGACGCCTGGGTGGCTCAGTTGGTTGAGCAGCTGCCTTCGGCTCAGGTCATGATCCCAGCGTCCTGGGATCGAGTCCCACATCGGGCTCCTTGCTCTGCAGGGAGCCTGCTTCTCCCTCTGACTCTGCCTTCCACTCTGTCTGCCTATGCTCACTCTCGCTCGTTCTCTCTCTGACAAATAAAATCTTTAAAAAAAAAAAACTCAGACTCAGCAACCTAGGTTGAACCAGGCATTCAAGAAAACATCAAGACTTTAGAAACAAGGTAAACACAACAGTGATGTTCACATAATATCTGCTCTTCAAATATCTTCTGTGAGCAGAAAGGTGTAGACCCAGTGCAGTCACAGATACAAAATTGAGTCAAAGAAGATTCATATTTACAATATCCTTAGGTTTGGAGTAAAAGAGAGTTGGAGCTATTCTGTTTCCTATTTACTTTGGCAATTGAGGTAAAAGACACGCACAATTTAGAATTCCCATACTCTTCATCTGAAATGAGAATTATACTCACATCACAATGTTACTGGATGAATAAAATGGTTAAGTTAAGAAATAATAATTTTTCATCTGCTTTGAGCCTTTACTAGGTAAAAAATAATTATATGAGAGTAGACTAATTTTATTTTTTTGAGAGAGACTAATTCTTGCACTGTATGATAGAACAGAATAAAACAGAAACATTCAATTGTAATAAATTTTGAGATATTCCCAATATCCTTCCACAAGTTCCATTTTTTCCCTCTGTGGGAATTATCATAAACAAATTACATAATTTATTTACCATATATATTGTCTGTGTAGCCCCTCATACAAACTCCATGAAAACAGGGATTTCTTAAATCTCTCTTGGTCACTGATGGTAGGTGCTCAAAAAATATGTTGATTCAAATGGTGTAGCCACTATGAAAAACAGTACTGCAGTCAAAAAACGAAAAACAGAATTACCATATGATCCAAAAATTCCACTTCTGGGTACATACCCAAAAGAACTGAAAGCAGGGACTTGAACAAATCTGTACACCCATGTTCACAGCAGCATTATCTGCAACTGTCAAAAGGTAGAAGCAACCCAAGTATGCACTGACAGATGAATAGATAAACAAAATGTGGTATATACATATAATGGAACATTATTTAGCCTAAAAAAGGAAGGAAATTCTGACATGTGTTAACATGGATGAACCTTGAAGACCTTATGCGAAGTTAAATAAACCAATCACAAAAAAAACAACACTGCATGATCCAACTCATATGAGGTATGTAGAGTAGTCAAATTCCTATAGAAGGAAAATAGAATGGAAGTTGCTGGGACTAGAAGATCCAAGGAATGGGGAGTTACTGTTTAATGGGTACAAAGTTTCTGTTTTGCAAGATGGAAAGAGTTCTATGGACAGGTGGTAATGACAGTGGTACAGCAATATGAATGTAATGACATTGAACTCTACACTTACAAGTAATTAAAATGTTAAATGTTTTTGTGTTTTTAGCTTTATTGAGATATAATTAGGGTACAAAAAAATCACACACATTTAATGTATATATCCTGATGAGTTTGAACATATGTATATATTCATGATACCGATTCCATAACCAAGGTACTAAACATATCCATCACCTCCAAAAATTTCCTCGTGTTCTTTTGTGTTTTGTTTCTGTGGTAAGAACAATTAACACAACATATATACTCTTAAAAAAGTGCATAATACTGTATTATTAATACAGGTTGTGTTGTACAGATCTCTAGAACTGTACAACAAAGTTTACATAATGTAAACTTTGTACCCATGGAAAAATAATTCCCCATTTCCCTCTACTCCTAGGCTCTGGCAACCATTATTGCATTTTTGTGCTTCTTGAGTTTATTTTAGATATATCATACAAATTGAATCATGTAGTATTTGTTCTTTGACTAGCTTATTTCACATAGCATAATGTTCTTCAGGTTCATCCATGCTGTCACAAATGGCAGGCATTCCTTCTTTGACTAATATTCTATTATATGTATATACCACATTTTCTTTATCCATTCATCTATTGATGAATGTTTCCCTATTTTGACTATTGTAAATAATGTTGCAATGAAAATGGGGGTGCAGATATTAAGATGGTAAATTTTATCTTCCGTGTTATGTAATCTCTATTTTATCACAATAAAAAATATATATACATATATACACATAGGTATAAAAAGACAAATATGCACATTTATGTACAAAAGATGCATATATACTCATCTAACAAATGAATTCTACTAATTTGGGGAATTTAAAATCAGAGGAAAATAATATATTAGACAAGAATACCACAGAAATAGGTGGATAGTTTAGAGTTCAAGTGTTTCAGATTTTTAAGGTGGGGTTTTGTTAAGTACGCATGTTAAAAATTCAAGGAAAACAACAGAAACTAAAGCAGTGGAGAAAGAAAGGGGAATAAGCTAAATCTACACGATAAAAAAGCCACAAGTAAATAGAAAACAAATTTGTATCAGCAATCCCAATAAATGTAAATGAATTAAACTCACCTACTAAAATAACATTCAAGCAGGATAAAGGATAAAAAACCCAGCAATATACTCTTTACCAGAGACCTGAAGTATAAAATCATAAAAAGAAGGGGATGGAAAATGAAATTCCTGGATAATACAATAATAAGACCTGAAAAGGAATATTTTTGGACAAGAGAACTAACAGCATACTGAGGAGTAGAGGTTTTTAAGACTGTACAGTCTGTCTTGTGCTCTGTTGATCCATGATGAGAACAGGTCCTGGCACTGTCCTCTTGGTGTGAGCAGCAGAAAGAACCCATGTGCAGTCTAGCTACTCAGCCCCAGCCTAAACAGGCTGAACAGAGAACCAGGAAACAGGTGAACATGAGAATAAATGCTTGCTGTTATATGCCACTGATTTAGGGGTGGTTTGTTAGGCAGCATTACTATTCTGGCAATAACTAAGTAATACATATGATAAAAGATGCGGGTCATATGATGTTGAGATACCGACTCTGGAAAAAATCAGGAAAACTGGAAAACGACAGAAGAGAACCAAGAACTTCCAGGGGTAAAATAAGGAAGCAAAGGAGACTAAGGGGGTGGCCAAAGGGCAGGGAGGACGACTTAAAACCAAACACAGAATTTTACACAGATCTTTTCCCATGCAGTTATCAAGTATGACAAACACTATACAGAAGTCAACTCAAGACAAGAACCGCAACACATACTACAAACACCTACCCACAGACCTTTCACGACAACCAAACACTATACAATCACACGCAACCAAGTATTACCATAACACAACACACCGCAATCACACATCCCATCACAATTTGTCACACACGCAATTACACACATTACTGCAGTCACACACACACTGACTCCCACCACAGTTTCTCGGTCCAACAATTCCAACCACTCTCCAGGAGCGTATTCCCACCCGGGACACTTTGCAAGGCGGCCACTCCAGACTCGTTGGGCCTCCTCAGAGGCTCCGCCCCGTCAGCCGCTCCGCGGTGCAGCCCAGACAACTCAAGCCCCTCCCCCATGCCCCGCTGCTGGTACGCGGTAGCGTCACCTGCCGGAAACGCCCGAATGCGCATTCAGCGCGCGGTTTCTGGGAGGACAGGTGAAGGCGACCCACAGAAAGACCCAAGCCAGGGGCCGGTAACGCCGAACCATCCCTTCGTGACCGCCTCCCAACGGACGTTCCTGAACACAACAACACCTCCCAGAAGGCTTCGCGGCCCGATTCAACTTCCGGCCAGAAAGCTGTCTGTGTTTCCTGTGTGAGGAGGAGGCACCGTAAGTCCTGCACCGAAGGCCGGGCTGGAAGGTGCAAACCTACCGTGCCTCGCAACCCTGAGACCTGGCTAGACGCTGAGAATTGCAGTTACAGTCGTTGAGGGAGGGTCCGGGCAGGGCCCTGAGAGGAATTGGCCGCGGGTGCGTCTCTGGACCACATTTCCCAGAGGGCCCGGTGGGTCCGTCGCTCTTCTCGCAAGAACGCGAAAGTTTCGTCACGCCTGGCGGGACCGTTAGATCGGTGAGGTGAGAGTCGGTGGGTCGCGGGGGACTCGAAAGGCGTAAATTGAGGAGCCCGGATATAGGTACCAAGGTGGGTCATCCGGCCTGTACCGTACGGGTGGAGCGGCCTGTAACGGGATTGTGTGTGTGAGAGATTGAGACCTGTGTGCGGTTATCGGTTGCCTGTCATTGTGGGGTTGTGATTGCATGTGTCCCGATGACGGTTGTGACCCCGAGACACTGTTGTGTGTGGGGGGGTACCTAAGGCTGTAGGAGAGTAACAATGTTCGGTGGCGGGTATGTGATTGTAACCGTGTTACCATGGGTAGCTATGTGTGCGCGCGTGTGGAGTGCTTGTCGCATTGGTTTCAGTATGTCCGTGCTCAGGTTATGGGGCACTTTGTGTCAGGGTACGGGGTTCCTGTCATATGTAAGATTGTAACTCCAGAACTTTGTCCCCAGGGAACTTCTGTGAAGTTTGGTCGGGTTATAGCCCTTTGGCAGCGGTGGCCTCAACTTTTTCCAGACACACAGATTAGGCAGAATGCTCCATTCTCTGATCTCCATTCCCTGCGTGTGGTGGGGGCTGGGGCTGGTACTGGAGGTGACTTCTGACCAGACCAGTTTGGGGAAAAAAGGAAAACATGGTGTTTTGCAATTACCTTTTCCTCTCCCCAGTTCCACCTTTCTCCAAGTGCAGAAGAGAAGAATGCACAATGAACTTCTACAAGCAGTGTCCAAGGTGTGTTGGGGTTTTCTCTTTGCTTTCTTTCTTCTGAAAGTTAAATGCTTAATAAAGATAATGTCATTTAATTGTAGGTCCTTATAATTAAAGGGAAGGATGGTCCAGCCTGGTTTTAAAGCCCAACAGCACCCCTATATGTATTGTTCACTTATTTGGGAAATGGCTCTACTTCCGTTTGTTGAGTTTTCTTCTTTTTAAATGCAGTATTATGATTTAAATACAATTGTTATGATATTAAAATAAAAACACGGGGCGCCTGGGTGGCTTAGTTGGTTAAGGGACTGACTCTTGATCTGGACTCAGGTCTTGAACTCCAATCCAGGTCCTAAGTTCAAGCCCCACACTGGGCTCTATGCTGAGCATGGAGCCTACTAAAATAAAATAAACAATAAAATAACATGTAACATAATGCAACACATAACACATAACAACACATAACACAACACGTAACAACACAACATAACATATAACATAAAACACAACATCACTATTACTTAGAGGTTTTAGAAACAATTACCAAGAAAAAATAAAATGTGACGCCTGGGTGTCTCAGTTGGTTAAGTGGCAGCCTTCGGCTCAGGTCATGATCCCAGCGTCCTGGGATAGAGTCCCACATTGGGCTCCTTGCTCAGCAGGGAGCCTGCTTCTCCCTCTGCCTCTGCCTGCCATTCTGTCTGCCTGTGCTCGCTCTCTCCCCCTCTCTCTCTCTGATAAATAAATAAAATCTTTAAAATAAATAAATAAATAAATAAATAAAATGTGATCACTCAAATATCTAATGTTAATATTTTGATTATTTTTTAAAATTATTTCTTTATTTGACAGAGAGAGATCACAAGTAGGCAGAGAGGCAGGCAGAGAGAGAGAGGAGGAAGCAGGCTCCCCGCTGAGCAAAGAGCTCCATGTGGGGCTCGATCCCAGGACCCTGAGATCACGACCTGAGCCGAAGGCAGAGGCTTAACCCACTGAGCCACCCAGGCGCCCCTTGATTAATTTTTTAAAAAGATTTTATTTATTTGAGAGGCAGAGTGAGCGAGAGAGAGAGCAGGTAAGCAGAAGCAGAGGGAGGGGGAGAAGCAGGTTTCCTGCCGAGCAAGGAACCAGATGTGGGACTCAATCCCAGAACATGGGATTATGACCTGAGTAGAGGCTTAACTGACTGAGCCACCCAGGTGCCCCTTAATTAATTTTTATTATTTTTCCAAAATCAAATTATACTTCACTTACTATATTATATCCTACATTTTCACTAGAAAGTATTATTCTCCTGTATTGTCAAATGGTCTTTGTAAATACCATTTTTTAAAGATACATATTTCTTTTTTTTTTTTTAAAGATTTTATTTATTCATCTGACAGACAGAGATCACAAGTAGGCAGAGAGGCAGGCAGAGAGAAAGGGGGAAGCAGGCTCCCCGCTAAGCAGAGAGCCCGATGCAGGGCTTGATCCCGGGACCCTGAGATCATGACCTGGGCCAAAGGCAGAGGCTTAACCCACTGAGCCACTCAGGCACCCAAAGATTCATATTTCTTTGTGTGAGTTATGTTCTCTCCCTTTCTTCATGTCAGTATGTCTGACTTTGAAATCTTTAAGTATTTATTTACTTATAAATAACACACATACACCCCCCATCCACCCCCACACACAGAGGTTTGAAATTGGACTTCATGATTAATAATAAGATTGTACACCATTTCATGTATTTATTGGTTATTAAGATTTCTCCTTTTGTGACCTGCCTGTTCAAATATTTTAACTTTTTGCCCCTTGATTATCTCTTGTTGATTCATAGGGTTTCTTTATATAATCTGGATATGAGTCCTTCATTGATAGTATTCCGTTTAGATTGTTTTATCATTTCCTTTAAGGTGGTTTTATGAATAGAAATCCTAACTTTAATGCAGTTATCAATTTTTTTTTTCTTTGTGGTTAGTACTTTTTGTGTTTCTGGAAATCCTTTCTAGGGCGCCTGGTGGCTCAGTCAGTGAGACACCTGAGCCAAAGGTGTCTACTTTGGCTCAGGTTGTGATCTGGGGTTCTGGGATTGAACCCCAGGTCAGACTCCCTGCTCAGTGGGGAGTCTGCTTGTCCTTCTCCCTCTGTTCCTCCCCCTGCTTGTGCTGTCTCTCTTTCTCTCTCTCAAATTAATAAGTAAAATCTTTATTTTTTACTACTTATTTATTTTAAAGATTCTATTTGTTTATTTCACTCTCTGTCAAATAAATTTGACACTCTCTGTCAAATTTTGACAGAGTCAAATAAACACAAGCGGGGGAGTGGGAGAGGGAGAAGCGGGCTTTCCCCCAGAGCAGGGAGCTTGACGCGATCCCGAAGCTACAAGTTTTGCTTTTTGGGGTTCTGGCTGGCCCAGTTGGTGGAGCATGTGACTTTGATCTCAGGGTTGTGAGTTTGAACCCCACATTGGGTGTGGAGATTACTTAAAAATAAAATCTTTTTTTTTTTTTTTTAAGATTTTTAAAATATTTTATTTATTTACTTGACAGAGATCACAAGTAGGCAGAGAGGCAGGCAGAGAGAGAGGGGGAAGCAGGCTCCCTGCTGAGCAGAGAGCCTGATGTGGGGCTTGTTCCTAGGACCCCGAGATCATGACCTAAGCTGAAGGCAGAGGCTTAACCCACTGAGTCACCCAGTCGCCCCTTAAAAATAAAATCTTAAAATAAAAAAGTTTGCCTTTCCTATTTATATATTTAATCCACCTGTAACTGGCTTTTGTGTACAATGTAAAGTGGGGCCCAGATTTTACCCACTTATGAATTCTTTCCTCGCTTTTTCAGTACCATATATTAGGTCACTATGTTCCCATTTCAGATATATCCAAACATATAAAAATCCAGTATCTATATATAAGTGGATGTGTTCACGAGCTCTTTGTTCTGTTGTTTTAAAACAGTATCACAGTCTTGATTATTCTAGTTTCGTTGTCCTTTATTTTATTTTATTTTATTTTTTAAAGATTTATTTATTTATTTGACAGACAGAGATCACAAGTAGGCAGAGAGAGAGAGAGAGGAGGAAGCAGGCTCCCTGCTGAGCAGAGAGCCCGATGTGGGGCTCGATCCCAGGACCCTGGGATCATGACCTGAGCCGAAAGCAGAGGCTTTAACCCACTGAGCCACCCAGGCGCCCTTGTTGTCCTTTAAAAGTATTTTGGCTTTTCTTCCTGTGGCTGTGTTTAAGACTTTCTCCCAGTTTTTGGTTTTCTGTAATTTTAACATAATGTGTCTAAGTGTGCCCTTTAAAAATTTTATATGCTTGGGGGGCGCCTGGGTGGCTCAGTGGGTTAAGCCGCTGCCTTCGGCTCAGGTCATGATCTCAGGGTCCTGGGATGGAGTGCCGCATCGGGCTCTCTGCTCGGCAGGGAGCCTGCTTCCCTCCCTCTCTCTCTCTGCCTGCCTCTCCATTTACTTGTGATTTCTCTCTGTCAAATAAATAAATAAAATCTTAAAAAAAAATTTTATATGCTTGGGATTTGTAGAGTTTTTTCAGTTTGTAGGTAGGTGTTTTTTATTAGTTTAGGGAACTCCTCGGCCATCTTCAAAGATTGCCCCTGCTTTATTCTCCCCCTCTCTCCTCTCCCTTCTCAGGCTCTAATTAAACATAGGTTAGAATTTCTTACCTTAATCTTTTTGATTTTTAAAGTTGATACAGTAGATAGGTCTACTCTCAATTTTTTATTTTTATTTGTATTTTTTAAAGATTTATTTATTTGACAGACAGAGATCACAAGTAGGCAGAGAGGCAGGCAGAGAGAGGAAAGGAAGCAGGCTCCCTGCTGAGCAGAGAGCCCAATGCGGGGCTCCATCCCAGTACCTGGGGATCATGACCTGAGCCGAAGGCAGAGGCTTTAACCCACTGAGCCACCCAGGCACCCCTACTCCCAGTTTTTAAAATGTGGATATTTGGTACAGAGGCAAAGGAAATCACGTTAAGAATCAGTCATCCCCAATCTATTGCACTTAAGACCTTTCTGGGTTTCTTTAGAAGATGGCTGAGTATTTCCAATCCATTCTTCGGTGCCAAAACCCAGAATATCTGGTTTTCCTCCCATCAGCCTCTAATTATACTTGCCATTTCTGTAGTGAAGATTGTTGCCCAATATTAATGGGAATAATGCTAGGAGGTTAGTATAATATAGTAGAAGCTAATCAGAAGCTGTTCTCAGAAGCTAATCAGATGTTTTTTGTTTCTTAAAGATTTTATTTTATTTATTTATTATTTAAAAGAAAAAGATTTTATTTATTTATTTTACAGAGAGAAATCACAAGTAGATGGAGAGGCAGGCAGAGAGAGAGAGAGAGGGAAGCAGGCTCCCTGCCGAGCAGAGAGCCCGATGCGGGGCTCGATCCCAGGACCCTGAGATCATGACCTGAGCCGAAGGCAGCGGCCTAACCCACTGAGCCACCCAGGCGCCCCTTAAAGATTTTATTTTTAAGTAATCTCTACATCCAACATAGGGCTTAAGCCTGCAAACCACGAGATCAGAAGTTTCATGTCCTACCAACTGAACCAGCCTGGCACCGCCCCTGCCCCTTTTTTTAACCTAATGTTTAATCAGGAAATATTCGAAGCATAATAAAATCAGAAAAAGCACAAGAATATATGCCATCACCAATGTTATTTAAATTTAACATCGTTGCATTGATATTAACCAAAGCACTTAGCCAAGAGAAAGAAGTTGGTTAAAAATTAGAAAAGAGAATATAAGATAATTGCTTTGCAGATGATATGAATGTGTACCTGAAAACCAAATCAGTGTATAACTAGCACTTTGAAATAAGCAGGCCTCCATAGGAAGCAAGTAAAATAAATTAGTTTTCATATTTTCTACTTTCAGCTCTCTCTGTGGGCTGATTTTTTTGTTGCCCTGGATAAAATAACTTGTGCAGTTTCTATACTTGTTTTGATCAGTCTTTGGTATCCTTTGGTTATTTTCAGTGATAAAGGTCAGTCTCATTCTACTAATTACAATCTCTAGTTGAATATAATAATATGTAAGCTTCAGAGGAAGAGCAGAGGGAGAGGGACAAGCCGACTTGGTGCTGAGCACAGAGCTCAGTGCGGGACTCGATCCCACAACCCTGAGATCATGACCTGAGCCAAAATCAAGAGTCATGCGATTAACTGATTGAGCTACCAATATCTACTTACAATACCTGTCTTACACTTGGGGATTCTGTGCTTTGCTGCTTTGTTGGGAATCCCGTTGTCCTTCCATTGAGTCCACATCTGGTCCAAAAAGGGCACTGGATACCAGTTTCTGTGCCCTCTAAACTTCAGGAAACAGCAAAAATTCTCCTAAATAATCTCATCATTTTACTTTGGACCTTGGAGTCTAAGATGAAGAAATAACTTAATTTTTCCTGTGGGATGGAAAATGTGTGTCATTTTTCAGCAACCAATTTTTGGACACCAACTGAGTGTCCTGCAATTTAATTCAATTCTGACACTAATTACAGAGTTAACACAGAGCACCACAGGTTTAGTGGGCTTAGCCTTACAAGACTGCCCTATTTGAGACAGCATCTCCAAGCCTTGGGTAGCCCCAAGCAGACCAGAAACAGAGGTATTCCCATTATCCCTACTCAGGTATAGTAATTGATTAGAATGATTTATAGACCTCAGGAAAGTACTGTACTTAATCATAGTTTTACTATAAAGAATGCAATTCAGGAACAGCAAAATGGTAGAGATGCATAGGGCAAGGTATGAGAGGGAGGATAATATCTGGAACGGTTCTTAAGGATTTTGCCTAACAAAATGGCTGAAGTGAAAGCTTTCCTTCGGTAATGTTTATATTGTAGAAAATTCTGCCACCAGCAAAATTATAAAAGTTAAAGAATTTATGTTAATAAGGAATAATTCTTATAACAGTCATAAGAGAAGTATAACTTTCTTTTTTTTTTTTTTAAGATTTTATTTATTTATTTATTTATTTTAGAGAGATTTATTGAGAGAGATCACAAGCAGGCAGAGAGGCAGGCAGAGAGAGAGGAGGAAGCAGGCTCCCTGCTGAGCAGAGAGCCCGATGCGGGGCTTGATCCCAGGATCCTGGGATCATGACCTGAACTGAAGGCAGAGGCTTTAACTTCTTAAAAACAGAAATACAAGGCTTATGATAGTCCCTTCATCTGACCTCATGTTTCACCTCATTTAGGCAATTTTTTTTTTTAATAAATGTGTTGGTGGAATAATGCTGCGATATTTTTTTTTTAAGATTTTATTTATTTGACAGAGTGAGAGAGATCATCAGTAGGCAGACAGGCAGGCGGGGGTGTGGGGAGCAGGCTCCCCGTCAAGCAGAGAACCTGTTGCGGGGCTCGATCCCAGGACCCCATGATCATGACCTGAGCCAAAGGCAGAGGCTTAACTCACTGAGCCACCCAGGCGCCCCCATTTAGGCCATTATTTTCATTTCAACTTACTTAGCTATTTCTTTTAGTATTGATCTTTGTTTCTAAATACGTACTTTAAGAATTTTATTGTAGTCATTTTCAGACATTCAAAAATAGAGTATAAGGAATCCTCATGGTATTCATTACTTAGCTTTAGCAGTGATCAACATTTTGCCAGACTGGTTTATCTGTCTTCCCCAGTTTTGTTTTAGTTTTGTTTGCTGAACTATTTTACATTTCACCTTTAAATACCATTGTATGTATCTCTGACAGGTGAAATTATTTAAATATTTACAATATTATTATCACACCTAATAACATTAATAATAGTTTCTTATATCATCTGATATTTAGTCTCTGTTCCTAGTTCCTCAGCTGTCTCAGTAATTTATTTTTATAGTTGGATTATTTGATTCAGGATCTAAATAAAGATTAGCGCATTGCATTTGGTTGATATATCTCTTAGGTCTTTTCTAATTCATAAGTGTTTCTCCTCCCCCTTCCTCCCAACCCTTTTTTCCCCACGTATTTTATTTGTGTAGAATCCAGGTCATTTGTCTTTTAGAACAAGGGTCAGCAATTTTTCTCTTTAGAAGGCCAAATAATAAATAGGCTTGAGGGCCAGATAAGGTCTCAGTCTCATGTTCTCTTTCTCAACAACCCTTTAAGAATGTAAAAAACATGGGGTGCTGGATCGAGACCCAGCTGGGGCTCCACACTAAGCATGGAGTCTGCTTGAGATTCTCTCCTCTCCTTCTGCCCCTCCCCTTGCTCTCACTCTGTTTCTCTCTCAAAGTAAATAAATAAAATCTTTTTTAAAATTGATGAATAGATGGGGCGCCTGGGTGGCTCAGTGGGTTAAAGCCTCTGCCTTCAGCTCAGGTCATGATCTCAGAGTCCTGGGATCAAGCTCCACATCAGGCTCTCTGCTCAGTAGGGAGCCTGCTTCCTCCTCTCTCTCTGCTTGCCTCTCTGCCTAGTTGTGGTCTCTTTCAAATAAATAAATAAAATATTTTAAAAAAATTGATGAGTAGATTCATGTATTATGAATCAGAATCCATCTGTTTTAAAGATTCTTATTAACTTTTCATTTAAGGCTTTTAGCAGCCATTGGTAATCTTTGGCTAGATCCAATATTTTATTAGAGGTTCCTTCTGCTTTTATTAGCTGAAATTCTCCCATAAAAAAGAACTCAACGGGTGCCTGACTGGCTCCATCAGTGGAGTGTGCAACTCTTGATTTGGGGGTTGTGAGTTCAAGTCCCACACTGGATGTAGAGATTACATAAACAAACAAACAAAAACAACAACAACAAAAAAAACTTAAAAAAAAAAAAAAGACCCACGTGGGGATCGATCCCAGGACCCTGGGACCATGACCTGAGCCCAAGGCAGAGCCACCCAGGTGCCCCCAGGAGTTTCTTTTAAAAGCTCAGAGGGTTGCCTGGCTGGCTTGGTTGGTTGGGCCTCTGCCATGGTCTTGGAGTCCTGGGGTCGGCCCCTCGTCGGGCTCTCTGCTCGGTGGGTGGCCTGCGTTCCCCCACCCCACTGCCTGATTCTGTGCCTACTTGTGATCTCTCTGTCAAATAAATTTTTAAAATCTTAAAAAAAAAAAAAAGCTACTGAGAGATAATTTTATCTTTCCCTGTAGATCTCGAAGTAATCTTATTCTTCACACCATTTTGTTTTTAATCTTGCTTGGTATATAATCTTCACACTGGCTTTGACTGGGTATAGAATTCTAGGCCAGAATTAATTTTCATTTGTAATGTTAAAGGAATCACTTTTTTTTTCTTCAGGTGGAGCTGTTGAAAAGTCCACTGTGATTTTAATTCCTATAAATTTTTTTTTAAAGATTTTATTTATGTATTTGACAGAGATCATAAGTATGCAGAGAGAGGGGGAGGAGGAAGCAGGCTGGCTCCCTGCCAAGCAGAGAGCCCGATGCGGGGCTCGATCCCAGGACCCTGAGATCATGAACCGAGCCGAAGGCAGAGGCTTTAACCCACTGAGCCACCCAGGCACCCCTAATTCCTATAAATTTTTATGTGATGTATGTTTTCTTCTTGCAAGCTTTTAGAAAGTTCTGTTTTTTCTTGATATTCTGAAATTTTACTCCAAAATGTATCATAAGATTTTTTTCTTAAGTACATCACATTGTTTCCTCTTTTGGGTCTTAAAGGAAAAATATGGGAAGGGGGAAAGGATTCACATATATGCACACCTTACTATAACCAGGCATCGAGCATTGAGCTGTATGATTAGCAATGCTAAAGTTTACTTGCATGTTGCTTGATATATCCCTCTGTACACAAAAGATATGTTTTCTACTGATATAATAGAGTTCCAGTCCCTTCAGTTTGCTTAATAAGCTCTAGCACCATCTCTACTACCATCTTTTTTCTTTTTAAGATTTTATTTATTTTTTTGAGAGAGAGATCTCACACACAATCATGGGGAGCGGCAGGCAGAGGCAAAGGGAAAAGCAGGCTCCCCCACAGAGAAGAGAGCCTGATGTAAGGTTTGATCCTAGGACCCTGGAATCAAGATCTGAGCCGAAGGCAGACGGTTATTTGACTGAGCTACCCAGGTGCCTCACCATCTTTTTTTAATCTCTTTCTACTGTGAAAGCATGTTTGTTGTTTCAGGGGTCAATGATGTTCAGGGATGTATCTATAAACTTCTCTCAGGAGGAATGGGAATGCCTGGATTCTGGTCAGATGAATTTATACAAAGAAGTGATGTTGGAGAATTTCAGCAACCTGGTTTCAGTGGGTAAGGATAACTATCCCCCAAAATTCAGAGTCTGCCCTTCGGAATGTCTCCTTTCTCCATTATGAATTATTTGTTTCAAGTAACCAGCTAAATTTCTGCTCCCTGTTCCTCAAGGAATGGTTTGAGTTGGAATGGAATGGAATGGAAGAGTTGGAAATGAGCACCTTCAGTGGGTTGAAGCTTCATCTTCATCTTTCTCTGGTCCTTCCTATAGTGGCATCTTTTTCTTGATCACCAAGGGACTGCATCTGATTTCTGGGACACCCACAGGATAACAATGTCCCGTGTCTTTTCTTGTGATCAGGACTTTCCAATTCTAAGCCAGCTGTGATTTCCTTATTGGAACAAGGAAAAGAACCCTGGATGGTTGAAAGAGAGCTGACAAGAGGCCTTTGTTCAGGTGAGATGATAGGTAGTGATTTTGTCCATTTTTTAATTGGGTTGTCTTATTATTAGTGAGTTTTGAGTTAATTATATATTCTAGACACAAGTTTTATCAACCATATGTTTGTGAGTATTTTCTTAGTAGGTATGTTTTCACCCTCTTGATTTTGTCCTTTGAAGCACAAATTTTTAAATTTAACAAGATCTAGTTTATCTATTTTTTCTTTGGTTGCGTGTACTTTTGGTGTGAGCTCCTTTAAGTTATGACCCTTCATAATTAAGTTTATTAATACCTTCTGGAAGTAGGAAAATATTTCATACTTATCCTATTATTTAGATAAAGGATTTTTTTCAATTTTATCTCAAAAAAAAAAATTGAAGATAAAACAAAAAAAGCTTTCTCAACTGTAGATACAACTTTAGTTTTATAATTTAGCCATAAGATAGAATGAACAAAGAACTAAAGAACTCACCAATGCAGATTTCCCAAGATTTATTTTCCTTTCCAGGAGGCACCAAATATTATAAACAGACCACTGGAAGATAATAATCCAAATTCTCTGTCATCTCAGTTAACAGAGAATGAAGGGATCCCCAGATAACTGGAACAGATTTCCATTATCCCTATAGAAATTACCATAAAATCAGGGGCGCCTGGGTGGCTCAGTGGGTTAAATCCTCTGCCTTCAGCTCAGGTCATGATCTCAGGGTCCTGGAATCGAGCCCCCCACCGAGTTCTCTGCTCGGTGGGGAGCCTGCTTCCTCCTCTCTCTCTGCCTGCCTCTGCCTACTTGTGATCTCTGTCTGTCAAATAAATAAATAAAATCTTAAAAAGAAAAAAAAAAAGAAATTACCATAAAATCAGATTCCTAATCACTATAACTTACCAGCCTTGCACAAACCAGTAGCAAAACTAGACTTAGTCCAAAAACTAAACCCAGGATGCATTGAGGAGGGTGTAGTGGAGAGAAAGTGAATTAAAGTAGCATTTTATTGCTAGTTGGAATTTACTGAGGCAGCGAAGAAGAAAAGTTTGCTGGGCCTTAAATAGCCCATGAGATACACTTCACAAGTCATACTTTATTGCCTCCTGCAAATAAGTCCATTTGGACATTTCAGTGGGACCTTCAGAATTGTCAGAGTATAACATTTTCAAAACTTTTCAAAAGTATAATTTTTCAAAAATTAAAGATGATTCTTCTAAGTATATGATAAGCACATTTGAAATATTTATTTAGCTCACTAATGAGAGAACCAGAGGAATGGTAAAGCTTGTTCAAGTTGTCTGGGAGACTCTGAGTTTATATTATGATTATATCCATATATATGTAATTATATTACAATGCAGGAATCACATCACTATTGTGGATACAAAAACTAGTTACTGTCTTAGAGGATAGTAAATATGTTACCTTCAGGCTGTCTTTTCACCAGACAAATAAATCATTTATAACTGTTGTTCTTCATAGCAATTTTTCGTTCTTTGTTCAGTTGCTTTCTAGATTTTTCAAGTAGATTGTAAGCATACTACAATTTTCTAATTGATATTGTTCGTATAGAGAAATAGTATAAGCTTTTTTTTTTTTTTAACATGTGGAAAGGAGTTTAATTTTATTATCGGGGAAATGCAGTGGGATATCATTATGTCATCTGTAACGTAGGCAAAAATTTAAGTCTGACATTAGTAAGAATAGATGAGAATGTGGAACAGCACCTTCAAGCTGCTGATAGGGTATAACTTCATACAACTGCTTTTTATTCTTTCTTTTTAAATTTAATTGTGAAGGGCACCTGGATGGCTCAATTGGTTGAGCATCTGCCTTTGACTTAGGTCGTGATCTCAGGATCCTGGGATCAAGCCCCATGTCCACCTCCTTTGCTCGGCAGGGAGTCTGCTGCTTCCTCTTCCTCTGCCCTTTCCCTCTGCTCGTGCTCGCTGTGCCCCCCTCTGTCTCTTTCAAATAAATAAAATCTTTAAAAAAAAATTTAATTGTGATAAGATCATTTAACATGAGATCTACCCTCAACAAATTTTTAAGTGTATAATACAATATTGTTAACTTTAGGCGCAGTAGTATATAGCAGATCTCTAGCACTTATTTGCCTTGCGTAATTAAAGCTTTATACTTAATGATTAGCAACTGCTCGTTTCCTTATAACCCCAGCCGTTGGTAACCAACTATTCTTGGTAACTACTCTTTTGTTCTGTGAGTTTTACCCTTTTTAAATATCTCCTATAAGTCAAATAATGCTGTATTTGTCCTATAACTGGTTTATTTCATGTAGCTTAGTGTCTTCATGTTGTTTCATATGGAAGGATTTCCTTCTTTTTAAGGTTGAATAATATTCCATTGTAAATATATAACACATTTTGTTTATCCACTCATCCATCTGTGGATTTAGGTTGTTTTCACATCTTGACTATTATGAGTAGTACTGCAATAAACGCATGAGTGCTAATATCTCTTCAAGATCCTGATTTCAAACGGGGTGCCTGGGTGGCTCAGTGGGGAAGGCCTCTGCCTTCAGCTCAGGTCATGATCTCAGGTCAGCATTGAGCCCCCGCGTCGAGCCCCGCGCTCTGCTCAGCAGGGAGCCTGCTTCTCCCCTCTCTCTTTGCCTGCCTCTCTGCCTATTTGTGATCTCTCTGTCAAATAAATAAATAAAATCTTTAAAAAAAAAGATCCTGATTTCAATTCTTTTGGATAAATACCCAGAAGTGGGATTGATGGATCATATGATAGTTCTGTTGTTAATTTTTTAAGAACAAGAGTTCTAATTTCTTTGCATCTCCACCAATATTTGTTACTTGTTTTTTGTTTGTTTTAATGACAGCCATCCTAAAAGTAATAGGCAATGTTTCTTCATGGTTTTGATTTATGCTTCTGTAATGATTTGAGATTTTTGAGCATCTTTCATATACTTCTTGACCATTTATACATTTTCTTTGGGAAAACGTCTACACACGTTCTCAACTTATATTTTAATCAGATTAGTTCTTTCGCTATATATTTAAGAAAGTTAACCACTATCAGATACATGGTTGGCAAATATTTTCTCCCATTCCATAAGTTACCTTTTCACACTTTTGTTTCCTTTGCTGTGCACAAGCTTTTAAATTTAATGTAGTCCTATATGTCTGTTTGCTTTTGGTGTCATATCCTGAAATCATCAATAAGACCAGTGTCATGAAACTTTTCCCTTATGTGAAGCTTTATAGTGTCAGGTCTCATGTTTAAGTCTTTAATACATTTTGAGGTGGTTTTTCGGTATGGGATAAGATAAAGGCTAAATTTTGCATATGAATGTTCAGTTTTCCCATCATCATTTGTTAGAGACTTTCCCTTTTCTTTCTTTCTTTTTTTTTTTTTAAAGATTTTATTTATTTATTTGACAGACAAGAGGTCACAAGTAGGCAGAGCAGCAGGCAGAGAGAGAGAGAGGAGGAAGCAGGCTCCCTGCTGAGCAGAGAGCCCGATGCGGGGCTTGATCCCAGGACGCTGAGATCATGACCTGAGCGGAAGGCAGAGGCTTTAACCCACTGAGCCACCCAGGTGCCCCTCCCTTTTCTGTTATGTAGTCTTGGCATCTTTGTTGCATATTAATTGACTGTGTATACGTGAATTTATTTGTTCTCTTTTGTTCTCTTGACTTATATGTATGTCTTTGTGCTAGTACCATACTGTTTTAATTACTGCTGCTTTACATTGTGGAATCAGGAAATGTGAAGCCTCCAACTTTGTTGTACTTTCTGAAGATTATTTTGGCTCATTGGATTGTTTTTTTCTATTTCTATAGAAAATGCTATTGGGATTTTGATAGGGATTGCATAGAATCAGTAGATTGTTTGGGGGATATGGACATTTTCACAATATTCTTCTAATCCATGAACACAGAATAGCTGTCCATTATCTTGTATATCTTTAATTTATTCATCAGTGGTTTACAGTTTTCATTGTACAAGTCTCTTACCTCATCGGTTATGTGTGTTCCTAAATAGTCCTTTTCCTTTTGACGCTCATTTCTCTTTCAGGTTATTGTCAGTGTAAAGAAACAACTAGTTTTTATATATTGATTTTGTGTCCTGAAACTGCAAACTGAAACCATAATTTAATGGTTTATTAGTTCTAACAGTTTTTATGTGAAGTCTTTAGAGTTTTCTGTATACCAGATGTAGAAGTGGCAAGAGTAGGCGTTTTTCCTTCATGATCTTAGAGGGAGAGTCTTCAGTTTTTCATCAAGTATGATATTAGTTGTGCACTTTTTATATGTGGCCTTTATTATGTTAAGATAATATCCATGTTATTAGTTTGTTGAGAGTTTTTCATCCTGAAAAGGTGTTGAATTTTATCAAATGCTTTTTCTGCATCTGTTGAGATGATCATGTAATTTTTATCCTTCATTCTCTCTCTCTTTTTTTTTTTTTTTTTAAAGATTTTTATTTGTTTATTTGAGAGACAGAGCACGAAAGGGAGAAGAGGGAGAGGGAAAAGCAGAGTCCCCACTGAGCAAGGAGCCAGACACCAGGGCTCAATCCCAGGACCTTGAGATCATGACTGGAGCCAGAGTTAGATACTTAACCTACTGAGTCACCTAAGCACTCCAATCTTTCATTCTCTCTCTTTTTTTTTTTTTTTTTTTTTTTTTAAGATTTTATTTATTTTAAAGAGAGAGAGAGATCACAAGTAGAGAGGCAGGCAGAGAGAGAAGGGGAAACAGGCTCCCCGCTGAGCAGAGAGTCCGACGCGGGGCTCGATCCCAGGACCCTGAGATCATGTACCTGAGCTGAAGGCAGAGGCTTAACCCACTGAGCCACCCAGGCGCCCCAATCTTTCATTCTCTTAATGTGGTGTATCACATTAATTGATTTTGTGTGTTGGATTATCTTTGCATCCAAGGGATAAATTCCACTTGGTCATGGTATATGATCCTTTTAATGTGCTGTTGGATTTAGTTTACTAGTATTTTGTTGAGAATTTTTGCCTCAATATTCATTGGGGAATTGGCCTGTTGTTTTCTTTTTTATGGTGTCTTTGTCTGGCTTTGGCATGTGGGTAATGCTGGCTTCATAAAATAAGTTTGAATGTGTTCTCTCCTTTTCAGTTTTTTGGAAGAGTTTTAGGATTGGCAGCCCTTCCCCACCCCCAGGTTGGCATTATTATTTTTATTTAAATGTTTGGTAGACTTCACCAATGAAGCCATCTGGTCCTGGGCTTTTCTTTATTGAGAAATTTTCTTTTTTTAAAGATTTTATTTATTTATTGAAGAGAGAGAGCATGGGGTGGTTGGCAGAGGGAGAAGCAGAATTCCCACTGAGCAGGGAGCCCAGTACGGGGCTCTAACCCATGACCCTTGGATCATGCCCTGAGCTGAAGGCAGACAGTTAACTGACTGAGCTACCCAGGCCTCCTGCATTGAGAGATTTTTTATTGTGAGTTAATGTCCTTACTAGTTCTAGGTCTGTTCAGACTTCCTATTTCTTTATGATTCAGCCTTGATAGGTTATATATTATCCATTTCTTCCAGGTTATCTACTCGTTCATACTAGCCTTTTAATGATCCTTTTAATTTCTGTAACATCAGTTACAGATTTTTGATTTTACTTATTTGAGTTTCCTCTTTTTCTTACTATAACTAAAAGTTTATCAATTTTATTTATTTTTTCAGTAGACTGTTAGTTTCATGGATCTTTCCTGTTTTTCTATTTTATTTGGTTTATATCTGCTCTAAAATTTATTATTTCCTTCCTTATGCCAACTTGGGGTTTAGTTTGTTTCTTAAGGTGTAAGGTCATATATTTGTGATTTTTCTTATTTTTTGATGTAGGAACTATAAACTTCCCTCTTTATACTGCCTTTTCTTCATCTCATAAATATGTTTTCATTTGTCTCAAGGTATTTTCTAATTTCTCTATTTCTTTTTGACCAATTGCTTATTCAAAAGTGTATTGTTTAATTTCAACATATTTGTGAATTTTCTAGTTTTCATTCTGCTGTTGATTTCTAGTTTCATTCACTGTCGTCAGAAAAGATACTGGGAATGATTTCATTCTTCTTAAATTTCTTAAAAGACTTGTTTTGTCACCTAATATATGATCTGTCTTGGAGAACAGTCCATGTGCACTTGATAAGCATATATATTGTTACAGCTGAGTGAAATGTTCTGTATAGGTCTGTTAGATCCATTTGATCTATGGTAGTTTTCAAGTCACTGTTTATTTTCTGTCTGGTTGTTTTTTCTATTATTGCAAGTAGGCCATTGAAGTGTCCAATTATTTTGGTCTATGTCTCACTTTAGTTTTGTCAGTGTTTGCTTTATGTATGTGCTCTGATGTTGGATCTGTATATATTTGTAATTGCTGTGTCTTCCTGGTGAATTGAGCCTTTTATTATTATATAATGTCTTTAATCTCTTTAGACTGTTTTTTACTTAAAGCCTGTTTTGTCAGATATAAGTATAGCTACCCTAGCTGTCTTTAGGTTACCATTTACATGGAATATCTTTTTCCGTTTCTTCACTTTCAACTGATATGTGTGTCCTTAAATCTAAAGTGGGTCTCTTGAGGACAGCATATAATTGGATCTTGTTTTATCCATTCAGCCACTATGTCATTTGATTGGGAAGTTTAACCCACTTATATTTAAAGTTACTATTGAGGGGCCCCTGGGTGGTTCAGTGGGTTAAAGCCTCTGCCTTCGGCTCGGGTGTGATCTCAGGGTCCTAGGATTGAGCCTTGCATTGGGCTCTCTGCTTGTTGGGGAGACTGCTTCCCCATCTGTCTTTGCCTCTCTGCCTACTTGTGATCTCTCTCTCTGTCAAATAAATAAGTGAAATCTTAAAGTTACTATTGATAGGGAAGGATTTACTGTTACTATTTGTTGTTTTTCTGTTCTTGTAGTTCTTTTGCCCCTCTTTTTCTTTTTTTCTTTTTGCTTTATTTATTTATTTATTTTTGCATTGATATGCTTTGAATCCTTTATTTTTCTTTTTTGTAATCTTTATAAGTATTTGTGGTTATACTGGGGCTTTCATAAAATATCTTGTAACAATATGTTCTGAACTGAGAACTTATTTCAATCACATACAAAACACTTAATTCTTATTCTCCCATATATTGTGTTACCAATGTTGTAATTTAATCTATTTATAGTTATCAGTATATCCATTAATATATTTTTATGTGTAGTTATTTACAATACTTTCACCTTTTTACTTTTATACTAGAATTAAGAATTAAATAAAAGTAGTTTACCCTCCTGTGTAACAGTATTACAGTGTTCTGTGTTTGTCTATATATTTGCTTTTACAAACAGAACTTCTATGCTTTTTTATTCCCTTATGTTGCTGTTTACCATCCTTATGTTTTGTGTTGAAAACTTTCTTTAGGCAGGTCTAGTAGTGATGAACTCCCTCAGGTTTTGTTTGTCTGGGAAAAGTCTCTCTCTCATTTGTTCATGAAAGTTTTTTTGGGTATATTGTTCTTGAGTGGCAATTGTTTTTCTTTCATCACTTTGAATATATCATCCAGCTCCCTTCTAGCCTTCAAAATTTTGCTAAATAATCTGTTCATTGTCCTATGGGGGTTCCATTGTATAAGACAGTTTGTCATCTCTTGATGCTTTCAAAATTCTCTTTGCCTTTGAAGTTTTTATTTTACTTTTTTAGTAATCTCTAACCCCAGCATGAGGCTTGAACTCACAACCCCAAGATCAAGAGTTGCACACTCTTCCAACTGAGCCAGACAGTTGTCTGAGCCAGACACCCCTCTTTGCCTTTGACTATTGACAAAAACATTATAATGATGTTTCAGTGTGACATAGTGTGTCTTGGTGTGCATTTCTTTCGTGTGGATCTTTTTGAAATACTGTGGCTTCCTGAGTCTGGATGTCTATTTCCTTCCCCAGATTTGGGAAGTTTTTATCCATTACTAATTTGAGTAAGTTTTGTTGTTCTTTCTCTGCCTCTAACTCCTGTGTGTATATTGGGCCATTCCTTGGTGCCTCATAAGAACCTTAAACTTTCTTCACTCTTTTTTATTCTCTTTTCTTTTTGTTCCGTTGATTGAATAATTTCAAAAGACCTGTCTTTGAGTTCACTGATTCTGTCTTCTGCTTGCTCTAGTCTGTTGAATGTTGAGTCTGTTTATTGAAATTTTCAGTTCAGGGGCACCTGGGTGACTCAGTGGGTTAGGCCTCTGCCCTCGGCTCAGGTCGTGATCTCAGGGTCCTGGAATGGAGCTCCGCGTCGGACTCTCTGCTCAGTGAGGAATCTGCTTCTCCTCTCTCTCTCTGCCTGCCTCTGCCTACTTGTGATCTCTGTCAAATAAATAAAAAAACTTAAAAAAATTTTTTTTCAGATAAGTTATTGCATTCTTTAGCTCCAAGATTTCTTTCTTTTTTCCAAATTTTTTGTCTCGTGGTTGGAATTCTCACTTTCCTCATGCCTTGTTCTCCTGAGCTCATTGAGCATTTTCATGATGGCTATTTAAAATTCTCTGTCTGGTAATTCCTCTACCTATATTTCATTAGGGTAATTTTCTGGAGCTTTATTTTGTTTCCTTGTTTGGATTATGTTTCTCTATTTCTTCATTTTATTTCCTTGATTTTTTGTGTTGGTATCTACATGTATAAAAAAAATGCCACTTGTCCTGTTCATTATGAATTAGCCTCATAGAAGAAAAGACCTTCACCAGTCGGAGCTTTTGTGAGCCTCTCAAACATTCATGCTAGTCTAAACCACCGTCTTTATTAGTAACTTCCAGGTGTTTAGAGTATGCCAAGTCTCATCAGCACCAATTCCTCATGTAAATCCTGAAGAAATTAGAACATTGGATGTGTGGTTCAGGTTCTTTCCCTTTCCAGAGAGAATGTGGAAGCTGGAGTGTTTTGCTTGCCAGCTCTGCTCTAGAATGGGGGAAAGGGCTATGGCAATTGTTTGCATGCTAGTTCGAATCCCCTTTTTTGTTCTCAGTGGCCCCCAGTTTCTAAAATATGCCAGGTCCCTCCAGGGCTCCAAGACAGAAGCCAGTCTCTCAAGTAACCCCCAGAAAAGTTGAAATATTTGATGCACTCTATCCCCTGTAGGAAGAAACTGGGAGCTGCGGTTTTCCCTCCCATTTGCTATGAATTAACCTAGGACAAGAGCTATAGGGCCTTCATGCTAGTTTAAAATACTCCCTTTGTTTTTTGTAGTCCCTGGGGGGTCCACTGTATGCCAGGTCCTGAGATAGTGAGATAGAAGCCAGTCCCTTGGGTAGCTTCCAGAGAAGTTAGAAAATTAGATGCAAGGTCCAACTCTTTTCATCCTCAAGGAGATGATGGGAGCTGGAGCTGGAGTTTTCCACCCATTCATTCAGCAGTAGGCCAGGAGGAGGAGCTATGGTGAGTTTGTGTGCTAGTTCAAACTACCTCCTTTGTTCTTGGTGGCCCCCAGATATCTTGAATCTGCTGGGTCCCATCAGCACTCTGAGACTGATGAGATAGAAGCCAGTCCCTTAGGCAAACTCCAGAAAAGTTGGAATGTTTGACACACAGTCCACCTCTTTCCTTCTTCAGGGAGAAGCTGGGAGCTGAAGTTTTCCTCCCACTCACTCTGCATTGAGCAGAGAAAGGAGCTGTGGTGAGTGCCTGCATGCTAGTTCAAACCAGTGCTTCTGTTCTTTGTAGTCCCTAGGGCCTAGGGTATGCCAGGTCTGATCAAGCCTCCAGGACAGGCAGCACTCAGAAAAGTGGAGTCATTAGATGTACACTCCAACTTCTTTTCTCTTCAGGGAGAAGCTGGAGGTTTCCTCTCAGTTGTATGGAACTATCCCACGAATGGGGATCATGGTGAGAAGGTGTCTCCAGTTTTCATACTAGTTTTGATATGACTGGCTTTACCCTTGCCTAGTGTACAGGATTCTCTTAATGAGTTTCTAGATTTCTCACAAAGGGAATTGATCCATGTATTGCTGTTGAGTTGATGTGTTTGTGGGAGTCAGGATAATCTAGCACTTATTCTACCATCTTGCTAAATGTTACTCAAAATACTATTTTTGTAAGTGATCTTTAATATCCAACAACTTTACTAAAGTTAATTTTTTATTCTCTTGGTTTTTCTAGTTTGATCATCATATTATCTGCATGTTGTTAGATTTATTACTTCCCTTACAGTCCTCATACTGATTATTTCCTTGCTTATAATGGTAGCTGGGACTGTCTTAATTGGTAACATTGGTAATGGGCATCGGTTTCTTTTTCCCCATCTTATAAGGAGCGTATCTTAAGTTCTTCACTTAACTGCAGTTTTCACCATAGTTCTGATAACTTTTACCAAGTTACAGCTATTACTTTGCAGTGCTAATTTGGTCAGAGTTATCATAAGTAGGTGTTGGCCACATCCTACAATTTTTCTGTATCTGTCAAGATGATCATGGTAGTTTGTGGTCTTATTTCAACAATAGTTGTACCCTCTGGTGTATGTCAATTTTGGCCTGTGAGTTCATGTTCCCAAGAGAATATCAATTACCTTGTGTGGCAGTGTGCCTGGGGAGGGGCCAAGAGAAAAATCCAGGCCTGTGCCCCTCCAGGTAGATTTAAGAGGTAGGAGGAGATGAGCTCAGAATGAGAAGCCCTAAAACCTCAGGATTCACTGCTGATAACTTTTATTTGCTACTGCTCTACCAGAGAATTCTCATCAGGGTTTGCTCTTCAACATTTACAAAGCAGCAACATACAGGAAGAGTATGCCTTCCCTTTTCGTAATCCACCAACTCTAGGGGTTTTAATAGCTGAGAAGGTAGAGGAGCAGATGCTTGAAAGCAGATGGTCAGCCATATTCTTCTGTCCAGCAGGACATTTTCTTTACCATTAAGTTATCCTACTTAGCTGCTTGAGCAGTTGCCACCAGTTTCTGTGATAAAGGCACAGGCAACAGTGGTCCCAAAGCATTTCAGGGAAAGGCTAAATCAGAGTTTAAAGACCTTACTACCAGGCCATCCTCTCCTTGCCTTCTGTTACCATTTCTCCAGGCAAGTAGCCTCCACCCTCAAATACACACAAGTTTGCACCAGTCTTCAGTCTGTCTAGAATATTTCATGATTTGCATCAGTTCCATGTAAAACCAAATTCTCTATAATTTCTCCAGGGTTAATTGAGAAACAAATCCAGAATTTTGTGTACATTCTGAGATTAGACAGGAACTTTTGGGGTTTTAAAAAATATATTTTCATTATTGTATTATCAATTTCTAAGAATTCTGTGTGTGTATGTTTTCTTAGTGCTCCTTTATTTAGCATCTTGAGCCCTTTTAATTTGGTTAGCTCTCTGAGGTTATTCATTATATGTTTTGACATTTTCTTCTGTTCCTTGCTCTGAGTGTTTCCTCACAGAAACTTTTTTCTCTTTTGGGCGCTTCTTCATGTTAAGAAACATTTCTCAAATGTCTGATAAACAATGACTTACTGCTCATTTTTAAGTATGAGATGCTGAAAAGATGATTGGAACTTCTGTGTAGTAGGGATTGGGTCTTGTTGATTTTAGGATGATCTGGTTGGGTTAATATACTGAGGACAGCCCACTTTTGGTAACTTGGTCTTTTATGCATAATCTTCCTGAGAGAAGAGACATTTACTTTCATTCCTAATTGAGGGAGTTATTATCAGTATTCCAGTGGTTAAATTGGAGTGAAGTCAACAGGGTTATTTCAGTATTGGGGCCTGGACAAATTTTCTGGCAACAAATTGATGTCTTATATTTTAACTCAATTCTCACACTTCTCTGGAGTTAGCATCAGATTCCACAAGTTAAAGGGCAAGGTGCCCACCAGTTCAGATACTAGTTGCAACCAGGATCCCCAGGCTACCCATATTTCTGTCTGACTGACAAAGTTTAGAGTTTTACATACCTCCTCAGGTTTGATAATTCATTAGAATAACTCACAAAACTAAAAAACCAAAAAGAACAACTCACAAAACTCATGAAAAGCACTGTACTTATGATTGCCATTTTATGTAAAGGATACAATGAAAAGTTAGCTGAAAACATAACACAGGGTGAAGTCTAAGAGGTACCAAGCACAGGAAATTCAATGCCTATGAAATTGAGGTGTGTTATCCTCCAGGTATGTTATATAGTTACCAACCAGGAAGTTAGTAATCAGAAGGTTACCCCAATCCTTGCCCCGAGTTTTTTATTGATTATGTAGTCATGAGTGGCCAGACCCTCCCTTGAAGCTAGGTGCCCACTGTGAATCACCACATTAGGAAAACTTAGGTATGATCAAAAGGAGCTTGTGAATAACAAAAGACTTTCCGGTCAGGAAATTCCAGTGGTTTGTGGGGCTCTGTGCCAGGAACTTGGAACAAAGACCAGTTATATTCTTTATTTTATCATAAGTGTATATATTTTCTGTTAATCTTTGTCCTTAATTCAATACTGGTAGCCACAGCTATACCTGATGTTCCTGAATCCAGATTCCTCTGGTTCCATATTTCTATATTTCGAGTTTTCTGTGAGAATAAGGAAGTATAATCCTGTATGGGATAGGAGAAGAGATCCTAGGGGTCTTACTAGTCATACAATCTTGAATTCATTCTTTAGCTTTCAGCATTCTCTATGTATCCCACTATTAGAAATGCCTGATACCTTCAATTTTTGTTCATTTTAGGGGCTCTGCACTATCAGTGCTGTGGAATTCATCCACTGCAGGCTCAGTTTGACTTTCTCTGGTCTGCAGACTCACTTATCACTCATTCATTGGCTTCCTAGCTTCCAGATTTTATTGTTACTGTCTCTTCTCCAGTGTTCACTGTCCTAGTGAGGTTTTTCTTTCCTCTTGTTAAGCTTCCACTGTAATTTTCCTCTGAATTCATGAAGAGGCAGTGGAAAACTCATAGGTCCAGTCTGTCATTTTTAACAGAAATTGTCCCCCCCCCTTTTTAAAAAAAAAAGATTTTATAAATTTATTTGACACAGAGAGAGATTACAAGTACTCAGAGAGGCAGGAAGAGAGAGAGGGGGAAGCAGGCTCCCTGATGAGCAGAGAGCCTGATGTGGGACTCAATCACAGGACCCTGAGATCATAACCTGAGCCAAAGGCAGAGGCTTAACCCACCAAGCCACCCACGTGCCCAGTTGTCCCCCTTTTAAATTAGATGTACAGTCGACACTCATTACAGATTCCATATGTATGAATTCACTTACTTGCTGAAATTCATAAACTCAGGATCAATACTTGCAGTGCTTTCATGGCAGACGTACAGAACGACAAAAAATTGGAGTTGGAGTACCTATCTTCTCACAGAGTATATTTCATTCTTACTCTCTTCTTTCTCATATTCAAGCTGCCTGCTTTCTTAGTCACTGCCATGAAATTCCATTCCTCTCTCTCCCAAAGTCAGCATCAGAGAATTCTAAGGTAAACTATTTTCAGTGAACCCCCAATATATCGAGCCCTATCCATAGAATTACCTGAAACCATTTTTGCCAGTTTCATTCAGCAGCTTAGACTAGGGTATCCCCCCAATATGGATTTGCCAACAACACACCCTTTGCACAGTCTCAGACTGTACCCCCATTCATACATTTCACCACATTTATTTTATTATTATTATTATTATTAATTTTTTGACAGAGAGAAAGATACAGCCAGAGAGGGAACACAAGCAGGGGGAGTTGGAGAGGGAGAAGCAGGCTTCCCACAGAGCAGGAAGACCAATGCAAGTCTTGATCCCAGGACCCTGGGATCATGATCTGAGCTGAAGGCAGATGCTTAACGACTGAGACACCCAGACGCCCCCATTTCACCACACTTATTCCTCAGTGGTCTTCTTATGTAGGTCAAACAATTATCCACAAATTTTAAGATATTCAGTATGATGCTGTGTGTGGGAGTATATGCTTATAAACATGTATATATGATTAGAATCACTGTGAAATACAGAGGGTATCTCTGAATAGGGTGTATTTGTGGAAGTTTCAGGTGATTTTGATTGACATCAGAATTTCAGAATACATTTTTTCTCTAATTACCCTCTTGAATTTCCTCTCTTGGCTCTCCTCAATGTCCATGCTTTCGTTACCAGTTTTAAAAATTGCTTAGCCATATTCGAGAACTATTTAAGCATTTACTTTCCCAGATATTATTTTTACTTTAATCTTTTTTCTTTTTTAGAAGTTTCAATCTCTCCCAAGATAGGAAAAATGAACACACGCATTTTTATTTCTTTCAGATCTGGAATCTATGTGTGAGACGAAGATATTATCTCTAAAGAAGAGACATTTTAGTCAAGTAATATTTACTCATGAAGACATGCCTACTTTTATTCAGCCCACATTTCTTACTCCACATCAAAAAACTGTTAATGAAGAGAAACCCTGTGAATGTAAGATATGTGGAAAGGCCTTTAATCAGAACTCACAATTTATTCAACATCAGAGAACTCATTCTGCTGACAAAAGCTATGAGTGTAAGGAGTGTGGGAAGACCTTTAGCCGTGGCTCACTTGTTACTCGACATCAGAGGATTCACACTGGTGAAAAACCCTATGAATGTAAGGAATGTGGCAAGGCTTTTAGTTGTAGTTCATATTTTTCTCAGCATCAGAGGATTCACACTGGTGAGAAACCCTATGAATGTAAGGAATGTGGAAAAGCCTTTAATTATTGCTCAAACCTCAATGATCATCAGAGAATTCACACTGGTGAGAAACCCTATGAATGTAAAGTATGTGGAAAAGCCTTTACTAAGAGTTCTCAACTTTTTCCACATCTGAGAATTCATACTGGTGAAAAACCTTACGAATGTAAGGAATGTGGGAAGGCCTTTACTCAACACTCAAGGCTTATTCAACATCAGAGAATGCATACTGGTGAGAAACCTTATGAATGTAAGGAATGTGGGAAGGCCTTTAGTAGTGCCTCAACACTTACTAACCATTATAGAATTCATATAGGCAAGAAACTCTATGAATGTAAGGAATGTGGAAAGGCCTTTATTCAGAGCTCAGAACTTATTCAACATCAGAGAATCCATACAGATGAAAAACCTTATGAATGTAATGAATGTGGGAGGGCTTTTAATAAAGGCTCAAACCTTACTAGACATCAAAGAATTCATACTGGTGAGAAACCCTATGACTGTAAGGAATGTGGAAAGGCCTTTGGTAGTCGCTCTGACCTTATTCGTCATGAAGGAATTCATACTGGGTGAAAGATAAGCCCTTTTGATAATATTTATAATAATATACTTAAAACAGCTAATGGAAAAAAAAACAAAACAGCATAGTAGTTTTTTTAGGCTACTGTAACAAAGTACCGAGTACCCCAAAATGGGGTGACTTAAAACAACAGAAATGTATTCTCACGGTTTTGGAGCTCTGAAATCCAAAATTGAAGTTGTTGGTAAGGTTGGTTCCTTCGGAGGACGATTTTATTCCATGTCTTTCTCCTAGCTTCTGTTAACAGCATTCTGTGACATTCCTTGTCTTGTAAATGCATCACTCCAATCTCTGCATCCATATTTACATTTCATTCTCCCTGTATAAATTTGTCTCTGTCTTGTATACAAGAGGAGACCCATACAGGACATCTGTCATATTGGTCACCCTTATGACCTTACTTTGATTACATCTGCACAAAAACCTTATTTCCATATAGGATCACATTCACAGGTGCCAGAAGTTCGGACATCAACATAGTTTAACCCATAACACTGTTAACAATGTTTTTCTAACATATTTGTAGTTTTCTTGTATACATAATTTCTTGAATCTATTTCAAAATGTCAGTTCAATGTTTAAGTTAAACCTCCCTTCCCTCCAAAAAAGATTTTGTCTCAAACTAGTTCTTAAATAATTCTTTCCACCCCATTGTTTTATGCTGCTTGAGTTTGAGTTGTTAGCTTAGTTTTAGAGCCATCTTTTCTATTGCTCTGCCCTATAGATCTGCTTCTACCAATACTATACTATAAGTTACATTACAGAGACTATCTTCTAATTCCTGGCAGAATTATAACTCTGTTTTTGAAGGCAGCTCTATTTCTTTCCCTTTTGTAACGCTAAAGTTTTCACGTTTTCAAAACGAAACAAAACAAATACAAACAAAATCCTTCACACACACAGTGAAAAAAAAAGTAGGTTATTTGTAAGCCTACCAAAAAGAAATTACTATTTTCAAATTATACAACATATCCTTCCAGACTTTAGTGTAATCATGATGTGCATACTATACCATAACCTGTTTATCATTCTTTTTAATGGTATCATAATAATCTTTTCTGTGGTAGATTATCATTTTGCTAAATATTACTGACATACTCTATGGTGCTCACTGAAATTTTACAGTTATAAAAGTTGCCTTCTAAATACAAAGTTAGTCCTTTTGTTTGTTTTTCTTTAAAAATAATTACACTTCAGTGTCAAAATACTGTTCAGTATTTTCTCCTTGAAAAATATTGCCAGTAGTTTCAGTCCTGTCGTAATCACGTTATCGGTTTATCCTTCCAGACCCTTTTAAAAAAAACTATTTTTGCTTATAAATGTGTACACACTCAACCAAATACATAAATACTTGCAATACTTATAGAAAATTAGTGCTGCTTTATAATTGATATGTATAATTGTATGTATGAATGTACATACACACATACACACACAGTAATGTGTTGGATTGCTGTGAGGATTAAATGAGTTAAGAAATGTAAAATGAAGGGCACCTGGGTGGCTCTCATTTGGGTCTCTGCCTTTGGCTCAGGTCGTGATCCCAGAGTCCCAGGATCAACTCTTGCATCGGGCTCCCTGCTCAGCGGGGAGCCTCCTCCTTTCTCTCTCTGCCCCTCACCCTGCTCATACACCCTTTTTCTCCCTCAAATAAAGAAATGAAATCTTTAACAACAAAAACATAAAATGACGGTTACTGGGGTGGCTCAGTTGGTTAAGCATCTGACTCTTGATTTTGGCTCAGGTCATCATCTCAGAGTCATGAGATCAAGCCCCGTGTCAGGCCCCATGCATGTTGAGAAGCCTGCTTGGAATTCTCGTCCTCTCCCCTGCTTGAGCTCATTCTTTGTCTCAAAGGGAAAAAAGGGGGGCTTGTTCCTAACATGTAGTAACTATCTAGAAGAGGTTATGTAATACTAGTATCAGTACCTCCACCATTATTATTATTTGTAGAAAGGATTTTAACCATGTTATACACCTTAATTGACATCAAACGACCAATAGGTGTAAATATTTGTAGAAAAGCTTCTCACCCACATTTATTCCTTATTCAGCATGAAGTTTTAAAAAGGAAGAAAAAATCCTAGGATATAAAAGTTGAGAAAGAAAAAGAACGGTTGAATTGAGTCTACATTTACACCCGTATTTCATGCTGTGCAATAATTTTATGCCTGTCCAAAAACCTATTTACATATTGAGAATAACAAAATTCATTTGTCAAAACAGTAGGGAGATATGAAATATTTACTCAATAACTTTCCACCCAAGGACATGTGGGTCACATTCTTTTTCAAAATGGGAAATAAAACTAAAATGTGATCGCCACCAATATCTGAATATTGATAATACCCTTCCAAATAACATGAATCAGAAGGAAATAAATCCCTGAGTTATACTTAAATGAATGAAAATGAACACATTATGTAGAAAAACCGGAGAGCAACTCAGTCTGTATTCAGATAAAGTATAGCCCAATGGGCATGCCGGTGTTTTTTTTTTTTTTCTTTCAAGTTTTAATTTGAATTACATTTAGTTTAAATACAGTGTAATATTAGTTTCTAGTATAGAATTTAGTGATTCATCACTGACATAAAACACCCAGTGCTCAACGCATCAAGTGTTCTCAACAATCATGTTCTCATCATCCATTTAATCCATCCCCTACCCACTTCACCTCCAGTAACCTTCAGTTGGTTCTTTATTAGTTAAGAACCTATTTTCTGGTTTTAGGGATGCTGGTAATCAAACACCAAAAGATTATTAATAAATGAACTGAATGTACAAGACAAAAAGCAAAAAGAATAACAGTAAACTACATTCAAATATATTAAAGGTGTTAGGAAAAATAAAAACAATTCAAGGAAAATAAAATTACTTCTTTGACAGAAAAAATATAGATACAAACTGGTAATTTTGAGGAAGAAAAATAGAAGATGAATACATGAAATATGGACATGGTTGGGAGATTAGCATATTTACTAATTGGAAATCTAAACAAAGAATACAATATTTGTAGAAAAATGTAATTTGTCAGAATTAGGAGGTACAAACCCTTAATAGAGTAAAATGATAAGTGCAGGGAGGAAGAAGTTTTAATGTAGTCAAATAGGTGCACTTAGAACACCAAACCAAGTGTTATGGCCAAAATTTATCAAATATTTAAGGAACTTCCAAATTAAATGAGATAACAAGCTCACCATCAGTTTTTATGAATCTTTCATATTCCTGATGTCAAAATAACAATCACAAAATATAATTTATTATCATAGAACTAAAAGCACAAATTTATTCTTCAGTCTATTAAAATAAAACCAGTATTCACAATCTGAACCCATTACCTGAAGTCAGAAATCAAATACTTCATTTTTTGTTCTTTAAATATTTTACTTATTTGTTAGAGTGCCGGGTACACATAAGCAGGCAGGAGGGGCAGAAGCAGGCCCTCCACTGAGCAAGGACCTAAACTGAAGGTAGACGCTTAACCGATAGACATTCAGGCGTCCCAGAAATCAAATACTTTAAACAAAACCTTACTATCACACTGAAAATCAGGAGAGAGCAAGCTAATTTAGATCACTACCTGTTTTTGTATGGCATGCAAGCTAAGCATGGTTTTTACATTTTAAAGTGGTTGAAATAAAAAAAGTAACATGAAATTATATGATATTCCAACTTCAGTGTTTCATAAAGTCGTTAAAACAGAATCACACAAATTCATACATTGTCTGGCTGCTTTCACACTATAACATAATTGAGTACCTGTAATAGACAAAATGGTTTGCAAAGCCTATAATATTTGCTATCTGCCCCATTACAGAAAAAAAATTGTCAATTCTTGCTCTAGATAGTCACTTGCTAAAAAACAGAAGTCCTATTGATTTGGTTAACTTAGTATTCTGTGCTATCCAAACTGAGAACACAAGTAGATTTTGGATAGAGAGGGATTCTTGAAATGCAACAAAAGATAATTCTGTGGCAAATTCTGGAGTTTATATATCTAAATAGGAATAGGAATAGGAAGACACAGATTTAACAACAAATCAGCAAAATAACTGTGAAATCCAGAAACCAGTCAAGAGGTCCTTACACCCCAGGCAAGCACAAGGCCAAGGAGGCAGAAGCCTGGTAGGAATTTCGTGATATTCCCTGTTTTTTATCAGAGCATACCCACCTGCCCCCAAACCAAGCCACATTTAGTTGGAAACCCCCAACTCCCATCTTCTCTCTGGGGATGGAAAGGAGTAGAATGTTAGTCTCTAAGTGACTTTTAGGGGGGGCTACACAAGGAGACCAGTGTCCGTCTTGCTTGTATCCAAGTACTGACAGGAATGTAGTGACAGGTTCTGAGGGGATTTCTGAGAATAAAGACCTGAACTGAAGTGTGTGCTAGAGTCTACAGTACCACTAATAAACACTAGGAGGAGCCCCAGACCATGATTTAGTAACAGCCCCACGGGTAAGCTGCAATATCATAGACAGACACAAGGGGGAACGCCTGAGTAGAAACCAGTAAACCTTTTCAAGTAGTTTACACACACAAGCCCTGGAAGGATGCATGCCCAGAGAAGGCTTGAGAGGTCTCCAGAATCTCTATCCAGGCTATGTGGAAAAAGTCTTGCCTGTAGTAGAGGAGACCACAGAGTCTGAAACAGCTGACTGCTTCTTCAGATGCTGAATCTCCACAACAAAAATAAGGCAGGCAACTATGACACATTTAGGAACCAATTAAATCTTCAAAAAGCCGAACCTAAATAAAGATATGAGTTGCCCAAGAATACAGAATTACCATCATAAGGATGCTCAATGAATTAAAAGAACTCAAGGGTCCACTGATAGATGAATGGATAATTAAAATGCAATATCTACATACAATGGAATTTTATGCATCCTTAAGAAAGAGGACATCCTGTCACATGCTACAATATGGATGAACCCAAAAGACATTATGTTAAATAGGCCAGTTGCAAAAGAACAAATACCATATTCCATTCATATGAACTATCCAAGCTATTCAAAATCATAGAAACAAAATATATATACCTAGTCAAGTATATATGTACAGGTATTTTTTGACAATGGTATCTCAGTGTATTTTGTGGTTCAAGGTTTCAGGCCCAGCAATCATGTTGTTGGAGGATATGAACTGATAATTTAGCAAAGTATATGAGACAATTAGTGGTATTTGTATGTAACCAAATAGTTATGGTTAGAGATGCAGATGCAGAGATAAAAGTTGGAGGTGGGATAGCAGGAGAAAGCCCTGGGGAGTGAGTGGTCCTCTCATCTGGGAATCAAGGAGTTGACTACTATGAGATGGATGCCTCCTGGGGAAGCAATGATCTCCATTAATTTTTAGAATGATACAAATCGTAGTGACTTCAACCAGATTTCCCTTTATACATGGGACTCCAGAGGTATAAATTTTGGCAGGGAGCAAAGAGTATATGAAGATAATGAGCTAAACACAATGAGCTCGGGATATGTAATGGATTGCTAATATCAAGCAGGAGAAGCAATAAATGTCCTTAGTATGTTGCCTTAGGAGAGGCAGTCCATAGGTGTCACTAGGTGTCACTGGAGTGAAGGTTTTGGTGTTCTGGGCATAACTGTCTGCAGTGAAGGGGCAAAAACATCTCGGTCTTGGGGTGGCGTGATGTCATATAAGGTGATGTCATCTTCCACAGAAAGCTCCTGGAACAAAGTGATCTCATCTGGGATATGGGACTGAGGTGACATTTCTTTCTTTCTTTTTTTTTTTTTTCCTAAAGATTTTATTTATTTATTTGACAGATGGAGATTACAAGTAGGCAAAGAGGCAAGCAAAGAGAGAGGGGGAAGCAGACTCCCTGCCGAGCAGAGAGCCCGATGCTGGGCTCAAATCTCAGGACCCTGGGATCACGACCTGAGCGGAAGGCAGAGGCTTTAACCCACTGAACCACCCAGGCACCCCTGAGGTGACATTTCTAAGTGGGTACCTGCTTGAATTGATAAGAATCTTAGCATTTGCCATGTTTTATTGAAAGCGTGACTTTTTTGGAGGGTTGGGGCCTCTGAACTGTAAACCAGTGAAATCACCCAGACCAACAGTGATAAGACAACAGGATGCTGTGCAGCTGCACTTCACAGGTTTTTTGTTTTATGACAGAAATTTAGCTCAAATGGGCCCCATGTCAGATTGCCAGCTACCTGGCCCATGAAACAATCTATGGTTAATGGATCTCAGGAGGATTTGTGCCCTCAATCTGGCCTCCAGTGCTTATGGCAACAAAAAAATGTATAAAGATGGGGACAGGGGTGCCTGGGTGGCTCAGTTGGTTAAGTGCCTGCCTTCGGCTTGGGTCATGATCCCAGGGTCTTGGGACAGAGCCCCACATTAGGCTCTGCACTCAGCAGGGAGTCTGGTTCTCTTTCTCCCTTTACCCCTTCCCCTGCTTGTGCTCTTTCTCTCTCTCAAATAAATCTTTAAAAACAAAAACAGGGAGAGACATTATTAAAGGACCGCATGTATAATGAGTCTTTATATACATGGAGATAAGACACATTTCCCTTTTATTTTTAATTTCTTAATTTTTTTGAGACGTGGTGGGGGAGGGCAAAGGGAGAGGGAGAGAGAGAATCTTAAGCAGACTCCATACCCAGTGCAAAGCCCAACGCAGGGCTCGATCTCACAACCCTGAGATCATGCCCCGAGCCGAAATCAAGACTGACTGAGTCACCCAGATGTCCCACATTTCCTTTTCTTTTTTTTAAGATTTTATTTATTTATTTGACAAACAGATATCACAAGTAGGCAGAGAGGCAGGGAGAGAGAGAGGAGGAAGCAGGCTCCCTGTTGAGCAGAGAGCCCAATTCGGGGCTCTATCCCAGGACCCTAGTATCATGACCCCAGCTGAAGGCAGAGGCTTTAACCCATTGAGCCACCCAGGCGCCCCCACATTTCCCTTTTAAATACAAGAAACGGTAATGAGAGAAAGTTTTTAGAGTTGGTATGAGGTATAAATTAGCCAAGGAACCTTGAATTAAGAGATTAAGTCCCAGGGCAAGAGAGCGGCCCATTTGGGGGCCTGTTTGTCAGACTGGCATTAGAAAAAGAGTTGAGGACACCATTATGTCTCAGTTAAACTATCTGGGACCTATTTGGAACATGAAAGTTCTGTTGGATGCCTCTTTCAAGTGCCCAGTATTATGCAGTCTCAGAAGTGAATTGCATGCCTTGGTTACTATCAGTAATGGCTAGAACTCTGAAAGAAATAAGGTGTGTCCTGACAAGGCCTTACATTGTGGTCTTAGTATATTGTAGAGCCATGTGTAATACTGATTTATATCTTGCGTCTGTGAGGTAACAGACTTTTTAACCCCGAAGGGAATACTTTTCAAGCAGTGGACCAGTAGTCTGTAATGAATGTGAAGATGGAGCCATTTGTTGGCTGGGACACCCAGTGCTAAGATGACTGCCTGGAGTTTGCCCAAATGTATTGTCCCTTGGGTCCTATCATTTATAAAGAAAATCCTGGCTAAGGGTTGGGAAACAGCAACATGACACTGAGTTTTATCACACAAGATGGTTAGCAGTGTTATCTGTATAGTCTACAAACCCTCATTACTATTCAGTTGATCCCAAGAGCTCCTAGGTGTGAGGTAATGGGGGGAGACCTTCTTCAGCATTATGGCATCTAGCAAGGGACTGAGGAGAGAGGAGTCCAGCTCTCCTGCAGGAGGCATATGTTAGTCCAGATTTGGCTCCATCCTGTCTTAAGGAGGTCTCAGGAGCTGTGTCGAGCTTGTGAGGCAGTTTCCATTACCCAAAGCATAATGAGAAGCTGGGTGTGGAGGGTCACAACATCAGGGTCTGTGAATTCTTTTCTTTCTAGGAGAGCCCAATATGCAACCAGTTCCTGGTTGTCTTAATGGCGTGAAGCATGAGGCCAAGATAAGCAGTTTCTTGCATCAGAAGTCCTTGGATAACTTATGGCCATTTTAAGGGGTCCTCAGACTCCAAGAGGCATGAGAAGAAGTTACCAAGGCCTCTATGGTGAAGAAATCTCTGAGGGCACTAATAAGAGTGTCTGTTGACTTTAACTTGGAGATTTTAAGCCATTTTTGAATAGAGACCCATTTAAGGAGGGCTGATTTACCCACGGCAAAATCGTTTAGATAAAGTAAAATTTACAAATGAAGACTACAGACCCTCCAAAGGACTAAAACATGTCGGACTTGTATGCCTGTAATGAGTGTGTCGAGTGAGTCTCTTTGCCGGAGTATGTCATTAATGTAGTTCCATACTTTGTACTCCTGGAGAAAAGCAGGTACAGTTATTTTGTTTGCAAGGTTTGTGATGACAAAGCTGCTGAGGTACGCCCTGGGTAGCCTGGAAAAGACATATAATGTCCCTATGGAGGCAAAGACAAACTGCAAGTGAGAGGCTGTGGAAATAGGCATTAAACAGAACATGTTAGCCAAATCTGTAAGAGCAAAATATTTACCATTTGTTGAATAAATAGAATCAGTGGTTTTAATAATACCAGATATTGGTATTATGGATGGGACCACAGCATTAAAGTTGTAGTAAATTCACTAGGAGGCATCATTCATTCACTTTATATACTTATGTTTTATTTATATATTTATGTATTTATTTATTTTCTTCTAGGTTTAAGGCAGGCAAAATTGGGCTGTCAAATGGAGAAGTAGCAGAGATAATCACCCCTCTATAAATTACAGTTTATAGAATACATTTTAATCCTTGGAAGCTTCTGTTTTAATTTATATTGGGTCATATTACTATTTTAACTAGGAGTCTGTGGCATCCCGTATTATCAGGCCAATTTCCCCACCCCCCACTCCACTGGCTTGTTTTTACTTTAATTAGCTTCAAACTAGTTTTTAAAGTAGAATCAACCAGAAGGTGAGAATGTAAGGGAAATGATTCTCCAACACTTCTCATGTACACTAAAATTTTAGGTTTCTTTTTTAGAATACAAGAGGCTCTTTGCTGTTTACAAGGTGTGTTGGGAAAATGTCCGTTCTCCTGTTTCTCCTTTACTCTCACACTACTACCACACTTGTAAAACTTATGACACCAAATGTATGGAGGTTTCCCCACTCCATGCAATTCTGTGACAGCACCTGGGGGCCTACAATTTAACTCAGTTATGACACTGTCTACCTGGAGATAGCACCAGGTCTCATAAGGGTCAGTCTCACATGACTGTCCCCTCACCACCCCAACCCCCACATATACTTCAGATAGAAATCACAAATCTAGGTTGTTACTTATGGTTCTGACCCATCAGCTATAATGTAGAAGTTCCCAAGGTGCCCTCCTCTAAGATTTGATTAATTTGTTAGAGCAGCTTACAGAACTCAGGAAAAACAGTTTACTTGCTGTTTACCAGTTTCTTATAAAAAGATAAGATAAAGGACATAGATGAACATCCAGATGGGAAGGTTCACAGGACTAGGTCTAGGAAGATCCCGAGTGCAGGAGCTTCTCTATCCTGTGGAGCTGGGGTGTGTCACCCTCCTAGTATGTGAATGTCATCAATCTGGAAACTCTCCAAACCCTGTCCTGTTGCGATTTTTATGGAGGCTTCCTCAATAGGTGTGATCAATGAACAACTCTGTATCCAGCCCCTCTACCCTCTCTGGAGAGCTGGACTTCAGAGACGCCCCTATGGCAAGGAACCGGGGGTGGCCTCTGGCCCAAAGCCAGCAAGTGATTGAGGCCTTTAGTCTAACCATGTGATCTTGCAAACAGATCTTTCCCTAGTTGAGGATCAGATAGACCATAGTTCTGGCCAATATCTGACTACAGCCTTGTAAGACCCTAAATCAGAGGACCTAGCTAAGCCATATCTGGACTCCTGACAGAGAAACTCTAAGATAATAAATGTGTGTTGCTTTAAGCTACTAAGTCTCTGATCATTTGTTAGGTAGCACTAGATAACTAACACACCTAGGTTACCAGAGACCAGTATTCATAAATGTCATAGCTTAGTGTTTCTCATTACTATCTCTTCTGTGAGGATGATGCTTTGTTTCAGAGCTAACAATTACGTATGTGATGCACGTCCAAAGTCCGCTCTTGTCTGCCTATGAGAATTACTAGGGATGTTTGAACCCTTAGCCAGAGCTAATCAAAGAGAATATCTGGAGCTAGGACCTGCTCGAACGTATTTTTAAAGAACGCTTTAAAAATTATCTTCCCCAAGAGATATATTAACTACAAAGGAAGAAATAGTACCTTTAGAGTGGAGAAATCAAAGCATCTTAACCATGTGATCAGTGGTGACATCACGAACAGGATACATCAACATTGTGTATCATCTGGTATTATCTCTGAGGATATATTACTTCTGTAGTATTAATGCATAACCTTAATGTAGTCAGAGAAAATACTGAATCAAACCCAAATTGAGGAATATTCTACAAAATAACTGGCCAGTATTCTTTAAAAAAAAAAAAAAAACTAAGTCATGAAAGACAAGAAAAGACTGAGGAACTGTCACAAATTGGAGACTAAAGAGAAATAACAAGTAAATCCACCACAGGATCTGGAATCAGTGGCAAGGACTACAGTAATTACTAGTTTGTTCTGATGTTAATTTCCTGGTTTTGATAATTATACAAAGGTTATATAAGACATTAACATTAGGAGAAACTGGATGAAGACTATATAAGAACTGTTTTTGCAACTTTTTAAATCAAATTTTATTTCAAAATAAAAATAAAAAACCTCTCTATACTTGAGAGTTTCTCAAAGTATTTACTTTTGCTCTTCAGAAACACAGAGACATTTATTTATACTTTGGTGACAGCCCAAGGACTGAGCTGGAGGAATGACAGTAGACCAGGTCATGGTGCCATGACCTTGTCGGAAAAACAGAAACACTTGCAATGCTTCCTGCATTTTGAAACATTTCCCCCCTTTATTTTGTTTTTCACTTACAAAAGTAATATATGTTTTAACAAGTAAAACAATACAAAGGTAAATAAACAACTGCTTATTTTTCCCTTCCCCCCACCAAGATAACCAATGTTAATTAAGACCTTGCTGTAAATCCATCCATACTTTTCTTTGTTCATAGAAACATACATGCATATATATACACATACAGGAGTTTTACTTTTTTAAAAAAAATAGATTCAGATACATTATTCTGCAATTTGCCCTTTTCACTTAACAATATACCACGAACAAATTAGCAGAGTTCTAGTTCCCCACTCAAATAATTTTACTTAATCATACATTTGATATATCATACTTATATATATATATTTCTTTTTCTATTTCGCTTTCATTTTCCCTCTCTGACTCCCTCATTACCAACCTGCATCACCCACCTCCCTCTAACCTAATATATACTCTTCTATACTTTTCATCATGCATAGAAAAATCATAAACAAGCGTATATGGATACATGTTTTTTCACTCAGACAGCTAGAGGAGTTCTGTCACTGATTTACAGAAACAGGCTATTTTATGTACTTACTTGTACTTCTTTTTTTGTTTAAGGAAACACTGTGGAATATTATTCAAGTCCACTAGCATGGCTTAATTTTTCCACCTTAATGGCTATATAAACAAGAATCTATGGAATGGATATACTAGTTTCTCCCCTCTTCCAGTTTCCCTACTGATGGACATTTATTTTGATTCTAGTGCTTTATTGCCAGTAGGAAAAATTTTATAATACACATATTCATCTGTCCTTTATGTATTGGGGTTTTGCTTCTTCTTCTTCTTCTTTTTTTTTTTTTTAAGATTTTATTTATTTATTTAACAGACAGAGATCACAGGTAGGCAGAGAGAGAGACAGGAGGAAGCAGGCTCCCCAAGGAGCAGAGAGCCCGATGCGAGGCTCAATCCCAGGACTCTGGGATCATGACCTGAGCCGAAGGCAGAGGCTTTAACCCACTGAGCCACCCAGGCACCCCTGGGGTTTTACTTCTAAGAGAAGATTCCCCAAAGTGGCATAAGTATTTTAAGTTATAAAAGATGTTGCCAGATTGTTTTTTGAGAGAGCTGAATCTGTGTGTCCACCAGCAGGGTATAAGAACAACCTTTGCTGGGGACATTCCTGCTATTTTCTGTCAGTTTGGTTGCATAGTTATCTCATTATGACTTTAATCTGTATTCCCCAACAACTACCAAGGCGACACATTTTTTGATAGTCCCACCGGCTACTTGGATTTGCTTTTTACAACCTTCTATTCATATTCTCTACCATGTTTTGCCATTGAGTTATCTCCTTCCTGTCAATTTGAAAAGCACTTCTCCACTGAATGGCTTTGCAAATATTTCACCCCAAATTATAATGTATTGAGTTTGTTGATGGCATCTTTTGCCATACAAAAGATCATAGTTTTACATAGTCAAGTTTTTCCTATTTTTAAATTTTTTTAAAAAGATTTATTTATTTATTTGACAGAGAGAGAGAGAGATCACAAGCAGGCAGAGGCAGGCAGAGAGAGAGGTGGAAGCAGGCTCCCCGCCAAGGAGAGAGCCCCATGTGGGGCTTGATCCCAGGACCCTGAGATCATGACCTGAGCCGAAGGCAGCGCCTTAACCCACTGAGCCACCCAGGCACTGCATCCTATTTTTAAATTTTTATTTAAGTAGACTCCATGTCCAGCATGGAGCCCAATGTAGGGCTTGAACTCATGAGCTGAGATAAAAAGTCAGAGTCTTAATGGACTGAAGCACCCCAGCACCATAGTATTTAATAGTTTTTATCCTGTGTTGATAAAGTTAATCTAACTTCTAGATTGTACATGTAGTCTTTCATTTTCCTTTAAGAACTGTATTATTTTAAAATTTTAAATCTTAGGGACGCCTGGGTGCTCAGTTGGTTGGGCAGCTGCCTTTGGCTCAGGTCATGATCCCCACATCCTAGGATCGAGTCCCACATCGGGCTCCTTGCTTGGCGGGGAGCCTGCTTCTCCCTATGCCTCTGCCTGCCACTCTGTCTGCCCGTGCTCACTCTCTCTGGCAAATAAATAAATAATTTAAAAAATTTAAATCTTAAATCCACCTGGATTTTTTTTATATGGGTGGGGCTGCTAGCCCAACTTTAATTTCTTCCTGATTAAAAGCCAATTGTAACAGAATTCTTTATAAACATCTATTTCAGGATTTTCTATGCTGTTCCATTGAAAGGAACAGGTTCCTCTGCCAATACTTTATTAAAGTGACTTCACATTATATTCTGACATCTGGTATACAACTTTCTTTTTCATATTTTTCTTGTTTAGACTATTAGAACAAATGTTCTTCCATAAGGACTTTAAGATCATTTCACATAAGATTTTTTAAAAAAGGCACAGATATTTAGTGTAATTCCAAAAGTAGTGCATTTAAGTTATTAGATGTTTACGGAGAGGAACTTTTAATTTCTATACTGTCTTCTCAGAAAATTATCTTTTAACTCAAAACAATTACTAGTCTCATTTATTGATATAAAATCATATCAGCAAAAAGTTTTACATTTTTTTTGTTTATACCAATTACTTATTTTCCATTGTCTTCTAAGACAATATTTAGTAAAAATAGACAGCAGTGAACACCCTTATCTCTAATACTATTAAATTCTTAATCTTCAAAAGATGGTTTTAACATAATATATGCTATAGAGTTTTGGTAAAGATACTCTTTTTTTTTTTAAGATTTTATTTATTTATTTAACAGAGAGAGATCACAAGCAGGCAGAAAGGCAGGCAGAGAGAGAGGAGGAAGCAGGCTCCCTGCTGAGGGTCCTGGGATCATGACCTGAGCCGAAGGCAGCGGCTTAACCCACTGAGCCACCCAGGCGCCCCGGTAAAGATACTCTTAAGTGGTTATTACATACTACAATTTAACTTGTATTAGATTGGAAATATTTGCAAAATCCAATTAAATATCTTCCAGCATCTATTGATGGCATCTTCTCTTTCATACTATTGATTTTATTGATGTATTTCCTATTACTGCATTGACTCTGCATTCTTGGAGCAATTCTTCCTTGGTCATTATAATACATTGTTCTTAGGTATACTGCTGAATTCCATTTGCTATTATTTTAATTATAATTTTTTATTTCTAAGCTCATGGGTAAGACTGGTTTGGGGTTTTCTTTTTTCCACTGCTATGATTTGGTTTTGGAGTTAAAACTTACTCTGACTTCATAAAGTAAATTGGGGATCATAGTCTAAGGGCTGAGATATTTAAAGTAACACTGTTATTACTCTTTAAAAGTTAGATGAGGGGCACCTCAATGGCTCAGTCAGTTAATCATTGACTCTTGATCTCAGCTCAGGTCTCAAACTCAGAGTCATGAATTCAAGTCCCCTCTTGGGCTCCATGTCTTGGGCTCCATGCTAGGCATGGAGCTTACAAAAAAAGTTAGATGAGGGAGCCTGGGTGGCTCAGTGGGTAAAGCCGCTGCCTTCAGCTCAGGTCATGATCTCAGAGTCCTGGGATTGAGTCCCGCATCGGGCTCTCTGCTCAGCAGGGAGCCTGCTTCCTCCTCTCTCTCTCTGCCTGCCTCTCTGCCTACTTGTGATCTCTCTCTCTGTCAAATAAATGAATAAAATCTTTAAAAAAAAAAGTTAGATGAAACTAATTATGAAATCATCTGGGCCTGGAGCATTTTTCAATCCTAGATCTTTAATCACTTTTCCAAACTCTTCAAAGGTAATTGTTCTATCAAGTTTCTTACTGCAATTTTTCTAACTTACATTTTGCAAGAAAAACATTTATTTAAATAAAAGCATGTTGATCTAAAAATAAAAAATTAAAACATGTTGATCTAGATTGGTTAAGAAGTATCTTTTATCATTCTTACAATCACATCTTTATCTGGGATTATGCTTCTTTTTTTTTTCCAAGTTTTTATTTAAATTCCAGTTAGTTAGCATACAGTGTAATATCAGTTTCAGGTGTAGAATTTAGTGATTCATCTCATAAACACAATATCCACGTGATTGCTTCCTTTCTCATTCTGGATCAGGCATTCTTATACGGAGTCAAATCTTGAAAAATGTGGACATTTGTTTTATTTGGATGACACAGCAGCTCAGGGAAGTAGACTTTTTTCAAAGACTGGAATGATGAAATGACTTGGGCTTTAGTGCCTAGGACATTCACAGGGAAACTGAGAGGGAAGAGAAGTGGATGTTGCTGAATTAATTTGCAAAAAGAAAAAAAAACAGAAAAAAAATCTCCTCCTTTGGTCTCTGCATGAAGCATTTCTGAATTATAAGACTCATATAAACAGTGTCTTTCCTACTAATTTTCTGCAAGGTATGTTAAGCAAGACTAAGAAAATAGAAGAGGTGCACGATATACCACGGCCATACTAGTTTTTGTCAAACAATGGCTGGATTGAGTAATCAAGTTTATAATGTTTTGTTCATCCAATGTTGGTTGTGAAACTATTCCTAAGCTTTGCCTTTTTAACATTAACAAATGTTATTATAATTTTTTATATTGTTAAGACGCTAAAAGATAGGGATGATATTTAGAGTGCAAAAGTTGGTGAACAGCATTCTACATACTGTATGACACACATACACTTGATATTCACAATTTACATTAAATGCACATTTACATTTCCAAAATATAAATAATGCTTATTATGTGGCTCACTGTAGAATATACCATAATATACCAATTCTCTTTACATATATTCTGTATGCTGTTGTCATTCCATTAACATACTTTTAAGCTTTCATAAGCCAGAGTGACCATGTTTATGTTTTACAAAGTATTTTCTATAATCTTTGTATAAAAATTTCTACAATTAGAACAAGACTTCCCTTATGGTAAAACATTTTGTCCAGATTCATTAAATCCATGAGGTTTCTCCTAAAAATGAATGCCTGCACATATAATGAAATAGGACACCTTGCTTAAGGCTTTCTCACAATAACAGGTTTTAATTCCTATAGGCATTCTTTCTGGCATGAATTTTCTGATGTCTACTGAGGTTTGGCTTCTGATAAAAAGCTTTGCCACATTCACTGCATCCATAGGGTTTTTCTCCTGTATGAGTTCTCCAGTGTTTATTGAGGCATGATTTTTGACTGAAGGATTTCCCACATTCTCTGCAACGGTATGGTCTTTCTCCTGTGTGTATTTTTCGATGTACATTGAGGTATGACTTCTCGCCAAATGACTTCCCACATTCACTGCACACAAAGGGTCTCTCTCCAGTATGTGTTCTTTGATGTTCTCTGCGGTGTGACTTCTGAGTGAAGGCTTTCCCACAGAAAAAACATTCAAAGGGTCTTACCCCAGTGTGAATTCGCTGATGTTTAATGAGGGTTGACTTATGTGAAAAGGCTTTCCCACAGTCAGTGCATCCATATGGTTTCTCCCCAGTGTGACTTCTCTGATGCCTAATGAACTCAGACTTGTAGCAGAAGGCTTTCCCACACTCGCTACAGACATGGGGTTTCTCTGCAGGTGGAACCCTCTTACGTTTGTATGCAAGAGAATTGGTTTCTGCTGGTTTATACATAAGTGCTGGGTTGTGGCTGAAAGCTTTCTCACAATGACTGCATTCCCAGAGTTTTTCTCCATTAGGTCTTCTATCATGGTTTGTATGTTGTAACAATTTCCCACAACCACAGCACTCATCTTGCTTTTTTGAATAGTTTCTCTTAAAACCAATCAAATCTAAATTATGGTTTGCACTCTTTCCACAGGGATCCCAGTTACTGGGATTTTGAATTAAAGGAGAAAGATTAGTGCTCAGAGGTGGTATTTTCCCAAACTTATTGTTTTCATGGCTTCTTTCCTTGGGCAATGTTTTCTTGCTGATGAATGTACCTTGGTTCAAAATCATGTCTTGTCTTTTCCTCTGGACATTGACTTGACAAATGTTTTCTGGAGAAAATACAGCAAACCTTTCTTTATCCTATTATTATGATCTAGAATAAAATTACTTGGGAAATACCCTAAGAATTTAAACAATGCATGGTATATGAACAGAAAGCATGAACCATAACTAAATGCAGGGAAGGGTGTTGTACAAGTAGAGAAGAATCACAACAGTAGCACAAATGAAATGGAATATGTCATACAGTACATAAAGAAGTAATTTTGAAGATGGGATATTGTAGAGCAGTAGTTGGCAAACATGTTCTTAAAGGGCCAGAGAGTAAATTTTAGGCTTTGTGGGCCATATGGTCTCAGTCAAAATTACTCAACTCTCCCATTGTACTTGGGAAACGCAGACAGTATATAAATGTAAAGGCACAGCTGTGTTCCAATAAAACTTTATTCACAAAATCAGGTGGCCAAACTATAGGCTGTAGTTTGTCAGTCCTGTTACTGAGATGTCATCTAGCACCTTGCTCTTCAACGTGTGACTCTTAAAAGAGGGAAAAGAAAGGCAGCTGATGGCCAGGTTACTATGGTTTCAGGAAGGTTGATGAGCATAGTTTAATGAAGTAAAATGCATTGTAAAGGGCACCAGAATGTGATGGTTAAGAGTACTGGTTCTGAGGGTGCCTGGGTGGCTCAGTTGTTTAAGTGATTGCCTTTGGCTCAGGTCATGATCCTTGGGTCCTGGGATTGAGTCCTGCATCGGGCTCCCTGCTTGGTAGGGAGCCTGTTTCTCCCTCTCCCTCTGCTGCTCTGCCTGCTTCTGTTCTCTCTCTGTCAAATAAATAAATAAAATCCTAAAAAAAAAATTAAAAAAAAAAAAGAGTACTGGTTCTAAAAGCTGATCATGTGGGCTTAAATCTGTTTTAGTCCCTTACTTTGCTCTATGTTCTTTTTTTTTTTTTTTTAAGATTTTATTTATTTACTTGAGAGAGAGAGAGAGAGAATGAGAGGAAAGAGGTCAACGGGAGAAGCAGACTCCCTGCTGAGCAGGGAGCCCGTTGTGGGACTCGATCCCGGGACTCCAGGATCATGACCTTAGCCGAAGGCAGTTGCTTAACCAACTGAGCGACCCAGACACCCTCCTCTATGTTCTTAGATAAGTTTCCTAACTTTTCTGTGATTGTTTCATTTGTAACTGGGGAATAAAGGCTGGATATCTCATAGGTGTTGGAAGGGTTGAATGAAATGATATATGTAAAGGGCTGAGAACAAATCTAGCACAGAGTGAGCACACCATTAGTGCTGGCCGATAATTCTAGTGCTATTGCTGCTACTTCTACAGCCAAGGTGGATGAACAGCAGATGGCAGTGATTTCAAAGACATCATCTTGGGAAAAAGCATGAAAATGACTTGAAAATTTGGGGGATCATGTAATATTTAATTCAATTATGTGATTATAACACCAAGTGTAAGTAGCATAAACAGATGTGGGAACAGACAGCACTAACTATTCTTGCTAAGCCCATGACTCTTGTGGAGAAGTACAAGATCAGAGGCATCCTTATGAGTAGGTTACCAACACTTGGGGTACCGTGGGTATTGTTGGGATATTTTACATAAGCTGATGGGAGTGGGGCAGTTATTCTGAATGTTAAATGAAAGTGGTTAAGATGGGCCAAGCTCAGTCATATGCTTTACCGCCTCACAGTCCTTGGTTACCTGAAATTTAATACTTCCTCCTCTTGGACTTAAGGAAACTGAAGGACTAAGGGATAATTTAAGGGATTAAGGAAAGGATGGGAAGTGAGAATGTGAGTATGGAGGGCAGGTCTGGGGCATTTTACCTGGAAACTGGGAGAACAGGAAATAGGAAGGGACCAGCAGGAGTGGGAGAATGACAGAAGCTTACTTCAAGAATGTCTGAATGTGAAAGAGAAGGTGAACTGAAAACCTTCAGAGAGACCGAGGACTCTAGAGAAAGGGCAATGGAGCAAGAACACAGGGAGAGGGGAGATGAGGAGGAGGAGGAGGAGGAATGCCTGGATCAAGGAGGTGGGCTGCATGGAGGAGGACGGGTCATCAAGAAGGCTCAAGTTCTCAGAGGATGTCTCCAGCTGCTTGCAAAGCTCTAAGCCTTTTGAGAGCTGGACTGCACAGAATCCCAAAGGTGCCAGCCTCCCGTAGTCCCTCTTTTGCTGGACTGATACTTACCCTGACAATGGCAGCCTGAGCATGCTGCCTCACAAATCCACGGCGCTTCTTCCTGCTCCAGCTTCAGGATCACATATGGTTTCGTGCCTTTATAACCTGTTCCAGGGAAATGATCCAGGCCTTGGGCTGAGCTCCTTGGTCTTCAGGGCCACTCAGGCAGCATTAAAGGCTGCACAACAGACATTGTACTTGGGAGAAGACTGTACACACACCTTGTCCAGAACCCAAAAGGAATTAGTAACCCAGGACCACTGAACCTCAAGGCAAACTCACTGAGGCAGCACAGTGTACGAGTGAGGAATGCAGACTGTGGGGGTGCCTGGGTGGCCCAGTCATTGGGCATCTGCCTTTGGCTCCGGTTGTGGTCCCAGGGTCCTGGGATTGAGCCCTGTTTCAGGCTCCCTGCTAGGCGGGGGGCCTGCTTCTCCCTTTCCCACTCCCCCTGCTTCTGTTCCATTTCTCCCTGTCTCTCTGTGTCAAATAAATAAAATCTTAAAAAAAAAAAAAAAAAAAAAAGGAATGCAGACTGTGCAGCAGATTGCTGGGGTTCAAATCCTACTCTGGCTCTGTATGTCCCACGTGTAGTGACACGGGCAAGTTACTTCACTCATCTGCCTCTGTGTCCAAATGTGTAAAATTGTGGTACTATCAGTACCTACCTCATAAGGCTCTTAGGAGAATTAAGTAAGTTGATATTTTAAAAGTGGCTGAAGAGGGGCGCCTGGGTGGCTCAGTGGGTTAAAGCCTCTGCCTTCGGCTCCAGTCATGATCCCAGGGTCCTGGGATCAAGCCCCGTATCGGGCTCTCTGCTCGGCAGGGAGCCTGCTTTCTCCTCTCTCTCTTTGCCTGCTTCTCTGCCTACTTGTGATCTCTGTCAAATAAATAAATAAAATCTTAAAAAAAAAAAAAGTGGCTGAAGATGTGTCTGGTACATAGGAAGTTTTTGGTACTTCTGAGGCTCTAGGTACCCCAGTTCCTTTTAGCAACTGCAAAAGGGAAGGCGGTCGTTCAGGCATCATCTAGATTGTGTGATGGAGCTGTCCTTACCCACGGAGACAAGGTTGCTGTAGGTCTCCAGCATCACATCCCGGTACAGTGCCCTCTGAGCAGGATTCAGCCTGTGCCACTCCTCTTGAGTGAAGCCCACTACCACGTCTTTAAAGGACACAGGTCTCTGCTGAGGATGAAATGACACTGAGCCATGTGGGAAATGCAGCCAGGGATAGATGGTATCGAGTTTTTATGTTCCTAGGTCAGAGCTTACCATGATCATTTATCTACCTAACATGGCTTTTACCTTCCTGCCTTTGGGCTATATATGGTAGGGAAAGTAACAATCACATTGGAACCCACTGTCATATACACTTTGAGTCAACCTATATTGACTGAAGATGACTTGTTGTGTGTCACCCAGTGCTGGCTGCTAGAGACACAGTCATGGATGGATCCTGACCTCAAGGAGCTCACAACCTGGCAGAAAGCATTACGTAAAGCCACCCAGGTGAAAGTATATGAGCTACGGTGGCAGGACATCTAGGTGGAAAAGTGTGAATGGTCCATTAAATGTTTCAAGGTCTAGCCAGGCTTCAGAGCTAGGGGACTTGTGGAGCTGAGTCTTCTCTACAGAAAGATGGAGAAACTATGTCCTTGCAGAGGGAGCAGCATGAACACAGGCATGTGGACAGAACAGTGACTTTAAGGGCTGTGAGGCTCTCAGTAACAGGAACAGTTTACAGGGGTCTGTGAGTGAGGAGATGATGGGCTTTAAGACAATGGAAAATCTACCAAGGGAGAGGTATGTGTAGAAAGCACATTCTATTAGGCATGTGGTAAGTTTCTTGCATCCCATGTCTCCCATGTCAAGTGGTACTGTGGTAACTCTAAGCAGACTGGGGATATATTGTATCCCCAGAGGAACCACTAAATTAGAGTGCAAAGAGGTGTACTGCAGTAAATGAATTCCAAAAATTGTTCGTTTAATCCACACAAACACACATGTAAGAGAAGAGAAGAAAGAGAGGAATAAAAGTGCATGGGACAAATAGAAAACCAAATACTAAAATGATAGATACAAACCCAACCATGCCAATAATTATACTTCTAGTCAATGACAGTAAATTATAATATAAAATTAATATATGACTGAAACACTCCAAAAGGCAGAGATTGTTAGGTTGGATTGAAAAAGCAATGCTGCCTGTAAGAGATACAAAACTCAGATAATTTGCAAGTGAATGGATACAAAGAGAAATGTGGTGGGTGACCTAGGGGGAAGGGAAAGCAAAGACTATAATAACGCAGGTACAAGATGGCGTTCACAAGTGGCCAGTAACAGTGAGACAGAGAAGGGCCATTGTAAAGAGCAGAACCTGCATCTTAACTGGTTGTGGGGGGTGAAAGAGGGGCCAGGGTAACACCCAAGTATCTCAAAGCCACCTGGGTGATGGTGAATCAGACGTGAGAAAAACAGTAGAAACTAGAAACAAAGAGGATGTGTCGTTAGACATGTCTGGGGACACTTAGCAGGCAGCAGGGTGAACATATGAGTCTTGTAATAGCAGCAAGATGGGAAGGGAGCTAAAGCTCTGGAAGCCAGCAGCAGAGAAGTGGTAGCTAAAGTTGTCAGTGTGGGATCTCTCTGCAAGGAGACAGGATGAGCCAAGTGCCCAGGCCAGAGCCCCAAGGGACACTAATAGAGTTCAGCTGCAGATCCAAGAGAAGGACCCATAGGTACTAAAAACGTAAGAGGGCACCTGTGATATTGTGATATATTAAAAAATATCTATTTGGTCTTTCTTCATGGTTCCTGGAATAGAGCTTCTTAAACCCTTGTAACTTCCCAAGTAACAGGGGTAATAGGAGTGTCTTTTGTTATTCCTAACAAGCCCCAAAGTTTATACCAATAACATGGAGGAAAGGGGCTGGTTGCCAGAGGAACTAACCATATGATTAGAGGGTTGGAACTTTCAGCCCCCTTCTCTATCCTGCCCAACCTATGGGTCGGGATAGGGGTGGACGGATGGTACCAGAGATTGAGCTAATTACCGATCAATGATTTAATCAATGATGCCTACATAATGGAAATAGCATGAAAATCCTGAAGAGCTTTCAGGTTGGTGAACACATCTGGGAAGATGTACACCCCAAATTCCAGACAGAAGCTCATGTCTAGCAGATCCCCAGATCTGTGAGTCATTATAGCAAATTATCAAAACTGAAGAGGGGGTCATGGGAACCCCTGATTTACTGCTAGTTGGTCAGAAGTTCAGACGACAACCTAAGATTTGTAATTAGCATCTGAAGTGGGGGGAGTCTTATGAGACTTATAGAGTCTATGCTAACTCCAAGTTGAACTAAGTTGTAGGACACCCAGTTGGGTGTCCACAGAGAATTAGAAGAATTGTTTGGTGTAGGAAAAAAACTCCCCTATTCCTGTGAGTAGAGGAAACAGTACCTATGATATATCTTCAAGTGACTATAAAAAATTGAATCTTGCCCTAAGAGAGGTCTGATCTTTGTCCTCAACTCCTGGGAGTTAATCTCTAAGCCCCTGCATTGTTCTGCTTGATAAGACCATCTTTGGTTACTTGGGGGTCTTGAGCCACATGGGATAGTCTAACAATGTGATTTCTGGTGGGAGCTTTGGGTCACACACCTCAGCTCAACCTCAGGAGGAAGCTGTACGTACATCTCTTTAAAAATTGTGGGGTCCTACAGTGGCACCAAGCAGATGAACCTGAGGGCAGGACCTGGTACCTGACCCTAGACCAATATAAAGGCCATGTACATAGGAGGTACCGACCTGATATCCTCTCTGATGTCAGAATAATATACCATGGTTGTGGTAGAGCAGCAATCAGCCTTTACCACAGAGCATAGAGTTTGGCTCAGCTGACAGGCCTGGGTTGGTATTTCCCAAACAGAGCTAACTGGAGTGGGATGGGCTGGGCTGGGATGGAGTGGGATAGAACAGAATAAAATAGAAAAGATGTAAATTGACACCCCAAAAGGCATGTCATTTTTCATCAAACACAGGGATGAAGAACAAAGATGGAAGAAACATTAAGGTTGTAAAATTACTATCATGTAGTGACTGACTGTGAGAAGGGGAAGGCAGAGAGAAGTCAAGGAATAAATCTCATGGTCCTGGCTTATCCGGTGGGGGATGGTACCATCTCCTGAGATGGGAAACTGGGGCACAAAGAGGTTCAGAGACTTGTGCAAGGTCATACAGACGGTAAGGTCTGGGATTCAAATTCAGCAGTCTCGTCCCAAGTCTGTGCTCTCACCCAGTATAGGCTCTTGCCTTCTGCACAGAAGGGGCTTTGCAAAAGGTACAGTCTAATTTAGCAGAACAGTCAAAAAAGCATCTTCTGATTTCAGTTTCAGCAAAGTCCCCTGGGCTCCTGGCCAGAAAAGCTTTAGTAAAGTAGGGTGAGAGGATGCTGGAGTCAAGAAAGAATAAGAAACAGGATATGGAAACATCAAGAGCAGGAAGTCACTATAGGAGATGGAGGAGGAGAGAAAAGAAAGAACTCTGTGGTTTGGAAGTGGTGATGGTTTCTAGGGTTGGAGCCATTGTAGGGACCAGGGAAAAGATCTGGAAAAGCAGAGAGGAGGGGTCTCTAGAAAGAGATGTCTCTTCCTGGAGGGAGGCCTCCAAAGAGGTGGAAATGTAGGCACTCAGAGGCTGAGGGGAAGTCCTGTCAAGACACAGGGCGCTTCACCATCTTAAGATGATGAGGAAGGTAGGGGGAGCTAGGAACTCTTCACACCAAGACTTGGGGGGAGTAAGATGTTTACTGTTTGCTGCCAAACTAGTAAAGACAGTTAAGGAAATGACAGTAATTTAAGTAACGGACAGCTCATCTGTTCCTCAGTCTAGATCAAGGACACAAATACTCTGGACCATAATCAGGGCTTCCATAAACATGAAGGAACCTTCCTGCCCACTCCCTTTGAAAATAAATAATATTTGTAGTTTTGCTTTCCTCTAACTGAACTTCAGCATTTTATTCTATTACATATGTGGCTGCAAAGCACAGAGGAGTTAAAACTTCCCGCAACTCTGACACAGATAGAGAACACTAATGCAACATCGGGAAGCTAAGTCATGATGCTCTTGATCACCTGGAAATCCAGGAGTTCTGTGGAACTAATACTCCAAAGGAAGAGCTGAACCACTGTAGAAAACAGTCCAATGAAGAGCCACTATGATTCTGCATTTGTTATCTTTAAGAATTTTATACTTTATGTCAGTGCTTCTCACAGTTACAAGAGCATAAGGACCACTGAGAACTTGCTAAACACAGATTCCCAGGCTCCACCCTCAATTAACCCAATTCAAGCAGGTCTGGGGTGGGGCCTGCCATTCTGTGTGTCTAATAAGCTCCTGGAGAAGCCCAAGTCCTGGAACCACATGGTTAGCAGCAGTGTTGCTCTACTCTACCTCAGCCATAAGAAGGCTCCTCAGGGAAATGTCTTTAGAAAACATCTTGAAAAGCTAGTTTTCAGGGCACCTGGGTAGCTCAGTGGGTTAAGCCTCTGCCTTCAGCTCAGGTCATGATCCCAGGGTCCTAGGATCGAGCCCTGTATCGGGCTCTCTGCTCAGCACAGAGCCTCCTTCCCCCCTCTCTCTCTGCCTACTGCTCTGCCTACTCTCTGTCAAATAAATAAATAAAATTTAAAAAAAAAAGGAAAGAAAAGCTAGTTTTCTCTTAGAAATAACAGCATCAGACACATGAAAAAATGTTCATCATCACTAGCCATCAGGGAGATTCAAATTAAAACCACATTGAGATACCACCTTACACCAGTTAGAATGGCTGAAATTAGCCAGACAAGAAACAACATGTGTTGGAGAGGATGTGGAGAAAGGGGAACCCTCTTACACTGTTGGTGGGAATGCAAGTTGGTGCAGCCATTTTGGAGAACAGTGTGGAGATTCTTTAAGAAATTAAAAATAGAGCTTCCCTATGACCCTGCAATTGCACTACTGGGTATTTACCCCAAAGATACAGATGTAGTGAAAAGAACAGACATCTGTAGCAGCAGCACTGTTTAAAGCAGCAATGGCTATGGTCACCAAACTGTGGAAAGAACCAAGATACCCTTCAACGGATGAATGGATAAGGAAGATGTGGTCCATATACACTATGGAGTATTATGCCTCCATCAGAAAGGATGAATACCCAACTTTTGTAGCAACATGGATGGGACTGGAAGAGATTATGCTGAGTGAAATAAGTCAAGCAGAGAGAGTCAATTATCATATAGTTTCACTTATTTGTGGAGCATAACAAATAACATGGAGGACAAGGGGAGATGGAGAGGAGAAGGGAGTTGAGGGAAATTGGAAGGGGAGATGAACCATGAGAGACTATGGATTCTGAAAAACAATCTGAGGGTTTGAAGGGCGGGGGGGTGGGTGGGAGACTGGGGGAGCCAGGTGGTGGATATGATGGAGGGCACATATGGCATGGAGCAATGGGTGTGGTGCATAAACAATGAATTGTTACGCTGAAAAGAAATTAAAAAAAAAAAAAAAAAAGAAATAACAGCAAGCTTCTATCCTATGGCCAATGCAAATCATGGGCTGTCTGTGTTTGCCTTTTTGCTGGGCCACCAGGAAGACCACAGTTAATGACTCTTTGTTGGACTGTTTTGTATATCTGTATTCCAACAAAGAATGTTACTTGCATCATTCCCTGTAATACCAAATTTGAAAATTACCTGAATGTCATAAAATGGGGGCTACTTAAATAAATCATATTTCATGCATATGATGGAGCATTATGTACCTTGCTTTAAAAAAATGGTGTGGGGGTGCCTGGGTGGCTCAGTGGGTTAAAGCCTCTGCCTTCAGCTCAGGTTATGGTCCCAGGGTTCTGGGATCGAGCCCTGCATTGGGCTCTCTGCTCAGCGGGAAGCCTGCCTCCCCCTCTCTGCCTGCTTGTGATCTCTCTCTCTCTGTCAAATAAACAAATAAAATATTAAAAAATAAATAAATAAAATTTAAAAATGGTGTACTAATATGTACAATCTCTAAGATATTTTAACTGGGAAAAAAAAGTGATAGAGTAGTATGTATAATAAGGGTCTTGCTGTTGTATCTATGTGTAGACAGAAGTTGTGATGTTCCATCCAAATCCCCCAAAGGACTGAGGTGTTTCTCCCAGCTGTTAGGAGAAGACTGGCTACCACAGGCTTAAGCCCTTTTGCAAAGAGCCCTTGATCAAAGGGAGCTACCCACACAAACTTACGTCCCCTCCCTGGGGCAGCCTACAACCAGTGACTTGTTGATTTTGGAATATAAATGCTTCCTTCCCTCCATTCAGGACAACCGCAAGGGCCATCTCAGCTCCAAAGCATCTTGTAAGGTCAGCTGGTGCCTCTGTTTAAATCCCTCTGCCTAATCTTGCTTCCTTTGCTCCTTATAGGTATTCTAAGAGTCTCCCTAGTAAACCTCTTGGGTGCAAATCTTCCACCTCCAAGTCTGTTTTCTGAAAACCCAGCCTGTGGTAAAGTATAAATGCCTAAAATGCACATATTTTTTTCTAGAACAGTTTCCCAAGAAGGGAAACTTGGGTACTTTATGCCACACTTACCTGGTACTCAATCATTTTCTGCTGTTCTTGGAAAAAAATTTGAGTCCTGTGAAGATAGAGATTGGGGGGGAGGAGGATGGAGAAAGAGAGAACAGAGCTGTGAGGGACCAGGCCCATCTTGGAACTTGTGAAGTCCCTACATAAACCCAAGCTTGAAATCACTGTGGTCGAAGAAGAAGAAGAAGAAGAAGAAGAAGAAGAAAACCCGATGCCATTCAATGCAGAATGTGAATACATAAAACAGATCTCCCGTGAAGTAAAAGCTGCTACCAAGTAAGAAGTAAAAGTTTATAAAAAACCAGAATCTTTATAACTTAAATAATTGGCCCCATGGGAGATGGAGCCAGATACATGCTCTGAGTGGGATCACCCCTGCAGAACAATACATTTTCTCTTAAAGGCAAGAAAGTCTTGGGTTTTGCCTCTTATTTACTTTTAAAGTTGCACTTGTTCACCTACCAGTGTTCATGAAATCCTATATTTGGGATGCTTTTTCTATAATAAGGTTATTATGAAAAAAAGTATATACTTAAAAAGGGCTTTTGTAACTTATTACAGAGAACTAAAGGCAATATAAAATAACTGTATAACATTAGTAAAACTAATGGTTACTTATACTGTGGTATGAATTATTACTGAAAGGCTAACCCTCATTATTCATCCAGCGTATTATTGTTGTTAAAAAGTAATTTTCAACAGATGAGAACAACAACTGTCATTTTTAATTAAGATGTTTAGTTAAAGAGGTAACTATGTGGCTTAATTATAAAAAAGAAAGGGTAAATCATAGATCACGAGTGGAAATATTTTATGACATACCCGGATGGTATGGTAAAATGGTAAAATCATGCTACATCTGAAGCAAAGAATGCAAGAAGCACCTCTGTAATTCTGAGTGCCAGAAAGCAAAGACACTTCTTCAGTGATGGGTCCTGGCAAGGGGGCAGAGGAAGCAACCTCAAGGGCTCCAACCATGTGAGAAGGAGCAGTAAGACCAAACTGGTCAAATCTACCAAAGCTAAACATGAATACTTCATGGTCCAGTAATTCCATATGAATGCATATGTTCACAAGCTTTTAGTCTATAAAAACTATGAATTTATAATGAAATTCAAAAATCACAATATTACCTTTTTTCCTCCTAAAATAACTGGTACTGTAATTAAATAGGACTACTAAAACATGCAGGTTCCCAATTTCCCAAACATCCATACATTAGGAAATGTGGAACTAAATTGGTACAAAAAAATTAATAAAGACTGCTTGGGTTTTTCACTCACAGAAGTGAGAAACCCTATAAAAGGTCCAAAAATACTGTGTCAATAATCGACAGCCTGGAATTAAAAATCCACATTCAGGAGTGACAAGAACTCTCATGCATGGTTGAGAGGATTATAACTTGGTTCAGCCATTTTGGGAAACTGGCCATATCTACTAGAAGCTTCCATTTAGTTTAGTGATTAGCAGAAGACACCAGATTCAAGGGGAAAAAAATTGCTTCAAAATGAATACATTCTCCTAGCTTTGTTTTATAGAAGTCTTTTCTCACTAATCTATTGACAAATCATCTTTTGATAAAAGAAATGATTCTAAAGTGCCAGAAATATTCTCGGTCATGATCTGGGTGGTGGGTACATGAGGGTACACATGTGGAAACATTCATAACACTATAGTGCTAAATGAGTTAATGATTTACTTCACTCAGTGGACAATAAATACCCACTTTTTTTTTTTTTTTTAAGATCTTATTTATTTATTTGACAGACAGAGATCACAAGTAGGCAGAGAAGCAGGCAGAGGGAGAGGGGAAAGCAGGCTCCCTGCCGATCAAAGAGTCTGACGCTGGGCTCAATCCCAGGACCCAGAGACCACACCCGAGCCAAAGGCAGAGGCCCAACCCACTGAGCCACCCAGGCGGCCCTCCAATATCTCTTAATTGTATGAAAATGCTTTGAAATATTGTACAGGTCAGAAAGCATGACTCATACAGCACAGTTAGTGTAAAACAGACATTTAGCTATCAGGACTGTGCAGTGAGCTTATTATGCCTTTTAAAAGATTTTTTTCTTTACAGAAGTGTAATTTACATATAATAAATGAATCCAGTTGAATTGTATAGTTTGATGAGTTTTGACAAATATATTCATTCACCCACATAACTCTCACACAATCAGGATATGGAACACTTCCAGGAACATCCTGTTCACAAGATATAATAATGAATTTGTCTTAATGGTGTTAAGATTAACTACTTAGATTCCTGTCTCTTCTATAGATGAAATTTAAAAAGTGATTTCCTTGAATGTTAAAATACAGATACTTCTTTGCTTAACTAATACATTAATCAAGTTATACCAGTAAGTCAAAAAAGTAGTTAAATAAAAATATGATCTACTGTTTGAATTTCACTTATCTGAAGGTCAGAAACAGACAACCCTAACCTATATGATAGCTCTGACTAGGCACTGCTTGGGAGGATTGGGGGGAAGGCTTTGGGGTGCTGGAAATGTTCTCTACTATGATATGGGTGGTGAGTATGTGACTGCGCACATATAGAACAATTCATTAAGCTACACACTGTTCTCTATGCATGTTAAACCTTAAGTTAAAAAAAAATCCCCACAATCCCATTATTTAAAAACATGTAGAAAAGCTTTTGGTATGAAATACAATAAAATGTTATTAGTGCTATGACTTGGGTGGCAGAAAGTTTCATATTCTGATCTATAACTGAAACACACACACACACACGCATCATTATTTACATATCCCTGTTCTACCGCCTTTTTTCATCATAAGGGAAGCCACAGGAGGGCTTTAAAAGGGGGAAGAGGCCCTCTGAAAGAACTGAACTGTCCACCAGGGATTGAGCTAGCAGGAAAGGCCTGGGGCCAAGCAGCCTAGAGCAGTTAATCCAGCTTTGGATAACTATTTGATTCTCTGAAATAGTACACTCCCTCCCTCCTCTTTCTGGACTTAGCTACTTGCTTCAGCCTGGTCTCTCCATGGCTGCAAAGTGTGGCAGATGTGCTAGTGAATGTGTGTCCGTAGGCCTGTGTTCTGGCCTGGCTCCGGGACCACCTAGGTCTGTGGCCTGGGAAAGTCACTTCATTCCCTTTTAAATGAGATGGCAGCATCAGTGGATGAGAAACTGCTGGTAAGAGCTGGAGGAAAAACCGAATATCTATATAGTATCGAAATCTCCTGCCCCCAGATATTTATTCATTATAAAATGAAAAACTGTAATTCTGCCCTAGAGAAACCTGGCAGATAGCACTGGTAAGTGATAGTTAACACACAGTGATGGGACAGGAGTCACGTGCCCCAGATATGATGAACTGTGACAGGCACCGCATCCCTTCTGTGATATTTTGCCCAAAATACATACTTGAATCTAATCATGAGGAAACATCAGACAAAATCATGTGAGTGACAAAAATACAAAGTAACTGGTCTATACTCTTCATTCAAAAATGTTGACTTCACAAAAGACAAAAAGACTGAGGAACTGATTCCCATTAAAGGAGACTAAACGGATATGTCAACTAAAGGTAGTCTGTGATCCTGAACTGGATTCTGGAATGAAAAAAGAAATGTTACGAAATGACACTATTGGTTCACATCTGAATATGGACTGTGGATCAGATAATGGTATTAAATCACTGTTAACTGCCTGACTTTGAAAATTGCATTATGGTTATATAGAAAAATGCTCTCATTCTTATGAAATGCACACTGAAATATTTTGGGGGTAAAGGAGCATCATGTCTGTAACTTATTCTCAAATACTTGAGAAGAAAGGAGAAAAATAATATATATTTATAATATAACATTTACATATACAGAGACAGTATGAGAGTGTATGCGTTTATCTGGGTGAATGTACATGAAAGATAGAAAAGCTGACAGTAATATCCCTGCAACTTCTCCAAATAAAGTTTAATTTTAAAAAATCTATAGCTAGGGGCACCTGGGTGGCTCAGATGGTTAAGTATCTGCCTTTGGCTCAAGTCATGATGCCGGGGGTCTAGGGATTGAGCCAGCATCCGGCTTCCTGCTCAGTGGGGAGCCGGCTTCTCTCTCTCCTCCTGCTCCCCTGCTTAGGCTCTCTCACTCTCTCTGTCAAATAAGTAAATAAAATCTTTAAAAATAAATAAATAAATAATCTATAGCTCTAGTAGGTCTGCTGCCACTATCACTCTGAGAATCCAGGGACTTTTCTGTCCCTTAGTCAGGATGGAGTAAACTCCCCATATGCCTTGAGGCCAGGTGAGGTGGCAGAAATGACAAGGGAGCAACTTAGAAAGTGCCAGTAAGTGTAAGAGAGTGGGCTGGCTACATCACATGCTATAAGATGCAGAAGGTACTGGGTTGGACCGATATCTCCTTCGCTTGAGAAAGCATGCCTATCACATTTGGCTTTCCTCGCTTCTGCCTTCGCTCTGTTTCTCTGAAACTTGGGACCAACCCTTCCCTTACCATGGAGGATCCCTAGAAGGAGTGACACCAAGTTGAGTCTTGCTCAGCTTCTGGCCCAGGGATGACGCTATTTCCAGTTACTTAGGAGTCTTTGCTCTGGCAAGAGGTTTTGGAACCTAGTTTTGTCCTTCAGAAGAGATTCTTGTCCCAAGTTCCCCCTCTCCAAATCCAGAGGATCTTCAACTGGCCTACTAGTTCCTCACAGCTCCATCTCTCAACAGTAACTCACCTTCAGCCTCAGCCCCATGCACGGCCTTCTGGAGACTTGACCAAGGTCCTGTGAAGCCCTGCTATCAGCGAGGTGGTGGGACCCACAGGTATACAGGGTACTCAGGTAACCTGAAGATAAACAGACCCCATGGTAAGAGTCATCCAACAGTCCCTCCCCAAATATTCTCTGAGGCCCAAGAGGAAGAAGCCTGCAGAGGACTGTGTAGGAGATAGAGCTAAATGATGGCTTGCTTTGGGTTTGGGGCAGGAGGATCTTCTGGAAGGACTGTGAGTCTCAGAACCACTCAGAGAGAAGTCTGAACCAAGCAATTCTGCTAAGCAACTGAGGGGAATCTAAGCCAAACAATTTACCTCCCTGGGGGTGTTTTCTTATCTTTGAAAACAGGAATGATAAATGATAAACACAATTTTAAAAAGCCCACTTCTGGAGACTTTCTGTAAGTTACCTCTTTTAATACATATTCAGTAAGGTTGAAAGGGGCTGAATTATGAATTAACACCTGCTTTCCCAGATAAGTCAGGTTGGATGTGAGGGACAGAGGCTTCTCTGCCCCTGAGTGAATCTACCAGATGTTCTAGGTTCCCTAAGAAAGATTCCTTTCAGAATATCCTACATTTGCTGAATCATTGTGTCTTAGCCCCAGTGCAGGGAATCCCTACAAAGACTCTTTCAAGATGCCTAATTTAGGTTTCTGCAGCCAAAAGTCAGTCTCTAAAAAGCTAATAAGAGATTTTGACCACGGGGCTCTGAGACTCCCCTCTGAATATCTACAGAGAAGAGCCATCCTCAACTCATTAACAACCTTAAGAGGACGACCCTTATTCGAAGTCCACTCCAAACCCAGAGTCCATTTCACTGTGCATGTTTTTGGCTTCTAGAAGGACTAGCAGAAAATAGGCAATCTCAAATAGCCCAGCCAGGGCTATAGGTCAGAATTTTGTTCTGGTGTTTGATTTTAGAGTCTCGGACAAAACTTCCCCATGGTGTGAATGTTTTGCCCCCAGATTATTTCTGTGATTCCACTCAAATCAAGTTCAAAAATGCACAAAATTACTCCATTATATTAGACCCAGAGGTGGCAGTGGGTACTGATAAAGAAGGCTTCAGGGTGCTAGAGATGATGTATATCTTGATCTTGGTTGTATTTATGTGGTTTTTCACAATGTCAAAATTCACTGAGCTGTACCCTTAAGATAAGCATACTTGACTGTATGTATACCTCAATTTTTTTTTAAAAAGATTTTATTTATTTATTTGACAGAGAGAAATTACAAGTACACTGAGAGGCAGGCAGAGAGAGAGAGAGAAGGAAGCAGGCTCCCTGCTGAGCAGAGAGCCCGATGCGGGACTCGATCCCAGGACCCTGAGATCATGACCTAAGCCGAAGGCAGCGGCTTAACCCACTGAGCCACCCAGGCGCCCCTGTATACCTCAATTTAAAAAAAGAATAATAATCTGGAAAAATATACAAGTAAAATGAAATAATCTGGATTCAAACTTAAAAAACGTTCATGCATAGACTCATACTGCCTCCCTCTTCCTATACCCCCAGGTCCCAGGTATGAATGTTCCATCTAGTTAGAGTTCAAAAACAGGCAAAATTAATCAGTGATATTAGAAGCTGGAAGAATGGTTCCCCCTGGCAGGGTAGTGACAGAGAACACATATCATGGAGGCTTTCAGGATGCTACAATGTTATTTTTTCTGATCTGAGTACATTACTCAAGGGAGTTCCTTTTGTGACAATTCACTGAGCTGCATATTTAAGTATATCTCTGTATATATCTTATATCTCAGTAACAGGTTCATATTAAAAATTTTAAAAAGAAAACTTATTTGTTCCCAAACCTGGCACTGAACACACCATAGGTGATGAAGGAAAATAGCCACAAGAAAAAGAAAATACCTTCAACCCGTCACTCCTTGTCCAAGCTAATGACTTCTGCCCCAGAGCAACTACCTATCTTTGATTCTGTGCAACTGAAAACAGAGGCTATCTGCTCTAAAAACTAAAGCTTGATGTGTATGGCTTCTGAAAGATATTTACCTGCCTTACCTTTCAGCTTCCTTTGTTTCAGAAGATGTTATAGTTATTGTGCTTTGCCTGAGAACTACATAAGGATCAGATACAATACTTTAAAACAAGAAAATACTGTTTTGGCATTTCACCCCAAAGGTCAAAATCTTATCTCTATTGTATTTGTAGTCTTGTCTCAGCCAATCTTAATTATCAGTAGTTTGACATTAATTTCCGTGAAGAGCAGTTTCTAAAAGTAGCTTTAAGTTTTGTTTTGTAGTTTTATCTTCATTAAATTATTCTACCAGGATATTACAAAGAACAGATTCAAGGAGGTCAAAAGTGTCATGCCTAAAAAAATATAGACCAAGGCAAAAGGATTCTTAGAACACAGTTTTGGGGCACCTGAGTGGCTCAATGGGTTAAGCCTCTGCCTTCAGCTCGGGTCATGATCTCAGGGTCCTGGGATCAAGCCCCACATAAGGCTCTCTGCTTAGCAGAGAGGCTGTTTCCCACCCCCACCCCTGCCTACTTGTGATATTTCTCTCTCTGTCAAAATAAATAAATAAATAAAAATTTTAAAACCTCATTAAAAAAAAGAACAGTTTCTTTTCCTTACATAATTTATTTGTTTTTTCCCACATACTGAGGTATGTGACATATAATATTGCATAAGCTTAAGGTGTACAATACCATGATTTGATATACATATATTTCAAAAAAATTACCACAATAGGGTTAGTTAACATTTCCATCACCTCACATAATTACTTTCTGCATATGTGTGGAGAGAACATTGTTTTTAAGTTAAGCCTAGATAAAATTATTTTCCAAACACCCTCGAAGTTTGTTCCTTTGACCATATCTTTTACAATGTCAGTTTAGATACTTACTCAGTAAATTCTTTGTTTTCTAACCACAGGCAAAGTCACATCCATCCTAGCTGCCATGTGGTCAGACTAGATTTCCAGAAACCAGACTCACCCTTGGGATATTGTCACAGATGGATACGTCATTACCGTTGCCAGAAAGGGCCTTAAAGGAAACATTGAAAGAAATATGCACTAAATCCTTGGCAAAAGCAATAGAAGCCACATTTTTAATAACGGTACTTCAAGTAAGTTTAACATTTGGTCTTTTCAAAGCACTTTCATTAATGTGGGGAACAATAAAAGGGAAAGAAGGTTTCAAAGAGGTTTGTGTGTGTGTGTGGTTTTTTTTTTTAGATTTTTAAATTTATTTATTTGACAGACAGAGATTCCGAGTAGCCAGAGAGGCAGGCAGAGAGAGAGGAGGAAGCAGGCTCCCTGCCGAACAGAGAGCCTGAAGCGGGGCTCGATTCTAGGACCCTGGGATCATGACCTGAGCTGAAGGCAGAGGCTTTAACCCCCTGAGCCACCCAGGCGCCCCTCAAAGAGTTTTGATGTGGGCTTTTGCAGAGTACTAGACTGAACTGAACTGAATGTTCATCAGCTGGAGGGTGTCACAGGGGAAAAGTGTGCTCCCATTATGCAGGGCTGCAGCCTCGAATCCTTAACTCTCCCATACCCAACCTCTAAATTTATTACACAAATCCCTAATCGCGAACCCACACTGCTCTCCAATGATATCCCAATGAGTGAAAAACAAGTGCTGACCCCCACAGTCCCACCTCTCCCGGCAATTACTGACAGCCCCAATCACTGACACCCATTGATCCATGTGTTTTCCATTCCCCGATCTACGAAAGACCAATCTCTAAAACCTTCAGATTCCTCCTCCCATCCAAGATCTAAAGGATGTCTCAATCACTGATGGCCTAAAGCATTTCTCTAAACACTGGCCCCCATAAGCCCCTCCCATCACTTAACCTCAAAGTTTCCACAATCATCACTTTCAGGCACCCAAAAAGAACTTGGAACCTCCAATCACTGATCCTCTCAGGTTTCGAACACTGAGCTCTAATGCTGTTCAAACCAGTGCTTTTGAAGCACCCCATTTGGCACCAAACCCCTGAAGACCACTATAAACTGACCACCACTCACTCTTCGAATTAAGAAATCGAGAACCCTCATTTATTGATTCCCAAATACTCCCAATCCATCTTCACAGACACTGCCACTGACTCCCACAAACCTCCACCAGCCACCACAGACCCCCACGAGGCTCCCACGTCCAATCACTTAACCCTTTCCGTACCCTCCTCTCTGACCCTTACGGGCACCCATGACTGACCCAGTCGGGCCACCGTAGTCCTCCTATCACTAACCTACAGAGGTCTTTAATTTCGACTGTTTCTCACACTGACCTTTTCCATTTCTCCTGGATCCGCGTCCATAACCCGAAATTGATAGCTGGACCACGGTGCCTCACCGCAGTATAATCTCTTCCCATCGCAACTGGCCAGTGCGCAGACTCAGTCACGACTTTGAGGTTGTCGGGCGCCACCTGGCAACCTTCCAACGAACAGGATTCTGGGTTTCTGAACTTTAACGGAAGGTATGATGGCTGCACCCTCTTGACATCCTGTTGGGGGAGGCCATATTTAAATCTGTGCCGTACAGCGGTGAATTAGCCCTTTGTTAGCCTAGAGGGTTAAGCTATTTCAGGGCTGAGAGAAGCAAGTGCTCCGGGATCCGTAAACACTGACGTCCCTGTTGCATTTAGCTTCTCAGAAGCCCAAACCTCCTGCAATCAATATGGAGGCGCCCTGACCTCCAAGAAGAGCTTTCTTTGTCTCCAGCAGCGCAGGCGCTGAAGATGGCCACGAACATTTATACAATTTTTTGCGTGCAGTGGGCGGGGCCATCTCATAGGAGGAGCTCCCCAAAGCAAGGTGAAACTTTTTCTGGGGCGGCTTTAGGAGTTAGAGACCCGGAAGAGACGCTCTTCCCTTGGGGAGCCTGAGGGCTCCGGAAGAAGGGGTGAGAACTCCGGAGTGGGCGGAGCCATGGGAGACTGGTAGTACGAAGTTAATGACTTATTGAAAGAAAATGTTGAAAGCAGAGACTTTTTTTAAGCTTTCAACTATTTTTAATAATAATTAAGAGTTTTAACACTCTATGTTGTTGCTGCTGATTTGAAAGATTCAACATGAAATTAAAAAAAAAAAAAAATTCTGTCCTGGGCGCCTGGGTGGCTCAGTGGGTTAAAGCCTCTGCCTTCAGCTCAGGTCATGATCCCAGCGTCTGAGGATCGAGCCCCGCATCGGGCTCTCTGCTCAACAGGAAGCCTGCTTCCCTTCCTCTCTCTGCCTGCCTCTCCGCCTACTTGTAATCTCTGTCAAATAAATAAATAAAATCTTTCAAAAAAAAAAAACTTAAAGAAAAAAATTTCTGTCCTGTTTTAATTCTGAGCCAGGTAGGTGTACAGGGACTTTATCTTAAGTAGTGTTACAAAATAAAATTCAGCCGGGTAAATTTGAATATCTAGCTTGCATCCTATTAAGTCAAAAGGAATGCCTCCTCGGAGTTGTACAAAATGGAAGGTTTTTGTTTTGTTTTGTTTTGTTTTTGTTTTAAATGGAAGGTTTTTATAGGAAGAAGGGATGGGGAAATGGCAAGAAAGTTATTAGCAAAAAAAACCTGGAACCAGGCAGGGTTACCTTCCCTTAGGTGGAAGAGCAGGGATCTTAATTAGGTGGATAACTGACTCATACGCGTCACCAAGTTTTTTACTGAACACAAAGGGCTCCTGGTTTGGGGTGCATCAAGCCAAAAAATGAGCCCAAGTCTTTTGGTTTGAGCAAATGGTTGTTACTACTTGCAGCTAGTAAGGAGATAGAGTCCACCAATTTCTGTCTCTAATGCAAATTGCTGGACCAATTCATACTGCCAGATGGCAGCCTTTTGGTGGGTTTATTCTTGGAGTTAGGAAGTGATCACAGAAACTTATAAAACCTTTATAATCATTCAGGCATGACTGAACAGAGGTTTGCTTAACTGCAATTTCCCAGGAACATTTATGATTTTCTTTCAGAAAATCAGACATCTGCTCAGTTGAGTAACTTTTTTTCTTTCAGAAAATCAGACATCTGCTCAGTTGAGTAACTTTGGTGGGCTTCCAGGAACAGGAAAGTTCTCAAGAACTCCTGAAGCTGAAGAACAAACATGCTAGAAGAAACAAGATAGTTCATTTGTTTTAATTTCCCACTGTGGTCCCTGATAACCTAATCCCTAACATAATCTTATTTTGGGGGGAATGGAGAGGCCCCAAATAACAGTTTATCTCATTGATGCTAATCAGAAAATCCCCGACTGGCTTGTTAAGACTTACATTTCTTTACTTTTTAAAAAAAGATTTATTTCTTAATTTAATTTTCTGATAGAGTACAAACAGGGGGGAGTAGCAGAGGGAGTAGGGGAGTAGGACAGGGAGAAGCAGGCTCGCTGCTGAGTGGGGAGCCCAACGAGCCCAAGTGAGGCTTGATCCCAGGACCCTGGGATCACCACTTGAGCTGAAGGCAGAGGCTTAACTGCTGAGTTACCCAGGTGCCCCAAGACTTAAATTTCTAAGGGAGGTTGAAACTACAGTTAGGTTAAGTATTATTAAGCCCTGGTTTGGTGGCTTGGATAAGTGACACCATTTTAGGCCTGTGGTTTTCTTTCTAAGAGAGGCTTCCCCCAGATGCTGACTGATGTAGGAAAGATGATAGGATTCAAAGTCAACAGCCAAGAAAGAATTTTTAGACATCTTTGGTACAAAAAAGTGATTTTATAATAGAGCTACCCTATCACCCAGCGATTGCACTACTGGGTATATACCCTAAAGATACAAACGTGGTGCTCCAAAGGGGCATGTGCACCTGAATGTTTATAGCAGCAATGTCCACAATAGCCAAACTATGGAAAGAACCTAGATGTCCATCAACAGATGGATGGATAAAGAAGATGTGGTGTATATATGCAATGGAATACTATGCAGCCATCAAAAGAAAGGAAATCTTGCCATTTGCGATGACATGGATGGAACTAGAGGGTATTATGCTGAGCGAAATAAGTCAATTGGAGAAAAACAACTATCATATGATCTCCCTGATTTGAGGAAGTGGAGATGTAATGTGGGGGTTTTGGGGGATAGGAAAAGAAAAAATGAAAGAAGATGGGATGGGGAGGGAGACAAACCATAAAAGACTCAATCTCACAAAACAGACTGAGGGTTGCTGGGGGGAGGGCGGTCAGGAGAGGGTGGTGGGGTTATGGACATTGGGGAGGGTGTGTGCTATGGTGAGTGCTGTGAAATGTGTAACGATTCACAGACCTGTACCCCGGGGATAAAAATACATTATATGTTTATAAATAAAATACATTATATGTTTATAAAAAATTAAAAATTAATTTTAAAAAAGGTGATTTCATTAAAGAATAGGTACAGGGCCCATGGGAGAGAAAGAGCTGCCCTGGGGTCATGAGGAGTGGCCCATTATACACTTTCAAGTTGGGAGGGTGTTAGGGAAGGCATAAGTCTCTAAGGAATTTTGGAAACAAGGTCTCCAGAACCTTGAGGGGGTTAGCTGTTGTTGGGAAAGAGTCGTTTATTATTGTCTACTAAAACCTGAGTCATGAGACCCTTCAGATGTATATCAGCAGGTCATATGCTCAGGGGTGATTGATAACATATATCTTAGGAGGTGGGCATAGAGATAAAGGAAGTTTCCAAAGGAATCTTTATATGTTAAAGTAGACTTACAGGGTCCTGGGGGTTTGGGCTAGGATTGCGTTTTTCCCTCAGCGAAGTGTCAATATTGAGGCAGCTGAGCTCCTAGAGGAAGGTCACTTTGCCTGTTTCAAGGACTTGTGAATGGCCTGTAAGTAGTGAGGAAATTTAATAATTTTTCTTTTGCGTTTGTTTCCCACATCACTGACCTGAGACAAGAATGCGAGTGTGGGCAATTTATTTGGCAGGTGGAAAATAGGCAAATGACAATGGAGGAATGGAGCCCAATACAGACTGTATCAATGAGGGGGTTATCGCTGTGAGCAATAGGGGCTCAGTCCTGTGGGGGACTCTGGAAGATAGTGTAGATACAAATTGTCCTGTTTAGGGTGCTGAAGCTGAGATATTTGTACAGTCTCTTGTCTCTCATTATTGGGTGCTATAGCAAGGACCTTAAACCACTTCTAGCTCACCTCATGGGCAAGGTTTCAGGCAGAATCTGTAGGTTCTTGAGGCAGAGTTTCTGTTAAGCACCATTTACTTGTGTTCTGTACTTTGCCTCTGAATAAGCCAAGTTGAACAAGAACATAAACAAGAAGCCATGTTCCCACTTCAAGGAGTAAGCAAGAAAGTTAACGATTCTCTGAGTATCGTCCTAGGCCCCAAACACCTGATAACATCCAAGGAGAGTCAGATCCCAAATATGTGCCATGACATAGTGTCAAACAAACCTCAGCTGATGCTGGCATCAACACCCTCTGGGTGTTGGATCCTCTTGGCTGGTCCTGTGGGACCCTCCCCTGGGTCTTTAGACCCAGCCTGCCTGCATCATACTGACGGCATTCATTTCATACAACCCGAAGCTGTGCTCTGCACATCAGAGGCATTGGAACATCTCTAAGAATGGTTACCTTCCAATATGAAGATAGCTTTTTAAAAAACCCTAATTCCGGGGCACCTGGGTGGCTCAGGGGGTTAAAGCCTCTGCCTTCAGCTCAGGTCATGATCCCAGGATCCTGAGATCGAGCCCCGCATCGGGCTCTCTGCTTGGCAGGGAGTCTGCTTCCCTTCCTCTCTCTCTGCCTGCCTCTCTGCCTACTTGTGATCTCTGTCTGTCAAATAAATAAATTAAATCTTAAAAAAAAAACCCTAATTCCATTTGGTCATCATACTAACATATAAGAGGTGACCTCCAAAATGGCTCCCAACGCTTCCTACCTCTTGGTATTAACACCCTTGTGTAGTCCCTTACACACTGGGCCAGGGCTGGTCTGTGAGGCTAATAAAATACAGTAGAAGTGATGGTAAATCACTGGTAAGATTAAGTTGTAAATGATACTCAGCTTCCGTTTTAGAGGTATGTGCTCTTGCTCTCCCTCTCTCTCTCTCAAATAATTTACTCTTGGAGAATTTTGTTGCCATGTCATGAGGCACAAATAATAATAAGGAATAAAACAAGCAATGAAAGTTGTAGGTACCTTGTTTTTTAAAACTAAATTGTTTGATATCAGGTCCCAGGCTCTTGAGCTCAGCCAAAGCCTCTCCATTCTTTCACCCAGGAAGCACCTCCTCATCCTTCAGCAGATGTTATCTATCTCCTGGAGGGATCAAGATCTCTTCTCCATGTAGTAGGAGGTGGAGGAAGGGGTGAGGACAGTTCCAGGACATTAGAACATCCCTAGGCTGAGAGTCTGAGGCCACAGGAGGTCTTCAATTCCCAGTCATTATTCTTGGCAATCTTAAACAGAAAGAGAAAAATCTGCCTCTGCAAACTGAATTTCAGTTTCCAAATGTCAAAAGAGGAGGGAGGACCTGTCAGGAGGCTGACTACTGAGCACAAGGGGGCCCAGGGCATGGGAGCAATGTGCTGCAGGGAAGGTGCCCCAGTCCTTCAGAGGATAAGTCCCTCTATATCTTTACATGCTCTCCTTCCCTCACTCAGGTCTTCTAGTCTTTTGGAGGAAGCCCTAAACAATGCCCTCTTCTCGGCAGAAGCAGAGAGGATTTATTCTAGGGGTACTCTGGTCTTGCTGAGTTGGAACCCTCCCAGGATGTGGATGAGACCCCTGCAGACAGGCCAGATGCCCACCTGGAGCAGAGCCTTCAGCCCCTTGGGGAATGGAAGGAGGACGTCCAGGATACCTGGCAGGGAATGCAGTGGCTCTTGTAGAATCAGTGCTTCCACAATGAGCAGGGTTTAGACCAAGACTTTGGTGTGCTGAAGGCAGTGAAGGTGAGCATTTGCAGACCAAGGGGGTTTCAAGCCCAGGCTCCTTCCCTTTGGGAAAAAATAAAAAACGCCTTAACTGTAAGTCTAGATTTTTCTCTTTGTGCTAAAATGAAAATAATGTAACACAAATTAAGTAAATCAGGCTTAAGCTGGAGGAAGTAATGGCTGCCAAATATGAGGCTCAAAAGGAAGGATGCACAGCTTTAAAAGACCTTTAAAAGCAGAAGCCAAAGATGAAGGAGGTGTTACTAGAAAGAATGAGCTTGGGAACACAAGTTCAAGAAATTCTAGAAAGATAGGACTTGCACTTCTAGGCTGTAACACTCCCAATTGTCAGAATTTTACTAAGTGATTCCTTTTATCTCCTTGTGCTAAAAGTATATCAGAACCTTTGCTTTCTGACTCCAAAAGCACCCCCCCCCCAAAAGGAAATCCCAATCACAAATGGGGTATGTATTCTCTTAAGGAAAGGTTTGAAAGTGCTCAAATATTTCAACATATATTCTTTTCTTAAAAGATTTTATTTATTTATTTGACAGAGACACAGCGAGATTTCTTTTTTTTTAAAGATTTTATTTATTCAACATATATTCTAAATAAAGTATTCCTCTTGATTTGAATGTGCAGTATTTCAACAGAAGATGGTCCATTTATGGTGATACAAGTACCCATATCTTAAAGTCCCCAGTTCCACTGTTGTGGGTATAACGTATATTGGAAACTATTTGCCAAAATAAGAAAAGATTTATTTTACTTTTCTTTTTGTTTTCTCAGTGACTTCTTTTTCTAGAAGTTAAAACATCCTTAGAAAAAGTTTCTGTAACTATTTTGAACAGAATGGAAAATGCCTAAAACAAAGTATATATGGAATTACAGGCCTTATTTTAACAAACACTGGTAAACAGGTGCTAGCAATAAGGACACATCTTCATTATGTCTTTCTCTATTGGGAGTAGGGGGTGCATTGCTCATATCACCACAATTCAACATTTCTTTTCTTCCTGCCTTTGTAGACCTTGTTAAGCCCAGTTTTTCTTATTTATATCTAATTATCCTTATTTCGTCTATCCATATTTGGGTGATACCACTATATTTTTCTAAAGTTGCATGTGCTGATTCCATTCGATTTCCTAGTATGAGTTCCCTGGAGAGTCTTCTGGGACTGACAACTGCAAGGACAACTTTTGCTGTACCTAATCCCTGCTCCCATCTGATATCCACGTTCTCCTTTTTTTATTATTCAATTTGCTCAGTCAAGGAACATGCCTACATTAAGGTTACTTAGGAATTAGCAGAAGACCTGAAGTCAAAACTGCTTTAATATTTTCTTTTTTTTTATTTTTAAAAGATTTTATTTGTTTATTTGATGGAGATCACAAGTAGGCAGAGAGGCAGGCAGAGAGAGAAGAAGGGAAGCAGGCTTCCTGCCAAGCAGAGAGCCCGATGTGGGGCTCGACCTCAGAATCCTGGGATCATGACCTGAGCTGAAGGCAGAGGCTTTAACCCACTGAGCCACCCAGGTGCCCCTCAGCAAATAGAATTCTATTCACCAAAAATATCCTCAATGAATGAAAGGAAAATAAAGACAGATGCAGATGAAGAAAAACTAAGAAAATTCATTACCAGTCAACTACCCTAAAAATATGTGAAAGGAACTTTTTCAGGCTGAAGGAAAATGATGCAAGAAGAAAGCTTGGAACTTCAAGAATAAATGAAGAGCAACAGAAATAGTAAATGTGTGCATAAATATGATAGTCCTCTTAAATTCTTTAAATGACAATATGGCCTTGAAAACCAAAATTATACCACTGTTGGGGGTGGGGGAAGTGTTTAATGCATACAGATGTAAAACATATGGCAAGTATAAAGAGTGAAGAGTAAAAGATTTCTACATTTTACCTGAAATGGTAAACTAATAGGCATACACACACATATACACACTCAAGACAAAATTATCATCTGAATAGTCTTTTATCTAAGAGATACAAATGAATAAAGCAACAAAAATCATTCACATACAGGTTTTATATGATCCTATATTTTTGTTTCTCTTGAGTAATTACCTACTAGTGGGATTGCTGGGTCACAGGGTAAATTGTCTGTCACAACCTGTCACCATGGCCCCCATGCATGAACAGGATCTGCTGGCACCATTGCTTCTGTTCTGAGCAGCTCTCTCCTCCCACCCCAGGGGAAAGGACAGATGGACATATGGTGATTGGCCACAAAGGTGTGTTGTCTGGCCGGCACTAAAGATCCTGAGCCCAGCTCTCCAGGGGTTCCTGCTCTGCTGGTTCAAGAACTCCTGTCCTGCCCAATCCTCCTAGGGTGCAGGAACCGGAGTGGAGGAGGAACCACTATACCTCCCAATAAGCTCCTCTCCCTTCATCCAGCAGGAAGAGGTAGGTCCAGAAGAGTCAGCTGGTATCTGGCAACCCCCTCCTCCAGCTAGGGGCCTTGGAGAAGGAGGCATTGTGTCGTGGCGTCGACGATGTGCTGGGGACTAAGGTTGAAGCCATCTCAGACTGCAGTGCCTCATAACCATTTCTTTCTTTCCCCTGCCTGCTGCAAGGACTGTTCCTCTATCAGCTTCCCCTACAGCCCTCAGCATTGATCCACAGAGAGGAGATGAAAAAAGAAGCAAGCTCACTGGCCATCCTGGAATCTGCTGGAATGGCTACCTCTATGGGTAGTTTGTCCCAGAAGAAGGCAATTCACCTGCTGCGCTGGCTACCTCATCATACTTATTGCCCTCAGCCTTTTGCTGACCCGTTACATCCCATTATTTCAGACACTGACATAGATGGCCCTGTCTGGTCATCCCCCAAATCCTCCCATCTCTGATTCCTTCTCCACACCAGGCATGGACTGTAAAATGAGGTCAACTCCTGATTCACCCTCTCCTACAAGTGCTACTGTGTGTCTTCCATCCTTCAAGTTTCAGCCCATTTGGGGTGCCCTCTGAATGGGAAGGAAAGAGGTCCTCTGTACCCCAATGCCTCAGTCACAACTGCAACAGATTCCAGGTCCATCTTCCCTGGTGCTCCCAGCACTTCAATCCTTCTCTTGTATCCTAAGTTCTGCAGAATGAAGTCACTCACACCTGTGCGTGTGTATTTCCTACTTCCTTTCCATAGACCACCCCCTTTCCAACTAATGATACCAGCATTCCTCTCTCCACTGGCCTAATTGCTGTTTCTGAAGTCAATTTCAGCTCCTCAACCATCATGTCTGCAAGCTTGGCTCTCCAGCCTGTGTCTGATTTTTGGCCACCCTGTGGACATCCCTCCATCTTCCCATATTCTCCTCTTGGCTCTAATGTGTGCTTCTTTCCACTTGATCAGGCCCAACAGATACTCTCTGGTGGCAGTGCTGCTTCAGCCATAGAAACAACCAGCCTGCCTCCCTGCATTGAGGATCTGAGGCCCCAGCCTCAGGGATAAACTTTCCTTGGATTCCTAGAACAAATTTTGAATAGTCCAGGATAAAGTGAAATGTGGGAGCGGTGAGGGGGTCACTGGAGAGAGTAAAGGTATAGGAGCAACAAAATTTAGGCCTAAACTGCTTTATATGTATGAATTTTTTCAAATCTTGGGAAAACATGAAGTTCAACTGTGAATAGTATAAACTACCTGTGTAACCAGCAGTTGATTCAGTCAGTTATTCACTTAACATATTTATTGAGAACTTGTTATATGTTAGACACTGTTCCATGTACCAGAATCAAGAGAGAAAGTCACAGAAAATTCCAACCCATTTAATACCTGTGTTCTTTTTGGAGGAAAAAATGAGAAGCAAACATAACAGTTTTTTGGTGGTGTTTGTAGGGTTTTCAATATATAATATTGTGTTGTCTGCAAAGAAAGATAATTTTATCTCTTCCTTTCAGTTTTGGATGCTTTTTACTTCATTTTGTGCCCAATTGTTCTGGCTAGGACTCCCATTAATATGTTAAATAGAAGTAGCAAGAGTGGGCATCCTTGTTTTATTCCTAATCTTAGAGGAAAACCTTTTAGCTTTTCATCATTGAGTATATTTAGTTTGGACTTGTCACGAGGCTTTTATTATGTTGAGTAATATGCCTTTTATACCTAATGTGCTGGGGGTTTTTATCATGAAAGAGTGTTGAATTTTTGTTAAATGCTTTTTTTAAAGGTCTATTGAGATGATCATGATTTTTATCCTTCATCCCCTTAATGGATGTATAATGTTTATTGATTTGTGTATATTGAACCATCCCTGGATCCTAGGGATAAATTCCACTTGATCATGGTGTATGATCTTTTTTATGTGCTGTTGAACTGATTTGCAGATATTTTGCTGAGGATATTAGTATCTGTTCATCAAGTATATTGGTTTGTTGTTGTCTTTCATCTGTCTTTGTCAGTGGTTGGTATTAGGGTAATGCTGGCCTCATAGAATGAATTTGGAAGTTTTCCTTCCTTTTCAATTTTTTGGAAGAGTTTGAGAATGACTGGCATTAATTCTCCTTTCAGTGTTTGGTAGAACTCACTAATGAAGCTCTCTTGTCCTGGGCTTTTCTTTGTTGGAAGGATTTTGATCACTGATTCTATCTCTAATTATTGACCTGTTCAGATATTCTATTTCCTCATGGTTCAGCTTTGTAGGTTAGATGTTTCTAGGGTTTTGTCCATTATTTTAGGTTATCCCATTTATTGGCATATAGTTGTTCACAGTAGACTATTACAATCCTTTATATTTCTGTGGCATCAGCTGTAATGTCCCTTCTTTCTTTTATAATTTTCAGTCTACCTTTTTAGTTTGGCTAAAGTTTTACCAAGAAAGGTGGGGGGGGGTTGTTTGTTTTTTAAATCAGCTTTTAATTTTGTTGATCTTTTCTATTTTTTTTCTAGTCTCTATTTAATTTTTTCCCACTCCAATCTTTCTTATTTCCACCTCCTAACTTTTGGTTTAGTTTGTTCTTTTCTCCATAAAAAGTTTGTGGAGCTTATCAAATCCCTGCTTGTTTTAGTTTGAATTTACCAATCTAGTCTTAGCCCAGGAACCCCTCCACCATGTGAGGACACGGCAAGCAATGAGGATACTGCAAGAATTTCACAGCATGAAACTGAAGAGGACCTTCATCAGAACCTGACCATATTGGCACCCTGATCCTGGACTTCCAGCTTAGTAAAAGTACGTAGTAAAATTCTGTTGTTTATAAGCCACACAGTTTATGGTATTTTATTATAGCAGCCCCCCAAAATTAAGGTAACTCCATAATGCATTATTGAACATAATCAAAATTAAAAACCTTTCTGCTTGAAGGACATCATGAAGAACGTAGAAAGGCAACCCATCAAATGGAAAAGAAATTTTGTGAATCATCTATCTGATAAGAAAATTTTATCTAGAATACATAAAAAACTGTTACAATTCAGTAAAAAAGACAAATAATCCAATAATAAAATACAGGGAAAGGACCTGATTAGTTATTTCCTCAAAAGGTATGTAACTGGCCAACCAGTACATGAACATCATTAGCCATCAGGGAGATAAAACCAAACCTCAATGAGATACCACTTGACACACAATAAGAATTCTATAATGAAAAAGACAAGTGAGGATGTGGGGAAATTGGAATCCTCATACATTACTTATGGAAATGTAAAAAGGTATAGCTGTTCTGGAAGTTTGCCAGTTTCTCAAACATTCAAACATAGAGTTACTACATAACCCACTGATTAAACTCTAAGTAGATACTCAAAAGAAATAAAAACATAGGTCCATGCAAAAACTTGTAAATGAATAATCACAACAGCATTTATTTGTAACAGCCAAAAGTAGAAACAGCTCAAATGCTCATTACTAGATGAATGGATAAAATGTAGTATATCCATACAATGGACTATTACTTGGCAATAAAAAGGAATGAAGTCCTGATACATGTTACAACATAGATGAAAACAGTGAAAAAGACAATCACAAAAGACCACCTATTACATAATTCAGTTTATATGGAATCACCAAATTGCTAAGTCCATAGAGACAGAAAGTAAAACAGTGATTGCCTAGGGAAGAAGGATTGTGGGGGGGGGGGTAGGAGTACTAATGAGTTTAGGGTTTCTTTCTTTTTTTTCTTTTTTCTTTTTACAGATTTTATTTATTTATTTGACAGAGAGAGAGCACAAGCAGGGGAAGCAGCAGACAGAGGAAGAGGGAGAAGCAGGCTCCCTGCTGAGCAAGGAGCCCAATGCAGTGCTCAGTCCCAGGACCCTGGGATCATGATCTGAGCCAAAAGCCCATGCTTACCCAACTAAGCCACACAGGTGCCCCAAGTTTAGGGTTTCTTTGGGGGAGGTGATCAGAATGCTTTAAAATTGTGGTAATTGGGGCGCCTGGGTGGCTGAGTGGGTTAAAGCCTCTGCCTTCCGCTCAGGTCATGATCCCAGGGTCCTGGGATCGAGCCCTGCATCAGGCTCTCTGCTCCTTGAGGAGCCTGCTTCCTCCTCTCTCTGCCTGCCTCTCTGCCTACTTGTGATGTTTGCCAAATAAATAAATAAAATCTTAAAAAAAATAAAATTGTGGTAATTGTTATACAATTCTGTGAATATACTAAAAATCACTGAACTGTACAATTTAAAGATTTTATTTATTTATTTATTTGAGAGAGAGAGAGCATGCGCCACAAGCTGTCGGGGGCAGGGTGCAGAGTGGGAGGCAATGAATTTCAAGCAGACTCCACTGAGTGGGGAGCCTGAGGAAAGGCTTGATCTCACAACCCTGAGATCATGATCTGAGCCCAAATCAAGAGTCAATTAACTAAATTAATTAACTTAATGAACCACCCAGGTGCCCCCTCCCTTTATTTGAAGAAGGAGAGTGTGCATGTGCAAGTAGGGGGAGGGCCAGAGGGAAAGGGAGAGAGAATCCTTAAGCAGACTGCCTGCTGAGCACAGAGCCCAAGGTGAGACTCGATCCCAGGACCCTGCACCATGACCTGGACTAAAATCAAGTCAGTCACTTAGCTGACTAAGCCACCCAGGGATTCCTAGTTTGGGTCCTTTTAATCTTCTGTATTCTCAAGTTGTGTTGTGGTTTTTTTTTTTTTTTTTTTTTTTTTTTTTATAGTATGCTTAAGCACAGGTCTTTTTTTGTTTCATTAGTCCCACCTGGGATATATTGTACTGCCTGGATTTGTGGGTTCAGTTTTCTTCAATTCTAGAAACTTTGCATCCATTATCTCTTTAGATACTATCTTTTCTTCATTTTTTTCCCCCTTTTGACACTCCAATGAAACTTATATTAGACCTTTTCATTCTATCCACCCCTAATTTTTAGTGAGGTATAATTGAATATTAAAATTATATATATATATATATATTTTTAATTTTTTATTTTTTATAAACATATATTTTTATCCCCAGGGGTACAGGTCTGTGAATCACCAGGTTTACACACTTCACAGCACTCACCAAATCACATACCCTCCCCAATGTCCATAATCCCATCCCCTTTTCCCAAACCCCCTCCCCCCGGCAACCCTCAGTTTGTTTTGTGAGATTAAGAGTCACTTATGGTTTGTCTCCCTCCCAATCCCATCTTGTTTCATTTATTCTTCTACCCACTTAAGCCTCCATGTTGCATCACCACTTCCTCATATCAGGGAGATCATATGATAGTTGTCTTTCTCTGCTTGACTTATTTCGCTAAGCATGATACGCTCTAGTTCCATCCATGTTGTTGCAAATGGCAAGATTTCATTTCTTTTGATGGCTGCATAGTATTCCATTGTGTATATATACCACATCTTCTTGATCCATTCATCTGTTGATGGACATCTAGGTTCTTTCCATAGTTTGGCTATTGTGGACATTGCTGCTATAAACATTCGGGTGCATGTGTCCCTTTGGATCACTACATTTGTATCTTTAGGGTAAATACCCAATAGTGCAATTGCTGGGTCATAGGGCAGTTCTATTTTCAACATTTTGAGGAACCTCCATGCTGTTTTCCAGAGTGGCTGCACCAGCTTGCATTCCCACCAACAGTGTAGGAGGGTTCCCCTTTCTCCGCATCCTCGCCAGCATCTGTCATTTCCTGACTTGTTGATTTTAGCCATTCTGACTGGTGTGAGGTGATATCTCATTGTGGTTTTGATTTGTATTTCCCTGATGCCGAGTGATATGGAGCACTTTTTCATGTGTCTGTTGGCCATCTGGATGTCTTCTTTGCAGAAATGTCTGTTCATGTCTTCTGCCCATTTCTTGATTGGATTATTTGTTCTTTGGGTGTTGAGTTTGCTAAGTTCTTTATAGATTCTGGACACTAGTCCTTTATCTGATATGTCGTTTGCAAATATCTTCTCCCATTCTGTCAGTTGTCTTTTGATTTTGTTAACTGTTTCCTTTGCTGTGCAAAAGCTTTTGATCTTGATGAAATCCCAGTAGTTCATTTTTTCCCTTGCTTCCCTTGCCTTTTGCGTTGTTCCTAGGAAGATGTTGCTGCGGCAGAGGTCGAAGAGGTTGCTGCCCGTGTTCTCCTCAAGGATTTTGATGGATTCCTTTCGTACATTGAGGTCCTTCATCCATTTTGAGTCTATTTTTGTGTGTGGTGTAAGGAAATGGTCCAATTTCATTTTTCTGCATGTGGCTGTCCAATTTTCCCAGCACCATTTATTGAAAAGGCTGTCTTTTTTCCATTGGACATTCTTTCCTGCTTTGTCGAAGATTAGTTGACCGTAGAGTTGAGGGTCTATTTCTGGGCTCTCTATTCTGTTCCATTGATCTATGTGTCTGTTTTTGTGCCAGTACCATGCTGTCTTGATGATGACAGCTTTGTAATAGAGCTTGAAGTCCGGAATTGTGATGCCACCAACGTTGGCTTTCTTTTTCAATATCCCTTTGGCTATTCGAGGTCTTTTCTGGTTCCATATAAATTTTAGAATTATTTGTTCCATTTCTTTGAAAAAGATGGATGGTACTTTGATAGGAATTGCATTAAATGTGTAGATTGCTTTAGGTAGCATAGACATTTTCACAATATTTATTCTTCCAATCCAGGAGCATGGAACATTTATCCATTTCTTTGTGTCTTCCTCAATTTCTTTCATGAGTACTTTATAGTTTTCTGAGTATAGATTCTGTGCCTCTTTGGTTAGGTTTATTCCTAGGTATCTTATGGTTTTGGATGCAATTGTAAATGGGATTGACTCCTTAATATCTCTTTCTTCTGTCTTGCTGTTGGTGTAGAGAAATGCAACTGATTTCTGTGCATTGATTTTATATCCTGACACTTTACTGAATTCCTGTATAAGTTCTAGCAGTTTTGGAGTGCAGTCTTTTGGGTTTTCCACATATAGTATCATATCATCTGTGAAGAGTGATAATTTGACTTCTTCTTTGCCGATTTGGATGCCTTTAATTTCCTTTTGTTGTCTGATTGCTGAGGCTAGGACCTCTAGTACGATGTTGAATAGCAGTGGTGATAATGGACATCCCTGCCGTGTTCCTGACCTTAGCGGAAAAGCTTTCAGTTTTTCTCCATTGAGAATGATATTTGCGGTGGGTTTTTCATAGATGGCTTTGATGATATTGAGGTATGTGCCCTCTATCCCTACACTTTGAAGAGTTTTGATCAGGAAGGGATGTTGTACTTTGTCAAATGCTTTTTCAGCATCTATTGAGAGTATCATATGGTTCTTGTTCTTACTTTTATTGATGTGTTGTATCACATTGACTGATTTGCGGATGTTGAACCAACCTTGCAGCCCTGGAATAAATCCCACTTGGTCGTGGTGAATAATCTTTTTAATGTACTGTTGAATAGCTAAAATTATATATATTTAAGGAACACAACTTGATGGTTTGCTATATGCATACATTGTGAATGTCACCATAATCAAGCTAACTAACAAATCCATTCTACATACTAGCCCTCTGTTGGATACGTGGTTTACAAATATTTTTTTCTTGACTATACCTTTTCTATTTATCCTCTTAATGTGAACTTTCACAGACCAGAGAATTTATTTTTAATGAAGTCCAATTTTTCAGTTTTTCCTTGTATGGATTATGCTTTTGGTAGTAGGTCTAAGAACTCTACTTACCTTAATCCTGAATCTTTAGTCCTAATCTCCTCTATTTCTTCCGATGAGTTTTATGGTTTTAATGTTTAAGTCTGTGATCCATTTTGAATCTTCATATAAAGTATGAGAATTAGGTCAAAGTTCATCTTTAAATTTAATTCCTTCTGCTTGGTGTGTATATCGCTTTTTTCCCCCCCTAAGTTCTTCAGGTGGGAGTTTATTAGATTATTGGTTTCAGATTCTTCTTTCCTAATGTATTCCTTTAGTGCCAAAAAAGTTCCCCATAGTACTGTTTTATCTTTGTCCCATGAGTTTTGATATTTTATATCTTCATTCAACTTAATGTAATTTTCTATTTAAGGTTTCCTTTTTGACCCACAGTTTACTTACAAGAGTGTTTAGTTTGTTGTTTAGTTTCTCAGTGTTTGGAGACCTTCCTGTTTTCTGTTACTGATTTCTAGTTTGATTCCATTGTGGTCAGAGAATATCCTCCATGTGATTTCAGTTCTTTTAAATATTAGGAGTTTATTTTATGGCCATGCATTTGATGTATCTCATTATATGCTCTGTGAACATTTGAAAAGAATATGTTTTCTGTTGCTGTTGGATCAACCCTTATAAATGTCAATTAAATCCTATTGGTTGCTGAGTTCTATATTCTCGAAAGATGATAAACCTAGAGAGGTATGGACCTGGAAACAAACGCATTGAAAATTTGTGCACAAACTGGCTATTCTCCCCTTTTACTTTTCCTCTCTTATGTAATCAAATACACTGCACAGGGGGTTTGATCTCTGGGTAAAGTGACCCAGAAAGGATGTGCAACCACACAAATGAAGACAGGATTGAGGCATAGGGAGTCTGAGTGAAAAACCATATCCAGAACTGTGGGCCTCTCAGGATCTTCCCTATCCTAGCTCCGAACCAGTAATTAGGAGACTGGATCTATTTTCTGCTCTAAACCAAAGAGCAGAGAAGAAAGCTTTCTGGAAGTTTTCTGGTAAAAAAAAAAAAAAAAAGCTGGCTCTAATGTCTGCTGGTCGAAAAATTTTACCTCTTGACTTGAGGCAAGGATTACCACACATTTCAGGAAAGTATCCCATGTAAAAGGAAGAAAAAGAATTCAAGCTTTTTTGAAAAGAAATTTGAGGGATGCTTGGGTGGCTCAGTGGGTTAAGCCTCTGCCTTTGGCTCAGGTCATGATCCCAGAGACCTGGGATCGAGCCCCGCATCACGCTCTCCGCTCTGTGGGGAGCCTGCTTCCCCCTCTCTCTCTGCCTGCTGCTCTGCCTACTTGTGATTTCTCTCTATGTCAAATAAATAAGTAAAATCTTTAAAAAAAAAAAGAAATTTGATTTGGACATAAAAGACGAAAGTGGACACAAAAACTTTGAACAACTATAATTATACTGAGAGATTGAAAATTATATTGCTCTCATAAATAAGAACAGGAAGCTATGAAGAAGGAAAAAGTAGCCACAGCTCAGGAACAGTCCTTTCAGCAAATACAAATTCCAGGAATAAAAAACCTGAAATAGAGAAGACTGCAAAAACCAAAAATATAAAAAAAATTCTCAGATCTGGAGCCTACAGACTAAAAATCTCATCTATAACTAGCATAAAATATATTTAAAGATCCATGCTATAAGTCAAGAAATTTCAGTACATTGGGGATATAAATAGCATCTAAAGCAAGGTGTTGCAAAAGAACTTTAATGAAAATGAAAATTTAACTTAATTCCAAGAGACAGTAATCCAGTTCAGGAAAATAATGGAAGTAAGTTTCAGGACAACTGTAGAGTACAACTGAAGCCCCAGAATGGTAAACTGAGAGATTCTAATGGGTATTTGAACAATTGAAAAAAAAAATCATCTGTGAACATTTATCATAAATATGGGACATTTTTATCTGTGGAACATCTCTAAAAATTAAGAACAGGTACAAAGAGAATTAATTAAATCCTTAACCTTAATAAAGAAAAAATATCTAGAAAATCTAGTTGATTTTGAAGAAAAAAATAGTTTACATTATTAAATAAATACCAGATATTGACTTAATGAGTAATTGAGATATAACCATATTTGGATGTGGTCAAGGAGAAAGAAAAAGATGGATTTTTTTTTTACTTTAAATGAAATATTATTACACCAGATATTTTTATTACTAAAGACATTTTTAATTACTAAAATGAAACTGATCTTTTAGCTAAAATTGTTCAAAGAAACTGGTATCATCCAAGACTGATTGAAAACATCATTGAATTCATCCAAGATTTCATCTAGGTACAGGTAAAAAAAACCCCAAAAACCAAAACCTAAAAGCTAAACTAAAAAAACCTAATTGACAGATGAATGTTGCAAGTGCAGCTAAAAGAGAAAGTAAAGTGCCCTTCTATTGTTTTATGAAATCCTATTAATTTCAACTTCCTGATTATATAATCCTACAATCTTATCACTCAGAAATAACAATAATCATATTATATATTTTTTGCCTTTAATTATTTTACTCATTTAAATGCCATAGCACCACATTCTCGAGGGCACACTTAATGGCCAAGATTCTGACCATCAAGATTCCAAAACCTGGGGGTGCCTGGGTGGCTCAGATGGTTAAGCATCTGCCTTCAGCTCAGGTCATGATCCTAGGGTCCTTGGATTGAGCCCTGCATCAGGCTCCTTGCTCAGCAAGAAGCCTGCTTCTCCCTCTCCCATTTCCCCTGCTTGTGTTTCCTCTCTCGTTGTGTCTCTCTCTGTCAAATAAATAAATAAAATCCTTAAAAAAAAAAAAAAGATTCCAACACCTGGTAACATAGTGATTCATGCTGGGGAGGAAAAATTTTTCTTTGTTCTACAAGATTCTTTGGGCTGATCTAAGAATTAAATTGACATGAGACAGATTAACAGGAGGTAAACAAAAGTTTAATAACATGTATATTTCCTGTATACAAAGGAGAGACCTAGGAAAACTGAGTGACTCCCCCAAGTGGCCAAAGTCATCATCTTCATTACCATCTTCAGCTAAAGACAAAAAAAGATGCTGGGGGTGGACGGTCAGTTATGGGGGGTTACCACGAAAAGCAGAATAAACAAGGATAAGGTTGTTTTTTGTTTTGTTTTTAAAATTTTATTTATTTGACAAACAGAGATCACAAGTAGGCAGAGAGGCAGGCAGAGACAGAAAGAAAGGGAAGCAGGCTCCCCACAGAGCAGAGAGCCCAGGACCTGGGCTCAATCCCAGGACCCTGGGACCATGATCTGAGCTGAAGGCAGAGGCTGTAACCCAATGAGCCACCCAGATGCCCCAACAAGGATAAGGTTGTTATGTAGATTTAAGTCCATGCCTTCTCCACTGATAATATTCTAGAAATTTAGGTACCTTCTTCTTGGTACAGTGAGGGAGACACCCCTACAAATGTAAAGGTTTCTTTTTTAAAAAGATTTTATTTATTTGAGAGAGAGAGAAGAAGAAGACAAGTGGGGTGAGAGTCAGAGGGAGAAGCAGACTTCCTGCTGACTAGTGATCTTGATTCGGGACTTGATCCCGGGATTCCAGGATCATGGCCTGAGCTGAAGGCAGACACTTAACGACTGAGCCACCCAAATGCCCTAAATGTAAATGTTTCTTACAATAAGTAACTTCTACCCAGTTTCAGACCTTCTGTGTTTGCAGCTTCTTAAAAATAATCAGCCTAAAATAATCCTTATGCTAAAGAAGACATATTTTCGGTGGCAAATTCTGCTCCCCTACACCCACAAACATAATGTCCATGGAAAGTTAAGAAGCAGAAGTGCAGGCCTATCAAAACTATGCCAGAAATAACACACAATAGGGCTACAGGAGAGAAAATTTTTTTACCTCTACCCATTTGGGGTTTTCAGCTGGGGCTCTGTAACAAAAAAGACAGATAACAGGAGACAAATAATTTATTAACATGTATGCACATGTCATATGGGAGAAAACAAGAGTAACTCAAAAGTGGTGGCTTCGCATTCAACAAATAATAAGTTTCTAGAGAAATGATAGGATAAATTAAAGCAGTTTTAGGTTTCCAAGGATGGCAATCTGTGAAAGCAATTAATGAAGTATGGTTTATTTGCAGATTCCTTTGGTGCCATCTATGGGCTAAGAGTCTAGAGTTGTTTCCAATAAGGGAGAATGTATACCCTGTGTTTAGACAGAAGTGGGGGGAGGGAAGAGAGTGCTTTTCCTGACTTTCATGCTTATAAATTGCCTCTAATTCAAAATAATTATGTCAAAAAGGTATATATGGAGGGGACAGTCCCTGGTTTCCTTCCTTCACAGAACATCCACTTTCAATGATACACACACTTTGAGGCACTTCACAATTATAAAAGAAACAGGCCCACAAATGGAATCACTTACCCACAGAGAGCAAGCCAAGATTAACAATTTTAAATAATTAGCAACTGCACTTTTAACTACTCCCAGATATGTGACCTTTGAACAGTCCATTTGAAACTTCCTGATTAGCACTAGAAAGGGAATTTGAAAAATAAGACTCTTCCCTTCCCTCAAAAAGATGACCTGGCATGAAACAACCCTTTCTTTTATTCTGCTAATAATTTCCTTGCCCCACCATCCTGCCTCTAAAATTTTACATTCTGTAAAACTCCTGGGAATATCTATTTATTAGTAGGGATACTGCCCAACTCACGAATAGTTAAATAAAGCCAATTAGATCTTCTGATTCACTCCATTGAATTTCACTTTATTGTTTTTTTAATGCCACAAACCACAGAGACTTCAGACAAACCTGGCATCACAGTCAGGCATAATCACGCACAGTATTCTCTGTGGTGCCTTCCCAGTCCTTCCCGGTGCATTGAAAGACTGGCACATATGCGGGGAAACAGCTCCAAGCAGGAAAAAACAAACCCGGTCTACGATCACACACTCAGGCACTGGAGACACCACGCCAGTACCCCAGCAAACAACACATGAACCATGAGCAGAGCACTGGTTATCGCTCAGGGTCATCCCTTCAAGCCTAAATAAAGATCTGGAGAGGCCCCAAGCCAGGAGCAGACTCCAATGGTTGTTGCTCCAAGAGTCTCCCCAACTTCAGTAAAGGTCAGGGATCGCCCCGCCCCCAACCTACTCCCGCGCCTGCGTACTCTGGACAGAAACGACAACTCCCCGAAGCCTCAGTGCTCGGTGCTTGAGGGTGGCGTTCGCGGCACAAACGGGGGGACCGAGCCAAGAGCCAAAAGTAGAAAGCTAGAATACACAGTGATTTTGGACTACATTTCCAAAAAGGGAGCAGGCTCGGATTATCCTCGGTAGCACCGGTCACTCACAGGGTCACCTTTGCAGGCTTGAGAAACCTTGGCCCTGCCGGAACTCTACTTCTCCACTTGGAAAGCTGACTGCCTGGCCCCATTCTTCCCGGCCAGCCCTTCCTGAAGAACCGAGACACTTGTCCCCGCCCCCTGCGCGCCTGCGCACTCGTGCCGCGATAGGCTATCTGGAAGCTTGGAGATTTGAAGGCTGGGTGGTCGTCAGAGCCGGTCGCGGCAGGATCGCGCGGGGCCCGGCTTTGCTGTGGCCGCGGCTTTTCGGAAAGAAACGAGTACGGGAAGGGCCGGATTCTGCGGACCGGACTTGGGAGTGGGTCCTGGGGCCTCGGACTACTGGGCGATTCCTCCAGAGTGAGGAGACCCGGACCGGGTGGATTTAAACTCGGGCGGCAGTGACGGGGCCGGGCCGGGTTTGTGGGCGCGGCCTATTCTGCAATTCGAGAATTGCAGTCCTACGCTCCTCGGGGTCCTACGCTCCTCGCTCTTCTCCTCAACCACCTAGGCCCGGCCGTAGAGGGCAGTCGGAGGTGGAGCCCCAGAATAAAGGTCCCCTGAAAACGCTGGAGCTAGATTCAGGGCTGACCTCTGAGGTCCGGAGTATCCGCTGGACAGAAGACAACGCGGTGGGCCGTCCCACGGGGTGAGCCCTGGCGATGTGCGAACTACCGCGTTCGCAGAGCCGCGAACCTGGACACGGGTGACCGCAAACATTTGCCTCTCGTTTCCGTTTGTGCATAACTCTGGTGGTTAGGGAGGGTCGCAGGGCACGGAGGGTGGTTTCTAACCGATCAAGAAAAGCCTGGGGTGTTAATGAACACTGTCTGCTTCCCCAGCCCTGCCAGTCTCCGGAGAAGGCCTTTGAAGTGAAAGGAACCGCCTCGGCAAGCCAGGTTCTGTGTGAGTTTGTGCTGCTCTTTGTTTCCGTGAAATGCATTTGATTTTCAGAACACTGGGCTTCTTGATTTTCTTCCCTTGGAATGTGCTGCTTAAGAATGGTCTATTCATCGATTTGGGCTTTAAGATTAATTAGGGGACCTAATTAATAGGTAACGCTCTCTAATGTCCATTTAGTGCAATTCTGCTGTTAGTTAACCGTATGCTATATATTCAGTTGCTTTGTGAGCACTTTTTCTTAAGGATTCTGATTGTGGAAATACCGCTTTGGGAAGTCAGTGTTCGTGCTTTGTTTTCGACTGTGGTTTCTTAAGGAGTAGTTTAGGGTTTGTTTAGATACCTTCAGTGATTCCAGATTAGGGGTGGGGATTTTTTTTCCAAAGGACTCCGTGATTGTAAATTTTTACTACCAGGCAGATGTGGTTGCATGGGTTTGTTTTGCTTATTTTTCACAAATACAAAATGGTATATATTTAAGGTGTACAACATGCTTCAGTATATGTATACATTGTGGAATGGAATGTTTACCACAGTCAGAATAATTAATTAAGGTCCATCACCTCAGAGCTACTTTTGTGTGTGGTGAGAAAACTTCAGATCTACTCTCCTAGCAAATTTTAGGTGTATTATACAGTAACTGTGCTGTACTTTTGGTCTTCAGAACTGACTCATCTTATGACTGAAAGTTTGTAGCATGAATTTGTTTGGGCTGTGTTTTCAGTAGACTCAGGTATATAAGGTGTTTAAGAATTTTGAACCTAGGGGCACCTGGGTGGCTCAGTGGGGTAAGCCTCTGCCTTCTGCTGGGATCATGGTCTCAGGGTTCTGGGATGGAGCCAGCAGGGAGCCTGCTTTCCCCTCTCCCTCTGCCTGCTTGTGATCTCTCTCTCTCTCTCTGTCAAATAAATAAAATCTTAAAAAAATATTTTTTGAACCTAGATTAAAGGAATTTGAATCCTGCTTGCTACTTAAATCTGAGTGAGTCTAAGCAATATTTTTAGTCCCAGTTTCTTCATCTGTAAATCCAGAATTACAATAATATATACCTCACGGGGCGGTTTTAAAGATTGACTAAATTAATATCTCTTAACGCTCTTGAGGAGTACCAGGCACATGAGAAGAGTGCTTAACTAATATTAGCTGTTGGTTTGTTTTTTTTTTTTTTTTTTTTTTTTAGCGATTTTATTTATTTATCAGGGAGAGAGAGTGAGCACAGGCAGACAGAATGGCAGGCAGAGGCAGAAGGAGAAGCAGGTTCCCCGCCGAGCAAGGAGCCCGATGTGGGACTCAATCCCAGGACACTGGGATCATGACCTGAGCCGAAGGCAGCTGCTTTAACCAACTGAGCCACCCGGGTGTCCCTTAGCTGTTGGTTTTAATGATGACTCTTAGTCATTCCATATCAGCTTTCTGTATTCTCAAGAGTAATGAAAATGTGGGGCGCCTGGGTGGCTCAGTCAGTTAAAGCCTCTGCCTTCGGCTCAGGTCATGATCCCAGAGTCCTGGGATCTAGCCCCACATCCCCACATAGGGCTCTCTGCTCAGCGGGGAGCCGGCCCACCCCCCACCCCCACCCCACCTCTCTCTCTGCCTGCCTCTCTAGCCTACTTGTCATCTCTGTCTGTCAAATAAATAAAATCTTAGAAAAAAAAAAAAGAGTAACGAAAATGTGAGATTAATTAGGATGGATGCTTGCAAGCAGGAAAATGAATCAGACACTGGAATGGACCAAAACAGGGATTCTTTTCCTAAAAAAAGATTTTATTTATTAGAGAGAGAGAGAGAGAATGTGCAGGAATGGTGGGGGTGGTGCAGAGGGAGCCGCTCCAGTGAACTTGGAGCCATGGGGAGAGTGGGGCCAAGGGGGAAGCTCCATCCCAGGACCCTGAGACCATGACCTGAGCTGAAATCAGACACTTAATCCACTAAGCCATCCAGGTGCTCCGCAAAAGAGAGATTCTTAATGTGAAGTCTTTGGACTCTGTTTATAGGTTTTCAGGATGACAGAAATCTAAGATTATGTACAGGATTGTTATATATATTTGTCAGCAGGTAATTTAGTGGGGAGGAAATCTATCATTTCATAATATCATCAAAGTTATATAAGACCCAACAAGATTGATTCTTACTACTATAGAATAAAAATCTGGTATAACTAGGAATGGCTTTTGGGATAACCTTTTATAAAAGTAGTATCCAGCAATATGGAAATGATTAAGTAACTCACACTCCATCCCTGTGGTAGAATGTTATGCAATACTAAAAATTACATTTATTAGTAATTTAGTTAATCATCAGGAAAATATTTATGTATAAATATAATATTGAAAAGGATCTTTATGAATAAAAATATTTGAGAAATTGTTAAGTTATATATGTATCATAAACACAATTTATAAGATACATTGCAGGGATTTATTTATTTATTTGTTTTTAAGATTGTACTTATTTATTTGACAGACAGAGATCACAAGTAGGCAGAGAGGCAGGCAGAGAGAGGGAGTGGGGGAAGCAGGCTCCCTGCTGAGCACAGAGCAGGATGCGGGGCTGGATCCCAGGACCTGGAGATCATGACCCAAGCTGAAGGCAGAGGCTTAACCCACTGAGCCACCCAGGCGCCCACATTGCAGGGATTTAATAACTGGTGTATTGACTGGAGCCTGGGAAGGTTAAGCTCAAGTTATTGAGCAGCTGCTGTGAAATAAGCATTTGTTTTTCTCTCTCATAATCACTTTGGAAAAGCATTGTGATCCTTCACAGAAGGATCTCAGGTATTGATGAGAGACAGTATTCAAGAATTGGTAGGAATTTAAAAGAAAGAATTGGTAGGAATTATTCTTTCAGTCACATTGTTTTCCTTGTTGTTACCATTTATGTAGGCCTATTTAATGACAGTTTCTTAATGACTATAAGAAATAAAAAATGACTGAGAAATAAAAAATTCTTTTTAATGGGAATGGCTTTCTTAAAAAATTTTTTTATTTTTTTATTTGACAGATCACAAGTAGACAGAGAGGCAGGCAGAGAGAGAGAGGGAAGCAGACTCCCCGCTGAGCAGAGAGCCCATTGCAGGGCTCCATCCCAGGACTGTGAGATCACGACCTGAGCCGAAGGCAGAGGCCCAAACCACTGAGCCACCCAGGTGCCTTCCCCCCCACCCCGGAAATGGTGGTGTTTTTTTTTTTTTTTTTTTTTAAAGATTTTATTTATTTGACAGACAGAGATCACAAGTAGGCTGAGAGGCAGGCAGAGAAAGAGAGGTAGAAGCAGGCTAACCGCTGAACAGAGAGCCCAATGTGGGGCTCGATCCCAGAACCCTGGGATCCTGACCTTAGCCGAAGGCAGAGGCTTTTTAACCCACTGAGACACCCAGGCGCCCCGGGGAATGCTTTTTAAAACAATATTTCTGGTGGAGTTAATGCAGGCGTGTAAAATAATAAGTAACCAAGGGACCTAAAAGGGAAGAAATTAAAATTATCCATGGTCTCAACATCCAGAAATAATCACTATTAATATTTATAGCATATTTTCTCAAAATATTTCTAGAAGCATGTGTTTTTGTATATGGTTTTATTTCCAAATAATGGGGTAGCCCTAATAGAAAATTTAAAAGAAATCAAGACCTCTAGTTATTAGTTTAAGAGACATTCAGTACCCTCATGGATTATCATGGGTATATGGAGAAAGGTAAAATCCCAGCATCCCCCTTCTTATTTGAGAAATCTTCCAAGTAATTATAATTCTTGTGATAGAAATAGCATTTAAAGTGAGAGACTTAATTATAATTTAAAGTTAATTGTAAGTGTCAGAATGGAAATAGGGAAATTTTCACCCATCTACTGAGGTCTGTTTCACATTAATGATTTAAAATAGCTAATTATATTATATATTGTTTTATAAACTGATCTTTTTTTCTTTCAGTATATCTTGAATACTTTCTATTCCTTAACAGTCTTCTAGAACTTAGTATTTAATGATAACTTTAGTATTCTATTTTATGGATGTTTTATAAATCACATAAGAAATAAGCTATTGGGCAGTAATGTTCAGACTGCCTGAGCAATTCCTTCAACAGGCTTTCTGTGTGCTATTACTTACTCAAATGGGTTACAGGGACACTCTGAAGTGTTTGGCTGAATTTCTGAAGGATTCTCACAACATGAAATAGACCAGTCTGCTTTGTTATGCCAAAAACTTCATTCGTCCTCCTGATTTGGGTGAGAGTTTGAGAAATGAATGAATGATAATTTCCTAGAAAATTAAGCTTACAAAAAACAAAATTATTTTAATTTCAGCAAAGAGTGACTAAAACTAAAAATTCAGAAGTAAAAATAGTAGCATGTTAAATGTATGGAGTTAAATACCAAAAGAAATAGCTGAGAGAGGTAGTTTTTATTTTTTATTTTTATTTATTTATTTATTTTTAAAGATTTTATTTATTTATTTGAGAGAGAGACAGTGAGAGAGAGCATGAGCGAGGAGAAGGTCAGAGGGAGAAGCAGACTCCCCATGGAGCTGGGAGCCCGATGCGGGACTCGATCCCGGGACTCCGGGATCATGACCTGAGCCGAAGGCAGTCGTCCAACCAACTGAGCCACCCAGGCGCCCCATGAGAGAGGTAGTTTTTAGATTTAGAAACTAGGGAAAAGGATAACAGTGATGTAACTTTTGGGGCTTTTTGTAATATAATATTCCTTGCAGAACTATTTTAAATTTATGTCCAGGTATGTGATACAAACCGTTAGAGAACAAGATAAAGATCACCTGGGATATCATCAAGTAGAGGTAACAGAATAAAATTTTATTCTAACTCCATTCCCAGATTGTTTTATGAACCTGTGTGTTCATGTATGTGTATGTATGTAGTTTTTCTGTCAAATATACAATTATAGTATAAAATTCTTTTCTTTTCTTTTTTTTATTTTTTTAGATTTTGTTCATTTATTTGACAGAGATTATAAGTAGGCAGAGAGGCAGGCAGAGAGTGAGGGGGAAGCAGGCTCCCCACCGAGCAGAGCCAGATATGGGGCTCGATCCCAGGACCCTGGGATCATGACCTGAGCCGAAGACAGAGGATTTAACCCACTGAGCCACTCAGGTGCCCCCCAAAATTATTTTCTAACCTACCTTCTCCCGACAATTTGTAGTGATCGTCTTTCCACGATATCAGATAGAATTTTACCTTCATTTTTAGTGTTTTTTTTTTTAATTAAAAAGTTATTTTTTAAATGTTTGTTTATTTTTTTTACTAACCTCTACACTCACCATGGGTGTTGAACTCATGACCCTGAGGTTAAGAGTCATATGCTTTCCGACTGAGCTAGTCAGGCATCCTCATTTTTAGTGGGTTTTTAGTGCCATTGTGTGAACACGATAATTTATTTAACCTGCTAAAGGATATTTAGGTTCTCTCTAGCTTTTTTTGGTCCCATTATAAACACTTTACACATATTCTTTCTATATCGTACTATGAGTATCCATTTCCCTTCCATTTAGTAATAAGTATCATCAATTTTTCAAATCTGCCAGTCCATTTCCTTTTTTTTTTTTTTTTTTAAGATTTTATTTATTTATTTGACAGAGAGAGATTACAAGTAGGCAGAGAGGCAGGCAGAGAGAGAGGAAGGGAAGCAGGCCCCCTGCTGAGCAGAAAGCCCGACGCGGGACTCGATCCCAGGATCCCGAGATCATGAACCGAGCCCAAGGCAGCGGCCCAACCCACTGAGCCACCCAGGCGCCCGTCTACTTCCTTTAATATGCATTTCCTTAGTTACTAGTGAGGTGTTTTTTTTTTTTTTTTTTAAAGATTTTATTTATTTATTTGACAGAGAGCTATCACAAGTAGGCAGAGAAAGAAGGGAAAGCAGACTCCCCACTGAGCAGAGAGCCTGATATGGGGCTCAATCCCAGGACCCTGGGATCATGACCTGTGCCGAAGGCAGAGACTTAACCCATTGAGACACCCAGGTACCCCACTAGCTAGTTTTAACTAATAAGTTGTTTCTACTTTCTAGAGAATTAGTCATGCTTAGGTTTCACAAATTCACTTTTCCCAGCCTGGGTACCAAGAGAGATGGGTTGATAAATGAGATTCTACAGGCAGTATTGATGATTCTGAACAGGCAAATGATGACTGGTGAGCTCTGAGGATTTGGGAATGGTAGTTCACCCTTCCCCCAGGGAGGGATTCCAGTGTGCAAGTATAGTTTTGTCATGATAAATTCTGCTAGCGTGGGCTATATACAAGTAGTTCTCAAATTGTGTCAGTAGGACCAGTAACATCAATATCACTTGGAAACTTTTTTTTTTTTTTAATTTCTTTCCACATGAATGCATTGACTTTAAATTTTTTTTTAAATGTTTACGTGTTTATTTATTTATTTATTTATTTTAAATAAACATATAATATATTTTTATCCCCAGGGGTACAGGTCTGTGAATCACTTGGGAATTTTTTAGAACTGCAAATTCTCAAGCCCAACCCTACACCTCTACTGAATGCCAAACTCTAAGAGTGAGGCCCTGCAAACTGAGTTTTAATAAGCCCTCCAGGTGATTCTGATGTACACAAAGTTTAATCATCAAACTTTGTTGCCCATTATGATGACCTATCAGAAATTTTATAAAATCTGAGGGAGATTTAAAAATCCTGATTCCCAGTTCACACTCTATACTAATGAAATAAAAATGTTTGGGAGCTAGGAGCCAGGCATCAGTATATTTTAAAGATCTGCAGGCAGTTCCAGTGTCTAGCAAAGTTTGGGAAACTCTTGTCCAGAGTATTTTTTTCTAAAGATTTTATTTATTTATTTGACAGACAGAGATCACAAGTAGGCAGAGAGGCAGGCAGAGGGGGCTGGGAAGCAGGCTCCCCACTGAGCAGAAAGTCCGATGCCAGACTTGATCCCCGGACCCTGAGATCATGACCCAAGCTGAAGGCAGAGGCTCAACCCACTGAGCCACCCAGGTGCCCCCAGAGTATTTTCTGTTTCTACATTTAGGGAGGCCCACCACATTCCTGAGTCTTGGAAAGATGTCTGGTTCAGATGATGTAACAACCACTTCTCAGCTGGGAAGGTGGGAATGGAGGGAGATGGATCTGCTCAGGACAGGCCTGGGCAGCCCGTGCTCAGTTCCAGATCAGCCTCCCTAGGGTAGGGGACTAATTAGAAACCCTCCTGCTGCTAAAGTGTCTGGACATGATCTTCCAGGGCAAGTCTCTGCTCTCTGTCTGTCCTTGTGCAACTGATTTTCCTGTGGTTTTGAGGAGGACATGTATTTTTCTAAACTACCTCTTATCTCTCATTGTCTGTGTGTTGGAGCAGGGAGGAGTGTAGGAAGGGAGAAATAGTGTGACGTTTTAAAATTGGGAGAGTTCTGAGGCAATTGTAGTCTTACGGCTTCACCTTCTTCCCCCAGCTCTAGCTTCTGTGGACTCTGCTTCTCCAGTAAATGACCTTTGAGGAAAACTGACCAATTCTTGGAATCTAAAATCATGGCTCATGTAAGTTGGTGTTTCTGTTTGAAGCACTGTAATGTTTTTCAGGTTATGTGAAAATTCTCATTAACTATCCAGAAAGTTCCTAACAGCCCTGTCCAATAGCTTTTCCTCAGTCTTTCCCATTCTAGTAAGGGATGGAACCAGGCAGCCAGGCCCCTCCCATGTGCTTCACTCTTTTCCACCCATGTCCATGTGTCTGTTGACCAAATAATTCAGTGTATTGACTGTGTTCAGTCTTTGTCTAGAGCAGAGATAAGGTAGAAGTGAAGTCTCTAGAGGGAGTTGTTTGATCTTAGACTCTTAGTAGTGGAGAACACTAGAGTAGCATTGTCCAAAAGAATTATAATGTGAGTGACCTGTATAATTTAAAATTTTCTAGTGGGGGTATTTTTAAAACTAGAATTAGTACTTTCTTAAGGGCAGTTGGCAGCATGTCAGTCTCATAAAAAGTATAGTATAATATGCGAGGCACTTATATAATCTTGAACTTTTTTGAAGTTACATTAAAAAATAACACATGCAGTTAATTTTATTTTTTAAAAGATTTTATTTGTTTATTTGACAGACAGATCACAAGTAGACAGAGAGGCAGGCAGAGACAGAGAGAGGGAAGCAGGCTCCCTGCTGAGCAGAGAGCCTGATGAGGGGCTCAATCCCAGGACCCTGAGATCATGACCTGAGCCGAAGGCAGCGGCTTAACCCACTGAGCCACCCAGGCGCCCCATGCAGTTAATTTTAATGTTTTATTTAACTCAATATAGCCAAAATTTATATATATACGGCACCAAAATATTACCATTTCAAAAGTGTTTTATGTTTGTTTTTCTTTCTAAAGTTTTTTATATCTGGTATGTATTTTTGAATTATAGCATATCTAAATTTGGACTAGCCACAATTTAAGTATTCGATAATAACATCTATAAGCCAGCATATTGGACATTGCAGCTTCAGAGATTTTGTGTAACCTAAATTCTAAATATAACTTAATACCTTTAAAAGTATAGAAATACCTAAATATAATCATTCCCAAGTCTAACACAAATGGACTATTTTTTAGTAAATTAAAAACATTCAGTAAAGTATTTGTTATAACAAAGAAAAATGCTATAGTGATGAAGTCAGGTCTGGAAGAAATTCTGTAATTTTACACAGACTCTACTTTTTAAAAATAGAGATTTAATGGTTCATTTGGAGGAAAAGAAATCCATCTGTTTTTTTCCCTTCTAATCCTTTAAGGAAGAGAGGTTAGAATAAAGCATACATTTATTGAGAGTTTTTTTAGGCCCACTTAGGCCCAATGCAAGCAGTGTTCTTATGAACGCTATTTCAGTTATTTGTGAAATTCTGATGAACTATGTGAACATACCTAGAAATAAGTAAAATTAGGTATCTGATGGTATATATAAAGTATTTTCTTTAGCGGTGGTTGGCAGAGTACAACTTGTGAGCCAGATTCGTTCCTTGGCCTGTTTTTTCCAGCCTATGAGCTCATTATGTTTTGAAAGAATTGTTTTAAAAAAGAAGGGAAAGGGGAAGGATATGAAACAGATCATATGTGGCATGCAAAGCTTAAATATTGGCCCTTTAGAGAAATAAATAATTTTAGAAATAATACACGGGTTTGTCATTTCAGCATTTGGTGATGTTCAGAGATGTGGCCGTAGACTTTACTCAGGAAGAGTGGGAATGCCTGAACTCATATCAGAGGAATTTGTACAGAGATGTGATACTAGAGAACTATAGCAACTTGGTGTCAGTGGGTAAGCTTATCTGTGTCATATAATTTAGAAATTCACAGGACTGAATTTCTTCCTAGAAACTAGCTGAATATCTTCTTTGTAGTTAGGAATAGGCACCTGTTGTTGTTAAGCAATTAAATAGCACTTTAGCTTCCCCCATAATCCAGTGACCTTTATGTCTTTCTGTGCCTTTTCTGTAATTATTCCTCTTTAGTGACAGCTAGATATAAATTCTCAGACACTTCACAGCAAAACCATTGTCAAAGAAATCAGGTTTCTTATTGCTCTAGAAGGCCTGTTATCTGTTATTCACTTGTAATGTGAGTGGGAAGACTAGAGATTCTGGCTCCCCATATCTATTTAAAAAGCTTATACAACATATATGTTGCTGGGTTCAGTCAACAGTTTGTTAAAACTCAAATTGACACATTCAGTTTACCCCAGCAGATATAACTACCTTTTAATTGATTTGTGATTAAAAGTTTAAAATACATGAATTTTTGCATTTAATATTAGATGTATATCCTGGTAAGAAACTAATTATTTTCCTCTTAGCAAAATACCTAATAAAAGTATCTAATAAGTATGTACAGTGTTTACTATGTACTAAGTACTTATCCAGACACTTTACATTTATAAAATCAAACCTTACAGCAGTCCAATGAGTAGACATAATACCTCCTTTTAACAACTGAGAAAACTGAGGCCATAGTGACCCAGGTGGCAGAGGGAGGATTTGAAGCCAATGCTCTCAAATCAATACTTCCTCAAAAAAACTCAAAAAATCATTACTTCCTCTCAAGAAAGAGACTATATGAGTTTAAATTAAAGTAAGACAGTGTTCCTATTTCTCTGTTCTTATTGTTCTTTGTGGTCCTGAAGTAACACCAATACGAATGTTTTTCAGTCCCTGAAGGCTCGATCAAGTTAATTCTTTCTTTATTATGTACCGTTATGTTTTTTCAAGCAGGATGTTCCATTTCTAAGCCAGATGTGATCACCCTACTAGAGCAAGGGAAAGAACCCTGGATGGTTGTGAGGGATGAGAGAAGAAGAAGGAGCCTTGGTGAGTAAATGCTATTCAGGCAGAGATTCGTGGTTCTGGCATGGCACAGCCTGCTGGTTGACAAGGAAACACACCCCATAGACGTTGATAATGAAGAGAAGACCTGAAACTTGGGAAGAAAACTTAGATCTCCGCATGAGCCCGCAAGGAAATTTCATCTATACTTCCACTTACTACTTGTTTCTTCACTCTCATATTTCCCTGTCATTTCAGTGGGGGAAACTTCATAATGGCAACCATTTTACCTGTATTTTGGATCAAATTCGTTTTTGGTTCATCTTTTGTATATATATTTCTCTGGTGCTCTCTTTTCATGAAGTTTACATTGTAGTAGGGAAGTCATACAATACACAGATAAACAAATGGATTACCAAATATCATGAAGTGATTAAGTTATGAAGAAATGTAAGTAGTATAAGAAAATGGAGAATTGTGATGGCTTGAAAGGGGTAACTTTAGATAGGGTGGTCAGAGAAGAGGAACCAGTTATAAGAGGCTCCAGCTGATCAAAGATGGAACCACTTGATTATCTATGCACATAACTGCAATGTAACATAACACATAAAATATGCTTAATTCCACAAATTCTTAGTGATACTAATAATAAATTGTTCAGCATTGGAAACTACTAGAGATTTAACTAATTCGGGAAATATAAAGGAAAAGAAGTATTTTCCTTTTCTTATAAGAAATGTACCAATAGTAGATAGAGGGATGTTTTTCTTAATAAATGAAAGATGACAGAATTAGAATATTACCATTTTGGAACCCTTAATGAACAGTTGGATGTGGGCATTAAACATCATACTGATAACATCACAGGAATGGGGATAATCAGACCTGTTTCTTCTAGTGAAAGGATACAGTATCATCTATGAAATAACTTTGCCAATAAAATTAGTCCTACATCTGATGAGTTTCTAAAGGCAACTGCCAATTTATGGGAAGAAGATAGAGGAACGGGACACTTGGGTGGCTCAGTTCGTTAAGCAACTGCCTTTGGCTCAGGTCATGATCCCGGAGTCCTAGGATCGAGTCCCACATCGGGCTCCCTGCTTAGCAGGGAGTCTGCTTCTCCAGCTGACCTCTCCTCTCATGCTCTCTCTCTCTCAAATAAATAAAATCTTTAAAAAAAAAAAAAAAAAAGAAGAAGAAGGTAGAGAAACATGTTCTGCTGCACCTTGGCATTATAGTCAGCAAAATTAAGCAATAGGAAATCCTATAGGGTCAAAAAATAGTTTCTTCAACAAATAAATTATAAGGGAAATTCAAAGAAAGCAGCAAAACCTTTAGATTAAAAGATGTAAAAGACCTGTCCACCAGTTGTACTCTATGGACTTTTTTGGGGGGATCCATTTACTATTTTTGAATTATTTAAAATTTTATGTTTGAGATGATTGGAAGTGTGAACACTGTTTCTTATAATCTTAAAGAATTACTGTTCATGTTTTTAGGTTTCGATAATAGTATATGATTAGAGATAAATCCTTTAAGCAGAAAAATTAGTATATGGGATTTGCTTCAAATAATGTGAGGAAAGTGGATTGGGGTGTGCATACAGCCCTGGATTGGGCACGGGTTGGTGGTGGTTGAGGTTGGGTCATAGATGCATGGATATTCATTATACTGTCCTACTTTTGTGTACGTTAGAGATACTCTGTAGTATAAAAAGTTTTATTTTAAAGTTATGGGGAGATAAGATAATAAGAAAATGAGAGGTGAGAGAGCAGTGAATACAAGTATATTCAAGTCTTGGAGAAATTCTGCCCTAAAAGCACACACATGGGATATAGGAAATGTCTTTTAAGATGTGAGGTATTAGAACATATTTATATGTTGAAAGGAATGATTTCAAAGAGAAGAAAATTGATGGAGTAGAGAGGATAATTTTGTAAAGAATGACCTTCAGTAGATAGGAAGAAGTAGGAGCCAATTTATGAAGAAAACCCATGCATATGAAAAGGATATGGACACAGGTTGGTTGAATAATGTGAAGGGAAGAGTACATGTTTTTCTTTCAATTGCTTCTGATTTCATATTGAAATAAAGAGTAGGATTATTGGCAGAATATGAGGATTATTTAGTATTTTATTGGAATTCAGTATGGATTACTCAGTATTTGGTCAGCATTGATTCTGAGTAGTACACTCCATGGTTATAGGGTTTTAATATTTACAGATTTCTTAATACATTCGCCCTGGTGTTATTGTGACTAAAACTGCCTCTGTCATAAATACATATCCCATATCCTCTTACATCAACAAAAGAAAAAAGGTGATTAAAGACATCATTCCTTGGGAAACAAATTAATTTTATAACCAGGTAATATGCTCCTCATTTTCTTTTTAATTAAAGCTGATACCCTGCAAATGGAAATAACGTTTCTTCTTTTATATTGATCTAAGAGGGGGTAGTATTTTGCTTGCACATTGGCGTTGTTTACTAAAGTTCTTGATTCAGTAGAATCCAAACTAGTGTTTGGTTTATTACTTTTTTTTTTTTTTTTTTTAAAGATTTTATTTATTTACTTGAGAGGTAGAGATCACAAGTAGGCAGAGAGGCAGAGAGAGAGAAGGAAGCAGGCTCCCTGCTGAGCAGAGAGCCCGATGCAGGGCTTGATCCCAGGACCCTGGGATCATGACCTGAGCCCGAAGGCAGAGGCTTTAACCCGCTGAGCCACCCAGGCACCCCTGGTTTATTACTTTTAAATGGTTAAATATTTTACATATATCTTAAAAGTTGTAACGTTAACATTTCTTAATGTAGGCCAATCTTTTGGTATTTAAGTTCAGCCTTTTGTTTCATTGTAGGTCCAGCCAGTTCTTTCTTGATTAGATCACACATACATTGTGAAGGCTATTATTTCTAGTTTCAGTTTGTTTAAAGTAGAACAAGATCCTAAAGTATTCAGCTTTGTTTTTATAGGAATGATGGTCTTAGTTGCTTGCAGGGATAAGAACTGGCATAAACAAATTTGCGAACAAATATAGCTGACTTTTTGTTTATACAGATCATAAGATTACAGCTCAGCGTTCATGCTGTAGTATCCAAGCTGAGAATATTCAAAATGCAAAGTCTTGATTTGGCATGTCTTCTAAATGTCAGGGGCATATATGAGAGTGTCCGTTTCATTATATCCACATTGAGAATGTTCTGTTTTGTTAATGAAAAGCTTTAAGTTTTATAGAAGGAGTTGTTTTATTTTTTAAAGATTTTATTTTTAAGTAATCTCTATACCCGAAGTGAGGCTCAAACTCACAACCCCGAGATCAGGAGTCACATGTTCCACCAACTGAGCCAGCCCCGTTCCCCATAGGATGAGTTTTATAACTTGTTCTGCTTTGTGATAATAAAGAGTATAAAAAAGTAGGAAAATTTATGAATATATATGTAAAACAAAATTGAAAAAGTGTTAAGAAACAAGGAACAAATTTCTACTGGGATAGAAAGTAAAGGATATAAATTAGATGGAATCAGCATAGTCTGATTTTTAACATGATACCTAAAGGATAAAAGGACCCCAACTATGTGGAGAATGCAAGCTGGCAGTTCTGGGAGATTTAATAGCCAGTGAAAGCTCTAAGAAATAGAAAGATTATGACATATTCTAGGAGCTGAAAGGAGGCTAGTGGAATAGGAGTATAGGGAACAAAGGAGACAATGACAAGGTGATATGGTAAACAGAAGCCATGTTATTCATGATAAGATGTTTGTACATTATTTTATTTAAAAGGAGTAATCATTTAAAAACTTAAGGGGGTGCCTGGTTGGCTCAGTCAGTTAGGTGTCTGCCTGTGGCTCAGGTCATGATCCCAGGGTCCTGGGATGGAGTCCTGCATTGGGCTCTCTGCTCAGTAGGGAGCCTGCTTCCCCCTCTCCCTGTGCACCTCTTGTGTGCACGCTCGCTCGCTCCCTCTCACTGTCTCTCAAATAAATAAATAAAATCTTCTAATAAGTAAAAATTCAAGTAAAGATTCTCTAACTGCATCAAATACATGATTACGTTAGAGGTTTTTAGCTCATTTACTTCAACTGAGTTTTATTTTCGATTTTTTTTTTCTACTACAAAGTTTTTATTTGCTGGTTTACTTTTTCTAGAATAAGAAAATAGCATGTATTTATCTTGTTTTCTTTCAGATTTAGAATCTAGATATGACACTAAAAAGTTATTTCAAGAAAAGGATATTTTTGAAATGAATTTATCTCCGTGGGAGATAATGGGAAGAATTAGAAGTTGTGGCCTTGAAGACTCCTTTATCAGAAAAGATTATAAATATAAAAAGTTTGAGGGACAAGAAAATCCTCAAGAAGGATATTTCAGGCAAGTGAAAAAAATGCCCACCTACAAAAAACTCACATCTCTTACTCTGTATCAGAGAATTCATAATAGAGAGAAACCCTATGAATGTGGGGACTGTGGGAAGGCCTTTAGAGTGCGCCAACAACTTACTTTCCATCAGAGAATTCACACTGGTGAAAAGCCCTATGAATGTAAAGAATGTGGAAAAGCCTTTAGACAGTGTGCCCACCTTAGTCGACATCAGAGAATTCACACTTCTGACAAACTCCTCGAATGTAAAAAATGTGGAAAGATCTTTACATGTGGTGCAGATCTTCGAGTACATCAGAGAACTCATATTGGTGAGAAGCCCTATGAATGTAAGGAATGTGGGAAGGCCTTTAGAGTGCGAGGACAACTTAATCTCCATCAAAGGATTCATACTGGTGAGAAACCCTATGAATGTAAGGAATGTGGGAAGACCTTTAGGCAGTACGCACACCTTACACGACATCAGAGACTTAATATTGCTGAGAAATGCTATGAGTGTAAGGACTGCGGGCAGGCTTTTTTGTGTAGTACAGGCCTTCGAGTACATCACAAACTTCATACTGGTGAAAAACCCTATGAATGTAAGGAATGTGGAAAGGCCTTTAGGGTGCGGCAACAACTCACTCTCCATCAGAGAATTCACACTGGTGAGAAACCCTACGATTGTAAAGAATGTGGGAAGACCTTTAGTCGCGGCTATCATCTGACTCTCCATCAGAGAATTCATACTGGTGAGAAACCTTATGAATGTAAGGAATGTCAGAAGTTCTTTCGCCGTTACTCAGAACTTATTTCACATCAAGGTATTCATATTGGAGAGAAACCCTATGATTGTAAGGAATGTGGGAAGACCTTTAGACTGTTTTCACAACTTACTCAACATCAGAGTATTCATTTTGGTGAGAAACCTTATAAATGTAAGGAATGTGAGAAGACTTTTAGACTGCTGTCACAACTTACTCAGCATCAGAGTATTCATACTGGTGAGAAACCCTATGACTGTAAGGAGTGTGGGAAGGCCTTTAGACTTCATTCATCACTTATTCAACATCAGAGAATTCACTCTGGAGAAAAACCGTACAAATGTAAGGAATGTAAAAAGGCATTTAGACAACATTCCCATCTAACTTACCATCAGCGAATTCATAATGTAACTAAGTAATTATAGGAAAGCCTTCTACTGTGAATTTTATGTTAAAGGGCATTAGAAAATAAATTCTAGGGGAAGTTATTGAATATAGGAATCCCTTTTGCTTCATGCTTAGAACTCAGCTAAATAAGAGGTTTTATTTGAAGGAAAGGATATATTAATTTCATGAATTTGTAAAAGCCTTTCCTCAGCATTAAAAACCATGTTAAACTTCAGGAAATTTGTTCTAGAAAGAAACTCTTAAAGGAGTAACTATAAGAGAGCTTTTGATCTTATCTATTGTATCACATCTATTCTTCCCATCTGTATAATATACCTATGGAGGTTGCTAGGGCACCTAACTCATCCCAAAAATGATAATTGAAAGGAAAGTCATTTAGCCTGCATTTCCTATTGAACTGTATTTTAGGGCAACTAGAAGTTGATGAGCTAAAATTCTTTATTAGAGTTTTGTAACACATAATGAAATAGTGGATCTAGGCACAAATCTCAGTAGAGGTTAAGACCAGTAGATACCCATCAATTGATTTTAATCTCATGAAAAGTAGGATAAAACACTTTGTACCCCCAATGAGTTAGAATAAAGCATATGCATCTTGCCCTCAAATATTGAACCTGAATCTAAGCATCAAGATCTAACTCCCACTTTAGAGAAAATTCAGGGAACAGAAGAACATGATAGAAGAAGAAGCAATTAAACTAATCTAAAATGTGAGTAATTCTACAAGATGAATGACCTAGCTTCTCAAGCAATAAAATGGCATTGAAAAAGGGGAGGTAGAACTCTAGGATATTAAATGAGTCTGAAGAAATGCATACCAATCAAATGTAATGAATTAGATTCACGAGTTGAACAAACATGTAAAGAGGACATTTTTATAACAATTGGGGAAATGGGAGTATGGACAGCATTAGATAATATTTAAAAATTATGTTTTTGTTAGGTGTGATAATAGCATCGTGGTTATGTAAAAATGTTAGAGGTAAGTTTATACACAAGATGATGTTAATGTCTGAAACTTTTTAAAAATGCTTATGCAAAAGAAAAATTAGAATGGATAACTTGTTTGTCAGAGTGATGGTAAGATGAGTCTTGGGTACATGGTTTTTGTTTATTTTGTTTTTGTTATTTTCTCTACTTTCATGTATTTCAACTTTCCCATAATATTATTTTAAAGATAAAATTAGCTATGGTATTATAACCCAATTGAAGTAAATGATTTTTAAAAAATTACTATATAACAAAATTTGTGGATGTTGTCAAAGCTCTGCACATTGGTATATTAAATATGCTATATCATCTTTGGGAAATAAAAACTGAGGGTCCAGATTTTATCTAGTTCACCTGTTACTACCTCTGTTACCATGCCTGTCCCATAGTACTTCATATGTTTAAAGAATGAGTTTAAAAGCAATTACTACACCTAAATGTGGAAATTAATGGACTGGACCTTCAGTATTTAATAAGATAGTTACCAGCAATATGTTGAGCACTCATAACTGAGCACTTGAATTGTGGCTAGTTTGAATTAAAATGATGGTAAAGTGTAAAATACACATGAGGTTTTGAAAATTTAGGTTTTTTTTTTTTAAGATTTTATTTATTTGACAGAGATCACAAGTAAGCAGAGAGGAAGGCAGAAAGCCCGATGCGGGGCTCAATCCCAGGACCCTGGGATCATGACCTGAGCTGAAGGCAGAGGCTCTAACCCACTGAGCCACCCAGGCACCCCCGAAGATTTAGTTTTTTAAAAAGTGTAATTTATTTTGTTTCTCGCAGAATTTCTCTGTTGTGATATCCAGTGGGTTGCATTATTACATAATACAGAACCCAATTTTAGTATCTTTCTGCTCCTAAGTAGCATGTTTGCATCCTGAGGTCTTGGTTCTACCCTGAGTCATGCTTCCCCGCCCCCCCCCCCCCCTTCATGAAAGGTAGCCCGTGTTTACAGCTGAGTAGATTTCTCAGACTGTTTTTAGCCTGGAGATGTTTTGGGATCCCAAGCCCCTTTCACTTTGTATTGTTTCTGTCCCATTAAGTTCAAGCTAGTTGTCTTAACAACTGTATTTTAAATGGATTTTATTAGGGTTCACTTAGACAGAAGATCAACAGGCTCTTCTTTTTGTTGGGCTCCCTATGAGGCCACTGTGGAAAAATGACTTTGAAATTCTTAGAAGCCCTGCTATTTCACAGAAAGGCTAAGTTAGGTTCATCCTTATTCTGAGGCTTCATTTTTAGGACAGCACCATATTTTTTATTTTTATTTTTTTCTCCTCTCAGTCCCAATTAGAACTTTGAAAACCCTTTGTTATCTGGAAACACTGCCATGGAACCCTCTGTATTTCCTTGAAATTCTACTTGAAATATTCACCAGTTGATACAATGAGTAAAATGTGATTTTTCTCTTTTCCTGTGTTATGATGGATTATCTTCATGAATTTCCAAACATTGGCTAAGCCTTACATCGCTGGAATAAATTCCATTTGTTTGTAGTGCATACTTCATAGTAGTACATAAATATATTGCTGGATTTACTGTGGTTGCTATGATGTGCTAATATTTTGCTGAGGACTTTTTTTTTTAAGGATTTTTGTATCACTGTTCATGAGGAATACTGGTATACTGATCTGTAGTTTTCTTTTATTTAACTGTCCCTCATTTTGCTAACATGGTGATGGTGGCCTCAAAAATGGGTTTCGAAGTATTGCCTCCTTTCAGTTTCTGGAAGAGGTAGTGTAGAATCATTGATTATTATTTAAATGTTTGGTGAAACCATTGGGATTTGAAATGGACTGAATGTGTCTGCTCAGAATTCATGTTGACATCCTAAACCCCAATGTGCTGACAGGAAGTAGAGCCTTTTGGAGGTACTTAAGTGATGATGGTGGATCCCTCCTGATTGAGATTAGTCCCCTTATCAAAGGGATCCCAGAGAGCTCTCTTACACTTTTCTGTTATGTGAGGATACAAGAAATTGGCAGTCTTTTTTTTTTTTTTAAGATTTTATTTATTTATTTGACAGAAAGAGATCACAAGTAGGCAGAGAGGCAGGCAGAGAGAGAGGAAGGGAAGCAGACTCCCTGCCGAGAAGAGAGCCCTATGCGGGGCTCGATCCCAGGACTCCAAGACCACGACCCGAACCGAAGGAAGAGGCTTAACCCGCTGAGCCACCCAGGTGCCCCCAAAATGGCAGTCTTCATTTTGGAAGAGGATTCTCACCAGAAACTGACCATACTGGCACACTGGTGTCAGTCTTCCAGTCTTGAGGATTGGGAGAAATTTGTTTATAAGCCACCCAGTCTATTGTACCGCATTATAGCAGCCAAAAATCAGTAAGATGGAAATTGGTCCCTGAAGTGGGGTGTTAATGTAACAAATATATAGAAATGTGGAAGTGGCTTTGGAACTGAATAATAGGTAAGGGCTGGGAGAGTTTTTAGATGCATGCAAAAAATAAGGACATAAGTGCCAATTTTGGTGATACTCAGAAAAGAGAAAAAGCTGAAAAGAAAACTTCAATCTTAGAGAATACATTATTGACAGAATGTTGGTAGAAATACGGATGGTAAAGGCAAGGACTAATGAGGTTTTGGATGGAAGTGAGGAACATGTTACTGGAAACTGAGGAAAGGCATTTCTTTTTATGAAGTGACAAAGAACTTGGCAAAATTATGTTCTGTCTAATGTTTTGTGCGAAGTAGAACTGAGTAATGAAAATGAAGGTGTGGCTTGGTTCCTTGGCTCCCTGACTGATTAAAATGCAAGAAGAAAGAACAGATACTTGGAAAATTCTTAGCTGAATAGTTAAGTGGTATTAAAATGCTATTAAAGTGAGGGCATTGATTGGGAAAGAATGGAATCCTTTAAGATGGCATGTGGACAAATGGGAAGGCTCTGATGTAGCTGGGACATTGAGCTCCTATATTCTGAGTCTTCTTTACCAGTGGAAGCAGCCTCATCAGCAGATGTGGCCTTTCCACTCCTAGTGACAGTGGAATCCCCACCCACAGTGGCATCAGTCTTTACATTCCTATCTTATGGAATTAACTATTCATTGCCTGAAGAAACTGTAATGACCTCCCTTTGAGACAGTGGCCATACAAGGCAATAGAAGCCCCCACAACCATCCCCTTTTCTTTGCAGACTAATCTCCAGACTCAAGTCCCAGCAAGCTCCTAGAAGTACAGTGTGAAGTGTGAACCATGAAGAGGAGTGCTGTAGTCCCAAAGAACTAGAGTTTCTTAACTTATCCAGACAAATCCGGGAACAAGGGTGGGAATGGATATAGTGTATGGTGTTGTTATAGTGGAAGGAACATGATTGGAAATTTGAGCAATAAAATCTGGGGAAGAGATAGGTGAATAGACCTCTGAATCAGGGCAAAATTTGAAGATACCTGTGTCTCATATAAATAAGTAGCCTCAGCAAAGGAGGATTTTAATTAGTAGATGGAATGGACTATTCTGTAGCTAACAGCTTTTTTCCCCCAGCCACCCATGTCATTGTCCAATGGGCTTGTGAACAAAGTGCTCGTGGTGGCAGAGATGGAGATTATGCATGTGATCAGCAACATGGACTTCCAGTCGCCAAGGGTGAACTGGCTGTGGTGCTGAGTGTTCAGTCTGCCAGTAACAGAGACATTGAGCTCCCCAGTATAGGACCATTCCCTGGAGTGTGCAGCCAGCTACCTGGAAGCAGGTTGACTACATTGGACCATCAAGGAAGAGGCAGCGTTTTGACCTTACTAGAATAGAAAATTACTTGGGATGTGGATCTACTTTCCCTACATGCAAAGTTTCTCATAAAACTACCATCCGTGGACTTATAGAATGCTTTATCACTGCCATGGTATCCCTCACGACATTACTTCTGGTCAGGGAACTCACTTCATGGCAAAATAAGTGCAGCATTGGGTCCATGCTGATGGAATAAACTGATCATTTTATGTTTCCCAACAATCTGAAACAGTTGGCTTGGTAGAATGATGGGATGACGCTTCAAAGATGCAATTATAGCACCAGCTGGGTGTGAAAATCTTGTATTCTGTATATGCTCTGAATCAGCATCTGATATAAGGTTGTTTCTCCAATATTCATAATTCATAGACATGCGGGTCAAGGAGTAGTGTGAGATAATAGAAAATATATATATTGGTCTTTGCTTCTGGTTCCTGGCACAGAGCTTCTAAAACTTGTAATTTCCTAAGTAATAACAATATGATCATCTCTTGTTCTAATATTTGGTCTTTCACATGGTTGCTAACACAGGGCTCTTAAACCCTTTGTGATTTCCTAGGTGATAGTGGTGTCTTTTGTTCTAATGAGGAAACTCTGGGTCTGCAGCTGGATGACTTCCAGATGGGGACTGGTCCTGAAAGAGACCAAACCATGATTAGAAGCTTGGAATTTTCAGCCCTACCCCTTTTCCCTTGTGAAGTAGATGGCTGGAAATGGGGTTAATGATCCATTATGCCTAAATGATGAAGCCTCCATAAAAATACCCAAACTAGGGGCACCTGGGTGGCTCAGTGGGTTAAAGCCTCTGCCTTCGGCTAAGGTCATGATCCCGGGGTCCTGGGATTGAGCCCCGCATTGGGCTCTCTGCTCTGCAGGGAGCCTGCTTCCTCCTCTCTCTCTCTCTCTCTCTGCCTACTTGTGATCTCTCTCTCTCTCTCTCTTTCTCTGTCAAATAAAGTCTTAAAAAAAATACCCAAACTATAGGGTTCAGAGGGCTTCTAGGTTGCAAATCTATCCCACCAAAAGTGTGATGCACCCTAACTCCATGGTGACAGAAGTTCTTGTACTTGGGGTACTTTAAGACTTTACCCTTGTGTGTCCTCTTCATCTTGCTTTTCATCTGTATTCGTTATCATGTCCTTTGATTAACTGGTAAATGTGTTTCCCTTGGTTCCATGAGCTACTCTAGCAAATTAATTGAAACAGAGGAACCTTCAGTTTGTAGCTAAATTGGACAGAAATTTTGGGTAATCTGGACACCTATTACTAGCAATTGGCATCTGAAAGGGTGAGCAGTATTGTGGGACTGAACCTTTAGCCTGTGGACCCTATAGTTCCATCCACGTTGTCGCAAATGGCAAGATTTCATTTCTTTTGATGGCTGCATAGTATTCCATTGTATATATATACCACTCTTCTTTATCCATTCATCTGTTGATGGATATCTAGGTTCTTTCCATAGTTTGGCTATTGTGGACATTGCTGCTATAAACATTCAGGTGCACATGCCCCTTCAGATCACTACATTTGTATCTTTAGGGTAAATACCCAGTAGTGCAATTGCTGGGTCATAGGGTAGCTCTATTTTCAACATTTTGAGGAACCTCCAAGCTGTTTTCCAGAGTGGCTATAACAACTTGCATTCCCACCAACAGTGTAGGAGAGTTCTCCTTGCTCCGCATCCTCGCCAGCATCTGTCATTTCCTGATTTGTTAATTTTAGCCATTCTGACTGGTGTGAGGTGGTATCTCATTGTGGTTTTGATTTGTATTTCCCTGATGCCAAGTGATATGGAGCACTTTTTCATGTTTCTCTTGGCCATGTGGATGTCTTCTTTGCAGAAATGTCTGTTCATGTCCTCTGCCCACTTCTTGATTGGATTATTTGTTCTTTGGGTGTTGAGTTTGATAATTTCTTTATAGATTTTGGACAATAGCCCTTTATCTGATATGTCGTTTGCAAATATCTTCTCCTATTCTGTCAATTGAGACTGAGAATTTCAATCAGTATTGTGAAATTATAGTCAGTCAAGCAAACTCATTTCAAGAATAAGTGCCCACACCATTTCTTTGAAGGTGGTTTTTAACCTAGTATAGAATTCTAGTTTAACATTTTTCTTTCAGTATGTTGAAGATCTCATTTAGTTGCTGTGGCTTTAGTTTGTTGGTTTGGATATATCAGCTGCCTTATCTCTACTACTCTTTTAAAAAATATTTATTTATTTATTTATTTATTTATTTGAGACAGAGAGTGTGCACATGTGCCAGCGGTGATGGGGGGAAGAAGGAGAGAGAGTCCAAGCTAATTGCATAGACTGACATGGGACTTGATCCCAGAACCCTGAGATCATGACCTGAGCTAGAATCAAGAATAAGACATTCAGCTACGCCACCTGGGCACCCCACTACTTAATACTTTAAAAATTTTCTTCCTCCTCCTCTTCTTCTTTTTTTTAAATCTTCAGCAGAGTTTTTTTTGTATTTATTCTTCTTGGGCTTTTGAGAACTTGAAACTATAGCCTGATGGGCTTTAGTTTGGGAAATTTTTCATCTATTTTTTTAAAAATACTCTTCTGTCCCATTCTTTTTCTTTTTTCCTTCTGAGTCTTCAATAGTATGTATTTAAAACCTGTTCATTTTATTTTAAATGACACGTAACTCTAAATTATTATCTCCACTTTAAAGTAAGATGATGAAACTGGACCCCAAAACACAAGTTGTCCAATGAGATGTCACCATCTCATGCACATGGTGAGTTTTTATAAGAGCTGAGATTCACATCTGAGAAGTTTTACAACAAAGCCCACTTTAAAAGATGTGAAGGAGGGAGGAAGGGAAAACGTTATGACTGAATATTGCCTCCCATTTTCATTTATTCAGTGCTTTACATCTCAGTAATTTATCAGGAATACTGTTCAACAGTTCTGTGGAATATATACCATCATTATTGGTATATGGCACAATATATTACTAAATTGGTGACCATAATTTGTTTAACTTTTATTAGATATATTTATTTCTAACATGTTATTCTCTGATACATCCTGAGGTATGTCTCATTATGCATTTTATAGTTCTTTCCCAATGATACATTCCTAGAAGTTGAATTTCTGAGTAATTGTTATACATTTAATAATTGCTCACAATATACCAGACTTTATGCTAGTGTATAAGAGATACCAGCATTAAAAATGTAGTTGCTGATTCGGTCAAGATGGCAGAGAAGTAGCAGGCTGAGGCTACATCAGGTAGCAGGAGATCTGCTAGATAGCTTATCTAAACATTGCAAACACCTACAAATCCAATGGGAGATCGAAGAGAAGAAGAACAGAAATTCTAGAAACAGAAAATCAACCACTTTCTGAAAGGTAGGACTGGCGGAGAAGTGAATCCAAAGCAATGGGAAGATAGACCACGGTGGGAGGGGCCGGCTCCCAGCAAGCGGTGGAGCAACGGAGCACAAAATAGGGACTTTTAAAAGTCCGTTCTGCTGAGGGACATCGCTCCAGAGGCTAAACCGGGGTGAAGCCCATGCGGGGTCAGCGTGGCCACAGGTCCCACAGGGTCACAGAAGGATTGGGGGTGTCTGAGTGTTGCAGAGCTTGCAGGTATTAAAACGGGGAAGCCAGCTACAGAGACAGAGCTGAGCAGTGAGCTCTCAGCTCGGGGTTACCTTGTACCAGTCGCAGCCTGGATGAGCTCAGAGCGGGCCGGAGGCCAGGGAGACAGGAGTTATTGGGTGCTATTCTCTGAGGGCGCACTGAGGAGTGGGGCCCCGAGCTCTCGGCTCCTCTGGGCCGGAGACTGGGAGGCCGCCATTTTCATTCCCGTCCTCCAGAACTCTACGGAAAGTGTTCAGGGAACAAAAGCTCCCGAAAGTGAACCCGAGCGGATTACTTAGCCCGGCCCCTGGTAAGGGCAGTGCAACTCTTCCTGGGGCAAAAACACTTGAGAATCACTACAACAGGCCCCTCCCCCAGGAGATTAACAAGAAATCCAGCCAGGACCAAGTTCACCTACCAAGAAGTGCAGGTTCAACACCAAGGAGAGCAGCAGGATTCCAGAGGAGGAGAAAGCAAAGCACGGAACTCATGGCTTTCTCCCCATGATTCATTAGTCTTGCAGTTAATTTAATTTTTTTTTCAATTTTTTTCCTTCTTCTGCTAAATTTTTTAAACTTTTACCTTTTTCTTTTTAAACGTTTTTAAACTAGTTTATCTAATACATATATTTTTTTCTTTTCTATATTTTTTCTTTATTCGTTTTCTTTTTTTTTTTTTTTACTGTTTCTTTTTTTTCTGAACCTCTTTTTATCCCTTCTACCCACCCCCCCGCCACGATTTGGGGTCTCTTCTGATTTGGTTAAAGTGTATTTTCCTGGGGTCTTTGCCACCATTTTAGTATTTTACTTGCTCCTTCATATATTCTTATCTGGACAAAATGACAAGGCAGAAAAGTTCACCACAAAAAAAAAAGAACAAGAGGCAGTACTGCAGGCTAGGGACCTAATCAATACAGACATTGGCAATATGTCAGATCTAGAGTTCAGAATGACAATTCTCAAGGTTCTAGCCAGGCTCGAAAAAGGCATGGAAGATATTAGAGAAACCCTCTCCGGAGATATAAAAGCCCTGTCTGGAGAAATAAAAGAACTAAAATGTAACCAACTTGAAATCAAAAAAGCTATTAATAAGGTGCAATCAAAAATGGAGGCTCTCGGGACGCCTGGGTGGCTCAGTTGGTTAGGCAGCTGCCTTCGGCTCAGGTCATGATCCCAGCGTCCTGGGATCAAGTCCCACATCAGGCTCCTTGCTGAGCAGGGAGTCTGCTTCTCCCTCTGCCTCTGCCTGCCATTCTGTCTGCCTGTGCTCGCTCTCTCCCCCCCCCCGATAAATAAATAAAATCTTAAAAAAAAAATGGAGGCTCTCACTGCTAGGATAAATGAGGTAGAAGAAAGAATTAGTGATATAGAAGATGAAATGACAGAGAATAAAGAAGCTGAGCAAAAGAGGGACAAACAGCTACTGGAACATGAGGGGAGAATTTGAGAGATAAGTGACACCATAAGACGAAACAACATTAGAATAATTGGGATTCCAGAAGAAGAAAGAGAGAGGGGGGGGGAGAAGGTATATTGGAGAGAATTAGTGGAGAGGGGAGAAGAAGGTATATTGGAGAGAATTATTGGAGAAATATTTCCTAATATGGCAAAGGGAACAAGCATCAATATCCAGGAGGTGCAGAGAACCCCCCTCAAAATCAACAAGAATAGGTCCACATCCCATCACCTAATAGTAAAATTTACAAATCTTAGTTACAAAGAGAAAATCCTGAAAGCAGCCCGGGAAAAGAAGTCTGTAACATACAACGGTAAAAATATTAGATTGGCAGCAGACTTATCCACAGAGACCTGGCAGGCCAGAAAGAGCTAGCATGATATATTCAGAGCACTAAATGAGAAAAATGTGCAGGCAAGAATACTATATCCAGCTAGGCTATCATTGAAAATAGGAGAGATAAAAAGCTTCCAGGACAAACAAAAACTGAAAGAATTTGCAAACACCAAGCCAGATATACAGGAAATATTGAAAGGGGTCCTCTAAGCAAAGAGAGAGCCTGAAAGTAGTAGATCAGAAAGGAACAGAGACAATATACAGTAACAGTCACCTTACAAGCAATATAATGGCACTAAATTCATATCTCTCAATAGTTACCCTGAATGTTAATGGGCTAAATGCCCCAATCAAAAGACACAGGGTATCAGAATGGATGAAAAAAACAAAACCCATCTATATGTTGCCTACAAGAAACTCATTTCAGACCCGAAGACACCTCCAGATTTAAAGTGAGGGTGTGGAAAACAATTTACCATGCTAATGGACATCAGAAAAAAGCAAGGGTGGCAATCCTTGATCCTCAGATCAATTAGATTTTAAGCCAAAGACTATAGTAAGAGATGAGGAGGGACACTATATCATACTCAAAGGATCTGTCCAACAAGAAGATCTAACAATTTTAAATATCTATGCCCCTAACTTGGGAGCAGCCAACTATATAAACCAATTAATAACAAAATCAAAGAAACACATCAACAATAATACAATAATAGTAGGGGACTTTAACACTACCCTCACTGAAATGGGCAGATCATCCAAGCAAAAGATCAAACAAGGAAATAAAGGCCTTAAATGACACACTGGACCAGATGGACATCACAGATATATTCAAAACATTTCATCCCAAAGCAACAGAATACACATTCTTCTCTGGTGCACATGGAGCATTCTCCAGAATAGGTCACATCCTGGGTCTTAAATCAGGTCTCAACCGGTATCAAAAGATTGGGATCATTCCCTGCATATTTTCAGACCACAATGCTCTGAAGCTAGAACTCAATCACAAGAGGAAATTTGGAAAGAACTGAAATACATGGAGACTAAACAGCATCCTTCTAAGAAATGAATGGGTCAACCAGGAAATTAAAGAAGAATTGAAAAAATTCATGGAAACAAATGATAATGAAAACACAATGGTTCAAAATCTGTGGGACACAGCAAAGGCAATCCTGAGAGGAAAATATATAGCGGTACAAGCCTTTCTCAAGAAACAAGAAAGGTCTCAAGTACACAACCTAACCCTACACCTAAAGGAGCTGGAGAAAGAACAAGAAACAAACCCTAAACCCAGAAAGAGAAGATAAATAATAAAGATCAGAGCAGAAATCAATGAAATAGAAAGAAACAAGAAAAAACATGAACCAATCAATGGAACTAGGTGCTGGTTCTTTGAAAGAATTAATAAGATTGATAAATCCCTGGTCAGACTTATCAAAAAGAAAAGAGAAAGGACCCAAATAAATAAAATCATGAATGAAAGAGGAGAGATCACAACTAACACCAAAGAAATACAAACAATTATAAGAACATACTATGAGAAACTCTATGCAAACAAATTTGACAATCTGGAAGAAATGGATGCATTTCTAGAGACATATAAACTACCACAACTGAACCATGAAGAAATAGAAAACCTGAACAGACCCATAACCAGTAAGGAGATTGAAACCGTCATCAAAAATCTCCAAACAAACAAAAGCCCAGGGCCAGATGGCTTCCCAGGAGAATTCTACCAAACATCTAAAGAAGAACTAATTCCTATTTTCCTGAAACTGTTCCAAAAAATAGAAATGGAAGGAAAACTTCCAAACTCATTTTATGAGGCCAGCATCACCTTGATCCCCAAACCAGACAAGTATCCCATCAAAAAAGAGAACTACAGACCAATATCCTTGATGAACACAGTTGCAAAAATTCTCACCAAAATACTAGCCAATAGGATTCAACAGTACATTAAAAGGATTATTCACCATGACCAAGTGGGATTTATTCCAGGGCTGCAAGGTTCATTCAACATCTGCAAATCAATGTGATACAACACATTATAAAAGAAAGAACAAGAAGCATATGATACTCTCAATAGATGCTGAAAAAGCATTTGACAAAGTGCAGCATCCCTTCCTGATCAAAACTCTTCAAAGTGTAGGGATAGAGGGCACATACCTCAATATTATCAAAGCCATCTATGAAAAACCCACTGCAAATATCATTCTCAATGGAGAAAAACTGAAAGCTTTTCCGCTAAGGTCAGGAACACGGCAGGGATGTCCATTATCACCACTGCTATTCAACATAGTACTAGAAGTCCTAGCATCAGCAATCAGACAACAAAAGGAAATTAAAGGCATCCAAATTGGCAAAGAAGAAGTCAAACTATCACTCTTCACAGATGATATGATACTGTATGTGGAAAACCCAAAAGACTCCACTCCAAAACTGCTAGACCTTGTATAGGAATTCAGTAAAGTGTCAGGATATAAAATCAATGCACAGAAATCAGTTGCATTTCTCTACACCAACAACAAGACAGAAGAAAGAGAAATTAAGGAGTAAATCCCATTTACAATTGCTCCCAAAACTATAAGATACCTAGGAATAAACCTAACCAAAGAGGCTAAGAATCTATACTCAGAAAACTATAAAGTACTCATGAAAAAATTGAGGAATACACAAAGAAATGGAAAAATGTTCCATGCTCCTGGATTGGAAAAACAAATATTGTGAAAATGTATATGCTACCTAAAGCAATCTACACATTTAATGCAATTCCTATCAAAGTACCATCCATTTTTTTTTTCAAAGAAAAGGAACAAATAATCCTAAAATTTATATGGAACCAGAAAAGACCTCGAATAGCCAAAGGAATATTGAAAAAGAAAGCCAAAGTTGGTGGCATCACAATTCCAGACTTCAAGCTCTATTACAAAGCTGTCATCATCAAGACAGCATGGTACTGGCACAAAAACAGACATATAGATAAATGGAACAGAATAGAGAGTCCAGAAATAGACCCTCAACTCTATGGTCAACTAATCTTCGACAAAGCAGGAAAGAATGTCCAATGGAAAAAAGACAGTCTCTTCAACAAATGGTGTTGGGAAAATTGGACAGCCACATGCAGAAAAATGAAATTGGACCATTTCCTTACACCACACACGAAAACAGACTCAAAATGGATAAAGGACCTCAATGTGAGAAAGGAATCCATCAAAATCCTTGAGGAGAACACAGGCAGCAACCTCTTCGACCTCAGCCGCAGCAACATCTTCCTAGGAACATCGCCAAAGGCAAGGGAAGCAAGGACAAAAATGAACTATTAGGATTTCATCAAGATCAAAAGCTTTTGCACAGCAAAGGAAACAGTTAACAAAACCAAAAGACAACTGACAGAATGGGAGACGATATTTGCAAACGACATATCAGATAAAGGGCTATTGTCCAAAATCTATAAAGAACTTAGCAAACTCAACACCCAAAAACAAATAATCCAATCAAGAAATGGGCAGAGGACATGAACAGACATTTCTGCAAAGAAGACATCCAGATGGTCAACAGACACATGAAAAAGTGCTCCACATCACTCAGCATCAGGGAAATACAAATCAAAACCACAATGATATAATCACCTTACACCAGTCAGAATGGCTAAAATTAAGAAGTCAGGAAATGACAGATGCTGGTGAGGATGTGGAGAAAGGGAAACGCTCCTACACTGTTGGTGGGAATGCAAGCTGGTGCAACCACTCTGGAAAACAGCTGGGAGGTTCCTCAAAATGTTGAAAATAGAACTACCCTATGACCCAGCAATTGCACTACTGGGTATTTACCCTAAAGATACAAGCTTAGTGATCTGAAGGGGCACGTGCATCCGAATGTTTATAGCAGCAATGTCTACAATAGCCAAACTATGGAAAGAACCTAGATATCCATCAACAGATGACTGGATAAAGAAGAGTGGTATATATACACAATGGAATACTATGCAGCCATCAAAAGAAATGAAATCTTATGCTTAGCAACATAAGTCAATCGGAGAAAGACAACTGTCATATGATCTCCCTGATATGAGGAGGTGGAGATGCAACATAGGGGGTTAAGGGGGTAGGAGAAGAATGAATGAAAGAAGATGGGATTGGGAGGGAGACAAACCATAAGAGACTCTTAATCTCACAAGACAAACTGAGGGTTGCTGGGGGGAGGGGGTTTAGGAGAGGGGAGTGGGGTTATGGACATTGGGGAGGGTATGTGCTATGGTAAGTGCTGTGAAGTGTGTAAACCTGGCGATTCACAGACCTGTACCCCTGGGGATAAAAATACATTATATGTTTATAAAAAAATGTAGTTGCTATCCTTTGGATATTCATAATTGAGCAAGAAAGATGTAATCTTCTTAGGGATAAATCTGAAGTAGAGTGTGATAAAGGCCTCCAGAAAAATTAGATGGTATACCTCTGAAGATGTGAATGAAAGACTTTCTGGCAAGTTGCAACTTAATTTAAATCCATAGGCTCTCTAGAGGTGAATGGATTTATGCAGAAAGCTACATGCCTTACACCTCTTATTAAAATGACATTAGATGCAAAGGAAGATTATTAGGATAAGATGTTTGAAGAATATTTTGAGGAACATTATGTCTAGAAGGTATTTGGAAGCAAACAAACCCATTTCAGAAAGATATGGGAAAAAACAGCAATGAATCCTTTATCAATACATACATCACTCAGGAACTTCTAGACGTAATTTCCTATGTAGTAATCTAACATACATCTCGATCTGGGTGGTGGTTACTCTCGTATACACACAAGTGAAAAATATCTGTATACATCAGTGTGCTTTATACACTTTTGGGGGGTTTTATTGTCGTGGTTTCTCAGGGATGGACTGTGTACTCCTGTAGCTGGTACAGCTGCTACTTCCGCTGCTGTTGCTTGGTCTTCGTTCTTCTGGTCATTCAGCAGGTATGTGTCTTCTTCTTCTTCTTTTTTTAATTAAGATTTTTATTTATTTATTTGATTGATATCACAAGTAAGCAGAGAGGCAGGCAGAGAGAGAGGAGGAAGCAGGCTCCCTGCTGAGCAGAGAACCCTATGTGGGTCTCCATCCCAGGACGCTGGGATCACGACCTGAGCCAAAGGCAGAGGCTTTAACTCACTGAGCCACCTGGGTGGCCAAAGCACGTGTTTTCTTGAGCCATAGATCCAGGGGTTTGTACTTTCCCTTGTAGAATTCCCTGAGGTTCTCATTCTGTGTCTGGTTGATGACAGTAAGAATACAGGGGTTAGATATGGAGACAGCTTAGATCTTGGAGAGCTTGGAAGCTGTGCTGCCTGTCACCTTGGTGCTGTTTATTAGGGACAGCTCTACCTTTAGGTCTCACAGCTGTTTAAGCAGCTTCTTCTTGCCACAAAGGTCTTCAACCTTAATCTTGGCCATGTCTGCACAATCCACTGCTGCTGCTGAGGGAAAGATGATGAGGCCCTTTATGCACTTTATTGTGTGTGTATTATACCTCAATTTAAATAATCAAGTGGAAGAAGAATGAGACTGTATGGTATTTGCCTCTTTATATCTCTTCTAAGTATAACCTAATGCATATGTGTTGTGGGCACCTGGTCCTTCAACAAGGTAGGTCTGGTAATCTATGGTGTGTGTGTATTTTTGTTTGTTTGTTTGTTTGTTTTTTGGGTTTTTTTTTGTTTGTTTGTTTAAGTAATCTCTGTGGCTTGACCTCAGACTTGGAGATCAAAAGTCAACCAGCTATGCCAGCCAGGTTCTTCACACTGTTCTTAATCTCATAGCAGGGAGTGATAGATTAGGGCTTTGACCTGCAAAAGGAGAAAAAAAAAGGACCAAAAGTATTTATTTTTGTCTAGAGATCGTGGCCACGATTTCATCCTCTGAATACTAAGTGAGATTGGTGAGCCCTGAGAGCTCTGGAAGTTGTAATCCTGGCTAGGAAAAAGGCTGCACATGGGTAACGTGTAGTTTAGTCACTGCCAGGTGTGGTCTGTGCAGTTTTCTTAGTTCAGATGTGGAAAAACAGGCAGTTTCCCAAAGCCTTAAAGGAGCTTCTACATGGATGAAATTGTCCCTCCTAAAGCCTGGAAAAGGAAGTCTGAACAGTCTGGTCACAAGTGCAGCTCAGCATCCCAGAAGAGAAGACTTCTGGAAATCCTGTTAAAGTGCTGACTTTTGCTTTTGTGCAGGAGAGCTTCTGCTAGAGTCCACCTGTTTTATATCAGAGTTCTCTGGAGTTTGAGAAAAGTATAGAGATATCTAAATTCCTGCTAATCTTCCCAGTGTATATATGAAGGTGGGGGGTAGGTTTGGAAAAAAAGAAAACGGGACATTTTATTAACTCCATGGCAAATTTGGTCTCATTTTTTCCTCCTTAGGGATATGGCTTCCCTGGATTCTAGGCTTCTCAAGTAGATAAACTCCAAGAGGCACTGTTTGGTTCTTGCAATTCTAAAACTATGGCTCAAGTAAGTTGGTTTTCAATGTTTAATTCTGGTTATGTGAAGAGTTTAATTTTTTACTCTGAAACTTCTTTATGTACCAGAACTGCTCCCCAGTTCCTCCCATTTTTAGAGGGATGTAATCCAGGTCCCTCCTATGTGCCCCAGTTTTCTTAATATGTGTACTAAAAAAATCCCTTCATATGTGTACTAAAAAGTCAGCATATCCTCTATACACAGTCTTTGGCCTAGAGCAGAGATGGAGCAAAAATGAAGTCCCTTCAGAGAGATACTTAACCATCTCTTGTCAGATCTCCATTTGATGATAAGGAAAGGATGATCTCATTTGATGGCCCTCAGAAAAGTTGACTGGCCTCAGTTTAAGTATGTGGTGAAATCTCAGACTTTTTGAGTCCTTTAATGGTGGGTATGGAAATGATTGGAGCCTGCTTACAGATTGGTAAAGGGGTCTCTCCTGGGGATCCTGAGAGATGAAAACCTATAGCAATGTTCATTTTTTATCTGAAGAGGTACATATTTCAGGGACATGTTCGTTACTGGATTAACCTATAACAGTATTCTCTGGCTCAGGCACGAGCCAATGCGGGGCTCAGGCATGAGAAATTTGGGGAGAAATGGAAAATGGAGTAGCAAGTAAGAATATATGGTAGGATGCTTCTAAAACAACTTCCAGGAATGCCTGCCTCCAAATATTCACATCCTATTGTACTTTCTTTCTTTTAGTGTGGGTTAGATTTAGTGGCTTGCTTCTAATGAATAGAACATGGCAAGAGTGATGGGATTTCACTTTTGATATTAAAGTGATACTAAAGTTACAGTTAAAGTCTGTAACTTCCGTCTTGCTCACACATTCTGGTTCTTTGTGCTTTCTGGCTCTGATGAAGTAAGCTGCCTCCCTGTGAGCTAAGGATAATCTCTGGCTTGCCAATGAGGAACCGAGGCTCACATTCCAATAGCTATGAAGACTGAATTCTATCAATAACTGTAACAGAGAACTTTGAAACAGATCTTTCTCCATGTGAGCTTTGGCATGACTGTGGCCTCAGTTGACACCTTGATTGCAGTCTGTGAGAGATCCTGAAGATGAGCTCAACTGCAAACAGATTTCTGACCCAAACTGATTTGTTGTTATTTGAAGGCATTAAGCTTTGGGATCATTTGTTACATAGCAATAGGTAACAGAGAAGATCATCCAGATAATCACAGCAATAACACCAGAGGACAAATGTCCTGGAGCCATTTTAGAACTCTGCCTACCATACTATACACATCACACAAAGGCTATCATCCAGATTCAATTTCTTTAAGTTAGAACAACCTAAAGGAATTTCTGAAGCAATCTGAGGGAGAAGCCATTCTTGATTTCAATGTTTCCACCAACATTCTGTTGTTGTCCTATATACACGTGATTTGATAGCAATGTTTTTTTAGCAACTGTAATTATAACTAGGATTTCCAAAGATTTTAGCTTGCTTTACATAGATCGAGCCAATTGTCTTTTCACATTCATAATTATTAATAATTATTTTTTAAAAAGATTTTATTTATTTATTTGACAGACAGAGATCACAAGTAGGCAGAGAGGCAGGCAGAGAGAGGGAAGCAGGCTCCCTGCTGAGTAGAAAGCCCAATGCAGGGCTCCATCCCAGGACCCTGGGATCATGACCTGGGCTGAAGGCAGAGGCTATAACCAATGAACCACCCAGGTGCCCTATTAATAATTATTAAATATGACCTGTCACTTGTTTTGGTAAGGCCAATGACCTCAGAAAGTTTCTACATTTTTTAAAGATTTTATTTATTTATTTGACACACAGAGAGAGATCACAAGTAGGCAGAGAGGCAGGCAGGGAAGCTCAGGGGGTTAAGCTGCTGCCTTCGGCTCAGGTCATAATCTCAGGGTCCTCGGATGGAGCCTGGCATCAGGCTCTCTGCTCAGCAGGGAGCCTGTTTCCCTCTCTCTCTCTGCCTGCCTCTCTGCTTACTTGTGATCTCTCTCTGTGTCAAATAAATAAGCAAAATCTTAAAAAAAAAATGAAAAATTCATTCCTCAAACTAGCCATATTTAAGAGGCTCAACAGCCATATATGGCTAGTGCCTACTGTTCTGGACAGTGCAGATACAGAACACAGAACCTAGTTGTTCAGAAAGTTCAATTGGACAGCGGTGCTCCAAAACATTACATAAATGTCAACCTCATTTTACAGGTGAGGAAACAGAAGCTTAGAGATACCACTATTACTCAGTGCTGCATGCGCTTCTTTCCCCACATTCACTGCTACAGGTGAACTCTGTGTATCATTCATTTAACAAGTTTAGAATTACATAGGAATCTATTCTAAATTCATAACCATGCAAACATAGAAAAAGCATTTTCTTTGTTAAAAGTTATAAAAATACTTAGTTGCAGACTGTCTGATTAATCCCAGACAGCAGCCTTAGAGTCAGTCACACCGTCCCCGAGACGCGCGCACAAAATCCTGAATGGATCCCACGCTTATTCAACAAACATCCCTCTCACAGTTGCAAACACCATCTGACACATGGCACACTCCCCACAGTCCCCGCATCCCCTGTAGAGGACACTTGGATATAAACACGCTTCCGTGAAGTAAGCGTCAAACCCTCAGTGCCTCTTGAGCAGAAACCTGTAGTCACAACTACTGCGACGGAGCCAGAGCTTTGGTCTGAGAAACCCAGACCCTACCTACTGGCCTTGCGCAGCTTTTCAGATCCGGACTACATTTCTCTGAAGGCATCACTACAAGACCCAATTTCTGGGAACCTCCATGGGATTTTTCTGGGGTCATGTGAGTGAAAACGAAATAGGTCGGCTCACATCTGAGTAGCGCGAGATCCCCCACTGGAGCACGGGAGACTCACGGCGCGCCCGATTCAGGGCTGAATGTGGCCACTGCCTCTGCATCTTATGGGATCGAGCGGGGGTCACACTTTTGACTACATTTCCCGGAGGCCACCGCGTCCCTGCGCCATTTCGTCCACTTATTCCGTTACGTCTTGATGCAAGGATCCAGTCCGCAGCGGCCAGGTGAGTGGACCGCTTCACTGGGACCCCTACGCTGCATTTGGTTTGTAGCACCCAGAAAAAAGTTGCCGCGTGGTGCTGGGAATACTGGTATGCCGGCTGGAGCTCGGTGCTGACAGGACCCAGGACGACCCTGGCTCTGGACTACATTTCTCCTGATTCGTAGCGCTCCAGATTAATTCCTTACGGAAGTCGGCCTTGCGCTTGCCGGGTGTCTGTGCCCTTCTCTGCCGCCAATATCCGCTCGGTCACTTGGGTTCCGAGCGGCAGGGGCGGGGCGTTATTAGTTTCGTTCCTTCGCCCGGGTTATAGTGCAGTGCACTTGGCACCCCTCTCCGCTGGCAAACTCAGCACCAAAAAATGACTTTCGTTCCGGGAGGAGGGAATCAGGAATATGTTACCCTTAACGTTCCACCGCGCGGTATGTGTGTGTGTCCCCATCTGTGACGCCACGATAGGCTCACCTGTCGTCATCTAATGCTTTTGGCGGCTGGGATCCTTCGCACCTGTGTACTTAACCCTCCTCTGTAAGGGACAGAGTCCCTTTGGGAATCGCGCGGTTCCAGCTGCTGTAATTCCTTCGCCTTACTGTGCAGAGAGAACGTGCCTATTTTGAAACTGCCTCTATAATGAGGATTTACACCTGGAAGTGCCCTCAGAAGGGAGATCATCGTAACAGGACGCCCTTTTCTACTTGGAGAGTCCTGTGGGGAAAGCCAACCCCTTTCTCTGGCTTGAAGTTGTAGGAGATGATCCTAAATTGTTTTGTTGGCTCTGATTGTTTTTTCCGTTCTTTTAACAACAGGTCCACACAGGAAAGGAAAAATAATCTTGCACGTTTAAAAAGCTTGCCTAAAATAACTTGTCATTTTCTTTCTTCCCTCAAATTTCTTACTTTTCAGGATATTGCTACCTCCATCAACAAACATCCTAAGGAGGAACCAGCCTTTCAGTGATTGGTCATTAGGCTTAGCTGTCCCCATAAATGATGACGCTGTAGGGATGAGCTCACAAAGCTAACTCCATTCTCCAACCACACTACTCCTCTCCTTTCCACCCAATGATAGATCAGCCCTTTCTGGCCTGAATTTTGATGAGAGAGAACTAGACTTTCTGGAAGAAATCTGAAGATTTTTATTTTAATTTGATTTATTTTAATTTAAAAATTTAATAAAAAATTAAAATTTATTTTAATTTGATTATGGAAATTTTCGAGCATAGAAGAAAATAGTATGAACCCCAATGTGCTCAACACCCAGCCATAATTTAAAACATTTACAAATACTCTTATATCTATCCTTTCTCCTTTTTTCTGTAGCATTTCAAGAATTACATAATTTTATCCATGTGTATGTATATGTAACCAAAACCAATATCATTTTTAGATAATATCTGTGATGTTATCCCAACTTTAAAAACAGTTAATTCCATAATAGCACATACACAGTATATATCCAGGTTTCTCCATTTCTTTCAAAGATAGGTTTTTACAATTGGTTTGTTCAAATCATGCTCCAGATAAGGTCTACACAGTGCATTCCGTTGCCAAGCCTCTTAAATTTCTATAATCTACAAGTTTCCCTTCCGTTTTTTGCTTTTATTGTATTTTAATTGGTATCACTGTATTGTAAAAAAAAAAAAAAAACAACAGAACTAGGTTTTTTATAGAATATTCTACTTTTTGCTTTTGGCTAATTACTAACTTGTGGTGTCATATAATTTGTTTCCCATTGCCCCATATTTCTGTAAACAAGTAGTTAGATCTAGGGGCTTCATCAAATTCAGATCATATTTTGCATAAGCCATATATTTGGGCAAAAATAATTCATAGTTGGTGTTGTATATTTCCTATTCACATCCTGCAGCTTTTAGAGTCTGAAGTCCCACTTGTGGTGATGCTATATTGATCAATGTTCAAGTGCTGTCCACTTAATCCTTTTATAACGTTCTCCCTTCCTTTTACACCTATTAATAAAAGAAGGTATTGCGCACCCCCCCCCACGCGCCCCACCACAAGGGGCTAAAACTTGGTACTTAGTAGGGAAGGGTACAATGGTTTGTGGCCCTTGAAGCCACAGAGTACACAAACACATAAATACAGTATATTTGTAGTATTAAAATTTCATAGTTGGTGATAGGGAAAAAAAGGTTCTTTGGGAACTAATAATGAAAAATAAGGTTAAGAAACACTAATCTAAAGGTTATAACATCCATTTATGATTGATGGTGAAATCTGTTATTCCATTAAGGATTTTACTATATCACATATAGTGATATTTATTTGTTTGTTTATTTGCTTGTTTATTTATTTATAAAGGAGATGGAAGTTTATTGAATATACCAAAGGGGGTTGGTGGGCAAGACAGCAAAGCAGAGGCTGTCTGCCTACTTTTAGTGATTTTTTAAAATTCTCTCACTTCCTTCTGGATTTCTTAGTTGGGGTTCTATAAATAAGAACTTTTCTTTGTCAGCTATTTGGTTATCTTAAAATTTAGTTCACATAGACAAAAATCTATTTGATTCTTTCCCTTTATGTATTAGTTTTCAGAGAAATTAGTTGGTGTCATACAACCTCCTAAAGAGTCCCAAAAGTAAGTGAGTCTGTTTATTTTGAGTACCACCTGACTCCTGCTTTTTTTTTTCATTTATTTATTTTCATCATAACAGTATCATTATTTTTTCACCACACCCAGTGCTCCATGCAATCTGTGCCCTCTATAATACCCACCACCTGGTACCCCTACCCCCCACACCCCTGCCACTTCAAACCCCTCAGATTGTTTTTCAGAGTCCATAGTATCTCATCATTCACCTCCCCTTCCAATTTACCCCAACCCCCTTCTCTCTAACTCCCCATGCCCTCCATGCTTTTTGTTATGCTCCACAAATAAGTGAAACCATATGATAATTGACTTTCTCTGCTTGACTTATTTCACTCAGCATAATCTCTTCCAGTCCCATCCATGTTGCTACAAAAGTTGGGTATTCGTCCTTTCTGTTGGAGGCATAATACTACTCCATAGTGTAGATTTTGTTTGTTTACTTGACAGAGAGAGACACATCAGGAGAGGGAACACAAGAGGGGGAGTGGAAGAGGGAGAAGCAGGCTTCCCACTGAGCAGAGAGCCCTATTCGGGGCTCGATCCCAGAACCCTGGGATCATGACCTGAGGGGAAGGTAGAGGCTTAACCGATTGAGTCACCCAGGTGCCTCTGTTTTGTCCTTTTTAATAACGATTTTTAATTTTTCTTTTTTCCTCATTTTTAAAATGAAGCTCTTTTGGTCTTAGGAAGAGTCACTCTTTTTTTTTTTTTTTTTTAGGTTGTCGATATCTTCTCCCAATTTGTGTTTGTATTCTTTTCTCTAGGCAATTTTTAAATACAGTAAAATGTATTCATTTGACTGTAAGAAATAGAAAGGCTTTTCACCTCTCAACCTAAAAGGAACTCAACCATTTTTTCCCTTAGCATGCCTGTGCGCTGAATGTTTGACCCTTCTCAAAAAACTCATATGTTGAAATCCTAATGCCCAGAATGATAGTGTTTGGAGGTGGAGTCTTTGGGAGGTAATGAGATCATGAGAGTAAATTCCTCATGAATGAGATTAGTGCCTTTATAAAAGAAGCCCAGTGAGGATACAATAAGTCTGTGACCAAGAAGAGGGCTCTCATTTGGCCAAGCTGACTCCTTGATCTTGAACTTCCAGCCTCCAGAGCTGTGAGAAATAAATTTCTGTTGTTTGTAAGCTGCCTGGTCTGTGGTATTTTGTTATAGAAGCCCAAATGAACTAAGATTGGTATTTTTATGATTTCAGGTTTTAATACTTAGATCTCTTAAACATTTGGAGTTAATCCTGGGATGTGGTATAAAATGTGGGTCCAATTATACTTTTTTCAATAACATTAAATAATCTGTCTTTCCCTAGAGATCAAAGGTTCTACAATTCCATTAATCTGAATGTCTATTCGGGTGCCAGTAGCCAGTATTTTAGTGATAGAGATTTTTTAGTATCTTTAAAATCTTTGTTCTCTTCCTTTTTTTGGCATTTTCTGGCTATTCTTGCTTTTTTATTTTCTTGCTTAATGAATTTAAATTTAATGTGTCTATTGCCATACTTGTTAGTATTTTTATTTGGAGCATATTTAATTTACAGTTTAACTTATATATCAGATATCCCATCCATGTTCAAAGAATTAACCTCTTTAATTCAGAGAATTAACCTCATTTTAGCCCATGTGTTCTCAATAAGGGTGATACCGCTTCCTAGGGGATGAAAACTGGTGTTGGGTGGGGATGGAGCAAGGAAATCTTAGCTACAGTAATGGTTTGTGGCTCTCCGAAATGCAGTTCAGCCAACAAAATCTTATTCTTCATTATTTACTCTCTCACTGGCGTTTCTTGGGTATCATATGAACAGCACCGACATTGAGGTGATAGAATATGTATGTATGCAAGATAAATGCTACCACAAAAGATCAGTGCTCCAAACTGTGGCAAATAGGTGTCTGGAAATGGAGAACTTTCTTTCAAATGATGGCTCAATCTTGAAGTTGTATCACAAGAGGAGGCCTTGCATGGGCCCACTGGCTGCCTTTGATCATGCTTCTGTGTTTGACTTGGGATTTGAGGATTAAATAAAAAGAATGTTTTATTATCTATAAAGTTATTCAACATGTCTCATAAGAGACAATTGGACTTAACTAAGGAATGACTTTGTTCAAAGGATCACTGCAGTGAGGGGAGGAAGACTTGTAATTGGGAGAACATTACACCCAATTATAGATCTGCAGGCATTTAAAAGGTCAGGCAGAAAATAATTTTCTTTTATAAGGAAGGTAAACAAGGCCAGAAAGAAGTGGATGTGGCAGTGTGGGATGAGTGGGTGGTTAGTTGTGTAGATTGTGTTCTTTGCAAGTCAGCTGCAGAGGGGTTTGAGTCATTGTTAAGAGGGTTGTTTGCATCCTGTGCTGACTCAGAACACAGGGTAGGCCTGTGAAGTTCAAGGGCCTGAGAGAAGGAGAGAAATCTGACCAAAGTTTGGTCAGGTGAAGTTATCAGGCATTTTGTCCAGATTAGTCAGTGGCGTCCAGCAGCTCAGCTAGTCATTTATGAGACAAAGAATAGCCATTTGGAGGCTCTGCCTGGCCTTGTAGGTTGGAAAACGGGGGAGGGGTCATCCTCCAGTCATATCTAAGTTATTTGGGGAAAGGAGATTCATTTGTTTCCTAATCCACAAAGATTGAGTGGGTATCTCTCATCCCGGCTATTTTTCAGGATCATAGATCTTGGGTAAATTTTAATATTGTGAAATCCATCAATTATGTCAAGCGCTGAGAAGTTAAAATGTTGACAATATAGGAATGAAGATCAAGCAACTAGTTGAAGGATTCTTCTATCTAGTAAAAGTTAAGTTCACTAAAAATTTTAAGAAATTAATTTTTCAATTGTTTTACTTTTTTCTGGAAAAGAATGGTTTGAATGATATGTTAAAAATTTGGTTACATTGTTTATATTATATACTTATATAAGTACATATCTTACAGTATACCTGTCCTATTAAAATTTCATGGTGGAGGGGGACAGGAAAAAAAGTGTCTAAAATGGCTCTTCAGAGGAGTAATGATGGAAAAAGTTGTTGAGAAATGCTGTTCAAACCATTTGCTCAAATCTATTTTTAGGTCTTTCAGGGGTGGTTCAAGTTTTTCTTTCTTTCTTTTTAAAAATTTTTTTAAAAAAGATTTTAATTACTTATTTGACAGAGATGATAAGTAGGCAGAGAGAGAGAGAGAGGGAAGCAGACTCACTGCCAAGCAGAGAGCCCAGTGCTCATCTCTATCCCAGGACCCTGAGATCATGACCTGAGCAGAAGGCAGAGGCTTAACCCACTGAGCCACCCAGGTGCCCCTCTTTCTTTATCTCTCTTTCTTTTTAAAGATTTTATTTATTTATTTGACAGAGAGAGAGATTACAAGTAGGCAGAGAGGCAAGCAGTGAGAAAGAAAGGGGGAAGCAGGCTCTCCACTGAGCAGGGAGCCTGACTCGGAGCTTAATCTCAGTACTCTGAGATCATGACCTGAGCCGAAGGTAGAGGCTTAACTCACAGAGGCACCCAGGCGCTCCTCAAGTTTTTCTTCTTGCACGTTTTATGCATTTCTTGTCAAGCTTGGGCCTATGTATTTCATTCTTTTTTGTGGTTATTGTTTATTATATTTTCTGTGTGATTATTGTTTTTTATATAAAGGTCATTTCTTTTCATGCTAGTTTTATATCCTGCTAATTTACTAAGTTCTCTTTTTATTTGTCGTCACTTTTTCTTTCATTGCACTCCTGGGATTTTAGGCATGCTGTCATATCTCATAGAGGGAGTTTTGCTTATTTTCTATTCTTGTTGTCTTGTTGATTTCTCTTGCCTATTTATATTGGCTAATATAACTAATACAGTGATAAATGACAGTGAGAATAGTGGGTATTCTTGCCTTGTTTCTACTATTAACCTGGAAATAGTGTGCTTCAATGAAAGGCAAACAAGCATTTATTAGGATAAAAAAATTTCAATTCAGGGAGCACAAACTCAGGCAGAAACCAAATAATGTCCCACTTGGAGAGTGAAAGCAAGGATTTTTTTTCCTACATTAGTTAAGAGAAAAAAAAGAAAAGGCTAAGCTATCCTTGGTTATACACTGAATGACTACTGATTATTTCTTTAGAAAGTCTATAACCATCAGTCTTATGATCAGACTCTGTTTTCCGGCTGACATTTCAAGCAGTTGCCTGAAACAATTGCTGTTTTGCTCAGTCTGCAGGTTTTGGGCCAGTTCAAAAGGAGAGGCATAAGACAGTTTCTCTCAAGTGGTCCGTCTGGCTTCATTTTAAAAGGCTTCATTCATGTCAGTCTTTCCAGCTATCATTAAAATAGTCATCAATTCCTATTTCTTATTGTGTTCTTATCAGAAGTGGATCATGAGTTTTGGGAAATTTTGGGGGTATTTATGAAGATAGTATGATTTTCTTCCATAGAATGATTAATATCATGGATTATATTAGTGAACGTGGTAATATCAAACCATCTTTTTATTACAGAGAAAGTCCCACTTAATTATGATAGTTTTTTAAACATGCTGTTGGGTTTTTGTTTGCTGGTATGTCAAATTTTGCAGTAGTATTTGTGAGATAATAATATATATATATTTTAAGATTTTATTTATTTATTTGACATAGAGAGAGAGATCACTAGTAGGCAGAGAGGCAGGCAGAGGGAGAGGAGGGGAAGCAGGCTCCCTGCTGAGCAGAAAGCCCGATGCGGGGCTTGATCCCAGGACCCTGAGATCATGACCTGAGCTGAAGGCAGAGGCTTAACCCACTGAGCCACTCAGGTGCCCCATATATTTGGTTTTTATCCCTAGTTCTTGGCACAGAGCTCCTAACACCCTTTTCTGATAGGAGTGTCTTTCATTTTTCATAACAAGCCCTGAATTTATCCTAATGAAGTGGCTAGGGGTGGGCCCCTATATCGTCTCAGAATAGAGTTGGGTTCACCAGAAAGACTGAGTGATTAGAGGATTGGAACTTTCCAACCCATCCACTGACCTCCAGGAAAGGGGTGGTTGGCCCTGGAGGTTAAGGGCCATAAAAACTCTTTCACTAGGATATTTGCACTAGGATCTTGCACTAGGAGCTTCTGGATTGGTGACACACTGAGTTGTTGTGAGGGTGGCATTCCTAGAGAGGGCATAGAAAGCTCCAAGCATTCCCCCTGCCAATACCTTGTCCTATGCATCTTTTCCATTTGGCTGTTCCAGAGCTGTATCCTTTATAATAAATTCATAAATGTAAGTAGAATACCTTCCTGAGTTACGTGAGCTATCCTAGCAAAGCATAAAACTTAGCAGGAGATTGTGGGAGCCCCCAGTCTATAGCTAGTTTGTCAGAAGTACTGGTGGCTAGGGAGTTCAGTTTGGCTTCTGGAGTTAGGCACAGCCTTGTGGGATTGAGCCCTTAAGCTGTGGTAACAAAGCATCTCACTTTATCCTTGTATGTATGTGTGTGGGGGTGGGGGAGAGATACCTGGGGCAGCTGTGCTCCCTAGGGCTTCCTAGGTATGCCCCTATATCAGGATGTGAGATACCCTAGAAAACTAGCACTCTCTGAAGTCCTGTTCAGCATCATGGGGATTAAGGAAAAGTCTGGCCTGAATTCCTTGTGCCACAGCTATATTCCACTGGATTTGAAGGAAGGCTAAGATTTTTCCAAACTCCTTCAAAGAGGTGAAATAAAGGTAGTCCCAAGGTGCTCATTTTGTAGGCTCTGAGGCAAGCCTGACCTCATGGCTTCTTTTTCCCTCTCCAGCCCTGCCTTCTCTGGACTCCACACATCTCCAGAAGAAGAAGCCAGAAAACCGATCAGTCCTGACAGTTCTAAAAAACATGCCCCATGTGAGTTGCTATTTCATTTTCCCTCCTTCAAGTGCAGTCATTTGTTGTGTGATGTGAATACCAGATTTCTTTATCTCAAAATGTTCTGCCTTCCTTAGTTCCCTAAGGGAACTGTTCCCAAATTTTTCCCATTTCAGTGACTGATCCTAGCAAAGAGATCCATTCTTCTCTAAATGCTTTCCCCCTCATCAGTGTTTAGGTGTTTTTTTTGTTTGTTTGTTTTTACATTTTTTTGGTCTTTCTTTTTTTTTAAATTTTAAATTTATTATTTATTTATTTATTTTCAGCATAACAGTATTCATTGTTTTTGCACCACACCCAGTGCTCCATGCATTCCGTGCCCTCTCTAATACCCACCACCTGGTTCCCCCAACCCCCCACCCCACCGCCGCTTCAAACATTTTTTACATGCAAAGTCTTCTGCCAGGAACCCTAAGGAAACAGAAACATCTCCCCTTAAGAGCAATATTAGTATAATGGTTTGGTGAGGTAGTTATATGGGACCCATAACACTGATCTCTACAAACCTAGGTTTCCCACTTGAAAATGACAGCATTTCTGCTGGATGTTCCAGGTCTCAGTATATGATGACACTTTCTGCGAGGCTTTTAAGATTGAGTCTGAGAAGGAAGAGATCTTGCCTCTTGTATAGTTTCCTGTTGATGTTGTCACAAATTTTCACAAACTTAGTGACTCGAAACAACCCAAGTTTATTATCTATAGTTTTGGAGGTCAAAGTCTGAAATTGGCTTTATAGGCTAAAATAAAGATGTTGGTAAGTCTGTGTTCTTCTGGAGGTTCTAGAGGAGAATCTATTTCCTTGCATTTTTCCAGGTCCTGTAGGCTGCCCACATTCCTTGGCTCATGGCTTCCTTCCATTTTCAGAGCCAGCAGTCATCATTCTGACATCTGCTTTCATTATCATATCTCCTTCTCTGACTCTTCTGCCTGCCTCTATCACTTAAAATACCCTTATGATTACATTGGGCCCAACCAGATAATCCAGGAAAATCTACCCATCTAACGTTCCTTAATCACATCTACATTTGTCATATAACGTTACATACTCAAAAGTTCCAGGGATTCAGATGAGGACATCTTTGTGGCAGGGGGGGCTGTTATTCTATATACCACAACCCTCTTGCTCCAGAACCAATGAGAGGATGATCAGCAGTCAGGTTTACCTTGGAGTTGGCCAGAAATGTGTTCATGGTGCCTATTACACCTAGATTGGCATCCATCAGCTTGCACAAAAGGAAGAAGAAATAAAATCTGTCAGATGCCTACTCTCTTGAAAATTGTAGATTCTTAGGGCTCAAAGACATTAGAGAATTTAATTGAAATATTCCCAAATAAGCAGATCATTTCATCCATAAAATGGAAATGTCAGTTATATTCAGTGACATAATATTGGGACTTCAAGAATTTGAATCTTCAAAAAATTCTTTTTTTTTTTTAATATTTAAAAAAAAATTGTTTGGAGAGAGAGAGTGTGTGTGTGAGTGGGAGGAGGGGCATAAGGAGAGGGAGAGAGAGAATCCCAAGCAGACTCCTTGCCCAGTGGGGCACCGGGTGCAGGGTTCGATCCCAGGACCCTGGGATCATGACCTGAGCCAAAGATCAGATGCTTAACTGACCGAACCACCCAGGTACCCCCCAACCCCCCAAGTCCAATGTTTTAGCCTACAGATTTCTTTCTTTTTTTTTTTTTTTAGGATTTTATTTATTTATTTGACACAAAGAGAGAGAGATCACAAGTAGGCAGAGAGGTAGGCAGAGAGAGAAGGAAACAGGCTCCCTGCTGAGTGGAGAGCCCAATGTGGGGCTCTATTCCAGGACCCTGAGATCATGACCTGAGCCGAAGGCAGAGGCTTTAACCCACTGAACCACCCAGGCGCCCCAAGAACTCCTATTTATTGAGAATTTACTATTTTGGGGGGTTTGAAAGCTTAATATGCATATACTATTTCATTTAATGAGAGAACTGCATTCATCTGGCCTTTTGTATTCCTGGACTTTTCTGGTTAATAGAATTATCCTATCATACATAGGAAGTTTTGTCTTCCTCTGTGCAATGGAGTGATCAAGGATCCCGTTGACACTATAGTACAGGGGCTTAATTTCCTTTAATGTTACAAGGTGTTCAGCCATGGCCCATTTACTGTGTCATCCCCTTCCTTCATGGCCTGCTCTTTTTTTCCCTCACTTTACCTCAAAGTCATTGTCATATTTTTACCAATAACACGTGGATTTGTTGTTTCAGTGGTTGGTGACTTTCAGGGATGTGGCCATCAACTTCTCTCAAGAAGAGTGGGAATGCCTTAACTCCACTCAGAGGGACTTGTACAGGGATGTGATGTTGGAGAACTACAGCAACCTGATCTCACTGGGTAAGATCATCTACAATACTCAGAACTTGACTCCCACATTTTCTGCCTGTGTCATTATGGTTTTCTGATTTTTTTCCCTAAGGAAAGGTTTGAGTTTTTTGGAGGTAGAAGTGTAATCAAAGTCAAGTAGTTCACAGCATGGCCTGCAGCAGATCAAGAACAACCCAAAGGAAATGTTGAAAGCAAAGACCTTTTTATTATTTGTTACAAGTAAGGACACCGGGAGATCGCTCTGAAAGCACTGTCTCCCTGTGGGGTTAGTAGAGGAAGTTCTTACGCAGTGTGGCAGGGCGCTGGGACAGGGGACTCATATGTGCCCTTCTGGTTCAGTTGGACATGCCTGGCATTTCAACATGCCAGTGTGTGTATTGTATGTTCAAAACATGGCAGAAAATTCCACTCACAGGAGGATGTCTTTGTATATTTTTTAATTTAAATTCAATTAGCCAACATAAAGTACATCTTAGTATTACAGCGGGCTAAAGGTAACTTCAGGTCAGCTCAGCTAAGGCTTCTGTACAGGTCCTTAGCTCCCTTCCAGCTCAAACTGACTCATGCGAGGGGCTATCTGGCTGGACACACTTAGTAAGGGGCTCTCAGGTAAAACACCTACTTAGGTGTCTCCTTGGCTGGAACTGGAACTGTGGATTCTACAAAACAAGACACATTCCTTCCCTGCTTTTGTCTCTTCTCCTCCTTTCTGCTGATCACTTTAAGACACATTTGTTCTTTGAATAACTTCCCCTTGCATCCTAACCAACAGAAGTCAACAGCTCCACTGTGTGCCTTCTTGTTTTTTATCCTTCAGATCTTCATGTTGTCCTCTGTCACTTCCTTCGGTGTCTCTCTTTGATGACCAATGGCCTGGATTTGAATCTGGGACTCCTATGCCATGACCATATCACATTTCTTTTCTTTTAAGCTGGATGTTCGATCCCTAAACCAGATGTGCTTTCCTTATTGGAGCAAGGGAAGGACCCCTGGATGGTGATGAGAGCCATGATAAGAAGAAGGAGCTCAGGTGGATAAGAGCTAGTCACGTAGGAGCAGCTCTTGCTGACAATAAGACAGCTGGTCTGTGAGGTGGCCGCGCTTCGAGATGTTTGTGTGAAGCTCTCTTCAAAGGCCTGTGGAAAGAAGTCTAAGGTCCCAGCAGGAAAGTGATATCAGTATGAGTTTCCAAAGGAACTTCCTTTCCAACTCACATTTACCACTCTTCCTCTCTCATATTCCCCTTTAATTATTTCCCCCTTTAGGGTTTTTTTTTTAAAGATTTTATTTATTTATTTGACAGAGAGGGAGATCACAAGTGGCAGAGAGTCAGGCAGAGAGAGCGGGGGAAGCAGGTTCCTTGTTGAGCAGAGAGCCCGACGTGGGGCTCGATCCCAGGACCCTGAAATCATGACCCGAGCCAAAGGCAGCGGCTTAATCCACTGAGCCACCCAGGAGCCCCTTTCCCTTTTAGGTTTCTTTTTTTCATGTTCTTTTTTTTTTTTAAATAAGCATATAATGTATTTTTATCCCCAGGGGTACAGGTCTGTGAATTGCCAGGTTTACACATTTCACAGCACTCACCATAGCACATACCCTCCCCAATGCCCATATCCCCACCCCCCTTCCAAACCCCCCGCCCCCCAGCAACCCTCAGTTTGTTTTCTGAGATTAAGAGTCACTTATGGTTTGTCTCCCTCCCAATCCCATCTTTTTTTTTTTTTTTTTTAAAGATTTTATGTATTTATTTGACAGAGAGAAATCACAAGTAGATGGAGAGGCAGGCAGAGAGAGAGAGGGAAGCAGGCTCCCTGCCGAGCAGAGAGCCCGATGCGGGACTCGATCCCACGACCCTGAGATCATGACCTGAGCCGAAGGCAGTGGCTTAACCCACTGAGGCAACCAGGTGCCCCCTTCCCAATCCCATCTTGTTTCATTAGTTCTTCTCCTACCCCCTTAACCCTCCATGTTGCATCTCCACTTCCTCATATCAGGGAGATCATATGATAGTTGTCTTTCTCCAATTGACTTATTTAGCTAAGCATAATACCCTCTAGTTCCATCCACGTCATCACAAATGGCAAGATTTCATTTCTTTTGATGGCTGCATAGTATTCCATTGTATATATATACCACTCTTCTTTATCCAGTCATCTGTTGATGGACATCTAGGTTCTTTCCATAGTTTGGCTATTGTGGACATTGCTGCTATAAACATTTGGGTGCACATGCCCCTTCGGATCACTAGGTTTGTATCTTTAGGGTAAATACCCAGTAGTGCAATTGCTAGGTCATAGGGTAGTTCTATTTTCAACATTTTGAGGAACCTCCAAGCTGTTTTCCAGAGTGGTTCCACCAGCTTGCATTCCCACCAACAATGTAGGGGGGTTCCCCTTTCTCCACATCCTTGCCAGCATCTGTCATTTTCTGACTTGTTAATTTTAGCCATTCTGACTGGTGTGAGGTGATATCTCATTATGGTTTTGATTTGTATTTCCCTGATGCCGAGTGATGTGGAGCACTTTTTCATGTGTCTGTTGGCCATCTGGATGTCTTCTTTGCAGAAATGTCTGTTCATGTCTTCTGCCCATTTCTTTCTTTCTTTCTTTCTCTCTTTCTTTCCTTTTTTCCCATTTATTTATTTATTTTTTTATTTATTTTAAATTTATTTTTTAGTTTCAGCATAACAGTATTCATTATTTTTGCACCACACCCAGTGCTCTCTTGATTGGATTATTTGTTCTTTGGGTGTTGAGTTTGCTAAGTTCTTTATAGATTTTGGATATTAGCCCTTTAACTGATAAGTCGTTTGCAAATATCTTCTCCCATTCTGTCAGTTGTCTTTTGGTTTTATTAACTGTTTCCTTTGCTGTACAAAAGCTTTTCATCTTGATGAAATCCCCATAGTTCATTTTTGTCCTTGCTTCCCTTGCCTTTGGCGATGTTCCTAGGAAGATGTTGCTGCGGCTGAGGTCGAAGAGGTTGCTGCCTGTGTTCTCCTCAAGGATTTTGATGGATTCCTTTCTCACATTGAGGTCCTTTATCCATTTTGAGTCTGTTTTCGTGTGTGGTGTAAGGAAATGGTCCAGTTTCATTTTTCTGCATGTTACTGTCCAATATTCCCAACACCATTTTTTGAAGAGGCTGTCTTTTTTCCATTGGACATTCTTTCCTGCTTTGTCGAAGATTAGTTGACCATAGAGTTGAGGGTCTATTTCTGGGCTCTCTATTCTGTTCCATTGATCTATTTGTCTGTTTTTGTGCCAGTACCATGCTGTCTTGATGATGACAGCTTTGTAATAGAGCTTGATATCCAGAATTGTGATGCCACCAACTTTGGCTTTCTTTTTCAATATTTCTTTGGCTATTCGAGGTCTTTTCTGGTTCCATATAAATTTTAGGGTTATTTGTTCCATTTCTTTGAAAAAAATGGATGGTATTTTGATAGGAATTGCATTAAATATGTAGATTGCTTTAGGTAGGTAGCATAGACATTTTCTTAATATTTGTTCTTCCAATCCAGGAGCATGGAACATTTTTCCATTTCTTTGTGTCTTCCTCAATTTCTTTCATGAGTACTTTATAGTTTTCTGAGTATAGATTCTTAGCCTCTTTGGTTACGTTTATTCCTAGGTATCTTATAGTTTTCCCTTTTAGTTTTAATGAGGGGGCTACTTTTGGTCTCTTCCAGAGATAATTCTCTTACTTATTTTTTTAATTGGGTTTGTATTTCCAGTCAGCCAATGTTTGTGGAGAGCTTGCTGTGTTCTTAGATTAGGATAACCAGGGACGATCTCCCAGAGGAGGTAATTTTGAACTGAGGCCTGAATGAAATTACCCATGAAAAAAAAAAACAAAACGTGTGTGTTGAGGCAGATGGTGCAGAAATGCACAGGTCCTGAGGAGATGCTGTACTTCACTTATCTGAGGATCAGCAAGAAGGTCAGTGTGGTTAGAGCAAGGAGAGTGAAAGTGGAAATTAATGATGAATTCAGAGAAATAGACAGAAAACAGATCATGTAAGGCCATAGGCCATTGCAAGGAACAAGATTTTATTCTAAGCATAAGAAGCTGTTGGAGGGAGTAAGGGATCTTTGTTTAAAGATCACTCTGGGTGCTTGTGTAGGATGAGGGTAAGAATGAAAGCAGGAAGACCAGTTAGAGGGCTAGTTCAGAATTCCACATTAGAGATAACAGTGGCTTGGAATGGGGTTTAATATGTGAAGGTGATGAGAATGGATTATATTCTGGTTATATTTGATGGTACAATTAGTAGGATTTGCTGAAGGATTGGAAATAAAAAGCCATCAGAGTTTGGAAGCCTGTAGAAGGAAGTCAAGAGTAATGCATTTGGGGGGCGCCTGGGTGGCTCAGTTGGTTAGGCTTTCAGGTCAGGTCATGATCCTGGAGTCTCAGGATTGAGTCCTGCTTTGGGCTCCCAGCTCCAGGGGGAGTCTTCTTCTCCCTCTGACCTTCCCCCCTCTCATGCTCTCTCTCACTCTGTCTTTCTCTCACATAAATAAATAAAATCCTTTTTATTTTATTTATTTATTTTTAAAGATTTTATTTATTTATTTGAGAGAGAGCATGAGTGAGGAGAAGGTCAGAGGGAGAAGCAGACTGCCCGCGGAGCTGGGAGCCCAATGCTGGACTCGATCCTGGGAGTCTGGGATCATGACCTGAGCCAAAAGCAGTCATCCAACCAACTGAGTCACCCAGGTGCCCCTAAAATCTTTTTTTAAAAAAAGAGTAATGCATTTGAGATGGCCAGTATACGTCCTTAATAGAGAAGTTAGATAAGCATTTAAAAGCCTACAGGATGATAGTCAGGACTGAGGGATAAATATGGGTTAATCTCTGGATAATGGGGTTAGATGAGATTATGGAGAGAAGTGATCTAAAAGGAAGTCAAGGTGAAGTCCAGGGACTAAACCATGGGGCATTCCAGCATTTAGCTGGGAAAAGGAAAATGATTTAGCAAAGGAAATTCAGAAGTAACATAAGTAACCTATGATCTAGGATGCAATCAGGAAGGCAGAGGGCTGGAAGCCAATGACAAACACAAGGAGGGATGACAAACACAAGTGACAGATACTGCTATGAGGTCAAGGAAGATGAAGGATGAGACCTGGCTACTGGATTTGGCAAGCCAAAGGGTACTGGTGACCCAGACAGAGTAGGTTTGGAAATGAGAGGAAAAACAACTTGATTGTAGAGGATTACAAAGAGAACAGGGAAGAAATAAGCCAACAATAAAAACTATTGTGGGACAGTGACTTAACTCACCAGGCAGTGTTGAGGGCCCATTTGAGGAATTCTCAAAAGTATAAATAGAGTTTTAAAATGTATTAGAAGTTTTTTATTAATTTTTTTAAAGACTTTTTTTGTAAAGCTTTTATTTATTTGACAGAAAGAGAGAGATCACAAGTAGGCAGAGAGGCAGTCAGAGAGAGGCAGCGGAGGCAGGCTTCCTGCTGAGCAGAGAACCCAAATGCATTGGCTCCATCCCAGGACCCTGAGATCATGACCTGAGCTGAAGGCAGAGGCTTAACCCACTGAGCCACTCAGGCACCCCATATTAGAAGTTTGTAATAATAGTGCTATGATAATTAGGACAAATAAGTGTGAGGTGTTATTCGAGTTTGTATATGTAGTAGTATTTCAACTGCATAAAAGTGCAAGGGAAAGAGCCTGGAAGGAAATATGGCAAAGATGTTAGTTAAGAGGGTGGGAGAGAAAGGGGAAGAAAAGTATTGACAGGAAATACAGACATTTCTTTTGAGAAGTTTTACCAGGAAGGAGTACAGTAAATGAAAAAGAGCTGCAAGGTGAACCACAGAATCAAAGGAGAGGTTGTTCTTTTTTAATTTCAAGGAAGAGTCTTTAAGATGGAGATGAATATTGGAGAGATGGTACAAGAGTAAGTGATCTGGAAATATGGGTGGTAGCAATCAGAAAGGATCGTTACTCAAAATTGAGATTTTGGAGATCTTGCCATAATTGGAGGTAGCAAGGTCTGTTATGTGTGTATTTGATATTAGAGAGAAATACAGGTGTAGCATTGCTGGAGTCTGTGACTGGGGACAGCTTTTCAGGAATAGCAAAGGGACATGAAGTTTCAGGGGAGCCCTGAAAGGATGTAAAAAGCAGGTGGGGAGGCTGAGGATAGAGGGAAGAGCATTCTTGGCAGAGGCAACAGTGTCCTGAAGGCCACAGGAGGATGGAGCTTGGTGTAATATGAGGTATCCAGAGAAGGCCCTTGTAGTTGGAGCCTAGTGCAGGACATGTGCCAGGTGTGAGTTTGGAGAGTCTGACAGGGTCTAGGCCAGAAAGAACCTTCTAGGGTTTCTAAAAATGACTCAGTGGAGGTTTTCAGGTGGCTCAGTTGGTGCATCTAACTCTTGATTTTGGCTCTGGTCATTATCTTGAGGTCCTGGGATGGAGCCATATCACTGGAGAGTCTGCTTGAGTATTCTCTCCATCTTCCTCTGCACTTGCATGCGTTCTCTCTCTCTCTCTCAAATACATAAACAAATCTTTAAAAAAATGACTTGGTGGGTTATGAGCAGCATTTATTTTTATTTTTTTGGTTTTGTTTTGTTTCTTAAAGAAAATAACACAGAAGAGAACATTTAAAAAAGTATCAGAATGCATCCCTGTAGCAAAGATAATTTCATGACCTATTTGTTTTATGTTTATGTATTGGATCATAATATAACATGTATTTCTTATTTTCGAATTTTGTCCCCGAAGCATTTGCAAGCTAATGAAGAATCTTGAGTAGGACAGTGAAACAATGCAATTTACATACTTAATTTACATCACTCTTGACTGCCAGTTGGAGATTAGAAGAAAGGGTCTCAGGACATGATGGAGGAGTGGGTTATTGTTCTGCTTCAAATAGGAGGTGCCCTAGGCTTCCTCAGAGTGCTGGTAGTGGCACTGGGGATAAGGAAACAGATTCAAGGGCAATTTAGTAGATCAGTTCAGCAGGAGTTGAGGGGGGCAAGAATGAAAGAGGTCTCCCAAACTCCTGCTTTTCAGATTCCATTTTGTCATCACTTCTTATGCACTTTTTTTGTTTCTTCCATTTATTTAATACAACAAAAAGAACTGTTTAATCATGTTATTATAACTTGGAGAGCACTTGGTTCTAAACTGGATTTGTTTGATCCCTTACACTGTTCCATTAATCACCATATTCCAGTTGGGTTCTTTCCTGGTGGTATGTGGTTTTTGTAAGCCATATTATGCTTCTCTTTCAAAAACATAGTAAAACCCAGATACTCTCATCCCAGTACATTTTGCTGACATGAGTTGATGTTAAACTGAGCTGCGTGAGGATTTCTGTTTTTGTTTATAATTTCTTTCTGCTTTTTAGCAAAAGCATGCTCCTTGGATTTCTGACTCATTTCTTTTTTTAAGAAGAATTTTAGAGTGGGGAGGGGCAGAGGAAGAGGGAGAGAGAATCTTAAGCAGGGTCCATGCCCAGCAGAGCCCAATGTGAGGCTCCATCTCACAACCCTGAGATCATGACCTGAGCTGAAATCAAGAGTCAGATGTTTAAGTAACTGTGTCACCCAGGCGCCCCTCTGATTCATTTCTAAAGACTGTTTAAACTTGATTTTGCTGGTTTATGTTGATTTTTTGCTCTTAGTACCATCCTCTGTTACATTCTACAGCCTATGTGCAGTGTCATCAGAGACTGTGCCTCACGCTCCAGTCCTATTGGATAGCGTTCTACATTTAAAAGTTATACCTACTCGTCTTTATTCAGAATGTCTTAAAATTTCCTTTACTGTGTTAACTTGTCAGTATTTTTAGAATATTGTGGAAATGCTTTTCTGGGAGATATGAGAACATTTGACCTTGAGTTGAATGTACTGGGAAGGAAGACCTAAAAAAATGTGTAAAGAGAGAAAGAAAATACTGCGTATGCTTTCTGTGTTCTGGTGAATAGCTAAAAACAGGTATATTTTTTCTACACTTACAAAGCTTGAGGAGTAGGAAGATCAACATAAACAAATGAAATACAATTCCAGAATTGGCAAAATTGACACAAGAATGAGGAATAAGGTAGATGTGTAGAGATTAAGATAAAGCACGGACCAGGTAGAGTTTTCTGGGATAGTCTTCCTGAGCAGCCATTTAAGTTAGGACATTACTGACAAAAAGGAATTGGCCATGCAGAGAGCATTTCTGGAAGATGGAACAGCATGTGAGAATCTGAAATGGGAAAGAATTTGATATGTTCCAGGAACTTTAATAAAGCCAGTAAGAGCATTGTTTCTGAAGATAGTAATGGTTCAAAATGAAGTCAGAAAGGTAATCAATGAATGGATCATGCAGAGGCTTTTAGGCCGTGAACAGGAATTTGGATTTTATTTGAAGTACAAGGGGTAAACCACTGAAAGGTTTTAAGCTGTATTTTCAAATTTTTTTCCTAGACCAGAAGCATCTGGGGAGATTGATTCTGAAGGGAAATTTGCATTTTTCAAGTTGTCGATAAATATTGAGTGTCAATAATGTGCAAGTAATGGTTCTAGGCACAAAAAGTAAAGCAGAAAGTGAAGCAAAGTCATTGCTTTGACTAAGCATGGGGGAGACAGACAAGGCACCAACTTTAAAAATAATGTATCTGTTAGTGATAAATGTAATATAGGTGCAATGCTATATTAGGTGTTTTGATAATGTGACAGTTGAGCAGAAAACTGAAGTGAAAAACAATCTGAGGGGTTTGAAGTGGCGGGGGAGTGGGAGGTTGAGGTACCAGGTGGTCGGTATTATAGAAGGCACGGGTTGCATGGAGCACTGGGTGTGGTGCAAAAATAATGAATACTGTTATGCTGAAAATAAATAAAAAAAAAAGAAAGAAAACGGAAGTGAGAGAGCAGATATCTGGCGAAAGAGCATTCCAAAAGGTAAACACAGAGGCATATGCTTGGCATTTTTGAACAGCAAGAAAGCCATTGTGCTGAGAACAGAATGAATAATTAGGAGTGGTAAGAGACAATATCAGAGAAGGGCAAACTCTTGTAGAGTAAGGTCTTGTGGGCCATAATAAGTAAGGACTATTCTGAGATGTAAACTCTTAGAAGATTTTTGCAGGGGAGTAATGATATGAATTATATTTTCAAAGAATTCTGGCTTCTGTGTGAAGGTAGGGGCCAAGTTCAAAGAACAGAGACCAGTTAAGAGGCTATCACAGTGAGAGGCAGGTGGCTTGGCCTTGGGTGATAGTAGTGGATGTGGTCAGATACTTGATAAACTTTTAATAGGAGAGGTAATAGGACTTGTTGATAGATTGGATATCTACCCAGACATTTGATCGAATGTTTCCAGGGGATGGTTTTTGCAGTTATTTTATAAGCTCCCTTAGTTGGATTCTAATCTACTCCAAAGTTTAAGCACCACACACTCATGTTTCTATAATTACTTTCTTCCTTATAAACTCCCCTTATTCTATGTTTCCTCCTTGTACCTTTTATTTTAATTGCACAAAATCTTTCAGCACTGTTTCAGCCATTATATTCTTATAAGAACTTTTACTTTATCTATCATTTTTACTTTAGAAGTTTCATTTCTCCTTGTAAACAGAAGCAGCAGGAATTTGCTTTCTTGTTATCTTCTAGACTTGGAATCCAGTTGTGAGACCAAAAAGTCATTTCCAGAAAAGGGAGCTTATGAAATGGAATCACTGCAATGGGAGAATATGAGGAAACCTATCAGCCATAACCTTGATTACAGTGGTCTTAGAGATACAGTGGAGGGCAAAGGAATGTTTGAAGGTCAACAGAAAAGTCAGGAAGGACTTTACATGCACATGAAAATTACCTATGGTGAAAAAGCCACTCAGAGCCATTCTATGTCACCTACTCTTCAGATAAATCCTACCAAGGAAAAATTGTACAAATGTAAGGAATGTGAACAAGCTTTCAACTACTTGCCATGCCTTACTCAACATGAGAAAAGTCATAATAAAGAAAAACACTCTGAAGTTAAGAAACATAGGAAGACCTTCAGCAAAAAGCCACCCTATATTCAACATCAGAGGATTCAGAATAGTGAAAAGCCTTATGAGTGTATGGAATGTGGGAAGGCTTTTGGTCGTAGTTCTGATCTGATTCAACATCAGAAAATTCATACTAATGAAAAACCTTACCAGTGTAAGGCATGTGGGAAGGCTTTTATTCGTGGTTCACAGCTCACTGAACATCAGAGAGTTCATACAGGAGAGAAACCATATGAATGTAAGAAATGTGGAAAAGCCTTTAGTTATTGTTCACAGTATACCCTCCATCAGAGAATTCATAGTGGTGAAAAACCCTATGAATGTAAGGAATGTGGGAAGACCTTTATTCTTGGCTCCCAGCTTGCTTACCATCAGAGAATTCATAGTGGTGAGAAACCCTATGAGTGTAAGGAATGTGGAAAGGCCTTTATTCTTGGTTCACACCTTACTTATCATCAAAGAGTTCATACTGGTGAAAAGCCTTACAGATGTAAAGAATGTGGGAAGGCCTTTTTATGTGCCTCCCAACTTAATGAACATCAGAGAATCCATACTGGTGAGAAACCCTATGAATGTAAGGAATGTGGGAAGGCCTTTTTTCGTGGCTCACAACTAACTTACCATCTGAGAGTTCATACAGGTGAGAGACCCTATAAATGCAAAGAATGTGGAAAAGCCTTTATTTCTAATTCTAATCTTACTCAACATCAGAGAATTCATACAGGTGAAAAACCCTACAAATGTAAAGAATGTGGGAAGGCCTTTATTTGTGGCAAACAACTTAGTGAACATCAGAGAATTCATACAGGTGAGAAACCCTTTGAATGTAAGGAGTGTGGAAAGGCTTTTATTCGTGGTGCATATCTTACTCAACATGAGAAAATTCATGGTGAGAAGCATTATGAATGTAAGGAATGTGGGAAGACCTTTTTTCGTGCCACACAACTTACATATCACCAGAGAATTCATACAGGTGAGAAACCCTACAAATGTAAGGAATGTGACAAGGCTTTTATTTATGGCTCACAACTTAGTGAACACCAGAGAATTCATAGAGGTGAAAAACCCTATGAATGTAAGCAATGTGGGAAGGCTTTTATTCGTGGCTCACATCTTACTGAACATCTAAGAACTCATTCCGGTGAGAAACCTTATGGATGTAAGGAATGTGGGAAGGCCTTTAGTCGTGGCTCGGAACTTACTCTACATCAAAGGATCCATACTGGTGAGAAACCTTATGTGTGTGTTCAATGTGGTAAAGACTTTAGACGTCATTCACAACTTACTCAACATATGAGGCTTCATAATTGAAAAAGCCTTGAATATGATTTAATATAAGAAAGGCTTCCAAAAAAAGAAAGAATGAAAGAAAGGAAAGAAAAGAAAAGAAAAGAAAAGAAAAGAAAAGAAAAGAAAAGAAAGGCTTCCATGTCTTCAACAACTCTAGAATGTCAGAGACCCATGTTATGTTCATAATGAATTTAGAACATCTTCTGCTTGTGCTCAAAATCGATTAATTTTTAGAAAGCTTATATTAATGAATGCGGAAGTAACTTCTGGAACCCATTAAACATTTTTAAGAATCTCTACACCTTGGAATGTAATGCTGAAGTATACCCTTTATTGAACACCATTTCTATTTCACCATTTTCTGTGCAATTGGAGAAGTTACTTAACTTCTCTATACCTCAGTTTATTTGTGTAAAATAATGTAATGATATCACGTTGATTAAATTATAAATGATTAATTGTATGCAACTCCTGATGGAAGGTATCTATTATTGCCATTATTATGTGCTATTAGAGAAGTCAAATGGTAAGAATATTTTTGAGTACAGAAAGATGTAAGCATTTTATTACTATCTATCTCGTTTTTTGTTTTTGCTTTAGATTTTATTTGAGAGAAAGAGAGAGAGCACATGTGCACAAGTGAGTTTGGGGGGTGGCTGAGGGCGGAGCCTGATGAGGGGCTCAATCCCAGGACCCTGGGATCATGACCTGAGCCAAAGGCAGGTGCTTAACCAACTGAGCCACCCAGGCACACCCCTTTTTGTTTTGTTTTTACCATCTATCCCTTTTTGAACACCAGATAATTTATTCTATGTCAGAAGCTTTAGAATATAATAAGGGCAGGAAGCTCTCCATTTTAGAGCTCATAAGTTTTGCTGCATCAGATAATAAATACTGCAAACAAATTATAGAAGAAATTTCTTCAGGGTTATAGAGCTTTTTTTATAAAATCAAGGACAGTTGATTTTTCTGAAGCAAATTCCAAAAGCAGAAGTTGTTATTTTACATTTTCTAATTAATATTTTAAGGGGAAAATAATATATCAAGAAAATGATAGCCAAGTAGCTCCATTAAAATTAAAAAAATTACTAAAAGAAGAAAAACTATGTAACTTACTACTGTCTTAAATGAGAAATCAAAATTTACCAACTATAGTTTTTTCTCATTATCTGTATCTAATCCATTCCTGATAATATATTGAGTAGTACATTTTCAGAGGCCCAAATTTCAGAGTCTACATTGCATTATTTTAAATGGGAAAAATGATAATGTGTTTTCAGCCCATTCAAATGTCCTGATTAGGGGGCACCGGGGTGGCTCAGTGTGTTAAGCCTCTGCCTTCAGCTCAGGTCATGATCTCAGGGTCCTGGTATTGAGCCCCGCATCGGGCTCTCTGCTCGGCAGGGAGCCTGCTTCCCTCTCTCTTTCTCTGCCTGCCTTTTTGCCTATTTGTGATCTCTCTCTCTGTCAAATAAATAAATAAAAATCCTCCCCCCCCCCAAAAAAAAACCCCACAAATGTCCTGATTAGGTTTAAATTCAACTTTAGCCATCTACTTGATTGCTCTCAAAGATTTCAGAATAATAGAAAACATTTTAAATCCAGTAAACAAGTAAATAATTAGCAGATGTGATTGTGCATGCAATGATTTTATTTTTTAAATGATTTTAAAATCATTTAATAAATAATGTAAGGAGAGAGAAAGAAAGCATTTGAGAGAAAGCATTTGAGAGAGAAAGAAAGCATGAGCAGGGGGAGGGGGAGAGGGAGAGAGAGAAGCAGAGTCTTGCTAAGCAGGGAGCCCAACATGGGGCTTGATCCCAGGACTTGAGATCATGATCTGAGCTGAAGGGCAGATGCCTCACCCGCTGAGCAACCTAGGTGCCCCTACATGCAATGATTTTATTTCATTTTTTTAAAAAGATTTTATTTATTTATTTGACAGACAGAGATCACAAGTAAGCAGAGAGGCAGGCAGAGAGAGAGGAGGAAGCAGGCTCCCTGCTGAGCAGAGAGCCCGATATAGTGCTCGATCCCAGGACCCTGAGATCATGACCTGAGCCAAAGGCAGAGGCTTTAACCCACTGAGCCACCCAGGCACCCCACATGCAATGATTTTAAACATAAAGTATGGATTATGTTTTCCTTCTACACTTCAAGAAACAGATACTATGATATAAATAATGCAATGCATTAGTACATAATGGACACAAATAATAATTAAGAAAATAAAATAATAATAGTAATAGTAAAATAAAAACTACTGATAGAGTAATTGAAACAGAAGTTCCCCAAACAATACTTAACCTTTTCTACATGTGATGTGCTCTGCTGTTTTCTATTATATTGTCTGTTATAAACACTACAGTCCACTCCATTGTATTCACAACTTAATACTGTTCATTATCCCCACTCTGAAAGACACTGCTTTTATAGTTTATTGTACAAAATTATAATCCAGGGCCCCCTGGGTGGCTCAGTCGGTTGAGTGTCTGACTCTTGATTTTGGCTCAGGTCATGATCTTAGAGTTACGAGATTGAGCCCTGCATGCACACACTTTCTCTCTCTTAAGAAAAATTATAATCCAAGTGCTAATTTGCCATTTTTAAACGTATAAAAAAATTGAGAACCATCAGAACTCCCCTAATCATTAGAGTAACCACCGTGATGCTCATGCAGTTATGCATTCCCTGCTGAGATTGGACAAACTATGGCATCATTACCACATTGAATTTAAAGAAAATGTAAATAATGAAATGTAACTAAAACTTTATTTGCTACATTTATTGTAAGTCATTGGTCTGCATCTGGCATGTAACATATTTGCATATTAGCAGAATATACCCTGAGTCAAAATCTCCCCAAATATGTTCAAAACATAATAACCTCCAAATACCACTGGAGAAGAGGGGCTTGTCTCATTGCATTCTGCAGTGTATAACTGAATTCCCTTACCGGCCAGTGAATTCCACTTGAACAAGCCAAATTAAAAGGCTATGAGAAGACCTGCAATAAAGAAAATATTACCATTGTTTAACCCATTGTTTCCCAGTCCTGACCATGAATGCTTTCTCCAAAATACTTACTATCTTTGGGTTATGAGCACACTTTGAGAAAGCCATTGCTGACCAAAAGGAATAATTATGAGAGGAAATTTAAGGCATGATGGCAGTTAACTAAATTTGGTGGGTGGTGTAGTACTTTTCTGTTCTACAATTAGTACACTATACAGAGTCCCACTAGCTCAAGTTTTCACAACCCTTTCCCTGTTCTCTCAATCTAGATTGATGTAGTTAGATTTTTATTCTTTTTTTTTTTTTTAAAGATTTTATTTATTTATTTGACAGAGAGAAATTACAAGTACACTGAGAGGCAGGCAGAGAGAGAGGGAAGGAAGCAGGCTCCCTACTGAGCAGAGAGCCCGATGCGGGACTCGATCCCAGGACCCTGAGATCACGACCCGAGCCGAAGGCAGCGGCTTAACCCACTGAGCCACCCAGGCGCCCCTAGATTTTTATTCTTTATGCTGTTGTTATGAGATTGTTTAATGTGAAACTTGAATGAATATTAATTATCTCAGTACTTTTTATTTATTTCATAAATTGTTTTGAAACTTAGGATTTCTCTGTTGAGGTAGTGGTGAAGGGAAAGGAATGTACACTAATCAAAGAATTAATAAAGACAAATAGAAGTGACTGGTACACTGCCTTAGTTGCTATTTTAAGTTATATTGATACCATCCCACCCATTCAAAATTAAGTTTTATTTCCCCTACATGCATATAGTTCTTAAAGGTCATTACATTCACCTTACAAAGTTCCATAACAAAGTTTACCCCATACCAAAGGAACAGTGCAAATTAAAAAGAGTCACATTCAGTATCTCCCACCCATCTTCTGTCAAAACTTTGTTTTTTATCTTGTGATGTTTCCTTCTATACTCAAATATGGTCTACATTTGAGTCTAAAAAATAGTTACGTTTTAATGGGATAACTATCCACCGTAACTTCTTTTATTTTGTTTTGACTTTTTATTGTAGAACATTTCAAACGTAACAAAAATAAGATAGTAAAATGAACGCCATGTACCTGTCACACATTTTTATTTTTTAATTTTAAATCCAGTATAGATAACATACAGTATTACATATTTTTAATAATCGCTCCTATTTTACCTTTCTTGTTAATCTTCCAAATGTTTTTGACTGGGATATTTTAAAGCCAAGTCAGCATATTTTAGCATTTCCCCTCTACATATTTCAGTATGTATCTTGAACAGATAAGGACTTAATATCTAGTAATTTTTCAGATATTAATGATTATAATTGGTTTATTTGAGTCGGGATTTAAAAGACATCTGCTCATTGCATTTTGTTGGTATGTCTCTTATACGCTTGCTTTTCTGACTTAAAATGCCTAACAGAACAAAACGTGAACATAGTGACAGCAATGCCATGATATAGCTTTCCTATTCCCCCCAAACTGAGTGTTCAGGTTATTTCTCTGTTGCTGCAAACCACTGCAATAAATGTCCTTATATGCTTATTCTTGCATATTTGTGTTTTTATTTCTGCAGAATATATTCCTACAGATTAGACAAGTCAAATTATGTGTACATTTTAGAGTTTTAAGATTATGCCAAATTTTGAAATAGTCAGTTTACATTCTCATCATTAATGTATGAGAGTGCTCATTCCCCATACCATCACCAGGAGGAAAAAATAAGGACTTCCTTTGGAGCCATGATGGAATAACCAATTTAAACAGAGACTGTTATCCCCAACAAAAGAGATACAAATTAAGTGAGCACTATGATTGCACCAACTTTCTACCTGGAGACACATTCTAAATAATGAGAAAAGTTATCCCAGACAGAGCATGCTGGTCTGACTGTGTTGAGAAGATGGACATCAAAGAGATTGATGTGTCTGGAAGTTGCAGAATGGTTCCAGAGAGAAGGAAGCTGTGCAGAGAATTTCAGAAATGTGTGAAAGTTCCTCTTCAGTCTTTCCAAATATTAAGTACTACATGTATAGGGTGTGACTCTACAAGATGGAGCAAAGTATTATCAGAGTGCTGCAAGTTGTAAAATGCCCAGAGCTGACACAGGGCAGAGATACTCTAATTCTGACCCAGATGATCACCCATATCATTCAGTAGATAGCCCAGAAGAGTCACACAATAGGAGTAGAGGTCAGCTATCTCTAAAGCACTTTAGACCTGTCCTAAACTGCTTTTTTAAAGTTTCAAAAGAATCAAGCAAGTAACCTAGCTGCCTACAGAGCAGAGCTCAACACTCTAAAATAAATGTAACAATAGCCATCATTCAAAAATGTGAATGTCACAATGTCCAGTATCTATATAAAGAAGGCAAAAAAGAAAAAAAAAAGTAACACAAAACTATGAAAAAAAAAATCAATCAGTTGGCCAACTGAAATGTCAGGAGAAATGGTATCAATATAAAATTACAAAAGCTTTTATGCTCAGTATGCTTAAGAATTTTTTAAAATCACAACATAATGAGGACAGATATGGAGGATACCAAATGGAATTTCTAGAAAAGAAAAATATCTGAGAAGAAAATTTTATTGGAGATTAAACACAGAGAAAAGAAAAATTCAATGAAACTTGAAAACATACCTGGAAAAATGAAGTGCAGGGAGAAAAAGACTGAAAGAAAAGAACCTCAGTAACCTGTGGGCAAACATAAAGCAGGATACAACATATGCAAATGAGATGTCAGCAAGATGGTAGAATTGGCTGTCCTGGACCCTTTCCCCACCATCAGCAATTTAGCAATTCATGGGAAAATTCCCTTTGCGAGAAATCCAGGAACTGAGTGAAAGGCTTCTGCACCCAGGGAGAATGCAAAGCCAGACTCATCAAAACCCAGAGAGTAATATGGGATCCCTCCCACCAGAGTCCTGATATATGGTGTAATACCATATGATCAGTGAGAGACCATCTGGCTACAAGCTTCACCCAGGGGAGAGAAGGGGATGATTTACTCATCCTCTACCTCAAATTTCCTGATTTTGGTGCCAGTTGTGGAGTTTTGACAGGTTCAGTAAAATCTAATCACTGGGTGAAAATAAAGATGGTGAGTCGGGCTGGTGGATCTTAACTCTATTCAGCACAGAGCAAACAGTTGAAAAATCCTAGCCCTCAGCTTCCCCATGGGGAAGAAAAGAGTTCATCTATGTGGCCAACATCCCAATGTTGCCATGGCTGCCCAACAAACTGGTATTTGACTTAGTGTCAGGGCTCTGACAGGGCTGGCATAGTCTATCCACCTACGGGAGAATAGAGACAATGGCTTCAACTGATAAATGCCGCAAACCTCCATTTGTAGGTCAGCACAGAGGGAGTGTGCAAAATTAATAGGTGCCCACTTCATCCTGGGGAAAGAAAGGGTACCAATGGGTTCCCAGATAAAGATGGAGACTGGCAGAGAATTTTAAAATATGACTCAACTACATATTGGATACAAGAGATACATTTTATTTTTATTTTTTTAAAGATTTTATTTATTCAACAGAGAAAGAGAGAGATCACAAGTAGGCAGAGAAGCAGGCAGAGAGAGAGAGAGGAGGAAGCAGGCTCCCCATTGTGTAGAGAGCCCGATGCAGGGCTCGATCCAAGGACCCTGAGATCACGACCTGAGCCAAAGGCGGAGACTTAACCTACTGAGCCACCCAGGTGCCCAGGAGATACATTTTAGATTCAAATATTAAATACTAAAACGAAAGGACAGAAAAAGATATACCATGCAAACAGCAACCATAACAGAACTGGAGTGGGTATACTATCAAATCAATTAGACATTAAGACAAAATTACCAGAGACAAAGAAGTACATTTTATTATCAAAAAAAGTTAATCCAGTTTTAAGGGTCAGTGACCTTGGCTGGGTTAGAGACCTGAGGGCACTGTACTACTCCTGGAAAATAGGCAGACAAACAACGTGGATGAAGATGGCATGATTTGAGGCATGTCTAAGGAACCTGAGGGGTGGGGAGGTAATTGCTCTTGGTGTGCATCTGTGACAGATGGCATTCACAGAGATGCCTCTCCAGGGACCAAAGAGCTGGCAGGTGATGTTTCCCTCCCTTGCTCCTCAGCAAAAACACAGAGAGCTACCTGACCAGGGCAGCTTATCCCCATCACTAGCTGTCTAGCCTGCTTGCTCCAAATCCCAGACCCCTGCACTCTGGTGCAACTGCCCTTCTTGATCAAAGATGCATCTGGCCCAGTGCAGCAAGACCCTCCCTCCAAAGACCAACATAACCCCTGCCTACACCATGTTCCTAAAGTTTGCAGTTTTAAAAGTCAGCAGGCTTGGCTGGGATAGACCCAGGGGGGCACTGCTCTGCTCCTGGAGAGAAGGCAGGCAAATAACACTGAGACAGACTGTGTGACCTGAAAAATGCCTGGGATGCACAGCAGGGATATTATTTGCTCTTCTGGGAGTGCTTCTCTGAGAGCAGCAAGCATGGAGACTTCTCTCCAGGGACAAAAAAGCTGGCTAGCACCATTTTTCTCCCCCACTGCTCAGCATAAGTACAGAATGACCTGTAGTAAACAGCATAGTCCCAACACTGGCTGACTAACCTGCTTATACCAAGTCCCTGCACTTGGACAGTACTGCCCTTCTTGGGAAAGTGTGCCTCAGTCCCAGTACAAGTCCCTTCCCCAGAATACCAGCAGAAAACGCCATCCACACCATGTCTCCTGACCACAGAGTTCTGCAAGGCATCAGTTCTATTGGAAGTAGCATCAGGTCTCATTTAACAGGTAGACCAGAGCACATCTCATTAAAATTCGCCACACTCTGGACAAGGTCCAAACACTGCCCACTGCAGGCAAGGAGAACCTCTGCAGATGCCTGGCCTGAAGGACAGAGCAGCCAAAACACAGCAACAGAGTGCATGCAGCACACACCAGAGACAGTCCCTGAAGCATCCCCACTTAACACCCCACCTACATCAATGGAGAGATCATCCAATCAGAAATTCAACAAGGAAATAGCAGCTTTGAATGACACACTGGACCAGATGAACGTATCAGATATATTCAGAACATTTCATCCTAAAGTAACAGAATACACATTATTTTTGAGTGGACGTGGGACATTCTCCAGAATAGATCACATACTAGGTCACAAATTAGGCCTCAACAAATAAAAAAGGGTTGAGATCATGTCGTGCATAATTTCTGACCATAATGCTATGAAATCTGAAATCAACCACAAGAAAAAATTAGGAAAGACCACAAATACATGGAAATTAAAAAACATGCTACCAAACAATGAATGGATCAACCAGGAAATCAAAGAAAAAAATAAAAAAATACATGGAAATAAATGAAAATGAAAACACAATGGCCCCAAACCTTTGGAATGCAATGAAAGTGGTCTTAAGAAGGAAGCCTATGAATTGCACTACTGGGTATTTACCCCAAAGATACAGATGTAGTGAAAAGAAGGGCCATCTGTCCCCCAATGTTTATAGCAGCAATGGCCACAGTCGCCAAACTGTGGAAAGAACCAAGATGCCCTTCAACGGACGAATGGGTAAGGAAGATGTGGTCCATATACACTATGCAGTATTATGCCACCATCAGAAAGGATGAATATCCAACTTTTGTAGCAACATGGACGGGACTGGAAGAGATTATGCTGAGTGAAATAAGTCAAGCAGAGAGAATCAATTATCATATGGTTTCACTTATTTGTGGAGCATAACAAATAACAGGGAGGACATGGGGAGATGGAAAGGAGAAGGGAGTTGACGGAAATCGGAAGGGGAGATGAACCATGAGAGACTATGGACTCTGAAAAACAATCTGAGGGTTTTGAAGGGGCAGGGGGTGGGAGGTTGGGGAAGCCAGGTGGTGGATAGTATGGAGGGCACATATTGCATGGAGCACTGGGTGTGGTGCATAAACAATGGATTCTATTATGCTAAAAAAAAAAAAAAAAAAAAGAAGGAAGCCTATGTAGTAATACAGGCCTACCTCAAGAAATAAGAAAAGAAATCTCAAATAAATTACCCCACCTTATGCCAAAAAGAGCTAGAAAAAGAAGAACCAATGAAGCCTAAAGTCAGCAGAAGGGAAATAATAAAGATTAGAGGAAACAAAAAAGGACAAATTGATAAAACCAGAAGATGACTCTGAAAAAATTAATAAAATTGATAACCCCCTAACTAGACTTATTAAAAACAGAAAGGGCCTAATAAAATCATAAATGAGAGAGGAGAAATAATAACAACAACAACCAAAAAACCCCACAGAAATACAGTTACAAGAGACTATTATGAAAAACTATAGGTCAACAAATAGGACAACTTGGAAGAAATGGATAAATTCCTAGAAACACATAAACTACCAAAACTGAAACAGGAAGAAATAGAAAACTTGAAAAGACTGATAACCAGCAAATAAATTGAATCAGTAATCAAAAAAAACTCCCAACAAACAAAAGGCCAGGACCAGATGGCTTTACAAGTTAATTCTACCAAACATTTATTGTTTAAAAAATAAAAATTAAATTTTATTTAAATTAAATTTTAAATTAATTTTATATATATACATATACATATATACACATGTGTGTGTGTATGTATTTGTATGTATATATATTTTCCAAAGCTGTTTTACCATTCAAATTCCCACTGGCAGTGTATAAGATCCAGCTCCTCCTCACTCTTGCCAACATGTGATATAATCAGCTTTTTATTTTTTTTTTAAGATTTTATTTACTTATTTGACAGACAATGATCACAAGTAGGCAGAGAGGCCAGCAGAGAGAGAGGAAGGGAAGCAGGCTCCCCGCTGAGCAGAGAACCTGAGGTGGGTCTCTATCCCAGGACCCTGGGATCATGACCTGAACTGAAGGCAGAGGCTTTAACCCACTGAGCCACCCAGGCGCCTCTATAGTCAGCTTTTTAAATGCTAACTATACTCATCGGTGTATACTATTAGCTTATTTTGCTGTAATTTGCATTTCAGTAATAGCATGATGTTGAATATCTTTTCATGTGCTTATTTGACATCTGCATATGTTCTTTAGTTATATATCTGTTCAAATCTTTTGCTCATTTAAAAATCAGGGTAGGGGCGCCTGGGCGGCTCAGTGGGTTAAGCCACTGCCTTAGGCTCAGGTCATGATCTCAGGGTCCTGGGATCGAGTTCCGCATCGGGCTCTCTGCTCAGCAGGGAGCCTGCTTCCTCCTCTCTCTCTCTGCCTGCCTCTCTGCTTCCTCCTCTCTCTCTCTGCCTGCCTCTCTGCCTACTTGTGATCTCTGCCTGTCAAATAAATAAATTAAATCTTTAAAAAAAATAAAATATAATAAAAATCAGGGTATTTGTTTTATTATTAAGTTAAAAAATTTTTATGTTCAAATCCTTTATCAGATATGATTGGAAACTATTTCCCCCAGTTGGTGACTAATCTTTTCATTTTAATGGTTTCTATTGAAGAGTTTTCAATTTTCATGAATTATTATCAACTTGTTCTTTAAGGATCACACTTTCAGTAGAACATTTAAAAAAAAAAAAAGTTCTGCCTAACCCAATGTTCTGGACGTTTTGTGGTTTTAGGCTTTACATTTTACTTATTTTTTATATGGTGTGGCATATAAATCAAAGTTATTTTTTTGCATATGCATACCTAATTCATCCAGCACTATTTGTTGAAAAGACTATCTTTAACCCACGAAACTGCCTTTTTGCTTTGTCACAAGTCAGTCGTCCACATATGTATGTGTCTATTTCTGGACTGTGTTCTGTTGACCTATTTGTCCATCTTGATGGCATAATACACAGTTTTGATTACTTTAACTTCATAATATGTCTTCAACTTAGATAGTCCATGTCCTTCAATTTTGTTCTTTTTCAAGATTGTTTTGCTTTTCTAGATCCTTTGCATATCTATGAATCAGTTTCCATAAAACAAAACAAAACAAAATGCTTCTTGATATTCTGGTTGGCACTTTATCAAATCTACGTGTCAATTTGGAAAGAACTGACATCATAACAATATTGACTATTCCAATCTCTAAACATGGTGTATCTCTGTTTATTTAGGTCTTCTTTAAGTTCTCTTGGCAGTGCTTTTTAGCTTTTCTGGTATCCTTCTTTTTCCAAGTTTATCACTCAGTGTTTCACACTCTGTGGTGTCATAACTGGCACTTGGTTTCTTTTGAAATTGAAGTTTCAGATTGTTCATTGCTAGCAAAAAGAAAATTTGATTTATGTATATTAATCTGTATCCAATAACCTCACTAAACTCAATTAGTACTAGTAGCTTATTTGTAGATGCCATAGACATTCACTTGTTAATAAAGATAGTTATAGGTCTTCCTTTCCAATCTGGATACCCCCTCCAGGCTTTCCCCCTCTTTATTGCCCTGGCTAGAGCCTCCAGTACAATACTTAGTGGAAGTCAAGACATCTTTTTCTTTCTCCTGATCTTAGGTCTTTCAGCATTAAGTATGATGCTAGCTGTAGAATTTTCAGATACTCTTTATTGGTTGAGGAAATCCTCTTCTCTTTTTCTTAGGGGATGTCTTCTCATTAATGGATGTTAAATGTCCAATACTTATTTCCTAGATGCCAGAAATAAACTTTGCCATTAGGTGCTGCATATTTTTCTATTCCTAAAAATATTCTTGATCTTTGTTTGGAATATTGTTATTTGGAAAGTTTTATTCTTTTGGAGTTTTCTTGTAAGCATTGTTAAGTGGGATCAAAGTAGTGGTTAGTCTGTGGCAAATTTTCCCCTATTAAGGTAAAATCCTCTGAGTACTCTACTTCATTATGTGAGGTCAGGTTGTCCACTTTGACTGTTGGGAGCAGGAATTACATCAGGACCTCTGTGAGTTCTGAGAATTGTTCCCTCCAATTCTTTCAGGTGGTGATATCCCCCTGGCTTCAGGTAGTTTCCTCACATAAATGTATTGATTAGTATTTAGCTGAACTTAAGGGAAATCTTCTGCTGATCTCAGGACATCTTTGGTGTTCTGTCCTGTAAACTCAGACCTCATTGGCCTCATCATCCCATCATCAACAAGAGGGAACAACTGGGCTCTGCCTGGTTATCCCTCCCATTCATAAGCTGGGCAATCATAGGGCTAACCTCATGATCTTCGGATATCACTGTCCTTCACTGGAATTGGACACTTCAAGGTGTTCAGTGTTTTGAAAACCATGGTTTCACCTATAACTTTTTAGTTATTTGGCCAATTTCTCCATCTTGGCCAGTGGCAATCAACTGTTCACTCTTTTAAAGTTGACTGTTGATTAACAGAATTAATGAACTTAATGCAAATAGAGAACACTATTCCTTTATAGTTATATTTAAAATACTTTCTCTTATGAAATAGTCTTAGCTGTTTTCTAAAAATGTTATTTTTGTCTTTTGTTGTAAAGTCATCAATCCATCTGGAACACATTTTTATTGTATTATTTCACAGTTGCCCAATTGCATTCTTTTTTTTTTTTTTAAAGATTTTATTTATTTATTTGACAGACAGAGATCACAAGCAGACAGAGAGGCAGGCAGAGAGAGAGGGGAGGAAGCAGGCTCCCCGCTGAGCAGAGAGCCCGACGTGGGGCTCAATCCCAGGACCCTGGGATCATGATCCGAGCCAAAGGCAGCGGCCCAACCCACTGAGCCACCCAGGCGCCCCACCCAATTGCATTCTTAAATGGATACTCAGTTGTTCTAAAACAATTTACTGAAGAGGTGTTTATTCCCCCGAGCTCTGCATTTCTGCCTCAATATCTCAAGTGCCCCTGTAAGCATGGATCTATTTCTCAGATCCTGTTTGGTTTCACTGGTCTATTTATCCATATATATGATACCGTATTGTATTATTATCTATACACTTATGTTTTAGTGTATATTGAATGTCCTCCCACGTTGTTCTTATTCAAGTGTCTTGCTTGTTTATGACATTTTGTATTTCCATATAAACTTTTAAATCAGCTGGTTGTTTAAAAATTTTTCTGTTGTGATTTTTGTATTGAGTTTGCTTGATCTCTAGTTTGATAACTAGCAACTCTACAATATTGATTCTTCCACACATTGAGGTATACAGCTAACTTTATCCAAGTCTCTAATTTTCCCTCAATATGCTTTTATAGTTTTCTGTATAGACGTTTTAAACACTTTTTTAAAAAAAGATTTTATTTATTTATTTGACACACAGAGGGAGATACAGAGACAGAGAGCAAGCAAAAGCAGGAGGAACAGTAGGCTCCCAACTGAGGAAGGACCCCAATGTGGGGCTCCATCTCAGGACCCTGGGATCATAACCTGAGCCAAAGGCAGTTGCTTAACCCACTGAGCCACCCAGGCACCCCAAACATCTTTTGGCTTTTCTGTATGTTTGAAATTTTCATAACAAAATGTTGAACAGAGAGGGAATACAATCTGAGATGCTTTTAAGGAAGAAAACATGAAACAAATATCTGAAGGAAGTATTAAATACTGATTACAATCTCAAGACTTGTTAAAAGAACTACAGTAGCTCTACATTCTTTCTTCCCTGATTGTGTGTATGAGTGTGTATGAGTGTGTGTGTGTGTGTGTGCATATTTCCTCCCTTTCCCTCTTTCTTGATCCTGATTTACATAAGGTCTTTTGATGGTGATTAAAGATAAAATATATATTGTAGCTTAAACTAGAGTGGAACTATGACTAGAGAAGAGGAATAACCACTGCAATGACTATGCATATTCCCTTTTGGGAGAGGGTAGTTATTTTAAAAGTTTTTTTTAAAAAAATTATGAGCAATTTAAAACATGCACTAAAAGAAAAGAGTATAGACAACTATTGATACTTTGCTGTCATTCTTCTCCCCCTCACTTCCTCCTCTCCCACTCCTCCCCCCCCCTCCTCCTTCTTCTTTTACTCCATCCCCTAATTTTTTCTGGAGTATCTAAATGCAAATCATATCATTTCACTCACAAACCCTTTAATATGTCTGGCAAATAAAGATCTCCATTTGAAATAACTGCACTCTCTTTACCACATCCAACCACATTAACAAAATTACTTAATATCTAATACCCAATCCATGTTCAATTTTTCATGACTTCCTTAAAATATCTATTCAGTTATCTGTTCAAGGCTGGACCCAAGAACGTTCTAGGGGATTTCCAAAGAATTTCCAAAGGAAATTCTTCTTTTCTTTCCCTCCTTACAATCACACTAATTTATTGAAGAAATTTAGTTACTTGTCCTGTAGAATTTTCCACATTCTGATTTGGCCAATTGTGATCTTCACTATACCACTTAAAGGGTTTTTAAATTCATTTTATTTCCTATCAACTGACAATTAGATCAAGAGGCTAAAATAATGCAGGTTCAATGTTGGGAAATATATCTTAAGTAGTACTTTCTACTTTCTATGGCATCGTATTAGGAGGCATATTAATACCATATTGTTCTAATTTATTTTTGCTAAGATTGGCCAACTAGTTCAGGTGTTGTCAACCTGATTACCTTTTGAAATTCCCAGTCACCCATTTATTATGGATTGTTGCTAAATCCATTATTTTATTAAAGGATGCCAAATTTAACTTTCTAATCCTGTCATTCTTTCTGAATATATTAGCTTATTATTTTATAATAAAATTTCCTCTATTTGATTATAGCCTGTACAGAAAAATCATGATAAATGCTTGGCTCTGTGTCTTATTGAAATTTCAGAATGAACTACTATGCTGGCAAACCCCATAAAGGGCTCTATCACATTTTTTCATTTTGAATTTAGGAAGTTTTACCTACAATCATGGTTTCAACCCAGTGCAATAGTTTTTGATGCTTAAATTCTATTTTTGGTCAGTTTCTTTTGGTTGATGATCCTATGGTCTTTGATAGCTTTATTACTTTTAGGCACAATAAGATGTTTCATGATAACCATATATACATTTCTTCCCCTTGACCTATCTTACGTCATTTCTTCAAGGAGACCTTGCTTCTTTTTTTTTTTAATAGAAAACAGAATTTGGAAACTACAGTCTGGATAGTTGGGGAGCTCACTGCTTCTGTGTCATGAAAGCTTTTGAATCCTTTGGCAGACAGAGGTAAGAAATACATACTTCCAATTCAAATGAAAGATTAAGATATTTTACTTGTTTATGTTTTTCTTTAAAAAAAAATCCTGAAATTAAGTTATGTAAAATGAAATTAAGTTACATAATTAATTTTGGACTCACCTAAAATCCAATATTACTATTAACAAGACTAGGAAAGGCTATAAATATAGCATGATGTGGAATCAAATTCATTGTTTTTGATATATAGGTTTGCTGTTTCCATTTGACTTCATTTTTTAAAAAAGATTTTATTTTAGAGAGGGAAAGCACATGAATGGGGGGGGGTGGTAAGGGCAGAGAGAGAATCTCAAGCAGACTCCCCACTGAGTGTGGAGCATGACACAGGGCATGATCTCATAACCCTGGGCTGACCTCAAGAGTGGGACACTTAACCCAACTGAGCCAACTGTCCCAACTTAATTTTTAAAATAAAATATCTACATGGGTCTGAAGTCAAAATAGAAATCAAGGTATAACCAAAGATAACTATCTTTCATCCTTGCCCTCTCCTAACTGTTGTTTCATCTTGAGATTTCTTGTTGAAAGTACATGCATATACTGTATTCCTCTCTTCTTTCACAAATATTAGCATAATTACATATAATTTTGAACTTACCTATTTTTCATTTAACATATCCTGAAGATCACTCCCTAGAACAGAGGTACACAATATCCCACTGTATATTCATATAATTAATTCAGCCAGTCTTTTGCTGGTCATTTGGGTTGTTTCCAGTTTGTTGCATTTACAAATAGTGTCTTTTTTTTTTATTTTATAAAGAGTTTTAAAAAAATTTATTTATTTGACAGAGAGATAAATCGCAAGTAGGCAGAGAGGAGGCAGAGATAGAGGGAGAAGCAGGCTGAGCAGGGAGCCTGATGTGGGGCTTGATCCCAGGACCCTGGGATCATGACCTGAGCCGAAGGCAGAAGCTTAACCCACTGAGCCATCCAGGCACCCCACAAATAGTGTTTTTTAAAAATTCCTTTGTGTATACCACATTTTGTAATTTTACCAGTGTATATTTGGGATAGAAGCAAGGTTGCTGGTCTTATGATAAATGCATGAGACTACACATGGACATTACTTGATTCCCTCCTATATGAATTGTACTATTTTCCATCTTCATCAGCAATTTGAAAGTCCTTTTCTAGTCTTGCCAATGGAGTATATAAATACACTTTTTTATTTTTGCCCATCTGATTGGGATGAAGTGGTATCTTAGTGTGTGTAACTTTCATTCTTATCTCAATTTTTAGACTCTTTAGGAATATTAGTCTGTGATATAGTTGCAAATATCTCCATTTTGTCATTCTCCTTTAACATTTAGTCCTATAAAACTACTTTTTTCCTTCTTTATTTTTCCTGGATTTTTTTTAAAAAGAAAGCTTTATTTATTTGACACTTAGAGAGAGAGATAGCAAGAGAGGGAACACAAGCAGGGGAATTGGGAGAGGGAGACACAGGCTTCCTGCTGATTAGGGAGCCTGATGTGGGGTTTCATCCCAGAACCCTGGGATCATGACCTGAGATGAAGGCAGACACTTAATGACTGAGCCACCCAGGTGCCCTTCTTCTGGATTTTTGAGACATAATTGTTGATAACTCCATTTGGGACTATAAAGGAATTTACCCATATAGTGCTAATAAAGTTTCTTTTTTTAAAAATATTTTTTACATTTAGATATCTTGATTTGTTGGGAGTTCATCTCATGTTAAACTGCCAAGGATAAATCTATTTAATTTTCTTTCCCATAAATTTTATCCAACTGTGCAAACAGTAATTATTAAAAATTCTTTCTCAAAATGATTCTAGCAGAATGGTTACTGCAAAGAAAGGTGATTAGGGAAAAACTAAGGAATGTTCTGTCATCTCTAAGGTAGACTAGAGAAGACACTATCCAAATTCACAAACATACCAATGGAAAGGGGTTCAAGAAACGTACCTGCGGCATTCAGGGAGATCCAGGAATTCACAATGGAGACAGAAGTACCCGATATGCACACAGATACTAAACTCAACACAGAAGTTAAGGTGAAAGGAAAAAGGAAAGCCCCACATTTACGGTATATGGATGTCCAAAAAGTTATTTTTCTCAATATATTCATCACCTTAAAAAAATAGTAAGCACGAATGAAAATGGCTGGCTTATTACAAAGTAATTTAAGAAAAAAATTTCATTTTTACCATGTGAGTTGAGAAATTCCACAGAAGACAATAATTTTGGAGGGAATTACTGTTCCCTAATACTATTTAGTTACTGTTAAAGAACTGAATTATAAATGTGCTAAATACATGTATATAAGCTGAACATTCTTTAACTTATGTAATACTAAAAGCTACCAAGAAGATACTCTTAGAATAAATTAAGTACTGAACTGATAAAGGTACATCTTCATCATTGCTATCTTTCAGTTTTGTGTAAACTACAGAATTATCACCCATACATATCAGAGTTTAAACGTTCTTGGTAAATATCATATGACTACTGTGTTAGTTTTTTTCTATGTATGTTCACGAGTGAAATTATTTTGGGATTTGTTTTTCAAGGGCTACTCCGTATCTAATTTTATTATCAGAATATTGTTCATCTTTTAGCATCTACTCAGAATTTTTCCAAAGGATCTTCTGTCTTTCAGGGGGTAGCCTGTACAATTATCTGTACAATGTTCCTACATGATTTTTGAAGATTATTAAAGATTTTTTTTCAATTGGAAAAAAAAAAAAAAAACTAAGTTTTTTTGGCCCCTTCCAGTTACTCTTAAAATTTAATCATTTAAAGTGTTTTCCTAGAAAACAAACCATACTCTATTTAAAAGTTGGGTCTCATAAGGTTTATATATATTTATATGACCATTAAAAATATCCTCTAAAACATATACCAGAATTCTCCTTTCTTATCATATGGGAAGGCATTGCCAAAGCCTAGTAATAATAGTTTCCTTCAAAGAAACATTTTAACTTAAAATAAAAAAAAAAACAAACACCCTACTTTTTATTGTTCTTTATTCTATGATTTTTGCTTTATTTTCATCAAAACTTTCCATTAATTCAAATGCCCATTGGGGCACTAGCTTGTTTACCTCAGTAATCATTATTTGACAAATATTTGGACTCCACAACATGACAGGCACTGTCTTAAGTGCTGGAGATATAGTGGTGACAAGGAGTAAACTGCCCTTAATTGTTTCAGTTACATACACAGAGTAATTGCCATTGAGAACTGCCATGATCATGTTCATAGGATTTGATATATAAGATTCATTATCATTCACAACTAAATAGCCTATAATTTCACTTTTGATTTGCTTATTACTTTGATAATTATTTATATATGAAGTAATCCATTTCCAAGAGGTCGGAATTCATTTGGCCATTTTCTAATTTCTAAATCTTAATTGTGGTGATAAATGAATAGGACATTTGGCTTTAGAAATTTGTTAGGGACAGATCACTTCCAAATGCCTTTGTTTTTTAAAAAAATATTTATTTGTTTGTCAGATAGAGAGTGCACAAGCAGGCAGAGAGGCAGGCAGAGAGAGAGGGGGAAGCAGGCTCCCTGCTGAGCAAGGAGCCTGATATAGGACTTGATCCCAGGACCCTGGGATCATGACCTGAGCCGAAGACAGCAGCTTAACCAACTGAGCCACCCAGGCGTCCCCTAAATGCCTTTAAAAACAAAACAAAAAACATTGCTGGGCATTCAACAACCCCACTTTTATTAAAACAATAAGGCTTTCTTTATAGTATGGATTTTTTGGTGCAGCAAACGAATACTGATTCAAAGCTTTCATCCCTTCATTCTGTTTTACTGGTTTTTCTTCAGAATTATCCTACTGTTCCATAAGACATGTATCTTATTGGCATATTTGTTTATATTCATTATACTGTCAAGGTCTTTCTCATAGAAATGGTCCAATACTAAAATTAATGATGGTCATGATGTCATTTAAGTAGTCAAGCTCATTTAACCCTTATAATCAAATAAATAAGCAAACAGACACAGATTTGAGTTACTTTCCAAAAAATACAGATAAGATTTGTTGGAACTAAGGCATACCAAAGAAGGTGAATGACATAGTCAAGGCTTTCCAAGATTAATTACATAAGAGAAATTCACCTTTGGTATAATTTTATGAAAGTGTAACAAGATTTAAATAGTGATGGAAGGTTGCCCTATGTGAGTTAGATTTAAATTCTATGCAGCATAATATCAATGATGTGGAGAATGTTTTAAAAATGATTCAGAAGAGATTCACAGTGTCATCTTATTTATAGGGTTTTACTCTGATATTCCAAATGGAAAACCATTCAGTAAATGCTTTCCTGTATTAATGCAGTTTGCATTATGAATTCTCTGCTGTTGAGTGTGTTGTGTACTCTGACAGAGTTTTTCAGTATTACTTACACTTGTGGGGTTTCTCAAAAGAAGCAATTATTGGACATCAAGTAATGAGTCATGAATAAAGACTTTCTTATATTTTTATATCATTAAGATTTTATAAGAGTGAAATAAAGTGAGAGCTTGGAGAAAATGATGTCTCAAAATTTTTATATTCATAGGATTTCTCAAAAGTGTAAATATCCTGGTGTTGAGCAAAGTCTGAGTCCTGACTAAAGGTGTTGCCATAGTCTTTCCATTGATAGAGATTATCACCATTGTGAATTTTCTGTTCAGTAAAATATGGATGGTGACCAAAGATCTGTTTACTTTCCTTACATTCATAGGATTCTGTGTCAGTATGAATTTTCTTGTGTCTTGTAAGTTGCGAACCCCAGATAAAAGATTTCCCACATTCTTTACATACATAAGGTTCCTCACCAGTATGTATTCTCTGATGTCGAGTAAGTTGTGAACCCCAGAGAAAGGCTTTTCCACATTCTTCACATTCATATGGTCTCTTTCCAGTATGGATTTTCTGATGTCGATTAAGTTCTGAGCCACGAAAAAAGGTCTTTCCACATTCCTTACATTCATAGTTTCTCTCACCAGTATGAATTTTTTGATGTCGATTAAACTCTGAGCCATGAAGGAAGGTCTTTCTACATTCCTTACATTCATAGAGTTTCCTCTCATTATGAATTTTCTCATGTTGAGCAAGATACGAGGCCCAAATAAATGTCTTCCCACATTCCTTACATTCATAAGGTTTCCTACCAGTATGAATTCGTTGATGTCGAGCAAGATGTGAACTCCAGATATAGGCTTTTCCACATTTCTCACATTCATAGGGTTTCCTGCCTACATGAACATTCTGATGTTGAGCAAGATTTGAACCACGAATAAAGGCTTTTCCACATTCCTTACATTCATGAGATTTCTCACTAGTATGAGTTCTCTGATGTTGAGTCAGGTGTGAGCCACGAGTAAAAGCTTTTCCACATTCCTTACATTCATAAGGCTTTTCACCAGTGTGAATTCTCTGATGTTTAGTAAGATGTGATCGCTGACTAAAGGCCTTCCTACATTCATTACATTCATAGGGTTTTTCTCCAGTATGAATTCTCTGATGTCGTGTAAGATCTGAGCCACAACTAAAGGCCTTCCCACATTCCTTACATTCATAAGACTTCTCGCCAGTATGAATACGCTTATGGACACTAAGTTGAGAATGAAATCTGAAGGCCTTCCCACATTCCTTACACTTAAAAGGTTTTTCACCAGTATGAATCCTCCTATGACCAGTAAGACTTGAACGCAAACTAAACGCCTTCCCACATTCTTTACATTCATATGTTTTCTTAGCAGCATGAACTGTCTGATATTGAGTAGGTTCTGAGTCAGAAAGAAAGGTTTTCTCATATTCTTCACAAAATTTCTCCCTAGTTTGAATTACTTGATGTTGAGTACAGTCTGAGCCAGAAGGAAAGGCTTTCCCACATTCTTTAAATTCATTCAGTTTCTTTCCTGTATTCTGTTTGTGATGTATGTTAAAAGCTGTGTGATCGTTAAAAGTGGCCATTTTTTCATTGGTGAGTATAACCTGCTTTAAACATTCTTCTTGATTTTCCTGTTGTGTTTCAGACTGATCTTTGCTTTCCCAATCACCCCTAAAACATAAATATTCAAGGCTGTATTTTTTACAAATTTCCAATTGAGTCAATTCTCTCTCAAAAGTGATGTTTTTTGGTGATAACTTCTTGCTCTGACATCTGGACTGCATGTCTGAAAAACAAGAAAATAAATTCATACTGTTTTACTGTCCAAAAACAAACAAAATGTCTAATGTAGATATAAAAAGTAATCATAGGGGTGGGTGCCTGGGTGGCTCAGTGGGTTAAGCCTCTGCCTTCGGCTCAGGTCATGATCTCAGGGTCCTGGGATAGAGCCCTGCATTGTGCTCTCTGCTCAGCAGGGACCCTGCTCCCCCCCGGCCCCGCCTGCCTCCTGTCTACTTGTTATCGCTGTCAAATAAATAAATAAAATTTTAAAAAAAGAAGAAGAAGAAAAAGTAAATCCTAAAATACATAAGGCACACAAGTGAATGACTTAACAAATTCTCAAATTCTGGGCAATATGAAAAAAGGGCAAAAAATAAATAGAAATTTAAGAGAACTAATAAAAGTTGAGGTTATTAGATATATAAAAGCTTTGTTTTACTGAAATTCATATGAGTAGTTAAATTAAAAACATCATTATTAAAGTACCACCCAGTCATGAAACGCCAGTGTAAAGATAAGACTGTTTCACTCAGTATGGTAAATCAACCCTTAGCATATGTTAGGCATTAAGAAAATAATTCTGTAGGGGCACGTGGGTGGCTCAGTGGGTTAAAGCCTCTGTCTTCAGCTCAGGTCATGATCCCAGGGTTCTGGGATTGAGCCCCCACATCGGGCTGTCTGCTCAGTGGGAAGCCTGCTTCCCTTCCTCTCTCTCTGCCTGCCTCTCTGCCTATAAAAAAAAAAGAAAGAAAATAACTCTGTAAAAAATACATTACAAGACCAAAAAAAAAAAAAAAGAAAAGAAAGAAAGAAATGGGGAGAATTTAGGATAGAATAAAGGATCTTGCAAAACCAGGTATTGGGAGGCACAATTGGGATCATTTAATCATAGGATTAATGTCACTTCCATCTTTACTGAAATGAGTACATATACTGCTTCCATATTACTTTCTGTACAGATAGAAGGAAATAAAAGTATATCTAAACTAACTCAAAGACAAATATGCAGAAATGTAATCATGCTTACTTAATCATATTTCAATTTGCCTTTGTACAAGCAAAGACTTCACCCTGCTTATTTCCTCCACAGTGCATAGCCAAGTTCAATTTTCTGTCACATGACTCCACCAAGTTGCTTTTGTCTTCCTAAGAATAGCTGTATTGTTCATCCATTCTGCTTTATGCTTTCAAGCCCTTCCCTAGGTCTCTTCTTTGCTGTCTATGCAAAGCCACTGAAAATATTATAAAGTATCTACAAATTTTCAAGTACTTTGGAAGATACTATGATGAATGTTTTATATAATTCTGAGCTTAAAAACAGTAATGCTGGGAAACAGAATATCAGTCTAGTATGTGGGAAGTAATCTAGTCTAGAATTAATAGAGAGTAGGAACTCAGTAACAAAGGTATGTTGCATTTAGGTTAAAGGACATAATTATGGGTGATAGTTCAAAAAAGAAAATGGCTTGAGAAGTTGCCAAGGGCAAAGAGTCTGGCATGAGCTGGGAACAAGCAGGACCACTCTGTGACTCTTTTTTTTTAAAAGATTTATTTATTTATTTATTTATTTATTTATTTATTTGACAGAGAGAGAGAGAGATCGTAAGTAGGCAAAGAGGCAGGCAGGGTGGGGGTGGGGGTGGGAAGCAGAGTCCCCACTGAGCAGAGAACCCGATGTGGGCTCAATCCCAGGACCCTGGGATCACAACCTGAGCTGAAGGCAGAGGCTTAATCCACTGAGCCACCCAGGTGCCCCTGTGACTCATTTTTTATATGTGCCAGATCTGATGAAATTGTCAGATTTCATCTGTGGTTATTTTATAAATTATCTACCAAATCTGTATTGGATATCAAACTTACTGGTAAAATATTTTAGATGAACAAAACAAGAAAATACCTCAACTACTATTACTTGAACATACTGAAGGGCTCAGCCAATTTTTACTATTCATATTGTACTGATACTAGCATTTGGCTTAGAGATTGACAGACCTTATCTTAGGGGCTGAGAAGATAGAGATTAGTAATCAGGGTCTGTCAACAGGGCAGTCCTAAACATTCATCATGTTTAGATACAATGGAAGGGCTATAATCATGGAATATGGGTAAAACAGAGGTAGATATACAGGAACTATAGCTCAGTTTCAAACCATCTCAGTGACTCAGGAGGGTGATGGATTGAGAAAGCAACCAAAATGTTCATGCCTTCAGGTACCTGATAGAAGCAAATAATCCTCTATGAAGGAAGGTACTTTAGGCAATAGTTTTACCAGTTTTACCACAAAGTTTTGCAAACGCTATCTGGCACAAAATTAAATAAATAACCAGATAATATGAATGCAAACAGACATAGTATACATATATATATATATATATATAATATAGTGTATATTACATATAAAATAAAAAATATATATATAATATTTTCAATCTTTATAATTTAGTGATTTCCAAAATGTTCTATAAATGGATTCATTTAGCATGTGACCTTTGGCATTTTTCATTCAGCACAATATCCTGGAGATTCATTCAAGTTGTTTCAGGTATTGATAGCTCAGAAAAAGAATGATTTTAAAACAAATATAACCTCTGGAATTTAAAAACATGATTCCAATAAAGAAATAAAATTTATTTTCTTTCCTTGATATTTCAAATTAAAAACAACAACAACAAAAACAACAAAAAACCTCCTAAATAAACAATTAGCAAGTACTGTGGGGGAAAAAAAAAAAGCTCCAAGAGTATGTTATTTCAATCTGAGTCCTGCCCATAATAGAAAATTCATCAATTAGCCTCAACTTGCCAAATATGTGCCTTGTTGCCTTGTTTCCTCTTGACAGCCAGGACTTGTCTTTTATGACATTGCACTCTCTTTGTTGTCCTCCATTAGCCTTCAACTCTCTTCTGCTGCTCACTATTCACTGTAACCAGAAGCCACTTTCACCTATTATCCTGATTTTTTTTTTAATTTTTAACTTTTATATACATATATTTTTATCCCCAGGGGTACAGGTCTGTGAATCGCCAGGTTTACACACTTCACAGCACTCACCTGATTTTTTTTTTTAAAGATTTTATTTATTTATTTGACAGAGATCACAAGCAGGCAGAGAGGCAGGCAGAGAGAGAGGGGGAAGCAGGTTCCCCTCAGCAGAGAGCCCAATACAGGGCTTGATTCCAGGACCCTGGGATCATGACCTGAGACAAAGGCAGAGGCTTAACCCACTGAGTGACTCAGGTGCCCCTATTATCCTGATTTTCAATTAAGCAGCCTATCAGGCCCTCTCTTAATGTAGAGCCTATTTTGCCAAAATTTATGGGCATGTTCCAGTCACAGAAGAGAATACAATTTCCTTAATAGATTATTTACTCTTTGTTAACCCTTCTGATCCCAAAATGAAATTGGAAAATCAATAAATGTTGGTTAAAAGAACAAATTGCTGAGACGCCTGGGTGGCTCAGTTGGTTAAGCAGCTGCCTTCGGCTCAGGTCATGATCCCAGCGTCCTGGGATCGAGTCCCACATCGGGCTCCTTGCTCCGCAGGGAGCCTGCTTCTCCCTCTCCCTCTGACTCTGCCTTCCACTCTGTCTGCCTGTGCTCGCTCTCGCTCTGACAAATAAATAAATAAAATCTTAAAAAAAAAAAAAAAAAACAAATTGCTAAGTGCAGGAAATGCAGAAGCAAGGAGAATTTAGGCAAAATAAGAAAAATTTTAAGATATAGTAGGTAAGATAAAAACAGGGTCAAATATTTTTTTTGGGGGAAAAATTTATAAATATCTAAATGAAGAAATTTACAAATATCTAAATAAAAAAAGAGAGAAAGAAACTGTGTTAAAGCATTGATAAATTGACTACTGGAAAAAAAGAATGACACCTTTTTATAACATGAGGGAAAGAAACTGAAGAGCCCTGAATTGGAGTGGTATTTGGAGGTGAAGAGAAGGGCCATTTGGAAATGCATGGTGAAGAGTTCTTTGACTCTAGGTCTAAGACTGTTAGCCACAGGTTTTTATCCTTTGAGGAGACTCGAGGCCAATATTTCAGAGATGCTGCTGCCTCACTAAACATCTGGGCTCTTATCTACAGTGATGGTTTCCCTGTGATAGCTCAGCCCTCACTCACCTGGGCAAGGTGCTCCTGTCTCATCCTGAGAAACCATCCAGGGCTCTTTCCCCTTCTCCAGTAAAGAGAACACATCTGGCTGATAAATGCAAAGTCCTGATCAGAGATAAGAAATAGGAAATAACCATGTGGTAAAGATTTCAAAATCTGCATCTAGTCCCTCAGTTACGAAGGAAGAGAGACAATTATAGGAACAGCAAGAAAAAGGCATGAAGTATTTCTAAAGGATAGAGCAGATGGAGGTTCCCAAACTTACCAAGCATAAACCATTTTCCCAGAAGGAAATCAGAAATTCCCTTAGATCCTTGAAAGACCATTTAAAAATTCACAATGAAGAAATCAGAAATTTCTGGGGTCAGGTTCTGAATCTTACCCAGTGAGATCATGTTACTGTAGTTCTCCAACATCACATCTCTGTACAAATGTCTCTGTTCCAAGTCCAGACACTCCCACTCCTCCTGAGAGAAGTCTACAGCCACATCCCTGAACATCATCAACTGCTGAAACAAACAACACAAGCATCATGGTGAAATCTTTCAAATCTTTTAGATACAAGGGGGAAGAAATGAGAAGGGCACTGTAGGAAGTATACTCACTGAGCAAAAACTGAAGTTGGCTGCCTGTTGTATGGGGAAAATGACATGGAAATTAGTGTGACTGAAGCTGAGTGCCTATATACTCTTACAGTCTTCAGTTGTTCAGTCACAACATCCTTATGACTTTCCAGTGACAAGCACCAGACAACAGGATGGCAGTCCAGAATTAAGAGTTCTTTGTTGATACCGCTGGGATGCCATGCCAGGCTTACATGACTAACTCTAGATTTATTATGTGATAAATGCTTCCCCCCTTAGGCTACTTTTAGTTGAATTTTCTATTAGCTGAAGTTGAAAAGATTCTTGGAAGACACACTTCTTAACTGAATACCATTTTCTGTGGGACTGTATAAAATCACAGGGTTCTAGGATAAGTAGCTGACAATCAGCACATGTCTTGTTTATGATATTAATCTCGCTAGGGGTGCCTGGGTGCTCAGTGGGTTAAGCCTCTGCATTTGGCTTGGGTCGTGATGTCAGGGTCCTGGATCAAGCCCTGCACTGGACTCTCTGCTCAGTGGGGGGCCTGCTTCCCCATCTCTCTTTGCCTGCCTCTCTGCCTGTGATCTCTCTCTGTCAAATAAATAAATAAATAAATAAAATAATATTAATCTCTCATTGATTTCCTGGCAAGATCCCTGATCTCTCTGAACTTAACCTTTCATCAATCCTCTATTTAAAAGCATGATAAAGTGCCAATGAATAAAATGAATACCAACCAACACCAACTCTCACCTCTACTGATTGAAACACCCCATCCTACAGAATAAATAGAAGTTTTCATGTAGTGTATCCCTTTGAGCCACTCAGTTCCACCTTGTTAAGCCACAGGTTTGAAAAGATAGTCTCTACTATTTCTTTTAAGGGAAAGCATTTCTCCTCATTCAGTGCTCTGCCAAAGTATTGGGACATGGGAGGTGCTGAATGCCATGCTGGAGAGAAGAGGGACACCTAGGGAAGGCAGTGGACTGTTTCACGAATATCACTTACCACGATGAATAGTGACTCAAGTAAGCAGCTTACGGATAAAAAATAAAAGTATTCATCCAATGTGATATAAATGATTTTAATTTTGGCGAGAGGCAATTCCAACTCACATGGGCCATGATGACTTAAAATTCCAAGAATCGATCAGTCTTCTAGACTCCTCTCCTGGTGAAGTAGAGTCCTGAGAAAGCAGAGCTAGAAGGAAGGAATCATGAGAGGTCACGTTTTCCTCAGAGCTTTCAAATGGACTAAGAATGCCATTTTCTCCCTGAATAAAGGTCAACGTGAGTCTACAGAAATCCTGGCCCAAACCAAAACCCAAGTGACTCCCATTCTCCCTCCCTTTCAGTCCTAAGTAACCACTATTTCACTTTCTGTCTCTATAGATTTCCCTATTCTGGACTTTCATATGAATGGAATCATACAATATGTGAACTTACTGTGACTAGTGTCTCTCATTTAGCATAAATGAAGGTATTGGCTTTTGTCAGATGCTTTTTCTGTATCTATTAAAATAACCATGGGATATTTGTTTTTTATTCTATTGATATGATATATCCTATTATTTGATTTTTGGATGTTAAGAAAACCTTACATTCCTGGGATGTATTCCACTTGGTCATGCTGTATAATTCATTTCATATGTTGCTGGATTTGGCTTACTAGTATTTTGTTGAGATTTATTGCACTCAAATTCTTTTTTTTTTTTAAGATTTTATCTATTTGACAGAGATCACAAGTAGGCAGAGAGGCAGGCAGAGAGAGAGAGGGGGAAGCAGGCTACCTGCCAAGCAGAGAGCCAGATGTGGGGCTCTATCCCAGGACCCTGGGGTCATGACCTGAGCCGAAGGCAGAGGCTTTAACCCACTGAGCCACCCAGGTGCCCCTGCACTCAAATTCTTATGAGCCATGCTTTGTCTGGTTTTGGTATCTGGGTAATACCAGCCTCATCAAGTAAGTTAGGATCCTAGTTGTATTCCCTAAAAATAAAACTAAAAACTAAAAATATAAAAAATAAAAAGTGAACTCAATAACCCAACATGGGACTCAAACTCTCACAACCCCAAGATCAAGAGGCACATGCTCTTCCCACTGTGCTAGCTAAGCACTCCTGGCATATTCTTTAACTGCAGCAGAGAAGACACTGGGGAACTCAGAACTGATAGTAGGAGTCCTTCTGAACCAGGTTATGTTCTGAACTACAAAAAAAACCTGGCTGTTCAAAGGAACCACATTTTATTTATTTATTTCTCATTTAAATTTTAGGAGTTAAGGGGCTCCTGGGTGGCTCAGTGGGTTAAGCCACTGCCTTCGGCTCAGGTCATGATCTCAGGGTCCTGGGATCGAGTCCCGCATTGGGCTCTCTGCTCAGCAGGGAGCCTGCTTCCTCCTCTCTCTCTGCCTGCCTCTCTGCCTATTTGTGATCTCTCTCTGTCAAATAAATAAATAAAATCTTTAAAAAAAATTTTTAGGAGTTAACATACAAGGCAATATTGGCTTCTGGAATAGAAGTCAGTGATTCATCACTTATATACAATACCCAGTGCTCATCATAACAAGTGCCTTCCTTAATACCCATCACCCATCTTGCCCATCCCTCCCCCACCTCCCTCTGTCAACCCTTAGTTTGTTCTCTATCATTAAGTTTTTTATAGCTTGTTTTACTCTCCCCTTTTTTTCATTTCCCCTTCCCATATATTCATCTTTCTTTCTTTCTTAAATTGTACCTATAAGTAAAATCATATAGTATTTATCTTTCTCTGACTTACTTCACTTAATGTAATACACTCTAGCTCCATCCATGTTGTTGCAAATGGAAGATTTCATGCTTTATGATGGCTGAGTAATATTCCTTTGTATATATAAACACATCACATCTTCTTTATCCATTCATTGGGTGATGGACATTTGGCATCTCTCCATAGTTTGGCTATTATTGATAATGCTGTTTGAATCTGTATTTCTGTATCCTTTGGGTAAATACCTAGTATTGCAATTGCTGGGTCACAGGATAGTTCTGTTTTAAACTTTTTGAGGAACCTCCATATTGTTTTCCACAATGGCTGCACCAGTTTGCATTCTCACAAACAAGGCAAGAGGGTTCCCCTTTCTCTGTAGAGAAACTGTATTTTATTATTTTATTATTTTTTAATTTTTTTAAAAGATTTTATTTATTTATTTGACAGAGAGAAATTACAAGTACACTGAGAGGCAGGCAGAGAGAGAGAGAGAAGGAAGCAGGCTCCCTGCTGAGCAGAGAGCCCAATGCGGGACTCGATCCCAGGACCCTGAGATCATGCCCTGAGCCGAAGGCAGTGGCTTAACCCACTGAGCCACCCAGGCGCCCTTATTTTTTAATTTTTTAAAAGATTTTATTTATTTGACAGAGAGAGACTCAGCAAAAGAGGGAATACAAGCACAGGGAGTGGGAGACGGAGAAGCAGGCTTCCTGCTGAGCAGGGACCCCCCCCCCCCTAATGCGGGGCTCAATCCCAAGACCCTGGGATCATGACCTGAGCCAAAGGCAGAGGCTTAACAACTGAGCCACCCAGGTGCCCCAAGGAACTCTCTTTTAAAGAAATTGTTTTTTATTGTAGTTACAGAGGAAGGAACTCTTGAGCAGAAGAAACTAAAAACTACCTTTTCACAAGGAAAGCACTAGTGATAGCTATTCTGAGATAATCTATCACCTTCCAAAAAATAACAAAATCAGAACCATTGTGTCCCAAGATATTGTTAGATATGCTTGAAAAGAGTGCTAAAAATACCCCTATGTATGAAGAAAACTGTCTAAAAGACATCAGAGAAGATTAAAATTATTATCCAACATTCCAGTATGAGTAAAAAAAAAAAAATTTATGATATAATCACAGCTCTGAGGCAGGACTACATGCACAAATGTTGTAATGATTTCAGGAATGGGGAAGAAGTGAGGGAGAGACTATAAGTGAGAGTTCATTAAATACAAAAGTGAAAGAGGACATAGGCTGAATCACTTTAGAAATGAAGAACAAATAAGCACAAGGTATGACAAATACCACAGAAAGTGCATGGACAAAGAATACAGAAACTATCCTTTTACGAAGATGGCACCGAAAAAAGTTAAGAAGGAAGCCCCTGCCCCTCCCAAAGCCGAAGCCAAAGCAAAGGCTTTGAAGGCCAAGAAAGTGGTGCTGAAAGGCGTCCACAGTCACACAAAAAAAGAAGATCCACACATCACCTATGTTCCCATGACCCAAGATTCTGCATCTTGGAAGGCAGCCCAAATACCCTCAAAAGAGCGCCCCCAGGAGAAAGAAGCTTGATCACTATGCCATCATCAAGCTCCCCATGACTACTGAGTCAGCTATGAAGAAAAGAGAAGACAACAACATGCTTGTGTTTATTGTGGATGTCAAGGCCAACAAGCACCAGATCAAACAGGCTATGAAGAAGCTCTATGACATTGATGTGGCCAAGGTCAACACCTTCATCAGGCCTGATGGAGAGAAGAAGGCATATGTTTGACTGGCCCCTGACTATGATGCCTTGAATGTTGCCAACAAAATTGGGATCATCAAAACCGAGTCTAGCTGGCTAAATCTAAATATAGTTCTTTTTCATCATAAAAAATATATACAGAAACTAGTGAGCACAACAAAATAAAAGAAAGAGATGACAATTATTGGGAGAAAACCATGAAAGTCAGAGATAATCCAACTTACAAATAAGCAGACCCAAATCAAGGAAGATAATATTAAAAAATACATTTTTAACATTAACAGTAATTTCCTGAGATAAAACATGAATTTACATAATGAAAGACATAGTATACTGCAGGGAAAAATGATTCAGAACTGAGTGCCAAAAATTTTAGTCTAAAACCCATGGGAAATCAAGATAAAAATATCAAGTTACCTATGAGAAAAAGGAAATTTATTTGTTAACACTTCTCCACTGCTAAATTCAGAGCCCCAAATAGTGAGGTAGGAAAATAAATGACAGAATTGAAGATTTTATATGCAGCCAAGCTGTCCTTCAAGTATAATGGATATAAGAAGTTCTATGCTGCAACAGCTTAGGGAGTATTTTTCACAAGAGTGTCTTCTAAACTACTATACGACATATTTCCACCTTAAAAGAGAGAATAGTGAAAATTTCAGAAAATTTTTGATTGTATCATCACTTGGCTGTATATCTGATAAACTTTGATAAAAAACTCATTTTACAAATATGGGGAAAATATAAAGAGCAAATGCAAACTAACACACACACACAAAAGCAATGGCACCAGGGTGGTAGAGTTGGTTAAGTGTCTGACTCTTGATCTCAGCTCAGGTCTTCTCCTTAGGGTTGTGAGTTCAAGAACCCCACTGGGCTCTACACTGGGTGTGGAGCCTACTTAAAAATTTAAAAAAAGAAATTAAAAAAAGAAAAGCAATTTGTTTATTAAAAAAAAAAAACAGGGGCTATGATCTTGAGCATGCTAAAATACTAAAGCCTATGATTCACAATAAAAATAATGATGACTATCTAGGGACTCCTGGGTGGCTTAGTTGGTTAAGCATCCAACTCTTGATCTGTGCTCAGGTCATGATCTCAGGGTTGTGAGATCGAGTCCTGCATCAGGCTCTATGCTGGGCATGGAGCCTGCTTAAGGTTTGCTTTCTGCCTCTTACCTCTCCCTCCCCTTCTCTCTAAAAATAATTATAATTATAATGATGATGATGATGAATATATATATCAACTAACAGCAGCAACTTTAATAAAGCAGAAGCTACAGGTTATGTAAGATAAAACTTCATTTACAGAGTATTTTAATGCATTTTTGTCAAGCAAAGACAAATTAAGTGGAAAACAAATACTATTGACTGGCCATATATTAGATCACAAAGAAAAATTCATTAACTTCCGACATTAAAAATATCATAATACGGGGCGCCTGGGTGGCTCAGTGGGTTAAAGCCTATGCCTTTGGCCCAGGTCATGATCCCAGGGTCCTGAGAGCGAGCCCTGCATCGGGCTCTCTGCTCAGCAGGGAGTCTGCCTCTCTGCCTACTTGTGATCTTTGTCTATCAAATAAAAAATATATATATCATAACGCAGTAAAACTAGAAATTACAAGCAAAGAGGGGGCCTATGTGCCTTACCTGAATTCCTCAACTTTATCAATAGGGACTGAATTCCCTTCATGTCATAGTACTCAAGACCCCTTCCATAGCACTATGGCTAAGACACTATACCACTGTATTAGTTTTCTATCACTAAGCAACAAATTAGCATAAACACAATGGCTTAAAACAATACAAATTTATTACCTTACGCTTAGGCAATTAGGCAAAAGTCTGAGTTTCTCACTGGGCTAAGATCAAGGTGTCAGCAGGGCTGTGTTCCTTTCTTTATGCTTTAAGGGAGAATTATTTATTTCCTTATGTTCCAGAGTCTAGAAGCCACCAACATTGGCTCCCTTCCTTCAGCCAACAATTTTGTTATCTCTGATCATTCTTCTTTGATTCTAGCTCCCTCTGACTCTAAACCCTTGGGAAAGGTTTACTGACTTTATGAATCCACTGGGCCTAATTGGATAATCTAGGATAATTTCTCCATTTCAAGGTCCTTAACTTAATCTTGTATGCAAAGTCCTTTTTGCCCTTCATGTAAAGCAAAATATTCACAGGTTCCAGGGATTAGGACCCATCTTTGCAGAGAGATGACTTTGCCTACCCCAACGACCCTTAAAGCTTCTGTCCTTGGCTCCTCTCTTCCTGATGGATACTCAAAAATCCACCTCTTTCTATTCTATCACTTCCTCTCCAACAGTCTTGAACCCAACCCAGAATAAACATCAATATTCCCTATATCCATGTTTATGTCCATCATAAACCTTAGATTCTCTAATAATCTCTCTTTTCAGACACTGTACTCCCACCCAATCAGTTGGATGTACCCCCTTTTCAGCCATCCCCAAATCTTGGCACTTTTTAGTATGCTCTCCGGAATTCATAATTAACTAATAACAAACCCCTCTTCTATATCCAACTTTCATTTCTTTGAATATTCCCTTCACGTTTGGGTCTAAGGGAAACGTGGCTCTCCCCAAAGGACTGTGCAGCCTTTTCAATATCTCCTTTTCCTACCCGCAACCCCCCTACCCCCACAGCTTCTTGCCATTGGGTCTGGGGGGGAGGGTATCATCCTTGTTCTTCTTACTTTCAGACTTTTCTCTTTTTCTCCTCCTAAAAATCTCTAGTTTGGAATTTCATGCCCTGAGATTATTCATAATATACCTCACTGCTGCTGACATCTACCAAATACAGGATATTGCTCCTTGTTCTTTTGAAAACCTGAGCTCACCGCTCACTCTCTGCAACACTACTACCCTCTTTTATTCTTGCAGTTGCACTACATCCACACAGATAAGCCCTTGCTTAATCATTCTTATCTGTATTTCTACTTTTCCCTCTCTTGTGACTCATTATCACCAATATACTGCAACGTTGTCATTCCCCACCCCACCCCCACTAGCTGGTGTTCTATTTCTCTGCTCGTATTTACAGAGAAATTCTTGGGATGTGTTCTCTACACTGTCCCCTATTCCTCTCCCCACATTCTGTATTACCGGACTCAACCCAACTAATGGCCATCACAGAAACTGCTCTCCACACATTTAGGGACAAGTGTAATTGTTACTAAAGGCAATATTCTTTGTTTCTGGCTCCGCAGCTGCTGCTACCACATTTACACACACGGTCAGGCATACAGTGGTGCAGTCACAATCATATACAAGCACAGTCACACCTGAATAGTCATGACAATCACCTAAGCTCCCCTCACCATCGGGCGCATGCAAACACACACACGTACACGCCCCCAACCCTACAGCTCCTAAGCGATTACCCCCACATCCCGCTCCCGTTACAATGTAGCACAAGCACACACAGATCCCATCCTGATCGCGCGGGAGCGGACATACACATACACAGCTCCCTACAACCTTCTTTCCCACACCCTCTGGCTGGCAAAGTCTGAGACTCAGAAACATTAGTCCCTCACTGCTCACTGTCCTCCCCAGTGGCCTTGGCTCCTCAGGGGTCATTTCGCTTCTGAGTCTTAGACTCTCTTACCTGACCCTGCGGTCCCTACAAGAATGTTCCGCGGGCACTCGGGCGCAATGCTTCCTACGGTCCTGAAAGCGTTGGTGCGCGGACAGGAAGCTGCCTTGGCTATGGTGGACATTGAAAAATGTAGTCAGTGCCTGGACAGCCTTTCAGAGCCCAGAGCCGACAATCTCAATTCACAGGCCTTGGCTTCGGCAACGACCGTCGCCCTCATAACTGCTCACATCCGGGGAAGAGGGCTTCCATGAGCTCCAGGCCGCGCTTGGAACGCAAAACTCCACCGAGGCCTCCACGCCGCTCCTCCACAAATTTGTGTCCAAGTGTGGGAACATGGACAATAAACCAATGTGGCCGTTACCGGAAGTAGCCTTGGACGCGATGGCCCCTGGGAAATGTAGTTTAACGTTCCAGAACTACCTCAAAGGAAGGGTTAATTCTTCCCGGCTTGGGTTCGCGTTCTGGGCCTCTGACTGATACGGCTTGACAGAAAGGTCCTGTTAGTGCCAAGCGAACTGCAAGTCCTTACCATTCCCCGGTCTGAGCCTTGGCCTGGCCTGGCGGATCTCTCTTATCCCACAAGCATCGACCTGGGGGTGGGATGAAGGGGCCGGATCCCAGGAGGGTCCCTTCTCTGCGAAGCCTTGGGAGCTCCTTTAACCGGGGTGTAGTATCCCTTACATCTTCAAACAAATCCTTTCCTTATTCTTATCTTCCAATTGCCATTAAAGAGTATAGTTTAAATTAATATTCAAGCTTACATTGGTGTTTTGCAAATGTTGTTCATGTCTTGGCCTTTTTTTTTTTTTTTTTCCCCCTGAAGTTACTGCTTGCCAGCTTTTAATATTTGCTTCCTTTTCCCTCATCCTTTAGATGGACAGTATGTCTAAACTTTCTGGAAGAGGAGTAACTTTTTCCAGTCCTTTCAAATTCATCCTTTAAAAATAATTTTTGGGGGCGCCTGAGTGGCTCAGTGGGTTAAAGCCTCTGCCTTCAGCTCAGGTCATGATCCCAGGGTCCTGGGATCGAGCCCTGCATCGGGCTCTCTGCTCAGCGGGGAGCCTGCTTCCTCCTCTCTCTCTGCCTGCCTCTCTGCCTAGTTGTGATTTCTCTCTGTCAAATAAATAAAATATTTTAAAAAAATAATTTTTGAAGATTTTTTTTTATTGTAAAATAGGTGCAAAACATATTTTTTTGTAAAATACCTGAAGAAAAGTGCATAGAATGTGTACGGTCAGTTCAGTGTATCTCAATACTCCTGAAGAGTACATTGTTGGTATCTCAAGAAGAAATGGTCTGTGCATGCGATATTTCTGATCCCAGTCCCTAGCTGACCATTATTCCGCTTGACTATTACAGTAAAAAATACTGTAGAGGCTGCTTTTAGGCAATCAACTTGAACAATGGAAACCTGAGTAAGATAGAAGGGTCCACAGTAACTCCCTGGCTGAATACAAACAGGTCCTTCAAGAAGACCCACCTGAAAAGAATCATAAGCACTAGCTGACCAATGGGTGGATACAGGTACCAGAAAAGAAAATTTCATACTTTCCATTACCTTCTCATCTTCTCCCCTTAACTACAGCCCCCCAGCCTCAGAGCAGTCTGCTTTGCTGTCAATAAACTTCTATCTCCCTTGTTCTGCCTTGGGTGAATTATTTCACTGCCTGTGCATCTGGCTTCCACCAGATTACCCCACATTTGGTGGCCCCCATTGGATTGGGGGACCCCACAAATATCTTGGTTATTAGTTATCTATTTAGATCACTAAATTTCTTTGAAATTTATATAAGTGCAAATCAAACTGTATGAATTTATGTTGCTAGTTGTTAAAACTCTTCATTGAATTAACTTAAAACTCCACACTAAAGGCTTTGCCAAAGGAATAGTGTGCCCATTCAGGGATGAAAATTATTTTCCTCAGTTACTACTGTGTTGTGGGACCAAAATATCAATACTCCCTCCAACGTTGAATGATTCACTAGGAGAACTCACAGTGAAATAATACAAAGCAAAATTAGCAAAGAGGAAAGATGCATGGAGTAAAGTCCAGGAAAAACCAGATGCATAGTTCCCAGGATCCTTTCCAAGTAGAGTCACACAAGATATTAATTTCCCTTGCAACAAGTTGTGACAAAACATGTGAAATGTTGCCGACCAGGGAAGAAGCTCATTAGAGACTCAGTACTTAGAGTTTTTATTGTGGGCTGGTCACATAAGCAGCTTCTACCAAGTGTGCATACGAGAATTTCAGAAGGAAAGCAGGTGTTTAATATAAACTGTGTGATTTGCACAAACAGGCATAGTGAGCCACTCTTATCAGGATGGCAGGACCTCCCTCTGGAAAACTAAATTCTAGATGCAAGCCAAGCACTAACTGTGCAAGCAAACCTTCTAAGGATAAGAATTCTCAGTTCTGCTAGGTTAAGGCTTTTCTGCACCCTACTGTCCTAAACAAAATGTCTTACTTTCAACAACAACAAAAATTTTTAAGACCTATGAAAAGACAGGGGAAAAAAATCAAGATGATCCCGAGATTAAAAAAAAAGAACTAAACTCAGGGGTCCTTAGCTTGTTGCTGCATAACTTCAATCTTCACCTCTGTCTTTACATGGCCTTCTCTTGTATGTCTTTTCATCTTCTCTTATAAAGACATTTGAAATTGGATTTAGGTTACACACAGGTAATCCAGGTTATCTCACATAGAGATCCTTAACTTAATTTCATTTGCAAAGACCCTTTTACCAAGTAAGGTTGATGAGGGAGCAAAAGGACAAAGCTGAGGACAAAGCACAAGCTAACATGGTCCCACCCCTAACTCCCTGGTGGGATATATTGACATTCCTCAGGCACTTCTGGCTGCCCTGAAACTAAGGGAAAGGAAAAACAAATGGTTAACTGATAAAGATCACAGTTCTTCAGGACAAGATTTCCATCAATTTATAAATGTCTTAGTGATAATCAAGAAAAATCATTCTTATCAATAACCTAACTTTAAGAGACCTATAACTCAATTTCCTAGAACCCTAACATCACCTTCCCCTCCCCGAGTGATGTGGGAAACAGAGGCAAAAGGGAATGTAAACAAAATTAAATTTCTTTAGACTGGCAGCCCACCAACAAATACTTGAGATAGAAAATCCTTTTGGTAACCTCCCTTTTCCTTACCTCCCCCAACTCCCAAGTATATAATCATTCACCCCTTCCACTTGCAATGCATCCCTTTCTGCCACAGGTCCTGTCCCCATGCTTTAATAAGAATTATTTCTTAGCCATTGACTCTGGACCCCAACGTCACCCAAAACTACCTCAAGGTCACATTCACAGATCTTGGGGGTTAGGATATGGACATAGCTATGGGGTGCCACTATTCAACCCACTACAACATGTTACTATATTTAGTCTTACCCTAATAGATTTCCCTAGAATTCTCATCCTCTCGCTACTATAAATGATACCTAGGTACTGACAACATGCAAATGTTTCTCTTTAACATGGACTATCTCAGTGCTTTAGGAGATTAAAGACAAAATTCTTCATCTCCCCTCTAAAGCTTGCTCATTCCATAGTTTTTTAAAAAAGATTATCTATCTATCTATTCATTTGAAAGAGAGAGAATGCTTGCGCATGCATGGCACACAGAGGGAGAGGGAGAGAATCCCAAGCAGACCCCCTGCTGCTCCTTGAATATACAGGCTTGTACCCAACCCATATCATTTATGTTTTAGTGTTTTCTCTGTTTATAAATTTGCTTTATCCAAATATGTTCAAATGTTGCTACTCCTTCCTTTTGGTTTGCTCAAATATTTTCTTCTTAGTTAAGCTTTTCCTAACTATTCTATTTAAAATTGCAATTCCCAAAATAAAATAAAATAAAATAAAATTACAACACCCAGGTTTCCTGGCTATCTCAGTCAGAAAAGCATGCTACTCTTGATCCCAGGGTTGTGAGGGTTGTGAGTTCAAGCCCTACATTAGGTGTAGAGATTACTTAAATAAATAAAAGTTTAAAAAATGTAATTTCTTTGGTACTATCTCATTTTTAAGCTTTCCTTATCTCTACAGAGTTTACCTTTATCTGGAATGCTATATATTTCATTTACACATTCATTGGCCACTTTCCCTGACTAGAATGTAAACTCCTTGAGGAAAGGAGATTTGGCATTTTGTTCACCGATGCTTGGAATGGAATAGAACCTGGCACAGATAAAGGACTCACTAGGTCACACTGAGCTGCTAAATGAAGAAATACAGTGTTTGACCAGAACAAGAAATAGGCACTCTCATAAATTTTTTGGTGGAAATGAAAAGTGATTCATCTTATGTGGATTGCAAATATTTATACATAACCTCTGGCCCAGCACCTCTTAAAGGAATTTGTTACAAAAGTGCATACACATCTATACAAAACCAAGTATATATATTATTCCAGAATTGTAGAAACCTGAAAACATACTAAATATTCACTTATATGCTATTAAAGTATGACACTTTCCCTACCACAAAACACAATACCACCATACAAAAGAATAATAAATATGTATTAATATGGGATATCTTCTAAGAAATAATAGTGAGTAAAAAAACCTAGATGTTTTATAGTATACTAACATTTGTGAAAAAATAAAGATGAGGGGCTTTATATACATAGATATGTTGTTGTAAATATAGAATTACTCAAAGAATTTTATATATGAAACTAGTTAGAGTAGATGCAGATGGAAAAGAGAAATTGTTGAAAGGGATACTTTTTTCCACTATAACCTTGTTTAAATATTTAAGATGAATGAGATAATTCCTTCACAGACAATTGTGAATAAAAAAGGTTGACTGAAAAGAGAGCTAGGAGGAAAGCAGCAACCATTTTTAAGCTAGTAGCTTCAAGAGGTGATGAAAGTTGCTGAAATATGGCTATGGGAAATAAGAGACAATTGGAAATGCAGATGTAAAATATAATCCTGAGTTTTAGTGATAGAAAGATAGAAAATGGAATGTAATAAAAAAAAAGAAACTTCAGTGTGCAACAATACTAGTTTTGAAATACTAAAGATTAAACAATTTTTATTTATTTATTTATCAGAGAGAGAGAGGGGGCACAAGCAGGGGAGCAGCAGGCAGAGGAAGAATCAGGCTCCCCACTGAGCATGGAGACTGATGTAGGACTCTGTGGAACTTGATCCCAAGACTCTGGAATCATGACCCCAGCTGAAGGCAAATGCTTAACTGACTGAGCCAGGCATCCAAGACTGAAGATTTGTGAAGGACTGACCTCATATGTAGACTATGACAATGAAGAGAATGTGGTCCTCTAGGATTACTTAAATAAAATAGGGCACTGATGGAAGAAGAATGATGACAGAAGGATTCACATCAGCTAAGACTCAAGGAGAGTAGGGCCTATAAAGGAAAGCCTGAAAAACATTTCAGTGGTGTCAGCTCTCTCACTGAACATCTGTGTTCTGCCTTAACCCAAGCATATCTGCCTGGTTCTCAGTAACTCACTTGGAGAGAACTTCATTTACATTTCCTCTCTTCACTACCCATGGCCTCTTTTCTTGTTCCAACTTAAAGATTTTATCCAGTTTGGTGATGTGATAGCCTATATATAGGAAAATGACACAAGACTGAATTTTAATTCAAGCACCATCCCCAAAGTCACCACATAAAGAGGAATAAAGTAGATACCTTTTACCTTAAAAGGTTGAGCATATACAATTATATGGCAGAGGGCTTGAGGATACCTGAAACTTGTTATCTCAAAGCTGAATGTATTATGCTATGTAAAGGTTCTAAATATTTCAGAAATGGAAAAGAGACAACACTTTACTTTCAAAAGTTGAATTATACAGTGAGTTATCCATGTTTAATATGACCAGGTTGCTCTAGTTCGCCAGCATCACATCCCTGTACAGCATCCTCTGAACATCTTTTAATTGTGGTTGGACTTCCGGTTGAATTGAACAATTACATCTCCGAACATTTACCCTACCAATGACTCCCAAAAACCAGAAAAGAGTAAATGGGGCAAGGTTATAGACAAAACAGGTACCCCTATAGCAAAACCTGCCCCGTTTAATACGTCATACTGATTTGTTATTCTATTCCAGAACAAATGGTTGGAATCTTTAGCGTTTATATAAAAATGCTAAAGTTATTTATTATATAAATTAAAATTTAGGTTTTCCCTCTTAAAAATCAAAGCTCCAGGAAGACACACACTATTAATAATTTGAAGAGAAAATGAGGCTTGTAGGATTCAGATTCCTCCCCCACCTCAGGAACCCATGCTGAGATGACCTACATTCAGGTAATCATGCAAATACTCATACTGGCAGGAATTCAGACGCTGTTGTCCCACTAGCTGCACTCAAGTACCTCAACCACACACACCCATGATGTAACCTTCCAGCCTCCCTAAGCCCCACATAATCTTGATCCACCACTCCGTCACACTCATCAATTTTACCCACATGCAGTTTCTTTTTCACTCAACTATCCTCCCTCCCCCCTCAACCAGTCACACACGTAATCTCACCACTGTCTCACATAGGACCTCCTTTGTCCACTTTCACATACATGACTGGTCTTGAAGATTCCTCCCTTTCAAACTCCCCAGGCTGGTTTGGTCACAGATGCTCAGGTCCCCGTTTGGGTATGTTCCTCTGACAAGGTCCGCAGCATCCTGCCTCAAGAGCATCTGTTTGTATTCCTAGGGCAAAGCGGAATTCTGAGCATCATCCCCCAAAGCACTTAAGTGCGGCCAGAGCCTCGCCTCAGTGCCTAGAGGATCCAGCTTACCTTGGCCAGGTACATCGCGAAGTCCAGGACTGCATTTCCCAGGAAGCTTAGGGCCCAGTGTGTTGCAGGGTGAGTCGTCAAAGAGCTGCCCTGGGGGCTTTGTCAACGAAAACCTGCACCAGGTAAGTTAAACAGGTAAGGAAGACTTTATTGAAGACTGTCGCAATGGAGAAGAGAGACTGAACTCAACTCAGTATTTAATAATAGCTGGGATTTTTATCCAAGGGGCACGGTGAAAGAGTCAGTGGATAGAAAACTACTAAGAGGAGCTTGGTTAAATATCAAAAGGAGGGGGATTCTTGCAGAACTAGGGTTAGCAGGTCAAGGACTGGTCAAGAGAAGGGCTGGGAGGAGGCTGACTACAGTTTGGTCGACGGAGTCCTAATCAGCTGAAACTCGCAGAAGCCTCCGTTGCTCTGCTCAGCCGAAAGACGCAGTTTTGACTGAGTCCAGGCTCTTTGCTACAGGAGAGTCCAGATATCCAGGAGATCGCTTTTAAGCAACCGGTCGCTACATCTGTACTACATCTCCCAGAGGCCTCTAGGCTCAGTGCTCCCTCCCGCGAGAACTAGCCCCTCTCCCGAGGAGTAGGCGGGATCTTCTGGCGGGTTCGGGCAAACGGCCTCGGTTGCTGCGGAGCTGTAGCGTTCGAGTAGTTTCAAGTAGAGTACAGGGGTGCTGACCCTTCGAAGGAGCCGTAGGTGAGGTGGCCTGGAGCCCGGGGTTGGCGCCGGGTGGCTGGAACCTCTGGCCCGTCCGGGGTGTGTGGGGGAGCCTGGTGAGCAGGGGAGATTGTGAGGAGGTTGTGTGTCTAAATGTGACTGTGTCTCTGTGTCAGTGTGAGCGTGTACGGAACTGTGAGGGCGGGGAGGAGGGCTTGATTTGCGGTTATGATTGTTTCATGTGTGATGAGGCTTAATTGTGTGACTGGGTTTTTGCGAGTGTAGTGTTCTTTGACCGCGTTTGTAAAGATGGGTGTCTTCTCCGTGCGTGTTAGTTTATGACCATTTGCTGAACTGTGGGTGTGGGATGCCTTAACTGTGAGATCTGTGATTGTGTTTACCCATGGCGTATGTATTTGTGATATTATTGGTGTAGGGTGCGTGTCAATTCATTGTTGTCGCTGTGTCCCCATGAAGTGTAGCAGTGGGACTGGGAGTGAGTGGGGTGCCTATGACTGCGATTGTGACTGTTCTGTTCCCGTGGTGTGTATGCTTGTGTGACCATGTGTAATCCGTTGTGTTTAGGTTTGGGGGTGTCTGTGTCCCCGTGGTGTGAGGTGGTGGGACTATGTGTCCGTAGAGCACTGTAGTTGTGGGGCGCCTTTGTCTGCCTTTGTGACTCCAGCGCTCCGTTCCCGGGGGACCTCTGTGGGCTCAGGGACAGAACCTGCCCAGAACTGCAGTGACCCTGCTCTTGTCTTGATGCTGGTATTGAACAGGATGCCATAGTCTTGCCTGGCTACATTTATGCGTGGCGGGGGTTGGTTGACCTGGGCTCCCAGAAGAACCTGGTATTTCCTGACTCCTGTCTTCTTCCTCAGCTCTGCTTTGATTAGCGCGCAGTGGCTTCCAGAGTGGAGTAAAGAATGGCTGTTGAACATCCACCAGGCTCCTGCAAGGTAGTTTGTTTCCCCTTGTTTCCGGAAATCCCCCTTTCTTTGGCAGGACTTGACTTGCTTTTTCTCCTGTTGAAAATTCTTTCCCATCCGGTGACTTGATCCTGGAATTTCCCCTTTGAGAATATAGGATTGGCTGCAAACCCTAAGCCTTCACAGGCAACTGATTTTCTCTTACTAATTTGTCAAGTGGTTTAATTTTCCTTATGCTTTTTTTTTAAAATGCTATTTCTTTCTATTTATAAAAATAAGACATGACTATTTTAAATAATTTTAGAAGTACATCTTTTGAAGAAAATTTCAATTCCCAGTTAAAACCAATGCTCATTTTTTGGTATTTTCTTCCTGGTCTGTTTTATGTACATATATAAAATGTGATTTTTAAAATTCATTCAGCATTTACCATTATAGCCATTTTACATAAAATTATATTTAAGTATTTTCCCACATGATTTAATATTTGAAACATTTTTAGAAGTGCATATTTATTTGAATGCCTGTGGCTTTTTTTTTTTTTTTGCTCTCAAATTAGATACAGAAATGGCATATCCTACTCATTTGTGTCATTTAATACATAATTGTAAACACTCAAAATAGGGAGTATACAACCATCTCTAAAGAAATCTCTGATATACCTTTCCACATTCACAAACAATTGTGTTCCTCTGGTGGTGGCCACTGTGATCATTTCTTTGTCTTTCATTAGAACTTTAGTGTATGAATTCCAAAATCATAGAAGGTTTAGTTTATGTGTTTTCTTTGTATGAACAGACATTCTTTTGTGCCTTTTTCATAAAAATATGAGCTTCATTCATGTTTCCTATAGCTACAGTTCATTCTTTTTCCATTGCTGTATATATATTATCTTTCATGGTAACATCACAATTTACTGTTTACCCATTCTACTTTTCATGGATATATGACTTTCTTCCAGTTTTTAACTGTTACAAGTGATGTGACTATAAATATTTTGTGCACATATTTTGGTACATGTGTGCTTGCATTTCTTTAGCATATATGCTAAAGTTGTGATTAAATTGGTGAGGAATGTAGTTTGTATGTCTTCAGTTTTACTGACAATGTCAAACTGTTCTCTAAAAATATTGAGCAAGTTTTTACTTGTATCAGCAGTTTATAAAGGTTCTTTTTGCTTCACATCTATGCCAGACCTTGGCATCATCATACTTTTAAATTTTTGCCAATTTGGTGGATGTCTAATGTTATTAATCACACAGTTAATTGGTATTTCCTTGATTGTCAATGAAAATGGACACCAATTCTTGCCCATTTGGTTGCCTTCTTTTGTAAAATGCTTGTTCAAATGTTTTTCCAATTTTTAATTGGGTTCTTTTTCTCTGATTAAAACATATGTATCTATATGTCTATATAGCTATAGATATAGATATCTATATATATGTCTTCTGTATAATAGTGACTATTTTCTTCTTCTCTGGTTTGGTTTTTCATTTTTGTGCCTTTTGATGAATAGAGGTTTAGCATTTAAATGTTATGCAATCTTTTTCTGTGGTTAATGTTTATTTAAGAAATTTTCTGCTACCTTGAGGTAATGAAGATTTTCTTATGTTCTTTCTAAAAACTCCCCAGTCTTTGACTCTAACATGTAGGTCTTTACATTACCTGGAATTGATTTCTGTAGGTAGTGGTGTAATTCCATTTTATCCCCCCGTATAGGTATTCAGTTGTTCCAGTATCAATTTTTGTAAAGTTAATCTTTTCTGCACTGATCGGTAGTGCCATTTTAGTAAAAAATGAAGTGATTATATATGTCTACATCTATTTATGGACATTATATTCTGTTCCATTGCTCAGTTTTTCTCTTCTTGCTTCGATATCATGCTATCTTATTCACAGTGATGTTGTAATATGGAGCAAATCCTCTTACCTCTTGTTCCTCAAGAGTGTCTTGGCTGTTTGTGTTCCTCTGCATTTAAATTTTTTGAAATAGCTTTGTTACATCCAAGCATCTTTTGTGATTTGGATTGAATTGTACTTTATCTATAATTGAGTAGAAATTTGGTGAATCTTCTAATAATATGAACCTCTCAGTTATTTTAGGTCTTCTTAAGGTTATTTCAACAAGATCTTGCTTATCTCCTGTAAATAGTCCTAGACAGATAGAAACCATATAATCCATTGTATAGTATTTCCCTTTTGCATTGACTGCCAGGAATCTGAGCACTTCAAATAATGATCAGTCATAGTAATAATTTTAGCCTATGTTTATGATATTGAGTACCTGTTACCTATGACAATTGTGTATGATTAGAATTTTTTATTCTGTAATTCTTAGCCTCCTCAAATACATTTTTAGAAGTGGGGATATAAAGATTAGGTATGGGGCGCCTGACTGTCTCAGTCAGTGGAGTGTGCAGCTTTTTTTTTTTTAATTTAAAATTCTAATTTTTTAAAATTTAATTTTATTTTTTCAGTATGGGGTGTGCAACTCTTGATTTCGGGGTTGTGAGTTGAAGCCCCACATTGGGTGTCAAAATTACTTAAAATTAAAAAAAAAAAGAAGTGCCTGGGTGACTTAGTCAGTTAAGCATCTGTCTTCGGCTCAGGTCATGATCCAGCATCCTGGGATGGAGCCAGCATCGGGCAGGGAGTCTGCTTCTCTTTCTCCCTCTGCCTCCCAACCATGGGCAGGGAGCCTGTTTCTCTTTCTCCCTTGCCTCACTTCCAGCTTGTGCTCTTTCTCTCTCAGTTGCTCACTCTGTCTCCCAAATAAATAAATTCTTTAAAACATTAAAAAAATATGGATAGCCTTACATATAGATATAGGTATCCATTGTCTAAAATGTTTATTTTAGTAACATTCTGGTCAAATCAGTTCTGCTTTTTATGTTACCTTTTACTATTCTTTCCATATTATATTTCTTTTTTATTTGCACTTTCCTCTTCCTCCTACTTTCTCCTGTCCTTTATCAGATAGTTTTTGCCTTTTCATCTTTGCCATATAGTCTTATTAACTGTTTGGTTTAAATTTTGGCTTCTTCAGAATAAAAAAAAATCATATCTCAGATTATTTTACCTGTGCTAGTCTCACTGTAACATGGTGTAAAAAGCATGGGCTCTAGTATCAGATGTGGCTTCTGTTTTCAGCTGCACCACTTGTGAGCTGTTTAACCTGTAAATGAGAGATTCTTATTCTCACTTAATATTGAGAATGAAATAACATATGTCTAGAACACTTGGTACACATCAGAAGTTCAATAAATGGGGGTGCCTGGGTGGCTCAGTGGGTTAAAGCCTCTGCCTTCAGCTCGGGTCATGATCCCAGGGTCCTGGGATTGAGCCCCGCATCGGGCTCTCTGCTCCATGGAGAGCCTGCTTCCTCCTCTCTCTCTGCCTACTTGTGATCTCTCTCTGTCAAATAGATAAATTTAAAAAAATGTTTTTTAAAAAAAGAAATTCAATAAATGTTAGCTCCCTTTCTCCTCTACTTTTCATTCTTGGGACCTCTATATCAATTACAGAATAAAGCACTTAACAAAGGCCTTTTGATGGTTCCTAAAGGATTTTTTTAAAAATTGAGGTATAAATGACATGTAACCTTATATTAGCTTCAGAAGTACAATGTAATGATTTGGTATTTGTATATGTTTTGAAATGACCCCACAGGAAGTCTAGTTAATATCCATTACCATCTGTAGTTTTATCTTGTGATAAGGATTTTTAAGATTTAGTTTATTAGCAACATTCAAATATACAGTGCAGTATTATTTACTACCCATGACTAATTTGTTTTTTTTTTTTTTAAGATTATTTATATATTTATTTGACAGACAGAGATCACAAGTAGACAGACAGGCAGGCAGAGAAAGAGGGGGAAGCAGGCTCCCTGCTGAGCAGAGAGCCCAATGTGGGGCTCGATCCCAGGACCCTGGGATCACGACCTGAGGCGAAGGCAGAGGCTTAACCCACTGAGCCACCCAGGCGCCCCTGACTAATTTGTTTTATAACTGGAAGTTTGTACCTTTTGAACCCTTTTACGCATTTCGCACCCCCAGCCCCAGTCTATGGCAACTATCAACCTGTTCTCTGTGTCTACAAGCTTGACTTTTATTTGTTAGTTTAAATTCCACATGTAAGTGAAAGTATATGGTATTTATTTTTTCTGGCATATTTCACTTAGCATAATAACACCAAGGTCCATCCATGTTGTCACAGATGGAAAAAATTTCATTCTTTTTATGACTGAATAATATTCCAGTAATCTTTATTCTTCCATTGCTGGTCACGCAGATTGTTTCCATATCTTGGCTATTGCAAATAATGCTGCAGTGAACATGGGGGTGCATATATCTTTCTGAATTTGTGTTTTCATTTTCTTTGGGTAAATCCTCAGAAGTGGAATTGCTGGATCATATGGTAATTCTATTTTTAATTTTTTAAGAAATCTCTATACTGTTTTCCATAGTGGCTACACCAATATATGTTCCTATCAGCATGGCAAAAGGGTTCCCTTTTCTCCATATCCTTCTCACACATTATTTCTTATCTTTTTGATAATAGCCACTCTAACAGTTGTAAGATGATATCTCATTGTAGTTTTGATTTGCATTTCCCTGATGGTTAGTAATATTGAGCATCATTTCACATACTCTTGGACGTCTGTATGTCTTCTTTGGAGCAATGTAATTTAGAACCTCTGCCCATTTTTAAAATCAGAATGTTTATTTGCTATTGAGTTGTATTACTTCCTTATATATTATCATTTGCCCTCTAATCTGGTATATAATTTGTAAATATTTTCTCCCCTTCAGGAGGTTACCTATTTTGTTGATTTCCTTTGCTAGTCAGAAGCTTTTTAGTTTGATATAGTCCACCCAATTTATTTTTGCTTTTGTTGCCTTTGCTTGTGGAGTTATATCCAAAAAATCATATCTAAGACCAATGTCAAGGAGCTAACAGCCTCTCTTTCCTTCTAGGAGTTTTACGGTTTCAGGTTTTACGTTCCAGTCTTTTATCCATTATGAGTTAATTTTTTGTATAGTCTAAGATGGTAATCGAGTTTCATTCTTTTGCATGTGGCTGTCTAGTTTTTCCAACACCATTTATTTTTATTTTATTTATTATATTAATATATAATAATATATTTTTATAATTATATATTATTATATATAACATATCATAATATATTATATAATATATTATATTTAATAAATAATCTTTAAAAAATAAAAGAATTCTTTCTTTAATGTGATCTTACTATGGCCACTGACCTGTAACCCATCTTTATCATGCCAGAATACATTATGAACAACTGTCAGCCTTTTACACACTTGTCTTTACTATGAGCTGTAATGGTCTCGTAGTGTAAGCATCTTATCAAGCCCATTTTGTTGAATATGGTTTGCTTACAAACTTGCCTTTATAAACAAGTATCTCCTTAGCCTAAATGCTAGTGTTTTCCTTTTTTTAAAAAAAAAAAAAAAAAGATTTTATTTATTTATTTGACAGAGAGAGAGATCACAAGGAGGCAGAGAGGCAGGCAGAGAGAGAGGGGGAAACAGGCTCCCCGCTGAGCAGAGAGCCTGATATGGGACTCAATTCCAGGACCCTGAGATCATGACCTGAGGTGAAGGCAGAGGCAACCCACTGAGCCACCCAGCTTCCCCTAGTGTTTTCCTTTTTAAATTGTATTTTTAGTTAAATCATAATTAAATACTTTTTTATAAAAATAATTTATATGTTATGGGGGGACTCACATCCCATGTGACCATAGTCCCCATTCCCAGGTATCTACCCAGAGTACTCAAAGGTAGCCACTTTTCTAAGTTAATTATTTATTCTTTTTACCTTTATCCTATGCATTTAAATATATGCATGCATGTATGTGGTACTGTTTTGTCACATAAAAGTATAGCTATATAAAAAGAATTATAAGTATAGGCTGCAAAATGTGGAAAGTAACTGCATTATAGGGTTTGAGTTGGTTCATGTAAAATCCTTAGAATAGGAATAAAATCCTTAGAATAGGATTCTTAGAACATTCACTTCAGTCATTTGGTAGTTATTGTTACCAGTTACCATTCTGAAACTTCCTTTTTCATTCTGTGTGGAGAATTGTACACATAACTACACAATTGTACACATAACTACCTTATTTTTTTTTTTATTTTATTTTTTATATACATATATTTTTATCCCCAGGTCTGTGAATCACCAGGTTTACACACTTCACAGCACTCACCAAATCACATACCCTCCCCAATGTCCATAATCCCACCCCCTTCTCCCCAACCCCCTCCCCCCGGCAACCCTCAGTTTGTTTTGTGAGATTAAGAGTCACTTATGGTTTGTCTCCCTCCCAATCCCATCTTGTTTCATTTATTCTTCTACCCACTTAAGCCTCCATGTTGCATCACCACTTCCTCATATCAGGGAGATCATATGATAGTTGTCTTTCTCTGCTTGACTTATTTCGCTAAGCATGATACGCTCTAGTTCCATCCACGTTGTTGCAAATGGCAAGATTTCATTTCTTTTGATGGCTGCATAGTATTCCATCGTGTATATATACCACATCTTCTTGATCCATTCATCTGTTGATGGACATCTAGGTTCTTTCCATAGTTTGGCTATTGTGGACATAGCTGCTATAAACATTCGGGTGCATGTGTCCCTTTGGATCACTACATTTGTATCTTTAGGGTAAATACCCAATAGTGCAATTGCTGGGTCATAGGGCAGTTCTATTTTCAACATTTTGAGGAACCTCCATGCTGTTTTCCAGAGTGGCTGCACCAGCTTGCATTCCCACCAACAGTGTAGGAGGGTTCCCCTTTCTCCGCATCCTCGCCAGCATCTGTCATTTCCTGACTTGTTGATTTTAGCCATTCTGACTGGTGTGAGGTGATATCTCATTGTGGTTTTGATTTGTATTTCCCTGATGCCGAGTGATATGGAGCACTTTTTCATGTGTCTGTTCGCCATCTGGATGTCTTCTTTGCAGAAATGTCTGTTCATGTCTTCTGCCCATTTCTTGATTGGATTATTTGTTCTTTGGGTGTTGAGTTTGCTAAGTTCTTTATAGATTCTGGACACTAGTCCTTTATCTGATATGTCGTTTGCAAATATCTTCTCCCATTCTGTCAGTTGTCTTTTGATTTTGTTAACTGTTTCCTTTGCTGTGCAAAAGCTTTTGATCTTGATGAAATCCCAGTAGTTCATTTTTTCCCTTGCTTCCCTTGCCTTTTGCGTTGTTCCTAGGAAGATGTTGCTGCGGCAGAGGTCGAAGAGGTTGCTGCCCGTCATAACTACCTTATTTTAATTGCTTCATGTAAGGGCTCCTGGGTGGCTCAGTTGGTTGCGCCACTGCCTTCGGCCCAGGTCATGATCCTGGAGTCCCGGGATCGAGTCACACATCAGGTTCCCTGCTCAGTGGGGAGTCTGCTTCTCCCTCTGACCCTCCCCACCTTTGTAGTCTCTCTCTCATCCTCTCTCTCTCTCAAATAAATAAATAAAATCTTTTAAAAAAAATTGTTTCATGTAAGGCCATATTTTGTAGTACTCTGGTATGTTTAATCATTTTTTTTGTTTTTAAATATTTAGTTTCCTATAGTTATCACTGTAGCAATCACTGTTCCGATGAATGTTTATATATAGGCCTTCTCTAAGGTATATACTAAAAGTGAAATTATGGAAACAATAGAGTACACATATTTTAAAATTCAGTAAATTTTTCAGTAAATATTTACAAGTTAAACTTCACAATAACTTGTTCACTTCATAGTATGCCTAGCTTTCTGACAGAACCTGTTTCTCCACTTTCTGTTAATTTATGGCTACGTGAATGAGGTGCAGAAAAATACTTGCAACAAATAGGGACAGAGGGCTAATTTTTTCTTTTTCTTTTTAAGATTTTATTTATTTATTTGACAAAGAGAGAGATCACAAGTAGGCAGAGAGACAGGCAGCGAGAGAGGGGGAAGCAGGCTCCCTACCAAGCAGAGAGCCTGATGTGGGGCTCGATCCCAGGACCCTGGGATCATGACCTGAGCCAAAGGCAGATGGTTAATGACTGAGCCACGCAGGTGCCCCTATTCATGCTTGCCTGCCTGCCTGCCTGCCTTCCTTCCTTCCTTCCTTCTCTCTCTCTTTCCTTCTTAATTTTAAATTTTATTTTATTTTTTTTCAGTGTTCCAAAATTCATTGTTTATGCACCACACCTAGAGCTCCATGCAATACATGCCCTCCATAATACCCACCACCAGGCTGACCCAACCCCCCACCCCTGACCCTCCAAAACCTCAATTTGTTTCTCAGAGTCCACAGTCTCTTATGCTTTGTCTTCCCCTCTGAAATCCCCCAACTCACTTCTCTTCATGCTTTTCAAAAGCAAGTTTTGAGTTTTGCGAATCTTACAATTTTAGAATTTTTTTTAAAAGACTTTATTTATTTGACAGACAGAGATCACAAGTAGGCAGAGAGGCAGGCAGAGAGAGAGAGAGGGGAGGAAGCAGTCTCCCTGCTGAGCAGAGAGCCAAATGCGGGGCTCGATCCCAGGAACCCGGGATCATGACCCGAGCCGAAGGCAGAGGCTTAACCTACTGAGCCACCCAGGTGCCCCACAATTTTAGAATTTTTGTATTCTATTTTGTCTTAATTAATCCTCTCCTGCTACTTTGTTACAATATTGAATTCCGATTAGTTTTATTTTATTTTTAAAAGTTTAATGTTACTAATTTTTTCTTGTAATTTTCCTGTGTCTAGGTTTTTTATATATATTGCTCTCTTTTTCACTTCATTTCTAGGTGTTTTATATTTCTATTTAGTTTTCTATTTAACATGAGAATTATTTAATAATATGGCTTGTTTTGGATGATTTTTAAGTTTTGATTAAATTCAAACTTTCAGGGGGCCTGGGTGGCTCAGTGGGTTAAGCCTCTGCCTTTGGCTCAGGTTGTGATCCCAGGGTTCTGGGATCGAGCCCCAAATCGGGCTCTGCTTGGCAGGGAGCCTGCTTCCCCCTCTCTCTTTGCTTGCTTCTTGCCTTCTTGTGCTCTCTCTGTCAAATAAATAAATAAAATCTTAAAAAAAAATTCAAGCTTGTAGAAAAGTTACAAGAACAGTATAAAGTATTCTTGGGTACTCTTTACTCATATTCACCAACAGTTTACTTTTAGCTCATTTGCATGATCATTCTTGTATGTATTTGTAGTTGTTCTCTCTATGTATGCATGTGCCCAAACACACATACACAATGCACACATTTTACCTAAACTATTTAAAAATAAGTGGTGGACATTTGCTTCTTCACCTTTAAACATGTCAGTGTGTTATTTCCTCAGAGCAAGAGTATTCGCTCACATGAGCACAGTACACTTACTAAAATAAGAAATTTAAACAATTACTCAGAACTCTTTTTAAATAGTCTATATTCAAGATTTTTCACTGGTCCTAATGTTCTTTTTAACACTTCACTGTGCCCTCATCCTCTCTTCCTCAGGCACTGTCTGGGATACAGTTTAGGATCACACACTGAATTTAGTATCATCTCTCTTTTAGTCTTCTTTAATCTGGAAGAGTTGCAGTGCCAGGATTGTCTGATCATAAGTTTCCATATGTGTGTGAGTGTATTCCTGGCCCAGTCTCCTGTGCCATACTTATCTAATTTTTTCTCTGAACCATTGCCACACTCAGTGAGTATTGGTTTGTAGTAAGTCTTGACATTTGATAGAGCAAGTCCTTCCAGCTTAATTTTTAAAGAGTGTCCCGTAGGCTTCTGTATATAAGTTAGAAAATGATCTTGTCAAGATCCTTGAAAAACTTGGGATTTTGGCTACAACTGCAGTAAATTATATAGATTACTCAGGAGAATTGATGGCTTTGCAAAATTGATGTTTCCTTTTAATAAGAAATGACATTTCCATATATTTAGATGTTGTTTAATATCTCAGTCCACTTTTATAATTCTGTTCACATCAAATACATTTCTAAGTATTTTGCATTGACACTACTTGTGAATAAAATGTGTTTTCTTTTTCTTTTTTATATTATATTTTATTTTTTTCAAGTTACCTCTGTACCCAACATGGGGCTCAAACCCACAATCCCAACGTCAAGAGTTTTCCACCCTACTGACTGAGCCAGCCAGATAACCCCAAATAAAATATATTTTTCTAACTTTGTTGCTTTTATGTACAGATGCAGTTAGTCTTTGTTTCCTGGTTGATCTAAAAGTTCTGTAAAATCTTTTATGAAATACAACAACCAACCTGTTAGAGAATCTTTTATATTTTCTTCCTTGTAGACAATCATAAGATCTGCAAACATCAGTTTTATTTCTTTACTTTCCAGTGGTTTATATATTTTATATGCCACAACTTTTTTTTTTATTTGACAAAGAGAGATCACAAGTAGGCAGAGGGGCTGGCAGAGAAAGAGGGAGAGACAGGCTGTCCACTGAGCAGAGAGCCTGATGCGGGGCTCGATCCCAGGACCCTGGGATCATGACCTGAGCCGCAGGCAGAGGCCTTAACCCACTGAGCCACCCAGGTGCCCCTATATGCTTTTAAGGATATTCACTTTTAAGGATATGTACTTACTATTTCATCATTTCGTCTGTTCTTCCCTGTATTTATAGGTACTATTCATCAGTACAAGGAAATTTCCTTCTACTTACAGTTTTTAAAGTTTTTTCTTTTTAATAATTACATGTTGACTTTCATCAAATTATTGTTTATTAGAGATAATTGTGCTTTTTCTCTTTAATTTGTTAATAAAGTTAATTATGTTAATATATTTTCTAATGTTAGAGGAATCTTACCTTTCTTAAATAAAATAAACTTAGGTATAATGTTTTCTTTTTTATTACTTACTGTATTTAGTTTACTAGAATTTTATTTTCAAATTTTATATCTATGTTCATAAGTTAGATCAGCCTGAAATTATTCTTTTATAGTCATTTTCTTATTTGGCATCATGGCTTTGTCAGTTTTATCCGATAAACTGGGGAATGTACTCTGTTTTTTTTTTTTTTTAATTTGAAGTTAAAAGTTTTGTACATTCAGGCATGTATAAAATATATTCTAGGGACGCCTGGGTGGCTCAGTTGGTTAAGTGGCTGCCTTTGGCTCAGGTCATGATCCCAGTGTCCTGGGATCGAGTCCCACATCGGGCTCCTGGCTTGGCAGGAAGCCTGCTTCTCCCTCTGCCTTTGCCTGCCGCTCTGTCTGCCTATGCTCTCTCGTGCTGTCTCTCTCTCTCTGACAAGTAAATAAATAAAATCATATATATATATATATATATATATTCTAGATTTGAATTTCATGAAGTGTATCCACCCCCAGGTCTGCAAGAGATGAGAAAATAAATTTGAAATATAGAGCACTGTCTGTTGCCCTTTTGTGTACCTTCAACAACACGGTGCTATGTCCAAGAGACCATGAAATACGCCCAGGAGGGTGTCCTTTTTATATAACACAAATACTTCTTGCAAAAAGACAAAGAAGGGACGCCTGGGTGGCTCAGTTGGTTGGGTGACTGCCTTCAGCTCAGGTCATGATCCTGGAGTCCCGGGATTGAGTACCGCATCGGGCTCCCTGCTGGGCAGGGAGTCTGCTTCTCCCTCTGACCCTCCCACTTCTCATGCTCTCTCTCTGTCATTCTCTCTCTCTCAAAAAAATAAATAAAATCTTTTTTAAAAAAGGCAAAGGAAAGTATAGTTAAGCTCTAACAATTTTCTAAATATTCATCTTGCCTTTTTTCAAAAATAAAGGATAATTCCTTAATGTATATTATACATTAAGACTGGGTGAAGTTGACTGTGCTTTTCTCTGAAAGGGAAAGATAAAAAATAAACCAAAGCCAAAAAAAAAAAAAAAAAGATCAAATACATCATGACATGATGCTACTTTAAAATTAGATCAATCTCTGTTCACCAATTATTGTATTATCAAATGGAACCTTTGGGAAGGATAAGACATTTGAAAGCCTTACTAACTGAACCAGTGAACACCAACTGGTTTTTCTAAGAGTTCTACAGATCTAGGAACACCTGGCTGCTCAGTTGGAAGAGCCTGAGACTCTTGATCTTCGGGTTCTGAGTTTGAGCCCCATGCTAGGTGTAGAGATTACTTAAATAAATACAGTTTTAAAAGAAAGTTAACTAGATCTAGGTCTCTGGAACAGAAGCCAACAGTGATGACCCATTACAACAACTTCAGGCAATGTATTTTAACTCTAGGGATACAGCACTATTTATAGAGAATAACCTCTTTTGGCTCTTTGGTGCAATCAGAAAAAGGAGTTTAGAGACATCCAAGAAAGATGACTTCCCTAAGGAGGAATTTGTTGATTTCTCAAATCATATGTAGATTTCAAACATAAAAGAAGAATGTAGCATACCCTTCCCCAGTATTGATATGCTTGCCATATATTGCCATTTATATATATGTATATGTTAAATCTTTTTATAAAGTTGTGACATCTTAAAACCCAACAAGATTTTAAAATTTATATATATGGGGCGCCTGGGTGGCTCAGTGGGTTAAGCCACTGCCTTCGGCTCAGGTCATGATCTCAGGGTCCTGGGATCGAGTCCCACATCAGGCTCTCTGCTCGGCGGGGAGCCTGCTTCCCTTCCTCTCTCTCTCTGCCTGCCTCTCTATCTACTTGTGATCTCTCTCTGTCAAATAAATAAATAAAAATCTTTAAAAAAATTTATATATATAATATTATTTATTTATTTATTTGACAGACAGAGATCACAAATAGGCAGAGAGACAGAGGGGAAGCAGGTTCCCTGCTGAGCAGAGATCTAGATGCAGGACTTGATCCCAGGATGCTGAGATCATGACCTGAGCCAAAGGCAGAGGCTTAACCCACTGAGCCACCCATGCGCCTCATAAACCCAAGATTTTTTTTTTTAAAGATTTTATTTATTTATTTGACAGACAGAGATCATAAGTAGGCAGAGAGGCAGGCAAAGAGAGAGCAAGGGAAGCAGGCTCCCTGCCGAGAAGATACGGGGCTCATCCCAGGACCCTGGGATCATGACCTGAGCCGAAGGCAGAGGCTTTAACCCACTGAGCACCCAGGCACCCCACACAATAAGATTTTTTTTTAAACCAATCTTTCTTTTTTAAAAATTTTATTTTCTTATTTGACACAAAGAGAGAGACAGCGAGAGAGGGAACACAAGCTGGGGGACTGGGAGAGGAAGAAGCAGGCTCTTTGCAGAGCAGGGAGCCCAATGTGGGACTTGACCCCAGGACCCTAGGATTATGATCTCAGCCAGAGGCAGATGCTTAATGACTGAGCCACCCACGTGCCCCAAAACAACAAGATTTAAAATTAAATTCTGATATAATTATAATAGAGAATCAGGAACAAAAAAGTAATACATTATCTGATAATTCACTGGATGAAATGTCTAACAGAATACTTTTTATTATGATTTTGTGGACTTACACAAAATAACCATATAGCATAATAAGATAGGGATAATTGATAAATGAAAGTGCCATTTCTTTTCTTTCTTCTTATTTTTTTTTAAGATTTTGTTTATTTATTCAACAGACAGATATCACAAGTAGGCCGAGAGGCAGGCAGAGAGAGGGGAGGAAACAGGCCCCCTGCTCAGCAGAGAGCCTGATGCAGGGCTCAGTCCCAGGACTCTGAGATCATGACCTGAGCCAAAGGCAGAGGCATAACCCACTGAGCCACCCAGGTGCCCCGAAAATGCCATTTCTTGAGCCTTATTATGTGCAAGGCACTATATATAATACCTTGTAAACTGTAGATTTTTTGCCAATATTCTATAGAGGAGAAAAGTGAGTTTTAGTAGGGCAAATAATTTTCCCAAGGACATAAGTATTGGGACCTAGATTTTAGGACCTGGATTGAAAGCTGGCTTGTCAGACTTCAGAGTTAATGATTCTTAAGCAAGATAGTTTGGATCTAAATCTCCAGGAAAGGTATAAGAAAATTAAATTAACTAACATATCATGGACAAAATGGAAGTTTATTCTCACTTAGGGAAAGGCAGTTTTCTTGAATCTTCTCAAACTCTTCTTTTCAGTTGTACTAAGAAAAACCAAAAAAGATTAGTTTCACCTAACAGTGCTGTACATGTACAATGATTCTTAATTAAACAGCATGCACATACATATATATCCAGATATGTATGTGTATATATATACATTGCTGAAGAGGAGGGAGATTAGACAGGGTTCTCCAGGGAATCAAAACCAATAGGAAAAATATATAAATATATAATAAGGAATTGTGTCATGCAATAATGGAGGTTGACAAGCCCTAAGATCTACAATCCACAATCTAGAGAACCAGAAGAGCTGATGGTAGCATTCCAGTCCAAAGGCCAGTAAGCTTGAGATCTGGAAAGTGCTGCTGTTTCAGTTGGAGTCTAAATGCAGGAAGAAAATGGATGTCCATCTAGAAAGCAGTCATGCAGGAAAAATTCCCTATATTCATTGGGGTTTCAGACTTTTGTTCTGTTCAGGCCTCAGTTGATTATATGAGGCCCACCCACATTACGAAGGGCAATCTGCTTTACTCAGTCATTTATTCACAAGTCAGTTTACTTATTTAAATGTTGAACTCATTATAATACACCCTCACAGGGGCTCCTGGTGACTCAGCCAGGTAAGCATCTGCCTCTGGCTCAGGTCATGATCCCTGGGTCCTGGGATTGAGCCCTGTATTGGGCTCCCTGCTCGGCAGGAGTCTGTTTCTCCCTTTCCTCCCCACTCATGCTCTCTCTCACTATCTCTCTCTCTCAAATAAATAAATAAAATCTTAAAAAAAAAAAAACACCCTCACAGAAACAACTCAGTAATATTGACCAAAAAAAATTTTTTGAAAGAATAACCCATATAACTATCATGCAGTTTAAAAAATACTTTGCTGTTACCTCACATCCCTCTGCCTGCCCAAAGAAAATTAATCTTTTTTTATTTCCTACTGAAGTGTAACCATTAAAAAGACTTCAGTAAAAGTATCTCCTCTGCTATTATAGACATCCATTTTACCAACTTTTTGTAACAACCTAAGGAATGTTTTATAATTTTGCCTGCTTCTAAACTTTTTATAAATTAAATCATACTGTGTGTTTTGTTAATTTTGTATTTAATATTTTAAAAATTAATTAATGTGGAATAATTCAGATGTATCTTGATTTTCACTGCTGTGTGCTAGTTCATGTCAATAGCTGTACGACTATGTCATACTTTACTGTAGTATATATTTTTTGTGGATATTATGGTTTTCATCTATTTGGTCTTAATAAAAACTGTTGCTGTAAACATTCTAGGAAATGTTTTTCCTAGGAGTGTAATTGCTGAATCATAGGGCTTTGTATATTAACCTTAATAATAACAAACTATTTCAGAGTGGTTCTGTGAGATTCTGTTTCTAACAGCATATGTTCACCTACTGCTTCATATCTTTGCCAAGATTTGGAATCCTTACACTTTTTATCTGATGTATTTATAGTGATCTGTCATTATGGATTTAACTTATAATATCTTAATTACTAAAGAAACTACAGCTTCTCATTCCAGTTTTCTTTTGCCTTTTTTTCCCCAAAGGTTTTTCTTATTTAGGTGAATTCACATAATAGTTAACTATTTTAAAGTGTACAATTCAGTTGTAGTTAGTGTAAATTCCATGGTATTTAATCTATCTTCACAATGTTGTGCATATATCAGCTCTCTCTAGTTTCAAAGTTTTCTTCATCTCATAAAACACCTTTAGCTGTTTGAAGCACAAAACCTTTGACTTTGATGAATTAAAATGTATTTTTTATTACTTATACTTTTCAGAGTACAAGTAATATTTGTCAAGTACTTGGAAATAGTATGATTACTAAGAATAGATAGCCAATTCCAAGGTCATAAAGATTTATAAATCCCTATGTTTTCTTGAAAGAGTTTTAATATGGACAGTGGTGTGTCTCAGTTGGTTAAGTGTTTGCCTTAGGTCCTGGGATCAAGCCCTGCGTTGGGCTTTCTGCTTACTGAGGAGTCTGCTTCTCCCTCTGCCCCTCTACCCTGCTTGTACCCCTGCCCTTGCACTCTCTCTCTCAAATACATAAATAAAATCTTCAAAAAAATAGTTTTATGGGTTAGCGCTTATATTTAGGTTATTGATCCATTTTTAAAAATTGTTTTAAAAAACAATTAAATTTAAATTTAATTTACAATTAATTTAATTTGTAATTAAATTAATCATAATCACAATTAATGCAAATTAATGTAATTTACAATTAATTTAATTTAATTTAAACAATTAAATTTAAATTTAAATTCCATTGATCCAATTTTTTAAATTATTAAGCCAATTTTTATGAAAGAGGACTTTAAATTTTTTAAAATTCTAGTTCAATGAACATACAGTGTAATATTAGTTTCAGGTGTACAATAAATTTATTCAACAATTCTATACATTACTCAGTGCTCATCACAATAAATGTACTGTTAATCCCTTTCATCCAGGGATTAATCTGTTAATCTATTTCATCCACTATTAATCTATTTCATCCATCCTCCTGCTGATCTCTCTCCCCTGATGACCACCAGTTTGTTCTGTATATTTGAGTCTTTTTTGTCTCTTTTTTCTTTCTTTGTTTCTTAAATTCCACATATGAGTGAAATCATATGGTATTTGTTTTTCACTGATTTATTTCACTTAGCATTATACTCTCTAGATCTGTCCATGTTGTTGCAGATGGCAAGATTTTATTCTTTTTTATGGCTGAGTAATATTTTATTATATGTATATATACCACATCTTTATCCATTCATCTATTGATGGACATTTGGGTTGCTTCTATAATTTGGCTGTTGTAAATAATGTTGTAATAAACATAGGGGTACATAGATCTTTTTTTTCCTTTTCTTTTTTCTTTTTAAAATTTAATTTAATTTTTAAATTAATTAACATATAATATATTATTGGTTTCAGAGGTAGAGGTCAGTGATTCATCAGTCTTACATAATACCCAGTGCTCAGTACATCACATGCCCTCCTTAATGTCCATCACCCAGTTACCCTACACCCTGTTCCCCCCCAACCCGCTGGCAATCCTCAGTTTGTTCCTATGATTAAGAGTCTCTAATGGTTTGTCTCCCTCTCTGATTTTGTCTTGTTTTATTTTTTCCTCTCTCCTCTATGATCCTCTGTTTTGTTTCTTAAATTCCACCTATGAGTGAGATCACATAATTGTCTTTCTCTGACTGACTTATTTTGCTTAGCATAATACCCTCTATTTCCATCCATGTTGTTGCAAATGGTGAGATTTCATTTTTTGATAGCTGAGTAGTATTCCATTATGTATATATACCACATCTTTATCCATTCATCTGTAGATGGTCTGTGGGCTACTGTGGACATTTCTGCTATAAACATTGGGGTACAGGAGCCCTTTTGGATATTGCTACATTTGTGTCTTTGGGGGTAAATACCAACTAGTGCAATTGCTGGTTCATAGGATAGCTCTATTTTCAACTTCTTGAGGAACTTCCATACTGTTTTCCAGAGTGACTGTACCAGCTTGCATTCCCACCAACAGTGTAAGAGGGTTCCCCTTCCTCTGCATCCTTGCCAACATCTGTCCTTTCCTCACTTGTTAATTTTAGCCATTCTGACTGGTGTGAGGTGATAGATCTTTTTGAATTAGTGTTTTCATATTCTTTAGTTAAATACCCAGTAGTGGATTTACTAAATCATATGGGCATTCTACTTTTAATTTTTTTGAGGCGTCTCCATACTGTTTACCATAGTGTTTGCACCAATTTGCATTCCCACCAACAGGGCCCCGATATTCCTTTTTCTCCACATCCTCACTAATACTTGTTGTTTCTTTGTTACTGATTTTAGCTATTCTGACAGGTGTGATGTAGTATCTCATTGTGTTCTTACTTGCATTTCCCTGATGCTTAGTAATGTTGAGCATCTTTTCATGTGTCTGTTGGCCATCTGTAAGTCTTTGGAAAAATGTCTATTCATGGGTCCTGCCCATTTTTTCATTGGATTATTTGGTTTTGGGGTGTTGAGTTGTGTAAGTTCTTTATATATTTTGTATACTAGCCCTTTATTGGATATATCATTTGAAAATGTCTTCTTCCATTCAGTAGGTTGTCTTTTAGTTCTGTTGGTTGTTTTCTTGCTGTGCAGAAACTTTTTATTTTGATGTAGTTTATTTTTGCTTTTATTTTCCTTGCATCAGGAGACCAGCATCATGAAAAATGTTGCTGTGACTGATATTGGAGAAATTACTGCTTGTGTTCTCTTCTAGGATTTTTATGGTTTCTAGTCTCACATTAGGTACTTAATCCATTTTGAGTTTATTGAGGGTGAGAAAGTGGGTCCAATTTCATGAATTAATATTTTTAAGGATTTCATTTATGTGACACAGAGAGATACAGCAAGAGAGGGAACACAAGCAGAAGGAGTAGGAGAGGGAGAAGCAGGCTTCATGCAGAGCAGGGAGCCTGATGCGGTACTTGATCCCAGGACTCTGGGATCATGACCTTAGCTGAAGGCAGACACTTAAAACTGAGCCACCGAGGCACTCCTCATGAGTTAATTTTTTATATGAAGATTGGGGGTTTGACTTCATTCTTTTGAATATGTTTATCCAGTTGTCCTAGCACCATTTGTTAAAGAAATGTTTCTTTCCTCATTGTGCGCGCTCTCTCTCTCTTAAATAAATAAAATCTTTTATAAAAATTGGTTTTTTATGCCTCTCCCTCTGCTTGTGCTATCTCTCTGACAAATGAATAAATAAAATCTTTTGTAAAAAAATAAAATTGGTTTTTTATATAGGTGGCATGTAAGAATGGATAAATTTGTTAAGCATGTGAGTTCTAGTATATCTGAAAAGGGCTTTTTCAACCAGTACATTGGTTCTTTTACAGGACAAGAATTCTACTTGAAATTACTTTTCTCTAGAACTTTGTAATCATGACTTCCTGCTTAGAATATTATTGGGAACTCCAAAGCCGTTTTCATTCCTGCTCTTTTATTTATGCCCTGTTTTTAGTTTTTGAGCCTTTTATGGTTTTTTCTTTGTTCCTAGTGTCCTGGAACCTAATGTAAAATCTATCTTAGTGTGAATCAATTTTATTCTTTATGATAGGTATCAAATGAGTCCATTAAATGTGGAGATTCATGTCCTTCAAGTCTGGAAAATTTCTTTTTTTTTTTTAAGATTTTATTTATTTATTAGAGAGAGAGAGATCACAGGTAGGCAGAGAGGCAGGCAGAGAGAGGGGGGAACAGGCTCCCCGCTGAGCAGAGAGGCCAATACAGGTTTTGATCCCATGACCCTGAGATCATGACCTGAGCTGAAGGCAGAGGCTTAACCCACTGAGCCACCCAGGCGCCCCCCCCCCTTTTTAAATATTTTATTTATTTATTTGACAGACAGAGATCACAAGTAGGCAGAGATGCAGGCCGAGAGAGAGGAGGAAGCAGGCTCCCTGCTGAACAGAGAGCCCGGTGTGTGATGTGCCGAAGGTAGAGGCTTTAATGCACTGAGCCACCCAGGTGCCCCAAGTCTGGAAAATTTCTTAAATTCTTTCTAAAACAATCTGTAATTTCTGTTTTCCTTGAAAATTTTCTAATATACAGCAAAATTGAGAGAACATTTCAGTGTACCCCATATACCCTATTTGGTCTTCACCTAAAATTGCCAAGTGAGACCATTGATAACATTTCACCACATATGCTTTATCTTTCTGAACACACACTCACACATGTATTTCTCAACCTCCTCCCCTCCGACGAATCATTTGAAAATAAGTTGGGGACATCTGGACATTTTAAACCCTTAATACTTTTAGCATGCATCTCCTCGATATAAGGACATTTTACAAACAATAACAATGACATAGCAAATCTTTGAAAATTTGCATTAATTCATTAATATCTCCTCAAGCATTTTGTGTTCAAGTATTTCCAGTGGTTCCCCAAAATTTCTTTTTATTTTATTTTTTTAGCTGGTGTAATGTTTTTTATTCATTTATTTGGTCACTTGTTTGTTTGACCTAGGATCCAGTCAAGATTCATGTATTATTTTGGTTGTTGGGTCTCTTTAGTCTCTTTTAATCTAGAACAGACTTTATTAATTGTTTTTAATATGACACTGAATGTTTTAGACAATTCAGGACAGTTGTCTTGTAGATTGTCTTAACAACCTCCATTTGTCTTTTGGATGGCTTTCTCATGTAAATTAGAGGCTTAGATTCAGCCTAAGTATTTGGCAAGCATACTCTGTAGGTGGTAGGATGGTATGCCTTTTATTACATTACATTGGGAGGTATAGGTTGTTGCACTATTGGTGATGTCCAGTTTTTTTTAAACTTAAGATTAAAGGTGGTGTATACTAAATTTTCTCAGTATAAAGGTATACTTTTCCCTTTATAATTAGCAAATAGTCTGTGGAGTGATACTCTGAGACCATTGAATATCCTTTTTCTTTTTTTTTTTTTTTTTTAAGATTTTATTTATTTATCTGTCAGAGAGAGAGAGAGAGCAAGAGTGAGCACAGGCAGAGTGGCAGGCAGAGTCAGAGGGAGAAGCAGGCTCCCTGCGGAGCAAGGAACCCGATGTGGGACTCGATCCCAGGACGCTGGGATCATGACCTGAGCCGAAGGCAGCTGCTTAACCAACTGAGCCACCCAGGCGTCCCGAATATCCTTTTTCTTAACAACCATTCACTTTCTGGTTTTAGAATTTATGGAGAATACTTGCCTAAATCAATAATTAGAGTGGTGTTTTCAAAATGATAATTTTCAGGTTTTTTTATTCCTACTAACACCCTGAAACTTGGCAGATACTTAACACACTTTTAAAAATGATCTTTTTGGGGCGCCTGGGTGGCTCAGTGGGTTAAAGCCTCTGCCTTCTGCTCAGGTCATGGTCTCAGGGTCCTGGGATCGAGCCCCGCATCGGGCTCTCTGCTCAGCGGGGAGCCTGCATCCTCCTCTGTCTCTCTCTGCCTGCCTCTCTGACTACTTCTGATCTGTCAAATAAATAAATAAAAATCTTTAAAAAAATGATCTTTTTTCATTAGATATTGAGCTGCCTTTCATGACCTTCCAATTTTCATTTATTTTCCATTTCCATATCTTGTACTTTTTTTTTTAAGATTTTATTTACTTGTTTGACAGACAGAGATCACAAGTAGGCAGAGAGGCAGGCAGAGAGAGAGAGGAAGGAAAGCAGGCTCCCCGCTGAGCAGAAGGCAGGGTTCAATCCCAGGACCGTGGGATCATGACCTGAGGAAGGGAGAGGCTTTAACCCACTGAGCCACCCAGGTGCCCTTGTTGTACTTTTATTTTTTTATTTTGTTTTTAAAAAATATTTTATTTATTTGACAGAGAGAAATCACAACTAGGCAGAGAGGCAGTCAGAGAGAGAGGAGGAAGCCGGCTCCCCGCGGAGCAGAGAGCCCGATGCGGGGCTCGATCCTAGGACCCTGGGACCACGACCCAAGCTGAAGGCAGAGGCCCTATCCCACTGAGCCACCCAGGTGCCCCCCCTTGTTGTACTTTTAAAAGAGTTTTTTTTTTTTTTCATTTATCTTTTCATCTTTGTAATTACTTGCTTTTATTCCCACTTTATATTTTCATTTCCTAAGATCTCATTCCTTTTATGTCATCTGATTTTTTAGCATGTAAAATAACTTCTCACATCCTTCTTAGGATATTAATGGTGGCTTCTGAAATTTTTCTTCTTCTGTAGTTTCTCTTTTAAGTTGTTTGGGAATTGTTTATTTAATCATTTTTTACATTATAGGGTTTCCTTAAATATGTTATGATATTTGCCCCTCTGTAGTTTAGAACGGACATTATGAACCTCACTTTGCTTTCTGTATGCCAACTGTACATTAGTACATAGTGCCTCCATTTCTTAAGCCTTTTTGAGGGTTCTGCAGCATAAATCATCCTCCTCTGGGTTTTCCTTTTTGTTTGATTTCATTATTGTTTGGTTTGTTGAGTTAGTCATCATTTATTTGTATGCTTTCCAACTTCAGAAGTTTTGTTGCTTCTATCTCTTCTTTAATTCTCCTTGCCTAAGCACTTGGTCCTTTTAAAAAATCCTTTTCATTGATTTCAGTGAAGAAATGGGCAGGAAAAACTGCATGTGATTGACTTGTCCTCTTTGAGAGAACAAGAGAATTCTCTTTCTAGACAAATCTTGTTTTTAAATGTTTATTTTTAAGGATAATGAATTTTGAAATTAATTTATTATATTAGGCATCCATTAAATGTATTTTGAGCTTTCTTCATGTGCCAGAGTTCAAGTGGATTAAAGTAACATACATTGTCTATCCTTCCTTCTTGAAGATTGGTTCTGTTGTAGCAGACATACATTAAGCAAACATTCAATATGAAATTTACAATTGTAGGAGACAAATGTGTAATCAACCTTTACCAAAATAAAAATACAAAGAATGGAAGGAAAAAGATGGGGGAAAGTGCTTTGAGAGGTAATGATAGGATGTGCATAATTAAGACTGAGTATTCAGAAAAGATATTTATTAGGATATGCCACTTAGCAGAGACCTTAACAATGTCCAGGAACTGGTAAGGCCAAGAGAGGGCAGTGGAGAAGGGAATATGGACAAATATTTAGAGCAGATGAAATCATTTTGTGTGTGTGTATATGGTGGGGGGAGTGTAACAATTTAGTGCATTTGAAGAACTGAAAAGACCAGTATAGCTATAAGTTATTGTTGAGGGGAGAGAAGTATCAGGTTGAAGAGGCAGGTGGGAGGTAGATTACTGAGGAATTGTTAAGACCAAGTTAAGGCATACAGATCTTATCCTAGGGACAACAGAGAATCACTGAAACATTTTTAACAGAACAGTGCCAAGCTGAATATCACTGTAGCTGCTAAGGGTGTAAAACTGGAACGGCAGACAACTAAATAAAATACTGCTTTTGTATCCAAATCAAAGTCTGGGCCTGGATCATTTATTGACAGTGGAGATGGAAAGAATTTGAGGACATATTTAGGCCTACCCCAAATAATCTTGCTGTATAAGTGTTATAAGAAGAGACTAAAGCTCAAATGTTTTCATGTTTGGAGTTTGATGTATGTGCTCAGGGACTTAATTGATATATTTAAATCCATTCTTTTTCCTAGTCTCTCTTCTGGCATGCAGATCTTCCAAATTTATAGCCACTGAAAACTGTGCAGTTACTTTATACAACTTCATAAATGTATTATGTATTATGAATGATTTCAGAATCATTCAATAATCATTGGATCTGGGGTTTAGAATATATATCTATTTGCATCCTTGCAACCTGTCAACAGTATCACATTACCTATCTCTGCTCTTCCCTTCTCACAGACTTTAAAAGTAGATTCTCCATTACAGTAGCTTTTGCTACTTTCTTTGTTCTCCCAAGTTTAGCCTCATAGACTTCCTAGGTAAACGTGGGTTTTACCAAATGGCATAAATAAGCCATATTCTAAACACCATAGATTCTTCCTTCTGCATTGCTCATTAGTCACATTAATCTTTAATTAGGATACTGCTATATCTGGAGTAACATTCTCTTCTATTTCCTTCAGATTATATGCAATTTATGTTTGTTACTTGATTATTTATCCTAGACTTTTCCTTCTAGTTGTAGTTTCTTAATGCTGCAAACAACCCTAAGAAATGGGTTAAATGGTAATTTCCCTCCTTTTAAAATGTATATGATGCTAGATTTATTCTTTAACAAAATTGGGGGAGAGTCTAGATGTCTTTATATTTATCAACCTCCCCGTGTTTAAAGGGGGTTTTATTTAAATCACTATTTAGGAACAACTGATTAATCTGTTTTCCTAAATATCTCCTTCATCTTCCAGTGTGACTTCTTTTTACTTTCCTTTTCTGTTTGTCAAATTGCCCAGTCATATTTGAGAATGGTATAAGCTACTCAGTTTTTATGAAAATTAGTTTCAGTTAAGTCTTTTCATTTCTATTATAAAAGTTTTTTTTTTCTCCCAGAACACAAAAAAAGTGAATGTTTGCTTTTATATTTTCTTTCAGACTGTGAATCAAGGTTGAGACCAAGAAATTATTTCTGAAAAAGGATATTTATGGAATAGAATCATCCTGATGAGAGATAATGGAAAGACTTATAAAAAACAGCATTGAGTGTTCAAGTTTCAGAGGTGATTGGGAATGTAAAAGCCAGTTTGAGAGAAAACAGGAATCTCAGGAAGGACATTTCAGTCAAATGATATTTACTTCTGAAGACATGCCCACTTTCAATACCCAGCATCAGAGAATACATACTGATGAGAAACTCCTTGAATGTAAGGAATGTGGGAAGGATTTTAGTTTTGTATCGGTCCTTATTCGACATCAGCGAATTCATACTGGTGAGAAACCTTATGAATGTAAAGAATGTGGCAAGGCCTTTGGTAGTGGTGCAAACCTTGCTTACCATCAAAGAATTCATACTGGTGAGAAACCTTATGAATGTAGTGAATGTGGAAAGGCCTTTGGTAGTGGTTCAAACCTTACTCATCATCAGAGAATTCATACTGGTGAGAAACCATATGAATGTAAAGAATGCGGGAAAGCTTTTAGTTTTGGATCAGGCCTTATTCGACATCAGATAATTCACAGTGGTGAAAAGCCTTATGAGTGTAAGGAATGTGGGAAGTCCTTTAGTTTTGAATCAGCCCTTACTCGGCATCACAGAATTCACACAGGTGAGAAGCCTTATGAATGTAAGGATTGTGGGAAGGCCTTTGGCAGTGGTTCAAACCTTACTCAACATCGAAGGATTCATACTGGTGAGAAACCTTATGAATGTAAAGCATGTGGGATGGCCTTTAGTAGTGGTTCAGCCCTTACTCGGCATCAGAGAATTCATACTGGTGAAAAACCATATATTTGTAATGAATGTGGGAAGGCTTTTAGTTTTGGATCAGCCCTTACTCGACATCAAAGAATTCACACTGGTGAGAAGCCTTATGTATGTAAGGAATGTGGGAAGGCTTTTAACAGTGGCTCAGATCTCACTCAACATCAGAGAATTCACACTGGTGAGAAACCCTATGAGTGTAAGGAATGTGAGAAGGCCTTTAGAAGTGGTTCCAAGCTTATTCAGCATCAAAGAATGCACACTGGTGAGAAACCCTATGAGTGTAAGGAGTGTGGAAAAGCCTTTAGTAGTGGTTCAGACCTTACTCAGCATCAGAGAATTCATACTGGTGAGAAACCTTATGAATGTAAGGAATGTGGCAAGGCCTTTGGTAGTGGCTCAAAACTTATCCAACACCAGCTAATTCACACTGGTGAAAAACCGTATGAATGTAAACAATGTGGAAAGTCCTTCAGCAGTGGTTCAGCTCTTAATCGGCACCAGAGAATACACACTGGTGAAAAACCCTATGGATGTAAGGAATGTGGGAAGAATTTTAGTACAGGCTCAAGCCTTACTCAACATCAGAAAATTCATGCTGGTGAGAAACTTTATGAATGTAAGGAATGTGGAAAGGCTTTTGGGAGGCGTTCAGAGATTCAGCAACATAAAAAAAGTCATACTGGTGAATAGCTCTGTGAATTGGAAAATTATGTTAGGATTATGTGGTTAAGGAAGGACACAGGACACATAAGAAAATGTGTATTAGGGAGAGTCACTACAAATGTAATTAAGGTACAAATGCCTTACTTATGCTTTACAACTTCATCTGAGAGAATCTATACAGGAAAAGAAAAACCACTCTGAAGATCTCTATCTATATTCATTCTTCCATTATTTTTGGAAAATTCATACTTGTGAATATTAAAAATTTTAAAACTGCTTATTGCATTTTGCCTTTATTTTAAACATTGAAAAATTCATTTGGGGGCTAACCCTGCTATTTTTGTTTACTGATCCATCTCAAAATTATTTTAAGTTATTTATTGAGGGTGTAAATTTGCCCGTCTCCCTCTTTCTCATTTGAATGCCACTTATTTAATAGCCATATCTATTTTTGTATTTTTTATTGCCTGTTTGATGGTAAGTTATATTTTTATACATATGAAGCATGGATATCACGTCAGTCTTCATTTTTAAAATTTGCATATCTGTGTTTGTATCTGTGTTCCATTTTGTTTGTGTTGTTACTGTTACTTTTAAGTATTTTTTAATATCTTGTGGCTCTGTATCTTTTGTTTTGGAGTATTGTTTTACTTGCCTTTTATAAAGTCTATACTCTTTTTACAGAATAGTTCTCTATATTAATGTAGATATGGACAAAAATAGTTATCTGTAATCATACCAACCATAGACAATCATTGTCAGATTTTTGTAGCAAATTCTTTAAGACTATGTCATTGTTTTTGAAAGAAAGTGTGATTGTGCTATACTATAACCAGCCTTTAATATTCTTTGTAAATAATATTGTTACTCTTCTATTGGCTTGAAGGTATTCACCTGTCTTTATCAAGCCCCTATTTTGTTAAGTATGGAAAATTTTGCCATTATAAAGAGTTATCTTGATGGCTCCTTTTGAATGTGTCTTTTTTTTTTTATTGTTCATTTCAGAGAAAATGTATGAGGTCTTTATTGCTTTTAAAGATTTATACTATAATGTATAAGTTCTGCTTCCCTTGACCAACATTGTTGACCCTAGTTATTTTCCCAATGTTAACCAACTTATTTATTCTCCCAGATCTTTTTATATGCATATATAATGTGCTTATGGTAATGTGGGCATAATTAGCTCACTTCAGAGGCTTGTTATGTGGATTCTACAATTGTGCCTATCACATAATAAAGCTTGCTTAGTATTAGACTTTGTCATTATTATATTTTCGATTTTGTTATGGAAAAACCTGTAACTAGTATCCATGTTTTACTGAGCATTAAAAACATAATGGAAAAGAGACATTCATGTAAATGAATATAAGTAAAGTTTGACCAACACCTATTTATTATGACAAGAGATAATTCATCTTAAAGAAAAATATGTGATGGTTAAGTATAAGAAGGAAAAATTCATACCAAGGTAAAAATAAAAATTCTTCATAGAAATTTGAATTTTGAGGAATGACAACAGCATCATGACAGCATAAGTCGCCTACCCTCAGTTGACCTCCCCATGATTAACAAGTAAAAGTGCCTCTGTGGTTGTTGTGGAATCCAACCCAAAAGCTAGGGGACCTAAGAGGAGTCTCACCCACATTGAGTAATAAGCTGACAGTCTTTGATACAGGCTGTGAAACCAGAAGTCTGAATCAGCTCTAGCCCCTCTTAGCACAATTAAGGGCAAATGTGGAGAGTGCTGAATTAAGTAGATACTCACAAATGAGAGAGCCTTTGTAGATCTCCAGATTTCCTGAGGAGAGAGTCTAGCACTGTGTTGGAAAAAAAGAAGGAGGTGGTGGGGGGCAGGAAGGAACTTTACCAGTGCTACCCCTGCCCCAGGGTGGCATATCATGGAACTGAAGAGTCAGCAATGATTTCTTCCACAGGGGAAAACAGTGGGTGATTGCCTAGCTTCCCTACTTGTATAGGATGCTGCTGAAGAAACTTGTTTCTCTCTTGCAGCACCCACAGTATTGAGACAGTACCTGCATGACTGCGGAGAGAAGAGATGGGGCTGTAAGAATATCAGAGTGTATCAAAAGAGTACAATTCCTCCTAGCTGCATTCAGGACTCCAGGAAGAAGCCCACCACAAACCGCTGGGAAAACCTTGAGCAAGGATCCCCCACTTGGCCTGCAGGCATCCCCAGTGCCCCAAACGTTAAACCCACACTCAATTCTTCAGCTAGATCTTTGTGTATGCTCCCATGTATTGCAGTTAGGGCCAGTTTTGGTAGACCGAGACCATGCAGGTTTTCAGCAGCCAGAGTGGTGAGTTTTAAGCTTGAGAGAAGACAAAGGAGCTTAATATTTCTGCCACAAGGGGGCAAGAAGCAGGGAGCACATGTATTCCTACAGGGACAGAGAAAGTCCCAGTTATAAGCAGGACCAATAAAAAGTGTATTTGACGTGAAGGTATCTAGCAATATTTGGAGGAGGTGACTGCTTCAAATGAGAAAACAGCAATGCAAAACTCCAAGAAACACGAGGAATCAATGAAACATGACATCACAGAAAGATTTCAGCAATCCTCTAGTAACTGAACTCAAAGACAGAATTCTGTGATTTACCTGATAATTCAAATTAGCTGCTTTAAAGAAACTCAATGAGCTACAATAAAACATAGAACTGAACAAGCAGGAAAGCATTATATGAATAAAATGAGAAATTCAACAAAGAGAAATAATATAAAAACAAATCTGGAGCTGAAGAATGCATGAAATGAAAAGTGCAATATAGAACATCATAAAAATCAAAGGAATAGAGGATGGGAGCTTTGAAATACCTGAGGCAGAGGAGAACAAAGAAAAAAGGAATGAAAGAGAGTAAGGAAGCCTACAAGATGTGTGGGACATCATAAAACAAACAATATAAAGAATAACTCATCTGTTAATGAATTAATATAAAAAGTAAAAAATAGTAACATCAAAAACATAAAAAGGGCAATAAAAGAGTAGAGTTTTCCTATGTGATTAAAGTTGCTATCCATCAGCTTAAAATGGACTGTTTTATAAGACTTTTTTAAAGACTTATATATTTTAGAGAGAGAGAACAGGGAGAGGGGCAAAGGGAGAGGGAGAGAAAGAATTTTCAAGCAGACTTTTCACAGAGTGTGGAGCCTGATGCAGGGCTTGATCCCAGGACCCCAAGATCATGACCTGAGCCAAAATCAAGAGCCAGCTACCTAAATGACCAAGCCACCCAGATGCCTCTTATAACAGGTTTTATGTAAGTCTCAATAACCACAAAGCAAAAATCTGTTGGATTCACAAAAGATGAGTGAAGGGAATCAGAGCATACTGCCATGGAAAAGGAAGAGGGTAAAGAGCAATGGAACTACAAAATAAGAGAGTTACTAGTAAGATGGCATTAGTCTGCATGTTAATAATTTCTCTAAATATAAATGAATTGGCTTTACCAATCAAGAGGTGTAGAATGGCCAGATCGATAAGATTCAACTATATGCTACCTACCAAAAGGCAGTTCAGCTTTAAGGTCATACATAGGCTTTAAGTGAAGAGATGGAAAAAGATATTCCATGGAAGCAGAAAGTGGGATTGGCCTTGCAGTGTTGGCCCATACATATGTAAGATAAAATAGACTTTAAGCCAAAAATTATAATGAGACAAAGATATCATTATAAAATGATAAAGAAGTCAATTCATCAAGAAGATATAACAGTCATAAATGTTTATGCACCCAGCATTGGAACACATAAATATGTTAAGCAAATACTGACAGATCTGAAGGGAGAAATAGGCAAAATGAGAACAGTAGGGGATTTCAATACTTTAAGTAACGGATGGATCACTCAAGCAGAAAATCAATGTAGAAACATTTGACTTGAATCATACATTAGATCCCTGAACCTAACAGGCATATATAAAACATTCCAGTCAGTAGCAGCAGCAGAATACTCATCTTGTCAAGTGCATATGGAATATTCTCCAGGATAGATCATATGATAGGTCACAAAACAATTGTTAGGAAATTTAGACTGACATCATACCAATATTTTTTCCAAAGACAATGGTATGAAACTAAAAATAAAATAAGAGAAAGCTGAAATTTTTACAAATATGTGGAAACTAGGAAACATATTCCTGAATAACCAATGGGCCAAGGAAGAAATGAAGAGAGAAAAAAAAATCCCCTAACAAATGAAAATGGAAACTTAATAGACATGATGCTGTAAAAGCCTTTCTTAGAGGGAAGTTTATAGCAATAAATGCATGTGTATATCTATGCCCCCAACGTGGGAGCAGCCAACTATATAAACCAATTAATAACAAAATCAAAGAAACACATCAACAATAATACAATAATAGTAGGGGACTTTAACACTCCCCTCACCGAAATGGACAGATCATCCAAGCAAAAGATCAGCAAGGAAATAAAGGCCTTAAACGATACACTGGACCAGATGGACATCACAGATATATTCAGAACATTTCATCCCAAAGCAACAGAATATATATTCTTCTCTAGTGCACATGGAACATTCTCCAGAATAGATCACATCCTCGGTCCTAAATCAGGACGCAACCGGTATCAAAAGATTGGGATCATTCCCTGCATATTTTCAGACCACAATGCTCTAAAGCTAGAACTCAACCACAAAAGGAAGTTTGGAAAGAACCCAAATACATGGAGACTAAACAGCATCCTTCTAAAGATTGAATGGGTCAACCGGGAAATAAAAGAAGAATTGAAAAAAATCATGGAAACAAATGATAATGAAAATACAACGGTTCAAAATCTGTGGGACACAACAAAGGCAGTCCTGAGAGGAAAATATATAGCGGTACAAGCCTTTCTCAAGAAACAAGAAAGGTCTCAGGTACACAACCTAACCCTACACCTAAAGGAGCTGGAGAAAGAACAAGAAAGAAACCCTAAGCCCAGCAGGAGAAGAGAAATCATAAAGATCAGAGCAGAAATCAATGAAATAGAAACCAAAAAAACAATAGAACAAATCAATGAAACTAGGAGCTGGTTCTTAGAAAGAATTAATAAAATTGATAAACCCCTGGCCCGACTTATCAAAAAGAAAAGAGAAAACACCCAAATAAATAAAATCATGAATGAAAGAGGAGAGATCACAACTAACACCAAAGAAATACAAACTATTATAAGAACATACTATGAGAAACTCTACGCCAATAAATTTGACAATCTGGAAGAAATGGATGCATTCCTAGAAACATATAAACTACCACAACTGAACCAGGAAGAAATAGAAAGCCTGAACAGACCCATAACCAGTAAGGAGATTGAAACAGTCATTAAAAATCTCCAAACAAACAAAAGCCCAGGGCCAGACGGCTTCCCGGGGGAATTCTACCAAACATTTAAAGAAGAACTAATTCCTATTCTCCTGAAACTGTTCCAAAAAATAGCAATGGAAGGAAAACTTCCAAACTCATTTTATGAGGCCAGCATTACCTTGATCCCAAAACCAGACAAGGATCCCATCAAAAAAGAGAGCTATAGACCAATATCCTTGATGAACACAGATGCAAAAATACTCAACAAAATACTAGCCAATAGGATTCAACAGTACATTAAAAGGATTATTCACCACGACCAAGTGGGATTTATCCCAGGGCTGCAAGGTTGGTTCAACATCCGCAAATCAGTCAATGTGATACAACACATCAATAAAAGAAAGAACAAGAACCATATGATACTCTCAATAGATGCTGAAAAAGCATTTGACAAAGTACAGCATCCCTTCCTGATCAAAACTCTTCAAAGTGTAGGGATAGAGGGCACATACCTCAATATCATCAAAGCCATCTATGAAAAACCCACCGCAAATATCATTCTCAATGGAGAAAAACTGAAAGCTTTTCCGCTAAGGTCAGGAACACGGCAGGGATGTCCATTATCACCACTGCTATTCAACATAGTACTAGAGGTCCTAGCCTCAGCAATCAGACAACAAAAGGAAATTAAAGGCATCCAAATCGGCAAAGAAGAAGTCAAATTATCACTCTTCACAGATGATATGATACTATATGTGGAAAACCCAAAAGACTCCACTCCAAAACTGCTAGAACTTATACAGGAATTCAGTAAAGTGTCAGGATATAAAATCAATGCACAGAAATCAGTTGCATTTCTCTACATCAACAGCAAGACAGAAGAAAGGGAAATTAAGGAGTCAATCCCATTTACAATTGCACCCCAAACCATAAGATACCTAGGAATAAACCTAACCAAAGAGGCACAGAATCTATACTCAGAAAACTATAAAGTACTCATGAAAGAAATTGAGGAAGACACAAAGAAATGGAAAAATGTTCCATGGTCCTGGATTGGAAGAATAAATATTGTGAAAATGTCTATGCTACCTAAAGCAATATACACATTTAATGCAATTCCTATCAAAGTACCATCCATCTTTTTCTAAGAAATGGAACAAATAATGCTAAAATTTATATGGAACCAGAAAAGACCTCGAATAGCCAAAGGGATATTGAAAAAGAAAGCCAACGTTGGTGGCATCACAATTCCGGACTTCAAGCTCTATTACAAAGCTGTCATCATCAAGACAGCATGGTACTGGCACAAAAACAGACACATAGATCAATGGAACAGAATAGAGAGCCCAGAAATAGACCCTCAACTCTACGGTCAACTCATCTTCGACAAAGCAGGAAAGAATGTCCAATGGAAAAAAGACAGCCTCTTCAATAAATGGTGCTGGGACAATTGGACAGCCACATGCAGAAAAATGAAATTGGACCATTTCCTTACACCACACACAAAAATAGACTCAAAATGGATGAAGGACCTCAATGTGCGAAAGGAATCCATCAAAATCCTTGAGGAGAACACAGGCAGCAACCTCTTCGACCTTAGCCGCAGCAACATCTTCCTAGGAACAACGCCAAAGGCAAGGGAAGCAAGGGAAAAAATGAACTATTGGGATTTCATCAAGATCAAAAGCTTTTGCACAGCAAAGGAAACAGTTAACAAAATCAAAAGACAACTGACAGAATGGGAGAAGATATTTGCAAACGACATATCAGATAAAGGACTAGTGTCCAGAATCTATAAAGAACTTAGCAAACTCAACACCCAAAGAACAAATAATCCAATCAAGAAATGGGCAGAGGACATGAACAGACATTTCTGCAAAGAAGACATCCAGATGGCCAACAGACACATGAAAAAGTGCTCCACATCACTCGGCATCAGGGAAATACAAATCAAAACCACAATGAGATATCACCTCACACCAGTCAGAATGGCTAAAATCAACAAGTCAGGAAATGACAGATGCTGGCGAGGATGCGGAGAAAGGGGAACCCTCCTACACTGTTGGTGGGAATGCAAGCTGGTGCAGCCACTCTGGAAAACAGCTGGGAGGTTCCTCAAAATGTTGAAAATAGAACTGCCCTATGATCCAGCAATTGCACTATTGGGTATTTACCCTAAAGATACAAACGTAGTGATCCAAAGGGGCACGTGCACCCGAATGTTTATAGCAGCAATGTCCACAATAGCCAAACTATGGAAATAACCTAGATGTCCATCAACAGATGAATGGATCAAGAAGATGTGGTATATATGCACAATGGAATACTATGCAGCCATCAAAAGAAAATGGAGGATTTCAAATAAACAACTTTAAATGTCAAGGAACTAGAAAAAGAAGAATAAACTAAGGCCAAAGTTAGCTTCAGAAGGAGTTAACAAAGATCAGAGCTGAAATAAGTCAAAGCAATAGAAAAGATTAGGTAAAATCTGTTTTTGAAAAAGATAAAATTGATAAAACTTTAGCTAGACTAAGAAAAAAAGCAAAAAGGGTCACCTGGGGGGCTCAGATGATTAAGGGTCTAGTCTGAATTTGGCTCAGGTCATGAGCTCCAGGTCCTGGGATTGAACCCCAGGGCCCAATCAGGCTCCCTGCTCAGTGGGCAGTCTGGTTCTCCCTCTCTGTCTGCCTCTTCTCCACCCCCACTTGTACTCTCACTCAAATGAATAAATAAAATCTTAAAAAATAAAAATAAATAAAATTGTTCTAACAACACATTATTAAAAAAAAGAAAAGAAAAAGGAGTCAAAATCAGAAATGAAAGAGGAAACATTCTAATGGATACCACAGCAATACAAAAGATCATAAGAGTCTACTATGAACACTTGTATGCTAACAAATTAGATAATGTAGAAGTGGATACATTCCTAAAAACATACGACCTGCCAAAACTGAATTATGAAGAAATTAAAAATCTGGAGAGACCAATTACTATACTAGTAAGGTGATTCAATCAGTCATCAAAAATGTCCAGTGAAGAAAAGCCAAGCACCAGATGGCTTTGCTGTTGAATTTTATCAAACATTTAAAGAATGAGTGCCAATTCTCAAACTCTTAAAAAATTGAAGAGGAAGGAATACTCCCAAGTTTATTTCACAAGGTTAGCTTTACCCTTATGCCAAAACCAGAGGACACCACAAGATAAATCTTAGAGGCCAATTGAATATAAATGCAAAAATTCTCAAGAAAATATACTGAATTCAGTATATACTGAACTCAACAGGACATTAAAAGGATCATACACCATGATTAAGTGGAATTTATCCCTGTGATACAAGGATAGTTCAACATAGTCACATCAATAAATGTGATATATACCACATTAATAGAATGAAGAATAAAAATATGATATCTCAACAGGTGCAGAATAGCATTTGACAAAATATAACATCCTTTCATGATAAAAAACACTCAACAGATTCAGGTATAGAAGGAATATTCCTTAAACAATAAAAGCCAAATATGATAAACCCACAGCCACCATCATACTTGACAGTGAAATGTGGAAAGTTTTCCTTCCAGCTCAGGATAACACCAAGATGCCTACTCTCACCACTCCAATTCAACATAGTACTGGAATCTCTAGCCAGGGCAATCATAGGAGAAAACAAGTATAAGGCATCCAAATTGGATGAAGTGGAATTTTCTCTGTTTAGATGATATGATCTTATATCGAGAAAATCCTGAGGACTCTACCTTAAAACTGTTAAGAGCTAATAAAGTTTCAGGATACAAAACATACAGAAATGGGGCACCTGGGTGGTTCAGTGGTTTAAGCCTCTGCCTTCAGCTCAGGTCATGATCTCAGGGTCCTGGGATCGAGCCCCGCATCGGGCTCTCTGTTCAGCGGGGGAGCCTGCTTTCCCCTCTCTCTCTCTGCCTGCCTCTCTGCCTACTTGTGATCTCTGTATATCAAATAAATAAATAAAAATCTTTAAAAAAAAACATACAGAAATGAGTTGTGTTTTTAGGCAGTAGCAACAAAATACCTGAAAAAGAAATTTTTAAAAATCTTATTCACAATAGCATCAGAAACAATAAAACATGTAGAAATAATTTTAACCAATGAGGTGAGCAATCAGTGTGGTGAAAACTACAAGACTGATTAAAGTAATTGAAGAAGACACAAATAAGAGATACCCCATGTTCATGGATCACAAGAATTATTATTGTTAAAATGTTCATTCTACCCAAAGCCATCTATGGATTCAATGCTGTCTCTGTCAAAATTCAACTGGCATTTTTCACAGAAATAGAAAAACAATCCTAAAATTTATATGGAGGCACAAAAGACCATAAATAGCCCAGGTAATCCTGAGTAAGCAGTACAATGCTGAAGGCATCACACTGCCTAATTTCAAACTGTACTATAAAGCTATAGTAAATAAGACTGGTTGATACTGGCATAAAAATGGACATATAGTCAAATGGAACAGAATTGAGAACCCAGGAATAAAACCTTGCATATACAGTCAGCTAATATTTGGCAAGGGAACCTAGAATAATCAGTAGGGAAAAGATAATTTCTTCATTAAATGGTGTTAGGAAAATTGGATATTCACATGGAAAAAAATGAAATTGGACCCATATCTGTACCACTCACAAAATTAACTCAAAATCGATTAAAGACTTAAACATAAGAACTAAAACCCTAAGCATCTAATAAAACAGGAAAAACCTCTTTGACATTGGTCTTGGCAATGATTACTTGGGTATGGCATCAAAACGCAAAAATTAAAAAAAAAGACTTAAACATAAGAACTAAAACCCTAAGCACCTAGAATAAAACAGGAAAAACCTCTTTGACATTGTCTTTGCAGTGATTACTTGGGTATGCCATCAAAACACAAAACAAAAGCAAAAATAAATATATGGTACTAAATAAGTAAAAGTTTCCTGCACAGCAAAAGAAAAAGTCAACAAAATGAAAAAGCAACCTATGGAATGAGAAAAAAAAATTGCAAATCATATTTCAAAATAAGTTAATATTCAAAATATATAAACATATATAAACAACTCAGTGGTCAAAAAAAACCCAATAAATCTAACTAAAAAATTGGCAGAATCAAGGAGACACTTTCCCAAAGAATAGATAAGATAGGTAGCAGGTACATGAAAAGATGCTCAACATCACTAATCAGGGAAAGGCAAATCAAAACCACAGTGAAATTTTCCCTCATACCTGTTAGAATGGCTATTACCAAGAAGTCGAGAGTTAACAAGTCTTGGTGAGGTTGCAGAGAAAACTAAATCCCTGTGCACTGTTGATGAGAATGTAAATTTGTACAGCTACTATGGAAAACAATATGGAGGTTCCTTAAGAAATTAAAAATAAAACTTCCATAGGATCCAGCAATCCACTTCTGGGTATATCAAAGGAAACAAAAACTGGTATCAATAAGATATCTGTACTTCCAGATTCTTTTTTTAAAGTGCTATATTTCATATTTTAATGCTGTATTTCTTTCCTGTTTCAAGTTTTTATTTTATTATTTATTTTATTTTTAATTTTATTTTCTGTTTCAAGTTTTTATTTATTTTATTATTTATTTTATTTTCTATTTCAAGTTTTTATTTAAATCCTAAGTTAGTTAACATATAATGCAATATCAGATTCAGGAGTAGAATTTAGTGATTCATTATTTACATGTAGTATAACACTCAATGCCTTCCTTAATAGCTGTCACCTATTTCGCCCATTTCCTCACCCACCTCCCCTGTAGCAACCCTTGGTTTGTTCACTATACTTAAGAGTCTACTTTATGGTTTGCCTCTCTCTCTTATTTTTTCCTTCCCCTTTGTTCATCTGTTTGGTTTCTTAAATTCCACATATGTACACTTCCATATTCTTGCAGCATTATTTATAATAGCCAAGATATGGAAACAACCTGAGTCAGTCAATGGATGATGAATGGATAAAGAAGAAGTGATACATATATATACAATAGAGTATCATTCATCCATGAGAAAGAAGGAAATCTTGCTATTTGTGACAACTTGGATCAACTCTGAGGGCATTATGCTAAGTGAAATAAGCCAGAGAAAGAAAAATACTATAGAACATCAGTCATATGTGGAATCGGAAATAGGCGAATTCATAGAAACAGTATAGTGGTTTTTACCACAGAATGGTGGGAAACATGCAGAGATGTTGGTCAAAGGGTAGCAACTTCCTGTTATGAGATGAATAAGTTCTAGGGATCTAATGTTCAGCATGGCAACTAAATATTGTGAGTAGATTAGTAAATGTCTCACTGCAAAAAACGCAATGGTAATTATGTTACACGATGGAGGTGTTACCTAACCCTGATGCTAATCATTTTGGAATATATGTGTATCATGTCAACATGTTGTACACCTTAAACAATATTATAAAGCTGGAATTAAGTATAAAAATTTAAAAGCTATACAAAAATAAAATCACATATCTTTAATTAATAGGGAGAAATTATATTTTATGTATATGTGTGTGGCCTTTATTATTTTGAGGTATTTCTTCACCATACCCCACCTTGTTAATTTTTTTTTTTTTATCAGAAATGGATGTTGAATTCTGTCAAATGCTTTTTCTGTACTTCCTGGGATGATTATATGATTTTTATCCTTTATTTTCTTTCTTTTTTTAAGATTTTTATTTATTTATTTATTTGAGAGAGACAGAGAGAGCATGAGAGGGGAGAAGGTCAGAGGGAGAGGTAGACTTCTCATGGAGCTGGGAGCCTGATGCAGGACTTGATCCGGGACTCCGGAATCATGACCTGTGCCAAAGGCCATTGCTTAACCAACTGAACCAACCAGGTGCTATATTCTTTATTTTCTTTTTTTTTAATTATCTAATTTTTTTTAAATTTTCAGCATAACAGTATTCATTGTTTTTGCACCACACCCAGTGTTCCATGCAATCGTGCCCTCTCTAATACCCACCACCTGGTTTCCCCAACCTCCCACCCCCCGCCCCTTCAAAACCCTCAGATTGTTTTTCAGAGTCCATAGTCTCTCATGGTTCGCCTCCCCTTCCAATTTCCCCCAACTCCCTTCTCCTTTCCATCTCCCTTTGTCCTCCATACTATTTGTTATGCTCCACAAATAAGTGAAACCGTATGATAATTGACTCTCTCTGTTTGACTTATTTCACTCAGCATAATCTCTTCCAGTCCCATCCATGTTGCTACAAAAGTTGCATATTCATCCTTTCTGATGGAGGCATAATACTCCATAGTGTGTATGGACCACATCTTCCTTATCCATTCGTCTGTTGTATATGGACCACTTCTTCCTTATCAATTCATCCGTTGTAACCTTCTTAAATTTATTAAGACTTGCTTTATGACTGTGTGTGATGTATCCTGAATAATGTTACTTATTTAAGAAGAATGAGTAATCTGCTGATGTTGGGTGAAATGCTCTGTATATGTGTGTTAGTCATTTAGTGTATTTTGTTGTTCAGTTCTGCATTTTAAAATTGACTTTCTGTCTGGATGATCTATATCCACTAATGACAGTGGAATGTTGAAGCTTCCTGTGATTGTTGTATTGCTATTTTCCCTTTAAAGATCTGTTAGTATTGGCTTTCTATATTTATATGTTTTGATATTAGGTGCATATATATTTATAATTGCTATATATTCTTGTTGTATTATCCCTTTTATCAAAATATGACATTCTTTGTCTATTGTGAACATTTGTGACTTAGAGTCTATTTTGTTGATGTAAGTATAGCCTCTCCTGCTTTGTTTTGTTGCCACGTCCATGTCTCCACATCACACTTTCAGCCAATGTATGTTCTTAATTCTGAAGTGAGTCTTTTATAGACGGCATTTATTTGGGTCTGGGTTGTTTTTTTTTTTCAGTCTGTTTTTTCAGCTACTCTATGTCTTTTGGTTGGGAAGTTTAGTCCCTCTACATTTAAAGTAATTATTATTTTTTAATTATTTTACTATTACTATCATTTAACACTACATAAAAACCAATATTATATGCTGGCCAACTGAATATAACATTTAAAGTAATTATTAATAGTCAAGGACTTTAAATTTTCTTAATATTTTGTCTTTTTTGTAGTTCTCTTATTCCTCTCTTGTTTTCTTCATTGTAGTTGATGAATTTTTCTCCGGATATGCTGTGATTCTTTTCTCTTTGTTTGGTTTACCTACTATATGTTTTTCCTTTGTGGTTACCATGAGGCTTAAATCAAATAATTTATAGTTATAATAGTTACTTTAATCTTCTAACAACTTCAATTGCATACATAACTTTACACTTTATTTCTCTCCACACACTTTATGTAATTGATGTTAAATTTTGCTTATTTTATATTGTATTTCCATTAGCAAATTTTATCTGGTTATGGTTATTCTTAATACTTATATCTTTTAACTGTTTTACTGGTGTTAAAATATACATGACACCATTACGGTATTACAGTATTTTGTCTTTGTCTTTTCCAGTGAGGTTTACATCTTCATATGCCTTTTAAAATTAGTTTCAGAGGTAGAATTTAGTGATTCATCAGTAGCATATAATACCCAGTGCTCCTTACATCAAGTGCCCTCCTTAATGTCCATCATCCAATTATCTCTCCCACACACACACATCCCCTCCCTTTCAGCAACCCTCAGGTTGTTTCCTAGAGTTCAGCATCTCTTATGGTTTCCTTCCCTCTTAATTTTCATCTTATTTTATTTTTCCTTGCCTTTCCCCATGTTCATCCATTTTTTTTAATTCCACATATGAGTGAAATCAGATGGTATTTGCCTTTCTCTGATTTATTTTGCTTAGCATCATACCATCTAGTTCCATCCATGTCATTGCAAGTGACAAGATTTCATTCTTTTTGATTCTGTCGTGTGTGTGTGTGTGTGTGTGTGTGTGTGTATACATACCATATCTTCTTTATCCATTCATCTGTTGATGGACATCTCAGCTCTTTCCATAGTTTGGATATTGTGGACATTGCTGCTATAAACATTGGGGTGTCCGTGCCCCTTTGAATCATTATGTTTGTATCATGTTGCTTTTAAAATTCATTTCATTAAAATTGTAAAATGTCCTTTACCATTTCTTATAAGACAGGTCTTCTGTCTTATAACACACAATCTTATAACACAGAATTTTTGTTATTTCTTGACATTGCTTCTTCATAGATTCACACCCACCTGTTACTGCGCATGTGTGTGTGTGGGTGTTGTGTGTGCACGCGTGTGTGTGTGTGTGTTTAAGACTATTTTTTTAAGAGAAGTCTTAAGTTCACAGCAAAATTGAGAAGGTACATATATTTCCCATATACTCTCCGGCCTTACATGTATCAACACCCCCATTATCAACATCCCTCACCAGAGTAGAACATTTGTTATAACCTACATTGCCATATCATCACCCAAAGTCCACAGTTTCTGTGAGGGTTAGTTCTTGAGGTACATTCTGTGGTTTAGGACAAATATATAATGACATATATCCATTGTTATAGCATCCAGTGGAGTTATTTTCACTGCTCTAAAAATCTGTATTCTGCCCATCTCTCTCCCATTGCCTATCTCTCTCACTGCCCTAAAAATCTGTGTTCTGCCTATCTCTCTCCCATTGCCACAGCTCGTGTAATCACTGATATTTTTACTGTCTCTAGTTTTGCCTTTTCTAGAATGTCATATAATTGGAATTATATACAGAATATAGTCTTTTTACATTGGCTAAGTCTTTCACTTAGTAAAATGCACTTAAAAGTCCTACATGTCTGTTCTTGTCTTGATAGTTCATTTCTTTCTAATACTGAATAATATTGTATTTTCTCAATGTACTATAATTTATTTACCCATTCATCTATTGAAGGACATCTTTTTTTTTTCCAAGTCTTGGAATTTCTGAATAAAGCTGCTATGAACCTCCATTGGCAGTTTTCTGTGCGGACGTAAATTTTTTTTTTTTTTTTACTCCTTTGGGTAAAAAAGGAGTACTTTTTTACTCCTTTGGGTACCCAGAAGCCCAATTTCTTGATTGTGTGTTAAAAGTACATGTTATTTTATAAGAAACGACCAAAGTATGTGAACCATTTTGCATTTCCATTAGTAATGAATGAAATTTCCTGTCATTTTTTCATTCTCACCAGCATTTGGTGTTCTCAGTGTCCAAGATTTTGTCCATTGTAATAAGTGTATTGTAGTATCTCCATGTTATTTTAATTTGCACTTCCCTGTTGACTTATGATGTAGAGCATTATTTCATGGACTTATTTTCTATCTGCATATCTTCTTTGATGAGATTTCTATTAAGGTTTGGCCCACATTTTTAAATGTGGTTGTTTATTTTCCTATTGAGTTTAAAGTGTTTTAAAAAATATTTTGGACAATAGTCTTTTATCAGATTGCCTTTTGCAAATTTTTTCTCCCACTCTGTGACTTGTGTTCTCATTCTCTTGAAATCATCTTTCAACAGAACAGTTTTTAATTTTAATGAAGTCCAGCTTATCAGTTATTTCTTTCATGGATCACACCTTTGGTGTTATATCTAGAAATTCATCACCAAACCCAGAATCTTCTAGACTTTCTATTATGTTAACTTCTAGGAGTTTGATAGTTTTACATTTTACATATAAATATGTTGTCCATTTTTAGTTAATTTTTGTACAAGATACTCTATCTAGATTCATTTTGCATGTGGATGTGCAATTTCCCCAGCACCATTTGTTGAAAAGTCTGTGGTTCCATTATATTTCTTTTGCCCCTTTCTCAAAGATCAGGGATTATGTGATTTTATTTATGTGCAACACTTTCTGGACTACATTGTTCCATTGATCTTTTTATACTGAATAAATTTGAGATATAACATGCCTAAGTTTAAGGTGTACAGTGTATTAGTTTCTTACATTTTTGTATTGTAATATGATGGCCAATGTAGCAATATTTATCCCATAATTATAGTATAATATTATTGTCTATATTCATTATACTGTACATTGGATTTCTGTGGCTTACTTACTACTGACTGCAAGTTTGTACCCTTAAACATCTTTGTTCTTTTTTTTTTTAAAGATTTTATTTATTTGACAGAGATCACAAGTTGATGGAGAGGCAGGCAGAGAGAGAGGAGGAAGCAGGCTCCCCGCTGAGCAGAGAGCCCGATGTGGGGCTCGATCCCAGGACCCTGAGATCATGACCCGAGCCGAAGGCAGAGGCTTTAACCCACTGAGCCACCCAGGCGCCCCTTAAACATCTTTGTTCTTATCCACTCCCACCATCCCCTTGTATCCATTTTACTCTATTTTTTACACACTTAGTTTTTTTAGGTTCCATATATTAAGTGATATCACACAGTAATTGTCTTTGACTTGTCTCTTTTAGAATAATGTGCCTAGGGTTCATCAATGTTGTTGCAAATAGAAGGATATCCTTTCTCACAACTGAGTAATATTCTATTGTGCGTATCACATCTATTCTATCTGTTCATTCATTGAGGGGTATTTGGGTTGGTTCCATATTTTAGCTATTGCAAACAATGCTGCAATAATCATGGGATTGAGTGTATGCAGTCAAATTCTGTTTTCATTTTCTTTGGCTGTATACCCAGCCTCTTGTTGGATTGATTCCTTTATTGTAACATAATGCCCTTCTTTGTATCTTGTTACAGTCTTTTTTCAAAAGTCTATTTTGTTAAATATAAGTATTGTTACACTGTTGTTTTTGTTGTTGTTGTTTCACTTCCATTGAAATGCAATAGATTTGTCAACGTTAATTTTCTATTCTGGTACTCTACTGAATTCATTTATCATTTCTACCATTTTTTTTGGTGGAGTCTTCAGGGTTTTCTATGTGGTATCATGTCATCTGCAAAGAGTGAAAGTTTTATTTCTTCCTTAACAACAGGATGCTTTTATTTCTGTTATCTGATTGCTATAGCTGGGACTTCCAGTACTGTCTTGAATAAAAGTGGTAAGAGTGGACATCCTGATCTTAAAGGAAAAACTCAGTTTTTCCCCATTGAGGATAATGTTAGCTTTTTGTGAATGGCCTTTATTTTATTGAGGTATGTTCCCTCTATCCCTACTTTGTGAGGGATTTTATCATAAATGGATGTTGTACTTCGTTAAATGCCTCTTCTACATCTAATGAACTGATCATATAGTATTTATCCTTTCTCTTTTTGATACAATATATCACATTTATTGATTTGTGAATATTGAACCACCCTTGCATCCTAGGGATAAATCCTACTTGATTGTGGTAAATGGTTTTTTTAATGTATTGTTGGATCAAATTTGCTAGTATTTGTTGAAGATTTTTACATCTCTGTTCATCAGGGATACTGGCCTGTAATTCTCTTTTTTAGTGATATCTTTGTCAGGTTTTGGTATGAGGGTAATGCTGGCCTCATAGAATTAATTTGCAAGCTTTCCTTCCTCTTCCATTATTTGGGTTAGCTTGAGAATAGTCTTCTTTAAATCTTTGGTAGAATTCACCTGTGAAACCATCTGGTCCTAGACCTTCTGTTTGTTTGGAAAATTTTTGATTAGTGATTCAATTTATTTGCTGGTAATCAGTCTATTCAGATTTTCTATTTATTCCTGATTCAGTTTTGAGAGGTTCCCCTCCCTTTCCCTTCCTTCTTTTCCTTTTTCTTTTCTTTGTTTTTTTCTTTTCTTTCTTTTCTTCCTTCCTTCCCTTCCTCCCTCTCACCTACCCTGTATCCCTCCTTTCTTCTCTTCCTTCCTTCCTCTTTCTCTCTCTCCTGCTCCCTCCCTCTCACTCTCCCTCTCTTCCTTCCTTTTTTCCTTCCTTCCTTTCTCTCTTTAGCTCTCTCTCTCCCTCTTGGAGGTTATATGTTTCTAAGAATTTATCCATTTCTACTAGGTTACCCAATTTGTTGGTATGTAATTTCGTGTAATATTCTCTTACAATCCTTTGCATTTCTGTGGTGTTGGTTGTTATTTCTCCTGTTTCATTTATAATTCTTTAAGTTCTTCCTCTCTCTCCCTTCCCCCGGTCCTCCCTCCCTCCCTTTGATGACCTTGGCTAAAGGTATAACAATTTTGTTGATCTTTTCAAAGAACCAGCTCTTGGTTTTATTGATCCATTATATTTGTTTGTTTGTTTGTTTTTAGTTTCTATTTCATTTATTTCTGCTCTAGTCTTATTATTTCACTTCTTCTGTTGGTTTTAGGTCTTGTTTGTTCTTTTTCTGCCTCCTTTAGGTGCAAGATTAGGTTGTTTATTTGAGATTTTTCTTGCTTTTTTTTTTCATTTTTTAAAAAATTTATTTTCAGCGTAACAGTATTCATTGTTCTTTGCACCACACCCAGTGCTCCATGCAATCCGTGCCCTCTATAATACCCACCACCTGGCTCCCCCAACTTCCAACCCCCCGCCCCTTCAGAACCCTCAGATTGTTTTTCAGAGTCCATAGTCTCTTATGGTTCACCTCCCCTTCCAATTTCCCTCAACTCCCTTCTCCTTTCCATCTCCCCTTGTCCTCCATGCTATTTGTTATGCTCTACAAATAAGTGAAACCATATGATAATTGACTCTCTCTGCTTGACTTATTTCACTCAGCATAATCCCTTCAAGTCCCGTCCATGTTGCTACAAAAGTTGGGTATTCGTCCTTTCTGATGGAGGCATAATACTCCATAGTGTATATGGACTACATCTTCCTTATCCATTCGTCCTTTGAAGGGCATCTTGGTTCTTTCCACAGTTTGGCGACCGTGGCCATTGCTGCTATGAACATTGGGGGTACGGATGGCCCTTCTTTTCACTACATCTGTATCTTTGGGGTAAATACCCAGTTGTGCAATTGCAGGGTCATAGGAAGCTCTATTTTTAATTTCTTGAGGAATCTCCACACTGTTCTCCAAAGTGGCTGTACCAACTTGCATTCCCACCAACAGTGTAAGAGGGTTCCCCTTTCTCCACATCCCCTCCAACACATGTTGTTACCTGTCTTGCTAATTTTGGCCATTCTAACTGGTGTAAGGTGGTATCTCAATGTGGTTTTAATTTGAATCTCCCTGATGGCTAGTGATGATGAACATTTTTTCATGTGTCTGATAGCCATTGTCTTGTAGATAGTATGTCTTCATTGGAGAAGTGTCTGTTCCTATCTTCTGAGATTTTTCTTGCTTCTTAAGGTAGGCCTGTATTGCTATACATTTTCCTCTAAGTACCATTTTTTCCCTGCATCCCAAAGGTTTTGGACTGTAGTTTTAATTTCAATTTGCTTTTTATTTCTTCTTTGATTTCCTGGTGGACCCATTCATTGGTTAGTAGCATGTTGTTTAATCTCCATGTATTTGTGGTCCTTCCAAATTTTTTCTTGTGGTTGACTTCATGTTTCATAGCATTGTGGTCAGAAAATATGCATGGTATGATCTCAATCTTCTTGTACTTTTGTTGAGGACTGATTTGTGAACTAGTGTTAATCTATTCTGGACAAGTACCATGTACACTTGGAAAAAATATGTATTCTGCTGCTTTAGGATGAAATGTTCTGATTGTATCTGTTAAGTCCATCTGATCCAGTGTGTAATTCAAAGCCATTGTTTCTTATTTTCTGCTTAGATGATCTGTCCATTGTCCATATGTTAAAGTCTCCTACTATTACTGTATTATTATCAGTGAGTTCCTTCATGTTTGTTTCATTTTATATATTTGGGGTGTCCCATGTTGATGCATAAATATTTATAATTGTTAGTCCTTCTTGTTGAATTGTCCCCTTTATTATGATATAGTGCCCTTCTTCGTCTCTTTGTTTTAAAATCTTGTTTGTGGAGCTCCTAGGTGGCTCAGTCAGTTAAGCATCTGCCTTTGGTTCAGGCCATGATCCCTGAGTCCTGAGATCAAGCCCTGCATTGGGCTTCCTGCTCAGTGGGGATTCAGCTCCTCTCTCTCTCCTTCTGCTCCTCTCCCTGCTCATGATCTCTCTCTCCAATAAATAAATAAAATTTTTTAAAAAAGATTTGTTTATCCAATATAAATATTGTTACTCTGGCTTTCTTTGGACAGCCACTTGCATGATAAATGGTTCTCCATCCCCTCACTTTCAATCTGCACCTGTCTTTAGGTGTAAAATGAGCCCCATGGGGGTACCTGCGTGGCTCAGTTGGTTAAATATCTGATTTTTAAAAAGATTTTATTTATTTATTTGACAGAGAGAGAGATCACAAGTAGGCAAAGAGGCAGGCAGAGAGAGAGGAAGGGAAGCAGGCTCCCTGCTGAGCAGAGAGCCTGATGCGGGACTCGATCCCAAGACCCTGAGATCATGACCTGAGCCGAAGGCAGCGGCTCAACAGACTGAGCCACCTAGGTGCCCTTAAATATCTGATTTTGGCTCAGGTCGTGGTCTTGGGGTCCTGGGATCAAGCCCGTGTTGGACTCCCTGCTCAGGAAGAAGTCTGCTTATCTCTGTTCCTCCTGCTCTGCTCCTCCCTCTGCTTGTGCTCTGTTTCTCTCTCAATTAAATAAATAAAATCTTTAAAGATAAGTAAATAAAATGAATCCCTTGTAGGCAACATATATATAGGTCTTATTTTTTTAAATCCATCCTGACACCCTATGTCTTTTGATTGGAGCATTTTAGTCCATTAAGTCAGAGTAATTACTGATAGATATGTATTTAGTGCCATTTTATTACTTGTTTTGTCATTGCTTCTGAGATTTTTCTCTGTTCCTTTTTTTTTTTTTAAAGATTTTATTTATTTATTTGACAGAGAGAAATTACAAGTAGATGGAGAGGCAGGCAGAGAGAGAGAGAGGGAAGCAGGCTTCCTACTGAGCAGAGAGCCCGATGCGGGACTCGATCCCAGGACCCTGAGATCATGACCTGAGCCGAAGGCAGCGGCTTAACCCACTGAGCCACCCAGGCGCCCTCTCTGTTCCTTTCTTATTTTTGTCACTTTTGGTCTTTTCTTTCCACTCCAAGAGTCCCTGTTGACATTTCTTGCAGGACTGGTTTAGTGGTCATGAACTCCTTCAGTTTTTCTTGTCTGGGGGAACTCCTTCTATTCCAAATGATAGCCTTGCTGGAGACAGTATTCTTGTCTGAAGATTTTTCCCATTCAGCATGTTGAATATATCATGGCATTTGCTTCAGCTTGCTAAGTTTCTGTTGAGAGATCTTCAGCTAGACTTAACAGGTCTTCACTTATAAATTAGGGACTTCATTTGTCTTGCAGTGTTTAGGATTTTTTCTTTATCACCCTATTGTGCAAACTTAGTTACAACATGTCTTGGTGTTGGCTTGCTTTTGTTGATTTTTTAAACATTTTATTTATTTATTTGACAGAGATCACAAGTAGGAAGAGAGGCAGGCAGAGAGAGAGAGGAGGAGGAAGCAGGCTCTCCACTGAGCAGAGAGCCTGATGCGGGGCTCAATCCCAGGACCTTGGGATCACAACCTGAGCCAAAGGCAGAGACTTTAACCCAGTGAGCCACCCAGGCCCCACTTGATATTAGTTCTCTCTGCCTCTTGAATCTAGATGTCTGTTTCCTTCCCCATATAGGGAAGTTTTCAGCTTTTTCTTCAAATAAATTTTCTTCCACCTTTTTTCTCCTTCTTCTGGGACTCTTATAATACAAATGTGATTACATTTGATGAACTCACTGAGTTCCCTAAGTCTATTCTTGTGTTCCTTTTCTCTTTTTTTCAGCTTCATTACTTTCCATTACTTTTTCTTCTATATCATGTATTCATTCCTCTGCTTCTCTCAGCCTGATGTTCGTTACATCATACGTGTTTCTAGTCTCTTATTGCACTCTTCATCTGTGATTAATTACATTAATTACTTTTTAACTCTTTCTCTCTGTTCTAAGTGTCTCATTGATGTCTTCTGTTCATTTCTCATGCCTAGTGGTGATTGTTGTTTCTCCATCAGGTATATTATTTATATCATTTCATTTACATCCCTTTCCCTGGCCTTATCTTATTCTTTCATCTGGGATAAATTCTTCTATCTTTGTGTTTTCTCTAGGCATCTGCCTTCTTGTCAATGTTAGAAAGCCAGTTATATCTTCTGCTCCTGAAAGTAATGATTTTCTGAACGAGGTCATGTAGTGCTTAGGGCCTGGTGCTTCAGGAAGATCTCTGGCATGTGCTGAGTATGCTCTGCTGTTGTGTTTTGGCTGCTCTATCCTTCAGGCCAGTCATCTGCAGAGATTCTCCTTGCCTGCAGTGAGCAGTGTTTGGCCCCTGGCCTCAATATAATAAGTTTTAATTAGGTGTGCTCTGGTGTGCTTGTGAAATCGGAACTGACACTACTTCCACCAGAACTGATGTCCTGCAGAACTCTCTGGTTGGGAGACATGGTGTCGTCTGGGGTCTGTCCTGGTCTTCTGGGGGAGGGACCAGCTGCACTAGGACTGAGGCAAGCATGACTGAGAAGGGCAGTCTCTCCCACACACAGGGGGCTTGGACTTGGTGTTTTCAAGTTGGGCAGCCAGTAGTAGAGCTGTGGTGCCTCCCATGGTTGGCTCTGTGTTTATGCTGAGGGGCAAGGGAGGGTAATGGTACTGACCATTTGTTTATAGAGAGGTGTCTCTGTGAATGCTGTGTCTTATTGATGCACTGAGCAGAGTGAATAGTCTCCCCACTCTGTGTCCCAGGAGTTCTTCAAATCACTGTTTCTGTGCTATCTGTCCCTGGGTCATTTGCCTACCTTCTCTCCAGGAATAGCACGGAGCCCACCAGACTCTATCCCAGCCAAGTCTGCTAACTTTAAAAACTCCAGGCTTTAAGCTCCACTGATTTCAAGAACTCCCAAAATTCAGCCCCTCGTTTTTCCCTAAGCCAGTGGCTTTGGGGAAACTTTATCCTTGTGTGTTCCCTTGTGTGCTCCTCTCTCTCACACTTCTTTATGATTATGGCTCCCTCCCCTCTGCAACACCAACAATCTGTTTCTCACATGAAGCATGTCTCCATACTTCTACCTTCTTCAATGTGGCCTCTTTTCTTCCTTTAGTTGTGTAGTTTGTTCTGTCTGTCTTCAGGTTGATTTCTGGAGTATTTAGGATGATTTGATAGTCATCTACTTGTGTTCATGGGACCAGGTGAGCCTAGGATTCTCCTACTATGCCACCATCTTTATCTGTCTGTGATTCTATTGAGAATTTTATCATGAATGCATGTTAGATTTTGTTGAAAGCATTTTCTGAATCTTTTGATATGATCATGGGATTGTTTTTAAAGATTTTATTTATTTATTTGCCAGAGAGAGATCACAAGTAGGTAGAGAGGCAGAGAGAGAGGGGGAAGCAGGTTTCTCGCTGATCAGAGAGCCCGATGCGGGACTTGATCCCAGGACCCTGGGATGATGACCTGAGCCGAAGGCAGAGGCTTTAACCCACTGAGCCACATAGGCACCCCGTGATCATGGGATTTTAATTTTTTAGTCTGTTCATGTGGTGGATCACATTAATTTATTTTCAAGGTTTGGACCAGCCTTTCATACCTGGGATAAATCCTATTTTGTCATGCTAAATAATTCTTTTTATATATTCTTGGATTCAGTTGCTATTATTTAGTAAGGATTTTTACATCTACGTTCATGAGAAATACTGGTCTGCAGTTTTCTTTCTTTCTTTATTTTTTTTATAATGTTTTGTCTGGTTTTAGTGTTAGATTAATATTGGCTTCAGAATGACTTAGGAAGTAATCCTTCTGCTTTTATCCTCTGAAAGACATTATAGAGAATGGGAACAATTTCTTCCTCAATTATTTGAGCGAATACATTTGAGTGAATGTATTTGTGAATACATTTGAGTGAATACATCTGAGTCTGGTGCTTTCTGTTTTTGAAGTTTATGAATTATTGACTCAATTTCATTTATAGAATTAACACCTATTCAGATTGTCTGCTTTATCTTGTATGGGTTTTGGCATACCTTGTCTTTCCTTCTTTCTTTAAGATTTTATTTATTTATTTGACAGACAGAGAGATAGTGAGAGAGGGAACATAAGTAGGGAGAGTAGAAGAGGGAGAAAGAGGCCTTCTGTTGAGCAGGGAGCCTGATGTGGGGCTCCATCCCAAGGTCCTGGGATCATGACCTGAGCCGAAGGCAGATGCTTAATGACTGAGCCACCCAAGTGCCCCAGCATACTTTATCTTTCAAATAATTATTTCATTTCATCTATTTATCAAATCTGTATGCATAATTGTTCATAGTATTATTTTATTATCTTTTCATATTTATGCAATATGTAGTGCTATCCCCTCTTTCATTTATGATATTAGTAATTCATGTCTTCTGTATTTTTTCTTAGTTAGTCTAGCTAGAGACTTATTTATTTTATTGATCTTTAAAAAATATCCTTTGGTTTTATTGTCTTCTATGTTGATTCCCTGTTTTCAATTTCGTTGAGTTCTGCTCTCTTAGTATTTCTTTTTTTCTCCTTCCTTTGGATTTTTTTAAAGATTTTATTTATTTATTTGACAGAGAGAGAGATCACAAGTAGGCAGATAGGCAGGCAGTGAGAGAGAGGAGAAAGCAGGCTCCCCGCCAAGCAGAGAGCCCAATGCGGGACTTGATCCAAGGACCCTGAGAGCATGACCTGAGCCGAAGGTAGAGGCTTAACCCACTGAGCCACCCAGGCACCCTTCCTTTGGATTTAATTTGTTCTTTTTCTAGTTTATTAAGATGGAACTTAGATTTTTGGTTTCAGACTTTTCTTCTTCTCTAATATATATGTTAATTGCTATAAATTCCCATCTGGGCACTGCTTTTGCTGCATCCCATAAATTTTGATAGTACTGTATTTTCATTTTCATTTAGTTAAAATATTTTAAAATTTCTCTTGAACATTCTTCTTTGACCTATTAGAAATATGTTGTTTAATCTTCATATATTTTGGGATTTTCTAATTAGCTTTCTGTTAGTCAATTTCTAGTTTAATACCATTGTTATTTTAGAGTAGACATTGTCTCATTTCTATTCTTTTAAGTGTTAGGGTATATTTTGTGGCCCAGAATGTGGTCTATCTCGGTGAATGTTCCATGTGAGCTTGAAAAGAAGATAATATTTTTTAATAATGCAAGCCCAGGAGTCCTTTGTGGAAAAGATTCTCAAGTATGACTTTTTGCCTATTGTACAAGTGACAAACTATGATACATTTGTGGCAAATTATAACTTATTACTAATCTCAATAAGAGAAAAACACTAACTTCATTAAGAACTGGCTAGACTATAAAAAAAAATTCATACTATAGGAACTGCAGTAAGAACTAGGCAGAAGTAGTCAACCTTATAATATTATAAAAATAATTATCAACATTATTTGAAATGTAAATGAGAACTTCCATTTTTACTTCTCATATTGGCAACAATATAGAAATTAGGTATTAGTGTGAGAATATGCTTACACGCTCCTGGTGGGCAGGGTCAATTGGTAGGTACTGCCTCACTAGGGTTCAGTTGGAAATTTCCAAATGTAAGATTCAGTAGGACTTCATCAAACTAAAAATCTTCTGTGTATCAATGGAAACAGTTGACAAAATGACAAAGCAATATATGGAATGAGAAAAAATATTTGCAAACCGTATATCTGATAAGCCATTAATATCCAAAATATATACGGATTTATATAACCCAATGGCAAAAAAAAAAAAACCCAAAAAACCCCCCAAATACCCTGTTTTATAAATGGGAGAAGGACCTGAATAGACATTTTCCCAGAAAAGACATAACTAATGCCCAGCTGACATATTAAAGGTGCTTAACATCAACAATCACTAGAGAAAGTTGAAGATTGCAATGAGAGATCATCTCATACCTAGGATGGCTTTTACCAAAAAGACAATAGATAAGTGTTGGTGAAGAAGTGGAGGAAAAGGAACATTTTTACACTGTTGGTTGAAATATAATGTGGTACAGCCACTATGGAATACAGTGTGGAGATTTCTCAAGAAATTAAAAATTGAACTACTATATGATTCAGCAGTCCTACCTCTGGGTACAAATACTAAGAAATCAAAATCAGTATCCTGAAGATATATCTGGACTGCCATGTTCATTTTCACTGCAGCATCATTTATAATAGCCAAGGTATGGAAACAACCTAAGTGTCCACTCATCAGTGATAAGCGATGAATGGATAAAATAGATGTGAGATATCTTTATAGATATCTAAATAGATAGATGATAGATAGATAGATAGATAGATAGGCAGACAGTGACATATAGTGAAGATTCAATATCTTCACTGTGACATATAGTGAAGATATAGTGAAGAAGGAAGGAAATCCTTCCACTTGCAAAAACATGGATGTTATCTAGAAGACATCATGCTAAGTGAAATTAGCCAGAGAAAAGCAAATACTGTAATGATCTCACTTATGTGTGAGATTTAAAAAAAGAGTCCAATTCACTGAAAAAGAATAAAGTGGAGGTTGCTAAGAACTGGGTTGGAGGAGGTAGGGATATGCTGGTCAAAGGGTACAGGCCTTCAGTTATAGATGAATAAACTCTGGGAATCTAATGTACCTCATGATGATTATACTTAATCATACTGTGTTATGGACTTGAAATTTGCTGGAATAGTAGACCTTGGAGTGTCTGGTTGTTTCAATTGGTTAAGCATCTGCCTTTGGCTCAGGTCATGATCCCAGGGTGCTGGGATCTGCTCAGCAGGGAGTCTGCTTCTCCCTCTCCCTCTGCCCCTCTCCCCTGCTTGTGCTCTCTCCCTCTCTTTCTCTTAAATAAATAAAATCTTTTAAAAAAAAGGGTAGACTTTAAGTGTTCTCAACACACACACACACACACACACACACACACACGGTAACCATGTGAGGTGATGGATGTGTTAATTAACCCAATTGTGGTAATCATTTCACAAAGTATACATATGTCAAATCATCATGTTATACACTTTAAGCATATATAATCCATTTGTTGATTGTACGTCAATAAACTGAAAAATCTGGTTTAAATAAAATAATTACTATATGTTGGCTAACTGAATTTAAATAAAATAAATAAAAGAATAAAAAACAACAAAATAGAAAAGGTACACAGGAGATACATATTTGATTCTTTGCTTCTCTAGAAATGATTTATACAACCGTGCATTTGTGTGAATTTTGGCTGGTTAAATGACTCTAGTCAACAGTTTATTCCCAGTATTGCAAAATTTTTACATTTTAAATTTTGTTTTATTTCTCCATTTCAGGGCACTATTTTTTTTAAAAGATTTTATTTATTTACTTATTTGTCAGAGAGATAACACAAGTAAGCAAAGGGGCAGGCAAAGAGAGAGAGAAGCAGGCTCTCTGCTGAGCAGGGAGCCCAATGCGGGTCTCAATCCCAAGGCCCTAGAATCATGATCTGAGCTGAAGGCAACCGCTTAACCAACTGAGCCACCCAGGTGCCCCTTCAGGACACTATTTTGCAGAACATTGTGTTTCTATTTTCTGGTACCTTTCATGTGACCTGCTTTCTGATTGTTGAAAACATCAGGATCTTCTTTATATTCTTACTATTCCAAAATTTTATCCTCTCATACCCTTCCAAGAGTTTACTAATTATTTATAACTTGATTTTACAAAGGGGAAAGGGACACGTAAGGGTATTTCTCTTTACTGAGAATATACTATATACCAGCTAGCTGTTTAACTGGATATTCCTCTTAATTGGATTTAGTATAATTTTAAATGAGAATGGATCTTGGAATTCTCTTTGTGCACAGGAGTTTTTATCTGCAGGAGCTGGGTTATGTGAGGCCTGCTCATTGATTAACACTAACTCTAGTTTTCAACCACATCACAGGTATTGAGCCCAACCGGTTTGTGCTCCATTTCTCTCCTTCTCTGTAAAACTCGCCTTTATTTCTCCTTTTATGTTTCTCATCTTTCCTACCTCGAAGTCATTTATTTTCATTACATGAGTGTAACTCAGAGCCTTTTTTTTTTCAGGGATTTCTGATATTCAAGACGTGTCTATAGACTTTTCTCAGGAAGAGTGGGAATGCCTGGACTCAACTCAAAGGAATTTATACAAATATGTAATGTTGGAGAATTATAGCAACCTGGTCTCAGTCGGTAAGTATACCTTTGTCCAAAAAGTCTAGAGCCCTTTGTAACATTTTCTTCCCTTGAGAAGACTTTCTCAACTCCTTTCATATATCCTATCCATTTCTTCTCCCTGTTCCAACAGACATAACTTGAGCTTTTTAGAGTTGGGAATGTATAGCTTCATTGGACCTAAGGCTAAAGCTCCACCTTCTCTGCTTTTTTGTGGCCCTTCCAATTTATTTGCTGATTACAGAATAGGATTTGTGTCCTGGGACACCTACAACCTAAAAAGTCTCCTTTCCTCTCTTATGAATAGGTCTTTGCATTCCTAAGCCAGATGTGATCTCGTTGTTGGAGCAAGGCAAGGAGCCTTGGAGTGTTTTTGACAGTGAGCTGACAAGAGGCTTGTACCTAGGTAAGTGACTGACGATTATATAAGGGAATGTAGGATCTAAACCTGCTGTTCAGTGAAGAGACCACATCTTTGAGATATTTGGAGGAATCGCCCCTCAAAGGCCTACAACTATTAAGGAAAGTAAAGTTATCATGAACTTCCAAATGCCCACACCTTCTCCTTGATACTATCCATGCTTCTTTTCTCTCATATTTTCTGCCTATTCTTATAAGTGATTCTAATGAGAAACATCTACTTTTAAGTGAGATCTAATTCCCATTCCCTAGTTCTCTCTCTCTTTCCTTTTGGTCTATACACATGTCACTCCTTTAAACATTTTGGTATTAAATATGTTCAGGTTCATGTATTCATTCTTTCAGCCAACATTTCATTATATTCTATGTTATAGAGAATATTTTTATTTTCTTTAAAAAATATTTATTTATTTATTTATTTGACAGAGAGAGAGAGAGAGATCACAAGTAGGCAGAAAGGCAGGCAGAGAGAAGGGAGAAAGCAGGTTCTCTGCTAAGCAGAGAATATGATGTGGGGCTCAATCCCAGGACCCTGAGATCATGACCTGAGCCGAAGGCAGAGGCTTAACCTACTGAGCCACACAGGAACCACTGAAGAATAATTTTCTGGGATATAAAATTTATAAAATATATCAGCTACTAAGAAACTTATAGCCTAGGGTTTGAGAAAAGTAGGTGATGGGGATTAAGGAGTGCATTTGCTGTGATGAGCATGGGGTATTACATGCAGGTGTTGAATCACTATATTATACACCTGAAATTAATATTACACTGCATTTTAACTCACTGGAACTTAAATAAAAAACTTTTAAAAATATATAAAAATCTTTCAAAATGTAGAATTAATTGTAATTGTAAAATTAATTGCAGTTCAAATACCACAACAGGAAAAATGGCTAAAGATTGAAAAGTGGAAAAGCCTCACAGAGCTATAATGGTTGGAGTCCTGGGAGTGATTTCAGTCACCATGGTAGAGTTTTGGGCATAAAAGTTATGTGCTTGCAGTGGGATAGCAGAGGTTGCAAACAAGAAGAGATTGAGGCAAAGGAGAAGGATCAAGCAATTGTGTGATGCATGTAATCAACATAAAATAGAATGGGAGAGAGGGAAAAGGTCATAAAAATGGATGATTCATAATAGAGAGCACCGTAAGTACAAAAATCCTGAGGCAGGCAGTCTCATTGTGTATAAGGAGCCCAAAGGTGGCCAGTCTGGGGGCAGTGAGTAAACAAAGAGGAGAGAATCTGGGATCTGTGATCAGAAAGATATATGCTGGAAAGAGTCGTTTTATAATGACCTTGTAAACTGTGGTTGAACTTTTTCTGAGTGAGATGGAAATAAGTAGATTTAAGCAGAGCTGTGACATGATTAGATTTTTATTTTTCAAAAATACTATTTTTTCCTATTTACAGAAGAGGAAACTGAGACAGAGACACTTGAAATAACCTGTCCAAGGTCAACAACTAGTAAGAGTTAGAAATAAGTTATACGTCTCTTGGCTCCTAAGCTATTTTTCCTAAGTTAAATCAAAGGGGAGTAGATATAGTGGACATGATTTCATCTGAAATGCAGGTGAACAGATAGAAGTTAACTTTTTAAAATCAATTGTTAAGTGAGTTTTTAGGTCCCGTATATAGTCAACTATAGCACACATACTACATGCATTTATATTACATATAAACATTAGATGCATATAAATGCATCATGAATTTTCTCTAAAACAATATATAATATACCTTCCTTTCTTAATAATCTTTTAGAAATATCAATATTATAATATGGATATACTTAGATAATGAGGTTGTCTTCCAGATTCTTCCATTTTCAATTTCTTTTTTTAAATATTTTATTTATTTGACAGAGAGAGACTCAGTGAGAGGGGAAGCACAAGCAGGGGGAGGGGGAGAGGGAGAAGCACGCTTCCCACTGAGCAGGGAGCCTGATGTGGAGCTTGATCCCAGACCCTGAGATCATGACCTGTGCTGAAGGCAGAGGCCTAACCCACTGAGCCACCCAAGGGCCCTCCAATTTGAATTTCTAATTGAAACTTCCTTTCTTCTATACATTCTTTTGTAAATGAATTTTTCTCATATTTTTTGATTGATTTTTAAAAAGACAATTTTAAAGGCTTTTTCCAGCCATGTATATAATGCATATGTTCAATTTTTTGCATCACCTTCAGGAATGTGTGCCTTATTTTAAAAAGATTTTATTTATTTATTTGAGACAGAGAGAGAGAGAGAGACAGAGATAGTGACAGTGATAGCAAAAGAGAGCACAAGCAGGGAGGACAGGGAAAAGTAGGCTCTCCACTGAGAAGGGAGCCTGCGGGGTGGGAAGGGCTCCATCCCAGAGCCCTCATGACCTGAGCCAAAGGCAGTTGCATAACCAACTGAACCACCCAGGCACCCCAAATTTGCACCTTTTTTAAAAAATAATTTTTAATTTATTATAAACATATATTTTTATCCCCAGGGGTATAGGTCTGTGAATCGCCAGGTTTTTAAAAATAAATTATTCTATGTTGTTTTAATCTTGGAATCAAGAATAATATTTTGCCTATTTTTTGTTGTTTTTCAAAATAATATTTTTAATAGTGAAAGACAAATTGTCCTGTAATGTTTTACATTCAGAATTTATCTAATTGCAACCCCATGATTAGATTCACATTAAGCAATTTTATCTGATCTGATATTTAATTAAGTTTTTACACTTAAGAAAAAAAGATTTGGGGTACCTGAGTGGCTCAGTTGGTTAAGCAACTGCCTTTGGCTCAGGTCATGATTCTGGAGTCCCGGGATGGTGTCCCACATCAGGCTCCCTGCTCGCTGGGGAGTCTGCTCCTCCCTCTGACCTCTCCCCTCTCAATCTGTCTCTCTCTCATTCTCTCTCTCTCTTAAATAAATAAAATATTTAAAAATAATAATGAAAAAATATATTTATTTTTTAGAGAGAGATGGAGCTCAAGTGGGAGGAGCAGAGGGAGAGGAAGAGAAAATCCCTAGCAGACTCTGAAGGGAGTGCAGAGCCCAATGTGCGGCTCATCTCAGGACCCTGAGATCACAACCTGAGCCAAAACCAAGAGTCAGATGCTTAATTGACTGTGCCACCTAGGCTATCCTAGGGTCATGCACTTCTTAATTCATTATACCAGGAGGCAAAGCCAAGTCTTCTCATTACATTGATGATAATTTTGATCAGGTGGTGGTTGAAGATGACTACCAGGTCTTTCATTGGAAAGGTACATTTCCCCCCTTATCACTACTAAATAATCTGTACAGTGGTACTTGGAGACTGTATAATTGTCTGTAGAAATCTTTTACCCAAAATGTTTGGTATTCATTGGTTCTTGTTCAAAACAAATTACACTGAGCTTTGGGAAAGGTGAAGTTCTAATTATATCACATCTTTTCTGCATTTATTAGTTGGTCTTGCTTTGTTTAAAAAAAAAAAAAAAAGCTTCTCCTCTCCACTTTTGTTGAGAACACTACAGATTCATTGATTCTTTTAAAAATCAATATCTTATAACCAATTGTAATCATTCTTCTTTTTGATGATTAAACTGTCATTCATAGATGGCCATTGAAAGCCCCTTGCAGCTGGCTTCTGCATCCTTTTTCATGTATGCATGAGTCTTTAAAGACCTTCTTGTTTTCTGGCACAAAAATATGTTCCAATCTCATCTTGTATTTTTCTTTCCCCCAACTTGGAATAAGCCAACTCATTACGAAGCCTTGGTTTCTTTTATTAGGAAATGGTGTTCATTGACCAGTATGTCAATGCATTCATTACTACTGGATTGTCATTGCTTTTATATCCATTAAGTAGAAAGAGACAGAGAGCATACATTTTAGGGATGCCTGGGTGGCTCAGTTGATTAAGCCGCTGCCTTCGGTTCAGGTCATGATCCCAGGGTCCTGGAATCGAGTCCCGTATTGGGCTCCTGGCTCGGCAGGGAGCCTGCTTCTCTCTCCGCCTCTGCCTGCAACTCTGCCTGCTTGTGTGCTCTCTCTCTCTCTCTGACAAATAAATAAATAAATAAATAAATAAATAAAATCTTAGAAAAGAACATTTTATAACTGGATCATACTAATAACTCTAACTGAAGTCCAAAAGACAAGACTCTGTCTCACTTTTCTATGTTTGTTTTGTAACTTTTTCTTTTTCTTTTTTTTTTAAAGATTTATTTATTTATTTGACAGAGAGAGAGAGATCACAAGCAGTTAGGGAGGCAGGCAGAGAGAGGAGGAAGCAGACTCTCTGCAGAGCAGAGAGCCTGATGCGGGGCTCGATCCCAGGACACTGGGACCATGACCCGAGCCGAAGGCCGAGGCTTTAACCCACTGAGCCACCCAGGCGCCCCATAACTTTTTCTTGAACAGTGGAAAACCCTATTTCCCACAACATGAGTATATTTATTCAAGTCTTCCTTTCTAAAACCAGAGAATAGTTTCAAAATTAGTATACTAGCACAACTACTGACTGAAAAACCTACCTGGAATCATATTCAATAATTATTACAGTTTTCTTTTCTTTTCCTTTTCATTTTTCCCTTAGACTATGTCACACCAAGGATTTCTAGTCAGATTACAGTTCATAAAGTAGCTAGATTAATTCTTTTTTTGTGCATTTTCAACTTAATATACCATTTATCTTAACTGTTAAGTTTAGATTATTTTTAGTTTATAATTGGAATATATAAAGCACTTATATGCTTTAAAAGTCAATATAAAGATATACTTAGGGGGGCACCTGTGTGGCTCGGTGGGTTAAAGCCTCTGCCTTCAGCTCAGGTCATGATCCCAGGGTCCTGGGATCGAGCCCTGCATCGGGCTCTCTGCTCAACAGGGAGCCTGCTTCCTCCTCTCTCTCTGCCTGCTTCTCTGTCTACTTGTGATCTCTGTCAAATAAATAAATAAAATCTTTAAAAGCATATATATATATATATATATTTTTTTTTTTTTAAAGTTAGGTTTGTAATCCTATCTGCTTCATTCATTGCCACTCTCTAGGTAACTTTTTGGAAAGAGGGGATTTGGGGTAGTCTGATTAATCCTTTCAGCCTTTATTTTTTCAGAAATAGAGCATGTTCATATTTATATTCCCAATTCTCCTTCCTTCTTTTACACAAGATATTACAAAAGTGGGGGGAAGGGCAGAGGGAGAGAGAAAATCTTAAGCAGGTTCCAATCAACTTGGAGCCTGAGGCCAGCTCCATTTCATGATCCTGAGATCATGACCTAAGCTAAAATCAAGAGTTGGACACTCAACTGTCTGACCCACCCAGGCACCCTGTCCTGGTTTTCTTTTAATAATTATGAACAGATTGTTTTGGAAATCATTCCATCCAGATACATTGGCAAAAATTTTTTAAATGTGTAAAATTGACTTATCTTTCTTGGTATTATATATTGATTTTTGCCATAACTAATTATGGCAAATATAACTAATTAGTAGAGTTTCCATGCAGACAGTCATAAAATTTGTAAATATTTTCAGTTGTGCTTCTTGCTTTCCTGTGCTTGTAACGTAATGCTCCTGTCTAGTCTTATCACTGTGGCTGTACCTTTCAGGAAGTGTTCGATAGAAACAGCACGACTATGTGGTATTCATCTTTTTTCATGGTTTTTAGAGGCATAACTTTTTTTTCTTCTATAAATTAAAAAAATATTTGGAATAATTTTATATATTCAAAAAAAGTTGTAAAAATAATATAGAGAGCTCCTATATTCCCCACCTAATACCAATTTCCCCTACATTTTTGTGGTATATTTGAATTTACCCATCCCCATTGTTTTCATTCCTTCCAATATAGTATACCTTTCATAAACTTCATGATTTATTCTTTCTTTGTTTTGTTTAAGGTGAGCACCTATATCTTCATATATCTCCTTATATAAATGGTAACAGCATATACTATACAGTATATACTGTATAGTATATACAGTATATATATATAGTAATATACTATACAGCATATACTATACAGAACTACATCTTGTTCTTCTACATTAAAAATTATGAAGATTGGGGCACCTGGGTGGCTCAGTGGGTTAAAGCCTCTGCCTTCGTCTCAGGTCACGATCTCAGGGTCCTGGGATCGAGCCCCGCATCAAGCCCTGCATCGGGCTCTCTGCTCAGCAAGGAGCCTGCTTCCCTTCCTCTCTCTCTGCCTGACTCTCTGCCAACTTGTGATCTCTGTCTGTCAAATGAATAAATAAAATCGTTTTTAAAAAAAGAGAAAAGAAAAAATCATGATGTACATTCAATAGGAATATACAGATACTTCTTGTTTCTTTATACAGTTACTTAGAACTCTACTGTGTGCATGTACTATACTGAGTTCAAGTAGTATTAAGTTGGTGGCTATTTGGAGTCATTATAGTCATTTGCTCTTTCAAATAGCTCTGTAGTGGATAACCTTCTGCATAAACCTCTTCAGATTCTTTCCCAAAAGTATAGTTTGCATTCCTAGAATTGGAATTGCTTGCTCAAGGAAAAATGCTTACCTAATTTTGCTAGAAACTGGCAAATAGGCCTGTATGGTAGTTGTACCATTTTTATTCACTACCCTGAATGTATGAGAGAGGTTACTTACCTAAATAGCCTTCTAAAAGACTAAATTATCAGACTTTTGGGTTTTTGCCAAAGTATACTTTGAATTTATTCCAAAATTTAAGAATCACTGACTTCATCTTTTTCCGATCCCTTCACCCCATGACTTCCTATTTCACTTTTCAATTTCTATACTTTATCTCTCAAATTGCACCACCATATAAGAACTATAAATTCGGGCGCCTGGGTGGCTCAGTGGGTTAAGCCGCTGCCTTCGGCTCAGGTCATGATCTCAGGGTCCTGGGATCGAGTCCCACATCAGGCTCTCTGCTCAGCAGGGAGCCTGCTTCCTCCTCTCTCTCTCTGCTTGCCTCTCTGCCTACTTGTGCTCTCTCTCTGTCAAATAAATAAATAAATAAATAAAAATCTTTAAAAAAAAAGTCTCTTATAAAAAAAGAACTATAAATTCTATTTGCATTATTAACATTAATTTCAATGTAATTCTTCCTTTTATAAGTTTTGTGTCTTCTTCCTCCCTCCAAAAGTGAATGTTTTATTTGTGCTTTCTTTCAGAATATATATCTAGGTGTGAGAACAAGAAATTATCTCTGAAAAAGAATGACTATAAAATAGATTCATCCCAATGGGTTATAGTGGAAGGATATACAAAGCATGGACTTAAACAGCGATCTCAGGAAAGACATTTTAGCCAAGTCTCATATGCCTCTGAAGACATGTCCCCTTTCATTCAGCATACATCTCTCCCTCGACATCAAACATTTAATACCAAAGAGAAATCTTATGAATGCCAAAAATATAAAAATGCCTATGGACAGGACTCAAAACTTACTACACATCAAGAAGGTCATACTGGCAAGGAATTATATGACTGTAAGGAATATGGGAAGGCCCTTAATAGAACTTCAAAACTTAGTTCATATCATTCAGTGCATATTGGCATAAGACCCTATGAATATGAGGAATGTAGGAAGTATTTGAATAGTGACTCAGAATTTATGCAACATCAGGTAATTTTTACTACAGAGAAAGCTAATGAATTTAAGGAAAGTGGGAAAGTCTTTACTAGTGCCTCACAGTTTTTTCTACGTCATAGCATTCATACAAGTGAGAAACCCTTTAAGTGTAAGGAGTGTGTTAGAGAATTTAGTAATGGTACAGCCCTTATTCGTCATCAGAGGATTCATACTGGTGAAAAACCCTATGAGTGTAAAGAATGTGGAAAGGCTTTTAGTACTAGTTCAATATTTAGAGTACATCAGAGGATTCACACAGGTGAGAAACCCAATGAATGTAAAGAATGTGGAAAAGCCTTTCGTCATTCTTCATACCTTACTCAACATCAAAGAATTCATACTGGTGAGAAACCCTATAAATGTAAGTATTGTGTTAGGGCATTTAGTAATGCTTCAGCCTTTATTCGTCATCAGAGAATTCATACTGGTGAGAAACCGTACAAATGTAAGGAATGTGGAAGAGCCTTTAGTACTGGCTCAATACTTACAGCACATCAGAGAATTCACTCAGGTGAGAAACCCTACTTATGTAAGGAATGTGGGAAGGCCTTTCGTCAGTCTTCAGACCTTACTCAACATCAAAGAATTCATACTGGTGAGAAACCCTATGAGTGTAAGGAATGTGGAAGGGCATTTCGTCGTTCATCAGAACTTTCTCGACACAAGTTAATTCATGCTGATGAGAAATTGTATGAATGTAAGGAATGTGGAAAGATCTTGAGTAGAGATTCAGTACTCATAAAGCATCAGAAAATTCACACTGATGAGAAAGCCTGGGAATGTAATGAATGTGGGAGAGTTTTCACTTGTGCAACATACCTGACCCGGCATCAGCGAATTCATACTGGTGATAAACCATATACTTGTAACAAATGTGGGAAAGCCTTTCTTCGTTCTTCAGACCTTATTCTGCATCAAAGAATTCATACTGGTGAGAAACCCTATGAATGTAAGGAATGTGGGAAGGCTTTTGCAAGAGGCTCAAATCTTAATCGCCACCAAAAAGTTCATAATGGTAAGAAATAGTATGAAAGAAAGTTTTGTAAGACATTTAGGCATATCTTTCAGGTAACATGAAATGAAAGAGAAACCACAGATATGTAATATAAGAAATCCTAAGAATTTATTGGTAAAATATAGAAATATAATAAATAGAGAATGCCTTATGTGTTTCACAGTTTAACTACCATAAGAATAAAATGAATATTGGAAGGCTTCTACCAATGGCTCATTCCTTTCTAAATTTTAAAAACTTTTTATCATGACTGGAGAAAAGTGAAAGATCTTTTTGTTGCATTTTTCTATTTTAAAATACTTTAAATCCACTTTATTTTTTTATATGGCTATATGTAGTTTGGGTTATGCATAGCTAAAACACTGTTTTATCATAAGTTATACATTAAATTTTTGAATTTATTTTGTTCTCACAAAAATTCTTTTTTTTGTATTTTATTTATTTATTTATTTTTTCAGTTTCCAACATTAATTGTTTATGCACCACACCCAGTGCTCCATGCCGTCCTTAATACCCACCACCAGGTTCACCCATTCTCCCACCCTCCTCCCTTCTGAAACCTTCCAAAACCATCAGAGTCCACGGTCTCTCATGTTTCATCTACCCCTCCAATTTACCCCAATTCACTTTTCCTTTCCTTCTCCTAATGTCCTCCATGTTATTCCTTATGCTCCACAAGTAAATGAAACCATATGATAATTGACTTTCTCTGCCTGACTTATTTCAGTCAGCATAATCTCTTCCAGTCCCATCCATGTTGACACAAAAGTTGGATATTCATCCTTTTTGATGGAGGCATAATATTCCATTGTATTTATGGACCATATCTTCTTTATCCATTCGTCTATTGAAGGGCATCTTGGCTCTTTCCACAGTTTGGCGATTGTGGCCATTGCTGCTATGAACATTGGGGACAGATGGCCCTTCTTTTCACTACATCTGTATCTTTGGAGTAAATACCAGTAGTGCAATTGCAGTGTCATAGGGTAGCTCTATTTTTAAAATTTTGAGGAATCTCCACACTGTTTTCCAAAGGGGTTGCACCGACTTGCATTCCTGCCAACAGTGTAAGAGGGTTCCGCTTTCTCCACTTCCTCTCCAACACTTGTTGTTTCCTGTCCTGTTAATTTTGGCCATTCTAACTGGTGTAAGGTAGCATCTCGATGTGGTTTTTGATTTAAATTTCCCTGATGGCGAATGATGATGAACATTTTTTCATGTGTCTGATAGCCATTTGTATGTCTTCTTTGTAGAAGTGTCTGTTCATGTCTTCTGCCCAATTTTTGTCATGATTATCTGGTTTTGGGGTGTGAATTTGAAGAGCCTATAGATCTTGGATATTACCAAAATTCTTAACACAGCACAACTTACTCAGTAACTATTTCATGATGCTATTTGTGCACAGTTTTGTGACATTTTATTATATTTTTAGCATTATAAACTTGGACTTAATGAATCTTTTTATATCCCAACATCCAATTTGAAAACTCTTCAATTGATCTTTTTATAATAAACTTTTACCTGCACATCTTTGCATCTGTACCATTTCATTTAAAATATTGTTATTTTAAGTGGTTCCAGACTGGCTCAATCAGAGGAGCATGCAGCTCTTGATCTCAGGGTTGTGAGTTTGAGCCCCATGTTGAGTGAAGAGATTACTTAAAAATAAAATCTTTTAAAAAACAAAATATCATTACTTTAAGACATATATTTAATATTGATAAAGTGATAGAATGATTTCTGTGTATAAATTAATATTTTTATTTCATAAATATGATATTTTATTATAATAATTTTCTCTAAATTTTTAAATTCTACAAAAATCCAATAGAGTTGTCTTTCATCCCCCAAGGGGCTATAACTATTGTCAAATTGTTGGAACAAATCCTTTTATAAATTTATTAAAGTGTAATCACATTATTCAAATTGCCTCATAAATTGCCTTTTAATGACAAGATATGTCATATAGGACATTCCATGTGATTAAGTATATTAATAATGTTAATATATATGATTGTACCATTATTTTTACCAAGCCTTTATGGTAAAATACTATGACTGACTCCACTTTTGGTGTTTATAAGGAATGTCATTTTTAGCATCCTACTTGGCACACTGTATTTGTTTGTCTTTTTTTCATTGTTTTTGAAATAATCCATACATACCTTTTACCATGTACACATTTTAAACATGGCAGATTAAACTGGCTTCCTTTTGATTGTACTGTGTTATGCCATTTTTCTCTCTTCCCTTCTGTGCAGTTTTTCCTAATGATTTTGCTCAAGTATAATGTGGGGACATTAAATTTTTTAAAAAAATTATTCATTTCCATTGCGATGTATTTCTGTTAAAAACATATTCCTATATATTGTTATACTTTATGTGAAATGGCTAGTGACTATATTCACTAGCATACTTGGGTTTTGTAAGGACCAAATGAGTTAATTTACACAAATGCTTATAATTGAAACTTTAACATACTCATTAAAATAATCCATTGTTAAGATTATTTTTTCCTTTGGCTATTTTATTATATATGGAAAGGCTTTTAACTATGGTGTATATTTGGTTTAATATCAGAAATTTAATATTAGAGAAAAATGCTAAATTTCCAGTGAATATAGCAAAGTCATCATACTTCATTCCTTCTTGGTCATGAAGAAAAAAACATAAAATGTATATGTCAAATCCTAACATTTATGTCAGCATGAAACATTATTGAAAGTGTTATTGCCCATATTGTCTGGCTGATTTAAAAATAGTACTGGATTATAGGAACATCTGACTCTTGATCCAATGCATGTTTAAACTAATATTTTGCAAAGGATGAAATATGAATAAATAGTGATTTCTTTGAATATAAAGTTTGCTGAGAATCCTACACAGGAAAACCTTAAGAGGTGGCAAAATTACTCATAGAACTTATAACTCTAAATCCAGACATATAAAAAATTTTAAAAATCCACTTATGTATTGCAACAATTAATACTTGAAATCTCATACTGGTGCTACAGGGATAAAGAGGAAGTTTCCATTTATCTGGGACTCAAACTGCCTTAATAATGGGGTTTAGCTTGGTTAGTGCAGGTGTCTCTGAGGAGGTCTGATACAGGTGGTTCTGAGAAGTTTGGAACAACTGTGAACTAAAATCAACAGCTTCTACTAGGAACTATGGCCAATAATAGAACTTATTACTTTTCTGTTGCTGCATAACAAATTGCCATGATTTTGGCAGCTTAAATCAACACACAATTATTATCTCAAAGTTTCAATGGGCATATATGAGGGCATGGCTTAGCTGGGTCCTCTGCTCAAGGTCTTACGAGGTGGCAATTGAGCTGTCAGCTGGGGTTAGTGTCTCACTGAATGCACAGGGTCATCCTCCAAGTTCACATGTTTGTTGGCAGAATTAATTTTCTTGAAGCTGTGCAATGGTGGCTTGCTTCTTCAATAGCAGCAGAAGGTATTTTTACTTTTCTCTGACCTATAGATGTTTTAAAAGCTACATCTCTCAGATCCTACGCATTCAGGATAATCTCCTTTTTGATTCACTTAAACTGTTTAGGGACCTTGATTATATCTGCCCAAATCCTTCACCTTTGCCATATAACTTAACATAATTATGGAGATGATATACTGTCCTTTTTGCCACATTTTATTCATTAGAAGCAATATATGGAGGTGTTAGGGCTGACGTACAGAGATAAGATACTAACTGCTTCAGTGGCCTCATTGCTTGTTTTTGAGGCAAGAGGAAAGCAACCATCTTTTCATTTGTGAAGGTAGGAACACACCACACAAAACAACTTTTGTTACCAGGTCTCTCGGTTCTTGTCCCAGATGTACCAAAGTATTGGGAAACCTGAGACCAGAAGGGAGAGATAGAGTTTATTGAGTAGGTAAGTATAGTACACTCAAGAGAGAAAGTGGCCTAGCCAGAGTGAGAGTGGCTATGACCTCCAGAAGCTCTAGCTGCATCCTTTTAAGCCTATTTTCTGCAAAGGTAAATTTGGCTTTGATTGACAATTTTCATTGATGGTGGTTATAGAACATTTTGGTCTCTGCATGTGCCTACCCATGATGCATTCTGTCATAATTGTTTTTACTTATACTTGTATTTATTTACAAATGTATATTTATGAGTTTCTAGTGAGCTTTTGCTGTGACCTTAAGGTTACTTAACCTAAAGTGGCACCTTTTGTGTGCATGCTCAGTTCTTGGATGTCCCCTTGTGGCTTTTGAGCCAGCTCTGTGGCTAGGCCACTTGGAGGTGGCTCTGAAGGTGTGGCTGTTAACTCTTGGGGGTGGCCAGCATGTGCTTTATCCCTCCTTTCTCATGCCTAACTAGCTGCCTCACACTTTTAAGTAATTCTTTATCTAAGAAACAATCCCACATCATCTTTGACATCTTTGCTCTTTAGTGTCCAAAACATTAACAAGTAGATACATGTAGTTAGTTAAATTTAGATTTAAAGTAAATAAAATTTAAACTTCATTTTCTCTCTCATTAGGCACATTTCAAGTGCTCAACAGTTGCATGCAGCCAGTGGCCATTGTGTTGGGCAGCATATTGTAGAACATTTTTGTCATTGCAAGAAATTATACCACACAGTCCCATGGCATAAATTATCTTTCAGTTATTGAATTATAGAAGAAAACTTGGTGTTCATTGGCTCTGCTGCATACCCTACAGTGATATCCATAGACAGGGAGAATTGGCACCAGGTACTCTGTGGCTTCATCTAGATCCAGGAGAAAAAAGTTGTATTTTATCATGCTTTTGCACATTAAACTATCATGAGAGACCAATTTGAAGTTGCCTTGGTAGAAAATTAACATAGAGAAGTCAACAAACCCATGTACAAATATTCTTTTCTAAAATTTTAAAAAAAGATTTTATTCATTTTTGAAAGAGAGCGAGAGAGCATGAGCAGGGAGTGGGAAGTGGTGGAGGGGTAGAGGAAGGAGCAGACTCCCCACCAAACAGGGAGCCTGATGCAGGACTCAATCCCAGAATTCTGGGATACTGACCTGAGCCAAAGGCAGATGCTTAACTGACTGAGCCACCCAGGCACCCTCATGTACAAATATCCTTTTTTTTTTTTTTTTTACTTTTTTAAAAAATTTCTTTTCAGCGTAACAGTATTCATCATTTCTGCACCACACCCAGTGCTCCATGCAATCCGTGCCCTCTTTAACACCCACCACCTGGCTCCCCCAACCTCGCACCCTTCAAAACCCTCAGATTGTTTTTCAGAGTCCATAGTCTTTCATGGTTCACCTCCCCTTCCAATTTCCCTCAACTCCCTTCTCCTCTCCATCTCCCCATGTCCTCCATGTTATTTGTGATGCTCCACAAATAAGTGATACCATATGATAATTGACTCTCTCTGCTTGACTTGTTTCACTCAGCATAATCCCTTTCAGTCCCGTCCATGTTGCTACAAAAGTTGGGTATTCATCCTTTCTGATGAAGGCATAATACTCCATAGTGTATATGGACCACATCTTCTTTATCCATTCATCCGTTGAAGGGCATCTTGGTTCTTTCCACAGTTTGGCGACCGTGGCCATTGCTGCTATAAACATTGGGGTACAGATGGCCCTTCTTTTCACTACATCTGTATCTTTGGGGTAAATACCCAATAGTGCAATGGCAGGGTCATAGGAAAGCTCTATTTTTAATTTCTTGATACAAATATTCTTTTAAAATAGAAGATCCCATAGAAAAAAAAGTGCTTTTATGGTAGTCACAAAAAAATGAGCTATGAAGAAAAAAATTAAACAGAAATGTCCATAATCATTATGTGAAATAAATAAAAATTTTCCAAAGCAATTAGAAAATGAAAAAATAAAAGGATATAATATCTGGAATTGCAGTACTGATATCATTAAGAAAAATCATAATTCCTTAGGTTATAAATGTGATGTAATCTCAATTAAAAATACCCAGGAGTTTTTTTTTAGACATATGAACTAATTCTAATGGAAAAATAAAGAAATCAGAATAACCAGTAAAATTCTGAAGAAGGAGGAGAAGAATTGGATAATTGGGACCATCAGATATTAAGATGTATTATAACTCCATAATAATTAGGAGTGTAGCTCTAGCAAAAATTTAATAGAACACTAGAAGTACTTCAAAATCCAGCTATAGATCAAAGCACATAGGAAAGATAGTATATGATAATGAAGGCATTTTGGATCATTTAATACCCTTTGAATCTTGAGGAGTTAGATGTATTATATGTATATGTTATGTATAGGTTTTACAACAAATGTTTTTAGTAGCCATATGGCAAAGATAGGACAAATTTGTATCCATATTCAAACAATCTGAAAGTTACGTAGTTCACTTAAAAATAAAAAGAGAAGGCATACTTTTAAATTGATAAGACTGTTGACTACAACCTTAAGGAAATAACATCGGGAATGGGAAAAAGTGACATCAAGTGGCCTCTGATATGATACATTGGGAAGGGCGCAATGTCACCCAAGGAGTATTCTTATCAAAAATATTTAGCCTGAAGTTCAACAAGGGGAAATAATTTTCTTAAATGTGTAGAAGAACATTCTGGGGGAGAAAAGCAGTCTGGATACCAAAAATATGAAGTTTTGAGGTACAAGAGAGGTATGAACTGTTCTAGATCTAAGCAGACTAATGAGATATGCCAACTAAATGCAATGCATGACTTTTGTATGTTGGATTTTAACCAACTGAGCCACCCAGGCGTCCCTGTATGTTGGATTTTAAAAGAAACTTTAAAATCATTGTTGGGGGGCACCTGACTGGCCCAGTTGAAATAACATGTGACTCTTGATCTTGGGGTTGTGAGTTTGAGCCCCACACTGGGTGTAGAGATCACTTAAAATAAATAAAACTTAAAAGAACTGTTGAGATAATTGGGAGAAATTTGAATATGTACCACATATTAGATTATAATATTGTGTGATCAACTGCTAAATCTCCAAAGTATATTTAATGTGGTTGTATTAGACAATATTCCAATTTATAGGACATGTGTAAAATACGGACATGTCTGTAAAACATAGATTATACAATTAATGGCATTATCTAATTGGTTAGCCACATGGGAAAGAGAGAAAAAAAAATTGGATCCCTAATGTGCAGCTGCAAGCAAACTAAAATGCAGATGGATCAAAGATGTAGATTAACAATTGAAACCAAGGGGTGCCTGAGTAGCTTGGTGGGTTGAGCCTCTAGCCTTTGGCTCAGGTCATGATCTCAGGGTCCTGGGATTGAGTCCAGCATCGGGCTCACTGCTCGGCAAGGGGCCTATTTCCCTCTCTCTCTCTGCCTGCTGCTCTGTCTGCTTGTGATCTCTCTCTCTCTCTCTGTCAAATAAATAAAATCTTTAAAAAAAGAATTGAAACAAAAAAACATCCTAGATAAAACCATGGAAGAAAATAATAATGTGAAATTAACTTAAAACCATGAAGACATTGTAGTAAAATCTATTTGTCTACTTTAGCATGGCAAGATATTTGAAACACTATTGAAAAAATATAAATCCCAAGCTGAGAGAATTTTTAAACAGGAAACTGTCTACATGTACCCCTGGGGCTAATAATACATTATATGTTAATATAAAAAAGGAAAACTGTCTATATTACTTAATAACAAAAATAGATACTACAAATCATTAAGAGAAAGTATAACCAATGATCTAACAGAAACCAGGTGAGTATGAAAAAAATATAGAAGAAAAGCTGCAAAGGAATTTTTATTCCTTTGGAAAGATTTTCATCTCCTTTCCCAATAATATATATATAATTTAGAGATGTAGTTTTCACTTATCGGACTGAAAAAATAAATGTGGTATCTAATATTTTAGCCACAGGCTGGGTAAACAGGGATCTACACATGTTGCTGTTGGACAGTTAAAATGCTATAACTTAATAAGGGCAGTAGCAAATACCTATCAAAAAAAGTGGAGGTACACATTTCTCCAAAATTTTTGCAACAGATACCTGGAGACATATCCACAAGAAACAAGAATATAATTTATGAGACTAGCCTAGTAGCAAAAGAGGAGTAGGGTCAATTACCAATAATAAGTTGGTTAAACAAATTATCATACATCTTTTCAATGGACAAGATATAGTAAATTAAAAGAACAAGGTGTGTATATATTAATATGAAGTTACAAATATTTTAGGTGTGTATGATCAGTTAATATTTTTGTTAAAAGTCTACCATATTTTTCTACCATATTTATCAGACACAAACATATAAACAAGCAACCGCACACCTGTTGTCGTGGTTGGAGGGTGGTGAATGCACTGGTTGCTTGGAGAATATTGGGTGTCCAGGAGACAAGTTTGCAAGGTGTTCAGTTTTCACCTTATGTAATTTATCTTTTATTTATCATATGCAAAAATTAGTCAACCTTGGACAAAAATTTTAAATCATTTAAAAAAATCAACCTTGGCGGGGCACCGGGGTGGCTCAGTGGGTTAAACCTCTGCCTTCAGCTCCGGTCATGATCCCAGGGTTCCGAGATCGAGCCCCACATCAGGCTCTCTGCTCTGCAGGGAGCCTGCTTCCTCCTCTCTCTCTCTCTGCCTGCCCCTCAGCCTACTTGTGATCTCTATCTGTCATATAAATAAATAAAATCTTTAAAAAAAAAACCAATCTTGGGTTGTAATCCGTTTCTACTCTCTGGCTATCACTAAACTTTTTTGACCTTGGTTTCTAAAGTCTGTATATAGAACAGAGTAATGTTTCCCCAGATGGGATCGAGTGAGCCAAGGGCATTGGCAGCCTTCTGCCTCTCAGGCAGTGGTCACTAAATAACATTAACTTCTGATTAGCAACAGTATTCTGGAGAACACTGACCCATCTCACAGCGCTGGTTCACCAAGGAGGGCAGTTGGCCCTAGGCATAGGCATTTAGAGCCAACGTGGTGCTGTCAAGGGTAGAGTGCGCTCAAAGGATTCTGGAGATTGTAGTTCAGGTCTCGCAAACGCCTCCAAGTCGCACAGGCTCGGATGCAATTTGTTAAAGAGTTTTATCTTTGGCCTTGTTGGTACTTTTGCTTGTGGCGTCCGCTGAGCTCCAATCCCTTCTTCGCACTGCCGGACTTCTTGGGGCTGAAAGGCTCACTGGTCGAATGGGCACAAGCATAACCTTGCGATTGGAGGTCGTATATCTGGTCAGCTTGTGCATTTGTTGCCGCGGAGTTACCAGCGAGCTGCGCCTTTAACATGGGAAGGTTGATTACGTGTGGGGGAGACTGGGACTGACCAGCTGTGCTTCCGGGAGCCACCGCCTTCTTGAGGACAGAGGTGCCCTCGGCTCTTTGATATGGTACCTGAATTGGGGCGCGTCTCCAGCTCAGGATCTTGATTGCGGCAGGTTTTTCTGCTCTAGGTCTAGTCTCCAGGAGGCCCTGTTCCCCAGCTGTACCAGAGACAGAAAAATGCTCAGAAGCAAGGTGGTGCCCGGTAGGGGCATTCGCGTCGGCATCTCCAGACACGGCCAGCTGCCCAGAGGCCATTCTGCTGCAGCTGGAGCCTTGGTCTCGGGCGGAATTTGTCCATTCTCTGTCCCATCCCTGTCAGTGTATCTGTGTGAAGTGGAGAGAATGGACAACGGGGAAGCAGAGGGTAGGGCTATCCTTTGAACCGGGTTGTTCTGGGAATCGAGGCTCACGTTGCTCTGCTAGCCCTGCAGGGCCAGGACTCTGCCCTTTTCCAGAAGGGGAGCCCCGAGGACGACTGCACGTGGTGCAAGACTGAAAGCCAAGATCCTGGTGAGGTGATGCTTCCTTTCTGTTTCCTGAAACACAGTGCGCCTTTGCCTTCTTTATCCTGCTCTTTTCTGGATAGAAGCATCTCTTTCAGGACCTCCTGACCATTTCCTTCCACCCCATCTACTCAGCCGTGCCTAAATGCCCCCTCCGAATGGCAACAAATGTTCACGACTTTTTTTTTTTTTTTTCTATAAGTCGTTGTTATTCCACGTGGGGTAAAGAATGTTGATAGAGAAGTGCACAGAGAGGAAAAGGAGGATATTCTTTGCTAAATGAATCTATTTTACCTGGACTATGATGTGATGAGGTCAGGTAGAGCACTTGAGTGGGAAGTGCTCTTCACATCTGGAAGATTATGATCATCTCCACAGACTGTCCAATGGGAGTTGGGTTGGTGCTGTTCAGCGTTCATAGGACCTCAGCCTCTTTGTGAATCTTTCAACAGATTTTGGGAACTCAGAAACCAGGAACATTTGTTACAGTTTAGTGATGCCTAGTTACAGGTTGGATTATACCAGAGCCCAAGTTGTTTGAGAACCTTGTTGCTAGAGCCCAGACAGGGAGAGGTCTTATTAGTGCCAAATACCAAAATGAGAAGAAAGATTAAGTCAATTAACTTCCCTCAATATTTATACTGGTATTTCCAATTATTCTCATTTTACTGTTTATGGAGGAATCAAGTGTAGCAATCATTATTCCTTGGCTTCCCTGTGTGTTGGAGTGGCAAATTCGCTTTTCCCCACATTTCTCACCAGGATTATAATATGATTTTTATTTAATTCTATAGTATATGTGTGTAGTTATTACTGTGTAAGTATTAGAGCTGAGCCAAGTAGTATACTAAGCAGACATATTAGTTCTAGAATGATGTTTGTTTGTTTTCCTGGAACTAGTTATCTTTTAAAGTTATTTGCTCAGCTTTCCACATTTGTGTGCTAACCCATCAGAATGTGTAAAACTTAGTGTCACTTGGCTATCAATAATATTCTCCATTATGTCACGGTCATCAGTATTTTAGTTTTTCAGTACTTTCTTCTGGTTTCCTTTGTTTTACTGTTCCTGACTCCAGTGGTTGTGCTGCAGACTTGCTACATAGCTGTCATCCTGGTACTTTCCTTTCACAGTAGCACTGAATATTCTGTTCTCTCTCTCCTGTGACTCTTATTTCCCATCATCTGGATGCCCAATATACCTCTTCGATGGTTTACTCTGTGGTTTTTATGGAGCACAACCTGTTACTCTCAAGCAAAGATGCATAGGAACAGGCGGGGAATATTTGGAGCCTTTGCTTGTCTGGACTATAAATTGGTTCTCAACCAGGAACAATTTTGCTCCTACCTGCACCCCCTCCAGGGATATTTGGCAATGACTACAGATATTTTTGTTTGTCAAAGTTGGGATGAGAGTGCTACCAGCATCTAGTGGAGGTCAGGGTTGTTGCTAAACAGCCAACAAACAGTGCATAGGACAGCACCCCCCCCCCCAGAGAAAGAACTATCCAGCCCTAAATGTCAACAAGGCTAAGTTTGGGAAACTTTGCTCTAAATATGTCTTTATATCATTTTCTAGAGTTTAATAGTGATATTTAGAAGTCCATTGCATTTCTGATTCCTGATACTTTATGTACAACCTGTTTTTGCCTTAATTTTTTAAAGGATTGCCTATTTCTTTTATTATCAAATTTTATTCTAAGATACTTTTGTGAGGTGATCCCTTTTTCTTTGTTAGGGCTAAATGGGTCAACAGTGAGCAGAGGGAATTACCCTCTACTGAAAATTATATACCAAGCGTTATTAGACTAAATGATGGCTTATACTATTTCACATGATAGAGAAATTTTACTTGGCTGGTCTTTGTACATCCCAAACCTGGTTGGATACTGGAAATATCTTACTGAGAATGGGTGATCTATCTTCAGGAATTGGAAAGTTTGAGAACATAAATTAAATCATACTGACATCCAGTATGTCAGTAAACAGACCCAGCCTGTTTGTTCTATTTATCCTTTCCTATAAACACTCTTATCAACTGTATGTTCACCTTTATCTTTTCTCCTCCCATGTGAAATCCTTTGTTTTTATTATAACCTTAATACACAGATTTATTTTTTCAGGGACCGATGTTCAAAGATGTGTCCATGGACTTTACTCAGGAGGAACGGGAATGTCTGGATTCTGATCAGAGAGATTTGTACAGAAATGTGATTTTGGAAAATTATAACAAGCTGATATCAGTTGGTAAGCATGCCTGTCTCTAAAAATTCAGTCTTCCCTCTGGAATATTTGCTTTTCCCATTGTGCATTTCTCAGCTCCTTTCAACTATCCTATATATTCCATTTCCATGTTCCCAAAGAGAAAGCTTGAGCTCTGTAGAGTTGAAAATGTGCAGCTATGCTGGGGCTGAGGCTCCATCTTCTCTAAATAATGACCTTTCCTCTTTGATTTTGAATTCTGGGCCTCTCATAGTAAAACAGTTTACCATTTCTCTTGGAAGTAGGGCTTTGCATTCCTAAGCCAGGTATGGTATCTTTACAGGAGCAAGGAAAAGAAGCCTGGATGATTGGCTGAGAGCTGACAAGGGCCTTGCTTCCAGGTGAGTGTGTGATGGTCAGGCAAGGAGAGAATATTGAAGGATGCAACCCAGCTGCTTATAAAAGAAGGAACTCTGTGAGATATTTTCTGGGACGTTTCTATCAACAGTCAAAACCTGTAAAGAAAAGTAAGACCTCTGTGCCAAATTGCTTAAATGTCCCTACGTTTACCTCTACCTCCCACTTCCATACTTCTCTTTCATGCTTCCTTCCCATTTCTAAGTGGGAAGTATAACCCTTGTGCCTCTTCAGTGACCAGGTTCTACCCTTATTTTATATACAATTCTTACACAGTTGCCCCTCTTCTTTTGCATTTAGATTTGTGTGTCATTTTTCTCTTTAAAATTTTGAGACTTCTCTTCCCTGAACCAGTTTTCTTTTTAATTCATTATTTTATATATTTATAATTTCTGCTTCCAACCAACAGTTACCGATTTTATAATTTGTATGAGGTACGTTATTAAGTGATGGAAAGATGATAAGATTTTAAACTATTATGTTTATGGACTAAGAAAACCTATGAACATGCCGTAAATAATTTTTTAAAAGTAGAATCAACTAGGGGCGCCTGGGTGGCTCAGTGGGTTAAGCCGCTGCCTTCGGCTCAGGTCATGATCCCAGAGTCCTGGGATCAAGTCCCGCATCGGGCTCTCTGCTCAGCAGGGAGACTGCTTCCCTCTCTCTCTCTCTCTGCCTGCCTCTCTGTCTACTTGTGATCTCTGTCAAATAAGTAAAAAAAAAAAAGTGGAATCACCTACAAGGGGAGTTAAATAGGGCAGTCAGAAGAAAGATGTAAAGATGGGAAAGTCAAAAGCTCCTCTCTCTTAGATCATGGCTGCTATAACAAAGTATCAGAGAATTGGTGGCTTCTAGACACAAATTTATTTCTCACAGTTCCAGAGACTGGGAAGTTCAGGACCAAGGCTCCTACAGATAGAATGTCTGATGCAACTCCACTGGCTCATAGATGATCATCTCTCTGTATCCTCACAGGGCAGAAAGGAGATCTCTCCGAGGTCTCTTTTCTAAGAGACAGCTCTGCCTGCATGACCTAATCACCCCCAAAGGCCCTACCTCCTAATACTCTCATCTGAGGGCTTAGAATTTCAATATATGAATTAGGGGGAGATACAAACATTCAGTGCATTATAGCCCCCACAGAGATGATGTAAGACCTGGCGCATTGGGAGAGACTGCAGTCACCCCTGTAGAGTATTGGGGATAAAAGGCAAGTGCCTGAAATCCCAAGGCAGAGAACACAGGCAAGGAGAGACTTAGGTGAAGGAGAACCTACTGAGCCACCCAGGCACCCCTGATTTGTCTTATTAATTTTTAGAATACTTCCACAATTTGTTCTTTCCCTGTAGATAAAAATATTGTCATGGGCACCTGGGTGGTTCAGTCAGTTAAGCTTCTGACTCTTGATTGCGGCTCAGGTCATGATATCGGGATGATAAGATTGAGCCTATGCTAGACTCTCTGCTGGGCATGGAGTCTGTTTGAGGTTTCTCTCTCTCCTTCTCCCTCTGCCCCTATCCCCGCTCTCTGCATCTCTTAAACCAACAAACAACAACTAATATTGTCAGTTTTTCCCCTGCTTTCCAATGGTTAGACCTTTCTTTCTTTTTTTCTTTTCTTTTTTTCTTTTTTTTTCTTTCTTCTCTGTGTGTGTGTGTGTGTGTGTGTGTGTGTGTGTATGGACGTGTCTTAATCTTACTCCAGTGCCTGTAATTTCCAGCAAATGTTAAGGAAAAGTGGGGATCGTAGGGGCATCCATCTTTTTCCTACTGATTTTTTCTAGAGCACAATTTTATCTTTTCACATCACATGTGTTTTTGTCTTATGTATCTCTAGGTGTTTCTCATGAAAGTAAGAACAATCTGTTTTATTCATAGCTTATTGAGAGTTGATTTTTATGATTAGATGTTCAATTTTGTCAAATTATTTCCCTGTCTTTAGAAATAATTTTTTCTCGGGATGCCTGGCTTGCTCAGTTGGTTAAGCTGCTGCATTCGGCTCGGGTCATGATCCCAGAGTCCTGGGATCGAGTCCCACATCGGGCTTCTGGCTCGGCGGGGAGCCTGCTTCTCCCTCTGCCTCTGCCTGCTACTCTGTTTGCCTGTGCTCGCTCGCTCTCTCTGACAAATAAATACATAAAACCTTTAAAAAAAATAATTTTTTCTCATTCAGTGGTTGATACAGTAAATTTTATAATAGCAACCTTGTGTTCCTAGAATAAAACACGGTCATATTGGTTCATTTTATAGGACATTGCAGGATAGAGTTTGCTAACATTTTGTTCAGATTTTGCATGTCTATTTGGTAACTTAGATTGGCCTATAATTTTCTTTCCTCGTACAGGTTTTGGTTCATTATGTTTAAATGCTTTATTAACTTCATTAAATGAGTATAGGGGTGTTTCTTCATATACATATACTTACACATATACATGTATATACTTATGAACAGAAGCAGGGGGAGTGGGAGAGGGAGAAGCAGGCTTCTTGCTGAGCAGGGAACTGGATGTGGGGCTCCAACCCAGGACACTAGGATCATAACCTGAACCAAAGGCAGACACTTAACCACCCAGGCACCCCCATCATTGCTTTTTATAGTTGGAAAATATATTCCACTTAGTAGATGCACCATAGCTTTCAACCAGTTACCTTAGGATAGACATTTGGGTTGGTTCCAGTCATTGTTATTATAAATTGTGCTTTACTGAAGGACATTTGAGTAAATCTTGTAAAATTTATGTCAATGTATCTTTTTTAAATTTATTTTTTATTTATTTTCAGCATAACAGTATTCATTATTTTTTCATCACACCCAGTGCTCCATCTTTTTTTAAATGTCAATATATCTTGAGAGAAGAGTCATGTCACTCAGATTGCTAGTTTATAAAAGGTTAGGTAAATATGTAATTTGGCTAGGTAATGCTGAATCCACCTCCACAGTGGGTGTTACATTTTGTCATCCAGCTAGTAATGAAGATTAGTATTTCTGTTACATCAGGGAATTTACACATGTGAGGACCCCTGCCTACTTAAGGAAGGTGGGATTTTTTTTATCATCCCTCAGATCTTACTTATCATCAGAGATTTCATGCCATTGAGAAACCTTATCAATGTATGTTATGTGGAAAAGCCTTTAGTAGTAAATCAGCCATTACTCTGCATCAGAGAATTCACACTAGTTGAGAAACCATATATATGTAGGGAGTGTAGAAAAGCCTTTCATAGCAGAAAAGCCTTTCAATACTTACAGAACATCAGAGAATTCACACTGGTTAAAAAGCCTTATATGTGTAAAGAATGTGATAAAGCCTTTCATTATTCCTCAGATCTTCAAAGGCATCAGAGAATCCATGAATGTAAAACCCTATGAATGTAAGAAAAACCCTATGAATGTAAGGAATGTGGCAAGAACTTTAAGGGTGCATCATATTTTTTTTTTTATAAATCATAGAATTCATACTGGTGAGAAACCCTATGACCGTAAAAATTGTGCCAAGGCATTTGGAAGTAGCTCAGCCCTTAACTGACATCAGAGAGTTCATACGTGAAAAACCCTATACATATTATAAAGATTATGGAAGGGCCTTTTGTAGCAATTCAAAACTTACAGAACATCAGAGATTCAAATAGGTGAGAAACTGTTTGAATGGCATGTGGAAAGACCTTTTATTATAATAGTCCTATACTTACAGAACATCAGAGAATTCACACTGGTGAGAAACTATATGTGCGTAAAGAATGTGGGAAGGTCTTTTATCACCCTTCAGGCCTTAGTCAACAATGAAGAATTCATATGGGTGAGAAACCCTATGAATGTAAGGAATGTGGGAAGGCCTTTAGTAGTAGCTCTGCCATTATCTGGCATCAGAGGATTACTGGTGAGAAACCCTTTGGATGTAAGGAGTGTAGAAAGGCATTTCATCATTCCTTAAGACTTTCTCAACATCAGAGAATTTATAATGGTGAGAAACTTTATGAATTCAAAGAATGTGGGAAGGTTTTTGTTTGTAGTTCATGGACTCTGAAAAACAATCTGAGGGTTTTGAAGGGGCGGGGGGTGGGAGGTCGGGGTACCAGGTGGTGGGTATTATAGAGGGCACGGATTGCATGGAGCACTGGGTGTGGTACAAAAACAATGAATACTGTTAAGCTGAAAATAAATTAAAAAAAAAATAAAAACATGGGGCACCTGGGTGGCTCAGTGGGTTAAGCCGCTGCCTTCGGCTCAGGTCATGATCTCGCGTCCCAGGATCGAGTCCCGCATCGGGCTCTCTGCTCGGCAGGGAGCCTGCTTCCTCCTCTCTCTCTCTCTGCCTACTTGTGATCTCTCTCTGTCAAATAAATAAATAAAATCTTAAAAAAAATAAATAAAAACAAACAAAAAACCAAAAACAAATTACCCATAGCAAAAGAAACCACCTGATCTTTTTTTAAGTATTTATTTAAATTCCAGCTATTTCATACAGTGTAATATTAGCTTCAGGTGTACAATTTAGTTGTTCACTGCTTACATACAACACCCAGTGCCCTCTTTAATCCCCATCACCCATTTAGCCCATCCCCCCCACCTCTCCTCTGGTAACCATCAATTAATTCACTATAGCTGAGAGTCTCTTTCTTGGTTTTCCCCTCTCCTTTTTTCCCTATGGTTGTTTGTTTTGTTTCTTAAATTCCACATATGAATGAAATCATATGGCATTTGTTTTTCTCTGACATTTCACTTAGCACACTACTCTCTAACTCCAACCACATCATTGGAAATGGCAAGGTTTCATTTTTTTTTCCTGGCTGAGTACTATTCTGTCTGTGGGGACCATTTGGAAAATATCTGAGAGTAGTCTCCAGCTGACAGCCAGTTAGGAAATAGGGACTTTGGTCTCGCAACACAAGGAACTGAAATCTGCCCTCAAGAATGAGGTTGGGGGGCGCCTGGGTGGCTCTGTGGGTTAAAGCCTCTGCCTTCGGCTCAGGTCATGATCCCAGGGTCCTGGGATCAAGCCCCGAATCAGGCTCTCTGCTCAGCAGGGAGCCGCTTCCTCCTCTCTCTCTGCCTGCCTCTCTCACTACTTGTGATCTCTGTCTGTCAAATAAATAAATAAATCTTAAAAAAAAAAAAAAGAATGAGGTTGGAAGTAGATTTTTTCCAGATCCACTAAATGAGAACTCAGGCCAGCTAACACCTTGATTAAGCTAAAGGGGCCAGGTGACTGCAATGGGGTATCCCGGATTGCTGAGGAGTCAGTCCTAGACTACAGCTAAGTAGTTCAGTATTTTTTTCAATGCTTTTATAATAATTTTTGTTTTGTTTTGTTTCAGCTCTATCCTGAGAGGTGGACATTGGGCAGAAAGCCCCATACTTCACCAGAACCTGGATGGTGATGAGAAACTCGCAGAACAGTCTCCCAAGGTCTGACATATAGAGGCAAATGGGAGATAGTCTTATCTCTCTCCTTTAATGGTCTCCCATTCTCTCATGTTTCGGGAGAATCATAAGACATTCTGCCGAGACTCAAATAAGCTATATTTCAAGACTTTGCCTGCATGGGTGCAGGCAAGGTGGCCAAGTTGCCATGGTGGGGCTGTTCCCTACAACTCGACCCTCTGACCTTTCAGTATCCAGCTAAGCATTCTCAGGATTGTGGGCTACCCTGTGGGCTACTCTAATTAATTTTACAGATAAGGGCTTGGACCAAATATGTTCTGTTGTCCTAAGCAACATAGTGACCACAACTACAACTTCCAGTCTGGAGTCAAGTCAGCTAAATATGTCTCAGCTGCTATCAAGATCAACCTGGGAGAGGCACATTACTTTCTAAGGTGAAAATGGGTTGCTACTTATTAATTGATCATTTGTAGCATGAAATATTAGAAATTGCCCATGTATTGTCTATATTGGCCAGCAGGAAGTCCAGGGAAAATACAGTCGTCATTACCACTCATCTTTGTTTAGAATCACCAATAGTCTGAAAAACAAGAAAGCAGTTAGAATAGGTTAGAGAAAATCATATCAATGTCCAGAATGATAGCCTTGTTCTGTCATCTCAGGCAGAGGCTCTTACTTTCTGAAGTCAGTAGTTGTTGGAAGGTTTATCACTTGTTTGTCAACAGTTAAGTTGAGGGGCACCTGGGTGGCTCAGTGTGTTAAGCCTCTGCCTTCAGCTCAGGTCATGGTCTCAGGGTCCTGGGATCAAGCCCCACATCGGGCTCTGCTTAGCGGGGAGCCTGCTTCCCCCTTTCTCTCTGCCTGCTGCTCTGCCTACTTGTGATCTCTCTCTCTCTCTCTCTGTGTCAAACAAATAAATAAAATCTTTAAAAAAACAACAAAACAAGACAAAACAAAACAACAGTTAAGTTGAGATGATGGTGGCAGTTTGGGATTAACCGGCCAGATGCGAGGCATGGATAAGAGCGGAGACAGATCGCCTGTTCTTACTTCTACCCAGACCTTAAAGGATCTAAAGTGGTTTCTACCCAATAAGAGTTGTTCCTTTTCTTCTACAAGATTGCCCTTCCCCCAGCAATCCGTGCAGCAATCACTTCATTCTTTTCCCAACCTTCCCCATGTCTTACCCCATATGGCATAACTGGTCCCTGGGTTCCTCTGCAATTTCTTTCTATACCTTGGAACATACTAGAACCACTTCCACTCTCTGATGTGTATGCCATGCCAACATTACCCTAGGAGTCATAACCTCATATTTATGATCATTGTCATCAATATCCATAATTGCCAGATCCAGCAAGGACAGCCAGGAGACAAAAGAAGTACTAGGTTAAAGTTTTCCACTCCCGTTCTCCAGAGGTAAGTGTGGGAAGGAAAATGTAGAGTGAGAAGTTAATTATGTGGATTGGGTTTCTTACAGCCTGCCCCACCTTTTCCCTCCTCTTGCTCATAATTAAACATTTCACTCACTCATTCATTCATTCATTTTAAATTCAATTAACCAACATATAGTACATCGTTAGTTTCAGGTGTATAGTCTGTACACATCGTATTTAAATGAAAGGTACCATTTTGGGGGAATTGCCACATTTAGAGCCCAAATTGATCATCTTAAGTGTGTGCTCCATGGAGAGTGGGGGTTGGTTGTCCAATTATCTTTTCCAATTTCTCTTTTAAGAGTCCATTCAGGGCACCAGGGTGGCTCAGTTGGTTAAGCGACTGCCTTCGGCTCAGGTCATGATCCCAGAGTCCCAGGATTGAGTCCCACATTGGGCTCCCAGCTCCATGGGGGAGTCTGCTTCTCCCTCTGACCTTCTCCCCTCTCATGCTACTTCTCTCTCTCTCTCTCTCTCTGTCTCTCAAATAAATAAATAAAGTATTTTTAAAAGCTCATTCAATCTTTCAATGGCACTTGCTGCTTAGCTATGACACGGCCATGAAAGTTCCAATGAATATCCCAGGTTGCTGCCTACTGCTGCTTTTTTGTTGTTGTTGTTGTTGTAAGGTGGCACTATTGTCCGACTGGATATGTTTAGGGAATACAAGTAGATAACTATGTAACGCTGTCCAGCTAGAGCCCTTGAATAGTATGGCCACCCATTTGCTCTATGGACAGGGATGGAAGTATTGGATGCTGAAAAGGTGTCTATTATCATCAATACTCAGCAGTACCCTTGAGTGGAAGGTAGAGAGCCCATATGGTCTATTTTCCAGGACCAACCTATTTTGGTACCCCTTGTTATGTGTCCCAGAGATCTCTCTGCTACTCAACTGCATAGCTGACAGCCTGGTCATATTTGCTGGGCTTTCTTGGCCTCATGAGCTGATATCACTGTGTCTCATTTTTGGGCTCAGTCTTGAATTATAAATTCTCATGCCCTGTGTAATGGGGTATTCAGGTGGATATGGTCCTTACCTGGGTCCTTATCTGATCATCTTGTGGATTCCCTTAATGTTCATCTTTACTAGGTCCTTTACATCCACATGGTCACAAGCAGGATGTGGGACTTGTGGAATCTGCTGCCATAACTCTTCATTCCTAAAGAGGCTAAAATTTGATCATCCAGTTGTCCCACTGCCAGGCACCACACCACATTGCCAGCCCATTGGCTACTGCCCAGGGTCAGTGAAAATGTAACAAGGTGCATTTGGGGGACTATTTTCCAGGGGAAGCACAACAGTCTACAGCTCCCCCCATTAAGCAGAATTCTCTTCGCCACACATAGTTTTAAGCAGTTTTCTTTGAATCTGCACTGTGGCAGTGATCCACTACATCCCATCTGCTTTTACCTTAGCTGATATGTGCATGAACCAGGCCCAGGAATACTCAGGAATGTTAATGTTCCAAAGCTCCCAAGAAGCCTAAGGTGCTGGTCCAGACACTGCCTCTGATATGGCTGTATCTACAGTGATGGGACTCTTGAGCAATCTGGTACGATGGGTTCAGCAAGATTCTCAAGCTTGTGTGAGGTATGGACTGCCTCCAATACCCGAACAAGCCTATCAGATGTTGTGCCTTATTTTGTTTGCTAGAGGTTTTAAGACCTACAGTTTTTCTTTAACAAGGTTAGGGCTTTTTCTTTGAGCATCAGCCCACATGGTTCCCAAGAGGCTTACTTGTGTGGTTAGCCCCAGTATCTTGTTGGGATGCTAATCTTCCAGCTCTGGTTCAGATATGGACTCATCTCATGAAAGGCAGTCTATATGCTGTCTTTAGCCCTTTCAGTCAGAATAATGCCATCAGTGAAATTGACCAGGACACCTCTGGTGATATTTCAGCCTTTTTTGAGGCCTAAGCCTATCCACTAGTGATAAATTATGGAGAATTTAGGATAGCCTGTGACAACATGATAAAATAAAGGAAGTGGAACCTGGGAAAGCAAATTGGCTCTAATCTTCAGGAGGCAATGGGATGCTGATAAGGCATTAGCAATGTGTACAATTGCAAAATAGACACCTTTGGTCTGCATTATGGATTCTGTGATTGTTATATCTAGAACTGCATGTGCCAGTATATTACTCCCACATAGAGAGTGGTAGTCCATGGTGAGGTGCCAAATAATACTGGATTTTCCCCCTGATCACTGAGGGCTATTATGTGATACAGTTTCTTTAAAAACTTCTGGCTCCATTAACTATTTGGTCATTATAGTGACCTCTGACCTCTTCTACTCCCCTGATACCCTTCCCTGGTCTCCTGTACTGCTTCACAATAACTATGTGAACATACTGGAGAGGTCTTATAGGGTCTGAGTCGTGTGTTTGTGCTACTACTATGATTCTAATTGTGGTATTTCCCTGTTGGGAACATCCCTATGATCAAGAGAATTGTTACCTGTAATTAACACCTCTATTTCCAAAGTACACTCAGCAATATTAGTTACAACCACCTGAGCTGATACTGGGCCAGAGGAACCCACCTATAAAGTTATACTGTCCAACTGGAAAAATGATTTCTAAATCCAGCTCAAGTAATTTTTCTGACCATGACCAAGGGCATTTCCTGGTATCACAGTAACTTATATTCCAAGGTCTGTAAGGGCTTAAGATGTTTGGCAAACTTGGTCACTGTCAAGTCCCCAACTTACCTGGACTAATGCATGTGGCCTTGGGTCCCTCTTCAGGATGGAGTCTAAAAATCTGCCTTTACCACTTTCCTATTCTTTTTTTTTTTCCTTTCTTTCCCTTTCCTTTCTTCTTTGCTTTTCTCTTCTCTTCTTTTTTTAAGAGAGAGAGTGTGTATGCCCATGCATGTGTGCAAGCACAAGGGGCCAGGGGCAGAGGGAGAAGGAGAGAGAGAGAATCTTAAGCAGGCTCCACACTCAGCACAGAGTCAAGAAGAACTCCAGCTCTCAACCCTGAGATCATGACCTGAGCTGATATCAAGAGCTGGAGGCTTAACCAAATGAGCCACCCAGGCACCCCTCCTATTTCTTCTTAAAGGGGTAAGGTTTGGAAAGAGAGGCAGTACTGAAGATGTTGGATCGACACCAATACATACAACACACACCTCTGCAAGGGGATCTAAATCCTCTTGGACCTTCTCTTGTTTGTCCACAGTAAATGCTAAAGCTGGTTGAGTATCTTTGCCTGTTACAGAAGATATACAAATGTATACATCAAGGGAATTCAAAACAACCACCCACCCACCAGAAAGTTTAAAAAACAAAAGGCATACAATATTAAGTGTGCTAGGATGAGGAACAATTCGAACTATAAATCAGAGCTGGTGGAATTACAGTAGGGGAACCACTTCAGAAAAGTCTGGCAATATCTACTATAGCTAAACATATGTGTAACCTATGACCCAGCAATGCCTCTCCTGGATATATATGTAACCAAGATGACACATATACACAGCAAAAGACTACAAACAAGAATGTTCATGGAGCACTATTCCTAGTAGCCCCAAGCTGAAAACAAGCCGAGACCATCAACAATGAGAATAAATAAACTTTACCAATTAATCTCACAAACAAAATTTGGCAAAGGAAGTCAGACTCAAGGGGTAAAAGTGTACATACAATATGCTAGCATTTATGTAAAGTTCAAAATCAGGCAAAACTATATTGTAAATCAGATGGAGACCTTTACAGGTGACAGGTGGGGACTTCGGGGATGCTACACGAGTACACAACTCTGGACAATCTATGAAAATGCATCCGGCTTTATTCTAATGATTTGGGCACTTTTTTGTATGTGACATTCAAAAACTACTTTAAACACTCAGCTTTTTTTTTTTTTTTTTTAAATCGTAAAACAGGCACAGCAACACAACCACACCCAAGATCATAAATCGAAGCAAACACACACCAGCACTAAAACTTCCCTCTACCTCTCTCTCCTGCCCCACTAAGTCTGGCCGCAGTTAGAGCCCAGGCATTTCTCCGCTGGTCAGAGTCGGATCTCCACCTCCGCAGATCTTCCCGGCTATGCGGCGTCATCTCCCGCAGCCAGCTCCAGGCTGGGCTGGATTCTCCGTCGCCCCGCTCCGCCCTCCGGGGCTCCTAGGCGACACTACAAGTCCCAGAAGTCCCCGGGGCGGAAATAAACGTCCAGCTGAAAGCGAGTTGGGGTGACGGGTGCGCTGCGGCGACTGCGGGGTCGCAGCGATTTGTCTTAAGGGTGGAGGAGCACCCGGTTGCAGGCTGGCGCCCGGTGACGATTACTCGGGTCGAACGCTCTCGGGCGTCTTTCGTGTTCTGGACTACACTTTCCAGAGGCCTCCAGGGGTAACGTCACTTCCTTCTGAGGTGGTCGGCGCCGCTATGCTGGAGCGAACTGCACAGCGCCCCGGCGGAGGAAGCGCGGCCGGTGTGTTCGCTCCGGTGAGGCGGACCGGGAGCCTGACGCCGGGGAAGCTGACGGTGAGGCGCGTCTTAGCCCGGGCGGGGACCGAGAGTGGTCGCGTGCGGATCCTCAGGCCTTCACACATTATTGTGTGAGTGTGTGACATAATGTGCCTGTGGGACTGCACGATTATGTGTGACCTCACAAAGGCGTGGTAATGTCTCCAGCTGTGTGAGTGCTTGCGAAAGCTGTGAGACTGCTTTAATTATGTCGTTGACTTTTTAAGAGTCTGGCGCCTCCCAACTGTGTCTATCCGGGAGCCGAATGGGGTGGGGGGAGCAATCATAGAGAAATGGTCACCCTGAGGCCAGTTGTGGGTTTGAAGGTTTCTGGAAGCTTGTAGTTGTGGGGTCTCTGTGGCTGGCTGCGTTGTTGCAGAAACCCAGATCGGTGGCTGGAAAGACCAATACTCCAGAGTTTTGACTGGAAAGGAGTCAAATTGCTTTTGAGGAAGGCTGACCACTCCGGAAGAAGGCCGACTCTTGTCCAAAGCCCAGTTTCGGGTTTCTGGCCCAGAGATTTTGTTAGTTTTGCTATTTATTTTGGGTCCAGAGATTTTTAAAGGGGTTTAATCACTTAAGAGAGTGCAGTGGTCCGTGACATTTCTTTTCTTTTAGAGATTTTATTTACTTATTTGACACACCGACCGAGCGAGAGAGAGCAAGCTCAAGCAGGGGGGAATGGCAGGCAGAGGAGAAGCAGGCCCCCCGCTGAGCAAGCAGCCTGATGGGGGCTCGATCCCAGGAATCTGGGATCCTGACCCGACCCGAATGAGCCACCCAGGCGCACTGGTTTGTAACGTTTCTTGATCACATGCGGACTTGATGCCAGCTATAGAGTTAATCTTGGGTCCTTGGGGGCTGTGCAAGAAATTCTAGTTCCATGGTGCTCAGAATTTCGGTAGGTTGTGCAAGAAGGTCTGGTTATTTCGTACCCAGGGGTTGCGCAAGTGTACTCCTTTTTTCTGAAAAGGAGGAAATGTCAGTCTGGGCTCAAGGAAAGGCTTTATCCCTTTTTCTTATGCTTCTTTATCCCTTACCATTTAATGGACTTGGCTTATACAGGTGATCAGAGACTAAGGGAAGAGCTGATGTTGGACAACTGAGTTTAATCCAAGGTAAATTGTTATTCTTTCATCTCTGAAGTATTTTCTGGTTTTTCACGATATGGGAATATTTGCTTGCTTTCTTTTGAAACTCCATAACAAAGATGCTTTTAGTATTTTGGTCTTTGGGCCTGGCTATTCCAAAGAATAATAATGGAATGGACCCAAAGTCTGGCCCCAAAGAGGTTATTCCACTCCATTTTGCTCCTTCTAAGATTTTGAATGATTTGAAGGAATGAAATACATCTCTCAGAGAGAAATTTGAAAGCTTTCACTTTGAGTATTTTCAATTTATTGTTTAAGAGATCATCCTCTAAGTATTTAAAAGGTTCAAAAGAGTACACAGTGAATTCTCTTTCTCAGCTGCCCCCCCCCCATACCTGCCCTCACAAGCTTTTCCTTATTAGAAGGCAACCAGTGTGCCTAGGTTCTTGAGTACTTCCAGGGGAATTCTGTACATCCATTAGTACATGAAGGACTTCATTTATCGCTGCACAGTATTACATAATTCCATAGTTTTAAGAATTAATCCTTATTAATGAACTTTCAGCTGGCTATGAATCTTTCGCTGTTATAAACAATGGTGGGATAAATATCCTTGAATATATGTCATTTAGCCTATCAATGAGTTGGTTGGTAGAATGAATGCTAGTTTCTCAGGTGTTTATGTGTACTTTAAATTTTAATAGTTTTTGCTGTGTTGTCTCTTGCATTATCCCTTTTTTAAACAATATTTTCTGATTTTATGTTTTATTTGGGGTATTTTGCTCGTTGTTGAAAAATTAAAGGAAATTGTTAATATGCTTTTATAGGGTTTTTCAAGCTATGCAGTTGTTACCTGATTTTTATGTGTGGTAGAATCAATTTACTAAGCTCTGATCACCATTTTCCTTAACTCTTCATTGTAAAAAATTCAAACATGTACAAAAATAGACAAAACAGTAATGAATGTCTATGCACCACTTTGCTCAGCTTCAGTAATAACTGACTCATGACCGGTCTTGTTTAATTTGTATGTCTACCTACCTAGGATTATTTTGAAGCACATACCAGAAGCTGTATTGTTCCATCCATAAATGTGTGTATAAATGATAGTCTTTTAAAAACTTAATCAGGGCGCCTGGGTGGCTCAGTGGGTTAAGCCGCTGCCTTCGGCTCAGGTCATGATCTCAGGGTCCTGGGATCGAGTCCCGCATCGGGCTCTCTGCTCAGCAGGGAGCCTGCTTCCTCCTCTCTCCCTCTGCCTGCCTCTCTGCCTACTTGTAATCTCTCTCTGTCAAATAAATAAATAAAATCTTTAAAAAAAAATAAAAAAATAGAACCAGATGGACATCACAGATATATTCAGAATATTTCATCCCAAAGCAACAGAATACACATTCTTCTCTAGTGCACATGGAACATTCTCCAGAATAGATCACATCCTCGGTCCTAAATCAGGACTCAACCGGTATCAAAAGATTGGGATCATTCCCTGCATATTTTCAGACCACAATGCTCTAAAGCTAGAACTCAACCACAAAAGGAAGTTTGGAAAGAACCCAAATACATGGAGACTAAACAGTATCCTTCTAAAGAATGAATGGGTCAACCGGGAAATTAAAGAAGAATTGAAAAAAATCATGGAAACAAATGATAATGAAAATACAACGGTTCAAAATCTGTGGGACACAACAAAGGCAGTCCTGAGAGGAAAATATATAGCGGTACAAGCCTTTCTCAAGAAACAAGAAAGGTCTCAGGTACACAACCTAACCCTACACCTAAAGGAGCTGGAGAAAGAACAAGAAAGAAACCCTAAGCCCAGCAGGAGAAGAGAAATCATAAAGATCAGAGCAGAAATCAATGAAATAGAAACCAAAAAAACAATAGAACAAATCAACGAAACTAGGAGCTGGTTCTTTGAAAGAATTAATAAAATTGATAAACCCCTGGCCCGACTTATCAAAAAGAAAAGAGAAAGGACCCAAATAAATAAAATCATGAATGAAAGAGGAGAGATCACAACTAACACCAAAGAAATACAAACTATTATAAGAACATACTATGAGCAACTCTATGGCAATAAATTTGACAATCTGGAAGAAATGGATGCATTCCTAGAAACATATAAACTACCACAACTGAACCAGGAAGAAGTAGAAAGCCTGAACAGACCCATAACCAGTAAGGAGATTGAAACAGTCATTAAAAATCTCCAAACAAACAAAAGCCCAGGGCCAGACGGCTTCCCGGGGGAATTCTACCAAACATTTAAAGAAGAACTAATTCCTATTCTCCTGAAACTGTTCCAAAAAATAGAAATGGAAGGAAAACTTCCAAACTCATTTTATGAGGCCAGCATCACCTTGATCCCAAAACCAGACAAGGATCCCACCAAAAAAGAGAGCTATAGACCGATATCCTTGATGAACACAGATGCGAAAATACTCAACAAAATACTAGCCAATAGGATTCAACAGTACATTAAAAAGATTATTCACCATGACCAAGTGGGATTTATTCCAGGGCTGCAAGGTTGGTTCAACATCCGCAAATCAGTCAATGTGATACAACACATCAATAAAAGAAAGAACAAGAACCATATGATACTCTCAATAGATGCTGAAAAAGCATTTGACAAAGTACAACATCCCTTCCTGATCAAAACTCTTCAAAGTGTAGGGATAGAGGGCACATACCTCAATATCATCAAAGCCATCTATGAAAAACCCACCGCAAATATCATTCTCAATGGAGAAAAACTGAAAGCTTTTCCGCTAAGGTCAGGAACACGGCAGGGATGTCCATTATCACCACTGCTATTCAACATCGTACTAGAGGTCCTAGCCTCAGCAATCAGACAACAAAAGGAAATTAAAGGCATCCAAATCGGCAAAGAAGAAGTCAAATTATCACTCTTCGCAGATGATATGATACTATATGTGGAAAACTCAAAAGACTCCACTCCAAAACTGCTAGAACTTATACAGGAATTCAGTAAAGTGTCGGGATATAAAATCAATGCACAGAAATCAGTTGCATTTCTCTACACGAACAGCAAGACAGAAGAAAGAGATATTAAGGAGTCAATCCCATTTACAATTGCATCCAAAACCATAAGATACCTAGGAATAAACCTAACCAAAGAGACACAGAATCTATACTCAGAAAACTATAAAGTACTCATGGAAGAAATTGAGGAAGACACAAAGAAATGGAAAAATGTTCCATGCTCCTGGATTGGAAGAATAAATATTGTGAAAATGTCTATGCTACCTAAAGCAATCTACACATTTAATGCAATTCCTATCAAAGTACCATCCATCTTTTTCAAAGAAATGGAACAAATAATGCTAAAATTTATATGGAACCAGAAAAGACCTCGAATAGCCAAAGGGATATTGAAAAAGAAAGCCAACGTTGGTGGCATCACAATTCCGGACTTCAGGCTCTATTACAAAGCTGTCATCATCAAGACAGCATGGTACTGGCACAAAAACAGACACATAGATCAATGGAACAGAATAGAGAGCCCAGAAATAGACCCTCAACTCTATGGTCAACTAATCTTCGACAAAGCAGGAAAGAATGTCCAATGGAAAAAAGACAGCCTTTTCAATAAATGGTGCTGGGAAAATTGGACAGCCACATGCAGAAAAATGAAATTGGACCATTCCCTTACACCACACACAAAAATAGACTCAAAATGGATGAAGGACCTCAATGTACGAAAGGAATCCATCAAAATCCTTGAGGAGAACACGGGCAGCAACCTCTTCGACCTCTGCCGCAGCAACATCTTCCTAGGAACAACGCAAAAGGCAAGGGAAGCAAGGGAAAAAATGAACTACTGGGATTTCATCAAGATCAAAAGCTTTTGCACAGCAAAGGAAACAGTTAACAAAATCAAAAGACAACTGACAGAATGGGAGAAGATATTTGCAAACGACATATCAGATAAAGGACTAGTGTCCAGAATCTATAAAGAACTTAGCAAACTCAACACCCAAAGAACAAATAATCCAATCAAGAAATGGGCAGAAGACATGAACAGACATTTCTGCAAAGAAGACATCCAGGTGGCGAACAGACACATGAAAAAGTGCTCCATATCACTCGGCATCAGGGAAATACAAATCAAAACCACAATGCGATATCACCTCACACCAGTCAGAATGGCTAAAATCAACAAGTCAGGAAATGACAGATGCTGGCGAGGATGCGGAGAAAGGGGAACCCTCCTACACTGTTGGTGGGAATGCAAGCTGGTGCAGCCACTCTGGAAAACAGCATGGAGGTTCCTCAAAATGTTGAAAATAGAACTGCCCTATGACCCAGCAATTGCACTATTGGGTATTTACCCTAAAGATACAAATGTAGTGATCCAAAGGGGCACGTGCACCCGAATGTTTATAGCAGCAATGTCCACAATAGCCAAACTATGGAAAGAACCTAGATGTCCATCAACAGATGAATGGATCAAGAAGATGTGGTATATATACACAATGGAATACTATGCAGCCATCAAAAGAAATGAAATCTTGACATTTGCAACAACATGGATGGAACTAGAGCGTATCATGCTTAGCGAAATAAGTCAAGCGGAGAAAGACAACTATCATATGATCTCCCTGATATGAGGAAGTGGTGATGCAACATGGAGGCTTAAGTGGGTAGAAGAAGAATAAATGAAACAAGATGGGATTGGGAGGGAGACAAACCATAAGTGACTCTTAATCTCACAAAACAAACTGACGGTTGCCGGGGGGAGGGGGTTGGGGAGAAGGGGGTGGGATTATGGACATTGGGGAGGGTATGTGATTTGGTGAGTGCTGTGAAGTGTGTAAACCTGGTGATTCACAGACCTGTACCCCTGGGGATAAAAATATATGTTTATAAAAAATAAAAAAAATTAAAGTCTAAAAAAAAGAAAAAAGAAAAAAAAAATAAAAAAATAAAAAAATAAAAAAATAAAAACTTAATCAAATACCATTATTCTCCCTAAAAAAATAAGTAGTATTTCCTTAATATCAGATTTACAGTTGGAGTTTAGATTTCCCCACAAGGCAAATAACTTTGTTTTTAATTTCAAGATTTCTTTGAATCTGGGCCCAAATAAGATCCATGTGATCCATGTGTTGTGATTGGTTCATAAGTCTTTTAATAAAGTATTTTTAAAAATCTATAGTTTCTTTTTTTTTAATCTATAGTTTCTTATTCTTACTTATTTGAGAGAGAGAGAGAGAATTTGCATTTGGGTGGGGGGAGGGGCAGAGGGAGACAGAGAATCGGATCCCATGACCACCAGATCGTCACCGGAGCTGGAACCAAGCATCAGATACCCAACCAATTGAGCCACCCAGGTGCCCTCATTCTTTTTTTTCTTTTTTTAAGATTTTCTTTATTTGACAGGGAGAGAGCACGCAAGCTGGGGGAGCAACAGAGGGAGAGAGAGAAGCAGGCTCTCTGGTGAGTGGGGACCCTGATGTGGGGCTCCATTCCAGGACCCTGGCATCATGACCTGAGCCGAAGGCAGACACTTAACTGACTGAGCCACCCAGGCACCCCTGGGCACTCCTCATTCTTATTCTTTTTCTGTCTCTCCTTGGAACGTATTTGTTGAAGAAGCTGAGTGATTTGTCCAGAGTGATATTTCCCACAATATGTCATCATTAACATTTTTTTCTATATTTCTCTAGCTAGAGATTAGATGTAGAGGCTCGATCTGGTTCAGGTGGGTTCTCTCCATTTTCACCCCCCACCCTTTTTTTGGGCACAGTTACTACACTAATGCTAATGTATACTTCCATGAAGAGGCACATAGTGTCTGCTTGCCTCTTTTTGTGATATTTTCTATTATTATTTCATTGGATTGCTAAATAGTTATAGTCAAATTAATTATATTTTTATTATTTAACTGGAATAATTATATATAGTGAAAATTTTCTTTATGAACTGATTGGTTACCTTGAGGTACAGATTCCTTAAGGGAGGCAGGACAGATTTTTTTTTCTCCTAAATTACCAATTTTTTTTTTTTAAAGATTTTATTTATTTATTTGACAGAGAGATCACAAGTAGGCAGAGAGGCAGGCAGAGAGAGAGGAAGAAGCAGGCTCCCCGCCGAGCAGAGAGCCCGATGTGGGGCTCGATCCCAGGACCCTGGGATCATGACCCGAGCCGAAGGCAGCGGCTTTAACCCACTGAGCCACCCAGGCGCCCCCTAAATTACCAATTTTTAAAATGAGGAAGTAATGAACCATAATGAAATGATGGTTTGCTAGTATTCTTTCCTGGGTACCAGTGATTGTTATTTTTTACTCTCATTAGAAAAGTGTGGATTTTTATATACTTATATGTTTTAGTCTATTGCAGTTGTTTTATTTATGTATACTTAAATTAGTATTGTGCCGTATTTACCATTTAGAGCCTATTCGGGTTGGCTCATAGGTTCTTTTGACTTGATCTTAGTCTTTGCTTTCTTGGTTTTCAGTAGATCTTCTCAGTCAGGAGTTGATAAAATTTCTGCAAAGGGTGATATAGTTAGTGTTTTAGGTTTATGGGACACACATTCTGAGTTGCAACTACTCAAGTTTGTTGTAGAGTGAAAGCAGCCATATATAATAATAAACAGAAGGATGTGGCTAAGTTCCAATAAAACTGTATTTCCAAAATCAGACAAGTGGCATACCAAATAGGAGCAGAGTTTAAAAGGTGAAATTCAATATCTGATTTAGTGAATGCTAAAAGAATTGACTTCATTTTGGGTGCCTGGATGGGTCAGTCAATTGACCAACTGCCTTGGGCTCAGGTCATGATCCTGGAGTCCTGGGACTGAGCCCTGCGTCAGGCTCTCAGCTCAGTGGGGAGTCTGCTTCTCCCTCTGACCCTCCCACCTGTTATGCTCTCACTCTTTAACTCTGTCCCTCAAATAAATAAAATCTTTTAAAAAAAGAAATGATTTCATTTTTAGAGAGTAGGTGGCAGCTGCAATTTTTAAGCAAATGCTGCCCACATACATACCTTCATAACACACACTTAATGGAAATCAAATTTCCTATAATACCCATGAAAGAGAAATGCTGTTATTTTGTTTCCAAGCAGTTGTCAGATTTCTAATAATATTTCTAGTCAGAACCTCACCTTTAATGTGGAAAGGGCTTTTATAGACTTGATAACTTATTCAGGATAAATAGATGGATAGATGGAATTTATTGGATTACATTTGAGAGAAAAAGAAAAACAGAAGGCTCACATTAATATGTGTTATTTTATTCTTATACATTTCTACCTTCTGTTTCTGAACTCATTGGCTGAATAATGCCCCAAATAGGACTTTTCCCATGGCAGGGATCCAGAGTACTTGAATTGTATTGAATTAAATTTAATTGAAATAAGATGTAAAGAAAGCCAAAAATCAAGCATTATTACCATGTTCTAGGTTCTTATTCATTTCCTGATTCAGGCCTCCTTTATATTAATGGAAACAGCATTTCAAGACTATATTCTAGGTACTAGGACTTTCATCGCTACTGGGTTGATCATTGTTTCTGTGGCTTTACAAAGCTAGTATATATGTATCTTTTAAAAGATTAAAAAATAAGTGTCACAACCCCAAAGAGCTTAGAGATATGAGTTCATGTAATGTGTTCTGGATGGGATCATGGAACAGAAAATGACAGTTCTTATTTTACATAATTTGGAAGAAATATTACGATTCTTTATTCCACACTTTATGAAGAACACTCAAAATAATAATATTCAGTGATTTGACTACTGAAAACAGTCTTCTGTTTTTGTTTGTTTTCTTTGTTTATTATATTATCTTCTCGTTCTTTAGGGTATATTCCACTGGGGATATGGAATCAAATTACTATATGCTAGAGTCATTTGGAATGGTTCCTCGTGAGATGTTATGTCACAAGTTGGAATCGCAGATTTGCTTGTTTTACTTTTAATTTTTAGAGATCGCTCTTTTAAAATTTACTTTTTTCCTATAATTATATAAAGTAAATATGTGGCCCCAAAGTCAAATCTGCACCTCAAGGTTTAATTTTATCTCTTCCTTCACAGTTTCTACCTATAAGTAGTCACTTTTTCTATCTTATGTTTATTCTGTCTTTTAAAATCTACTGTAAGAAAGCACATTAGTGTGCTTTAGATGTGTTTATGTACACCATAAGCAACAAAATGAAAAGTAGATAAAAGGACTTCGTCAAAATTAAAAATTTTGGTGCTTCAAACAGCACTTGTCAAGAAGGTCAAAGACAACCCACATACATTATGGGACTGAGTTCTTGCAAATCATTTTTCTGATGAGGGACTTGTGCCCAGCATATATAAAGATATATTACAACCTAATAATAAAAAGTTAAGTGACTCAATTAAAAATGGCCTAAGTATCTGAATAACATTTCTCCAAAGAAGATAGATAAATTGCTATTAAGCATATGACAAGATTATCAGCATCTTTAGGGATCAGGAAAATACAAATCAAAACCACAGTGCACTATCACTCATATAGACTAAAATGGCTACAATAGAAAAGACATTGTAACAAATGTTAAGAAGGATATGAAGAGAGGTGCCTGGGTGGCTCAGTCATTAGGCATCTGCCTTTGGCTCTGTTGGTGATCCCAGGGTCCTGGGATCGAGTCCCACGTCAGGCTCCCTGCTCAGTGGGAAGCCTGCTTTCCTCTCTTCCACTCCCCTGGTTGTGTTCCCTCTCTCACTGTCTCTCTGCATCAAATAAATAAATAATATCTTAAAAACAAACAAACAAAACAAAGTGAAGAATGTGAAGAGGGACCCCTAGGTGGCATAGTGGACTCTCGTTCAGGTCATGATCTCAGGGTGGGGAGATCAAGCCCTGCGTTGGCTCCACCCTGAGCATGGAGCCTCTACCCCCTATTCCAACTCCCGCTTACATGCATGTGTTCTCTCTCTTAAAAGGAAAAAAAAAGGTCAAGAAATTATAGAACCTTCATACAGAACTGGTGAGAATATAAAATATAAAGAGAATATAAATATAAAGAGAATATGATATGGTGTGGCTGCTTTGGAAAATAGTCTGGAGGAATGATGACTAATGGTTGCAGGCTTTCTTCTGGGATAATGAAAATGTTCTAAAACTGATTGTGGTAGTGGAGTCTGTGAATATACTAAAAACCATTGGCTTGTATACTTAAAAATGTGAATTCTATGGTAAGTGAATTAAATCTCAACAAACTTTTTTTTTTACTATTTTATTTTATTAAAAAAATTTTTCTTTATTTTCAGCATAACATTATTCATTGTTTTTTCACCATACCCAGTGCTCCATGCAATCTGTGCCCTCTCTAATACCCACCACCTGGTTCCCCAATCTCCTACCCCCCACAGCTTCAAACCCCTCAGATTGTTTTTCAGAGTCCATAGTCTCTCATGGTTCACCTCCCCTTCCAATTTCCCCCAACTCCCTTCTCCTCTTTAACTCCCCTTGTCCTCCATGATATTTGTTATGCTCCACAAATAAGTGAAGCCATATGATAATTGACTCTCTCTGCTTGACTTATTTCACTCAGCATAATCTCTTCCAGTCCCATCCATGTTGCTACAAAAGTTGGGTATTCATCCTTTCTGATGGAGGCATAATACTCCATAGTGTATATGGACCACATCTTCCTTATCTATTCGTCCGTTGAAGGGCATCTTGGTTCTTTCCACAGTTTGGCGACCGTGGACGTTGCTGCTATAAAGATTGGGGTACAGATGGTCCTTCTTTTCACTACATCTGTATCTTTGGGGTAAATATCCAGTAGTGTAATTGCAGGGTCATAGGGAAGCTCTATTTTTAATTTATTGAGGAAGCTAAACAACCTAGATGAAATGGATGCATTCCTGGAAAAATATAAACTCCCACAATTGAATCAGGAAGAAATCGACAATCTGAATAGACCGATATCTAGTAACGAGATTGAAGCAGATCAAAAACCTCCCAAAAAACAAGAGCCCAGGATCTGATGGATCCCCTGGGGAATTCTACCAAACTTTCAAAGAAGAAATAACACCTATTCTCCTGAAGCTGTTTCAAAAAATTGAAGCAGAAGGAAAACTTCCAGACTCTTTCTATGAAGCCAGCATTACCCTGATCCCCAAACCAGGCAAAGACCCTATCAAAATGGAGAATTTCAGACCAATATCACTGATGAATATGGATGCTAAGATTCTCAACAAGATCCTAGCAAACAGGATCCAACAGCACATTAAAAAGATTATCCACCATGACCAGGTGGGATTCATTCCGGGCTACAAGGATGGTTCAACATTCACAAATCAATCAGTGTGATAGAACAAATTAATATGAGAAGAGAGAAGAAGCACATGGTCCTCTCAATTGATGCAGAAAAAGCATTTGACAAAATCCAGCATCCATTCCTGATTAAAACGCTTCAAAGTATAGGGATAGAAGGAACATTCCTGAACTTCATCAAATCTATCTATTGAAAGACCCACAGCAAATATCATCCTCAATGGGAAAAAGCTTGCAGCCTTCCTGTTGAGATCAGGAATACGACAAGGATGCTCACTCTCACCACTCTTGTTCAACATAATATTAGAAGTCCTAGCAACAGCAATCAGACAACAAGGAGAAATAAAAGGTATCCAAATTGGCAACGATGAAGTCAAACTCTCTTTGCAGATGACATGATTCTTTATATGGAAAACCCAAAAGACTCCACCCCCAAACTACTAGAACTCATACAGCAATTCAGTAACGTGGCAGGATACTATGTACAGAAATCAGTGGCTTTCTTATACACTAACAATGAAAACACAGAAAGGGAAATTAGAGAATTGATTCCATTTACTATAGCACCAAGAACCACAAGATACCTGGGAACACTCATGAAAGAAATTGAAGAAGACACAAAAAGATGGAAGACCATTCCATGCTCTTGGATCGGAAGAATAAACATTGTTAAAATGTCTATACTGCCTAGAGCAATGTATACTTTTAATGCCATTCCGATCAAAATTCCACTGGTATTTTTCAAAGAGCTGGAGCAAATAATCCTAAAATTTGTATGGAACCAGAAGAGACCCCGAATTGCTAAGGAAATGTTGAAAACAAAAATAAAACTGGGGGCATCACATTACCTGATTTCAAGCTTTATTACAAAGCTGTGATCACCAAGACAGCATGGTACTGGCATAAAAACAGACACATAGACCAGTGGAACAGAGTAGAGAGCCCAAATATGGACCCTCAACTCTATGGTTCAATAATCTTTGACAAAACAGGAAAAAATATACAGTGGAAAAAAGACAGTCTCTTCAACAAATGGTGCTGGGAAAACTGGACAGCTATATGTAGAAGAATGAAACTGGACCATTCTCTTACACCATACACAAAGATAAACTCAAAATGGATAAAAGACCTCAGTGTGAGACAGGAATCCATCAGAATCCTAGAGGAGAACATAGGCAGTAATCTCTTCGATATCAGCCACAGCAGCTTCTTTCAAGATTTGTCTCCAAAGGCAAAGGAAACAAAAGCGAAAATAAACTTTTGGGACTTCATCAAAATCAAAAGCTTCTGCACAGCAAAGGAAACAGTCAAGAAAACAAAGAGGCAACCCACGGAATGGGAGAAGATAGTTGCAAATGACAGTACAGACAAAAGGTTGATATCCAGGATCTATAATGAACTCCTCAAACTCAACACACACAAAACAGACAATCATATCAAAAAATGTGCAGAAGATATGAACAGACACTTCTCCAATGAAGACATACAAATGGCTATCAGACACATGAAAAAATGTTCATCACTAGCCCTCAGGGAGATTCAAATTAAAACCAACAAACTTGTTTTAAAAAAATGTATGCCTTTAAGTAAAAATCAGGAAAAAAGAGTGATGGCTCTACTTCTATTCAACATTTATTTCAGATTATAAGCACTGCACTAAAACTAGAGTAAAACCATTGGAAAGCAACAGAAAATTGATTAGCTGATAATATGATTGTCTACTGGGAAACAACAAAATGTGGAAGTATTCTAAAGCTATTAAGAAAAGAAAATCAACAAAATAATATAAATTTTAAAAAGTTCAGGGACACCTGGGTGGCTCAGTTAGCATTTGGGTCATGATCCTAGTGTCATTGGAACGAGCCCCATGCCCAGCTCTCTGCTTAGCAGGGAGCCTGCTTCTCCCTCTCTGTCTGTCTGCTGGTCTGCCTGTTTGTGCTCTTTATCTCTGTCAAGTAAATAAGTAAAATCTTTAAAAAGGTAAAAAAAGAAAACCCAAAGTTCAACAACATTTATCTTTTGGAATGTTGCTAGCTTTGTTTTATTTTTTTCCTTTTTTTAAAAAAAAGATTTTATTTAGAGGGAGAGAGAGTGAACCTGAGTAGGGGAGGGTCAGAAGGAGAGGGAGAGATAATCTCAAGCACGTGCTTAACAAGGATCCTGATGCAGGGCTTAATTTCATGACCCTGAGATCATGATCTGAGCTGATATCAAGAGTCAGTTGCTTAACTGACTGAGCTACCCAGATGCCCTGCTAGCTTATCTTTGAAAGGAATTATAAGGAGTGGGACAACTGGATCACTGCTTAAATGCTTCTGTAATTTCCTGGTTATTGCTAAATTCCCTTCCTTTGAGGTTGTGCATTTACTCCATCAGTATTTTACAACTATTTTCCAATAGGTCATCCAACAGAATACACTGGCAAACTTTGGGGTATTTTCCAATGACTTTGGTCTCTCACTGTAATTTTAATTAACATTTCTGTTATAGTGAGCAAAGTTGAGCATCTCCTTATATTCTTTAGTGTATTTGCATTTTTTTTTTATTTTTAAATATTTTATTTATTTATTTATTTATTTGACAGAGAGAGATCACAAGTAGGCAGAGAGGCAAGTGGAGAGAGAGAGGAGGAAGCAGGCTCCCTGCTGAGCAGAGAGCCCGATGTGGGACTGGATCCCAGGACCCTGAGATCATGACCTGAGCCGAAGGCAGCGGCTTAACCCACTGAGCCACCCAGGCGCCCTGCATTTGTTTTTCTATGAACTGTCCATTTATGTTGACCATTGTTCTATAGGAGTATTCATTTTCTGCTTATAAAGCTATTTTATATGTTTTTTTAAAATCTTTTCTTTGTAATATGTTCCAAATGCCTTTTCCTAGATTGTCACTTTTCTATTGCTAATGGTGTTTTCCCAATTAAAATAATTTTTTGTAGTTAAATATTATTCCCTTATTACCTATAAATTTGGTTATAGCTTGGTAAGTTTCTCTAACTCCTGAATTTTAGAAAAATCCAGGCATCGTTACTTCTTAAATTATTTCAATTTTTACATTTCTTTTTTTTTTTAAAGATTTTATTTACTTACATGAGAGAGAGACATAAAGAGATAGTGACAGAGAGCACGAGTGGGAAGGGGAGGGAGAAGCAAGGAGCCTGGATGCAGGGCTTGATCCCAGGACCCTGGGATCATGACCTGTGAGCTGAAGGCAGACACTTAACTTACTAAGCCACCCAAGTACCCCCTCTAATTTTATATTTCACAAGCAGCTTTATCTGGAGCTTAATCTGATATATTGTGAGGAGTAGTGCAGTTTTTCATTTTTCAAATGATTTGTTATTTCATCATCATCTTTTTCAAGGTCCATATATTCCCCACTGATGTAAGATGCCACCATATCAAATATGAAATTTCAAAGTATTTGGGTCAGTTTTTTTTTAAAGATTTTATTTATTTATTTGACAGAGAGATCACAAGTAAGGCAGAGAGGCAGGCGGGGGCGGGGGGGGGAGCAAGCTCCCTGCTGAGCAGAGAGCCCGATGGAGGGCTCGATTCCAGGACCCTGAGATCATGACCTGAGCTGAAGGCAGAGACCTGAACCCACTGAGCCACCCAGACGCCCCATGGGTCAGTTTTTTTTTTTTTTAAGATTTTATTTATTTATTTGTCAGAGAGAGAGAGAGCGAGAGCGAGCACAGACAGAGTGGAAGGCAGAGTCAGAGGGAAAAGCAGGCTTCCTGCGGAGCAAGGAGCCTGATGTGGGACTCGATCCCAGGACGCTGGGATCATGACCTGAGCTGAAGGCAGCAGCTTAACCCACTGAGCCACCCAGGTGCCCCCTTGGGTCAGTTTTTATATGTCACAATTTTCACTGGATTTTCTCTCTATAATTTTGAAAGAATTGAAAGAAATTAGGAGGGCTTATATTTTCCCAAATGGACCTTAAAAGCCATATGAATCAACAAGGAAAACAATTAAAACTGCATATAACAGCCTATGCCTACAGCCTTATTTAGAGCTAGAGGTTACTATAAACTTCAGTTTTTATGTAAGTGGAGAAATATATATCCCAAACAGGCAGATCAACTCTGGTTTCTATCCTAGACTAAAGAGTTAGGGAGAGAAAAGCAAGGGATACATTGCAGTGTTGGGAAATGGATAAATTAATCCCATGAACATAGAGGTCCATCTTGAGTGGGAAAATGCTGACAACATGACTGATCCTATTAAACTGGAGCATTGCCTTTTGATTGAAAGGAAGATTCTTGAAAATGGTGAGTTGAAAGATGGCATTCTTAGGAAATGCCCACTCCTTGAGGAGAGGGAAGGCAACATAAAAAGAAAAGGCATGCCTTTAAGGATGATTGTGAAAGGGAAAAAGGAATCAAATGTTGGAAACTAAATCTTTTTCAGAACCAAAAGAATGTCACAGATTCAGAAGTGACAGAATTTATGTAGCCAAGAGTTTGGCCTTGCCAAAGAGAGGTCTGGGCTTTTTACTACTTTTGGGAGGTAATCTCTGGGCCCTTGAAATGTGATACATTTGCTTGGAAGCCTTAGATCACATATTATAATCTAACAATATGTTGTAGGGTGGGGACTGGCCACACCTGTATAGTGTTAGGGTAGTGGTTGGCCATGTGAGAAAGGACAACAGTGTTACAAAGCATGGGGGCTTTGGGTCACATGGTATCAATTGACCTGGACACAGATTAATAACGTGGTCAATTAAGGAGCCATTCCCACAGCTAGAGCTCTCATAAAAACTCAAAAATTGAGGCTCAGGTGACTTTGCATGGCTGGCAGTACTCTATGCATTTTATCACACATTGATGTCAGGAGAGAAGTACATCCTGACTCGATGAAAAAAGACATGGAAGTTCCATATTTGGTATTTCTCCCAATGTGTTTCTTCTTTAAGTTGATTTTAATTTGTATCTTTTTTTCCTATAATAAACTGTAACTGTGAGCACAGTAGCTTCCAGTGAGTTCTGAGTACTAGTGAATTTTGAGCTTGAGAGTGGTTTTAAACTCTGTGTCAGTTGGCTTTAGTTGGTTTGGGGAGCTTATCGTTTATGTCACGGTTGAGGGTAGTTTTCGGAGGAATTGTACTCTCTAACTTTGTAGTTAGTCAAAAACTCCTACAAAATCCTACTCCCAAAAAAGAGTCTGTTGCTAAGAACATTGCACATCACAGTATCAAAGAAGAAAATGCCCTTGAACTGGGATTTCTACTAAGTTACCCCAAATCGCACATCCTTCTCTAATGACATTATATCCTGGTGCAGAAAAAAATCTAAGACTTAAAACAATTAACAGAAAATAGTAGGAAATATATATATAAGCAAAACAGTCAGACAACAAAAAGAAATAAAAGATATCCAAATCGGCAAAGAAAAAGTCAAATTTTCACCCTTTGCAGACAACATGATACTCTATGTAGAAAACCCAAAAGACTCCAACAAAAAATTGCTAGAACTGATACAGGAGTTCGGCAGAGTTGCAGGATATAAAATCAACACACAAGTCTGCTACATTTTGATACACTAACAGTGGAGCAGCAGAAAGAGAAATCAAGGAATTGATCCCGTTTACAATTGCACCAAAAATAATAAGATACCAAGAAATAAGCCCAACCAAGGAGGTAAAAGATCTGTACTCTGAAAGCTGTAGAACACTTATGAAGGAAATTGAGGGAGACATAAAGAGATGGAAAAATGTTCCATGCTCATGGATTGGAAGAACGAATATTGTTAGAATGTCTATTCTACCCAAAGCAATCTACACATTTAATATATTCCCTATCAAAATATCATCAGCATTTCTCACAGAGCTGGAACAAACAATCCTAAAATTTGTATGGAATCAGAAAAGACCCCAAATAGCCAAAGTAATACTGAAAAGGAGAACCAGATCTGGAGGCATCACAATTCTGGGCTTCGAGCTGTATTACAAAGCTGTAATCATCAAGGTGGCATGGTACTGGCACAAAAACAGACACATGGGACCAGTGGAACAGAATAGAGAACCCAGAGATGGACCCTCAAGTCTATGGCCAGCTAATTTTTGACAAAGCAGGAGAGAATATCCAATGGGAAAAAGTCCCTTCAACAAATGGTGTTGGGAAAATGGGACAGCCACATGCATAAGAATGAAACCGGACCACTTTCTCACACCACACACGAAGATTAATTCAAAATGGATGAAAGATGTAAATGTGAGACAAGAATCCATCAAAATCCTAGAGCAGAACACAGACAGTAACCCTTTGGACATTGGCTCTAGCAATTTCTTACTAGATAGGTCTCCTGAGTCAAAGGAAACAAAAGCATAAATGAACTGTTGGGACTTCATCAAAATAAAACTTCTGCACAGCAAAGGAAACAATCAACAAAGTAAAAGGCAGCTTATGGAGCAGGAGAAGATATTTGCAAATGACATATCTAGGGTTAGTATCCAAAATCTTTGAAGAACTTAACCAAACTCAACACCCAAAAAACAAATAATCCAGTTAAGAAATGGGGAGAAGACATGAATAGACCACTTTTTCAAGGAAGACACCCAGATGGCTAATAGACACATGAAAAGATGTTCAGCATCACTCATCATCAGGGAAATACAAATCAAAACTACAATGAGATATCGCCTCACACCAGCTGGAATGGCTATACTTGACAATGCAAGAAACAACAGGTGTTGGGCAAGGATGAGAAAAAAGGGGAACCCTCTTATACTGTTGGTGGGTGCAAACTGGTGTAACCACTCTGGAAAACAGTATTGAGATTCGTCAAAAAGTTAAAGATAGAGCTACTCTATGACCCAGCAATTGCACTATTACGTATTTACCCAAAGGATACAAAAATGCTGGGGTGCCTGGGTGGCTCAGTGGGTTAAAGCCTCTGCTTTTGGCTCAGGTTGTGATCCCAGGGATCCTGAGATCCAGCCCCACATTGGGCTCTTGGCTCGGTGGGAATCCTGCTTCCTCCTCTCTCTCTGTCTGCCTCTCTGCCTACTTGTGATCTCTGTCTGTCAAATAAATAAATAAAATCTTTGAAAAAAAAAAAACCTACAAAAATACTGATCCAAAGAAAGGGATACACGCATCTGATGTTTATTGCAGCATTATCAACAGCACCCAAATTATGGAAAGGACCAAAATGTCCATTGATTGATGAATGGATAAAGAAGATGTGGTATATATATCCAGTGGAATATTTCTCATTCATAAAAATGAATGAAATCTTGCCATTTGCAATGACACCGGTGGAGCTGATAGTATTAGGCTAATTGAAGTAAGTCAGTTAGAGAAAGACAATACCATATGATTTCACTCATATGGAATTTAAGAAACAAAATAGATGAACATAGGAGAAAAAGTGGAAAAGGGGGCTAACTGGAAAACAGATCGTTCACTATAGAGAACAAACTGATGGTTACTGGAGGGAAGATAGGTGGGAGGATGGGTTAAATGAGTGATGGGTATTGAGGGCATTTGTTGTGATGAACACTGGGTTTTGTATGTAAGTTACAAAATATGAAATTCTATACCTGAAACTAATATTATACTATATGTTAATTAACTGGAATTTAAATAAAAACTTGAAGGAAAAAAAAAGCTAAAACCTTGGAAACAAAGATCTCCATTACCTAGGTTAGATAATGGTTTCTTTTATATGACACCAAAAGCACAAGCAACCAAAGGAACAAAAATTATATAAATCGGATTTTAGCAAATTTAAACTTTTGAGCTTCAGAAGACACGATGAAATAAGTGAGATTACCATCCACAAAATGGGACCAAAATGTGCATACAGATTATATGTTCAATTAAGGAAGTGTATTTTAGGATATAGGATTTAGTGTAACTTAGGATATATGAGGAATTATTACAAAGCAACAATTAAAAAGACAACCAGATTTTCAAAATGAGTAATTTGAAAACATATTTTTCCAAAGAAGGGATAGAAATGGTTAATTTCATCAGGGAAATGCAAATCAAAATCACAGTGATATACCACTTCAAATTTACAAGAATGACTATAACCCCAAAAGGTGGTGAGAATGTGGGAAAATTGGAACTTTGACAGATTTTTGCTGGAATTGTAAGATGATGCAGGTGTTTTGGAACAGAATTGGGAAGTTCCTGAAAATGTTAAACATAGAGTTACCATATGATGCCACAAATCCATTTCTAGGTATATCTAAGAGAAATGAAATATATGTCGACACAAAAACACATAGCTAAATGTTCTCAATAGCATTACTTATAGTAACAAAAGATGTAAACAGTGCAGATGTGCATCAACTGATGAATGGGAGGAAAAGATCCATACACTGGAATGTTATTTGGCAATATGTAGGCATGAAGTTCTGATGCTTGCTGAAACATAGATGAACCTTGAAACATTATTGTATGTGAAAGAAGCCAGTCACAAAAGACACATACTGTATAGTTTCATTTATACAAAATGTGTAGAATAGGCAAATCTATAGATGCCAAGAGTAGATTAGATTAGTAGATTGTGGTTTGCAGGATCTGGGGAAATGAGAATGGAAGTAATAGCTAATGCTTATGGGCTTTACTTTTGGATAATGAAAGTATTCTAAAATTAGATAGTGGTGATGGTGGCACATTTCTGTGAATATATTAAAAACCATTCACTTTTATTTTTAAGAGTATGAATTTATGAAATGTGAATTTTAGGTTAGTAAGTTGTTAGAAAAAGAAATGAAGATGCTAGAGCTGGTGGGGGTAGAGAATGGTGGTGGTGATGGTGGTGGTAGTTAAATTCATAGACCTGTTTGCTAATCAATTAAATGTTAATGTGATTAAGGCATTGAGCACATGATATGCTTGGTGGAAATTATTTCTTGTATAGCTACTTTCTTTTTTTTTTTTTTTTTTAAGATTTTATTTATTTATTTGAGAGAGAGACAGTGAGAGAGAGCATGAGCGAGAAGGTCAGAGAGCGAAGCAGACTCCCCATGGAGTTGGGAGCCTGATGCGGGACTCGATTCCGGGACTGTGGGATCATGACCTGAGCCGAAGGCAGTTGTCCAACCAACTGAGCTACCCAGGTGTCCCTTATAGCCACTTTCTTAAACCATCTTTAGCTGGACATTTAGAGACAGAATGATGTTAAACGGAGTTCCAAAATTTAGCTAAGGCCATGATTCAGTGCAATAGGCAGTTGTTTTCTGTTAGAAAGTGCTTTGGACTTGTTCCTTTGTTACTGGGTAAGTATAATGAGATTTTATGTGGCCTAAATGAAGCCTGTGTTTTGCATTCACCATGCTTTCTTGCATTGGAATGTGAGAAGGAGTCAGGAAAGCACCTGAGCTATATAGTATGTTGAGACTGGGAGAAAGAGGCAGATCTTAGTAATTAGAAAGTGTTTTTCCTAGGAATTGGCCTATATAGATACAAATGATTTCAAAGCCTGAGGGCCCCATCAGTGTCCTTTAGGTGGGTACTACTTGGGTGAATTTGGATCAGGGTCCCCTAGGTTATAAAAGATGAGCTGCTAAGGCCAGGTCAGGAAATCCTAACAACATCATGGGGATTGGGTACTGGTTTAGCATAAATTAATTCTTCTACATTTCTGTTTTCTGGAATTGGGGAAGGGGTGATGATCGTTTAGGCTTCTGCAGATTTCAGTATATATTTTGGGGTGTGGAAGGGTCCGGGCATCATGAGAAGAGGTGATACTTAACTTAGTCACTTAGAAGTAGGCCTCTTTTCATGGTTTCCTTTTTCTCCCTGTCTTCTCAGGACTGCACTTCTCCGTGAGGAGAAGCCAGAGGAGGACTCATAAGTTGCAGTTCTAAGACATGCCTTGTGTGAGTTCATGTTTCTTCTTCCCCTTTATATCAGACAGTCATTGTTTTCTAGGATATGAATGGTCAGTGTTCTTATTTACAGACTTTCTGCTTCACCACGTGTTTCTTCTCCCGCTCACGCTTATTCTAGTGAATGATGGGAATGAGTTCCAGGTCTTTCTTAACTGCCCTTCTCTTCTCTAACAGTGTTTTAGGGATCCATTTGCAAATCATGAAATGTATTTGAGGAAAGTGTAGAACCTCTCCTGTCAGAATGTGGTTTGATGAGATGGTACTACACAGAGGGAGAAGGAGAAATAGGCTTTCTCCTGAGTAGGGAGTGTGACATGGGGCTCAATCCCAGGACCCCAGGATCATGACCTGAGCTGAAGGCAGATGTTTAACTGACTGAGCCACCCAGGCACCCACTTCTTTAAAAGGACGGGGAGGAAGGAACTTTCAGTTTATTTGAGGATTTGCATGTGTTTTATGCTAACACACATTATTTCATTTAATCATAAAACTATATTTACCTGGCTTTTGTTCATTCCCTTTGCTGTTCCCAAGAGGCTATGTGATAGAGTAATAGGAATGTTCAAGAATAGTTTAGGTGCTCTGTATTTCCCACTCACTTCCCTTCTTTTACCTACCCACATTGCAAGCTTCTGTCTTCAACATATTTTTCACTGTTTTGGACCCTGTATGTAATACTTTTCTCCTCCTCTTATTACTGTGTGTTGTGTATGTGTTGTGTGTTCATTACTTTTAAATAATATTTCTTTATTTTGCCATTAACACCTGGACTTGTCATTTCAGAGATTGGTGTTGTTCAAAGATGTGGCCGTAGACTTTTCCCAGGAGGAGTGGGAGTGCCTGGACTTGGAACAAAAGGACTTGTACAGAGATGTGATGTTAGAAAACTATAGCAACCTGGTCTCACTGGGTGAGTTTGGTCCCAATAATTCGACTTCAGTCTTTGTGAAATTTAGGAACTATTTCAAGTACCTAGCTGAATTTCACCCAAGTTATTTGTGGCTTATAGACTTTAAAGTGGACAGCTCCATTGAGTACCTTTATCTTCTCTATTCTTCAGATATCCTTCCTCTGAATTTTTAAAAAAAGATTACATATTCATGGGGTGCCTGGGGGGGCTCAGTGGGTTAAAGCTTCTGCCTTCAGTTCAGGTCATGATCCCTGGGTCCTGGGATCGAGCCCCAGATTGGGCTCTCTGCTCAGTGGGGAGCCTGCTTCCTACTCTCTGCCTGTCTCTCAGGCTACTTGTGATCGCTGTCAAATAAATAAATAAATAAATCTTAAAAAAAAAAAAAAAAATGACGTGTTTATTTATTTGAGCGTGAGAGAGTGACAGAGAGAGCATGTGAACGCACAAGGTGAGGGGAGGGGCAAAGGGAGAGGAAGAAGCACACTCTTCACTAAGTAAGGAGCCCAGTGCCCGGCTTGATCCCAAGACCCTGAAATCGTGACCTCAGCTAAAGGCCAGTGCTTAACCCACTGAGCCACCAAGGTGCCCCATTCTCTGAATCTTTCTGTAATTGACCTTCTTACTTCTTGAAAAATGGACTCAATTTTAATTCTGGGAAAGCAGGGTATAATTATATCTTTTTCCATTCTTATAAGCAGGATTTTCCATTTCTAAAGCAGATGTGCTTTCCTTATTGAAGCAAGGGAAAGAGCCCTGGAAGGTTGTGCAGGATGTGTCAAGAAATCAGAGTTCAGGTGAGTAAGAGATGATTAAACAAGGGGAGGCCATTGTGGAGAACAGTCAAATCGCTTAATTTGTTGGCTACAGCTTTGAGATAGTAGCTGAGAAGTTCTCCTCAAAGACCAGAACAAGACCTGTGGAGTAGAAGCTTAAAGGAATACTGGAAGGCAAAATAACTTTAGCATCAGTTACCAAAGGAAACTCCTTCTTTACCCCATTTACCACTTCCTTGTTTTTCTTTCACATTCCCTTATATTTTCAAATAGGGAATAGTCCTCCTTCTCCAGTGATGACAATTTTACTTATATTTTTGATCCAGTGAGTGAGGGATAATAAAAGTTGAAAATGAAGGCCGCCTGGGTGGCTCAGTTAGTTGGGCCACTGCCTTCGGCTCTGGTCATGATCTCAGAGTACCGGTATCAAGGCCTGCACTGGGCTCCCAATTCGTGGGAAGTTGGCTTCTCCCTCTGACCTTCTCTCTGCACATGCTCTCTCTCACTCACTCTCTCTTTCAAACAAATAAAATCTTTAAAAAAAAAAAGTTGAAAATGAAGAGGTGGGGCTAGGTCATGTAGGGACATGTATGCCGTGACAAAAGAATTAGGATTACATTGAAACTACGGTAGCGATTGGCTGATTTCAAGCAGGAGAGTGATGTGGTTAAACTTGTTATTTTCAAAGACAACTCTGGATACTGTATAGAAAATAAAATGGGAACGAGAGTGAAACAGAAAGACCTACCTTAGATATCTCTCCCCTTTCTCATTAGACTCCAGCCACAGGAGCCTTCATTTATTATCTCAGATACATCTAGAATCTATATATCCAGTACATGTGCTCCACCCTCTTACATCACTCACTCTGTCTGGAATGCCCTACTCATTTGACTAACTGCTCTGCTTCTTTGGGTTTCAGCCTGTATATCTCATTGCATCCTGAGAAATCTTTCCTGATCTCATTCTCAGTAATGATCTTTTAGGTTTTCTTACAGTAATTTCTGAGCTATAATCGAATAATAGTAATCCTTGTAAGACCATTCCTCTTTGGCCGCAACACCTGTAAAGGAGATCTGCAGAAATCAGTGTGCCTCTGATTTAAGTGAGCCTTCAAAATCCCATGTGCTCTTGGTAAAATATGTCTTCCGTATTAAAAAAAAAAATTGTGCTTGATGTTACACTTTCCATTCCATTACTCTGCTCTCCTTGATAGCCATGAATAAGCTATACTTCTTCACCTCCCACTCTTCCTTGCCTCTTTCATCTACAGGTATAGCCATTGCTGGATGTCTTTTCTCGTCCTCGCTAGACAGTTTTATAACACGCCCAAGAAATTATTATTTTTTTTTACAAATATTGTAATTTTTTATTTAAAAAAATTAGATTGTAATGCATTTCATACTTTAGATATAGAAGAATCCCTTTGATCTCTAGTTGATGCCAGATTCATTTAATAAATTTGGTATCTCTTAGTCTAATTTTTTAAAAAAGATTTTTAAGATTTTAAGATTTTTAAAAAATATTTTTATTATTTATGTATTTGTCAGAGAGAGAGAGAGCACAAGTAGTCAAAGTGGAAGGCAGAGAGAAGCATGTTCCCGACTAAGCAAGGAGCCTGATATGGGACTTGATCCCAGGACCCTGGGATCATGACCTGAGACAAATTAAGCAGTGGCTTAACCAACTGAACCATCTGGACATCCCAACTTAATCTAGTTTTTTATATGGATTGCCATCTCTTTACTTCTTGTTCTACCACACTGGGCCAACTCAAACTTCTTCAGTTGAAAGGAGAATACAAACATCAGGTTCCAAATTTGCTCTGGCTCCTTTCAGGGAGCTTTAGGGGAAGCCAGTGTTCTTATTTACAGAATTTTCATTTAGTCAATATTGCTAACATTTAAAAAACCAGCCACATAAATTTTAAAAATCTATTTGAATAGTGAAATACACAGGAAAGTGTGTAAAACATGTGTATAGTTCAATGGATAACCACCCATTACAAGAAAGAGAACATTGCCAGGACTCCAGAAATACCCTATGAATATATATATATGACCTATGTATTCATTTCAAAAAGTATTGTTTAATTTTGTCTGTTTTTTAGAATTTTGGTGAGTGACATCATATTGTACATATTCTTTTGTGTAGTGCTCCTTTCATTCATTGTTATATTTGTGAGAGCTGCATTCATAGCTCCAGTTCATTTATTTTTGTAAGAATTCCGTTGTTTGAATAGACCAAAATTAACTCTTGGTTATTAACTTTCAGTATATTCTTGATTAAAATTTGGGTCATTTTTAATTTGGCTATTAGGGTAATGTGACACATGTCACTTGACATATTTACTCTTATACCTGAGTGTGAGGTTCTCTGGGATATCTATCTGAGAATAAAAGTGCCAGGTCAAAAGATATGGATATTCTTGATTTTACTAGATAATGCCAAGCTATGTTCCAAAGTAATTGTACCTGTGTACACGCCTATCAATAGTATATGAGAATTTGGTTGCACCACATCCTTGAGTGCAGATTTAAAAATTTTTGCGACTCTAGTGGGTTTGTATCGGCCATTGAAATTCTGTTTCCATCTCTTTGATTACTAATGAGTTTGTGTGTGTGTGTGTGTGTGTGTGTGTGTATGTGTATTGTGTATGTATATATACATATACGTGCACCATTTAGAACTTTTCTTTTATAGATTCCTGTTCATGTCTTTGGCTTATTTTTCTATTGGTTTGTTAATTTTTCTCTTCTGGTTAGATGGGTTTTTTGGTATACTGTAGTTACTATATTTGTGTTTTAGGTGTCTTTTGCTGTGTGGCTTGGCTTTTCACTCTTTTTCTAGAACTTTAGATGAATAAAAGCTCCTAGTTTTAAAGTAGTAGAATTGTTAATCTTTTACTTTATGTTGGATATTTTTTGTGAGCTATTACAAAATATCCTTCTGGGAGCATCTGGGTGGCTCAATTGGTTGAGCATCTGACTTTTGATTTCAGCTCAGGTCACGATTTCAGGGTCATGAGATTGAGCCCAGTGCCTGGCTTCATGCTGAGCATGGAACCTGCTTAAGATTCTGTCTCTTGGGACGCCTGGGTGGCTCAGTTGGTTAAGCAACTGCCTTCAGCTCAGGTCATGATCCCAGCGTCCTGGGATCGAGTCCCACATCGGGCTCCTTGCTCCGCAGGGAGCCTGCTTCTCCCTCTGACTCTGCCTTCCACTCTGTCTGCCTATGCTTGCTCTCGCTCGCTCTCTCTCTGACAAATAAATTAAAAAAAAAAAAAATCTTTAAAAAAAAAAAAAAAAAAAGATTCTGTCTCTTTCCCATAGCCCAGCTAGCTCTCTCTCTCTCTCTCACACACACAAAAAATTCTCTGTACCTTTCATTCATGAATATATTCTTCTATACAAGTATTTTTAAAAAGATTTTTAGTGTTGCCTTCCACATTGAGGTTTTTATCCTACCTATACTTGATTTCTCTCATGATCTTCAAATAGGGGTCCAGTTTCTTATAGTTGTTTTCACAAGATTAATTGTAAAGCTTATTTTCTCCCTTACTAAATTGCTGCTTTTATGAAATACAATTTTCTTTTTTTATATGTGGGCATATTTTTGTACTTTCTATATTTAAACTTTGTGATAATACCACATTATTTTAATTATACTTGTTTTTTTTTTTTAAAGATTTTTTATTTATTTATTTGACAGAGAGAGATCACAAGTAGATGGAGAGGCAGGTAGAGAGAGAGAGAGAGGGAAGCAGGCTCCCCGCTGAGCAGAGAGCCCGATGCGGGACTCGATCCCAGGACCCTGAGATCATGACCTGAGCCGAAGGCAGCGGCTTAACCCACTGAGCCACCCAGGCGCCCAATTATACTTGCTTTTAATGCATCTTGCTACCTAGTGGAGAAAATATTTTCATCTTCTCTTTAAGAATGGCATGACTATTCATGGTCTTATGTCTTTCTAATTAGCTTGACAGCCCTCTCTTCTCAGATAGGTTGGAATTTTTATTAAGATTGCATTGAATTTATAGATCATTTGGGGAGAAAACTGACATGTTTACAGTGTTAAGTTTTCTCATTATGTTTCCTAATAATGTCTTGATCACAGAGTTGTAGATAAAGTAGAAGTGGCCATTGTTGCACCTCCCCAGTTCCTGCAAGTTCCTCCCCTTCTGGCTAAAGTGACTTGCAGTGGATTTAAAGGGCTGGCATTCCTTTTCTCAACATGTTCATTTTTCTTTTTTCCCATTCAGGAGCCAGATGTTAAAGACTAGGACATTCAAAAACAACTACATATATAGGAAAGTTAGAAAGTGACCATGCATACTCAGGGAAAGGCTCAAAAAAGACCTGAGAAGACCTGAAGTTTATATCCAAGGGTGGTCCTCAGCTCAGAAGCCTACAATGATCAAAACAACAAAAACAGTAACAAAAATTAGCAAACCCTGAGGAAGGGGAGAGACTCTGATTTCTAGAGTTAACACATTATTATTAGAATTATATAAAATGTCCAGTGTTCTAGCAAAAAATCATAAGTTATAAGAAATAAGGAAAATATGGCCCATGAAAGGAAAAAAATTAAACCAACAAAAACTGTTCCTTAAAAAGACCTGATGATATATATGCTAGACATAGAGATTAAAACAACAGTCTTAGAGATAGCCAACTAAAGGAGTGTATGAAGAAAGTTACTAAAACTATACATGAACAGAATGGAAATACCAATAAAGCAATAGAAAACCTAAGAAGATGCCAAAAAGAAATTCTGGAGCTAAAAAGTACAAAAATCTAAATGAAAAATTCACTTGAGGGATTCAATGAGGGGTTTGAGCCAGCAGAAACAATCAGTGAACTTGAAGATAGGCTAGGGAGTTATATAGTCTGAGGATTGAAAGAAGAAAGGTTCAAGAGAAGTAAATAGAGCTTAAGGGACCTTTGGGACATTATGAAGGAGCCAAACATATGCATTGTGGGAGTCCCAGAAAAAGAGACAATATTTGAAGAAATAATAGCTGAAAAACTTTCCAAATTTTATGAAAGGCCAACATACAAGAAGCTCAACAAACTTAACGTAGGGAGAATTCAGAGACCCACATCAAGACACATTCTAATCAAACACATTCTAATTCAAATGTCAATTCTAAAACACATTCTAATTCAAATGTCAAAGATGAAGAATCTTGAAAGCAATAAGAGAGTAGCAACTAATTACACACAAGTGATCCTCAATGAGATGACGAGATCTCATCAGAAACATTAGATATCAGAAGGTAGTGGGATTATATATTTAGAATGCCAAAAGACAAAAAACTGTCAACCAAGAATTCTATATCCAGGAAAAGTGTGCTTCAAAAGTGAGGAAAAATTAAGTCATTTTCAGATAAAAGCTGAGGGCATTTGTGACCACTATACCTGATCTGCAAGAACTGTTTATGGAAGGACACTTGACAATAGCTAGAAGCCATATAGAGAAATAAAGAACAAAGGTAAATATATGGGCAATTATAAAAGCTTTTATTGTAAGCTTGTATGTATTCTAACTTGGTTTGTAGCTCCAAATCACGTTTTCTGCGTACTTTAAATGACTAATGCATTCAGAGGCAGTTTGTTTTTTAGCACAAATGTATGAAGATGTGATTTTGTGACATTGACAATCACAGGGGCGAGGACTGAGATGTAAAGGAGTAAAGTATTTGTATATCACTGAAATTAAGCTGGCATAAATTTATTGTAACAGTTGTTTGTAACTACTTTTTGTCTTCTGTATGATTTAAAAGACCAACACAATTAGTGAAAGCAACCCACAGTTATTAGTCTAAAAGCTAGTATTTATTCTAACTTGGTTTGTAGCTCCAAATCACGTTTTCTGCGTACTTTAAATGACTAATGCATTCAGAGGCAGTTTGTTTTTTAGCACAAATGTATGAAGATGTGATTTTGTGACATTGACAATCACAGGGGCGAGGACTGAGATGTAAAGGAGTAAAGTATTTGTATATCACTGAAATTAAGCTGGCATAAATTTAAATTAGTGTTACAACTTTAAAGCATGTATTTATAATTTTATAACTTTAGTGTTAGTAAATGTAACACCCCCACCAGTAATAACAAGAAAATAGCTGTACATAAAAATATATACTGTCAACCCTTGAGCAAACTGTTTAAACTGTGCAGATCCATTTATACATGGATTTTTTACAGTACAGTACTATAAATATATTTTCTCTCCCTTATGGTTTTCTTAATACATTTTTTTTCTCTAGCTTGCTTTATTGTAAAAATAGAGTATATAGTATAATATGAAATTATGTGTTAATTAGCTGTTTATGTTATCCTTGAGCTTTTGGTTAATGGTAGGCTGTTAAGTTTTGGGGTTGTCAAGAATAATACGCATATTTTTGACTGCATGGGACCCTTTAACTCCTTTATTGTTCAAGGGTCAACTGTACATAAAAGGATATGAGAAAGGAATTTAAACATTGTTACAAAAATCAACTAAAAGAAGTGAAAATAACGAAAAGAAGACAGTAGTAATGCAGGAAAGGAGAGACAAACTTGACTTCCTATAAACTATGGTAATCAAATGGCATCATAGTATTGGTGAAAGAATAAATATGTCCAGGGAACTGAATAGAAACCCTAGAAATGGACCTACACAAATATACTCAGGTGATCCTTGAAAATGAGCAAAGGTAATCCAATGGAGAAATGATAGTCTTTTTCATAAGGAACATACACACATTAAAAAAAAAATCTAGATATGATGTTACAGCTTTCACAGAAATGAACTCAAAATAGATCATAGTCCTTAATGTAAAAATGCAAAATTATAAAACTTTTAGAAGATAACAGAGGGAAAAATCTAGGTGATGTTGGGCTCAGAATGAGTTTTCATATAAACACCAAAAATATAATCATGAACAAAAAAGTTGAAAATTGGTTTTCATTAAATTAAAAACTTCTGTTGAGTGAAAGACAGTTAAGAGAATGAAAAGACAAGCAGTGGACTGGGAGAAAATTCTTTGTAAAACAAATGTCTGATAAAGGACTTACAGATAAAATATACAAAGAACTCTTAAAACTCAAGAATAACAAAACAACCCAATTTAGATGTGGCCACGAGATCTGAACAGATGCCTCACTAGAGAAGATAAACTCATGGTAAATAAGTATATGAAAAGTGGCTCAGTGTTGTATGTCATGAGGGTATTACAAGTTTAAACAACCATGAGACATAACTACATATTCCTTAGAATGACTAAAATCCAGAACACTGACAGCTTCGAATGCTATCAAGAATGTGGGCAACAGGAGCTCTCTTTCATTGTTGGTGAAAATGCAAAATGATAACAGCTACTTTGTGTGTTTGTATGTTGGTTTTGTTTTAGAGAGAAAGAGTGTGAGTGGGGGTGGGGGAAAAGAGGCAGGGGAAAACAATCTGAAGCAAAGTCCACAATAAGTGCCAAGCCCAATGTGGTGCTTGATCTCATGACACTGAGATCATGACCTGAGCTGAAAGCAAGAGTCAGACACATAACTGACAGAGCCATGGAGGTGCCCCATGTACAGGCAGTTTGGAAGACAGTTTGGTACTTTCTTATGGAACTAAACATAGTCCTACTGTATGATCCAGTAATTGTTCTCCTCGATATTTACCCAAATAAATTGAAGACTTTCGTTTATACAAAAACCTGCCCATAAATGTTTATGGGAAGTTTTGTTCATAATTGCCAAAACTTGAAAACAACTAAGATGTCCTTGTGAATGGATAAACATAAATGTGGTTCATCCATACAAAGGACTATTATTCAGCAATGAAAAACAAATTAGCTGCTGGGTGATGGAAAGACATGAAGGAACCCGAAAGGAGCCAGTTTGAAGAATTTACATACTTTATGATTTCAACTATATCACATTCTGGAAAAGGTAAATAGTGCAGTTAACAAAACAATCAGTGGTTGCCTGGATTTGGGGAGGGAGGAGGAATGGTTAGGTGGAGTGCAGGGCATTTTTAAGTAAATATAAATATATGCCACATCTTCTTTATCCATTCAACACTTGATGGACATTCAGGCTCTCTCCATAGTTTGGTTATTATTGATAATGCTGATGTAAACATTGGGGGCAGGTACCCCTTTGAATCTGTATTTTTGTATCCTTTGGGTAAATATACCTAGTAATGAATGCAATTGCTGGATCAAAGGTAGTTCTATTTTTAACTTTTGAGGAACCTCCAAATTATTCTCCAAAGTAGCTGCACCAGTTTGCATTTCCACCAATAGTACAAAAAGATTCCCTTTTCTCACCCTCACCAACACCTATTGTTTCTTGTGTTGCTAATTTTAGCCACTCTGAAAGGTGTGAGGTGGTATTTCATCATGGTTTTGATTTGTATTTCCCTGATGATGAGTGATGTTGAGCATCTTTTCATGTGTTCATTAACCATCTGGGTGTCTTCTTTGGAAAAGTATTTATTTGTGTCTTCTGCCTATTTCTTAACTGGATTATTTGGTTTTTGGTTGAGTTTGGTAAGTGCTTTATAGATTTTGGATACTAACCCTTTATCAGGTATGTCGTTTGCAAATGTCTGCATATCTGCAAAAACAGGTCATTTTTGGTTCTCTTGGCTCTGTACCTATGAGTGGGATTTCTGGGTTATATGGTAACTCTATTTTGGACACATATAACCTGGCGTGAACTTGAAAGGTAACGTGGCAACTGTGTGTTAACTTTTTGAAGAAGTGCAAAACTATTTTACAAAGCAGCTGTACTGCTTTGCATTCCCATCAGCAAGCTATGAGAATTCCAGATATCCTCAAATTTGAGTATATTTTCATATGGTTAAAAGTTATTTACATTACTTTTCTATCAACTGTCCATTTTCCTAATCCATTTTTATATAGTGCTGATGTCCACTTTTATATCGTAGTCTTTTTTAAAGTGTGATTTTAGAAACTATTTATATATTAGGTATATAATAGGCATATTGCAATTTTGCAAATATTTGTCATTTTATTTACCCTATCTTGTTTTTGACATGCCACCTTTTTTTTTTTTTTTTTAAACTATGTTGTGGTCTTTTTAAAAAAATATTTTATTTATTTGACACAGAGAGAGCGAGATCACAACAAGCAGAGAGGCAGGCAGAGAGAGGGGAAATCAGGCTCTCTGCTGAGCAGAGATCCTTATGTAGGGCTGAGATCATGACCTGAGCTGAAGGCAGAGGTTTAACCTACTAAGCTACCCAGGTGCCCCTGTTGTGGTCATTTTATCAAATTATGATTAGGAAATTTTTCCCCATTCCTAGTTTATAGAAGAAGTCACCCAACTTTTATTCTAATTATTTATATGGTTTCATTTGTATAAATATGGACACCTGATCCATTTGGAATTTGTCCAACTATATTATATGAGGAGTCAATGCAATGCAGTTTTATCTTTTTTTCTATATTTCTACCCATATGTTTATCAGTTTCATTTATTAAAAAGAGATCATGTTTTTCCCACTGATTTGAGCTGCTAGCTTTATGGTGTACTAAATTTGCACTTATAATGGTGTTGTTTCTGGATATTTCTTTTCTGCTCCATTGATTCCATTGACATCTTATGAGTATGATAGTTTGAGTCTACTCTTACTACCTTAGAGATTTTTATTTTTCAAGGAATATGAAAATAAAAATAAATAAAAATAAAATTTACTTTCTTGTTATCTTACAGACTGGGAATCCAGGTGTGAGACCAAAAAGCTATCCTCAAAGAGAGGAATTTATGAAATAGAATCATCTCAATGGGAGATAATAGAACAGCTTACAAGACATAAGTGTAAAAGTTTTCGAGATTATAGGGAATGCAAAGACCAGGTTGAAAGCCAATTAGGAAATAAAGAGGGACTTTTCAGGCAACTATTAATCACTTGTAAAGAAATTCCCAATTTTAGCCAGACCACATCCCTTACATTAAAACGAAGAATTCATTTTCCTGAGAAATTCTATGAATGTAAAGCATGCAGAAAATACTTTATCCATGGCTTTCAACTTACAGAACATCAGCAAGATCATTCAGATGAAAAATTCTATGAATGTAAAGAATGTGGAAAGGCCTTTATTCAGAGCTCAGAACTTATTTATCATCAGAGAGTTCATGTTAAGAAACCCTATGAATGTAAAGAATGTGGAAAAACCTTTATTTGTGCCTCACAGCTTACTTATCATCAAAGAGTTCATACTGGGGAGAAACCTTATAAATGTAAGGAGTGTGGGAAGGCCTTTATTCGTGGCTCTCATCTTACCCAGCATCAAAGAATTCATACTGGTGAAAGACCCTATGAATGTAATGAATGTGGGAAGGCCTTTTTTCGTGGATCTCAACTTACTTACCATCAGAGAGTTCATACTGCAGAGAAACCCTATCAATGTAAAGAGTGTGGAAAGGCCTTTATTCGTGGCTCCCAACTTACAGAACATCAGAGAATTCATACAGGTGAGAAACCCTATAAATGTAAGAAATGTGGGAAAGCCTTTAGTTATGGCTCACAGCTTACTCTACATCACAGACTTCATACTGGCGAAAAACCCTATAAGTGTAAAGATTGTGAGATGTCCTTTATTCGTGGCTCCCAACTTACTGAACATCAGAGGATTCATACAGGTAGGAAACCACATGAATGTAAGCAATGTGGAAAGGCCTTTAACTATGGCTCACAGCTTATTCGTCATCAGAGGATTCATACTGGTGAAAAACCCTATGAATGTCAAGAATGTGGGAAATCATTTATTCGTGGCTCACAACTTACCGAACATCAAAAAATTCACACTGGTGAAAAACCTTTTGAATGTAAGGAATGTGGGAAAGCCTTTATTCGTGGCTCACATCTTACTCAGCATCAGAGGATTCATACTGGTGAAAAACCCTATGAATGTAAAGAGTGTGGTAAGGCCTTTATTTATAGCTCACAATTGACTCAACATCAGAGAATTCATACAGGTGAGAATCCCTGTGAATGTAAGCAGTGTGGGAAGATCTTTATTTGTGCCTCACAACTTACTCTACATCAGATTTCTCACTCTGGTAGGAAACCATATGAATGTAAGGAATGTGGTAAAGCTTTTATTCGTGGCTCACAGCTAACTTACCATCAGAGAGTTCATACTGGTGAGAAGCCCTATGAGTGTAATGAATGTGGGAAAGCCTTTATTCGTGGTTCACATCTTACTCAGCACCAGAGAATTCATACTGGTGAGAAACCATACAAATGTAATGAATGTGGGAAGGCCTTTAATCGTGGCTCACAACTTACTCAACATCAGAAAATTCATTCTGGTGAAAAGCCTTATAAATGTAATGAATGTGGTAAGGACTTCAGACGTCACTCACACCTTACCCAACATCATAAACTTCATAATTGAGAAAATACAAATTTATTAAATCTTTTGTCTACTCATTGGTACTCAGTTTTGGAATATCAGATAATTACAGATTATGGAGGTAGGAATCTCTCTCTACTTGTACTTGTAGGTAACTATCAGAAAATTCAAACAAGGAAAGACTAGATTAATACAATGGAGAATCAGTTTCCATCATATTTCAGTCTTTGTTATATATTAGTGAATTCATGCAAGAGCAGAACCATAGAATGTAGGGTTTTCTTGTTTTGCATCATTCTCTTGTTTAGCATGATCTGAGCCCCACTATTTACTACATGTGTGTTCCTTTGGGAAAGTTAGTTAACCCCTGTTGCTTTAGTTTTTTTAATTTGTAAAACTATCATTCTCATTATAATGGTTTAAAAGACATAAATACATATAAAGGCTTAAAGCAGTGTATAATAAGTAGATTATACTTCATAAACAGTAGTTATTATTGAACTTTTATTTTTACTTACTATTTAAAAATTTTTTTTCCTTCTGGGCTCAAGTAATCTTTCTCTTTTTTCAGTTGAAGTGTAGTTGACATACAATGTTATATTAGTTTCAGATACACACTGTAGTGATTGGACAGTTCTGCACCTTACTCAGTACTGACCACAATATCCTGGTTGCCATCTGTCTTTATACAACATTGTTACAATATTATTACTATGTTTTATTAACTATGCTGTACTTTTAGAGTACAATTTCTGGGTCTTAAATTCATGTTTCCTTTTATAAGAATTGGACAAGTTATTTTTGAAAGTGGCTTTACCATTTTATATTCACACTGGTAGCATATGACTTTCTCAGCCTTTGATGTTATCATCGCTTTTTGTTTTAGCCATTGTGATAGGTGTGTAATGATGTCTCTTCTTGATCTTAATTTGCATTCCTCTAATGGCCTAATGATCTTGAGTACCTTTTCATGTATGTGCTTGTCATCTCTCTATCCATTTTGGTGACATACCTGTGTCTTTTACTGATCTTTGAATTGTCTTATTTTTTATTGTTGGGTTTTGAAAGAGTATTTTCTATATTTTTGATGATACTAGTCCTTCACTGTGTGGTTGTAAATAATTTTCTTTTTTTTTTAAGATTTTATTTATTTATTTATTTATTTGACAGACAGAGATCACAAGTAGGCAGAGAGGCAGGCAGAGACAGAGGAAGGGAAGTAGGCTGAGCAGAGAGTCCAATACGGGGCTCGATCCCAGGACCCTGAGATTGTGACCTGAGCCAAAAGCAGAGGCCTTAACCCACTGAGCCACCCTGGCACCCCAATATTTTTCTTGATGTGTAGCTTTTTTTTTTTTTCACCTTTTAGTTGGGTCTTTTGAAGAGCAAAAGTTTTCAACTTTGACAAGTTCTGCTTTATCAATTTTTCCTTTTATAGGTTTTGCTTTGGTGTCAAATCTAAAGACTCCCTGCCTACCCAGATTCCAAAGACTTTAACTGTTTTTGCATAAATTTTTATTATTTTACATGTTTTATACATAAGTCTGTAATCTGTTTTGAGTTAATTTTTCATGTATGTTGTATGCTTTGGCTTAATGTTCTTAGTTTGTTTTGGCTAATGGATGTCCATTTTTACAAGCATCATTTGTTGAAAAGAGTGTCTTTCCTCCATTAAATTGCTTTTGTACTCTCTCAGAAATCTATTGAATATATTTGTGTATATCTTACTTCAAGTTTTTCTACTTCCATCCAATGATCTGTCTTTCCATCTGCCAATATCACACTGCTGTGATTACTGTCATTTTATAGCATGTCTTAATAGGATTTCTCCTACTTTATTCTTTTTCAAGCTGATTTACCTATTCTTAGTTTTTGCCATTTCAAATAAGAATAAGCTTACCTATATTTACAAAATCTTGCTGAGGTTTTAATAGGAATTCTGTTTAGAAATAATTTATATCTTTGGTAAGTCTTTTAATCCATTAATCTAGTATATCTTTCCATTTTTAGGTTATTGTTGTTAGTTTGTGTTCTCCAAAATATTCAAGTACCAACTCCCAGTACTTTTGAGTGTGATCTAATTTGGAAATAGGGTCTTTGCTGGTATATTCAAGTTAAGACAGAGATCATATTGGACTAGAGTGGGCACTGCTATAATGGCTGGTGTTCTGATAAGAAGAGGGAAATGTGGACACAAACTCACAGGGAAGGCCATGTGAAATCAGACAGATTGAAATGATGCATCTACAGGCCAAGGAACACCAAGAATTAGTAGTAACTGCTAGAAACTAGAGGGGAAAGAAAGGATCCAACCCCTGCCTTCAGATAAAACATGGCCCTGCCAATACCTTAATTTTTTACTTCTGTTCCCCAAAACTGTAGTAGATTTGTGCTGTTTGAAAACACAAAGCTTGTGGTAATTTGTGATGGCAGCCCTAGGAAATTGACATCATCTTAAAACTTTTTATTGGGATTTGTAATTTTTGGCATACAGATCTTATACATGATTTGTAAGTATATATACTTAAGTATCTCACTTTCTTTGGAAAAGTTCTAAGTAGTGTTATGTTTTTAAATCCAATTTTTACCTGTTCATCATTAGTATATACAAACTATAAAAATATATATCTGTATGTTGATCTGGTAATCTGTGACCTTGCTGCAGAACTCACCAATTCATTCTGAAAGGTTTTGTTTCATATTTTAGTAAATTCCTTGGGGTTTTCTACATAGATAATCATGTCATCTATGGACAGTGACAGTTTTATATCTTCCTTTCTAGTCTGTGTCTTTTTGTCTGTGTCTTTTCTGTCTTTCGTTTGCATTATTATGCTGGCTGTAACTGTTAGTGCTATGTTGGATAACACAGACAAGAGCAGACATCCATGTTTTTCCAAATCTTGTGGGGAAATATTCAGTCTTTCACCATGAAGTACAATGTAAGCTGTTGGCTTTATGTAGATGTTCTTTTTTAAACTGAAGTTCCCCTCTGCTCCTAACTTTTTAATTTTTATTTTTTTAAATAATTTTTTTATTATGTTAGTCACCATACAGTACATCATTTGTTTTTGATGTAGTGTTCCATGATTCATTGTTTGCATATAACACCCAGTGCTCCATGCAATACATCACTGGGCTCACCCATCTCCCCACCCCCCTCCCCTCTAAAACCCTCAGTTTGTTTCTCCGAGTTTATAGTCTCTCATGGTTTGTCACCCCCTCTGATCCCCCCTGTTCATTTTTCCCTTCCTTCTCCTAATATCCTCCATGATATTCCTTGTGCTATTCCACAAATAAGTGAAACCATATGATAATTGTCTTTCTCTGTTTGACTTATTTCATTTACAATAATCTCCAGTTCCACCCATGTTGATGCAAAAGTTGGGTATTCATCCTTTCTGATGGCTGAGTGATATTCCATTATATATATGGACCACATCTTCTTTATCCATTTGTCTGTTGAAGGGCATCTTGGCTCCTTCAACAGTTTAGCTTTTTTTAAAAATAACGAATGCATATTGGATTTTATTCAGATATATGATATGAATATATGACTTTTTTCTTCAACCTGTTTATATGGTGGATTACATGGATTGATTTTTTAATGTAAAACCAGTCCTCACATAACTAATAAATTTCACATAGTCATGTCATATAATTTCTTGTTGGAATTGATATACTAACATTTTGTTGGAGATTTTTCTTAGATTATGAAAAATAATAATTCTGTCATATTTTTTTCCTTTCTTCCTTCCTCTCTCTCTCCCCCCTAGTCTTTGTCTAATTTTATATTGTATAATATTGGCTTAATAGAATGAGTTGGGAGGTGTTTCTTTTCTGTTTTCTGAAAGAAGTTGTATAAAATTTGTGTTCATTTTTCAGTTTGTGAAAATTTGCAAGTGAATCCTTTTGGGCCTGAGGATTTTTAGGGAGCTTTACAATTATAAATTCAGTTTCTTTAATGGTTATTCATTTATATGGCTACTTAGGTTATCTGTTTCATCATAGTTGAGATATAGTAGCTTGTGGTTTTTGAGAAACTTAGGCTAAATAGTCTTAAACACTTAAGATTTTCCAGCCTCTTCCCTCAATAAAATTTTTGACGCACATTCCCTTATAATGATAGACATATCATTATAAGAATACAAGAATGGGGGCGCCTGGGTGGCTCAGTGGGTTAAGCCGCTGCCTTCGGCTCAGGTCATGATCTCAGGGTCCTGGGATCGAGTCCCGCATCGGGCTCTCTGCTCAGCGGGGAGCCTGCTTCCCTCTCTCTCTCTGCCTGCCTCTCCATCTACTTGTGATTTCTCTCTGTCAAATAAATAAATAAAATCTTAAAAAAAAAAAAAGAATACAAGAATGGTGTCAAATTAAACAAAAATAAAAAAATTAAAGACCAGATTCCCTTATAATGATAGATATAAATATTCTAAATAAAATATAAATAATATCTACCAATTAAAAGAATACAAAGGAATGCCATTCTTCAGGAATGTCCAAGATTTAATCTGTTATAGATTAATTAGATTTCAAAAGTCTACAAATTATATATATATATATATATATATATATATATAGGTTTTATTTATTTAAAAAAATTTTTTTTAATTTTCAGCATAAATAATATAAAGTATTCATTATTTTTTCACCACACCAGGTACTCCATGCAATCCGTGCCCTCTATAATACCCACCACCTGGTACCCCAACCTCCTGCCCTGCCCCCGCCACTTCAAACCCCTCAGATTGTTTTTCAGAGTCCATAGTCTTAGAGATCACAAATAGACAGGCAGGCAGAGAGAGAGAAGCAGGCTTCCTGCTGAGCAGAGAGCCTGATGCGGGGCTTGATCCCAGGGCTCTGGGATCATGACCTGAGCTGAAGGCAGAGGCTTTAACCCACTGAGCCACCCAGGCACCCCTACAAATTATATTTGTAAGAGATGATTATGATGGAAAAATGATCTGATACAGCCTCAAGTTATTTTAATTCTCTCAGTGAATGGTTTTGAAATATGTGTTTTTCAGTGTTCTAAAAACAGATTACATGACCATGTGTACAAAATTTAAGTTAAAAAATTCATACAGTATTATTACCTGCAAAAGCTCTTTGAAAACACATTTTGGGGCGCCTGGGTGGCCCAGTTGGTTAAGCAACTGCCTTTGGCTCAGGTCACAGTCCCGGAGTCCCGGGATCGAGTCCCGCATCAGGCTTCCAGCTCCATGGGGAGTCTGCTTCTCCCTCTGACCTTCTTGCCTCTCATGCTCTCTCTCACTCTCTCTCAAATAAATAAATAAAATCTTAAAAAAAAAAAAAAGAAAACACATTTTGGCTGAATGATTAGTAGTTGAGTTTTAAAATTAATATTTGCCTTAAAACCAATGTACTAGCATAGAATCAACTTCTGGCATTCAGAAAATCTCAATTTAATTTTATGATACATTGTTAAATGATTTCAGGGAATTTTTTTTCATCATGAAATTTTGAGGTTCTTTGATATTTTGCTTTTAGTTATTTCTTACAATATGAGAATTTGCAAATAGGACTTATTGTTGAGATAATAGCCAAGGTAAAATTAAAATAACCTTTTTAATTTTTTTAGATGTTCAAATTATCAGTGCTAGCATCCCAATAGTTCTACAAAGATTTTAATTATGATCTAATTTTTTAAATTTCCTTTTTGTTATTTGAATTATGAATTCATTGACTCTGTAAAGGTATGAAGTTCCTCCTAAAGTCATCTATTTTTTTTTTTAAAGGATTTTATTTTTATTTATTTGTCAGAGAGAGAGAGAGAGAGCACACAGGCAGGCAGAGTGGCAGGCAGAGGCAGAGGGAGAAGCAGGCTCCCTGCTGAGCAAGGAGCCTGATGTGGGACTCGATCCCAGGATGTTGGGATCATGACCCAAGCTGAAGGCAGCCGCTTAACTGACTGAGCCACCCAGGCATCCCTAAAGTCATCTATTGAAGATACATTCTCCTAATATTTTTATTGTTATGTGTCTTATTGTTTAACAAATTTTAGGAACACTTAGGTGGCTCAATTGTTAAGCGTCTGCCTTTGATCCCAGCATCCTGGGGTCAAGCCCCACAGGGTTGGGCTCCCTGCTCAGCGAAGCCTGCTTCTGCCTTTCCCATTCCTCCTGCTTGTGTTTCCTCTCTTGCTGTCTATCTGTCTCTCTGTCAAATAAATAAAATCTTAAAAAAAATTTTTTAAACTATTGATACTCACAACTTAAATACATTGTTTATGTGCAACTTGCCAAATTAAGAGTTCAAAGGTTAGTCATTACATACCAAATAAATATTAGAGAACCATAATTCATGAGTATTTAACAGTATTGCTGTGGAGTCACAACAGCTCTCATTGTTACCAATATCACCAGTCTATTTTGCTCAGGTTTTATAATTTATTACATCATAAATAAACCTTTCACTACTCAATGGATTGCATGATTGTCACATACAAAAAATATATTTTTTTAAAGATTTATTTGACAGAGAGATCACAAGTAGGCAGAGAGGCAGGCAGAGAGAGAAGGGGAAGCAGGTTCCCTGCTGAGCAGAGAGCCTGATGCAGGGCTCCATCCCAGGATCCTGAGATCATGACCTGAGCTGAAGGCAGAGGCTTAACCCACTGAGCCACCCAGTTGCCCTTGTTTTTATAATGATGTAACAGTACCTTGTGCTACCTTAAAATTACTTGTTTTGAATTCTTTTCCTTAGGACCATATCTCTGTGTTGAATTCTACAGATAATATGTTAGCCTAAAATTTCCTGTAGTACTTTTTAAGTAATATGATTCAGATGATATTAGAAAAAAAGATTCTGGGGGCGCCTGGGTGGCTCAGTCATTAAGCATCTGCCTTCTGCTTGGGTCCTGATCCTGCAGTCCTGGGATTGAGGCCTGCAACGGGCTCCCTGCTCTGCAGGAGGCCTGCTTCTCCCTCTCCCACTCCTCCTGCCTGTGTTCCCTCTCTGTGTCTCTGTCAAATAAATAAATCTTAAGAAAAAAAAAAAAAAGATTCTGTGGTCAAACCAGCTTGTAAATGGTGGCATATTTACATGACTTTTTGGAGCAATAAGTTCATTTTATTTTATCAGGGCTATAATAAATATTTTAGGAAAGGTATTTCTCGAAACTTTAACCCCTCATATGCGAGACTTACTTGACCATGAATCCCTTCTTATAATGTCTATTAATATCTTTTGCATGTGAACTATTTTTGTAAATGCTGCTCTAGCTACAAAAAATAACCACAGAGGTGGAAACTCTAGACATTATAGCTGGAGGCCAACTGAGTTTATGAAAGGACAAGTTGCTTCCTCTAAACCAATCCCATTCTTTTTCTACAGATAGGACCCTTGTCCTCTTAAAAAAGGGAAATTCCTCTGTGTAACAGTCTTCCTTCACAGTCCCTTCTTACTCTTCCCTCTACCCCAATTCTTAGTTCAACTTAATGAGATATTAAAAACAAACACAAAAACAAAATAGGTTTGTGAAATCTTAAAGGCCTGATAATGAAATAAATGTCTTTATCATTGATATAGTTAGGCCATAAATAAAGTTCTAGAATTGGAGATTCTTTTCTAAGATGAATTTTATAACAAATACAAGAATAAAGATTGTCAAATGGGCCATTACGTCATTACTTTTTTCTCTACTTCTAACAGTGTTTAACTTATTCTCAAAAGAGAAGTTAGAAATTAAGTTTATTTTTATGTAGCTTTTTTTCATATTTGAATTACCCTTCTGAAATTACATAATGAATTTCCTGCAAAACAGGAAATTATATCAAATATACATATAATCTAGCTTCCTGGGGCACCTGGGTGGCGCAGTTAAGACTCTGCCCACTGTCCTGGGATCAAGCCCCATGTTCCTCGGGCTCCCTTCTCACTGTGGAGTATGCTTATCTCTTTCCCTCTGTCCCTTGCTTGTATTCTCTCTCTTAAATAAATAAAACCTTAAAAAAAAAAAAAAAGAAAATCTGACTTCTTAAGTCAGTACTTTTGTAGCTTTTGAGTACTTGAGTACTTTTTGAGTACTTTTGAAGATTTTTGTTTAAATGTACATTTTTATGTTTGTACATGTTTATACATGTTTTTTTTCCTTGGTTGTGAATATTTATATATTTAAACAGGGTCACTGCATGGACATCAGTCTGCAACTTTCCTGCAACATACATAATGGACATCTTTCCAGGTACATATAAATCTAACTTACTCATTTTAGTGTTATTAGCTGCAGAATACTACATATGGAGAGGTATTAAATGTTCAAGTTGTTTCTCTGTTGAACATTCATGTTATTTTGCCTTCCTTGCTATTTCAAACAATTGTCCATAAATACCATTAAACATAAATACTTGTATAGGTATGTTTTTATTTCTGTAAGATAGATTCTTACATCAGGTTTGTGGAACAAAAATAGTGTATTTTTAAAGAATATTTTATTCATTTGAGAGAGAGAGAGAGAAGGGAAGGGGCAGAGAATCCTCAAGCCGACTCCCCACTGAACCAGGAGCCTGAGGCGGGCCTCATTCCAGGACCCTGAGGTCATGACTTGAACCAAAATCAAGAGTTGGATATTTAGCTGACTGAGCCACCCACACACCCTTTTATTTATTGTTTTATTGGAATAGTAACATTACTTTCCAGATAAAGCACATTCAGTCCCATCAACAGTGCATCAACAGAGATGCACATTTTCCTACAATTTAATAGTAATTGGTGCTCTTTGTCAATCTAATGAGAAATATGCCATTGCTTTAATCCGAATTCATTTAAATATTGGATAGACTGAGCATGCTTTCATTTGCTTATTGGCCATTTGAATTTTTTGTAAATTACCTGTCAATAGTGTACAATTTCTAGTATTTTTCATTAATTTTTAGAATTCTTTTGTGTTTATGGGTATTTATCATGTGGGTTACAAAAACAATTTATGGTCTATCTAGTATTTTAATATACCCTTTGTTTTGTACTTTTATAGAATCAAATATCTCCATAGAACGTTTCCTACATAAGATTATTCACATTTCCCTAAATATCTTTTTTTTTTGTATTTTGTCTTTTCTAGCTAAATTTTCCCACCAACTTTTTGTATTGAAAATTTCTAAAAATCACAGAAAAGCTAAAATAATAGTGAAACATCCATCACATCCAAGACTGACTTAGTTAACATCTGACACACTTTATTTTTATTAACATTTCACTCCTAATTACTTCATGCATAACCTAAAAATGAGATTGTCTTAATTTTAATAGCATGGCATTAGAAAATTAAAAATAATTCCATAATTTCCCAAAGTATCTCAAAAACTGGCTTAGGGACGTCTGGGTAGCTCATTCGGTTAACCGTCCGCCTTTTGCTCAGGTCATAATCCCAGGGTCCCGGAACCCAGTCCCACATTGGCCTCCCTGCTCAGTAGGGAGCCTGCTTTTCCCTCTGCCTGCTACTCCCCCTGCTTGTGCTCTCTCTCTCTCATTCTTTCTCTGACAAATGGATCTTTAGGAAAAAAAGATCCAGCAGGGGCCACTGTGCAGACCAGACTTTGCTCGCTTGTGCATCTTGCTCTACTTCTCTGTGGCCATGTCTAACAAACCCAGTAATAGTGGAGATTGAGAAATTCAGTAAGTTGAAATTGGAAAAAGACAAAAATACAAGAGAATAATCCACTACCTTCAAAAGAAATGATTGAACAGGAGAAGCAAGCAGGTAAATTGTAATGAGGCATTGCCACTTATACGCACTGTATATTCCACAAGCATTACCTTTTTCACTTATTTTAGCTGTTCAACTTTATAAGATGCACAGAGGTTGGATCAAGTTTAAATGACTGTGCTGCCCCTTTTCACATCAAAGAATTACTGACAATGAAGGTGCCTGCCTCTCCCATCTGCCAGTCTGGCTGGCAGGGAAGAAAAAGAACTTGCATGTTAATGCAGGAAGAAGCTGGGTGGGATGACAGTGAAATCGAGAGTTTAAACAAAGCTGGTCCATGGTGTCCTGTAAGCTGTAAAATGCAATTTAATCAGAGTGCCATTTTTTTGTTTGTTCAAATGATTTTAATTATTGGAATGCACAATTTTTTAAATCTGCAATAAAAATTTTAAAACCTTTTAAAAAACTTGGCTTATAAAATGTTTTTCTAAATAAGAATCTGATCAAGGCCCTCATCTTATAATCTTTTCACTGAGAACAGTCACCACCATCACTTTCTTGTAACTTGTTTGATACTCCCATTTTTAGAATCTAGCCTTGTTAGAATGTCAGACTTTTAGGATCTGTTTCCTTATGAATAAATACAGAAGTAGTAGTTTTGGTAATAATATGATGATATGTACTTACTATAGCAAAAGGTATACTCTGCATAACATAAAGCATTAAATATGTCATTATATAAGTAAAATATGTTGTCCTGGTATTACTACTGGTATTGCTGAATTTGTTTACCAATTAAGGTAGTTACTAGGCTTTTCCATTATAAACACAATTTTTAACTTTCTAATTAGTATGCAATGAATGGGATGGATAAACTCTTCTGAACAGTTCAAAAAATTTGACAAGGCACTCATGTATTATGTAGAAAGAATACATGTTAACATGTCTTTGCTTTGTATTTTTATAGTAACTATATGAAACATTAACGATAAATGTTAAAGACCCATTGTTTCTCAATCCTATCCCTGTTGTAGATTTAGTGTGTATAATTCAGCCCATATACTTATTTACTTAAGATTTTATTGAGAGTGAGCACACATTAGCAGGGGGTAGGGGCAAAGGGGAGAAGGAAAAGCAGACTCTCATTGAGTAGGGAGCCCAAGACAGGTCTCAATCTCAGGACCCTGAGATCATGACCTGAGGCAGACCACTAACTGACTGAGCTACCCAGGAGCCCCTCTAAGTGGCTTTTTTTTTTCCCCCATAGACCTAGGGCCACATCTGGTCCTTGGGAAACATTCATGCATTCTTGTTCTGGATACACTTTGAGATTGTTGGCTGATAGAAGAGCAGCACTAGTTCAAGCATTCTCATGATACTTAGATTTCTCCCGGAAGTTAAGACAGCAATCCACTTTGTTCCCAGATTGTAGCAATCATACTGCCCCCTCCCAATAAGCATGAGAGATGGGCAGGCATTCTCTTCTCTCCTGGAAGATGTAAGACTCAGCACACAGAGTTTTCCCAAATTCTTTCCTCATCTCCACAACCTGATGTTTTGAATGTACTGAATATGGTATATGGGAGTTTCATAGCTTATTTTTGGCAACTTCCTTTTTGAATCCTATCAGGTGCTCTATTTTACAACTTTTTTTTTTTTTAATATTTTATCTACTTGACAGAGAGCGAGAGGGAACACAAACCTCGGGAGTGGGAGAGGGAGAAGAAGGCTCCCCACCAAGCAGAGAGCCCAATGCGGGTCTTGATCCTATGACCCTGGGATCATGACCTATGCCGAAGGCAGACACCTAACAACTGAGCCATCCAAGCGCCCCAACTTTTAAAATCTTGTATCTCTTAAATTCTGAAGACTTAGAGTTTCAGCTAACATTTTTCCCTTAGTATCTTATTTAGCATCTTATTTTTCTTTAGTATCTTGTTAGATACCTTCTTACCCATAGGTATTCAGTATCTACCACACTCAGGTTCAGAAATGTGTTTCTACTTCTTCTCTACCACAAATGCTACAGTTAATATCCCTGTTGATGTCTTCTGGCTCATATGTGGAGAAGTGTCCTCTTGCATAGCGGAGAAGTAGGATAACTTTGTATGTATGTTTCTAACTGTGCCCATGAAAATTGTTTATTCTCCCCTGAGACTGATTAGCTTTATAAATGAGACAAGATAAACTATATAATGAATTTTTAAAATTTTATATACTAATTTGTTTTTCCTTTGAAAGAGTCAAATTTAAAGCTTAATTCGAAATTATTTCTTCTGTATATTCTAATTGCAGTTTTCTCTTCGTCTTACTAATTTATATTTTTTCCTGACTGATTTCTATCCACTTAAAGAGTTTTTCATCTTATTGTTGAGATTATTGACCTACTTTATCTGCAGTGTGGAGTAAAACAGTAGAAACAAACAAAAAAACCCAACATACCCCACATGATTTAAACTCACTTTGGACTTAATCATTTCTTCCTGGGAGAGCGTAGCAACCTGAAATGGCCAAGGTGGGTGATGGGTGAAAAGAAGCAGTGAAAAATCAAGCTTACTTAGTAGCTCCAGACAAGTAACACTAGAAATCTCCAAATAAATAAGGTCAAGTACCCTGTGGGAGAAAAATCTTAAGTTTCATCAAAAGCCAAGAATAACCACAGTTTGGAGGCACTAATATATACAAGCATGACTGACAAAAACCTATGGAGCTTCATTGTGAATTTTAAAAACAATTTTAAGATTAGAAGTATAATTCATAAGTATTCAAGGTATTTTTAAAGAACATCCTACACTTTTTCTTTTTTTAAGGATTTTATTTATTTATTTATTTGGCAGAGACATAGTGGGAGAGAGAACCCAAGCAGGGGGAGTGGGAAAGGGAGAAGTAGGCTTCCGCTGAGCAGGAAGCCTGATGCAGGGCTCGATCCCAGGACTCTGGGATCCCGACCTGAGCTGAAGGCAGAGGCTTAACAACTGACCCACCCAGGCGCCCCCATACTTTTTTTTTCTCATCCAATCTCAAACTTAGAGAAAAGTTGCAAATTTGGTGCAAAGAACTTTTCCCCCCTGAACCATATGAAAGTAAATTGCTGACTTAATGCCACATTACCCTGAAGGTGCTGGGTATTTCCTACAAACAAAGACATGTCCCAAAATATAGAATCATGTATACATATAACCGAAATACAGAATCAGAATCAAGAAGTTAACATTAAAGGGCACCTGGGTAGCTCAGTTGGTTAAATGTCTGCCTTTAGTTTAGGTCATGATCCTGAGGTCCTGGTATCAAGCCCTGAGTCGGGCTCCTGGCTCAGCCAGGAGTCTGCTTCTCTGTCCCCCTCTGCCCCTCTCCCCTGCTCATGCAAATCTTAAAAAAAGAAATTAACATTAATACATTAGATCCCATCCAGGTTTTACCAAGTGTGCCAATGTCATTTGCACTAAAGAATCCAGTTCAGAATCACACACAATGTTGAAATGTCATGTCTCTTTAATCTCCTTTAGTCTGAAAGTTTTTGTCTTGCTTTGACTTTTATAATCTTGACACTTTTGATGATTGTAAGTCAGTCTTTGGAAAATGTCTCCAATTTGGTTTTCTTTGATGTTTCTGCATAAGCAGGTTATGCATTTTGGAAGGTTGCCAACAGAACTGATGGTGTGTTCTTCTCAGGGCATATCAGGAGGCACATGATGACCCATTACTGGTGCTATTCTTTTAATCAGGTAATAAGGCATATCTGCCAGCCTTCTCCACTGTAAAATTAGTCTTTTCCCCTTTGTAATTATTAAGGATTTTATGGGAGGGGATATTCTGAGACGATATAAACATCCCATCCTTCAGCAAAATTTCAGTTGATTAATTTGTATCAACATGGACATGTCATCTATTTCATTCAAAGTTTATATTACTATTAGGTTTGTCTCAGATTTGGCACATGGAAACCCCTTCAATCCAGCCTCTATGGCCTTTTTTTTTTTTTTAAGAGTTTCTTTGTTAGAATGAGCATGAGCAAGGGGGAGGGAGAATCTCCAAAAGACCCCACACCCAGCACAGATCCCGATGCAGTGCCTGATCCAAGGACCTTGAGAGCAGACCTTAGCTGAAATCAAGTCAGATGCTTTTTTTTTTTTTTTTTAATTTTCTTTCTTTCTTTTAGATTTTATTTATTTGACAGTGAGAGAGGGAACAAGCAGGGAGGGTGGGAGAGGGAGACGCTGGCCTCCCGCCAAGCAGGCAGCCCACATGGGCTCGATCCCAGAACCCCGAGATCATGACCTAAGCCAAAGGCAGATGCTTAACAACTGAGCCACCCAGGCGCCCCAAGAGTCAGATACTTAACCAAATAAGCCACCCAGGTGACCCTCTGTAGCCTTTTAATAACCAGTCCCTATCATTCCTGATAAGTGAATGTGTCCTCACTTTAACATAAAAGATGTTCTAGGTTCATTTTCTATTTGCTCTGCCCTAAGACTGAAATCAATCATTTCTTGAAAGAGCCCTGGTTTCTATTAATGAGTATTTGGAGGCCATGATCTGGGTACCAGCATGCTTATTGCTACTGCAGTGCCACTGTTCCCAGGCCCAAGTGGACAAAGCTAATGAATATAAATACACACACAGAATGCATACACATATTTATATCTATACTTATTTTTATATCTATATATAATGAAAATAAGTTTGCATGAGTATAATTCTAATCTAAAATCACTGAGTTCATTCTAGTTGTATCCCTTTTCATCTGTGTAACTCCCTTCGCTGATGGAAGAAATGTTCATTTTATTATCCTTAAATATATAGTTATGTGCATATAAAATATATTTGATTAATCTTCCTGGAGATAATCAATATCTCATTGCCACTGCCATACTCTCCCTGGACAGATACTCTTCACCATGCTCAGGCCCTCACACAGTTCTGTACGGCCATCATGGCTTTACTGAGGTGTATGCCTACCATGCTCAGTTCTGCCAAATGGCTTTAGGATTAAATTGTTAGGAAGAAAAAGAAAAGTAAAGATTCTTTCCCATCTAGGTCAGAGGGATGTGATGTGAAAGGGACGAAACCCACTGTTGCTGGCTTTAAAGATGGAGGGAGGGGGCCATGAGCTAAGGTATATGGCAGCCTCTAGGCTGGTGACCGTTCTCAGCTTATAGCGAACAAATGAAGAGCTCAGATCTACAGATAGAACTAAATTTTGCCAGTAACCCAAATAAGCAGGAAACAGATTCTCCCCAAAGCCTCCAGAAAATAATACAGCTCTGCTGATAATTTGATTTTAGTGTGGTGAGACCCATTCTGGACTTGTGACCTATGGAACTCTTAAGATAATAAATTTGTGGGTTTTTTTTTTCCCAAGTCACAAAATTTGTGGGAATTGGTCACAGCAGCAGGGGAAGACTAATATAATGGTCATTTAATTTTCAACGAAGTTCCAAAGACTTCTACTGTTGAAAATACCATTTGTAAAAAATAATTTGGTATCTATATAGGAAACAAACAACAACAACAAAAGAATCTCAACCCCTACCTGACACCATGAACAAAAATTATTTCAAAGTAAGTCCTAGTCCTGGGGCGCCTGGGTGGCTCAGTGGGTTAAAGCCTCTGCCTTCGGCTCAGGTCATGATCCCAGTGTCCTGGGATCAAGCCCCGCATCAGGCTCTCTACTCAGCAGGGAGCCTGCTTCCTCCTTTCTCTCTGCCTGCCTCTCTGCCTACTTGTGATCTCTGTCTGTCAAATAAATAAATAAAATCTTTAAAAAAAATTAAAAAAATAAGTCCTACTCCTAATATAAAAAACTGCCATTACAAAGCTTTCAGGAAAAAACATAGGCAACTCTAAATATTTTTCTTTTTTTTTTTTTTAAGATTTTATTTATTTATTTGACAGAGAGAAATCACAAGTAGATGGAGAGGCAGGCAGAGAGAGAGAGCGAAGCAGACTCTCTGCTGAGCAGAGAGCCCGATGCGGGACTCGATCCCAGGACTCTGAGATCATGACCTGAGCCGAAGGCAGCGGCTTAACCCACTGAGCCACCCAGGCGCCCCTCTAAATATTTTTCAAACTTGGCAGCAGACAAGTTTCTTAAGTCACAGCAGTAACTAGAAAAGAAAAAAACTAGTAAGTTAAACTTTATTTAAAAAGGCTTTTGCTCATCAGAAGACACTATTAAAAAATGACTAGGGAATCCAAATGCTAGGAAAAATATTCACCAAGCATTTGTCTGACAGAGGACTGATGTCTAGGATATATTAGAATTTACATAACTCAACAATGAAAATACGATCAATTAAAAATGGACAGAAAATTTGAGCAGAGGAAATGTTCAAATGGCTAATAAGCGCAAAAAAAGTGGTCAACATCAGTAGTCATTAGGGAAATGCCAATTAAAACCACTATGACACATTATAGAACACCATCTGGATATGAGATACATATCCAGAATGACAGCACTAAATGTTGGAGAAAATGTAGGGAAACAAACTCTCATACATTGTTGCTGGGAGTGTAAAATGATACAACTATTCTGGATAAAGTTCTGGCAGAAACTTATAAAACTGAACTTATACCTATATACCATGTCCAAACAATTCTTCTCCTAGTTGTTTATCCAAAAGATATGAAAAAATACCTTCATAAAAGACACATCCAAGAATGTTTATAACTGCATTATAATAGCAAAACACCTGGAAATATCCCAGAAGCCCATCAAGAGGAGAACGGATAAAGAAACTCTGTAATAAGAACTATTTAGATATATAGTAAATACACAAACATATCACAACATGGATGAATTTTAACAATGTTATACTGGGGAACTGACTGGGAAGGGGCCTGAGGGAACTTTCTGCTGTGATGATATTTTACTTTGATAGGATTTTGGTTTGCACAAATGTATTAATTTGTCAACATTCTTCAAATGATAAATTTAAGGTAAGTGTGGTTCACTATAAATCTTACCTTAAAAACTGCAACAGAATGTTGAACTTTAGCTAGTAATATGCATGCTAAAGTGTTTAGGAGTGAAATATACTGATGTCTGCAACTTACTCTGAAATACATTTTTAAAAAATGGACCAATTTGTGGATGAAAACCAGGCTGGACAGATAGCTAACTAGATGATAAAGCAAATATAGCAAAGTATTCATTGTAGTATCTAGGTGGTAAATACATGGTATTCATTGTATAATTCTTATAGTTTTCTATGGAAATTTTCCTAAGAAAATGTTGGTGAAAATTAAAAAAAAAAAAAAAAAACTATCAACCCATAATTCTGTATTCAGTGAAAATCTCTTCTAAGAATGAGGGGATTTTCGTCCTCTTCCTGTAAGTAGCCTGAAGTGATCTCTGAAAATAGCTACCTATTCAATTGACCCGGAAAACCCCATAAAATCATGCAAATTGAAAGCTCAAATCTTTGGGGCGCTTGGGTGGTTCAGTTGTTAAGTGTCTGCCTTTAGCTCAGGTCATGATTTCAGGATCCTGAGATCAAGCCCTGCATTGGGTTCCCTGCTCAGCAGGGAGCCTGCTTTTCCTTCTCCTGCTCCCCCTGCTTGTTTTCCTTCTCTCACTGTCAAATAAATAAATAAAATCTTTTAAAAAAAAGTTCAAATCTTTGTGTTGACCTTAAGAACACTGGTGAAACTGCCATCAAGGGTATGCATATCTGTAAAGCCACCAAGTCTCTAGAGGATGTAACTTTACAGAAGCAACATGTGCCATTCTGTCACAATGGTGGAATTGGTAGGTGCACCTAGGCCAAACAGTGGGGTTGGACACAGGTTTTGTGGCCTAAAAAGAGTACTGAATTATTGCATATGCTTAAAAATGCAGAGAATAATGTTGGACTTAAGGATTTAAATGTAGCTTCTCTGGTCATTATGCACATCCAGGTGAAGAAAGTCCCCAAAATGCAGTGCAGAACTTACAGAGCTCATATTTGGATTAATCTATACCTGAGTTCTCCCTGCCACATTGAGATGATCCTTCCTGAAAGAGGAGATTGTTCCTAAACCAGAAGAGGAGGTTGCACAGAAGAAAAAGATATCTTAGAAGAAACAAAAACTTGTGGCCTAGGAATCAGTTCAGTATAAAATAAATGGAAATAAAAGTACACTCACATGCATATATGCACATGTGTGCATGATATACACACATATAACTAAAATATACCACAATGATAGCATGTAACTTGGTAGAAGCAATGATCAGTGTATTCTAACATCATTATACTACTGGGCAGGAAAAATTGTAAGTTTAGACTTTGATAAGTATGTCCTGCTAAATTAAAGATTTCGCAAAGTCACTGAAATAATGCAAACAGAATATATACCTTCCAAAAGAGGACGACATAAAAAATGGGAGAGGAGGGGCACCTGGGTGGCTCAGTGGGTTAAAGCCTCTGCCTTCATTTGGCTCAGGTCATGATCCCAGGGTCCTGGGATCGAGCCCCGCATCAGGCTCTCTGCTCCGCGGGGAGCCTGCTTCCTCCTCTGCCTGCCTCTCTGCTTACTTTGGATTTCTCTCTGTCAAATAAATAAATAAAATCTTTAAAAATAAATAAATAAATAAAATGGGAGAGGAGAACAATTTAAAGAAGGAATAATGGGGGGAAGGGGAATGAAAACATTAAAAAGTTACATATAACATATATAGTGATGTGATAAAATGGTAGAAATAAATACAAATATGTCATTAAATGGATAAATAAAATCTAATTATGTTATTGTCAAGATACACATTAAAATAATTATACAGAAAGGCTGAAAATGAGGAAGCAGAAAAAACAGTCAAAATACTAATCAGAAGAAAGTTGATGTAGCTATATTAACATTGTGTAAAATAGACTTTAAATAAAAGCATTCTATTGGGGCGCTTGGGTGGCTCAGTGGGTTAAGCCACTGCCTTCAGCTCAGGTTATGATCTCGGGGTCCTGGGATCAAGTTCCGCATCGGGCTCTCTGCTCAGCAGGGAGCCTGCTTCCCTCTCTCTCTCTGCCTGCCTCTCCATCTACTTGTGATTTCTCTCTGTCAAATAAATAAATAAAATCTTAACAAGCATTATAAAAAGATCAGCACAAAATCAAATATTTAAATCTCCAGTAATTTATATAAATCTAAACTTATGTGTTACTAAAAATACATACATTTAAGCCCAAATTACTGAAACTACAAGGAAAAATAACATTAGAGCCATAGTGGGAGATATCACATATTTCTTTTAGTAACTTAATTTAAGAGACAAAAACAAGTATGATTATAGAGGACCTGGACAAAAAATTTACAAACTTTAGTGCATACATTTAAAAAAGTATAATATATATAGTAACTGCAAAAGACATTATTTTTAAGGGCATCTGGGTGGCACCCAGTTCCATATATATACGACAACTTAATTTATGACTCTTGCTAAGAGGGGAAAGGATAGCCTTTTCATAATGTGAGACAACTGGTGTGTGCACACACAAAAAATTACACCCCTCTTTTGTCTTACAGAAAGAGATGGATTCTAAGAAGTTTTATGACAAAAAAAATGTGTAAGGCAAAACTTTAAGAATATAGAAAACTAAAATTATAGAAGATTTTGTTTTTTTTAAAGCTTTATTTTAAATAAAGAGTACACACATGCACCTGTGCCTGTGGGGGGGAGGGGCAGAGGGAGAGAATCCTCAAGCTGACTCTCCTGGAGCCTGATACCGGTCTCCATCCCATAACCCATGAGATCGTGACCTGAGCTAAAACCAAGAGCTTTATTTTCTCTCCATTAGCCAAGATAAAATCTTCTCATGTATAAAGTTATTTAACTATTTTATTAGTCAATGGCCTTTCAACCTTACCTAGTAAAACGCTCCCATGATACAATGGGTGCCTGCTTTGCCCGGCTGTGCCAGAGGAAAAAGGAGTTAATCTAGGCCTGACTTTGAAATCATGTTTCTTGAAAACAAACAAAACTGTTAATTTTGCATTCTTCCCCATAACATGTATACTTGATCCAACAGAAAACTCATGTCTAAGAGGCGCCTGAGTGGTTCAGTGGGTTAGGCCTCAGCCTTCAGCTCAGGTCATGATCTCAGGAGGGTCCTGGGGTCCAGCCCTGCATTGGGCTCTCCGCTGAGGGGAGCCTGCTTCCCCCTCTCTCTGCCTGCTGCTCTGCCAACTTGTGGTCTCTCTCTGTGTCAAGTGAATTGAAAATAAAATCTTTAGGAAAAAAAAAAAAAAGAAAGAAAAGAAAAACCATGTCTAAATTATTTGCCAGATATGGACGCCTGGGTGGCTCAGTCACTTAAGTGCCTTCGGCTCTGGTCCTGATTCCTGGGACTGAGCCCCATGTTGGGCTCCTTGCTCAGCAAGGAGCCTGCTTCTCCTCTCCCTTGCCTGCCTCTCTGCCTACTTGTGCTCTCTAGCAAATAAATAAAATATTTAAAAAAATAAATTATTTGCCAGATAAATTGATTAACCACCCCCCCAATCAAATTAGTGTCCAAGAAAGAAACAACTTGACCATCCACCAGGAGGACCTCCCGCTCTCCTAGAGTTAAACTTCTACAGACATCGAAATAGAGGCACGAGAAGAGCACATCTGCATAACACAAATCGTCACTAGTCATCACCAGTCACGCAACCACCCTCAATTATGAACACATAATTGAGGGAGGATTGAGGGAGGTCCCTTCCTCCGTCAGACAATCCCACAGTTATGTCATTACCAGGCAGCTTCCAGTACGAGCCACCTCACACCCAACGGCAGGTAGAATCGCCCTCAGAAATACGGAAATACAACCACACACACAGCCGCCGAGGGCCTCCCAGTCAGCTTGTAACCGTCTCGCGTTATCTCACACACAAAAAGGGCCTGGCCAGGCAGAGGGGAGGTCTCTGCGAGTCCGAGGCTCCGGCTAGTCCCTGCCTCAGCCCCAGCTCCTCCACCGCACATGCCCGCCTGAGGGTCCGTCCCACCTTCTCCAGGTCTGATGAGACCCGGGAATGCCTCTCCGTAACTGCGGTCTCAGACCCTAACCGCCCCAGCCCCTTACGCCTGACGCCTGCGCACTGAGTGCAGGCGGGCACTCCCAGGAATACCAGCGGCGCAGCAGTTGCGCGAGCGCGTTTTAGCCGCGGAGTCCAAGAACCTCGCGGAGGTTTAGAAAACTGGGATAAAAAATAAATGTTTATAAAAAATAAAAAATTAAAAAAAAAAAAAAAAAAGAAAGAAAACTGGGCATCTCAGCGTCCTGGCCGGCCAGGCTACCACCTTCCGGGCGTTGGACTACATTTCCCAGAGGCACCGCGTCCCCAGTGCGGCTTCATTTCCGTTTGTTCGCGCGATTTGGGGACCTCGCGTGGGGAGGGCAGCGTCTGTGGAGGACCTTGGCTCGGCTCCGGCTGGGCGGGCGAACCCCAAATTGGGCTTGGACCCCGGGCGCCAGATCCTGGATCCTGAACCGCACCTTCTGTCGAGGTGAGGATGTCCGGAATGCCGTGGCGGAAGCGTCGCTGGGATTGCGTGTATGTTGGTCTCCAGCCGTTTTGTGCTGTGAGCCAGCCTGCCTGTTACTGATGTAGGCGAATGAACGTGTGCGACTGTGGTTTTGTGTGTAAGCGTTTGTGTGAGGGTGAGTCGTGACTCTGAGGGTGTAGTAGTGCTGCTGTGACAATGTGTTTGTGACCGCGTGCTTGACTGAGAATGTGCCTATGTGACGGTGATTGTGTGTGTACCTCGTATGTGACCGGGGGTTTGCTTGTGTCTGTGAGCTGTGCGGCAGTGCTCTTGTGACAGGGTTTTTGGATGTACTTGGGTCACTTTGAGGTTGTGTATGTGACTGTGTGTTGTGTGTATCACTGAAGTTTGTGACTTTAAGATGTTATGAGAGTGTTGCTGTGACCCGGTATTTGTGACCACTTATTTCTTTGATCTGGTACTTAGTTGCATTTTTCTGTTTGATTGGATGGCTGTGTGTATGCCATATGTATGACTCTTGGGACTGTAAGTGTGTCGCTTTCATGACTGTGTGAAGATAGTAAAAGTGCTGCTGTGAAATGCTGTTTTTTGGCCTCTTGTATCCATGACAGGGTGCTTGGATGTGCTTGAGTCCTTGTGTGTATGCTGTTTATGATTGGATTTTGTTTAATATAAGAGGTGGTCTGAGGATGTAATATTAACTTGGCGATTGTGACTCTGGCTGTGTGGCCACGGAAGTGTGTGTGACTTTGTCTAGTCAATTTGTATATTTTATAGTCTGTGATCTTATGGGCGTTTAGTGAGGTACAGAGATAAAATTGGGTTTTTGTATTTGGGGGGTTCATTATGGGACTGAGTCTGTCAATGTGTCTTGAGTCCCTTTGGCTATGTCCTTACAGAACTTGACATCTTTCTCTTCTGACCTCAGTAATCCCTCTTCACACATGGCCTATACACATGGCCTGTAATGGTTCTTAGTTCACACTGGGATTGCAGATGTAGGTTTCCTTTTGGCTTCCAGGTGTCCTCTCACCTTACAGTCTTAAGAATGTTGAATGCAAGAAAGTGATAGGAAGGAAAGATGTCAGGAATTTGAGACCCTGAATGAAGACAGCTATTTTTAAGTCACAGACCTGTTCTTGACAAGATTAGAGCTGATTGCACCTTCAAAACAGGCTATATGGAAATATAATGGGGAGTAGGAATACTTCTAGAGAATGTGTTAGAGGAGTCAGTCACATACTTTAGAACTGGTAGTGCTCTGTCTCCAGTGGACAGTTTTGAATCCAGCAGTAAATTCTGGCCCAAGACAGCTGGAGTCTTGGACCTTCTATCTAAAACAGAGTACAGAATTGTTCTACTCTCTAACTTTCCTCCAGGGTAAATTAGGGATAGTTTGGGGGGCTGGGTGGGTAAGAGCATGTGTTCTAATTTAGAGTATATCCTAAGAAAGGTGTACTATCTTATGATTCCATTTTCTTTTCCTGAGAGTAGAATCCAGAGAAGGAAAAAATGGCTGTCGTACATTCAAAAGCAAAGTCCAAGGTGAGTAGATGTTTCCTCTTTGTTTCTCTAAATGCCTTTATTTTTTCAGGACATAGGAATCTTTGTTTTCTTTTTCCTAGTTAAGCTTTCTCAAATAATGGAGGTAGCAAAACAGTTTTCTGTAGATTGGGAGCAAGGAATATGTGCAGTTAATTGAGAGAGATACTTCCCAACAGTGGTTAAATTGAGGAAGAATGGATTTGAGACTTGTTAATTTAAATAGGAGATGATATTGTGTTATTTCTGACACAGCAGCATTCTTTTTTCTCTTCTTTTATTTATTTATTTTTTTTTTAAAGAAAGAATGGGGGCGCAGGGTATGGAGGAAGGGGAAGAGGGAGAGAGAGAATCTTCAGCAGGCTCCATGCCCAGTGCAGAACTTGAGGCGGGACTTGAATTCATGACCCTGAAGTCATGACCTGAGCCAAAATCAAGAGCCTGACATTTAATCAACAAAGCCACCCCAGGTGCCCCTGTTTGGTAGTTTTCAAACTACACAAAAGTATAATGAACCATCATAGGCCCAGCTTAAAAGTTTTCACTTGCCAGTCTTATTTATTCTGACTTCAGTTTGAATTCCTTTCTAATTTTCCTTTTGATTTATGGTTTATTTAGAAATATGTTATTTAGTTTTCAGGTATTATGAGGATCTTCCAGAGATCTTTTTGTTACTGATTTCTAATTTCATTCCATTGTGTTCAGAGAATATACTTTTTATGACTTGAGTCCTTTAAAATTTATTAAGAGTAGGTTTGTGACCCAAAATGTGTGGTCTATCTTAGTAAATGTTTGGTGTGCACTTGAAAAGACTGTATTCTGCTATTGTTGGAGAGTTCCATAATTGTCACTTAGGTATAGGTTGATAGTGTTGTTGAAATCCTCTGTAGTACCTTTACTGATTTTCTATCTGTTGCATTTCTTTCTTTCTCCTCGTAATTTCTTTAAGTTTCTCCTTCATGTATTTTTAAGCTCTGTTATTAGGTATGTAAAAGTTTTAGGTAATATGTGCTGTTGGTGAATTGATCCCTTCGTCATTATGAATTGGTCTTCTTTATTCCTGGTAGTAGCCTTTGCTCTGAGCATCTACTTTGTCTGATATTTAATGTTACCAGTCCAACTTTCTTTTCATTGTGTTAGCATGAAATATCTTTTACTATTCTTTTATTTTTAAACTGTTTATGTTCGATGTTGGAGTGCATTTCTTGTCAGCTGCATTTCGTTGGATCTTGTGTTTTTATCCAGTTGACAATTTCTCTTACAATTAAAGTATAAATAGACCATTTATATTTATATTATATATAATTTATATTATATTAAATATACCATTTATATTTAGTGTGATCATTGATGTGGTTTGGGTCAAATCCATCGTCTTGTCCCATCTGTTCCCTATGCTTTTTTCCTTCTTTTCTCCCTTCTTTTGAATTGTGAGAGAGCTTCAAACTAACGATACTAGTATTTTTACTAATTATGTGAATACAGAAAAACAATCAAGACTTCTTGATGTTCATAGGTTATGACCTATCCTACAGTTAGGCTCATTTGTTTCATCTTGCTTTTTACTTTTAGTGATTGTGTTTTCCTGACTTTGCTTTAATTTCATTTTAAAATTCTGTAAAATATTTACTTATCTCCAAAATCAAAACTACAGAACAGTGGTGAATTCAGAGGAGGCCGATGTTCATTCCTATCCCCTTCAACCTGTTTCCTTTTTCTCTGTATAGGTAATAACTATAATAATATAATATACCTTTGGTATATTCTTCTATTTTTCTTTTAAATGACATATGTTTATGTGTATGTGTTTGTATGTATACATAGGTACACATACAAGTATACATTTATTTTTTACATCTCCATTCCTAACTAAAAGGGAGTATTCTGTGTACACTACACTATACCTTTTTTTTTCTCATGTGTTTAATGTATCCTGGAGATCATTCTTAGCAGCCTACAGAGATTGTTCTTACTCTTTTATAATTATCTATTCTGTTATATGGGTGTATTAGTTTATTCACCTAGTCTTCTGTAAGTGGGCATTTGGTTTTTTTCCCCAGTATCTTGCCATTATATAATATAGCAATCAATAACAATGTATGTGGTTTCTATATGTAGATGTTTATCTTTGGGGCAAATTTCTAGAAGTGGCCTACTTTTAGTTTATTTTAATGTTTCTAGTACAAATTCTTCCTGAATCACATCTCTCAAGTAATAATGAAATGGGTGCATTTCCTTATTTTTCCCTTTCCTCATCTTTTTCTCCATTACCCAAGTTAAAAAGAGAAAGGTCTTAGAGTTTATCTTTTTATTTTTAAATATTCTTTTTTCTCAGAATTTATTGAGACTTTTTTCAGCCATTGCATGTCCTTTCTTAAAATTTCACAAAACTATTATTTCCTTGTTTTCTGATATCAAAGTAGTACATGTTTGTTGGTATGACTTAGAAAATACAAAAGAAAGAAGAAAATAACAATTACTCGAAAAAAACTCCTTTAGACTGAATCATGGTTCATATATGGAATCTATCTTTAATTTAAAGTCTTTCTTTTTTAGGGTGCCTGGGTGGCTCAGTGGGTTAAGCCGCTGCCTTCGGCTCAGGTCATGATCTCAGGGTCCTGGGATCGAGTCCCTCATCGGGCTCTCTGCTCAGCAGGGAGCCTGCTTCCTCTTCTCTCTCTCTCTCTCTCTGCCTGCCTCTCTGCCTACTTGTGATCTCTCTCTGTCAAATAAAAAAAAAAGAAAAAATCTTAAAAAAAAAAAAAAGTCTTTCTTTTTTAAAACTTCTTCTTATAGAAAAATTCAAGCATGTATGAAACTAAGAAGTATAATGCTTCCCCATGTACCCTACCCATCCCTGTGCATCAACAAATATACATTTGTAACTAAACATGTTTCATCTATAGATCCACTGCTCCCTCTCCCCACCAAAAAAAATGGGTTATTTTGAAGTAGGTTCGGATATGTATTTCATCCACAAATATTTTAATATGTGCATCTAAATGATAAGAACATTTTTCCTTAAAAAAATACAACCATGGGGCCTCCGGGTGGTTCAGTCGGTTAAGCATCTGACTATTATTGGTTTTGGCTCAGGTCATGATCTTGTGGTCATGGGATTGAGCCCTGTGTCTGGCTCTGAGCTCAGCTTGGATTCTGCTTCAGATTCTCTCTCCCTCTCCCTCTCTCTCAAATAAATAAATAAAATCTTTAAACCACAAGTCTCAATAAATTCTGAGAAAAAAGAATATTTAACAATAAAAAGATACACTAAGACCTTTTTTTTTTTTTAAACTTGGGTAATGGAGAACCACAATATCATCACTATAAAAAAAAGACCCACCTTTAATACTTTCTTAATGTTATGAAATAACAAGTCAGTGTTCACATTTCTCCCATTGTCCATAAATATTTATTAGAATTAAGATCCAAACAATATCTATTTAGTGTAATAATGTGATATGCTTCTTAATCTTTCTTTTTCTTTTCTTGCAGTTTATTCCAGAAGCAGTTTTCTCATAGAGCTACCCATATTCTGGATTCTGTTGGTTGTATATGTGTGGTGTCATTTTACATGTTCCTGTGTTTCTTCTAAACTGGTATTTAATTCTAGAGGTTTGGTCAGGTTCAGAGTTTTTTTGTGTGTGGCTTTGCTTATTTGCTTTGCACTAATCTTTCATACTTAATGGTGAGTGCTGCATAACATTAGGTTGTTTTCCTTTATGTGATTTTAGTAGCCATTGGTTGTCTTTACTTGGAATTTATTATTTTATCAGAGTTCAAAATGATATATATTTTTTAAGATTCTATTTATGTATCTGAGAGAAAGAGAGTGAGAATGAGAGAAAGCACAAGCAGGAGGAATGGCAGAGGGAAAGGGAGAAGCAGGTTCCCCGCTGAGCAGGGTGCCTGATGTAGCTCAGTCCCAGGACCCTGGGATCATGACCTGAGCAGAAGGCAGACGTTTAACCTGCTGAGTCACCCACGCGTCCCACAAAATGATTCTCCAATTCTCTTATTTCTTCTGCAATTATTAGTTGGAATACTTCTGTAAAGGGAACCATCCTTTCATCAATGTCTTGGTTATTCCAAAGTATAGCACATTTTAAAAAATTAGGATAAAAGCTTGCTTTTACTTATTATTTTTCAGCATCTTCCAAAGTTCATCTTATGTTTTTCTTTTAAATTATTATCATGAATTTGAAGATTTAAATATATTTAATATGTTTTATCTATTGCAGTTATTCTTATTAATACTCAGATTGTTCATCTCTGATCTATGAGATCCTCTTTACTCCCTCTGATTTGGCTCCTTTTGGATTCTGTGGCCCTGGTCCTTGAGGTGGGTGAAACCTTTTGTCTGGTACTCCATTGGCAGTGAAATGATTCCCTGTATCAGTGCTGATCCATCTGACCCTCTCTAGGTACTGTTCCATGTGGAACAGTGGGGGAGCTGTTGCTTTCTTTGGGTTAGCTTTTTTTTGTACTAAGTGATTAGTAAGTGATTCAAAGCTTGACTGTTACTTTCACTTTGGATTGTTGTCTTAGTTTTTTTGACAACTGGCAGTTCAGCTATTTTTCAGCTCATCTTTTGATAGTTTGGTGTGGTATTCTTGACAGTGGGGTGCGTTACCAGTTTTGTCAAGGTACTTGATAGTGTTGTGTATAAATCCTCTATATCATTACTGCTATTTTTATCTACTTGTTTTGTTAGTTGCTAAGAGAAAGATGTTAAAATTTCCAAGTCTGATTGTGGATTTGTCCACTTCTTCCTTTAGTTCTCTTAGTTTTTGCTTCATATATTTTGGTGCTTTGCTGTTAAATCTCTACACAATTAGAATTTCTGTGTCTTCTTGATGAATTTATCCTCTTTGTCTCTTGTATTAGTCTTTATTTTGATCTCTGTTTTGTCTTATATTAATACAAGTACATAGGCTTTCTTTTGCTTAGTATTTATATGATATGTCATTTTACATTCTTCTTTGCCATTTTACATTCTTCTTTGTTTTTTAAGTTTTTAATTAAATTCCAGTTAGTTAACATACATTGTAATATTAGTTTCAGGTGTACAATATAGTGACTCAGCACTTCCATACGACACCTGATATTCATTTCAGCAAATGCCCTCCTTAATCCCCATCACCTGTTTTATCAGTCTCCCTACCCATCTCACTTCTGGTAACTATTAGTTTGTTCTTTACAGTTAAGAATCTATTTTTTGGGGACACCTGGATGACTCAGTGGGTTAAGCCTCTGCTTTCGGCTGGGAACATGATCTCAGGGTCCTGGGATCGAGTCCCTCATCGGGCTCTCTGTTCATGGGGAGCCTGCTTCCCTCTCTTCCTTCTCTCTCTCTGCCTTCTTCTCTGCCTACCTGTGATCTGTTTCTGTGTCAAAAAAAAGCAAATAATTTGTTTCTTGGTTTACCTCCCTCTTTTTGTTCCCCTGTTTGTTTGTTTTGTGTCTTAAATTATACATACGAGTGAAATCATATGGTATTTATCTTTCTTTGACTGACTTATTTCATTTAGGATAATACCCTCTAGCTCCATCTGTGTTGTTGCAGATGGCAAGATTTCATTCTTTTTATAGCTGAGTGATACTCCCTTGTGTATATATACCACATCTTTATCCATTCATCAGTGGATGGATACTTGGGCTATTTCCATATTTCCATTCCAACAATAGGCTATTGTTGGTAATGCTGTTATAAAACATCAGGGTGCATGTATCCCTTTGAATTAGTATTTTTGTATCCTTTGGATAAATAGCTAGTAGTGCAATTGCAAAAGTCATAGGGTAGTTCTATTTTTAACTTTCTGAGGAGCCTCCATACTGTTTTCCAGAGTGGCTGTGTACCACTTTGAATTTCCACCAACAGTGCATAGGGGTTCCCCTTTAACCACATCTTAGCCAACACCTAATGTTTCTAGTACTGTTGATGTTGGCCATTCTGACAGGTATGAGGTGATATGTCATTGTAGTTTTGATTTGTATTTCCCTGATGATCAGTGATACTGAATATCTTTTCATTTGTCTGTTGTCTTATATTAATACAGGTACACAGGTTTTCTTATGCTTAGTATTTGTATGATCTATCTTCTTCCACAACTTGACTCATCTGTGTCTTCGTATTTAAAGTACATTTCTTGTAAAGAACATATAGTTGAAACGGCTTTTTTTCTTGTCTTGATATTGTCTTTTAATTGGAATGGCTGGACTATTTACTTTTAAGGGAATTACCATTTAGTTTAATTCCTGCTGTGGACAGGAACTTCCCAAATATCTCTTAAGTAGTACTTGGCACATTTTCTAGTTAATTTAAATTTCCTTGTATCTTTAGCTCTGTGATGAATTTAAAGGAGACTGTGATTTTTTTATCTTTTGGATTTTTTAAAAAAGATTTTATTTATTTATTTATTTGACAGAGAGAGAGATCATAAGTAGGCAGAGAGGCAGGCAGAGAGAGAGGGGGAAGCAGGCTTCCTGCTGAGCAGAGAGCCCAATGTGGGGCTCGATCCCAGGACCCTGAACCATGACCCAAGCTGAAGGCAGAGGCTTAACCCACTGAGCCACCCAGGTGCCCCAGTGTGATTTTTTTTTTTTTTTTAATCTTATCTGAAGTAGTTTTAGTTGTTAAGATGGGCACAGTTACCTACTGAACTTCCACATCTGGAAGAAGTAGAATTTTTAATTAAATGCTTATTGAATATCTATATCATATATTTGGGGCAATGGTTCTCCCTGGAGGATGTTTTAGAAATACATCTGCATGCTTGTGAATGTTAAAATAACATTTTGAGGGTGAAGTCATCTGGCTATTGAAGGACTGAAGTAATGCATCCTGATTATAGGGTAGATGACTTTTCTATGAAGGGATAGACAGTAAATACTAAGATATCTGGGCCACATGGTCTCTGTTGCAGTTATTCAACTCTGCCACTTTAGTATGAAAGTAGGCAAAGATAATTTATTAACAACTGAGTGTAGATGCATTCTAATAAAGTTTTATTTATAAAAATAGTTGGTGGGCAGTAGTTGGCTAACTTCTAATCTAGATGCTCTGCAGTACACAGCAAATGATTGATCTATGACCTGCAAAATGGAAGACCATAGCTGGGAAAAAAAATGTGTTTATAATAATCTGGGTCTAGTACTTCTCACATAAAGCATTATTTTTTGCATGATTTCTACAAACTGCTGAATTTATCTATGTTACTATTATTGCATGGTTTTACTCTTAATCTTCCAGGAATGCTTGAGAATGATTGAGAATAGACTGTACTTTGTTTTATTTAGAAATGTACTGTGACTTTTAAAGTCACAGCACTGATATCAACACTGCTTGTTATATTTTCCTTGCCAGTATCCCATACTTGCAGAAGCCTACATTTGTAGATAATGGATTTCATTGAGCCTATGCATACCCAAACACATCACACACAAACATACATATGCATACATACATATACACATATATAGACTTTATTTCAAAATGTCAAATATAAATGAAAGTTGTCAACAATACTTAGTTCAAAACTTCTGGGGAAGATGCCAGAGTAGGAGGACCCTAAGCTCACCTTGTCTCATGGATACAAACTAGGTAACAACTACATCAGTAAAAATGAACCCAAAAATGGCCTGAAGACTGGCAGAACAGACTCTCCATAGCTAAATGTAAGGAATAGGCCACACTGAAGAGGTTAGGAGTGTAAGGATGCAGTTGGGAGCTAAAGGGACCCACAGGACTGTCTGCAGGAGAGAGGGACACTGCAAGCATGTAGAGGAGAAAACAAACAGATCCTCACACCAAGCACCCCAGGCATGGGAGCCGCAGGCACAAATCCCCTTAGTATTTGGCTTTGGATTTCATGAATCCTTGCAAACAGCGGGGCTTAACACCTGGAACTTTAAAAGTAGGCTTGGCTCTGGGAGAGCTGGGAGGGAGAGAAAACTGAGTCCCTGCCCTTAAAGAGATAGCATAACAAACGGCCCCACAGAGGTGCAGCATAGAAGCAGCAGTTTCAAAAATTCCTGGGGTATATGGGAGAGAGATTTGTTTCCTGATCCCAGAACTTGTGCTGGAGGGGCAGGGATTATTGGGAGTCATCTCCACAAACAAAAGAACTGGCAGGCACCATTTTCCTTCCCCATTCCCCAGCCTAGGCACACAGATGCTTATGGGAACCAGTGCATCAGTGTTATTTGCTACATAACTTGCTAACGGTGACCATGCCCCTGCGCCCTTCTGCAGATCCACCCCTAATAGCCAAGTCTCTGCTCTAGGTCTCTTCTCGTAGACCTGTGCAAAATTTGCTAACACCCTGCAACACGCATGCATACTCCTGTAGACCTGTTCTTCCAATATGACAGACTAGAGCTTATCCAGAGTGGTGCCACAAGCTTGGCCATGTGCAAACATCCTTGACATGGGCCAGCAACCACTCCAGTGTGACTCCTACTCAGGGGAGAGGAGAAGGTAACCACACACCACAGTCCAATTGCAGCTCCAGCTGGGGGTTGGGTGTAGACATCTGGTCTGACTACAGGCCCTACCCACCAATGAAAACTTCTTAGGGGACAACACATGGAATGCGCCCTGCAGTTTGGTGCTACTTCGGCTCTGGCACATGCCCGATATGACTCAACTTAAGCCCAGTGCAGCCCCATTCTGGCCCACAAACAATGCAGGAACCAAACTTTACACACAACAGGCAGAAAGACATTGCAGACAACTGAACTGAAGGCAAAAGTGGCTCAGCTACAAAGTGGGGAACAGCATGCAACACACATAAAGGATATTCCTGATGTGCCAGATTCTGGTAATCAGGGGACATTGCACTGCAGGGTATTACAGGAATTCTTCATAAGGCCACTACTTTCCAGAGCAGGAGATGTAGCTGATTTTCCTAACATATAGAACAGACCCAGAGAGTTAGACAAAATGAGGAGGCAGAAGAATATGTTCCAAATGAAAGAACAGGACAAAATCACAGCAGGAGATCTAAACGAAATGGAGATAAATAATATATACCTGATAGAGAATTTAGAGTAATGGTCATAAAGATACTCTCTTGACTTGAGAAAAGAATGGAGAACTTCACTGAGACTCTTAACAAAGACATAGAAAACATAAAAAAGAACCAGAGATAGAGAACTCAATAACTTAAATTAAAAATACATCAGGTGATGGATGACTGCGTGGCTCAGTGGGTTAAGCCTCTGTCTTTGGCTCAGGTCATGATCTCAGGGTCTTGGGATTGGGCCCTGCATTGGGCTCTCTACTCAGTGGGAAGCCCGCTTCTCCCCTCTCTCTGCCTACTTGTGATCTTTCTCTCTTTCAAATAAATAAATAAAATCTTTAAAAAAAAATACATCAGGTGGAATCAACGGTAGCCTAGAAAAAACAGAAAAACAGAGAACAGAATAATGGAAAGCAGTCAAGCTGAATAAAAGAGAGAAAATAATAATAAAAAGTGAAAATAGAGAAACTGAGCATAACCATCAAGCGTAAGTAACATTCACACTACAGAGATCCTGTAGAAGAAGAGAAAAAAGGAGGCAGAAGTTGTATTTTGAAGAAACAATAGCAGAAACTTCCCAAATCTGGGAGAGGAATTAAAAATTCCAGATCCAGCAGGCACAGAGAGCCTCCAACAAAATCAATACATGGCAGTCCACACCAAAATATATGGTAATCCAAATGGAAAAAAGTAGTGATAAAGAGAGAATTTTAAAAGCAGCAAGAAAAAAGAAAATAGTTACATATGAGAGAAAAGGTTCATATAGGCTATCAGCTGATTTTTCAGCAGAAACTTTGTAGGCCAGGAGGGAGTGCCATACAGAGTACTAAATGAAAATCCTGCAGTTAAGAATACTCAGTCTGGCAGAGCTCATTCAGAATAGAAGAGATAAAGAGTTTCCCAGACAAAAATTAAAGAAATTCATGTCCACTAAACCAGTCACGTGAAATGCTTAAAGAGACTATTTAAGTGGAAAGGAAAGACCATAAGTAGGCATAAGAAAGTAGGAAGAATAAAAGCAGTAAAAATAAGTATATCTATAAAAATCAGGGGATTCACAAAAGAAAAGGATGTAAAGTATGACATCATACACATAAAATGGGAGGGGAAGGAGTAAAGAATGTGTTCACACTTAAGCAACCATCAACTTAAATAGACCACTATATTCAGAAGATGTTACATACAAAGCTAATGGTAACCAAAATAAAAAACCAGTAATGGATATGCAAAAACTAAAGAGGAAGGAATCCAAGTATATCACTAAAGAAACCCAACAATGAGAGAAGAGAACAAGAGAAGAAAGGAACAGAGACCTACAAAAACAGTCATTAACAAGTAATGAGGGCACCGGGTGGCTCAGTTGGTTAAGTGACTGCCTTCAGCTTGGGTCATGATCCTGGAGTCCCAGGATCAAGTCCCACATTGGACTCCCTGCTTGACATGGAGTCTGCTTCTCCCACTGACCTCTATCTTTTCATGCCTTCTCTCTTTCTCAAATAATAAGTAAAATCTTCTAAGAAAAAAAAAAAAAGTATTGAAATGGCAGTAAGGACATACCATTCAATAATTACTTTGTACACATACTAAATGCTGCAATCAGAAGATGTAGGATGATGGAATGAATAAAAAAAGCAGAATCCATCTGTATGCTGCCCACAAGAGACTCATTTCAGACCTAAAGACACATGCAGATTGAAAATGAAGGGATAGAGGGCCATGTGGGTGGCTTAGTAGCTTGAGTGTCCTGCCTCTTGTTTTTGGCTCAGGTCGCAATCTCAGAGTTGTGGGATTGAGCCCCACATTAGGCTCCACACTCAGCATAGAGTCTGCTAGTCCCTCTCCTCCCCCACCGCTCCTCCCTCTCTGCACCTCCTTCTATTCACTCTTGCTCAGGTGAAAATCTCTCTGTAAAATCTTTTTTTTTTTTAAGTGAAGGGATAGAAAAGCAGTTATCGTGCAAATGGAAGTGAAAAGAACTTCTGTAAGTAGTAATACAGTAGTGAAAAGAACTATATAAGTAGTAATACATAGGACAAAATAGATATTAAAATAACAAAGACTGTATAAAGAGACAAAGGACACTAGTAATAAAAGGAACAATGTTGGGGTGTCTGGGTGGCTTAGTGGGTTAAAGTCTCTGCTTTTGGCTTGGGTCATGATCCCAGGGTCCTGGGATTAAGCCCCGCATTGGGCTCTCTGCTCCGTGGGGAGCCTGCTTCCCCCATCACCACCTGCCTCTCTGCCTACTTGTGATCTCTGTCAAATAAATAAGATCTTTAAAAAAAAAAAAAAGGAACAATGCAACAAGAAAAAAAAATATATATATGTATATGTATATATTTATCAATCACACACCAAACTTGGGGGCACCCAAATACATGAAGCAGCTAATAACAAACATAAAGGAAAAGGAAGTAATTGATAGTAATACAATAATAGACTTTATCATCCCACTTAAATCATAGATCATCCAAAAAAAAAAAAATCAACAAGGAAACCGTGGCTTTGGAAGACACATTGGACCAGGTGGATCAAATGATATATTCATAACATTCCATCTTAAAACAGCAGAATACACATTCTTTTCAAGTGTACAAGGAATATTTTCCAGAATAGGTCACATACTAGACCCCAAAACAAGTCTCAATATATTAAAAAGATTGAAGTCCTTCTGTGCAGTTTTTCTAACCAGAGTGCTATTAAACTAATATCAACCATAGGAAAAAAAATCTGGAAAGACCACAAATATGTGGAGATTAGATAACATGCTACCAAACAATGAATGGATCAAGCAACAAATCAAAGAGGAAATTAAAAAAAAAATGGGGAAAAATGAAAATACAATGATCTAGAATCTTTGCAATGAAGACAAGCTGTTCATTAAGAGGGAAGTTTATAGGGCGCCTGGGTGGCTCAGTGGGTTAAGCCGCTGCCTTCGGCTCAGGTCGTGATCCCAGGGTCCTGGGATCGAGTCCCGCATCGGGCTCTCTGCTCGGCGGGGAGCCTGCTTCCCTCTCTCTCTGCCTGCCTCTCCATCTACTTGTGATTTCTCTCTGTCAAATAAATAAATAAATAAAATCTTTAAAAAAAAAAAAAAAGAGGGAAGTTTATAGCAATATAACCTAACTCAAGAAGCAAGGAAAATCTTAGATAAAAAACCTAAAGTTACACTTAACACAGCTAGAAAAAGAAAAAACAAAACCCCAAACCTGTAGAAGGAAGGACATAATAAAGATTAGAGCACAAATAAATGAAATAGGAACTAAAAAACAACAACAACAACAACAACAACAACAAAAAACCAAAAACAAAAACAGTGAAACTAGGAACCAGTTCTTTGAATAGAGCAACAAAACTAATAGATATTTAGACTCACCAAAAAGAAAAAATGAGACAGTTCAACAAAATCAGAAATGAAAGAAGACAAATAACTGACACCACAGAAATATAAAGAATTGTAAGAGAATATTATGAAAAATTATATGCCAACAAGTTGGATAACTTAGAAGAAATGAGAAATTCCTAGAAACATAAAAGCTCCCCAAACTGAATCAGGAGGAAACAAAATTTGAATAGACTGGTTGTAATGAAACTGAATCAGTAATCAGAAAACTCCCAATAAACAGAAGTCCAGGACCAGATAGCTTCACAGGTAAATTCTACCAAACATTTAAGAGTTTAAAGCTGTTCTCAAACTATCCCAAATCACAGAAGAGGAAGGAAAACTTCCAGATTCATTCTGTGAGGCCAGCATTACCCTGATACTAAAACCAGATAAAGATACCTTTCAAAAAAGTGAACTATAGGCTCATATCTCTGTTGAACATAGGTGTAAAATTCTTCAACAAACTAGTAGCAAACTGGATCCAACAATATATTTAAAAAACTGTTCACTAAGGGGTGCCTGGGTGGCTCAGTGGGTTAAAAAATTGTTCACTGTGATCCACTAGGATTTATACCCTGGATTCACGGGATGTTCAATATTCACGAATTAATCAACATCATACATCATATCAATAAGACCAAGGATAAATGCCATATAATCATTTCAATAGATAGGGAAAAAGCATGTGACAAAGTGTAATACCCATTCATGATAAAAACCTTCAGCAAAGTCAGTTTAGAGGAAATAATCCTTAACATAATAAAAGTCAAATGTGAAAAACCCACACCCAGCATACTCAGTGGCAAAAACTGGCAACTTTTCTGGTAAGATCAGGAATAAGACAAGGATGTCCACTCTCACCACTTTTATTCAACATAATACTGGAAGTCCTAGCCATAGCAATCAGACAACAAAAAGAAATAAAAGACATCCAAATTGGCAAGGAAGAAGTAAAACTTCCACTATTTATAGATGATATGATAGCAAACCTGGAAGACTCCACTAGAAAACTACTAGACTGATATATGAATTTAGTAAAGTGAGAGGATTCAAAATCAATATACAGAAATCTGTTGCATTTTTATACAGTAATAATGAAGCTTCAGAAAGTGAAGGAAACAGTCCTATTTACAATTGTACCAAAAAGAATAAAATATCTAGGAAAAATTTTAAAAAATGAAAATATAAAAAATCTAGGAAAAAATATCTAGGAAAAAACTTCACCAAGGAGGTGACAGATCTGGGAGGTGACAGAAACTTAAAATTGATGAAAAAAAAATTGAAGACAACACAAATGGAAAGATATTCCATGCTCATGAATGGAAAGAACAAATATTGTTAAAATGTCCATACTGTCCAGAGCAGTCTACAGATTTTTAAAAAATATTTATTTATTTATTTTGAGAGAGTACCCAAGTCAGAGGAGGACAGAGGAAGAGAGAATCCTCAAGCAGACTCCCTACTGAGCATGAAGCCTGATGTGGGGCTCCCTCCCAGGAATCTGAGATAATGACCTGAGCAAAATCCAAGAGTCATATACGCAACTGACTGAGCCACCCAGGTGTCCCCAAACTACAGATTTAAGGCAATCCCTATCAAAATACAACAGCATTTCCTCAGATTTATATGGAACCACAAAAGACCTCCATTAGCCAAAGCCATCTCGAGAAAGAAGAACAAAACTGGAGGTATCACAATTCTGGGTATCAATATATACTACAAAGCTGTAGTAATCTATGTAAAATGTGGTACTGGCAGAAAAACAGATCAGTGGAACAGAATAGAGGGCCTAGATATAAACCCACAATTATAAGTCAATTAGTCTTGGACAAAAAAGGGACAAGAATATGCAATGGAAAAAATTCTCTTCAACAAGTGGTGCTTGGAAAATTGGACAGCATACAAAAGAATGAAACTAGACCAATGTCTTACATGATACACAAAAATTTAAAAATTAGTTAATAACCTAAATGTAAGACCAGAAACCATAAAAATCATAGAGGAGAGCACAGACAGTAATTACACTGACATCAGCCATAGCAACACGTTTTTAAATATGTCTCCTGAGATGGGAAACAAAAGCAAAAATAAAATATTGAGATTATTTTAGAATAAAAAGCCTCTGCACAGCCAAGGAAACACCAAAGCTAAAAGAAGATATCAAATATCTTCTCAAATGACAAATCCGATAAAGTGCTAGTATCCAAAATATAAAGACAACTTACACAATTCAACAGAAAAACCGAATAGTCCAATTAAAAAATGAACAGAAGACATGAACAGACATTTCTCTGAAGAAGACTTAGAGATGTTCACATGAAGAGATGCTCAACATTCCTCATCATGAGGGAAATGCAAGTTGAAACCACATTGAGATATCACTTCACACCTGTCAGAATAGCCAAAATAGAAAACACAGGAAACAAGTGTTAGTGAGGGTGTAGAGAAAAAGGAACCCTTGTGCATTGTTGGTGGGAATGCAAACTTGTGGAGCCATGCTGGAAAACAGTATGGAGTTTCCTTTAAAAGTTACAAATAGTAGTTTGGGGGTGGAGTCTTTTGGGTTTTCCATATAAAGAATCATGTCATCTGCAAAGAGAGAGAGTTTGACTTCTTCATTACCAATTTGGATACCTTTTATTTCTCCTTGTTGTCTGATTACCGTTGCTAGGACTTCTAATACTATGTTGAACAAGAGTGGTGAGAGTGGGCATCCTTGTCGTGTTCCTGATCTCAACAGGAAGGCTGCAAGCTTTTTCCCATTGAGGATGATACTTGCTGTGGGTCTTTCATAGATAGATTTGATGAAGTTCAGGAATGTTCCCTCTATCCCTATACTTTGAAGCGTTTTAATCAGGAACGGATGCTGGATTTTGTCAAATGCTTTTTCTGCATCGATTGAGAGGACCATATGGTTCTTCTCTCTTCTCTTATTAATTTGTTGTATCACATTGATTGATTTGCGAATGTTGAACCATCCTTGTAGCCCAGGGATGAATCCCACCTGGTTATGGTGGATAATCTTTTTAATGTGCTATTGGATCCTGTTTGCTAGGATCTTGTTGAGAATCTTTGCATCCATATTCATCAGTGATATTGGTCTGAAATTCTCCTTTTTGGTAGGGTCTTTGCCTGGTTTGGGGATCAGGGTAATGCTGGCTTCATAGAAAGAGTCTGGAAGTTTTTCTTCTGCTTCAATTTTTTGAAACAGCTTTTGGAGAATAGGTGTTATTTCTTTGAAAGTTTGGTAGAATTCCCCAGGGAATCCATCAGGTCCTGGGCTCTTGTTTTTTGGGAAGCTTTTGATCACTGCTTCAATCTTGTTACTAGATATTGGTCTATTCAGGTTGTCAATTTCTTCCTGGTTCAATTTTGGGAGTTTACTTTTCCAGGAATGCATCCATTTCATCTAGGTTGCTTAGTTTATTGGCATATAACTGTTGATAATAACTTCTGATGATTGTTTCTACTTCCTTGGTGTTCGTTGTGATCTCTCCCTTTTCATTCATAATTTTATGAATTTGAGCTTTCTCTCTTTTCTTTTGGATTAGTGTGGCCAGTGGTTTATCGATCTTATTGATTCTTTCAAAAAACCAGCTTCTAGTTTCATTGATACGTTCTACTGTATCTCTGGTTTCTATCTCATTGATCTCAGCAATAATCTTGATTATTTCCCTTCTTATGTGTGGAGTTGGTTTGATCTGTCGTGAACTCATACAACAATTCAGCAACGTGGCAGGATACAAAGTCAATGTACAGAAATCAGTGGCTTTCTTATACACTAATAATGAAAATACAGAAAGGGAAATTAGAGAATTGATTCCATTTACCAAGAACCATAGGATACCTGGGAATAAACCTAACCAAAGAAGTAAAGGATCTGTACTTGAGGAACTACAGAACACTCATGAAAGAAATTGAAGAAGACACAAAAAGATGGAAGACCATTCCATGCTCTTGGATCAGAAGAATAAACATTGTTAAAATGTCTATACTGCCTAGAGCAATCTATACTTTTAATGCTATTCCGATCAAAATTCCATCGGTATTCTTCAAAGAGCTGGAGCAAATAATCCAAAAATTTGTATGGAATCAGAAGAGACCCCGAATTGCTAAGGAAATGTTGAAAAACAACAACAACAAAAAAAAAACTGGGAGCATCACACTACCCGATTTCAAGCTTTACTACAAAGCTGTGATCATCAAGACAGCATGGTACTGGCATAAAAACAAACACAGACCAGTGGAACAAAGAGCCCAGATATGGACCCTCAATCCATGGTCAAAAACAAACAGGAAAAACTATACAGTGGAAAAAAAACAGTCTCTTCAATAAATGGTGCTGGGAAAACTGGGCAGCTATATGTAGAAGAATGAAACTGGACCATTCTCTTACACCGTATACAAAGATAAACTCAAAATGGATAAAAGACCTCAATGTGAGACAGGTATCCATCAGAATCCTAGAGGGGAACATAGGCAATAATCTCTTCGATATCAGCCATAGCAACTTCTTTCAAGATATGTCTCCAAAGGCAAAGGAAACAAAAGCAAAGATGAACTTTTGGGACTTCATCAAAATCAAAAGCTTCTGCACAGCAAAGGAAACAGTCAAGAAAACAAAGAGGCAACCCACGGAATGGGAGAAGATATTTTCTTTTTTTTTTTTTTTTTTAAAGATTTTATTTATTTATTTGACAGAGAGAAATCACAAGTAGATGGAGAGGCAGGCAGAGAGAGAGAGAGAGAGAGAGAGAGGGAAGCAGGCTCCCTGCTGAGCAGAGAGCCCGATGCGGGACTCGATCCCAGGACCCTGAGATCATGACCTGAGCCGAAGGCAGCGGCTTAACGCACTGAGCCACCCAGGCGCCCCGGGAGAAGATATTTTCAAATGACAGTACAGACAAAAGGTTGATATCCAGGATCTATAAAGAACTCCTCAAACTCAACATACACAAAACAGACAATCATATCAAAAAATGGGGAGAAGATATGAACAGACACTTCTCCAATGAAGACATACAAATGGCTATCAGACACATGAAAAAATGTTCATCGTCACTAGCCCTCAGGGAGATTCAAATTAAAATCACAAAACCATTCTAACTGCCTTACACCAGTTAGAATGGCCGAAATTAGCAAGACAGGAAACAACATGTGTTGGAGGGGATGTGGAGAAAGGGGAACCCTCTTACACTGTTGGTGGGAATGCAAGTTGGTGCAGCCACTTTGGAGAACAGTGTGGAGATTCCTCAAGAAATTAAAAATAGAACTTCCCTATGACCCTGCCATTGCACTCCTGGGTATTTACTCCAGAGATACAGATGTAGTGGAAAGAAGGGCAATCTGTACCCCAATGTTTATAGCAGCAATGGCCACGGTCGCCAAACTGTGGAAAGAACCAAGATGCCCTTCAACAGACGAATGGATAAAGAAGATGTGGTCCATATACACTATGGAGTATTATGCCTCCATCAGAAAGGACGAATACCCAACTTTTGCAGCAACATGGATGGGACTGGAAGAGATTATGCTGAGTGAAATAAGTCAAGCAGAGAGAGTCAGTTATCATATGGTTTCACTTATTTGTGGAGCATAACAAATAGCATGGAGGACATGGGGAGATAGAGAGGAGAAGAGAGTTGGGGGAAATTGGAAGGGGAGGTGAACCATGAGAGACTATGGACTCTGAAAAACAATCTGAGGGTTTTGAAGGGGCGGGGGGGTGGGAGGTCGGGGTATCAGGTGGTGGGTATTAGAAGGGCACGGATTGCATGGAGTCCTGGGTGTGGTACAAAAACAATGAATACTGTTATGCTGAAAATTAAAAAAAACAAGTTAGAAATAGAACTACCCTATAATCCATACTCTTAGTCTTAGGAAACAAATAGGGTTGCTGGAGGGGAGAGGGTTAGGAGGATAGGGTACTTGGATGATGGACATTGGGGAGGGTAAGTGTTGTGGTGAGTGCTGGGTGTTGTGTAAGCGATGATTCATAGACCTGTACCCCTGAAACAAATAATACATTATATGTCAATTAAAAAAAAGAACTACCCTACAATCCAGCAGTTGCGTAAGTGGGTATTTACCGAAAGAATACCAAAACACTAATTCAAAGGGATACATGTACTCCTATAGCAGCATTATTTACAATAGCCAAGATACTACCATATTATCCAGTAATTCCACTACTGGTACTTACCCAAAGAATATGAAAACACTAATTTGACAAGATTTATGCATCCCTGTATTTATTGCATTATTAATAATAGCCAATTTATGGAAGCAGCCCAAGTGTCCATTGATAGATGAATGGATAAAGAAAAGGTAGTATATGTTCTTATATATATATATATATATATATATATATATATATATATATATATATGTATATGTAATGGAATATTACTCAGCCATTAAGAAAGAGTGAAACATTGCCATTTACAACAACATGGATAGATATAGAGAGTATAATGTTAAATGAAATTAGAGAAAGACAAATACCATATGATTTCTAAGAAGCAAAACAAAGAAAAAATAGACAAACCAAGAAATAGGCTCCTAACTATACAGAACAAACCATTGGTTACTAGAGGGGAGGTGGGTGGGACTATGTGTAAAATAGGTGAAGAGGATTAAGAGTACACTTACCATTATGAGCACTGAGTAATATATAAAATTGTCTAATCAGTATATTGTACACCTGAAACTAATATAGCACTGTATGTTAACTAATCTGGAATTAAAATTTAAAACATAGCACTTAAAAAAAATGCCTTGCTGAATATTGTCATCTTATAAATCTGAATTTGTTCAAGTAGTTTTAAAGCATAAGTGTTTAGTTTTGCCTTTTAATTTATGTAACAGTTGATCATTATCTCCATTTTTGGCATAATGTATATAAATCTGTCATATTATCTATATATTTTATTTCAGAAATGGTAGAGAAGTTGCTGTAAATATTATTGTTTGTATATAGAGAGTATTGAGTTTGATCAGGGTAATAACCACCACCTGTATGTCTCCCATAGAGTATCTTGGTGACAGGAGCTAATGACAGGAAGAAGAGAGCAAGAAAGATAATTCTAACTTACTTATTGGAGCTTTGCAAAAAGCATGGTCTCATGGTTCTGTTTTCTTCTCTCCAGCTCTGCCTTTTTCAGACTCTGTGCTTCTCTAAGCTAGGAATCCAGAGGAGGATTGATCATTTCTTGCAGCGCTAAAAACCATGGCTCAGGTAAATTGGTGGTTTTTTTGTGCTCTCTTTAAGCAGTCACTTTTTTTTACAGAGTATGTGTATGTTTGCATTTCTTATTTCTGAAATTTCCTTCCTAACCAATCCCGCTCAAGAGTGTGGTCCCCAGGGACGCCTGGGTGGCTCAGTCGGTTAAGCCGCTGCCTTCGGCTCAGGTCATGATCTGTGGGTCCCAGGATTCCCGCACTGGGTTCCTTGTTCGGCAGGGAACCTCCTTCTCTCTCCGCCTTTGCCTGCTTGTGCGCTTGCTCTCTCTTCCTGTCTGACAAATAAATAAATAAAATCTTTAAATTAAAAAAAAAAAATGTGGTCCCCAGCATTTCATTCTTGTGATAAGGATCTTCTTGAAGTTTGTCTTTCTAATCTAACCTATATTTTCATAATTATTCAAAAATAGTTTGAGCATCTCAGACTAGGAGCACTGTTACGACAGAAGCAGATTCCCTGATTTTATAAGATAGAGAAGTTTGTTAAATCACACCACATATGAGAAAACTGAACTTTTCTTGGTTAGACAGTATCATTAGTTTTGATTGGACTCTGTCTCCACACCTGGCAAGAGCTTATGTTCTGTGAGCTGTTAAGATTGGTTAGGAACATGATTAGAGACAGAGAGAGATCAGGCATCTTCCCTGGGAATCCATAATTGACAAAAAGCAATAATATAGATCCTTTTGAGAATCAACATTATGAGTTAATCTTGTATGCATAAGTTTAGATTATCTTTTTATCTCTTTGTTGCTTAGAACAAGGGACGGGTACATTTTTAAGTGATAAATAGTAACAAGAAAGATTATAATTCACATGCAAAAGTTGTTGAAAATTATAAACTCCCAAAATGGGCTCCTGGCTTTTGAGATTTTTATGTAACCTAAAATGTTCAAATATGCACACTTAGTAAGTCAGACGTATACATTATATGAAGCTATTTTGCAGCCTATTAAAAACATATTCTAAATTATTGGTAAAGAAAATGCTTATGGGGGCGCCTGGGTGGCTCAGTGGATTAAGCCGCTGCCTTCGGCTCAGGTCATGATCTCAGTGTCCTGGGATCGAGCCCCGCATTGGGCTCTTTGCTCAGCGGGAGCCTGCTTCTCTCTCTCTCTCTCTCTGCCTGACTCTCCGCCGACTTGTGATCTCTCTCTCTGTCAAATAAATAAATAAAAATCTTTAAAAAAAAAAAAAAAAAAAAAAAAAAAAAAAAAAAGAAAATGCTTATGATATATTCTGTCTGAGATGATGATGAACTGAGATTTCAATAAATTCTTTAACTATACAAATCTTACAAGGTACAGATTTTATAAGATTTTTCAGAAAAACTTCCCCAGTTATTTTTCTTACATCTTAGAGAATAAGAGAGAATGATATACAAGATACAAGCATAATTAAAGAGCGAGTAATAGAGTATTATACAGGATGCCTATGTGTGTTTTTTCTTTTAATTGGGACATTATATCTTCTTTAAGTTCCAGACATATCTGTATAATGAGATGTTCTATATACAGGAAATATCTACAGCAACAGGAATAAAGAGGAATGTATTGGCACACCAGAAGCTATGATATCTTTAGTGTCTTATTTATGTCAGTGGCTTTTTGCTGTTTTCTCCATTGCTTCTTTGTGGAGAGCTCCCCCATCATCTCCCCTCCATTGAAAAAATATTTTCTTTATTTCTACAACTAGTATTATATTTGTTGTTTCAGAGATCAGTGATGTTCAGGGATGTTGCCATTGACTTCTCTCAGGAAGAGTGGGAATACCTGGACTCTGCTCAAAGGGATTTGTATAGAGATGTGATGTTGGAGAACTATAGTAACTTGGTGTCACTAGTAGGTAAGGAAATGTACCCCTAGTATTTCAGGATTTACCTTTGGAATGGCTGCTTTCTCTGTTTTTAAGTAATTAACTGAATTGCCTCTTACTATTCTCAAAAGAATGGTTTTAAATTACTAGAAATAGTAGTATTTCAGAGGGCACATGTGGCTTCTCCATTCTGCAAGTATAATTTATCTGTCTTCTGTCTGTTTGCCTTCCTGTCTTCCTCGATTATCAAGGAGCTAGATTTGAATTCTGGGGCACTTGAAATATTAAAAACAGACTATCCATTGTTACAATTTAGATCTGCTAAAGGAGCTCAAAATATTTTTAAAAAAATAGGTGCTGAAATGTATGGATTTTCTAATAGAAGAGCTTATATTATTTACATAGTAATAGGGTAGATCAAGTCAGGTCAACACAGTCCATTACAACAAATACATTCTCTTATTTGTGTTTTATAATCTAATACTACATTTTAAGAACTTTGTATTTTACATTAAATGAATGTGCCAGGACCACCTTCTATTGGAAAAGAGCTCAGGAAGAATATATGATTGTCTAAGAAAGTTAATTGTTTTTTTTCCTGTAGACAAGAGACACACAAGTGATTTTCCAACCTAAATGATCACTTTCTTTGGATTCTTTAAGTCCCTGGAATGTAACTGTCTCTTGCCCATTCATTCTTTATGAAGTTATTGGTTGGTACACTGCCTTTCAGAGCCCAGGTCATGTGGAAAAAAATTTTTTCACTTGAAAAGAAAAGGAAGAGCTTTTCAGCACAATCTCTCTAAAGAATCCCACCTAATCCCTACTTTTCCCTTTTGGTCTTTTATGGTAATCCTTCCCACTGCCAAAGGAGGGCCTTTTCCTTTCCTCCAGTGAAAACAACCCTTTTATTTGAACTTGGGAATCTGTTCCATTCTAGATTTTTTAAAAATTTAGACTTCTATCATTTTCTCCTTCTTTAAAATGTACTCATTCATTCGAAATACATTTACTAAGAGCCTATTCTTTGCCAAGAACTGTAGTAGGCACTGGAGAAATGATGATCTAGATAAGGTTCATATTCTGCCGTATTCTCATAGGAGAAATAAAAAGTAAACAAGAAAATAAAAATATATGTATGTATTTGTGTGCCTATATATATATACATATATACATTTATTTAGTAAATATAACAGTTGCAAGTAGTAATAAAGAATATGAATAAAGGTAAAGATAAAAATTAGTTCATAGGCAAATGAGCTAACCGGGGAGTATGGGTGGGCTATTTTTATAGGTAGGTTATTTTTTTTAATTCTTTTAGAGAGCGGGAAAGCACCAGCAGTGGGGGTGGAGGGACAGAGGAAGAGGGAGAGAAAGAATATCAAGCAGACTCCCTGCTGTATGTGGAGTCTGATGTGGGGCTCAGTCTCAAAACCTTGAGATCATGATCTGAGCTGAAAACAAGAATCAGATGCTTAACTGACTGAGCCACCCAGGACCCTTAGGTAGGAAAATTTTCAAAAATCTCTCTAAAGAGGTAATGTTTGAGGGAAGACTTGACTGATAAAAGGGCATGAGTCAGGCCAGTCTATGGGGGAATGGTATTGCAGCAGATGGAGTAGTAAGTGTAAAGGGTTTGGGGTAGGTGTTAACTTAGGAGGAACAAAAAACATAATTAAAGAATGAGTGATAGAGTGATAGGAAATATAGTTAAACAACTTCAGAAAAGGAGTCCAAATTTTTTTTTTTATTTTTTGAGGTGGGGCCCTCTGACTTCTGGCCAAAGAAAATGCACATCCTCTCTGAAGGAAAGTAAGAGGGCTTTAGAATTCCCCAAAATTAAGATCAACAAAAGAGGAGGTCACAAAGATCATCAAACCCACAAGGAAACAGGTCATAGGTGAGTGATAGATAATGTAAAGAAACAATAGATTACATGGCAAATGATTTGGCTTATTGGCATTATTAGATATAAATGTGAAATGTTGGTGAAATGTTTTAAGAAATAAGTGAAATAACAAAAATGACAAGCAATGAGATTTTCATAAATTTTGAAAGAGAACCAGATAGAACATTTCTAAAGGTTCTGGTTAGATTTTAAAAAAATAATAATCAGTAATAGATTGATAAATTTGCATGAAAATTGTTTTCTTTATAAAAAGACATAAAGTAAAAGATACTGGGTGAAGATATTTGCAATTCATGTTGACAACAGTAAAATTAATACCTAGGATATAAAAAGCTTTTATAGAATGAGAAAAAGGTAAATAATTTTTTTGAAGAATTGGGTAAAAGACATGCATAGGCAGTGAGGAAAAGGTTATAAATTAAGGAAGTGAATGACTTATGCTCTGAAAACTATAAAACATTGATGAAAGAAATTCAAGACAACACAAATGGAAGGATATTCCCTGCTCATGAATTGGAAAAATTAATAATTGTGAAATGTCCATGTCCATACTACCCAAAGCAAACCATAGATTCAGTGCAATGCCTAACAAAATACCAATGGCATTTTTCACAAAACTGAAACAAATAATCCTAAAATATATATGGAATCACGAAAGACCCTGAATAGGCAAAACAATCTTGAGAAAAGAACAAAGCTGGAGGTATAGTAATTTCAGATTTCAAGATATACTACAAAGTTTTAGTAAACAAAACAGTATGTACTGGCACAAAGTAGACACATAGATCAGTGGAACAGAGATCCCAGAAATAAACCCACACATACATCATTAATTAATCTACAGCAAAGGCAGCAAGAATATTCAGTTGGGGAAAAGAGAGTCTTTTGAATATGGTTCTGGAAAAACTGGACAGCTACATGCAAAAGAAGGAAAACTATAGCACTTTCCTATACCATACATAAAAATAAACTTAAAATGGATTAAGACCTGAAATCATAGAACTAAAAGAATACATAGGCAATAATCTCTTGGACATCACTTTTACCAACATATTTATGAATATGTCTCCTCAGGAAGGAACACAAAAGCAAAAATAGACTATTGGGACGACATCAAAATAAAAAGCTTTTGTACACCAAAGGACACCCATGGATAATATGAAAAGACAACCTACTGAATGGAAGACAATATTTACAAGTGGTATATCTGATAAGGGGTTAATATCATTATGTTAAAGGGAAATACAAATAACCGACATGAAAATGTGCTCAACCTCATTAGCAATCAGGAAATGCAAATTAAAGCCGCAGTCAGATAATGATTTCACATACCCTGGAGGGGCAAAAACTTAAGTGGTAGTACCAAGTGTTTACAACTTTTGGTGGCAGAAATGCTACAATCTTCATTTTCACAATAGCCAAAAAGTGAAAATGACCCAAATGTCTGTTGACTGATGAATAAATGAATAAAATTTGGTATCATTTTATAATGGATAATTATTTAGCAATACAGTAGCCAAAATGTGGAAATAACCCAAATGTCTACCAGCTGATGAAAGGATGAATAAAATTTGGTTTATCCTTAAGATGGAATATTATTCAGCAATAAAAAGGAGTACTGATACATGCTACAACATGGATGAACCTTGAAAACATGCTAAGTGAAAGAAGCCAGATACAAAGACTATATATTACATGATTCTATTTTTATGAAATGTCTACAATAGATCATCTATAGAAATAGAAAGTAGATTAGTGGTTGCAAGTGCATTTCGGGTAGGAGGTGAAGGTGAATGGAGAATGAGAGTAGGGAAATTGGAAATGACTACTAATAGGTACAAGGGTTTTTCTTTTTTTTTGAAGTGATAAAAATATAAAATTAGTTGTGGTGATTGTTGCAGAATTCTGTGAATATACTAAAACTTATTTAATTGTATACTTTAAATGAATGCACTGTAGGTATGTGAATTATATTTGAACAAATCTGTTGCTTTGTTTTGTTTTTTAAGTGATCCATACCTTACTGATGGCAGTATCAATTGACATAACCACTTTTTAAAAAAAAATGTGGAAGTGATTTACAAATTTGTATGCATAGCTGGGTTCTTTTAAAAATTCCAGATCCCTGGACACACTCCAGACCAATTAAATTACAGTCTCTGGACATGGGACACAAATATATTATGAAACTTCTTAGGTTGTTCAAATGTTCAGACATGTTTGGTAAGCACTATAGTATATTATCTGAGAATTTATTTATTTTTTTTTTTTTCAATATTCTTTTTTTTTTTTTAATTTTTTATAAACATATATTTTTATCCCCAGGGGTACAGGTCTGTGAATCACCAGGTTTACACACTTCACAGCACTCACCAAATCACATACCCTCCCCAATGTCCATAATCCCACCCCCTTCTCCCAAACCCCCTCCCCCCGGCAACCCTCAGTTTGTTTCGTGAGATTAAGAGTCACTTATGGTTTGTCTCCCTCCCAATCCCATCTTGTTTCATTTATTCTTCTTCTACCCACTTAAGCCTCCATGTTGTATCACCACTTCCTCATATCAGGGAGATCATATGATAGTTGTCTTTCTCTGCTTGACTTATTTCGCTAAGCATGATACGCTCTAGTTCCATCCATGTTGTTGCAAATGGCAAGATTTCATTTCTTTTGATGGCTGCATAGTATTCCATTGTGTATATATACCACATCTTCTTGATCCATTCATCTGTTGATGGACATCTAGGTTCTTTCCATAGTTTGGCTATTGTGGACATTGCTGCTATAAACATTCGGGTGCACGTGCCCCTTCGGATCACTACGTTTGTATCTTTAGGGTAAATACCCAGTAGTGCAATTGCTGGGTCATAGGGCAGTTCTATTTTCAACATTTTGAGGAACCTCCATGCTGTTTTCCAGAGTGGCTGCACCAGCTTGCATTCCCACCAACAGTGTAGGAGGGTTCCCCTTTCTCCGCATCCTCGCCAGCATCTGTCATTTCCTGATTTGTTGATTTTAGCCATTCTGACTGGTGTGAGGTGATATCTCATTGTGGTTTTGATTTGTATTTCCCTGATGCCGAGTGATATGGAGCACTTTTTCATGTGTCTGTTCGCCATCTGGATGTCTTCTTTGCAGAAATGTCTGTTCATGTCTTCTGCCCATTTCTTGATTGGATTATTTGTTCTTTGGGTGTTGAGTTTGCTAAGTTCTTTATAGATTCTGGACACTAGTCCTTTATCTGATATGTCGTTTGCAAATATCTTCTCCCATTCTGTCAGTTGTCTTTTGATTTTGTTAACTGTTTCCTTTGCTGTGCAAAAGCTTTTGATCTTGATGAAATCCCAGTAGTTCATTTTTTCCCTTGCTTCCCTTGCCTTTTGCGTTGTTCCTAGGAAGATGTTGCTGCGGCAGAGGTCGAAGAGGTTGCTGCCCGTGTTCTCCTCAAGGATTTTGATGGATTCCTTTCGTACATTGAGATCCTTCATCCATTTTGAGTCTATTTTTGTGTGTGGTGTAAGGAAATGGTCCAATTTCATTTTTCTGCATGTGGCTGTCCAATTTTCCCAGCACCATTTATTGAAAAGGCTGTCTTTTTTCCATTGGACATTCTTTCCTGCTTTGTCGAAGATTAGTTGACCATAGATTTGAGGGTCTATTTCTGGGCTCTCTATTCTGTTCCATTGATCTATGTGTCTGTTTTTGTGCCAGTACCATGCTGTCTTGATGATGACAGCTTTGTAATAGAGCTTGAAGTCCGGAATTGTGATGCCACCAACGTTGGCTTTCTTTTTCAATATCCCTTTGGCTATTCGAGGTCTTTTCTGGTTCCATATAAATTTTAGCATTATTTGTTCCATTTCTTTGAAAAAGATGGATGGTACTTTGATAGGAATTGCATTAAATGTGTAGATTGCTTTAGGTAGCATAGACATTTTCACAATATTTATTCTTCCAATCCAGGAGCATGGAACATTTTTCCATTTCTTTGTGTCTTCCTCAATTTCTTTCATGAGTACTTTATAGTTTTCTGAGTATAGATTCTGTGTCTCTTTGGTTAGGTTTATTCCTAGGTATCTTATGGTTTTGGATGCAATTGTAAATGGGATTGACTCCTTAATATCTCTTTCTTCTGTCTTGCTGTTGGTGTAGAGAAATGCAACTGATTTCTGTGCATTGATTTTATATCCTGACACTTTACTGAATTCCTGTATAAGTTCTAGCAGTTTTGGAGTGGAGTCTTTTGGGTTTTCCACATATAGTATCATATCATCTGCGAAGAGTGATAATTTGACTTCTTCTTTGCCGATTTGGATGCCTTTAATTTCCTTTTGTTGTCTGATTGCTGAGGCGAGGACCTCTAGTACGATGTTGAATAGCAGTGGTGATAATGGACATCCCTGCCGTGTTCCTGACCTTAGCGGAAAAGCTTTCAGTTTTTCTCCATTGAGAATGATATTTGCGGTGGGTTTTTCATAGATGGCTTTGATGATATTGAGGTATGTGCCCTCTATCCCTACACTTTGAAGAGTTTTGATCAGGAAGGGATGTTGTACTTTGTCAAATGCTTTTTCAGCATCTATTGAGAGTATCATATGGTTCTTGTTCTTTCTTTTATTGATGTGTTGTATCACATTGACTGATTTGCGGATGTTGAACCAACCTTGCAGCCCTGGAATAAATCCCACTTGGTCGTGGTGAATAATCTTTTTAATGTACTGTTGAATCCTATTGGCTAGTATTTTGTTGAGTATTTTCGCATCTGTGTTCATCAAGGATATCGGTCTATAGCTCTCTTTTTTGGTGGGATCCTTGTCTGGTTTTGGGATCAAGGTGATGCTGGCCTCATAAAATGAGTTTGGAAGTTTTCCTTCCATTTCTATTTTTTGGAACAGTTTCAGGAGAATAGGAATTAGTTCTTCTTTAAATGTTTGGTAGAATTCCCCCGGGAAGCCGTCTGGCCCTGGGCTTTTGTTTGTTTGGAGATTTTTAATGACTGTTTCAATCTCCTTACTGGTTATGGGTCTGTTCAGGCTTTCTATTTCTTCCTGGTTCAGTTGTGGTAGTTTATATGTTTCTAGGAATGCATCCATTTCTTCCAGATTGTCAAATTTATTGCCGTAGAGTTGCTCATAGTATATTCTTATAATAGTTTGTATTTCTTTGGTGTTAGTTGTGATCTCTCCTCTTTCATTCATGATTTTATTTATTTGGGTCCTTTCTCTTTTCTTTTTGATAAGTCGGGCCAGGGGTTTATCAATTTTATTAATTCTTTCAAAGAACCAGCTCCTAGTTTCGTTGATTTGTTCTATTGTTTTTTTGGTTTCTATTTCATTGATTTCTGCTCTGATCTTTATGATTTCTCTTCTCCTACTGGGCTTAGGGTTTCTTTCTTGTTCTTTCTCCAGCTCCTTTAGGTGTAGGGTTAGGTTGTGTACCTGAGACCTTTCTTGTTTCTTGAGAAAGGCTTGTACCGCTATATATTTTCCTCTCAGGACTGCCTTTGTTGTGTCCCACAGATTTTGAACCGTTGTATTTTCATTATCATTTGTTTCCATGATTTTTTTCAATTCTTCTTTAATTTCCCGGTTGACCCATTCATTCTTTAGAAGGATACTGTTTAGTCTCCATGTATTTGGGTTCTTTCCAAACTTCCTTTTGTGGTTGAGTTCTAGCTTTAGAGCATTGTGGTCTGAAAATATGCAGGGAATGATCCCAATCTTTTGATACCGGTTGAGTCCTGATTTAGGACCGAGGATGTGATCTATTCTGGAGAATGTTCCATGTGCACTAGAGAAGAATGTGTATTCTGTTGCTTTGGGATGAAATATTCTGAATATATCTGTGATGTCCATCTGGTCCAGTGTGTCATTTAAGGCCTTTATTTCCTTGCTGATCTTTTGCTTGGATGACTTGTCCATTTCAGTGAGGGGAGTGTTAAAGTCCCCTACTATTATTGTATTATTGTTGATGTGTTTCTTTGATTTTGTTATTAATTGGTTTATATAGTTGGCTGCTCCCACATTGGGGGCATAGATATTTAAAATTGTTAAATCTTCTTGTTGGACAGACCCTTTGAGTATGATATAGTGTCCTTCCTCATCTCTTATTATAGTCTTTGGCTTAAAATCTAATTGATCTGATATAAGGATTGCCACTCCTGCTTTCTTCTGATGTCCATTAGCATGGTAAATTCTTTTCCACCCCCTCACTTTAAATCTGGAGGTGTCTTCGGGCTTAAAATGTGTTTCTTGGAGGCAACATATAGATGGGTTTTGTTTTTTTATCCATTCTGATACCCTGTGTCTTTTGACAGGGGCATTTAGCCCATTCACATTCAGGGTAACTATTGAGAGATATGAATTTAGTGCCATTGTATTGCCTGTAAGGTGACTGTTACTGTATAGGTCTCTGTTCCTTTCTGATCTACCACTTGTAGGCTCTCTCTTTGCTTAGAGGACCCCTTTCAATATTTCCTGTAGAGCTGGTTTGGTATTTGCAAATTCTTTCAGTTGTTGTTTGTCCTGGAAGCTTTTAATCTCTCCTTCTATTTTCAATGATAGCCTAGCTGGATATAGTATTCTTGGCTGCATGTTTTTCTCGTTTAGTGCTCTGAAAATATCATGCCAGCTCTTTCTGGCCTGCCAGGTCTCTGTGGATAAGTCAGCTGCCAATCTAATATTTTTACCATTGTATGTTACAGACTTCTTTTCCCGGGCTGCTTTCAGGATTTTCTCTTTGTCATTGAGACTTGTAAATTTTACTATTAGGTGATGGGGTGTGGGCCTATTCTTATTGATTTTGAGGGGCATTCTCTGAACCTCCTGAATTTTGATGCTCGTTCCCTTTGCCATATTGGGGAAATTCTCCCCAATAATTCTCTCCAGTATACCTTCTGCTCCCCTCTCACTTTCTTCTTCTTCTGGAATCCCAATTATTCTAATGTTGTTTCGTCTTATGGTGTCACTTATCTCTCGAATTCTCCCCTCGTGGTCCAGTAGCTGTTTGTCCCTCTTTTGCTCAGCTTCTTTATTCTCTGTCATTTGGTCTTCTATATCACTAATTCTTTCTTCTGCCTCATTTATCCTAGCAGTTAGAGCCTCCATTTTTGATTGCACCTCATTAATAGCTTTTTTGATTTCACCTTGGTTAGATTTTAGTTCTTTTATTTCTCCAGAAAGGGCTTTTATATCTCTCGAGAGGGTTTCTCTCATATCTTCCATGCCTTTTTCGAGCCCGGCTAGAACCTTGAGAATTGTCATTCTGAACTCTAGATCTGACATATTACCGATGTCTGTATTGATTAGGTCCCTAGCCTTCGGTACTGCCTCTTGTTCTTTTTTTTGTGTTGAATTTTTCCGTCTTGTCATTTTGTCCAGATAAGAGTAAATGAAGGGGCAAGTAAAATACTAAAAGGGTGGCAACAACCCCAGGAAAATATGCTTTAACCAAATTAGAAGAGATCCAAAATCGTGAGTGGGGAGAAAGGGGATAAAAAGAGGTTCAAAAAGGAAGAAAGAAAAAAGAAAAAAAAAAAAGAAAAGAAAAGAATATTTTTAAAGAAAGAAAACACCTAAGAAAAATGTAAAAATATATATATATATATATATTAGATAAACTAGTAAAAAATCGTTAAAAAAGAAAAAGGTAACAGTTAAAAAAAAATTTTACCCGAGGGCGAGAAAAAAAAAAAAATGAAAAAGAAAAAATTAAATTAACTGCAAGACTAAAAAAAATCACAGGAAAAAAGCCATGAGTTCCGTGCTTGGCTTTCTCCTCCTCTGGAATTCTGCTGCTCTCCTTGGTATTGAAACCGCACTCCTTGGTAGGTGAACTTGGTCTCGGCTGGATTTCTTGTTGATCTTCTGGGGGAGGGGCCTGTTGTAGTGATTCTCAAGTGTCTTTGCCCCAGGCGGAATTACACCGCCCTTACCCGGGGCCGGGGTGAGTAATCCGCTCGGGTTTGCTTTCAGGAGCTTTTGTTCCCTGAGCGCTTTCCGTAGAGTTCCAGAGGACGGGAATACAAATGGCGGCCTCCTGGTCTCCGGCCCGGAGGAGCCGAGAGCCCAGGGCCCCACTCCTCAGTGCGCCCTCAGAGAACAGCGCCCAGTTACTCCCGTCTGCCTGACCTCCAGCCGCGCTCCGAGCTCACCGAGCCTGCGACCGGTTCAAGGTAACACGGAGCTGCAAGCTTACTGTCGGCTCTGTCTCTGTAGCCGGCTTTCCCGTTCCAATACCCGCAAGCTCTGCGACACTCAGACACCCCCGATCCTTCTGTGACCCTGCGGGACCTGAGGCCACGCTGACCCCGCGTGGGCTTCGCCCCGGTTTAGCCTCTGGAGCGATGTCCCTCAGCGGAACAGACTTTTAAAAGTCCTGATTTTGTGCGCGGTTGCTCCGCCGCTTGCCGGGAGCCGGCCCCTCCCCCCGGGGTCTATCTTCCCGTCGCTTTGGATTCACTTCTCCGCCGGTCCTACCTTTCAGAAAGTGGTTGTTTTTCTGTTTCCAGAATTGCTGTTCTTCTTCTCTTCGATCTGCCGATGGATTTTCAGGTGTTTGCAATCTTTAGATAAGCTATCTAGCTGATCTCCGGCTAGCTGAAGCAGTCTCAGCTTGCTACTTCTCCGCCATCTTGACTCCTCCTCAGAATTTATTTTTTTATTTGAAGGTTCACTCCATTTAATTGCTATTGCCTGGATTTATTTTTCCAGGCAATATTTATTTATTTATTTATTTTTGTCTGTTTGTTTACTCTTTTAATCTTCTGTGCTTATTTTTTATTTCTTAATCAAGATGGATTCAGCTTTGGGGTTTTTTTTGTTAATTCTATTTTCCCCCTTGTTTAATTTGGAAGACATAGACTATTTATATATCTTTAGTGGTTATCTTTAATTTTTTATCACATATACTGTATTGCTTTTAATGCAAGTACAGTTTTGTAGTTTTTATTAATTGCAGTGATGTTTGAAAAATATATGCATTTAATGAACATGGCCTTTTATTAATTATTAAGTGTATTAATTAATATGAAGACACTCATTCAATCCATATATGTATTTGCATACTGCTTTAGAGAAGTCTTTTTTATTTCCAAGTTTTTATTTAAGTACAGTGCAACACTAGTTCCAGGTGTAGAATTTAGTGATTCATCACCCCCATAGAACACAGGGCTTATCACAACAAATCTCCTCCTTAATACCCACCACCTATTTAACCCATCCCCCTGCCCACCTCCCCTTCAGAAGCCATCAGTTTGTTCTATATGGTTAAGAGTTTGTTTCTTGGTTTGCCTCTCTTTTTCCCCCCATGTTCATTTGCTCCTTAAAATCTACATATGTGTGAAATCATATGGTATTTGTCTTTCTCTCACTGACTTGTTTTGCTCAGCATAATACACTTTAGTTCCATCCATATCACTGCAAATGGCAACATTTCATTCTTTTTGATGGCTGAGTAATATTCCATATATATATCTATACATATATATATGTATAGATATATATATATATATAGATATAGATACACACACACACACCACATCTTCTTTATCTGTTCATCCGTTGATGGACCTTGGGGCTGTTTCCATAATTTGGCTATTGTTGGTAAGCTGCTATAAATAGGGTGTGCGGGGTGCCTGGGTGGTTCAGTGGGTTAAAGCCTCTGCTTTCAGCTCAGGTCATGATCCTAGGGTCCTGGGATTGAGCCCCACATCGGGCTATCTACTCAGCAGAGAGCCTGCTTCCCACTCCAACCCGCCTGCCTCTCTACCTACTTGTGATCTCTCTCTTAATCTCTGTCAAATAAATAAATAAGGGGTGCATGTATCCCTTTGGATCGATATTTTTGTATCTTATGGGTAAGTACCTAGTAGTGCAATTACTGGATCATAGGGTAGTTGTATTTTTAACTTTCTGAGGAACTTCTATAGGTTTTCCACAGTGGATGCACCCATTTGTATCCCCACCAACAGTGCATGAGCATTCCCCTTTTTCCACATCCTCGCCAACACCTGCTATTGGGAAAACTGGACAGCAACATGCAAAAGAATGAAACTAGACCACTTCCTTACACCATACACAAAAATAAATTCAAAATTGACTAAAGACCTAAATGTGAGACTGGAAACCATTAAAGTCCTGAAGGCAAACATAGGCAATAACCTCTTTGACATCAGCTATAGCAACTTCTTAGTAGATATGTCTCCTGAGGCAAGGGAAACAAAAGCAAGAATAAGCTGTTGGGACTGTATCAGAATACAAACCTTCTGTACAGTGTAGGAAACAATCAACAAAACTAAAAGGCAGCCTACAAATGGGAGAAGATATTTGCAAATGACATACCCGATAAGGGGTTATGTCCAAAATATATAAAGAACTTACAAAAATCAACACCCAAAAACCAAATAATCCGGTTAAAAAATGGGCAAGAAGACATGAATAGACATTTTTCCAAAGAAGACATACAGATGGCTAGCAGACATATGAAAAGATGCTCAACATCACTCATCATCAAGAAAACACAAAACTACAAAGAGATATTACATCACACTGGTCAGAATAGCTAAAATTAACAACATAGGAAAACAGAAATCTTGAATGAATCATATGCCCCACTCTTACACCTGGGATTTCAAGGCAACCAGTTGAAAAATAGAAAGGACTGTGTCTACCTTGAAATAAATTGGAAGCTGTTGTGATATGGAGTTAAGGTTCTATAAGGAGATGAGATAGTGACATCTCTTATGTCACAATAGCATCATTGTCACAGAATTCTTACCAGGAGCCTACCCTCAATGTACACTCTTTCTCTGTACTTTTACAAACACTACATACCTGTGATTCCTGGTGAGTTTAAGTATTTCAGGAGTATTTGTGCCTGTCATTATTATTACTGTTTGTGCCACTTAAGGAATACATACTTAACAAAGACTAAAGTTAGTATCTCCCTTGTCCCAGAACAATATAAAGGATATATGAAGAGTCTTAGAATGCTCTAACTTTGATTAATCTTTCCTATCTAATATGTTATCTGGTATTTCAATTCTGTTTTCTTTTTAACCCCCAAAATGGGCATTATTTTTGTTTTATAATGAAAGTGTTTGCTTATAGATTTATTCAGCTGATTATCTTTTTTTTAATTTTTCAAAAAGATTTTATTTATTTATTTGACAGAGATCACAAGTAGGCAGAGAAGCAGGCGGGGGTTTGGGGTGGTCAGGGAAGCAGGCTGATGCAGGACTTGATCACAGGACCCTGGGATCACGATCTGAGCCAAAGGCAGAGGCTTTAACCCACTGAATCACCCAGGCGCCCCTCACCTGATTATCCTTTTATTTGCAAACTATTCCTCCTCTTTTATACCTTCCTGATGAGATCATTTTATTTGTCATGAAATACATTAGGCAAATCCTATTGTTAGTAAACGCTCTGTTTTTATTTTTGTTATTGCAAAGTAACTTTTGTTTCACTTTCATTCCTGCTTGATGACTTAACTGGGTATAGAATTCTGTACTGACAATTATTTTTTTCTCAGCACTCTGAAGATATTATTCCACTGTCTTCTGGCTTCTGTTGTGCTCTTGAGAAGTGTGCCTTCTGTCTCATTATTGTTCCTTTTGTAAGTAATCTGTATTTTCTCTCTGGCTGCTTTTAAGGTTTTTTTCTTAAGATTTTAGTATAATTGATTATATTGTTTTATTTCTAGAGCTTTGATATTTTCTTCCTCCCCGAGATCTTACTTTTTTTTCCTTGCTTCTGTTTAGTTCCTTTCTCATGGTTTTGACTTTATATTTTACATTTCATATATTTCAGTCATTATTTTATATATATCTTTCAGCATTCAGTAATTATAGAGAACAGGTCTAATAATGCTGCTTCTGTGTAAATTATTTTTTTCTTTATTTTCATTGCAAGTCTAGGCCAAGATTGAAATGTTTCTTGTCATTTCCTTTTAGGTCCCATGGATATTTTTCCCTTAAACTATAAGCCTTGTATAGTTCTGTTTTTATGAAGAGGTTCAGTGCTGATCTCTGACATTTTGTGGGCCCATGGCTTTGTCTCTTGGATTTTATCAAAACATTAAGATAAATTCAAAGTGGCAGTTGAAGTCACCAAATGTCATGAGGGTAGCTGTGACTTCAGGGCATGTTTACCTCTAGTTTCTCAATTCACTCTGCCTCTTTTGGATCTTCTTTACTTTTTTTTTTTTTTTTTTTTTTTTAAAGCATGGAATACTTTTTTTTTTCTCTTTTCAGCATAACAGTATTCATTGTTTTTGCACCACACCCAGTGCTCCATGCAATCCGTGCCCTCTCTAGTACCCACCACCTGGTTCCCCCAACCTCCCACCACCCCCACTTCAAAACCCTCAGATTGTTTTTCAGAGTCCATAGTCTCTCATGGTTCACCTCCCCTTCCAATTTCCCTCAACTCCCTTCTCCTCAAGCATGGAATACTTTTAAAAAGATATATGTCACAGGTTAGCCAGCATTTCAAGGTGTTTTCAGGAAATCTGATGCACCATTCACATATTTACAATTGTGAATCCTGTCTTTAAACATGCTGTATCTATTTTTTATATCCTTTGTAAATTTCTTTTTTTTTTTTTCTTAAAAAATCTTTTGCATTTCTTGTTAAGCAATTTTCTCAGTACTTTATAAATACTGATACTATGCATAGGAATATTTTGTTGTATGATATTTTCTAAATGGTTAATACAAGTATATATACATACATGCACAATATAGACACATACAGATAATAAAATGTTGATTTCTGTAAGTTGATGATAATCTTACAGAAATATCTAATAATTTCCAGTGGGTGATATTGGATTTCTAGGTAGATAACTTGAGTTTTATATATGTCTTATTTCTTCCTTTTCTATTTGTACCAGTTTTTGAAAACTATAACCCATAGGAGCTGATTATTTCATAATTTGAAAACAATTCTTATCTTTTTTCAGACTTTCTTGGAAGTACTAATGTTTACTAAATATGTTTTTATAGGTTTCTGGTAAATACTCTAAATTAATTAGGTGAAAGAAGAGCCATTCTTATTTTAGAGTTTTTAATATAGGATCTCATAGATTTTCTTTTCTTTTTTAAGGTTTTATTTATTTGAGATTGAGAGAGAGTGAGCATGAGCAATGAGGGGCAGAAGGAGAGGGAGAAGCCAACCCCCTTCTAGCAGAGAGCCTGATGCAGGGCTTGATCCCAGGACCTCGGGATCATGACCTGAGCCATAGGCAGATGCTTAACTGACTGAGCCACCCAAGCACTCCTCAAGTAGATTTTCTGATGTTGAATTACTCCTGCATTTGTGGGATAAACCTTATTTAATTGTGGTGTATTAGTCCTTAAATACATAGCTAGATTCTACATTGCTAATGTCGATTTTTAAATTCTACTAATGTTGATTCATAAGATTGACTTAGTTTTCCTGAGCTCTCATTGTCTGTTATTTCAGTTAACTATGTAAAATGACTTGGGTGGATTTCCAAATTTTTGTTATGTTCAACAATTATGTATGGTTAGAATTGTGTATTCTTTAATGATTTGGATAATCTTACCAGTGATACCATCAGTCATTGGTATCAATGGCCTTTTAGGAGCATAGACATTGAATTCACATTTAAAATTCTTATGTGGTTATTGATGTATTCTCAGATTTTCCTTTTTTTTTTTTTGTATTCTCAGATTTTCTTTCTTCATGGATGATTTTGTATTAATTTGATCCATTTCATCTAGTTTTTCTGATTTAATCTTGAATTATATATAGGTTTTTCTCATAAGCACTTTTCTTAATTTGGGGGATTTATGTTATTCTTTTTCCTTTTCAGTGTTTTGGGTTTGTACCCAATCTGATTTTTTTCCCCCAGCATGTCATATATTTCTATCGTTTACTTGATTTGGAAGGAATGAATGAACTTGTAGCCATTTTTATTCTTTATAAATTCTGGCTTATTCACTTTCTCATTTTTAGCTAGCTAATTCTTTTTTTGTTTTGTTTCTTCATCTTCTTGAGTTGAAATCTTAATTCTTTTGTTTTTAATTATTTCTTGTTTTCTAATAAATGCATTTAAAACTGTAAGTTTTCTGTGATTACATAATCTGAGTATCAGGATTTCACACTAGATTGCTCTTTTGGTATTTAGTTCTAAATTTTAAGTTTAATTGCTGTTTCCTTTTATGACAAACACTATGTAGAAGTTAATTCTAGGATTATATTTTAGCTTTATTTTTACAGTTTCTAATTTTTTTTTTAAGATTTTATTTATTTATTTGACAGATCACAAGTAGGTAGAGAGGCAGGCAGAGAGAGGAGGAAGCAGGTTCCCTGCTGAGCAGAGAGTCCGATGTGGGACTCGATCCCAGGACCCTGGGATCATGACCTGAGCCGAAGGCAGAGGCTTTAACCCACTGAGCCACCCAGGTGCCCCCAAAATAGTAAATATCTTAAGTTCTAAAGAATCTCACCCCATCTTCTGTGGGCCTTACAGGTTATTATTATTGATGAAATCACAGGCATTAGTAACCTACTCTGTGTCCAGTGTCTCTGCTCTCCAGAGGTGAGAAGATGGGGCTGCAATTTCCAACCCACTGATCATATGGTTGGTTCCCCTGGCAACCAGCCTACCATCCTTAGGGGCTTTCCAAAAGTCACTTCCTTAGCATAAACTCAGCTGTGGTTGAAAGGGACTTGTTATGAATAACATTTACCTTTATCACTCAGGGAATTCCGAGAGTTTTGAGTTTGAAGTTTCCTGCTAGAAATCAGGAACAAAGACCAACTGTGTTATCTTACTACTTTACAATATCACAGTTCTCTACTATGATCTTGGATTTATTAGTTCCTTTTTCTCTATCAATTTTTGTTTACTTCAAAGCTAAGTTGTCACTTGCATAATCATGACTTCTAATTTCTCTTGCCTGACTCCAAGATGATTGTCATGATTTTACCAAGGTAACAGAAATAATCAGAGAACTTCTACAAGCTTCTGCTGCCCCACTGATCTGTCTCCCTACTCTATACTCATTGGGCCTCTTTTCCTATTATGATAAATGAACTTCATGTACCTTTATCTAAGACCAGTCCTCTACTTTTATATTAAATGCCACTTAATTCTCATCTCTTCAGGGACATTGTTGGAGCAATGTTCTGTTTTTTTGTTAGTCTTCTGCATTTATCAACTTGTTAGTATTTATTCTAATCATTTTCATCTGCACACAAACATGAAATTTCTCCCATCTCCCATCTTAAATGGATAAACAAATCTCTTGACACCCATTTCCTCTTGATATGGCCCCATTTCTCTGTTACTTTTTTTTATATAAATTTTTTTAAATTTATTTATTTTCAGCATAACAGTATCATTATTTTTTCACCACACCCAGTGCTCCATGCAATCCGTGCCCTCTATAATACCCACCACCTGGTACCCCGACCTCCCACCCCCCCGCCACTTCAAACCCCTCAGATTGTTTTCCAGAGTCCATACTCTCGTGATTCACCTCCCCTTCCAATTTACCCCAACCCCCTTCTCTCTAACTCCCCATGTCCTCCATGCTTTTTGTTATGCTCCACAAATAAGTGAAACCATATAATAATTGACTCTCTCTGCTTGACTTATTTCACTCAGCATAATCTCTTCCAGTCCCGTCCATGTTGCTACAAAAGTTGGGTATTCATCCTTTCTGATGGAGGCATAATACTCCATAGTGTATATGGACCACATCTTCCTTATCCATTCGTCCATTGAAGGGCATCTTGGTTCTTTCCACAGTTTGGCAACCGTGGCCATTGCTGCTATAAACATTGGGGTACAGATTGCCCTTTTCACTACATCTGTATCTTTGGGGTAAATACCCAGGAGTGCAATGGCAGGGTCATAGGGAAGTTCTATTTTTAATTTCTTGAGGAATCTCCAAGACAGCATGGTACTGGCATAAAAACAGACACATAGACTAGTGCAACAGAGTAGAGAGCCCAGATATGGACCCTCAACTCTATGGTCAAATAATCTTCGACAAAACAGGAAAAAATATACAGTGGAAAAAAGACAGTCTCTTCAATAAATGGTGCTGGGAAAACTGGGCAGCTATATGAAATATAGCTGGACCATTCTCTTACACCATACACAAAGATAAATTCAAAATGGATAAAAGACCTCAATGTGAGACAGGAATCCATCAGAATCCTAGAGGAGAACATAGGCAGTAATCTCTTCGATATCAGCCACAGCGACTTCTTTCAAGATATGTCTCCAAAGGCAAAGTAAACAAAAGCGAAGATGAACTTTTGGGACTTCATCAAAATCAAAAGCTTCTGCACAGCAAAGGAAACAGTCTCTGTTACTTTTTATAACAAAACTCAAAAGAATTCTCCATGCTCCATAACTCTAGGTCATCTTTTAAAAACTGCTTCAATCAAAATTTATCCTCTTTATTCTACCAAAACTATCTTGTGAAAATCAGTAGTAACTTCTTTATTGTTAAAGCCTTTGTTAAATTAAAAGTTACCATTTACCTCCTCTCTCAACATTTGACAAAACTGATTATTCCTATTTATTTTTTTTAAGATTTTATTTATTTGTCAGAGAGAGAGAGAGAGAGTGAGCGTGAGCACAGGCAGACAGAATGGCAGGCAGAGGCAGAGGGAGAAGCAGGCTCCCTGCCGAGCAAGGAGCCCGATGTGGGACTCCATCCCAGGACGCTGGGATCATGACCTGAGCCAAAGGACATATAGGCTGCTTCCATATCTTGACTATTATAAGCAATGCTGCTATAAACATTGGGATGCATGTATCCCTTTGAGTTAGTGTTTTTGTATTCTTCGGGTAAACACCCAGTGGTGCAATTCCTGGGTCATAAGGTGGTTCTTTTTTTTTTAATTTTTTGAGGAACCTCCATACTGTTTTCCACAGTGGCTATACCAGTTTGCATTCTCACCAACAGTGCATAAGAGTTCTTTTTTCTTCTCATCACCAACACCTGTTGTTTCTTGTGTTGTTGATTTTAGCCATTCCAACAAGTGTGTGGTGATATTGTAGTTTTGGTTTGCATTTCCCTAAAGATAAGTGATGATAAGCACCTCTTCCTGTGTCTCTTGGCCATCTGTGTGTTTTTAGAGAAATGTTTGTTCATGTCTTTTGCCCATTTTTTACTTGGATTATTTATTTTTGACTATTAAAGTGTATAGTTCTGTATATATTTTGGATACTAACCTTTTATTGGATATGTCATTTGCAAATACCTTCTTCCATTCCAAAGGTTGCCTTTTAGTTTTGTTGATTGATTCCTTTGCTGTGCAGAAGGTTTGTATTTTGATGAGGTCCCAATAGTTTATTTTTGTTTTTGTTTCTCTTGCCACAGGGGACCCATTTAGAAAAAAGTTGCTATGGCTGATGTTAGAGAAATTACTGCCTGTGCTCTTTTCTAGGATTTTTATGGTTTCAGGTCTCACATTTAGATTTTTAGTACATTTGAATTTATTTTTGTGTATTCACTCTTTTGCATATTGCTGTCCAGTTTTCCCAAAACTCTGTTGAAGAGACTTTTTCCTATTAGATATCCTTTCCTGCTCTGTTAGAGATTCATTGACCATGTAATTATGGGTTGATTTATGGATTTTGTGTTCTTTTATTGTCTGTGTATCTGTTTTGATTACTGTAGCTTTTTAATAGATTTTGAAGTCTGGAATTGTGATGCCTTCAGCTTTGCTTTTCTTTTTCAGGGTTGCTTTGGCTATTTGAGATCTTTTGTGGTTCCATACAAATTTTAGGATTATCTGTTCTAGCTCTGTAAAAAATGCTGTTGGTATTTTGACGGGAATTACATTAAAAGTATAGATTGCTTTGGGTATTATATACTTTTTAACTGTTTATTTTTCCAATCCATGAGGACAGAATGTTTTTCCATTTCTTTGTGTCATCTTCAGTTTCTTTCATCAGTATTTTATACTTTTCAGAGTACAGGCGTTTGACCTCTTTGCTTAGGTTTATTCCTAGATATCTTATTTTTGGTGTGGTTGTAAATGGGATTGTTTCCTTAATTTTTCTTTCTGTTGCTTCATTATTGGTGTATGAAATACAACAGATTTCTATAGATTGATTTTGTGTATTGCATCATTACTGCATTGGTTTATCAGTTCTATCAGTTTTTTTGGTGAAGTCTTTTGGGTTTGTTCTTTTTTAAAGATTTTATTTATTTATTTGACAGACAGAGATCACAAGTAGGCAGAGAGAGGCAGGCAGAGACAGTGGAGGAAGCAGACTCCCTACTGGCTGAGAGCCTGATGCAGGGCTTGATCCCAGGACCCTGGGATTATGACCTGAGCCGAAGGCAGAGGTTTTAACCCACTGAGCCACCCAGGCACCCCAGATTTTCTATATATAGTATCATGTCATCTTCAAATAATGAAAGTTTTACTTCTTCCATACTGATTTGGATGCCATTTGTTTCTTTTTGTTGTCTGATTACTGTGGCTAGGACTTTTAGTCTATGTTGAATAAAAGTGGTGAAAGTAGACATCCTTGTCTTGTTCCTGACATTAGGGGAAAGGCTCTTAGTTTTTCTCCATTAAGGATGATGTTAGCTGTAGGTTTTTCATATATGGCCTTTATTAAGTTGATGTATGTTCCCTGTAAACCTACTTTATGAATGGATGTTGTACTTGTCAAATGCTTTTTCTCCATCTATTGAAATGATCATAAGGTTCTTATTCTTTCTCCTCCTGGTGTGATGTATCATGTTGATTGTTTTGCAAAACTGAACTACCCTGGCAACCCAAAAATAAATTCCACATGGTCTTGGTGAATGGTATTTTTAATGTATTGTTGGATTCAGTTTGCTAGTATTTTCTTGAGGGTTTTTGCATCTGTGTTCATAAGATATATTGACTCGAAGTTCTCTTTTTTGTGTGATGTCTTTACCCGATTTTAATATCAGGCCTTATAGAATGAACTTGTAAGTTTTCCTTCCTCTTCTGATTTTGGAATAGTTTGCAAAGAATAGGTATTAACTCTTCTTTTAGTGTTTGGTAGAAATGGCTTGTGAAGCCATTTGGTTCTGGACTTGTTTGTTGGGTATTTTTTGGTTATTGTTTCCAGTTTCAGTTGTGATAGCTTATATGTTTGGTAGGTTATGTGTTAATTTGTATGTTTGTAGGAATTTATCCATTTCTTCTAGGTTGTCTAGTTTGTTAGCGTATAGTTTTTCATAATATTCTGTTAATTTTATATGGTATTTATTGTTATTTCTCCTCTCTCATTTGTAATTGTATTTCTTTGTATTCCTTCTCTATCTTTTTTTTTATAAGTCTGGCCAATTTTGTTGCTCTTTTCCAAGAACCAGCTTTATTGATCTGTTTTATGTGTGTGTGTGTATGTAATTGATCTGTTTTTATATATACTTATATATAATCTCTATGTTATATAGATATATATCTTTTATATAGATATATATTTATATTTACAAATATATTAAATGTGTATTTAAATATATATATATATATATTTTGTGTAATTCTTTTTTATCTCTTTTATTCAGCTTGATTACTTTCCATTACTCTGTCTTATAGGTTAAGTTGTTCCTCTGCTTCATCCAGCCTGCTGTTCACTCCTCCAAATGTGTTTCTCATTTAATTTCTTGAGCCCTTCCTATTACGTTATTCCTTATCTCTGTTAATGGTCTCACTGGTGTTTTCCACTCTTTTGCCAAGTCTAGTGAGCATCCTTACGATCATTACTTTAAATTCTCCATCAGGCATGTTATATCTGTTTTGTTTAGATCTCTGGTCATGACCTTGTCCTGTTCCTTCATTTAGGACAAATTCCTGTTTTTTCATTTTGTCTAAGTACTCTGTTCCTCTTTCTCTGTATTAAAAAAATTCAGGTAATCTCCTTTTCTTGAGGGTAGCGGCCATATAAAAAAGAGTTTCTTCTGTGTCATGCAGTGTAGTGTCCGTGTTTCCTAGGGCCTGGTGCTTTAGGGAGTTTCTCCAATGTGTGCTATGTGTGTTATGCTGACATGTCCTGGCTGCTTTATCCTTCAGGCTAGTCATCTGCAAAGCCTTTCTTTGTCTGTTATGACCAATGTTTGGTCCCTGGCCTCAGTGGTATGCATTTTAACTAGGTGTGCTCTGGTCTGCTTGTGAAATGAGACCTGTAACCATTGCCACTGGAACTGAGGCCTCACTAAACTCCTAGATAAGGAGACACAGTGTTAGTGGGGGGTTTGATCCAGTATTCTGGGGTAGGGGACCTGCCAAGTGTTACTGGGAAGGGTGGTTCCACTGTAGCCTGGTGGAGCTGGGGCTTGTTGAAAGCAAATAGAGTAGGTAGTGTTGTTACTGTGTTGGCTCCCACAGGTGGCTCTGTGTTTATGCTGAGGGATGGGGGAGTGAAATGGCACCTGCTAATTCCTTTGTTCCTTGAGGGGTCTCTCTGTGATTGCTGCCTCTCAACTGACCTCTCCACTCTGTGCCCCAGGTACTCTTCAAATCACTATTTCCACACTGTATGCCCATGGGCTGTTTGACCTGCCTTTTCTCCAAGAGCAGCCCCATGTCCTCCAAGCTCTCTCAGAGCCTCACACACTGACCTTTTAAACTCCGGGCATTAATCCCCACTGGTTGCATGAACTTTCAAAATTTGGGTTCTTTCACTTTCCAAGCCAATTGCTATGGAGATTCATTTTCCCCGTGTGCTTCCCAGTGTACTAGTCTGTCTCTTACCCTTCTCCATGTCTGCAACTCCCTCCCTACCATAGCAGACTTGATCAGTTTCTCTCCCAAGCTGCATCTCCAGACTTCCTAACTTCTTTGATGTGGCCTCTTACCTACTTTTAGATATGGAGTACACATCTTCAGATCGATTTCTGGGGTACTTAAGATGATTTGATAGTTGTGTAGTTGTATTCATAGAACAGGGTGAGCCACGGGTGGTCCTACTCTGCTGCCATCTTCACCTACTCTATATTTTTATTTTTTTGAGGAACCTCCATATTGTTTTCCACAGTGGTTGCCCAATTTACGTACCCGTCAACAGTACATGAAGGTTCCTTTTCCTCTACATCCTTACCAACACTTGTTATTTCTTGTCCTTTTGTTTTTAGCATCCTAACAAAATGATGATAGCTCATTGTGGCTTTAGTTTGCATTTTCTTAATGACGAGTGATATTGGGCATCTGTTCATGTGTCTGTTGGCCATCTTTATGTCTTAATTGGAAAAAATGTCTGTTCGGGTCTTCTGCCCATTTTTTAATCAGGTTGCTTTTTGGTTCAGAGTTGTATAAGATATATATTATATATATATATATATATATATATATATCAGATATTAACCTCTTTTGGGTATATTATTTGCAAATATCTTCTATTCAATAGGTTGCTTTTTTGTTTTGTTAATGGTTTCCTTTGCTGTGCGAAAGCTATTTCGATGTTATCCCAATAGTTTATTTTTCCTTTTTGTTCCTCTTGTCTTAGGAGACATACCTGAAAAAAAAATATTGCTGTAGACAATGTCAGAGAAATTACTGCGTGTGTTCTCTTCTAGGATTTTTATGGATTCAGATCTCCTATTTAGCCCTTTAATCCATTTTGAGATTGTTTTTACGTATGGTGTTGAAAGACAGTCCATTCTATTGTGTATAGCTGTCCAGTCGTTCCAGCACCATTTGATGAAGAGACTGTCTTTTCCCCATTGTATATTCTTAACGTTCTTTGTCATAGATTAATTGACTATGTAAGTGTAGGTTTGTTTCTGGTGTCTCTATTCTGTTTTATTGTACATGTGTCTGTACCAGTACCTTTCTCTTTGGATTACTACAACTTCATAATCTACCTAGAAACCTAGATATTGTTTAATGAAACTGTATGGGTCAGGTTCTGACATGAAAGGTAAGTAGATATTAGTATAGGTCATGGTAAATAATATCTGAAAAGCACTGATGTAAGCCAGTTATTTCTTTTGGGTATTGGTTTCCTATACCAGATCCTCAGCTTATAACTCCTGCCCCAATAATCCCATGGTGAGGTGAAAATTTTGTAAGTTGAATACACCTACCAAACATCATAGCTTAGCCTATCCTACTTTAAACATGCTCATAACACTTAAAATAGTCTATAGTTCAGCAAAAGTATCTAACTTAAAGATTACTTTATGACAAAGTGTTGAATACCTCATGTAATTTTTTTATACTATACTGAAACTGAAAAGCAGAATGATTGTGTGGGTGCAGAATAGTTGTAAGTATATCACCTGTTTAACCTCACAGTCATGTGGCTGCCTGGGAGCTGTAATTTACTGTGACTGGTCAGGATCATGAGAGTATTGTACTGTATATTGATAGCTCAGGAAATTAACAAAATTCATAACTGAAGTACAGTTTCTACTGAATATATGTTGCCTTTATACTATCATAAGAGCAAAAGTTTATAGGTTGAACCATCATAAATTGGTTACCATCTATAGATATTTTCACATATAGTCTTTTCTACTATGGGTTCTCCTGAAATGACAATAGAAATGTTTGATGTTCTCTTATCTTTCAGACTTGCCTTCAAGGAGTGCAAATAAAGACTTATCTCCAAAAAATGACAATTATGAAACAGAACTATCCCAATGGGAAATGAGTGCCAGGCTTGAAAACTGTGATCTTGAGGAGTCCAGTTCCAGAGATTATTTGGAAGTCAGAGGCACATTGGAAAAACAACAAGAAAATCAGGAGGAATATTTCAGGCAAGGGATGATCATATATGAAAAAATGTCCATTTTCAATCAGCATGCTTACTTATCTCAACATACTAGGTGTCATTCTACTGAGAAACCCTATAAATGTAAAGAATGCGGGAAGGCCTTTAGACGAGCCTCACACCTAACTCAACATCATAGTATTCATACTGGTGAAAAACCCTATGAATGTAAGCAATGTGGGAAGGCCTTTAGTCGTGATTCACAGCTCATTCTTCATCAGAGACTTCATACTGGTGAGAAACCCTATGCATGCAAGGAATGTGGGAAGGCCTTTACTCAGAGCTCACAACTTATTTTACATCATAGAATTCATACTGGTGAAAAACCATATAAATGTGAAGAATGTGGGAAAGCCTTTATTCGTAGCTCACAACTTACCCGACATCAAAAAGTCCATACTGGTGAGAAACCTTATGAATGTAAAGAATGTGGGAAGGCCTTTACTCAGAACTCACAACTTACTCTGCACCAGAGACTTCATACTGGTGAGAAACTCTATGAATGTAAAGAATGTAGAAAGGTCTTTACTCAGCTCTCACAACTTATTCTACATAAGAGAATTCACACCGGTGAAAAACCTTATGAATGTAAGGAATGTGGGAAAGCTTTTATCTGTGGCTCACAGCTTTCTCAGCATCAGAAAATTCACAATGGGGAAAAGCCATATGAATGTAAGGAATGTGGAAAGGCCTTTATTCGTGGCTCTTTGCTTATGCAACATCAGAGGATTCATACTGGTGAAAAGCCCTATAAATGTGAAGAATGTGGGAAAGCCTTTATCCGTGGTTCACAACTTACTCAACACCAGAGAATTCATACGAATGAGAAGCCTTATGAATGTAAGGAATGTGGAAAGACCTTTAGTCATGGCTCACAACTTACTCAACATCAGAGAATTCATACTGGTGAGAAACCCTATCAGTGTAAGGAATGTGGAAAGGCTTTTAATCGTGGTTCACTCCTTACTCGACATCAAAGGATTCATACTGGAGAAAAACCCTATGAATGTAAAGAATGTGGGAAAACTTTTAGTCGTGGCTCAGAACTTACTCAGCATGAGAGGATTCACACCGGTGAGAAACCTTATGAATGTAAGGAATGTGGGAAGTCTTTTATTCGTGGCTCACAGCTTACCCAACATCAGAGAATTCATACTGGTGAGAAGCCGTATGAATGTAAAGAGTGTAGAATGGCCTTTACTCAGAGTTCTCATCTTTCTCAACATCAGAGACTTCATACTGGTGAGAAACCCTATGTATGTAATGAATGTGGGAAGGCCTTTGCCCGTGGCTTACTACTTATACAGCATCAGAGAATTCATACAGGGGAGAAACCATATCAGTGTAAGGAATGTGGGAAGGCCTTTATTCGTGGTTCACAACTTACTCAACATCAGCGAATTCACACTGGAGAAAAGCCTTATGAATGCAAGGAATGTGGGAAGGCCTTTAGTCATGGCTCTCAACTTACTTTACATCAGAGAATTCATACTGGTGAGAAGCCCTATGAATGCAAAGAATGCAGGAAAGCATTTACTCAGAGCTCACATCTTTCTCGACATCAGAGAGTTCATACTGGTGAGAAACCCTATCAATGTAAGGAATGTGGGAAGGCCTTTACTCGTGGTTCACAACTAACTCAACATCAGAGAAATCATATCAGTGAGAAATCTTTTGAATATAAGGAATGTGGGATAGATTTCAGTCATAGCTCTCAAGTTTATATATGAGTTACCTGATTCTTTATGATTAAGATAGCCTTCTCTGGTCACTAATCCATTATTATCAAAGAATTCCTAAAATGTGAATATGGGAGCGTATTTGCCTCATAAAGTTCAGCATCAGTGAATTCTAATGGGGGAAAGATACTGTTAATGTAATCAATGTAGAAAAACTTATCATTACTGGAAACCTATTAAACTTTAGCTTATAATAATAGAGAATAATTCTGTTAATATAGTAAATATATTGAGGCCTCTGGCTGTAGAATATGTCTTTTCCAACAATATTTTGACTCTACCAGCTACTTTCCTTCATGACATTTATAATTAACCTCTGCTTTGGCTTAATCGTTTGTAAGATAGGCCTAATACTTTCCTTGTAAGATTCTTGGAAGTATTATGTGAGACATTTCATGTAAAGTTCTTAGAGCAGTGCCTTGAACATAGTATACCACAAGTATTAGCTATCATTATTAATAGTATGATTTTAGAGAATTTGCATGAGAAGAGGACACTTAGGGGTATAATGAATATTGAGAAATCTTTCATTAATATTTGACCCTGTTTGAGTGGGGGCCACTGTATGCTGTAATGAACATGAGAAAGCTTTCATTCACATCTTCCATATGCTAGAAGAGGAAATTCATACTGTTGGGTGTTGCGGGGAGACAAAAATTTGTAGATTTAATCAGTGGATTGTTGAAGAGAGGTAAAGTGAATTGTAACAAGGTCCAAAAATTCATATGTCCTATCATTTTTACCATAATTAAAGAATATTATTTAAGAAATGAAAAATAATGGCTAGCCAAAATAAAATTTTCTACTAGGGAATTTCTAAAAACTTGAATGTACAGCTTTTTAATTAAACTAAAAATAAACTGATATTACTATTTTGCAGTGAAACATGACGTTCTGTCACAGACTGCTACTTCCCTACCCAATATCCATTTTTCCTTTAGAATTCTTGGCTGAAAAATGATCTCAGCCTCTTTTGCAGCTCAGCAAGATGGAAGTGGTATTTGTACATGTAGGACATTTAAGAATACCTTTCTCTCTCGCATTTCTTTGTTTCCCTGCCTACAATGTGGACATTTAGTTTACAGCTCTGGTGATTTTATGGAGAATTTGAAAATGATTATCTGGGTACTAAGGATGATGGAGCAGAAATACAGAATGAGTCTACACCTGTACTGATCTTTTGGAACAGTTGTACCAATTCTGGTCTGTCTGCCTCCTGTATTTCTTTATATAAAATTCAAATAAACTTATTTGTTGATGTTGTTGTTATTCTGTCATTGACACTAAAATGTGAATTTTGTACCCAGAAGTCGAGTGCTATGGGTAAAGGAAGTCTTAAATATGGCATTGACTTTGTGCCATCATGAATGAGAATTAACCTACTTCAGGCCAGAAAACTAAAGATTTTTGCTTTTATAGACAGGACGTTTGGTCTGACTCTCTTCCAGTCTATCTTACAAGGCAGATCCTTCACCAGTTAAAGCTATAATTTTAGTAGAAATGATAGGAGTCATTCAGAATGTGTGTTGGGTGTTTCTTGCTGCTTTTGGTAATGTCCCATGAAAGATAAATTTGGTATAGACTTAGTTGCAGAGGCCACTAGCAGAGATTGAAAGCGATATTGCTTTGTTAAGAGATGTCATCTCTCCCTACAGGCATCCAATCCTGGTTGACAGTAAATTCATATATTGCTGTATCCCAGCTACTGTTTTTAGGTGTTTGGGATATATCAATGAGCAACTCTAGCAGGTGGAGATAGAATAGTTATAGAAAAATTACAGAGTATATTAGAACATTAGTGTTATGGAGGAAAGGTCATTCAGAAGTAGTTCAGAGGAATATGAAAGTTTATGAAATGGACCATAGATAAGAAATGATTTCAGTCGAGATTGGAAGACGTGAAAGAGAAAGTGGTTATCTAAGGGAAGAGTACTGCAAACAGGAGGAAGCTAAGAACAAAGGTCCTACAATGGGATGATGTTAGTATACTTGAGGAACATCAAAGAAGCTATTGTAGAGGTCTGTGCAAGGGGGTGATTAATAGAGGAGGATAGAGAGATAACAGGGCCACATCTTATAAGTCCTTGTCAGTCACTGTAAGCATTTTGTAATTTTTTCTGGTAGAAGAGGCAGCCACGGGAGTCTTTCAGCAAAGGATGTGATTTGACAAGCTGCCATTGTGTTGTTTAAATAAAAAAAAAAAAAAAAGTGAAGTGGGCAAGAGGCCGTGGCCCCTTAATTCAGATGAAAGATATTAGCTTACATCATAATGGTAACAATGGTGAGAAGTGGCTGGACTCTAGATATAGGGTAAATGTGAGCAAGCAAGATTTGTTTAAGGGTTAGATATCAGATGAGAGAGAAAGGTTTCTGGGGTGACTTTGCCTCACAGATTTTGGCTTCAAACAACTGGAAAGATGGTATTCCCATCAGCTGAGATGGGAAAAGCTGCAATTCCTTCAGGTTTGTTGGGGATATTGGGGAGTTCAGTTTTGAAAATGTTGAGTTGAAATATTTTTTAGACAAAATGATAATATTGATTAGGCACTTGGATGTTTTAGCATGTACTGTTCTAGAGATTATATTAATTTGGTAAGTATTGCCTATACTTATATAAAACCATGAGGCAGAATAAGATCATTAAAGATGGGTATAGATAGAGAAAAGACTGATCCACAGTGCCTTCTAACATTAAGAATTCAAGGATAAAAGGACAGACTAGCAAAGAATGCTAAGAAGGGTGGGTGGGATAGAAGGAAAAATAGAATAGTGTGGCATTACAGAAGCTACATGAAAGTGAGTCAAAGGAAGACGATCAATGGTTGTAGATACCATTAGCAGACAACATAATATTAGATGAGACTTGACTTGAACTTATTCATATTATTGTTGATCTTGAGAAGAGTAGGGGTATTTTTTATTGTTTTGGAGTGGTTGAGTTAAGAACCTGTTGAAAAATAGAAATTGGGGACAATGAGTATAGACACAACTGCTTGGAGGTGTTTGCAGCAAAAAAAAAAAAAAAAGTAGCAACAGGAATTAGAGTTTCTCCAGGATGGGAGAAGTAATAGCAATTCTGTATGCTGTTTAGAATAATTGGATGGGGGGAATAATTCATAACAAAGTAGAATTACTGGAGCAATGGCTTTATGTCAGTGAGGGGATAAGATTTAACAGATGGAGGGATCATTTGGGGTAATATCCTGGAAAGTTTATTCCTGACAATAGTATGGCCAAATATGGGGTGCTGGGAAGTAAGTAGATGAGATGGGAGAAGTCTTGGAAAATGTTCTAATGCCTTCAGTGATTTCATGAGCATTAAACAAGGTTAGCTGAAAATATGGGGGGAGGTGAGAAGTTTGGGGTCCAAGAGAAAAGAGATATGAAAGTCACCAAAGTGAGGTATTTAATGTGAAATATGATTGCCTGGCAACATTAAAGGGATAGAAAAATGAAAGCACAAGGGGCCAGTAAGCAAAAGAAATCAAGCTTAAAACTGTATTCACACAGGATCTTTGTATTGTAGTTAAACAAATTAGCGAATACTTGAAAGCCTAATAAGTTTCTTTTTTTAAAAGATTTTATTTATTTGACAGAGAGAGGTCACAAGTAGGCAGAGAGGCAGGCAAGAGAGGGGGAAGCAAGCTCTCTGCTGAGCAGAGAACCCCAATGTGGGGCTTGATCCCAGGACTCTGGGATCATGACCTGAGCTGAAGGCAGAGGCTTTAACCCACTGAGCCACACAGGCACCCCAAAAGCCTCTTGAGTTTTTGAGGGATATGTACTACTGTTAATGAAACCCAATCCTAGCCTGCAACAGTGTATGATTCAAATCCCCCAAACAATTCCCAGACTTTGTAACAGATCCATCAGCAATTTATGTAGTTTTCCCAATGATATGTATGAAACTATATATTTCTAGCTATACAGGCTACTAGCAGAGATTGAAAGTGACATATGTGTGTGTATGTATATATATATCTAGATATCGATATTGATATCTAGATATCTATAGATAGATATATACATACACACAGAGCTATATATATGAGCTATATATATACACATATATATATATTTATAGCTCAATGTAGTTTTGCTTTTTAAGAATATATAAGTTGTATGTTTTATAAAAACCTGCCTTGTTTTTTTGCTTCCATATTTTGGCAATCATTCCAGTTGCTGTTGCCACGTAACAACCACTCCAAACTTGGCTTGAGATACAGTAATAATTTATTTAGCTCACACATATGTAAAAACTTGGACAGGGCTTGGCAACAACAGCTCATCTCTGATTGACGTAGCCTTAGATGGGGGTAGCTTGAAAGTTTGCTGGCTGAAGGCTGGGATCATCTGAAGATTCACATGCTCACATGTCAGGCACTTGATTCTGGCTATCAACTGGACCTTAGGTTGGTCAGCCAGAATACCTACATATGATATCTCTATGAGGCCACTAAGCATAGTGTCTTGAGTTTCAAGAGTTTGCCCTATAAAACAAGGTGAAAGTGCATGTAATTTTTATGATCTAGCCTCATAAATCACATAACATCACTTGTGTCATACTCTATTGGTTGAGGCAGTTAAAGCTCTATGAAAGAATTGTCACATTCTGTAGGATAGGATATATTGTGGCCTGTTTGGAAAATGTGGTGTACCATAAAGATCTTCCATAGCTAGCCTGAGAAGTTGCATAATTTCACTTCTGCCATTCTCTGTTTAAGGCAGCTACATTTTGATAGGAGAGTGTCATGTTGTAAGCAGAGCATATGAGGTAGGATATAGTTGAGTGAGTGGTCCTTTTTGGAAAATATATTCTGTCCCAGAGGTCCTCTCCTACATGAAATTACCTCATTTTTATGGTGGCATGTTGTTATACCTATATATTCTTTTAATGATATACCATAATTTGGGCAGACTGCCAAAGTTTTCAGGTTTTTTTCCCCGGTGTGCTTGGCTCCTCTGCTAAGTACCAAATTTTCCATTCTCTCTTGCCAGTTTTAGCCCTGTGACTAAGTGAAAGGTTATCAGAAGTGATTCATAATTTCCTTCTCATTTGCTCAAAACTTTCCATAAGAACAGGCCACTTGGGTGGCTTAGTCAGTTAAACATCCGACTCTTTATTTCATCTTGGGTAATGACCTCAGAGTCGAGAGATCAAGCCCTGGTTGAGGCCCATGCTCAGTAGAGTCTGCTTGAGACTCTCTCCTTCTCCCTTTGTCCACCCCCCTCAAATAAATAAATCTTCCAAAATTTTTCCATAAGAGTATAGAAATAACTCCCAATTCATTATTAATTACAGTTAGTATAAACATTTAATGTGGCCATTAAGGATATTTTACTTCCAGTTCTGGACCAAGATGGAGTATACAGAAACATGAAGCTATTGTAAAAGAGTAACTATAAGATATAAAGAATTCTGAAGAGTACCCAAAGACTGAAGGAGAGTATCCAGGGAAGGATAAATTTTGAAGATGGGCCCCATCTCTAAGTCTGGGGCTCAGATTTCATTATAGAAGGTGTGGTTTCAGCTCCACTGAATGGTGGGGAATTTTGGTGGGGTGCCAGGGCTAGAGCTAATCTATACTTGTTCAGCAAGCAGGAAAAAAACCTTTGGGACACAAATGAGTTGCGATATTAACAGTAGGGGACTTTAACACAGCACTTAGATCAATGGATAGATTATCCAGCCCTCTTACACCATTGGTGGGAATGCAAGTTGGTGCAACCACTTTGGAAAACAGTGTAGAGATTCCTTAAGAAATTAAAAATAGGGAAACCTGGATGGCTCACTGGGTTAAACCTCTGTCTTTGGCTCAGGTCATGATCTCAGGGCCCTGGGATCAAGCCCCACATCAGGCTCTCTGCTTCCCCCTCTCCCTCTGCCTGCTGTTCTGCCTACTTGTGATCTCTCTCCGTCAAATGAATAAATAAAATCTTAAAAAATTTTAAAAATATTGCTACCCTATGACCCTGCAATTGTACTACTGGGTATTTACCCCAAAGATATAGATATAGTGAAAAGAAGGGCCATCTGCACCCCAATGTTCATAGCAGCAATGGCCACAATTGCCACTGTGGAAAGAGACAAGATGCCCTTCAATAGACAAATGGATAAAGAAGATATGGTCCATATATACAATGGAATATTACACAGCCATCAGAAAGGATGAATACCCAACTTTTGTATCAACATGAACAGGACTGGAGGAGATTATGCTGAGTGAAATAAGTCAAGCAGAGAAAGTCAATTATCATATGGTTTCACTTACTTGTGGAGCATAAGGAATAACATGGAGGACATTAGGAGAAGAAAAGGAAAAGTGAATTGCGGTAAATCAGAGGGGGAGACGAAGCATGAGAGACTGTGGACTCTGAGAAACAAACTGAGGGTTTTGGAGGCAGGGGTGGGGGATGGGTGAGCCTGGTGGTGGGTATTAAGGAGGGCATGTATTGTATGGATCACTGGGTGTGGTACATAAACAATGAATCTTGGAACACTGAAAAAGAAAGAAAGATGCTTTTTAAAAGGGTAAAAAGAAAAATCAACAAAGGAAACTGACTTTGAAAGACGTATTGGACCAAATGGAGCTACGGATATATTCAGAACATTCCATCCTAAAATAGAATACACATTCTTTTTAAGTACATAAGGGAATAGATCACATATTAAGCCATAAAACAAGTCTCAACAAGTGAGAAAACATTGAGTTCATACCATGCATCTTTTCTGGGCACACCACTGTGAAACTAGAAGTTAACCACAAGAAGAAAATCTGGAAAGAGCACAAATATATGAAGATAAAAAACATGCTACTAAACAATGAGTGGATCAACCAAGAAATTAAAGAGGAAATAAAAAAAAAATACATGGAGACAAGTGAAAATGAAAACATAATAGCCCCAAATCTTTCAGATGCAGCAAAAGCTATTCTAAGAGGGAAGGGTATAGCAATACAGGCCTACGTCAAGAAGGAAGAAAAATCTCAACCTAATCTTACACCTAAAGGAACTAGAAAAAGAACAAACAGAACCCCACACCAGTAGACAGAAGGGAGAGCAGAAATAAATAGAAACTAAAACAGAAATCAATAAAACCAGGGCCTCAAACTAAACCAATCCCTCCCATTGGTACATACCTTAGATCACAGCCCATAGCTTCACAAGTTCTTGATAGGACTTCCCCAAATGGCCCTTGTAATAAACAGTTACCCCTGCTTCCCAGAGCCTTCCCCTTGTGTGGCCCTTCTATAAGTCCCCCATGAAGCTTATATAAACCCCACTCTTTTTTATTTGAATTAAGCAGTCTGGCCCTAGCATTAGAACCCTACAACACTACCTACAGACCCTAATGAAAGCATGTACCCTAGGTTCTGCTGCACTTTCTGTGTGCATTCTGCCTGGACCTACCTGTGTGGCCCCTGGAGGCATGCTGTGTACTTCCTCCTGGACCTGTGAGTAATAAACTATATTTCAATTTCTTTTTGGCCTTTTTTGGAACCCCAGTTCACCATCCAACATTGTGGTGCTCTACTTTATAAATACTAATTTAACAAAATTAAAACAGAGATATCCTAGTAGCAACTCCCTCAGGTTTTGTTTAGCTGGAGTATCTTAATTTCTCTTTCATTTTGAGGTTAGTTGTGCCAGATATAGAACATCTGTCAGGGTTTGGTTTTTTTTTCTCTTTTGGAATGTTAAATATATAAGCTGATTTTCTTCTGACTTACATGGTTTCTGATGAGTAATCAGCTGTTAACTTTATTGAAGCACCTTTGTATGTAGCAAATTGATTGCCTCCTGCTTTCAAGAACCTTTGTCTTTGCTTGTCAATAATTTAATTGTAACACTTCTGAGTGTTGATCCCTTTGAGTTTATCATGCTTGCAGTTAATTGAGGGTCATGAAAATGTGTATTTCTTGTCTTCAGGTTTGGGAAGATTTAGGCAGTCATTTCTTCAAATATTTTTTCTGCCTCCTTCTTCCTACTTCTGGGCTCCTATTATGTATATATTGATGTGCTTGATGGTGTCAGATAGCTTTTTCAGGCCCTCTTTTTTCTTTCTGTTTCTAGTCTTCAGACTAGATAATTTCAATTGCCTTATCTTTAAAAAAAAAAAAAAGATTTTATTTATTTATTTGACAGAGAGAGATCACAAGTAGGCAGAGAGGCAGAGAGAGAGAGGGAGAAGTAGGCTCCCTGCCGAGCAGAGAGCCTGATGTGGGGTTCAATTCCAGGACCCTGAGATCATGACCTGAGCCGAAGGCAGAGGCTCAACCCATTGAGCCACCCAGGCGCCCCTCCATTGCCTTATCTTTAAATTCACTAAGTTTTCTACCTCCTCAGGTCTACCAACTGGACTCATCTAGTGAATTTTTCATTTCAGCTATTGTACTTTTCAGGTCCAGAATCTCTTTTGGGTTCCTTTTTATAGTTTCTATCTTCCAATTAACATTCATTTTTGTTCATTTATTATATTTTTTTTAAAAAGATTTTATTTATTTATTTGACAGACAGAGATCACAAGTAGGCAGAGAGGTAGGCAGAGAGAGAGGAAGGGAAGCAGGCTCCCTGCTGAGCTGAGAGCCCGATGCAGGGCTTGATCCCAGGACCCTGAGGTCATGATCTGTGCTGAAGGCAGAGGCTTAACCCACTAAGCCACCCAGGCGCCCCTCATTTATTATATTCTTGATTTACTTTAGTTTTTTGTCCAGTGTTTTACTTAGCTCATTTAGCATATTTTGGATAGCTGGTTTAATATATTTGACTAGTGATTTCAATATCTGCATTTCCTCAGTGATAGACATACTTTCCTATTTTTTAATGCTTTTCAATTTGTTGCTGAGATGTAGACATTTTGAGTAGTATAATGTTGTAAGTTTGGAAATCAGATTATTTCCCTCCTTGGGGATTGATTTTTGTTGGTTGAGGACTGTAGCCATCCATTTATTTAGTGACTTCTCCAGACTATTTTTGCGAAGTTTGTATTCCATGTTGTGTGTCATCACTGATGTTTCTGTTACATAATCTCTGAGGTCAGGCAGAGATATTGATTAAAACTTCAAGAAAATATAACAATTATAATCATATGCACTGTCTTAGCTTGGGCTTCTATAAAATAATACCATAGACTGGGTGTTTTAAGCAACAGAAATGAATTTTTTTACGATGCTAGATGCTAGAATTTGGAGGTCAGTGTCTCAATATGTCAGTTTCTGGTGAGAATTTTTTTTTTTTTTTTTTAGTGAAAGCTCTTTTATCGGATTGTAGATGGTCACTATCTTGCTGTATGCTCACATGATCATTTCTTTGTCCAGGTGCAGAGAAAGAGTGAATAAGCTCTCTAATATCTTTTCTTATAAGAGCACAAATCCTATCATGATGGTTTGTCCCTCATGACTTCCTCTTATCCTAATTATCTTCCAAAGGCCCCATCTCCTTATAGTAGGGCTTAGGGCTTCAACATATAAATTTGGGAGACACACAAATATTCACTCTATAATATGTATCTAAGAACAGACCTGCAGAATATATAAAGCAAAAAAAAATGACATTATTGAATATACAAACAGTTATACAATAGTACCTTGAGCCTTGACTACTCTACTTCCAATAATAAATAAACACTGAGTCACTAAATTCTATACCTGAAACTAATATTACACCTTATTTTAACTGACTGAAATTTAAATAAAAACTTGAAAACAAAACAAAATAATAAAACAATGAAATAGAAGATCAGTAAGGAAACAGAAGACTTGAACACTATATTTAAGTCAACAGACGAAACAGAATCCTCAACCTATTAATAGCAAAACACTGATTTTTGTCTTAAGTCCATGTTGAACAACCTTCAGAATAGAACATGTAATTAGCCACAAAACAAATCTTAATACATTTTAAGAAACTGAAAATACACCACATATCTTTACCAATTACAGTGGAATGAAACATATGTGGAAATTAAGCAACATACTTTTTTGAAGTATATTAATATGCAATTAGTTCTATTAGTATCAGATGTATAAACATATAGATTCAACAATGCAATACTGTACTCAATGCCCATCACAGTAATGTAGTAACAACATTACTACAATAATATTGGCTATATTCATTATTTTGTACTTTTAATCTCTGTGACTTATTATATAACTGAAAATTTGTACCTTTTAATTCCCTTTATCTATTTAACCCACCCCTACATCCATACCATCCTCCCCTCTAAGCAAATACCAGTGCATTCTCTGTATTTAAGAGTCTCTCTCTTTCTCTTTTTTTGAAACAACATACTCTTAAGAAATCACTAGATTAAATAAGAAATCCAAAAATGAAATTATAATTTGGGATAAAAGAAAATGAACATGCATAACAAAACTTAGAGGATGTAGTGGGCCCAGTGGAATGAAACTAGAAATCAATAGTAGGAGAAGTAGAAAATCCACAAATATGAGAAAATTAAAGACTTTTAACGAGTACATCAAAGAATACTTCACAGGGGAAATCACAGATCTTGAGACAAACTGAAAAACATAACATTACAAACACTTAACAGAATGCATCCAAATCAGAGCTAAAAGAAATTTACAGCTATAAACATTTCTATTTAAAAAAGAATCTCAAATCAGTAACTTTATATAATATGGAATTAGAAAGAAGAACAATTTAAACCCAAAGCTGTCAGAAGAATGGAAATAGTAAAGATTAGAGCACAGATAAACAAAACAATATAATGATCAGCAAACCCAGGAGTTGGTTCCTTTAAAATAACAGCAAAATTGAAAGACTTTTGGCTAGATTGACTATTAAAACAGACAAGAGAAAGAAGACTCAAATTACTAAAACAGAAGTGAAAGTAGGGACTTTACCAATTTTTCAAAAAGAAAAAGGATTATAAGAATACTATAGACAAATGTAGGCTAAGCACTCTGACAATCTTGATGAAATGGGAAAACTAGAAATAGACCCCTAGAAATACACAAACTACAAAAAGACCTACAAAAAAATAGAAAATCCAAACAGACCTAAACCAAAAAAAAAAAAAAAAAAAAAAAAAAGAAAGAAAGAAAGAAAGAAAGAAAAAGAAATTAAATCATTAAGCAAAAGCCTCCTAACAAAGAAAAGCCCAGGTCCAGATGGTTTCACTGGTGAATTCTTCCAAACACTTAAAGAATTAACACCAATATTCCTCAAACTCTTCCCAAAACTTGAATTAGAGGGATCACTTCCAAACTTATTCTGTGAGGTCAACACTACCTTGTTATTAAAAAACTACAGCCCAGTATCCCTTGTGAATACAGATGAATATAGATGCAAAGGTCCTCAACACAATACTAGCAATAATAATATGCTAGTGAATTCAACAACCTATTAAAAGAATTATACACTAAGACCAAATGCAATTTATCCCAGTCCTGTGAGGGTGGTACAAGCTATAAAAATCAATGTAATGTTAGGTGACAGGGTGTCTCAATTGGTTAAGCATCTAACTCTTGATCTCAGCTCATGTCTTGATCTCATGGTCGTGAGTTCAAGCCCCGCATTGGGCTCCATGCTGGGTATGGTACCTACTTAAAAAAATCAATATAATGTGCTACATTAAAAGAATGAAGAGACTGTATGATCAATTATGTGTCAGCTTCTCTCTGAAGAGAATGGTGAATATAGATGGGAACACCAGTGTCATGACTGAGGTATAGCAAGGAAATAACTTGACAAGAACAAATATTTAAATGTTCTTTATTTTTTTATTATGAAAGATACAGAGAATAAGAACCTACCTATAAACCAACAACCAGTTTTATCAATTTATAAGAATTGGCCACAGTTGCTTATTTTTTAAAGAAGTAAATGATTAAAACATATCTCCCTTTGCATCCTTTTCTCAATCTCATTTTTTCCCTTCCATATGTCACTCCTGTATTGGATTTATTATTTCCATGAATGTTGTAACACTAAATCTATATGGTATTTAGCCATATACACATAGCATCAATTTGCATATTTTCAAACTTTATATAAGTGGTACCATCTCATACAAAATACTCTCCAGTTCCATTTCATTAATATTATTTTAACATGTATCCTTTTTAAAAAAAGAACAATTTTTAAAAAATGAACAATTTCAATTCAATTTGAGCCTTTAAATAACTTTAAACTCCATGAGGACATAGTCTTAGTATTGATCACTACTGTCTCCTCATATCTAAAACAGTGTCCAGCAAACAGTAGCTACTCAATATTCACTGAATGAGTGGAAACATATATTTCAAATATGTAAAAGCCTATATATATTTGCAACTTCTTTTCCTCAATCCCCTTTTTGGTTTCAATTTTACAACCACTGGTTAAAAAATTTACAAAATTTGTACTTTTTCTGTGGTATGGAACAATTCAAAACCTTAAATTTACCTAGATTCACCCAATACAATTGCCTGAGCCTGGTGTCTTTTTATGGAATAGTATGAATTTTCTATGTTTATTGTTTTTTGGAGTTAATTGTGATAGTGTTTTCTTTCCTTGATCTAAATGTGAGTTCTGTATTCTGTGTGAATCCCCATTTTCTTTATATTGATTGGTTTATCCAATTATCTTTAGAAACTTCCTAAAACTGGTTGTAGGTGTAGGTCTACTACTTGTGTCTATATTGATTACTTATCTAGAGTATGAAGACTCCCACTTATGTTTCTCAAATGCTTGGGTTTTCTCAATTCTGACCTGCTGCTTCCCAGGAATGTTCTACTTTATCCACTGAGGAATCTTATTCTAGCTGTGACGAGTGAGTTTATATATGTTGAGTATGTAGAACAGTGCCTGGTGCATAGTAGGCACTCACTACATGTAAGCTATCATGACTTATTGAAAATCTGCTGTTGTGCTATGTGAAGCACTTTACATGCAAATTTATTACTTAATATGCATCAATCTATGACAGACACTATTTCATTTAATAATCACATTTCTACAATACAGTATCCTTTATTATCCCTATTTTAAGAATTAAAGAAAACCCTGAGGTTTACATAGGTCAAACAAATTCTCAAAGTCACATAATGCCACAGTAGTGGTAGAGCTATGATTTTCCAGAATCTAAGCTTTTAGTCCTGGGAAGTGCCTAGTGCTCAGAGAAGGAGACTGGAACAAAATAAGGCTGAAAGGTTTAGAACCAGATATGAAATGCCTCATAGACAATTTTAAGACTGTAGATATTAGCTTAAGAACAACAGTAAGCCCCAAAAAAGTTTTAATTGGAGGCAGTGATGTATTCTTACACTCAAAAAAAATCAGTTTGGGTCGTGGTGGGAAATGAATTTAAAGGGACCAAAAGTTGATACAGGAAGACATGTTAGAAAGCTACAGCATGGTGATCCAGGTGAGATGAACTGTAGACTATGGCAACATTAGACATAGAGAAAAGAGTATAAATTCTGGAAATGTTTATGAGAATGTCTAGAGGACTTGGTGATTGACAGGATTGGGTGGTGAGAGTGATTCCCCAAGATGGATTCTCTGATGATGAGCAAGGTGTGCATGCTGCCTGAAAGTTTTCTTGCATTCCTTACATTCATAAGGTCTCTCTCCAGTATGAATTCTCTGATGTTGGGCGAGGGATCCACAGTAACTAAAAGCCTTTCCACAAACATTACATTCATAAGGCTTCTCTCCAGTATGAACTCTCTGATGTTGAGTAAGGGATGAGTCATTGCTAAAAGCCTTTCCACATTTAATACATTCATAGGGTTTCTCTCCAGTATGAACTCTTTGATGTTGGGCAAGGTAGGCAATCTGGCTGAATGCTTTCCTACATTCTTGACATTTATAAGGTTTTTCTCCAGTATGAATTCTCTGATGTTGAGCAAGATGTGAATTCTGGCTGAAAGCCTTCCCACATTCCTTACATTCATAAGGTCTCTCTCCAGTATGTATTCTCTGATGTACAGTAAGGTATGCACGAAGGCTAAATGCTTTTCCACAGACATTACATTCGTATGGTTTCTCACCAGTATGAACTCTCTGGTGTTGAGCAATGGATGATCTATTGCTAAATGCTTTCCCACATTCAATACATTCATAAGGTTTCTCTCCAGTATGAACTCTCTGATGTTGAGCAAGGTAAGCAAACTGGCTAAAGGCTTTCCTACACACCTTGCATTCATAAGGTTTTTCTCCAGTATGAACTCTCAGATGTTGAACAAGGTGTGCATTCTGACTGAAGGCTTTCCTACATTCCTTACATTCATAGGGTTTCTCTCCAGTATGAATCCTCTGATGTTGAACAAGATTTGATCTCTGGCTAAAGGCTTTTCCACATTCGACACATTTATATGGTTTCTCTCCAGTATGAATTCTTTGATGAAGAGTAAGAGATGAGCTCTGGCTAAAGACTTTTTCACAGTCATTACATTTCAAGAGTTTCTTCTCTGTATAGATACTCTTGGGCTTAATGGCCATTAAATTTTTTTTAAAGCTTTTCTTATGTGTATCATGCTTATGTACTTTTTCCTCTTTGGTGATTATCTGTTGTGTATGAAGCAGTGTGTTCAGATGGAAACCTCCCCAAGATTTGTTATATTCTTGTGCTCTTTTATTAATAAGGGCTTCTTCATGAGTGATTGTCTCTTCCTTGAAACATGCCTTCTGATTAACTAACTGTTTCTCAAAATTGCCCTCACATTTCCATTCTTCTCTCAAACTAGAATACTCAAAGCCATAGCTTGTGAGTTTTTCTATTATCTTCTGTGATGACTGGGCTTCATAAATGTTCTGCTTTGAAGTTAATTCTTCAGTGTCACACATAGATTCCCATCCTGAAAAATAATAATTAAAGAAAACGTCTTGTGCTTGCTTCAACAGTACAAATTGAAGTATATGTTACATATATAGACATATATATAGTTAGTATATGTTCATAAGTACATATACTAAAAAAAAAAGAAAATGTCTCCTCTATCATGTACTAGAAGAAACATTTATGAAAGTACATTCATACAGTGAAGTATGCAAATTTAATAAAGCCACAAGAAAATTGGCTTTTATAGTTCTAATGTTTGCAAGAAACAAAACAGGTCACACAGAAACTTGAGGAGGAATGATTCGAATTATAAGGAAATCAGTAAGGTAAATCTAAGAAATTTTAGAAGTGGAGGGACTAGTGGTGCCTGGGTGGCTCACTGGGTTAAAGCCTCTGCCTTCGGCTCAGGTCATGATCCCAGCATCCTGGGATCAAGCCCTGCATCAGGCTCTCTGCTCAGTAGGGAACCTGCTTCCTCCTCTCTCTCTGCCTGCCTCTCTGCCTACTTGTGATATCTGTCAAATAAATAAATAAAATCTTAAAAAAAAAAAAAACAAGTGGAGGGACTTGGTTATAATTTTATGCATGTATGATTAACACAGGCACTAAAATAACTTTCATTCTTATAGTTGCTTCTTTCAAGAATATTCACTGAAACTTGTGCCATATAATCTGAATTTTTTAAGATTTTACTTATTTATTTGACACACAGAGAGAGACAGCAAGAGGGAACACACGCAGGGTGAGTGGGACAGGGAGAAGTAGGCTTCCCACTGAGCAGGGAGCCCAATGCGGGGCTCAATCCCAGGACCCTGGGATCATGACCAGAGCCAAAGGCAGATGCTTAAGGACTGAGCCACCCAGGCACCCCTTGGACCTTATATTCTTAGGAGGGATAGGAAATAAATGCTAAATGAGTAAATTTAATTATATATTAGGAAGTACTACGTGCCACAGAAAATGAAAAGCAGGATAAAAGAGATTAGGAATGCTGGTGAAGCAAGAGGTAAAAATAATTAGTAAGTTAACATTTAAGCAAAGATTTGAAGCAAGCAAAGAAGTTAATCACTTAGATATATGGAGAAAGCATTCTGGGAAAAGGAAACAGCCTAAAAGTAGAAGCATGTTTTCTATGTTTGAGAAATAGCAAGTAGGCCAGTGTTACTGGAGAGGTGTAATAGGAGATGAAGTCAGGAGATAAAAGATTATTTAAGCTTCCTATGCTTTCTAAGGAATTTGGCTCTTACCTTGAGAGGGATAGAGAACTACTGAAGTGTTTGTGGAGTAAAGGAGTGATATCTATTTACAGTTTAATAAAAATACTGAAAGGTGGAAAATAGGGATGAAGCAAGGGGACCTAAGATTTTAGTAATCCAGGTGAAGAGATGAGTAACCAGACCAAGGAGCTATCAATTCTAGGTATTTTTTGTAGGAAATGCCAAGAGGATATCCTGACAGATTGGATATGAACCGTAACAGAAAAATGAGACAAGCAAGCCTTCCAAATCTATGGTCTGAGCAATGGCAGGATGGATTAACCAACAACAGTGAAGGGGAAGGCCATGGGCACAGCAGGTTCAGGTAGAAAGATATGGAAGATCTGGAGTTCAATTTTGAATATAATAAACTTTTAAGGTATTTTTTTAGAGAATGAAATGGAAATACTGAGAAGGCAGATGGACCCATAAGACTGAGTTTAAGATAGAGGTCTGGAATTTTAAACTAGGAATTGCCAACATATACATGGTAGTTTGTATGCGTGTGTTTCTTAAAGATTTTATTTATTTATTTATTTATAAAAGTATTTTATAATACCCTGCTGAGCAGGGAGCCCGATGCAGGGCTTGATCCCAGGACTCTGAGACCACGACGTGAGCCAAAGGCAAACGCTTAACCCACTGAGCCACCCAGGCACCCTAAATATTTTATTTATTTATTTGTCAGAGAGAGAGAGCACAAGCAGGAGGAGCAGCAGGCAGAGGGGGCTTCAACCCAGGACTTGATCCCAGGACTCTGAGATCATGACCTGAGCTGAAGACAAATGTTTAACTGACTGAACCACCCAAGCACCTGCCAACATATACGTGGTAATAAAAGAGAATACATTACCAAGAGAATGAGTGTGGATAAACAGAAGAGAAAGGAGCAAGTAATGAACAACCCTAAAGCACTCCAACATTAAGATACCTGAGAAAACAGAACAAAGTCAAAGAGATTAAGAAGGAGTAAGTGTTAAAAAAAAATGTTAAGGGGCACCTGGGTGGCTCAGTCAGTTAAGTATCTGCCTTGGGCTCAGGTCATGATCCCAGGGTGCTGGGACTGAGCCCTGAGTCAGGCTCCCTGCTCCCTGTGTTTATACTGAAAAAGAATAAAATACTAAAAAAGAATAAAATTGGGAGACCTGGGTGGCTCAGTCAGTTGAGCAACTTGCCTTTGGCTAAGGTCATGATCTCAGGGTCCTGGAATCTAATCCTGCTTTGAGATCCCTGCTCAACAGGGAGTCTGCTTATCCTTGTCCCTCTGACCCTCCTCTCTGCTTGTGCTCTATCTCAAATAAATAAAATCTTTTTTAAAAAATTAAAACCTGGAATATTAGTCAAGAAATGTCACAAAAATAATAACAACAGCTAATGATAGTAATCATTAAAAAGAATTATGTGCATGTTTTGACTTGTAAAACACCAGAAATGAGTCATTACATAAATAAAAGGTGCCTAATAGAATGTAGAATCTATGTAGAAGGGAGATTACTGTAGTATTTATACTTACTGTTTCAAATAAGAATGTATCATTTTGCAATTTTAGAATCAATTTTAGAAAGCAATAAGGGAAAATAGAAAATAATTAACCTCAGAAGAAAACTGTAACATTGACAACAAAAATGAAGAGGGAAAATAGCCTAAAAATAAACTTTACAAGAAAAAGGCAGAAGCTTTACAATTCTAATGAGGGACCCAATGCCCCCCCACCATAAATCTGCATAAAGGGAGAAGATGCATACTTTGCTTTTCTATGTGAAGAACAACGTAAAGCCATTAATTCTAAATCAATATATTACTTTCACTCATAATCAGAATTGCATTGTGAATTTTTTTTAAAGATTTTATTTATTTATTTGAGAGAGAGAGACAGTGAGAGAGAGCATGAGCATAGAGAAGGTCAGAGGGAGAAGCAGACTCCCCATGGAGCTGGGAGCCCGATGTGGGATTCGATCCTGGGACTCCGGGATCATGACCTGAGCCGAAGGCAGTCGTCCAACCAACTGAGCCACCCAAGCATCCCTGCATTGTGAATTTTTTTAAAAAAATTGTTTAATAAAGTATTTGGCAGAACTTTGTGGTCCATCTAAAGCCTCTATATTCCTGGAAGGAGTGTCACTGTTATTCATAGTGAGCCCCTTGGACCACACCTGATAGTTTATAACTATAGTTTATGACTCACAACATACCCCTATATAATTTTTGCTAATGTGATGATTTAGTATGGAGGCTGGCCATGCCAGAAAGACCAACCATGTAACTAAAGTATTGATGCTTTGAGCCACCATGATATCAGTTTGACTTTTGGGAAGGGAAGGAGGCTGGAGATTGTATCACATTGAGGACTCAGCAATGACTCACTCAATCATGCCTACATAAAGAAACTGAAACACACAAAAACAAATAACCCTGTACAATGATGCTCTCTAGAGAGCTTATTCTTTTAAACACTGAAATGTCGGGAGGGCCCCTTCATGTTTGCAGGTCTTGGAGACCTTGCCCTTGGTGTCTCTACTTTTGGCTGGTTCTTTGTATCTTTTATTAAAATAAACTGTAATCAGGGCACCTGGGTGGCTCAGTGGGTTAAGCCGCTGCCTTCGGCTCAGGTCATGATCTCAGGGTCCTGGGATCGAGTCCCGCATCGGGCTCTCTGCTCAGCAGGGAGCCTGCTTCCCTCTCTCTCTCTCTGCCTGCCTCTCCATCTACTTGTGATTTCTCTCTGTCAAATAAATAAATAAATAATCTTAAAAAAAATAAAATAAAATAAACTGTAATCATAATATAGTTCTTCCCTGACCTCTGTGAACCACTGTTGTGAATTATCAAATGTGGGGGTGTCTGTGGGTACCTCCTTATCTATAGCCAGCTCGTCAGAAATGAGGGCAGCCCTGAAGATCCAAACTTGCAGCTGGTGTCTGAAATAAGCACGGTCTTGTGCAGACTGTTCTCTCAGATTTTGCAGTTTGGAAAACTGACCTTTTTAAGAATCCAGGGGTGCCTGGATGGCTCAGTGGGCTAAGCCTCTGCCTTGGGCTCAGGTCATGATCTCAGGGTCTTGGGATCGAGCCTCACACTGGGCTCTCTGCTCAGAGGGGAGCCTGCTTCCCCCTCTCTTTCTGCCTGCCTACTTGTGGTTTTTCTCTCTTTCAAATAAATAAAAAATCTTTAAAAATTTTTTTAAATCATAAAGCACATCAAAAAAGTAAACATGTATTTAGGATAGACTATGTGTTGTCTATAAAAGATGCATTAATAAAAAAAGATTGAAATCATACAAATTATCTTTCTCAATCATAATGAAATTAAACTAGGAATCAAGAGCAAAATGAAAACTGGAAAAATCCACAAATGTGTGGAAGTTAAACACTTAACCAACCAAAGAAGATAGCACAAGTTATCTTGAAACCCATGGAAATAAAAATATAACATACCAAAAATTATGGGATGCATCAAAAGCTGTGCTAAAAGGGAAATATATAGCTATTAATGCTTACATTAAAGAAGAAGGAGCCAAAATCAACAACCTAACTTTGCATCTTAACCAACTAGAAAAAGAGCAAACTAATCCATAGCTAGGAAAGACTAAGCAGAGATAAGCAAAATAAACAGAAAAATAATAGAACCAGCAAAACCAAGAGATAGTTATTCAAAAAGGCAGGCAAAACTGACAAACTTTTATTTGGGTTGTCTAAGAAAAAAGAAGATTTGAATAACTAAAATCAGAAATGAAAGGTGCCACACTATTACCAATCATACAAAAATAAAAAGGATTATAAGAGTACTATGAACAACTGCATGCCAACAAATGGAGTAAACTGGATAAAATGGACAAATTATAAGAAACATACACCCTACCAAGACTGAATCATAAAGAAATAGAAAATCTGAACAGACACATAACTAGTAAGTTGACTGTATCAGTAATCCAAAACCTTCTAACAAGAAAAGGCCTAGGACCAGATAGTGTCTTTGGTGAATTCTATCACACATTTAAAACATTCACGCAAATCCTCCTCAAACTCTTCCAAAGAAATGAAGAGGAGTGATGAATTCCAAACTCATTCTATGAGGCCAGCATTACTCTGATACCAAAGCAAGACTATAAGATACTATGAGAAAACTAGAAACCAGTATCTCTTATGAGCACTGATGTAAAAATCATCAACAAATACTAGCAAATTGAATTCAACAGCATATTATAAGGATTATACACGATAACCAAGTGGAATTTAATGCTGGACTACAAGGATGGTTCAGCAAAAATTAATGTAACACACATTAACAGAAGGAAAAATGATTATTTAAATTGGTGCAGAAAAAGCATTTGACAAAATCCATAACCCTTTCATGATAAAAAACACTCAACAAACTGGCAATAGAAAGAAACTACTTCAACATAATACAAACTATATATGAAAAGCCCATAGCTAAAATCATATTTAATGGTAAAGACTGAAAGCTTTCCTCCAAGATTTCCAGGAAAAAGGCAAGAATGCCTACCTTCACCACTTCTAGTCAGGACAGTACTGGATGTTCTAGCCAGAGCAATTAGTCAAGAAAAATAAAATTTAAAAATCCGTATTATAAAGTTAGAAGTAAAATTATGTGTTTGTAGATGACATGCTCTTCTATGTAGAAACACTAAAGACTCCACTTGCCCCCACCATCCATTTTAACTAATAAACAAATTCAGCAAAATAGCAAGATACAAAGTCAACACATCCCAATTAGTTGCATTTCTATACATGAACAATGAACAATCTGAAAATGAAATTAAAACAACTCTATTTATAATAGAATAAAATAGGAATTAATCAAAGAGGTGAGACTTATATAATGAAAACCGCAAAACATTGCAGAAAGAAATCAAATAAGCTGTAAATAAATGGAAATATCCTGAATTCATAAATTAGAACATTAATATTCTAAGAAGTATATACTACCTAAAGCTATCTACAGATTCAGTACAATTCCTGTTAAATCCCAAAGATTTCTTTTTCAGATATAAGAAACAATTGATCCTAAAATTCATATGGAATCTCAATGGACCCCAAATAGTGAAAGTAATCTTGAAAAGGAAGATCAAATTTCCAGACCAAATCTGGAAAAGCAAGAACAAAGTCCCACAATTCCTGATTTCAGAAATTTTTACAGAGCTACAGTAATCAAAACAGTGTATTACTGGCATAAGGACAGACATACAGACTAATGGAATAGAAAATAGAAAGCCCAACAATAAACCCTCACATATATAGTCAAATGACTTTTGATAAGGGTGCCAACGTATATGAAAGACCCAGCAATTATCAACCTCAATAGGGAAAAACTGAGTGCTCTTCCAGTACAGTCAAGAACAAGAGAGTGATGTCCACTGTCACCACTGTTATTTTTTCAAAAAGATTTATTTATTTATTGGAGAGAGAGAGAGAGAGCACTAGTGGGAGGGGTAGAGGGAAAGGAGAGAAAAACTTAAGTAGACTCCACACTGAGTGCAGAGCCCTTAAGTCCTCTTGAGCCGAGATCAAGAGTTAGATAATCAACTGAGCCATCCAGGCACTTCAGGAGACTGTTAACTACAGAGAACAAACTTAGCATGCTGGAGGAGAGATGGGTGGAGAAGATGGGCTAAATGGGTGACGGGCATTAATGAGGACAGTTGCTGTGATGAGCACTGGGTGTTATATATAAGTGATGAATCACTGAATTCTATTCCTGAAAGTAGTACTTCACTATATGTTAACTAACTTGGATTTAAATAAAATCTTGGAAAGAAAAAAAAAAGGAAAGAAATTTGTTGCATTTCCATACATCAATAACAAAGCAACAGAAATATAAATCAACGACTCAATCCCTTTTACAATTATACCAAAAGCCATAAGATACCTAGGAATAAACCTATCTAAAGAGGTGAAAGGGCTGAACTCTGAAAACTATAAAACACTGAAGAAAGAAATTGAATATGCTACAAAGAAATGGAAAGATGTTCCATGCTCATGGATTGGAATAACAAATATTGTTAAAATATCTATACTACCCAAAGCAATCTATAGGTTTAATGCAATCCCTATCAAAATACCAACAATATTTTTCACAGAACTAGAACAAACAAGCCTAAAATTTGTATAGAAACACAAAAGACCCTGAATAGACAAAGCAAACTTGAAAAAGCAAAGCAAAATTGGAGGCATCACAATTCTGGACTTCGAGTTATATTACAAAGCGTAGTGAACAAGACAGTATGGTACTGGCACAAAAATAGACATACAGATCAACAGAACAGAATAAAAAATCCAGAAATTAACCCACTACTATACGATCAATTAATCTATGACAGAGCAGGAAAAAATATCCAATGGAAAAAAGACAGTCTCTTCAACAAATGGTGTTATGAAAACTGGACCACTTTCTTACATCATACCCACAAAAATAAGTCCAAAATGGAAGAAAGACCTAAATATGAGATAGGAAGCCATTAAAATCCTAAAGAACATGGACAGTAACCTCTTTGACATCAGCCATAGCAACTTCTTGCTAGATGTCTCTTGAGGCAAGGGAAACAAAAACAAAAACAAACACTATTGGGACTTCATCAGAGTAAGTTTCTGCACATCAAAGGAAACAATCAACAAAACTAAAAGGCAACCTACTGAATGGGAAATGATATTTACAAATGAAGTATCTGATAGAGTTAATATTCAAAATTCTATAAAGAACTTATCACACTCAAACCCCCCAAAACAAATAATCCAATTCAGAAATGGGCAAAAGACATGTATAGACATTTTTTCCCAAAGAAGACATACAGATGCTAAGGGTGCAAAGACCATTCAGTGGGAAAGGACAGGCTTTTCAACAAACGGTGCCGAGAAAATTGGGTATCCTTATGCAAACAAAAGAGCTGGGCTCTTACTTTACATCATATACAAAAGTTTACCTCAAATGGATCAGAGACCTAAATGTAAAACCTAAAACTAAAATACTTTTAGTTGCCAACATAGGGAAAAATACTCAAAAATACTCATGACATTGAATTTAGCAATGATTTCTTGGTTATGATATCATAAAGCATAAGCACCAAAGGAAAAGTAAAACTGAATTTCACGAAAATTAAAATCTTTTATTTATTAAAGGTTATAATCAACAAAGTAAAAAGGCAACCCACAGAATGGGAGAAAAACATCTGCAAATCATGCATCTGAAAATGCATATATATCCAGAATATATAAAGAACTGCAACTGGACAAGAACACAACTAAAAAATAGACAAAGGACTTGAACAGACATTTTTCCAAAGAAGATATACAAATGGCCAACAAGTATGAAAAGATGTTCAACATCATTAATCATTAGGGGAATGCAAATCAAAACCACAAGATGCTACTTCATACTGATTAGGATGGCTATGATTAAAAAAGAAAGAAAGAAAAAGTAAATTACAGGTGGTAGTGAAAATGTTGGAACTGTTGGTGAGAATGTAAAATGGGAGAGCCTCCATGGAAAACAGTATGGAATTTCCTCAAAAATTAAAAATAAGATCCAGCAATTCCTCTTCTAAGTATATACCCAAAAGAATTGGAAGCAAGGTCTTAAAATAGGCGGTTGTGCTCCTATGTTCACAGGAGCATTATTTACAATACCCAAAAGATGGAAGCAAATATATATATATACACACACACACACACACGCACAGTCAAATGTTATTCCACTTTTGAAAAGGAGGAAATTGGGGCGCCTGGGTGGTTCAATGGGTTAAAGCCTCTGCCTTCAGCTCAGGTCATGATCCCAGGATCCTGGGATGGAGCCCCGCATCGGGCTCTCTGCTCAGCAGGGAGTTTGCTTCATCCTCTCTCTCTGCCTGCCTCTCTGCCTACTTGAGGTCTCTGTCAAATAAATAAATAATCTTTTAAAAAAATAAATGAAAAGCTGGAAATTGTGAGACATGCTACAATGTGATTCAACTTTGAAGACATTAACCCATGTAAAATAAGCCAGTCACAAAAAGACAATTGCTGTTCACTTATATCAAGTACCTAGATTATTGAAATTCAAAGAAAGGTGGAATGGTGGTTGCCAGGGACTAGGGAAGGGGAGAATGGAGACTTAACTGTTTAATGCATATAGAGTTTCAGTCTTACAAGATGAAAAGAGTTCTATGGAAAGATTCTGGTGATTGTAGCAAAACAATATGGAAAATATACTTTAAAAATAGTTAAGAGTAAATTTTATTACAGTAGCCTACTATAAAAAATTAATGTTTTTAATATAAAACAAACGAAAAAAATCCATAATAAGGTAGAACCCTTATAAATATGCAAAATGTATTAATAATTCATTAAAAATAGACAAATGATGTGAAGACACACTTTTAACTGGGTAATAAATGCATGTAACAATATCAATCTCATGTATTCAAAGAAATGTAAATTAAGAAAATACATTATGATATTATATTTAATCTACCATGTTATCAAAAGGTATAGATGCACCCTTTTCTCATTCACATGGAGTGTATATGGGTATAAAATTAGAGACCGCGGAGTGCCTGGGTGGCTCAGTGGGTTAAAGCTTCTGCCTTCAGCTCAGGTCATAATCCCAGGGTCCTGGGATCGAGCCCCGCATCAGACTCTCTGCTCTGCAGGGAGCCTGCTTCCCCCTCTCTCTGCCTGCCTCTCTGCCCACTTGTGATCTCTGCCTGTCAAATAAATAAATAAAATCTTAAAAAAAAAATTAGAGACCGCAACATGGTAATGAGTTGTCAGTCCTTTTAACAGTGTCAGGATTCCTGTCCAGCAATAGAGCAGGCTGGTTAGTATGACAAACCTGTCTGGTTAAAACAACTAAAAAACATAAGATGTTATGTAAAATACAGAAAATATCTTTTTAGATGTGTTGCAAAGCTGGCAAGACATTAAGGTAAACTTCCAGAAGTTAAAAAGACTCCAGAAGGTACTTTTAAGTAAGTAAGGGGCAACTGAAGCTAACACCCTTAGTTTAACCCTAATGAGAAAGAAGGTGTTAGCCACATCTAACTGGAGTCTTAGGAAAAGAAAATATAGAGAATAGGGAAGTGATAATATGTGAAAAAATAACCACTGATCATTACCTAGGACCTATTAAGACCTGAATGGTCAGATATCAGAACCATAATCCCAAGTAGAGCAATTAAAATGTTATTTAATTTAGATATGTCATGGTGAAAATACAGAATAACAAGGGCAAAGAGAAGGTAGTTTTTAAAAGAAGCAAGGAAGAAAATATTAATGAAAACTGACATCTTAATACCAACAATAGAAGCCAGAAAAGTATGGAGTGGTATCTCTAAGGTGCTGATAAAAATAATGGCTGTCAATTTATATGCATGAAAGCAAAATAAGTACACCAAACAAATGAATAAATTAATAATAACAAAATAGACTGTATAAATAGTATATTTATTGATAAAGGAGTTGACACAGGAAAAAGTTCTGGGATATAGAAAGGAATGATGAAAGAAGAAAATGAAACATGGGTAAATCTAAACAACACTAACTGAACAAAATAATGGTCTAAATTTTTAACTTCATAAAATGAAATGATTTATGGGATTAAAAAAACTGAAATGAGGATAAGTGAAATTAAATCATTCTAAAGTTCTTATATTTTTAAGGAAGGAAAATAAAGGTAAGGATTAATTTTAGACTTTGTTAAGGTGATTATTAATGTTAACTTTTTTTTTAAGATTTTATTTTCAAAAAAAAAATAAAAAAAAAAAAAGATTTTATTTTCAAGTAATCTCTACAGCCAAACTGGGGCTCAAACTTACAACCCTAAGATCAAGAGTCATATGTTTTACTGACTGAACTAGCCAGATGTCCCATAAATGTTAAATTTTTTAAGCTAACCAATAGAAGAATAGAAATAGACTGTTTATCTTTCAAAGTAGCAGATGGAGTAAAAGTCAAGAAACAAAATATAGGAAAAGAATTTATAAAAGAAAATAAGATGGTGTAAATTAGTCCAATTCTACCAATAATACCAAAATATGTAATTATCATCATTTAGTTAAAAGATACAGATTATCAGAGTAGACTAAAAATCTCTTTAGCTATAAATACTCTTTATAAGAGAAACACAGAAAGTAAGGGAGTAGAGGAATAGAAAAACTATACCAAGGAAGTATTAACAAAAGAAGGCTAGTATAGCTACACTAATATCAAGCAATATAGTTAAGGGGAAAATCATCACTAGATTTAAAGAGGGTAACAATAATATATGGAGGAGTTTACCAGAGAAATAAAACAATTCCAAAAACATATGACCTAATAAAATACTTTTAAAATATAAAAAACCAGTTGTCAGAATTACCCAAAAAATTATGTATTCACCATTAGAGTTTTTGGACAAGTCTTCCTATAATTGACTTCTCAGAGATTTTTTAAAAAAATCAATGATACAGAAGATTTGATCAGCAAAATTAATGAGCTAATTCAAAGGACATATATCAAATGCTATATATTGTACAACCAGAAAGATATTATTTCCTAGGACATACCAACTATTTATCAAAATTAACCACTAAGACATAAAATAAATTTTAAAGAATTTGAATTAAATAGACCATATTCTCTAACTACAGTGCAGTTAAAGAAGCAAAAACTTGAATTTGGAACCTAAAAATCCCAAGTAATTCATGGGTCTGCAAAAAAATCAATGGAAATTAGAAAATGCTTAGATATACATGATAACAAAAATACAACCTATCAACATATCATGATATCAACATATCATATATGTGGAATATATTCCTAATATGGTCTTAAAAATTTTTATTTCTAAGTAATCACTATACCTAGTATGGGGCTTGAACTCACAATCCCAAAATCAAGAGTCACATGCTCCACTGAGTGAGCCAGTCAGGTGCCTCTGTTCATAAGTCTTAAGTGCTTAAAATAGAAAAGAGAGATCCTCAAAAACAATCAATTATCTAACTTTAAAAGTTAAAAAAAGATTGGGGCGCCTGGGTGGCTCAGTGGGTTAAAACCTCTGCCTTTGGCTTGGGTCATGATCCCAGGGTCATGGGATCAAGCCCCACATCGAGCTCTCGGCTCAGCAGGGAGCCTGCTTCTCCCTCTCTCTCTGCCTGCCTCTCTGCCTACTTGTGATCTCTCTCTCTCTGTCGAATAAATAAATCTTTTAAAAAAAAAAGTTTAGAGGGGCACCTGGGTGGCTCAGTGGGTTAAGCCGCTGCCTTCGGCTCAGGTCATGATCTCAGGGTCCTGGGATTGAGACCCACATTGGGCTCTCTGCTAAGTAGAGAGCCTGCTTCCCTCTCTCTCTCTCTGCCTGTCTCTCTGCCTACGTGTGATCTAGCTCTGTCAAATAATTAAATAAAATCTTAAAAAAAAAAAGAATAAAAACAGTTTAGAATAAACAAAGGAAGAAGTTTAGAAAGTTTAGAAGTTAAAAAAGTTTAGCATAAACAAACAAGGGAAGAATTAAATAATAAAGAAGATAAATAAATGAAACTTTTAAAAGAGATTTTTATTTATTTGACAGAGGGAGAGAGCACAGGCAGGGGGAACAGCAGGCAGAGGAGATGGAGAAGCAGGCTGTGAATAGAGAGCCTGATGTGGGGCTCGATCCCAGGACTCTGGGATCATGACGTGAGCCATCCAGGCACCCCCATGAAATTTTTAAAAAGATAAACTAGAGAGGATCAGTAAAGTGAAAAGTGTCTGAAAATACAAAAAAAAAAAAAAAAAAAGAGAAATCCATGAAAAATTTTGATTCTTTTTGGAAGAAAAAAATAGGTTATAATTACAAACAATGCCAACTTTAGATAATAGAAGATAATGGATAACTTTATATAATAAATTTGAATATTTACATAAGACATAAAAATTCTTAGAAAAATACTACAACTCCATGATTATAAGAGAAACAGGATCTTGTAACAAATTGAATTAGTTGTTTAAATTCTTTTCATAAGAAAAATCACAGGTCAAGATGAACAAAGTTCTACCATTCAAAAAACAGAATTTTGATTTTACACAAATTATTCTAAGGAGGAAAAAAGAGGAATACCCACCAATAAATGTTAAGAGACTAATATCTTGATTCCAAAATCTGACAAGAAGAGTACATGAAGGAAAAATTGAACTTCAACATTACTCACTGATTACTGTAGATGCAAAAAACCTAAAAAATATATTGGCAAACAGCAAGTAGCCATGAATGAAAAAGAGATAAATGGGTTTGTTTCAGGTCTATAAAGTTAGTTCAACATTAAAAATGTAATATGTAATTCACCATGTTAACAGATGAAAAACTAAAAACCATCTAATCATCTACAGAGCTGGAAAAACATTTGTTAAAACATAAAAGCTTTCTTTCTTTTTTTTTTTTTTTTGAAGATTTTATTTATTTATTTGACAGAGATAGCACAAGCAGGGGGAGCTCCAGGCAAAGGGAGAGGGAGAAGCAGGCTTCCCACTGGGCAAAAAGTCCAATGTGGGGCTCAATCTCAGAACCCTGGGACCATGACCTGAGTCAAAGGCAGACGCCCAACCAACTGAGCCACCCAGATGCCTTTCAAAAGCTTTCTATAATGAAACTCTAGCAAACAGAAGCAAAAAGACCCCAAAAACCTCTAAATATCAGAGTTATTAATAACGAAATATGAAAGCACTCTCATTAAGACCAAAAGTGAGCAAGAATGCCTGCTATCATCACACAAAACTACATGAAATAAAAAGCATCCAAATCGAAAAGAATGTCTTCACTATTAGATGACATGATACTATATATAATAGAAAAATCCAAAAGACTCCACCAAAAAATTGCTAAAACTGATAAATGAATTCAGTAGTGACTATAAATGTTGCAGGATACCAAATGTACAGAAATCTGTTGCATTTCCATACACCAAAAATGAAATAGCAGAGGGGTACCTAGGTGGCTCAGTGGGTTAAAGCCTCTGCCTCCGGCTCAGGTCATGATCCCAGGGTCCTAGGATCGAGCCCCGCATAGGGCTCTCTGATCAGCAGGGAGCCTGCTTCCTCCTCTCTCTCTGCCTGTCTCTCTGCCTGCTTGTGATCTCTGTCAAATAAATAAATAAAATCTTTTAAAAAAATGAAATAGCAGAAAGAGAAATTAAGAAAACAATCATATTTACAATTGCATCAAAAGTAGTAAGACACCTATAAATAAACCTAACCAAAAAGGTAAAAGACCTGGGTTCTGAAAACTATAAATACTGATGAATGAAACTGAAGATAACACAAAGAAAATATCTCATGCTCATGGATGGGAAGAACAAAATACTGTTAAAATGTCTATATTGACCAAAGCGATCTATACATTTAATGCAATCCCTATAAAAATGCCAACAGCATTTTTCACAGTAGAGAAAATAATCCTAAAATGTGTAAGGAACCATAAAAGAACTCAAAAAGTCAAAGCAACCTAGAAAAAGCAAAGCAAAGCTGGAGGCATCACAATTCCAGACTTGAGTAATACACAAAGCTGTCATAATCAAAAGAGTATGATACCAGGAGCACGTGGCTGGCTCAGTTGGTAGAGCATGCCACTCTTGATCTGAGTATTGTAAAAATTTGAGCACCACGTTGGGTGTAGAGATTACTTAAAAACAAAATCTTAAAAAAAAAAAAAACCAACAATATGGTATCAGCACAAAAACAAACACATAGATCAAAAGAACAGAGTAGAAAATCCAGAATGAAACCACAATTATATGGTCAATTTCTGACAAAGCAGGAAAGACCATCCAATGGGAAAAAGGGAGTCTCTTCAAATGTTGTTAGGAAAACTAGACAGCAATATGTAAAAGAATGAAACTAGACCACTTTTTTATGGCATACACACACCAAAAAAAAAAAAAAAAAAAACACCTCAAAATAGATTAAAAACCTATATGTGAAGTCTGATGCCATAAAAATCCTACAGGAGAGCACAGACAGTAATTTCTCTGACAAAGGCTGAGCAACTTTTTTCTAGATAGGTCCTCTCAGGGATGGGAAATAAAAGGAAAAATAAATTCCTGAGACTACAACAAAATAAAAACCTTCTGAAAAAAAAAATAAATAAAATCCAGCACAGCAAACAATTGAGAAAACTAAAAGTGAGGGGAGGGGCAGAGAGCGAGAGAGAAGCAGACTCTCCACTGAGCAGGGAGCCCGACTCAGAGCTCACTCTCACAATCCTGAGATCATGACCTGAGCCAAAATCAAGAGTCAGATGCTTAACTGACTGAGCCACCCAGACCCCCCTCAGGAATATAATTTTGAGTTGAAAAAAAAAAGTCAGAATTATATGCCCCACATCTTTTCAGATGTAAAAAGTTAAAATACACAAATATCATATTTTGTTTAAGGGTAATGGCACAACTATTAAGAAAAGTCAAGAAAAGATAAGCAAAATTGTAGAATAATGGTTTCTCTGGTCAGGGGTAGGATGGGCCATGGGTGGGTAATGGTTTATCATTAGGGAGCCCTCAAAGGCCTATAATGGCATTGACAATTTCTTATTTCCTTTTTTTTAAGTAATCTCTATACCCAACATGGGGCATGCTCTACCAACTGAGCCAGCTAGGCACCCCAATAATTTTCTATTTCTTAAGCTAAGAAGTAGGTACATGGCTTTTGTTCTATTACTATTTAAACCATATACATATGCTAATATACATTCATGTATGTATGATTTATTTAGTAATAATAATTAACAAAATTTAATCATATATTCCTTGATACTACAGTTTCATATCAAATATTGTTTTTAAAAAATTGAATAAGAACATAAAAGACTAGGGAGGAGTACTGGGGGGGGTGAGTTGAGTGATACTGACAGAGATATTTACAGTAATACTCATTTTCCTTTTAACTTTAGTCTTCTGTTTTACCTAATGCTTCCTATGTCTAACTAAAACTCCTTCCTATGCCACAAACCTAAACTCTTAATTTATTCTCTCTCAAATGTTTTCTAGCGTCTCATCTGTGTTATATAGAGACCATAATCTTCTCAGTTACCCAGACTTTTTGGCCTCTCACCTCTTTCTCTGAGCTTCCTTGTGTGAGCTTTCTTCTCACATATGCCATTTATAGTTTAATATTGTATCTCTGCTACTGGCCCATCAATTGTTTGATAACTTCTACAAATACATAGTGCTCTAGGGGCACCTGGGTGGCGCAGTGGGTTAAGCCGCTGCCTTCGGCTCAGGTCATGATCTCAGGGTTCTGGGATCGAGTCCCACATTGGGCTCTCTGCTCAGCAGGGAGCCTGCTTCCTCCTCTCTCTGCCTGCCTCTCTGCCTACTTGTGATCTCTGTCTGTCAAATAAATAAATAAAATCTTTAAAAAAAAAAAAAAAACAAATACATAGTGCTCTAGCATCTTGCATGTAATCTTCAAAAATTCAATAAATGTTGATGAAAGGAATGAAAGAATGAATGAACTTACCATTAAAAGAAAAACAAGGCATTTGGGGAGACACTACTACACTACTACTACTACAATAACAACTAACAGCCTTTGAGTTCACAATATGAGAAGGGAACTGTTTAAGCACTTTAAAAGTATATCTCCAAAGACGACATACACATTGGCTAATAGACACATGAAAAAATGTTCATCACCACCAGCCATGAGGGAGATTCAAAGCAAAACCACATTGAGATACCACCTTACACCAGTCAGAATGGCAAAAATTAACAAGATAGTAAACAACATGTGTTGGAGAGGATGTGGAGAAAGGGGAAACCTCTTACACTGTTGGTGGGAATGCAAGTTGGTACAGCCACTTTGGAAAACAGTGTGGAGATTCTTTAAGAAATTAAATATAGAGCTACCCTATGACCCTGCAATTGCACTACTGGGTATTTACCCCAAAGATACAGATGTAGTGAAAAGAAGGGCCATCTGTATCCCATTGTTCATTGTGGCAATGGCCACAGTTGCCAAACCATGGAAAGAACCAAGATGCCCTTGAATGGACAAATGGATAAAGAAGACATGGTCCATATACACTATGGAGTATTATGCCTCCATCAGAAAGGATGAATACCCAACTTTTGTATCAACATGGACGGGACTGGAAGAGATTATGCTGAGTGAAATAAGTCAAGCAGGGAAAGTCAATTATCATATGGTTTTGCTTATTTTTGGAGCATAAGGAATAACATGGAGGACATGGGGAGATGAAGAGGAGAAGTAAGTTGGGGGGAAATTGGAGGGGGAGACAAACCATGAGAGACTGTGGACTCTGCGAAACAAAAGGTTTTGGAGGGGAGGGGATGGAAGGCTGGGTGAGCCTGGTGGTGGACATTATGGAGGGCATGTATTGTGTGGAGCACTGGATGTGATGCATAAACAATGACTTCTGGAGCACTGAAAAGAAATTTTTTTTTAAGATTTTATTTATTTATTTGACAGAGAGAGATCACAAGTAGGCAGAGAGGCAGGCAGAGAGAGAGAGGAGGAAGCAAGCTCCCTGCTGAGCAGAGAGCCCGATGCGGAACTCGATCCCAGGACCCTGAGATCATGACCTGAGCCGAAGGCAGTGGCTTAACCCACTGAGCCACCCAGGTGCCCACTGAAAAGAAATTTTAAAAAAGAAGTATATCCCATTTTACAGATAACAAAATAAAAGTAGAGAGGTTAAGTAACTTGCCTAGAATTTTATTGCACGTAAGAATCAAGACTTGAATCTAGCCCTTTAGTTACAGCTGTCTGTACAGCTCAAAAAGTTTATCAGATTAGGAAAAGATTAAAAGACTGGAAGAGACTTATGAAACTGGGAAGGAATGGGACTCAGAATAGATAAATGAGTTTTTAGAAAGGAGGGAGCAAATTATTAAAGGAGGGACCATGAAGAATAAATGGGAGAGAACATTAAAAGGCCCAAGTTTCTAGTAAGACCTAGAACATCAGAGAACATGCCAACAAAGAATGAAGAGGTGATACCTCTAAGTCAGGCTGAGCCATCATCTCCAGAGGTTTTTGCCTGCCTATTTCCTCTTCACTCACCTGAGCACAAGCCTTTTGCCAGCTCTCTCCTCACCATCCAGGGCTCTTTCCCTTGTTCCAACAATAATATCACATTTGGCTTAGAAAAGCAAAGTCCTGCATGTATGAAAAGAAACAATCTGGTCATGCAGAGGATATCCCATAATTTATAGCCAATCTGATCAACAGGGAAGAGGGAGTTTACAGTAAGCCAGAGAAAAATATATAAAGGGTTTGTATTAAAATTACAGGAAAGCTGAAGCTTCCAACATAGATTAATAACAGACCCATCTACTGGCAACTTTACAAATATTAAACCATTACTTTGGCACAGCGACTTCAGCCAAGCACTGAGGATGCCACCCAAAGATTCACAATAATGGTAGCAAAGAGGCCCTTATGAGCAGAAGCTCAATTTTACAAGGATAAGATATCCTTACCTAGGGACACCAAGATCCGGTAGTTCTCCAACATCACATTACTATACAGATGCCTCTGAGAAGAATTTAGACAGTCCCACTCCTCTTGGGAGAAATCTACAGCCACATCTCTGAAGGTTACCAACTCCTGAAATGAAATAAGTGAAATAACTTCATCTCTTACCATATACACCTTACTTGTTTTGCCCTAGGTATACTGTGCTTTCCCTGATATTACATCCTCAAATCAAAATAGTCAAACACGTTCCCCCTCGGGCCTTTTGGACTTCTCAGATCATTCTGTATTAAAATAGCAAGCTCTTACTCCTGTTCTGTATTTCCCTAACCCTCCTTTGTTGTTTGCCATGGCACTAATTATTTTGTTATTGTGTGCTCCCAACCTCCACTAAAATGTCAAGTCCAGGGGCACCTGGGTGGCTAAGTGGTTAAGCCCCTGCCTTTGGCTCAGGTCATAATCTCAGGGTCCTGGGATCAAGGCCTGAATAGGGCTCTTTGCTCAGCAGGGATCTTGCTTCCCCCTCTCTCTCTGCCTGCCTCTCTGCCTGCTTGTGTTCTCTGTCTGTCTAATAAATAAAGTCTTAAAAAAAAATGTGAAGTCCATGAGGGCAGAATACATTTTTGCTTTACTCACTGTTATAGCCCTAGTTATAGGACAGTATTTGGCACACATGAGGCATTCAAATATTTGCTGAATAAACTGAATTAATGAATGATCGGTTTGAAGAGTTCAAGAAACTATGAAAGGATCAAAAATGAGACCAGGAAGTGCTGGGGTACCTGGGTGGCACAGTGAATTAAGCATCCCACTATTGGTTTCTGATCAGGTCATGATCTCAGGGTCCTGAGATTGAGTTTCATTGTCAGGCTCTGTGCTCAGCTTGTAGTCTCTCTCCTTCTGCCTCTCCCCTTGTGCATGCTCTCTTTCTCTCTCAAATAAATAAATAAATTTTTAAAGAGAGAGAGAGAGAGAGAGAGAGAGAGAGACCAGAAAGTTCTTGCTATATCTCTGAAAATTGTGCTAGACCAAGGACAGCAGATCATCGATTCTATTAAAATTCAAATACTTTAACCCAGAGTACTTAAAATTTTGTATAAAGAAATGAGTGGGGGTGCCTGGGTGACTCAGTGGGTTAAGCCTCTGCCTTCGGCTCAGGTCATGATCTCAGGGTCCTGCATCGGGCTCTCTGCTCAGCAGGGAGCCTGCTTCCCCCACAACCCCCACTGCCTGCTGCTCTGTCTACTTGTGATCTCTCTCTCTCTGTCAAATTAATAAATAAAATCTTTAAAAAAAAGAAATGGGTGTTCTTAAAATGGGCAAAGTGCTTAAAATTTGGAGCTATGCTGTGATTCAGCTGGATATTAGTTTGCTATAATGTGACTGCCTGCTGATGAAAGCTAACATGTGTTTGTGTGTGTATATAATTTTTAGAAGAGGTGAATCTGTCAAGGCAAGAAAACATTTATTGGGTATTTCATACAATTTTGTCATAGTTAAACTGTCTCTACAGAATATAAATTATTAAAGTGTTTTACAGAGGTGCCTGGGTGGCTCAATCAGTTAAGCATCTCCCTTCAGCTCAGGTCATGATGGGATCCTGGGATCCCAGGTCCTGGGATTGAGCCTTGCTCAGCAGTGAGCCTGCTTCGCCCTCTCTTCTCTGCTTGTGCTCTCTCTTGCTATCACTGTCTCTCTCTCTCAAATAAATAAATAAAATCTTTAAAAAATTCTTTATTTTTTTCAAAGTTATTTTTTAAAATGTGTTTTACAACACTCAGTAACTTTTTCTTATTTATAATGTGAAATAGTTTGTGAATTTCTTCATCTCTGCCCTACCAATAACATCCCTCATATATTGCAATAACATCCCTCATATATTGTTCCTGTTAAGAGTTTGGTTCATATGCCATATATGCTTCCAAAAATATTTTCCTTACCTTATATAAATATATATAATAAATGTATAACTATTTTTTAATATATGACATACACTTTTCAATGATTCCTTTTTTTTAAATTCATTTATTTGACAGACAGAAATCACAAGTAGGCGGAGAGGCAGGCAGAGAGAGAGAGGAGGAAGCAGGCTCCCCGCTGAGCAGAGAGCCCGATGCGGGGCTTGATCCCAGAACCCTGGGATCATGACCAGAGCTGAAGGCAGAGGCTTTAACCCACTGAGCCACCCAGGTGCCCCGAACAAACACTTTCTTAGCAAAGTCTGACCCCTCCACTTGTCCACTAGCCCTCAGGTCCTCCTCCTACTCAAGCAGTGTTCCAGCAATCCCCTCTTCACTTTTCTTCATCTTCAAATTTCCCTTTCCACTGAATCTTAAACATCAGAATACAGCTATAAACCCATCTTGAAAAAAACCTTGTTGACCACACTTCAGTTACTACCCTTTCTCTTATTCCCTTACAGCTAAAATACTTGAAAGAATGTCATATACTTTCTATTGTTTCTATTCCTACCATGAAGAATCATATAATATGACTTGTGTAACAGAATCACTTTGACTGCTCTGTTGAGAATAGGCTAGAAGAGAGGAAGGGTGGAAGTAGAAAGAAAAAGTAGAAGAGCAAAGCAATAACCTAGATGAGAGATGACAGTTTGGACCAGAATGGAAGCAGTGTGGTAGTAAAAGTGGTCAACTTCTGGATATATTTTGAACATAGAACAAACCAGAACTTCATGATGGAAGACTTTTAGCTTGTGTACCTGAGACAGGGACATATGTAAAATATTCCTAATTGGTTTCCCTATTTCTATCCTTGTCCCATTCAGTTTATTCTCAACAGCAGCCAGAGTGATTCTATTAAGTGAGAATTAGATCATGTCACTTCTGTGCCCCCAAACTTCTAATGGCTTGTTTCACTAAGTTTGAGACATTTGAGTTTGAGGTATCATTATACAACCAAATGAAGATGCTAAGTAGGTAGCTGGATATACAAGTCTGGATTTCAGGAGAGAGGTCTCGACTATATATAATTTGGTGATTGTTGCCATATAGATGGCATCTGAAGTCATGAGACAGAATGAGATTACCAAAGGAGTGAGTGTAGGTGGAGAAGAGGACCAAGGACTAAGCCTTTTTACTCAACAGGTGCTCAATAAAAATTTGTTGAGGGAATAAATGTTTGAGCAGAATCTATAATGAAGAAGTTAGTCTGTATCTTGGGGAACAGCATTCCAGGCAGAGGGAACAGCAAGTACAAGTCTATAAGTTAAGAATGTATTCAGGTAAAAAAAAAATTTTTTTTTAAATGTACTCAGCTCACTACAAGGACACTAGTGTGCCTAGAGCTGAGTGAGTGAGTTACAAATGGAGTGATTACCTGAGCTCAAAAAGTGGACCAGATTATGTACGGCCTTAAAGGCTAAGGCAAGGACTTCAGCATTTATCCTGAATGAGGTGGGAATCAGCTGCAGGAGGGATATAATAAGTGACATGATTACTCACCCAGGAAAGTTTCAGCAAGAGCAAAGTTAATATCTGTTTGGTATAAAGAGCAGTAAAATATTTCAGGAAATAGAAAACACCAACTGACCTGGTACATGGCTTTAAGAAGTCCAACAGCCATTCTTTCCTCCTCTTAGCTCTTCTCTTGGGAAATGGCAGTGTCCTCAGATGACTGAGATGGGGAAGAGAACATGAAAAACTAGGGTTTCCTTGCAGCATCCAGAATCACCAGCCTAGAATTTTTCAGCTTCTCTTTCCTTCTGTTGCACCCTTCCTTCCAACAGAGAGAAAGCATAAGGGAGAGATCTAGAAATTTGTTTGCATGCAATTTAACCCATGACTAAATCACTGCCTAATTTGTTATTTTAGCAATAGATTTTCTAGATTTTTACAAATAAAGACTCCCAAGGAATGTAATCATTTACATAAAGACACACAACTAATGAATAACAGTACCCAGATCAAACAAAGGTCTTCCTGACTCCAGTCTTTCTTCTCTCCAATAAATAGACTAGTGCTTCTGAAACTTGGTGGCACAATGGCATCACCTGGCTAGCTTCAAAAGATACTGGTGGCACACAGTCTCACTCAGTACCCCCACCTACTCATTCTTAAAAACTACAGCGCCATCCACGGTCTTACACACAGAACAATCAGTCTGCCATGGGTATGGGCAGTCTCAACCCGTCACGCTCATCTGTAGCTCCAAGTCTCAAACACGAGGGTACCACAACCTACGTTTACAGTCAAACAACTCCAGTTACAAAGAGGCCGTGGGTACTGGAACAACGGGGGACACAATACCCTCCCACCCCCACTCACAGTCTCACACTCTGTAGCACCAACCATCAACTCGCCTGCGCCCACGGTCACAGATACGACGTGCACAGTCACATCAGATGACAGCCTCACGCTGTATGACAACCAACCACCATCTCGCACCTAGAGTCACACCGAGGGCCTGGGAACCGACGTCCGGGTGACCCACAGCCCACTCCTCAGCCCATTCCCTACCTGCAGAAGTCAACTGCGGAAAGACCCAGTCCCTGCTCCGAAGGCTCGGGCAATCTCTATTCCGGCCCACCTCCTGCCTTAAGAGTCTGATGGGAACCCACCCCCGCGGGCCCGGAAAGAAGCGACTGGGCCTCCGGAGGACACAAAGGGACCGCCGGCCCTGTGCTCGCAGGGGCCACTGGGAAATGTAGTCCAGACAAAAAAAAAAAAAAAAAAAGCGGCGCTGCCTAGTCCGACTGCACTGGCGCGGCGCAGTTCGGGGGTTAGTAACGCAGCCCCTCTGCCCCGGGTCCTCCCCACGCCGGGCTGTTCCAGGCCCTGCAGAGGGAGCCTAAATCTCACCTCGGATCCGGTGTCCGCCAAAGGAACCGGGTCGAGCGTCAACTAGACGGACTGGGACTGAAGTGCGCAGGCACAAGTGCTTGGTCCACCTCCCTTTGCAACGGGGCGGAGAACTTAGAGACGCCGAGTAGCCGCAGGGGGTGCGGTTCGTGTGTGCGGTCCGCACAAACGGGGTGAGGGACGTGCTCCTACAATTGAGCTGGGGTACCCGAAAAAACTGTGGGACAGGGAGAGCAGAGAGTAGAGTGCGCAGGTGCATTGTAATTCCACCCAGCTCCGCCTTCCCTAGGGCGTTTTTGGTTCGGAATGGGTTAGCTTGAAGATCCGAAGGGAGTGAGTCACCCTTTGTGTACGGTTCTTGTATTTGTGATTTGGTGATTATGGGTGTGAATGTGTCCCCCCCGCCCCTTACTAAAATGGCTCTTCTGCTGGGTATCTTCAAAGTTCCCTTACTTTAATATCCTTTCAGATATTAATGTCACACCTCCACAAAGGCCTTCCCTGATCACACCTCTCTGACCGCCTTAATCTGATCTATACTCCCTTAGAACAATAGCGTTTGTATTTTAAATTTTTATTTATTGTCTCCCCACAAGTTCTATCACAGAACTAATTTTGTGAGTTGCTGCATGACCCTTTGATTCTGTCATTGTGTGTGTTTCTGTATAAAACTCTGGGTGTTAGGGTGGGTATGCTGGTTTTCTGTGACCATGTGTAAGGTTGTATTATTGTGTGACATTTGTGGTGTTACCTGAGAGAATGTGTTATACAGAAAGGGACTGACTGGTGGAGAGTGGGGTAAGAATGTAATAGGATAGTGTGTGTGACAGGTCCTGAGCACTAGTCTAATGGATGTGGATAGTGATTGAAGTTTTTCTCTTAGGTATCTAATTAGAAAGCACCAACTGTGTGCCAGATGCTCTTCAAGGTGCTGGGATAGACATAGACAAAATAAACTTTAAAAAATCGCTAATAGAATATTAATGAGCAGAAGGACAACCTCAAGAGGCTAAAATATATGTATGATTGAATAACAAATAGAAATCTGGATCTACACAAGGGAATGAAGAGCATTAGAGATGATAACTGTAGGGTAAATATGTAAGACATTTTTATTAATTAAATCGCACCAAAAGATAAGTTACTGTTGAAAGAAAAACAATGTAGCTTTGGATATATATGGAAATCATAGAGTAACAATAGCAGAAAGGCCAGGAGAAGAGAAGGAAGTGGAAATAAACTATGTTTATTTCCTTATAGAAGTGGAAATAAACTATCCTAAGTTTACTACATTCTTTTTTTCTTTAAGATTTTATTTATTTATTCGTCTGAGAGAGCGCACACATGAGCAGAGAAGAGGAACAGAAGGAGAGGGACAAGCCAACTCCGCGCTGCATGCAGAGCCCAACATGGGGCTCAATCTCTGAACCCTGAGATCACAACCTAACCCAAATTCAAGAGTCAGACACTTAACTGACTGAGCCATCCAGATACCCCCAAGGTTCCTACATTCTTTGTGAAGTAATATAGTATCACTTGAACAAACACTGTAACAAGTGAAAGATTTTCACTCTAAGCCCTACAGCAACCACTAACCTAACAAAATAAAAAGTTATAGCTAATAGTCCAACAAGGAAGATAAAGTGGAATCCAATTATCATAAATCACTCAATCCAAAAGAAGTTAGAGAAGGGAACAAAAACCAGATGGGAAACAAATTGCAAAATGGAAGGCTTATATCAATTATCAGACTAAATATAATTTACTGAACATCCAATTAAGAGGCCCAGAGTTTCAGATGGGATGAAAAAGTATGACTCAACCACATGCTGCCTCTGAGAAGTTAAATAGAACTCTACCAATAGTTAGAAATACAAGATGGAAATACACCATGGTAATGCTGTGTAGAGAAAGCTGGAATAACCTCAGATTTTTCTTAGATGTGACAACAAAAGCACAAGCAACCAAAGGGAGAAAAAAAAAAAAACCAGATATATAAGACTTCCTCAAAATTAAAAACATTAACAAGAAAGGACCTTATCAAAGGACATTATCAAGAAAGTGAAAAGAGCCTACAGAATGGGTAAAAATATTTGTAAATCATGTATTTGACAAGGATTTAATATCAGTATATAAAGAACTCCTAAAGCGCAACAAGAAGACAATCCAATTAAAAGATGAGCAAAACACTTGAATTTATATTTCTCTAAAGAAGATAAAAATGGCCAATAAACACAAAGAGGCTCAATATTGTTAAAAATGCAAATAAAACTATGAGATACCACTGTATACCTACTAGGATCAGTATTATCAAAATAGCAAATATTGATGAGGACATGTATAACTTAAAAGCTTTGTATGATGATGTTAAGAATATAAAATGGTGCAGCTGCTATAGAAAACAGTTCGTCAGTTCTTCTAAAGCTTAGGTTTACCATATGACCTAGCAATTCCACTCCCAAAAGAATTGAAATCAGGGGCTTGAACAGATACTTGTATTCCAGCGTTCATTATAGCATTATTCAAAATAGCCAAAAGGTGGAAACAACCCAAGTATCCATGAACAGATGAATGGATAAACAAATGTGGTATGTACATACAATGGAATGCTATTCAGCCATAAAAAGGAATAAAGTTTGAGAACACATTACTACATGGATGAACCTTGAAACAATTATACAAAGTATAAATCATACACAAAGGGACAAATATTGTATTCTGCTTAAATGAGATATTTGGATTAGGCAACTTCATAGAGAAAGAAAATAGTAGTTACCAGGAGCTGTGGGGAAGGAGGGATTGAGAGTTGATTGCTTAGTATGTTTAGTGATTATAGAGTTTCCATTTGGATGATAAAAATTTTGGAAATAGACAGTATTGGTGATTATACAACATTGTAAATGCACTTAATGCCACTGAATTGTACACTTAAAAAATGTTAAAATGGCAAATTTTGTTAAACATTTTATATTAATATAAAATTTAATAATGTAACATACCAAAAATTGAACACATTAAAAGTTTGAATTGTATGATAGGTGAGTTGTATCTCAATAAAGCTGTTAAAAAAAACTGGAGTAGCTGTATTAATGTATACAACATAGATTTCAGAACAAAAAATATAGGGATAAAGAAGATCATTTCATAATAATGAAGGTCAGTTCATCAAAAGAAAATAACAATCATAAATGTTTATGCATCTAACAATACTTTCAAAATACATGAAACAACAACTGACTAAACTGGAAGAAAAAGAAAAATCCACAATGGTAAATCAGAGAGTCCAATACCACTCTCAGTAATTGCTAGAGGGGCACCTAAGCGGCTCAGTGGGTTAAAGCCTCTGCCTTCAGCTCAGGTCACATGATCCTAGGGTCCTGGAATGGAGCCCCCTCTCTCTGCCTGCCTCTCTGCTTACTTGTGAATTCTCTCTCTCTCTCTCTCTCTCTCTGTCAAATAAATAAATTTAGAAGAAGAAAGTAGTTAACCTGACTAGCCCTTATATCTATTAAATAGCATTTGTAATTAAAAACCTTCCTGAAAAAATAAAAATAAAAATACCAGTCCCAGATAGCTTCACTGCTAAATTTTATTACACATTTCTATTTAATTTTAATTTCTAGTAAACATTTTAAATTCTCTTAAGCATTTGAAGAAAAAAATGATTCTATACTCTTTCAGGATACTGAAAAGAGGGGAAATCTTCTCAACTCACTCTAGGAGTTATCTAGACAAAAATACTACCCCCTCCCAAAAACCACAAACATCCCTCGTGAATTATTAATAAAACTTTAGCAAATTGAATCCAAAAATATATAAAAATGATAATGCACAATGGCCAGGTGATGTCTGTCTCAGGAACCTAAGATTGGTTTAAGATTTGAGGCCCAGTGTAATTCACTATATTACTGTAGTAAAGGGAAAAAAGAGAAAATCAGTATTACCATCTAATAGATGCAGGGAAAGTATTTGACAAAAATCAACATCCATTTTTAATAAACACACTTACTAGGAAAAGAAAAAAACCTTCCTAATTAAAAGCTATCTAGCAGGGGCATCTGGGTGGCTCAGTGGGTTAAGCCTCTGCCTTCAGCTCAGGTCATGACCCCAGGGTCCTGGGATCGAGCCCCACGTCGGGCTCTCTGCTCAGCAGAGAACCTGCTTCCTCCTCTCTTTCTCTCTCTCTCTCTGCCTGCTTCTCTGCATACCTGAGACTTCTGTCTGTCAAATTAAAAAAAAAAAAAATCTTTAAAAAAAAAAAAGCCATCAGGGACGCCTGGGTGGCTCAGTGGGTTAAGCCTCTGCCTTCGGATCAGGTCATGATCTCAGGGTCCTGGGATCGAGTCCCGCATCGGGCTCTCTGCTCAGAAGCAGGGAGCCTGCTTTCCCCTCTGTCTCTCTGCCTGCCTCTCTGCCTACTTGTCATCCCTCTCTCTCTGTCAAATAAATTAAAAAAAAAAAAATCTTAAAAAAAAAAAAAAAGCCATCTAGCAAAAACCTTTCAACTACCATTTCACGGAACAACACTGCATACTTTCCCTCTAAGATCAGATACAGGGCAAAGATATCCCTACTTCTATTCAATCTTTTTCTTTAAATTTAAATTTAAATTTTATTATTTTTATTATTTTTAATTACATTTATTTTCAGCATAACAGTATTCATTATTTTCTCACCACACCCAGTGCTCCATGCAATCCGTGCCCTCTATAATACCCACCACCTGGTACCCCAACCTTGTATTGAAAGTTTTTGCCAGTGAAATCAGAAAAGAAACAGCATTCAGATTTGATAATGTAATGAAGAGTCTAATTCTATTTTTTGATGTTTGACTGCTCACAAATTGGAAAAAAAAAAAACACTTTTTTTTTAAACAAGACCCTTGACACAAAGGGAAAACTATCTAGGGTTCATTTCTTTTAGAGTAATTTATCCTAACTTAAAGACAGATTGCCTTACATGTAACAGATATGTACAAAGAAGTTATAAAATTATCCTTGGTTTAACAATGATAAATGAAAAACATTAAAATTATCCAATCAAACAAGGTAAACAAGGATTTTTGTTGTTCTGTTTTTGTTAAACAGAGCAAAATAACTTACAGAGTATATAAAGATAAAAGCTGAAAAGCATATTACTAATGGAAATGGGTATTTTCACAAAACCAGTATTTTTCCCTAGCCCATCTCCATTTGATGTTAATTAGCACTTAGGTTTTTTTTTTTTTAAAGCAATATGCTCATGCACGTACACTAATTTATGTACAATAAGGGAATAGGGAAGAGGAAAATGAAAGACCAGAAAAACCATATGGTAAACAGTTAAGATGTGGTGGAACCAAATTGCATTTTTCTAATTGAGGATGTCTTCTTTGTCTGGAGGAACACAGTTCTGGAGTAATGTAGCAGATCCCTTTTTAGGGATCTGTCTGCTGTTAGAACACATCAATTATATTTTCATCATCCATTTCCAATGGTGCAGATGAGTCTGTTTCACTGATTGTCTGCCTGTCAAATCAGAATCTAATTCACCTCATTAACAAACCCTATTGTTCACAGTAGGCTTTCATTTATACTAAGTATTGTATGCCCTCTTAATCTTAAAACTGCACCACAGGACCATCCTATTTCACCACCTCCAAGTGAATATGATCATTGTTCTCAATCTTGACTCATTCCTTGGGCTGTTTGCCAGCTGCATGGTGGTCTAGAGTCTCCTTAGCTGCTGCCTCACCAGGCGTGCACAGAAGGAGCATGCAAGCAGCGTGGAGAGTGGCAGAAGTTCCTGGTTTTTAAGCCTCACTCTTCCTCTTTCCTCTTGTGCCCACAAGCTCAGGTGCTCCCGCCTTTGGCACTTGCAGATTTAAACCCCACAAGTCCTGCCAATTTCAGTTCCTTGCTTTTGCAAACCATTTGCAGACTTTCTTGTGAAGCCTACCCTGCTTCTCCTAGGAAGCTTCATTATGTGAGTAATAAAACTTTCATACCCTCTTGGGATGTGTGTATGTGTGTGTGTGTGTGTGTGTGTGTGTATGTGTGATCATCAGTCTTAATATGCCAACCAAATTTTATGGGTAGTACCTGAAAATTGGAAAAGAAATGGGTATCACTATTTCCAACAATTAGGAATAGGTACCGATGTCTTTTTTCATAGGTGACATGATCATCTATGTAGAAAATCCAATGGAACCTCCAAAATTGTAGTAGAAACACTAAGTGACCTTAGCAAAGTAACAGGCTACAAGATCAACGTACAAAAATCAATTGTATTTCTATATGCTGGCAAGGAACAACTGGAAATTAAAATTTTTAGAAATGCCATTTACAATAGCATCAAAAAATCTGAAATACTTGGGGATAATTCTGACAAAAGATTTCACTACCTTCAAAAACTACACAATATTCCTGAGAGAAATGAAAGAGGATCTAAATGGAGATATATACTGTGTTCAGGGGTCACAAGATTCACCATTTTAAGGATGTCAGTTCTTTCCAAATTCATCTGTATTTTCAACACAATTGCAATCAAAATCTTGAGGTTTTCTTTTTCCATTTCTGTGTTTTGGTATAAACTGACAAATTCCTTCTAAAACCTTTCCAAGGTGTTCACCTAAAAGAAATCGAAATCTAGTCCACACAAAAAACTTTACACAAATGTGTACAGCAGCTTTAGTTATAATGGCCAAAAGTTTAAAACAACTCATGTTCTTCAATGACTGATTGAAGAAAGTGTAGTACATTCACACTGAATACTACTCAGCAACAAAAAGGAATGAATTACTTACACATGTAACAAAATATCTGAATCTCCAGGGAATTAAGCTGCATGAAAAACCAATGCCTATATTACATTTTATCATTCCATTTATTTAATATTCTTGAAAGGTTAATGATTGAACAGATAAGGGTTGCCTGGCTTTAAAGAGGAGGCTGGGGGCAGAAATGACGTAGGGGTGGCTATAAAAAGACACATGAAATATCTTTGTAATGATGAAAATATTTTAAATCTTGACTGTGTCAATGTTAATATCCAGGTTGTGATATTATATATAATATTATATATAGTTTTGGGAGATGTGGTCATTGGGAGAAACTGGATAAAGGGCACATGGGATTTCTGGATTATGTCTTACAACTGTATGCAAATCTAGAATGATCTCAAGTAAAAAATTAAAATTAAAAAAAAGCTAGGCCAAAAAAGTAAATAAATTCTAAAGTGGTAGACCAAAACCCAACTACATTAAATGTAAATTCACTAAATATGTCAAATTAAAGAAGATTGTCATTATTTTTAAAATAATGCTGTTTAATAACATATGCACTTTAAAAAATAGGTTAAAAGCAAAAGGGTAGAAAGAGATAAACCATGCACTAACCAAAAGAAGGATGGTGAAACTATAGTAATATCAATATAGACCAGACAAAAAAGCAATTATTATAAGGAGAAAATTCTATAAGGGACTGTTGGATCAATCCATAAGAAAAGTTACCACAACTCAAAATATATATCATCCAATAAGAGAGCTTCAAAATCTGTAAAGCAAAGTTAACAGAAATCAAAGGAGAAATAGACAAATCTACAAGCATAAAAAAATCAGGATGCTGGACGGACATAGAACAATTAATTCTGTTCTTTTATCATCTCTAAATAAAATGATAAGCAAAAATAATTCTTATAATAATTCAGTAGACAGAAAAAAACTACTATTGGTAGAGACAAAAGACAAGCAAAACTTATTTGGAGGACTTGTTCTGTCTTATGCAGTGTTTGGGAGTCTCTTGTCCCTTCTTAGATATATATTCACACTACTCTGGAAAAAAAAAAATGCCCTTTATCGCCTAGTGAAAGGAAGACTATCTTCTACTGCATCCTAGAGGCAACATAGTCATGTGGCCTTTATATAGCTTCATGGTAAGCTTATGAGTCAGAATCCTCTCTGATACCTCCGACAACCACAAGGTCTTGATATTTAGCATGCTGTAGTCTGCAGCATTTTGTTCTTTGTGAACATACCATAGCAGAAAAACACTGGGTTAGTGTTGTCATAGATATTTTCTCCATTTTAGTCTCTACTGCAAAATTATTGCAGTCTTCAATTTTCATGGTCAATAGTTTTTTTAATTTTTCTGGAGTCAGAGCCAAACGCACAGGAAATGCTGAAAAAAAGAGTGAGATCTTTGGAGCAGAAGTGACATATAGCCTGCTTTGTTAGATTTTTAGGTTTTTGCTCCTGGTTATTTCTCTACTTTCCCCCGTAGACTTTCCACTCCCGACATGACCTTTCCATTTGATGGCTCCATGTCTTTGCCCTCTTCAACAGTATCTTTCTAAATTACCAGTATCACCTTTGTCCATGTAACACACACTGAATATGGAGTAACACAGAATTAAAAAGCATGGGTGTTTCAGTAATATGGATTCACAGAGCTCTAAAATTCCTCCCATTTAATATCTTGGTGACTGTGGTTTATTGGTAATCTTTAAGTTTCAATATTGTAACAGGGGCCAGTCAGAAACGCAGAAACACACAAAGAATTAACAGAAGGACAGGGTCTCTGAAAAAACCGCAGGATTCGAATCAAACGGTTACAAGAACATACACCGCGACCATGGACACACAGATGATCGCGAATTCGCATGACCCCCAAAGTCACTGGATCTCAGAGTCTCTCGACTCCGCAGACACCCTACCCCAAGTTCCACGGCCGATATCTCCCGCACACGGTCACACAACGCCACTCCTCTTTTTCTGACTGCCGCCAGAAGCTTGAGACTCAAGCTGGCCCGTCTAGTCCCTCCACGGACCCCTAATTTTTTCGCCCACCTTCACCCCACTGAAGTCCGGGAGGGGCCTGGACCAGACGGAACTACACCGACTCAGCGGCGCTTCCTTCACGGATCCTGCACCATAACCCCGGGAACAGGAGACCCAGCCAACCATAAGGAGCAAGAGACTTTTCGCAGAAAATTGACTTGGCCGTGAAGACCTCTGGGAAATGTAGTTCGTATCCTAAAGTTGTGCACCCGTTCAGATTCTTCTCAGCACCAAGTTGCACTCCCGGGCTCCGAGTGGAGTGCCGGGCTCAAGCGAAGCAGCTGCAGCAAAACTCAGCTGAACCTCCTCGGCAGATCTGGACGTCCTTAAATGCAGCGGTAGATTATTCCCGCTACTCGCCGGCAGGAAAGCCGACCCGCCCCCGCCTGTGAGCCGCGGGGGCCTCTGGGAAGCGTTGGCCGGCGTCTAACGGACCGAAGCTCGTGCTGCCCTCAGGCACAGCCGGCGCGGACCTTAGAGGCTCCTCAGACTCGGTCCGCACCGGCGGTGCCACTTGGGCGGCACTGAGGTGTGGAACTGTGCCTATCTCCGCGGGTTCGCTGGTGAGTCTCCGGGAGGCCGCGAGCTCTGAGTCCGGGACCCTTTGTGCTGGTTGGGAGTAGGGGCCTGCGGACCCGCTGCCTGTGGTGCTGGAGGAGGATGCCGGCGGGGCTGCACGGGTGCGGCTGGTTTCCCGAGACCGTGGGAGGGGCCCGTGAAGGACTGGGAGTGTAGCGTGATGTGACTGTTTGCCAGACATTTGTTTGCGACAGAGTGTGGCCGTGAGACCGTGTGTGAGCGGATTTGGGGGACGTGCTTTTCCTTCTGTTTCATTATGGACATGGATGCGAACGTGCGTGATGTGGGATCGTGAGTGCTTGAGAAGCTCCGTGGAGGAAAGGTAGAGCACGGCTGTGTGTGTGTGTAGATTCGTGCGGCTTTTTATACCAGGGCTTCATTTCTTTGGTTTATGGTAATTGGAAATACGTTTTTATGAGAGCTACCAATAGCCCCAACACTTTTAGTATTTATTTATCTTAAATTTTATTTTTGTGTATTAGCCTCGTTGTTTTATGTGCGTACTAACTTCTTGTCCCTTGTCCCCGACTGCCCGCCCCAATCGCAAAATATAGAAAAGCTCAAAGAAAATAAAAATCATTCCGAATTCTGCCAGCAACTATCAAAATTTACTTACCATCTTTACCCCCTCTGTGAATACATACACACCCATTCATTTATTAACATATATGTGCATAATAGCTTGGAAATTGTTATTACACTATACATACAGTTCTGTAACCTACCTTTGTCGTTTAACAATACACCGTATCTTTCCATTTAAATTTATGTCGTTGGGCGCCTGGGTGGCTCAGTGGGTTAAGCCGCTGCCTTCGGCTCAGGTCATGATCTCAGGGTCCTGGGATCGAGTCCCACATGGGGCTCTCTGCTCAGCAGGGAGCCTGCTTCCCTCTATCTCTCTGCCTGCCTCTCCGTCTACTTGTGATTTCTCTCTGTCAAATAAATAAATAAAATCTTAAAAAAAAATAAATTTATGTCGTAATTTTAAAGTTTTTCATGCCATACATTTTAATACATTTACCCCTTTTGATGGGTAATTTGTTTTATCCAGTTTCTTGCCATTATGAACAATGGGTTTATCAGCAATTAGTTGTCATATGTTATAATGCGCTTTTCTAATTTGTGTGGGGGGGGGAGGAGACAGGTTCCTGGAAGTGTAACTAATTGGGCAATATGTATGTGTTTATTAAAGAGTCCCTAAGGGGCGCCTGGGTGGCTCAGTGGGTTAAAGCCTCTGCCTTCGGCTTGGGTGATGATCCCAGGGTCGTGATCCTGGGGTCCTGGAATCAAGCCCCGCATCTGGCTCTCTGCTCAGCGGTGAGCCTGCTCCTCCCCGCCTTCTCTGCCTGCCTCTCTACCTACTTGTGATCTCTGTCTGTCAAATAAAATCTTAAAAAAAAAAAAAAAAAAGATTCCCTAAGTCTATCCAATTATTCTCCTGTAAGGTTCAAATAATTTACACTATTATTGGCATAGTATAAGATTGCCTGTATCCATACATCCTGATAACAATGGTTATCTGCTATTAGTAATTTTTGCTAACTTCATAGATACAAAATTTTCTTAATTTGCAGTTGTTTGGTTACTACTGGTCAAGCATTTTATTTTATTTATTTATTTTTTATTTTATTTATTTATTTGACAGACAAGAGATCAAAAGTAGGCAGAGAGGCAGGCAGAGAGAGAGGGGGTGGGGAGCAAGCTCCCTGCTGAGCAGACAGCCCGATGCAGGGCTCGATCCCAGGACCCTGAGACCATGACCTGAGCTGAAGGCAGAGGCTCAACCCACTGAGCCACCCAGGCGCCCTTGGTCAAGCATTTTAAAAATCTTTTTTTGTGTGTGTGAATTATGTATTTCCCAAAATGTTCTTCTAAAGCAGTATTCTGTTTTCAAATTTATTTTCTAGATTCTTCAGGCATTCATTTATTCATCAACATACCATTTATTGACTGCTATCTGTGTGACAGGAACGGTTCTAGATGCTTCAGGTATAGCGCTGAACAAAAGAGAAACACTCTGCTGTCATGGTACTTACATTGTCGTGGTCCAGATAATAAATGAGGTGAGTTAAATATCACATATATTCAGCAGTGAAAAATATTAAGAGAAAAAGTAAAACAAAAACATACAGCATTTGAGAAGGGAATTAGAGTTTTAGATGGGGTAGCCAGGAAAGGCATCCTGAAAAGGTAATAATAAAGATTTGAAGGAAGTAAAGGGGCTATTTATGCATATAATTGAGGAGGCTATTTATGCATATAGTCTAGGCAGCATGGACAACAATTTAAAAAGTCTTGAGGTGGGACAAACCGTAAGTGACTCTTAATCTCACAAACTGAGGGTTGCTGGGGGGAGGGGGGGTCCAGAGAGAGGGGTGGGGTTATGGCCATTGAGGAGGGTATGTACTGTGGTGAGTGCTGTGAAGTGTGTAAACCTGGCAATTCACAGACCTGTACCCCTGGGTATATAAATACATTATATGTTTATAAAAGAATTAAAAAAATAAAAGTCTTGAGGTGGGAACATGTCTGTTACAGCAAAGAGGTTGGTGTGGCTGAAAAAGAGCAAATGAAATGAAGACTAGTGAGAAATGAGAGAAGGGAAGTGGAGGGAAGGAGGCAGATCAGGTTGAATCTTATGGGCCATATTTTGATTTTGGCTTTCACTGTGAATGAGCTGGGAAGCTGTTGGAGACTTTTGATCATGGGAGTGATCTTATCTGCTTACGATATAAGTGGATCACTTTGGCTGCTCTGATAAGAGAACTATAGGAGGAAGGCTGCAGTGGGGGGTCAAGGGCAGAAGCAGAAAGACCAATTAGGAATACAATACAGTAAGTACAATAATCTAGTGAAAAGATGATGATCTGGACCAGAGTAGTAAAAATGGTGAGAAGTCATGTATTTGATATAATTTAAAGATGGAGCTGATACAGTTTGCTGATGGAACTAATGTGGAATGTAACTGTGACAAGATAACAAAACATTTTTTAATCTGAGCAACTTGGAAGAATAGAGGTATCATTAACCGAGAAAGGAAAGACAGTAGGAAAAACTGACTTGGGGCATAGGGAGATAGTGAGATTTCAGTTAGGAATTTAGTATATGTAGCATGGGATGTCCACTAGACATCCAAGTAGAGATATTAAGTTGGCAGTATGATATATAAGTCTGAAGTTCAAAATGATCTAAGATCTAGGTTGAAGACATAAATTTATATCATAAATAAATTTATATCATATATAAATGATATTTAAAGTGTATTTACTGAATGAGATCAGTTAGAGGGTAAGATAGAAAAAGGTAGAGGGCTCAGTCCAACAAAGTCTGGGAAATGAGGAGGAACCAGCGAAGAGGATTGACAGGAGCTAGTTAGAATGGCTGGAGGGAATATAGGTGAGTTTGATTTCCTGGAAATGAAAGGAAAAATATGTGTTAAAAAGAACCGTGTCAGTCCTGCTGATAGGCAGGACTATGAAGACTGAGAAAAGAATGTTGACATTAGTAGCATGAAAGTCATTGGTGATCCTGAAGATCAGTTTCAGTGGAGTATGGGGCTAAAGAGAGAAATGGAGAAGAAAATTGGAGCTACATGGGGCATCTGGGTGGCTCAGTGGGTTAAAGCCTCTGCCTTCGGCTCAGGTCACAATCCCAGGACCCTGGGATCAAGACCCACATGGGGCTCCATGCTCAGCAGGGAGCCTGCTTCCTCCCCCCTCCCCCGCCTCTCTGCCTACTTGTGATCTCTGTCAAATAGATAAATAAAATCTTTAAAATTAATTAATTAATTTTTTAAAAAAATGGAGCTACAAAGTATAGACAACCCTATATTATTATATTATTATTCTCTGTAAATGGAAAAGGGAGGGAAATGGAGGGGTAGATGGAGTTGGATTTAACCAAAGTGTTGGTTTCATGAACTAATTAGGAATAGTGTGAGATGCAAGAGTATCTAAGTTGGTAGGAATTAATTATATTGATTGACTGTGAATTTTAGTCCAGATAGGTAGAAAAGTCAGGATAGGAAGGTGAGGGACAGTGGAAAATTGGTAGAACAGAGGAATGGAAGTTCTGATGGGGTTGGAGAACTGTTGGGTTGGTAGTAAGGTGGAGAGATTGGAGGATATTTGCCCTTTAGTTGTCCACTGTTTTCAAAATAGAACTGTCTTCCTTTTTACCAACATACCAGTTTAAGAAAACATGAGAGATTATCAGCTACATTTCAGTAGGGGTTACAAAATGATTTCTATCTATATCCCTTCTTCATTTACTGGCTGGAATATTTTTTTAAAGAAAAAATTTCTGTCATCAACTCTTTGGTTACATTGAGGAAAGTTTTTATAGGAAAAGTAAAATAAATTGATTCTTTCCCTTTTTAGGTTTTCAGGCTATTGAATTGATTTCTTAGCATTTCCCAGTGAATGATTATTTTACTGTTATATACACATCGATTTTGATATTGTGGTTATTTCCTTTGTGAAGCTCAAATTTTCCCATCTTTGGTTATCTCTTTGAGAGGCCTCTAAGTCTTTTCAACACATCTCCAGAAGTCTGATAATGTTCTACATTCTGGTATGAAGGGTTATTCCAAGATCATTTTGAACATTTCCTGCCCTAGGCATGGAATCAAGCATTTCTTTATGGTCAACTAATCTACAACAAAGCAGGAAAGAATATTCAATGGAAAAAAGAAAGTCTTTTCAGTAAGAGTGTTACTTGGGTTATTTGGGTTACTTGTGTGTTAAATGGGTACTTTTTTTTTTTTTTAAGGGCACAAACTACCAATATTTACTCAATAAGAAATAATCTGAATCGTATATTTATTAAGGAAATTGAATTTGTGTTTAAAAACCCATGATACTGGGGTGCCTGGGTGGCTCAGTGGGTTAAAGGCTCTGCCAGGGTCCTGGGATCGAGCCCTGCATTGGGCTCTCTGCTCAGCAGAGAACCTGCTTCCCCTTCTCTCTCTGCCTGCATCTCTGCCTACTTGTGATCTCCGTCTGTCAAATAAATAAATAAAATCTTTAAAAACAAAATAAAACAGAAAAAAACCCATGATACCAAAAGCAAACAAAAGCAAGGAAGTTAAAAACAAGTGGGACTACATAAAACTAAAAAGCTTATGCACAGCAAAGGAGACCAAGAAAATGAAAAAGCAGTCTTCTAAATGAGAGAAAATATTTACAAATCACATACCTGATAAAGGAGTTTATAAATATATATAAAACTCAGTAGCAAAAAACCCCAAACCAATTTTTAAAATGGGCAGGAGAGCTAATAGGCATTTTCCCAAAAAAGACATACATATGACCAACAGGTACATAAAAAGATAAAGTGATATTCAGCAATTAGTGATCTGGAAGTGCAAATCAAAGCCACAATGAGGTGTCACCTCACATCTGTTAGAATGACTATTATTGAAAAGACAAGGAAAAGCAAGTGTTGGCAAGGATGGGAAGAAAAAGAAACACTTATGCATTGTTGATTGGAATGTAAATTGGTAGAGCCACTATGGAAAATAGTTGAAGGTTCCTCAATAAATTAAAAATATAAATGATCCAGCAGTTGTACTTCTTATTTATCTGAAGAAAACAAAAACACTAATTTAGAAAGATTCATGTACCCCCATGTTTGTTGCAGCATTATTTACAATAGCCAAGATACGGATACAACTTAAGTGTCCCATTGATAGATGAATATGTAAAGAAAATGTGTGTGTGCATGCACATGCACATACATACATACATACAATGGGATATTATTTAGTCATAAGAAAGGATGAAATCTTGCCATTTGTGACAACATGGATGGACCTCGAGTGAAATAAGTCAGAGAAAGAGAAGTACTATATAATTTCTCTTTTATGTGTAATCTAAAAAAATAAAAAAAACAAATGTCACTCTAAAATACCAAGATCATTGATAAAGAGAACAGACTGATGGTCGCTAGAGGAAGGGCATTGGGTAGAGGATGAGAGAAATAGGTGAAGGTTGTCAAAAGGTACAAACTTACGGTTTAAACTTAAGCCCTAGGGATGTAATGTACAGCACAGTGACTATAGGTAACAATACTGTATTGCATATGTGAAAGTTGCTAAGATGGTACATCTTAAAAGTTTTCATACAATAAAAAAAAATCTTGTAACTATGTAAGGTGATAGATGTTGACTAGACTTATTTTGGTGATCCTTTCACAATGTACTCAAATATTGAATCATAATATTGTACACCTGAAACCTATATAAGGCTGTATGTCAACTAGACTTTTTTTTTTTTAAATATTTTATTTATTTGACAGATCACAAGCAGGAGGAACAGAAGAGGGAGAAGCAGACTCTCTGCTTAGCAGGGAGCCTGATGCAGGGCTCGATCCCACAACCCTTGGGATCATGACCTGAGCCAAAGGCAGATAGATGCTTAACTGACTGAGCCCTTCAATTATACCTTAATAAACAAAAAGACTTTCTAAAAAGGAAACTACACACCCAGAGAATTTCACAAGTGAAATCGCGAACATCTAAGGAAGAAATCATAACAATCGTATATAAACTTTCCCAGTTTATGTGAGCTGAACACTTGCCAACTCATGTTATGAGACCACCCTTACCCTGGTACCAAAACCAGACAGAGACAAGAAAAAAAACTGCACACTAATATTTCTTATGGACTAAAAACAAAAATCTTCAACATCGAAATGAAAAATTGAATCTAGCAATATAAAAAGGATAGTATATCATGTCTAAATGGGTTCATTTTGGGAATACAAAATAATTTTTTTAAAGATTTATTTGAGAGAGAGAGCATAATCAGGGTTGGGGGGCAAAGGGAGAGGGAGAAAGAATCCTCAAGCAGACTCCCCACTGAGTGGGGAGCCCAATGTAGGGCTCAATTTCAGAAACCTGAGATCATGACCTGAGCCAAAATCAAGAGTTGGCCACTCAACTAACTGAGATACCCAGGCACCTCAAGATTAATTTTAAGTTCATTATTTGAAAATTAGTTACTGTAATTCACCAGAAGAGAGTATGATCATTTTGATAGATGCAAAAGAAGCACTTGACAAAATCCAGCATTTATTCATGAAAAAAATAATTCTCAGCAATTTAAGAGCAGAAGGGAATGTTCTTTATTAAAGGTCAAAAAAAAAAAAAAAACCCCAAAACAACAAACCCAAATACTAGAGCTTACATTATACTTTGTGTTGAGATAATGCTTTACCTCTAAGATTGGCAACAAAGTGAAGATGTCCTCAGACCACCATTTTTCACCGTTCTATTGGAAGTCCTAACTAGTGCAATAAAGCAAGAGAAAGACAAAGACACACAAATCAGAAAGGAAGAAATACAGCAGTTTCTGTTGGAGACAACACAACTATTAAGATAGAAAACCTCAAAGAATCTACAAAAAAGCTCCTAGACCTCTTACATGAATTTAGCATGGTTGTAGGATACATAATCAGTATATAAAGTTAAATCATTTTTATATTCCAGCAATGAACAATTGGAATTTGAAATAAAAATTTATTAGCATGCCCCAAAATAAAGTACTTAAAAATAAATCTCAGAATATGCATAGGCCTTGTATGCCAAAAATGAAAAAAACTATGATCAAAGAAATAAAACATAAGTGGAGAAATATACTATATTCATGAATTGAAAGACTCCTATTTTCATTTGATCTTTAATTTGATCTATAGATTAAACACAATCCCAGTCACGTTCCTAGCAATCTTTTTTATAGATATCAATGAAGATGGAGGTGGAACTTAAAATGGAAGGCAGAATGAGACAAATTTATTTACATGTACTATTATATAAATGTAGGACCTAACTGTGTTGAAGGTGACATAGAAGAAACCCTCTTTAAATAAGAGCTCACATTTCTTTTCATCATTTGTAAGTCCTTAATGAAAATATAATTTTTTTGAACCATCCTTCCAGTTCACATACTGCTGCTATTAGAAATTTTTTTTTTTTTTTTAATTTGAGAGAGAGAGCAAAGCAGGGGGTGTAGAGGAAAAGAGAATCCCAAGCAGATTCCCCACTGAATGGGAACCCAATGCAGGGCTTGATCCTAGCACCCTGAGATCATGACCTGAGCCTGATGTGGCTCTCAATCCCAGGACCCTGAAATCGAGACCTGAGCTGAAGGCAGACACTTAACCAACGAAGCCTGCTATTAGAAATTCTGTGATGAAATCCATCATGGGGCACCTGGGTGCTCTTTTGGTTAAGAAGGGAAAGAGGAAAGAGAGTAGAGGGAGTTCTGATTGGTGTCCACTCTTCAGCTAGTTGATGAATTCAGTTCACCATAAGCAATTGTTTTTAAATAAAAAAATTCTCTTTTAGTCTATACCCATGCCCACCTTTTTTTTTTTTTTTTTTTTAAGATTTTTATTTATTTGACAGACAGAGATCTCAAGTAGGCAGAGAGGCAGGCAGAGAGGAGGAAGCAGGCTCCCTGCCGAAAGTGAGCCCCATGCGGGGCTAGATGCCAGGACCCTGGGATCATGACCTGAGCCAAAGGCAGAGGCTTTAACCCACTAAGCCATCCAGGCACCCCCATGCCCACCTTTTAATAGACTGATGTTCACTACTAGAACTGGAACAGTCCTGACAACAGAATGTGCTGGTATGTACCTCCAGGCCCAAGGGGCTGCTATATTCAGGAGATAATATGCAGAAAAATAAAATATCACAAATTTTTCCATATCTCTTCTCCCCCAGTAAATACCTTAACTCCTGTTATCCAGTATTGTGTCACATTGTAACTCAGAGCTGCAAGGGTTACTGGAAAAGCGGGTAACAGGAAAAGGAATAGAATTATCTTCACTGTCCTGGATCAATCATGATTCATCCTTGGAAGAATGTATATTGCCATGTGAAAAAATTAAAGTTTAGTTTTCAAGGAATAAAGTGAGGACAACTGGCTATTGTTGGTAACATTATCTGCCACATATAGCCTTTTAGAATATGCTGGCTCTCTCTCCTTAGCAAGGTATCAAATTTTCTTTACAGAATTTTGCACTGTTATTGCTGGGGAACTACTGAGACACCCATTTTATTCTGCTGTTCTCTCTTTCTCTCTCTCTTTTTTTATTTGAAAGAGAGAGCGAGAGAGGGAACACAAGCAGGGGGAATGGGAGAGGGAGAGGGAGAAGCAGGCCTCGAGCTGGGCAAGGAGCCCAATGTGGGACTAGATCCCAGAACTCTGGGCTCATGACCTGAGTGGAAGGCAGACACGTAACTGCTGAGCCACCCAGATGCCCCTCTGCTGTTCTCTTTTAAGGATTGATTATAATGGTTCTAAGAATGTGGGGTTCCCAGGGTCACAGTGCTTATTAGTGGGAGAGAGACTAGAAAGCAAATCTTTGCTCCCAAGTCACTGTTCTTTCCTACTATAATTCATCTGTCCTAAAGCTTTTCTAAAAAAATGCTTTAAGAAAAAACTTCAAATGAGTGACAAAAATCAATTACAATCCAACAACAACCAAAAAATTTTTTTTTACTTAGTAAAAGAAGATTAATTTTCTTTAAAGTAAAACTGGGAAAGAAACTGTGCACGGGATGGAGGAGGACATCTGCGTTGTTCATTATACACTGTAGTACTGATTGCAATGGTATGTGTTTTCTTGATTAAATTTTATTTTGGAGAAAATAATAGGTGAACTTTTATTTTAAAAACTGAAATAATGCTACTAGACTTGTAATAATATGAAAAACTGTGTCCTGTTTCTTTTTTCCCCATCCCTAATTCCTGTTTCCAACGAGAAAGCACTTTTAGCTCCTAAAGCTCCTAAGTGTGATTTCTTAAATTTCTTCAATTTTTCCAAATCACATGTTTATCTTGTTATTATTTGATACTTTACAGATTTATATGTTTATTTTTTACTATGACAAGAATTTAACTCTCTTACCACCACCAATATCTCTGATACACATCACTCAGACACACAAACTACTTCTTACTCCTTCTTTGAAATATATTACCATTTTGGGCAAATTCCCATTTAGTTGGTAATGTCTCAATACATTAAAATAACAGGTATTTTGTCAATTTCATAATTTTCTTGGTTATGTTCTTTTATGAAGCTATATAGCTTACTGTTCCTTGTGAACTGTTTTGTTCTGTTTTCTCATACAGAGTTATTGACAAATTCATGGGACATCTCCCACATATGAGCTCTTATTCTGACCCACCTTATGCCTAAGCTATGCATGATCATTCTAGTCATCCTTATACCTGTCAGCACCTCTGGTATGAATATTCTTGGCCTTTCTGCTGGATCCAAGAATCATTTACAGGGCGACCTTTAATCCACAGTGTGGGTGCAGGTTTCCGAAACCACTAAGCGTGCCTGGTCTAATGGCTTTTCTTCTCTTTCACAGCTTTGCCTTTTCAAGCCCTGTCTATTACCAGAAAGAGGAAATGACTGAATCCCAGGTAAGTTTTAAGTAGTATATTTGTTCTCTACTATATTCTGTAATGTGGTTTAAAAGGATTACAATAATCCGTACAGTAAATTGGAAAATCCTATATAGATAAACTTTTTCAGAGGAATTAAAGTTGGAAGATTAAGACCAGGAAGAGTTAAAATATGGTAATGCAGAAAGGTATTCATCTAGAGAGATTAAAGTTGGGCTTCAGTTTTCAGTTTCATTATTATAGGTGAAACAAACCAGAGCAAAAATTCATGACATAATTTGTATTGCAAATAAAAATTAAAATGAACTTTTTTTTAGGAGAAGTAAGCTCTTCTTTGGCACCTAGGTCAATGAATATATTAGAGTGTGACCTCTTATACTTGACAAATCCAGCTATTGTGATGGTCTGTTTTGGTAAAGGATAAAACAAAGTATATGTGTTAAAAAATAGCCAGCATAGGAAAGAATGCAAATGAAGATTATCAGAAAAAGGGATTAATTATCCCTTGCATGCAAAAGAAGACTACACAACAATTTTTTTTTAAATGACAGATACTGGTTACCCACAACAATATAGATAAATTCCAGAAACATTGGAGTGAGAGAAGCCAGAAACAAAAGATACGGTTCCATTTATATGCAATTTGAAAGCTGGGAAAACTAATCTCTTGTGATAGAAATCAGGATAGTAGTTACCTTAAGAGGATAGTAACTGGGAACGGGTGGGAGAGAATCTTCTGGAGTGCTGAAAATGTGGTTGTTTTGACCTGATTACATAAATATTTAAATGTATAAAAGTGTATCATGTACATTTAAGATTAGTGCATCTTAGGGGTGGCTGGCTGCCTCAGGCGAGCATGTGACACTTGATCTTGCAAGTTGTGAGTTTGAGCCCCACGTTAGTTGCAGAGATTACTTAAAATCTTAAAAAAAAAGGTTAGTGCATTTCACCACATTATTCTATATGTGTCATACATAATTTTAAAGAATACTAGAATGTCCGAAGAAATAGATGAGATATGTGTATCTCAAATGACCCTACATAATTATATTTTTCGGTGGGTATTTACTGTAGATTGGGCCACAGTCTAATAATTTCTGGTAAATTATTTTAGTCCACTGAAATGTGAACAGAGAATATGCTTTATTTGGTTTACTGATGTGTCTCCAGCCCCTAGAACATTCTGGCCTTGTATACATAGTTTTTGTGAATATCTGTGGTTTTAATGTCTTGAATCCATGGTTCCTTGTTTTTTTACTCTTAAAATAAGTGATATTGGGATGCCTGGGTGCTCAGTCAGTTATACAAGTGCCTTAAGCTCATGTCATGATCTCAGGATCCTGGTATCAAGCCCTGCATTGGAGCCCCACATTGGCTTCCTGCTCAGCAGGGAGTCTACTTCTCCCTCAGCTCTTCCCCCTTATGCTCTCTCTCTCTCTCAAATAATTAAAATCTTAAAAAAAAAAAAAAAGTAGTTGACGTCCACCTCCTCTTCAAGGATAATCCTTTTCCTCAGAACTTCAACTTGCATACTTTCTTTGTATCTTTCAGATTTATCCTGCTTTTCATCCTCAGGTCAAAGTTTTCATATACTGAGATATACCTTTCTTTGACTGTGTATCCGTATATAGCAGCTTCTCTATATATCCAGTTTTTTTCTTCAAACACGTTAATTTTCAAAGTGAACACACTGTCAGTGTGTAACTTGCAAAAGCAATAGATCGAGAATTAGAACATTACCCTAATAACCATGAGATTTCTTCTGCACTTTTCTAAAGTCATTACCCCTACCCCAGGGGTAACCACTATTCAATTTCTGTCACTATAGATTATATCTGTCCGAGTTTGAACCTCATTAATATATATACTCTGTGTCTGGCTTCTTTTGCACAATACTGTGTGTGTCAGATTCATGTTGAATTATTGCATGTAGTTATAGTTTGATTAATTTCATTGCTTTATATTATTCACTTATGTGAATAAACCATAATTTTATTTATCCATTCTATTATTGATTGCCATTTAGGTAGTTTTTATTTGAGGACAATTACAAATATTACTGCTATAAGAAAATTCATAGCTGTCTTTTATTGCACGTATGTACACTTTCTTTTGTATATAAACCAAAAGTGGAATTTCTGAGTTATAGGTCGTATACATAGGTTACCTTTTATTGATACTGCCAAACGATTTCTGAAGTGACTGTCCAAAATTTCACTTTAAAAGAAAGGAAAAGTCTGTCTGTTAATATCAGGTATGGTAACAGTCGAAACAGTAAGCTCTAAACAAACAAAAAGAACAGAGCTTTAAAATGAGTGCAATAGATAATACAGATCAATGGTTTAGGACTGCTTTCTTATCAGATAACCAACAGCAAATTTACTGTAAGTAACACTGGAAATAAGAAGATATGTATTGGTAGGGAAACTTTCATTAATGTCTTAACTCATGCTAGATGAACTAGATATAAAAAATGTATCTACCAATAATAATTTGATAGAGCTAATAGATTAAGGTAGCTTATAGCCTCAAAAAAGTTACTATTCCTTATTTGGATATGAAATAACTTAAAAACTGACCATTTATTAGGCATGAATAACATTCAGTAAATTTCAAAAGTAGAAACTGTACATTTCAGTAGTTCCACAATGCAATTAAATATGAAGTTAATAACAAGAGATTCAAAAAGAAAAATATTCACATGGAAATTTTTTAACTAGCATAAACAACCCAGACCAACAGGGACTTAAAAATTTATGTTGCAGAACATCTTTTTAAAAAAATTTTATTTATTTATTTGACAGAGATCACAAGCAGGCAGAGAGGTAGGCAGAGAGAGAGCCCGCCGCTGAGCAGAGAGCCCGCCGAGGGGCTTGATCCCAGAACCCTGGGATCATGACCTGAGCCAAAGGCAGAGGCTTTAACCCACTGAGCCACCCGGGCGCCCCCATGCCCAGATGTTGCGGAACATCTTTAAAAATAAAACAATGCGCAGGGGCACCTGGATGGCTCAGTGGGTTAAGTCTCTGCCTTCGGCATAGATCTTGATCTGAGGGTCCTGGAATTGAGCCCCGCATCCTGCTCTCTGCTCAGCGGGGAGACTGCTTCCCCCTCTCTCTCTCTGCCTGCCTCTCTGCCTGCTTGTGATCTCTCTGTCAAATAAATAATTATTTTTTAAATCTTAAAAAAAATAAAACAATGCACAGAAGAAAAGCTACAGCCTGAAAAAGTGTTAATAAACGTATCAGAATGAAATGAATGAACAAAATATACCATTCTAGTCATTAGAAACAAAATGAGAAAATTTAAAAAGGAATCGGTAAGAATAAAGTTTAAGTCAGTGAGTTAGAAAAACACAAAATAATAGAACTAATAAAGAGCTGCTTTTTTCTTTTTTTTCTTCTTTCTTCATTATTTTAAAATCTAAGAAGAGGGAGGGAGAAGTGGAATAAGCAGCCACATACGCAGCTCCCCAGATTAGCAGATTTTAATCTTTTGTCATTTTTGCCTCAGGATTTTTTTTCAACAAAGTAGTCAGAATATTACAGATACTTTGTCTCACAGGCAGTCACTTTTATGAATGTTATCTATATCCATAGAGCTCATAGTTTTATATTTTTACCACATGATTTTATATATATAAACACTACTTGAAGTTGTTCTATGTTTTAGGTTTTTAAATAACTGGGAACCCGATGGACTTAGAGTTCTGCAACTCATCTTTTTTTTCATTCCACATTGTGTTTTCAGACCTATTCATGTTAGTATATGTATTTCTGACTTTACGTCCTTTTCCATTGTTTTGATTTCCTGTGTCAATCCCGCTATATCTGAATTACCATATATAGTTATAAAAATATTTATTCGATAATGCAAGTTAATCCTGCATCTTTTTCTTCTTCAGCATTGCCTTAGCTACTTGTAGCTACTTATATTTCCTTATCGATTTTAGAATTAGTCTGTTTCCACAATTAAAACTGCTGACATTTTGACATCGAATTACATTAAAAAATATATTATCTGCAAGTGAACAGTTTTCTTCATTTTAAATTTTCATGCCCCCTTTTTTTCTTGCCTAATTTTGATTGCTAAATGTAGTATAATGTTGAACAGATGTGGTGGTGGGTGATCTTTGTCCTATTCTGTTTTAGGAGTATATATTCAGTAATTATGAGTAAGTATGATAATTCGGTATAGGTATTTTTGTAAATACTCTTCTGGTTCAAAGAAATTTCCTTGTATTCTTAGTCTGCTAAGAATGTCAGTCATAAATTGGTGTTAAGTTTTGTCAAATACTTTTCGTGTATATATGATCTTGATCAAAGTTTTCTCCATTTTTCTGTTAATTTGGTTAATCACGAAACCAACCTTGGTGGGTGTATACTCACTTGGGTTTTTCCTGGAGAGTTAATATAGTAGTTTATAATAAGGTATGTTTGACAGACATCAGAACTTCCTTGAAAGCAGATTTTGGTAGGTTGACTTCTGGCATTAGAAGGTAGGGTGGAACCAAGATATAAGTGCCTTTGCAAACCTGTTTTATTTAGCAGTTCCTGTAGTGCCTACCACAAGTGCTCAATGAATGCTCTTTGGACAGAGATGTCCAAAACTATGAAGACGAATTTTTCCTAATGCCAGTGCGATTCTAGCATTGCCAATTTTGTGACTATAAATTCTTTAGAGAATTTGAACATTGTCAGACTTTCATTTACCTCCTCACAGCATCCATATTTTTTGTCTATTAACTTTATTCAGTGATTTCATATATATAAAGGTCACAGAATTACTGTACTACACTGAGATGTGCATTAAAAATACACTTTATTAAAAATATGTTGACATCCTTTATGAATTCTGTTTAACAGAATGAAAAAAGCTAGTTTTGTTTTTTTAACATTTTTAAATTATTACTATTTTTTAAAAGATTTTATTTATTATTTATTTGACAGATGGAGATCACAAGTAGGCAGAGAGGCAGGCAAAGAGAGAGGGGGAAGCGGCCCCCTGCTGAGCAGAGAGCCCAATGTGGGGCTCGATCCCAGGACCCTGGGACCATGACCCGAGCTGAAAGCAGAGGCTTTAACCCACTGAGCCACCCAGGTGCCCCTAAATTATTTTTTTAATAACATATAATGTATTATTTGCCCCAGGGGTACAGGTCTGTGAATAGCCAGGCTTACACACTTCCCAGCACTCACCATAGCACATACCCTCCCCTGTCCATAGCCCAACCACCCTCTTCCCACCCCCCTGCCCCTGGCAACCCTGTTTGTTTTTTCAGATTAAGAGTCTCGTATAGTTTGTCTCCCTCCCAATACCATCTTGTTTCATTTTTTCCTTCCCTACCCCCCAAACCCCCCACTATGCCTCTCAAATTCCTCATATCAGGGAGATCATATGATAATTGTCTTTCTCTGATTGACTTATTTTGCTGAGCATAATACCCTAATACCCTCTAGTTCCATTCACGTTGTTGCAAATGGCAAGATTTCATTTCTTTTGATGGCTGCATAGTATTCCATTGTATATATATGTATGTGTGTGTGTGTACACGTACATATATACATACATATGTGTGTGTGTGTGTATACTTTATCCATTCATCAGCTGATGGACATCTAGGTTCTTTCCAAACTTTGGCTATTGTGGACATTGCTGCTATAAATGTTTGGGTACACGTGCCCCTTTGGATCACTACATTTGTATCTTTAGAATATATACCCAGTAGTGCGATTGCTGGGTTGTAGGGTAGCTCTATTTTCAACTTTTTGAGTATCCTTCATGCTGTTTTCCAGAGTGGTTGCACCAGCTTGCATTCCCACCAACAGTTTAGGAGGGTTCCCCTTTTTCTGGATCCTTGCCAGCATGTGTTGCTTCCGGACTTGTTAATTTTTGCCATTCTGACTGGTGTGAGGTGGTATCTCGTGGTTTTGATTTGTATTTCCCTGATGCTGAGTGATGTGGAGCACTTTTTCATGTGTCTGTTGGCCATCTGGATGTCTTCTTTGCAGAAATGTCTGTTCATGTCCTCTGCCCATTTCTTTATTGGATTATTTGTTCTTTGGGTGTTGAGTTTGGTAAGTTCTTTATAGATTTTGGATACTAGCCCTTTATCTGATACGTCATTTGTAAATATCTTCTCCATTCTTTCCATTGTCTTTTGATTTTGTTGACTGTTTCCTTTGCTGTGCAAAAGCTTTTGATCTTGATGAAGTCCCAGTAGTTCATTTTTGCCCTTGCTTCCCTTGCCTTTGGTGGTGTTGCTAGGAAGAAGTTGCTGTGGCTGAGGTCAAAGAGTTTGCTGCCTATGTTCTCCTCAAGGATTTTAATGGATTCCTTTCTCACATTGAGGTCCTTCATCCATTTTGAGTCTATTTTTGTGTGTGGTTTAAGGAAATGGTCCAGTTTCATTCTTCTGCATGTGGCTGTCCGATTTTCCCAACACCATTTGTTAAAGAGACTGTCTTTTTTCCACTGGATATTCTTTCCTGCTTTGTCAAAGATTAATTGACCATAGAGTTGAGGGTCTATGTCTGGGCTCTCTATTCTGTTTCATTTGTCTGTATGTCTGTTTTTGTGCCAGTACCATACTGTCTTGATGATGACAGCTTTGTAATAGAGCTTGAAGTCTGGAATTGTGATGGCACCACCTTTGGCTTTCTTTTTCAACATTTCTCTGGCTATTCAAGGTCTTTTCTGGTTCCATATAAACTTTAGGATGATTTGTTCCATTTCTTTGAAAAAAAATTGATGGTACTTTGATAGGGATTGACTTAAATGTGTAGATTGCTTTAGGTAGTGTAAACAGTTTCACAATATTTGTTCTTCCAATCCATGAGCATGGGACAGAAAACTAGTTTTAATGCAATCTGTTCAAAACTTAGTACATCAGGAAATTGTTTCTTTGAGTAATTATTCAGTCATTCAGTCAGTCTGTACCCTGTCCTCTTTTAAGGTGGTGACTGAGGTATGGAAGAAGATCTTTCTGACTTGGGGAGGAAGATGTTCCCTGGTCCCTTCATAAATCTGTGCTAGCTGGTATCTACTGAATCTGATTTATCTGGCTCCTTTTTCTCGGCATTCTATAGCTGATAAATTTGTGTTATGTTTCATCTCAGTCATGGTGCAAGAGCCTCTTCTTTTCAACTGTCCTCCTTTGGATCTTGCTTCCTCCATAGATTTCTTGAGTCTCTGTCATGTCCTTCAAAGAGTTGCTGGATTCCATATATCCCACAGTCTGGGGTACTCTTGTCTTCTGCAAGAGCCCTGTCATACCCTACTCAGGATGTATGCTACAATGGGAACCAGAGGCTACTTAAAGTCCTCCTAACTTGACCATGACACTTTGCCCTCCTAACTACTGTCTATCTCACTCCTCCTGAATGTGCTGGAGTTGGGGGGTTCTGAGCACACATTTAACTGCCTACCTCCCTATGCCCCAGTCTTTCTTTTCTATCCCAGGTCTCCAAGGGGAGGGAGAAGGTTTTCCTCTCCCAATTTAACCTCCGTCTTGAGTCTGTGAGTGCCAATATGAAGCCTGGCATAGTATAAAAGAAGGCCATGGAAGGTCCCAGGATATTGATGACAAAGTGCATCTATTCAGAAGTAAGAAAATTAGCCACTAGAGGAAGACTATTTTGTGCTTTTCTTTCCATATTATCTGTTTTTCATCTGGAAATAGTAGGTTCATTTCTCCAGAAACATAGAGCAGAGTGCCTAGGAAAATTAAATTGACAAACCTGTGTACTCTGCATTTGGCTTGGGTTAGTCCTTTACTTGAGCTATTTTTTTTTTCATGAAGATTTTAGTTAATGTTTAGTGTCACTTCCTTTAAGTCTAAGGAACTTTCTTTATTATTTTTGGTGAGGCCAGCTGCTAGCAGTGAATTCTCTGTTTAACTGGAAATATTTTTCATAATCCTTTTCTTAAGTTGAAATTCACAGAATATAAAGTAAATTATTTTATTTTTTTAAAAGATTTTATTTATTTGTTTGGCAGACAGAGATCACAAGTAGGCAGAGAGGCAGGCAGGGGGAGAGGGGAGCAGGCAGAGAGCCTGATGTGGGGCTTGATTCCAGGACCCTGGGACTATGACCCGAGCTGAAGGCAGAGGCTTAGCCCACTGCACCACCCAGGCACCCCTAGAGTAAATTATTTGAAATTGAACATTCAGCAGCATCCACTCTGCCATTCACAGTATTGTGCATCTACCACCTCTACCTAGCTCCAAAGCATTTTCATCACTCTAAAATAAATCCTATGCATTAAGCATTTACTTCTCCATCCTATTCTTCCCCTAGCCCTTGGCAACAACCAGTCTGCATTTTGTCTCTATGAATTTGCCTATTCTGTATAATTCATATTGGTAGAATAATAAAATATGTTACCTTTTCTGTCTTGCTTATTTAGTATGATCATTTTATTTTTGAAAGCTCATCTTGCTAGATATATCATTATTATTTGAGGGGTACCTGGGTGGTGTAGTTTATTAAGCATCTGACTCTTGGTTTTTGCTCTGGTCATGATCTCAGGGTCATGAGATCAAGCCCTGCATCAGGATCAGGCTCTGCACTGAGCAACAGAGTCTGCTGGGGACTCTCCCTCTGCCTGCCTCCCCCCACAAGCCCCCATGTGCATGTTCTCTCTCTCTTTGTTAAACAAGTAAATCTTAAAAAAAAAAAAAAGATTATTAGTAGATACTTTTTTTTTTAAGTATTTTTAATATATTGTCTCAATGCCATTTGGCTTTCATTGTTTCAGATGAGAAGTCAGCTGAACAGTTCTATCGTGGTCTATAGATAATGGATTGAAACTTGTGCTGCTTTTAAGTTTTTCTCTTTACTTTTATCATTTTTAAAGTTTTATTTTATTTTTTAAAATTTAATTTAATTTTTTTTAAAGATTTTATTTATTTGACAGAGAGAGAGATCACAAGTAGGCAGAGAGACAGGCAGAGAAAAGGGGGGAAGCAGGCTCCCTGCTGAGCAGAGAGCCTGACATGGTTTCTCAATCCCAGGACCCTGAGATCATACCCAAGTGGAAGGTAGAGGCTTAACCCACTGAGGTACCCAGGCGCCCCTTTAAGTTTATTTTTTCAGTGTTCTAAGAATCATTGTTTATGCACCATACCCAGTGCTCCATCCAATACATGACCTCCTTAATACCCACCACCAGGCTCACCTAACCCCCCCAACCTCCTCCCCTCCAAAACCCTCAGTTTATTTCTCAGAGTCCACAGTCTCTCATGGCTTGTCTCCCTCTCTGATTTCCCCCAGTTCACTTTTCCTTTCCTTACTCCTAATCTCCTCCATGTTATTCCTTGTGCTCCACAAGTAAGTGAAACCATATGATAATTGACTCTCTCTGCTTGATTTATTTCACTCAGCGTGATCTCCTCCAGTCCTGTCCATGTTGATACAAAAGTTGGGTATTCATCCTTTCTGATGGAGGCATAATACTCTATTATATATATGGACCATATCTTCTTTATCCATTCGTCTGTTGAAGGGCATCTTGGTTCTTTCCCCAGTTTGGCGATTGTGGCCATTGCTGCTATGAACATTGGGGTACATATGGCCCTTCTTTTCACTGCATCTTTATCTTTGAGGTAAATACCCAGTAGTACAGTTGCAGGGTCATAGGGTAGCTCTATTTTTAATTTCTTAAGGAATATCCACACTGTTTTCCAAAGTGGCTACACCAACTTGCATTCCCACCAGTAGTATAAGAGGATTCTTTCTTCATATCCTCTCCTCTTGTTTACTGTCTTGTTGATTTTAGCCGTTCTAACTGGTGTAAGGTGGTATCTCAGTGTGGTTTTGATTTGAATCTCCCTGATGGCTAATGATGATGAACATTTTTTCATGTGTCAGCCATTTGTAAGTCTTCTTTGGAGAAGTGTCTGTTCATGTCTTCTACCCATTTTTTGACGTGATTATCTGTTTTTTGAGTGTTGGGTTTGAGGAATTCTTTATAGATCTTGGATATCAGCCCTTTGTCTGTAGTGTCATTTGTGAATATCTTTTCCCATTCCATGGGTTGCCTTCTTGCTTTGTTGACTGTTTCCTTTGTTTCCATGAGCAGAGAATGCTTTTCCATCTTTTTGTGTCTTCTTCAGTTTCTTTCATGAGTGTTCTGTAGTTCCTTGAGTACAGATCCTTTGCCTCTTTGGTTAGGTTTATTCCCAAGTATCTTATGGTTCTTGGTGCTATAGTAAATGGAATTGATTCTCTAATTTCCCTTCTGTATTTTCACTGTTAGCGTATAAGAAAGCAACTGATTTCTGTGCCTTGATTTTGTGTCTTGTCACATTACTGAATTGCTGTATGAGTTCTAGTAGTTTGGGGGTGGAGTCTTTTGGGTTTTCTGTATAAAGTATCATTAATCTGTGAAGAGAGAGAGTTTGACTTCTTTGCAAATTTGAATATCTTTTATTTCTTTTTGTTTTCTCATTGCTGTTGCTAGGGCTTCTAGTACTATGTTGAACAACAGTGGCAAGAGAAGGCATTCTTTTTTTTTTAATTTAATTTTTTAAATAAACATATAATGTATTATTAGCCCCAGGGGTACAGGTCTGTGAATTGCCAGGTTTACACACTTCACAGCACTCACCATAACACATGCCCTCCCCAATGTCCATAAACCCACCACCCTCTCCCTCTCCCCCCGCCCCCCTCAGTTTGTTTTGTGACATTAAGAGTCTCTATGGTTTGTCTAGAGAGAGGGCATTCTTTTTGTGCTCCTGATCTCAAAGGGAACACTGTCAGCTTTTCCCCATTGAGAATGATATTCACTGTGGGTTTTTCATAGATAGATTTTATGAAGTTGAGGATTGTCCCCTCTATCAATATGCTTTGAAGAGTTTTAATCAGGAACGGATTCTGTATTTTGTCATATGCTTTTTTTTGCATCAGAGGACCATGTTGTTCTTTTCTCTTCTCTTATTGATTTGTTCTCTCACATTGATTGATTTGTGAATGTTGAACCACCCTTGCATCCCCAGGGATAAATCCCACCTGGTCATGGTAGATAATCTTTTTAATGTACTCCTGGAGCTTATTAGCTAGGATCTTGTTGAGAATCTTGGCATCCATATTCATCAGGGATATTGGTCGAAATTCTCCTTTTTGATGGGGTCTTTGCCTGGTTTGGGGATCAGGGTTGTGCTGGCTTCATAGAAAGAGTCTGGAAGTTTTCCTTCCGTTTCTATTTTTTGAAATAGCTTGAGGAAATTAGGTATTATTTCTTCCTTTAATGTTTGGTAGAATTCACCAGGAAATCCATAGGGTCCTGGCTCTTGTTTTTTTGGGAGGTTTTTGATCACTGCTTCAATCTTGTTACTAGATACTGGTCTATTCAGGTTGTCAGTTTCTTCCTGTTTCAGTCTTGGAAGTTTATATGTTTCCAGGAATGCATCCACTTCTAGGTTGCTTACCTTATTGGCATATAACTGTTGATAATAATTTTGGATGATTGTTTCTATTTCCTTGGTGTTAGTCCTGATCTCTCCCCTTTCCTTCATAATTTTATTAATTTGGATCCTCTGTCTTTTCTTTTGGATTAGTTTGGCCAGTGGTTTATTGATCTTATTGATTCTTTTTAAAGAACCAGTTTCTGGATTTGTTGATGTGTTCTACTGTATCTCGGATCTCTAACTCATTGATCTCTGCTATAGTCTTGATTATTTCCTTTCTCGTGTGTGGGGCTGGCTTAATTTGTTGGTGATTTTCCAATTCTTTAAGGTGTAAAGAGAGCTGGTATATTTGGGATTTTTCGGTTTTTTTGAGTGAGGCTTGGATGGCTATGTATTTCCCTGTTAGGACCATCTTTGCCATATCCCATAGGTTTTTGGACCAATGTGTCTTTATTCTCACTGGTTTCCATTAATTGTTTAAGTCCTTTTTTGATTTCCTGGTTGATCCAAACATTCTTGAGCAGGTTTGTCTTGAGCTTTCAAGTGTTTGAATTCCTTCCAAACTTTTTTTTGTGGTTGAGTTCCAGTTTCAAAGCATTGTGGTTTCAGAATATTCAGGGAATAATCTCAGTCTTTTGGTATCGGTTGAGCCCTGATTTGTGACCCAGTATGTGGTCTATTCTGTAGAAAGTTCTGTGTGCACTCGAGAAGAATGAGTATTCAGTTTTAGGGTGGAATGTTCTGTATATATTTATGAGATCCATTTGGCCCAGTGTGTCATTCAAAGCTCTTGTTTCTTTATTGATTTTCGGCTTGGATGATCTGTCTATTATTGAGAGTGTTGTGTTATTATCCCCTCCAATTAATGTATTCATATCAATATGACTCTTTATTTTGATTAACAATTGGCTTATGTAGTTGGCTGCTCCCATATTGGGGGCATAAATATTTACCTGTTAGATCTTCTTGGTGGATAGACCCTTTCAGAATGATGTAGTTTTCTTCTGTATCTCTGACTACAGTCTTTAGCTTAAAATCTAATTTTATCTGATACGAGAATCACTATCCCAGCTTTCTTTTGAGGTCTGTTGGCATGAAAGATGCTTCTCCATCACTTCACTTTCAGTCTGGATGTATCTTTAGGTTCCAAGTATGTCTTTTGTAGACAGCATGCGGATGGATCCTGTCATTTCATCTGATCTGCAACCCTGTACTGTTTTGTGGGAGCCTTTAGGCTGTTCACGTTGAGAGTGATTATTGAAAGTTAAGCTTTTCTTGACATCGTGTTGCCTGTGAAGTCTTTGTTTCTATAGATTGTTTCTGTAAATTTCTGTTCTGTGTCACTCTTGCGTTCTTTCTTCTTTTATATATCCCCCCTTAAGATTTCTTGTAGTGCTGGCTTGGTGGTCACATACTCTTTTCAACCTTGCCGGGCTTGTAAGCTCTTTATCTCTCCATCCATTTTGAATGTCAGTCTTGCTGGATAAAGTATTCTTGGCTACAAGTTCTTCTCATTTAGTGCTCTGAATATGCCTTGCCACCCCTTTCTGGCTTGCCAGGTTTCTGTGGACAGGTCTGACATTATTCTGATAGACCTTTCTCTGTAGGTAAGGAATCTCTTTTCCCGGGATGCCCTTAGAACCTCTTGTCTAAAATTACGATTCATGAATTTGACAATCAAGTGTCTGAAGGTCTTTCTAGATTCATTGATTTTGGTAGGTGTCCTTTCTGCCTTTATCTAGGACACGAATGCTTGTTCAATTCCCCATATTGGGGAAATTTTCTTATAAAATTTGTTCAACTCTATCTTCTATAGTCTTCTTTCTCCACTCCCTCAGGGATCCCAGTAATTCTGACATTAAAACGTTTCACGGTATCATTTATTTCCCTAATTCTGTTTTCATGGCTCATGGCTTCTAAGCTGTTTGTTTCATGCCGCCTCCTGATCCTTTTTCTCTATCAGTTTGTCCTCTAGATCAATAGTTCTGTCTTCTGCCTTGGTTACCCTTGCTGTTAGAATATTTAGATTAGATAGGATCTCATTGATAGCATTTTTAACCTCTGCCAGGTTGGCTCTCACCTCTGCTTTTAGAGATTCTGTGTTGTCACTAATGGTTTTCTCCAACCTAGCCATTGCCTGGATAATTGGTACCCAGAATTCCCTTTTCGACATACTGTTTATGTCCATACCCAACAGTTCTGTGAGAAAGGGCACATTCTCTGAATTTTTCCTCTGTTGGGTGTTCCTCCTCCTAGATATTCTGATGAGAGATGGTTGAGGGGATGTATAGCTGAATATATGAACCACAATCCAGGCAAGGTGCACCCTGGAAAGTTTCAGAGTGATCAGAAGTCACCACCAAAAAGAAAGAAAAAAAGAGAGAAAGAGAGAGAGAGAGAAAAAAAAGAGAGAACCTACCCAGAATGAACCCCCAAAGTAAGATTTATGAAGTATATAAACAAAAATGAACAAAGAAAAAGACCGACAAAAGTATATGATAAGAAAAAAAGAACTCAGCCAAAATGAACCCCACGAATAAGATTCGCATAATAACAGAACAAAAACAAATACACAGAAACACTGACAGACAAATAAGATGGGAGGGTAGTTATGAATCCTTGAAGTGGGCACAGAAGGTTATTTTGGTTCTTCTTGAGTGTATCTTGATATCTTTGTTAAAGGACTCAACTTTCCAGAGATAGAGGAAGATTAAAACTGGTTTATATATAGAGATATATTTTTTTTAAAGATTTTATTTATTTATTTGACAGAGAGAGATCACAAGTAGGCAGAGAGGCAGGCAGAGAGAGAGAGGAAGAGGCAGGCTCCCTGCTGAGCAGAGAGCCCGATGCGGGACTCGATCCCAGGACCCTGAGATCATGACCTGAGCCGAAGGCAGTGGCTTAACCCACTGAGCCACCCAGGTGCCCCTAGAGATATTATTGAGTAGGGAAAAAGAATTACCATGAAACTTAGATCTACATGTATATTAAGGAAAAAAAAGAAAAGAAAAAGAAACAGGTATATGTATGAAAAGTTCAGTTTTAAAAGTTATGGAATATGTTGTATTAAACCTCTAGTTGTAATGGTAAGTAGGTTAAAAAAATTAAAAGAATAAGAAGCGTGAGAATGAATTTTTTTAAAAAGTTGTGTCTATGAAATAAATTGCTTTTCCCTGATGTTGGGGTTTTACAGTTTTATGTGGACCCTGTGGTGGTTTTCCTCCTGTTCTTTCAGTGTGCCTTCTGAGGGAGAGGCCTGTTGCATTGTTCTCCTGTCAGTCTTGCTTGGGTTGGGTTGCCCTGCAGGTTATTCCCTGGGCTGGGCTTTGTGGAAACCAGTTTTTCAGGCTTTTGTTCTCTGGAGGTATTTGTTTTTTTGAAGCTTTTTGCCCCTTTTCAGAAGGTCAGAGTAAAGAAAAAGAGAGAAGCCTTAGACTGTTTCCCTCTGGGTGATCCAGAACACACAGACTTTACCTCTACAAACTCCACTGAACAGTGCAACCACCCACAGGCGGTTTGTACCTCCAGCAACCATCATCCTAGTGGTCACCCGAGGCACCCGCTTGTCTCTGCACCCCCCGTGCCACTAAAATCACGAGGGAGCCCGCTTCCAGTGGCTGCCTTTGCCAGGACTACTGTCTGGAGTCCAGGCCCCACCAGCGGGTGTGCTCAGACCTAGTGGTCCCTCAGTTCACCGAAGGGTGCCACCAAGGGATCCCGACCAGAGATTGTGCTGGGTTCTCTCATGTGGGGGCTGGTAGCATTCAGACCCCATGGCGGGTCACGGAAGGCTGTGGTCCTAGAGACTGCCATCTGGTGCCCACACTAGGCTCTCTCAGGTGCTGCCAGAAGGGGGAGTGAGCCCAGTTGACTGGTGGTGCAAGCAGTGGAAAGCCACGAGCTCAGGGACCTCGGACTGGAGGCTCCACTGGACTCTCTGGCAGGGGTGGTCACCTGCGGTGGCTGACCTGGTTCCATGCGCTTAGGCCTGTGCCCGAGACCGCCCAATTCTACCAGTTGCCCCTTAGGATCTTTTGCTCTTTTTGAGTGCTTTTAACCAGACTCCAAGTTAATTCTGGTCCCCAATCACAGGGCAGTTTCATATTGGAGTATTACTTTCCAGTGGGTTGCTTCTGGTGGCTCCCTTCCCCATCTGTTTATCCTCCAATATCAGTCTGAGCGTTCCCACTCCACTTTTCCTCTCCACTGACGTCTTCTGCCCTGTGGAGATCCACAAGTGTATAATCTTATATTTCAGTCTGATTTCATGGTTGCTCAGAGTGTTCTGGTAGATATATGGCTCACTTTAGAGGACCAGTTGAAACTCCTGCTGCTCTGCCATCTTCCCCCAGGAACCAAGTTTTTATTTTATTTTAATGCCGGTATAGTTAACATACAGTGTTGTATTAGTTTCATGTGTACAATACAGTAATGCAGCAATTCTGTATATCACTCAGTGGTAATTATACATGTACTTTTAATCTCCTTCACTTATTTTACCTATCCGCCCCATCCACCTCCCCTTAGGTAACCATTAGTATGTTTTCTATAGTTAAGGACCTGTTTCTTAGTTTGTCTTTTTTTTTTTTTTTCTTTGTTAGTTTTGTTTCTTAATTTTATATATGAGTGAAATCCTATGGTATTTGTCTTTGACTGACTTGTTTCACTTAGTATGATACCCTCTGGCTCTATCTGTGTTGCTTCAAATGGTAAGAATTCATTCTTTTTTATGTCTGAGTAGTACTCCTGTGTGTGTGTGTGTGTGTGTACTACATCGTTTTTATTCATCTATCAATAGACACTTGGGTTGCTTCCATAATTTGATTATTATAAATAATACTGCAATAAACATAGGGTTGCATATATCTTTTCAAATTAGTATTTTCTTGTTCTTTGGGTAAATACCTGGTAGTGTAATAACGATTATTTTTTTAAAAGGTTTTATTTATTTGACAGAGATCACAAGTAGGCAGAGAGGCAGGCGGAGAGAGAGAGAGGAGGAAGCAGGCTTCTTGCTGAGCAAGAGGCCGATGTGGGGCTTGATCTCAGGACTCTGGCATCATGACCTGAACCGAAGGCAGAGGCTTTAACCCACTGAGCCACCTCGGCGCTCCTTACTTTTTAATTTTTTGCAGAACCTCCATACTGTTTTCCACAGTGTTTGCAACAGTTTGTGTTCCCACCAACAGTGCATAAGGGTTTATTTTTTTTATTATTATTTTTTTTACAGTGTTTTTTTTTTTACAGTGTTGCTAACACTTGTGCCTTCTGTTGATGCTCCCAGACTATTACTAGGGCGGCAGTATGATAATTGCTTGTAGATATCTTTCCTTTTAACCAGGGCAGGAGTCACTTTGGAGTGGTGTTGGCCTCTATAAGGGTTGCTTACACGCTGACAGGCTTGTGGCACTGCTTTGGATGGGCTTTCATTAAGCATTTTGCAGGGGGCAAATCCACAGAAGCAAGTAGGAAGAGTTCAGGAGGTATGCTATTAGCAAGGTTTGCGTGGGACCTGGAGCTGAGGCCTGGCTGAAAGGGGTATGTCCACAGAAGAATGTGGAAGCAGGGCACCCTGTTAGCAAGTTAGGTGGCAGCAACTGTCAGCACTGTACTGGTTCTTGTTATTCCTGGAGAAATCTCTCAAGGATCCCTGCCTTCTAGCACAATGCTCTGAGATTAGTAAACAAATCCTCCCCCCACTCCCGCCTGGTTATGATGAGGGAGCAGGAGGCTGGCTGAGGACAAAGCAAAAGCTGGCGCCTTGCACCCCTTCTTCACCCGCTCCCCTCCATATGTGTAGCATTCCTCAGGCACCCCTGACTGCCATAAAACGATAAATAGTTAACTTGCAGGGATCGCAATGGCTCCGAACCTCCTCACCCCACCGAACCTAACTTAGGTTCTGGGACTTCATCAGTTATACCCCAGAGTTTTTCACACTGCTATTTCTATGTTGTATCTCTGTAGGGGTTTTTGTGCTCTCTTTATGGGTGGGGGCTCAATTTCCTCTCACCCAGCTCTCCCAGAACTGAGCCGGCTGATTTTACAAGTTCCAGGATTTGAGTCCCACTTACTATAAGAACACCTGAAACTTAGCCCCCTTGGTTTTCAAAGCCAGTGTTCTGGGGATTCATCTGACTGGACTCCCCAGTGAGCGAGTCCGTTTCTTTCCACTTTCTGTGCCTGCGGCATCCTTCCCTCTTGAATGTGGTTCCATGGGTTTGTTTAGTTCCCAACTATGTCTCTACCCTTCCTACCCTCTTTGATGGTGCCTCTTCTCTGTATTTAGCTGTAGTGAGTTGTTCTGACGTTTCCTGGGTCATTTTCTGGGTTACACTGATGTGAATGTTCTCTAGTTGTCTTTGTAGGGTCCTCCTGCTCCACCATCTTCCCTGGAGTTCTCCTTTCAGCCTCTTGAATATGAAGTGTTTGGGTTTGACTGTCCATGTTTATCCTGCTTAGGGTTCATTGACTATTTTGGATTTGTGTATTAGGGGGTTTTTAAATATCAAACCAGGATGTTTTCAGCCATTTCTTTTAATTCTTTTTTGTCCTTTCCTCTCTTTCTGATGTTCATATATACCTATGTTCATATACTTATTGCTGCTTCACATTTCTAAGTCTGTGTTCATTTTTAAACATTTTTTTCTTTCTTCCTCAGATTGTATAGTTTCTTTTAATCTATTTCTTCTTAAGCTTGTTGATTCTTCTGGTAACTCAGATCATCATGCAACGCTGATAAAGCCTTAGCCAGTTCAGCAACCAAACATTTCCTATCAGAAGAGTCTCACATCAGGTAGAAATGGTCCAGGCTTTAATACCCTCACTGTTAGTCTTAGCTGGAAGTATCTTGGGAAGATCATGGTCTAAGCATGAACTCAATAGTAGAAGCAAAGAAAGAACAGCTGGAGGATGTCCACCAACTATGCTTCTCAAAGTTGATTCTGTTGAAGGGGATCTTAGAACATATCTCTATGGTTGCAAAGATAGTAGTTTGAAATGCTCTCTGTCTGGCATGAGCATTTTTATCTATGTAGATTTAACTATGTAGATTTAACTATTTAGGATTGCTTGTGATGGCAATCCTAAATAACAGTTGCTTAAACAGGACAGAATTTTATTTGTCCCTCATGTAGAAGTTCAGGTACCAACAAACAGATCTAGTCCTCTGTCTCCAAGGTATAGGAAACCAGAAAACTTCTATATAATTACTCTATCTCATCCTCTAATAGTTCGCTTCTGCTTCATTAGCCCAAATGTATATTTACCTGGCTGTCACATTTCCTTTACTATTCCACAGGAAAGAGGAAGACAAAAAAGGTATCACCTCATCCCTTTAAACTCACTTACCAGTAGTTACACATAATATTTCTACTTTCATCTCATTGTCTAGAATTATTATTATATAAAAATACCTTTTCCAAGGAATTTAAGAATGATAATTTATTTCAGGAGGCCATGAGCCCAGGCAAAACTTTGTAAAAGGGGAAGAATACATCCTGGAGTAAAAGAGTAATGTTCTGTGCTACGGTAGCACACTGTTAACAGATTTCTTCTTTTTCTTTTTAGAGGGTGTAGGTTTCATATTTCCTTTTATTTATTTTATTATTGGAGTATAATTGACAAACTATGCCGTTTCCTTTCAAGTGTATAGTATTTGATTCAGCAATTCTTTTTTTTTTTTTTTAAAGATTTTATTCATTTACCTGACAGAGATCACAAGTAGGCAGAGAGGCAGAAGCAGGCTCCCCGCGAAGCAGAGAGCCCGATGTGGGGCTCGATCCCAGGACCCCAGGATCATGACCCGAGCCGAAGGCAGAGGCTTTAACCCACTGAGCCACCCAGGCGCCCCTGATTCAGCAATTCTTACATTACTCATTGCTCACCATGATAAGTGGTTACCACCTATCACTATACAAAAATATTATAAAATTATTCACTTTGTTTTCTGTGCTCTACTCTTCATTTTTGTGACTTATTTATTTTATAAGTGGGAGGTCACACCTCTTAATCTCCTTTATTTCACTCATTCCCTCCACACATCTGCCCTCTGGCAACCAGTAGTTCTTTGTATTTGAGTATTTTGTGGGGTCGTGGGTGTTTTTTTTGGTATGTTTATTTGTTTTGTATTTTAGATTTCATATAAAGGTGAAATCAGCTGATATTTGTCTTTCCTTCTCTGGCTTATTTCACTAATACCCTCTGGATGCTTCTATATTTTTGCAAATGGCGAGATCTCATTTTTTATGGCTGATTAATATTCCATCATGTATGTTTGTATATATATTACAATTTTAAATCTATTCATCTATCAGCGGACTCTGGTATCTTGGCTATTATAAAGAAGACTGCAGTAAACACAGGGGTGCATACATTTTTTTAAAAGATTTTATTTATTTGACAGACAGAGAGATCACAGGCAGGCAGAGGGCAGGGGAAGCAGCTCCCTGCTGAGCAGAGAGCCTGATGTGGGGCTTGATCCCAGGACCCTGAATCCAATCCCAGGATCCTGAAATCATGATCTGAGCTGAAGGCAGAGGCTTAACCCACTGAGCCACCCAGGTGCTCCTGCATATATCTTTTTGAATTAGTATTTTCATTTTGCATTTTGATGTCCAGTTTTCCCAACACCATGTGTTGAAAAGACTGTCTTAACTATTGGATATTCTTTCCTGCTTTGTCAAAGATTGACCATATAATTGTGGGTTCATTTCTGAGTCTTGTGTTCCACTGAGCCATTCCATTGTCTGTTCTTGTGTCAGTACCATACTGTTTTGATTATTACAGCTTTGGGGTTTTTTTTTAATTTAATTTTATTTTTTCAGTGTTTCTTGTTCAGTGTTCATTGTTTATGCTCAATGCCAAAGATACAGATGTAGTGAAAAGAAGGGCCATATGTTACTCCAATGTTCATAGCAGCAATGTCCACAATCACCAAACTGTGGAAACAGACAAGATTATTATAGATTTGTAATAAACCTTGAACTCCAGAATTGTGATGCCTCCAACTTTGCTTTTGTTTTCAAAACAAAACTGGGTCTATTCTGGGTCTTTCATGGTTCTATACAAATTTTAGGATTGTTTGTTCCAGTTCTGTGAAAAATGCTGTTGATATTTTGCTAGGGATTGCCTTAAATATTTGGACTGACTTGGGAAATATAGACATTTTAACAATATTTGTTCTTCCAGTCCGTGAGCATTGAATATCTATTTCTTTGTGTCCTCTTCAGTTTCTTTCATCATTGTTTTATAGTTTTCAGAGTACAGGTCATTTACCTCTTTGGTTAGGTTTATTCTCAGGTATTTTACTGTTTTTGTGAATTTGTAAGTAGGGTTGGTTCCTTGATTTCTCTTTCTGCTGCTTCACTGTTGGAGTATAGAAATGCAACAGATTTCTGATTGATTTTGTATCCTGTGGTTTTGCTGAATTCGTTTATCAGTTCCTGCAATTTTTTGGTGGTCTTTGGGTTTTCTCTATGTAGTATCATGTCATCTATAAATAGTGAAAGTTTTACTTCTTCCATACCAGTTTGGATGCCTTTTATTTCTTTTTGTTGTCTCATAGACTTCCAGTAATATGTTAAATAAAAGTGGTGAGAGTGGACATCCCTGTCTTATTCCTGACAGTACAGGAAAAAGCTCTGAGTTTTTACTCATTTAGGGTATTGTGGGTTTTTCATGTGTGGCCTTTTATTATGCTGAGGTATATTCCCTTTAATCCTACTTTGTTGAGTGTGTTTAGTGAATAGATGCTATACTTGGTTCAGATGCTTTTTCAGCATGTACTGAAATGATCATGTGGTTCTTAGCCTTCTTTTATTAATGTGATGTATCATGTTGATTGATTAGTGAATATTGAACTGCCCTTGCAACCCAGGAATGGTTCCCACTTCATTATGATGAATGATACCTTAAATGTATTGTTGGATTTGGTTTGCTTGTATTTTGTTGAGAATTTTTGCATCTATGTTCATCAGGGATATTGGCCTGTAGTTCTCTTTTTTAATGATGACTTTATCTGATTCAGGGTAATGCTGGCCTCATATAATGAATTTGAAAGTTTTCCTCCTTCTTCTACTTTTTGGGATAGTTTGAGAGGAATAGGTATTAACTCTTCTTTAAATGTTTGGTAGAGGGATGCCTGGGTGGCTCAGTTGGTTGGACAACTGCCTTCGGCTCAGGTCATGATCCTGGAGTCCTGGGATCGAGTCTCGCATCAGGCTCCCAGCTCCACGGGGAGTCTGCTTCTCTCTCTGACCTCCTCGCTCATGCTCTCTCTCACTGTCTCTCTCTCTCTCAAATAAATAAATAAATTCTTAAAAAAAAAATAAATGTTTAGTAGAATTCACCTCTGAAGGCATGTGGCCCTGGACTTTGTTGGGAGTTTTTGATTACTGATTCGACTTCTTTGCTGTTTTTGTTTTTGTTTTACTATCCAGGTTTTCTATTTCTTCCTGTTTTAGTTTTGGTAGTTTATATGTTGGAGGAATTTATCCATTTCTTCCAGGTTCTCCAATTTGTTGGCATATAGTCTTCATAATAATTCTCCTATAATTATATGTATTTCTGTGGTGTTCATTGTTATTTTTCCTCCCTGGTTTGTGATTTTATGTATTTGTGATTTCTGTGGTAAATTTAGCTAGAGGTTTATCAATTTTATTAATTTTTTCAATGACCCAGCTCCTGGTTTCAATTATCTTTCCTGTTGTTCTTTTAGTTTCTATATCCTTTATTTTTGTTCTGATCTTTATCATTTCCTTTCTTCTGCTGGCTTTAGGTTTCATTTGTTGTGGTTTTCCAAACTCCTAGGTATAAGGTTAGATTGTTTGAGAATTTTGTTTCTTAACGTAGGCCTGGTATCACAATAAACTCTTTTCTAACAGCTTTTTCAAAATCCCGCAAATTTTGGACTGCAGTGTTTTCATTTTCATTTGTCTCCATATATTTTTAAATTTCCTCATTGGCTTCTTTTTTGACCCATTGGTTGTTTAATAACCTGTTGTTTAGCCTCCATGTGTTTGTTTTTCCCAGTTTTTTTCTTCTGTTTTCATTTCATATTGAGGTAGAAAAGATGCTTTATGTGATTTCAGTCTTCTTATATTTATTGAGACTTCTTTTGATGTCTAAATATTATCTGTCCTGGAGAATTTTTCATGCCCCCTTGAACATAATGTGTATTCTGCTGTTTGGGGAAGTAATGTTCTGTATGTATCTGTCAGGTCCATCTTGTCTAATGTGTCATTCAGAGCCACTGTTTCCTTGTTGATTTTTTGTTTGATTGATCTATCCATTGGTTTAAGTGGGTTGTTACAGCCTTTTAATACTACTGTATTATTATCAATTTCAATTTCTCTATGTCTGTTAATGTCTTTTATATATGTATTGGGTATGTAGATATTTATAATTGTTATATCCTCCACTTGCATTTATCCCTTTATCATTATGCAGTACCCTTATTTGTCTCTTGCTAGTCTTTTTTTAAGTCTGTTCTGTTTATATAAGTATTGGTATCCTGGCATATGTTTTTTCATCTGTTCATTTTCCGTCTGTGTTTCCTTAGGTCTGAAGTGAATCTGTTATAGATAGCATATAGATAGGTATTGGGTTTTTTATCCATTTAGTACCTTGTGTCTTCTGATTGGAGCATTTAGTCATTACATTTAAAGGATTATTGATAGGTATGTACTTATTACCATTTTGTTGTTTTCTTACTTTTAGATCTTCTGTTTTTTCTTAAATAGATCTCTTCCTGTGTGGTTTGATGGGGTTTTTCTTGGTCTTATTCTTGGGGTCTTTTCCCTTTAGTTTTTGTGTATGTATTATAGATTTTTGATTAGTGGTTATCTTTAGGTTCATATATAACATCTTTTGTGTATAGCAGTGTATATTAAGTTGTTGCTTAAGTTTGAACACATTCTAAAAGATCTGAGTGTTTACTCTGCCTCGACATTTTATATATATAATGATGTCATATTTTACATCTTTTACTTTTGTGTCCCTTGACTAACTTTCATAGATATAATCAATGTTGCTACTTTTACGTTTTAGTTTCTGTACTGGCCTTTTAAGTGATTAATCTACTACCTTTATTATACATTTGCTTTTACGTGTGAATTTTTTTCTTAGATAATTTCCTTACCCCTAGTTTTAGCCTTTTTTTCCCACTTAAAGATTTCTTGTTAACATTTCTTATAGAGATGGTTTAATGGTGATGAGCTCCTTTAACTTTTTTTTTTTTTTTTTTGGTCTGGGAAACTCTTTATCTCTCTTTTTATTCTGAATGATAACCTTGCTGGATAGAGTATTCTTGGTTGTAGGTTTTTCCCTTTCAGCACTTTGAATATTTCTTGCCACTTTCTTGTGGCCTGCAAAGTTTCTGCTGAAAAATCATCTAATAACTTTCTGAGGTTTCCCTTGTTATGTAACTTTTCTTGTCTTTTGCTGCTTTAAACTTCTCTCTGTATCAGGTTTTTTCCATTGTAATTGTGTGTCTTGGTGTGGACCTACTTGGGGTCATCTTGTTTGGGGCTCTCTGCAGCTCCTGGACATGGCTGTTTCCTTCCCCACAGTAGGGAAGTTTTCAGCTATTATTTCTTTGAAGTTTTCTGCCCTACCCCCATTCCTTCTCAGATATAATACAAATGTTATTTCTCTTAATGATGTTGCAGAGTTCCCTTAACCTATTCTTCTTCTGCATCTGCTTCTTTCTTATATCTTTCTTCTTCACTTTTCTTCTTTCTTTTCTTTTTCTCCTCCTCTTCCACTTCCTCCTCCTCCTCATTATTTTTATTTTGCATTCATTTCATTTCATTTCTTCCAGATCACTGATCCATTCTTCTGCATCCTCTAATCTGTTAATGTCCTCTAGTATTTTTTTATATCAGTTGTTGAATTCTTCAGCTCTGATTGGTTCTTTTTCATATTTTCTATGCCTTTGCTGAATTCTGAGTTCATCCACTCTTTTCTCATGTCCTGTCAGAATCTTTATGATCATTACTTTGAATTCTTTTTCAGGCATATTTCTTATCTCCATTTAGTTTAGATTTTTAACTCTGATTTTGTCTTGTACTTCCATTTGGGACATACTCTTCTATCTCCTTTTGTCTGATTTTCTGTGTATGTTTTTTGTGTACTATGTAGGTGAGCTACATCTCCTGGTCTTGAAAGTTGAGGCTTATGTAGAAGAGGTCCTGTGGTTCCATGTAATGCAATCCCTACTGGTGACCAGAACCAGGTACTCCACTGGTGTCCCCTGTGTAGGTTTCATGCTCCCTCCTCTTGTGCCTGAACTGTATTTGCCTTCAGCCAAGCCAGCTGCAATGACCCGATTTGCTTTTTTTTTTTTTTTTTTTTTTTAATTATTTGACAGGGAGAGAGAAAGCACAAATGGGATGTGGTAGAGGGAGAGAGAAGCAGGCTTGAGCAGGGAGACACTTAACTGACTGAGCCACCAGGCACTCCCTGCTTTGCTTTTTGTGGGCATATTGAGCAGAATTTGCTCCCTGAGTTGTGGAGGGGGCCTGGCTACCACCAACATGTGCTTATTGGTGGGTAGGGCAAACTTTTAGCCTACCTGTCTACAATTAGCCTCTCTGTCACAGCTGCAGGTGCACTGAAGGGCAGGGTTTGCTCCCTGTACAACCAACTAAGAGACCCTGCTTCATGTAAGAGACCCTGCTTCAGGAACTGCATGTGCACTGGTGTGTGCTGTTATCGGTCCTCCTCCCCAGAGCAGGAATCCATTGGGAGTGGCACATTTCTGTCCAAGGCTACCTGCCAAGGGTAAGGAGGTAGGAGCTGCTTTAGAGGAATGCCTACTGAGGTGGATGAGTTGGGTGGGGAAGGTTGGCAGGGGGATGTCGGGTTGGGGCAGGCAGTGCTAGCAGGTTAGATAGGGTTAGTGTTTGCCTGCTTCATTATTTATGTTTTTTTTTTTTTTTTAAGATTTTATTTATTTATTTGACAGATCTCAAGTAGGCAGAGAGGCAGGCAGAGAGAGAGGAGGAAGCAGGCTCCTCACTGAGCAGAGAGCCCGATGCGGGACTCGATCCCAGGACCCTGAGATCATGACCTGAGCCGAAGGCAGAGGCTTTAACCCACTGAGCCACCCAGGCGCCCCCATTATTTATGTTTAAAACATCAACTTTTAGGGTCGCCTGGGGGACTCAGTTAAGTGTCTGCCTTCAGCTGAGGTCATGATCCCAGGGCCCTGGGTTCAAGTCCTGCATCCTCTGTCTGACAAATAAATAAATAAAATAGAAACTTTTAAATCTGGAGATTTATGTATATAAGGTCTAGATTTCTCATTTTTAGGCTATTTTCACATTTGCAAAATTATATTCAGTATTTTCAAGATGATTTAATTATTTCTTTTTGAATTCTCTCACTCTTGAGTTGGGTGCAGTTAGGATTTTCTTGCCAAATCTGTGGTGTTTGTTTTTAAATTTTATTTACTAGTTTATTGATCCATCTTAGGAGAAATATGAGGCTGAGGCAGTATTATCAAGAATTCATCTTACATGGTTCTGTCCTTCTATGTGATTAGTGAAACTATTATGCTAGGACCAGCTTTCTGCATTGTGTTTTCTCCTCGGCCCTACTTCTTAACCAGGTGCTTTGTTCAAGCTTAGGTTGGTGATTAACCCCATTAAAGGGAATTCCCAAGAACTCCCTGAATTTCAGGATCTTAAAACTTTGGCACTTTGCTTTTTAAAAAAATATTTTTCAGCTTTATTGAGATATAATTTACATATAATATTGTGTTAGTTTAAAGTATACAGTGGTGGGTACCTGGTTGGCTCTGTCAGTAGAGTATGCTTCAGCTCTTGATCTCAAGAGTTGTGAGCTTTATGAACTTAGATAATACAATCTCCAGATTTGGAAGATTTCAGGCATTATTTCTTTAAATAGGCTTTCTGCCTTTTTTTCTCAGTCTTCACATTCTGAGATTGTCATAATGTGAATATAGTTTTGTTTGATGATGCACCATGATTCATGTAGACTTCACTCTTTTTTTATTCTCTGAACAGATAATTTATAGTTCTGTCTTCTAACTCACAGATTCTTTCTTCTGCTTAATCCTTTGTGTTGTTGATGCTCTTTAGTGCATTTTTGTTTCATTTATTATATTCTTCTGCTCCAGAATGTTTGGTTCTTTTTTATGATTTCTCTGAGAAATTTTGATTTTGTTCATGTCTGTTTTCCTAATATCAATATATGTTTCTGTGTTTTTTGTAGCTCTTTGGGTTTCCTTAAAACAGCTACTTTGAAATATTTACTGGGAAAATCACATTTCCATGTCTTTGAGATCAGTTACTGATAGATTATTGTGATCCTTTGGCAGTATCATGTTTCCTTGATTTTCTTCATATTCCTTGAAGTTTCTGCCTTGCTATCTTCACATCTGAAGTAGCTCTCACATCCTCCAGTCATTAACTACTTGAAAGTAGTTAATTTCTCTCCTGAAGGAAAGAAATAACTTTCATCAGCACTGCTAGGGATTCTGAGGCTTTCTTAGAACTTCTATTAATACACCTGCCCCACTGTTCTTGCTCTTTCTTGTAGCAGAATTCTTAAGCTTGTCTACCTTCTCTTCATCCTACAGCACACTAGGTTGCTTGCTGACAGCCTCCTTGTTTTTCCAAAGGCAGCACTAAAACTCACGTTTCTGGTCTCTTCCTTGCCTGCATTCAGACTGGATCTCTGCTGTGGGGTGGGAGTTTGTGGAGATAAGGTCTGCAGAACTCTGAGGGTGCCCACGGGTGAGGGGGATCTGTAGGCAAAAAACATGGAGCAGCTCATGAGCAGTCTTCTTAGTGGAGTTTGCAACACAGTAAGATCTGGATCCCTTTAATACCCTATGAGATTCTTTATCTGCTATTCTCCCAGACTCATTCTACCCTCCAGGCATGCAGCTCAGAATTAAGTACTCTGGATGCAGTGAAAGAGAAATAAGCCACTTTGGCTCTATCCCACGCAGCTAGGAAACCAAGTGCTCACTCATACATTCTCACTTTCCTCCATGGATAAGTTCATTGGCCATGAACATCCCTCATGGTCCTAAACTGTGCTACCTTGGGAGATAGGTGATGTGAGTAAAATCACACTGTTCTTCTTATCCCCTGTGATAAGTCCAAACTCATATATTTTTTTTTTCTCTCAGCAATATGCTGGGACATAAGAGAACAAAAGTTCTCTTATTCATGGGTGATTGTCTAAGACAGTATTTTCCAAAGGTCCAGGACCTCAGCCAAGAGGGGTAGATTGGTTCATGGGTCATTACAAAATCCACACCTAGAGCTGAGCTCTTAAATGCCTGTTACCCCAAGCATGAGTAGGCGAGTCTCCTCCTTAGCCTCTTGGTGTATGGTGCTCTGACAGCTCCCACAAAAGCACTTTTGTCCATAGATGGAAATCAAGTTGTTGAGTCAGGGAAACAAATGAGAGATATCTTATTCAGGCATATGGCCTTTGGTTTCTTAAACCTGTTTATTTCAAAGGTCTTGATACTTATTAGAAAGGATTCCAAAAGAGGATTTCAATACTACAGCCTACTCTGAACCCTTTGTGTTAGTAGATGTTCATATTCATAGGGTCCTTTTAGATCTACAAATAAATTCTTAAAAACATGGATTGTGAATTAGCTCCTGGTGATTTCATCTCACCCAGTCTCTCATAGAAATTCCTCAAAGGGTAGCAAGTTTGGACAGACCTCTTTGTTCTGTTGCTGTTGAAGATTTTTTTCCTCTGTTAATCTTTTGAACATTTCAGGTTTTTTATTATTATTTTTATATTTTATTATTATTCAGGTATTATTATTTTTTATTATGTTCATTTGGCTACTGTATAGTACATCATTAGTTCTTTTTTTTTTTTTTAAGATTTTATTTATTTATTTGACAGAGAGAGATCACAGTAGGAGAGAGGAAGGGAAGAGATCACAGAGAGAGGAAGGGAAGCAGGCCCCCTGCTGAGCAGAGAGCCCGATGCGGGACTCGATCCCAGAACCCTGAGATCATGACCCGAGCCAAAGGCAGCAGCTTTAACCCACTGAGCCACCCAGGCGCCCCATCATTAGTTCTTGATATAGTTTTTAACTAGGAAGATTGCATTATATTTCTATATACAAATCATATTGCTCTCATAAAACTTGTCACTGGTACCTCATTTCTGAACTTACTCTAAAGCTTTCTTGATACTCTTTTCTCATGCTTCTAGTTGTGATTCTGGTTCAGACCATTTAAAAAACTTTGTTAATCTTTTTTTAATTGTTTTTATTTATCTGTTATTTGCTAACAAAGTTAGCATTTCTCATTTTCCCATTTTCATGGCTGCATACACTTATTATAGGCTTATGAACAAAACATCCTCATTTTTCTAAATTTCTCTTGATCTAATGAACAATACATCCAGCTGCTACTGTACTTCAAAATTGTGTATATCATTCTCTCCCTATTTCTGCTTCCACCCAAATCCAGTTTTCATCTTTGCCTACCTTAATGAGTCACAAGCATCTAGTGAGTTCCCAAGTAGTAAAGTTTTATATTCCTCCCATTTTCCACACTCAGTATAATTTGGTGCCGAAGATCTCTTTAAACCTATGGTAGGTATTTAACATACATGCTTGCTGATTCTGTGAATGAACACAGACTGATAGAATGTTGTTAATATGTTGGGTTTTTTATGTTGTTGTTTGTTTAGAAAATAACAAAACCCCATAAAATTTTAAATAATCTCTTACCTTTGGATACTCTGAGAACATGGTTCAGTATGTTTTCTACATCATTTAAAATGGATGACTTCAGATTAAGTAGGAGTATGTTGTTACAGGGAACAGTGACATTCAAAGATGTGGCTATTGACTTCACCCAGGAAGAGTGGCAGCAGTTGGATCCTGCTCAGAGGAACCTGTACCGGAATGTGATGCTAGAAAACTATAACAACTTAATCACAGTGGGTAAGGGTAGTTTCTTGTATAACTCGAATTCTGGGAGTAAAATACTTTTCCCCCAAATTTCTGAAATGTGTGGAACCTTTAAATGTTAGACTGGTTTCGCCTTGAGGTGCCTTTGCTTACATGTATATATGTGCTGCAGCTTTCAAAACAAATGGTCATCCCCCTTATGTTTCAGGGGCAGCATCCCCACAAACCATGTCCTTGTCCTTCAGAAAGCCTGGTCCCTGGGCCAGTGTCAATTCTTGAATGATTTAAAACAATTTTTTTTTTTAGTGTTCTGAGATGTTGAATGATTTTTTTGTTCCTGGTGTTTATGCCCAAATCTTATGTTACTTCCCTTGACAGGCTGTCCATTTACCAAACCTGATGTGATTTTCAAGTTGGAGCAAGAAGAGGAGCCTTGGGTGGTGGAGGAAGAAGTGTTAAGGAGACACTATCCAGGTTAGTTAGGGAGGGAACAGACAGGTGAGGTGGGGCCAGAACTCTTTAATGGTTAACCCATGACTAGTTGACCCCTCTGAAATGTTCTCCAAATATATTTTCCTAGAGACTGTAGACTTTTAAGTAATAATAGTCTATGTGAATAATTTACTAACCTAAGATGTCTTTTCTAGATAACATTCTTCTTTCCACAGAACTTAAAGGATTAGTTGGCCTTTTTATCTGTGTGTTAGCATTTCCTAATTCATTTCCAGCTTTACTTTGACAATCATTCTGTTTCTAGCATCTTCAGTCTCTCTGCCCACTTTGTTACATAGGATTCTTTCATTTTGCATTCGCATATTCACATAACCAGTTGCTCAACTAAACTGTTGACATTTATGTTAAAAACTTTCTTTTCTTCCTTCTATTATAAATGCCTTAGTATTTTATTTTGTACTTAGTTACATTTCCCACTGTATTTTTAGCTTTTGCTTTCATACTTCAGTAATGGCTACAGCTGTTTTACTCAGTAAGTTTTCAAGTCAGTGATACTTTTCTCATAGTTTTATTTTTCTGCTGCATTTGCCATGTATTTGTGCACACAGTTGTCTGCACATGTATTTATACACACACATAGACCCACATACATATACATACACATATAGGCAATATGTATATACACATATGTGCATATATTTCTAATTTGGTAGTAGATAGTGCCAAGTCTTTTTTTGCTCTCCAAAGAAACTACATTTTTATTTCTACCAGGGATTTCTGCCGACATAGTCTTAGCATTTTTAAAAACTTTCCCAATTTGATAGGCGAAAAACAATTCATTTTTGTTTGAATTTGTATTTCCTTTATTATGAGTGAAATCGAGGATGTTTTCATATGTTTAAGCTCTGTATTTCTTTATAAATGGCCTATGTTTTTTGCCTGTTTATCTGTTGAATTTTTAATTCATATGACTATATTGATGTGAGAAGCCTTTTATCTTTTGTATCTTTTTCCAGTATTTTTTCACAGTTGGACATTCCTCTTTGAGGTACTTTTGGAACCTTAAGTTTTTTTTTAATGTTCATTTAGTTAAAATAATCTTTCCTTACAAGAGATTATCCTATGATTTTTTCATTCATGTATATAGGTGAATTATGTCTTCATACTTCTTCGTAATTACTCATGCTTACATTTTTACTATGAATTTAAATAATTGTTCAAACTTTTTCAGGCTTTGGATGCATTGTTACACTGGTTTATAATTAGAATTTAAAGCCATTTCTCCTTCTTCTGGAGTACTTGTAATAGCATATAACTCCCTTAAAATTTTGGTTTATCGTACTTGTTCACCTGTTTGGACCTTGTGGGTTATTGAGGTAAAGTGCTCTTGACAGCTTTTATCCATTGTTACTTTATACTGTTCTCTATAGGTGTTTTGTATCTTTTGGCATTAGTTTTTGGTAATAGGTTATATTGTTCTAGAAAATTACCTACTTAATTCTGGTTTTCAAATTAATTTTTACAGAGTTGAACAACTTAATTTCCATAAATACTTGTTTGCTCTGTATCTGTAAAGTTTTACTATACACTGATGTTCCAAGGTAGTCTATTTCATCTGTATTTTCCAATCTATTAGTATAACATTTCCCATGATGCTCTTATTTTTGTCTTCCTTAACGCTGTAGATTTCTTAGCCAACATCATCAGATATTGACTTCCTTCATTCTCTCTACATCTCCTTCTGGGACTCCTAAAGACAGAGGCTAGATCTTTTTTCCTTCATATTTTTTTTCATTTCCTTTACTATTTTGTGTCTCCCTTTCTGTGTTGAGTTCTCAGTAATTACCTTAGATATCTTCAGATTTACTCATTCCGTCTTCAACTGTGTCTATTCATCTTTTATCTCATTTGCTTTTCTTTTTTTTTTTTGGCTTTTTTTCTCCTATGTCTTTCTCACCCCTGATTTCTGTGGCTTGTTCATGTTTGTGTTTTTATCCTTTGCTTTTTTCAAGATATTCTATGTAGCTGTTCTGTTTTTTGTATCTGACAATTCTAATATTTTATGTCCTCAGGTTTAAATATATTGTTTTAATGATTTGCTTATTGTATTTGATTTTTCACATGCTTGATGACTGCTGATTGTGAATTCAGCATTTTTAAACCTTTTTGCAATAATCTTGTTGTCCTAAATTGGGGTTGCATTCTTCCAAAGATGATTCCTATGTGCTTCTGATAGATGCCAACAGCCATTACCAAGTGAAGACCAGTTGACCATTCTTTGAATATTCTGGCTTTTTATAGGAACCTCAGTTGATCTTCTTTTCCTTATTCCTGGCCCGAAGCTTATGCTTCACTTAATAGGCTTTCATTTGTCTAGGAAGTCAAGTCAAATTCATCTTCCCACTTGCTTTCTAAAACCCTCTTGCAGACCTGATTTTGCCTAATACTTGTTTTATTCATTTTTTAGTGTATGGTATTCAGGTGTGGTTGGTGGAGTGTGTTGTGGTGGTCTTGGAGATTTATGCTACTTTATATAAGCCCAGTGATGCATCAGAATTTGTTTTACCATTAGCTTATTCTTCACTGTGAGGCTACTGTACCATAATTTCAATACTAAAAGTACTACCTAGTCTCTTTCCCCCCACATTTGCATGGTATTCTTCATTTTGCTTGGTTTTATTTTTCTCTTCTATTTCTTTCCTTGGTTCTACCACTTATTTTTTTCACCTATCCCTTTCTGTTTTCTTATTTTCACCTCATTTGTTTATATTTTCAGCTCTTGATTTATAGATTTATTATCATTAAGCTTTGCCATTTGTGGAAATAGCCAACATTTTCATTTACTGTGTGCCATAATTGTTTTAGCTGGTGCCTTTTTTCTGCTTTCTTTATATCATGTTTCTTTTACATTTTTTCTTTTGTAATACATCTTATAGATCTGGTTTTAGCCCCTTCTCATTTTTAGTGGTAGGCTAGTTCTTCCTTGACTTGCTTTTTAAATAAAGGGTAATGTTAGGGAAAGAAAATGAGTACTCTGATCTAGAACAGGGATCATCAGAAAACTATACTATGGTTTGTAAGCCTGCCTCTTATTTTTGAAAATACAGTTTTATTAAAACATAGCCACACCCAGTCATTTACATCTTGTGTAGGATTGCTTTCACATTATAATGGCAAACTTGAATAGTTGCATCAAAGACTGTATGACCCACAAAGCCTAAAACATTTACTATCTGACACGTTAAGAAAAAAGTTTACCAATTCTTGTATATGAATGCATCTGTTTTTCATATTGAAGCCCTTTATTGTTGTGGAATCAAATTCTTTTTCATTTCTCTTTGGATGTACTTTGGCAGCCTAATCTGACCTTCAACATCATTTGCTTAATGGGACTTCTCTTTTTCTCCTAAGTTACCCAAAAGGCTAGTATTTTGCCCTTTTACATGTGTAATGTGCAACCAAGTCTCTTAAGTTTACCTGCTTTACAGTTGCACAGGAATTTTCCCTTCCTTTATTATCAGTCTGGCAGAGAGGGAGAAAAATCTCCATTTTCCAACCTCGGAGCTAAGCAGCAACAGGGAACTGAATGTTATCCTTCAGTAAGTAGGTAGGTTTGTAGTTACTCTGTGCTTGAGGCAGTTCCTTTATTTTGTATCCTCTGCCTCATGTTCCTGACTTGACAGCATTTCTGCTTCCATTTTTTAAGAGAATGGTCTTCCAAGAAATTGTCTTTGTTAGTTTATGCGTTTTTCTTTATCTCACATTGGTGTGATTTTGGGTTGGATGAAATAAATTCATGTATTTATTATACCATATTTAAGCTTAATTTCTCCCTCGTTGTTTTCCCTTCTGCTCACCTTACCCACTCCCTATCCAGTCATGCTAAGTAGGCTCTTCCAATTTTATGTTCCAACCCTTTGATTGAGTTTTTATCTGCCCATTGTTTGTTCTCACTTTATTAGTGCAGTACTCAGAACAATTTTACTTACTTTTTAAAATACATAATACATGATTATAGTATAAAAGCTCTAAAGTACAAAAGGATACATATTGAAAAATAGCTCTTCTCTTACACATTTCCTAAGGTGGTAACCCCTAGCATCATTTTCCTTTGAGCTGTATGTAACCTGTATTTTCAAATATTTTTAATGAAATTACATTGATAGGTTAGCTTGTGAATAAACGTCATTTTTGTGGTTGAATGTTCTTTTCCAGCAATGTGATTTTCTTAGTTTCCTAGGGCTGCCATAATGAAGTACCACAAACTGGGTGGCTTAGAATAACAGGAATTTATTCTCACAGTTCTGGAGGCTAGAAATCCTAAATCAAGGTGTTGCCAGGCCATGCTCCCTCTGAAATCTATAGAGGAAGGATCCTTTCTTCCCTCTTTCAGCTTCTAGCAGCCCTAGACATTCCTTGGCTTGCAATGGCACAAGGCCAGCCTATGTCTTTATTCTCACATGTTGTTCTCCCTGTGTTTGTCTGTTCACATTGCATCCTTTGTGTCAGAACACCAGTCAGATTATGAGCTACCTACTCTGGTATGACCTCATTTTAACTAATTGCATCTGCAGTGACCCTTTTTCCAACTAACTTCACATTCTGAGGTACTGGGAGTTAGGATTTCAACATATCTTTTTTGCAGTACACACAATTCAACCTGTAGCACCTTTCCATTTGATCAAATCTGTGTGCACATTTTAATTTTCTGAAAATCTTGGGATCTTATTAAATTCCCATATTTTTTCATATTTTTGTTGTGATTGTAAGTATAGTCTTTTATGTTTTCTAAATAGTTCTTTGTATTTATGAATGTTATTGAAACAATTTCTAAAATACAATGAATTTAATGATTTTACTTTTATAATAATTTTTCACTTTTGATCTTGCATGTAAATTGTTTTATTCTTGACAAAAATGTTAATCTTACCTTTCCTTTCCACATTTTCTACCTCTGATTTGTCTCTCAGGGCACTACACAGTACTGTAATAATAGTGCTGATAGTACTTTTTATTATGTCAGTGCTTTGGGATTTTTCCTTTTTGGGCTTTTTTTGGCTGGGGGTAGATTTTTCTTATTAAATATAGTGCTGTTGAAGTTGCACTGTACTTTTTCCCAAGTTAAATAAGTATTCCCATTTTTTGAAAGTTTCATTGTGGAAAATTGATGTTTAGTTTTATCATTTTTAAAAATATCTTTGGAAATGATTAGATTTTAGAAGTAGATTTTTCTAATAGTAAAATAGATAGTAAAAATAGTAAAATAGTTAAAAAATAGTAAAATAGATTTTCCTAATAGTAAAACATACTTCTGTACCTTAAAACCTACACAAATATGATGTAACATATTTAATGTTCTCAAAGTCACTTTTTTTTTCCTTCTGGGTTATTTTGATGTTTTAGGTAGAATTTTTACATTGATATTCATAAGTGAAGTTGGTGTGTAGTTTGTTTTTTTGTTATCTTTTTCATGTTTTGGTATTGTTACATTTTACACACACAAAAATGGGAAATTCTCTTTTTCTATATTTATAACGTTTTTGCAAATCATGAAAGCGAATGTCCCCTAAATGTTCAAATTCCCATGTGGGTCTTGGTGGGCCTTTTGGATTTGTTTTTATGGGATTGCTTTGTCATATTTTTCCATTATTTTGTGGAAGTTGGTTCATACAGGTTTTCTACCTCTTACAGGGTCAGTTTTGGTAATTTGCATTTTCCAGAAATTTATGTTAAGCAGTTTGTAAAAGCTTATTTTAATAGAGTCCTACAAAATAGTTTTATAATTAACTTCCTATTTTTTTCCTCTGTCATTTTTTCTTACTTTGTTTGTACATTCTGCACTCTCCCTTTTATTTATCTGGCAGTTCATCTGTTTTGTTTCAGATCCCATTTATAAACACAATCAAAGCTATTTGTATTCCTATTTTCCTCTACTCATATTTTTCCTGGGATCTCCCAAAGCTTCAAAAATAGGAGATCTACACACCTGAAATTTGCTTTATAATGGGGAACTAAACCGTAAACCAAGAATCAATCCCATGATAGCATATTTCCTGAAATTTTCTTCATTTTACAATATTGGAAAATTTTTCAAGTGATACTTATTTGCAATCTGTTTTAGGAGAAATGTGGGGGATTGAGCATCAGAAAATCCAGGACAGACTTTTGACACAATTTGAAGATAAATACACAAAAACACTGACTGAAGAAAAAGTCAATGAATGTCATAAGAAATTTGCAAATGCATTTCCTCTTAATTTGGACTTTTTTCCTTCCAGTCACAATCTCTATGAATATGACTTGTTTGGAAATTGTTTAGAACATAATAATTTTGACTGTCATCATAATAGAATCCTTATAAGAAAGGAACATTCTGAATTTAATGAACCTATGAAATCATTTTGCATTAATCCATCCCATCTTGCAGTAACTCCCTTTAAGTGTAATCATTGTGGGAAAGGATTCAGTCAAACTTTGGACCTCATCAGACACCTGAGAATTCATACTGGAGAGAAACCTTATGAATGTAAAAAGTGTAGAAAAGCTTTCAGCCACAAGGAAAAACTCATTAAACATCATAAAATTCATAGTAGGGAGCAGTCTTATGATTGTAATGAATGTGGGAAAGCTTTCATTAAAATGTCAAATCTCATTAGACATCAAAGAATCCATACTGGGGAGAAACCCTATGCATGTAAGGAATGTGGGAAATCGTTCAGCCAGAAATCAAATCTCATTGATCATGAAAAAATTCATACTGGAGAGAAACCATATGAATGTAATGAGTGTGGGAAAGCATTCAGCCAGAAGCAAAGCCTCACTGCACATCAGAAAGTTCATACTGGGGAGAAACCTTATGCATGTAATGAATGTGGTAAAGCCTTCCCTCGAATTGCATCCCTTGCACTTCATATGAGAAGTCACACAGGAGAAAAACCTTACAAATGTGATAAATGTGGAAAAGCCTTCTCTCAGTTTTCTATGCTTATTATACATGTAAGAATTCATACAGGTGAGAAACCCTATGAATGTAATGAATGTGGAAAATCCTTCTCTCAAAGTTCAGCCCTTACTGTACATATGAGAAGTCATACTGGTGAAAAACCTTATGAATGTAAGGAATGTAGAAAAGCCTTCAGCCACAAGAAGAACTTCATTACACACCAGAAGATTCATACTAGAGAGAAACCTTATGAATGTAATGAATGTGGGAAAGCTTTCATTCAGATGTCAAATCTTGTTAGACACCAGAGAATTCACACTGGAGAAAAACCCTACATATGTAAGGAATGTGGCAAAGCCTTTAGCCAGAAATCAAATCTCATTGCCCATGAAAAAATTCATTCTGGAGAGAAACCCTATGAATGTAATGAATGTGGTAAAGCCTTCAGTCAAAAACAAAACTTTATTACACATCAGAAAGTTCACACTGGAGAGAAGCCTTATGATTGTAATGAATGTGGTAAAGCCTTTTCTCAAATTGCATCTCTTACTCTTCATCTGAGAAGTCACACCGGAGAAAAGCCTTATGAATGTGATAAATGTGGGAAAGCCTTCTCTCAGTGTTCACTGCTCAATTTACATATGAGAAGTCATACTGGTGAGAAGCCCTATGTATGTAATGAATGTGGAAAAGCTTTCTCTCAAAGAACTTCTCTTATTGTGCACATGAGAGGTCATACAGGTGAGAAACCCTATGAATGTAATAAATGTGGAAAAGCCTTCTCCCAAAGCTCATCCCTTACTATACATATACGAGGTCACACAGGTGAGAAACCCTTTGACTGTAGTAAATGTGGAAAAGCCTTCTCTCAAATCTCATCTCTTACACTTCATATGAGAAAACATACAGGTGAAAAGCCTTATCATTGTAATGAGTGTGGTAAGGCTTTTAGCCAAAAGTCACACCTTGTTAGACACCAGAGAATTCATACTCAGTAGAAATAGAAACACTGTGAATATTGTGAAGATGGAAAAGCCTTCAGAATTAGCATCTCCTTTCATTAAAGCCTTTTGAAGAAGTCACACAATTGTGAAACATGAGAATTCTTATACAACGTGACAAATTGTGTAACAAATAAGTTGAACATCAAAAACCTTGGTAGACCTCTGTTGATATTTATTCAGGATTCTTATTAAAATATGAAACAAGATGTCTGCTAAGAGAATATCAGCATTACAGTTGAGCTCCTTTTGTAGCCAGTACGTTAAGCAAGAAAAAGAAGATTTGGGGGGAAGGAAGAAACTATAAAAATATCACAGGAAATAGTTAATTGGATAATGTGTTGATATAAAATGTCTAAGGATAACACAACAGCATTACAAGACACACATATATATAAAGTTACAAAAAACATTTTGAAGAACATAAAGTAGGACCTGAAATTCTGAGAAAAATAACACTGTCTGAAAACACATTTTCAAAAATATAAATTCACAAATCTTTAAGGTACTTCCATTCTAAGTTTTCACTAAATTTTAAGAATTTCACAAACTGGTTTAAAATTTTGTATGAGAACATAAAGGACCACAAATAGCTGAAACAAGTGAAAAACAAGAGAAAACACAGTTTACCAGATAGCATCACATATTTAAAGCTGGTATCTAAACAATGTGTTCTTGCTAAATAAATGAATCAGTGGAAAGAAAACAAGGATTGAAGAAAGGAGATAAGGAAATTTTTTGTATGGTATTGCTATTGAAAAGTCATTGGAGAAAGAATGGCCTATTCAATAAACAGAAGATTCATTTGAACAAAAAAATGACAGTTGTTTACTTTATACTATATATACAAATAAAATCCAGATTGAAGACTAGAATATAAAAAGCAAAATTCTAAAACTCTGATGAAAATGAAATAGATTTATTACTTTAGAGTAACTGGATCACTCTAAGAACACATAAATATGAAATAGTCGTTTCTATTTTGGTGTATTGCAGACAGATAAAGGCACGAAGATACACATCTCTATGTTCATCGTGGTTTGTATTACACTAAATTGGACATAACAGATTCTCATTAGTAGAAGGATAGATTAATACCATGTAATTATTGTTATGATAGAATACAGTATTTAGAAGGTACAAATTTTACATATAGTACCTAGATCACAATATAAATATTGAGAGAAAAAAAAGCAAAATGTACAATGAAAAGATGTAACATTTGTATAAGTTTAATAAAATAATGCAAAGAACAGTACTGTGTGTTGGTCATATATTCATTTATGACATTGGTTGCCTTGGTGGAAGTGAGAGAGGTTTAGATGGAATTGTTATATTTATCTGTAAAATTTCTTTAATTAAAAAATGAAAGAATGAAAGCAAATATGGTGGTAACAAATCTGGTTGTTAAGATATGTTGCTATCTTTTGTATTCTTCTTTGGCCTTTCCTTATTTTCCCGTTTCTCTAAAATAAGAATCAAATGGGAGAAGGACACAACCTATAGAAACAACTTAAAAATTGTCTATGACCAAATACTAACATTTATAGAAGACTATCTTTACTAATACACAAACCAAACTGAATTAAGATGATACTTCGCTTACCCTCTCCTCACAATGTTAACTTAGATAATAAAAACCAGCAGTATATACATAGCATTTACTTGCTGGGAATTTTAAAATTTTTATTTTTATTTCAAACACAAATTCTCTATGTTGAAAGCAGTGAAGAAACAAAAGAAATAGTCAATTCTTGACATAACTGGCTCTTCATCTGGGGAAAAAAATCACCTACATTTGGCTTGGTTTCAGATCGAGGAGAGACTGGCCCTTCATACATACTGTAAAAAATGATTAATATTCTGACAGTGTCAAGCCAAGTATAGATGCCTGTATCAGAGCAGAATATTTAGCATATCTCAACAAAGCTTTATTTGGTTTCTGAATCCTTAAATGAGGGTGCAAATGCTCGTGATTTTAGACATTGTGAGGTATGTGGCCAGCGGATATGAAAGCTCACCTCCCTGTATCAGATCTAAAATGTTTTATATTTAGACCTTTCAAATATTTATTGAACTCAAATATCCTTTTCTGTGAATAGCTGATTCATTATTTTATCTCTGTTTTCTACTGGGACTTTGAAAAGATGTCTTTATTGGGGCACCTGGGTGGTACATTTGGCTCAGCATTGGACTCTTGGTTTCAGCTCACGCTATGATATCACGCCCTGCAACGGGCTCTGTGCTCACCTCTGAGTCTGTTTGAGATTCTCCCTCTGCCCCTCTACCTCTCTACCCTTTCCCCCACTTTCTCCAATAAATAAATCTTTTTTCTTAAAAAGATGTTTTTATTTAGAAATAATGATTTATAGGAGGTTGCCAAAATAATACTCTATAGTACTGTTTAGTTCGTGTGTCCTACATCCAGATTCCCCTAATATTAACATTTTACATAATTCAAGTATAATACCAAGTTTGACATTGGCATGATCTGTACATGTTTTCAGGTATCAGTGGTTCTACATGCACCTCGTGTATGTGTCCATGTAGTTATATATGGTTTTATCTCCTGTTGATTTCTCTGCCACCACAATCAACATACAGAACTTCCACCACCACAAAGATCCCTTGTTCTAACCCTTTGCTGTCACACCCTTAACCCCTTTGACAAGCAGTAATCTCTTCTATAATCGTGTCCTCTATCAAGAGTGTTTTACAGGGGCACCTGGGTGGCTCAGTCAGTTAAGGGTTGACTCTTGATTTGGCTCAGGTTATGATCCCAGGGTTGGGAGATCGAGCCCTGCATCAGGCTCTGTGCTGGGCAGGGAGCCTGCTTGGGAATCTTTGTCCCTCTCCCTCTGCTGCTCTCCCTGTGTGCCCTGCTCGCTTTACAACAACAACAAACAAAACAAAACAAAAAACACATTATAAATGGAATCAGGGTGCCTGAGTAGCTCAGTCAGTTACGCATCTGGCTCAAGTCATGGTCTCAGGGTCATGAGATTTTTTTCATTTGTTTTTTTAGTTGTCACATATAAGTGAAATAATACAGTATTTGTTTTTTTCTATCTGAATTACTTAGCATCATGTCCTCTAGACTCATCAGTGTTGTTGCAGTTAGCAATATTTTGGCTTTTTATGGCTGAGTAATATTGTTTTAAAGATGTCACATCTTATTTATCCATTCATCTATCCTTAGACATTTAGGTTGCTTCCGTGATGAGCATAGGGGTACATATGTCTTTTCTAATTGTGTTTTCATTTTCTCCAGATAAATAGCAGTTTTATTTCCCATAGTGATACACCAATTTACATTCACACTGACCGTGATCAAGAGCTCCCTTTTCATCACATCATCACCAAACGTCTTTTTTTTTACTTGCATTTCCCTGATAGTTAAGTGATATTGAGCATCTATTCATGTGTCATCTTCCTTGGAAAAATGTGTATTCAGATTTTCTGCCCACTTTTAATCAGATTACTTTTATGTTGAGTTGTATGAGATTTTTAAATATTTTGAATGTTAACTGTTTATCAGACATACTACTGGCAAATACCTTCATTCAGTAGGTTGCCTTTCTTTTTATTTTTTTAAAAAGATTTTATTTACTTATTTGACAAGAGATTACAAGTAGACAGAGAGGCAGGCAGAGAGAGGGGAGGGGAAGAAGGCTCCCTGAGCAGAGAGCCTAATGTGGGGCTCGATCCCAGGACCCTGGGATCATGACCGGACCGAACACAGAGGTTTTAACCCACCGAGCCACCCAGGCACCCTGCCTTTCTTTTTACTGATGGTCTCCTTTGCTGTACTATAGCCTTCTCGTTTATGTAATCCATTGTATATTGTTCTTTTTGTTCTCCTTGCCTAAGGAGATCAAAAAAGATATTGCTAAGACTGATGTCAGAGTTTACTGCCTTTGTTCTAGGAATCTTATGGTATCAGGTCTCAATGTAAGTCTTTAATCCATGTAAGTTTATTTTTGTATACACTATAAGAAACTGGTGCACTTATGAAAGAAACTGTCTTTCACCATTGTATATTCTTACCTCCTTTGTCATAGATTAATTGGCCATTTTAGCCTGGGTTTATTTTTGGGCTATCTATATTTTCCCATTAATGTATATTTCTTTTGATTACTATAGCTTTGTAGTATAGCTTGAAATAAGACAGTGTGATACCTTCAGCTTTGTTATTCTTTCTCAAGATTGCATTGGTTATTTGAGGTATTTTGTGATTCTCTTCAAATATTAGGATCATTTGTGCTAGTTTTGTGAAAAATTCCATTGATATTTTGATAGGGATCATACTGAATATGTCGGTTGCTTTGGGTATAAATTCTTCCAATCCATGAGCACAGTATATTTCCACAAGTTTCTGCCATCTTCAGTTTATTTCATCATGTCTTACAGTTTTCAGAGTACAGGTCTTTTTCCTCTGTGGTTAAATTTATCCCTAGGTGCTTGATTCTTCTTAGTGCATTTGTAAATGAGACTTTTCTTAATTTATCTTTATGATAATTTTTAATTAGTATATAGATGGGCAAGATTTTTGTATACTAATTTTAGATTTTTGTATATTCACTTTCTATCCTGCAACTTCACTGAATTCATTTATTCTAATAGTTTTTTGGTGGAGTCTTAGGGTTTTCTATATATAAGATCATGTCATCTACAAATAGTGACCATTTAACTTCTTCCTTTCTGATTTGGATGCCGTGTTTATTTTTCTTACCTAATTGCTATGGCTAGGATTGCCAGTACTATGATGAATAAAAGTGGTGAAAGTGGGAATCCTTGTCTTGTTCCTGATCTTAGAGGAAAACTTTTAGCTTTTCTCCACAGAGTATGATGTTTGCCCTGGGTTTATCATGAATAGCTTTATTATGTTGATATACTTACCCTGATAAACACTTGGTTGAGAGTTTTTACCATAAATATGATGAATTTTTGTCATATGGTTTTTCTGGATCTATTGATGATAATATGATCTTTAGTCTCTGTTAATGTGGCATATCGCATTGATTGATATGCATGTATTGAACCATCCACTTGACCATGGTGTATGATTTCTTTGATCGTATTTATTCAGTTTGCCAGTATTTTGTTGAGGATTTTAGCATCCATGTTCATCAGGGATAATTGCTGCTAAATAATTATCTTCCTCCCTCCTTCCCTCCTTCTCTCCTCTCCCTGCCTCCTTCTCCCCAGCCCTCCCTTCCTTTTGTGGATGTCTGGTTTAGGTATCAGTGTAATGCTGGCCTTGTAGAATGAGTCTGGAAGCTTTCCCTCCCTTTTTTTCTTGACATGAGACTGTACTGGTATAATCTCCTGTTAGAACAATTTTTGCTGCATCCTATAGATTTTGAATATTGTGTTTTCATTTTTATTTGCCTCAAGATTTTTTTTAAATTTCCTCTTTGATTTCTTCATTGACCCACTGGTTGTTTAGCAGCATGTTGTTTTGTCTTCACATATTTGTGTTTTTCCAGTTTTCTTCTAATACTTGATTCATAGTTGCATTCATGTGGTTGGTAAAGATGCTTAAATGACTTCAATATTTTAAATTTATTGAAACTTGTTTTCTGCCCTAACATGTGATTTATCCTGGAAATGTTCTATGTCCACTTGAGAAGAATGTGTATTCTGGAATGGAATGTTCTGTATATATCTGATAAATCCATCTGTTCTAATGTGTTTAAAGCCAGTGCTTTTTTTTTTCTTCTATCTAGATGATCTACCCACTTATGTGAGGTGTTAAAGACCCCTGCTTTTATTATATGACTGTCAATTTCTTCCATTATGTCTGTAAATACTAGATTTATACATTTAGGTATTCCAATGTTGAACACCTAAATAAATGTAAGTGCTGTATCTTACTGGATTGATCATTTGTTATTTAATGCACTTCTATGTCTTTTGTTACACCTCAGCTTTAAAGACTATTTTGTTAAGTATTACTACCCCAGTATTATTCCATTTCCATAGAATCTTTTCCCATCCATTCTGCCTTAGTCTGTATCTTTAGATCTGAAGTGAGTCTCTTGTAGGCATTACATAGGTCTCAGGACTCTGAGATCATGACCTGAGCCGAAGGCAGCGGCTTAACCCACTGAGCCACCCAGGCGCCCGATATACCTATCTTATTTAACTATAGTTGACACACATTACATTATGTCCAAGTGTACAACATAGTGATTCAACTTCTCTATGTTATACTATGCTCACCATAAATGAAGCTATCATCTGGCACCACACAATGGTACTACATTATCACTGACTAGATTCCCTATACTATACTTTTTATTCCCATGATTTATTCATTTCATAGCTGAAAGCCTATATCTCCCCCCACTCCCCTTCATCCATTTTATCCACCTCCCCTATGGCAACCATCACCTCGTTATTTATAGGTTTGATTTCATTTTTGTTTCTTTACTCATTAATTTTGTTTCTTAGATTCCACATATGAGTGAAATTATGTCTTTGTTACTTGGTGTGACTTATTTCACAGCATGATACCTTTTAGGCCCATCCATGATGTGGCAAATGGAAAGATCTAGTATTTTATTTTTTAAAGATTTTATTTCTTTATCTGACAGAAATCACAAGTAGGCAGAGAGACAGACAGAGGTGGGGGTGGGTGGGAAGCAGGCTCCCTGCCAAGCAGAGAGCCCAATGAGGGACTCGATCCCAGGACCCTGGGATCATGACCTGAGCTGAAGGCAGAGGCTTAACCCACTGAGCCACCCAGGTGCCCCAAGATCTAGTACTTTTGTGACTACATAATATTTTTTCCGTTGTACCACATCTTCCTTATCTGTTCATCCATTGGTAATCACTTGCTTCCATATTTTAGCTGTTCTAAAATAATGCTGCCATAAACATAGGGATGCATGTATCTTTTCAAATTAGTGTTTTCATTTTATTTCAGTAAATACCCAATAGTGAAAATACTGGATCATATGGTATTTTTATTTTTAATTTCTTGAGGAGTCACAATATGGTTTTCTGCAGTGGCTGTACCAAATTCCATTCCCAGCAGCAGTGCATGAAGGTTCATTTTTCTCCACATTCTTACCAACACTTGTAATTTTTTGTCTTTTTTAGTTTAACCATTCTAACAGGTGTAAGATAATAGCTTATTGTGGTTTTGATTTTTTTGATAATTAGTGATAGCATCTTTTCATGTGTTCCATGCAACATCACTGAATTCATTTATTCTAATAGTTTTATAAGTGGGGGAGCTCTTTAGGGTTTTCATGTATATTATCATGTCATCTGCAGGTAGTGACAGTTTAAATTCTTCTTTCCAAAATGGATGACTTTTATTTCTTACTCTTCTCTAATTGCTGTGGCTAGGAATTCCAGTAATATATTGAATAAAAGTGGTAAGAATGGACATCCTTGTCTTGTACCTAATCCTAGAAAAAAAGCTCTATTTTCACCATTGTGTATGATGTAACCTGTGGATTTTTCATATATGGCCTTCACTATGTTGTGGTATGTTCCCCCTAAACATACTTTGTTGAGAATTTTTATCATGAATTCATGTTCAATTTTGTCAAATATTTTTATGCATGTATTGAGATGATCATATAATCTTCATCCTTCATCTCACATTGATTAATTTACAAACACTGAACCATCCTTTTTTCCCTGGAATAATGTCACTTCACCATGGGGAATAATCCTTTTAATGTATTGCTGAATGTAGTTTACTAATATTTTATTGCAGACTTTTCCATCTGTTTTCATCAGAGAGATTTTTGGTGGTGTCCTTGTCTGGTTTGGGTATCAGAGTAATGCTGGCTTTGTAGAATGTATTTGGAAGTTTTCCGTCCTCTTCCACCTTATGAAATAGCTTAGGAGAAGAGGTACTAATTATCCTTTAAATGTTTGTTACAAGTCCCTGAAAAAATATTTGATACAGGATGTTTATTTCTACGTAGGTTTTTGGTTTTCTGGTTTTGGTTTTGGGGTGTTTTGTGTGTTTTTGTTTTGTTTTGTTTTTTGCTTTTTAGGGGTTTGTTTTGGTTTTTTCATTTTGTTTTGTTGATTCAATTTTGTTACTAATAATTTTTTAAAGATTTTATTTATTTATTTGACAGATCACAAGTAGACAGAGAGGCAGTGGGTACATAGATATTTATGATTACTATATCCTCTTATTGGACTAATCCTTTTATCAAGGATATTCCTTTTGTTAAAGTCTGTTTTAAAGTCTATTTTGTCTGATATTAGTATTATACAAATTTTTAAACTTTTGTTTGCCTGGTAAATACCCTTCATTTTCACTTGATAGGTGTCTTTAGATCTGAGCTGAGCATCTTGTAAGCATTACATAGGTAGGTCTTTTTTTTTTTTATCCATTCTGCCAATCTATGTCTTTTGAGTATTTAGGCCATCCACATTTAATTGTTGATAGGTATGTGCTTGTTGCCATTTTGTTTTGTTTTTGTAGTTCTTCTCTATTCTTCTTCTCTTGCTTTCTGTGTGATTGTTGAGTCCCTCTAGTGTTATGCCTGTAATCTAACATGTAATCTATCAAAGAGAATGTTTCCTATGCAGGTCAAAACAGTGTGCTCTGTTCTTTTTGGATGTAATATCCTCTATGTGTTATGTCTATTTGGTCTAATAATTTGCTTGACGACAGTATTTCTTTATTGATTTCCTGCCTGGTTAATCTATCCATTGATGTAAGTGGGGTGTTAAAGTCCCCTTCTTCTTTTTTTTTTTTTAAAGATTTTATTTATTTATTTGACAGAGAGAGACCACAAGTAGGCAGAGAGGCAGGCAGAGAGAGAGAGGAGGAAGCAGGCTCTCTGCTCGGGAGCCCAACGCGGGACTCGATCCCAGGACCCTGAGATCATGACCTGAGCCGAAGGCAGCGGCGTAACCCACTGAGCCACCCAGGCGCCCCAAGTCCCCTTCTATTCTTATAGTACTAATCAATATATCCCTTTATGTCTGTTAGTATTTGCTTTACATATTTACTGCTCCAATGTCGAATTTTTTGTTGGATTGATCCCTTTAACATTATGCTTTGTTTTAAAGTCCATTTTGTCTGATACTAAGTATTATTTATTACCCCAGCTTTTGTTTCACTCCCATTTGGATGGTAAATGTTTTCCCATCCCTTTACTTTTAGCCTGTGTGTTTGTCTGAAGTGAGTCTCTTGTAGATAGGATATAGATGGGTCTTTTTTTTTTTTTAATGCATTCCACCATCCTGTGTCTTTTGAGTGGAGCATTTAGCCCATCTACATTTAAAGTAATTATTGAGAGGTATGTACATTTTGTTGTCTTCTTGTTTTTGTACTTTAATGTGTTCCTTTCTTGTTTGTGGTGGGTGAGTTTCTAGAGTGTTATGTTTGGCTTTCTTTTTGTTTCTTTTTTGGGTATCTAATATAGGTTTTGAGTCTCTGGTTACCACAAGGTTCATATATAATATCCTAAGTAAATGGCAGCATATGCAAAGTTGATGGTCATTTAATGTCAAACACATTCTTTGAAATCAACTTTAACTCCCTCCTCCAGGTTTTATTGTTTATGTTGTCATATTTTACATCTTTTATTCATAATTTTTCTTACCTCTAATTATGGCCATTTCTTTTCTTCCAGTTTTTTTCTTGTAAGGCCAGTTTGGTTCTGATACACTCCTTTAATGTCTGTCTGGGAAACTATCTCTCCTTCAAAAATGAATGATAATCTTCCTTGGTAGATTATTCTTAGTTGTAGTTGTTTTCCTTTTAGCCCTTTCAGTATATCAAACCACTCAATTATGGTCTGCGAAGATTCTGCTGAAAAATCAGCTGATACCCTTAGGGAGGTTTCCCCTGAACATATTTTGCTTCTCTCTTGCCACTTACAAAATTCTTTAACTTTTGGCATTTTAATTTTTATGTACTATGGCATGGGCCTCCTTGGGTTCATCTTGTTTGGAACTGTGGTGCTTCTTGAACCTGGATATCTATTTCTTTCCCTAACTAGGGAAGTTTTCAGTTATTATTTCTTCAAGTAAGTTTTCTGCCCTTTTCTCTTCCTTCCCCTCCTCCTCTGCCCCTCCTCCTCTCCTTCTCCTTCCTTTTTTTTTTTTTTTAAAGATTTTATTTATTCGACAGAGAGAGATCACTAGTAGGCAGAGAGGCAGGCAGAGAGAGAGGAGGAAGCAGGCTCCCCACCAAGCAGAGAGCGTGATGCAGGGCTCGATCCCAGGACCTTAGGATCATGACCTGAGCCAAAAGCAGAGGCTTTAACCCACTGAGCCACCCAGGCGCCCCTCTCCTTCTCCTTCTTGAGAACATTTATTTCATTTGTTGCCATCCAAGAGATCCTTAACCTACTCTCATTTTTATTTTTTAACCTGTCCCACCCACCCTCTTTTATTTCTCTACATGTAAAGCAGCATTTCACAAACCCTAAAGCAGAGGGATCATAAATATTTTTCTTTTATATTTGCTGGTAGGCTTCGGTGATTCCCATTATTCTCTCTTCCAGACTGATGATCCATTCTTCTGCATCCTTTCTCTAATCTATTGTTGATTCCCTTTAGTGTCTTTTTCATTTCAGTTATTGTATGCTCCAACTGTGATTGGTTCTTTTTTATGTTTTCTAAAGATTTCACTGAGTTCTTCTACTAGTCTCTTCTACTAGTCTCTCCAGCCCAATGAACATCTTCACAAATATTTATTCTTTTAAAAAGATTACTTATTTATTTGAGAGAGGGACAGTGAGAGAGCGCATGAGACGGGGGAAGGTCAGAGGGAGAAGCGGACTCCCCGTGGAGCTCGGAGCCCCATGGGGCCTGATGCAGGACTCCATCCTGGGACTTCGGGATCATGACCTGAGCCGAAGGCAGTTGCTTAATGAACTGAGCCACCCAGGAGCCCACAAATATTTTAAATTCTTTGTAAGACATATTGCTCATCTCCAATTAATTTAGTTCTTTTTTAAGGTTTTATCATGTTCTTTTGGGGTATAATCCTTTGTCACCCCATTGTGCTTGATATTCTCTGTGTGTTCCTCTGAGTTAGGCAGAACAGCTCCTTCTCCTAAACTTGAATGGTCTCATGTATGGTCATCTCCTCTGTAGACTGTGTTTGCTTGGTGACTTTCGCTGGCTGGCTGGCTGGAGCTGCGGGTTGTATGGGCTGGGGGTGGTGGGGTACTCTGTGCTGGGGCTGCCCTGACAGGATGGCTTGGGCCAAAGTGGACACACACTGGGATGGTCCTGAGGCACTCCACATAGAAGGTTCCCAGCAGGAAAGCTGATGCTGATATAAGTGCAAGGGGAGGTGTCCTGGGACCCTACACACAGACGGTATCTTGGTAGGATAGCAGAAGTTGAGTGGGTGTAAACCAGAACTCTACTCTTCAATTTTGAAAGATAAACTTGCCAGGTAGTATATGTTGGTTGTACGCTTTTTCTTTTCAGCACTTTAAATACATTGCACCATTCCCTTTGGCTCAAAAAGTATCTCCTGATAATCTAATCTTAGGGGAGTTTCCTTATATATAATGTGTTGCTTTTCTCTTGCTGTTTTTAAGGTTCTCTTTAATTGTTGACGTTTTAATTATGTGTCCTGGTGTGGATCTCTTTGCATTCATCTTGTTTAAGACTCTCTATGCTTTCTGGACTTGGTGTTTCATTTGCCAGGTTAGATAAGTTTTCAGCTGTTATTTCTTAAACTAAGGTTTCTGCCCTTTCTTCTCCTTCTGGGACTTTTATAATGTGAATGTTAGTATATTTGATATTGCCCCACAGGTCCCTCAAACTATCCTCATTTCTTAAAAAGATTATTTATTTATTTGACAGAGATCTCAAGTAGGCAGAGAGACGGGCGGGGGGTGGGGTGGGTAGCAGGCTCCCTACCAAACAGAGAGCCCGATGTGAGGCTCAATCCCAGGACCCTGAGACCATGACCTGAGCTGAAGGCAGAGGCTTAACCGCTGAGCCACCTAGGCACCCCTCATTCAGCCATTTTTATGAGGTTTTGTCTTATTCTTTCATTTGAAACTTATTTTTCAGTCTCATTTAGCCTCTTTGTTTCTAGGTATTAGGCAATTCAGCTACAGCTCCCTGACTTGAAGGAATGGCCTTACATAGAGATGCCCTGTGAAGCCCTGAAGTGTAATCCTCCCTGGCCACTAGAGTCAGGTGCTCCAGGGGTATCCAGTGTATGGGTTTCACCCTCTTATCGTGATGGGGCCTTACTGCTGCATATGTGCTGGTAGGTAGGGCTGGCCCTCAGCCTGCCGAAACTGCCGTGGGCATGCTGGTGAGCAGGGTGGTCATCCTGTTGACTGCAAGGCCTAGCCAACATGCAGGGTTGTGTGGGGGCATTCAGCAGCCTCTAACCTCTGGCATTAGCAGTCTATAGGGAGAATTAAGAGCAGAATCATCAGGGCACAACAAGAAAACAAAAATACCATCCACCAGTGTCTCAGTCCCCAGGGAAAGGTCCAGGTTCCTTTTGCCTCTCCCAACAGATGCTCCAAGATTCGTAAGTGAATCTCCTTCATGTATAATTTATGCACTCTTTGGTGGTGGAAACCAAGTGAGTCTGTGTAAGCCTTTTAAGAGCAAGTATTCCTTTATCTACATTTCTATAGTTTTCCTGGACATATTCCCTGTTGGTTTTCAAGGTGAGGTGTTCTGGGGGCCTAGCTCTCCTGAATCTCTTGTTCCTCTGATAAAAATTCTATACCTTTGAGATACCTCCCAACCATGGAACACCATACCTGAGGTGTGGTTTTTCCTTAGCAAGACCATATCTGTGTTTATTCTACCCAGTTTCTAGTTCAGAGGAAGTTGTTCCCACGTGTAGTCATATATTTGTTGTGTTCATTGGAGGAAATAAGCTCAGGATCTTCCCATGCTGCCATCTTGAACCATTCTTTTAACTCTTAAATTTGAGTCATTGGTCAATTTCAAGGCAATTTTTATAAATGGAGTCAGTCAAGGGTTCATTTTAATTCTTTTACTTAGCTTAGCTAGTAGTCCCAGAGAGAGAGAGTTAAGGGATAAGGTCAGAGGGAGAAGCAGACACCTCATGGAGCTGAGAGCCCGATATGGGACTTGATCCCAGGACTCCGGGATCATGACCTGAGCCAAAGGCAATTGCTTAACCAACTGAGCCACCCAGTCTTAAAGAGACTATCTGTACCCCTCATTGAATGGTCTTGGTATCATCAAAAATCAATAGAATATAGATGTTTGGGTTTATTTCTAGACTTGCAACTCTATTTCACTGGTCCCTACGTCTCTCCTCACATTAGTAAGTTTTGATTACTGTAGCTTAGAAGTAAATACTGAAATTGCAAAGTGAATCTTTCAGCTTTGTTTTTCCTTTTCAATATTGTTTTGGCTATTTGGGGCTTGTGAAATTCCATATGATTTTGAGGATCAGCTTTTCCAGTTTGCAAAGGAAGACTGTGAATTTTAACAGGAATTGCACTGACTCTGTACATTACTTTAGGGAATGTTGCTATTTGTCCCCAAAATTCATATGTTGAAGCCTTAACTCATTGTGTCACTGTATTTGGAGATGGGGCCTGTAAGGAATCACTTAAAGTTAAATGAAGGCATAAGGGTGGGGCCCTAATCCAATTGGAATAATGTTCTTATAAAAAGAGGAAGAGATACCAAGAAAGCACACATCCAGAGAAAAGACCTTGTGAGGATACTGCAAGAAGGTGACCATCTGCACAGCAAGGAGAAAGACCTTAGGAAAAATCTGCCAACACTCTGATCTTGGATATTCAGCCTCTAGAATTGAGAGAAATGAATTTCTGTTTCTTTTTTTTTTTTTAATAATTTTTTATTTTTTATAAACATATATTTTTATCCCCAGGGGTACAGGTCTGTGAATCACCAGGTTTACACACTTCACAGCACTCACCAAAGCACATACCCTCCCCAATGTCCATAATCCCACCCCCTTCTCCCAAAAGAATTTCTGTTTCTTAAGCCAAACAGTCTGTGCTATCTTTCTATGGTAGCCCTTGTAAAGTTGCTCTCCCCCCCCCCCCCCCGCCCCGGTGATGATAAGAAAAGAGGCTATGAGGCAAATGGATCCGAGAGATGAACTTTATTGCAAGCACCCTCGGGCAAGGTTCCATGCCTCACAGAAAGAGGGAGGAAGGGGGTAGTGAGTCAGGGAAGTCATGCTGGGAGGGAGTTGGAGAGGTTCTTTTATCGGGTTGAGGTAGGGCATAGCCTTGCACCCATTGGGTATGTGGTGATTGGAATATATGGGGCTGGGTGATCCATGATGGCCAGTTCCCAATTTGGAAGCTCCTGGGTGGAGAGTTTCAGTCTCCGGACGGTAAAGTGGAGGCCACAGTGAGGGTGATGGGATAGTCCGCCATTTTGGAGCCCCGGTTTCCCAGCCGGCCCATCAGCCCTAGCACTCCATATGTCTTCCAATCCGTGAAAATGAAATGTGTTTATAAATTATTTAATTATGATTTTGATTTTGTTCAGCAATATTTTGAAGTTTTCATTTCCTTAGTTGAATTTATTCCTAGGTTTTTTATTCTTTTGAATGCTACTATAAATAGAATCATACTCTTACTTTCCTTTGGGGATTGTTAATTGCTGGTGAATATAAACACAATTGATTTTTTTTAATTTAATTTTTTATTTTTTATAAACATATATTTTTATCCCCAGGGGTACAGGTCTGTGAATCACCAGGTTTACACACTTCACAGCACTCACCAAAGCACAAACCCTCCCCAATGTCCATAATCCCACCCCCTTCTCCCAAACCCCCTCCCCCCAGCAACCCTCAGTTTGTTTTGTAAGATTAAGAGTCACTTATGGTTTGTCTCCCTCCCAATCCCATCTTGTTTCATTTATTCTTCTCCTACCCACTTAAGCCCCCATGTTGCATCACCACTTCCTCATATCAGGGAGATCATATGATAGTTGTCTTTCTCTGCTTGACTTATTTCACTAAGCATGATACGCTCTAGTTCCATCCATGTTGTCGCAAATGGCAAGATTTCATTTCTTTTGATGGCTGCATAGTATTCCATTGTGTATATATACCACATCTTCTTGATCCATTCATCTGTTGATGGACATCTAGGTTCTTTCCATAGTTTGGCTATTGTGGACATTACTGCTATAAACATTCGGGTGCATGTGCCCCTTTGGATCACTACGTTTGTATCTTTAGGGTAAATACCCAATAGTGCAATTGCTGGGTCATAGGGCAATTCTATTTTCAACATTTTGAGGAACCTCCATGCTGTTTTCCAGATGGCTGCACCAGCTTGCATTCCCACCAACAATGTAGGAGGGTTCCCCTTTCTTTGCATCCTCACCAGCATCTGTCATTTCCTGACTTGTTTATTTTAGCCATTCTGACTGGTGTGAGGTGATATCTCATTGAAACACAATTTATTTTTATGTGCTGATCCTGTACCCTATAATTTTGCTCAGTTTGTTAGCCACACCAAAAAACTAGTTATTAGAGCTATCTTAGGCTGTCATCTACAAACAGTTTTCCTTCATACTTTCTAGTTTGGATGCTTTTAATTTTTAATTGAATATTTCTGGCTACAACTCTCAGTACCAAACTGAGTATCAGTGGTAAAAGTGGACATTCTTGTTTTGATCCTGATGTTATCAAGATTTCAGTCTTTTACTACTGGGGATGATGTTAGCTGTGGGTTTTGCATAAATGCCCTTTATCATGTTAAGGAAATTCCCTTCTTTTCCTAGTTTGCTGAGCATTATTATCCTGAAAAGGTGTTGACTTTTTTCAAATGCTTCTACATCAATTGAGAGGATGATGTGGGGTTTTACACCTCTTTGTTCCATTAATGTAGTGTTAGGTAGATTTATTTTCATAAACTGAACCACTTTGCATTCCTGGCATAAATCCCACTTTATCATGCAGAATAATCCCCTCAGTGTACTACTGGATATGATTTGTTAGTATTTTATTCAGGATTCTTTTATCTATGGCCATAAAAGACATTCATCTGTAGTTTTCATTTGTAGTGGTATTTTTGTCTAGTTTTGGTATCAAGGATAAGGCTGGTCTCACAGAAGGTTAGGAAGCATTCCCTCCTCATCTTTTGGAAGAGTTTGAATAGGCCTGGTGTTACATTTCTTTAAATTCACTGAGGATGCCATCTGGTTCTTGACTTTTCTTTTTTGGAGATCTTGAGGTACTGATTCAACCTTTTGTTATAGGTTGCTTTAGAGTTTTCTATTTTTTTGAGTTAATTTTGGTAATTTCTGTGTATGTAGAGATTTATACATTTAATTTACATTATTTAATTTGAGGTATAATTGTTTTTCACCTAAAATCCTTTAAAGCTTTCTTAAGAATAGTAATTTCTTTCATTTCCAATTTTAATTATTTACATTGTCTCTTTTTTCCTCAACAAAAGTGACAAACTGTTTATCATTTCAAAGAACCAACTTTTGGTTTCATTGATTCTCTATATTGTTTATCTGTTTTAATCTATTTTCTTCCTCCAGCTGAGAAAATGAGGAGCAAGATTAGGTTGACATTTTAAGTAGAATAAATTTCCTTCTGAGTTTTGTTTTTATTGCCTCATAAATTTTGGTATATATTGTTTTTATTGTACTTCATCTCAAAGTACTTTTTAAAATTTTTCAGTGTTCTTAAGATTGTTTAGGCACCACAGCCAGTGCTCCATGCAATGTGTGCTCACCTAACCCCCCTCCAAAACCTATAGTTTTGTTTAAGAGTCCACAGTCTCTCACGGTTTGTCTCCCCCTTTGATTTCCCTCAATTCACGTTTCCTTTCCTTCTCCTAATGTTTTCTGTGTTATTCCTTATGCTCCACAAGTAAGTGAATCCATATGATAATTGACTGTCTCTGCTTGACTTATTTCACTCAGCATAATCTCCTCCAAAGTACTTTCTAATTTACATGGTGATTTCCTTGACTACCGGTAAAGAGTATGGTGTTTAATAATAATTAATATACTATATATAGTTTTCTTTCTATTATTGATGCCAAGCCTCATTCTATTGGTGAGAGAGGATACTTTGTAGTCTTTTGTTTTAAATAAGAATTGCTTTATGGCCTACCACTCGGGCTATACTGGAGAATGTTCATGAGAACATTACTGACATACTGAGAAGAATGTGTATCTGCTGTTGGTGGGTGGAGTGTCTTGGTTAGGGCTATTTGGGGTTTAATATTATTCAAGTCCTCCAGTTACTTACCGATCTTTTGTCTGTATGTTTTATCCACTAAAGAGATATTTATGTGTCCAACTATTGTTGTGGAACTATTTTTCCCTTCAATTCTGTCCATGTTTACTTCATATATTTTGAGTGTCTGGTGCATATATCTTTATCTTCTTGATGAATTGATCCTTTCATTATTATATCATTTTCTCTTTGTCTCTTGTAACAATTTTAACCTAAAACACATTTTGTATAGTAATATAGCTACCCAAGATCTCTTCTGGTTGCTATTTGCATGGAATATCTTTTTCTATAATTTGATGATGTATCTACTAGTGTCTTTGGGTCTAAAATAAGTCTCTGGCATGCAGTATATAGTTGCATTGTTTTTTCTTTCATTTTTAAAATCCATTTTGATTCTTATTTTTTAATTCCTAAGTTTAGTTCATTTACATTTAAAATGATTACTGGGGCGCCTGGGTGGCTCAGTGGATTAGGCCGCTGCCTTCGGCTCAGGTCATGATCTCAGGGTCCTGGGATCGAGTCCCGCATCAGGCTCTCTGCTCAGCGGGGAGCCTGCTTCCCTGTCACTCTCTCTGCCTGCCTCTCTGCCTACTTGTGATCTCTGTCAAATAAATAAATTACTGATAATGCAGGACTTGTTTTGCTGTTTTACTATTTTCCATACATGATATGATACCTTCTTATCCCAGTGTGCCATTTTTATTCCCCCTTTTTAGTATACTCTTTAAAGAGGTTACTGTGGGGATTACAGTTAACATTCTAACTTTATGCCAATCTACTTTGAATTAATGCCAAATTAGTTCAGTGACACATTACCTCTGCTCCTATCCAACTCTGTCCCAAATTTTTGTTGTAATTTCGCAAGTCACATCTTTATACATCATGTGCCCATTGACATAGATTTAGAATTGTTTTATGCATTTGTCTTAATCATGTAGCAAACAAAAACCAGAAATACAGTAATACTAGCTTTCATACATACACCTACATGGTTACCTTTGGTGGTCATCTTTATTTCTTCGTATGACTTGAGTTACTGTCTCATGTCGTTTGTCCTTTTATTTCAGCCTTTAGAACTCCTTTCACTGTTTCTTGCAGGGCAGGTCTAGTAGACAAAAATTCTCTTGCCCTTTGTTTATCTGGGAACTATATTAATATTTCCTTCATTTTCAAAGAGCAGTTTTGCCAATAAACACTTTGTTGGAAGGACTTTAATTTTTTATCCCATTGAGAAATCAGCTGTTAATTTTATTGATCCCTTGTCTGCTCTTCTCTTGCTGCTTTCAAGATATTCTTTCTTTCAGCGATTTCATTTTATTCAGTGTGGACCTTGGAGATTATCTTCCTTTTTTTTTTTTTTTTTTTTTAAGATTTATTTATTTGACAGAGAGAAATCACAAGTAGACAGAGAGGCAGCCAGAGAGAGAGAGAGAGAGGGAAGCAGGCTCCCTGCTGAGCAGAGAGCCCGATGCGGGACTCGATCCCAGGATCCTGAGATCATGACCTGAGCCGAAGGCAGCGGCTTAATCCACTGAGCCACCCAGGCGCCCCGGAGATTATCTTCCTTGAAGCTCACTGAGCTTCTTGGATGTGTAGTTTCAGGTCTTTCATAAAATTTGGGATACTCACTATTATTCACGTATATGGATGACAGTTAATGTCAGCAGCTGATTACTTCAGCTGGTGCATTTGACACCACTACCTATATATGACCCCAGGTTGGCTCTGTTTTTTTTTATAATAGCACTCCAAGACTGAGCATTCCAAGACAACTGGACTAAAGCTATAGGCTTTTTATAACCTAGCTTCAGAACCTTACTTCTGCCATATTCTATTGGTCAACCAAACCATTAAGAACATCTCAGATTCAGGAGGCAAGGAATTAGATAAAGGACTCCTGGCATATTTTTAACCCATCAACGATACCTTGTTGATTCCAGGAAAGTTATTTCCACAGCAAGCAAATGACAGAGAAGAAATGTCAAGGATAGGTCTCTCACCTGCGTGGGAAGGGAAGGATTTAGCAATGTCCTACACCTGTACTAGCGGGAGGAAAACCCCTGCATTAAAGACAGAAATATAGGGAAGTCAGGGGTGAAAAAGGGAAAAAAAAATCCTGCTTCCCCAGGATAAGAGAAAAAAGTGCTACTTCAGCGATGCTTCTTGGAATGGAAAGGGAGAAGAATAATGATGGCCTCCAAGAATTCAGAATATTTGAGACCCTTCTATGGCTACAGCCTCCATCATCATCACCTTCCAGGTACACTATGAGCATCCATGTGTTAAAGGCTCAGGGGAGAGAACACTGTCTGCCACTTTTTAGATATGAGAATATTCCAGATGAGGCACTTGAGGCTGCAGGTCATCTGGAATACACACAACCACATTTTTAAATGTAACTTACTAAGTAATCTTCTCATTCAGTCAAATGATTTTACTCTGAAGAATATCTAACTCACTTTTCACTAGGAATCCCTACTCACTCCCCAATAACTGTGCATCACATTTTTAATAATAATTGACCAATTCTGAGGTAGATGTTTTTCCAATTTACTTAGCTTAGATCTTTTTCCAGTTTAATTATCACACCAAGCCCATTTTACATTTAAGGAAAATGAAGCTTAAAGATATAACTTTTTTCCAAGAACATGGAGAAAATGGCACAGCTAGGAATAAATTTTGTATCTCGTTAGGGCCACAGTGTTTGCCCTTTACTATACAATGTTTTATCCTTAAGACTCAATAAAATTCATATTTGTCATAAGGATAGTCTATATGATTAATTCAGCAACTATGTCGTAATTATCCCTGATTAAGAATATACCTTCTGCCACTGTTGGTGTAAACAGGTACTTAAATGTATTTAATTTATGAAAGTCCAGTCCAAGATTGTGATGTTAGAAGATACTGAACTCACCTCCTCCACAGACAGACCAGACCTCTATTTATACATCACTTCCTCCTGAAGAAGAACTGAAGGATGACTGAACAGCTTTTGCAAAACAAAAGACAGAACAGCAAGACAGGTTGAGACATGGTAATGGAGGGAACCCCTACCCCCAATGAAGTAAACTGCAGTGGGAAAGGACAGAAGGACCAGAAGCAGATTCATCTGTCCTGGGACACAGGTAAAAAGCCATGGCTTAAAGGAGCAACTACTATAAAAAAGATCCAACACTAGGGGTGCCTGGGTGGTGCAGTGGTTTAAGCATCTGACTTTTTTTTTTTTTTTTAAGTGTCTTGACTCTTGATTTTGGCTCAGGTCATGTTCTCAGGGTCATGAGATGGGGCCCCATATTGGGCTCTGTGCTCAGTGGGGCGTCTGCTTGAGATTCTCTCCCTCTGCCCCTCCCCTCCAGCTCACATGCACTTGCTTTCTCTTAAAAAAAAAAAAAAAAAAAATCCAACCCTGGAACTCTCTCCACCTAGGTGGGGCTGGTGAGCACCATGATTTACACAACCCCTCCATCTTGAGAGTGTAGGCTATAGCAGGGTCCAGATCCCATAGCTGGCCTGTTGCCTCAGAGAGGCGTGTGTTCCTAGCCTACACCAGCCCCAGACGCATGGGCATAGAAAGAAAGCCAAAATTTAAAAGAGCAACTAACATATCAAAAAGCCAGCCCTAAAACTCTGCCAAATGCCGGAAAAGCTGCTGGAATTCTCTTCAGATTGGGAGAGCTGGTAAGAAACATGGTTTATACTCCCCCTCCATCTGGGTATGAATGTGAGCAGGATCCAGTACCCTAACTGGTCTGCCACTTCACTGAGTCCCAGGCCTCTAGCTCACACAGCCCCAGCTATTCCACCAAGGTAGACATGGGGCAGTGCATACCAGGACACTCCTGATCAGTGCTCACTACAGCTCCAACCATTGCATCAAGGTAACATAGGCAAAGCACCTTGGAACATTCTAGGCCCACACCACTTCAACTTTAGATGGCTTGTTCGAGCACCCCCAACAGAATAATCCAGGACCTCCTTATTAATGCCTACTTCAGCCATGCCAAAGGACTTCCTGCAGACAGCTCTACCCTTCGTGGATTACCACAGGAACCAATGGCCTGTGTCAGTTTTGGTTTCAACCACTTCACCAGGGCACATGCTACAGTGAGCACCCAGGGACACCCCAGCTTGCACCTACCTCAGCTGTTCTGCTAGCTCACCCTCAGTGTAGAGAACCCTGGGACATTCCCAAATGGGATCCCGCTCAGCTTCAGCTATCCTCCCATGGCGGACTTTGAATAGAGAGCCCAGAGACCACACTGGCCCATGCCCACCTCTGCTCCATCCATCCTGCATGGGCACTATCTACACAGAACAAGAAAACCCAGACTTATACTCACTTCAGCTTCAGTTGTCCTGCCAGTGTGTCCTCTGCATATAGAACCCAAGGACCACTCCCCTCTACATCCATGTCAGCCTTTGCTGTTCCGCCAGGGTGCCCTCTGCACAGAGAGCCCAGGGACTGTGTGCCCACTTCAGCTTGTGCTATCCTCAAAGTTACCTTCTCTGTGTAGGTTCCCAGGACACCTCCCCTTGCACTTACATCAGCATCAGCTTTCCTGCCGGGAACCTTCTATGTGGAGTGCCTCAGGACCATCCCAATGTGTGTCCACTTTGGCCCCAGCCATCCTGTCAGGGCAGCCCCAGCACAGAGTACCCCACCACCCCCAGCCCATACAACCCGCAGCTCCAGCCAGCCAGTGAAAGTCACCAAGCACACACAGTCTACATGGGATGACTGTACACAAGAACCAGTGAATTCTACTAAAGAAGAGTTAATACACTTTCTCTTCAAACTATTCCCAAAAATAGAAGAGAACTGAACGTGTCCAATTCATTCTACAAGGCCAACATTATTCTGATTCCAAAACTGGACAAAGAACCACCCCCCAAAATTACAGGCCAATATTCCTGATGAACGTAGGCACAAAAATACTCAACAAACTATCAGCAAATTCTATTCAACAATATATTTAAAAGTATAGTTCTCTACAATAAAGTGGGATTTATGAATTCCAAAATGGTTCTATCTTTGCAAAAAATATACCACATTAATAAAATGAAGGATACTGGTGCCTGGGGGGCTCAGTGGGTTAAGCTTCTGCCTTCAGCTCAGAAACTCAGCTTCATAAACTCAGGGGCCTAGGATCGAGCCCCCATTGGGCTCTCTGCTCAGCAGGGAGCCTGCTTCTCCCTCCATCTCTGCCTCCCTCTCTGCCCACTTGTGATCTGCCAAATAAATACAATCTTTAAAAAAGAAAATGAAGGTTAAAAATTATGATCATCTCAATACATGCAGACAAAGGATTTGACAAAACATAACATGCAATCATGATCAAAACAAAGTGGGTACAGAGGGAATATTACCTTGACATAGTGAAGGCCATATGTAAACAAAACCTACAGCTGACATCACACATAATGGTGACATAGTGAAGGCCATATGTAAACAAAACCTACAGCTGACATCACACATAATGGTGAAAAACTGAAAGCCTTTCCTCTAGGTTCAGGAACAAGACAAGCATGTCTATTCTCACCACTATTATTCAACACGGTACTGGAATTCCTAGTCAAAGCAATTGGACAAGAAAAAAAATAGAAGATATCAGTATAAGAAGTTAAACTGTCTCCATCTGCAGATGACGTGATACATAGAATACCCTAAAGATTCCACCAAAAAACTACTAGAATAAATGAATGTAGTAAAGTTGCAGGATAAAAAAATACCCAGAAACTCAACAGGAGATTGAAGAGAAGAGCAGCAGCAATTGTAGGAACAGAAAATTGACCTCTTTCTGAAAGGTAGAATGTGTGGAGAAGTGAATCCAAGCTACAGGAATATAGACCATGATGGGGGACGGGGAGGAGGGTCCACCTCCTGGCAAGCAGTGGAGCAGCGGAGCACAAAATCAGAACTTTTAGAAGTCAGCACCACTGAGGGATGTCGCTCCAGAGGTTAAGCAGGGGGATGGAGCCCTCGTGGGGACAGTGTTCTCAGGTCCCATGGGGTCACAGAAAGATTGGGGGTGCCTACTGGACCACAAGGGGAGAATTCGAGAGCTAAGTGATATCATAATACAAAACAATATTAGAATAATTGGGATTCCAGAAGAAGAAGGAGAGGGGCAGAAGGTATACTGGATCAAATTATAGTAAAGAATTTCCCAAATATGGTCAAGGGAACAAGCATCAAAATCCAGAAGGCACAGAGAGCCCCCTCAAAATCAATAAAAATAGCTGCACACCCCATTATCTAATAGTAAAAATTATAAGACTTAGTGACAAAGAGAACATCCTAAAAGCAACTTGGGACAATTCTGTAACATACAATGGTAGAAATATTATAGATTGGCAGCAGACTTATCCAGAGACCTGGCAGGCCAGAAAGAACTGGCATGATACATTCAGAGCATTAAACAAGAAAAATATCCAGCCAAGAATACTATATCCAGCTAGGCTGTCATTGAAAGTAGGAGATAAAAAGCTTCCAGGACAAACAAAAACTGAAAATTTGTAAACACCAAACCAGCCTTACAGGCAATATTGAAAGGGGTCCTCTAAGCTAAGAGAGAGACTAAAAGTAGTAGGCCAGAAAGGAACAGAGACAATATGTAGCAACAGTCAATATGTAGTAACAGTCAATTTACAGGCAATACAATGGAATTAAATTTATATCTTTCAATAGTTACCTTGAATAGGCTAAATGGGCTAAATGCCCCCAATTAAAAAACACAAGGTATCAGAATGGATTAAAAAAATACATGAATATGCTGTCTGCAAGAAACTCATTTTAGACCCAAAGACACCTCCAGACTTAAAGTGAGGAGGTGGAAAACAATTTAAGATGCTAATGGACATCAAAAGAAAACAGGGGTGGCAATCCTTAAATCAGATAACTTAGATTTTAAGCCAAAAACTATAATAAGAAATAAGGAAGGACACTATACCATACTCTAAGGGTCTGTCCAACAAGAAGATCTAACAATTGTAAATTATCTATGCCCCTAACATGGGAGCAGCCAACTATATAAACCAATTAATAACCAATTAATAACAAAATCAAATAAACACATTGACAATACTACAATGATAGTAGTGGACTTTAACACCTCCCTCACTGAAATGGACAGATCATCCAAGCAAAAGATCAATAAGGAAATAAAGGCTTTAAATGACACACTGGACCAGATGGACATCACAGATATATTCAGAACATTCCATCCCAAAACAATAGAATACACATTCTTCTCTAATACACATGGAACATTCTCCAGAATAGATCACATCAGATCAAATCAGGTCTCAACCAATAACAAAAGATTGGGATCGTTCCCTCCATATTTTCAGACCACAATGCTCTGAAGCTAGAACTCAGTTACAAGAAGAAAGTTGGAAAGAACTCAAATACATGGAGGCTAAAGAGCATCCTACTAAATAATGAATGTTCATCATCACTAGCCATCAGGGATATTCAAATTAAAACCACATTGAGATACTATCTTACACCATTTAGAATGGCCAAAATTAGCAAGACAGGAAACAACGTGTGTTGGAGAGGCTGTAGAGAAAGGGGAACCCTCTTACACTGTTGGTGGGAATGCAAGTTGGTGCAGCCACTTTGGAGAACAGTGTGGAGATTCCTCAAGAAATTAAATATAGAGCTTCCCTATGACCCTGCCATTGCACTACTGGGTACAGATGTAGTGAAAAGAAGGGCCATCTGTACCCCAATGTTTATAGAAGCAATGGCCACGGTCACCAAACTGTGGAAAGAACCAAGATGCCCTTCAACGGACGAATGGATAGGAAGATGTGGTCCATATACACATGGAGTATTATGCCACCATCAGAAAGGATGAATACCCATCTTTTGTAGCAACATGGATGGGATTGGAAGACATTATGCTGAGTGAAATAAGTCAAGGAGAGAGTCAAGTATAATATGGTTTCACTTATTTGTGGACCATAACAAATAACATGGAGGACATAGGGAGATGGAGAGGAGATGGGAGTTGAGGGAAATTAGAAGGGGAGGTGAACCATGAGAGACTGTGGATGCTGAAAAACAATCTGAGGGTTTTGAAGGGGTGGTGGGTGGGAGGTTGGGGGAGTCAGGTGGTGTGTATTTTGTACCACTAGGTGTGGTACAAAAACAATGAATTCTGTTGTACTGAAAAGAAAAAAAGAATGAGTCAACCAGAAAATCAAAGAAGAAATGAAAAAATTCATGGAAACAAATGACAAAACACAACTGTTCAAAGCCTTTGGGACAAAGCAAAGGCAATCCTGAGAGTAAAGTATTTAGCAATACAAGCCTTTCTGAAGAAGTAAGAAAGCTCTCAAGTACACAACCTAACCCTACATGTAAAGGAGCTGGAGAAAGAACAGCAAAGGAAGCCTAAACCCAGCAGGAGAAGAGAAATAATAAAGGTCAGAGCAGAAATCAATGAAATAGAAACCAAAATAACAGTAGAACAAATCAGCAAAAATTGGAGCTGGTTCTCTGAAAGAATTAATAAGATTGATAAACCCTGGCCAGACTTATCAAAAAGAAAAGAGAAAGGACCCAAATAAAATCATAAATGAAAGGGAAGAGATCATAACCAACACCAAAGAAATACAAACATAAGAACATATTATGAGCAACTATATACCAGCAAATTTGACAATCTGGAAGAAATGGATGCATTCCCAGAGACATATGAACTAACAAAACTGAACCAGGAAGAAATAGAAAACCTGAACAGACCCATAAACAGTAAGGAGATTGAAGCAGTCATCAAAAACCTCCCAACAAACAAGAGCCCAGGGCCGGACGGCTTCCCAGAGGATTTCTACCAAACATTTGTTTTTAAGATTTTATCTATTTATTTGACACAGAGAGAGAGATCACAAGTAGGCAGAGAAACAGGCAGAAGGAGAGGGGGAAGCCAGGGAGCAGAGAGCCTGATGCGGGGCTCAATCCTAGGACCCTGAGATCATGACCTGAGCCAAAGACAGAGGTTTAACCTACTGAGCCACCCAGGTGCCCCTCTACCAAATATTTAATGAAGAATTAATACGAGGAGGGGGACAAGATGGCGGGGGAGTAGGAGGAGGCGCCTTTTCAGCCCATACCCCAAAGTGAGCTGATAACCTACCAAAGAACTCCGATCAGCCATGAAATCAGCCTGAGATCAGAATTATACACGTCTGGATCTCTACAGGGGCAGAAGACGCCAGTGGGCAGGTAAAGCAGAATGGGAATGGTGGACTGATATTGGAAGATAAACAAAAGGGGGAAAGGGCCACCAGAGGCGACCAGTTGGAAAGTAATACCCCAATATGAGCGAGAGTGCCCTGCGTCTGGGGACCAGCATTAACTTGGAGACTGGTTGAAAGCACTCCAAAAGAGCAAAGGATCGCGGGGGAAATTGTGGGAATCGGGAATCGGGGTAGCTAGGGACAGGGACTTAAGTCCCGGGTCCCAGAACAGCCTCCCCGGCGCTGAGGCAGAGAGAGTGCGGTGGAGAAACCAGCTCTTAATCCCTAAGCTGCCAGAATGCGTGGGTTCTAGTTCCTGTAAGGGGATCGGAGCCACGCCGGTTGGCAGAACACGCGAGCCCTACCACAAAGCTTGAGATACGCACACACACGTCCCCCATGCTCCCCTGAGTTACAAAGGCCCGGCCGGTGCTCTTTGACCCGCGCCATTGTTTCAAAGCCTAAGCCGTGTGCCCCAAACTCTCCCCTTACAGAGGTGCGCAAAAGCCCAGCCTGGTGCTTACAGACCAGCGCCCCGATCTCAGTGTCTGAGATGCGCACGCAACTCACAGCCGCCCCTGAAAGAGGTGCTCACAAGCCGGGCACTCTTAGACCCAGCAAGACCAGTCACTCCCAGCCCATGCCAGCGGCAAAATTTCAGTGTGCAATTGCTGCTTGGAACCTCTCTGGCGGTCGGGAGCTCCCAGACAGCCGCGACTGCCTTGGCTTTGGGTACAAGCAAAAGATCCTGCGCCCCCAGGGTCTGCAACTTGGAACCTGCTCTGCCAGCGGCAAAGGGGAATTTATTTAGGCTGTACACCCAGACTGAGGCTTCTCTCTGAGAGGGAGATCAGGGTGCGGTTTGTTTTCCTCTAAAACTACAAAAACCATCAAAGACGGCCAAGGTGAGAGAAAAAAAAAAGTGAACAAGCATAAAAACCGCCAGAGAACAAAAGCCTGAAAAAAAAACAGTTTCCTCAGAGCCCAACCCCTTGAGGGGGGTGGGAGGACTTAACTCAGGAAACATCATTGACTGATAACCCACGTGGCAGGCCCCTCCCCCAGAAAACAAACCAAGAAAGAGAGAAAAAAAAAAAGAGAGAGAGAGAAAAAAAAAGGACTAAAAGAGAACAACCACTACTTCATAGGAAAACTTGTATTGTTCACTCGTTCCCACTATTCCGGTTCTTTGTTTTGTTTTGTTTTTTAACACATAGGTAATTTTTTTTTAACCTATTTACCGTCACAGCGAGTTGTACAGTGCATCAAATTCCATAATACCTTTCTTTCTTTTTTTTTTTTGAGGAAGGCTTTTCTCATTTTTTAAAAATTTTTATTATTTATAAACATATTTTTATATGTTTATACAGGTCTGTGAATCACCAGGAGTACAGGTCTGTGAATCACCAGGTTTACACACTTCACAGCACTCACCAAAGCACATACCCTCCCCAATGTCCATAATACCACCCCCTTCTCCCAAACCCCCTTCCCCCAGCAACCCTCAGTTTGTTTTGTGAGATTAAGAGTCACTTATGGTTTGTCTCCCTCCCAATCCCATCTTGTTTCATTTATTCTTCTCTTACCCACTTAAGCCCCCATGTTGCATCACCACTTCCTCATATCAGGGAGATCATATGATAGTTGTCTTTCTCTGCTTGACTTATTTCACTAAGCATGATACGCTCTAGTTCCATCCATGTTGTCGCAAATGGCAAGATTTCATTTCTTTTGATGGCTGCATAGTATTCCATTGTGTATATATACCACATCTTCTTGATCCATTCATCTGTTGATGGACATCTAGGTTCTTCCATAATACCTTTCTAACCTGAACTTTTTGATACATACACATATGTTTCTTTTGCATTTTTATTTTTTGAATTCCTTTTTAAAATTTTAGTTTAGTTTAGTCTAGTTTATTCCTTTTTATTTTTATCCTCTAATATCCATATAGAGTTAAACTTCAAAGTAATGGGTAAACCAATTTTTAATCCCCTTTATCTTAGGAAAGTTGAGTCCTTTAACAAAGATATCAAGATACATCCAGGAAGAATCAAAACAACCTTCCTCGCACACACTGAGAATTTATAAGAACTCTCCCATCTTCTTCGTCCACCAGTATTTCTGTGTTTTTTATGTTTGTCCTGATAGCATATAAATTTTACACTTGTGGTTCTTTTTGACGAGGTTCTTTCTTTATTTGCATATTTTGACGAGGTTCTTTCTTTATTTGCATGTATATATATTTTTTTCTCTTGTCATATACATGTATCAGTCTTTATCTCTTTTTGTTTGTCTACTTCATAAATCTTACCTTGGGGCCCATCCGGGCTGAACCTTCTTTTTCATCTTCCCTATCTTTCCTGTCTCTCTCTCTCTCTCTTTTTTTTTCCTTCTTTTCTTTTTTCTTTTCTTTTCTTTTCTTTTCTTTTCTTTTGTCTCTCGTTTGGGTGGGGAATCCTGATTGCTCAGAAGTGTTCCAGGGTGCACCTTGACTGCACCACAGTTGATACATCCAGCTACATCTGTTCAATCATCTCCCACCAAAATGACTAGGAGGAGGAATGCCCAACAGAAGAAAAATACAGAGGATGGACCTTCTGCAACAGAGCTAACAGATATCAACATAGACAATATGTCGGAAAGAGAATTCAGGCTAACAATTATCCAGGCAATAGCTAGGTTGGAGAAAGCCATGGATGACCAAACAGAATTGATTAGGGCTGAACTGAAAGCGACCAGACAGGATGTTCACAATGTTAGGGTGGAGCTTAAAGCTACCAGGGAGGAGGTTCACAATGCTCTCAATGAGTTCCAATCTAATCTAAACTCTCTCAAAGCTAGGGTAACTGAGACAGAAGATAGAATTAGTGATCTGGGAGACAAAAAGATAGAGAGAAAGGATCAGGAGGAAGCCTGGAACAAACAGCTTAGAAACCACGAAAACAGAATCAGGGAAATAAATGATGCCATGAAGCAGGGGGAGGAGAAAGAAAGAAGTCTAGAAGATATAGTAGAACAAGTCCTTCATGAAAATTTTCCCAATCTCATGAATGGAACCAGCGTTCATGTACTAGAGGCTGAACGGTCTCCACCCAAGATTATACATTCCAAAAAAACATCACGACACCTGATAGTCGAATTGAGGAATTATACTTGTAGTATAATCTCTTGAAAGCCGCCAGGGCAAAGAGGCTCCTTACTTACAGTGGGAAGCCCATCAGAATAACGTCAGACCTGACCACAGAGGCCTGGCAAGCCAGAAGAGGCTGGCAAGATATATTCAGGGCACTAAATGAGAAGAACATGCAGCCAAGAATACTTTATCCAGCAAGACTGACATTCAAAATGGATGGAGAGATAAAGAGTTAGTTTCCAAGACTATGCAACCACCAAGCTGACACTGCAGGAAATATTAAGGGGGGGTTCTATAAAAGAGGAAAAATCCTAAGAATAGCATTGAACAGAAATATAGAGACAGTCTACAGAAAGAAAGACTTCACAGGTAACTCGATGTCAATAAAAATGTATCTATCAATAATCACTCTCAATGTGAATGGCCTAAATGCACCCATAAAATGGCACAGGGCTGCAGATTGGATAAAACGACAGGACCCATCCATATGTTGTCTACAAGAGACCCATTTTGAACCTAAAGATACATGCAGACTTAAAGTGAAGGGATGGAGAAGCATCTTGCATGCCAATGGGCCTCAAAAGAAGGCTGGGGTAGCGATTCTCATATCAGATAAATTAGACCTTAAACTAAAGACTGTAGTCAGAGATACAGAAGGACACTAAATAATCCTTAAAGGGACTATCCACCAAGACGATCTAACAATTGTAAATATCTATGCTCCCAATATGGGAGCAGCCAATTACTTAAGAAAACTGTTAATCAAGATAAAGAGTCATATTGATATAAATACAGTAATCGTAGGAGATCTTAACACACCTCTCTCAGAAATAGATCATTGAAACAGAAAATCAATAAAAATAAGAGCATTGAACGACACATTGGACCAGATGGACCTCATAGATATATACAGAACATTCCACCCTAAAACAACAGAATACTCATCCAGAATAGATGCCATACTGGGTCACAAATCAGGAATCAACTGATACCAAAAGACTGAGATCATTCCCTGCATTTTCTCAGATCACAATGCTTTGAAACTGGAGCTCAATCACAAGGAAAAGTTCAGAAGGATTTCAAACACCTGGAAGCTAAAGACCACCTTGCTTAAGAATGCTTGGATCAACCAGGAGATCAAAGAAGAACTGAGACAATTCATGGAAACCAATGAGAATGAAGACACTTTGGTCCAAAACCTATGGGATACAGCAAAGGCGGTCCTAAGGGGGAAATACATAGCCATCCAAGCCTCCCTCGAAAAAATTGAAAAATCCAGAACACACCAGCTGTCTCTACACCTTAAAGAACTGGAGAATCAACAACAAATCAAACCAACTCCACACATAAGAAGGGAAATCATCAAGATTAGAGCTGATATCAATGAGGTAGAAACCAGAGATACAGAGCTGATATCAATGAGGTAGAAACCAGAGATACAGTAGAACGTATCAATGAAACTAGAAACTGGTTTTTTGAAAGAATCAATAAGATCGATAAACCACTGGCCACACTAATCCAAAAGAAAAGAGAGAAAGCTCAAATTCATAAAATTATGAATGAAAAGGGAGAGATCACAACGAACACCAAGGAAGTAGAAACAATCATCAGAAGTTATTATCAACAGTTATATGCCAATAAGCTAAGTAACCTAGATGAAATGGATGCATTCTGGAAAACTATAAACTCCCAAAATTGAACCAGGAAGAAAATGACAACCGGAATAGACCAATATCTAGTAATGAGATTGAAGCGGTGATCAAAAACCTCGCAAAAAAACAAGAGCCCAGGACCTGATGGATTCCCTGGGGAATTCTACCAAACCTTCAAAGAAGAAATAACACCTATTCTCTTGAAGCTGTTTCAAAAAATTGAAGCAGAAGGAAAACTTCCTGACTCTTTCTATGAAGCCAGCATTACCCTGATCCCCAAACCAGGCAGACTCTACCAAAAAGGAGAATTTCAGACCAATATCACTGATGAATATGGATGCTAAGATTCTCAACAAGATCCTAGCAAACAGGATCCAACAGCACATTAAAAAGATTATCCACCATGACCAGGTGGGATTCATCCCTAGGCTACAAGGATGGTTCAACATTCGCAAATCAATCAATCTGATACAACAAATTAATAAGAGAAGAGAGAAGAACCACGTGGTCCTCTCAATTGATGCAGAAAAAGCATTTGACAAAATCCAGCATCCGTTCCTGATTAAAACGCTTCAAAGTATAGGGATAGAGGGAACATTCCTGAACCTCATCAAATCTATCTATGAAAGACCCACAGCAAATATCATCCTCAATGGGAAAAAGCTTGCAGCCTTCCCATTGAGATCAGGAACAAGGCAAGGATGCCCACTCTCACCACTCTTGTTCAACATAGTATTAGAAGTCCTAGCAACAGCAATCAGACAACAAAGAGAAATAAAAGGTATCCAAATTGGCAATGAAGAAGTCTTTATATGGAAAACCCAAAAGACTCCACCCCCAAACTACTAGAACTCATACAGCAATTCAGCAATGTGGCAGGATACAAAGTCAATGTACAGAAATCCGTGGCTTTCTTATACACTAACAATGAAAATACAGAAAGGGAAATAAACCTAACCAAAGAGTTAAAGGATCTGTACTTGAGGAACTAAACACTCATGACAGAAATTGAAGAAGAGAATTCCATGCCCTTGGATTGGAAGAATAAACATTGTTAAAATGTCTATACTGCCTAGAGCAATATATACTTTTAATGCCATTCCGATCAAAATTCCACTGGTATTCTTCAAAGAGCTAGAGCAAATAATCCTAAAATTTGTATGGAATCAGAAGAGACCCTGTTGCTAAGGAAATGTTGAAAAACAAAAATAAAGCTGGCGGCATCACGTTACCTGATTTCAAGCTTTACTACAAAGCTGTGATCACCAAGACAGCATGGTACTGGCATAAAAACAGACACATAGACCAGTGGAACAGAGTAGAGAACCCAGATATGGACCCTCAACTCTATGGTCAATTAATCTTCGACAAAACAGGAAAAAATATACAGTGGAAAAAAGTCTCTTCAATAAATGGTGCCGGGAGAACTGGACAGCTATAAGTAGAAGAATGAAACTCGACCATTCTCTTACACCGTACACAAAGATAAACTCAAAATGGATAAAAGACCTCAACGTGAGACAGGATATCAGCCACAGCAACTTCTTTCAAGATATGTCTCCAAAGGCAAAGGAAACAAAAGCGAAAATAAACTTTTGGGACTTCATCAAAATCAAAAGCTTCTGCACAGCAAAGGAAACAGTCAAGAAAACAAAGAGGCAACCCACGGAATGGGAGAAGATATTTGCAAATGACAGTACAGACAAAAGGTTGATATCCAGGATCTATAATGAACTCCTCAAACTCAACACACACGCAACAGGCAAACATATCAAAAAATGGGCAGAAGTTATGAACAGACACTTCTCCAATAAAGACATACAAATGGCTATCAGACACATGAGAAAATGTTCATCGTCACTAGCCCTCATGGAGATTCAAATTAAAACCACAATGAGATATCACCTTACACCAGTTAGAATGGCCAAAATTAAGAAAACAGGAAACAACATGTGTCGGAGAGGATGTGGAGAAAGGGGAACCCTCTTCCACTGTTGGTGGGAATGCAAGTTGGTGCAGCCTCTTTGGAGAACAGTGTGGAGATTCCTCATGAAATTAAAAATAGAGCTTCCCTATGACCCTGCAATTGCACTCCTAGGTATTTACCCCAAAGATACAGGTGTCGTGAAAAGAAGGGCCATCTGTACCCCAATGTTTATAGCAACAATGGCCACGGTCGCCAAACTATGGAAAGAACCAAGATGCCCTTCAACGGACCAATGGGTAAGGAAGATGTGGTCCATATACACTATGGAGTATTATGAATACCCAACTTTTGTAGCAACATGGACGGGACTGGAAGAGATTATGCTGAAATAAGTCAAGCAGAGAGAGTCAATTATCATATGGTTTCACTTATTTGTGGAGCATAACAAATATCATGGAGGACAAGGGGTGGAGAGGAGAAGAGAGTTGGGGTAAATTGGAAGGAAAGGTGAATCATGAGAGACTATGGACTCTGAAAAACAATATGAGGGGTTTGAAGTGGCAGGGGGGTGGGAGGTTGGAGTACCAGGTGGTTGGTATTATAGAGGGCATGGATTGCATGGAACACTGGGTGTGGTGAAAAAATAATGAATACTGTTTTTCTGTAAATAAATAAGTTAATTTATAAAAAAACATTATGCACTAAAAAAAAAAAGAGGGCACTTGTGAGGAGCACTGCGTGTTACACATAAGTGATGAATCACTAAACCCTACTCCTGAAACCAATATTACACTATATGTTAACTAACTAGAATTTTAAAACTTTTTAAAAATAAAGATGTGATTGATGTGTATATGCCCACACACGGTGGAATATTCCTCAGCTATTTAAAAAAAGAATAAAATCTTGCCATTTGCAATGACATGCATGGAACTATAGAGTAGTATGCTAAGAGAAAGACAAATACCATATGCTTTCACTCATATGTGCAATTTAAAAAATAAAACAAATGAGCAAAGGGGGAAAAAAGGAGCCAGGCAAACCAAGAGATGAACTCTTTAACTATGGAGAACTGAGGGTTACTAGAATGGAGAAGGTTAGGGGGATGGGTTATATAGGTGATGGGGACTAAGAAGTGTACTTACGATGAGCACCAGCTGTCGCACATTAAGTGCTGAATCACTAAACTGTACATCTGAAACTAATGTTACACTGTATTTTAACAAACTGGAACTTAAATAAAAACTTTAAAAAAAAAGATATGGTATATACACAAGGGAATTTTACTCAGCCATAAAAAAGAACAAAATCTTGCCATTTGCAACAACATGGATGAACCTCAACATCATCATGTTAAGTGAAACCAGGTAGACAGAGAAAAAGAAATACCATATAACTTGACTGATTTGTGGAATCTAAAAATGAAACAAACAAAAAATAGAAGCAGACTCACAAATAAATATAGAAAACAAACTGTATTTGGCAACTGCCAGAGGGGGAAGTGGAGATGGATAGGCAAAATAGGTAAAGTAGATTAAGAGGTACAAACTTCCAGTTACAAAATAAATAAGTCATGAAAATGAAAAAGTACAGCATAGAGAACATAGTCAATGATATTGTAGTAAGTTTGTATGGCGACAGATGGTAACCACTTATTGTGATCTTTCATAATGTATACTGTCAAATCACTATGTTGTACATCTGAAACTAATAATTATCAACTACACTTTAACTAAAAAAATACAAAGCACACAGTGCTAAATTCAAAGAGGAAACTGATGTGATTCACATTTTCAAGAAGTGAAGCAATGAGAATTTAATACGGAATTTTCAAAAAGATTTTAAAATTAAAATTAAAAAAATAATTTTTACGAAAAAAATTTTAAGGCTGTTTTCTATAACATTTATAAGCTTTTTCATCAGTCTTTCATATAACACAAATATACACACAGTGAAACAAACTAAACCAGCACTTACTTCATATCTATTGTGATTCACGTATTTATTTTTTTATTTTTTTAAAGATTCCATTTATTCATTTGACAGAGAGACATCACAAGCAGGCAGAGAGTCAGGCAGAAAGAGAGGAAGGGAAGCAGGCTCTCCGCTGAGCAGAGAGCCCGATACGGGACTCGATCCCAGGACCCCGAGATCATGACCCAAGCCGAAGGCAGTGGCTTAACCCACTGAGCCACCCAGGCACCCTGATTCACGTATTTAAAGACACATTTTTTTCACATTTAAAGATATCTGAAATTAGGATTCATTTAAGGCCAATGGTATGTCATAGTTTAAGTGGCAGTGATTTTTCCTCATGATTTTTCTTTCTCAAAGGTACAAAAATAAATGGTGCATCACGCTGTCAATGGCATCTTAGTTTCAATAAAATATTATATTGGTCATCAGTAGTAATATTACTATGTGGAAGAATTTATGCTGGCCAAGAGCTAAATAGGGAGACAGGATGTTTGCAAAAACACTTAGATGAATAAAAATAAAAATTTTTTAAAAGTTTAAAATGTCTATTAAGCAGTATTCTTGTGTAAAGTGAAAGCAACAAAAACCGAGATATTTGTGTGTTATTTATTACAAGGAGACACTTAAACTTAAGGACACAGTGAGTTTGAAGGGATTAGAGATGGGATAAAAGGGAATTCTGTGGACCTGAGTTTTGATAAAAATTACATCTCTGTATTTCTTTAAGACTTAGAGAGTGTGTGAGCATGTGTACCTGAGCTGGAGGAAAAGTGGGGGGTAGGGATTGGTAATCTCAGGGTGACTTCTCTCTGAGCCCAATGTGGGCTTGATCCAACGACCCTGAAACCAGGACCCAAGCTGAAAGCAAGAGTCAGATGCTTAACTGACTGAGCCACCTGGGGGTCTCGTGTTTCTTTATTTTTTAGATATGTTACAAACCAGCATGTATAATCTCAATGAAATTATTTTCAAGGCCAAACTTTACTATGATAAATATTTTTAATGCAGGAGAAGGCTTTGAGAGGGAAAAAAAAGTACCTGTCCTAGCTCTGGAGAGGGCATGAAGCCTTCTCTGAGTAAATACAGACAGACTAAACCCCATGTGAACTCAGAATAGAGTAACAGACATTTTAATTTTGAACAAAAGGAAACTTATGTACAGTGTCATAGAAGTGGCAGAATGAATAGGGATTGTGCAGACCAAGGAAATCACATGGAGAGATAAGCTTAAGTAATCAGCAGCCAGATTATCAAACAGTTGGTATATCACAGAGAGAAGCTCAGGCATCATCCAATAAGCAACAGGAAATGATAAGAGATTACACAGGACAGTGACTGTTAGGGACAGATTTTTGTACTGTGAAGTGGGAGTGCTTCTATAACAAAAGCCTAAAACTTGGTTATGGACAAGAGGCTGGAATATTCTTGAGGCACATGTTAGAAAAAGCCTCGATGCATTAAAGAAACTACTGGTAGAAAGATACAAATTGAAAGTGGTGCTCTAGAAAACTGGAAGAATGGTGATCCTTGTTAGGAAGTGACAAAGAACTTGGCTGAACTGTGTTCTAGTGCTCTGTGGAAGGCAGAACTTGTGACTGGACAACCTTGGATATTTAGCTAAGGAGATTTCTAAGGAAAGTATTAAAGGTGCAGTGCAGCCTGGTTTCATATTGCTTATTGTAAACTGCAAGAGGAGAGAGGAGAGACAAACTGAAATTGTTAAGCAAAAAGGAACAGAACTTGGGAGGAGTCAAGATGGTGGAGAAGTAGCAGGCTGAGACGACATCAGGTAGCCGGAGATCAGCTAGATAGCTTATCTAACCATTGCGAACACCTACAAACCCAACAGGAAATCGAAGAGAAGAGCAACAATTCTACAAACATAAAATCTATCACTTTCTGAAAGGTAGGACCTGCGGAGAAGTGACTCCAAAGTGACGGGTGGAAGGGCCTCTTAGCCAGAGCGAGCCATTTTGTTGTTTATGCAGTAAACTTAGATTGACCCTGCCCCCCTAGAGGAACATACTTAGAAACAAGTCTGGGAAACCAGAAAAATATGATTGACCAGCCCCTGATAACACAGCCCATATACCAGGACGTGTCAGGTCAGGGGGAGGTAAGAGAGCCCAGAATACAAGGATGAGCCAAGCCAGGTGGAAACATCCAATCAGGAAAGCACTTCCCTAACCACCCAAGAATGTGGGCCCTGCATTTTAGACCCGAAGACACCTCCAGATTTAAAGTGAGGGGGTGGAAAACAACTTAACATGCTAATGGACATCAGAAGAAAGCTGGGGTGGTAATCCTTATATCAGATCAATTAGATTTTAAGCCAGACTATAATAAGAGATGAGGAAGGATACTATATCATACTCAAAGGGTCTGTCCAACAAGAAGGCCTAACATATTTAAATATCTATGCCCCTAACATGGGAGCAGCCAACTATATAAACCAATTAATAAAAAAATCAAAGAAATACATCGACAATAATGCAATAATAGTAGGGGACTTTAACACTCCCCTCACTGAAATGGACAGATCATCTAAGCAAAAGGTCAACAAGGAAATAAAGGCTTTAAATGACACACTGGACCAGACGGACATCACAGATATATTCAGAACATTCCATCCCAAAGCAACAGAGTATACATTCTTCTCTAGTGCACATGGAACATTCTCCAGAATAGACCACATCCTGGGTCATAAATCAGGTCTCAACTGGTATCAAAAGATTGGGATCATTCCCTGCATATTTTCAGACCACAATGCTCTGAAGCTAGAACTCAGTCACAAGAGGAAATTTGGAAAGAACCCAAATACATGGAGACTAAAAAGCATCCTTCTAAAGAATGAGTGGGTCAACCAAGAAATTAAAGAATTGAAAAAAATCATGGAAACAAATGATAATGAAAACACAACAGTTCAAAAAATGTGGGACACAACAAAGGCAGTCCTGAGAGGAAAATATATAGTGGTACAAGCCTTTCTCAAGAAACAAGAAAGGTCTCAAATACACAACCTAACCCTACACCTACAGGAGCTGGAGAAAGAACAACAAAGAAAGCCTAAACCCAGCAGGAGAAGAGAAATCATAAATATCAGAGCAGAAATAAATGAAATAGAAACTAAAAAAACAATAGAACAAATCAACGAAACTAGGAGCTGGTTCTTTGAAAAAAATTAGTAAGATTGACAAACCCCTGGACAGACTTATCAAAAAGAAAAGAGAAAAGACCCAAATAAATATAAATAAAATCATGAATGAAAGAGGAGAGTTCACAACCAACACCAAAGAAACACAAACAAGTATAAGAACATACTATGAGCAACTCTATGCCAACAAATTCGACAATCTGGAAGAAATTCATACATTTCTAGAGACATATAAACTACCACAACTGAACCAGGAAGAAATAGAAAACCTGAACAGACCCATAACCAGTAAGGAGATTGAAACAGTCATCAAAAATCTCCAAACAAAAGTCCAGGGCCAGATGGCTTCCCAGGGGAATTCTACCAAACATTTAAAGAAGACTTAATTCCTATTCTCCTGAAACTGTTCCAAAAAATAGAAATGGAAGGAAAGCTTCCAAAGTCATTTTATGAGGCTAGCAACACCTTGATGCCAAAACCAGACAAGGATCCCATCAAAAAAGAGAATTACAGACCAATATCCCTGATGAACAGAGATACGAAAATTCCCACCAAAATACTGGCCAATAGGATCCAACAGTACATTAAAAGGATTATTCACCACCACCAAGTGGGATTTATTCCAGGGCTGCAAGGTTGGTTCAACATCCGCAAAACAATCAATGTGATACAATACATTAAAAAAAGAAAGAATAAGAACCATATGATACTCTCAATAGATGCTGAAAAAGCATTTGACAAAGTGCAGCATCCCTTCCTGATTAAAACTCTTCAAAGTGTAGGGATAGAGGGCACATACCTCAATATTATCAAAGCCATTTATGAAAAACCCACCGCAAATATCATTCTCAATGGAGAAAAACTGAGAGCTTTTCCGCTATGGTCAGGAACATGGCAAGGATGTCCGTTATCACCACTGCTGTTCAACATGGTACTAGAAGTCCTACCCTCAGCAATCAGACAACAAAAAGAAATTAAAGGCATCCAAATCGGCAAAGAAGAAGTCAAACTATCACTCTTTGTAGATGATATGATACTGTATGTGGAAAACCGAAAAGGCTCCACTCCAGAACTGCTAGAACTTGTACAGGAATTCAGTAAAGTGTCAGGATATAAAGTGAATGCACAGAAATCAGTTGCATTTATTTACACTAAAAACAAGACAGAAGAAAGAGAAATTAAGGAGTCAGTCCCATTTACAATTGTGCCCCAAACCAGAAGATACCTAGGAATAAACCTAACCAAAGAGGTAAAGAATCTATACTCAGAAAACTATAAAGTTCTCATGAAAGAAATTGAGGAAGACACAAAGAAATGGAAAAATGTTCCATGCTCATGGATTGGAAGAACAAATATTGTGAAAATGTCTATTCTACCTAAAGCAATCTACACATTTAATGCAATCCCTATCAAAATCCCATCCATTTATTTATTTATTTATTTATTCATTCATTCATTTATTTATTTGACAAAGAGAGATCACAAGTAGGCAGAGAGGCAGGCAGAGAGAGAGAGAGGAAGAAGCAGGCAGAGAACACAGGCAGCAACCTCTTTGACCTCAACCACAGCAACTTCTTCCTAGGAACATCGCCAAAAACAACAGAAGAAAGGGCAAAAATGAACTACTGGGATTTCATCAAAATCAAAATCTTTTGCACAGCAAAGGAAACAGTGAACAAAACCAAAAGACAACTGACAGAATGGGAGAAGATATTTGCAAATGACATATCAGATAAAGGGCTAGTATCCAAAATCTATAAAGAACTTACCAGGGGTGCCTAGGTGGCTCAGTGGGTTAAAGCCTCTGCCTTCGGCTCAGGTCATGATCCCAGGGTCCTGGGATCGAGCCCCGCATCGGGCTCTCTGCTCAGCGGGGAGCCTGCTTCCTCCTATCTCTCTGCCTGCCTCTCTGCCTATTTGTGATCTCAGTCTGTCAAATAAATAAAATCTTTAAAAAAAATGTTTAAAAAAAAAACCAGAACTTACCAAACTCAACACCCAAAGAACAAATAATCCAATCAAGAAATGGGCAGAGGACATGAACAAATATTTCTGCAAAGAAGACATCCAGATGGACAACAGACACATGAAAAAATGATCCACATCACTCGGCATCAGGGAAATACAAATCAAAACCACAATGAGATACCACATCACACCAGACAGAATGGCTAAAATTAACAAGTCAAGAAATGACAGATGCTGGCGAGGATGCGGAGGGAGGGGAACCCTCCTGCACTGTTGGTGGGAATGCAAGCTTGTGCAACCACTCTGGAAAACAGGGCGGAGGTTCCTCAAAAAACTGAAAATAGATCTACCCTAAGACCCAGCGATTGCACTACTGGGTATATATCCTAAAGATACAAATGTGGTGCTCCAAAGGGGCACGTGCACCTGAATATTTATAGTAGCAATGTCCACAATAGCCAAACTAGGGAAAGAACCTAGATGTCCAACAACAGATGAATGGATAAAGAAGATGTGGTATATATACACAATGGAATACTATGCAGCCATCAAAAGAAATGAAATCTTGCCATTTGCGACGACGTGGATGGAACTAGAGAATATTATGCTTAGCGAAATAAGCCAATCGGAGAATGACAACTATCATATGATCTCCCTGATATGAGGAAGTGGAGATGCAATGTGGGGGGGGTTGGGGGTAGGAAAAGAAAAAATGAAAGAAGATGGGATTGGGAGGAAGACAAACCATAAAAGACTCAATCTCAAAAAACAGACTGAGGGTTGCTGGGGGGAGGGGGGACGGGAGAGGGTGGTGGGGATATGGACATTGGGGAGGGTGTGTGCTATGATGAGTTCTGTGAAATGTGTAAACCTGGCGATTCACAGACCTGTACCCCTGGGGATAAAAATACGTTATATGTTTATTTAAAAAATAAATAAATTTTAAAATTAAAAAAAAAAATCGGAACAGAACTTGAAGATCTGGAAAATCCTCAACCTATCCTTATTGCCAAAAAGTGAAAATGTGTGTTCTGGAAAGAAGACCAAGAGTGTGGCTCAACAATTAGAGAGATTACTAATGGCTTTCATCAGGCAATTCAGTTGAAGTCAGGAATAGAGATGGGATTACACCAGCGGACACACTACCAGTTGGGTAGAAAATGGAATGGGATGAAGGAAATTTGCTGGATTTCTGAGATTCTACAGGACAAGGCAATAGAGCCATCTGGCTTTGAATATATATATTAAAGAAAAAAAATGAGGTTCCAGTTCAGGATGGTAACCTTACATTTACAACTACAATAAATAAATTTCCTTTGAAATAGACTCAAAATATAGCTAAGTGACGGGGGCGCCTGGGTGGCTCAGTGGGTTAAGCCGCTGCCTTCGGCTCAGGTCATGATCTCAGAGTCCTGGGATCGAGTCCCGCATCGGGCTCTCTGCTCGGCAGAGAGCCTGCTTCCCTCTCTCTCTCTCTGGCTGCCTCTCTGTCTACTTGTGATTTCTCTCTGTCAAATTAATAAATAAAATCTTTAAAAATATATATATATATATAGCTAAGTGACCCCACACATTGGGTGAAAAACAAAGAACCCACACTGGACCAAGTAGGAGAGCTGCGACACAATCTCACCATAAACCTCACCAAACACACAAACCACACACAAACCAAACACAGCAACCAAAATAAGGAGGGAACCTATAACTCTAAGCTTCTTCCTAAGGAGCAAAGGATTTTATTTTATTTTTTATAAAGATTTTATTTATTTCAGAGAGAGAGCACAAGCAGAGACAGCGGCAGAGGGAGAAGGAGAAGCAGATTCCCCACTGAGCAGGGAGCCCGAAGCTGGGGCTCAATCCCAGAACCCTAAGATCATGACCGGAGCCAAAGGCAGACATGTAACTGACTGAGCCACCCAAGCACCCCAAGCAAAGGATTGTAACCCCACATCTGGAACACCAACTTTTCTTTTTTTAAAAGATTTTATTTATTTATTTGAGAGAGAGAGAGAGAATGAGAGAGAGAGAGACAGAGGATGAGAAGGGGAGAGTCAGAGAAGCAGTCTCCCCACTGAGCAAGGAGCCCGATGTGGGACTCAATCCTGGAATTCCAGGACCATGATCTGAGCCAAAGGCAGTCATTTAACCAACTGAGCCACTCAGGTGCCCCTGGAACACCAACTTTTAAGACCTACACCTAAGAGCCAAGACCCCAAAAGTTTTGAAACCAACCAAGCTTTTGTCCATGAGACTCCTGAGGCTCTAACAAACAGTTCTTCAAGGGCTTGGTCAGATGTACCATTTACCCTCACAGAGCCCAACACAAAGGCAGATGATTGAACTGCAACCATTCTTTCCGTGAAAGAAAACTGTTTATCTTAAAGCTTTAGCCTGTGGGGCAGGTTATTTTACCCATGTTTAGGGGCCTACATTACTCTCCAAATGTCAGTAAAACCTCTTGCTCAACGAGACCTCAACAGTTATTTCGTATGGTACTTTCTTGAGGCACTGACAATGACTAGAACATTCCCACCACCAGGCCAGAAAAACCCTGACAGCAACTGGAATGTCTAGAACATACCTCACTCATACCCTTCCCTGGCCATGACCACTTACCAACCCCCACGCATAATCATGATCTGCTCTCTTGCACATACCCTCCCAATCTCACCTTATAAAAATCGAGGTGTCAATCTTGCAGGCAGTTTGATTGCTGAGGCCTGAACCCGCCACCTGCCCCAGCTGCTGGCACTCCAACAAAATTTCTCCCTTTCTCTTTGCCAAACCCTCATCTCTAGAGTTATTGGCTGCTCTTGCAATGACTTTATCCAAGTTTGTTCAGCAACAGTGTTGGCAAACCCAGCCAGGAGTTATGCTGGGATTGGTCCCTCCCCTTCGTAATTCTCCAGGATGGAGCAGTTAGCCACAGCAGTGCACCAAGACTTACCATTCATTTCCTGAATCAGTGGCTGTGACAGATCGTTCAGTAACACAAAGACTGTGAAGCCCAGCAGGTACCATCTTCATACTGTTCCCTCTGCCTTGATTAGGGTCTCTGCAGTCTCCTGGAAAGGAGCCTGGGCACACCCAAGTCCCAGTTTCTGTGGGTGCCACCAGGGAATACCAGGGCTCTGGTGGCCAATGAGGCTTACATCCAGGGGTCCCAGAACTGTAACAAATAGAGAAAGAGATCTTAAGGAGCTATCCCCCAACCAGGACACATCCAGATAGGCAACAGACTACACCTCCCAGACTTTCTGTGAAAGAGGCCTAACAGCTGATCTTCATAGCTGTGACCCAAAGGCCAGGCTTCTGATTAAATACACACCTAGGCACCAATCCTCTCCAGAGATCAGGAAGGCTGGTAGGTGTCAGCTCCATGCTCTCCCTCTGCTCCACCCCAGGTCAGCACTGTCTACAGGAAAGAAGCTAGTGAACATATCTGGCACCTTGGCTTTCATGGCTGCTTCCTCTATCACCTGCCTCTGATGGCCTGGAGGGCTTGTATTCAAGGGTTCAACAGTATAGCAGCAAACAAAGAAACAGTTCTTAACCAACCATCCCCCAGGGCTCAGTGCAGAAAGAGCAGACAGAATTACCCATCTCTGGGCGCCTGGGTGGCTCAATGGGTTAAGCTCAGGTCATGATCTCAGGGTCCTGGGATTGAGTCCTGCATGGGGCTCTCTGCTCAGCAGGGAGCCTGCTTCCCCCTCTCTCACTGCCTGCTACTCTGCCTACTTGTGATCTCTCTCAAATAAATAAATATAACCTTAAAAAAAAATACCTTAAAAAAAAATACCCATCTCTCAGTCTTCTCCTGAAAGAGTAATATTTGCATACTTTAAAAGCTACTGCCTGAAGGTCTGGTTTCCAATCTTCCACTTTGGATCTCTGATGAGTGTTGGCACACCCTTAACTACTGGGAGTGAATCTGGTAACCAAAGATTTAACAGGGCAGATGAGCAGAGCTAGGTCTCTTTTATCCAAATCGGCTTGTTCTCAGCATGCTCTCTGCCACCATGTTTTTATAAGAGAACATTCTTGCCTGATACCATGATAAATAAGTGTTGATTTAGTTGTTTTGCAGAGACTCAATTAATCTTCAAGAAGCCAGACAGAACTGGTGAGAACCACTCACCTCTGAGCACAACAAAATGAAATTAACCTTCCTCTATTTCATTTTTTTTTTTAAAGATTTCATTTATTTATTTGACAGAGATCACAAGTAGGTAGAGAGGCAGGCAGAGGCGGGGGGGTGGGGCGCTGGGGAAGCAGCCTCCCTGCTGGCAGAGATCCTGATGTGGGGCTCAATCCCAAGACCCTGATATCATGACCTGAGCTGAAGGTAGAGGCTTTACCCACTTAGCCACCCAGGCACCCCTCATTTTCTACTTAGTAGCTTTACCTGACTTTGAGTCACATAACTCCTCTACCATTTACCCAGACCCCTTTCCACTGCCTTAAAAATCCTCAACTCTCCCGGGCACATGGGTGGCTCAGTCAATTAAGCATTAAATCTTGATTTTGGCTCAGGTCATGATCTCAGGGTCATGAGATTGGGCCCCATGTCAGGCTCCATGCTCAGTGTGGAGTCGCTAGGGATTCTCTTTCTCCTTCTCCCTCTACCCCTCGCCCCCCACTCACTCTATCTTTCTCTAAAATAATAAAATCTTTTTAAAAAAATCCTTGACTCTCTCCCTTCCAGGAGTCAGATTTAAGGCTTGCTCTCCTGTTTCTTCATTTGACTTCCTCTTTTATAAACCCTTTCCTTACTGTACACTCCATATCTAACCGATTGTCTTTTGCTGTGCATTGGGCAGACGAATTTGGGTTCAGTTACAGGAGCCACTAAGAACAAAGTAAGCTACTTGGATAATAACAAAAATTTGAGACAACTAAGAGCTAGGGTATGGTTGAACAATGTTTCATGTCACAAGAGACTTAATTCAGATGTAAGGACACACACAGACTGAAAATGGATAGAAGAAGTATTCCATGCAAATGAAACCAAGAGAAAGCTGAAGTAGTGGTATTTACATCAGACAAAATAGACTTTAAGACAAAGAAATAAGAGACAAAAAGGTCATGTAACAAACAATAAAAAGGTCAGTTCAACAAGAGAATATAACATTTGTAAATATTTATACACCCAAAATAGAACACATAAATATACACAGCAAACATCAGCAGACCTAAAGGGAGAAATAGACATCAATCAGTAATAGTAGGGGTATTATACCCCTACTATTTCATCAATGGATAGATCATTCAGACAAAAAATCAATAAGGAAAAATGGGCCTTAAATGAAATGTGAACAGAAAGAACTTGTGAAACATCAGAGATAAAGCAGATGGCATGGTATGACGTGCCATTGTAGGTACTTCATAAGTGTGAATTCCTCCAACCGTTCCCCCACAAAAACCACCAAGTAAAAAATAGTATCTATGTGCAGATATTTGTTTTATAATATATTTTAAAATACTTTTTGCCATAAATACAATTTAAATACAAGTTAATTTCTGGAGAATTCTGGTTCATCACTGTGAACATAATCTAATATTTTTCCTAATGACTTTTAAAAAAATTCTTCTGTGATTATGGACTCTGAAAAACAATCTGAGGGGTTTGAAGGGGCGGGGGGGTGGGAGGTTGGGGTACCAGGTGGTGGGTATTATAGAGGGCATGGATTGCATGGAGCACTGGGTGTGGTGAAAAAATAATGAATACTGTTATGCTGAAAATAAATAAATTTAATTAAAAAAAAAAAACTCTGTAATCTGGTTCAGGGTCCAAGTCCCTACTCCGTTGTGTCGGGTATACTTGGGCCCAAGCTTAAGCTTGTCAAATAAACCCTCGTGTGATTGAAAAAAAAAAATCTTCTGTGATTGATTTCAAAAAATAGGAAAAAAATTTAAATATCTACCTATGTCAAGAGAATGAGAAGGGGTGCCTGGGTGGCTTAGGTCATGGTCTCAGGGTCTCTGCCTACTTGTGATCTCTCTGTCAAATAAATAAAATCAGATCACAAGTAGTTAGAGAGGCAGGCAAAGAGAGAGTAAGAAGCAGGCTCCCTGCTGAGCAGAGAGCCGGATGTGAGGCTTGAGCCCAGGACCCTGAAATCATGACCTGAGCTGAAGGCAGAGGCTTTAACCCACTGAGCCACCCAGGCACCCAATAAATAAAATCTTTAAAAAAGAGAGAGAGAGAATGAGAAAACAAGCTATAGACTATGAGAAAATATTTGCAAAAGATATAACTGATAAAGGAGTTATCCAAAATATACAAAGACCTCTTAAAACTCAACAACCTGATTTAAAAATGGACAAAAGATATGAACAGACACCTCACCATAAAAGACATATAGACGATAAATAAGCATATGAAAAGATGCTCCACACCATATGTCTTGGGGGAAATGAAATTTAAACAAAATACCACCACACACCTATTAAAATGGCCAAAATCCAGAACACTAACAAATGCTGAAGAGGATGTAGAACAGGATCTCCTACACATTAATGGTGGTAATGCAAAACGGTACAGCCATTTGTAAGTTTGGCAGTTTCTTACAAAACCAAACATACTCTTAACAATTCACAATCCTTGGTATTTACCAAATGAGCTGAAAACTTATGTCCACACAAAATTCTGTACACAGATATTAACAACAGCTTTATTCACAACTGCCAAAACTTAGGAATAGCCAAGATGTAATTCAGTAGGTAAATGAATAAACAGGTACATCCAGACAACAGAATATCATTCAGCACTAAAAAGAAAGATACTGTCAAGCCATGAACAGACCTGCAGGAAGCTTAAATGCATATTATTAAGTGAAAGAAGCCAATCTTAAAAGGCTACATGCAGTATAATTTCAACCATATGACACTGTGGAACAAACAAAACCATGGAGACATTAGAAAGATCAATGGTTGCCAGGGGTTGGGGGTGGGGGAGGGATGAGTAGGTGGAGCACAGAGGACTTTTAGGTCAGTGAAAATACTCCACATGATACTGTAATAATGGATACATGTCACTATACACTTGTCCAAAACCTGTACCACTGTAAGACACAAAGAGTGAACTCTAAAGTAAACTGCAGACTTTGGGTAATATGATGTGGCAATGTAGGTTCATCCACTCTGGTGGATGATGTTGATAATGGGGGAAGTTGCGCATGTGTGGGGGCAGGGGGCATATAGGAAATCTCTGTACCTTCCTCTTAATTATGTTATGTACCTAAAACTATTATAAAAAGTGAAGACTTTTTTTTAATGTACCTAGGATTTTTAAAATGTTTTGTGAAAGTTTTCAAATATACAAAGGAAAGCAATGAACAAGCATATAATCATCACCTATATTTAATGACTGTTCATATTTAGTGAGTACCATATTTGATTTATGTATATTGCTGAACTACTTTAAATCAGATATGATGACATATAGCTCTAAATAGTTCGGGTTACATCTCTAATGAATGGCACCTCACAAAAGGACACCACACTTAACAAAATTAACATAAGTCCTTAACATCATTTAATATCAAGTCTGTGTTCAACTGGAATTGTGAATAATTAAATATGATTTTAGCTATGCTTTCACTGTAGGATGCCAATTTAGGGCAAGATTAAAAGCGTTCTTAACACTTTGGGGGGTTTTATGGACTGAATGTTTGTCTTTCCAAAATTCATTTGTTGAAATTTAATGCCCAATACGACAGTATTTGGAGGTGGGGGCTTTGGGAGGCAATCATGCCATGAGGGTAAAGCAATTATGCCTTATGAATGTCACTGATTGGGCGCCTGGGTGGCTCAGTGGGTTAAGCCGCTGCCTTCGGCTCAGGTCATGATCTCAGGGTCCTGGGATCGAGTCCCGCATCAGGCTCTCTGCTCAGCAGGGAGCCTGCTTCCTCCTCTCTCTGTCTGCCTGCCTCTCTGCCTACTTGTGATCTCTCTGTCAAATAAATAAATAAAATCTTAAAAAAAAATGTCACTGGTACTTTTATAAGACAACAAACAGACCAGAGCACTCTCTTTGGGCTATGTGAGGATAAAGAAGGTGCCAGTCTGCAGCCTGTAAAGAGGGTCCTTACCAGAACCCAACCATGCTAGCACCCTGAATCTGGCTTTCAGACTTCCCTAAGTCACCCACTTTATGGTATTTTGTTACAGCAGTCTGAGCTAAGACAGGAGTTATATATCTCTTTTGGAATCTAACCGTGTTCCCTAGAAAAACAGCTAGGCCTCAATATGCAACGCTGTACAGACAACTCACTGTGCATACACTGAGTTCATGAATCTCTAGGAACCCATCCAGGGAGTTCCCAAACTTCAGGTTAAGGAAATCAGCTCCTTACTTGCAACTTGTAACTGTCCATTGGGCCACACCACACCCTGATGGAAAGTGTGCTGTAAAGACTGACCTAGAATCCCAGACTGCTCAACTTTAAACCAGACCCTTCAGGAATAACAGTAAACCTTGTGCTTCATCTCCCCTCAGTTCTCTGACCGAATTCCTATCCTGCTGACCCATATCTCTGCTAAAGGCCTCAATCACAAACCTTTTAAATTCCTCCTGATGCAGATGCCCCCTATCAGGTATCAGGATCTCCCTTCTGTTGGGGCCCATTCCATGTTAAACCCCTAGGGCCTGCCTGGGCCTGCTTAGCCAGAGTGACTCCATGTTGCCTAGATAGCCATTTCGTTGCCTAGGTAGCCATTATGTTGTTATGTTGCCTAGGTAGCCATTTTGTTATTTAATAAATGCCTCAGCAGTTAGTGATATCAGTTCCGGGTCACAGTCGCTAAAACACACACCTAAAATAAGGCCAGACAGGTAAAAGACATCCAATCAGCCAAAGCCACATACGTAGAGGTCTGCGGTTGTGCCCTATAAAAAGTAGCCTGTAAGACCAATGGGAGTCGCTCTCTTCGGAGGCGGCCCTGGCAGGTCAGTTTGACTTCTAATGCTTGGCATAGAATAAGGCTTTGCATAACTTTCACTTTGTCTCAGTCTCGTTCCTTTGATAACGGACCCAACACCTTCTGGTCTTAAAAACTGCTATGTATGATGTAGGCAATGTTACTGTATTTCATCAAGTTGAATATACCATTGGTTAAAAAAAAAAAAAAAAAAGACATCCCAATTTCAGAAATGTTAAGATGCAAATGAACATGTCAGTCTTAGAACCTTACAGATTGATAAAATGGTTGGTAAACAGCTCCTACACCAACCATCCGCCAAGTAAAGAATGGAGAGAGACCAAGGAGGAAAGAGTGGGAAGTGGTGGGTGCCCAGGTGGCTCAGTCATTAAGCCTCTGCCTTTGGCTCAGGTCATGCTCCCAGGGTCCTGGAACTGAGCCCCGAGATCAGGTCCCGGGGGAAAGCCTGCTTCTCCCTCTCGCACTTACCCAGCTTATGTTCCCTCTCTTGCCCTGTCAAATAAATATAAAAAATATTTATAAATATAAAAGCATTTCTTTAACCCTCCTGCCCCTTACTCAGTTCTCGCAGTAGGAAGAACTTAAGACCAAATGCCAGAGAGCCTGTTAGGACAGCAAACTTTAAACAAAATACTGAGCTTAAGTCATGAAAAACAAGATGGTGTTTGAGGAAAGACGGAACATAGCAATTCACCTGGGCCAAGACTTCAAGGCTTAAGTGGTGCAAACTTCCCTCTGCTCCATAGGTTAGTAGTACAGAGTTCTATGGTCTGGAGGAAGAAAAACGAGACAGAAGACTTGCAGCTTCCAAACACACATGATTTGAAATTCATTCTTGCTTCTCTGGCCATGACACAAGATTCTTTAGTCCCCGCAAAAACTCCAAAAGGCGGGGGTTCAGTCCCTCAGACACCAAAGAGAGCCTACATCCCTGGTCAAAATGGCTGTATTTTCCCACAGAACTTGCCTTGGGCTCTAGGAGTTTGAGTTCACGGCTTTCTCTCCTGAACAAGGGGTGAGAGCACAGCGCCGCACCACCTGGGAGGGCGCCGGGAGAGAAGCAGCGCGGATAACTCTCCCAGAAACCCGACAGAAACACTAATCAGCCGCCCACCCCTCCCACCTTAAGAAAGGCCGGCGCTGACGTTGCCACGTGCGTCACAAAACCCAATCGGGCCCCAGTGGCCTCTGGGAAATGTGGGGGCGGGGAATGGCTGGAGCCTATCCGGCTTGAAGGACTCTGGGACTCCTCCTTCAGGAGGGCGAAGCAGGTGCTCCCAGTTATCTAACCCGCGCAGGTGGCGGGCAGAGTCGGCCCTAGGGCCAAATTCCCTCCACCTCCGGTTCCCCCCGCCGAGCTAGGGTTGGGACCTCAAGTGTTTTTGCACCGGAGAAGGAGTACTGAGGGGGTGGGGGGGAAGTGGTGGTGGTGGATGAAGGGCACCGAAATCAGAAGCGGAAAGGAATAAGCTCCAAAGTGTTTAAGAGGAGCATTTCTATGGACCCCTTCCTACCCGCGCAGCCCGGAGGTGCCTTTGTCTGGAAGCCCTGGCTGGGGGGTGGGGAGCTACTCCCAGGAGAGAGCCGCTCTAGGGATGCTCGTCCAAAGGTACCAGTGAGCCAAGGAGCTTGCAGGTCACGTTAATTTTGGCAGCCCTTTGCCTTATAACCTAGCTCAGAGGCATGGAGGTAACCTTTGGGAAACTCGGTTTTCCTGGTATCATTATGCCTCTCAGACCAGGCAGAACAGGATAAAGTTTTGTAAGAGCTGCAGAAACAGCAATGAAAAAAGTATCTGTCTCGGAGGAAGCAAAACTCCTGTCTCCCAGCTAGAAAAGCAGCAGTCGAGGAAACACTAGGCCAGGGCAAGCCACGATGCAGATACAGTTTTTCATGGATGCTGAGCTCCTGGTTGTGGGTGGGAGCATCCTGGAGACCTCCAGCAGCGAAGCTCACTAGGCTTTACCTAACCAGGTGTTACCCGAAGCAAGGCAATGGCTTCCTATGGCCGACACCCACTATATGCCCAACTTTTCTGCAAGAATTGGAAGTAGCCAGTCTATATCTTGGGACCAAAATAAGCTACATACCTGGATGGGTAGGAGAGAAAGGATTTCCTCCTCGATGACATTGAGGAGAAGGGGCTAGCAAAAGGGACAAAGAAGAAGAGGTATAAGTCATGGTGATTTCCAACCTTCATCATGGCACAAACAGAAAATGGTAACATTGGTATGGCACACTGGGCTTGTATAAGTTAGGGTGTAGATTAAGCTGATATAATAAAGACCTGAAAACGCAGTGATCTAAATATATATTTATTTCTCCCTCAAATGAGTCTAGGTAGGAGCAGTCCAAGACTGGTGGGGTAGCTCTGCTTTCCTGAACAAGTAATTTCCATCTTTGGGGAAAAGGGAGATGTTAAAATTCTCATGATCTCCCAGCCAGTAAAGCAGGCACAAAAATGATAATCGTCCCTATTTCTTTCATCTCATTGGCCAAATAAATTGGACTTGATAAAAATTAATAACTTTTGTGCATTAAAGGACATTATCAAGAAAATGAAAAGATAACCTACAGAATGGGAGAAAATCTTTGCAAATTTTGTATACAATAGGGTCTGGTATACAATGTATATAAAGAACTCTTTAAGACCCAACAACAAAAAGGTAAACAGCCCAGTTAAAATTTGGGCAAAGACTTGAATAGACATTTCTCCACAAAAGATAGACAAATGGCCAACAAATATAGGAAAAGATATTTAACATCATCAGTCATTAGGAAAATGCAAATCAAAACCACATGAGGTACCACTTCACATCTATTCAGATGGCTTAATTTAAAAAAGAAATGTAAGCATTAGTGAGGGTGTGGAGAAGCTGGAAACCTTGTACAGTGCTGCTGGGAATCTAAAATGCTTTAGCCATGTAGAAAATAGTTGGCAGTTCCTCAAAAAGTTAAGCACAGGGGCGCCTGGGTGGCTCAGTGGGTTAAGCCGCTGCCTTCGGCTCAGGTCATGATCTCAGGGTCCTGGGATCGAGTCCCGCATCGGGCTCTCTGCTCAGCAGGCAGCCTGCTTCCCTCTCTCTCTCTCTCTGCCTGCCTCTCCATCTACTTGTGATCTCTCTCTATCAAATAAATAAATAAATAATCTTAAAAAAAAAAAAAGTTAAGCACAAAATAATCATATGATTCAATAATTTTCCTAGCATATGCCCCCAAAGAACTGAAAAGAAGTGTATGCATGTTCTAAATAGCACCATTCACAATGGCCTAAAAGTGTAACTATCCCAAATCTCCACCAACATACTAACAGATAAACAAAATGTGGTATTTACATACAGTGGAATATTATTCAACCATAAAAAGGAATGAAGTACAGATAATGCTTACATGAGTGTACCTGCAAGCCATTACACTAAAGAAACCAGATACAAAAAATCATATAATGTATGGTTCCATCTATATGGAATATCCAAAATAGATAAATCAATAGAGACAGGATGAAGTTTAGTGGTTGACAGGCTATGAAGGGAGAGGAGAATGGGGAGAAACTGCTGAATGTGTAAGGAATTTCTTTGGAATGATGAAAATGTTTTGGACCTAGAGAGAAATGGTGGTTGCACAACACTGTGAATGTAGAAAATGCTGCCAAATGTTTACTTAAAATTGGCTAGTTTCATATTATGTGAATTTCACCTCAATAAATTATTCTTAAAATGTGAATGGTCTAAACACCCCAATTAAACAGCAGGGATTTTCATACTGAATTTTTAAAATAATTTTAAAAAACCAATTATATGGGGAGGTTGGGGGAACCAGGTGGTGGGTATTAAAGAGGGCACGGATTGCATGGAGCCCTGGGTGTGGTGCAAAAACAATGAATACAGTTATGCTGAAAAGAAATAAAAATATATATATATATAAAACAATTATATGCTGCCTATGAGAAACCCAGTTTAAACAGAAAGACACAGGGATGCCTGGTTGGCTCAGCTGGTAAAGTATTTGATTCTCTTGAGAGACAGGGTGCGGTGGGGGGGGGGGTTGAGGTGGGTAGGGAAGGACAAAATGAAAGAAGGTGGGATCAGGAGAAAGATAAACAATAAGAGACTCTTAATATCATAAAACAAACTGACTGGCTGCTGGGAGGTGGAGAGGTAGGGATGGGGTGGCTGGGTTATGGACATTGGGGAAGATATGTGTTATGGTGAGTGCTGTGAAATGTGTAAGCCTGATGATTCACAGACCTGTACAACTGTGGCAAATAATACATTATATGTTAATTTTTAAAAGGGGGAGGAACCTATATGATTTGTGGCCTTAAGAGTGTAAGTTCAAGCCCCATTTTGGGTGTAGAGCTTACTTGAAAAAAAGAAACAAATAGAAAGACACAAATAAATTAAAAGTAAAAAGATGGGGAAAGATACGCTATACTAATACAAATTAAAAGAAAGCTAAAGTGGGTATATTAATATCAGACAAAATAGATTTGGGAACAAAAATGTTTTCAGGGACAAAGAAGGTTCTTTTATAATGATAAGAGGATCAACTAAGAGTACATAACAATCAACAACAACAAATGAATAAACAAGCAAAAATAAGAATCAGACCCTTACATACAGAGAATTGATAGTTACCAGTTGGGAGGGGGGTAGGAAATATGGGTAAAGGGGAGTAAGATATACAGGCTTCCTGCAAGGGATGAATAAATCCCAAGGAAAAAGACACAGCATAAGGAATATAGTCAATGACACTGTAATGTATGGACAGATGGTAACTACACTTCTAGCAAATTTAGCATAATATGTATAAACTTTTTGAATCACTATGTTGTACACATTAAATTAATGTAATAGTGTCAACCATGCCTCCAGAAAAAACAAAACAAAACAAAACAAAAACAACCACACACACACACACATTTTTTTTTAAAAGATTTTATTTATTTACTGGACAGAGAGAGAGCTCACAAGTAGGCAGAGAGGCAGGCAGAGAGAAACGGGGAAGCAGGCTCCCCGCTGAGCAGAGAGCCCGATGCAGGGCTCAATCCCAGGACTCTGAGATCATGACCCAAGCCGAAGGCAGAGGCTTTAACCCACTGAGCCACCCAGGTGCCCCCAATACACTTCCTTTTTAAAAATCTCTCTCTGGGGACACCTGGGTGGCTCAGTGGGTTAAGCCTCTGCCTTCGGCTCAGGTCGTGATCCCGGGGTGCTGAGATCGAGCCCTGCATCAGGCTCTCGGCTCAGTGGGGAGCCTGCTTCCTCCTCTCTCTCTGCCTGCCTCTCTGCCTACTTGTGATCCCTGTCTGTCAAATAAATAAATTTTTTTAAATATTTTTTTTTAAAAAAGGAAGTGTATTAGGGGTGCCTGGCTGGCTCAGTCAGTGGAACATGTAACTCTTGATCTTGGGGTCATGAGTTCAAGCCCATGTTGGGCATGCAGCCTACCTTTTAAAAAATTTTTTTTAGTGTTTTAGAAAGAGATACCAAATTTATCAAAATTTTGGTTCCTATTTACATAATCCTGTAGGGTTTCTCTTTTACTTTATGTTTATGAACTCCCATTATTATGAATTATATTGCTAAATGTTGACAAATTCCCAGATATTGATTGATCTAGGCTTGCATTCTTGTAACAAACCCTATTTGGTCATAATAGATAGATGACAGATAGATAGTGATAGCAATGTAATTAAGGAAGAAAAAAAGAGTATGTAACAATTCCAAATGTTTGCATTTCCTGCAAGAGCTTCAAAACACAAAAAGCAAAAACTGCTAGAACTAAAAAAGAGAAAGAGAAATGGACAAATTCACAATTATACCCAGCAATATCAAAACAAATAGAGATGGTAGACTTGACAAATTAATGCAACAGAATAGGAATTACATGAATGTACCCAAATACATGTGGTAATTTGGTATATGCTAAAGGTGACATTTCAAATAAGTAGGAAAAGTTGGATTATTCATAAATGATGCTGAGAAATGGAGTATATAATATAATGGTAAGATTAGATTCTTGCAGGGGCGCCTGGGTGGCTCAGTGGGTTGGAGCCTCTGCCTTCGGCTCGGGTCGTGATCTCAGGGTCCTGGGATCGAGCCCCGCATCGGGCTCTCTGCTCAGCAGGGAGCCTGCTTCCCCCTTCTCTCTCTCTGCCTGCCTCTCTGCCTACTTGTGATCTCTGTCTGTCAAGTAAATAAATAAAATCTTTGAAAAAAAAAAAAAAAGATTAGATTCTTGCACACACACAAAAAACCTGTAATGTAAAAAAGTGAAAACAAAAGTAATAGGAAAAATCATAGGACCATTTTTAAATTATCTGAAGATGCAGAGGGCCTTTTAAACATGAATTAAAAACTCAGAAGGTTTAAAAGAAAATACTTGTTAATTAGGTAACAAAAGTCACTTGGCAGGGCAAAAGAGGACCCTAAACAAATTAAAAAAATTTGTGAATCATAGGTGATTTCCTTATTATATAAGTAAAAGGTTACTTTGAAATTGAGTATTGAGCAAAAGAGGGGCGCTTGGGTGGCTTGGTTAGTTGGGCAGCTGCCTTCATTCGGGTCATGGTCCTGGAGTCCCAGGATCGAGTCCCGCTCCCTGCTTGGTGGAAGTCTGCTTATCCCTCTGATCCTCTCTCCTCTCGTGCTCACTCTCTCTCTCAAATAAATAAAAAAAATCTTTTTTAAAAATAAAGATTTTTATGAATATTGAGCAAAAGATACAGTTCACAGAAAAGAAACCCAAACTTACAATAAGAAAAAAACAAATTAAAACTACAGTTGGTTAACATTTTTCAGCTATCAGATCGATAAACATCCAATAGATTAGACAAACCATAAGAGACTCAATCTCAGGAAACAAACTGAGGATTGCTGGAGTGGAAGGAGTGGGAGGGATGGGGTGGCTGGGTGATGGACACTGGGGAGGGTATGTGCTATGGTGAGCGTTGTGAATTGTGTAAGACGGATGAATCACACACCTGTACCTCTGAAACGAATAATACATTATATGTTAATAAAATAAAATATTAAAAACTAAATAATTTTAAAAATCCAATAGATTCATAGCTTGACCTAAAAGACTTGAAGTTTATACACCCCAAAGCTCAGAAAGGATATACTTTTTGAATATACCTGTAACAGTTATAAAAATGGAGGTTCATTCAATTCCATTGAATCACTCAATTCCAAAGAAGCAATATATTTTAAACATATTTAAACATAAAACATAAAAGGCAGTAATCAGTACAGGATATGAGAGATAAAAGGATAGCAAAACCAAAAGATAGGATGTTGGGTTTTTTTTTTTATCCATGATCAATAAGTTATAACAACCTTTGTTAAGCCTGACAAAAAGTACAAAGATGCAAATAAGAAAATGAGTAAGAAACCAAATGAAGTTAGAAGAGTAATAAAAGAATCTTATGAATGACTATTTGCAAACAAATTTGACAACCTAGGTATATGACCGTATTTCTTTAAAAAATACCAAAATTGGCATAAGAAACAGAAAGAAATTTTTTTTAAGAAACAAAAATTTAATAAACTCAATAATTTGAAATGGTATAAAACCATCTCAGAAGACAACGCCTAGAGCCCAGATGGATTTGCAAGTAAATTTTTTAAAAGACTGTATTTATTTGACAGAGATATACACAGCAAGAGAGGGAACACAAGCAGGGGGAATGGGAGAGGGAGTAGCAGGTTCCTTGCAGAGCAGGGAGCCCAATGCAGGACTTCATCCCAGGGTCCCAGGATCATGACCTGAGCCAAAGGCAGACGCTTAACAACTGAGCCACCCAGGCACCCCTAAAAGTAAATTCTAACCAAACTTTTATGAATGGATTTGATGACATATTTGATAGGAGACAAACAAGGTAAGAAAAAAACCACTTGATGGAGTCCAAATGACTGAGAAGTATATGGAGATATGTTCCAGCTCACCAGAAGTCAACAATAACAATGCAAACCAAAAACATCCAAGGAAGATAATATCAAGTGTTTACCAACACATAGAAAGAGGTGCTGTTGGTGAGAATGTAAACAGAGGCAGCCACTCTAGAAAGTAATCTGGTTGTACCTAATAAAACTGCAAAAAAACAGGTGCAATATTCCAGGGTAAGTATTCTAATCTAGTCCATGTCTACAAGGGGATACATACTAGGATGTTCTTTGTGAAAGCCAGGAGTTGTATCCATCACTTCAGGGGGGAAAGAATAAATAAAACACAGTAAGTATATATTATTAGTTACTATGCAAGTGTTAGAAGTGATGAATAGCATGAGATGACCACACACCGAGAAACACGATGGATCTAAAAACCATGCAGAGTAAATGGATGTCCAGAGAAAGCCAGGTTAGCATTACTTATATCAGACAATATAGACTTTAAAACAAAGACTATACACAACAAGAGACAAGGACACTATATAGTCATAAAGGGGACAATCCAACAAGAAGACATAACAATTGTAAATATTTATAAATCCAACATGGGAGCTCCCAAATACATAAAACAATAACAAACATAAAGGAAATAATTGATAGTAATATAATAATAGTAAGGGACTTTAACACCTCACTTATACAGATGAGCAGATCATCCAAACAGAAAATCAAAAAGGAAATAGTGACTTTGAATGACATAATGGACCAGATGGATTTAACAGATATATTCAGAAGATTCCATCCTAAAACAGCAGAATACACATTCTTTTCCAATGCATATGGAACACTCTCCAGAAATAGATTACGTATTAGGCCACAAAACATTCTCAAAAAATTCAGAAAGATTGAAGTCACACACCATGCATCTTTTTATCTTTTTTTTTTTTTTTTAAAGATTTTATTTATTTGTCAGCACAGCAGGGGGAGTGGCAGGCTGAGCAGGCAGAGGGAGAAGCAGGCTCCCTGCTCAGCAAGAAGCCCTATGAGAGGCTCAATCCCAAGACCCTGAGATCAGGACCTGAGCCGAAGGCAACAGCTTAACTGACTGAGCCACCCAGGCATCCCTCATGCACCTCTCTGACTGCAATGCTATGAAACTAGAAATGACCCACAAGAAAAAATGTGGAAAGAGCACAAATACATGGAAGCTAAATAACATGCTACTAAACAATAAATGGGTCAATGTAGAAATCAAATAAGAAATAAAAAATTACATGGAAACAAATGAAAATGAAAATACAATGGTCCAAAATATTTGGAGTTCAGTAAAAGTGGTTCTAAGTTGAAGTTCATAGCAACCACCTCTAGAAGAAAGAAAAATCTCAAAACAATCTAATCTTATACCTAAAGAACCTAGAAAAGAACAAAACCCAAACTAGCAGAAGGAAGAAAATAAAGATTAAAGCAGAAGTACATGGTCTAAAACTTAAAAACACAATAGAACAGATCACTGAAACTAGAAGCTGGTTCTTTGAAAAGATCAATTAAATTGATAAACCTCTAGCCAGACTCATCAAAAAAACCAAAAGCCAGAAACCAAAAACCAAACACACAATGAGAGGATGAAAATAAAATCATTAATGAAAGAGGAGAAATAATAACCCGCACCACAGAAATACAAGCAATTATAAGATTGTGAAAAACTATGTACCAACAAAGTGGGCAACCAAAAGAAATGGGTGAAGTCCCAGAAACGTATAACCTACCAAAACTGAAGCAGGAAGAAACTGAAATTTTGAACGAATCGATTACCAGCAAAGAAATTGACTCAGTAATAAAAAAAATTCCAACAAATAGAAGTCTAGAACCAGCTGGGTTCACAGGTGAATTCTACCAAACATTTTAAAAACAGTTAATATGTAGTCTCAAAATATTCCAAAAGAAAAGAGAAAGGAAACCTTTCAAATTCATTCTATGAGGCCAACATTACTCTGATACCAAAACCAGATAAAGACACCACAAAAAAAGAGCACTACAGGCCAATATCTTGATGAATATAGATGAAAAAATTCTTAACAAAATACCAGCACACTGAATCCAACAACACATCAAAAACGTCATTTGCCACAATTAAGTGGGATTTAGTCCCAGGATACAAGGATGGTTTCCCATCAAAGTACTAACCAGGCCCGACCCTGCTTAGCTTCCGAGATCAGACGAGATCAGGCGCGTTCAGGGTGGTATGGCCGTAGACACAAGGATGGTTTAATACTTGCAAATCAAGCAACATGATATGAAACCTTACATCAGTAAGAAGGATTAAAAAAAATAAGATCATTTCAACAGATACAGAAAAAGCCTTTGACAAAGTACAACATCCATTTATGATAAAACCCCTCACAACAAAGTAGGTTTAGGTACCTCAACATAATAAAGGCCTTATATGAAAAGTATGATGGGAAGATGGCGGAGAAGTAGCAAGCTGAGACTGCTTCAGCTAGCCGGAGATCAGCTAGATAGCTTATCTAAAGATTGCAAACACCTGAAAATCCATCGGCAGATCGAAGAGAAGAAGAACAGCAATTCTGGAAACAGAAAAACAACCACTTTCTGAAAGGTAGGACCGGCGGAGAAGTGAATCCAAAGCGACGGGAAGATAGACCCCGGGGGGAGGGGCCGGCTCCCGGCAAGCGGCGGAGCAACCGCGCACAAAATCAGGACTTTTAAAAGTCTGCTCCGCGGAGGGACATCGCTCCAGAGGCTAAACCGGAGCGAAGCCCACGCGGGGTCAGCGTGGCCTCAGGTCCCGCAGGGTCACAGAAGGATCGGGGGTGTCTGAGTGTCGCAGAGCTTGCGGGTATTGGAACGGGAAAGCCGGCTACAGAGACAGAGCCGACAGTAAGCTCGCAGCTCCGTGTTACCTTGAACCGGTCGCAGGCTCGGTGAGCTCGGAGCGCGGCCGGAGGTCAGGCAGACGGGAGTAACTGGGCGCTGTTCTCTGAGGGCGCACTGAGGAGTGGGGCCCTGGGCTCTCGGCTCCTCCGGGCCGGAGACCAGGAGGCCGCCATTTGTATTCCCGTCCTCTGGAACTCTACGGAAAGCGCTCAGGGAACAAAAGCTCCTGAAAGCAAACCCGAGCGGATTACTCACCCCGGCCCCGGGTAAGGGCGGTGTAATTCCGCCTGGGGCAAAGACACTTGAAAATCACTACAACAGGCCCCTCCCCCAGAAGATCAACAAGAAATCCAGCCGAGACCAAGCTCACCTACCAAGGAGTGCGGTTTCAATACCAAGGAGAGCAGCAGAATTCCAGAGGAGGAGAAAGCCAAGCACGGAACTCATGGCTTTTTTCCTGTGATTTTTTTTAGTCTTGCAGTTAATTTAATTTTTTCTTTTTCATTTTTTTTTTTTTTTTCTCGCCTTCGGGTAAAATTTTTTTTTTTTTTAACTGTTACCTTTTTCTTTTTTAACGATTTTTTACTAGTTTATCTAATATATATATATTTTTTTTTACATTTTTCTTAGGTGTTTTCTTTTTTAAAAAAAAAATTCTTTTCTTTTTTTTTTTTTTTTTTTTTTTTTTCTTTTTTCTTTCTTCCTTTTTGAACCTCTTTTTATCCCCTTTCCCCCCACTCACGATTTTGGATCTCTTCTAATTTGGCTAAAGCATATTTTCCTGGGGTTGTTGCCACCCTTTTAGTATTTTACTTGCCCCTTCATTTACTCTTATCTGGACAAAATGACAAGACGTAAAAATTCACCACAAAAAAAAGAACAAGAGGCAGTACCGAAGGCTAGGGACCTAATCAATACAGACATCGGTAATATGTCAGATCTAGAGTTCAGAATGACAATTCTCAAGGTTCTAGCCGGGCTCGAAAAAGGCATGGAAGATATTAGAGAAACCCTCTCGAGAGATATAAAAGCCCTTTCTGGAGAAATAAAAGAACTAAAATCTAACCAAGTTGAAATCAAAAAAGCTATTAATGAGGTGCAATCAAAAATGGAGGCTCTCACTGCTAGGATAAATGAGGCAGAAGAAAGAATTAGTGATATAGAAGACCAAATGACAGAGAATAAAGAAGCTGATCAAAAGAGGGACAAACAGCTACTGGACCACGAGGGGAGAATTCGAGAAATAAGTGACACCATAAGATGAAACAACATTAGAATAATTGGGATTCCAGAAGAAGAAGAAAGTGAGAGGGGAGCAGAAGGTATACTGGAGAGAATTATTGGGGAGAATTTCCCCAATATGGCAAAGGGAACAAGCATCAAAATTCAGGAGGTTCAGAGAATGCCCCTCAAAATAAATAAGAATAGGCCCACACCCCGTCACATAATAGTAAAATTTACAAGTCTCAATGACAAAGAGAAAATCCTGAAAGCAGCCCGGGAAAAGAAGTCTGTAACATACAATGGTAAAAATATTAGATTGGCAGCTGACTTATCCACAGAGACCTGGCAGGCCAGAAAGAGCTGGCATGATATTTTCAGAGCACTAAACGAGAAAAACATGCAGCCAAGAATACTATATCCAGCTAGGCTATCATTGAAAATAGAAGGAGAGATTAAAAGCTTCCAGGACAAACAACAACTGAAAGAATTTGCAAATACCAAACCAGCTCTACAGGAAATATTGAAAGGGGTCCTCTAAGCAAAGAGAGAGCCTACAAGTGGTAGATCAGAAAGGAACAGAGACCATATACAGTAACAGTCACCTTACAGGCAATACAATGGCACTAAATTCATATCTCTCAATAGTTACCCTGAATGTGAATGGGCTAAATGCCCCTGTCAAAAGACACAGGGTATCAGAATGGATAAAAAAACAAAACCCATCTATATGTTGCCTCCAAGAAACACATTTTAAGCCCGAAGACACCTCCAGATTTAAAGTGAGGGGGTGGAAAAGAATTTACCATGCTAATGGACATCAGAAGAAAGCAGGAGTGGCAATCCTTATATCAGATCAATTAGATTTTAAGCCAAAGACTGTAATAAGAGATGAGGAAGGACACTATATCATACTCAAAGGGTCTGTCCAACAAGAAGATTTAACAATTTTAAATATCTATGCCCCCAACGTGGGAGCAGCCAACTATATAAACCAATTAATAACAAAATCAAAGAAACACATAAACAACAATACAATAATAGTAGGGGACTTTAATATTCCCCTCACTGAAATGGACAGGTCATCCAAGCAAAAGATCAGCAAGGAAATAAAGGCCTTAAATGACACACTGGACCAGATGGACATCACAGATATATTCAGAATATTTCATCCCAAAGCAACAGAATACACATTCTTCTCTAGTGCACATGGTACATTCTCCAGAATAGATCACATCCTCGGTCCTAAATCAGGACTCAACCGGTATCAAAAGATTGGGATCATTCCCTGCATATTTTCAGACCACAATGCTCTAAAGCTAGAACTCAACCACAAAAGGAAGTTTGGAAAGAACCCAAATACATGGAGACTAAACAGTATCCTTCTAAAGAATGAATGGGTCAACCGGGAAATTAAAGAAGAATTGAAAAAAATCATGGAAACAAATGATAATGAAAATACAACGGTTCAAAATCTGTGGGACACAACAAAGGCAGTCCTGAGAGGAAAATATATAGCGGTACAAGCCTTTCTCAAGAAACAAGAAAGGTCTCAGGTACACAACCTAACCCTACACCTAAAGGAGCTGGAGAAGGAACAAGAAAGAAACCCTAAGCTCAGCAGGAGAAGAGAAATCATAAAGATCAGAGCAGAAATCAATGAAATAGAAACCAAAAAAACAATAGAACAAATCAACGAAACTAGGAGCTGGTTCTTTGAAAGAATTAATAAAATTGATAAACCCCTGGCCCGACTTATCAAAAAGAAAAGAGAAAGGACCCAAATAAATAAAATAATGAATGAAAGAGGAGAGATCACAACTAACACCAAGGAAATACAAACTATTATAAGAACATACTATGAGCAACTCTACGGCAATAAATTTGACAATCTGGAAGAAATGGATGCATTCCTAGAAACATATAAACTACCACAACTGAACCATGAAGAAATAGAAAGCCTGAACAGACCCATAACCAGTAAGGAGATTGAAACAGTCATTAAAAATCTCCAAACAAACAAAAGCCCAGGGCCAGACGGCTTCCCGGGGGAATTCTACCAAACATTTAAAGAAGAACTAATTCCTATTCTCCTGAAACTGTTCCAAAAAATAGAAATGGAAGGAAAACTTCCAAACTCATTTTATGAGGCCAGCATCACCTTGATCCCAAAACCAGACAAGGATCCCACCAAAAAAGAGAGCTATAGACCGATATCCTTGATGAACACAGATGCGAAAATACTCAACAAAATACTAGCCAATCGGATTCAACAGTACATTAAAAAGATTATTCACCACGACCAAGTGGGATTTATTCCAGGGCTGCAAGGTTGGTTCAACATCCGCAAATCAGTCAATGTGATACAACACATCAATAAAAGTAAGAACAAGAACCATATGATACTCTCAATAGATGCTGAAAAAGCATTTGACAAAGTACAACATCCCTTCCTGATCAAAACTCTTCAAAGTGTAGGGATAGAGGGCACATACCTCAATATCATCAAAGCCATCTATGAAAAACCCACCGCAAATATCATTCTCAATGGAGAAAAACTGAAAGCTTTTCCGCTAAGGTCAGGAACACGGCAGGGATGTCCATTATCACCACTGCTATTCAACATCGTACTAGAGGTCCTAGCCTCAGCAATCAGACAACAAAAGGAAATTAAAGGCATCCAAATCGGCAAAGAAGAAGTCAAATTATCACTCTTCGCAGATGATATGATACTATATGTGGAAAACCCAAAAGACTCCACTCCAAAACTGCTAGAACTTATACAGGAATTCAGTAAAGTGTCAGGATATAAAATCAATGCACAGAAATCAGTTGCATTTCTCTACACCAACAGCAAGACAGAAGAAAGAGATATTAAGGAGTCAATCCCATTTACAATTGCATCCAAAACCATAAGATACCTAGGAATAAACCTAACCAAAGAGACACAGAATCTATACTCAGAAAACTATAAAGTACTCATGAAAGAAATTGAGGAAGACACAAAGAAATGGAAAAATGTTCCATGCTCCTGGATTGGAAGAATAAATATTGTGAAAATGTCTATGCTACCTAAAGCAATCTACACATTTAATGCAATTCCTATCAAAGTACCATCCATCTTTTTCAAAGAAATGGAACAAATAATTCTAAAATTTATATGGAACCAGAAAAGACCTCGAATAGCCAAAGGGATATTGAAAAAGAAAGCCAACGTTGGTGGCATCACAATTCCGGACTTCAAGCTCTATTACAAAGCTGTCATCATCAAGACAGCATGGTACTGGCACAAAAACAGATACATAGATCAATGGAACAGAATAGAGAGCCCAGAAATAGACCCTCAACTCTATGGTCAACTAATCTTCGACAAAGCAGGAAAGAATGTCCAATGGAAAAAAGACAGCCTTTTCAATAAATGGTGCTGGGAAAATTGGACAGCCACATGCAGAAAAATGAAATTGGACCATTTCCTTACACCACACACAAAAATAGACTCAAAATGGATGAAGGACCTCAATGTACGAAAGGAATCCATCAAAATCCTTGAGGAGAACACGGGCAGCAACCTCTTCGACCTCTGCCGCAGCAACATCTTCCTAGGAACAACGCAAAAGGCAAGGGAAGCAAGGGAAAAAATGAACTACTGGGATTTCATCAAGATCAAAAGCTTTTGCACAGCAAAGGAAACAGTTAACAAAATCAAAAGACAACTGACAGAATGGGAGAAGATATTTGCAAACGACATATCAGATAAAGGACTAGTGTCCAGAATCTATAAAGAACTTAGCAAACTCAACACCCAAAGAACAAATAATCCAATCAAGAAATGGGCAGAAGACATGAACAGACATTTCTGCAAAGAAGACATCCAGATGGCCAACAGACACATGAAAAAGTGCTCCATATCACTTGGCATCAGGGAAATACAAATCAAAACCACAATGAGATATCACCTCACACCAGTCAGAATGGCTAAAATCAACAAGTCAGGAAATGACAGATGCTGGCGAGGATGCGGAGAAAGGGGAACCCTCCTACACTGTTGGTGGGAATGCAAGCTGGTGCAGCCACTCTGGAAAACAGCATGGAGGTTCCTCAAAATGTTGAAAATAGAACTGCCCTATGACCCAGCAATTGCACTATTGGGTATTTACCCTAAAGATACAAATGTAGTGATCCAAAGGGACACATGCACCCGAATGTTTATAGCAGCAATGTCCACAATAGCCAAACTATGGAAAGAACCTAGATGTCCATCAACAGATGAATGGATCAAGAAGATGTGGTATATATACACAATGGAATACTATGCAGCCATCAAAAGAAATGAAATCTTGCCATTTGCAACAACATGGATGGAACTAGAGCGTATCATGCTTAGCGAAATAAGTCAAGCAGAGAAAGACAACTATCATATGATCTCCCTGATATGAGGAAGTGGTGATGCAACATGGAGGCTTAAGTGGGTAGAAGAATAAATGAAACAAGATGGGATTGGGAGGGAGACAAACCATAAGTGACTCTTAATCTCACAAAACAAACTGAGGGTTGCCGGGGGGAGGGGGTTGGGGAGAAGGGGGTGGGATTATGGACATTGGGGAGGGTATGTGATTTGGTGAGTGCTGTGAAGTGTGTAAACCTGGTGATTCACAGACCTGGGGATAAAAATATATGTATATAAAAAATATATGTTTATAAAAAATAAAAAAAAAAAAAAAAAAAAAAAAAGTATGATGGTGAACATCATACTCAATGGGGGAAAAACTGAGAGCCTTCCTCCTAAGGTCAAGAGCAAGACAAGGATATCCTCTCTCACCACTTTTATTGAACATAGTACTGGAAGTCCTAGCCACAGCAATCATACAACAAAAAGGAATAAAATGCATCCAAGTTGGTAAGGAAGAAGTAAAACTTTCACTATTTTCGGATAATAAGATACTACATATAGGAAATCCTAATAAGCCTACCAAAGAAAACCTACTAGAACTGAAAAATGAATTCAGTAAAGTTGCAGGATACAAAATCAATGTATAGAAATCTGTTACATTTCTGGGGCGCCTGGATGGCGAAGTAGTTTGAGCATCTGACTTTTCATTTTAGCTCAGGTCATGATCTCAGGGTCATGAAATCAAGTCCTGGATAGGGCTCTGTGCTCAGCACAGGATCTGCTTGGTTTCTCTCCTTCTGCCCCTCCCGCCACATTCTCTCTCAAACAAAGAAATCTAGAAAGAAAGAAAGAAAGGAAAGAAAGAAAGAAAAAAAGAAAGAAAGAAAGAAAGAAAGAAAGAAAGAAAGAAAGAAAGAAAGAAAGAAAGAAATCTGTTGCATTTCTATATGCTAATAATGAAGCAACAGAAAGAGAAATTAAGAAAACAATCCCATTAACAAGTGCACCAAAAATCATAAAATAGCTAGGAATAAACTTAAAGAAGTGAAAGAAAGACCTATACTCTGAAAACAATAAAACACTGAGGAAAGAAACTGAAGATGACACAAAGGAATAGAAAGACATTCCATGCTCATGGACTGGAAGAACAAATATTGTTAAAACAAGATTGCCTTGGGTATACACTACCCAAGGCAACCTACAGATTTAATGCAATCCCTGTCAAAATACCACAGCCTTTTTCACAGAGCTAGAACAAACAATCCATAAATGTGTATGACGCCACAAAAGATCCCAAAGAGCCAAAGCAATCCTGAAAAAGAACAAAGCAGGAAGTACCGCAATTCCAAACTCCAAGTTATATTACAAATCTGTAGTAACCATAACAGTATGGTACTGTCATAAAAACATGACACAAATCAATAGAACAGAAGAGAAAATGAAGAAATAAACCCACAATTACATGGCCAATCTTCAACAAAGGAAGCAAGAATATGATATGCAAGGGATAAAAGTCTCTTCAATAAATGGTGCTGGTAAAACTGACCAGCTAATGCAAAAGAATGGAACTGGACCTTCTTCTTATACCTTACACAAAAATAAACTCAAGATGGATTCAAGACCGAAATGCAAGACTTGAAACTGAAACAATAAAAATCCTCTAAGAGAGCACAGGCAGTAATTTCCCTGACATCAGCCAGAGTATTTTTTAAAAAGATTTTATTTATTTATTTGACAGAGAGACACAGTGAGAGAGGGAACACAAGCAGGGTGAGAGAGAGAGGGAGAAGCAGGCAGGGAGCCTGATGCGGGGCTCAATCTCAGGACCCTGGGATCATGACCCAAGCTGAAGGCAGATGCTTAATGACTGAGCCACCCAGGTGCCCCAGCCAAAGCATTTTTCTAGATGGGTCTCCTGAGGCAAGGAAAATAGAAGCAAAGATAAACTATTGGGACTACATCAAAATAAAAAGCTTCTCCACGGTGGTGGTGGGGGGGAAATCAACAAAACTAAAAGGCAACCTACTAAGTGGGGGAATATGAGGGATGCCTGGCTGCCTCAGTTGGTAGAGTATGTGACTCCTGATCTCAGGGCCATGAGTTCAAGCCCCACACTGGGCATGGTGCCTACTTAAAGTTAAAAAAAAAAAGAAAGACCAGAAAAAGATATTTGCAAATGAATATCTGATAAACGGTTAGCATTCAAAATATATAAAGAACTAATAAAACTGAACACCCAAAAGGCAAATAGTCCAATCAAAAAATGGGCAGAAGAACAAAATATTTTTTTAAAAAAAGGGCAGAAGACATGAACAGACATTTCTCAAAAGATATGCAGAGGAAGACACTGAAAACAGACACATGAAAAGATACTCAACGTTACTCATCAGAAGGGAAATGCACATCAAAACTACAATGAGACATCACCTCACACCTGTCAGAATGGCTAAAATAACAAAAAATAACAAACGTTGGCAGATGTGGAGAAAAAGGAACCTGCCTGTACTCAGTGGGAATGTAAACTGGTGCAGCCACTGCGGAAAATATGGTAAAACTACCTTCCTTATGATCCAGAAATCACACTAATAGGTATTTACCCCCCAAATATACAAACACTAATTTATAAAATCTTTTTTTTTAAGATTTTATTTATTTATTTGACAGAGAGAAATCACAAGTAGATGGAGAGGCAGGCAGAGAGAGAGGAAGGGAAGCAGGCTCCCTGCTGAGCAGAGAGCCCGACGCGGGACTCGATCCCAGGACCCTGAGATCATGACCTGTGCTGAAGGCAGTGGCTTAACCCACTGAGCCACCCAGGCGCCCCCAAAAACACTAATTTAAAGGGATACATGCACCCCTATGTTTATTACAGCATTATTTACAATAACCAAAATATGGAAGCAGTCCAAGTGTCCACTGAGAGATGAATATACACACACAATGGAATATCATTCAGCCATTAAAAAAAAAAAGAAACATTGCCACTTGCAACAACATGAATAGAGCTAGGGAGTATAATGCTAAGTGAAATATGTCAGAGAAAGATAAATACCATGATTTCACTCATATGTGGAAATTAAGAAACAAAACAAATGAGCAAAAGAAAAATAGAAAGACAAACCAAGAGAAAGACTCTTTTTAAAAAAAAGTTTATTTATTAGACAGAAAGAACACAAGCAAGGTGAATGGGAGAGGGAGAGGGAGAAGCAGGTTTCCTGCTGAGCAGAGAGCCCAATGCGGGGTTCAATCCCAGGACCCTGAGATCATGACCTGAGCCAAAGGCAGATACTTAGCAACTGAGCCACCCAGGTGCCCCAAGAGACAGACTCTTTTACTTATTTTTTTTAAAGATTTTATTTATTTATTTGACAGAGAGAGATCACAGGTAAATGGAGAGGCAGGCAGAGAGAGAGAGAGAGGGAAGCAGGCTCTCTGCTGAGCAGAGCCTGATGTGGGACTCGATCCCAGGACCCTAAGATCATGACCTGAGCCGAAGGCAGCGGCCCAACCCACTGAGCCACCCAGGCACCCAAGAGACAGACTCTTAACTATGGAGAACAAATTGATGATTACCAGAGGGGAGGTGAGGGGCAAGGAATGAGTGAAATAGGCGATGGCCTTAAAGAGTATACTCATCATGATGAGCACTGAGCCATGTACAGAATTGCTGAATCACTGTATTGGACACCTGAAACCAATACGGTACTGTCTGGTAACTATACTGGAATTAAAATAAAAAAACTTTAAAAGGAACACAAAAGAAGAGAGAGCTGAGTAAGAAAAAATGACACTTTCATAGCATAATACCATTGATATAAATTTCAAACATACAACATATGACTGATTTTATAAGGGATATCTATATATTTAAGGATGAATACGTGTGCATGCCTATGGGGGAGAGTAGGAATTGGGGATTATTTGGGAAAAAATAAACCAAGAAATGAGTGTTGTACTAAACAGTTTTGATAATGTATATGAATTGAAGTCCAAAAATATAAATGGAGATTTAAAAAACCAAGAGCCAGAACTTCCTGGACTCTGTCTTAATAGAAGACAGAGTCCAAACAACCTCAAATAGCCAGACGGCCTCTGAGACTCTGACGTTGCAGATTCACAGGGGCAGGATTTACAATTCTGTCTTACATGAACAGCTGGCTTGGGGCGTGCAATTCAAATTCCGGCTTGATTTATGATTAATCAATGTCATGTTAAATGTTACATATATTACATTCTTTCAAATATTCTTTATAAAAACAAAAGGCTGGAACTATTACTTCAGTTTTATAGATAACTAAACTAAACTAAAAAGAAGTATAATCACTTCTCAGTTTCTCCTAAAAGAGCTGCCATCCATATGATTGTCTGACTCCAACACCTCTACTTGTGCCAATAATCAAAATAGCAGATACTTTCACTACTTTTTCTGGTTAGAATATGTGATGAATTACCATGCAAATGGCTTTCTTGGGGGAGCGGGGCTTGGGTGGCTGTCATTAAGTGTCTGCCTCCGGCTCAGGTCATGATCCCAGGGTCCTGGGATCGAACCCCAATCTGACTCCAAGCTCGGCAAGAAACCTGCTTCTCCCTCTCCCACTCCCAATTTGAGTTCCCTCTCTCGCTGTCTCTCCCACTCTGTGTCAAAAAAAAAAAAAAAAAAAAAAATCCTCAAAAAAGAAAGAAAGAAAAGAAAAGAAGGAAAGAAAGCTAGCTGGCCAGGAAGATGAGTCATTTCTCAGTCACTAAAGTATCCTCACCTCATGGCTTCAAAGAATCTGCTTTTCTCCACTACATAACCCATTGTCTGTCTTGAGTTTTGTGGACAAAGAAGAAAATCTTAGTAGGGTACAGCAAATTAATATGCTAAGTAGGAACTTGAAATCAATGTGAAATCATATTCAAAAAAGGAAACATTTTCCCCAGCTGTCTCTAAAAGGAGCCCAACCATAAATGGCAGGAATTTTGTCCCAAAATTCATGTAAAGTCCTAGCATCCAAATATAGTAACTACTAAAAGGGCACAGAACTCTGTGGGAAATTTTTTTATATTTCACACAAAGCTTTGTATTGTTTTCTCAGGAAGAGAGATTGGAAAAACTTTTAAAAAGAAAACCTTCTGTAGCCAGAAGAGAACAAGTGGAATCATAAGGCATCTAGAGAAGCTTAGTGACATTTCCTTTTGACTCATTTACATCAGTTGAGGCAATTTTAAATTATTAACTTTCAAATGGCCACTTTAAACTTATTAAAACAGTGTTTCAAAAATCCTGAAACAACTTCATTTTATAAACAATAATTAACATATAGTTCTTATTAGGGTGAGCTTAATATATACTTATCGAAGTAAGCTCTACCACAGAGTTGAGCTATCTTTTTCCTCCTGAGCAACAGAAATGATAGAAAACAAAAAACACAGTGTATATGGACAACCCAATCTTACTTAGACTCTTTCTAAGAACCCCAAGTGTGGCTAGCAAGATCTTTGAGAAAAATTATTTCCATTCTTAAGAGGGAAAATTCTATTTCTGATTTCATATCCCTTTTTGAATACATGTGCCTGTTTTCTCCCTCCCTAAATTCCTTGCATGGTAGCTAACTTCATGATTTGGGCAAAAAACACTGAGGATGGGTCTGGAACATTCTATTATTGTCAGAAAGTAAGGATGCTTGCAAAGATGTCAGAGCAGTCTGAATTGATCCCCGGTGGCTCATTCTGACAACTGAGCACCACAATATATACATTATAATTAACTGAAATATGTTAAGATTACAAAAGGTCATGAATTCATGAGACTAAAAAGAAAAACATTAAAATGCAGTACACAAATACAGAATGAAAGATACATATGAGAATGAATTTAGTAAGTACAAAGTTAATATTTACATGTATGGATTACATATATATACACATACATAATTCACATACATATGGATTACCTTTCCAATAGGCATACAAGGCATACATATGTGTGTGTGTATATATACACAGTATAGATAGATCTCTTACCTATAGATCTCTTACTTTTCCCAGGTTTTTCATCTCCTTAATAAAAAGTCAAATTCAAAAGAGACTTCCTTCCCTGGCCATACAATTTAAAAAAACAGTTTAAAATATGAACATTGTCTCCTACCTCTTCCTTCATCTTCTTCTCCTTAGAATTTACTCTCTTACATATTTTTTCATATATGTTGGTTTTCCTCAGTAGAAATTAGCTCTACTAAAAAAAAAGAAAAGCGCCTGGGTGGCTCAGTAGGTTAAAGCCTTAGCCTTCGGCTCGGGTCATGATTCCGGGGTCCTGGGATCGAGCCCCCCATCAGGTCTCTGCTCAGCATGTAGCCTGCTCCCAACACCCCCGCCTGCCTCTCTGCCTACTTGCAATCTCTGTCTGTCAAATAAATAAATAAATAAAATCTTAAAAAAAAAAAAGAAAAAGAAAAAGAAAAGCAGTGATTTCTGTCTGTGTAGTTCACAACTGTATCTCCAATGCCTACATTAGAACAAAGCCTGGCACACAGTAAGCACTCTATACAAAATGTTTCAGTAAAACACACACACACATACCTCCTGCTTAATCAAGAGTATATAAAAGAACAATTTAAATATGACAAGCAAAAACTGCACAAACTGACATGGCAGAAAGGCATGTTCAGCAACATAAGAACCAGATTAAAAAAGGAATCCAACAGTTCCACCATCACTGGTCATACTCAATAACCAAGTAGAAAGGGTTTTGCCCATGTGTTCTAAATGAATTAGTTCACATCCTAAAGAGAATTAACTGGGGGGATGGGTGAGCCTGGTGATGGGTATTAAGGAGGGAACGTATTGCAATGAGCGCTGGGTGTTATATGCAAACAATGAATCATAGAACACTACATCAAAAACTAATGATGTACTGTATAATGACTAGCATAACACAATAAAAATAAAATAATAAAATAAAATAAGTATTTCTAGACCCCTAGGTAATATAAGAAAGAATAAAGAAATGACATGGATTTTCAGCATATCAAGTGACATTTTAGTTAAATATAATGTTTGGCAGTGTTTTATAATCGTATTTTTTTTCTGTTCAAGGTTTGAAGTATTAAGTCATACTAAATCCATGGTTTCAGTCTCAAGGGAATCCGTCTTAATATTCAGGAAATTTTCAAATTTGTATTAGATAAAATATAAATTGACTAATAAAGAAATTTTAAGAGTAGTAGTCATTGCTTCACTCCATGCACACATACAAATCTTTTACTCTTTCTTAATTCATTTGTTCTGTTGTTTTTACAAATGCTTTCCAATGTCCAAGATTCTAACAGCTCTAACTTTTTAAGGTGGCCCCATTATCATATCATCAGTTTACCTCTCTATACCCACTCATTTACAATAGGAATATACTGCCCTATACCCTCCTATTCCTCATTACTGTGAAGAATGGTAATAACTTATAGCCTAAGAATTCTAGGCTCTAACTGTTTCACTTTTACTATGAGTTGGAAATGTCCCATCCTTTCTGTCTGCTGGTAGAGAATGTTCAATGAAATTATCCATAAACTTCTTAAGCCAAGCTTACAGTCTCCCCACAAAAGAAAACCTCATTTACAACTCTATTATATTCTATTACACAATATGCTTAAACCCATTCTGAAAACAGAAAATCAAATAATTCCTTTAAGATGAGGAGCCATTCATTAATGTGACAAATCCGTTATTCTCTTAGCCTGCCACTCTTTCTTTAAAGGCCTATAGTGAGTTGCCACCACAAATGATTTTAATTCCTTATGGGAAAGCCTGTGAAGGAGTTTTACTAGGTGAATTTTAAAAAATTTATCCTTATAATGAGTCTAACAAATACCAAATTAATTTTTATCAACAAGTAAAACATAATAATTCTCTCAGCTTCATGAAGGCTGTGTATTCAACTTCCAAATACTTGTTTGTTTACAGAGTTTCTCAGGATAATTGTGCCATAAAAAATTAAGGCTTTTTCAAATGTACAGCAAACATAGGGTGTATGAATCAGGACTGTAATTCCAAGAGGCAGTAATCCAATTCAAATTAAGGGGAAAAAAAAAAGGAAATTTATTGGACCACAGAAATTAAAAAGTAAAAGATGGTATAGACTTCAGGCATGATTGAACTCAGAAGATCAAACAATGTCATCAGATTTGTCTCTTATCTCCATTTTCCTCTGTGTTAGACTGATCTTGGGAAGGCTTTCCTCATGCGGTGACCAAAAAAAAAAAAAAAAAAAAGCTATGGTGAGTTGTTAACCTTAAAAATCCTTTAAATCCATGAAACTTGCAATTCCAGGGGAAAAAATGATCTTTTCTTATATCTGTAATAATGCCCCCCTAGTGTTTTAGTGGTGCAAACAGGGCCATCTTCCAAGTCCTTATTAACCAGACTGTGGCCAGCCTATGACCAATCCACTGCTCTCCCTAATAGTTTCATCAGAATAATTTGCACTAAGGGCGAGGTAAGTTTTAAATGGGGCACAGAATAGATCCAAAAGTAACAGATGTCTATGATTCAGGCTATTTCAAATAAAGGATGCTCATAAACTGAAGGCTTCTCCATATTTACTACATTCATAGAATCATTAACCAAAGAATTCATTGATATTTATTTAATAAGGACTGAGTGGTGACTAAATGTTTTCTTTCATACACTTGTTACAATCAGAGAGTTTCTCTATTATGAATTTTCTGATGTCGTCTAAGGGCTGAGGCACAGCTAAAATTATTCCCACACTCGTTACAATGATAGGGTTTGTCTCCAGCATGAATTCTCTGGTGTAGCCTAAGGGACAAGATCTGATGGAAAGCCTTCCCACATTCATTACATTCATAAGGTTTCTCTCCAGTATGAATTCTTTGATGTTGATTAAGGTATGAGCCACAACTGAAGGCCTTCCCACATTTGTTGCATTCATAGGGTTTCTCTCCTGCATGACTTCTCTTATGATGAATCAGAACTAAAGCATCACTGAAGGCTTTCCCACATTTACTGCATTCAAAAGGTCTCTCTCCGGAATGTATTCTATGATGTCGATTAAGTTGCGAGTCAGTCCTAAAAAACTTCCCACATTTGATGCATTCATAAGGCTTTTCACCTGTATGAATTCTCTGATGTTGATTAAGGTGTGAGCGATAGCCAAAAGTCTTCCCACATTCATTACATTTAAAGGGTTTCTCTCCTGTATGAATCCTTTGATGCAGAGTAAGGGCGATGCGTCTGCTGAAGGCTTTTCCACATTGATTACATTCATAGGGCTTCTCTCCAGTGTGAATTCTCTGATGCTGATTGAGGTGTGCGCTCTGTCTGAAGGCTTTGTTACATTCCTTACATTCATATGGTTTCTCTCCTGTGTGAATTCTCTGATGTTCAACAAGGAAGGCATAACGGCTAAAGGCCTTCCCACATTCACTGCATGCAAAAGGTTTCTCTCCAGTGTGGATTTTTTGATGTTGAGCAAGGTGTGCGCTCTGTCTAAAAGCTTTGTTACATTCCTTACATTCATATGGTTTCTCTCCAATGTGAGTTCTTTGATGTTCACTGAGAAAGAAGTCATGACTAAAGGCTTTTCCACAGTCATTGCATACAAACAGTTTCTCTCCAGTGTGAATTCTCTGAGGTTGAGTAAAGAATGAGTAACAGCTAAAGGCATCATCACATTCACTGAATCCACGTGGTAATTTTCCAAAATGAGTTGTTTGATGCTGAGTAAATAATGAATGGAAACTTAAGAGATTCGAAAAATCACTACTTTCAAAAGGTTTCTCCGCAGGACGAATTCCTGTATCTTTACTATGGTATGTACTCTGGTTGAATTCTTCACATTCATTATCTGTCAAAGAGTCCTTCTCAGCAGGTAATCTTTTACGTTCAATTAGGACGGAATTTGGGGGAAACATTTTATCATAAATGCCAAATTTATGTACTTGCTGTACTGTGGGAACTCTCTCTTGTGGTGAAAGTACTGATTTCAAGAGAACACTTCTCTCAGAATTATTATATTTTTTGTCCATTTTCACAGCAGAGATTTCCTTAAGGGCTGTCACTTGCCTGAAATGCCTCTCCTTTTGTTGATGCCGCGCAAATTCACCCTCATATTTCCAGGCTTCTCTGAAACTGGAATATTCAACGTCATAACTTCTAAGTCTTTCCTTTACCATCCCCTGGGATATTTCCTCTTCACCAATGTACCATTTTGGAGATAATTCCTTGATTTCATACCAAGACTCCCAGTCTGAAAAATATCAAGAAAGCAAATGTGTCCTTTTTGCCTCTGTAAGGAGAAAACTGTTCTAGAAGAAACTAAAGAATTTAATTCGGGGGATGAGGGAAGAAAGTACATGGTTTTGACACCTTTCAAATATGGCCAAGCAAATATGAAAAACATACAAAGAAAGAACAAAGAATGAAGAAAGCTGATAAAGGAAGATATACGTGTTGGCGATAGGGAGAAGGTGACAGGGGAAATGTAAGGGATCAAGATGCAGACAAAGCTCAATGCTGAAAAGATAAGGAATTGAGAAAAACTGACTAGATCATAATCACAGTTTCCCTGCCTCTAGTCTTTCAAGTCTCGAATCTACTCTGCACTATCTAGTCCTATTCTTAAGACTAAAAGCTCCATGAAGGCAGGGATTGATGCTTTACCTCTTTTTCTTCTTACTATTGTATTTAGTGCTGAGGACAATGGTAGCATTTTGTTAAGTGAATGAATGCTGCCAGAAAGCGCAACAACTTTTAAGATTTTATCAGGGACCAGAAAAAAAAGTACTGTGGGCTTTTTGGTTGTTCCTGTTGTTATTGTCTAGAAGAAATCTGAAGGTCAGCTTTGCTCATCATTGAGAGAAAAATGCTGCCTACTAAATAGAAACTTGATACTTTCGGGAGAGGGTATTGTTGAGATAAGATGGAAAGAAAATTATTTTTTAAAATATGATCTCAAAGTGGCATCTGGGTGGCTCAGTCAGTTAAGTAAGTGGCTGGCTCTTGACTTTTGGCTCAGGCCATAATCTCAGGGTCCTGGGCTCAAGCCCTGTGTTGGGTTCTGTACAGAGTCTGCTTGTCCCTCTCTCTCCCCCTCTGCTTCTCCCCACACATTCTCTCTCTCAAATAAAAAATCTTAAAAAAAAAAAAAATGATCTCAAAAAGAGGAAAATGAGGGGCTCTGGGCTGATTCAGTTGGTGGGGCATGCAACTCTTGATCTTGGGGCTGTAGGTTTGAGCCCCACATCGGGTATAGAGTCACTGAAAGGAATCTTTAAAAAAAAAAAAAAAAAAAAAGGAAAATGAGAAAGTCCTTTTCGTGTCACACAATAATCAGCCAATATATTCAATTATACAGAATCGACTATTATGCACCCAGCATTTAGTAGAAGGGAAAAAAGTCTGAGACATGAGTCGTTTTCTCTCTCTCTCTCTCTTTTTTTTTTTTAAGATTTTATTTATTTGAGAGAGAGAGAGCACAAACAGGGTGCGGGGCAGAGGGAGAAGCAGACTCCCTGCTGAGCAGGGAGCCCCATGCGTGGCTCAATCCCAGGACTCTGGGATCATGACCTGAGCTAAAGGCAGACATTTAACTGTTTGAGCCACTCAGGCACCATTTTCTCTCCTTTTGTTAGATGAAACAAACAAACAAACAAACAAACAAAAACTTGGGGGGCACCTGGGTGGCTCATTCAGCTAAGCATCTGCCTTCAGCTCAGGTCATGATCCCAAGGTCCTGGGATCAAGTTCCACATCAGGTTCCTTGCTTAGCAGGGAGCCTGCTTCTGCCTCTCCCTCCCGGTACCCTCCCTGTTTGTACTGTCTATTTCTGTCAAATAAATTTTTAAAATCTTAAAAACAATTTTAAGTACGCTCCACACCCAACATGGAGCCCAATACAGGGCTCAACTAACAACTGAGATCAAGACTTGAGATGAGATCAGAGTCAGATGCTTAACTGACTGAGCCACCCAGGTGCTACCCTTCTCTCTTTTTTAAACTCTAAGGAGATAAAACTTGTACATATGAAAATTCAGTTTGACACATAATGAAGGACTGGTTAATATGATACAGATTATTAGCAGTATAAGCGTCAGGAAAACAGAAATCGAAACTCACTAATTTAGTTAAGGAATAATTCCTGGAGAATCTGAGCTTGATTGTCAAGGCTATGATCATGCTTCCAAAATGCAGTGGTTATTCCAGTAACAGTCATTTTCATGTTTTATTTTGTTTTTTAGACAGAGAGAGAATGACAGAGAGAGAGCATGAGGTGTTGTGAGGGGGAGACGGAGAGGGAAAATCTTCAGCATGCTTCATGTCCAGCATGGGGCCTGACTGGGGGCTCAATCTCCTGACCCCGAGATCAAGAGTGGGACACTTAACTGACAGAGCCATCCAGGCCCTCCTCATTTTTACGTTCTGATATGCATGGAGATTATTTTAGAATTGCACATGTTAGCATTACATACATAGTCTTACATACATCCATAACATAGTCTCTTCCATAACAGCATCCCATCTGTTGAAAGAAAAGCCACCTGCAGGCCAGGTCAGCACAAGTTGAAAAACAAAGAATACATTATGCATCTGTATCTTTCTTCTTTCCAATACACCCTCCACCCAGGGAAAGCCCCATCCCTACCTACTCTTCCTATGCATAGCCATGGATTTTCTCTTACTTTGGGCTCTATCTCAACCAAGCCCTGAGAGGGATTTATTCACTTATTCTGTTAGGTCTACACTGTTGTTCTTTTTCTTTTTCTTTTTTTTTTTTTGGCAGAAATTCATTATTTCCTCACGAACTCTCCTAGAACCTTCTTTCCTATATTCATCACCCAGGGCCACTGTGTTTCCTCTTACCAAGAATAAATCTTTTCTGTATTCCAGGAAAATGGCAGCTTTATAAAGTACCTACTGTAATGCTGAGTAAAAAAAAACTGATGGGAGAAAACTACAGACATTTTCCAACATCAGGTATTCTGAGATGCCTGGAGCTCCAACAACTCTTCAGGGGGAAAAAAGAAGAAGACACTCTGTACTTAGGCAAATGAATACTATCAGGGAAGGAATTCCATATAGGGTATTCCAGGGGACAGTATAGAGTATAGCCTGGGAAAGTACAGAACAGGAAGTATGGTATATGTGGAAGACATATTCATAGTGATCGGAGTCCAGAAACACCTAAAGTCAATGGTATTAAGGTATTATGGTGGCATTCAGCAAGAAAGAAGAGAGACAATTCACCCTTATCAGTGATTAAGGGGGAAAGGGAAGTTATGGATTCAGGCAAAGTGGAAGAGATTAAATAGGCATCCATGTGTCACACTGGAAAAAACACAGGGTTTGGGGTCATAGGTGAGTTTAAATCCTATTTCTTCAACTAGGGAGCTAGTTATTCTACCTTTAACAAATTAACAAATTGATTACGCCATCTCTTGAGCCTCAGTTTCTTAGTAGGCAAAATGAGATGACCTTACAAGTGTGGTATAAGAAAAAAGCATACATTTAGGAAACAGACGTTCGTTATATGTATTCAGTGACACTTACCATAAAATGCAGCAAATTAATAGGGATTTGTTAAGTTATCATTACACCTACACCATTAGTAGTCTCAGAAGTTACATTTATGTTCAAGAAAGGATTATGAGGGGCATTTGGGTGGCTCAGTCAGTTAAGCGCCTGCCTTCAGCTCGGGTCATGATCCCAGGGTCCTGGGATCAAGCCCCACATGGGCTCCCTGCTCAGTGGAGAGCCTGCTTCTCCCTCTCCCTCAGCCTGCTACTCTGCCTACTTGTGCTCTCTCTGTCAAAAAAATAAATAAAATCTTAAAAAGGCGGGGGTGGGGGTGGGGTGAGAGGGGCGCCTGGGTGGCTCAGTGGGTTAAAGCCTCTGCCTTCGGCTCAGGTCATGATCCCAGGGTCCTGGGATTGAGCCCTGCATTGGGCTCTCTGCTCAGCGGGGAGCCTGCTTCCTCCTCTCTCTCTGCCTGCCTCTCTGCCTACTTGTGATCTCTCTCTGTCAAATAAATAAATAAAAATCTTTTTAAAAAAGGGGGGAGGGGGAATTATGAAATAGACTGATGGTCAAATGACAAGACAAACAATGGGAGAAGTAAATCCTTTGGGGTTAAAATATATCCAGGCTGGGGTGCCTGGGTGGCTCAGTCGGTAAGTGTCTGCCTTTGGCTCAGGTCATGATCACAGGGTCCTAGAATCGAGCCCCACCTCAGTCTCCTTGCTCAGCAGGAAGCCTGCTTCTCCCTCTCCCACTACCCCTACTTGTGTTTCCATTCTATCTCTCTCACTCTGTCAAATAAATAAATAAAATCTTTAAAATCTATCTATCTATCTCCAGGCAATTAAAGATGTGTAATTTCCAACTGATTATAATCTATAAATAGACAGAAGCTAAAAATCAAAGTCTGATCAACTTTGGAATCCAATCAGAACTGCACAGAAAGTAGTAAGCATAGTAAATATAACTTGGCAGAAGAAAAAGTCTTACTATAGAATCTCCCTGGAAGATTTCCTGATGAAGTAAATAATCTCCTGGCAGGAAGCCTAGAAGATTCTACTAGAAAGTCTAGGAAAAAAGGACAGGACCTAAAGAGAAATCTTAAGAAGAAAGCCAAAGCCCAGAAAACATGTTTCCATGAATAGCCTGACCAATGATCCACAGATTTACAGATTGGATCTCTATCTTTAAAAAACTGTATAGAGCTATGCTGTCCAATATGGTTACATATGGCAATTTAAATTCATTAAAATTTAAAAAAATAATTCAGTTTCTCAATAATACCTAGCCATATTCCAAGTGCTCAACAGCCAAATGTGGCTAGTGGCTACAAAGCACAGATATAGAATATATCCATCATCACAGAATGTTCTACTAGATGTCACTGGACAAAGATCCAAAGTAACATGACAAAAATCTTACAGTTGAATGAGGAAAATACAGAAAAATAGGGGCATGAGTCAGTTAAAGGGAGAGAGAAACAGAATAGAGCTTTGGGGACGCCTGCGTGGCTCAGTTGGTTGAGCAGCTGCCTTCGGCTCAGGTCATGATCCCAGCGTCCTGGGATCGAGTCCCGCATCAGGCTCCTTGCTCTGCCGGGAGCCTGCTTCTCCCTCTGACTCTGCCTGCCACTCTGTCTGCCTGTGCTCGCTCTCTCTCTCTCTGACAAATAAATAAATAAATAAATAATTTTAAAAAAAAAAGAATAGAGCTTTGAACAGAGAAAATGAATAGTGGTCAGAAATATCTTATAAATCTCAGTAAGCTGATGAATAGGAAAATAAAGAAAGGCACCTGGATTTAGCCAAATTAGAGGGAGCAAATGCCAGACTGCAAGTGGTAAGACATGTAAGAGAATCTGAAGTAAAGGCAATGAGTGGAGATTATAATTGGTATAAAAGCAGTTGGAAAAGAAAAGGTAGTATGGTGTACAGAAACACTGAAAAGATCCTATGAAATGGTATGAAATTATTTCAAAGGAGTTTTTTCAAAGAAGATTTAAGTAGATAAAAATATAAGACATAACTGTATAAAAAGAAAAAAATACATACACATGCTTGCTTACCCCAACATAATTTGTATCAGGTCAATTTCAATCAGAATTCCACAAGGATTTTACCTCTGAACTTATGAAATTATCTTAAAGGATGCATGGCATAGGATGAGCAATAATATAAAAGAAAATTCTAAAGAAAAAAGTTTCTAGAATCAGTAATAAAACCTCAGCATTGCATTTTATACCCTCCTTTCATTAAAATCTCTAATGAAAGGACTCAATGAAGGCAATTTGTAAAATTCTCTTTAATTATAGGGAAATGTCAAAAGAAACACACCTGAAGCACACAAATTTATAGGATCCAGTGGAGAATAAGAGTTTCGTCCTCTACCCCTTTCCTTCTTATAACCATCAGTTTGTTCTCCATATTTAGAAGTCTGATTCTGCATTTTGCTTATTCATTTTTCAAAATTTAGATTCCACATGAGTAAAATCATATGGTATTTGTCTTTCTCAGTCTTATTTCAATTAGCATAGTACCCTCTAGAGGACCATCAGTGTTGTCACAAATGGCAAAATCTTATCTTTTTATGACTGTGTAATATTCCATTGAGTATACATAGGCATCTTACTTCTCTATTTGTCTGTCAATGGATACTTATGTTGCTTCCAGATCTTGGCTATTATAAATAATGCTGCAATAAACATATGGGTGCATACATCTTTTTAATTAATGTTTTTGTTTTCTTCAGGTATATACTCACTGATGGAATTACTGGATCATATGGTATTTCTATTTTTAATTTTTTAGGCATCTCTATACTGTTTTCTGAAATCTCTGTACCAGTTTACATTCCCAATGGCAGCACACTACAGCTCCTTTTTCCTCCACATCCTAACCAATACAATGTTTTAAGTTAAAATTTTTTTGAAAAAGCAAGTTGTAGGGGCACCTGGGTGGCTCAGTGGGTTAAAGGCTCTGCCTTCAGCTCAGGTCATAATCCCAGGGTCCTGGGATTGAGCCCCGCATTGGGCTCTCTGCTCAGCAGGGAGCCTGCTTCCACCCACACACACACTCTCTCTGCCTGCCTCTCTGCCTACTTGTGATCTCTATCTATCAAATAAATAAAATCTTAAAAAAAAAAAAGCAATTTGTAAACAGATGCATATAAAAATTGTGTGTGTGTGTGTGTGTGTGATCTGTCCAAGGGAAATTCTAGAAAGATATAGATCCAACCATAAACAGTAAAGGTCTTTGGATGGTATCTCAAGAGAAGAGTATACTTCCTACTCTATTTTTTTTTAAAAGATTTAATTTATTTATTTGACAGGCAGAGATCACAAGTAGGCAGAGAGGCAGGCAGAGAGAGAGAGGAGGAAGCAGGCTCCCTGCTGAGCAGAGAGCCAGATGCGGGGCTCGATCCCAGGACCCTGGGATCATGACCTGAGCTGAAGGCAGAGGCTTTAACCCACTGAGCCACCCAGTCACCCCTCTATACATTTTTTTTAAAGATTTTATTTATTTATTTGACAAGGAGAAACACAGCAAGAACGGGAACACAAGCAGGGGTAGGGGGAGAGGGAGAAGCAGGCCTGCTGAGCAGGAAGCCCAATGTGGGGCTCGATCCCAGGACTCCAGGATCATGACCTGAACTGAAGGTAGACACTTAACGAATGAGCCACCAGGAGCCCCTACTTTATACATTTTTTAATCACTTGAATATTTTCTAATAAATACTATTTCTATTCAAAGGAAAAAGGAAAGGGGCATCTGGCTGGCTCAGTCAGTAGAGCATGAGACTCTTGATCTCAGGGTCATGAGTTCAAGCCCCACACTGGGTATAGCGATTACTTTATAAAAAGAAAAAAGAGGGCACCTGGGTGGCTCAGATGGTTAAGCATCTGCCTTATGCTTGGGTCATGATCCTGGGGTCGTGGGATCAAGTCCCATATCTGGCTCCCTGCTCAGTGGGGAGACTGCTTCTCCCTCTCCTTCTCTCTCTGTCTCTCATGAACAAATAAATAACATCTTAAAAAAAAAAAAGAAAAAGAAAAATGGAAAAATGTTATAGAGCAGCCCTAATATTGGTTCTTAACTGTACCTTTTCAAAACAATCTGCATCTTAATTGATTTGGAAATCCCTCCATGTGTCTTTCCTATGAGATTCCCTCCTAGGTATGTTCAGGATTGAAAAAAAAATTATTAAATAAATAAATAAATAAATAAACAAACTTAGGGCTACCTGGGTGACTCAGTCAGTTGAGCATATGCTTTTGGCTTAGGTCAGCATCTTGGGGTCCTGGGATCGAGCCCTGTGTCAGGCTCCTGGCTCAGTGGGGAGTCTGCTTCTCCCTTTCCCTCTGCCCCTACCCCTTACTTACGTTTTCTCTCTCTCTCCCCCTGAAATAAATAGACAAAATCTTAAAAAAATTTTTTTTAAACTTAAAATACTATAGACATTTTCCCATGTCCATACAAATAAAACTACTCTATTCCAGAATGGATGAACCATAATTTTGGTAACTAGGCATCTTAATAGATTTTTGCACTCCTAGCCCAAAAGCTGAGTTACTTGCTTGCCAAAATTTAGTTGTGTTCTCAACCTCATTAGTTCATTGGTTGAGAACCACATACTTTAACATTGAGTTAATAAAATGCATGCTGAAGAGAGATTTTAAAAATTTCTTTTGAATATAGTTGAAAGTTTTACATTAGTCTCAGGTGCACACCAGAACACACCTAGTTAAAACTTGCCACTTCTGGCCAAGGACTAAACACTGCAGGCAAGGAGAGCCTCTACAGATGGCTGGCCTGAAGGACAGAGCAGCCAAAACACAAAAGCAGAGCACAGAGCACACACCAGAGACACTCCCCAAAGCTCCAGGCCCCAGACACTCTTCTTCATAAAGACTCTCAGGAGCAGGAAATATAACAGGTTTTTCTAATATAGAAGAAGACAGAGATTTAAAATGGATTTAAAAAGGAAAGGAAAGGAATTCATCCCAAAAGAAAGAACAAGAAAAGGTCATGGCCTGAGATCTAATCAAACAGATATAAGTAGTATGCCTGAAGAAGAATGTAAAGCAACAATCATAAGGATATTAAAAATAAAATGTCTCATGTGTGTATATATTTTATGATCCCTCATGACAATCTTTTAAAAAGAGTAATCACTTATAAATCAAGTAAGCAGCTTCTACAGTATGTTTTTGCATGCTTTTATGTTTCTTTTTAAAAAAGATTTTATTTATTTATTTATTTGAGAACGAGCACACACACATGAGAGGACGGGAGGGGAGGGGCAGCGAGAGAATCTCAAGCAGATTCCATGCTGAGCAAGGAGCCCCACATGGGGCTCGATCTCAGAACCCTGACTGAGATCATGACTTGAACCAAAACCTAGAGTTGGACACTCAACTAACTGAGTCATCCAGGGGCCCATTTTATATTTCTATATATTTCTAAAAGAAGTATTAAATAAAACTATAAATGTGCATATTTAAAATATTAATATCCATTGTCAAACTGCCCCCCAAGGTAATTTTTATCAATTTGCATTCCTACCAGAACATAAAATACATGTCTTCAGACTAATCTATACTGACTAAAATTTTTGTCCCTATAAGTAAAGAGTACCTCATTATTTATAACTTGCAATTTTCTGATTGTAAACTAGAGCATTTTCATAAATGTGTATGTGTACTGGCTTTGCATTTTGTGGTTTCTTCTTTGGTGAATTCTTTATTTGTATTTTTTACACATATTTTAATTGCATTAGCATTTTCTTTTAAGTAGTTTATAGAAGTCCTTTATAAATTTAGGGTTTTAAGGCTTTACAGTATTTTTTTCCCCCTTGATCATCACTTTTTTTTTCAAGTCATCACTTTTTATTGTCACATGTCATCTTCATTTACAGTGCTTTCAATTAAAATTTTTGAAAACATGAAGTCAAATATCCCATTTTTCCATTATGCAGTCTGGCCTTGATATACATTTTAAGAAAGACTTTCCAAAATCCAGTATTATACAAATACTAACCTCAACTTTTAAGAAAATCTCTTTACACGACTGATTTAAAATCCAGCCACCTTGTTGGGGCGCCTAGGTGGCTTAGTCAGTCGTTAAGTGTCTGCCTTCAGCTCAAGTCCTGATCCGACGGTTGGATCAAGCCCTGTATCAGGTTCCCTGCTCAGTGGGAAGCCTGCTTCTCCCTCTCCCACTACCCCTGCTTGTGTTCCCTCTCTTGCTGTGTCCCTCTCTGTCAAATAAATAAATAAAATCTTTTAAAAAGAATAAAAATAAAAAGCCACCTTGTTATCAAATATAAAGTTCTTGTATATACTTCTGAGCTTTCTCTATTGTTCCACTGATCTCCTTCACTACCCTTATATCAGACTGATCTCCCCCATGGATAACAGGCTACATTCTTTAATATTAAAAATTAAATCAAGCAGTATATTTAATGAATGATACACATAACCATGTATGCAACTCAGAAATACAAAAATAGTTCAGCAATAGGAAATCTTCACTATAAGTTCTTACAGAATTTTTCTTCCATAAATTTTATGAAAGAAAAAAATGTAAAGGAAGAGAAAAAAAATAATTGCCTTAAAAGATGCTGAAAATATATAAAATCCAAAAGCTTTTCATGCTTAAAATATATACACCCATAGAGCTAGGAACAGAAAAAAATAGGCACATTTAAGTGAAACACCTGAAAATGCCTTGTGATATCAGAAAGAAAAAAATTTATAGCAATTATTTAACATAGATTTGGAAACTATAGTTGATAAAGTAGAAATGAAAATAAGAAAAGGCAGGAAAAGGTAACTAAAAATGGTCAAGACTGAGACGTACTCTTACAAAATAACTTTAAAATTAAAGAAAGAACTACTAGGAGACCAGAACAAAATATAAAGCTAATAATACATAAAGGAAAATATCAAGTTGGTATCAGACTTTTTCATAACACTATTCAACATTAATATTATACTATAATAAACTTATAGAAAGAACGAGATAGAACCTGGGAAGCTTTTATTTGTGTGAACTCTTTGTGAGGAAACTTCTAGAGGACAAACTTCAGGCAACCAAGAGATATCTAGAGAAATCTCAGCAAAAGGACCTCATGGAAAACACAATATATTTAACTGTAGAACAAAGATGAAATGAAAGGTTGGGACAAAAGTGACAGAAAGCATGTAAATATAATATGCCTTGACAATATAAAAAGTGTACAACTAACAAAATTTAGGAAGAGAAAGTAGGAAGTAAAACAAGCCTACTAACTGACTCATCTATACTAGGTAAAGAAACAAACTCAAAGGCTAGTTTTTAAAGTAACAGAAGGAATAAATATTGTCTACAGAAACAGAGCACTATAAAACTGGAACAAAAGAAAAAAATTCCTACTTATTACAAAACTATAGTATTAAGTAATCAAAATAAAAGGCTAGAAAAATAGATAAATAAATGTCTTTTTTAAAACTGTAAAAACCATGGGGTGCCTGTGTGGCATTAAAGCCTCTGCCTTCGGCTCAGGTCATGATCCCAGGGCCCTGAGATTGAGCCCTGCATCGGGCTCTCGCTCAGCAGGAAGCCAGCTTCCCCGCCTCTCTGTCTGCCTGCCTCTGCCTACTTGTGATCTCTCTCTCTGTCAAATAAATAAATAAAATCTTTAAAAAAAAAAAAAACCTGTAAAAACCAGAAAATGTCATATAAAACAACAACACAGAATTAAGCGCAAACATATAAGAAATGTACTGGACTCTCACCTATAAAATTGAAAAATGATATTCAGATTGGCACCAGAAAAACTCAATTCTATACTGTATGTAAATGTCATACTTAAAGTGATTTTAAAAAACTGAAAATAAAAGGGTCATACTTAAAGTGATTTTAAAAAACTGAAAATAAAAGGATGAGGAAAGATCCCAAAACAGCATAAAAAGGCAAGAAACAGTTTCTCTTCTACGGTATTCATAAGACAGGCTGCTAACATCTTGATTATAGTCCTATAAGACCCATTTTTCAACTGTTGACCTCTAGCGCTATAAAATGGTAAATTCATGTTGTTTTCAGCCAGTAAATTTGTGGTAATTTGTTACAGCAGCAATAAAAACCTAATACAGAAAGCAGTCCGCTACAACCTTTCTGGAAGGGCATTTGGCAATTCCTAACAAAACTACATACACACTCAGCAATCCTACATCCAAGCATCTATTCTGAAAATACAGCCTTGACAATATGAGAAAACATACATACAAAGTTATTACTGAAGTCCTGGTCCTAATTGTAAAATAGTGCAAATATCCCAGAAGTCCACACATCAATGAGTAGTTAAATAAATTACCATAACATCCAGATAATAGAGTATTTTGTAGCTGTTAAAATGAGGAAGATGTCGGGGCACCTGGGTGGCTCAGTGGGTTAAGCCTCTGCTTTTGGCTCAGGTCATGATCTCAGGGTCCTGGGATCAAGCCCCGCATCGGGCTCTCTGCTCAGCAGGGAGCCTGCTTCCCTCTCTCTCTCTGCCTGCCTTTCTGCCTACCTGTGATCTTTCTCTCTATCAAATAAATAAAAATCTTTAAAAAATTAAAAAAAAAATGAGGAAGATGTCCATGACTAATGGAGTGTATTTATAGTTAAGTAAAAACAGCAAGATGCAAAGAGTATGTACAGTATGCTACCCCCACCCTTTTTAAAAATATTTTGTTTATTTATTTGACAGAGATCACAAGTAGGCAGAGAGGCAGGCAGGGAGAGGAGGAAGCAGACTCCCTGCTGAGCAGAGAACCCAATGCAGGGCTCGATTCCAGGACCCTGAGATCATGACCTGAGCTGAAGGCAGAGGCTTTAACCCACTGAGCCACCCAGGTACCCTTTATGTAGCATACAAGGAGATACAATAAACTACATATATGTTGGCTCATTTGTACAAAAGAAACATAAAAAGGACAAATCTGAAAATAAAGAAATCCGTAATCTATAAGAAGTGGGTAAGAAAGGGGTAGGAAGACATTAGAGAACAGAATTAGGATAGTAGATATGAAGACAAACTAACATATTACTGAGGATATATTTTTCTATAGCTCTGATCCTTAAAAGCATAGTAATGTTTCAGATACAAAAATAAATATATAATTAAAACCAACCAAGTGTGGCAGGAACCCAAACAGAATACAAGTAGTAACAAATCTAAAAGAGCTAACTTAGATAACTTTGGAAAAGAGTATTTTGACTGAATACTGTAAGACTACAGATAGAAACAACCATATACAAATAATGTAATCTAGTTAGTAAATTTGTTTCTCACAGAAGAATAGCTTGGAAATTCTGAAACTACTTAATATGCATACTAAAATGGAACAAATAAGTAAATGCATTGTTTCTCATTGTCAGAAAAAGAAAGTATAGATAAGTAAAGGAGAAAGGCTAAACTAAACCCTGTGGAGTAGGACTAGAATAAAGATACTAAAATAGGGTTGCCTGGGTGACTCCATTGGTTAAACAACTGCCTTCAGCTCAGGTCATGGTCCTGGAGTCCCAGGATCAAGTCCCACATTGGGCTCCCAGCTCCACGGGGAGTCTGCTTCTCCCTCTGACCTTCTTCCCTCTCATGTTCTCTTTTACTTGCTCTCTCTCTCAAATAAATAAATAAAATCTTTTTAAAAAGGATATAAAAATAAACTGAGAATTTTAATATATAAAAAGACAGAAACAGATACAAATATAGAAATGTGAGTATACCTATGTGTATTGGGTTACACACACATATATTTTCCAGCTAATCTGCTGTGAGGGCCTCGGAACAATGACATTCTGGTAGCAAAGAGCACACATAGCACCCAGACATTGGTTTCTAAGCATCATTTCCCAATAAGGGAAACAGAGCTCCCAGGAGAAACAGCTGATTCAAGGCTAAGGCAAGGAAAACAAGATGAACCTAGAATACCTGGAACCAGGAAAGAAGGAAGTGCTCAAGAATGGATGGAGGCAGGTGCCTGGGTGGCTCAGTAGGTTGAGCCTCTGCCTTCGGCTCAGGTCATGATCCCAGGGACCTGGGATCGAGCCCTGCATCGGGTTCTCTGCTCACCGGGGAGCCTGCTTCCACCTCTCTCTCTCTGCCTGCCTCTCTGCCTACTTGTGATCTCTGCCTGTCAAATAAATAAATAAATAAATAAATAAAATCTTTTAAAAAAGAAAGAAAGTACTAAATTCTTACTTTCTTAAAAAAATATTGGATGAGGTCTAAACCTAGAAAGACAATTAAGAAACAGCAATATAAACATATTGCAGATTTGAAGGAAACATCCAAAATAAGCTGCAAAAGCAAGATCAATCCTTCTGAGAGGGAAATTGAGGAAGAAGACAAGAGACTGCCTATTTTAAGGGAAGAAGTCTTGTGCTCGCTTTGGCAGCATGTATATTAAGGGAATAAGTGTTGTAAAATTACTTGACTCTTTAAACAATGTGCTTGCACAACCCTGAAAACTTTGGTAAAAATAAAAACTCTAAAATATATCTGGAAATGTATACATTTCTGACCCTAAAAAGGAAAGAAGTGGGAAGGACTAAGATTCGGGTTATATGCAGAAGAATCACAAGTGTATAATTTGATAGCAATAGGGAGAAACCCGCCCCTGCCTAGCCCATGGCAGCCTCCTCAAGTGCAGGGTAGCCTTCTCATGACCTCTTGGCCTGCCACCATACAACAGCCTTCCTTGCCCAGCTCCCGGTCACTCACCAGTATACTGACCATCTGACATCTCTTTCTGCACCATCCAAGGTTCCTTCCCTTGCTCCAATAAGGAGATCATGTTGGGCTTAGAAATGGAGAGTCCTGTTTACAGGAGAAGAAAAATGAGAGCAAGAAAGAGACAAACAGGCAGACAATCAACTTGCTATCGCCTTTCTAGGACTCAATCTCAATCTTTTGTTCATTAGGCAAGAAAAGAAATTAGAGGAAGGGCCAGAGAATGGAATGATGCTTGTATGAAGGATGAAGATGAAGCTTCTTCTGCAGTAGTGGCTCTCAAAGTGCTAAAGCACCACCACCTAGGAACTTACTAGAAATGCAAAGTCTTGGGCCCCAGCCCAGACCTACTAAGTCTGAAACCACAGTGGTTCTCGAACTTTTATGGGCATCAGAATCATTTGGAGGGCTCATTAAAACCCAGACTACTGGGCCTATTTCCTGAGTTTCTGATTCTGGAGGTCTAAGGTGGGACCTCATAATTTAACAAATTCCTACCTCATTCTACAGCAATGGGGGCTACTCATTTCTAATTCTTTGGAACTACTTCAAATTATTCCCTGGGAACAAGAAGTAGAAATTCAGCTAAGCACTTAAGATGACCTAGATATTCCCAGTGGAGGAAGCAAAAACACCCCAGAGGGAAGATTCTGAATTACGGGGGTGACATCCTTACCAAGCCATACCAAGTTCCTGTAGTTCTCCAACATGACATCTCTGTACAAATCCTTCTGAGACGGGTCCAGCCATTCCCATTCCTCTTGGGAAAAATCTAGAGCCACATCTCTGAAGGTCACCAGACCCTGAAATTAAAAAAAAAAAAAAAAAAAAAAAAAAAAGATCTCGTTGCCAAGTACTCCCATATGGTCCTAGCAGAAAAGATGAAATTTTGCCAGAGTTCAAAGCTCTAGGTGGCCTGAGGAAAATAATTACTAGGGAGCAAGTACATGCCCAGGCTTGTCAAAACTTTTGAGAGAAAGAGAAATATTAGAAACAGACTCACCCCTTGAAAATTTCACACTTGTGAATAAAAAGAGATGTACACACAGGAAAAAAATTACTTTACGGCCTGAAACATGAGTTTATAACATGAAAGTATGTCAACAAGGCTATTTTATGTTACATATACTATGTACCAAGAAATTCTGATAGTGATGATTCCTTTTTACTCCTCAAACTGAGATACTGAATGGGTTAGAATAGTGAGGGAAGACCTTGAATTGGGGTTTAACAATAGGGTATGGTCTGAAACTTAGATTTGATATATGAGGAGAAAGTTGTAAAAAGGTGTTCTGAAGAAATAATGAAGTATATGAAGTAATTTATTTATTTTATTTTATTTTTTCTAAAGATTTCACTTATTTACTTGACAGAGATCACAAGTAGGCAGAGAGGCAGGCAGAGAGAGAGAGAGAGAGAGAGGGAGTAGCAGGCTCCCCGCCGAGCAGAGAGCCCAGGGGCTTGATCCCAGGACCCTAGGGCCATGACCTGAGCTGAAGGCAGAGGACTCAACCCACTGAGCCACCCAGGCGCCCTGTATGTGAAATAATTTAGATAGAATTTTCATTGGAAGATTATATGAAAAATCCGGAAAAAAACTTTAATGTCAAAAAATAAGTTTAGGGGCACCTGAGTGGCTCAATGGGTTAAACATCTGACTCTTGATTTCAGCTCAGGTCATGATCTCAGGGTCATGGGCTGGAGCCCCACACAGGGCTCCACACTCAGTGGGGAGTCTGCTACTCTCCCTCTCCCTGCTCATGTGCTCTCTCTCTCTCTAAAATAAATAAAATAAAATCTTTTTAAAAATAAAATAAAGGGGCACCTGGGTGCCTCAGTCAGTTAACTGTCTGCCTTCAGCCCAGTTCATGATCCCAGGGTCCTGGGATCAAGCCCCACTCAGGAACCTACTTCTCCCTCCCACTCTGCCAGTCCTGCTTGTGTGCTCTCTTCCTCTCACTCTCTGTCAAAGAACTATATAAAATCTTTTAAAAAAATAGATCAATAAATAAAATAAACAGGTTAGCCTACTCCATTGGACTATGAGCTATACGAAGGGAAGGATCTCTGTTTTACAAGCTCTTGAATATCTGGTGTTTATAAAACCTGTCACATTGTAAGCAGTAAATATTTGCCACTCAGTGAATAAATGGTAAACTTTCCTGTAATACATCCATAGGAAGGAAGAGTACTCAAAGCTTAAAATGGCAGAGTTCCATTTTGCAGAGTATGGTCTCATTTTTTATAAAAAATCATGAAGTATCTATCAGTGCAGAGAACGGATCTAGTGCCAAAATCTCCGATGCTAGTCAAAAGCCAACCAGGAAGTGGGTTCTTCTAAACACAGCATCTGCTGTATTAACTCTTTTTTGAGCATTGGTATATTTAGTTTTCTACTTTTTGAGCTAGTTTTTGTATTTTATATTTACCTAGAAAATAATCTCTTTTGCTTGTGCTTTCAAATTAAAAGTACACTGCTGTTCATCAAATTGCAAAAAAAAAAAAGACAAATATGGTTATTCTACACTGCAGAAATACAGATGAACGTGGCTAGAGAAAAAAGCCTCATACAACTACATACAGTTATATAACTTTCGTTTGTCCCTCTACACTTCTCTGTGTCCTGGGAGGCTGACCTGTGTTGACTGCATTAAGAGACTCCCCGACCTGACCCCATTTTCAGTTGGGTTCAGCCACATGCAAGAGATGGGAAGGAGGCAAGTGAGGCACAATATTTACTCCCCTGGCATCCTCCTTACAGCACCACCCTGTGTGGTCTGTCTCCTTTGATCCTAGGTCACAATGCCTGTCAGAGGCCCTCCCCACTCAGATCTCTCTATCTCTGGGTTCAGGTCCAAGTTTTACTGTCCGAGGGTATAGCACTATTCTTTACAGTTCTCTATACACTGATTCATAACTTGGAAACACTTCCCTTTTGATTCTTGCTGGAGCCCTGACTGATAAACACACTGATCCAATGTACTTCTAGGATATGACCAGAGAGTCCACAAAAGCACCACTACACTTCCCCCAATAAATTCACTTTCCCATTTTCCTATGACTACTTCATAGATTCTGCCTCTCTCTCAAAATACCACCAATTCCTTCCCTGTTTTCACTTTGAACTTCCTCATCTTCTTGCTTACCACAGGTCCTTGCTAAACTGTATCTATACTCATATATTCTGTCTTCCCTCTGTTACTATGCATGAAACTCTAGGCTCCTATGACCATTCCCTCCACTGTCCACACAAAGACACTGTCACCTCTCTTCCTTGTATCAGGGAGATAACAGATATCCCTCTTATATTATCAGTATTTTCCACTTTCCTAAATGATTTTTATTCATATACAAACTGATACAGTATCTTTCATCTTATGGACAAATTCCCTTCCATAATTCACTGTAGTTATTGTCCAATTTCTCTACTCCTCTTAAACACAAAATCTTCCAAAGAGTTGTTTAAATCGACAATGTCTAATAGAAAAACAAAGTAAACCTCATATTAAAATTTTTCAGTAGCTACATTAAAAAAGTAAATAGATTTAATGATGGAAACAAATAAGAATAACTGCTATATTTATTGACCAATTACTACATACCAGTAAGTGGTATAAGACACACTAATGAGCATTTTACCAATATTATCTTAAATCTCATTGTAAAACTTGTTAAAAAAATAAGAAAAAATTATGAACCCCATTTTACAGTTTAAGTTTACATTTTACAGTTTAAGACCAATTGTCATGCTGAATTACTAAGTTACATATTGCAAAAAGAAAAAACAAGGTAAGCAGAAATAAGTAAATTTAGGGGCGCCTGGGTGGCTCAGTAGGTTAAGTCTCTGCTTTCGGCTCAGGTCATGATCACAGAGTTCTGGGATCGGGCCACGAGTCAGGCTCCCTGCTCTGCCAGGAGTCTGCTTCTCCCTCTCCCTGCTCTTGTGTTCTTGCTCTCTCTCTCTCTCTCTCTTTCTCTCTAAATAAATAAAATCTTTAAAAACAAAAAAAGAAGCAAATTTAATAATATAGTTAACCCATTACATCTAAAATGTTATTTCAACATGTACTCAATGTTAAAATTATTAATGAGATGTTTTACATTCTTTTTTGTACTGAATCTTCAAAATCTGGTATATATTTTATACTTATAGTACATCTTAACTCAGAGCAGTCTTATGTGGCTACTGGGTACATTATTGGACAGCACAGGTCTCCACTCATCTCTATTCTTACCTTTTAGGCCCACTATTCCCTTGTGATCCCACTGCAATGCTTTCATCCCAACCACTCTATCAAGTAGCTGTTGTCAAGAATATCAGTAGCTTCTATGTTACCAAACCCAATGGTCAGTTCATCTTCCTCACTGTCTCTCAGAAGAATTTAATTTAATTGATCATACCCTCTATGAAACACACTGTACTCCTGACTACCAGGACCCATACTCTTCTGGTTTTTCTTTTACATCAGTCCTTCTCAGTCTCTTTTGCTGGTTCCTTCTCTTCTTTTCAGCCTCTAGATACTGAATACTCAAAACTCAGTCCTTGGGCATCTTTCCTATCTAACTCACAATCCTATCCTCAAGATAATCCTATCCTGTCCTATGGCTTTAAATACACTAATGCTTCTCAAATTCACATCTGCAATCCTGACTCCAGGTATATAATCACTATTGCACTTGGATATCCAACAGGTCTCTCAAACTTACTAGATCAAGAACTCAAGTTGTGTTCCCATCTCATCATTCTGCCCTGTCTTTCCACCTCAGTAAATGCTAAGGTCATTTGCACAGCTGCCCCAGGTCAAAAATTTTTGTAATTATCCTTGACTTTCTTTCACACTCCCAAACCAGTCCCTGGCCAAATCCCTTATTTTCTTCTCCAACATATACCCCAAACCCCACCAGCTCCAATACCACCACAATGGCCCAGGTAGCTATCACCTTCCAGGTGGACTACTGCAGTAGTCTCCTGACTGATCTCCCTGCTCCACCCTTACTTCCTTTCTATTTTCCTTTTAAAATAGAAATCACATTAAATCACAAACACTCCAATGACTCTCCTTCACCCTCAGAACAAAACTCAAAGTTCTGGTCATGAGTTTCAAGGGTCCACATAACTTGTTCCCCAGCTACTCCTCTGCTTTCACAGTGCTCATTCCCCTCTGAGGATACTGGCTCAATGATATTCCTAGAATACATCAGACATCTTTCCACCACAGTAACTTCGTATTTGCTATTCCTTCTCCCTTTTAAAAAAAAAAAAAAAAGGATTTTATTTATTTGGGGCACCTGGTGACTCAGTCGGGTAAGCATCTGCCTTTGGCTCAGATCATGATCCCAGGGTCCTGGGATCAAGCCCTGCATCAGGCTCCCTGCTCAAAGGGAAGCGTGTTTCTTCCTTTCCCACTCCCCCTGCTTGGGTTCCCTCTCTTGCTGTCTCTTTCTAATTAATTAATTAATTAATTAAATGATTTTATTTATCTGTTTGACGGAGAGAACACAAGAAGGGGGGAAGGCAGAGGGAGAAGGAGAAGCAGGCTCCCTGCTGAGCAGGACCCCGGGATCGTGACCTGAGCCAAAGGCAGACACTTTACAGACTGCGCCACCCAGGCGCCCCTTCCTTCTCCTTTTTTTTAAAAAAAATATATTTTATTTATTTATTTGACAGAGAGAGAGATCACAAGTAGACAGAGCAGCAGGTGGGGGAGTTGGGGGGAAGCTGGCTCCCCACTGAGCAGAGAGCCTGATGTGGAGCTCGATCCCAGGACCCCGAGATCATGACCTGAGCCGAAGGGAGATGCTTAACAACTCAGACACCCAGGTGCCCTCTTCCTTCTCCTTCTAAAGCTCTTTCCCAGATCTTCACAAAACCTCCCCCCTACTTTCACTGAGGGTTTTCTTTGCTTAAATGTCACTTCCTCAGAGAGGCCATCCTGGACCTTCTTATTTAATAGGACACTCAATAATCACACCTCTGTCCTTTATTTCATTTGTACTGAATGGCAGCACAACAAATCATGATCCATCTAAAGAGGACAGTTGTTTCCCATCACATATTTCAGCACAGCACTGAGTGAAAAATGATTTGTAGAGAGATCATAAGTAGTTAAGAGACAGAAGAGATCAGAGTGCTCACAGGGCTATTTCTGACTCTCTGAGGTCCCAAAGTCCAAAAAAATGAGGGGGAATTTCTGCAAACAAAGTGAAAACATCAACTTACCTGGGACATGGCTTTACAAAGCCCAACAGCCATCCTTCTTTCCTTCTTCAGTAGTCCCTTTTGGAGAACAAAGTCCTGAGAAGAGAGAATTAAAGGGGAAAAAAAAAATGGCAGACCACTGTGGGGTGTGTGGACCTGGCGATTCACGGACCTGTGCCCCTGGGGATAAAAATATATGTTTATTAAAAAATAAAAAATTAAAAAAAATGGCAGACCAGCCCCATGCTGCTGACCTGAGATTCACAAAGATAGAACTCTTGTCCCTTTAAGGTCTCCACAGCCTCCTTCCAAGATCTCAGAAAAAACCAGAGCTGAATTTAAGCCCTAAATTCCTGATATTAAGAACATGTAGCCTCAACTCAACAAAATCTCAATGGTCAACAATGGTGGTTTATGATCTGACCCCTGACTGCCCCTTAGACTTCATTTCCTACCCTCAGCCCCCTTGGCTCATCCCACTCCAGGCACACAGGTTGCCTTACAGTTCTTCAATCACTGTGCACACTCCTTCTTCAAGGCTGTTGCCTTTGCTTTTCCTTCTTCCTGGACTCAGGAAGGCTCACTCCCTCTCTTCACATTCCTATTAGTGCTCAATTGTCACCATATCAAGGGAACCTTCCTGAAAATTCTATCTAAAGAGAATTTCCCTTCTCTTTCCCTTATCCTGATACATTTTCTTAGCATCTGACACCGTTGGACTTATTTTTTTCTCTTTATTGTTGTCTCCCCAAACAATAGTGTAGGATCTAACAGAACTATGATTCATTTTGTTCACTGATATATCTCTGGTTTTAGAATAATGCCAGGTGTTAAAAAATATCTGCTATTTTTATATTATGTATATATTTATGTATTATTTTTATAATACCTTTGCAGGAGCTCAAAACATATCTGCTAAATGAGTAAATAAATCTTGCTGTGCCTCCTGTAATATAAATAGCAATGTTACACATGTATGTCATTATCTTAATCTTCACAAAACTGCAAAGATAAGTATTATTAACCCCATCTTACCAACAAGTAAAATTGAGGTTCAAAAAGCTTAAACAGGGGCGCCTGGGTGGCTCAGTGGGTTAAGTCGCTGCCTTTGGCTCAGTCATGATCTCAGGGTCCTGGGATCGAGTCCCACATCGGGCTCTCTGCTCAGCAGGGGGCCTGCTTTCCTTCCTCTCTCTCTGCCTGCCTCTCTGCCTACTTGTCCTACTTGTGATTTCTGTCAAATAAATAAATAAAATCTTTAAAAAAAAAAAAACAAAAAACCTTAAACAACTAACTCAGTCCTAAGGTTAAAACTGCAATAAGACTTAAAAGCTGGTCCTCCTTCAAGAGCCTACAATGTCTGAACAAAATATTTAACATAACCTGGGGAATCATTGCTATACATCTACTAGAGAAGCCTCTTCAGAGCATGCAGATATTACCTTTATTACTTCACAGGAATAAAGCTTGAGGCAGGCATTGCTCATTTTTAATACAAACCAGTAACAAAGTGCACAGTCCCCTCAGGGCCAACATTTATTCATTCCGAAAATGAGCATAGTTGTGTTTGACCTAGAATTTAGGATACACAACTCCCTAATTCTAGGCTACTACTCTGCACTAGCCAACTCACTGTTTAAGAAATTTATTTCTGGGGTGCCTGGGTGGCTCAGTGGGTTAAGGTCTCTGCCTTCGGCTCAGGTCATGATCCCAGGGTCCTGGGATCGAGCCCCACATCGGGCTCTCTGCTCAGTGGGGAGCCTGCTTCCTCCTCTCTCTCTCTCTCTCTCTGCCTGCCTCTCTGCCTACTTGTGCTCTCTGTCAAATAAATAAATAAAATCTTAAAAAAAATTATTTCATTAGCACAATGCAGCTTCAAATTGTCCATAAAAGCCTTTGAAATCTGAGAGGAATCAATGAAGTATTCTCTGCATCTGGGAGCCCTATCTAGCAGCTGCATAAAAGAAATGCCTTTTTAAAATTTCTGTTTGCAAGTAACTGTGTACCGTTTGGGTAATGTTCTCCAAGTTTGAGATGAACATCGTCTCTGAAGCTGAATTTAAAGACTTGGGTTTTATATAACCCCCAGGCACATGCTGACTTTCCAATCTTTCACTCATTGGCTACATGACCTTGGGGCACATTACTCCATCTCTCAGAACATTTCTTTCCTCACTGTCAAGACAGCATGAGCCAATTCCTGGCATAAATAAGTGCTACCCTTGTCCCTGCCTACATCCTATACACACATTTGCAAAGGAAATGAGAACAAACATTTTTCTTATTAACCGAGAAAGTCAGAACTAAAATTTAGCTCACTTGGTACATAAGGAAAAGAGTCATGGATCAGCCTCTCTGAGCACCAAACATGGAAGAGCTTTGACAAAGACAAACCTAAAATCTCAAACTCCATGGCCTAAGGAGAGAAAAACTAGGCTTTCAGATTAAGCTTTCCTCCCCCAGAGACAGTCAGTTTGGGGATGGTCTCACTACAATGTCTTTAGACTAGGTCCTGTGACTCACAAGAGGAATGGAGGAAGAAACCCATATCCTAGAGATTCCTAGTCCAAGGTCAAGGACAATCCTCTCCAAAACTCTTAGAACCCAGGGTCCAAAATTTTTCATTCTCACAATATGGGAAAGATCAAGAGAGTTTAGTGATTAAAAGCAAGGACTCTGGAGCCAAAATGCCTAGGTTCAAGACCCCGTTCTGTCACTAAAAAACTGTCTGAACTTGGGCAAGTACTTTTAATATTTCTGCGCCTACTATCACACACTAGGTCCCACACAATAAAGCTTTCTGTTTCACGTACATATAGATAAAATTTCTCACCCAGTCACACACATACACTATCCACGGTCACGCAAGCTCACTTGTAATGTCAAACACCTATGCAGTGGCATTAACACAAAGACAGATGACACAATTACCCCAACAAAGAGACAGTCCCATGCAATCTCGCACACAGTGACATACCACACTAGGTCACTCAACCTGTCATCATTACTCAGACAAATCTATACCTGCAGAGAGAAGATGGACACAGGTACACAATCACACCTGCTGTCTTAGACATTCAAACACTGTTATATCCACAGAGACAAGTAGTCAAATATAATCTCACAAATTCATCGGCGACACACAGTGTCACACCCGCAGTCGCTCACAAACCCATATTCAGTAACACATAGTTGTACCTGCAGAAACAGACACGCACACACAGTTTTATACCTGAAACATAGAGTCGCACATAAGCACACATGCGGTGACAGACAAGATCACATTCTGTCACACAGCGGCCTCTCACATAGCTAGCTGGACAGTAACCCCAGAGGCACCCACCCTGGTCCAATCCCTGTAGCTGCGGTTCTACCCCAAGCCCGGCCCTGACCTCCGGCTCCCGCGCGCAGCCAGGCCCAACTCACCTCCCAGCGCGGCGGGCTCTGGAAACCCGCCCAGCGACTCGGGACCCGCGACGTCCCCTCCCAGAATCCCTCGCGGGGTGAAGGTGAGCAGGGACTGAGGCGCGCGGGACCCCGAGCTCAGCTGGGGTAACATCCAGCTGAACTGGACGCTGCTCAGCTTTTCCTTACGAACCCCGCGAACCACGAGTCCCAGAACGCTTTGCGCCGCGGCCTTCTTTGCTGAACTACATTTCCCAGAGGAACCCAAGGCTCTCCTCTACTCCGCGCCTGCGCAGGCTGCCTTGGCCGAGGGTGTGTAAGTAGAGGGGTGTGTGCCACCGGAGTCGAGTTCGGGCACTCAGGGGCCCCTGGGTACCGGAGTGTGAGGAAACCGTGAAGCTCCGCGCGTGCGTGACTTCAGCGTTACTGAATGCTCAGGTGTGGCGATCTGTGTGTGACCGTCATTGCACACTTTTGTGCCTGCGCACCGCGGGGCAAAGTTTTCTGTCCGTGCAGTGAGCTTCTGCATTTAAAATCACGTCCCGTGATTGTGGGTCGTTGTGTGATGCCGAGAATGTGAGAGTGTTTGTGGATTTAAGAGAGGGACTGTGGCTGACTTTGGGCGACCATTTCTTTCTGTTCTTACCCTGGAGATCCAAGGAGTTTACTTGTGACACGCGTTGGGGCTTTTTTTTTTGTTTCTGGGCTTGCCTTTAGTGTCGAGCCGGTGGGAGAGGTTTCTTTGTGTGCCTTTGTATATGACTGTCTCCAGATCTAACTGTTCGCCCGCTCCTATGCCATCCCTCAACTCCGGCCATGGGCCGGGTCACTGTTACCTTCCTTTTTATACCCTTTCTCTACTTGGACGTAATGTAGTACCACAGAAGGGTAATTAGATTTCGTTAGGAGACACCCATTTGCCCCAGAGCCCTTTATGATGTGATCGCCGGATCTCTAGGGGTTCTCTTGGTACTCCTTCCACATTTTCACTTGACAACTTCATTCAGGGCCCAACTTCAAGAAAGCCTTGTCAGTCACGACAAGAATGTGAGCCCCTGAGTGAAGTTAAAGAAAGCTACAGCTGAATGGTAGTAAAAGAGGTTTTTAAAAAACTTTTATTCAAGAACAATCGTAATAGGGGAGAAGAAACTTCAGCATAGAACTGGGCTCAATTCCAATGCAGCGAGAACAAGTAGGGTTTAAAATGTGCAAGGAACAAGTTTATGGGGGTTGGGGCAGTCTGGATGGAAAATTAAGAGGAGACATCAAGGGTAGGGGAAAATTCTTGCTAGACTGACAAACAGAATTCTTGCTGAGGGCAGTCCAGGGTGATCAGATATTGCCTGGGTGGATGAGGAATTTAATTAGATATTAAAAGTAGTCAGGTATTAAGGGCTCTGGCTAAACTAAGTTGACAGAATTCTTGCTAAAACTGGGTAATGGAAAGACAAACATTGAAACCCAAAGGTTGAAGCCTCACAATTGAGAAGAGGGTCTAGAGGAGCCTAACGAAAATTTGATCAAGGAGAAAGTATTTGGTGGTTAAAATTCTGAACAAAGCAATATTCATCCCAATCCCCAGACCCTGGAAGAACTGGAAGGTGTACTGAAGTCAAGATCTTGGTAAGTAGGGGTATGTGGAAACAAGGAGGAAGTTCTTGAATGACAACCAATCTTTGGAGAATAATCCCTCCAATCTCCCTCTAAACACACGCACACACACACCTCTAATAGCTAAAGCTAGAGAGTTTTGAACAAAAGGAGTCTGGCTAATAGGGTTGGGGTGATTTGCTATTTATTCTGTGAAAATGGTCATTGTTACTTACAAAATGAGGCAAGCACTTTTTTTTTTTTAAGACTCTATAAAGACATTTAATATTTGGGTCACTTTAATGGGGAAATGTACTAGGTAAGTGTTCTTCAGATGATAATTCTGGTTTGCTACTTGACCAGTACATGGAACAGCTCTTTCCTGGATTTGATTATAAGTGCAGGTTACAGATCATCTTGTATATGTGCTGCTGAAGCTAGTACTAGAGATCATCTTGGATATTTCATACTAATGTGCCAGAAATGTAAGACATTCCTTTCTTTTTTTTTTAAGATTATTTATTCATTTATTTGACAGACAGAGATGAAAAGTAGGCAGAGAGGGGCAGACAGAGAGGAGGAAGCAGGATCCCCATACAGCAGAGAGCCGGATGTAGGGCTCAATCCCAGGACCCTGGGATCATGACCTGAGCCAAAGGCAGAGGCTTTAACCCACTGAGCCACCCAGGCGCCCCCAAGACACTCCTTTCTTGACTGGCACAGTATACCTTCAGAGAAACTTGGAATGTGTATAACTACCTCTTCACATGTCGTAATTGATGATAGGAAGATTTTTTGTCTTTTATTTATTTTTCCTATCTCATACCACCAAGTCCAACACTGGTTTGACTCTAGTCATCTCCAGTAGAGCAGGACAGTAGTACTCAAAGTATGGCAACCAAGTTAGTGGTTGCATTGCTAAAACAAATTGTGGCAGGACGATGTCCATCAAGATAGTATAAAAAAAAAAAAAAAGCAGAACTACACTGACAGTTTCAAACAGAATATTTAATTGCAGGAAATTTATTATACAATGTTGAATGACTGAAAGACCAAAAAGGGGATAGATTTGTAACATCAAGAAACCACTAACACCATAGAGCTTGAGGAATGAGGGGAAGGGATGGATTTACTAGATCCTAAGAGCTCTGAAGAGGAGATTCAGGCTGGCTCTTAACTGCAAAAAAGAATTTGCAGGCAAGCTACAGCCCTCTTCTGCTGCTAGAGATACTGAAAGAACCGGAAAATAAGAAGTGAGTTCCTTCTCTCTTTCCGCTTTTCAGTCTCCTTTTAATTTCTCCATTGGCAAACTATAGCAGTAAGCAAGGGAGACTGGGAAATGGCTTTGTCAGAGGTCCACCTCCAGTGTCACAGAATAGAGAAGGGCACGTTTGAAGCTGAAATGATGACAGGGAAATGATTAGTATATGACACTTTTTCAATTTGCTGGAAAATAAGTTAACTCATATAATTTTCCAAGTTTCTTTTTCTTCTCAGAAACATTTATCAATGTTACTAATTCCTTATAAAGGAATCTTACTACATGACAAAAAATGGTGCATATTTAGTAACAAAATACCTTAATAAAGCAAATTCTTTGTTAAACAATTCTTTGTTAAACATAAATTCTGAAATAGCTCTTGTCTAGTTTAATATGTGGTTATATGGATGAACTCATGTTTTTACATATTTTGCTGTAGTTTTGATAATATAGATTTATATGTTTTCTAACTTTGTATTATCTAATAAAAATATTTCATGATGAACCACTAATTGCTCCCATCACTTAACAGTTCTCAATATCCTGGTGTGCCTGGGTGGCTCAGTCGGTTAAGTCTCTGCCTTTGGCTCAGGTCACAATCCTGGGATTCTGGGATTGAGTCCCACATTGCTCAGCAGGGAGACTCCTTCTCCCTCTCCCTCAGTCCCTACTCCTGCTTGTGCTCTCTCTTTCAAACAAACAAACAAACAAACAGTTCTCAATATCCTAACAAGTGTGAGAATCACGGTATGTGTATTTTTAAAAATAAACTATTAGGTATATTAGTCATCTATTTTTTAAATTGCGATATAACTGAAATGTAATATGTTTTTTCAGTTGTACAACATAATGATTCAGTACTTGTATATATTGTGAAATGGTCACCACAATAAGTCTAGTTAACATCCATCACTATACATAGTTATAAAAGTTTTTTTCTTTTGACGGGAACTTTGAACTCTTAGCCACTTTCAAATATACAATATAGTTTTATTAACTTTAGTCACTATGCTGTACATTACATCCCCATGATCCATTTATTTTATAGGAAGCTTGTACCTTTAGACGCACCTCACCCATTTTACCTACACTCCTACCCCATGTCTGGCAACCACCAATCTGTTCTGTATCTTTGATGTGTGTGTGTGTGTGTGTGTATGTTTAAAGATTTTATTTATTTGACAGAGAGAGAGATCACAAGTAGGCAGAGAGGCAGGCAGAGAGACAGAGGAGGAAGCAGGCTTCCCGCTGAACAGAGAGCCCAGTGCAGGCCTCAATCTCAGGACCTGAGCCAAAGGCAGTGGCTTAAATCACTGAGCCACCCAGGCATCCCTGATAGGTGTTTTTTCCTACATTTTAATTTTTAAGAAAAGTTTTTTTCAAACTAAGCCCAATGTGGGGCTTGAACTCACGACCCCAAGCATCACATGCTCTACTGACTGGGCCAGCTAGGTGCCCCTCTTTAATATGTTTGGGTTTTTTTTTTAAGTTTCTTCTTATTTGAAGGCAGTTATTCTTTTTTTTTTTTTTTTTAGATTTTATTTATTTATTTGACAGAGATCACAATTAGGCAGAAAGGCAGGCGGGGCGGGGGGAAGCAGGCTCCCCGCTGAGCAGAGAGCCTGATGCAGGGCTCGATCCCAGGACCCTGGGATCATGACCTGAGCCAAAGGCAGAGGCTTAACCCACTGGCCACCCAGGTGCCCCTGAAGGCAGTTATTCTGAATTGAGAATAAAATAAAATTGAAGGGACACATGGGTGGCTCAGTCAGTTGAGTCTGACTCTTGGTTTTGGCTAAGATCATGATCTCAAGGTCATGGGATCGAGCCCCACATGAGGCTCTGTGCTCAGTGCAGAGTCTGCTTGAGGATTCTCTCCCTTTCCCTCAGCCCCTCTCCCCACTTGTGTGCTCGCTCTCTCTCTAAAATAAATAAAATATTTAGAAATAAATAAAATTGAGAATGCAAAAAAACAAGAATTATTTCTTGTCTTAGTTATTTTGATTGGTCACCCATATTCTTTACACTAGAATTTTTTTTATAACAGCCTAGGGAAGGATAAAGTACAAGTTTACCAGGCCTTGCTTAGCATCGCTTCCTGAGGTATTTGGAAAGAGTCCATACCCTACTATTAGTGCTAGTAAAGAACTTCCTAACACCGTAATTCATGAATGTCAAATCCAGATAAATTAAAAACCAATGGTTAATTTCTGGGAAAGAAAATTTACATTTAATGGGTAACTTACACGATCCAAGAGCTGTGTAATTTCCTTTGTATATGTCATTTCATTTGTTCTTCACAATACTACAAATAAATACTCCTATCCAGTTTACAGTTGGGGGACTCAGAAGTGTGACAATTTATAAGTATGAGATAGTATGAGATAGAAGTCAAACTTCTATAAGTGAGATTGAAATCAAACTTCTCTTTAGGATCACATGTCTGTACTAGTATACTTGATACAACATTTACTAAACCTTATCTTCCTTTATGAGAGCAGTGGTCTTTCAAAGGTTTTGCTACATTCCTCTTGAAACAATTTGAAAAAAAATTACTTTTTTTTTTTTTCTTAACTAGGCTCCATGCCCAGCATGGAGCCCAAAGCAGGACTTGAACTCATGAACCTAAAATCAAGACCTAAGCTGAGACAAAGTCACATTTTTTTTTTAAAGATTTTATTTATTTATTTGACAGAGAGAAATCACAAGTAGATGGAGAGGCAGGCAGAGCGAGAGAGGGAAGCAGGCTCTCTGCTGAGCAGAGAGCCCGATGCGGGACTCGATCCCAGGACTCTGAGATCATGACCTGAGCCGAAGGCAGCGGCTTAACCCACTGAGCCACCCAGGCGCCCCAAAGTCACATTTTTAAATGGACATCTACAAGATATTCTTCATGAGTTTAAATGATGCAAAATACCATTCTAGCATATTTTCTATAGCATCACTAAACATACATAAGCTTTTTTAAAATTTAGTAATTGTGTACTGGGCCCTTTTCTTGAAATCATTTCCATTCCACTTTCATCGCTGAATTTTATCTTAATGTAATAATTGCCTATCCTTAAAAATATTACTAGTTACCTTATTTAACTTCTTGGCAACAAAAATGAAATTTTAATTTTTCCCTGTGACCTAAACACTCTATAAGTGTCAAAAAGCTTTTTAAAGATTCAGTTATTTGTCCATTCATTTAAAGATGATGTGATGTATAGGTATATACACAATGGAATATTACTCAGCCATCAAAAGGATGAAATCTTACCATTTGCAACAACATGGATGGAATTGGAGGGTATCATGCTAAGCAAAATAAATTAATCAGAGAGAGACAATTATCATATGGTTTCACTCACATGTGTAATTTAAAGCAGAGGATTGTAAGGGAAGGAAGAGGAAAATAAGAATAGACAAAATCAGAGAGGGAGACAAACCATAAGAGACTCTTAATCAGGAAACAAACTGAGGGTTGCTGGAGGGGAGGTGGATGATGGGATGGCATATTGTGCATCTCCCCCTGCTTGTGCTCACTCACTCTCTCTCTCTCTCAAATAAATAAAATCTTTTTAAGAAATTGTTGAAAAAAAAAAAAAAGTCTGGCACATGGTGTAATGAGCATTGGGTGTTACATGTAACTGATGAATCATTAAACTCTACATCTGAAACTAATAACATACTAGAAGTTAATTAATTGAATTTAAATAAGATTTTAAAAGATTCAGTCATAATTCTGGTATCCAGATGATAAAAATAATAAATATATTTAACATTCTAATAATTATGAATAATACAAAAGTTCACTTGGCCCTCCTTTGGTCAAGCCCCTTTTCTTCCTGGTAAGAAATTGATATGCAAATATACCTACATGTCCAGAGCCTACAACCTCCTTTAGACCGTGCTCTAAGTACCTGAGAATTTTCCACTTACGTAGCCTCAAGCCTGCTTCCAGAGCCTGTGCCTCTTCGGTCTCTTAAGCTCTCTCCCTTCATCTGTCCTCCAAAAGGCAAACATGCTGCCTCTGTGCACAATATGGTCAAGTGGTAGCTACATTGTGAGACTAGACAGCTTAGACATACAAGTTGGGGTGTCCACATGTGGACATGAGGCCCTTTTTGTTGTGGACAAACGTGGAGATGATTAAGAGAAGGGAGCTGGATGGGGTCCTCCATTTGTACTACTGACCCAGGTCTCTAAATATCAGTAACCGGCTTGCTGGTATCTAATCTGTTTAGAAACCACTGACCTTGTTAAGATAGAGGCCTTCGAATTAGGGTAGTAAATGTTACAGGCAATAATAAATGGTCAAAATGGGGTGCCTGGGTGGCTCAGTGGATTAAAGCCTCTGCCTTCGGCTCAGGTCATGATCTCAGGGTCCTGGGATGAAGTCCCGCATCGGGTTCTCTGCTCAGCAGGGAGCCTGCTTCCTCCTCTCTCTCTCTCTCTCTCTCTCTCTGCCTGCCTCTCTGCCTACTTGTAATCTCTGTCTGTCAAATAAAATAAATAAAATCTTTTAAAAAAAATGGTCAAAATGATACAATTTGAGTGTAGAAGTAACAAGAGTGGCTGAGGCTTGGATGTGAATATGAAGGAAAGACCAATACTAAAATAATGCTTCAATTTTTGTCCTGATCATTTATATGAATGATAGTCTCCTTTTTTTTTTTTTTTGAAGATTTTATTTATTTATTTGTCAGAGAGAAAGCGAGCGAGATCGAGCACAGGCAGACAGAGTAGAAGGCAGAGTCAGAGGGAGAAGCAGGCTCCCTGCGGAGCAAGGAGCCCGATGTGGGACTCGATCCCAGGACGCTGGGATCATGACCTGAGCCGAAGGCAGCTGCTTAACCAACTGAGCCACCCAGGCGTCCCGAATGATAGTCTCCTTTACTAAAATAGTAAATGATGATATGTAGCAGGTATCTAGGGTAGGGTGAGGTCATGTTAAGTTGGAGGTACTTTTTGAATGTTAAAGAGGTGATATCAAGTAGGCACTTAGACATGTGTATACCTCAGTGGGAGGGTTGGTAGTAGAGTAAGAATTTGGGATTTTTCAATTAAGATACTTTTAGCTGGCAGTTATATAAATCCCAGGTAGAAGTGGCTTTTACAATAAAAGTATTTATTTCTCCACTTGGCAAGTTCAGTTGGCTAAAAGCTGAACAATTATATCAAAAGAATTTTATATTATTTATTTTCATAGTTGATACCTTTTATCAAATGCAATTAGTTGATTAATTGGAAGGGTTAGATAGTGGGAAATTATGAAAAATGGTTTTAGTGGGAAATCATGAAAAATGATACATACTAAAAACATTTAAGTTTTATCCTAAAATCTTTAAATGAATATTCATTTATGACTTTCTTGCTTCTCTCAAGAATCATCCAGCTTGTTTTTTTTTATCCAGCTTTTTTTTTTTTTTTTTTTTACCTAATTTTCATTGCTGCTTCTGCGTGTTGATGGATAGAACCTAATTCTCGCAGCACCTATTTAGTGCTGGCCTTGGCACATCAGCCAAATTATATTACATTATATTACATTACAGCTAGACATCATTCTGATGCCTTGAGTTCAAATCCAGAAGAAGAGCATATGGAGAGGGGAGGGAATAAAAGTGATTGAGGGAGTTACACTTCCTTGAGTGAAATATTTTGTGTAGTTTAGACTCAGAAATGTTAGCATTTCACATATTTTTAAAAAGGATAAAATTAACGAATATAGTTTTTTATTGTTATGTAACAAATAACCACAGACCCATTTATTATCTCATAATTTCTGTGGGTCAGGAATCAGGGCACGGCTAGCTAGATTCTCTGTCAGTCTCTTAGAAAGCTGAGATCAAGGTGTCAGCTGGGCTGCAGTCTCATTGGTAGGCTTGATAAAGAAAGGGTTAACCTCCAAGCTCTTTCTGATAGTTGGCAGAAATGGTTTCTTTGTGGATATAGAATTCAGGGCAGTTTGTTTCTTCAAAGCCAGCAATAAAGAGAAAATCTTTGCTTCTCAGAGCCTCTGACTTTAGGGAAGACTGAGGCCTTCTTTTAAAGATTTACTGAATTAAGTTGGACCCTCTTAAGATAATTTACCTTTCCATTAACTCAAGGTCAACTGATTAAGGAACCTTCATTACATTTGCAAAATCTCTTCACATTCGCCATACAATTTAACATAAAAACAAGAGTGATATCACATAACCTTTGCCATATTCTGTTGGATAGAGGCTGCTCACACTCCCACTCACACACAAGGGAAAGGTATTACCCAACAGTGTGGTATTAGGAGTGAGAATCATAGGAGATACCCTAAGATGTGTTCAGAACAGCAAAGATGGAGGGAATCCCCAAATTAAATATGAACAAATTAATTCTACTTCAAATGAATAACATAACCACACTGAAGTTGGGGAAAATGGAACTAACTTGAGTAACTCTCAGGCCAAAGACAAAAAGATCTACAAAAATAATAAACTCCAGTGAGTGGGTTTGCTTATCACGGTTGTATGCATTAGCAATTCTGAAACTACTCAATGTGCATTCTAAGACTAAACAAATAAGCAAATATGGGTAATGGGGGCCAGGTTTCTAACTATAAGAAAAGGGATTTTAGGTGTGGGAAAGAGTTTAGAATGAACGCTGTGATGTTGAATTGAAGTTGGAAGCATCCATACGAACAGATTTTTTTTCCCCAGGGATAGACAGATATGTGTGTATACATGCATAGTAGTATATGAGGGTTCCAAAAGCTGGAAACAACCCAAGTATCCATCAGCAGGTGAATGGATACGTATGTGGTATATCTATATAAGGGAATTTATTCAGCCATAAAAAAATGAAGTACCAATACACGATACAACATGGATGAACCTTGAGAACACAGTGCTAAGTGAAGTAAGCCAGACACAAAAGGACAAATACTGTACAATTCCATTTATCTGAAACATCTAAATTAGCCAAATTCATAGAGAAAGAAAGTGGATTAGATATTTCTAGGGGTTAGGGAGAGCAGCGAATGGGAGTTATTGCTTAATGGTTACAGTTTCTGTTTGAGATGATGAAAAGTTTTAGAAATACATGGTGGTGATGGTTGTACAATGTTGTGAAAATAATTAATGCCACCTAACTGTACATGTTATTGTGTGTGAGGACTTTAGTGAGGGGGACAACAATAATTTTAAATATTATTTTTTGGGGCCCCTGGGTGGCTCAGTGAGTTAAGCCCCTGCCTTCAGCTCAGGTCATGATCTCAGGGTCCTGGGATTGGCCCCGCATCGGGCTTCTGCTCAGCGTGGAGCCTGCTTCCCTCTCTCTCTCTCTGCCTGCCTCTCTGCCTACTTGTGATCTCTATCAAATTTAAAAAAATTAATTTTTTTTATTTTTAAAGTCATTTTACATTTTAAGCCATAGTTAGTGTTTTCATTTGTGTTTTAATCTGCTCTGAGGCAACTTTTATTCTTTCTAAACTCAAGAGCAGGCCAAATTTGGCTGTTAAGTAGAGAACTCATTTAATGGGATTATTCTCTCTCTTATTTTGTATAACCTTATAACTTATTCTCTAAATAGATTTGTATAACCTGTCTCAATCCTGTTGTAGTTTACATTAAGTCATATTAATTATTTTAACTAAAGGGTAATGCCAATTGGATCCCACTCTTTCAAGCCAATTTGTAAGCACCAACGGCTCAATTTTAATTCATTACTCATTGGGTTATAATGTGCATGCCCGTGATGGTGCATTATTTATTTATTTATTTATTTTTAAGATTTTATTTATTTATTTGACAGGCAGAAATCACAAGTAGGCAGAGAGGCAGGCAGAGAGAGAGGAGGAAGCAGGCTCCTGGCTAAGCAGAGAGCCAGATGCGGGGCTCGATCCCAGGACCCTGGGATCATGACCTGAGCCTAAGGCAGAGGCTTTAACCCTCTGAGCCACCCAGGCGCCCCACAATGGTGTATTTTAATGCAATGGGTGCTATAACCATGGTAGTTTATGCAAGGCAATAAATGATTAAGGTGAGAAATAAGTGTCCTCTATTTTATGTTCAGTAACTCAGCTCTAAGTTTATAGAGGAAACTTTTTTTAAATTTAGTGTGATCCCCAGGTATAACTCTAATTCGAGCCCCAGTATTGAGTAAGTCCATGAAGACTGGTCAAATCATTCATTTCAACAGATGCTAAAGTTAGTTCAGTACTTAGGTAGAAGAGCAAAAGCCAGTTTTCACCTTTTGTCTTTCCAAAATATAAGCTGTTTTAGTAAAGTCTGGATTTCCAATTGGTTCAGATTCTAAACGTCTGTTTCAGTTTTTTTGTTTCCTCTCTTGTATCCAACTTTGTCTTCCTTCCTCCCTCCCTTCCTCTTTCCTTCTTTTTTTATTTTTTTAAGTATAATTTTTTATTTTTTATAAACATATATTTTTATCCCCAGGGGTACAGGTCTGTGAATCACCAGGTTTACACACTTCACAGCACTCACCAAAACACATACCCTCCCCAATGTCCATAATACCACCCCCTTCTCCCAAACCCCCTCCCCCCGGCAACCCTCAGTTTGTTTTGTGAGATTAAGAGTCACTTATGGTTTGTCTCCCTCCCAATCCCATCTTCTTTCATTTATTCTTCTCGTACCCACTTAAGCCCCCATGTTGCATCACCACTTCCTCATATCAGGGAGATCATATGATAGTTGTCTTTCTCCGCCTGACTTATTTTGCTAAGCATGATACGCTCTAGTTCCATCCATGTTGTTGCAAATGGCAAGATTTCATTTCTTTTGATGGCTGCATAGTACTCCATTGTGTATATATACCACATCTTCTTGATCCATTCATCTGTTGATGGACATCTAGGTTCTTTCCATAGTTTGGCTATTGTGGACATTGCTGCTATAAACATTCGAGTACACGTGCCCCTTTGGATCACTACGTTTGTATCTTTAGGGTAAATGCCCAATAGTGCAATTGCTGGGTCATAGGGCAGTTCTATTTTCAACATTTTGAGGAACCTCCATGCTGTTTTCCAGAGAGGTTGCACCAGCTTGCATTCCCACCAACAGTGTAGGAGGGTTCCCCTTTCTCCGCATCCTCGCCAGCATCTGTCATTTCCTGACTTGTTGATTTTAGCCATTCTGACTGGTGTGAGGTGATATCTCATTGTGGTTTTGATTTGTATTTCCCTGATGCTGAGTGATATGGAGCACTTTTTCATGTGTCTGTTGGCCATCTGGATGTCTTCTTTGCAGAAATGTCTGTTCATGTCCTCTGCCCATTTCTTGATTGGATTATTTGTTCTTTGGGTGTTGAGTTTGCTAAGTTCTTTATAGATTCTGGACACTAGTCCTTTATCTGATATGTCGTTTGCAAATATCTTCTCCCATTCTGTCAGTTGTCTTTTGATTTTGTTAACTGTTTCCTTTGCTGTGCAAAAGCTTTTGATCTTGATGAAATCCCAATAGTTCATTTTTGCCCTTGCTTCCCTTGCCTTTGGCGTTGTTCCTAGGAAGATGTTGCTGTGGCTGAGGGCGAAGAGGTTGCTGCCTGTGTTCTCCTCAAGGATTTTGATGGATTCCTTTCGCACATTGAGGTCCTTCATCCATTTTGAGTCTATTTTTGTGTGTGGTGTAAGGAAATGGTCCAATTTCATTTTTCTGCATGTGGCTGTCCAATTTTCCCAGCACCATTTATTGAAGAGGCTGTCTTTTTTCCATTGGACATTCTTTCCTGCTTTGTCGAAGATGAGTTGACCGTAGAGTTGAGGGTCTGTTTCTGGGCTCTCTATTCTGTTCCATTGATCTATGTGTCTGTTTTTGTGCCAGTACCATGCTGTCTTGATGATGACAGCTTTGTAATAGAGCTTGAAGTCCGGAATTGTGATGCCACCAACGTTGGCTTTCTTTTTCAATATCCCTTTGGCTATTCGAGGTCTTTTCTGGTTCCATATAAATTTTAGAATTATTTGTTCCATTTCTTTGAAAAAGATGGATGGTACTTTGATAGGAATTGCATTAAATGTGTATATTGCTTTAGGTAGCATAGACATTTTCACAATATTTATTCTTCCAATCCAGGAGCATGGAACATTTTTCCATTTCTTTGTGTCTTCCTCAATTTCTTTCATGAGTACTTTATAGTTTTCTGAGTATAGATTCTGTGTCTCTTTGGTTAGGTTTATTCCTAGGTATCTTATGGTTTTGGGTGCAATTGTAAATGGGATTGACTCCTTAATTTCCCTTTCTTCTGTCTTGCTGTTGGTGTAGAGAAATGCAACTGATTTCTGTGCATTGATTTTATATCCTGACACTTTACTGAATTCCTGTATAAGTTCTAGCAGTTTTGGAGTGGAGTCTTTTGGGTTTTCCACATGTAGTATCATATCATCTGTGAAGAGTGATAATTTGACTTCTTCTTTGCCGATTTGGATGCCTTTAATTTCCTTTTGTTGTCTGATTGCTGAGGCTAGGACCTCTAGTACTATGTTGAATAGCAGTGGTGATAATGGACATCCCTGCCGTGTTCCTGACCTTAGCGGAAAAGCTTTCAGTTTTTCTCCATTGAGAATGATATTTGTGGTGGGTTTTTCATAGATGGCTTTGATGATATTGAGATATGTGCCCTCTATCCCTACACTTTGAAGAGTTTTGATCAGGAAGGGATGCTGTACTTTGTCAAATGCTTTTTCAGCATCTATTGAGAGTATCATATGGTTCTTGTTCTTACTTTTATTGATGTGTTGTATCACATTGACTGATTTGCGGATGTTGAACCAACCTTGCAGCCCTGGGATAAATCCCACTTGGTCGTGGTGAATAATCTTTTTAATGTACTGTTGAATCCTATTGGCTAGTATTTTGTTGAGTATTTTTGCATCTGTGTTCATCAAGGATATTGGTCTATAGCTCTCTTTTTTGATGGGATCCTTGTCTGGTTTTGGGATCAAGGTAATGCTGGCCTCATAAAATGAGTTTGGAAGTTTTCCTTCCATTGCTATTTTTTGGAACAGTTTCAGGAGAATAGGAATTAGTTCTTCTTTAAATGTTTGGTAGAATTCTCCCAGGAAGCCGTCTTGCCCTGGGCTTTTGTTTGTTTGGAGATTTTTTTTTTTAAAGATTTTATTTATTTATTTGACAGAGAGTGATCACAAGTAGGCAGAGAGGCAGGCAGAGAGAGAGAGAGAGGAGGAAGCAGGCTCCCTGCTGAGCAGAGAGCCCGATGCGGGACTCGATCCCAGGACCCTGAGATCATGACCTGAGCCGAAGGCAGCGGCTTAATCCACTGAGCCACCCAGGCGCCCCTTGTTTGGAGATTTTTAATGACTGTTTCAATCTCCTTACTGGTTATGGGTCTGTTCAGGCTTTCTATTTCTTCCTGGTTCAGTTGTGGTAGTTTATATGTTTCTAGGAATGCATCCATTTCTTCCAGATTGTCAAATTTATTGCCGTAGAGTTGCTCATAGTATGTTCTTATAATAGTTTGTATTTCTTTGGTGTTAGTTGTGATCTCTCCTCTTTCATTCATGATTTTATTTATTTGGGTCCTTTCTCTTTTCTTTTTGATAAGTCGGGCCAGGGGTTTATCAATTTTATTAATTCTTTCAAAGAACCAGCTCCTACTTTCGTTGATTTGTTCTATTGTTTTTTTGGTTTCTATTTCATTGATTTCTGCTCTGATCTTTATGATTTCTCTTCTCCTGCTGGGTTTAGGGTTTCTTTCTTGTTCTTTCTCCAGCTCCTTTAGGTGTAGGGTTAGGTTGTGTACCTGAGACCTCTCTTGTTTCTTGAGAAAGGCTTGTACCGCTATATATTTTCCTCTCAGGACTGCCTTTGTTGTGTCCCACAGATTTTGAACCGTTGTATTTTCATTATCATTTGTTTCCATGATTTTTTTCAATTCTTCTTTAATTTCCCGGTTGACCCATTCATTCTTTAGAAGGATGCTGTTTAGTCTCCATGTATTTTGGTTCTTTTCAAACTTCCTTTTGTGGTTGAGTTCTAGCTTTAGAGCATTGTGGTCTGAAAATATGCAGGGAATGATCCCAATCTTTTGATACCGGTTGAGTCCTGATTTAGGACCGAGGATGTGATCTATTCTGGAGAATGTTCCATGTGCACTGGAGAAGAATGTGTATTCTGTTGCTTTGGGATGAAATGTTCTGAATATATCTGTGATGTCCATCTGGTCCAGTGTGTCGTTTAAGGCCTTTATTTCCTTGCTGATCTTTTGCTTGGATGATCTATCCATTTCAGTGAGGGGAGTATTAAAGTCCCCTACTATTATTGTATTATTGTTGATGTGTTTCTTTGATTTTGTTATTAATTGGTTTATATAGTTGGCTGCTCCCACGTTGGGGGCATAGATATTTAAAATTGTTAAATCTTCTTGTTGGACAGACCCTTTGAGTATGATATAGTGTCCTTCCTCATCTCTTATTATAGTCTTTGGCTTAAAATCTAATTGATCTGATATAAGGATTGCCACTCCTGCTTTCTTCTGATGTCCATTAGCATGGTAAATTCTTTTCCACCCCCTCACCTTAAATCTGGAGATGTCTTCAGGCTTAAAATGAGTTTCTTGGAGGCAACATATAGATGGGTTTTGTTTTTTTATCCATTCTGATACCCTGTGTCTTTTGACAGGGGCATTTAGCCCATTAACATTCAGGGTAACTATTGAGAGATATGAATTTAGGGCCATTGTATTGCCTGTAAGGTGACTGTTACTGTATATGGTCTCTGTTCCTTTCTGATCTACCACTTGTAGGCTCTCTCTTTGCTTAGAGGACCCCTTTCAAGATTTCCTGTAGAGCTGGTTTGGTGTTTGCAAATTCTTTCAGTTGTTGTTTGTCCTGGAAGCTTTTAATCTCTCCTTCTATTTTCAATGAGAGCCTAGCTGGATATAGTATTCTGGGCTGCATGTTTTTCTCATTTAGTGCTCTGAAAATATCATGCCAGCTCTTTCTGGCCTGCCAGGTCTCTGTGGATAAGTCAGCTGCCAATCTAATATTTTTACCATTGTATGTTACAGACTTCTTTTCCCGGGCTGCTTTCAGGATTCTCTCTTTGTCACTGAGACTTGTAAATTTTACTATTAGGTGACGGGATGTGGGCCTATTCTTATTGATTTTGAGGGGCGTTCTCTGAACCTCCTGAATTTTGATGCTCGTTCCCTTTGCCATATTGGGGAAATTCTCCCCAATAATTCTCTCTAGTATACCTTCTGCTCCCCTCTCTCTTTCTTCTTCTTCTGGAATCCCAATTATTCTAATGTTGTTTCGTCTTATGGTGTCACTTATCTCTCGAATTCTCCCCTCGTGGTCCAGTAGCTGTTTGTCCCTCTTTTGCTCAGCTTCTTTATTCTCTGTCATTTGGTCTTCTATATCGCTAATTCTTTCTTCTGCCTCATTTATCCTAGCAGTGAGAGCCTCCATTTTTGATTGCACCTCATTAATAGCTTTTTTGATTTCAACTTGGTTAGATTTTAGTTCTTTTATTTCTCCAGAAAGGGCTTTTATATCTCTCGAGAGGGTTTCTCTAATATCTTCCATGCCTTTTTCGAGCCCGGCTAGAACCTTGAGAATTGTCATTCTGAACTCTAGATCTGACATACTACCAATGTCTGTATTGATTAGGTCCCTAGCCTTCGGTACTGCCTCTTGTTCTTTTTTTTGTGTTGAATTTTTCCATCTTGTCATTTTGTCCAGATAAGAGTATATGAAGGGGCAAGTAAAATACTAAAAGGGTGGCAACAACCCCAGGAAAATATGCTTTAACCAAATTAGAAGAGATCCAAAATCGTGAGGGGGGAGAAAGGGGATAAAAAGAGGTTCAAAAGGAAGAAGGAAAAAAAAAGAAAAAAGAGAAAAAAAAAAGAAAAGAATTAAAAAAAAAAAGAAAACACCTAAGAAAAATATAAAAAAGAAAAAATATATATATTAGATAAACTAGTAAAAAATCGTTAAAAAAGAAAAAGGTAACAGTTAAAAAAAAATTTTACCCAAAGGCGAGAAAAAAAAAAAACAAGAAATGAAAAAAGAAAAAAATTAAATTAACTGCAAGACTAAAAAAAATCACAGGGAAAAAGCCATGAGTTCCGTGCTTGGCTTTCTCCTCCTCTGGAATTCTGCTGCTCTCCTTGTATTGAAACCGCACTCCTTGGTAGGTGAACTTGGTCTCGGCTGGATTTCTTGTTGATCTTCTGGGGGAGGGGCCTGGTGTAGTGATTCTCAAGTGTCTGCCCCAGGCGGAATTACACTGCCCTTACCCAGGGCCGGGGTGAGTAATCTGCTCGGGTTTGCTTTCAGGAGCTTTTGTTCCCTGAGCGCTTTCCGTAGAGTGCTGGAGGACGGGAATACAAATGGCGGCCTCCTGGTGTCCAGCCCGGAGGAGCCGAGAGCCCAGGGCTGCACTCCTCAGTGCGCCCTCAGAGAACAGCGCCAGTTACTCCCGTCTGCCTGACCTGCGGCCGCGCTCCGAGCTCACCGAGCCTGCGACCGGTTCAAGGTCACCCCGAGCTGCGAGCTTACTGTCGGCTCTGTTTCTGTAGCTGGCTTTCCCGTTCCAATACCCGCAAGCTCTGCGACACTCAGACACCCCCGATCCTTCTGTGACCCTGCGGGACCTGAGGCCATGCTGACCCCGCGTGGGCTTTGCCTGGGTTTAGCCCCTGGAGCTATGTCCCTCAGCGGAACAGACTTTTAAAAGTCCTGATTTTGTGCGCGCCGCCGCTTGCCGGGAGCCAGCCCCTCCCCCCGGGGTCTATCTTCCCGTCACTTTGGATTCACTTCTCCGCCGGTCCTACCTTTCAGAAAGTGGTTGTTTTTCTGTTTCCAGAATTGCTGTTCTTCTTCTCTTTGATCTGCCGATGGATTTTCAGGTGTTTGCAATCTTTAGATAAGCTATCTAGCTGATCTCCAGCTAGCTGAAGTAGTCTCAGCCTGCTACTTCTCCGCCATCTTGACTCCTCCTCCTTCCTTCCTCTTTCCTTCTATCTGTGCTTCCTTCCTTCCTTCCTTCTTTCTTTCCTTTATTATTATTATTTTTTTACTGGGTGGGTTGGAATAGTGGACATATTCACTCATGTTCAGGGAGGCCCTCTCTAGCCTCTCATATTTATAAGTTTCTTCTTGAGTACCTCAAATCAATATCATCAGGGTTCAGGACCTGCCCCAGAGTAATTGTTGAATTGACCCCTTGACTGTGCCACAGGGTTAAGATGGGTGTTTTTCACTATAACCCTGAAGATCAAAATACATTTGGCAACAGAGGCATAGGCAGCACCAGAGACATTTTGTAGGGTTCTTGTGAGCATTTTTTTTTATGAGTGTGATCTCAGCATGCCACATAATAATTGTTCTTGTCTGCATGAGTGACCACCCAATGTGTAGGGTATCAGTCTTCCCTCGGAGCACTCTACAGAATGGAAATAAATGCCTGGTTGAAGTTAAAATGGCAAAGATTAACAAGGCAGGAAACAACAAATGTTGGAGAGGATATGGAAAAGGGGGAACCCTCTTTACACTGTTGGTGGGAATGCAAGATGATGTGGCCACTTTGGAAAATAGTGTGGAGATTCCTCAAGAAATTAGAAATAGGGCTACCCTATGACCTGGCATTTGCACTACAGGGTATTTACCCCACAGATACAGATGTAGTGAAAAGAAGGGCCACAAGTACCCCAATGTTCATAGCAGCAATGTCCAAAATCGCCAAACTGTGGAAAGAGCTGAGATGCCCTTCAACAGACAAATGGATAAAGAAAATGTGGTCCATATATACAAGGGAATATTACACAGCCATTAGAAAGGATGAAACCCAACTTTTGCATCAACATGGGTGGGATTGGAGGAGATTATGCTGAGTGAAATAATTCAAGCAGAGAAAGTCAATTATCACATAGTTCCACTTACTTGTGGAGCATAAGGAATAACATGGAGGATGTTAGGAGAAGGAAAGGAAAAGTGAAGGTGGGGAATCAGAGGGAGAGAAGAACCATGAAATACTGTGGACTCTGGGAAACAAACTGAGGGTTTTAGAGGGGAGGGGGTAGAGGGATGGGTGACCCTGGTGCTGGGTATTAAGGAGGGCATGTATTACCTGGAGCACTGGCTGTTGTACATAAATAATGAACCATGGAACACTGCATCAAAAGCTAATGATATATTTTATGGTAACTCACATAACAATAAAATTTTTTTAAATGCCTGGTTGAGACACACAAAGAATAATCACAAGCTAAGAGTCATTTCCCCAAGGCCATTTATCCACATTTATCCTTTGTGTGCCTCTAAGTCCCCCAAGGCCAGTATCAGTCACAACTTATGCTAGAATGCAGACACATGATTCACAGAGGCACACAGATAGATCTGTGCTGAGACACACTACCCAGGGTCACTTTAAAAGATGCCCTGAATCCCATACTCTTATTCCTAAATACCAGTAATCCAAACATCAAACTTAGGTCAGTTATATCTATAAGACAGGTTTGGTATAACTTAGCCAACGTAGCACAAAGCAGCATAGATCAAGTAGCATATGAGCCAGCAGCAGCAGTCCAAAGTATGTGCTTGCCAGCAGGCAGCAACACCAGAGAGGAAGCCAAAGCAACATAAGGAAGACCTTTGATGATGGTGGTCATTAGCTAGGAAATCTGATCATCCTAAAGAGATGATATGGACACCCACATAATATTTATTTTGGATATCGAGACTGATGACAATAGACACCCACTGACCGGGTTTAAAAAAGCTTGTTAATCACATAATGAGGCTTACTATTGGATCTCAAACAAGTGCTAAAATGCTTGTGGGAAGCAAGGAAAGGAGACTGGCTTGGGGTTTTCATGGTTGGAGGTGAGGTTGAGCTAGGGATCCTGGCCATAGTTTGTACTTCTCACTGGGTCAAAGGAAGAAGCATTCAGGCTTTCTGTTGGGCAATAGGGGAAGATGGATTGGTGAAACCTAAAAGCTGTCCTCAGATAGACACACATATATATTGATGAAATAGAACTTAGAGTCTGGAAATAAATCCTTGTATTTATAGCTAATTTATTTTCAACAAAGTTGCCAGCCCAGTTCATTGGGGGAAAGGTAGACTTTTCAACAAATGGTGCTGGAGCAACTGTTTATCTACAAGCAGAAAGATGGATTTAGACCCATATCTCACACATACACAAAACAAAACATACATTAACTAAAAATGGATCACAGACTAAAATGAAAAACCTAAAATTTTTATTCTTTTAGAAGAAAATATAAGATATTATCATCAAGATCTTGAGTTAGGCAGTATTTCTTAGATGCTATACCAAAAGCACAGTCCGCAGATGAAAAATTGGGCTTCAACAAAATTAGAAACTCTCATGTGTCCAAAGACCCCACCCAACAATGAAAAGCAACTGACAGGGAGAAAATATTTTCAAAACGCATATCTGATAAAGGACTATATCCAGAATTTATTAAGAATTCTTTCAACTCAGTGAGAAACCAACATCTCATGTTTATGTAAAATGTAAAAAATGGGCAATGGATATGAACAGACATTTTCCCAAAGAATATGTACCAACGGGTCTTAAATACATGAGGAGATACTCAACATCATTAGTCATTATGAAAATGCAAATTAAAACCATTTTATACCCATTAAATGGATATAAAAATGAGAGAAAATAATAAATGTTGGCAAGGATATGGATAAATGGGAACCCTCATATACGGAAAAGTAAAATCATGAAGCCCCCTTGAAAAACAGTTAAACATAAATAATTAAACATAAAATTACCATGTAATCCATTAATTCCATTCCCAAGAAAATGAAAACATGACCAAAGTCTTATACATACATGTTGCCTAGAGATAGGGGTGGAATGGGCACTAACTGTAAGTAGGCATGAAGGATTTTGTTATGGTCATGAAAATGTTCTAAAATTGACTTATGGTAACGGTTACATTATTTGTAAAGTAAAAAGCATTGAATTGTATACTTAAATATGATGAATTTTATGATATATGATAGACACACAAAATCTCTTTGTGTGTCTCTAAGTCCCCATACGTGTGTGTTTCTCTGTTCCATTGTCCTTCTCTTTGTCCCCTCATTGCTCTCACCCCATTCCTCTGTCCTTCACTCTGTTTCCTCTCTCAGTGGCCCCTATGACTGCTTCTTTACTTTTTCCATTTTCTTCCCTCTGTCCCACCCTCCCTGATCCACATCTCTATCTTCCTCTCTCTGTGTTTCCCCCATTTATACCTCTGTCTACTCTACCTCTCTCTGGATTCCTGTTTCTCTTTTTCCCTTTGTGAATCCCCTGGTCATTCTCTGTCCCTTGTTCACCCTCTATCCTTTTCTCTAGGTGTTCTTTGTGTCTTTCATTACATGTCAGTCATTCATACAGTCTCTTGTCTTGCCTTCCTTATATCTCAGTTTCCCCTCCCTGCTCTGCTGCCTCATTCCCCAGTATTACCTGAGACCTGCTAAGTCCTCCAGATGTCATCTAAAACTTATTTTAATATAATCTCTTCAATTCTGCCTAAAAAATGTTTCAGTCCTAATTTATACAAATGAAGGCCTTACATTTGATTTAGAGGAGCTATTCTCTCTCAAAACATTATATGCTTAATATTGTCTTACTATATACCGAGCTCTATGGTGGCTGAAGTTGCACTGATTAACAAAGATCTATCCAAAGCACTCTACAAACATGACTTCCTGATACTTATTTATATTGTATATTTTACCTTATCTAAATCAAGGAAAATAAAATCTTATGCAGTAATCCAATGTGGTTATACATGATGAATGAAGTCTGTAGTAAAATCAAGACACAAAAAGTCTTAGAGGGCTCACCTGGAATGCTATACTATTTTTAAAATTTTATTTATTCATTAGAGAGAGGAAAAGAGAGCACAAGCAGGGGGAGAGGAATAGGAAGAGGGAGAAGCAGACTCCCTGCTAAGCTGGGAGACTCTTAACCATCTGAGCCACCCATGTGCCCCTCTGAGCCATCCAGGTGCCCCAGGATACTATACTATTTTTGTCTACTTAGCTACCTATCCCAGTAAGGTTGGAAAGTCAAGGAGAAGTAGGTGGAAAAATTTCACCCATTAACTGCAACAAAAGCATGCAATGGATAAAGGATAATATTTTAAAGACTGTGCTAGAAAAACTGGATAGTCCAAAGAAAAAAAAAATAGTCAACCCTTATATCACATCTTTCACAAAAATTAACTGAGATATCTAACATAGCTAGGTGAAAATATAGGAGAATATATTTATGACTTGGAGTTAGGCAAAGACAGAAAAAGCCGTAACAATAAAAGAAAAATGTGATATATTAGATTTAATTAGATTAAAAACTTCCAATGATGTTATTAATGAAATGATTAGGCAAACCACAAGATGGGATAAAGTATTCAAAATACACATTTTTACCAAGGACCTGTAACCAGAATATATAATAAATTCCTATAACTAAAGAATCATATAACCCTAATAAAATGTACAAAGATGTGGTGCATGTGTGTGTATGCAACTAAATATTACTTAGAAATCAAAAAATGAAATCTTATCATTTTCAATGATGTGGATATAACTAGAGGGTTTTATGCTGCTAAGCAACATAAGTCAATCAGAGAAAGACAATTACCATATGGTTTCACGTGGAATTTAAGAAACAAAACAAAGGAGCATAGGGGTGGGAGGGACAAATAAAACAAGATGAAATCAGAGAGGGAGACAAACCCTAAGAGACTCCTATTCATAGGAAACAAACTGAGAGTTGTGGGGAGAAGGAGGTGGGAGAATGGGGTAACTGGGTGATAGGCATTAAGGAGCACACATGATATAATGAGCCCTGGGTGTTACATACAACTGATAAATCACTGAACTCTATCTCTGAAACTAATAATATGCTATATGTTAATTAACTGAATTTAAATTAAATATAATTTTAAAAAATAAAATTTTTTTTAAAGACCCATCTATATATTGCCTCCAAAAAACTCACTTCAGACTGAAAGTCACATGAAGATTGAAAGTGAGGAAATGGAGAAACATTTATTATGCAAACGGATTTCAAAAGAAAGCTGGGGTAGCATTACCTGTATTGGACAAAATAGACTTTAAAACTAAGACTGTAACAAGAAACAAAGAAGGACACCATACAATAATAAGGGGGACAATGAGATATAACAACTGTAAATGTTTATGCACCCAACATGGGAGCACCCAAATACATAGAACAATTAATAACAAACATGAGGGAAGTAATTGATAGTAATATAATAATGGTAGGGAACCTGCAGCGCCTGGGGGGCTCAGTCATTAAGCGTCTGCCTTCAGCTCAGATCATGATCCCAGGGTCCTGGGATCAATCCCCACACCAACTCCTGCTTCGGGCTCCTTACTCAGCAGGAAGATTATGTCTCCCTCTTCCACTCCCCTTGCTTGAGTTCCCTCTCTCACTGTGTGTCTCTCTCTGTCAAATAAATAAATAAAATCTAAAAAGGAAGAAAGAAATGATACAGAAACAAACAAACAAAAAAAGAACAGATCAGATCAATGAACCAGGAGCTGGTTATTCGAGAAGATCAACAAAACTGGTAAACCTGTAGCCAGACTCAAATAAACAAAATCATTAATGAAAGAAGAGACATAACCAATACCACAGAAATATAAGAATTTGTAAGAAATTTTATGAAAAACGATATGGCAACAAGTTGGACAACTAGAAGAAACAAATAACCTACCAAAACTGAAGCAGGAAGAAATTAAAATTTTGAATAAACCAATTACCAGTAAAGAAATTGACTCAGTGGGGTGCCTGGGTGGCTCAGTGGGTTAAGCCTCTGCATTCGGCTCAGGTCATGATCTCAGGGTCCTGGGATCGAGCCCTGTATCAGGCTCTCTGCTCGGCAGGGAGTCTGCTTCTCCCTCTCTCTCTCTGCCTGCCTCTCTGCCTACTTGTGATCTCTGTCAAATAAATAAATAAATAAAATCTTAAAAAAAAAAAAAGAAATTGACTCAGTAATCAAAAATCTCCCAACAAACAAAAGTCCAGGATCAGACAGCTTCACAGGAGAATTCTACAAAACATTTAAAAAAGTTTTACTGTCTATTCTCAAAATATTCAAAATGAAAGAAGAGAAAGGAAAACTCCCAAATACATTCTATGAGGCCAGCACTAATTACCCTGATACCAAAACCAGATAAAGACACCACAATAAAAGAGAACTACAGATCTATATCTCTGATGAACATAGACGCAAAAATCTTCAACAAAATATTAACAGATCAAATTTAACAATACATTAAAAACTTCATTCAGCACAATTAAGTAGAATTTGTTCCCAGGATGCAGGGTGGTTCAATATTTGCAAATCAATCAATGTGATATAACACATCAACAAGAGAAAGGGTAAAAACCTTATGATCATTTCAATAGATGCGGAAAAATAATTTGACAAAGTACAACATCCATTCATGATAACAACCCTCAGCAAAGTAGGTTTAGAGGGAACATACCTGGACATAATAAAGACCTTATAGGAAACACCCATATCATCCTCAATGGGGGAAAACTGAGAGTTTTTCCATTAGGGTGAGGAACAAGACAAGGATGTCCACTCTCATACTTTAAAAAAATATATTTATTTAAATTCCCATTAGTTAACATACAGTAGAATCTTATTTTCAGGTATACCATATAGTGATTCAACACTTACATACAATACCCAGTGCCCATCACAACAAATGCACTCTTTAAACCCTTTTGCCACTTTTACCCAACATAATACTGGAAGTCCTAGTTACAGCAAGGAGACAAGAAAGAAATAAAAGGCATCCAAATTGGTAAGGAGGAAGCAAAACTTTCACTATTTGTAGATGACATGGTACTATATGTAGAAAACTCTAAAGACTCCACCAGAAAACTACTAGAACTGATAAATGAATTCAGTAATGTCACAAGATACAAAATCAATGTACAGAAATCTGTTATGCTTCTATAAGTGAAGCAAAAGAAAGAGAAATTAATAAAACAATCCCATGTACAGTTGCACCAAAAATAATAGAATACCTAGCAACAAACTTAACCAAAGAAGTGAAGACCTGCACTCTGAGAACAATAAAACATCAATGAAAAAATTGAAGATGAGGGGCACCTGGATGGCTCAGTTGGTTAAGCGACTGCCTTTGGCTCAGGTCATGATCATGAAGTCCTGGGACTGAGCCCCAAATCTGGCTCCTTGCTCAGTGGAGAGCCTGTGTCTCCCTTCACCCCCACTCTCCACTCATGTGCTCTCTTACTGTCTCTCTCTCAAATAAGTAAGTAAAATCTTCTAAAAATTTGAAGATGACACAAAGAAATGGAAAGACATTCTATGCTCATGGATTGAAAGAACTGAAAGAATTAATACTGTTAAAATATCTATACTATCCAAAGCAATATACAGATTTAATGAAATCCCTATCAAAATACTAACAGCATTTTTCACAGAACTTCAAAGAACAATCCTAAAATCTGTCCAAAATCAGAAAAAAAACCCTGAATAGTCAAAGGAATCTTGAAATAAAACCCCAAAACTACCACAAATTCCAGACTTCAAGTTACAATACAAAGCTACAGCAACAAAAGCAGTATGGTACTGGCACACACACATACACACATACAAAATACATAAATCAATACATCAGAATAGAAAACCCAGAAATAAGCCCCCAAGCTGTCAAGTAATTACTGACCAGTAATATTCAACAAAGTAGGCAAGAATACATAATCAGAAAAAGACAGTCTCTTCAATAAATGGTGCTGGGAAACCTGGACAGCCACATGCAAAAGAATGAAATTGGACCACCTTCTTTCTCCATAAACAAAAATAAACTAAAAATGGATTAAAGACCTAAATGTGAGACCCGAAACACATAAAAATCCTTGAAGAGAGCATAGGCAGTAATTTCTCTTACATTAACCATAGCAACTTTTTTCTAGATATGTCTCCTGAGGCAAGAGGAATAAAATAAAAAATAAACTAGTGGGACCACATCAAAACACAAAGTTTCTCTATAGCAAAGGAAATGAACAACAAATCTAAAAGGCAACCAACAGAATGGGAGAGGATATTTGCAAACGACATATCTGATAATGGATTAGTATTCAAAATACATAAAGAGGGCGCCTGGGTGGCTCAGTGGGTTAAGCCGCTGCCTTCGGCTCAGGTCATGATCTCAGGGTCCTGGGATCGAGTCCCGCGTCGGGCTCTCTGCTCAGCAGGGAGCCTGCTTCCCTTCCTCTCTCTCTACCTGCCTCTCCATCTACTTGTGATCTCTCTCTGTCAAATAAATAAATAAAATCTTTAAAAAAAAAAAAAAACAAAATACATAAAGAACTTATAAAACTCAACACTCAAAAACAAAATAATCCAATTAACAAATGAGCAGAAGTCATGAGTAGACATTTTTCCAAAGAAGACATATAGATAGCCAACAGATACATGAGAAGACACTCAACATCACTTATCATCAGGGAAATGCAAATTAAAACTATAATGAGATACCACCTCACAGCTGTCAGAATGGCTAAAATAAAAAACACAAGAAACAACTAGTATTGGTGAGGATGTGGAGAAATAGGAACCCCCTTTCATTGTTGGTGAGAATGCAAACTGTTGCAGCCATTGTGGAAAACAGTATGGAGGTTCCTCAAAAAACTAAAAATAGAACTACCCTCTGATCCAGTAGTCACACTGCGACTACAAAATACAAAAGCACTAATCCAAGGGGATATATATACTCCTATGTTTACTGCAGCATTATTTACAATAGCCAAACTATGGAAGCAGCCAAAGTGTCCATCAACTGATGAATGGTTATAGAAGATGTGATATATATATATATATATATATATATATACACACACACACACACACACACACGATGGAATAGTATTCAGCCATAAAAAGAATTAAATATTGCCATTTGCAATGACATGGATGCAGCTAGAGAGTAAAATGTTAACCGAAATAAATCAGAAAAGGCAAATACCATATGATTTCACTCATATGTGGAATTTAAGAAACAAAACAAATGAGGAAAGGAAAAAAAGAGAGAGACAAAGCAAGAAACAGATTTTTAACTAAAGGAAACAAACTGATGGTCACCAGAGGGGAGGTGGGAAGCAAGAAATAGGGGATGAGGATTTAAAAGTATGTTTATCATGATGAAAATAAAATAAAACAAAATGATAGAAAAACATTTTGTTCTGAGTACCTGTTTCTTTTGGGTATATACCCAGAAATGATTTGCTAGATAAGATGGTGTCTGTATGTTTCATTTTATAGGAACTGCCAAATTATTTTCCATAGTAACTACACCATTTTACATTGCTATGAGCAATGTATGAAGATTCCCAACTTTCCACATCCTTGCCAACACTTGTTACTTTCCTTGTTTATTTATTTTAGGTATCCTAATGGGTGTGAAGTATCTTATTGTGATTTTGATTTGCATTTCCTTAATAACTAATGATGTCTACTCAAGAACTTTGCATTTATTTATTTATTTGGTGATAGGAACAAAGTTTATTTGACACTTCATGGACAGTCTCAGAAAACTACAAATTAAGTGGAAGACAGAAAAGTTTTATAGGATAATCAATAAAGAACAGGGAAGAGACAAATAGAAAATATCTGATTGGCTGGGGCCACATAGTCAACCTTCTTGGGAATGGGAAGGCCCAGAGTTGGCTTGCCATTTGGGGATTAGCTGGCTGGATTGCATTTCTGGTCAGAGTATTCACAAGGACACAGAAATTATCCAAGTTTCAGTTTGCTGACATGGCACCCAGGCAGACACAGCTCCATCTTGGCTTAGATTACTGCCTTATTATAAAAGGCTGTAACTCAGGTACAGTAAGAAGGAAGGGATGCATAGAGTAGGGTACGAGGAAAGGGCCTGGAACTTCCATGCTCTCTCTGAGCACCAGTCTTTCCAAATCTCCATGGATTCACCCAACCAGAAGCTCTCTGAACCCCACCTGTTTCGTTTTTTATGGAGACTTCATTAATAGGCCCAATTGATGAAATCATTGTCCCTTGTTGACTGATTCAACCTCAACTTTTGCCCACTTTTTTTTTTTTTCTGTTTTTGGTTTTGCTTTTTTAATAGTCTCTATGCCCAACATTAGGCTTGAACTCAGGTCCCAGAGATTAAAAGTCACATGATCTTACTTATTGAGCCAGCCAGGCACCCCTGCCCACTTTTAAATTGTATCCTTATTTTATTCTAAGTTGTAATAGTTCTTCATATATTCAGGATACTAAACCCTTATCAGATATATGATTTTCCAGTATTTTGTACCACTCTGTAGATTGTCATTTCACTTTCTTGATAATATCCTTTGGTGTATATTAAGTTTTAAATTTTATGAAGTTCAATGTATCTGAATTTTTTATTGCTTATACTTTTGGTGTCAAAATCTAAGAATCTATTGACAAATAGGAGGTCATGAAGATACTCCTGTTTTTTGCTAATAATATTAGTTTCTGGAGTAGAATTTAGTGATTCATCACTTCCTATAATATCCAGGGCTCGTCACAAGTGCCCTAAGGTCCTCTTAAATTTTTTAGTCTTAAAGGTTTTGTTTAATATTTTCTAGTTTTCAGTGTGCAAGTCTTTTACCTCCTTCATTAAATTTATTCTTAGGTATTTTATTCTCTTTGATATTAATGAAATGGTTTCCCCACTCTCCTTTTCAGATGGTTCATTGCTGGTGTATGAAAATACAAGTGATTTTTGTTTGTTGATCTTGTATTCTGTAACTTTGCTCTATTTGCTTATTAGTAGTTTCTTTGTGGTTTCACTTCAATTTTCTACATATAGAATGATGTCTGCAATTAGAGATGGTTTAACTTAGTCCTTTACATTATAGATATCTTTTATTTCTCTCTCTTTTTTTTTTTTAGAGATGGAGAGACAGCAAGAGAGGGAATACAAGCAGGGGGAGTGGGAGAGGGAGAAGCAGGCTTCCCGCCAAGCTGGGAGCCCAATATGGGGCTCGATCCCAGAATGCTGAGATCACAACCTGAGCTGAAGGCAGAGGCTTAACCCACTGAGCCACCCAGGTGCCCCTATTTCTCTTTCTTACCTACTTGTTCTGACTGTGGCTCCCAGTACATGAATAGGACACTCTACTCACAAAACAAGAATATCAAGATGAGGGTGCCTGGGTGCTCAGATGGTTGAGCATCTGCCTTTGGCTCAGATTATGATCCTGGGGTCCTGGGATGGAGTCCCGCATCAGGCTTCCTGCTCAGTGGGGAGCCTGCTTCTCCCCCTTTCATTAATAAATAAACTCATAAAAAGATATCAAGATGAAAATGAAAAGGTGAGTAAAGCAAATACTACCAAGCATGCCTGGGTGCCTCAGTCAGTTAATCATCTGCCTTTGGCTCAGGTCATGATCCCAGGGTCCTGGGATCAAGTTTCACACAGGGTTCCCTGATCAGCAGGGAGTCTGTTTCTCCTTCTCCTTCTGCCCCTCCCCACCACTCATGTGCTCTCTCTCTCACATAAATAAATAAAATCTTTTAAAAAATATGAGATTAAAAAAGAAAAAAAAGCAAATACTACCAAAAAAGGTAAATGCAAACAGTACTGAGAACAGACTAATTAGAAACAGTGAATGGGACTTGAGGTTGCTCCATTTTTTTAAAAAAGATTTTATTTATTTGTTTGACAGAGAGAGATCACAAGTAGACAGAGAGGTAGGCAGAGAGAGAGGAGGAAGCAGGCTCCCTGCTGAGCAGAAAGCCCGATGCAGGACTCGATCCCAGGACCATGAGATCACAACCCGAGCTGAAGGCAGAGGCTTAACCCACTGAGCCACCCCGGCGCCCACTCCATGGTTTTAAAAGAGAAAACCCATCAAGAAGACATGTTAATTTCTATAGCTCTAAATAAAATAGCTCTGAAATGTATTAAGCAAAATTTAGTGGGAATACCTAGAGAAAAGTTTCTTAACATGATCATAAATTTATTTATTATAATCACTTATAGAAATGGAAGTTATAGCTTTTTAAAAATAATTAAAGCTAATTTCTGTTGGGGTGAATACAATGGTCTTTGTTCTACTAATATTACTTATATCTACATTTACATACAAATCTAATTTTACATGTGTTAAGCATATAATATAAATTAATAAAAGACATGATCAATACAAAACAACAGATGATGCAGTAACTATATAGAGAAACATTAAAGTTTGCAACTTTTTGTGTTAATTTTGGTATAATATTGTTAAAATATACATACACACATTAAACATTTGCTTTTTAAGTAACATGAAAATTCACATAACTTGATTATATTCAAAACTAAACCTTCTGAATTAAGATGGAAGAAATCACAAAATATATTGACTATAATGATATAAAATTTTTTAAAAAATGAAACACTAGGAGATTGTAAAAATGAATGCATCCATCAAGCCATTTGTACAAATAGTAATTCTTGGCTAAAGGAGAAAAATAAAAATAAAAATTATAACCTTGACTTTCAGAAGAAAAAAGGAAAAGGGTAGAAAAGTTTTAAGTATGACTAAATAAGCTTCAAAAAGCAATAAATAAAAGTTAGCTTCAAGAGGTTAGTAATTATTAAATGCATTGAAAATGTGACTAAAAGAATAGAGCTTTTTTTAATAAAAAAAATAGAAAAATGATAGGCAAGAATATTCAGAGAGACATAGCTACAGGCATGGAAGAGATTAAGTAATCATACAATTTAGTTTTTGCATAAAGATTACCCAAGATGTCTCTGTTTTGTCTAGAGAGAGCTGCATACTTCAGATTGTAGGTGTTAACAAGCAATTTCTTTGCATTTATTTTGCTTATTTGGTAATTTTCTTCTGTGCCTAGTTTAAATTTAAGTTTGTTTGTTTGTTTGTTTGTTTTTCATAATCTCTACCAAACTCACAACCCTGAGATCAAGAGTCACATGCTCCACCAACTAAGCCAGCCAGGCACCCCATGCCTAGTTTAAATTATATAAGGCATAGATGTTAATAGTATGTTAGGTATTATAATGTGTAACTTTTTTCTGGTGTTAATGTGAAGTATTGTTTGATGTGAGATATAGACCATAAACATCTAAATATTTTTTATTTTTATTTTTTGTAAATAGGCTCTATATCCAGTATAGGGCTGAAACTCATGACCCAGAGATCAAGAGTTGCTCTATGGACTGAGCCAGCCTGGCGACCTTTTTTTTTTTTTCAAGATTTTTATTTCTTTTAAAATAATTTATTTATGTATCTATTTGTTTATTTATTTAAGGTTGAGAACAGGGTCGGAGGGGAAGACAGAATCCCAAGCATGCGCCACACCCAGCATGGAGCCAGACAAGGGGCTTGATCTCACACACCTAAGATCTTGATCTGAGGCTAAATCAAGAGTTGGACACAACCTACTAAGCCACCCAGGTGTCGCAATGTGCTCTTGCTTTTCATCTGTGAGATAAAGAAAGAAAATCTGGCCTTACACATCCAGATTTTTTAAATGAAGAAGTATTCTAATGGCCTCTTCAGGTATTTGTCAATATTATTGACACTCCACCAAAAATCAACAAGTGGTAATTTCTTAAATGTTATTGTAATGTGGAATCTGACCTTTATCTCTCTCTCTAAGATTGGTATTAATTTTAATTTTTTTGCAGGTTTTTTTTAAAGTAAACTCTATCCCCAAGGTGGGGCTTGAACTCACGACTCTGAGATCAAGAGCTGCATGCTCCACCAACTGAGCCAGGTACCCCAAGCCTCCATCTCTTAAGTTAAAATCCTTTTGTCTATCTTATACTTTAATATCACCGCAGATGATTTTGTGGCATCACACAGTAATCATTCAGAAAATACTGGTCCAAGGAGTTAGGCAGGCCTTCCAAAGGTTGACATAGTATATTATATGGTATTACAAAATCACATTAATATCATCAGTAATCTCATCACAAAAGACTAAGTATCAGAAAGCTGTCAAGTTCATGGTCATCACAGATACATTTTAATATGCTAACTTTTTTGTCTGAAAGTCAAATTAACAAAAATTACTACCAGTTTTCTTTATTGTCAGGTTTTATAAATCACTTCATTTTTGACAAGATGCTTACCAGATATACAGGTCTTCATCCATTTATTCAAAATTCATCAATTGTTTTTTCAAATAAAATGGGTGTCCATAAAAAGGTGGTTAGTTTGGCTCACAACTCAATCATAAAAGTGCATTTCCTGGAAACAACTTTGTATTTCAGAATGAAGGAAAACTTTATGTGTCTTTCCCTCATTACATAAAATATTTAGAAGATAAATTTTAATATCCTGGCTGTAACATTATAGTTTTGCAAGACATTACCATTGGGGTAAACTGGGCAAAGAGCTCAAGGGATTTCTCCACATAATTTCTTACAAATGGATGTGGATCTAAAATTATCTCAAAATAAAAAGTATAATGAAAAAATTTTGAGGTGCCTGGGGTAGCTCAGAGGGTTAAGCCTCTGCCTTCAGCTCAGGTCATGGTCTCAGGGTCCTGGGATGGAGCCCCGCATTGTGCTCTCTGCTCAGCAGGAAGCCTGCTTCCTCCTCTCTCTCTGTCTATCTCTATGCCTGCTTGTGATCTCTCTCTCTGTCAAATAAATAAATAAAATCTTTAAAATAAAAATAGAAAAAAATTTTGTACTCAGCATCAAGTTCAACAAAACTAATTTTAACTGTTTTATCAAGAACATTCTTAAGTGGAAGTAGCATGTTTTTACCACAAGTGTGTGTTGGTAAAGAACACAACAACAAGTAGTACAGTTTGGTGACACAATTCCTGATTCAAGCTAAAGGCCCAACAGTTTTACCCACCATTGCTTTTCCACAATCAGTGCAAATTTCAGCACAACAGGAAAAATCAGGTCTTAGTGTTATAATGAAATTTGTTTTGACCATGGAGATCACCTGAAAGGGTCCCCAAACATCCTCTGACCACACTTTGAGAACCACCGATTCATAATAAGTTAAAATAGAAGAGTCATATTAAAACTTACTGCTACCCCTTTTCTTTTACTTTTGTTTCCTTAAGTCATCTCTACATCCAATGTGGGGCTCAAACTCATGATCCCGAGATTAAGAGTTCCTGACTGAGCCTGCCAGGCACCCCTGCCTGACTGAGCCAGCCAGGCACCCCTGCCACCCACTTCTGAAACAGATTTCAGTGACCATAACAGGCTTATGGATTTGAAGTGGTATTATTTCATACTGTTCATCATCTTTTTTTCAAAATTTTCTTCATGCGGTATAGTCTATTACTTAACCATAGGAGTGGTAGGATGGGCAGTTGGGCTTGGGCACTTTTTCTGTTGGTTTTAAGCATCTAGAGCTATTATTGTAGAATATGAAATATGGGGCACCGGTAGACAGCTCGTCCAGCTTGGAAAAAAAAAATAATGAAACCACAAGATTTTGAAGATTCACATATATGAACACCATCTGATTGGCTTCCCAACTTGCACACAGGTAAGTGGAGAACTCAGGTTACCTGTTCCCATTCTGTCTCTTCTGAGAAGTTCTAAGCAGAGGATCTAATGCAGGTTTAAGACTCAGTATAGGTGGGGACTGGGTAGGGCCAAAGTATGGGGCCTCCTTCCACCATTTCCAGTGTCTGGTTGGTTGCTGTTCTATATACATGTCTCCCAAGGTTGGAGTCTCTTTGAATCTGTTTGAATCTTCATATACCAGCAGTGCTCTATTTCTTGTTGAGAATTTTAAATAATTTAAGGCAAAATCTTTTGGATTTATGGACTGATTATATTGAAAACTAAAATATTTCTTCTTAAAGTTAAAAAATATAAAAGATACATGTTTACTGTGGGAATCCTTATTTTTGTGACATCATTTTATGAAAAAAAAATAATTCAACTCTAGGATACAGAGAGATTAAAACTCTAAAAGTATTTTTCTATTGAGAAGGAGAAATGACAGCAGGCCAGGATTTATCCCAGGGAAGGAAAGAGGAGGGCAAGCTACACCAGCAGCTCCATCTAGGATAATGTTTCCTAATTCTTCACCAGGTTCTGATCACTCCACTTAAATTTAGAATTTGAACAAAAATTAAGACTCCTACACCTTGGGGTGCCTGGCTGGCTCAGTCAGTAGAGCATGTTGACTCTTAATCTCAGGGTGGTGAGTTCAAGCCCCATGTTGGGCATGGAGCCTACTTAAAATTAGAAAAAATTAAATTAAATCAAAAAGAACTCTGCACCTCATATTATCTGAGCTAGTGATTTCTTTCCTTTCAATATCCTTTGGATATTGAAACTTTGAGACCTGTTTATCTTTTCCCTCGGTTGAGAGCCAATAACTCAAATACCTAATCTTGTACTTGCTATTTTCATAATAACTTGAAATCTTGCTTCCTCACTTTCTAAGTACTCATATAAAAGTGAGTTTGTTTTTCTATTTTTTATGCAGTTCTATTCTAGATATCTGTCCACAGATGAAAAAGACATGTTACTATACAGTTCTTATATTATCCTGCCATTCCTCAAAATTTTGTTTTCCAAATAAAACTCAGAATCATTTAGTCAAGTTCCATGAAAAAAAAATTGGGCCCTGGCTCAGAATTATAAGTGAATCTATGCGACACCGCCCTTCTCAAAAAGAGAGTATTCCCAACCAGAAAAGTCATGTATTTTACAATGGCTGGAAAGATTTAAACCAAAGAATTACCTGTGGGATGTAGTATGGTAATTCAAAGAAGAATGGAAAGTAATTTCATTTTCTATTTCTGTATATGTGAGTGTGTTTTCTTCATGAAAGCACAGAACACATTTCTAGTCTAAATACGCCTAATAAAACTATTTTTAGTATGAATTCAACCTGGAAACCAGAGAGGGCCTCAGGAAATAAGCAAAAATGGATACTTCTTCCTAAAATCTACAGCTAGGATAGTCACAATTTTTCTCACCAGTTAGCTTGTTGCATAATAAAACCTTCTACCCATGCACCATCTCTGTTCCCATGAATTCACCATTTCCCAAACTCTCCCTGAAGCGGACTCTGCTGGCTCATTTTCTGGGAAACCAAGATTAAATCAGCCGTGATTTCTGTCAAGTCTCTTGTTCTCAGAAGGTTAAGACAGACATTGAGAAATGAGCTCTAGTGTTGCTGTTTCTCCAACATTAAGATTACTGTATAGTGTTCAAGTATTCTTGGGAAACGACATTAGAAAAGCCTCCATTCCCTAATTTCAACCTACTTGGAAGTACCCCCTCTATCACATTACCTGACAGATCTTCCATAACCCACCATCCCTACTAGAGAATGTCAGAGCTCTGAAAATGTGCTGGCAGCTCTCCTTCACAGGGACTAGAGATGTTGACTCTTAACCATTAGTCTCATGAACATTCCCATCACACATAAAATGTCTCCACTTTGGTGTCTGGCAATGCCTGACTTATTACTAAAGCCACACTAATGCCCTCGGTGTGACTTCTGGTATCTCAAGAAGTATGAGTCTTGGCTAAAGATTTCACTACACTCCTACATACAAGGTTTCTATCCTGAATGTGTCCTCTGATGTCTGATGAGGTTTGATTTCCGACTAAAGCATCGCCCACACTTCCTACAAATATAAGGCTTCTCTCCCGAATGTATCCTCTGATGTCTTACAAGGTGTGACTGCCGGCTAAAGCCTTGCCCACACTCCCTGCACACATGAGACTTCCCCCCTGCATGTGCCTTCTGGTGGGTGATGAGAGTCAACTTATCACAAAAGCCTTGCCCACACTCCCCGCACACCAAAGGTATGCTACCTGAGTGTGCCCTCCTGTGCCTAAAGAGATTTGGCTTCTGGCTAAATCTTTTACCACACTCTCTGCATATGAAAGGCTTTTCCCCTGAATGTGTTCTCTGGTGTGAGAGGAGGGTTGACTTATCATTAAAGCCTCGCCCACACTCCTTGCATACAAATGGCTTTTCCCCTGAGTGTGCCCTCTGGTGTGTGAAAAGGGTTGATTTCCGGGTAAAGCCTCGCCCACATTCCCTGCACACAAATGGCTTCTCCCCTGTGTGTGACGTCTGGTGTTTGCTGAGGTTTGACTTCAGGCTAAAGCACTGCCCACACTCGAGGCACATATAAGGTTTAATGCCCGAGTGTGTCCTCTGGTGGGTCTTGAGGTTTGATTTCCAGCTAAAATGGCGCCCACATTCTGTGCATATGTAAGGCTTCTCTCCTGTGTGTATCCGTAAGTGTCTAATGAGGTGTGACTTCTGACGAAAGCCACGCTCACACTCCCTGCACACATAAGGCTTCTCTCCCGAATGTGTCCTCTTATGCCTGCTGAGATGTGAATGCTGGCGAAAGCCATGCCCACACTCCCTGCACACATAAGGCTTCTCCCCAGAGTGTGCCCTCTGGTGCGTGATAAGGTTTGACTTCAGACTAAAGCTCTGCCCACATTCCTTGCACATGTACGGCTTGACCCCTGAATGTGTCCTCTGGTGTGTGAAGAGGTTTGACTTCCAAGTAAAGCCTCGTCCACACTCTTTGCACACGTAAGGTTTCTCCCCTGAGTGTGTCCTCTGGTGTGTGATGAGGTTTGACTTCCAGGTAAAGCCTCGTCCACACTCCTTGCACACATGAGGCTTGTCCCTAGAGGGTGTCCTCCGGTTTTTGATGAGGACTGACATACTGCCAAAGCCCTGGCCCCACTCGGTGAACACGTACGGTATCTCCCCTGTGTGTATCTTCTGGAGGCTGAGCAGGTTTGACTCCTTCATGAAGCCTAGCTCTAACTCCCCGTATTTGACTTCTCCCAATCCTGAGACTTTTACACCGTGCAACACTTTGTCTGTTTCCCCAAGGTCTGTCCTCTGGTCTCGGCTGGGCCCTGTGGCCGTCACTGCCCTGTCTTGTTCCACCGTTACTGGCTGTCGTTGCAGTGGGCAGGTCAACACCTTTGAAGTGCCACCCTTGCTCTTGGACAAGGGCTTGGAGTCTTCTGTCTCTTGAATTTCTGCTTTGTCACTCCAGCAGGTTTCACCAAAGAGTCGCTTCTGCTGCTGTTTTTGATCTTCTGGATAGTGTTTCCCCGGAGGGAGATGATTCCCTGCACGTAAACTTGAGAAGAGCTGAGGAAAGTGACTGAACCACACGTGCTGGCTGAGGCCTTGCTGACTAGCAAATGCCAGCGGGCAGTGGGGACAAGGTGGAATGTTTAGCTTTGATTCTGCTAAAGAAAGAATAGTTTTAGTCAGAGTAGCCATGGGTAGGGTTGTCAGGGCCATTTTGCTTTGCCCATTGGTCATTTGTAATATGTTTATATCACAACCTGTGTCCCCCTCAGACACCCTCACATCATAACAAGAGCTATTTTTCATTTTACTTTATATACTATATATTTTTAAAAAATATTTATTTATTTGAGAACAAAAGAGAGAGAGTGAGTGAGAGAAAGAGAGCATAAGCAGGATGAGGGGCAGAGGGAGAGGGAAAAGCAGACTCCCCACTGAGCAAGGAGCCTGATGTGGGGCTCGATCCCAGGATGCTGGGATCATGACCTGAGCTGAAGGCAGAGGCTTAATCAACTGAGTCACCCAGGTGTCCCTATAAATTACATTTTTAATTATATGAGTTAGCAAACTTGTCAGGTAGGCCAAATTCAGCCTGCAACCTGTTTTTGTATGGCCCACCAGACAAAAATGGATTTTACCTTTCTAAGGATTTCTTTCTAAGGAAGAGAAATAAATAAATAAATAAGCAAACAAACAAACCAGCCGACCGAGCAACAGACGGCATGTGACCTGGAAAGTAGGCCCCTTGTCCTACTGCAATGTAGAAAACTCATACCAAAAACTTATTTTTCACAATATCTGACAGAGCAAAAAGTTTGCTTTCAGAAATCAAACACACACACACACACACACAAAAGAAAGAAATCAAACACATACGATACAGGGAGAAGTATTTATTCATGAAAAACACTGAGCCCCAGATAAGAAAAGCAGGAATCTAGAGCATTATTGCCTAGACCAGCTCTCACCCTTCTGATTCCCGGCTTGGTTGGTATGGCAGTTAAATTAGGACAGGTCCTAAAACGATCAGTTCTGCTCCTGTTACAGGAGCAGTCACCTGATTTGGGGGGAAGGTGAGAAACCAGTGCTAGGTGGACCTGTCAATTAATGTGGCTTAGGGAAGGCCACCAGTGACTGCTATCTGAGGTAGCAGACTTGGCAGGGGACCCCCCCCCCCAAAACCCAAACAAAAAATAAAAGCCAAAAAAACACGAAACCAAAGAAAAACAAAAACATAGACTGGTAGACGATCCAGAAAAGTAGCAGGGGAAAACCTGAAAGTGAGAGAGCCAGGGAGGAACTTGATAAACTCCACGCAACCCCAGGCTGTTTGCAAAAGCAGGGGAAATGGGTAGGGGCCCGAGCTATGCACATAACCCTGCCTGATACAGAGGCTATAATCAGGTACAGAGGGAACATTAGAGGGATCAGTGCAAAGTAAAAAACCAGACAAGACCTGGAAACTATCTGAAATGTGAAGGAGCTCCCCACCCCACTCATTTCTCCACTGGCAGAGGTAGGAAGCCTTACTGGCTCAGTCTTTGAACACAATCTATTGCTAATTGTTGCAGATCATGGAGCTCTGCAGATACAAGGCTGAAATCAGGAAGCCAGGATTAAAATTAAACAGAAGACTACAATAACAAACCAAGCAAGCGGAAACATCACCTTCACAGAGAAAACACATTCCATATATTTAGTCTAGAAAAGTTACTAAAAGTCACAACAACAACGTCTAGGCAGGAAACATCACCAGCTATCAGAGGGGCTACAACATCTAAAATATCCAGTTTCCAACGGAAGAGGAAAGAGGGACCCAGAGCAAGGAAAATATGCAGACAATAGAAACTGTGGCTGGGTGGCCCACATGTTGATTTATAGGGGGAAAGAGAGTTCAAAGCTGTTACTATAAATGTATTTAAAGAACTAAAGGAAACAATGTGTAAAAATTTAAAGGAAAGCATGGTAACTTAAGAAATAGAAAAAATCTCAATAAAGGATAAAAACTATTAAAAATATAAAAGGAAACTCTGGAATTAAAAAATAAAATAAATTACAAAATTACTAGGAAGGCACAACAGCATATTTGGGTTTGCAACAGAACAAATGAAGTTGAAGATAAATCAATAGAAATTACCTAAACTGAAAATCAGGTGAAAGAAAACTGAAGAAAAGTAAAGAGCCCATAAACCTGTGGGACACAATCAGATAAGTCAGTCTATCTGTAATGGGAATGCACAAAGGAGAGAACAGAGAGAGAAAAGAGCAGAAAAAAATGTCTCAAGAAATAACTAAAAAGTCTGAAATTTGTTGAAAAACATTAGTCTATAAGTCTAAGAAGCTCAATAAACTTCAAGAAAAACATCAAGGGGGTCTGTGTGGCTCAATGGGTTAAGCCTCTGCCTTCAGCTCAGGTCATGATCCCAGGGTCCTGGGATCAACCCCTGCATTGGGCTCCCTGCGAGTGGGGGAGCCTGCTTCCCCCTCTCTCTCTGCCTGCCTCTCTGCCTACTTGTGATCTCTCTCTCTGTCAAATAAACAAATAAATAAATAAATAATTTTTTTAAAAAAGAAAAACATCAAGAGGGTGCCTGGGAGGCTGAGTCAGTTAAGCATCTGCCTCTGGCTCAGGTCATTGATCCCAGGGTCTTGGGATCAAGTCCTCCATTGGGTTTCCTTCTCACTGGGGAGTGTGCGTCTCCCTCTCCCTCTGACTCTCCCCAGACTTAAGCTTCTGCTCTCTCTCTCTCTCAAATAAATAAATAAATAAATAAAATCTTAAAAAAAATTTTTTTTGCCATCCTACTGTTAGGCAGTAGGATGACAATAAACACATATCTTCCAATAGTAACCTTCAACATGAACGGCCTACGTGCTCCCATGAAATAGCACAGGGTTGCACACTGGACACAAAGACAGGTCCCATCCATATGCTGTCTATAAGAGACTTATTTTGAACCTAAAGACACCTCCAGAACGAAAGTGAGGGGATGGAGAACCATTTTCCAAGCCAACACACCTCAAAAGAAAGATGGAGTAGCAATTCTTATACCAGACAAACTAGAATTTAAACCAAAGACTGTAATAACAGATCCAGAGGGACACTATATCATTCTTGAAGGGTCTATCCAACAAGAAAATCTAACAATTGTAAATATCTATGCCCCCAACATGGGAAGAGCCAACTACATAAGCCAGATATTAATCAAAATAAAGAAATCAGATCAACACTAATATATTAATAGTAGGATATTTTAACACTCCACTCTCAGCACTGGATAGATAATCTAAATAGAAGATCAACAGAGAAACAAGAGCTTTGAACAACACATTGGATCAGATGGACTTCATAGATATATACAGAACATTCCACTCTAAAACAACAGAATACTCATTCTTCTCGAATGCACACAGAACTTTCTCCAAAATAGACCACATACTGGGTCACAAATCAGGTCTCGGCCAATACCAAAAGACTGAGATTATCCTTGCATGGTATCAGACCACAATGCCTTGAAACTGGAACTCAATCATGATAAAAAACTGGAAAGAATTCAAACACTTGGAAGTTAAAGAGCATCCTCCTAAAGAATGAATGGGTCAACCAGGAAATTAAAGAAGAACTTAAACAATTCATGGAAACCAGTGAGAATGAAAACACATCAGTCCAAAACCAATGGGATACTGCAAAGGCAGTTCCAAGCCTTTCTCAAAAAAGTAGAAAAATCCCAAATGCACAAGCTAACCCTATACCTAAAGAAGCTGGAGAAAGACCAGCAAATAAAACCTAAATCAAGCAGGAGAAGAGAAATAATAAAGATTAATGCAGAGACCAATGAACTAGAAACCAGGAAAACAGTAGAATAGATCAGTGAAACTAGAAGCTGGTTCTTTGAAAGAATTAGTAAGATTGATAAACCACTGGCCAAACTTACCCAAAAGAAAAAAGAAAGGTCTCCAATTAATAAAATCATGAATGAAAGGGGAGAGATTATGACTAACTCCAAGGAAATAGAAACAATTATTAGAAATTACCAGCAACTGTATGCTAATAAATTAAACAACCTGAAAGAAATGGATGCCTTCCTAGAAACTTAAAATTGACCAAGACTGAAAGAGGAAGAAACAGAAATCCGAATAGACCATAACCAGTAACAAAATTGAAGCAGTGATCAAAAACTGCCCCCAAAACTGAAGTCAAGGGCCAAATGGCTTCCCAGGGGAATTCCACCAAACATTTAAAAAAAATAATTAATTAATTTTGTATTAACATATAATGTATTACTTGTTTTGGGGTACAGGTCTGTGAATCGTCAGTCTTACATAATTCACAGCGCTCACCATAGCAATACCCTCCCCAGTGTCCATCACCTAGTCACCCCATCCCTCCTACCCCTATCCTCCAGCAACCCTCAGTTTGTTTCCTGAGATTAAGATTCTCTTACGGTTTGTCTCCCTCCCCAGTCCCATCTTGTTTCATTTTCCCTCCCTTCCCCCCATCCCCGCCTTGCCTCTCAAATTTCTCATGTCAGAGAGATCAAAAATATGGAACGCTTCTCAAGTTTGCATGTCATTGCACATGGGCCATGCTGATCTCTGTATTGTTCCAATTTTAGTATATGTCTGCTGAAGCGAGCACTCTACCAAACATTTAAAGAAGAAATAATACCTATTCTACTGAAGCTTTTCCAAAAAATAGAAACAGAAGGAAAACTTCCGAACTCTTTCTAGGGGGCCAGCATTACCCTGATCCCAAAACCAGGCAAAGACCTCATCAAAAGGGAGAATTACAGACCAATATCCCTGATGAACATAGATGCCAAAATATTCAACGAGATCCTAGCTAATAGGATCCAACAGTACACTAAAAGGATTATTCACCACGACCAAGTGGGTTTTATGCCTGGGACGCAAGGGTGGTTCAACATTCACAAATCAAACAACGTGATAGAGTACATCAATAAAAAAAAGGACAAGAACCATATGATCCTCTCAACCAATGCAGAAAAAGCATTGGACAAAATACAACATCTGTTCCTGATAAAAACTCTTCAGATTACAGGGATAGAGTGAACATTCCTCAATATCTTAAAAACCATTTATGAAAAGCCCAGAGCAAAAGAGTACTAAAAGTTCTAGCCCCAGAAATGAGACAACAAAAAGAAATAAAAGGCATCCAAACTGGCAAAGAAGTCAAACTCTCCCTCTTCACAGATGATGTGATACTTCATGTGGAAAACCCAAAAAACTCTACCTCTAAAAATTGGAACTCATACAACAATTCAGCAATGTGGAAGGATACAAAACCAATGCACAGAAATCAGTAGCTTTTCTATATATTAACAATTTAACTGTAGAAAGAGAAATTAAGGAATTAATTCCATTCACGATAGCAACAAAACCCATAAGATACTTAGGAATCAAGAGGTAAAGGATTTATACTCTAGAAACTACAGAACACTTATGAAAGAAATTAAGGAATACGCAAAAAGATGGAAAAATATTCCGTGCTCATGGATTGGAAGAATAAACATTGTTAAAATGTCTATCCTCCCCAGAGCTATTTACACTTTCGATGCCATCCCTATTAAAATACCACTGGCATTTTTCAAAGATCTGGAACCAGAAAAATATTAAAATTTGTATGGAATCAGAAGAGACCCAAATCACCAAGAGAAGGATGAAAAAGAAAAACAAAGCGGGCATCATGCAGCCTGACTTTAAGCTCTATTACAAAGCTGTGATCACCAAGACAGCATGGTATTGGCACAAAAACAGACACACAGACCACTGGAACAGAACAGAGACTCCAGAAATGGACCCTCAACTCTAATTTCTGACAAATCAGGGAAAATATCAATGAAAAAAAGACAGTCTCTTCAATAAGTGTGCTGGGAAAATTGGACAGCTACATATAGAAGAATGAAACTAGACCACTCCTTTACACCACACACAAAGATATACTCAAAATGAATGAAAGACCTCACTGTGAGACAGGAATCCATCAAAATCCTAGAGGAGAACATAGGCAGTAACCTCTTTGACATCAGCCACAGTAACTTCTTTTAAGACACGTCTCCAAAGGCAAGTGAAACAAAAGCAAAAATGAACTTTCGGGACTTCATCAAGATCAAAAGCTTCGCAAGGCAAATGCAACAGTCAACAAAACTAAGAGGCAGCCCCCAGAATGGGAGAAGATATTTGCAAATGACTTACAGATAAAGGGCTGATATCCAAGATCTACAAAGAACTTCTCAAACTCAATAATCAAAAAACAAATAACCCAGTCAAAAAATGAAATTGGACCATTTCCTTACACCACACACAAAAATAGACTCAAAATGGATGAAGGACCTCAATGTACGAAAGGAATCCATCAAAATCCTTGAGGAGAACACGGGCAGCAACCTCTTCGACCTCTGCCGCAGCAACATCTTCCTAGGAACAACGCAAAAGGCAAGGGAAGCAAGGGAAAAAATGAACTACTGGGATTTCATCAAGATCAAAAGCTTTTGCACAGCAAAGGAAACAGTTAACAAAATCAAAAGACAACTGACAGAATGGGAGAAGATATTTGCAAACGACATATCAGATAAAGGACTAGTGTCCAGAATCTATAAAGAACTTAGCAAACTCAACACCCAAAGAACAAATAATCCAATCAAGAAATGGGCAGAAGACATGAACAGACATTTCTGCAAAGAAGACATCCAGATGGCAAACAGACACATGAAAAAGTGCTCCATATCACTCGGCATCAGGGAAATACAAATCAAAACCACAATGAGATATCACCTCACACCAGTCAGAATGGCTAAAATCAACAAGTCAGGAAATGACAGATGCTGGCGAGGATGCGGAGAAAGGGGAACCCTCCTACACTGTTGGTGGGAATGCAAGCTGGTGCAGCCACTCTGGAAAACAGCATGGAGGTTCCTCAAAATGTTGAAAATAGAACTGCCCTATGACCCAGCAATTGCACTATTGGGTATTTACCCTAAAGATACAAATGTAGTGATCCAAAGGGACACATGCACCCGAATGTTTATAGCAGCAATGTCCACAATAGCCAAACTATGGAAAGAACCTAGATGTCCATCAACAGATGAATGGATCAAGAAGATGTGGTATATATACACAATGGAGTACTATGCAGCCATCAAAAGAAATGAAATCTTGCCATTTGCAACAACATGGATGGAACTAGAGCGTATCATGCTTAGCGAAATAAGTCAAGCAGAGAAAGACAACTATCATATGATCTCCCTGATATGAGGAAGTGGTGATGCAACATGGAGGCTTAAGTGGGTAGAAGAAGAATAAATGAAACAAGATGGGATTGGGAGGGAGACAAACCATAAGTGACTCTTAATCTCACAAAACAAACTGAGGGTTGCCGGGGGGAGGGGGTTTGGGAGAAGGGGGTGGGATTATGGACATTGGGGAGGGTATGTGTTTTGGTGAGTGCTGTGAAGTGTGTAAACCTGGTGATTCACAGACCTGTACCCCTGGGGATAAAAATATATGTTTATAAAAAATAAAAAAATTAAAAAAAAAATGGGCAGAAGACATGAACAGTCACTTCTCTAAAAAACACATACAAATGGCTAACAGACACATGAAAAAATGTTCAATCTCACTAGCCATCAAGGAAATTCAAATCAAAACCACAATGAGATGCCACCTTATACCAGTTAGAATGGCAAAAATGAACAAAACAGGAAACAAAAAATGTTGGTGAGAATGTGGAGAAAGGGGACCCCTCTTACACTCTTGGTGGGAATGTAAGTTGCTACAGCCACTCTGGAAAACAGTATGGAGGTTCCTCAAGATGTTAAGAATAGAGCTACCCTAGGGACACCTGCGAGGCTCAGTTGTTTGTGTGTCTATCTTTGGCTCAGGTCATGATTCCAGGGTCCTGGGATTCAGCCTCCCTGATCCGCAGGAAGCCTGCTTCTCCTTCTCTCACTCCCTCTGCTTGTACTCCCTTTCTCGCTGTCTGTCAAATAAATAAAAATCTTAAAAAAAAAAAAAAAAAAAAAAAAAAAGAATAGAGCTACCCTATAACCCAGCACTTACACTACTAAGTATTTACCCCAAAGATACAGATGTAATGAAAAGAAGGAGCACATGCACCCCAATGTTCATAGCAGTAATGTCCACAATAGCCAAATTGTGGATGGAGCCAAGATGCCCTTCAACAGATGAATGGATAAAGAAGATGTAGTACAGATACACAATGGAATATTATTGAGCCATCAGAAATGATGAATACCCAACATTTGCATTGACATGGATGGAACTGAAGGGGATTATGTTAAGCGAAGTAAGTCAAACAGAGAAAGACAATTATCATATGGTTTCACTCATATGTGGAACATGAGGAATAGCATAGGGGACCATCGGGTAAGGAAGGGAAAACCAAAAGGGAAGAAATCAGAGAGGGAAATGAACCATGAGAAACTATGAACCCTGAGAAACAATCTGGGGGTTTCAAAGGGGAGGAAGTTGGGGGGAGGAGTTACAGCATGATGGGTATTGAGGAGGACACGTGCTGTGATGAGCATTGGGTGTTATAGTTAACTAATGAATCACTGAACACTGAAAAAAAAAAAAGTTATTTATACTAAAAAGAAAAGACTCTTAACAAAAGAGAACAAATAGGATTGAGGGAGGGAGGGAGGGAGGGGGGTGGGGGATGGTCTGGATGGGAGATGAGTATTAAGAAGGGCACTTGGGCGCCTGGGTGGCTCAGTGGGTTAAGCCGCTGCCTTCGGCTCAGGTCATGATCTTAGGGTCCTGGGACCGAGTCCTGCGTCGGGCTTTCTGCTCAGCGGGGAGCCTGCTTCCTCCTCTCTCTCTCTCTGCCTGCCTCTCTGCCTACTTGTGATCTCTCTCTGTCAAATAAATAAATAAAATATTAAAAAAAAAAAAGAAGGGCACTTGTTATGATAAGCACTGGATGTTGTATGTAAGTGATGAACCACTGAATTCTACTCCTGAAACCAATACAGCACTGTATGCTAATCAACTAGAACTTAAAAAATTTAAAAAAATATATATTTTTTTAATCTTAAAAAAAAATACTTCAGGGGTGCCTGGGTGGCTAAGTTAGTTGAGCATCTGCCTTCAGCTCAGATAATGATCCCGGCATCCTGGGATGGAGCCCCACATCGGGTTCCCTGCTCAGCAGGGAGTCTGCTTCTCCCTCTCCTTCTGCCCCTCCCCCCTGCTGTGCATGCTCTCTCTCTCCCTCTCTCTCTCAAATAAGTAAATAAAATCTTTTTTAAAAAAGAAAAGAAAGACATAAAGAGAGCCCCAGAGAGACATATCATAGACAAATTGTTGACTATCAGAAAAAAAGACGAAAGAGAAAATCTTGAGAGCAGCAAAAGGAAAATGATTCAACATGCACAGCAGGAAACAATATGATTAGAGCTAACTTCTCCTCAGAGACAATGGAGTATGGAATGATTTATTCAAGGTGCGGAAATAAAGGTGAAAAAGCTACTAAGGAAGAATTCTATTCTCCCAGAACTATGCCTCAATAATGAAATTGATACACATGTTCACAGATTAACAAGTACTCAGAGAGTATCTGTTGATAGCAAACATGCCTTATAAGACATACTAAATAAGACTGTCAGGCTGAAAAGAAATGACACCAGACACTAACTCAAATCCACAGAAACAAATGAGGACCACCAAAACTGGTAAGTACGTGGGTAAATATAAAAGATTACATATGCCTATTTTTCTCCTTTCTTCTCTTAATTTCTCTGAAATGCATAAAATTATTATAAAAGGTAATAACTGTAACACCATATTATGGGTTTTATAATATGTATATTTTACTGGAACAAAGTTAGTATTAATTAATTATGCTAAATTAGATGCATTTTTAATTCCTAGAGCTGAATTAAGAAAATAGCTACAAAATTATATATATAACATATATAATAAATAATGATAAATATATATACATATGCCAAAAAGGTAGGGGAATAAGAAAACATGAGGCATATAAAAAGCAAGTAGCAAAATGCCAGACTTAAACCATATTAAATACGAACAAACCAAACATTCTAAACAAAAGACAAAAAGTTCTTAGTTACACCACCAAAATCACAATCTATCTAAAATTTTGTTAAATTGGACATCACCAAAGTTTAAACCTTTTTTTTTTTTTTTTAAGATTTTATTTATTTGTTAGGGAAAGAGAGAGAGCACAAGCAGGGGAAGTGGCAGGCAGAGCAGGCAGAGGGAGAAGCAGGCTCTCTGCTGAGCAAGGAGCCCGATGCAGGACTCGATCCCAGGACCCCAGGATCATGACCTGGCCTGAAAGTAGACGCTTAATCGATTGAGCCACCCAGATGTCCTGAAGTTTAAAACTTTTATGCTTGAAAAGACACCATGAAGAGAATGAAAAGACAAGACACAGATTTGTCTTTTTTCTGAAACTTGATTTTAAAGTTGAAAGTATGTGAAAACCATCTATCTAATATAGGACTATGTCCAGAATATATGAAAGACTCTTACAACTCAAAAAAGAAGATAAAACAATGCAATTTAAAAATGGGCAGAAGAACTAAGTAGCTATTTTGTTAAATGCAAAGGGGACGGGGCACCTGGGTTGCTCAGTGGGTTAAGCCTCTGCCTTGAGCACAGGTCATGATCCCAAGGTCCTGGGATTGAGCCCAGAATCAGGCTCTCTGCTCAGTGGGAAGCCTGCTTCCTCTTCTCTCTGTGCCTGCCTCTCTGCCTACTTGTGATCTCTATCAAATGAATAAATAAATAATCTTAAAAAAAAAAAAGGTATGCAAAGGGGGCGCCTGGGTGCTCAGTCGATTAAGTGTCTGGCTTCAGCTCAGGTCCTGATCTCAGGGTCCTAGGATAGAGCCCCGCATCAGGCTCCCTGCTCAGCAGGGAGTCTGGTTCTCCCTCCCCACTCCTCCTCCAGCTCATGCTCTCTTTCTCTCTCTCAAATAAATTAAAAAAAAATCTTTAAAAAAAAATGATGAACATCATCAGTCACTAGGGAAATGCAAATTAAAACCACAATGAAATATCACTACATACCCACTAGAATGTCTGTTATGAAAATTAGAGACAATTCCAAGTGCTGACAAGGATGTAGAGAAACATACTGCTAATAGAAAATGTAAAAATAGAAATCAGAAATGTAAAATAGAAATACTAACAGAAATGTACAGTTACTTTGGAAAATAATTTTCCAGATTCTTAAAAGGTTAAGTATAAATATACCTTACAGCCCAGAAATTTTACACCTCCTTATCTACCTCAAAATGAAAACATAGGCCTACACTGAGACTAGTACATGACTGTTCTTAGCCATGCTATTCACAATAGCCAAAAAGCAGACACAACCTATACATCTGTCAACCTGTGAACAGGCAAACAAAATGTGCTATGTCCTTACAATGGAATATTATATGGCAATAAAAAAGAACTAGGCCACCTGGGTGGCTCAGTGGATTAAGCCTCCCATTCTTGATTTCACCTCAGGTCATGATCTCAGGGTCGTGGGATTGGCCCCTTCTCTGTGCTGACCATGGAGTCTGCTTGGGATTCTCTTTCTTCCTCTCCCTTTCCCATCCCCCCCAACAAAGGCACACTCTCTCGCTCAAAAAAAAAAAAAAAAAAAAAAAAAGAAAGAAAGAAAGAAAAAAAGAAATGGATTACTGAACCTCAAAAATATTATGCCAAATACAAAAGACTATACATTTTATGATACCATTTATAGAATATGTCCGGAAATAGAAAATCTATGGAGACAGCATATCAGTGGTTCCCCAGAGCTTGGATGGGAGGAGAGATAGATGCAAATGGGCATAAGGGAGCTTTTTGGGATGACAGCGTATTCTAAAGTTACATGGAAGTAATGACCATACAACAGTAAACATTTACAAAAAATAATGCAACTGTACACTTAAAATAACAAGATTTTATGGTACACAAATTATATCTTAATGAAGTTGTTAAAAAAACTGTAAGACTTTATATTTCTAAAATGTCAGTGTTATAAAAGACAAAGCAAGTTTACTGAAATGATCTATATTAAGGGAGATTAAATAGGCATGACATGTAAATGCACTACTGAAACCAGGACTGGATCATTTTCTGGAGAGTTAAAAAGATATTACTGCATCTACTAACAAAATTATAATATCAGAAATAGGTATTAGATAAAATTATTGTATCAAAGTTAAATTTACTGAGGTTGGTAACTACTATGGTTATATGAGAATACAGCTCTTCTTAGAAAAAAGTTTTTTTAATTATGTTGTTAGCCACTGTATAGTACCTTTTTAAAAAAGACTTTATTTATTTATTTGGTAGAGAGAGATCACAAGTAGACAGAGAGAGGAGGAAGCAGGCTCCCGGCTGAGCAGAAAGCCCAATATGGGGCTTGATCCCAGGACCCTGGCATCATGACCTGAGGTGAAGGCAGAGGCTTTAAGCCACTGAGCCACCCAGGCGCCCCTGTATAGTACCTTTTAACAAACATACACATATGAATGCACCCACCCATGCACCCACACACATACACCCATATACATACACATAAGTATATACACGTATATATTGAGAGAGGAAAGGAGAAGGGAGAACATGCATATAAGATACCACACAACCAAATATAAAATATTAATAGGTGATTTTATGATGCCATTTAACTTTTTTAAAAAGATTTTTCTTCTCTTTTAAAGATTTTATTTATTTATTTGACAGAGAGAAGGCACAAGTAGGCAGAGCAGCAGGCAGAGGCAGAGGGAGAAGCAGGCTCCCTGCTGAGCAAAGAGCCCAGTGTGGGACCCGATCCCAGGATACTGGGATCACAACCTGCGCTGAAGGCAGACACTTAATGAATGAGCCTCCAGGTGCCCCTAAAGATTAATCACTACATCCAACATTAATCACTATACCCAACATGGGGCTCGAACTCCCATCCCCATCAAGAGTTTCATGCTTTACCAACTGAGCCGATCAGGTGCCCTAATGCCATTTTATAATAACATATATGCCATATATATTTCCATATATGTGTGTATATAGAGGATAAAAGTGTTCTTTGTACTGTTTTTATTTTTGCAAATGTTCTTTAATTTTGAAGTAATTTCCAAATGTCAAGTCAAAAACATATTGGATGATGACTACTTCTGAAAATGGCAGCAGACTGAATCAGTCACAAGAATCCCCTGCAGAAAACAATGATGAAACTGGATAAAATACAACAAATAATTACTTCAAGTCACTGGAAAACACCCAAAAGTGACCAGCAACTGATTGGAGTAGAGTTTACATTTAAAAAGCTGCAGTAAAAAGGGAGGGACTGGAATTTTCTTGCTACTAAGCACTCCCAACACACACAACCGCAGCAGAAATAGTGGTGCTTAAGGGCTTAAGGTGCCACAAGTCAGGATTCAGAGGTGGAACAGAAGCTGAAAATATGTGTTAAGAATAGAAAGAAATGGGGGTGCCTGGGTGGCTCAGTGGGTTAAAGCCTCTGCTTTCGGCTCAGGTTATGATCTCGGGGTCCTAGGATCGAGCCCCACATCGGGCTCTCTGCTCAGCGGGGAGCCTGCTTCCTCCTCTCTCTCTCTGCCTGCCTCTCTGACTACTTGTGATCTCTGTCTGCCAAGTAAACAAATAAAATCTTTAAAAAAAAAAAAGAATAGAAAGAAATGGGGGGCGCCTGGGTGGCTCGGCAGGTTAAAGCCTCTGCCTTTGGTTCAGGTCATGATCCCAGAGTCCTGGGATTGAGCCCCGCATTGGGCTCTCTGCTCAGCAGGGAGCTTGCTTCCTCCTCTCTCTCTGCCTGCCTCTCTGCCTGCTTGTGATCTCTGTCAAATAAAAAAAATTAATTAATTAATTAAAAATAAAAGAATAGAAGGAAATGGCTTCTATGCCTGGCTCAGTTGGTGAAGCGCATGATTCTTAGTCTTCGGGTTGTATGTTCGAGCCCCATGTTGGATATGGAGATTACTTAAAAATAAAATCTTAAAAAAAAAAAAGAATAGAAGGAAATGCACAGTCTCAAATCCTTGTATTAGGAAAGAAGGAAGCCTGAAAAGTAATCATGGTAAGCATCTATCTCAAAAACTTGGAAAAGAATAGCAAAATAAGTCCAAAGTAAGAATAGAAAGGAAATATTAAATACAAGTTCAGACATAATATATACAATAGATGGGATCAATAAATCAAAAATGAAAGGCAAAATAAGCAGATGAAACCATTGTCTCTATATGAAACTCCAAAGAACATACACAGGACAAATTATGGGATTAATTAAATGTCTCAGCAAGGCTGCTGGGTGTATGATCAGTATGATGAAATGAATTTTAGTTCTACATTGTAACCAGAAATTATAAAAATTTAGTTTTTAAAAACATAACTCTCAAAACAACAAAAATAAGCCTATGTATAAATGTAAAGAAAGATGTACATTTACATTAAAAATTGTAAAACCCAGGGTGCCTGGGTGGGTCTACCTTTGGCTCAGTCATGATCTCAGAGTCATAGGATCGAGCCCCGCATCAGCTCTCTGCTCAGCAGGGAGACTGCTTCCCACTCTCCCTCTGCCTGCCTCTCTGCCTATTTGTGATTTCTCTCTCTGTGTGTCAATAAATAAGTAAAAATCTTTTTTTTTAAGATTTTATTTATTTATTTGTCAGAAAGAGAGAGAGAGAAAGCACGCAAGCAAGCAGAGAGGCAGGCAGAAGCGGAGAGAGAGGCAGGCTCCCTGCTGAGCAAGGAGCCCCATGCGGGACTCGATCCCAGGATCCTGGGATCATGACCTGAGCCAAAGGCAGCGGTTTAACCCACTGAGCCACCCAGGCATCCCAATAAGTAAAAATCTTAAAAAAAAAAAAAGTAAGACCTAGCAATAGGTAGTAATAAAGATATATTAATAAATAAGTAAAAGAAGACACCACACTAAGAGATTGTAAAAGATGCCAACTGTGAAAGATGTCAATTCTCTCTAAATTAATGAATATATTAATACATGTATTTTACTGAATATATATATTCTATGCAACTACAACAAAATCCTGACAGGAGACTTTCTGAAATCTGACAAGCTGATTGCAAAAGCCCACTGGGCTAAAGCTACAAACACAAGAATAAGACGGGAGGACTTGCCCTACCAGACATAAAGACTTACTATAAAGCTATAGGAAATTAAAACAGTGTGATATTTGTGCAGGCATAAACAGATACTGCATTGGAATAAAACAGAGTTCAGACACTGATCCAGGCATCTACTGAAATTCAAAATACGAGAGGTGGCAAGGTAAATTGGGGAAAATGATGAATTATTCATGAAATGGGGTCAAGTCTGATGGTGATGCATTTAGAAATCTATAAAAACAGATCCATATCTCTCAACACTCACAAAATCAATTCCAGACAGAACAAAGACCTAAGTTGTAGAAAGCAAAAAATTTTTTAATTTAAAGAAGAAAATCTAAATAATGTCTTTATGATCTTGACAGAGAGAAGGACTTCTTAAATCAGACAGACACATACACAGACAACATCAAAAAAGTTTGACAAATTCAAACTCATTAAAAATTTATGAAATTATTATGAAAGGCCATTAAAACACTGGGTGAATTTCATAGCACTTTTGAAATGAAAGTAATGGGAAACAGATCAGAGATTGCCAGAGGTTAAGGGTGGAGGGAGAGTAACATGAAGGGGTTTCTTTGGAGTGGTGGAATATCCTGTATCCTTTCTGCGGATGTATCCTACATCATTCTATGTAGGTGACAAAGTTTCACAGTACTATACAACAACCACAAAAGAGTACATGTAAGAATGATAAAATCTGAGTCTGATGAAAGTCTGTAGATGATCTAATAGTATTGTTACCAATGTCAATTTCCTGGTTTTGAAATTGGAGAAAGCTGGGTAAAGAATAGATGGGAATTTGGGGCATCAGGGTGGCTCAGTGGCTTAAAGCCTCTGCCTCCAGCTCAGGTCATGATCTCAGGGTCCTGGGATTGAGCCCCCACATCAGGCTCTCTGCTCATCAAGGAGCCTGCTCCCCCCCGCCTCCCGCCTCTGCCTGCCTCTCTGCCTACTTGTGAATTCTGTCTGTAAATAAATAAATAAAATCTTAAAAAAAAAAAAAAAAGAATAGATGGGAACTTGCTGTATTATCTTTACAAACTGAGACTTAAATTATTTTGAAATTAAACAACTTTTTATTTTTTAAAAGATTTTATTTATTTATTTACTTACTTGAGAGATGGTGACAGAGATAGCGCAAGAGCAAGAGCAGGGAGGAGAGGGAGAAGCAGGCAGGAGCCCAACATGGGGCTCAATCCCAGAACCCTGGGACCATGACCTGAGCCAAAGCAGACACTTAACCAACTGAGCCAACCAGGAGCCCCTAAACAGCTTTTTATAAAGCAGGTAGGCAGTCCACAGATTGGAGGAAGATGGACATAATCCATTCAGCAGACAAAACAGTCATTTCCAGGGCGCCTGGGTGGCTCAGTGGGTTAAGCCGCTGCCTTCGGCTCAGGTCATGATCTCAGGGTCCTGGGATCGAGTCCCGCATCGGGCTCTCTGCTCAGCAGGGAGCCTGCTTCCTCCTCTCTCTCTCTCTGCCTACTTGTGATTTCTCTCTGTCAAATAAATAAATAAAAATCTTTAAAAAAAAACAAAAAAAAAAAAACAAAAAAAAAAAACAGTCATTTCCAGGATTTAAATTCTTCTACAAATGAACAAGAAAAAGAAAAGCAGGCAAAATATTTGAACAGAGAATTCACAGGAGAGGAAACACCAATGCTAATCAACCTAAGAACATATGAAAAGATGCTCAAACTCAATGCTAATCAAATTAAAACTAGTGTGAGAGGCCATTTCATACCCAAAGGAGAGTCAGAAACATAAGTCTCTGTTATGGCAGCTTTGCAAACTAATGAAACAACTGTTGAGAGCAATTTGGCATTACCTAGGCAGGAGGAATGAGTGCACAGTCTTTGACTCAGCTACTCTACTCCTAGGCATCTATCTTAGAGAAATGCGCTTATATGCCCAAGGACACATGTATTAGAACGTATATAGTTGCAATTTTTTTTAAGATTTTGAGAGAAAGAATGTGCATAAGCAGGGGGAGGGGGAGAAGCAGACTCCAGGCTGAGCAGGGCCTGGGATCATGACCTGAGTCGAAGGCAGACACTTAACCAACCAAGCCAACCAGGTACCCCGATAGCTGCATTCTTTAATAGCCAATATTGGTAAAAACATAGATGTCCAACAAAATAAAATGGATAAATGAATTGTGTTATAACTATGCATGTAATACAATAAATACTATATAGTAGTGAAAATGAATGAACCAGAACAACATATATCAATATGGGTTCATCTCACAAACTCAGAGTCAGCAGAGAGAACAAACTATAGGAGGATATACATAATATGATGACATTAATGAAAAGTTTAAAAATATGTCAAACAGGGGCGCCTGGGTGGCTCAGTGGGCTAAGCCTCTGCCTTCAGCTCAGGTCATGATCTCGGGGTCCTGGAATCGAGCCACACATTGGGCTCTCTGCTCGGCGGGGAGCTTGCTTCCCCTCTCTCTCTCTGCTCTGCCTCTCTGCCTACTTGTGATCTCTATGTCAAATAAATAAATAAAATCTTTAAAGAAAAATAAAAATAAAAATATGTCAAACAACACTGTAGATGGTTGAGGGATTCACACATATGAAAGAAAGCAAAAGACCATGCATGAGATTTATAACTCCTAATTTTGAAAAAACAGCTCCCTTTGGGCAGGGGTATGGGGAGGTACGGAAGTAGGAACTTCAACTATTTAGGTAATGCTTTATTTCTTAAGCTGGGATGTCGGCTCATGATCACACTTTTTAAATTATTATTCATAGCTTACTGTAATCTTAACTACTAACACTTTTTTTAAATTATGGGAATTGGAAAGGTAGAAATAATCAATTACATCTCACCTATAGGAAACTAGAAAGTATCTGAAGGGTGGCAGACTTAATGTCCACAGGATAGATGTAGTTTTTAAGATCAAGAGAAAAGGGGTGCCTGAGTGGCTCAGTGGGTTTAAGCCTCTGCCTTCAGCTCGGGTCATTGCCTCAGGGTCCTGAGATGAAGCCCCACATCAGGCTCTCTGCTCAGCAGGGGCCTGCTTCCCGCCCCCCTACCTGCCTCTTGACGTACTTGTGATCTCTTTTGTCTGTCAAATAAATAAATAAAATTAAAAAAAAAATCAAGAGAATAGAAAGAAGCCCATGAATGAGGAAAGAACGAACATGATGAAGAAGGCAAGCCAGGTAAAGAAGGGAGGCTTCCTGGTGGAGGAAAGAGACAAGGAAACCAAGAAAGCCCCTTGCTCAACTGAAAAAGATATTCTAGAAGGTTATGCCAGGCAGACTTACCAATGATCTAGGAGGCCTGAGAAGAGCTTCTTCCCTGTACCATGTACCCTTCTTTCCTATCTTCCAAGCTGCGGACGGTCCCATCTACCCTGCGTCACACTCACCTGGACAGAGGCCCAGTGGATGTTGTCTCTCCTCTATACAGGGCTCTTCCCCTTGCTCCAGCTGAGAAATGAGTTTTGGTTTGGAAAATGGAACATCTGCTCGTGGGGGAAAAAACAAAAAACAAACAAACAAAAACCAAGGAGATTCTCGGTCATGGGTTCAAGGGGCTATTTTGTATGTCAGAGCCAAAATGTGTAGGGAAATCCAAAGGGTGGTACAAAGGGCCTGTAACTGTAACTGTGAACTCTCCTCAGAAGAGCTGAGTAAGTAAACATGCCTCTGGTCAGGAAAACAGCATATTAACACATATTAACACATGGTGAAGGAAAATCACCTAGGTTTCAAACAAGAAAAGCAAAAAGAGAGCCCCAGCCTTGAGAAAGAGGCATGGAAATGCAGTGTTAGGGGCAACATGAGTAAATCTCCCTGTTTTCAATTCCACTAAATCCAGATTTCCCCTGAGGGAGGGGGATTACTGTTCCTAAGCCCAACACTAGGACAAAGCTGCTTCATGGGTAGCCTTTCCTTGTGAGTGCAGAAAATACTCTGTGGGACAGATTTTAAGTGGGGAGGGAAGCCATCCTTACCTAGTGAGATCAGGTGGCTGTAGGTCTCCAGCATTACTTCCCTGTGCAGGGTCCTCTGAGCTGGGCTCAGCAACCTCCACTCCTCCTGGGTGAAGTCCACAGCCACATCCCCGAATGCCACAAATGCCTTTAACACAAAACACACCACTGTTCATCCAGGAGTTCACCTTGTTCAGGATGAAGAATCAAAAGGCTTCCCTGTGGGAGGTAGGGATTTCTAAGACCTACTTTGGGTTATGAATGAAAGGTACCAGAATATGCCATTCCAAATTATGACATTTTGGCTTATGCCAAAATCATCATCATCATCATCATCATCATCATCATCATCATCGTCATCATCCATTTTGGATTATTTTGGGCTGAAGGCATTGAGAAGAAGCAGACATAAGAAAAGCTCTCTGCCCTCCCCCTGCCCGACTAAAAGCAGAATATAAATTTGTGAAAGTATCTTCCCGCTCTACCGGGAAGAGTAGAAGTTAATCTCTGGAAACAACTCTACACCCTTTTAAGCCAGGAGATGGCACTGAAGGAATCCAAACAACAAACCTTACTAACTACCCCTTATCTTCGACCACTATTTGCCATCCTCACTCAAAATCCTCTTCCTTTGTCTTCTCAACTCTCTAAAAAGTCCTTGTTCTTCTGTTAAGATGTTATATGAGCCCAAGTTCTTTTTTTTTTTCAAGATCTTATTTATTTAGTTATTAATTTGTCAGAGAGAGAGCACAAGCAGGCAGTGGCAGGCAGAGGCAGAGAGAGAAGCAGCCTCCCAGAAGCATGTGGAGAGAGAAGCAAGGAGCCCATTGTGGGACTCGATCCCAGGACCCTGGGATCATGACCTGAGCTGAAGGCAGCGGCTTAACCAACTGAGCCACCCAGGCATCCCATGAGCCCAAGTTCTAACCACCCCTTTGAGTTACTCATCACTGAGTGCTCCCATGTGTATCTATGATGTATGTTAATAACCTTCTGTTTGTTTTTCTCTTGTTGATCTGTCTTTTGTTGGTCTAATTTATAGGGTGCTAGCCAATGAACCCAAAATAGGTCGAGGAAAAATTATTTTCTTTTCCTTTCCCTACATGACCTTAGGGCCAAGGGTTCAAACACCATTATTCTCCTTTCTCTATCCAGCCAGCATCATTTATGCACCTACTACTGTCAACATTCTAGGCTAGCTGCTACTGGGGATGAAAGCAAAACATAAGTCCCTGCACATTAGGAGCTTTAAATCTAAGCAGGGAGAAGAGGAAGACATCACACACAGTTAAACCGTAAAAAATAGCCTTTCTCAAGAAACAAGAAAGGTCTCAGGTACACAATCTAACCCTACACCTAAAGGAGCTGGAGAAAGAACAAGAAAGAAACCCTAAGCCTAGCAGGAGAAGAGAAATCATAAAGATCAGAGCAGAAATCAATGAAATAGAAACCAAAAAAACAATAGAACAAATCAATGAAACTAGGAGCTGGTTCTTTGAAAGAATTAATAAAATTGATAAACCCCTGGCCCGACTTATCAAAAAGAAAAGAGAAAGGACCCAAATAAATAAAATCATGAATGAAAGAGGAGAGATCACAACTAACACCAAAGAAATACAAACTATTATAAGAACATACTATGAGCAACTCTACGGCAATAAATTTGACAATCTGGAAGAAATGGATGCATTCCTAGAAACATATAAACTACCACAACTGAACCAGGAAGAAATAGAAAGCCTGAACAGACCCATAACCAGTAAGGAGATTGAAACAGTCATTAAAAATCTCCAAACAAACAAAAGCCCAGGGCAAGACGGCTTCCCGGGGGAATTCTACCAAACATTTAAAGAAGAACTAATTCCTATTCTCCTAAAACTGTTCCAAAAAATAGAAATGGAAGGAAAACTTCCAAACTCATTTTATGAGGCTAGCATCACCTTGATCCCCAAACCAGACAAGGATCCCACCAAAAAAGAGAGCTATAGACCAATATCCTTGATGAACACAGATGCGAAAATACTCAACAAAATACTAGCCAATAGGATTCAACAGTACATTAAAAAGATTATTCACCACGACCAAGTGGGATTTATTCCAGGGCTGCAAGGTTGGTTCAACATCCGCAAATCAGTCAATGTGATACAACACATCAATAAAAGTAAGAACAAGAACCATATGATACTCTCAATAGATGCTGAAAAAGCATTTGACAAAGTACAGCATCCCTTCCTGATCAAAACTCTTCAAAGTGTAGGGATAGAGGGCACATACCTCAATATCATCAAAGCCATCTATGAAAAACCCACCGCAAATATCATTCTCAATGGAGAAAAACTGAAAGCTTTTCCGCTAAGGTCAGGAACACGGCAGGGATGTCCATTATCACCACTGCTATTCAACATAGTACTAGAGGTCCTAGCCTCAGCAATCAGACAACAAAAGGAAATTAAAGGCATCCAAATCGGCAAAGAAGAAGTCAAATTATCACTCTTCGCAGATGATATGATACTATATGTGGAAAACCCAAAAGACTCCACTCCAAAACTGCTAGAACTTATACAGGAATTCAGTAAAGTGTCAGGATATAAAATCAATGCACAGAAATCAGTTGCATTTCTCTACACCAACAGCAAGACAGAAGAAAGAGATATTAAGGAGTCAATCCCATTTACAATTGCATCCAAAACCATAAGATACCTAGGAATAAACCTAACCAAAGAGACACAGAATCTATACTCAGAAAACTATAAAGTACTCATGAAAGAAATTGAGGAAGACACAAAGAAATGGAAAAATGTTCCATGCTCCTGGGTTGGAAGAATAAATATTGTGAAAATGTCTATGCTACCTAAAGCAATCTACACATTTAATGCAATTCCTATCAAAGTACCATCCATCTTTTTCAAAGAAATGGAACAAATAATTCTAAAATTTATATGGAACCAGAAAAGACCTCGAATAGCTAAAGGGATATTGAAAAAGAAAGCCAACGTTGGTGGCATCACAATCCCGGCCCTCAAGCTCTATTACAAAGCTGTCATCATCAAAACAGCATGGTACTGGCACAAAAACAGACCCATAGATCAATGGAACAGAATAGAGAGCCCAGAAATAGACTCTCAACTCTATGGTCAACTAATCTTCGACAAAGCAGGAAAGAATGTCCAGTGGAAAAAAGACAGCCTCTTCAATAAATGGTGCTGGGAAAATTGGACAGCCACATGCAGAAAAATGAAATTGGACCATTTCCTTACACCACACACAAAAATAGACTCAAAATGGATGAAGGACCTCAATGTGAGAAAGGAATCCATCAAAATCCTTGAGGAGAACACAGGCAGCAACCTCTTTGACCTCAGCCGCAGCAACATCTTCCTAGGAACAACGCCAAAGGCAAGGGAAGCAAGGGCAAAAATGAACTATTGGGATTTCATCAAGATCAAAAGCTTTTGCACAGCAAAGGAAACAGTTAACAAAATCAAAAGACAACTGACAGAATGGGAGAAGATATTTGCAAACGACATATCAGATAAAGGACTAGTGTCCAGAATCTATAAAGAACTTAGCAAACTCAACACCCAAAGAACAAATAATCCAATCAAGAAATGGGCAGAGGACATGAGCAGACATTTCTGCAAAGAAGACATCCGGATGGCCAACAGACACATGAAAAAGTGCTCCATATCACTCGGCATCAGGGAAATACAAGTCAAAACCACAATGCGATATCACCTCACACCAGTCAGAATGGCTAAAATCAACAAGTCAGGAAATGACAGATGCTGGCGAGGATGCGGAGAAAGGGGAACCCTCCTACACTGTTGGTGGGAATGCAAGCTGGTGCAACCTCTCTGGAAAACAGCATGGAGGTTCCTCAAAATGTTGAAAATAGAACTGCCCTATGACCCAGCAATTGCACTATTGGGCATTTACCCTAAAGATACAAACGTAGTGATCCAAAGGGGCACGTGTACTCGAATGTTTATAGCAGCAATGTCCACAATAGCCAAACTATGGAAAGAACCTAGATGTCCATCAACAGATGAATGGATCAAGAAGATGTGGTATATATACACAATGGAGTACTATGCAGCCATCAAAAGAAATGAAATCTTGCCATTTGCAACAACATGGATGGAACTAGAGCGTATCATGCTTAGCAAAATAAGTCAGGCGGAGAAAGACAACTATCATATGATCTCCCTGATATGAGGAAGTGGTGATGCAACATGGGGGCTTAAGTGGGTACGAGAAGAATAAATGAAAGAAGATGGGATTGGGAGGGAGACAAACCATAAGTGACTCTTAATCTCACAAAACAAACTGAGGGTTGCCGGGGGGAGGGGGTTTGGGAGAAGGGGGTGGTATTATGGACATTGGGGAGGGTATGTGTTTTGGTGAGTGCTGTGAAGTGTGTAAACCTGGTGATTCACAGACCTGTACCCCTGGGGATAAAAATATATGTTTATAAAAAATAAAAAATTATATTAAAATTAAAAAAAAAAACAACAGTAAAAAATAATTATCTTACTGAGCTTGAAGAGTATCAGAGACTATTTGGTCTAAGCATTTATGCTCTACTTACCTGAGGCAGCTGAGTCTCTTGGGGGTGAGGACCTACCAATATGTATATTTCATAGCAGGACCCATTCCTCCACCTTGCTCATACTCCCACTGCCTTGATCCCACCTGAAGAATGCAAGTGCATAGGTGGGAAGACTATGGACTCAAATCACACTGTCCCCAAGTAGAGTGCCCATCAGCAAATTTAGTCAACCTTTCAGCACTTCCCAAGAAAAAACAGTGCTTATGTCATAGAATTGTGCTGAGGATCAGAGAAGTTGATAAATGTAAGGACTCAAAACAAAGGACTGTTGCACACAGTTAAGCACTCAGGGAGGATTTCCCTAGCTGTTCCATGAAAATTTTTTCTTCAGGTTCTTATTCCTCTCTACTGCTTTAATGTACCCCCTTAACTCTAGATAACGTGTTACTCATTTTTATTTTCTGACTGCCTATCAGACTCTAAGTTCCATAGGCATTGTTCACTGTTATTGTCCTGGTGCCCAAAGCAGAGCCTGCAAACACCAAGCAGTCAAATATTTTTAGATGACTGAATGTGCATTTATTATTATTATTCCCCTAATGAAGTTTCAAATGCTCTTCTGCTACCTAGAAGACTTTACTTTGGAGTGTGGGAATATATAATGGCCCTTGGCATGAAGGTTTTGGTGAGGTGTCTTGGCATGGAGGTGTACAGAACCCAAGCCCCAAGGAGTCTAGGGATCTAGTTCTGGGATTTTTTCCTAGCTCATTGTAGGACAGCTTTTTTTGTCTTTCAAAAGAGAGCATAATCTGGGGCTCCTGGGTGGCTCAATCACTTGTGTCCATATCTTGGCTCTGGCTTAGGTCATGATCTCAGGGTTGTGAGATCAAGCCCCACATCAGGCTCCATGCTTGGTGGGGAGTCTACTTGGGATTCTCTCTCTCCCTGTGCCCCTCTCCCTGCTTGCATACACCCTCTCTCCCTCTCTCTAAAATAAATAAATATTAAAAAAAAAAAAGATTTTAAAAGAGGACACAATCTGCAGTCCAGATAGGGTTACTTTGAGCCATATAAAGCATTTTCCTTATATCACTTATATGTTGGATGATTTCCTATGAAAACATCAACTCATGAGCTCTGTTGAAAAAAGTCCATAGGGGTGCCTGGGTGGCTCAGTGGGTTAGGCCTCTGCCTTCGGCTCAGGTCATGATCTCAGGGTCTTGGGATCGAGCCCCGCATTGGGCTCTCTGCTCAGCAGTGAGCCTGCTTCCCCCTCTCTCTGCCCGCCTCTCTGCCTACTTGTGATCTCTCTCTCTCTCTGTCAAATAAATAAATAAAATCTTAAAAAAAAAAAGTCCATAAATCTGACTACTCACTCTGGGCTTTGCGTTGCTGCAGGGCCACAGATGGCCGAAGGTGACTCACACTAGGGGTCCATTAGCCCACCCATGTTATTCGCAGATTGCTGCAACTCCTACCTTACCCATTTCATTTAGCTACCTGCCTGGTCCCTTTGGTGATTTAATTTTTTTAAAAAAGATTTTATTTATTTATTTGACAGAGAGAGATATATATCACAAGGAGGCAGAGAGGCAGGCAGAGAGAGAGGAGGAAGCAGGCTCCTGGCTAAGCAGAGAGCCCGATGCAGGGCTCGATCCCAGGACTCTGGGATCATGACCGGACCCGAAGGCAGAGGCTTTAACCCACTGATTTAATTTTGCATCCCTCTCAGAACACTATCCCTCCTTGAGGGATGACACTGTCTCCCAAACACAAGTGTTCTGCCCTGACTGTGGAATGATCTTAAAACAGGACCCCACCTTGCGTCCTCCCCCTGCCTATAGTAAGAGCAATCCCAGAAGCCAGCCCTCCATCAAAGCAATTAATTATAAATAAAGACCAGTCAGGATGATTGAGTGCTATGGTTCTCACCCGTCATGTCTAGCTGTACTTTAGAACTAACTGTGGTGTTTTAAACTATGGACTCCTGGGTCTCTCCACAAATGGATAAAATCAGACTCTCTGGGGATAGAGCTTTTATACTTTTAAAGGCTCCTAAGTAGAGTCATGGTTTAAAATCACCAGGCCACAGGAATCTCAAGAGGGAAAGGTCAATGGAGGATAGAGAGATCACAGCAGGTTTTATAAGAAGGTATGATCTTAGTTGTAAAGGGCAGGCAGGATTTTGAAGGATCAAGAAGAAAGAACAGGGATAGGCCCTCCAGACAAGACATATGGGATGGGAGGAAATAAGGAATGAAAAGTGGCTAGCTAGAAAAGAGAGCAGGCAGGTAATGGCAGACTACAGAGGGTCTGAACGGCCAAAGGAATATAAAATTCTATCCTCTACTGTGCACTGAAGGTAATATTTGAGTGATATACTTGATGAGTACACACAAGTGTACGTGATGAGTAGATGAGTGTACAAGTGGATAGCACGTGTAGCAAAATATTCATTGTTGAATCTAGGTGGTGGGTATGTGAGTCAATGTTAAAGTCTTTATATTTTTTCTGTAGGTTTGAAACTTTTCATAATTAAATATTGAAGAGAAAAGACCATTCATTCAGATATCTGCCTAGTCCCGGCGGTTATTTGATTTTACAGCCCTCTTGGAATGAACACACACATGTGTGTGCATGCAAAAGTAACTAGAAAATTTCTAACAAAGAAGCAGCACTGCAGACCAACTTACATTCTTTTTTTTTTTTTTTTAAAGATTTTATTTATTTATTTGACAGAGAGAAATCACAAGTAGATGGAGAGGCAGGCAGAGAGAGAGAGGAAAGCAGGCTCTCTGCTGAGCAGAGAACCCGATGCGGGACTCGATCCCAGGACTCTGAGATCATGACCTGAGCTGAAGGCAGCGGCTTAACCCACTGAGCCACCCAGGCGCCCCCCAACTTACATTCTTTCAACAAGTTTAATGCAACCGGTATTTGCACAGCCCTAGAAAAATTCATGGTTTCTTTGGCAGAGAACCACACATGCAGTGGGTATGGAAACACTAAATGGATGACTCTCCAGGACCTATTCCAAACCTCTTTCACTGAGAAGGAACTCAGCTAGCAGCTGGGGGCACTACAGCCAACCCAAGGGGAGGCCCGACTGGCATAAATGTGACCTATCCCTTTGTCAGCTGAAGAATGGATTGGTGGCCAACTGGAACCAATAAGACACAGTAGACCGCTGCTGGATCCTAGCAGAAGACGTCTACATTTTTAAGATGGACTAATGCAGAGCCAGTATTTTTCCTAATGCTCATAAACGTGGGCACAAATGACCCAACAGAGGCAGCCAAGTTCAGTGCATTGGCCTTGAGTGCAGTCCCTAAACCTATAGCAGCACCAGCATCTCTTAGGAACTTGTTAGAAATACAAATTCTCAGGCCCAATCTCAGAAACACTGAATCAGAATTCTAGCATGTGGGGCCCAGCAACCTGTTTTAACAAGGCTTCTCGGTGATTCTGATCCGAGAAAAGTCTGATCTTAGAAAAGTCTAAGAAATACTATGGCTTAAAGCACACTCTGGAGACAGACTGTGCTCAAATGACAGCCCTCTTTCTCCCACCACTTTGCACCAATAACTTGACATTTCTGTCTCAATTTTCTAAAAATGGGTATTAAAATATGACTTTCCTTTTAGGATTGTTATGCAACTTAAAGTTGCCAATAATAAACATCTTACAACTGTGAGGGGAATTAGTGTGATGAGGCTGACACCATGAACAGCGTAGAATGGAGAAATGAAAGAATCCCAGTCCTTGATAAGCTTATGCAGGAAAGGACCAACCCCAAAGTGTGTCCTGGCTCAGGACTTTCTCTCAGGTGGGCTCAGTTATTGTTTAGAACAGCCCAAGTGGGGTTTTCCAACAGCCAAAAGGTATAACATCCTATCTTGTAGCAATGGCCACCTTCACCCCCCCACCTCCTTCCCCCACCGCCCAGTAAATCATGCCTCTCTTTTTCTACCCTTTAGGCATTTTCCTCCTATACTAACACTAGGCTTGGCCATGGGACATGCTTTAGCCAACTGGACATTGGCCACCATGATGCAAGCAGAGGTTTGGAAGGCATTTGGGTTTGGGGTTGGCCTTGTTTCTTTCTGAGCAGTCAACTTTGAGGCCAACATGTAAGTAAATGGAACTTGTCTGCTGACGAGGCCACAGAAAACCAAGGACTGAGGTACCTCAGCAGAAGACCAGCCTGTCAACCACGAGCTGTATAAGGCCATCCTGTTCCATCTGAGCAGCCCACTGACAACAGTAAGAAGTAAGCCCAGGTAAACTGAAGGAAGAACCACTCTGCTGTGCCAAGCCTAAATGCTGACCCACAGAATTACCCACAGAAGAAAGAAATGAAATGTCAACACAATTACAAAAAACATGTGACATTAGTTATGGGAACAGGAACAGCAGAGGTTATGTGCACAATTGGGAAAAGTAGTAAACAAATTGTTAGTGGAGGCTGGAAAAGTGGTTAAGGAAACCACTAGGGCAGCCTGAGAAAGGCCATGCCTTTTAGGTACTAGCAACACTGTTACCTGTCTCACTTGGAAAATACCTAATGATTTCCAGATCTGGCTAATGAGATCTCCAGGAACCCCCTTAAAGGCTTCAGCTGGATGCCTCTAGCTACATATGAGAACTTATATAAAGAGCAGAGTTGAAGAAGCAACTGAGTAGTTTGTAAGCATAATTCAGGGGGAATACAGACATGGAAAAAAACAAGAACCAAAGTACCTTAAGCAACTAGCTTGTTACTGTCACATACAGACAGCCATCCCGCCCCAGCCAAACCGCCAGTGGATTGCAGCGACACGAGCATGCCCCAGTGAAGCCTGCCAAACACCCTTCTGTGCCCAGCTCAAAACACTAATAATTCATTAGCACACAATGTGCTAATGAATTATTTTAAGTCAGTAAGGCTTGGGGTAGTTTGTTATGCAGCAAGGGCTAACTGATACACTGGTAAAGAAATGTCATGGTAGATGAAAAATACTTTATAACCAATATCATCCTTGACTTGCTGTGATGCTCGTGCTGTCAGAAACTTCTTAGATTTAGGGGTGCCTGGGTGGCTCAGTTGGTTAAGCCTCTGCCTTCAGCTCAGGTCCTGATCCCAGGGTCCTGGGACTGAGTCCCAAATCGAGACCTCTACTCAGTGGGGAGCCTCCTTCTTCCTCTGTCTGCTCTGCTTTCTGCTCCCCCTGCTTGGGCTCACACGCTCTCTCTCTCTCTCTCTCTCTCTGACAAATAAATAAAAATCTTAAAAAAAAAAAAAAAAAAAGAAACTCCTTAGATTTGGCAAGTATTAGATTCAGTCCTTCCATCTTTCTCTTACTCCCGGGCCTGAAATCATTACATGAAAAAGAGGATAGATTCCTCTGAACAACTCAAACAGTTATTTGTCTTCCTTTCTCCAGCCAAGCTCCTAAAAAATGACTTAATCTAAGTTAAAGGTGTAATAAGCACATTTTCAGAATTAATAACCAGAATATGATGTCAGAAACAGCACAACACATTTGAAACGAGGAGTGTCCTAGGGTGCCTGGGTGGCACAGTTGGTTAACCATCCAACTCTTGATTTCAGCTCAGGCCATGATCTCAGGGTCATGAGACTGAGCCCCTAGTCCAGTTCCACACTCAGTGGGGAGTCTGCTTAAAGATTCTCTCCCTCTGCCCCTCCCCCTTCTCTCTTTCTCTCTCTCAAATAAATAAATGTGATATGAGGCATGTTCTGAGTACCTAAGACACTGTTGTGAGCCACTGAAGAAGGGCTTCTGAACAGAAAAGTAATGTCCCGGTAATGTTTGGGGTAAAAGAGAAAGACAGAAACATGCAGTGGGAGCAAAGGACCATATCAACACGTAGAAACCAACCAGGACACTCTTGTAAACATTCACATGAGAAAAGAAAAAGATCTGTGCTGGCAGTTCTACCCTGAGGATGCACAACTGCACAGCATAGCAATAAAAATGAAACGAAAACCCTGCAAAACATAAAGCAGACATCATGATGGAAGAAGGGGGCCTCAAAAACAGAAGAAATAATCAAAAGGATCAAATGTTTTAGAACAGACAGAGTTCCAAAGCTCCAACTAGGTGAGTCCCAACTGCTTTGAAACTCACCTTATCATATTTTTGCTGTGAGAATAAATACAAATCTATAAAAGAATTTCACAAGCAAAATTGATCACAGAAGCAAAATTTACATTAATTAAAACATTGGGAATAAGTTAAATAAATAAATAAATTGGAAGGGACCCTCTTGTACCACTGGTGGGAATGCAAGCTGGTACAACCACCGTGGAAGATAGTATGAAGGTTCCTTGAAAAGTTAAAAATAAGGGCACCTGGGCGGCTCAGTCAGCGAAGAGTCTGCCTTCAACTCAGGTCATGATCCTGGAGTCCCGGGATCAAGCCCCACACTGTTCTCCCCACTCAGTGGGGAGTCTGCTTCTCCCACTGCCTCTCCCCGTACTCGTGTTCCCTCTCTCTTACATTAAAAAAAAAAAAAAGTTAAAAAAATAGAATTACCCTATGATCCAGTAATCACACTACTGGGTATTTAGCCGAAAATACAAAAAAAAAAAAAAAAAATTCAAAGGGATACATACACCCCTATGTTTATAGTAGCATTATTTACAATAGCCAAATTATGGAAGCAGCCCAAGTGTCCATCAATAGATGAATGGATAAAGAAGATGTGACACATATATATATATGTCACATCTTCTTTATATATATATAAATTATATATATATATATATATATAATGAAATATCACTGAGCTATAAAAAAGAATGAAAAGTTGCCATTTGCAACATGGATGGAGCTAGAGGGTGTAATGCTAAGCAAAATAGTCAGAGAGAAACAAATACCATATGATTTCACTCATATGTGGAATTTAAGAAACAAAATAAACGAGCAGAGGAAAAAAGAGAGAGAGAAACCAAGAAATAGAATCTTAATCATTGAGAACAAACTGATGGATACTAGAGGGGAAATAGAGGGGAGGCAGCGGGAGGAGTGAAATAGGTGATAGAAATTAAGGAGGGCATTTGTGATGAGCACTGGGTGATGTATGGAAGTGCTGAATCTCTACATTATACACCTGAGATTAATGTAACACTGTAGGTTAACTATAATGCAATTAAAAAATAATAATAAAAACAATCCCCCAAACTGGAAAATAATGGATGGGTTCATCCACTCGATGCACTACATTATAGAAATCACTTCCAGTGGTTTAAATATTGGCTGTTCCTCCACCGATAAAATATGGGTCTGGGTAGAGAGCTGACACCAGCTTTATTTTTTTTATTTTAAAAAATGTTTAATTTATGTATTTATTTGAGAGAGACAGCGATAGCAACAGAGATTATGAGAGAGAACATGAGCAGAGGGGAGAGGGAGAAGCAGGCTCCCCAGTTGAGGAGGGAGCCTGACTTGGGACCCGATCCCAGGACCCCAGGATCATGACCTGAGCTGAAAGCAGACATTTAACGGACTGAGCCACCCAGGTGCCACTGGCACTAGCTTTAATATACTGATTTTATCATTAAGGTCTGTCAAAATGTGTTTGTGTGTGTGTGAGTGTGTGTAAAATGAAACAAAACCCCAATGGTAACAGAATCCCAAAATAAAATGGAAGGCCCACAAGTGTACAGGCTGTACCTTTACACATTACTGACTGTCACTGTCGTCCATCAAGTATTCTGCACACAGTAGACAGCAAATTTGTTCAATGGAATCAGTGAAAAAATGCTAAGGATTAGTAACATCATGTGCCTGCAAGCCCATCTCATTTGTTACAAATTCCAATTTATTCTCTCAGGCAAAGGTCCTTGACAGTGCCCTAATACCCTTACTGTGTATCTGTCTAAATTGCTTTGTATAATTCAGATGTCATCCATATCAGAGTACCTAGACAGTCTACTCAAATCCTCTGAAATATGTAGTTAATTAATATGCCCTAAATAATATATCAATACAAACAACAGAAACGTCTTTGCTACTTAAGTCCTTCAAATTTATTTAAGGCTGTTGTTCCTCTATGCACTCAACATTTTGTATGTGTCGGGTACTCCTCTAGGCACAAGAAGTTTCATCTTAAACAACTTATCCATTCAAATGCTTGTACCCTTTGATCAATTCTCCCAATTTTATTTTTTTTAAGTATTAGGGGCAGGAAAAAAATCAACTCACACAAATGCCTGACTTTTCCCAGGAAATCAGAATGCTTTCCCATTAACATTATGAGTAGTGAAGAAAATACACACAAAATATTCAATGTTACCTTCGGAAATTCCCTGAACTAGATTTATTATTAATTCTTGGTACTAACACTTTCAAATGAAGGAAATAAAATGAGAAACACAGAACTCTCCAAGTTGTTTTGATAACATCCAGGCGATTGTAAATCTTTACCACAAAGGACCAGGATTAAGAATAAATCAAGATCACAGAGGAAAAAAAAAAGAATAAATTGAGGTCTCATTTCCTGTTTAAACTTTCCTTTTTTCATAAGGATAGTCAAGGAAGATCTGAAATAACCAAGTTAATGCATATCAAAACTGAGAGTAAGCCAGCCTGGCAACTTTGCTGGTGCTCAATAAATGTTAATCACATTCAGTTAAGTCCAGGTCATCATAGCCACCATTCACAGGGGTTAGAAAGTTTCCCCTTAAGTTCCTATAAATCCACGTCATTGATTTCCTTATGACAAATTCTTTCCCCAAATCCTTCAAAATCTAGATTATTCAAAGACAAAATCTATATTCCTCAGTCTGGTACTCAACCTAGCCACCGAGACTAAGAGGTGGAAAATGAAAATCCTTCAGGGGCGAGGTAGGTAATATAAATGAGGGAGGCAGGCCAAATGTTAGCTGGTCAGTGGTTTCAATCTCAGTTTGGAAGATATTGTGGAAAGTGCACAAGTAAACTCTGCAGGACCTGTCCAAATGAAGACACTGTTCAGTATGAATTCCCTGACACCACAGTGCAATTTGTTTTCAGAGAGGCAGGCAATCCAGAATTTCTGGTGAAATCTCCCATTGCCAGATGTGGAAAACGCTCTCAATAAAAAATTCAGCTCAGACCATCAAGCTCTCCTCTGTTCCACGTGTCTGTATCTTCACCAGCACATAGTTAAAAATCAACCTTAAATAACGCCATTAGTTACTACAATCTTCCCACACTGTAGCAAGGGCAGTGTGGCCAGCCTCAGGCTAACCATACTTCCTTCTCTCCTTTCTGCTCTGCCAACTCTCCAACTTAACAAACCCTCAGGGGCCGTTCAGGGAGCCCTACTTCTTGCAGAAGCCCTCCCTAACCACTTCAGGTCATAAGCATCTCTGCTGGCCCTGTCTTGCACCCCTACCACTGGACAGTCAAGCTTGGATGTTCCTGTATTTTTATTTAAACTGCTCCGTGTGTTGTTTACAACTGACCACTTCGCGGATGACTGAGATATGGATGGAGCGGAAAGGAACGCTGATGGGAGGACTCCCATGTAAGATGAGCCACCCCTCCTCCAGGAACAGGCGGGAACTTTGCCCAATATCAACAAGACAGCCTGCAGTGCAAGAAAAAGTAACAGATGCATCCTGATGGCAGCCAACATGGAATTTGATGAAAATTCTCACCTCTTTTTTTGCTTTCAGGAGCCCCGTGGCCATTTTCCTGGTCTCCTGAATGCTCTCCCTGGAGAAGGGCAAAGTCTCAGAAGATAGATCTGGGGATATGAAGAGAAACGAGAGCGTTCCTAGATGGAAAAGCCCCTCCCCGGGAGTCAAGGCGGGTATGTGCCGTAGTCCCACACCTAGGGGGTCAGTGTCACAGAAATCACCAGCACAATGCAATCCCCCTCCAGAGCCCTGGGAAAGGGGTTCAGAGTGACAGAGCACCCTCAAGTACAGCCCAAGCTCTGGCCAGGGAATGAAGCCCATGTCCCCCAGCAGAGGAATAAGGGTCTGTCTCTAACTCTATGGGCTGGAATGAAAAGATACTGGTCTGGAGGTGCCTACGGAAGAGCGCCCGAGTTCAGGGGCAACCTGTGTCCTCACGAGTAAAACAGGGACAAGCAGAAGGACGTGCTGACTGACAAGGCAATGACTATAGGGCACTCACAGAACGCGAGGCGCACGTTGCAGATCTCGAGGCTGACGCTCGGTAACTAAGTAAGCGCAGAACTGGGAGAACTACCCGAAGACAGAGGCTTCCCAAGCCGCCAACTAGCGAGTGGGCGGGACCCACCAACCGGAAGCGCTCCTGCCACGTCAACGCCACAGCTAGGAGAGCGCGTCGGACAGCGGAAGTGGCCGCGCGGGCCCCTGGAAAGTGTAGTCTTTGGGATGGAGAGGTTGTGGTGGCAGGGTGACTCTGACATCTGCGCGTCACATACAACGAAGTTTAGGAGCTCACTGTTAAGATGCCCAAACCGCAAGGTGTGCATGTTTTTCCTCCGAAGGCCAGTGAGATCTCGCGGACCACGAGAGTCGCAGAAATCCCTTAGGATTCTAGAAAATGTGGTCCTGGCGCCCCACCGGTGTTACGGAGGCGGATGGGACAGACTGCGCGCTGACCTTCAGCAGCGCGGGTGAGCTGGGGGGTAACCCATGTCAAGGCTCCGCCCTGTGTGCCCTTCCAGGAGCAGAAACCAGGGTCCAGATTGGAGCGAGTGGGCGCGGCTCAGGGCAAAGCTTTTGGGGGACGAAGCCGTGGAGTGATGCTCTGCTGGGACTCCGGGATAGGAGCGACACCGGCCTTGGTGCGGCAGTCCGCACAGGGAACGCCAAGGCTATTTTCTAGGAGAGCGGGATTGGCTTGGGCTAACTCCTTGCATAGCGGTGGATGGCTCTGGTCCTGTATCTCGGAGATATTTGTGGATGGGGAAGGAGGACTGAGGCCAAGAGCAAACGGCCCCCTAGTGATAGAAGTAGTAGTGTGATGAGAAAGTGTGACTTGATCCAGAAATCCCTGGGTGGTGGTGGTGGTTGGTTTTTTTTGTTGTTGTTGTTGTTGTTTTTAGAAGCCACGTGACAGGTGCCACTTAGAGGAAACTTACCAGGGTTGTGGTTGGGAGGTGGGGGCATCGGTATGAAGAGGAAACAGAACATGACAGTTTCGTTCACCATGAATTTTTTTTTTTTTTGCATTAATTTTTATTTTCAAAGATACTACCTCAAAATGCTTATCTTGGAGTTTTTCTGGTGCCCCCTCATATTTTGCCCTCAAAGTCCCAGCTGTAGGGAAATGCATGAATAGATCTGACATTATATGAACCTCATTGGCACTTATTGGCCTGTAGTCTTGATAGGAAGTGAGGGCCTGGCTTCTGGCATTAAGTAGCCAGAAACAGGACTTTGGGAGCTTATCCAGAATTGTTGCATTGTGAGTTATCCTTTCTTTCCTGACTTCCTTAATATCCACAATTCCCTGATATCTGAACTTCCCAAACCACACCCACAAAGCACCTCCCAGACCTATCATGATGATGCAAATATTCAAAGACTACTCTTGAATCTTCACATCCCACTCCAGAATCTCTTCCAATATCCCTTTACTTGGAAAAGTTAAAAAAAAAAAAAAAAACAGTTTGCATGTTAGTATCAGCCTACCCCAATAGGATGATGTTCAGGAAGGATCAGCCTTGTGCCCTATTCCAATCCTGGTGGCACAGCTCACAGAGGGTTTTATATCCATGAATGTGGAATGCTTGTTGACAGAACTCAATAAGAACCAAAATCAGGCACGGGGCTGTGAAGAGGAAACATGAAATGGAAGAACTGAGAGTGTTAGAGAAGGGATTGAGGTGCAGGGAGTGGGAGGTGGTTGGAGGTGGGATCCTGAGATAATCCAGATCCCTGCATGTAGACATGTGTGTACACAGTGAAGAGAGAGCCAGGCTGATAGGTTACCTTAAAAAGGCAAACATAATACAACAGCAGGTCAGGTGATGATGTGACTCTACGAACTTACTCCCCTTTCTTTCCTTCGGAGAAGGAAAGGGGACTGGAGGTTGAATCAGTCACTAGTGGCCAATGACTTAATCATGCCTGTGTAATGAAGCATCCATAAAACCCCCAAACAATGGGAGTTTAGAGAGCTTCCAGGTTGATGGAGATTTGGGGAGGGGGTGCACTCAGTATGAAAGTTCTGTGACCCTTCCCTGTACCTTGCCCTATGCATCTCTCCCATGTGGTTGTTCTTATATTATCTCTCTATAATAAACTGTAATCTAGTAAGTAAAATATTTCTCTGAATTCTGTGAGAATTTAGCCTGAAAGTGATCTATGACCTAGAAATTAAGGCCGAAAACAAAGGAGTAGTAATCACCTTTCAGGTCAGAAAACTAACATTAAAGTAGGATATGAGAGAGGAAAGAAATAATCAGATGAGTGTGGAGGTGGAGCATTTATGGGGATGCAGGAGGCAGGGAGGAGGGCAGTTTGTGCACAGAATCATTACAGAGAGACGGTCTTTTGGGAGGTGTGCACACAAGGATCGTGGCTAGATTGGAATATGACAGATACCCCTGAAAGGTATATTCAGGGGTTGGCATTGAATAAAAAATGGAGTCAAGTGGAGAGCCTTTCCCATCCTGCACACAGATGGGGGGAGAACATGGATATAATCAGCAGGTGATGGGCAAATGGGGAGCAGACAAATGGGGAGTGACAGCAAATAGTCCCTCAAGAGGGAGATGGGGGAAATAAGCACAATCCTGTCACACACACACACACACACACACACACACACACACAAACAAAGAGAGAGAGAGAGAGGAAGGGGGCGATGCCTGGGTGGCTCAGTCATTAAGTGTCTGCCTTCAGCTCGGGTCATGATCCCAAGATTCTGGGGCTCTCTGCTCAGCTGGAAGCTTGCTTCTCCCTCTCCCACTCCCCCTACTTGTGCTCCCTCTCTCACTGTCTCTCTGTCAAATAAATAAATCTTTAAAAAAGAAGCAAAGGTAATACAGAAAGAAAGAGGGAGGGAGGAAGGGAGGAAGGGGGAAAAAAAGAAAGAAAAAGAAAGACACGTAACCCTTAAATCTACTAAAGTGGAAATTCGGGTTCAAGGGTAAAAAATGGCTGCACACACCTCTGCTATGTCACCTGCAGCCACAGGGTGGCAGGCAACACCTTCTGTTCCTAAAGAGTTAGCCGGAGAAGGCAGTCCCGCTGCAGAGATCAGGAGAAGCAAGGGCCTCCCAAAGGGACCTACTGGTCCCACAGTGAAACTCCAGCAGGCTGGAGGTTCCATAGTGAGAGAAAAAAACACAAAGTAAACATAATACTTATATACCTTTATAATAAACTATTTATATACATTCAAGTAGAGATGGATACAGTGACAGAAAATAAGGTAGAGAAATCATGGGAACAGCAAGTAATCACAGAGACAGAAAATAAAGTAGAGGAATCACGGAGAGTCGTAGTAATGGATAAGTAAATGATAATGTAAGGGGAGTGGACCCACATATGTAGACTGTATATGTTCACGCAAATACTTGTATTTGTGCGCCACTCAGTAGAGATGTTTACACAAGCTCCAGTCAGGTTGTGAAGTCAACAGGAGATGAAGGAAAGACAAAGCAGTTAGAGAGTATTAGTCAGACATAAACACAGCTCCTCGCCCCCTTCTGAACACGTTACTACCCCCCGCAGCAGTAGATGCCTACTCCGGCCTGGGCCACTTCTCCCACAGCCTCACAGACACGGATGTACATACCCCAGAACTCATGAGAAGCAAAAACCAGGAAGTGCAGAGGCTGTGCAAGACAGACTTCAAGGAGGAGGGATTAGAAACTCTAGGGAAGGGATTCCCAGGGGATCCAGATGGTGGCTCAAAGGCCAGGCAGTGAGCAGACATGGGTATCTGTGACTGAGTCAGCATGAACTCAAACATTGCCTGATACAAAGCTTCTCAAAAGCTGCTGCAAAAGACGCATGTGGGGGGCTTAGTAAACACAGACTGCTGGGCCTCCCCCCAAGTTTCTAATTCAGTGTCTGTATGGCACCTGAGAATCTGCATTGCTAACAAGTTTCCAGGCAACACTGATGCTGCAGGTCCAAGCCGCACACTGGGCTTTACTCTAACACCAGGTCAGGGGGAGGAACGAAAGAGCAAATTGGCCACAGAAGGGACTTGAACCCTGGGTGTAGGGCGTTTTCTGGAAACTTCTCAAACGTAAAAACCTCCAAGATGCTGAAAGAACATTGACAGCATCATGTCTACAAATAAAATGTACCACTGAGGCAGGTAGTGATATGCCCAACCACCGGACCCACATAGACCTTCCAAAAAACCCAGAACACTGGCACTCTGAGAACCCCTACTTTCTACCATCCCTGGTATCTGACACCCTATTTCCTGATAACATTCCATTATAGCACAGAAAGGAACATCACTAATATGCCCATTTTTATGGACTTTCCTAGGTAAAAATATCCACTCGAGTAGAAATTTTTTAAAATAAATGTTTATTTTTCATTTAAAAAAAAACACAAAATTTTATATCAGTTTAATGGAAACCCTAAAACACATAGAAAAGATATTAAAAGATGTAAAAGATATAAAAATAATTATTAAAAATAGTCAACAAGCAAAGCAATAGTTAAGAGATCTTATATTCTAAAATATATATATAGCTACATATGCTATTTTAAAAATCAAGGCAGAAACATAAGCATAAGGGGGCTACACACCTCTAAATTCATGCATTCCAGTTTTCCAGTTTAACTCTAAAATTAATCTGGAGATCTGTCAAGAAAGATCTGTGAAAAAAAACGGGGCAAGTGTTTAATGTAACTGATGGGACAAAGAAAATGATTATTAGTAAGTAATGCCAATAAATGCCCAACCAAGACAAAAAAGCATGGCACATCTTATGGGGAAAGGCTGAGATGAAGGATAAAAGAAAAAAAAAAAAAACCTGTGATTCTCAAAGGAAAGTAAGACAGAAGAAATCAGGGCAGAATATTAAGACTGGAAATGAGTCTCTGTATCAGAAAAGGAATGCAACAAATGGCAAGAGAGGAAACAGAGGCAGGAGTCACAGGCTCCAGGGATGTGGAGGTCCATGAGAATAAAGGAGGCAAGAAGAGAGGTGGAGTGAGTTCATAAAATCGTTCCCTAGAGCTGTCCAATGACGCATCACATGTGGCTATTAAGCACTAGAAACACAGCTAGTCTGTCTGAATCGAGAAATGGTGTAGGGATAAAATACACTCCAGGGGCACCTGGAGAGCTCAGCCAGTTAAGTGTCTGCCTTCAGCTCAGGTCATCAGCAGGAAGCTTCTCCCTCTCCCTCTGCCTTCTGCTCCCCATGCGTGTGCTCTCTCGCTTGCTCCCTATCTGCCAAATAAATAAAATCTTTAAAAAAAAATAAAAAAATAAAAAACTATCTCCCAAGCACATACCCGCAAACTAAAGAATTTTAAAGTGTTAAGCGTCACTGTCTCAATTATCACCATGACATGAGATCAAAACCAAACCAGCAGGTGCCATATAGACCAGATGTGTCAACTGAAAATAAAGATATGCTGCGCACTGAGAAGCACTGAACTTCCCCAGTGGGGCAGCGGGGCCAGGAGGTGCCACGCCTGTATCTGTGTGTGCATTTGAATGGACCAATCACACCCTCATCCCCACAGCTCCGCTGTCCTTCACTGGCACTGCAGGGGTGGAGCTGGGAGGGGAATCCACATCCTGGTGATAACCACAGGGAAAGAGACACTTTGGGATTTTGCCCTGATCTCTGAGTGGCATTTTCTCTTCTCCCTCTGGGTTATATTTTCTTCCTGTCCACCTATCTACCATTTTGCCAGCCAAAACTGCAGCCCTCTCCTGTGCCTTTCTCAATGTGAATGTTGAAGGCTTAGACTTACCTCTTCAATCTCTACAAGATTTCCCCACAATTCAGACCTAAAAGAATAAAAACAAGATTTGCCTGAGGAGGTCCAGCCCCCCCCCCCTTAGGGCAACCCTTAAAGAAACATCAGCCCAGTGTCTCCCCATCTCTGCTCAACAACTCTCTGTGACCCCTCCTTCAGCAACAGAAGGCAAATTCTTCCGTAGGCCCACCTGCCTCCATGAACTGTAATACAGCACAGACACCCAGAGGATATCAATATAATTTAACATAATACAAAGTCAGAAAGGGATGTCCGTTATGAAATGTTTAAGCAATAAAGCTGCAGTGATGGGGAGGGAGGGGGAAGAGGACAGGAGTCTAGGATGGGCTGGGAAGGAGTCCAGAGAAACTCCACATCCTGGATTAGGGGGTAGGGGAAATCAGACTCTGAAGAGACAGGTAAGCCAAAATTCTATCTATGCAAACACACACAATTAAGATCATACCAGATCGAGTCAGGTGGGTTAGGAATGACAGACACCAGAGGAAGCAATTGCAAATGTGAAGGGGTTTCTCCATAAACCCTTAGGAGGGTAAAAGCCAGACACATCTCCAAGATGTGTTTATGGCAGTATTTCTTCAATTAACAAGACAAAGGCTGGAGTAGCAAGGAGGGATGGAGGCCAGGCCCTTCCCCTGGATCATCAACGTGAAGCTGGCAGCAAGTCACTCTGGAGGCTACCATTTTCCCCATGAGGAATCAAAGCCACAGAGAAGCTCATGGGTGGGTTCAAGGTCAGACAGATAATAAAGATTAGATCTGAGATCTGAATGTTGGCCTCCCAGGCCTGTGCCTGATGCACAATGACTAAAAATCAATCTCAATGGTAAGTAAAAAGTATCTCTCCAAATCCCTCAGGTTATTCTTTTCTGTCAGTATTTGTTCTAAGCTGGACACCGCAGAAGAACAGGGAGAAAAGGAAAACTCAGGAAACTAAACACACTTCTAAACTAATGCATGTCAAAGAAGAAAATGCATCATACCCAAGGATAAAATTTCATTTGGCATGGGTACCTAAGCCTGCATGAGGTCTCTCATCCAAAGCTATGAAATAAATCCTACAAAAATTAAAGATCCACTGAGTAATATTTTAAAGGATTTGGGAAGGTGGTGCTATTACCTATTACTAAAAGAATCAAACCAGGGTTATAGTTTTTAAACAAACCAAAAATCCCATAACCTCCTTAACTGGCTGTTCTTTCTACAAAAACTATGTACATCTGCCCCAAAAATAATGTTAAAAATAATAGTAAATAATACTAATACTGAGGTATCAAAGTCAGGAACTTAAAAGAATTCCAAAGTAACTTGTTGTGCCTTTCACAGCAATTTCTCAAAATAAATTTTATGAAGCTTAAGCCAATCAAAACTAAACGGTTTCATTAATAGCATAAAATCCCCAAAGCCACTGTAACTGGCTGTCCTTATCACAGATGTTCCACTAAATAACACAGCTAACAAGAATTGGATTTTTTTTTTTTTTGGAATGTTGGGGCGCTATGGTATCAATGCACTTTTTTTTTAAGATTTTATTTATTTATTTGACAGAGATCGCAAGCAGGCAGAAAGGCAGGTGGGGGGTGTGTGGAGCAGGCTCCCCACTGAGCAGAGAGCCCCATGCGGGGCTCGGAGGACCCTGAGATCATGACTTGAGCTGAAGGTAGAGGCTTAACCCACTGAGCCACCCAGGCGCCCCTCAATGCACTCTTAACCAGGAATTTATTCATTTAATAAACTTGAATCCATCCACCAAGGCTTCACAAAGGGCGTCCTGCAAAAAACACACGCCAAGGGGCGCCCGGATGGCTCAGTCGGTTAAGCATCCGCCTTCTGCTGAAGTCCTGATCTCAGGGTCCTGGGATCCAGCCCTGCCTGCAACATGCTCCCTGCTCAGTGGGGAGTCTGCTTCTCCCTCTCTCGCTGTCCCTCTCCCTGCTTGTGCTCTCTGTCAAATAAATAAATAAAATATTAAACAAACAAACAAACAAACAAACAAAAAGCCACCTGCCAGAAAATAAACGGGCATTTTACCTGGGTGGGCTGGAAAATGCCCTCTTTTCCTTTTAATATCAAGACCCTGCTAGTCGGAGGTGGGAAACCCTGTAGATCAGTCTCTGTGCAGGTGCCCACCAAGTCCGGTTGGAAAGCAGAAAGAGCTGTAGGTTTACTGCTTGAGTATAGAGCCCGAGTTGGGACCCTCGCCACCGCGACTGCCGAATTCCCAGGCACACAGGACTGACCCAGAGGACTTCACGCGGCGCTGGTCCCCAGCATCCCACGTCCGGCGATCTCTTGCCAGCACAACGTAAAGCTCTGGAACCACGTTCAATGCCACCTGCCTGTCCAGCTTCTTCCGGCCTCGTGTTTGCCTGTGCCTTCATTTGGAGGCAGGCCTCCAGAAACAGTGGTCAATGGGAGACACAGTTAAATACACTGGACTCCGTTTGAAAGCAACACAGGGAAAGAAAGGAAGAATGCAGGTATCTCAAATATAGACAGAGCTCCTAGCCAATGGATGTGCAAAGGAGGCGGGCTCACCTCTCGTTGACCAATAAAAAGCGTTTGCAGCCAACACGCCTACAAAGAATAACCGGTTTTTCGCGGTATTCCTGGCAGGAACGCTTGCTCTGGGCGCCTCACCCGGACTTTCAATCTTCATCTTCTTCATCTTCATCTTCTTCTTCTGGTTTTTTTCTTCTTTTTTTTAGGGAGAGATAGAGAGAGAGAGAGAGACTGGGAATTAGCAGGAGAGGGGCAGAGGTAGAGGGAAAAGCAGACTCCCCAGCTGAGCAGGGAGTTTGACGTAGGGCTCTATCCCAGGAACCCCAGGATCACAACCCGAGCCAAGGCACCCAACAGACTGAGCCACTCAGGTTCGCCAGGCTGTGATTAGATGTGTCTTTTCCTCAAGGTTTTAAATTGAGACACTTGGGGAGATGACAGAATTGGAGCATGGTAGAAGCTTGGGGCAGGGTGGCAGGTGGAAAGGGTGGGAGATGCATCAACTAAGGCAGTATCTTTATTTTTATACCATACATTTGCCTAATCAGGTTTCCCTCTCTGTACCAGGAGCAGCTCTCCCCTAGGGGGGGGTTTGAGGAGACATTAGTCCCCAGTCTCTGCTCCCTTGGCCTGAATTGGAATTGGTTGCAGAGCTTTCAATTTCAATGTACACATCTTGGCTGGAAGGGATGGCATCATTGGACTTTTTTTTCTTTTTTTAAAGATTTTATTTATTTATGTGAGACTGAGCATGAGAGGGGAGAAGGTCAGAGGGAGAAGCAGACTCCCTATGGAGCTTGGAGCCCGATGTGGGACTTGATACTGGGACTCCAGGTTCATGACCTGAGCCAAAAGCAGTCGTCCACCAACTGAGCCACCTAGGCACCCCATCGTTGGACTTTTAAAATATTCAATTTTTACTAAATTACATTTATCGCTCTCTTTATGGATACTGAATTTTGTTTCTTACATGCAAAAGTATTCTTATCCTTCAAATTTAAAAATATGCACTTCTTTATTTTCTTCTAATTCTGTAAGTTTCTGATTTTTACATTTCTTTTGCAGTTGATTTTCGGGGTACAGTGTAAGGTACAGATGAATTTCCATGTCATCCTTATGCAATGGCCATGCTAACCTTCTCTATATCATCCCAATTTTAGTATATGTGCTGCAGAAGGGAGCATGGTGTGAAGTAGAGATGTAACCATTCCCCCCACCATGGATAAACAGCTGTCCACACACCAATTTTTTTTTTTAACAGAACAACCATTCTTTCCATCTCTCTTTTATGTTTGTGTTACTGTCCCAAAACCATGCTGAAGCTTTATGGGATCTGATAAGGCAAATCCTTCCATTATATAATTATCTTCCATTTTTTTTCTGGCTCTTCAGGACCCTTTTGTCTTCCAACTGAGAATTAGAATGAGCTAGTCAATTCTATTATTAAAAACTGATGCTAGTATTCTGATTGAGATTGCCTAGAATTTATAGATTATCTTAGAAAGAAGTGACTTTTGGGGGCAACTGGCTGGCTCAGTGGGAAGAATGTAGGACAACGATTCCAGGATTGTGTTATTTTTATTTGTATTGTTGTGAGTTGTTTCTAGAAAAGACCCAAAGATTCACCTCTGATTTACCTTCAGGCTCTGTCTAACCAGGAAATGAAAGTTAAGGCATAGTTGCAAAATGCTTAAGTACTGAAAGTGCGCCAAAACACACACACACACACACACACACCATCTTCAAAAACTAGGGGATTGTTTTTGGTTACAGGTAAAGAAAATTTCTATTGATCACTAGTTCCCCACAAACCAATAGAACAGAGACTTCCATGGCCATATATGATGAAAGATTTAGACTTTGCAAAGTTCATTCAGAAAAGTCACAAATGGACATCAACAACTATAACAAGCAGCCAATGTAAACCCAGGGTAAGGGGGCAAATATGATCTCCAGAGTTGCCACATTATAATGTCAGGAGTTCTGGTTTTCAACAAAAAATTATCAGAAGAGAGTCTTTCAGACAGAAATTAAAATGTCACTAGACAATAACTCAATCCCATGAAGAAATAAAGAACACCAGTTAAGATAATTATATAAATAAATATAAAAATCAGTGTTCAGGTGCCTGGGTATCTCAGTTGGTTAAGCAACTGTCTTCAGCTCAGGTCATGATTCTGGAGTCCCAGGATTGAGTCCCGCATCAGGCTCCCTGTTCATCAGGGAGTCTGCTTCTCCCTCTGACCCTCTCCCTTCTAATGCTTTCTCTCTATCAAATAAATACATAAAATATTTAAGAAAAAGTCAGTGTTCATATATTTTTGTTCTATAATTGTATTAGTTCCTATATGAATTAAAAGACAATAATGAAGCAATAATTATAAGTCTCTGTTGATGGCACCCAGGTATAAAAACATAATTTGTGACAATAATAAGAGGGTGGCAGAGCTATAAAGGAAGAGAGTTTTTGTATGCTACTGAGGCAAAGTTAGTATTAATTCAAGCTAGACTATTATAGGTTTAAGATGTTAACTGTAACAGAAAATCAACAAGGAAACAATGGCTTTGAATGACACACTGAACCAGATGGATTTAACAGATATATTCAGAACACTTCATCCTAAAACAGCAGAGGGTTTTCAAGAGCATACGAAACATCCTCAAGAATAGATCACATCTTGGGCCACAAAACAAGCCTCAACAAATTCAAGAAGCTCAAAGTCATACCATGCATCTTTTCTGACCATAGCACTATAAACTAGAAGTCAACCCCAAGAAAAAAATCTGGAAAGATATTTTTTTTAAGATTTTATTTATTTATTTGACAGAGAGAGACACAGCGAGAGAGGGAACACAAGCAGGGGAAGTGGGAGAGGGAGAAGCAGGGAGCCTAAGCAGGGAGCCCAATGCATGACTTGATCCCAGGACCCTGGGATTATGACCCAAGCCAAAGGCAGAGGCTTAACAACTGAGCCACCCAGGCACTCCTAAAAAATAATTTCTAATACCAGAAAGTGCTTCATGGAAGAGAAAAACATGAACACCCACAAAGGATTCTTTAACTATTTCAGAAGATTGTTTTCCCATTATTTAATTAAAACAGGAAAAAGAGGGGCACCTGCGTGTCTCAGTGGGTTAAAGCCTCTGTTTTTGACTCGGGTCATGGTCCAGGGGTCCTGGGATTGAGCCCCGCATCAAGCTTTCTGCTCTTCAGGGAGCCTGCTTCCCCCTCTCTCTCTGCCAGCCTCTCTGCCTGCTTGTGATCTCTGTCTATAAAATAAATAAATAAAATCTTAAAAAACAAAACAGGAAAAAGAAACCACATAGACTGCTTCTTCCACTAGCAGGTCTGATTCACTTCAGTGATTGAAAAAGAGCAGGAAATAAAAGAGCAGATGTTCTGACAACCCATTATTCCCACCATCTAACTTTTGAAACATCACCCACACACAAAGAACAAAAGACAAACCAGCATCTCGGCCTGGCAACAAGGAGAGGTCTGAACCGGAGTGACAGGGACAGACGGTGAGGTTGTGCATGTTGGGTGAGGCTGGTGGCTCAGAAGAAGGTGCTCTGCCAGCTCTCCACCTGGGCCTCACCTGTCCTCAGCCAGGAACCTTCTCACCACCCTGACCTGTCACAACTGTCACCCGGAGGAAACACAGCCTCCTGAAGAATGCACTCTGCTCTCCTCCGGGACACCTGGCAGCTCTCTCCAGACCTGGAACTCTCCTGTATGCCACAAAACTCCAGGATCTGCCCTTTCCAAAATTACACTGGCCCAAGGCTTTCATGAGAGGCAGAAGGCTCCCTCCTGAATGGTGAACGCCTCCTTTCCTCTTCTGTCCTATTTCTCAGCACTCACCTTCCCCTCTGGGCAAACAGAGCCAGCGGCGCATCAATGGAGCGTGAATGTGCTCTGAGATCTGAACCTTTCACAGCAGCTCTCCGAGGACTCCTTGTGCCATCAGAAACTAGCACAGCCCATCCCGGGGTGTTTGAAAACTATCATCTACAGAACAGGAGAATGGAAAACGCTCCATTTCTACCTAGCTCTTCATGAAGCACAACATGGTTTTTTTCCTTCATTGACTTCAATTCCAGTTCGTTTCCATGCAGTGTTCATTCCTTTGCTTCAGGGGGAGAATTTCGTGATTCCTCACCTGCAGACAACAGCCGGGGCTCATCGCAAGTGCCCTTCCTGTAGCCGCCACCGAGTTACCCCTTCCCCTCGTGCCCCTGCCTCCAGCAACCCCCATTTGTGCTCTAAAGTTGAGTCTGCCTCCGCATGTGCCTGTCCTCCTCCGCTATGGTCATCTGTGTTCTTTCTGAAAGTCCAGCGGAGCGAAGTCAGTGGGTTTTGTTTTTCCTTACAGATTTTGCTTAGTTTAACCCACTCTCGGTCCACCTGCATCCTTGCGGACAGAGGTTTTGTTCTTTGGGAATCTGGGTCCTGTTCCATTGTGTATCTGTCTCCCACATCTTCTTTCTCCGTTCACCAGTGAACAGACACTGGGACTCCCTCCACAGTTTTACTGTTGTTATTCATGCTGCTACAAACACCACGGGGCTTGGACCCCCACTGAATGTGCATTTTTGTGTCCTTTGGGTAAATACCTAGAAGTGCGATTGCTGGATCCTACGGTTGTTTGATTCTTAGCTTTTGGAGGAACCACCACACTCAGTTCCAGAGTGGCTGCAGCGGCCCGCACTCCCGCCAACAGTGCAGGAGGGTTCCGCTTTATGCACAACATTTCCTGCAAGCAATTCCCTAAAGAGGGACTGGAAAACCTGTGGGATAACCTGACTCATGCAGCGACAGGCAAGCAGTTCCAAAAATCCACCCAGGGTTCCCAAGGCCAAGCCTCTTGAAGCCACTGGCATGTTTCTATCCAGGAAAATTCCCAAACACTCTCCTTCTGACTTCACCACCCCTTGAACTACAGAGAAAATACGGCATGTCCAGATATCTAGATGATCCACTGAGTGAAACTAGAAAGTCAAGCTTAACTTTTAAATCATAGAAGGCCCCTTGAAATCATTTTGAATTCTTCCTCTGCCCTCATTGTAACTCTCTGGATGAAAAGACTAATCAGTTAGGAAACACTTGTCTCTGACAAATGACCAGACACCATCCAAGTCTCTATCTGACTGCAAACAGCCACCTAACTATAGATGCTGGCCACACCACCACAATCTAGGCCCAATGGAATAAATACTATTAGATGAAAGAACACATTATATATTAAAAACACACAAAGAGTAAATCTTGTCTTCCCTTTCTAATCAAAGTGATTGCCTCGGAAAGAGATGTTCCAAGTACCTTTGTAATCCAGAAATGAAGCAGAGAAAATAGGATCCTCTGCCATGTGTTCCCTGCAGGGAAACTAAGGAACTCGGGCACCCATTCTAGACTGCTGACAGCTGCTTCATCTGACTTTGTGGCTCCACTAGAGACAAGAGAAATGCTCAGGAGGTTTGAGGATAAAGAGAAGTTTTACCTCCCATCTTAACATGGATGTGACATTGCACCGAACATACCTGTTTATTTCTCTGAAGGCTGACATCCTGGGACAAGCTGCATGACTGACTCAGAGGCTGATTTCAAAACTTTGGGTCTTGTGGAGCCAGAATGGGGAAGTGTTGTCAGGCAGGGATAAGAAGGCACCTTTGACCTAAGGCCTGCACATCTGCTCCAGTTCCTGGGAGAAGGGGAGACACATGCTAGTTTCTTAAGTAGTAATTAGTTTCATTCTAAAGTTGACTGATGCATTGTCCTTTTTGGGGAAGTGAAGTTACTCTTCCAAAACCAAAACAAACCCCCACTCAACTCATTGGTTCCAAATGCAATGTGAGTCAGGTCTGGTTTCCTCCAGGCTCCAGACCCCCACTGGGAGGTCCCTCCTGCACCGTTCTAACAGCCCATTACCACCAAACCTGGGGACACGAGGCACAATGCTGAGTTGGGGGACAACTCTAGGGATTATTACCACCACTCTTGAGCCTGGGTAAACAGATTATACAGCTCACCACTGCATCCTGTAGAAACAAGCTGCAGTGCATCACCTCTCAGGATCTTTCACCCAGCACCTCACCACCGCCCTCAGCGCTGACAGGCTGCACTGACTCGTCTTCCAGCGTCTTTTGCAGTGCAACTTGTCACTGCCTCCAGTGGTGGCAAGCAGCATTGCCATGCCTTCCAGTGACTCTTGCTCTGCAGAGCAACTCACCACTTCCAGAGTCTCACAATGCAGCTCACAACTACCTCCAGTGGTCTCAAGCCACACTGGCAAGTCTTCCACCATCACTCAGACTGCAACTCAGCACTACCTCCAATGGAGGAAATCCACGTTGCCTCTCCTTCCCACGCCTTGCACTGTATCTGTCCACTGCATCCATTGTCCAGACGTGCCAGCAGCCCATCTTCCAGTGTCCAGTGCACTGCAGCTCAGCACTGCCTCCCTTGGTGGCAAGCTGAACTGCCCCCTTTCAGCATCTTTTGCACTGGAGCTCAACACTGCCTCCAGTGGTGGAAAGCTGAATTATGAGACCTGCTTGATGGCATGGCAGTGCAGAATTGTGTCACTGGAAGCAGTGCTAAGCTGCTTTGTGAGACCCTGGGAGAAATGGAAATGTAGGCTCCCGCCACTGGAGGCAGTGGTCAGCTGCAGTGCGAAACGCTGGAAGGAGGTTTGAGATTTCAGTCCAAATCTTGTGAGAACTCAGGCAGTTCTCATAAGATTTTTACCCAAATACTGTGAAAACTCATTCCAAATATCCTATGAATTTATTCCAAATCTCGAGAGATCTCAGTCTAAATCTCCTAAGAACTCCGGCAATTCTCAGGAGATTTCTACACAAATCTTTTTTTTTTTTTTTCTAAAGATTTTATTTATTTATTTGACAGACAGAGATCCAAGTAGGCAGAGAGGCAGGCAGAGAGAGAGGAGGAAGCAGGCTCCCCACTGAGCAGAGAACCCGATGCAGAGCTCGATCCCAGGACCCTGAGATCACGACCTGAGCTGAAGGCAGAGGCACTAACCCACTGAGCCACCCAGGCGCCCCTCTACACAAATCTTATGACAACTCATTTCAAATATTGTGAGAACTCAGGGAAATCACACAATCTCAGTCCAAATCTCGTGAGAACTTATTTCAAATCTCAAGAGATCTCAGTGCAAATCTCCTGAGAATTCCAGCAATTCTCAAGAGATTTGGGTTGAAATCTCATGAGAACTCATTTCAGATATTCTAAGAACTCAAGGAAGTCAGGTGATCTCAGTCCAAATCTCCTGAGATCTCAGTCCATATCCTGTGAGATCTTATTTCAAATCTCCAGAGATCTCAGTCCAAATCTGAGAAAAAAACCTCAAAAGAGCGTTTTTTTTTCTTTTTTAAGATCTTATTTGTTTATTTGACAGAGACACAGGGAGAGAGGGAACACAAGCAGGGATGGTGGGTGGGAGAGGGAAAAGCAGGCTTCTTCAGAGCAGGGATCCTGATGCGAGATTCAATCCCAAGACCCTTATATCATGACCTGTGCTGAAGGCAGACAATTACCAACTGAGCCAGCCAGGTGCCCCTGGAAAGTGTTTAAGTGTGTGAGTGAGTTGTGTGTTTGTGTGTGTGTAGAAAGAGATATTAAATAACCTGCTACTATACAACAAATGAGTCAACCAGAAAATCAGAAAAGAAATTTAAAAGCACATAGAAACAAATGAAAATGAAACTACAACAGTCCAAAACCTTTGGGATACAGCAAAAGCAGTTCTAAAAGAAAAGTTTATACCAATACAGGTCTATCTCAAGAAGCAAGAAAAAATTTCCAATAAACAACCTAACCTTACACCTGAAGAAGTTATAAAGAGAACAACAAACAAAACCTAAACCAGCAGAAGGAAGGAAATAATAAAGATTAGAGCAGAAATAAATGATACAGAATTAAAAGGATAGAACATATTAATGAAAAGAGGAGCTGACTTATTGAAAAAAATCAGTAAAATTGATAAACCTCTATCCAGACTTATCAAGAAAAAAAAAAAAGACAATGGATTAAAATAAAATCACAAATGGCAGAGGAGAAATAACCAACACCACAGAAATACACACAAGCATAAGAGAATATTATGAAAAATTATGTGCCAACAAATTGGACGACCTAGAGGAAATGGATAAATTCCTAGAAACATAAATTACCAAAACTGAAGCAGGGAGAAATAAAAAATGTGAACTGACCAAAAGCCAGTAAAAAAATTGAATCAGTAATCAAAAAAATCCCAACTTTTGTTTAAAAGTCCAAGGCCAAATGGCTTTGCAGGTGAATTCTAACAAAGATTTAAAGAAGAGTTAATACCTATACTTCTCAAACTATTCCAAACAATAGATAAGGAAGGAAAACTTCCAAATTAATCTTATGAAGGAAGCATTACTCTGATATTAAAAAGAGATAAGGACACCACACACACATAGAATTACAGGACAATATCTCTGATAAACATAGATGCAAAAATCTTCAACAAAATACTAGCAAACCAAATCAACAAAATACATTAAAAAATTATTTACCACAATCAAGTGGGATTTGTTCCTGGAAGAGTGTTTCAATATTCACAAATCAATCAACATGATACATCATATTAAAAAAAAGAAAGAGTAAGAACAATATAATCATTTCAATAGATGCAGAAAAAAGCATTTGACAAAGTACAACATCCATTCATGATAAAAACTCTGAACAAGGTAAGTTTAGAGGGGAACATATTACAATTATATGGCCAATTAATCTTTAATAAAGCAGGAAAGACTATCAACTGGGAAAAAGACAGTCTCTTCAACAAATGGTGCTGGGAAAACTGTACAGCAACATGCACAAGAATGACACTGGACCACTTTCTTATACCATATACAGAAGTAAATCTGAAGTGGGTTAAAGACCTAAATGTGACATCTGAAACCATTAAAATCCTAGAAGAAAGCACAAGCATTAATTTCTCTGACATTGGCTATAGCAACTTTTTCTAGATAGGTCCTCTGAGGGAAGAGAAACAAAAAGCAAAAATAAACTACTGAGACACCACCAAAATAAAAAGCTTCTGTGGAGTGAAGAACACAATCAACAAAAGTAAAAGGGAACCTATGGAATGGGAGAAGATATTTGCAAATGATATATCCAATAAAAGGTTAATATCCAAAATATATGAAGAACAGCCAAAACAACAGCCAAAACACAAATAACCAATTAAAAAATGGGCTGAAGGACAGTTATTTCTCCAAAGAAGACATACAATTCACCAAAAGACATGGGAAAAGATGTTCATCATCACTCATCATCAGGGAAATGCAATCAAAATTACAATGGGAGATCACCTCACACCTGTTGGAATGGCTAAAATCAACAACACAAGAAAGCGTTGGCAAGAATGGAGAACTGTTGGTTGGAATGCAAACTATTACAGCCACTATGGAAAACAATATGGAGGTTCCTCAAAAAATTAAAAATGGAACTACCCTAGCACCTGGGTGGCTCAGTTGGTTGGTTAAGCAGCTGCCTTTGGCTCAGGTCATGATCCCAGGGTCCTGGGATTGAGCCCCTCCTCAGGTCTCCCTGCTTGGAAGAAGTCTGCTTCTTCCTCTGCCCCTCCCCCCTACTCATGCTTTCTCTCTCTCAAATGAATAAATAAAATCCTAAAAAAAAAAAAAAAAAATAGAACTACCCTATGACCCAGCAACCACACTATTGGGTATTTTCCCAAAGAATATAAAAACACTAATTCAAAGGGACACATGTATCCCTTTGTTTATAGCAGCATTATTTACAAGAGAAGCAGCCCAAGTGTCCATTGATTGATGAATGGATAAAGAAGTTGGGGTGCATATATACAATAGCTTATTATTCAGTCACGAAAGAGAATGAAATCCTGCCATATGCAACAACATGGATGGAGCTATGGAGTATAATGCTAAGTGAAATAAGTCAGTCAAAGAAAAACAAATACCATATGATTTCACTCATATGTGGCATTTAAGACTCAAATGAGCATAAGGACAAGAGAGAGGCAGGGAAAAAGAGAGAGAGAGAGAAATCAAGAAACAGACTCTTAATTATAGAGAACAAACTGTAGGTTCCCAGAGGGGAGAGGGGTAGGGGTAAGGGTCAAATAGGTGATGGGTATTAAGGAGTACAATTGTTGTGATGAGCACTAGGTAATGAATGGAAGTGTTGGATCACTATATTATATATCTGAAACTAATATAACACTGTATGTTAACTAACTGGAATTAAAATAAAAACTTAAAAAAAAAGATGTCAGCTGTAATCCCCCTTATAACCAATAAGAAAATAAGTTAAAAGTACATAGAGAAAGAAATAAAGAGGGAATCAGAATGGTACACTCAAAAAAAAAAATCAAAGTAAAAGGCAGTAATAAACTTGAGAACAAAATATGTATAACATAAAAAACAAATAGCATAATGGCAGAAATCCTTTATCAGTACTTATTTATTTTATTTATTTATTTTTAAAGATTTATTTGAGAGAGAGAACGCACAAGCTGGAGGGGCAGAGGGAGAAGGAGAGAAAATCTCAAGTAGACTCCATGCTGAGCACAGACCCTGAACCAGGGCTTAACCCCATGACTCTGAGAGCATGACCTGAGCCAAAACCAAGAGTCAGATGCTTAACACACTGCACCCAGGTGCCCCAGTAATTAATTAATTTTTGAAATATTTTTAATTTATTTGAGAGACAGAGAGCATGAGAGAGCAAGCATGAGCATGGGGGAAAGGCAGAAGGAGAAGCAGGCTCCCCGCTGAGCAGGAAGTCCAATGTTTGGCTCCATCACAGGACCCTGGGATCATGACCTGAGCTGAAGGCAAAAGCTTAACTGATTGAGTCACCCAGGTGCCCTTATTTATTTCTTAAGTAGGCTCCATGCCCAGTGCAGAGCCCAAAGCGGGGCTGAACTCAGGACTGAAATCTTGAACTGAGCCAAGATCAACAGTTGGTCACTCAACTGACTGAGCCACCCAGGCGTTCCAGTATTTAATTGTAAGTGGATTAAACTTTCCAACAAAAAGGCAGATATTGGCAGGATGGATTTTTTAAATGATCTAACTACATGCTGTCTAAAAGAGACTCACTTTATTTATTTATTTTTAAAGATTTTATTTATTTATTTGACAGACAGAGATCACAAGTAGGCAGAGCAGCAGGCAGAGTGAGAGGAGGGGAAGCAGGCTCCCTGCTGAGCAGAGAGCCTGATGCAGGGATCCATCCCAGGACTGTAAGACCATGACCTGGGCTAAAGGCAGAGGCTTTAGTCTACTAAGCCATCCAGGCATCCCTATTTATTTATTTTTAAAAATGTTATTTATTCACTTGAAAGAGAGAAAGAGCAAGCAAGGGCAAGTTGGGGGAAAGGTAGAGGGAGAGGGAGAAGCAGACTCCCTGCTGATCAGGGAGCCTGATACGGGGCTCAATTCTAGGACCCAGAGATCATGATCTAAGCCAAAGACAGATGCTTAACCATCTGAGCCACCCAGGCACCCACACCAAGAGACTCACTTTAGACCCAAAGACACATATAGTTTCAAAGTGAAACAATGGAAAATTACATTTAGGCAGTTGGTAACTGAAAGAGATCTGAGATGGCTATAATAGCATAGAAAAGTAGACTTTAAATGAGAAAAGGTTAAAGAGACAATGAATTATATATTAATTAAAGTGTCAGTCTTCAGAAGGCACAACAATCAAAAATATATATGCAGCTAACAATAGAGCCATATAATATACAAAGCAAAACCCAATAGGATTGAATGAAGAAATAGACAATTCAACAATAATAGTTGAAGACCTCAAGCCCCATATTTATTAAAAGACACACACAGATCAACAAGGAAACATAGGACTTGAACAAGGCTGTAAACCAACTAGAACTAACAGACATATGTAAAACACTTCACCTAACGTCAGAATAAACATTATTCTCAAGTGTCATGGAACATTCTTTAGGACAGACCACATGCTAAGACAGACAGACAGACAGACACACACACACACACACACACACACACACACACACACTCCTCAGTAAATTTATAAGCACTGAAACCATATAATGTATCTTCCCTGACCAGATGGAATGAAATTAGAGATCAGTAGAGAAGGAAATCTGACTACTCACAACTACATGAAAATTAAACACAGTTTGAAACAACCAGTGGATCAATGAAAAAAAAAATCACAACAGAATTCAGACAATACTTTGAGATGAATGAAAACATAAACACATCAAAACTTCAAGGCTTCTGCTAATGCAGTACTCAGAGGAAAATTCACAGCTATAAATGGCTACATTAAAAACAAGAAAGACCTCAAATCAATAACTTGACTTTCTACCTTAAGAAACTAGAAAAAGAAGAGCAAATAAACACAAAGTAAGCAGAAGGAAAGAAATGATAAATATTAGAAAGGATATACATAAAACAAGAAATAGAAAAACAAGAGAGAATCAATAAAATAAAAAATTGGTTCCTTGAAAAGATTGACAGAACTGATAAACCATTAGATAGACTAAGAAAAATAGGTGATTCAAGTTACTAGTATCTGGAATGAAAGTTGGGACATTACTATTAAACTTGCAGAAATGAAAAAATTATAAGAGAACATTATGAACAATTTTATAAACAAATCAGATGACTCAGATGAAGCTGACAAGTTCCTAGAAACACACAAACTACCATAACCTATTCAAAAGGAGTATGTAACAGTCTTTTCATGGCAAATAAGGAAATTGAATCAGAAAGCCAGTACATTCTGTTATGGAATGAATGTTTTTGTCTCTCTCAAAATTCATATGTTCAAGTCCTAATCCCCCACATGAAGGTATTTCAAGGTGGAGTCTTTGAGAGATAACTAGGCTTAGATGAAGTCATGAGGGCAGAGTTCCAACAACAGGACTAGTACCCTTGTAAGAGGAAACCAGAGAGTGTGCTCTCTATGTGACTCTCCCTCTTCCATATGAAGATACAGCAAGGAGGCAACTGTCTGCAAATCAGAAAGAAGGCCCTCAACAGATGCTGAATCTGGTGGCACTTTGACCTTGGACTCCCCAGCTTCAGAACTATGAAAAATAAATGTTTGTTGTTTAGGCCACATCTATGGTTATTTTACTATAGCACCCCAAATTGACTAAGAAAACCTCTAACAAATAAAAGAATCATATGGCTTCACTGGTGAATTCTACCAAAACATTTAAAGAATTATCACCAATATTTCTGAAACTCTTCCAAAAAAATTAAAAAGAAGGGAATACTTCCAAATTAATTCTATAAGGCCAGTATTACCCCAATATCAAAACCAGATAAATACATCATGGAAAACTACAGACCAACATTCTTTATGAATAGAAATGCCAAGAATCCTCAATAAAATACTAGCAAATTGAATTAAGCTGCATGCAAAAAACTTATGCACCATGACCAAGTGGGATGTATCCCAGGAACGTAAGGCTGGTTCAACATGGGAAAATCCATGAATGAAATATATTAATAGAACAAAGAAAAAAGGGCATCTGTGAAAATTAATAGCGAAAGCTTTTTCCTCTAAGACAAGGAACAAGAAAGACAAGGATGTCTCCTCTTGCCACTTCTCTTAAACATTATACTGGAAGTTCTAGCCAAGGCAAGTGGGCAAGAAAAAGAAGTAAAAGTCATCCAAATTGGAAAGAAAAAAAGCAAAACTACTTCTATTCACAGATAATATGATCTTGTATATAGTAAACTCTAAACAATCCACTAAAAATTATTAGAAATTATAAATGAGCTCAGCAAAGTTCCAGGATACAAAATCAATGTTCAAAAGTCAGTTGTATTTCTACATATTAGTAATGAACAATCCCAAAATGAAATTTAAAACAAGAATAAGATTCTTGGGGCACCTGGGTGGCTCAGTGGGTTAAACCCTCTGCCTTCGGCTCAGGTCATGATCCCAGGGTCCTGGGATCGAGCCCCACATCGGGCCTCTGCTCAGCAGGGAGCCTGCTTCCCCCTCTCTCTCTGCCTGCCTCTCTGCCTACTTGTGATCTCTGTCAAATAAATAAATAAATTTTTTTAAAAAGAATAATATTCTTGTATACTGCAAAATATAAAACACTGTTGAAAGAAATTAAAGAAGACTTAAATAAATTGAAAGACACCCTGTGTTCATGAATTCTAAGCCTTAATGTTGTTAAGATGGCAATATTTCCCAAAGCCACTGCAGATCCAATGCAATCCCTATCAAAATCCCAATGGCTTTTTTTTTTTTTTCCAGAAACAGACAAGCTGATCCTAAAATTTATATGGTATTACAAATGAGTCATAATGGCCAAAATTATCTTGAAAAAGAAGAAAATTGCAAGGACACCTGGGTGGCTCGGTTGGTTAAGCAGCTGCCTTCGGCTCGGGTCATGATCCTGGCATTCTGGGATCGAGTTCCACATCAGGCTCCTCGCTTGGCAGGGAGCCTGCTTCTCCCTCTGCCTCTGCCTGCCATTCTGTCTGCCTGTGCTTGCTCTTTCTCCCTCTCTCTCTCTGACAAATAAATAAAATCTTAAAAAAAAAAAAGAAGAAGAAGAAGAAAATTACAAGACTCGCATTTCTTGTTTTCAAAACTTACTACAATACTGCAGAATCAAACCAGTATGGTACTGACAAAGGCTAAACACGTATCAATGAAACTGAACTGGGAAGCTAGAGATAAACCCATACATCTAAGGTCAATCGATTTTCAAAAAGTATGCAAGACTTCAGTGGGAAAAGAATAACATTTTCAACAAATGGTACTGAGACAACTGGGTATCAACTTGTGAAGGGATGAATTTGGAACCCCACCTTACACCATATACAGAACTAATTAAAAATGGGCCAAGGACTTAAATGTAAGAGCTAAAACTATGAAACTCTTAAAAGTAAATATAAGTATAAAATGTTGTGACTTTCTATTATGTAACCATTTCTTTTTTTTTTTTTTAGATTTTATTTATTTATTGACAGACAGAAATCACAAGTAGGCAGAGAGGCAGGCAGAGAGAGAGAGAGAGGAGAAAGCAGACTCCCTGCTGAGCAGAGAGCCTGATGTGGGGCTCGATCCCAGGACCCTGGGATCATGACCTGAGCTGAATGCAGAGGCTTTAACCCACTGAGCCACCCAGGTGCCCCTATTATGTAACCATTTCTTAAAATAGAACATCAAAAGCACAAATATCAAGAAAAAAGCAAATAAATTAGACTTCATCAAAATTAAAAACTTGTAAATAAAATAAAATTTTAAAAAATTAAAAACTTGTGCATCAAAGGACATCACCAAGAGAGTGAAAATAAAACACACAGAATGGGAGACCATATTTGCAAATGACAGCAACATATAAATAATTTTTACAATTCAACAACAAAAAGATAATCCAGTTTTAACATGGACAAAGAGGGGCAGCTGGGTGGCTCAGTTGGTTAAAGCCTCTGCCCTTGGCTCAGGTCATGATCCCAGGGTCCTGGGATCGAGCCCCACATCAGGTTCTCTGCTCAGCGGGGAGCCTGCTTCCCCCACCGCCCTCCCCTGCCTGCCTCTCTGACTACTTGTGATCTGTCAAATAAATAAATAAAATCTTTAAAAAAAATAATAAAATGGACAAAGGACTTGAAGAGACATTTCTCTAAAGAAAATATACAAATGGCCAATAAACACAGGAGAAGAAACTCAACATCATTAGTAGTTACAGAAACGTAAATCAAAACCACAAGATACCACTTCACAGCTACCAATGGGACTAGGATTTTTTTTTTAAGGCAGGGGGAGGACAGGGAATGACAACTGCTGTTGAAAATGTGGAAAAACTGGAACCCCCATACATTGCTAGTGGCAAAGTAAGATGGTATAACCACTATGGGAAACAATTTGGCAGCTCCTCGAAAAGTGAAAGATGGAATGACCATATGATCCACCAATTCCACTCCTCCATATACATCCAAGAGAATCAAAAGCATATACTCAATGAAAACCTTGTACATGAATGTTCATGGTAACATTTTTCATAATAGCTCTGAACTGGAAACAACTCAAATGTCCATCAACTGAAGAATAGATAAAATCTGTGCTATATCCATACAATACAATATTGTTCAGCTGTAAGAAGAAATGTAGCAGTGACACCTGCTATAACATGGATAAACCGTGGAAATATTATGGGAAGTGAAAGCAGCCATAAAAGGCCACATGCTGCATGATTCCATTTATGTCGAATGTCCAGAAAAGTTCACAGGGACAGAAAGCAAGTTAGTGGTTGCCAGAGGTAGGCAGGAGGGAAGAATGGGGAGTGACTGCCTAATGGGAAGGGGCTTTCTTTTTGGCCTGGTGAAAAGGCCCTGGAAGGAGATAGTGGTAGTGGTTAGACAACCTTGTAAATTTACTCAAAACTACTCAGCTGTGCTCTTGGAAAGGTTAAATAGTAAAGTTTATGTTACCTGAACTTTACCTCAATTACAAAAATAAAGTTTAGGGGCACCTGGATGTTCAGTGGGTGAAAGCCTCTTGCCTTCAGCTCAGGTCATGATCTCAGGGTTCTCAGGTCAAGCCCCACGTCGGGCTCTCTGCTCAGCAGGGAGCCTGCTTCCCCCTTTCTCTCTGCCTGCCTCTCTGCCTACTTGTGATCTCTGTCTGCCAAATAAATAAATAAATCTTAAAAAGAAAGTTTAAAGCAAAGGGTGATTCCTTGAAAAAACGTTTTAAATGAATATTTATTTTTTGAAGATATATACTAGAGTATTTAGCGATGAAACAATATCATAGTCTAGGATTTGCTTTAAAATACTCCAGGATTGGGCGCCTGGGTGGCTCAGTTGGTTGGACGACCTCAGGTCATGATCCTGGAGTCCCGGGATCGAGTCCCACATTGGGCTCCCAGCTCCATGGGGAGTCTTCTCCCTCTGACCTTCTCCTTGCTCATGTTCTCTCTCACTGTCTCTCTCTCAAATAAATAAATAAAATCTTAAATAAAATAAAATACTCCAGGATTGTGTATGTAAGGGAGGAGGGTAGAATAAAGGAGACAATTCATCACGAGTAGCTAGATGATGGGGACAGGAATTTGCTTACACTGTTCTATTTCTATATTTGTTTGAAAATTTCCAGGTACATGTAAAAATCCAATGTATAATATTGTTAAATTGCATAATTATTTTCTGTATATTGACATAGAGTAAAATTTCATCATGGGTTTTAGGACTTCAATAAACTCAGTTTTTTAAAAAGTCTTAGAATACCCATCAATTCTCCTCCTAGGTTTATGCCCAAAAGGAATTAAAGTACGTCGACACAAAATATGTGTGTACCCAGATGTTCACAGCAACAGCTGAAACCTGGAAACAATCCAAATGTAAATGTCCCTCAGCAAGCAAACGGACAAAAGGCAGTTGTGTTGAGTTGTGTTGTATGGAATGCTAAATGGGTGATCTCTGGTGTACATACAAGGACATGGGTGATTCCTGCAAACACTGAGTGAATGAGGTCCTGCATAAAAGACAACATGCTGTGTAATTCCACTTACATGATATTCTAGAACTTACAAAACTAATATACATTTTAGAAGTCAGGAGAGTGATTTCCTTTGTGGAGTGGCAAGCCGAAGGGAGCACGCAGACGTTCTCCAAGAAAAGCTGGAAATGTTCTGTTTCTCTAGCCAGGAGCTCCAACAGGGGTGTGTTGGCTTCATGAAAATCTACTTAGCTGCACACTTATGATGTCTTTCCCACACAAACAGAAATAAGTGCCCTATACTGTTAAGCCTGACCCAGGCCCTGCATCTCAGCAGACACAGCCTGATACTCCCCCCAGCTCTGACTGAACACTTTCTCACACATGGCACAGGGATAGGGCCTCTCCCCTGTGTGCACCCCCTGGTGTCTCTTGAGGGATAAGCGGTGCCTGAAGCCCCTCCCACAAGCCCCACACCTATAAAGCCGCTCTCTGGTGTGGACCCTCTGGTGGAGGCCCAGGTCCTTGCTCCGGCCAAACTGCTTCCCACAGGCCTCACACCAGAATGGTCTCTCCCCAGTATGGATGCGCTGGGTTGACCCTCTGGCTGAAACCTTGGCCACATGTGTCACACACGTAGGCTTTGTCTCCTGCATGGTCCTGCCAGTGTCACGCCAGTGCAGAGCGTGAAGTCAAGCCCCAGTCACATACCTCGCAAGCATGGGGCTTCCTTCCTGGGCGGACGTTCTGGTGGATCTGCGGGGCTGCCACGCAGATGGAGTCCTTGCCACAGTCACGGCATCTGAAGGGCTTCTCGCCCATGTGGACACGCTGGTGGTTCGAGAGGTTGGAGCTACAGCTTAAGTCCTTCCTGCACACTTGACACATATCGGGCTTCTCACCCATGTGGACTCGTGGGTGGATGGACAGGTTAGAGTTGCAGCTGAAGTCCTTCCCGCATTCCTCACATGTGTGAGGTTTCTTTCCCACGTGGTCCTTCCTGTGCCTTCTCAGAGTGGATCATGAGTTGAAGACTCTGGAACGCTCCGTGTACTGGTAGGGCTTTTCTCTGGATAGGAGCCTGGGAAGGTTAAGGTCGGCTGTCCTTACACTGAAGGCTATTCCACGCCCATTATATGGCAAGGGCTTCTCTCCTGTATGGGTTTGCTGGTGAAGTAGGTGGTTTCTGAGCTGTCTGAAGTCTTGGCCACACTGAGAAAGCCCCACACGGTAGGGTTTTTCTCTTGGAGATACTTGCCAAGGGAGAATCCCATCATTCTCATCCTTGACACCTGGGACCAAAAAATGAGATGACAAAAGTGAGCAGGGGTTTTGTCGAAGGATGCACAGTGCACCTGGACACACTCTCAGGCAGTGCTGGGAAGACCAAAAAGCTCTGTAAAGTAGAGAAATGTTGGGCTGTTGGTTTTTGTCCTCTTGACCTTGGGTTTTTCATTTTTGTTTCAGTGGTAAAAGGAACATATAGAAGGCCCTCTCCTTAGTGAGGAAATTAAGTGTTACTAAAACACTGGATTAAATTCCATGAACTACAAATGTGTTAGCGCTTTTAAAGCATAATTATCAAAAAGTTAAAAATATAACTTTTACAAGTATGAAATGAACAGGGGCACCTAGTTAGCTCAGTTGGGAGAATATACGACTCTTGATCTCAGGGTCATGAATTCAAGCCATGTGTTGGGTGTAGAGCTTAACACACACACACACACACACACACACACATCAAATATGGAGTGAACACCTGTCAAAAATTTTAATGAGGAACAAATAAGATGGTAAGGCTGATTCATAAGCATGTAAGGAGCCTGAGCATTTAATGCTCTTATAAGAAAGGTATTTGTCTCGGAGCACCTGGGTGCCTCAGAGGGTTAAGCCTCTGCCTTACGGCTCAGGTCATGATCTTAGGGTCCTGGGATCAAGCCCCGCATCTGGCTTTCTGCTCAGCAGGGAGGCTGCTTCCCCTCCTCTCCCTGCCTGCCTCTCTGCCTACTTGTGATCTCCATCTGTCAAATAAATAAAAAATAATCTTTTAAAAAAAGGTACTTGTCTCCAATCAAAAAATATTTACATATTTTCAATTGAAAACATAAAAAGTCAAATAATTTGTATTTTTTAAAAGATTTTATTTATTTATTAGACAGAGATCACAAGTAGGCAGAGAGGCAGGCATAGAGAGAGAAGGGGAAGCAGGCTCTCTGCTGAGCAGAGAGCCCAATGCAGGGCTCGATCCCAGGCCTCTGGATTCATGACTTGAGCCAAAGGCAGAGGCTTTAACCAACTAAGCCACCCAGGCATCCCAAATAATATGTATTTTTAAAACTGCTACCCATCTCTTCATGGATTTGTGGTTACTGATGGCATTTACTCCTGGCTGGCTGGTTCTCACCTGAATAGGAGCTTCTTGGCATTTCTTCCTCCACCCATACTTCATCTTCTTGGTTCAAAATGGAAAATCATCTCTGGTTTGTACTGTATATGCCCTGCTTGAGGGGAAAGACTTGTGGATTAGGGCCCTGCAGTGTGACTGAAGGCCCTAACACAAGTCAGATCTAGGCTTTGGTATCTGTGAAGATCCTCTGACTGAGAAAGGTGAGTAAATCTATTGTACACCGATATCACGTTTTGTATTTACTTATACACTCATAAAAACGTGTATTTATTTCTCAAACGAGAAGTTCCAGGAATTTTGGGGAACTTCAGTAAAGAGACCCATTTGTGGGGCACCTGGGTGGCTCAGTGGGTTAGAGCCTCTGCCTTCGGCTCAGGTCATGATCTCAGGGTCCTGTGGTCGAGCCCTGCATCGGGCTCTCTGCTCGGTGGGAGGTCTGCTTCCTCCTCTCTCTCTGCCTCCCTCTCTGCCTACTTGTGATCTCTCTCTCTGTCAAATGAATAAATAAAATCTTTTTAAAAAATTAAAAAAAAAGAGAGACCCATTTGCAATATAAAACAGTAATATTGCTCAGTGTAGTGAACAGGCAGTGATGAGGTCAGGAAGTGGAGCCCCAAGTATGGTTTGAAGAAACTTGTCAAAAATGCAGACCCCATCCCAGATCCATGCAATGTTGGTGATAGAACCCATGGTTGTAGGTTTTTTGGATAACCTCGTATTTTATAGAAACGTAGCAAGAGTAACACCAAGAACCTTGACTCATATTCACCAGCAAGAGTAACACCAAGAACCTTGACTCATATTCACCAGCAAGAGTAACACCAAGAACCTTGACTCATATTCACCAGTTGTTAATATTCGGCCCATTTACTTTATTATTCTCTCTCCCTCCGCACACACAATTCTTTTCCAAACCATGTGAGGGAAAGTTACAGACCCCATGGCTCGCTATGACCCAATTCTTCAGTAGGTATTTCCTAAGAACGAGGACATTCTCTCCCGTAAAAACAGCAAGGTCATCAAAATCAGACTTAACATTCACACAATATTATTACTTAATCTAGCTAATTTGCAAACAATGCCAATCATCTCAATTATGTCCCTTTGGGCACTCTATTCCTGGACATTTTTTAGCATTGCATTTAGTTGTCTTTAATCTAGACAGGAACTGGCATTTCTAACAATCAGGTATTTTTCTGCACTCTCAAATCTGATATGCTCTGCCATAAGGGATCTGGAATATGACCCTAAATGCTAGTCCCCTTAGGATTTAATCCCTTGGGTTGAAGTGCTGAGAGAGCAGATGGATTTGGGAAGATGCTGTTCTCACCCAAGGAGATGAGATTCCCGTAGTTTTCCAACATCACTTCTCTGTACAGGTGTCTCTGGAAAGGGTCCAGATGCTCCCACTACTCTTGGGTAAAGTCCACAGCCACATCCTTGAATGTCACCTGCTAAAACGACAGACATAGTCATCCACACTGATACCCATTCCTATGGAGGAATGCAGCTGACATGTACCCGTGAATCCTTACAACTATAAGAAGTCCTGGCAGTTTCTAGGGTCATGATTTGGGCAAACATCCATGCACCTGCTTGCATTATATTATGTAGAAGATGGAAAAAATATATGAGATACATTTAAAGCTCTCCAGCCCTTAAAATTTCTTTGATGGGAAGACTCAAACTTCAGTCAGAGTACATGAAAAGCTACACAATTCCAGAGGTGCTGTCCACACCACATTGTACGAATTGGGAGAATAAGCTTGAGATTCACTCAGACTCCCGCTGAGCAGGGAGCCTGATACAGGGCTCAATCCCAGGACCCTGGGATCATGACCTGAGCCGAAGGCAGACGCTTAATGACTGAGCCACCCAGGTGCCCCTATTTTTTTTTTTTTTTGAGAGGGGAGTTGTTCTTTTATTGTTTCTGTTTACAATTTTTTTTCTAGTTTAGGTACAAATTTACACAAAATGAATTATGTGAATCTTCAGCATACGAGTTGATGACTCTTGACAAAAGAATAGCCCTGGGTAATTGAACCATGATATAAACCATTTCTATCACTCTAGAAAGCCCCCTTATGCTGCTCCCAGTTCATTCCTGCCCCTGCTTCTTGCTCTTACAACCAGTGGTCTGCTGTCTCTATAGATTTTTAACCTGTTCTAGAAGTTCATGTAAATGGTATCACATACCATGGTACCCTTTTGTGTTTGGCTTATCCTTCTCAGCATAATGTCTTTGAGATTCATTCATGTCATTATATGCATTAGTAGTTTGTCCTTTTTTATTACTAAGTCGGTCTTAATTATATGGATTAACATATTTTGTTTATTCATTTAGCAGCTGATGGACATTTGGGTTTAGTTTGGCGCTATTATGAATAAAGCTTCTGTGAACAGTCACACTGGGGCACCAGGGTGGCTCAGTCAGTTAAGTGTCTGCCTTCAGATCAGGTCACAATCCCAGTGTCCTGGGATCAAGCCCTGCATCTAGCTCCCTGCTCAGTGGAGAGCCTGCTTCTCCCTTTCCCTCTGTCTGCCGTTCTGCCTACTTGTGCCCTCTACCTCGCTGTCAAATAAATAAATAAATAAATAAATAAATAAATCTTTTGCCAAAAAACACTCACGTACAGATTTTTGTGTGGACCTCATTTCTTCTGGATAAAACAAACCTACAGTGGAATGTATGGTTCAATGGTAATTGTATGTTTAATTGTATAAGAAACTCTGAAACTGCTTTCCAAAGTATAATATACCATTTTATACCCTACAAGTGATGCTCAGACAATTATTCAAGAATGAAACAAGAAGTACAGTGATACATGTCTGGCCCAGGGCCAGCACACTATATGTGTTATATTGCCCTCCTTTCCCAAGCCTAAAAATGAGGTGTGTAGGTGATATTTCACCAGGGTGAGAAGGCAGACTCCAACTCACCTGTAATATGGGCATTTCCTCCTCTTCTGGAGGAAAGGCAGAGCCCTCAGAAGGCAGTACTGGAGAAGAAGAAAGGAGTGTGAAATGAACCTGGCTGCCCGAAGCAGACCAGCATCTTAGTTATCAAGATGGTGGAAGGGAGCACGTTACATTCAGCTGGTGACACTTGTCCTTGTTTATCTTTACCTGACATGCCCTCCCTTGGCATGTCTTTTCCTCTTTTTCTATTTTTACAGATGCCCCCCCCCAAATCAGATTCTTTCTTCTTCCAAAAATGCACCAAATACCTACTATGTGTGCCTGATGTGTGCTTTATCTCTCACCTTTCTCCTCAGATTTGAGATCACTCCAGCATCTACCTGTTCCTACATCTTGCCTTCTCTGTTATGAGGGAAATCCCTTCAGCCCCAGTGTCTCTATTGGGGGATCTCTCTTTAGCCTCTCCAAAGTCCACCTGGAATATCTGGAAGAAGTTTCCAGAAGTGTCATCATCACCACCCAAGATGGAATTCCTGGGGTGGGGTGGGGGAGCTCCTTTGTTCCTATAGGCAGGAGAGATGTCCCAGCAGCCAAGACTTCATGTTTGAACTCTCTATCTAAGCAAGAGCACAGTTATCTAAAGCACATTTAAAGTAGTAAACATTTATTAAGCACCTACTGTGTACAAAGCATGGCCCCATTTACCAGGGGTACCAGTTCTAACCTCTCCAAGACTACAGCTTCACAGACTGATCAAGTCACAGGGCAGCAAATACGGCCTCCTCTGTGAAGGTGTCCTGAACCTCTCACCTTGGGATTATAAATTGGCAATTCTCCAAAGGTAAATCTGGGAATTCTTGAATTTCTCTTTTTTACTATTAGATGAGTAAATGTTCTAAAATCCAAAAATTGTATCACTAGGGCCTATGAGAAAATGATCTCATATGCTGTTGGAACATACACAGGTACAGTCTTCTTGGGGGGAACAATTTCATTTTATCCATCAAATTGAGCAGCTCTACGTTCACGGCAAAATTGTGGAGGGACAGAAATTTTCCATACACCAACCTGAGGGTCAGAAAGTAGGGATTTCAAAAGTGAATGAGGAAACTTTTAGGGGTGATAGAAACCTTATCTTGATTGAGATGATATTTTTCACAAGTGTATAAAAACACCTCAAAATATATCAAATTAACACTTTAAATATGTGAAGCTTATCATGTGTGAACTAATCCTCAATACAAAAAGTTCCATTTACTACAAAAAAGTTTTAAATGTACAAGACACCTTCGGCCCCACAATTCCAACTCTATGTGTAAGACCTGCACAAAAGCATGAAGATATGAGTGCAGAGATAATTACTGTAGCAGACATTTGTAACAGTGAAGACTTTTCTTTTTTTTTTTTTTAAAAGATTTTATTTATTGGGGCACCTGGGTGGGTCAGTGGGTTAAAGCCTCTGTCTTCAGCTCAGGTCATGATCATTCAGCCCAGGGTCATGGGATCAAACCCCACATCGGGCTCTCTGCTCAGCGGGGAGCCTGCTTCCCCTTCCCTCTCTGCCTGAGTCTCTGCTTCCTTGTGATCTCTGTCTAATGAATAAATTAAAAATCTTTTTAAAAAATTATTTATTTATTTGACAGAGAGAGAGATCACAAGTAGGCAGAGAGAGAGGAGGGAGCAGACTCCCCACTGACCAGAGAGCCTGACTCGGGGCTCCATGCCAGGACTCTGAGATCATGATGTGAGCCAAAGGCAGAGGCCCAACCCAATGAGCCACCCAGGTGCCATGAAGAGCTTTCAACCATCAGAAAGTACATTCACACCTGACCATACAATACTGTGCATCTGCTAAAGAATGAGGCACCTCTGTATATACTGACAAAGGTAAATTTAATAGAACTTCACAAAGAAAGTAGCCAGTCTGTAAAGATGCATTTTTGTAAGTTTTTTTTTTAAAGTATGACTTTTATACATAGGGACGCCTGGGTGACTCAGTTGGTTAAAGTATGACTTTTATACATAGAAGTAAATGATCATCAATTCATTGGATGGGAAACTAGACATTGGCTAATTAATTTCATGTTTAACTTTCTACTCAGTTGTATGTTTACAACTGTTTATAAACTGTATGTTTACAAATGTTTAACTTTTCTACTCAGCAATATCTATTACTTTTAACAGGCACTATGTTTAATAAGCAAAATGTTTTTAAACAAATACAGACTACACACTAAGAAATGAAATAACTGAATGTTAACATTCAGTTGGACAAGTCTCACGGATGTTATGCTAAGTGAAGAAGTGAGTACAAACTTCTAGAACAGGCAAAGCTAATCAGAGATAGTGGTTCCCTATGGAAAAACTTACTGGGGCGGGGCACAAAGGGAACTTTGTAAGGTGGCAGAAATATTCTATATTTATTTGGGTGGTGGTTTCTTCAATGTGCAATTATATAAAAATTCCACACTTTACCTTATTATTTGTATAATTTGTTGTATGCAATGCACATTCACTTAAAGTCTTTGTACAAATTTATAAAATTACAGTGATTCTAAAAAACTCTAGTTAGCAAAGTTACACAATAACAGAGAGTCTTAAAAATTCTTTAAAGAGAAGATAATGTTATAGATTACATTAGAAAGAGGTTCGTGTTACAATGTTCGGAGAAAAAAAATGCAGACTGCAGATTAAAAAAAAAAACAGATACATACACACATGTTGGTTACAAGTAAATGCAAAAGGTCTGGAAAGAGATATCAAGTTGTTTATAATGGTTACCTTTGGGGAGAAATGGGAGGTCTTTCAGTTTCTATATCTTATTCTTTTATTAAAAACTGTTGGAATTGGGAGTTCTTTATTTTTTAAGATTTTATTTATTTGACACACAGAGAGGAAGCCAGAGAGCACAAGCAGGGGGAATAGCAGAGGGAGAGACTCCCCGCTGAGCAGGAAGTCTGATGTAGGGCTGGATCCCAGGACCCTCGGGTGGTGACTTGAGCCGAAGACAGACATTCAATGGACTGAGCTATCCAGGCACCCCAACTTCTTTATTTCTGTCTTTTGTAGTTTTCCAAAATTTCCTTAATTACCTTACCCTCATTAACATTTATAATAAAGGTTACAAAGCCTTTTAAAAAGTAAATACTCTTAAAGGGCCAAAGATCCCTGACAGCCTACCATTTCTTGATTTACATACTAGATTGTATTACTATTACTATATCAAAGGCTATCATAATTTTTCTACTGTTCCTTTGTACTTCTGGCCCACTAAAAAAAAAGAAATCCAGATCTAAAATCCAAAACACACAAAGAGTGATGAATCCAAGAGTTTATTAAATGTTTACATATATTACAGATGAGATATTCTTGACACTAATTAAAGTTTGTATGTGTGTGTGTGTTTTATATATACATTTTCCAGTGACTTCTGGAACATTTATTTTTCCATAATATTCTTTTTTAAAAAAACTTATCATTGTTCTAAATACAGCTGTAACTTTAAATCACCTCTTAAAATCTAAAAAACAAATGGGTAAATTTCTTGTCCTTCAGGGAGTTTATTGCATTCTTCTTAAAGATCTTGCATGTTTTTTCCCCCTTAGGTTCAAGGAAATGAGTTTGATATTTTTTCTGCTTTTGTGAATAGAATCTTTTCTCCTTCATTTATTAATTTCCTAATCAGTTATGGTTATTATAAAGATTTCACTATTGTAAATTTGCTGCCTGAAGTACCACTTTCCTAAACTCCTTTTTGTTCAAGTAGCTTTTCCTTTCCAAGAATTTTTCTTTTTCTTTTTTTTTTTTTTTAAAGATTTTGCTTATTTATTTGACAGAGAGAAAGAGCACAAGCAGGGGAATGGCAGGCAGAGGAAAAAGCAGACTCCTCGCCAAGCAGGGAGTCCAATGTGGGACTCGATCCCAGGACTCTGAGATCATGATTTGAGCTGAAGGCATCCGCTTAACCAACTGAGCCACCCAGGCACCCCTAGTTCTTTCTATGCACACAAAAGCAGCCTTGCAAGAGAGCCAGCCAACCAGCTCTCTCAGTAGAAGCTGGAATTTAAATTAAAGAACTAGACTCCTCAGCATGAGGAAAAATTTACCACAACTCTATTTTATTTTCAAAAGATTTTATTTATTTATTTGACAGAGAGATAGAGAGCACAAGTAGGCAGAGCAGCAGGCAGAGGGAGAGGGAGAAGCAGGCTCTCTGCTGAGCAGGGAGCCCAATGTGGGACTTGATCCCATGACCCTGGGATCATGACCTGAGCTGAAGGAGCCACTTAACTGACTAAACCACCCAGATGCCCCTACCAGAACTCTTAATATGTCATTTTGTAAGTTAGAAAGTAGTTTTTTGTTGAGAAACAAAGTAAATCTATGACCTCATAGGTCTGAGCATGTTGCAGATGAGTAAGCAAATAATGAGGCTTAGCTGGGCTGAGGGACAACACCAGTACCCAGAGTTGCTACAATATATTATCTAGAATGTCCAGTTTCATCACAAACGATGAGGCATGCAGGTTCACAGGAAAGTATGACCCACACCCTGCAAAAGCAGGAAATAGAAACTGCCTGTGACAATGACCAGGTGTCAGATTCATCAGAAAAAGACTTCAAAAGGGCCAATACAGCCATCCTCACAGACTTAAGGGAAACCGTGATTAAAGAAGTGAAGGACTGAGTGGGGAGTGGGGGGGAATTGCGAGTTACTGTTCAATGGGTACAGAGTTTCAGTGTTGAAAGATTAAAAAGTTCTAGAGATTAGCTACACAACAATGTTCATATAGTTAACCCTACCATACTGTTCATTTAAAGACGGGTAAGATGGTAAATGTGATGTTATGTAGGTTTTTTAAGACTTTATTTTAAGCAGTTCAAGGTTCACAGCAAAATTGAGGGGAAACTACAAAGATTTTCCATATAAGCCCCGCCTCCACACATGCATGGCCTCTTTCATTCTCAATGTCCCCTGTAGGTACATGCAGCATAACTGAGTAACCTCCATGGGCACATCATAATGAGCCAAAGTCCACAATTTATATCATGTTCACTCCTGATTTTGTATATTCTCTGGGTCTGGACAAATGTATAATGATATGTACCCACTATTATGGTATCATACAGAGTATTTTCACTGCCCTAAAAATCCTCTGCACTCTTCCTACCCACCACTTCCCGTCAACCCTGGTAGCCCTGGTAATCTTTTCACTGTCCTCATAGGCTTCCATATACCTTCCACATGACAGTGACAGCTGGCTTAAGAGGTCTGCCTCTTCTGTTCCAAACCCCAAATATTCCACAGTGGAGAAACCTGGCAGGCCCTACATTGGTTTTTTTTAAGATTTTATTTTATTTTATTTTGAGAGAAAGAGAGTGCAAGTGGAAAGAGGGGCAGAGAGAGAGGGAGAGAAAGAGATTCCCAAGGAGAATCTGCACGGAACATGGAGCCCGATGCAGGCTCAATCCCAGGACACTGAGACCATGACCTGAGCCAAAATCAAAAGTCAAACACTTAACTGACTGCTGCCAACCCTACATTAATTTAGTTAAGTCATCAAAGTTAGTATCACTTGTAATGAAACAAATCAATATTATATGTTATCTGATAATGACACACTGAGGACACATCACTTCTGCATCATTTCTGCAAAAAGTGTAAAACCTAAATCTAATCAAGAAGAACGATCAAATAAATCTTAATTGAGGAACATTCTATAGAATAGCTGAGCCCGCACCCATCATAAACCAAGATCAAGAACCAATGTTCACAGCAGTAATGGCCACAGTCGCCAAACTGTGGAAAGAGCCAAGATGCCCTTTAACAGACGAATGGATAAAGAAGATGTGGTCCATATATACAATGGAATATTATGCCTCCCACCAAAAAGGATGAATACCCAACTTTTGTATCAACATGGGCGAGACTGGAGATTATGCTGCGTGAGATAAGTCAAGCAGAGAAAGTCAGTTATCATATGGTTTCACTTTCTTGCGAAGCATAAGGAGTAACATGGAGGACATTAGGAGAAGGAAAGGAAGAGTGAATGGGGGAAATAGGAAGGGGAGATGAACCATGGGAGACTGTGGACTCTGAGAAACAAACAGGATTTTGGAAGGGAGGGAGATGGGTGAGCCTGGTCGTGGGTATTGAGGGCATGTATTGCGTGGAACACTGGGTGTGGTGCATAAAAAATGAATGTTGGAACACTGAAAAAATAAAATGAAATTAGAGAGTTAAAAAAAAAAAGGCAGAGAAACATTAAAGAAAATGTTCCAGATTAAAGAAGACTAAAGAGGGTGCTTGGGTGGCTCAGTGGGTGAAGCCACTGCCTTCGGCTCAGGTCATGGTCTCAGGGTCCTGGGATCGAGTCCCGCATCGGGCTCTCTGCTCAGCAGGGAGCCTGCTTCCCTCTCTCTCTCTGCCTACTTGTGATCTCTGTCTGTCAAATAAAAAAAAAAAGAAAAGATCTTAAAAAAAATAATAAAAATAAAAAATAAAGAAGACTAAAGAGAGGTAACAGGGGAAAAAAGCCGTAAAGAAAGTAATTAAGACAACTGGCAAATTTTAATTATGGGTTGGAGATCAGACAATAGTACTGAATCAGTGTTAAATTTTCTAAATCTATGGTCATTTAAGGGGATGTTCTTGCATATAGAAGATGTGTGCCAAAGTAATTATAGGTGAAAGACATGATGTCTACAACTTCCCTCAAATGATTCAGAAAATGATAAATACATAGAGATGCAATGATAAAGTAACTGTGGCCAAAAAAACCCTGGCAATTGATGAATATGAGTAAAGGCAATACTGGTGTTCTTTGTACTATTATTGCAGTTCTTCTGTAAATTTGGTGCCATTTAAATTTTAAAATCCATTGCAGTAAAAACCCAAAACCTTAACAAGGCCTACAAAGCCCTCAAGGAAGGACAGCACTTCTCAGTGTCCAAAGTAGACACTGGGGCTTGTGGAAAAGATACTGGACCATTTGTGACCTAAATTGTGGCCTAAACTAATGGAAGGTTAAGGTGTGCCACAGTTCTGATGTGGTCATGGGGTAGGGTGAGTGCACGGAGGAGGGAGAGTGGGCTTTCCTCTGGAGTATCTTAAAGTTGTGCTGTGTTTCATGTTTGTCTTAGAGTCCTGATGGGCTTTGCAAGGAAGTGAACAAACACATGTCACATGACTGGGGACGGGGACTACTGCACAAAAGAGGTTACATCCCACTTGCTGGGTGTCTTGCTGCCAGGAACTTGAGGGCCATTTTCTCCTCTTTTTACAGATCACTTTGGGCCAGCAGAGTCCAAAGAAGGCAGAATAGGGAGCTGGGAGAAATGGAAATTGAGTCACATGCCATAAATCCTCATAGCCAGCCTGTGCAGATCCAACCTCACCTAAAAGGAAAATAAAAGCATCAATAGAAAATCCAGAAATAAACCCACAATTATATGGTCAATTAATCTTTGATGAAGCAGGAAAGACTATGCAATGGGAAAAGGATGGTCTCTTCAACAAATGGTGTTGGGAAAACTGACAGCAACATGCAAAAGAATGACACTGGACCACTTTTTTACACCGTACACAAAAATAAATTCAAAATGGATTAAAGACCTAAATGGAGACCTGAAACCATAAAAATCCTAGAAAAGAGCACAGGAAGTAACTTCTTTGTCATTGGCCATAGCAATTTCTTTCTTCTTAGGCAAGGGAAACAAAAGTAAAATTAAACTGTTGGGACTATATCAAAATGAGAAGCTTCTACACAGCACAGGAAACAAAGAAAACCAAAAGGCACCTACAGAATGGGAGAAGACATTTGTAAATAACAAATCCAATAAAGGGCTAGTATCCGAGAAATCTATAAAGAACTAAATAAAACTCAACACCCCAAACACAAATAATCCAATTAACAAATGGGCAGAAGACATAAACAGCTATTTCTCCAAAGAAAACATACAGATGGCCAACAGACACATAAAAAGATGCTCAATATCACTCATCATCAGGGAAATACAAATGAACAGTACAATGAAAGAACACCTCACACCTGTCAGAATGGCTAAAACAACACAACAAAAGGTGTGGTGAGAATATGGAGAAAAAAGAACCCTCTTGCTCTGTTGGTAGGAATGCAACCTGATGTCGCCACTATGGAAAACAGCAGGGAGGTTTTTCAGAAAGATAAAAATAGAACTACCTTATGATCCAGCATTCGCACTACTGGATATTTATGCAAAGAACACAAGAATACTAATTCAAACAGATACATGCTCTCTGATGTTTATAGCAGCACTATTTACAATAGGCTAGATATGAGCAGCCCAAGTGTCCATCATTTGAGGAATGGATAAAGAAGAGGCAGTATCACACACACACAATGGAATATTATTCAGCCATAAAAAAGAATGAAATCTTGCCACTAGCAATGACATAGATAGAACTACTGAGTATAATGCTAAGTAAAATAAAATAAAATCAGTCAGAGAAAAAGAAATACCATATGCTTTCACTCATATGTAGACATAAGAAACAAAACAAACAAGCAAAGGGAAAACAAAAAGAGAGCGAGAAATCAAGAAACCAACTCAATTATAGAGTAGAAACTGATGGTTACCAGAGGGAAGAAGGTTAGGGGATGGGTTAAATCGATGATGCGCATTAATGACTGCATTTGTCCTAATGAGTGCAGGATGATGTATGGAGATGTTGGGTCACTATATTGTACACGTGAAATTAATAAAACACAGTATGTTATGTGGAATTAAAATAAAAACTTAAAAAAAAAAGCGTCAAGAACCAACATCACCTGCAAGACCATGAAGAATATAGAACACAGGTATCCTGCAATCTCTGCACTCAGAGGGGCTTTGGGGAGATACAGCCAGGCTGTGACTCAGGGGTCACCTGGGATACCAAATTCACAACTGGGGCACTCCGCCTTTAACATCTGGGCCTATAGCTTCCACTGAGACAACAAAGTGAAAACAACATCCCTATAGCCTTTCTGGCCAAGAGTATGGAGAATTCTCTTTTGCAGATACCTGTGCAGGTGATTACCAGATGAGACACTCCTGACTTTGCCATCTCCAGAGCCAAGGCTCCAGGGGAAGGTCATTTAACTCCATGGCACCTGGGAGTTCTAAGAAGCTACTGACCTCTTTGAGCTCTAGGACTTCTTAGATGCAAAGTGGGGGAGTTCTCTGGCAATCCATGGAGGGTCTGGTTTAGCCTGGTGTCCAGAACAGCCTGCCCATCCTTCTAATAACCATCTCTTGACTCACTTTTGGAAAAGCCCTCTGAGTCAGAGGTGAAGGTGGTCTCATAGGAACATCTACAACAAAAGCGGGGAAACAAGACTCTGCTGCCTTTCCTCAATGTCCAAGCTGCATTTCCAAATCCAGGGATGCCAGAACACAGCCTCACTCAGAAGACTCAAGTTCCCCACCACATACCACATCCAGGAGCAACCACTTACTACTAACTCCTCCCTCATCTCTCAAACCCCAGAAGGCACAGATCCAGCCACTTCCACAAACACCCTAGAACAGGTAGACCTAGACAGTCTCCACCCCCGACCCTCCCCACGCCGCCGTACCCTACCTCACTGTCCTCTCCCCACCAGCCTGGGGTTGCCATGACCCAGCTTCCCCCAAAACCAAAATGCCTGGAGAGATTTAACCAAAGGCTCCCGGTTTCTGCCGCCCCCCCTCCCGCCCCACCGAACCCAAGGATGCATTACAGCTCACCAACTTGGGAACACACAGTCATCCGCCGCATCTCAGTGGAACCCAGAAGCCCCCTAATGTCTCCCTCCAGACACCGCGAGCCCCGAACGTTCGGTTTTCCCCGGTTCCCCTTCACACGACCCGGGGACTCACCGCTATTCCCGCCGCCCTCGACCCGTAAAACGGGGGGACTCACCTCTCTGGGCGTCCGTCTGGAGGTCTTGGGCACCGAGGCCGCCACGAGACCTACAGGTGCCGCGTTCCGGAACCAACCCAGCCGACCCGCGCTGCAGACCCAGAAGGCCCGCGGCTGGACGCGGGGCCTACCGGCTGGACCACAACTCCCAGAAGCCCCCGCGGAGGCCGGGGGGCGCGCTCGTAGTCCCTCCCGGAGACTAGAGACCCGGGCAGGTGAACTCGCGGTCTCAGCAGGAGACGTGCCGGTGGTGCAGGCTGGAGCCAAACGCACAAAAACAGATACGTGTCTCCGCCCTCTGCAATCAGGTGTAAAAAATGCCTGAAATCACTCTATTCAGACGTAGCTGTATTTAAGCTTATATGCTTTATGTGAATATTTTTCATCATCTTAACCTGCTTTTTCAATCAAATATATATTGAACACGAAGTGTACTTCAGCAGTATTTTGTAAATTCTACAGGCCACTTATGTAATTGTCCTGTTATCCTTAGGTTGTTTCAAATTACTGGTATTACAGCCACCATCACTTGCGTTTGGCAGAGCTCAAAGGCAGGCAGGGGAGCAGGAAAACTTTAGAGAGAAAAAAGGAAGGCTTCAGAAATACACTGGAGGTTATTGGCATAAAGAAGCATTGCATATTATATGGCTGGTTTGGGGATCGAATTTGGTTTTTTTCTGGTTGGTCCTGAACACAGAACAGAGGCGAGGGGTGGGGGCGGGGAGGAGCTAGCAGTCATTGTCCAAAGCCTAAATGTTGTAGGGTGATCACTGCCAAGGTTGTAGTTTGGTTTCCTGATTGGAAACTAGTTGGTTGCTACAAAGTTTGTAGATCAGAATTCTGTTGTCATATATGATCTATCATTGTCTGTTTGAATATCCAGTCTGTCCAGTTTAATGGTTTCAAACGACAGCAATAATTGATTATCTTTCATGATTACCCTGGGTCAGGAATCCTGGAACAATCTGGCTGGACAGTTCGGGCTCAAATTTTTCATGATAGCTGAACCTGAAAAATTGTGCAGAGTTCCAAAAGCCACTGGGAGCTGGTGGGACATCTCTCTTATTTAATGTAATCTTAGGGTTCTCCATGTGTCTTTCTGTGTGGGCTAATTTGGGCTTCTTAAGAACATGGTAGCCTTAGACATCTTATACTGCAGCTCAAGGTTCTAGGAAAAAGTCCCAAGAAAGATCCAGTTGGAAGCTATATCACTTTTCACACCTAGCCTCAGAAACACATAGCATCATTTCCACTGTACTCGCAATTTATAAGGCCCACCCAGCTTCAGTGGAAAGGGGAAACTGTCTCCACTTCCTGATGGGAAAAGTGGCAAGTGTCTGGAAGACCAAGTGGGACCAAAAATATAGTTGCACTCATTTTTGGAAAAAGCAATTTACCATAAACTGCAAACAGATTGAAGCAGAAGAAGGAGTCTTAATTTTCACTCAGCCATAAAGACTGGACATTTTTATTACTGAGTTGAAACCATTTGTAGTAGGTAGAAGTGATTAAAAAAAAAATCATGATCTTTAAATAAATTTTACTGCGGGATCAGGGAAGATCTAGCTCCACTGAGCATATTTAAAGTGACAATGAGAGACAAAAATGAAGCTATTTTCTGTTTACTCTCTTTGTCCAAGTAGACGTCACACAGGTAACGCCCACCCAGCCCAGTCAGAGCACTGCGCATGCGCACGGGTTGCCCACAAGCTGTGTAAGTCCCTGCGTCCACCGCGAAACCGTGGGGCCTGCAAGGACACCCTGACAAGGCCATCCAGAGGGGAGGCTGTGCACATGGCAACAGTCTTGACAGTCTTCAGCTCCCCGGTGATGGCTATGCCTGGGAGCAGGAGCCCCAGCCCCCACACCCAAGACGCCTTTGTGGGGATGGAAAGGCTGAGGCCAGAGCGGCTCTGCAAGTCTGAAAATTGGGAGAAAAAGGTATTTGTACAAGAAAATGAAACATAGAACAAAAATAAGACTCTTAGGTTGGTCTGGGATTGGTATTGACTCTTACATCTTTACTTATATTTTTTACTTTTTAAATTATGATTAAGTTTTAATCTCTTATGATTATAAACTCACAGGAAGTTGCAAAAGTAGTATGTTCAGTCCTGAACCTTTCTCCCTGCTTCCCCCCAGTGACATATACTGTGATACAATATCAAAACTAGGAAACTGATTCTGTATAATACTGTTAACCAGGCTACACACCATACTCCATTTTCATCAGTTTGTACATATGCTCACATGTGTCTGTGTGTGCTGTGTGGGGCATGCTGACCTCATGTATAGATTCCGGGAACCACCACCACAGTCAGTTCCATAACCTCAGATGAGCCCCATCTGCTACCCCTTAATAGCCACACCTATTCAACCCATCCATGTCCCTGTCCCCTGGCAGCTACTCACCTGCTCCCTGTCACTCTAGTTTGGTCATTTTGAAGATGTCGAATAGAACCACACAAGGTGTGCCTTTTGATATTGGCTTTTTTTTCATCAAGCACGATGCCCTTAAGTTCCAGCCAAGATATTGCACCTATCGATAGCTAACTCCTTTTTATTGATGAGTATGATTCTATTGTATATATGAGTTCTGTGTTTTCTTAGATTCTGTCTGTGTCTCTTTGGCATCTATTTACCACAAGCCCAGTTGCATTAAGTATGTTTTCTTATTTTCTGTATTCCTGATGTTTGGGCATTTGGGAGCCTTACAGTCCTGGAGAGAGATTCCCTCCCAGGCCGATCAATTCTTAGAGCTAGCAAAGGGCTTACTTAGCAAGAAGCATGTCTTTTACATATAAACCAACCAAACCAGGATCTATATATCCCAACCATCTCCTTATCTGCCTTATCTGTGCTAAATCATCCCAGGGTGAGATGCCAGGCATCTAGAGACCTCTGCTATATTAAAATTCAATTGGGCAAAACTTAAAGATCTCCCTGGCTTTATTCCACATTCCTTAATTGGGTAGCACTCAATCTAGTAGGTAAAAAGGAGTTCCAAAGAGCCATACAAAGCAAGAGATTTTATAGTCAGAAGAGAGCAGGAACAAGAAAACTGTACTAGGCAAAAAAAAATAATAATAATAATAAGATTTGTTATTGCAAGGTTACTTTACTTCAGGGGCAGGATGGCTAAAATATTGTGACAACAGCAGAGGGGAGTGAGGATGTGGAGAACTAGATCACCTATGTATTGCAGTATATATAATATAATAATACAACACATCCACTCTTGAAAATAGTTCAGCAGTTTCTTATAAATCTCAAAATGCACTTACCATATGACTTAGCAATGGAACTACTTTGCATTTATCCCAGAGAACTGAAAACTGTGTTTACATAAAGTCTGTACATGAATGTTCATATTAGCTTTATTCGTTATAGCCAAAACTTGGAAATAATTCGTATATCCTTGAATGGAGAAATAGTTTTTAAAATTGTGGCACATTAAAAAAAAAACACAAATAAGGGCACCTGGGTGGCTCAGTGGGTTAAGCCGCTGCCTTCGGCTCAGGTTATGATCTCAGGGTCCTGGGTCCTCTGCTCGGCAGGGAGCCTGCTTCCCCTCTCTCTCTCTCTCTCTGCCTGCCTCTCCGTCTACTTGTGATCTCTGTCAAATAAATAAATAAAATCTTTAAAAAAAAAACACAAATAAAAAACAAAAAAAATTGTGGCATAGTCACATCATGGAATACTACTCAACCATTGGTATATGCAACAACTCAGATGGATTTCAAGGCAATTATGCTGAGGGAAAAAAAAAAGCCAGTCACAAGAGTCTATATATTGTATGACTCCATTTATATGGCATTCTTGAAATTTTAAAAATTATCGAAATGGTGAACAGATTAATAGTCACCAGGGCTTAAGGATGTGGGAAGTTGTTTGCAAGGTTATAAAGTGGTAGCATCGGGGTGCCTGGGTGGCTCAGTGGGTTAAAGCCTCCGCCTTTGGCTCAGGTCATGATCCCAGGGATCTGGAATCGAGCCCTGCATCAGGCTTTATGCTCAGCACAGAGCCTGCTTCTCTCTCTCTGACTTCCTCTCTGCCTACTTGTGATCTCTGTCAAATAAATAAATAATATCTTAAAAAAAATAAAGTGATAGCATCAAGGTAGCCTTGTGGTGATTAAACAGTTTTGTATATTGTGGTGGCTATAAGAAACTTATATACATGATAAAATTATATAAGCACTGGGGCGCCTGGGTGGCTCAGTGAGTTAAAGCCTCTCCCTTCAGCTCAGGTCTTGATCCCAGGGTCCTGGGATAGAGCCCCGCATCGGGCTCTCTGCTCAGGAGGGAGCCTGCTTCCTCCTATCTGCCTACCTGTGATCTCTGTCATATAAATAAATAAAATCTTTAAAAATTAAAAAAAAAGATTTTACACCTCTGCCTTAGTCAATTTTTTAAAAGATAGATATATAGATTTATTGATTTGACAGACCGAGATCACAATTGGGCAGAGAGGCAGGGGTGGGGTGCAGTGGGGAAGCAGGCTCCCTGCTGAGCAGAGAGCCCCATGTGGGGCTCGATTCCAGGACCCTGAGATCATGACCTGAACCAAGGCAGAGGCACCCTGCTCTAGTCAATTCTGATGTCAGTTCAATTTCTTTATAAAAATCCCCATACTTTGTCCAGATTTTCACATATGGTATAAAAATATCTATAGTATTTTACCTTGAGATAAAATTCATATACTATTATATTCACCCTTTTAAAGTATACTGTTCAGTAGTTTTTGGTATCTTCACAAAGTTGTACAACCATACGCCACAAATCTCAGAACATTGTCATAACCCAGAAAGATAAAGTCCTTTAAAATATGTAGTCATTTCAATTGCACAGTATTGCTCATCTATCATCCTTATTTCCCCACACAAGTGACTAAAATGTCTACTTTTTTTGTCAAATAATCAAATTTTCTATTTCAGTTTGTCGACTTTTTTCATTTATTTCTGCATAACTAAGAATGCCTTTCTCTACTCAAATTTTAGACTTGTTTTTGCTTATTTAAGCTCCTTGAGTTCTATGTTTAGTAATGACCCCTCTAGCATTTGAATATATACATGCATAATGGTTTATAAAACTTCCAATACAACATGCCATTCACAGGTTTTTCAATTGTGTGCATTTTCACATTAAATAATATGTACATTAAGGACTTAGTTCCCTAACCCATGTTAATCAATAGGGAGCACTAAGTTAAAATTCAGGTATTTGACGGCTATCCTGTTGTTATGGTTTCTTCCATTCTGGTCAAATATTGTGGCCTGTATGTTTTCCGTTTTGGGAAGAACTAATTATTAGGAATCATATTCTTATCTCTTCCTGTTTTTTGACAGCTATGCTTTCAACTATTCGTCATACTCACAGGGCTTCAGACTGGCATTAATCTTGTGCAGGCATAGAAGATGGAGTCTGAAGGAAGACTATCCACAAATTCTTTTTTTCTTTTAAAATTTCATGCTGAATAATGAGTGATGAGAAAACCTTTCCTATATCTCATTACATTCATCTCTTTTTTCCATTAGGAATTCTCTTAGACAAAGGTAAACAACATGGTTAAAGTCCTTTACACAAATAGGATTTGAGTAAAGGATTTTATATTCTAGTATTCCAATATTGTACACCTGGCTGGCTCAGTTGGAAGAGTGTGTGACTCTCAATCTCAGGGTCATGAATTCAAGTACCACATAGTGTATAGAGATTATTTAAATAAACTTTATTCTTTTTTTTAAGTTTTATTTATTTATTTGACAGAGAGAGATCACAAGTAGGCAGAGAGGCAGGCAGACAGAGAGAGAGGGGGAAGCAGGCTCCCTGCCAAGCAGAGAGCCCGACAAGGGGCTTGATCCCAGGACCCTGAGCCAAAGGCAGAGGCTTAACCCACTGAGCCACCCAGGCGCCCCTTAAATAAACTTTTAAAAAAGTAATCTCTACAAATAATAAAGATAACTTGAAAATGAGTGTACCAAGGAACACAGTGGACAACTTTACTAAGCATTTACTATGCAATAGGAATAGTTCTAAGCACTTTACATTTATTAATTCATTGAATCCTCACAACAAACCCACACATACAGCATGATTATCTTTAATAATACATAAGAAATAAAATGCCACTAACATATAAAAGTGAAAAGTAAAGACAAAAACTAGATGTAAACACATTGATAACTGGTTAATTACCTTTCTAGCATGAGATTGGGGTGGATAAAAAGGAACAAAATAGTTTACAGGGAGAAAATGTGCATAATTTCAGCGATTGAAATAGGTGTTTTAAAAGAAAGATTCAAAGGTCAAAAATCAGGGCATACTTCATAACTGCAAACATTTAGATGCAAATAGAACACGAGTAATAAAGTCACTTTGAAAAGTAATTAAGTATATATAACTCATTTAAAAAATCTGTATTTAATAAAATGGCAACCATATTTTTTGGCATGATATAAAAACAAGTGAAGGGATAACACGCATGCATACCATGATTTTAAAAACAGAATCTGGGAGGTTTGCTCTATCATCTTTACAGAGTAGCCATTGATAGTTGCTATGATTACTGTTAATCTTGGTTTTTAGTTGCTGGTTTTCTGATTTTCCATTTTATGTAAGAAAATACAAATTTGTGAAATGAAAGATTCAGAATCTTTCATTTGTGAAATGAAATGAAAGATTAATACTGACTTCAAAAACAAGGTTGTAATTCTACAATTAAAAAATACAAGGTCACACAATTTTAAACAGCATGATATTGGTGTAAGCACAAACACATAGATCAGAGAAGAAAAATAAATTCAAGCAAATATAAACAAGAATGTCTCACCAAGAAGGTAAAATAAAATAAGGGGCAAGAAAATAATTACTGAACAACTGTCCTTAGTACAAGATTGGGGGACATGGGATGGGCAAATGTCAATTTAGAATCTTAATTCATAACTTAGACTGAAATACATTTGAATTAAAAAGAAATACGAAATAAAATTTAAAAACAAAAAATAGTGAAAGTGTAACTACCAAACATGATTTTTTTTGTTTGTTTGTTTAAAATATCAGTTAGGTAACAAGAGCTTTAACTTTTATTATTCATCAGTATGAGTTCCCTGATGACGAATGAGATCTGAGCCACTACTAAATGCCTTTCCACATTCCTTACAGTTATAGGGCTTTTCACCAGTGTGAATTCTCAGATGTCGCGTAAGATTTGAGCATTTATTAAAGGCCTTTCCACATTCACTACATTCATATGGTTTTTCATCTGTATGAATTCTCTGATGTTGAAAAAGTTGTGAGTTCTGAGTAAAGGCCTTCCCACATTCAAGACATTCAAAGGGTTTCTCACCAGCGTGAATTCTCTGATGTTGACGAAGTTGTGAGCTCTGGGTAAAAGCTTTCCCACATTCCTTACAATCATAGGGTTTCTCCCCAGTGTGAATTCTCTGATGATTAGTAAGCGCCGAGCCACTACTAAAGGCCTTGCCACATTCCTTGCACTCATAGGGTTTTTCACCAGTATGAATTCTCTGATGCTGAACAAGCTTTGAGCTCTGAGTGAAAGCTTTGCCACATTCTTTACATTCATAGGGCTTCTCACCTGTATGAATTCTCACATGTTGAAAAAGTTGTGAGCTCTTAGTAAAGGCTTTCCCACATACTTTACATTCATAGGGTTTTTCACCAGTGTGAATTCTCTGATGGTCAATAAGATTTGAGCAATAGCTAAAGGCTTTCCCACATTCCTTACATTCATAGGGCTTCTTACCAGTATGAATTCTCTGATGTTGAGAAAGGTATGAGCTACAACTGAAAGCCTTGCCACATTCCTTACATTCAAAGGGTTTTTCACCAGTGTGAATTTTCAGATGTCGAGTAACATGGGAGCCACAACTAAAGAATTTCCCACACTCCTTGCATTCATAAGATTTTTCACCAATATGAATTCTTTGATGTTGAATAAATTGTGAATTCTGACTAAAGACCTTTCCACATTTCTTACATTCATAGGGTTTCTCTTCATTATTAATTATTTGATGTAGAGTAAAGAATGTCTGTTGAATAAATGTGGGCATGTATTCATGAGTGAGTATTTCTTGGCTGAAATGCCCACTTTGATATCCCAGTTGTTTTTCAAAGTGGTTTCTATATTCCAAAATGTCTCTAAAACTGGAGTACTCAAAGCCATGCTTTGTAAGTCCCATTATCTCCCTCTGGCATGACTCTATTTCATAAACTTCCTTCTTCAGAGACAGTAACTTGGTTTCACACATTGATTCCAGATCTGAAAGAAAATGAAATGGTAAATATTCTTACCACCCTACTCCCACCACCCATTTGGGAAAAGTTAAACTTTTATAATAGAAATAGGAAAATTAAAGTGAAAACAGTATTTCACAGTAAATGACATACAGTTCTCAAGTACATCTGTTTAATCTGAAAAGAGACCCCCCAAACGCACTGAAATTAATGAGATCTAATGCAGATTGTGAGGGAGGAGACTACAGAAAAAGGAACCCACAATGATTCTCAAATATTGATGTGCATCAGAATCAGAAGGGAAGGATAGTAAACATACAATACTTGGGCATATGAAAAGATTACAAGTCATACATACATGTATATAAGCATGCATGTATGTACACGTAAGAAACCATCATACTATATGTACCACAAAAAGTGGATAATTTCCTGACCTCTATTAAAGGCTTCCTGAGAGGAACAAATACACATTGGGGAAGATTTCTGGGCTCTGCAGTATGATAAAGAATAAATTTGGTCTTTGTCCCTGGTTTCTAACACAGAGCTTCAAAAACCTTTGGAATTTCCTGAGTGATAGGACTGGGTTTTGCTATGCTAATGAAGTGACTCATGGCAATACCTAGATAGTTGTAGGACTGGTCACCAGAAAGATTCAGCATGTTATTAGGGGGTTGGGACTTACAGCTACTGGACTTCTGCGGAGGAGAAAAGAGCCAGAGATTGAGTGGCCAATGACACACTCAGTCATGCCAGTGTGATTAAATCCCAATAAAAACTCTGTACACCAAAGCTCAGACTTTCTGGTTGGTGAACACACTTGATGCGCCAGGAAGGTGATATAACTTGACTCCACAGGGAGAGGGCATGGAACCTCTGTAAAACTATCCTCTTCTATGTCTACTGCCAATGGCCTCTCTTCCAAACCAGAATCATCTCTTACTCAGACCACTGAAGTAGCCTCCCAACCCATCTCCCCACCAAGTTCTCACACTCTTTAATCCATTTGGCAACCCAAATTAACGTGGCCTGGTGTTCCACTGCTTGAAACCAAACTCCTCACACTCACTGGTAAAGACCAACTGATCTCCAATCCTGACTCACACTCCACTCTTGCTTGCTCATTGGCCCAGTAACCCCACTTTCTTTCAGTTCTGCAAACACATCAAGCTTTCCCCTCCTAGAAGGGCCTTTACAGGGGGATCTTCCCTCCATCTGGAGTTTTCTTTTCTTTTCAAAGATTTTATTTATTAGAGAGAGAGAGAGCATGAGTGGTGGGGCAGGGAGTGGGGGGCAAATGGAGAGGGAGAAGCAGATGCCCCACTTAGCGGGGAGCCCGATGTGGGCCTCGATCCCAGAACCCTGGATTCATGACCTGAGCTGAAGGTAGACAAAACCAACTGAGCCATGCAGACACCCTGGAGTTTTCTTAATACATTAAATTGTAAGACCTAGCACTGAGCCTACTACTACAGTAATTCTGAAATACTGACAGCATGAATTATTTTTCAATATGTCTACATTAACAGTAAGACGATATGAAAATGTCTGTGATTTCCATTCATGTCAAAGTCACAGGAACTACTAATACTGCTATGGTTTGTTCCAAACACCACAGTAGGAAGATATGCAATTTTCAGTTTGAGTTTACTAAATATAAAGATGTATTTTTTTCTTCTTATCCAAGTTCACAGATGCCCTAAATTCTATTCAAAAGAATCCAAAGCCCATAGCCAAGGCCCACAGGACCCCAAATCATCAGCAGGTACACCCCACCTCTCACATGCACCTAGCACACAAACACACAAACACACGTACATCCTGCTACTTTGCTGATCTCCTTTCCCACAAGTCCCTCTGCTTATTCCGTTCCAGTCACAATGGTAAGAGCTAAAAAGCTCCTCATTCGGGGACTTTGTTCTTCCTTTTCCTTCTGCCTGAATCTCTTCTACCAGATACTTAACAACATTTGTTTACTCGCTTCCTGCAGGTCTTGGTTAAATTATCACCTCATCAAAGAGGCCTTCTCTAACCTCCCTTCATACCACTTCCCACTATCTGACATTAAAAACATATCTGTTTTTTCTCCCTCACCCTCTAGAACACAGGCTCCACCAGAGCAAAACTCTGAATGTTTTATTCAATGCTGTAATCCCAGCACCGGGACCAATACTTACTATATAGTAATGCTCTTCTGGAGCATTTAAGATAAGGTAACACTTTATCCTAAATCTCGCCTTCTCTGCCACCTCTTCATTTCCATTATAGGCCTTTTCATTTTCCCCAACATCGTCATCACAGGAGGTGACCGCAATCACTTGCAAGCCTCCCAACTATTCATTCAGTACAGATTTTCCACTTCTGCATATTGAGCCTCTGACTTCCCTCTGAGCTCCCTGATTCTCTTTACTAGACTCTACTTGGTGGAAATTATTCATGATATATATATATATATATATATTTTTTTTTTTTTTTTAAGATTTTATTATTTGACAGAGAGAGAGCGAGAGAGAGAGCGAGCAAGTGAGCACAGGTAGGCAGAGGGAGAGAGAGAGAGAAGCAGGCTCTCCACTGAGCAGGGAGTCCGATGTGAGGTTTGATCCCAGGACCCTGGGATCATGACCTGACCCAAAGGCAGTCGCTTAGCTGACTGAGCCACCCAGGTGCCCCCTATTCATGGATATATTTTAGCACTACTTTTCGACTCCCAAGTTCTTAATAGGTGACATGATTAGCAAACAACAGCACCTGGCAGGCTCCTTTGCACAAATCAGTAAATGAAAAACACTGGGTAAAGGAAAAATGCACAACCAACTGATAAAACAAGTCATTGGCAAGTAATATTCACGAAGACCAGCACTTGGAGGCAGGGCAGTGCATACACGCATGTGCAGGCATGCATACACACAAACCATTCAGGTGAGAGGAAGGAAAGCAGCAAGGAACTGAATCTAAAATATGGGTGAAAGTGTTTGTTTTTGTTTTTAAGATTTTATTTATTTATTTGACAGAGATTACAAGTAGGCAGAGAGGCAGGCAGAGAGAGAGAGGAGGAAGCAGGCTCCCTGCTGAGCGGAGAGCCCGATGCGGGGGCTGGATCCCAGGATCATGACCTGAGTGGAAGGCAGAGGCTTTGACCCACTGAGCCACCCAGGTGCCCCGGGTAAAAGTGTTTTATTGGAGGGGAAGTGAAGAGCCCCTCCTATTTGAAATTATGGCAGTTGTTGGAGAAGAGTAGCAGAAAGAGTAGTAAGTGAAAGAAGGAATGAAATGGGTCATTTGTAAACTCATTCTAAGAGGACTTGGTTTTTTCCCACAAGCCTAGACAACACCTCAAAAGTGCTGGGTTTACCTGTGGTGCCTTGCTCCTACCCAATCGCTTCTCACTCACCTGAACACAGGCCTCTTGTCAGCTCTCTGCCAACCATCCAGGGCTCTTTTCCTTGTTCCAATAAGGAGATAACTTGAGGTTTAGGAATGTAAAGTCCTGCTCACAAGAAAAGATATGGGACATGGTTACGCTGTGGGTAAACCAGATCCAGAAATCAGATCCAGTCCCTTGATGACCAAAGAGGAGATGCCACTACAGGAACAGCCAAAGAAAGAGGTCGAAGATTCTGCCACAGTCACTGGAGTTGCCCATTTCCAACTCTTCCTTTGCATTGCAGCTCAAACCACTTATTTGGGAATAGGGAGCAGAAATTCAGCCGGTAACTTGAAAAGCAGCTGGGAAATTCACTGTGGAAGAAACATGCCAGAGGAGAACTCTAAATTACTGGTATAGAAGCCCTTACCCATTGACAGCAGATTGCTATAGTTCTCCAACATCACATCTCTGTACAAGTCCCTCTGACCAGGGTCCAGGCACTCCCACTCCTCCTGTGAGAAGTCTACAGACACATCACTGAACATCACTGATGCCTGAAACAATAAACATATGTATTACTTGTGTAATAAAAGAAATAATCAGAGACTATTGCACTTGTACTGTGGGGTAAAGCAAATGAATGACTGTATTGTATCACTCTTAATCAGTATCTTTGGATCTTAAAAATAGATGCAGGAGTAATTAATTTTATAATAACATTTCTAGAGGGTACCTGGCTGGCTCTGTTGGTAGAGCATGTGACTCCTGATCTTGGGGTTTTAAGTCTGAGCCCCATGTTGGCTGTAGAGAATACATCCAAAAATAAAATCTTAAAGAAAATCTATGAATAAATTTAACCAAAGTTGCAAAAGACCTATGCTCTGGAAACTATAAAACACTGATGAAAGAAATTGCAGATGAATAATAAATAAATAAATGGAGATATTCCATACTCATGGACTGGGAGAACAAATACCATTAAAATGTCTGTAGGATCCAAAGCAATCTACAGATTTAATGCAATCCGTATCAAAATACCAACAGCATTTTTCACAGAACTAAAGCAAACACTCCTAAAGTTTGTATGGAACCACAAAAGACTGGAATAGCCAAAGCAATCTTGAAAAAATAACAAAACTGGAGTTATCACAATTTCAGGCTTCAAGTTAAATTATAAAGTTGTAATAATCAAAACAGTATGGAACGGGCACAAAAATAGACACATAGACAAATGGAACAGAACAGAAAGCCCAGAAACAAAACCACAATTGTGTGGCCAATTAATCTTTGACAAGAGAGGAAAGAATATACAATGGGGAAAAGACAGTCTCTTCAACAAACGGTGTTGGGAAAACTCAATAGCGACATGCAAAAGAATGAAACTGGACCACTTTCTTACACCATATACAAAAACAAACTGAATTAAAGACCTAAACATGAGACCTAAAATCATAAAAATCCTAGGAGAGACCACAGGCAGTAACTTCTCTGGTATCAGCTGTAACATCTTTCTAGATATGTCTCCAGAGACAAGGGAAATAAAAGAAAAAGTAAACTATTGGGACTACGTGAAAATAAGAAGTTTCTGCATAGCAAAGGAAACAATCAACAAAGTTTGCAAAGGCAACCTATAGAATGAGAGAAGATATTTGCAAGTGACATATCCGACAAAGGGTTAATATCCAAAATATATAAAAAACTGATACAAATCAACATCCTAAAAACAATCCAATTTTTAAAAATGGGCAAAAGACATGAACAGACATTCCTCCAAGGAAGACATACAGATGGCCAACAGATACATGAGAAGATGCTCAACATCACTGTTCATCAGGAAATGTAAATCAAAACCACAATGAGATATCACCTCACACCTGTCAGAATGGCTAAAATCAACAACACAAGAAACAACAGGTGTTGGTGAGGACATGGAGAACATGAACCCTCTTGCGCTAGGGTGGGAATTCAAACTGGTATGGCCACTGTGGAAGACAGTATGGAAGTTCCTCAAAAAACTAAAAATATAACTACTCTATGATCCAGTCATTGCATTACTGAATACAAAATATTAACTCAAAGGGATACATGCACCCCTATGTTTATATGGCAGCATTACTTACAATACCCAAATTATAGAAGCAACCTCAATGTCCATTGATAGGTGAAGGGACAAGGTATGGTATTTATATAGACAATGGGATATTACTCAGCCATAAAAAGAATGAAATCTTGCCATTGCAACAACATGGATGGATCTAAGGAAAATAAGCAAGTCAGAGAAAAAGACAAATACCATATAATTTAATTCATATGTCAAATTTTAAAAATGAAACAAACCAACAAAGGAAAAAAAGAGAGAGACCAAAAAAAAAAAGAAGAAGAAGAAGAGAAAAGAAAAAAAAAAAGACTATAAACCACAGAGAAAAAACAAATGGTTACTAGAGCGGAGGTTGTTGGGGGATGGGTGGAATAAATGAAGGGGATTAAGAGTACACTTATCTTGATGAGCACTGAGTAATATATGGAATTGCTGAATCACTATATTGTACACCTGAAACAAATATAACATTATATGTTAACTGAACAAAAAGGGTAATCAGTTTATTTTATATTGAAAACAAACAAGTTCCTGATTCTATTTATTGAAAAGGCCTAGAAATAATAATTTATCCAGTACAAATAAACACCCCAGTATCTACATTGTAGTCCTTAAGTATCATATTCAAATGAAAAGAACCAAGGTCCTTTGGGGAAAGAGATGATTTCAGGATTGAGTCAGAAATGCACAGGATGAGTCTGAACTATTCTATTGTATCAGAAAGCAAGAGAGCTATCAAAAACTATTAGAATCATGTTACAAGGACTCAGGCACCAACTTGAAGAGCCTCTCTATGGCCAAAAACGGTATAATATGAGGATCTAATATAATGGACCTATAGATTAAAAAATATTTAAATTATGAGCTAGTAACAACAATGAATTAAAAAATCTTCTGGTCACCTTTTTAGGATTCTAAGAAACTAACTCATTATTCAAATATTCTTTCCTAGATAGACTATCCTTTAGGGTAACCAGACAGTTGATGGGAAGTTTTAATTTATAAAGAGAATTTCACCTAATCTATGAAGGAGGAATGACAGAATTAAAATATCATTCTGAAACCTCTAGTCTAGACAGTAACCATCAATGGTGGGTAACATTACAAAAAGGAACAGAACTAGATATAATGTGCCTCCTGATAGACTCACATATCACCACCTATGACATACTCATGACAAAAAAAAAAAAAAATCCCAACTGAATCTGATCAAGCATCTAGACTTAACTACCAATTTTCAGGAAACAGTTAAATGATGCCACAGAGATGCAATTGGCAAAATCCGAAGAGTGGACAACAAACCATTTTTTTTTCCTTTTCTAACAAAAACATACACAGAAAGAAAATAGATGGAAGGGGTACCTACAAAATAAGAGATTCAAAAGACCTCAGTGAACTGCAGTGCACAGTCCTTATTTGGATTCTAATTCAAATAAGCAATTAAAGAATTCAACGATTATAAAAATTTGAACACTGGCTAGATACTGATGATACTAAGAAATTACTTCTAACTTCTCTAGAGGCAATAATGGCATAATGGTTGTTCTTAAAAATAATCCTTATCTTTTAGAAATACAATTTGTATTTCTTCAAAATAATCCTGCATATAGGAGTGAGGGCAGGGTAATGTGTAAGGAAGAAACAGGTATCAATATAAATGAAACAAGATTGACTGGGAGGTGAAGCTGAATGGTAAGTCTATGGGAGTTCTTAACTCCTCCACTTTCCTATGTCTGAAATTCATTATTATGAAAATTTTTAAAGGGGGTTGGTAGAGAATAGAATATCTGCAAGGATCTAAGCACACAAATAGCATTGCTTTAAACAAAATTGTGATATAACTGTTGTGGGATAAGGAAGTAGAGTGTGATATAGCAAATCTAAATGCACACATACCTTGCAAAAAAATAACTACAAAATGTCGAAAAATTTGATTAATCAAGATAGCAATATAGGAATATTCATTAAAATATGGATGTATTCTATTGTAAATAGCTAAAAGAGATGCAAGTATCTCCATTTAGGGAGTATCTTTATTTCTGAGATTAAAAACAACAACAAACAAACTGGTGAGTCATATGGAAATTCCTCATGACCCACATTTCCTGTTCAACTTTAAATTGAAATTCGTTCATGGATGCCCTAAAAGTCACAGAGACCTATAGGATCAGCTACCGAGACCACAATCTTCCAAGCTCATAAACCAGGAGGTGTCGCATTTGGAACATTTGGAACTATCAACATCATTTCCTATTCTGACTGGTAAATACCGATCCGTAGAACAAACCTGTGCTTGCTCCCACCTAAGCAACTTGTACTTCTCCATCTCTTCAAGTCACTGGAAAAACTAAGTTCATTCTACAAAACTACTCTCATTTCTTTTTATAAGAATTCATTTCCTGGGGTGCCTGGGTGGCTCAGCAGGTTAAAGCCTCTGCCTTCGGCCCAGGTCATGATCCCAGGGTCCTGGGATCGAGCCCCGCATCGGGCTCTCTACTCAGTGCAGAGCCTGCTTCTCTCTCTCTCTCTCTGCCTGCCTCTCTGCCTACTTGTGTTCTCTGTCAAATAAATAAATAAAATCTTAAAAAAAAAAAAAGAATTCATTTCCTTTCCATCATAGCTCCTGGGAGAGGGCTGAGAAAAGAGATGCCAGAGGAAAATATTAATGCTGGGTCAAAAGAAGAGGGCACTTAAGAATGGTGATGTATTATCTGGTTAGAGTGATGGGGAAAGGAGACCAAGGATCCTGAAGGGGAAAAGGGAACCTGATAGTCAAAAATGTTAGGAGTAGTGGGGCACCTGGGTGGCTCAGTGGGTTAAGCCGCTGCCTTCGGCTCAGGTCATGATCTCAGGGTCCTGGGATCGAGTCCCGCATGGGGCTCTCTGCTCAGCGGGGAGCCTGCTTCCCTCTCTCTCTCTCTCTCTCTGCCTGCCTCTCTGTCTACTGTGATCTCTCTCTCTGTCAAATAAATAAATAAAATCTTAAAAAAAAAAAAAGTTAGGAGTAGGAAAACAAATAGTCACATAACCATTAGAAAATTTTTTTCCTTTCCTTTTCTTTCTTTCTTTTTGAAACTAAATGTCAGGAAGGTAAGAAAAAAGCATCAACTCACCTGGGCCATGGCTTTCAGTATTCAGGAGAGGATGAATCCTTCTTGGGGCTGTTTTCCTGAGAAAGGATAGTATTCTGAGAAAGCAGACTGGGGAAGCAAAGAAATGTTCTAGAAAACCACACTGGCTTTCAGCTGATCACTCCAGGTATTATGACATAACTGTGGTCAGTGGGAGTATGGGATAAATCCTACTTCTTCAACCCCAGAAGTCCAAGGCCTTAGCTCTAGAGAAATGGATCCTGACTAGTGGATTCCAAGGAATACAGACTCCTATTCCCTCTCCTTCATCTGATTAATCCAGGTTCTTGCGTCAGCCAAGTGATTCAGGCCAGACCTTGTCCCACTTCAGTGAACCCAAGACATAGCTGCTTTGACCGGCCTAAGGAGATCCCTCCTCTGTGGTCCTCACTCAGGTCCTCAAGCAAATTCACCCAAATGGTACCCTTTGTTCAGGAACCCAGTATGCTCTTATCAGAAGGACTAAGACTTCCCTAATGAAGTCTTCTCTCTTCTCAAGCCCAAGACAGTCTGTGAACTCCCATCCCCCCAGAACTCCTCACCTCAGCCATACACAGAGGCACTCCTCATTCTTACCCTACAGTTCAGTTTTTCTAAAATAATAATTATAATAATAACAACAGCAACAACTTTGCCTATATGTTTTTGCCACATAAAACAAGGTGTAACTTTTATAACTTTTTTTTAAAAACTAAAATTTATGGCATAAATTAGTACAGTGAAACAGACATCCTAATTACTAAAATTAGACCAATTTTGTGACTGAAAGGAACCAGAGGAATGTTTATTTTTCAACTGTGACTGAAAGACTTATCCAGAGGCAGGAAATTAACTGGCCCAGAGAAGCTTAATAGAAGTTATGGGGAAAAAATAAAGCAGTTGTTTCCTATGGAGTACTGGTTTTCTAATGGATTTAGTGGGGGAAAAAAAGATTAAATAATACTTTTGATAGTGCCTTCTCCCTGATTTTACTGTGAATGCTTCTAGTATTACATATTAGCTTCATTGGGCATTAGGTTAGTTCTATTTTTCTTTAACCCTTTAATGACAGAAATCTGCAAACACACTCAAAAGTAGAGTTTAAACAGTATGAAAATCCTCCATGTACTAGCTTCAATAATTATCAGGTCATGGCCAACGTGGTTTTATCTAGATTCTCCTCCACTAATTTTAGGTTAGCTTTGATTTTTGTTTAAATAGCTTTACTGAGATATACTTTGCATGTTATCTAAGTCAATCACTTAAAATACATAAATTCTATTTTTTTTTTACTATATCCATATGATCTAATTTTAGAACATTTTCACTTCTACAAAAGAAAGCCCATTAACAGGCAATCTCCTTTTTCCCCTCCTCCCTCAGCCCTAAGCAGACACAAATCTATTTTCTGCCTCTATTGACTTGTATAGCATTTCATATAAATGGAATCATATGATATGTGGCCTTTTGTGACTAGATTTTTTTCATTTATTATGTTTTCAAGGTATATCCATATTGTGGTGTGTTACCAGAACTTCATTCCCTTTTATTGCTGAATAATATTCCATCGTATGGATAGGACACATCAGGGTGCTGGGATCCAGCCCTGCATCAGGTTCTCTGCTCAGTGGGGAGCCTACTTCCCCCCCACACTCTGACTGCCTCTCTGCCTACTTGTGGTCTCTGTCAAATAAATAAAATCTTTTTTAAAAATGTTTAGAGCAACTCTTTTAAGTGAACCCAAAACAAGAAAAAACAAATGTCCAAATATATAACTGGGGTTTATAACAATAAGGATAAGTCTAAAAAATGCAATATTGTGGTAAAAAAACAAGACTCAAAACAATATTACCCAGAACAATTTAATTTCTATAAAAGACACAACTATATTACTTATGGATGTTTAAATATATGATAAATTGTTTGATTTTTTTTTTTTGAAACACAACAAGAAAATACATTATTCACCAAAGTCAGAATAAGGGTTACCTAAAGAGGTGAAGAGAATAAGTTTATTCTGGGGACAGGAAGAACAGAGGCTTCTGGAGGGCTGACACAAGTTTTTATTATATAGTGTTTTCCTTTATAATTCTTAAACTGTATGTCTATATTTTAAACACTTTTGTGGAAATATGTAATATTCAGGAATTTTTAACCAAGGAAAAATTAATTATATAATAGCTATAAATTTTAGTGAAAACATAAAATATGAAATGATAAATGCTTTGAGATTCTGATCTTGAAAATAATGTATACTGTACACATGAAATGTGTTAGAAGGAAATCGATCAATATATTGGCAATGGTTGTATTTGGGTGGCAGGAGTTTATTTTGCTCTCTGTAACTTCCCATTTTCCAAATTCTTTAAAATAATCATATGTACATATGTATGTGTGTATGTGCATGTTTAAAAAGAAGCACAAGCTTAATACACTGGAGAAATTGAGCTATTTTCTAAATTAGCAAGTGAACACTATGTAGAAAAAAATGAAGGGAACTCTTGGGATCTGTGTGTCCACCCCTTGAGGTTCCTATCATTTTCTTTAATGGAAATTTGTCCAGGTCACATAGTTGAGTCCACATTAAACAATGCCATCCAGAAGAAAAGCTTAAAAAGGAAACCCCCTAGCACCTTTTATTTGGCTTCCTCAACATTCATTCCTCCTTCTTCCTCTGGAGACCTAACTGAGAAGAGCAGAGCTGAGGAACGAGAAAGGAATCATGAGATGCCAGGCCTTTCTTGTGGCCCAGACTGACCAGAGCAGTAGTAGCTCTGGATTCACACCTACTCCCTCCACCACAGCCCCCCCCTCCCATGGAGAGGAGGGTTGAAGAGAGGTCAGAGTCTAGGCTGTTCAGAGCATTCCTGTCTGAGCATGTCAGAAGGAAAGAAATTTCTGCTGTCCAGAACCAAAATCTTCTCTGGACCTCACACAACTACTGGGACAACACACACTGCCACCCTGGGAACAATAACAGGCACCCTCCAACTGTACACACGGTGTCACAAAAAGTTACATGTTCATACTCACACGTCCTCATAAAGTCAGACATCCAGTAGGCTCAGCGTGCTAACATTCATACAAATAAAACCACACACACACACACACTCAGATAACACTCATGACCGCATAATCACAGATTCTTTACATTCCCCATCTCGTACACACAATGTCACACAAAACGAACATACACTCACAGACGACCGGTGGGGACAGCCACACCTTACACACACGGAGCGTCACAGAACCACACACCTACAACAGGGATATCCAGCCACACCTGCAAACAGAGGTTCGCGCATGGTCAGTCGCAATGACACACCCACTACAGGGACAGACAATCACACCACTACACAGAGCGCCGCACGGTCACATAAGGTCACGGTCGCACACATGGAACCCTGTTCCTCCCTTCCCCCAGTCTGACGAACTCTTACGCGCCAGAGACTTCAGACCCGCCCAGACCGCCCCTTCAGGCTGCTCCTCCCCAACCCACGGATGCACCAGCGCAGCCTGGTCGAGCCCCCAACGCTTAGGCCGCTCACCTTGTAATTCCCCTTGCCGGGAGGCCGAGGATCGGGCAAGCGAGCGAAGGAGCGGCCCTATTCCTCCGGAGGCCTCTGGGAAATGTAGTCCGGAAGCAGGTCGGCTCAGACAAGATGGCGTCTGGCGCTTGGATTTCCTGCTGGCGCATAAGCCTGAGCCAAGCCGATACCCCCACTCCCATCTCCAGATCGCTGCAAGGGGTCTTCTAGATCCACGCGCAGTCTCCGAGCCAGGTTCCCAGGAGAGACAGCCCACACATCCTGGAGATAAGCTCCCTCTATGGGCCCTGCTAGTGCCTAGGAGCCACATGTTTCTAAAGAAATAGAAAAATGTTGCTGCGTTCCCACGGAAGTTGATCAGAGCCGCAAGAACTTCTGGGAAATGTAGTCTAGAGGTGAAAAGGGTGAGGCCACTTCCATCGAGCTTGTCTTAGGTGACTGCACGAAGCTTGTCCACAGTGAAGAGTGGAGCCCCACCCAAGACTCTTCTGGAACTTGTATCTGTTAACCTTAAAAATAAAAGTAAGTTATTTTACCACCAAAATGAGTCTGTTGGGAATAACAGAATTGCAATTCAGGAGGAGAACCCTCGGCTAAAATGGTAGACAAGTCCAGCTAACAAAGAAGAGAAACAACTCTTTCATGGAAAAGGAGGAAGTTGGAAAGTTATTTTGAGGGAAAATCCATTGGAGAAAACCAGGGTGATGATGGTTTATCATTGGCGAAACTGCAGGGGTAGTCAATTTGTTCTAGGTGAGGCAATTTAGGAACATTGGTTAATTTAGGAATATTTTTATCACCCCAAAAAGAAACCCTATACCTACCAACAATCACTCCCAATTTGTCCTAACCCTGACAACCCTAAGGAACTCTAATTTACCCTCTGTGTCTACAGATCTGCCTATTCTGAACATTTCTTATAAATACAGTGTGGTCTTCTGTGACTGGCTTCTTCTCTCAGAATAATGTTTTCAAGGACCATCTGTGTTGTGGCATGTATTTTTTATTAACAAATTCTGTTGTATGGGTATACCACATTTTCTTTGTCCCTTAATCTATTTAGAGGCATTTGGATTATTTCTACTTTTGGCTATTGTGTATAATGCTGCAATGACCAATTGTGTACAAATTTTTACATGAATATACATTTCTAGTGTTCTTGGGTGTATGTATAAGAGTGGAATTACTGGGTCATACAGTAACTCTATGTTTAATATTGGCCTCAAAGAATGAGTTGGTAAGTGCTTAATGTAATAGCTTTTGAGGACTTATTTTGTGTAAGCTTTACATGTGTTTTCCTTGATCTTCCTGACATGGACGACCCTCCTATGGCACTCCTGAAAAAAATACTGTTATCAAGATTTTTGATGATGTAGAATATGTTGTGGATAGAGAACATGTCCTTAGTTCATGATCACAGATGGTGATTTTCAGGACTGGAATTTGAATCTTAGGCTTGTCATAATCTGAAGCATACAATCTTCATAACCAACCATTTTATTTCACATTTTACTCTCTTCCTCATAGTCCTTTTCTACTCTCATCTCTGTAATAGCTGCATCCATATTCTTCTTTCTTGTCCTAAATAATTCTCATGAAACTTTTCTTCCATCAAGTCCTATTTATTCTACTTTATTTCCGTCACCCTCTTCTACTCATACCAGGTTCAGCCAACACTTAAGTATCCTTTGGGGGTTTGATGGGTTGATGGAGGGAGGGGAGTAGGGGATAGACCAGATGGGGGAAGGGTATTAAAGACAGCACTTGTGATGGGCACTGGGTGCTATAGGTAAGTGATGAATCATTGAATATTAATCCAGAAACCAATATTACACTGTATGTTAACTAGCAAAATATAAGTTTAAAAAATTTTTAGCTCTTGAAGTTAGCAGTTCGACCCATTTTGAGTTAATTTTTGTAAATGATGAGAGATAAGGGCCCAACTTCATTCTTTGCAGGTGGCTGTGCTGTTGTTGCAGCACTTTTATTTAAAAGCCTGCTCAGTATTTCTCAACTTAATCGTCAATATTGATTGATCTTATAGATGTATGGGTTTATTTCTGAATTCTTAATTATATTCCATTGATCTGCATCCCCATCCTTGTACCAATATCATAGTGTGTGATTGTCCTTATAGTAACTTTAAAATAGAGAAGTAGGAGTCCTCCTACTTTGTTTTCCTTTTTCAAGATTGGTTTGGTTCTTCTAGGTTTCTTGCAATTGCATATGAATTTCAGAATCAGCTTGTCAGTTTTTACAAATAAGTCATGTGTGATTCTGATGGAATTGTTTTGAATCTATAGATCAAGTTGGGGAGTACTACCATCCTAACAATATTAAGTCTTCCTATCTGTAAACTCGAGATGTTTTTCCATTTGCTTAAGACTTTTAAAATTTGGGGTGCCTGGGTGGCACAGTAGGTTAAGCCTCTGCCTTCAGCTTGGGTCATGATCTCAGGGTCCTGGGATCAGGCCCCGTGTTGGGCTCTCTGCTTGGTGGGGAGCCTGCTTCCCCCTCTCTCTGCCCGCCTCTCCACATACTTGTGATCTCTGTCTGTCAAATAAATAAAAATTTTTAAAAGACTTTTATAATTTATTTAACCAAATGATTTGTGGTTTTCTAAGTGTTACATTTTTGTTAAGTTTATTCCTAAGTATATTACTTTGATGCTACTGTTAATGAAATTGTGTTTTCATTTCATTTTCAGGTTGTACATTACAAATGTATATAAATACAACTGATTTTTTTCAACAACAGAACTCAATATTTGTATATATTGTAAAATAATCACAAGTCTCATTAGCATCTATCGCTACGCATAGTTACAAATTTTTTCTTGTGATAAGAATTTTTAAGATCTATCCTCTCAGCAACTTTCAAATACACAAAATATAATAGTTCTAACTATAGTTACCATATTGTATATCACATCTTTAGGACTTATTTATAACTGGACTTTTGACCACCTTTCCCCATTTTACCCATTCTACATCCGTCACCTCTGGCAACCACCAATTTGTTCTCTGTACCTATGAATTTGGGTTTTGTTTTGTTTTAGATTCTGTATATAAGTGAGATCAAACAGTATTTGTCTTTCTCTGCCTAATTTCACTTAGCATAGTGCCCTTAAGATCCAGCACTGCTGTCCCAAATGGCAAGATTTCCTTCTCTGTGGCTGAATAATATTCCACTTTCCAAATATACCACATTTTTTTTTCCATTCATTCATTGATGAACACTTAGATTGCTTCCATGTCTTGGCTCTTGTAAATAGTGCAGCAATGAACATGGGGTGCATAAATCTTTTTGAGTTAGTGTTTTCATTTCCTCCAGATAAATACCCAGAGGTAGAATTGCATCTGGTAGTTCTACTTTTAATTGTTTAAGAAAACTCCATACTGTTTTCCATAGTGGTTAAACCAATTCACATTTCCCATCAATGGTGCATAAAATTTCCTTTTTTTTCCACTTCCTTGCCAATGCTTATTTCTTGTTTTTTTGATAATAGTCATTGTATCAGGTATGAGGGCATATCTCCTTATGGTTTTTTTTTTAAGATTTTTATTTATTTGAAAGACAGATCACAAGTAGGCAGAGAGGCAGGCAGAGAGAGAGAGAGAGGAGGAGCAGGCTCCCTGCCGAGCAGAGAGCCCGATGTGAGGCTCGATCCCAGGACCCTGGGATCATGACCTGAGCTGAAGGCAGAGGCTTTAACCACTGAGCCACCCAGGCGCCCCCTTTTTTTTTTTATGGTTTTTATTTACATTTCCTTGATATGGTTGAGCATATTTTCATGTACTTATTGATCATATGTATGTCTTCATTAGGAAAATGTCTATTCTGTTCCTCTGCTCGTTTTTTAATTGAAATTTTTTGTATTACTATTGAGTTACATGGCTTCTTTATATATTGGATATTAATCCCTTATCAGATGTGAAGTTTGCGAATATTTTCTTTCATTCAGTAGGTTGCCTTTTCATTTTGTTGATGGTTTCCTTTGCTGTATGGAAGCTTTTTCATTTGAGGTAGTCTATTTATTGTTTTTGCTTTCGGTGTCAAGTCCAAAAAATCATCACCAAGACCAATGTCAAGAGCTAACAGCTCTGTTTATTTCTAGGATTTTTATAGTTTCAGGTTTTATATTCAAGCCTTTAATCCATTTTGAGTTAATTTTTAGGTATGGTGTAAAAGAGTGGTCCAGTACTGAACTGTACACTTACAGAAAGTTAGGATGGCAAATATTATGTATATTTCATAACACATTTAAAAACTCTGTGCATGAATAAAGCAGTTTTATTCATAATAACCAAAATTTGGAAATAATCCAGATATCCTCCAATGATAAATGGTTACAATGTGGTATAGCCATACCATGGAATACTACTCAGCAATAAAAAGAAATTATCTATTGATTCACACAATAGTCTGTATAAATATATAATTATGAGTGGAAAAAAAAAGCATAAAAGATTACTGTGTGATTCCATTTTATGTATAAAGATCTTCAAATGACAAAATGGAGAAATGGAGAAGAGCAGTGGGTATCAGGGATTAAAGAGGGGGTGAAGTTGGGAGGGGAAAAAGTCTGACTAGGAAAACATGAAGGATCCTTAGGGGAATGGGCATGTTTTGTATCTTGACTATATCAAGGTTGTTTTTTTACAAGAGAGAGCACAAGTTGGGAGGGGAGGGTTGCCAATGGAGAAGAGACTCTCAAGCAGACTCTGCACTGAGCGCCAAACCCTAGGAGGGAATATAGTCTTAACTGGTCAGTCTGTGGAGTTTTCCCGTCAGCACCAATGAGGTAATCTGCCACATAAGCCAAAAGAAGATGAGGTAATCCTTTCTTTCTTTATCTTTCCCCCTTTCATCCTATAAATGTCTTCCATTTTGCCACAGTTCCTTTGAGTTCCTATTTACTTGTTGGGGGGGATGCTGCCCAATTCATGAATGGTTCTGTGAAAATTAGCAATGGGAAACCTAACTAAAATGTATTCAGGAGGTTTAGGCAGGGACACTGCTGCCCTAGCGTTAGTAGTCAGTTGCAGACCAAGGGTCAGAGACTGTCTTGACCTTGCACGTAGAAACAGCTATTCCAGCCAAGGAACAGACTTTCCTTATCCCCAGGGCAACAGCTCAGCCAATGAGAAGCCACCATACTTTTAATTCCCAGTTTCTCCAACGGACTTTTATAACAGCCTTCCCAACTCACTCTTTTCTCCTTAAAAAAAGCTCACCACCTCTCCTTTGTTCCTGGCCTTGCGTAACGGTTTCGCTTTGGTTTGTGATTGTCTTTCATTTCTAAATAAACTTATCTTTTGCTGATAAAATATTCAATAAAGCCAATCAAATCTTCAAATTGACTCAGTTGAATTTTGTGTTGCCATTTTTTTAAAAACAGGGTCTGAAATGCCAAGTGTTTATCACCCACCTGACTAACCACACATCACAGCCACCATAAAAATGCCTACCCAGGAAATCAACCTCTGAGTACCTCTAGTAAGGCCAAGTCCCATCCCCACACTCGGTGGACTACAAAGTCCCTTTCACCAGATTCCTGGTGTTCTCATCTCCAGACCACAGTTTTCAGATAGCTCTGCAACTTCCCATATCAAGTTCTTTCAGGGACTTGGGAGTTCTTTCCTGCTTCTTGATGCAGAAGCTCGCATACTCAGGCGAGTGGGCCACGCCTGGGAGCCTCGCTCCGATTCTAGACCGAGATTCCTGAAGCGTGGGGACAGGAATTCAAATCCCTCCCAGGTGGCGCCATTTTTTTCGCGTACTTTGGCTGCAGACTACATTTCCCAGAGGTTCTGCGGACCTACTCAACTTTCCGCATCAGCTCTGAGTCTGTTCCCACGGGGGCGGGACCTTAACCTTCCTGTGGAGAGTCCTGGGAGACTGCAGTAAGCGTCGCTCAGCTGGGCTAGTTTGGAACTAACCCCGGGGTGGCTTGAGGTGAGGCAACTTGACCCCGCGTGGAAACAGAGCGGGTGCACAGCTTCAGGCCGCTAGCGGGCTGAGGGTTAGAGGTTGTGGATGGGGTGGCTGGGTGTGACGGTGCGCGGCTCCTGTGACGTTGCATTTGACAATCACCATGTCCCCGTGGTGGGTGTATGATTGTGACGTTGTGCGACTGCGTGTATGTGTGTGTAGGTGCGGGGAGCCCATGACTCTGCTGGTATGACTGTGTGCATCCCCGGTATGGTTTATCTCCGAGAAACCGTGTCTGCGAGTGCGCGGTGCCTATGACGGTACAGGTATCGTGTGTGTATGCGAGGTGAGTGTGCGATTGTTACCGTGACCGTGGCATTGCGTGTATGGTTATGGAGTGCCTCCGACTGCCACTGTGACTCCAATACTCTGTCCCAAGAGATCCCTGTAACAGGACAGATTCTGGTCAGTTCTGATATCCCTCCTCTCCTGATGGGAGGAGTGGGACTGAGGCTTGGGCATGGTTTTTTTTTTTTTTTTTTTTTTTTAAAGATTTTATTTATTTGTCAGAGAGAGAGAGGGAGAGAGAGCGAGTACAGGCGGACAGAATGGTAGGCAGAGGGAGAAGCAGGCTCCCTGCTGAGCAAGGAGCTCGATGCGGGACTCGATCCCAGGACGCTGGGATCATGACCTGAGCCGAAGGCAGCTGCTTAACCAACTGAGCCACCCAGGCGTCCCTGGGCATGGTTTTTTGCAGGAAATTTTTATCAGGCATTCTTAGCGGCAGCCAGTTCTGGCTTGAGGTTGAGCAGCCTAGTCTGTGTTGTCTTGGGCCACATCTACTTGATTCTTGCTTTAGATGGGGGGGGGAGTGAACATATGCAGTAGGTGTTAGTGTCCCTGAGATCAAAGGAGCGAGACTGACACAAAGCGAAAATCAAGCAAAGCTTTATTTCGGGCCAAGCATCAAAAATCAAACTGACTGGTAGGGGCCATCTCTTACGAAGAGACGATGACAAGGTCACTCCCAAGAAGGCCACTCCGGATAAGGCCGCTCTGGACGTGGCCACTCCCCGGTTGGAGCCGCTCCCAAGAAGAGGCCACTCTGGACAAGGCCGCTCCCAGGACGAGGCCGCTGCTGACGAGGTCGCTCCCCGGACAGGCCACTCCCCAGAATGATGCCGCTCCTGCAAGGCCGCTTGCAGCGGCGCCTTGGCCTGGGGTGGCAAGGCTGCTCACGGCTGGGCTGGGGGAGGTGGGGACCCGCGAGGCCGCTCCTGGCCGGTGGGGGCTTGGTGGTGGCAAGGCTGCTCCTGTGGCGAGACTGCTGGCGTAGAAGCTGTTGGTGGCGAGACCATTCACCTGGTGCTGCAGCCTACCACTACGATGACGGGGAGGACCACGATCCTCTGACTCTCCCAAAGACTACCCTAACGGCTATTCCAACAGCTATTCTAACGGCTATCCTAACAGCTATTCTGACTCCTCCTACTACTCCCCGCACCCCCAGCCTTGCAGACTAACCTTTATAGAGGTGGTTGATACCGGCCCACACACAGGTGGCCAATGGGATTTCAACTCACCTCAGTAAATATATGTCCGCCCCACTGATTGGATGTCTCCATCCGGCCTGGCCCGCCCCTATATCCGGGGTTTACAAGTAAGTTCCTCTGGGAAGGGCAGGCGGTTACAGTAGGTTGTGATGGTTCTTGCAAGTAAGATGTTGATCAGTGTATTCATGTGATTGAGAGAATTAATTATTAAACTTAGAGTAGTTTCCAGGGGATGAAAATCCCCTTCAAACTGTAAACTACAAATTTTTCAGCAACTTGATTTTGTGCTTCACTATCCCACCCCAATACTTTCCTGAGAATCACAGAGTGGGGGTTGACCCTCATGCCAAAGTAATAAGAATAAAATCATTTTTTTAAAAGTAAAAGACCAGGCCTAAAATCAAAGTCTTGGAACGACCTTTAAGATGATAATATCAAAAAAACAAAAAAAAAAAAAAAACAGTGGGGATATGGTTAGATATGTAATAGAATTTTGTTTTACAACTAATACATATTGTTTTTAGTGTTTGTGTAATTTTTTTTAATGTTCTAAAACATGATGGTGGTGTTTGCTTCAGTTACACTTATTTTCTTAATGGCCTATATTCCTGTCACAGGCATGTGTTTACAGCCTAGTCATAATTTTCTTACCCTGTAGGGTGCTCTTATGCTATCTCTGGTTAAATTTTTTTCACAAAATAAAAATGACTTTATAGTCTGTTTTTTTTTAAAGATTTTATTTATTTATTTGACAGATCACAAGCAGGCAGAGAGAGGGAGAAGCAGGCTCCCTGCTGAGCAGAGAGCCCGATGTGGGGCTCAATCCCAGGACCCTGAGATCATGACCTGAGCCAAAGGCAGAGGCTTAACCCACTGCCACCGAGGCGCCCCTATAGTCTGTTCTTCTGATGACAGTGTTACAAACTTAATGAAAAGCAATCAGAAACTTGAGATTATAAAGAATCAGATTCAAATTATCTATAATTTCATCATCCAGAATTACTCGTTATTTTCAAGAATGCATTTCCAAATTTTTACTTGCATGGTTCTATAGTATAAAAGGTGAGATTACTATATATACCTTCTGTTACTTGCCTGACCCTCTCAATAATGCAAAAAAAAAGACATTTTCCTCTTTGTGGATAAGCACTATCATAATTAATAATTGTGTTGAATTGTGATCTTAATGTATTCTATATATTTTGGATACTAAATTTTAAAAAAATTGTATTTATTTGATAGAGAGAGACACAGTGAGAGAGGGTAGTGGGAGAGGCAGAAGAAGGCTCCCCTGGGCAGGGAGCCTGATGCAGGGCTCAATCCCAGGACCCTGGGATCATGACCTGAGTGGAAGGCAGACACTTAATGACTGATCCGCCCAGGCACCCCTGGATACTATGAGATATGTAATTTACAAAGATCTGCTCCTATTCCATAGATTGCCTTTTAGTTTTGTTGATTGTTTCCTTCGCTCAGCTTAACCCACTCAGCCACCCAGGCATCCCTCTTTTCTTTCCTCTTTTTTTGTTTCTTTCTTTTTATTTTGATGTAGTCCCAATTGTTTATTTTTGCTTTTATTTCCCTTGCCTCAGGAGAACTATCCGGAAAGATGCTGTTGCAGCTGGTGTCAGAGTAATCACTGCCTGTGGTCTCCCTGAGAATTTTTATGATTTTAGGTCTAATGTTTAGGTCTTTAATTCATTTTGAGTTTGTTTTGATGTAGTAAGAAAGTGGTCCGGTTTCATTCTTTTGCATGTCGTGTTGAGGTTTCCCAACACCATTTGTTGAAGAGAATGTCTTTTCTCCATTGTATATTCTTTCCTCTTTTGTCAAAGATTAATTGGCCACATAATTATGGGTTCCTTTTTGGGCTTTCTTTTCTGTTCCACTGATCTAGGTGTCTGTCTTTTTTTTTTTTTTTTGGCCAGGACCATATTGTTTTGATCACCATAGCTTCATAATTTAACTTGAAGCCTGAAATTGTGATACCTCCAGTTTTGTTATTTCCCAAGATTTCTTTGGCTATTCCAGTCTTTTATGGTTCCATACAAATTTTAGGAGTGTTTGTTCTAGTTCTGTGAAAAATACAGTTGGTATTTTGATAGGGATTGCATTAAGTCTATAGATTGCTTTGGGTAGTATAGACATTTTAACAATATTTGTTCTTCCAACCAATGATATACAGTTGTTCTTGAATGTCATAGACTTTGAGGTCTCCTCCCAAGAAGGGGAAAAAATGAAACACATAGAGAGAGTAAAGGGATGCTGGTCTTTTAAATCTCTTGGAAGTCACTTGAGCTAGAGAGGGAGGGGCTTGCAACAAAGAAGGAATTGTAGCAACAATAACCTGCTTCTTTGTCTGCATATCTCCAATCAGAAGCAACAATCAGCAATCAGAGGAAAGATCCCCAATATTTGGAGGACAGGGTCCTTTTCTCTCATCCTGGTTCCTGGAAGCTATGTGCAAGCAGCTCCAGGAACATATGCACAGGCGCCTGCCACTTGGCTGGGGATGGTCATTGGATATCTACTACTTTGCTAAGAGCTGAAATTGACCAAAAGTGACTAGAATTTATTATGCAACCCTTTCCTTGCAAGTCTTCAATAGAATCCAGAGTTCATTTTCTTTTCTTTCTTTTTTTTTAAATTTATTTTATTTCTTTCCTTAACAGAGAGAGAGAGATCACAAGCACGCAGAGAGGCAGGCAGAGAGAGAAGGGAAGCAGGCTCTATGCTGAGCAGAGAGTCCGATGTGAGGCTCAGTCCCAGGACCCTAAGATCATGACCTGAGCTGAAGGCAGAGGCTTAACCCCCTGAGCCACCCAGGCACCCCTCTTTTCTTTCCTCTTTCTTTCTCTTTTTCTTTCTTTCTTTCTTTCATGAGAGAGAAACAGTGCACACCCAATTTTGGGGGAGGGGAGGGATGCAAAGGGAGAAGAAGAGAATCTTATTAAGGTTCCACGCCCAGCGTGGAGACTGACATCAACAGGGTTCATGATTTTGGCTCAGATCATGACCCGAGCCAAAATCAGGAGTAGGATGTTTAATCTACTGAGCCTCCCAGGTGCTGCAGACTCCAGAGTTCTAAAAGTTACATCAGATTCTCCCAACACAATTGTTGTCTAGATGGGGAGACCGATTGCTAGTCCTTCCTAATCTACCATTTCCCAGAATCTGAGATCTTCTACATTTCTTCATGTCAAGAGTATTCATCAGCAGAGTTATAAAAGCTTCTTTACAGTCACTGATAATTTCAACCATCTGTGTCATTTTGGCATTTGCATCTGTTGGTTGTCTTTGTCCTTATAAGTCGAAGTTTTTTTAGTTCTTTGTATGACGAATTTTTTTTTGCTATGTGTTTGGAAGGCCATCCATTCAAGAAGTATAACGCTGGTCCTTAGTGTAGGAGACAGCTATTATGTTCTACATTCCCTCATATGTCCCTTGTGTTTATGTGTGTTGAGTAGATGGCATGAGCAAGGAAAGTAGGAATAGGAAAGAGACTGAAAGTGATATTCTTTTATTTTTTTTTAAATTTTTGTTGCAAAATGTAAAGATGCAAAAAACTGTACAATATAAACATATAGCTAAATGAATTATTTTAAGTCAGATAGATGCTCTTGTAGTGATGGGAGTCATATCTAACCTGATGATCCAGAGAGCTCTTAGTAAGTCTTACTTCTCATTGCCTTTTCTTTTCCTTCCTTAGTTTCGTCTTCTCTGAACTCAGCCTGTCTCTAAGGGTCTACGGGAAGAGGGAATAAAGCTGAAGAGAGAAGAAAGAAAAGAGTAGAACAGAACAGTGCGTGTAATCCTGAGTCATGACTGAGGTTACTGGTGTTTTCTTCTTCCCAGGATTACAGTAATTTCTTTCCAAGAGCCTGGTTCTAAGCTTCTCCATCCCAACAGTGGTGGGACTCACAGTCCAGAGCCTCACCCCAGACCGTTCTCTTCTTTTTAAGTCTTTATATACTCATTCAGTGAATTGATCAGCAAACCTTGTGCTCAGTCTTTTAATAGGAGCACTTCCCTCAAGGAACCAGGAAGTCATCCCTCATCAGATTTGGGGTTTAGTGAAGTAGAGATATATGATGAATTTCACAAGTAACACATAGCCTTGTTTTTTCAGCAAGCAGTGATGTTCAGGAATGTGGCTGTAGACTTCTCACAGAGGAGGGCAAATTTCTGGACTTGAAGCAGAGGAACTTGTACAGAGATGTGACGTTGGAGAACTACAGCCACTTTGTCTCATTGACTAAGGAAGCTCTCCCCTGCACCAGTAATTGAGATTCCTCTTTATATATATAGACTTGTGTATAGACAACTTTTGTATATGCATATAGCATAGGTTTTTTGAATTTACCCAATAGTAAATAGTAGTTGGTACTAGGAAAAAAACCTACCTAAAAGGCCTCCATCCTCTGCTGTAAATTTTCTGGATGCCATTATGACTTTATGCATCTGAACCGAGCAATTTGAACTTTATAGAATTGAAATGGCAGCCTTTCATACTGTGGCTAAACTTCATCTTCCCCACCCTTTAGACAATCTTGACATATTTCTCTGAGTTTTTCCCTTCTTTACCAAGGAATTGGGTCTGAAGTTTGGATATGGTTGGTGTAACTAAGTCCTTTTTTGTTGTTGTCAATAGGACTCTCTCTTCCTAAACCAACTTTGGTTTCCTTTCTGGAACAAGATAATGAGCCTTGGTTTGTTGAGAAGGAGTCATCAAAAGACCTATACTCAGGTAGGTGAGGGAAATTTAGAGGGGGAAGCTGCTGCAGGAATGGACTACCTGCTCAGTGAGATGATAGTCCTTAGGCAAGACTGTCCAGAATGTTCTTCAAAGAGGGAGGGGTCCTCTTTTTTTCTCCAGTGACAAGTGTTCTGGCTATAATTAAGATCCAGTTATTTCCCTGTTCTCCTTCAGTCTTGTATAATTTCTCCATCTCCTGATGTATGTATTCTTTTCTTTAAATACTAGTCATATTATTTTAGCTACTTTCCAGTAATCTGCTCCCATTTCTTTACTAGTTTTCCTTTCTCTTTTGTAAAGATTTTATTTATTTGAGAGAGAGACGGAGAGAGCATGAGCAGGGAGAGGAACAGAGAGAGAGAGATGGAGAGGGATAAGCAGACTCCCTACTGAACCAGTAGCCCAATGTGTGGGGTTCAATCCCAGGATTGAGATCATGACCTGAGCTGAAGTCAGATGCTTAACCAACTAAGCTACCTAGGTGCCCCTACTAGTTTCTCTTTGATCCAATGTTTTATTTATTCATTTTTAATTTCTCAGATTATAGAATAAATTAATTTTTCTATTGTGGTAGAAAAAACAACATATATCACAATTTGCCATCTTAACCATTTTTAAGCATTCAGTATAGCACATACTTGGTAAAAAAGTGGAATTAGGTTGCTTCTACCTCTTGGCTGTTGTGAATAATGTCGCGTTTGAACATGGGTGTGCAAATATCTCTTCAAGATCCTGTTTTCAATTCTTTTGGATGTATACCCAGAAGTGGAATTGTTGGATCATATGGTAACTCTTTTTTAATATTTTGAGGAACCTCTATATTGTTTTCCGTAGTGGCTGTACCATTTAACATTCCTACCCACATTGCATAAGGGTTTCAATTTCTCCACATCCTTTCAACACTCATTATTTTCTGTTCTTTTTTTGATAGTGGCCATCCTAATGCGTATGAGGTAATATCTTGTTATGGTTTTGTTTTGCATTTCCCTGATGATTAGTGATACCTTTTCATGTGCTTGTTAGCCATTTGTATTTCCTTTTTTGGAGAAATGTCTATTCAAGTCCTTTACCCACTTTTAAATCAGGTTTTTTTTTTTTTTTAACTGTTGTTGAGTTGTAGAGATTCTTTGTATATTCTGGATATTAACTCCTTGCCAGGTATATGGTTAGGAAATATTTTTCCCATTCTGTAGATTGTCTTTCACTCTCTGGACTGTTTCCTTTGATGTAGTCCAGTTTTTGAGTTTTTGCTTTTGATGTCAAATCAGGAAATCACGACCAAATGCAGTGTCATGAAAGTTTCCCCCTGTGCTTTCTTCTAGGAGTTTTAAGTTTCAGGTTATATGTTTAGGACTTTAGTCCATTCTTTTTTTTTTTTTTCAAAGATTTTATTTATTTATTTGACAGAGATTACAAGTAGGCAGAGAGGCAGGCAGAGAGGAGGAAGCAGGCTCCCTCCTGAGCAGAGAGCCCAATGCAGATGCAGGGCTCGATCCCAGGACACTGGGATCATGACCTGAGCCGAAGGCAGAGGCTTTAACCCACTGAGCCACCCAGGCACCCCAGACTTTAGTCCATTCTTAGTTCATTTTTGTATATGGTATAGGGTAAGGATCCAACTTCATTCTTTTGCATATGGATATCCAGTTTTCCCAGCACTATTTAAATATTTGTTGAAGAGACTATCCTTTGCCTGTTGGGTAGCCTTGACATCCTTGTTCAAAATCATTTGATGATATATGTAACTCATTTATTTTTGCTAACCTACTTATTTTTTTAAGTTTTTATTTAAATTCCAGTTAGTTGGAAGGGAGGCAAGATGGTGGTAGAATAGGGCCCCTCATTTCATCTGGTCCATTGAATTTAGCTAGATAACTATCAAAGCATTCTGAATACTCATGAATTCAGACTGAGATGGAAATTCCAGTTAGTTAACATCCAGTGTAGTATTAGTTTGAGGTATATAATTTAATGATTCAACACTTCCATACAATGCCCAGTGCTCACACAAGTGCACCCTTTAGTCCCCATCACCTGTTTAACCCACCCCCGTCCCTCCTCCCCTCTGGTAACCATCAGTTTGTTCTCTATAATTAGGAATCAGAATGGCTAAAATTAACAACACAAGAAACAAGAGGTATTGGTGAGTATGTGGAGAAAGGGGAACACTTTTGCACTGTTAATGGGAATGCAAACTTGTACAACCACTCTGGAAAACAGTATGAAAGTTCCTTAAAAATTTCAAAATAGGGGACGCCTGGGTGGCTCAGTGGGTTAAAGCCTCTGCCTTCCGAAGGGGGAGACAAGATGGCAGGGAAGTAGGAGGAGGCGCCCGTTCAAACTGCACCCTAAAGTGAGCTGATTACCTTCCAAAGATCTCCAATCACCCACGAAATCAGCCTGAGATCAGAATTATACATGTCTGGATCTCTACTGGAGCAGAAGACGCCAGTGGGCAGGTAAAGCGGAGTGGGAAAGTCGGACTGATATCGGAAGATAAACAAAAGGGGGAGGGAGCCACCAGAGGCGACCCGTTAGAAAGTAATATCCCAATACAAGAGTGCCCTGTGTCTGGGGACCAGCATTAACTGGGGAGTCTGGTAGAAAGCACTCAAAAAGAGCAAAGGATCACGGGGTGGGGGGTGGGGGGAATTGCGGGAATCAGAGCGTTAGGGTCGGGGCTTAAGTCCCCAGACCCAGGACAGCCACCCCTGGCGCAGAGCCAGAGAGAGTGCGGCGGAGAAACCAGGTCTCAGTCCCTGAACCACCAGCGTGCCTGAGAGTGCGTGGTGCCTGGCTCACGTGAGGGGCTGGGAGCCTCGCCAGCCAACAGAAGCACAGCCTTCTTGCAGTCCCCACGAAAGTGCCCTGCTGTGCCATCAGAATCCGAGTCGTGCCCTGCGCCCTCCCCTGAGAGAGATGCACAAAAATGCCAGCCCGGTGCTCTCAGACCAGAAAGACCAGGCACTCCCAGCCCGGGCCAGCGGGAAAATCTCAGTGTGTGATCGCTGCTTGGAACTTCTCTGGAAGTCTGGAGCTGCCCAGACAGCTGCTGCTGCCGTGGTTTCGGGTACAAGCAAAAAATCCTGAGTCCCCAGGGACCGTGACTAGGAACCTGCTCTGCCAGCGGCCAAGGGGGGATTTATATGGGCTCTGCAGCCAGACTGAGGCTTCTCTCTGAGAGGGAGGTCAGGTGCACTTTGCTTTCCTCTAAGCCTACAAAAACCATCAAAAGCGGTCAAGGCGAGAGAGAAAAACAAAAGTGAACAAAAGCCTGAAAAAAACAGTTTCCTCAGAGCCCAACCCCTTGAGGGGGGCGGGAGGACTTAGCTGAGAGAACTTCAGGGACTGAAAACCCACGTGGCAGGCCCCTCCCCCAGAAAACCAACTGGGAAAGGAAAAAAAAAAAGATGACAAGAGAACAACCACCACTATTTCATAGGACAATTTTTATTATTAATTCGATCCCACTATTCTGGCTCATTTTTTAAATATAGTTAATTTTTTATTATTATATAGATAATTTTTTAACCTATTTACCATCACAGTGAGATGTCCAGTACATCAAATTCCATAATAACCTTCTAACCTGAACTTTTTGATACATACACCAGTGTTTTCCTTTTGCATTTCTATTTTTTTAATTTCATTTTTTTAAAATTTTAGTTTAGTTTAGTTTATTCCTTTTTTAAATTTTTATTTTCTAATATTCACATAGAGTTAAACTTCAAGGTAATCCCCTTTCCCCAATCAATGCCACCCCTATAGGTAAACCAATTCCTAATCCCCCCTTATCTTAGGAAAGTTGAGTCCTTTAACAAAGATATCAAGATACATCCAGGAAGAATCAAAACAACCTTCCTCACCCACACTGAGAATTTACAACCACTCTCCCATCTTTTTCTTCCACCAGTATTTCTGTGTTTTTGTGTTTGTCCTGATAGTATATAAATCTTACACTCAGGGTTCTTTTTGACGAGGTTCTTCCTTTATTTGCATATATGCAAATATGTATATATATATATTTTTTTCTCTTGTCATATACTTTTATCAGTTTTTTTGTTTGTCTGTGTCTGTTTGTATACTTAATAAATCTTACCTTGGGGCCCATTTGGGCTAAACCTTCTCTTTTATCTCACCTTTCTTTCCTGTCTCTCTCCCTCTCTCTTTTTTTCTTTTCCTTTTCTTTTTCCTCTCATTTGGGTGGGGAACCCTGATTGCTCAGAAGCATTCCAGGGTGCACCTTGACTGCACCACAGTCGAAACACCCAGCTACACACGTTCAGCCATCTCTCACCAAAATGACTAGGAGGAGGAATGCCCAACAGAAGAAAAATACAGAGGATGGACCTTATGCAACAGAGCTAATGGCTATCAACATAGAAAATATGTTGGAAAGAGAATTCAGGCTAACAATTATCCAAGCAATAGCTAGGTTGGAGAAAGCCATGGTTGACCAAACAGAATTGATTAAGGCTGAACTGAAAACGACCAGAGATCATGTTTTCAATATTAGGGAAGAGCTGAAAGCTACCAGGGATGAGCTTCACAATGCTCTCAATGAGTTCCAATCTAATCTAAATTCTCTCAACGCTAGAGTAACTGAGACAGAAGATAGAATTAGTGATCTGGAGGACAAACAGATAGAGAGAAAGGGTCAGGAGGAAGCCTGGACCAAACAGCTTAGAAGCCACGAAAATAGGATCAGGGAAATAAGTGATGCCATGAAACGTTCCAACGTCAGAATTATTGGAATCCCTGAAGGGGATGAGAAAGAAAGAAGTCTAGAAGATATAGTGGAACAAGTTCTTCATGAAAATTTTTCCAAATCTCATGAATGGAACCAGCGTTCATGTACTAGAGGCCGAAAGTTTTCCCCCCAAGATTACAGATTCTCAAAAGTCCTTGAGATACCTAATAGTAAGAATGAAGAATTATAATTGTAGGCAGAACCTCTTGAAAGCAGCTAGGACAGAGAAGATCCTTACGTACAGAGGAAAGCCCATCAGAATAACGTCAGACCTGTCCACAGAGACCTGGCAAGCCAGAAAGGGCTGGCAAGATATATTCAGGGCACTGAATGAGAAGAACATGCAGCCAAGAATACTTTATCCAGCAAGACTGACATTCAAAATGGATGGAGAGATAAAGAGTTTCCAAGACCGGCAAGGCTTAAAAGACTATGCAACCACCAAGCCAATACTGCAGGAAATATTAAGGGGGCTTCTTTAAAGGAGAAAAAAGCCCAAGAATATCATTGAACAGAAATATAGAGACAATCTACAGAAAGAAAGACTTCAAAGGTAACACGATGTCAATAAAAACGTATCTATCAATAATCACCCTCAACGTGAATGGCCTAAATGCGCCCCAAAAATGGCACAGGGTTGCAGACTGGATAAAACAACAGGACCCATCCATATGTTGTTACAAGAGACCCATTTTGAACCTAAAGATACACCCAGACTGAAAGTGAAGGGATGGATAAGCATCTTTTATGCCAATGGGCCTCAAAAAAATGCTGGGGTAGTAATTCTCATATCAGACAAATTAGATTTTAAATTAGATTTTAAACTAAAGACTGTGGTCAGAGATCCAGAAGGACACTACATCATTTTTTTAAATTTTTTATTTTTTATAAACATATTTTTAATCCCCAGGGGTACAGGTCTGTGATCGCCAGGTTTACACACTTCACAGCACTCACCAAAGCACATACCCTCCCCAATGTCCATAACCCTACCCCCCTTCTCCCAACCCCCCTTCCCCCAGCAACCCTCAGTTTGTTTTGTGAGATTAAGAGTCTCTTATGGTTTGTCTCCCTCCCAATCCCATCTTGTTTCATTGATTCTTCTCCTACCCACTTAAGCCCCCATGTTGCATCACCACTTCCTCATATCAGGGAGATCATATGATAGTTGTCTTTCTCCGCTTGACTTATTTCGCTAAGCATGATACGCTCTAGTTCCATCCATGTTGTCACAAATGGCAAGATTTCGTTTCTTTTGATGGCTGCATAGTATTCCATTGTGTATATATACCACATCTTCTTTATCCATTCATCTGTCGATGGACATCTAGGTTCTTTCCATAGTTTGGCTATTGTGGACATTGCTGCTATAAACATTCGGGTGCACGTGCCCTTTCAGATCACTAGGTTTGTATCTTTAGGGTAAATACCCAGTAGTGCAATTGCTGGGTCATAGGGCAGTTCTATTTTCAACATTTTGAGGAACCTCCATACTGTTTTCCAGAGTGGTTGCACCAGCTTGCATTCCCAAGGACACTACATCATTCTTAAAGGGACTATCCACCAAGATGATCTAACACTTGTAAATATCTATGCCCCAAATATGGGAGCAGCCAATTACATAAGAAAACTGTTAATCAAGATAAAGAATCATATTGATATGAAAACACTAATCGTTGGAGATCTTAACATGCCTCTCTCAGAAACAGATCATCGAAGCAGAAAATCAATAAAGAAACAAGAGCATTGAATGACACATTGGACCAGATGGACCTCATAGATATATACAGAACATTCCACCCTAAAACAACAGAATACTCATTCTTCTCAAGTGCACATGGAACTTTCTCCAGAACACATACAGGGTCACAAATCAGGACTCAATTGATACCAAAAGACTGAGATCATTCCCTGCATTTTCTCAGATCACAATGCTTTGAAACTGGAGCTCAATCACAAGGAAAAGTTCCAAAGGAACACAAACACCTGGAAGCTAAAGACCACCTTGCTTAAGAATGCTTGGATCAACCAGGAGATCAAGGAAGAACTGAAACAATTCATGGAAACCAATGAGAATGAAGACACTTTGGTCCAAAACCTATGGGATACAGCAAAGGCGGTCCTAAGGGGGAAATACATAGCCATCCAAGCCTCTCTCAAAAAAATTGAAAAAACCAGGACACAGCAGTTGTCTCTACACCTTAAAGAACTGGAGAATCAGCAACAAATCAGACCAACTCCACACATAAGAAGGGAAATAATCAAGATTAGAGCTGAGATCGATGAGGTAGAAACAGAGATACAGTAGAACGTATCAATGAAACTAGAAGCTGGTTTTTTGAAAGAATCAATAAGATCGATAAACCATTGGTGACACTAATCCAAAAGAAAAGAGAGAAAGCTCAAATACATAAAATTATGAATGAAAAGGGAGAGATCACAATGAACACCAAGGAAGTAGAAACAATCATCAGAAGTTATTATCAACAGTTATATGCCAATAAGCTAAGCAACCTAGATGAAATGGATGCATTCCTGGAAAACTATAAACTCCCAAAATTGAATCAGGAAGAAATCGACAACCTGAATAGACCGATATCTAGTAATGAGATTGAAGCAGTGATCAAAAACCTCCCAAAAAACAAGAGCCCAGGACCTGATGGATTCCCCGGAGAATTCTACCAAACTTTCAAAGAAAAAATAACACCTATTTTCCTGAAGCTGTTTCAAAAAATTGAAGCAGAAGGAAAACTTCCTGAATCTATGAAGCCAGCATTACCCTCATCCCCGAACCAGGCAAAGACCCTACCAAAAAGGAGAATTTCAGACCAATATCACTGATGAATATGGATGCTAAGATTCTCAACAAGATTCTAGCAAACAGGATCCAACAGCACATTAAAAAGATTAACCACCATGACTAGGTGGGATTCATCCCTGGGCTACAAGGATGGTTCAACATTCGCAAATCAATCAATGTGATAGAACAAATTAATAAGAGAAGAGAAAAGAACCACGTGGTCCTCTCAATTGATGCAGAAAAAGCATTTGACAAAATCCAGCATCCGTTCCTGATTAAAACGCTTCAAAGTATAGGGATAGAGGGAACATTCCTGAACTTCATCAAATCTATCTATGAAAGACCCACAGCAAGTATCATCCTCAATGGGAAAAAGCTTGCATCCTTCCTGTTGAGATCAGGAACACGACAAGGATGCCCACTCTCACCACTCTTGTTCAACATCGTATTAGAAGTCCTAACAACAGCAATCAGACAACAAAGGGAAATAAAAGGTATCCAAATTGGTAATGAAGAAGTCAAACTCTCTCTCTTTGCAGATGACATGATTCTTTATATGGAAAGCCCAAAAGACTCCACTCCCAAAGTACTAGAACTCATACAACAATTCAGCAATGTGGCAGGATACAAAGTCAATGTACAGAAATCAGTGGCTCTCTTATACACTAACAATGAAAATGCAGAAAGGGAAATTAGAGAATCTATTCCATTTACTATAGCACCAAGAACCATAAGATACCTGGGAATAAACCTAACCAAAGAGGTAAAGGATCTGTACTCGAGGAACTACAGAACACTCATGAAAGAAATTGAAGAAGACACAAAAAGATGGAAGACCATTCCATGCTCTTGGATCGGAAGAATAAACATTGTTAAAATGTCTATACTTCCTAGAACAATCTATACTTTTAATGCTATTCCAATCAAAATTCCACCGGTATTCTTCAAAGAGCTGGAGCAAATAATCCTAAAATTTGTATGGAATCAGAAGAGACCCCGAATCGCTAAGGAAATGTTGAAAAACAAAAATAAAACTGGGGGCATCACGTTACCCGATTTCAAGCTTTACTACAAAGCTGTGATCACCAAGACAGCATGGTACTGGCATAAAAACAGACACACATATGGAACAGAGTAGAGAGCGCAGATATGGACCCTCAACTCTATGGTCAAATAATCTTCGACAAAACAGGAAAAAATATACAGTGGAAAAAAGACAGTCTCTTCAATAAATGGTGCTGGGAAAACTGGGCAGCTATATGTAGAAGAATGAAACTCGACCATTCTCTTACGCCGTACACAAAATGGATAAAATATCTCAATGTGAGACAGGAATCCATCAGAATCCTAGAGGAGAACATAGGCAGTAATCTCTTCAATATTAACCACAGCAACTTCTTTCAAGATATGCCTCCAAAGGCAAAGGAAACAAAAGCGAAGATGAACTTTTGGGACTTCATCAAAATCAAAAGCTTCTGCACAGCAAAGGAAACAGTCAAAAAAACAAAGAGGGAACCCACTGAAAGGGAGAAGATATTTGCAAATGACAGTACAGACAAAAGGTTGATATCCAGGATCTATAATGAACTCCTCAAACTCAACACACCCAAAACAGACAAACATATCAAAAAATGGGCAGAAGATATGGACAGACACTTCTCCAATAAAGACATACAAGTGGCTATCAGACACATGAAAAAATGTTCATCATCACTAGCCATCAGTGAGATATCACTTTACACCAGTTAGAATGGCCAAAATTAGCAAGACAGGAAACAACATGTGTTGGAGGGGATGTGGAGAAAGGGGAACCCTCTTACACTGTTGGTGGGAATGCAAGTTGGCCCAGCCTCTTTGGAGAACAGTGTGGAGATTCCTCAAGAAATTAAAAATAGAGCTTCCCTATTACCCTACAATTGCACTCCTGGGTATTTACCCCAAAGATACAGATGTAGTGAAAAGATGGGCCATCTGTACCCCAATGTTTATAGCAGCAATGGCCACGGTCGCCAAACTGTAAAAAGAACCAAGATGCCCTTCAACGGATGAATGGATAAGGAAGATGTGGTCCATATATACTATGGAGTATTATGCCCCCATCAGAAAGGACGAATACCCAACTTTTGTAGCAATATGGACGGGACTGGAAGAGATTATGCTGAGTGAAATAAGTCAAGCAGAGAGAGTCAATTATCATATGGTTTCACTTATTTGTGGAGCATAACAAAAAGCATGGAGGACATGGGGAGTTAGAGAGAAGGGGGTTGGGGTAAATTGGAAGGGGAGGTGAATCATGAGAGACTATGGACTCTGAAAAACAATCTGAGGGGTTTGAAGTGGCGGGGGGTGGGTGGGAGGCTGGGGTACCAGGTGGTGGTTATTATAGAGGGCACAGATTGCTTGGAGCACTGGGTGTGGTGAAAAAATAATGATACTGTTATGCTGAAAATAAATAACTGAAAAAAAATAAAATGGTAAAAAAAAAAAAAAAAAAAAAAGCCTCTGCCTTCCACTCAGGTCACGATCCCAGAGTCCTGGCATCGAGCCCCGCATCGGGCTCTCTGCTCAGCGGAGAACCTGCTTCCCCCTCTCTCTCTGTCTGCCTCTCTGCCTACTTGTGATCTCTGTCTGCCAAATAAATAAATAAATCTTTAAAAAAAATTTTTTTTCAAAATAGAACTACCACATGATCCAGCAATTGCATTACTGGATATTTACAAAAATACTAATTCTGAGGAATACATGTACCTGATATTTATAGCAGCATCTTCCACAACAGCCAAATTATGGAAAGAGCCCAAATGCCCATTGACTGATGAATGGTTAAAGATGTGGTGTGTGTATATATATGTGCATATATACAGTGTAAAATCACTCAACTATAAAATAGGATGAAGGGGTGCCTGGGTGGCTCAGTGGGTTAAACCTCTGCCTTCGGCTCAGGTCATGATCTCAGGGTCCTGGGATTGAGCCCCGCATAGGGCTCTCTGCTCATCAGGGAGCCTGCTTCCCCCTCTCTCTCTGCCTGCCTCTCTGCCTACTTGTGGTCTCTCTCACTCTGTCAAATATATAATAAAAATCTTTTAAAAATAAAAATAAAATAGGATTAAATGTATCCTAATTATTTTTGAAGTTAAAGTTCCAAAAACTTGTCAAATGCAGAGAAAGCAATCCAAAGAATTAGATTAAGAAGTTGGAGGGTGTCTCTCTCATTTACGCCTTAAGCACATCCCCTGCCCATGCCTCCCCTTCGATAGTATTTGCTGGTTTGCTAATTTGTAGGTAATACTTTACTGGATGATATTTAAAAATTGCTAAGTAATTTACTGTATAATAGCGGAACCACAAATAACTTCCAAAATGTACAGACAGAAATCAAAAGAAAGTGAGGCTTAAAGATGGAGCCATGGGATTTATCAAAGTGGAGCCAGTAGGTGGCGTGTGGGAGTGAGGAGACCATCAGAGATAGCAAGTAAAGCCTCAAGGTCTGTGCTGATGAAGGAGGTCAAGTATGACTTACATATGCAGGCTGAGGATTAGAAGAGTGCGGGGCCAGAAAACCAAGTCCTAATTATCAAAACGGTCAGCAGTAGCACATATCTATGAGAAACAGAAGGGGATAAAGAGCCACCAAAGACTGTGGCATTTGACATGTCATCTTCAAGGACCTTAAATGTTTATAGGTCTGAAGTGAAATTACAAAGCAAAGTCACCAAATAATTATTCTTAATTTGAAATGTGAGAGATGGAGAAGAAATTACTTTTCTCTATTAAAAAATACATTTCTGAGATCTTAAGGGCATGTTTCAAATATTTTAGTCATGAAGTTAAATAAGGCATATATTTGTTTAAATTTGAAATTGAAGGGCGCCTGGGTGGCTCAGTTGGTTAAGTGTCTACCTTCAGTTCAGGACATGATCCCAGGGTCCTGGGGTTGAGTCCCGCATTGGGCTCCCCGCTCAGCAGGGAATCTGCTTCTCCCTGCTTGTGATCTCTCTCTTTCAAATAAATAAATAAATAAATAAATAAATAAATAAATAAATAAATAAAACAGCAGGGAATCTACTTCTCCCCGCTTGTGATCTCTCTCTCTCAAATAAATAAATAAAACTTTTTTAAAAAGTGAAAAATATAGGGACTCCTGGGTGGCTCAGTTGGTTAATCATCTGCCTTTGGCTCAGGTCAGGATCCTGGTGTCCTGGGATCAAGTTCTGCATCGGGATCCTTGCTCAGCAGGGAATCTGCTTCTCCCTCTGCCTGCCACTTCTCCTACTTGTATTCTCTCTCTGTCTCTCTTACTCCCTCCCCAGAAATAAATAAATAAAATCTTTTAAAAATAATAAAATAAAATAAAAATATTATATTGAGCAGCCATTTTATAACCTTTATGCATGTAGCAAAAGGGAATAGAAGTGACATTTTTCTTGCTTAAAGATAATTTGCAGTTTGGTAGAAATAAATCCTCATTGTTTTTGGAAATACTATATAGCATTATTCTTTCTTACTTTAAAAGTTTATAGATATCGAGTTCTCTGGGTGGCTCAGTCAGTTGAGCGTTGGACTCCTGATTTTGGTTCAGGTCATGATCTCAGGGTCATGGAATCAAGCCCCACACTGGGCTCTCCGCTTAGCACAGGGTCTGCTTGAGATTCTCTCTTTCCCTGCCCCCCAAAATAAATAAATAAATCTTTTTTAAAAAGTTACAAAACATAAGAAAATGCAAACTTGTAATTGTATCAACTAGAGAAAACCACAGGATGGTACTGTGCAAACTTCACTGTATCATGGATAACTTCCCTTATTTATTAACATGAGTCTGGATCACAATTTTTAGTTTCTTAGTGTTCTATCATATGGATTTTTTCATGTACTTAATCAAAATCCCAATGATATATATGGCAATTACCTAAGAGAATTTACTATTAAAAATACAACTTTACCACTCACAGCTACTAAGATGGCTATAATAAAAAAGATAATAGCAAGTTTTAGAAAGGATGTGGAGAAATGAGAAGCCTTATACACTGCTGGTAGGAATGTAAGGTGGGGCAGCTATTTTAGTAAACTGACAGTTAAAACGGATAAACTTAGAGTTACCATTTTACTCAGAAATTATATTCTACGCATTTACACAAGGAAATCAACTGTCCACAGAAAAACGTGTACATGATTGTTCATTGCAGCATTATTCACAACAGCCAAAAAACAGAAACAACTCAAATGTTCATTAGCTGATAAATAAAAAATATATAGCATATCCCTATTATTAAATATATGGATATTATTAATATCCATAATATTGTCACTAGGAAGGAGTATAGTACTAATATATACTACAATATGTATGACCCTTGAAAAGATATGTTAAGTGAAAGAAGCTAGACACAGAAGACTATATATTGTATTATTCCATTTATTTAAAATGTCCATAACAGGCAAATCTTTAGAGAGAGAAAGAAGATTAGTTGTTGTTGGGGGAAACTGGGGACAATGGGAAGTTACTGCTGAAGGATACAGCTTTCTTTTGGAGATGATGAAATGTTCTAAACTTGACCATGGTGGTGGTTATACAACTGTGTAAATATGCTAAAAATCACTGAGTTATGTTCTCCATTTTTTTAATTTTATTTTTTTAGTGTTCCAAGATTCACTGTTTATGCACCATACCCAGTACTCCATGAAATATATGTCCTCCTTAATACCCACCACCAGGTTCACCCCTCCCCCTACTCCCCTCCCTTCCAAAACCCTCAGTTTGTTTCTGAGAGTCCATAGTCTCTCATGCTTCATCCCCCTTCCGATTTACCCCAATTCACTTTTCCTTTCCTTTCCTAATATCCTCCATGTTATTCCTTATGCTCCACAAGTAAATTAAACCATGTGATAATTGACTTTCTCTGCTTGACTTATTTCACTCAGCACAATCTCCTCAGTCCTGTCCATGTTGATACAAAAGTTGGGTATTCATCCTTTCTGAGGGAGGCATTATATGTCATTGTATATATGGACTTTATCTTCATTATCCATTCATCTGTTGAAGGGCATCTTGGCTCTTTCCACAGTTTGGAAATTGTGGTCATTGCTGCTATGAACACTGGGGTACATATGGCCCTTCTTTTCACTACATCTCTATTTTTGGGTTAAATACCAGTAGTGCAATTGCAGGATCATAGGGTAGCTCTATTTTTAATTTTTTAAAAGATTTTATTTATTTATTTGACAGCAGAGATCACAAGTAGGCAGAAAGGCAGACAGAGAGAGAGGAAGGGAAGCAGGTTCTCTGCTGAGCAGAGAGCCCGATGCGGGGCTCGATCCCAACACCCTGGGATCATGACCTCAGGCGAAGGCAGAGACTTTAACGCACTGAGCCACCCAGGCGCCCCTATTTTAAATTTTTTGAGGAATCTCCACACTATTTTCTAAAGTGGCTGCATTAACTTGCATTCCCTCCAACAGTGTAAGAGGGTTCCCCTTTCTCCAGCACTTGTTGTTTACTGTCTTGTTAATTTTGGCCATTCTAACTGGTGTAAGGTGATATCTCAATGAGGTTTTGATTTGGATTTCCCTAATGGCTAATGATGATAAACATTTTTTCATGTGTCTGTTAGCCATTTGTATGTCTTCTTTGGAGAAGTGTATGTTCATGTCTTCTGCCCATTTTTTGTCGTGATTATCTGGTTTTGGGTTGTTGAGTTTAAGGAGTTCTTTATAGATCTTGGAAATCAACCCTTTGTTGTAGTGTCATCTGCGAATATCTTCTCCCATTCCGTGGGTTGCTTCTTTGTTTTGTTGACTGTTTCCTTTGCTGTGCGGAAGCTTTTGATCTTGAGGAAGTCCCAAAAGTTCATTTTTGCTTTTGTTTCCTTTGCCTTTGGAGACACGTCTTGAAAGAAGTTGCTGTGTCCACTGTCAAAGAGGTTACTGCCTATGTTCTCCTCTAGGATTTTGATGGATTCTTTCCTCACATTGATGTCTTTCATCCATTTCAAGTTTATCTTTGTGAACGATGTAAGAGAATGGTCGAGTTGAATTATGTTCTCTAAATGAGTGTATGGAGAGTGATTTGTATCTCAAAAAGCTGTTAGAAAAGAACATGATCTCCATTACTTTCTTCTTGGATAATTATTTCACCCTTCTCTGATTTTTTAAAAATTATTTTTAATTACAAAAGGAATATATGCATATATTCCTCTTTGTAAAAAGAGACATTACATTGATTAATTGGCCATCTGTATATCTTCTTTGGAAAATGTCTATTTAGGTCCTCTGCCCAGTTTTTAATTGACTTGTTTGTGGGTTTTTTGTGTGTGTGTGTGTGTTGAATTGTATGTTCTTTAAAGTTTTTTTTTTAATTATTTGAGGGAGTGAGAGCAGAATGAGCAAGAGAGAATACAAGTTGGAGGGTGAAGGGTGGAGGGAGAAGGAGCAGCAGCCTTCCCGCTGAACAAGGAGCCTGATTCAGGACTCGATCCCATGACCCTGGGATCATGACCTGAGCCAAACGTGGATGCTTAAGTGACTGAGCCACCCAGATGCCCCATCCACCAATCTACTTTCTATTCCTATGAGTTCAGCCTTTTAGATTTCACATATAAATGAGATCATTTTCTCTGTATGACTTATTTCACTATGCATAATGCCCTCAAGGTTCATCCATGTCATCACAAATGACAGGATTTCCTTTTTCTTTATGGCTGAATTACATCCCATTTATAAACACCATCTTTTCTTTTTTTAAAATTTTATTTAATTTTTTATTTTTTATAAACATATATTTTTATCCCCAGGGGTACAGGTCTGTGAATCGCCAGGTTTACACACTTCACAACACTCACCATAGCACATACCCTCCCCAGTGTCCATAACCCCACCCCGCTTCTCCCAACCCCCCTCCCCCCAGCAACCCTCAGTTTGTTTTGTGAGATTAAGAGTCACTTATGGGTCCAGGAGTCAAGATGGTGGAGAAGTAGCAGGCTGAGACTACTTCAGCTAGCAGGAGATCAGCTAGATAGCTTATCTAAAGATTGCAAAGACCTACAAATCCATCGGCAGATCAAAGAGAAGAAGAACAGCAATTCTAGAAACAGAAAAACCACTTTCTGAAATGTAGGACTGGTAGAGAAGTGAATCCAAAGCCATGGGAAGATAGAACCCGGGGGGGGGGGTGCGGCCGGCTCACAGCAAGCGGCGGAGCAACGGAGCACAAAATCAGACTTTTAAAAGTCTGTTACGCTGAGGGACATCGCTCCAGAGGCTAAAGCAGGGCGAAGCCCACGCGGGGGCAGCGTGGCCTCAGGTCCCACAGGGTCACAGAAGGATCGGGGGTGTCTGAGTGTCGCAGAGCTTGTGGGAATTAGAACGGGAAAGCCAGCTACAGAGACAGAGCCGACAGTAAGATCACAGCTGGGGGTTACCTTGAACCAGTCGCAGGCTCCGTGAGCTCGGAGCGCGGCCAGAGGTCAGGCAGACGGGAGTAACTGGGTGCTGTTCTCTAAGGGCGCACTGAGGAGTGGGGCCCTGGGCTCTCGGCTCCTCTGGGCCAGAGACCAGGAGGCTGCCATTTGTATTCCCGTCCTCCGGAACTCTACGGAAAGCGCTCAGGGAACAAAAGCTCCTGAAAGCAAACCCGAGCAGATTACTTAGCCTGGCCCCTGGTAAGGGCGGTGCAATTCCGCCTGGGGCAAAGACACTTGAGAATCACTACACCAGGCCCCTCCCCCAGAAGATCAACAAGAAATCCAGCCAAGACCAAGTTCACCTACCAAGGAGTGCGGTTTCAATACCAAGGAGAGCAGCAGAATTCCAGAGGAGGAGAAAGAAAAGCACGGAACTCATGGCTTTCTTCCTGTGATTTTTTAGTCTTGCAGTTAATTTAATTTTTTCTTTTTCATTTTTTTCTCTTCTGCTAAAATTTTTTTAACTTTTACTCTTTTCTTTTTTAACATTTTTTAACTAGTTTAATATATATATTTTTTCTTTTTTATACTTTTCTTTATTCATTTTCTTTTTTAAATTCTTTTCTATTTTTTTCTTCTTTCTTTCTTTTTGAACCTCTTTTTATCCCCTTTCTCCACCCTCATGATTTGGGATCCTTCTGATTTGGTTAAAGCATATTTTCCTGGGGTTGTTGCCACCCTTTTAGTATTTTACTTGCCCCTTCATATACTCTTCTCAGGACAAAATGACAAGACGGAAAAATTCAACACAAAAAAAAGAACAAGAGGCAGTACCGAAGGCTAGGGACCTAATCAATACAGACATTGGTAGTATGTCAGATCTAGAGTTCAGAATGACTATTCTCAAGGTTCTAGCCGGGCTCGAAAAAGGCATGGAAGATATTAGAGAAACCCTCTCGAGAGATATAAAAGCCCTTTCTGGAGAAATAAAAGAACTGAAATCTAACCAAGTTGAAATAAAAAAAGCTATTAATGAGGTGCAATAAAAAATGGAGGCTCTCACTGCTAGCATAAATGAGGCAGAAGAAAGAATTAGCGATATAGAAGACCAAATGACAGAGAATAAAGAAGCTGAGCAAAAGAGGGACAAACAGCTACTGGACCACGAGGGGAGAATTCGAGAGATAAGTGACACCATAAGACGAAACAACATTAGAATAATTGGGATTCCAGAAGAAGAAGAAAGAGAGAGGGGAGCAGAAGGTATACTGGAGAGAATTATTAGGGAGAATTTCCCCAATATGACAAAGGGAACAAGCATCAAAATTCAGGAGGTTCAGAGAATGCCCCTCAAAATCAATAAGAATAGGCCCACACCCCGTCACCTAATAGTAAAATTTACAAGTCTTAGTGACAAAGAGAAAATCGTGAAAGCAGCCCAGGAAAAGAAGTCTGTAACATACAATGGTAAAAATATTAGATTGGCAGCTGACTTATCCACAGAAACCTGACAGGCCAGAAAGAGCTGGCATGATATTTTCAGAGCACTAAACGAGAAAAACATGCAGCCAAGAATACTATATCCAGCTAGGCTATCATTGAAAATAGAAGGAGAGATTATAAGCTTCCAGGACAAACAAAAACTGAAAGAATTTGCAAACACCAAACCAGCTCTACAGGAAATATTGAAAGGAGTCCTCTAAGCAAAGAGAGAGCCTACAGGTAGGTGGTAGATCAGAAAGGAACAGAGACCATATACAGTAACAGTCACCTTACAGGCAATACAATGGCACTAAATTTGTATCTCTCAATAGTTACCCTGAATGTTAATGGGCTAAATGCCCCAATCAAAAGACACAGGGTATCAGAATGGATAAAAAAACAAAACCCATCTATATGTTGCCTCCAAGAAACTCATTTTAAGCCCGAAGACACCTCCAGATTTAAAGTGGGGGTGGAAAAGAATTTACCATGCTAATGGACATCAGAAGAAAGCAGGAGTGGCAATCCTTATATCAGATCAATTATATTTTAAGCCAAAGACTATAATAAGAGATGAGGAAGGACACTATATCATACTCAAAGGGTCTGTCCACAGAAGATCTAACAATTTTAAATATCTATGCCCCCCAACGTGGGAGCAGCCAACTATACAAACCAATTAATAACAAAATCAAAGAAACACATCAACAATAATACAATAATAGTAGGGGACTTTAACACTCCCCTTACAGAAATGGACAGATCATCCAAGCAAAAGATCAACAAGGAAATAAAGGCCTTAAACGACACACTGGACCAGATGGACATCACAGATATATTCAGAACAATTCATCCCAAAGCAACAGAATATACATTCTTCTCTAGTGCACGTGGAACATTCTCCAGAATAGATCACATCCTCGGTCCTAAATCAGGACTCAGCCGGTATCAAAAGATTGGGTTCATTCCCTGCATATTTTCAGACTACAATTCTCTGAAGCTAGAAATCAACCACAAGAGGAAGTTTGGAAAGAACCCAAATACATGGAGACTAAACAGCATCCTTCTAAAGAATGAATGGGTCAACCAGGAAATTAAAGAAGAATTGAAAAAAATCATGGAAACAAATGATAATGAAAATACAACGGTTCAAAATCTGTGGGACACAACAAAGGCAGTCCTGAGAGGAAAATATATAGCGGTACAAGCCTTTCTCAAGAAACAAGAAAGGTGGGAGCGGGAGCCAATATGGCGGCCGAGCGCAAGACGAAATTGTCCAAGAACCTGCTGCGCATGAAGTTCATGCAAAGGGGCCTGGACTTGGAGACCAAGAAACAACTAGAAGAGGAAGAAAAGAAAATCATTAGCGAAGAGCATTGGTATTTGGATTTGCCAGAGCTTAAAGAAAAAGAGTGTTTCATAATAGAAGAGCAGAGTTTCTTGTTATGTGAAGATCTTCTCTATGGAAGAATGTCATTCAGAGGATTTAATCCTGAGGTTGAGAAATTAATGCTCCAGATGAACGCTAAGAACAAGGTGGAAGAAGTTGAAGATGAAGCAGTGGAGCTCGATGTGTCAGATGAAGAAATGGCCAGAAGATATGAGACCTTGGTGGGGACAATTGGAAAAAAGTTTGCCAAAAAAAGAGACCGTGCCAGTTATGAAGAAGATGAAAATGGACACATAAAACCAACAGTTAAAGTAAAGAAGATGTTTCTAAAGCCCCAGGATTAAAGTAGATGCTTTGAGACAGAGCTCAGGGAAGCTTCGTGAGAGTTAGCATGTTTTGGAACTCATTCTGATGGCTTCTCTACAATTATTAATACTATAATGTTTATTTGTAAAGAAGTAGACAATTTTGGAAAGATGCCATTTTTGAAACACAGGTGGTGGATGTTATACATCCTTTGCTTAATGGTGTTCCTCAGGATGGGATTTTTAGCCCTCGATCTTCAAATATACAGAGGTAGGTGGTTGCTTCCTAATTAAAGATCTTTTTGACCACAGGTTTTTTTTTAATAGAGCTTTCTAGTCACTGACCTTGAATTGACATACATAAATTAAACCAGTGTTTAAGTTGCCTTTATGTTTATATTTTACATTAAATTACTAATCATGCCAAGCCAATTTATCCATATATTTTGGAATCAAATGTCATGAGGACTTATCATATGTAAATTCATCAAGAGCAAACGTGCCACTCCGGCCCAAAGTACTGGCATGCTGCCAGGTCATTGTTAGTTTGTGGAATTGTGGGGTTTTGTTTAAGGCTTTTATTAATAAAAAATTGTTCTGTAATAAAAAAAAAAAAAGAAACAAGAAAGGTCTCAAATACACAACCTAACCCTACACCTAAAGGAGCTGGAGAAAGAACAAGAAAGAAACCCTAAGCCCAGCAGGAGAAGAGAAATCATAAAGATCAGAGCAGAAACTAGGAGCTGGTTCTTTGAAAGAATTAATAAAATTGATAAACCCCTGGCCAGACTTATCAAAAAGAAAAGAGAAAGGACCCAAATAAATAAAATCATGAATGAAAGAGGAGAGATCACAACTAACACCAAAGAAATACAAACTATTATAAGAACATACTATGAGCAACTCTATGCCAACAAATTTGACAATCTGGAAGAAATGGATGCATTCCTAGAAACATATAAACTACCACAACTGAACCAGGAAGAAATAGAAAGCCTGAACAGACCCATAACCAGTAAGGAGATTGAAATAGTCATTAAAAATCTCCAAACAAAAGCCCAGGGCCAGACGGCTTCCCGGGGGAATTCTACCAAACATTTAAAGAATAAGTAATTCCTATTCTCCTGAAACTGTTCCAAAAAATAGAAATGGAAGGGAAATTTCCAAACTAATTTTATGAGGCCAGCATCACCTTGATCCCAAAACCAGACAAGGATCCCATCAAAAAAGAGAGCTATAGATCAATATTCTTGATGAACACAGATGCGAAAATTCTCACCAAAATACTAGCCAATAGGATTCAACAGTACATTAAAAGGATTATTCACCACGACCAAGTGGGATTTATTCCAGGGCTGCAAGGTTGGTTCAACATCTGCAAATCAGTCAATGTGATACAACACATCAATAAAAGAACCAGAACCATATGATACTCTCAATAGATGCTGAAAAAGCATTTGACAAAGTACAGCATCCCTTCCTGATCAAAACTCTTCAAAGTGTAGGGATAGAGGGCACATACCTCAATATTATCAAAGCCATCTATGAAAACCCCACTGCAAAGATCATTCTCAATGGAGAAAAATTGAAAGCTTTTCCGCTAAGGTCAGGAACATGGCAGGGATGTCCATTATCACCACTGCTATTCAACATAGTACTAGAAGTCCTAGCCTCAGCAACCAGACAGCAAAAGGAAATTAAAGGCATCCAAATCGGCAAAGAAGAAGTCAAACTATCACTCTTCGCAGATAATATGATACTATATGTGGAAAACCCAAAAGACTCCACTCCCAAACTGCTAGAACTTGTACAGGAATTCAGTAAAGTGTCAGGATATAAAGTCAATGCACAGAAATCAGTTGCATTTCTCTACACCAACAATAAGACAGAAGAAAGAGAAATTAAGGATTCAGTCCCATTTACAATTTATAAAGAAATATAAAAATTCTAATAAGAAAAGCCTAATGCTGTATTAATTACTACCATATAAGATAATTTACTCAAATTCTCTAAGACCTAACCTCTTTCACTTAATGATATATCCAGGGTCTGTATATCCTAAATTCAGGAAAACATAATAATTTTCAAAAGACATGATCTAGCCTCAACTTCTGGATTCATCTATTGTATATCTATATGGTTGAAAGAGTTGTAGTGTGTATGTTTATTTGCCCAACTAAATTCAATTGTTGAAGTATTACAGTAACTAGAATATACAATATTTTAAAATCTGATAAGCCAAGTCCCCCACCACAATTTTTTTCTTTTCTGCCTACTCTCTCGCTTGCTTAGAATTATATCAACTTATTAATTGAATTTTTATTCTATTAAAAATTTATTTTAAGGAACATGGTCTTTGACACTGATTTTTCTTATTATATTCCCTTTAATAAAATTTTATAGTATTTCATATGAATCTCATTTCTTTCTTGTTCAGATTTTTTTTTTAAGATTTTATTTTTAAGTAATCTCTACACCCAACATGGGGTTTGAACTCCCAACTCCAAGATCAAGAGTCACATGCTCTACTGACTGAGCTGGGCAGGTGCCCCTTGTTCAGATTTATTTATTCTTGTGTTTCATGACTTTGGTACTATATATATATTCATTTTTAACTGGTTATAGCTTGTATAGAAAATAGTATTAATTTTTATATGGGTCTTATATTTAGTCATCATACCAAATAATGTTTTCCTATGGTGTCTTTGTTTATCCAGATGTGTATATATAGGATTTAAATAGAAATAATTCTGACTCTTCCTTTCCCGTGTTTACATCAATTATTTTCTGGCTCTATTGATTGGTTTACATTTCTAAAACCATGTTTAGTAACTGAAATGAGTATACATGTCCTCATCTCCTTCCAGATATAAATGGAAATGGCTTCAGTATTTCAATAAGTAGCATATTCCCCATGGGGTTTGGTAGACAGCTTTGGTCATAGTAAAGGCTGGCCTTTCTATCTTTATATTAATTTAATTAGAAATGACAACTAAGCTTTATCATACATCTTCTGGTGGTAATCATACAATTTTTATCCTTTAACTTACTGAGTAATAAAATATTTCCTTGTATTACAGTATGCTTTATTACAACATAAATTCTATTTTGCTATAATATGAAAGCAAAATATCCCATGTGTTAAGTTTTAAGACAAAGATTCTCATAGAGTTGGGGCGCCTGGGTGGCTCAGTGAGTTAAGCCACTGCCTTCAGCTCAGGTCATGATCCCAGGGTCCTGGGATTGAGTCCTGCATCGGGCTCTCTGCTCAGCAGGGAGCCTGTTTCCCTTCCTCTCTCTCTGCCTGCCTCTCCACTTACTTGTGATCTCTCTCTGTCAAATAAATAAATAAAATCTTAAAAAAAAAAAGATTCTCGGGACGCCTGGGTGGCTCAGTTGGTTAAGCAGCTGCCTTCGGCTGGGGTCATCATCCCAGTGTCCTGGCATCGAGTCCCACATCCGGCTCCTAGCTCAGCGGGGAGCCTGCTTCTCCCTCTGCCTCTGCCTGCCATTCTGTCTGCCTGTGCTCACTCTCTCCCCCTCTCTCTCTCTGATAAATAAATAAAAAAAATAAAAATAAATTTAAAAAAAAGATTCTCGTAGAGTTAGTTACTTCTTAATATTTTGATTGAATGGCAAAGCTAAGGATATAATAAATCTGGAAACTTTCTAGGAAAATTCAATTATTTACAGCTTGGGTTATGGTCAGTTCCACTGCAGAAGACAGCCTTGGAGACTGTGATAATACAATATGTAATTAGAAAAGTACACCAGAAGTTTTGCAGAATACAATCACAAGTAGAATATAATAAATGGGGTTCTTTTTGTTGTTGTTCTTTGTTTTTTGTTATCTCTAATTTGACATTTTAATATTCTTAGGCTCCAGCCTTTGCAAAAAAATGTTTATGAATTGCTCAGCATCTCATTGCTGACAACATTAACTGTTACTTAGAAGCTCACATTCTACAATTCCAGTTTCAGCCAAGACTGAAGCAAAAATAACATGTGTGTATAATAATATATAAACATATATAACACACATCTATATGATGTATACATATGTCTAGTAGAACAAAGAACTAAGAAAGGCCTAGAGTAATTAGAGTTCTATATTAAGAAAATGTGAAATTATAACTCTCTTCCTCTACATATATGAATATTTTAATAACCTATACATCATGTAATAACATTTAGAATTTTTGCATCTTTACATATAAGTGAAATTGCTGTATAAATGTGGATTTCCCCCCCTACTTTAAGACTTATTTTGGGGCTCCTGGATGGCTCAGTTGGCTGGGTGACTGCCTTCAGCTCAGGTCATGATCCCAGAGACCGAGGATCAAGTCCTACATCAGGCTCCCAGCTCCGTGGGAAGTCGGCTTCTCCATCTGACCGTCTCCCCTCTCATACTCTCTCACTTCCCCTCTAATAAATAAAATCCTTTTAAAGATTTACTTATTTTTAAGACTTTTTTAAAAGATTTTATTTATTTGTTTGACAGAGATCACAAATAGGCAGAGAGGCAGGCGGTGGGTGGGGTGGGAGTGCGTAGGCTCCCTGCTGAGCAGAAAGCCCAATGTAGGGCTCAATCCCAGGACCCTAAGATCATGACCTGAGCTGAAGGCAGAGGCTTAACCCACTGAGCCACCCAGGTGCCCCTTTAAGACTTATTTTTGTCATACTTATTTTATCATACTTTAGGACTAAGATTAAGTTATTTTCATAAAATGAACTGGAGTTCAAGTATTTTTCTAATCTGGAATAATTTGGTGGTCTTAAAGGCTAGCGTACTGTAGTACTTAACTAGAAACTCCAGTTGAATGTGGGCTGTTTTGGGAGCTGTCCTTGTCTTATCCAGACTTACTGTGAATACCTCTGGTGTTTTAGCCTAAAGTATATAATACATTTTAGGTTTTTGTTAGCAATGCTTTAGCAGGTTAAAAATGTTCTCTTCTAGGGGCACCTGGGTGGCTCAGTGGGTTAAGCCGCTGCCTTCGGCTCAGGTCATGATCTCAGCGTCCTGGGATCGAGTCCCGCATCGGGCTCTCTGCTCGGCGGGGAGCCTGCTTCCCTCTCTCTCTCTCTCTGCCTGCCTCTCAGTCTACTTGTGATTTCTCTCTGTCAAATAAATAAATAAAAATTTTAAAAAAATGTTCTCTTCTATATCAGAGTGGCTAAATTTTTTCTTTTCTTTTCTTTTTTTTTTTTTTTAAGTAGGCTCCACACCTAGTGTGGAGCCCAATGTTGGGGGCGGGGGGGGGGGGTGGGGGGCTAAACCCATGATCCTGAGACAAAGACCTGAGCTGAGATCAAGAGTCAGATGCTTAACTGACTGAGCCACCCAGGTACTCTATGACTGGCTAAATTTTTGTTTTGTTTTCAAATTAGGAAGTTATATTTAATATAATCAAATGGTTTTTTAAAAGTTTTTATTTAAATTTCAGTTAACTTATAGTGTAATATTCTTTCAAATGCTTATCCTATGTCTACTGATATGGCTTCTAGTGTTTCCTTATTAAACAAGGTGTTTTTAATGGGTTTTATGAAGTAGCTTTTATGAAATTAAAAAGTTGTCCTCTATTCCTAGTTACCCAAAAGGGGCTTTCCCCACTTTAATCTTGATGTAATCTTGAATTTTATCAACCATTTTTTTCTCCCTTGGCTGAGTATATGATTTGTCTTCATTAATCTAATAGTACAGCTTATCAGCTGATATCTTTCCTGATATTAAATTTATCTTTACTGGGCCCCTGGGTGGCTCAGTGAATTAAAGCCTCTGCCTTCCGCTTGGGTTATGATCCCTGGGTCCTGGGATCAAACCCTGCATTGGGCTCTCTGCTCAGCAGGGAGACTGCTTCCTCCTCTCTCTCTCTGCCTGCCTTTCTGCCTCCTTGTGATCTCTGTCAAATAAATAAATAAAATCTTTTACAAAAATAAATAAATAAATTTATCTTTGCATTTCTGGAATAAACACCACTTTGTCACACTATCCCTTCTTTTAACTCACAGCTATAATTTATTTCTTAGTATTTTATGTAGGATTTTTGTTTATATGATAATAAATGAGATCAGTGTATGATTTTTTTGTTCATTGGATTTTCTTTGTTTAAGCTGTTACGGTTATAGTAATCTCAAAGTACAATTAGTAGTCTTCTTTTTCTAGTCAGTGGAACAGTTTTAACAGTTTTTTTAAGACATAAATTATTTTTTCCTTGAAGGTTAAAAACTTACTTATAATTGGGGTCCCTGACTGGCTTAGTCCATGGAGCATGCTACTCCTGTCTCTGGGTTGTGGGTTTGAGCCACACGTTGGGTGCAGAGATTGCTTAAAAATAAAATCTTTTTTAAAAGCCCTTTTAATCATTTGTTCAAAGCGTCTTTTGGCTGGGAGTTCTTAGACTATTAATACATTTTTTAAAAGATTTTATTTATTTATCTGGGAGAGAGAGAATGAGAGAAGGAGCAGGGGGAAGGGTCAGAGGCAGAGGGAGAAGCAGACTCCCTGCTGAGCAGGGAGCCCAACATGGGGATTGATCCCAGGACCTTGGGATCATGACCTGAGCTGTAGGCAGACACTTAACCACCTCAGCCACCAAGGCACACCATTATTACTTTTCTTAAATGGCTAATGGCCTATTGAAATTTCCTGTTTCTTTTCAAGAAAATTTTGTTAATTTGAAAAAGTTGATAATTTAATCTAAGTATTTACAATGCTAGCATTAAATGTATTTACTGATTTTTAATGACTAATGTATCTAAAGTTAAATCTCTGATAGTCCTAATTTTTATGCATTTCCTTTTTCTTGATGAATTATATTAAAGTTTTGTTCAGGGGCACCTGGGTTAACTGTTCAGCCTTTGGTTCGGGTTATGATCTCAGGGTCCTGGGATAGAGCCCTGCATCAGGCTCCCTGCTCAGTGGAGAATCTTCTCTCCCCCCCATGCCAGGCCCCTCACTTAAGCTCATTTTTTCTCTCTCTCTCATAAATAACAAAATCTTTTTTAAAAAGTTTTACTTTGTTTCTCCCCCAAACAAATTTTCACTGTTATAAATGTATCTTTGGTATTTTTGCTTGTTGCTTATCTCATTAGAGTCTGATGTTTATTTCATCTTTTTCTTTCTTTGAGTTTATTTTTTGAAACCACTTGAATAGAAAACTTTTGTATTTTCAATTTTTCTTGTAGTTAATGCATTTAAAGCTATTAATTTTAGATCCCCATTTTGATATAAAGTTCCATATTTTTTAGTTTTTACTGTTTCCTGATTTCTATTATAATTGCTTTTTGACTGATAAAAAATTTAAGATTGTTTTGGGTCTCCAAATATGCTTTGATTTCCTTCCTTCCTCCCTCCCACCCTCTCTCCCTTCCTTCCTTTATTGCTAGTAATTTAATTACCTTGTAGTCCAGCAGGTGGACTATAGGGTATTCAGTCTTTGAAGCATGGGAAATATTCTGTTTGTGCTTGTAAAGAAGTATAAAAAATGGGGGCGCCTGGGCGGCTCAGTGGGTTAAGCCTCTGCTTTCGGCTCAGGTCCTGATCTCAGGGTCCTGGGATCAAGCCCCGAATCAGGCTCACATCAGGCTTATCTGCTCAGCAGGGAGCCTACTTCCCTCTCTCTCTGCCTACCTGTGATCTCTGTCTCTGTGTCAAATAAATAAATAAAGTCTTTTTTTTTTTAAATGTATTTTTGCAGAGAAGCTTTCACAATATACCTTGTAAATCAAGATAGTTGTGTTGTTAAATTTTAATATATTCTTACTGTTTGTAACTAATGAATCAATTTATGTACTGTTATGGTAAAAAAAATCTACGATTGTAGATTTGTTAACTTCTCCTTATAATTCCTTCTCAAGTTGTAACTTACATATTTTGAGACTATATTACTAGAGCCATACAGGTTCTTCACTGTTAAATCTTCATGGCATGTTTTTTATTATTATTATTTAATATTCATTCTTCATTCCTATAAATGTGCTTGTTCAAATGTACTATTTGAGTGGTATTAACATTGCTGTATTTACTTTATTTTGCCAAGAGTTTGCATGAGACATTTTTTCCTTTATCTTCAGTCCTTTTTTTTTTTTCAATACTTTCTTAAGGTTTATCTCTTATAAACACCATATACCTAGATTTTGTTTTGTCACCCATTCTATAATCTCTTGTCTTTTTTTTAAAGATTTTATTTCTTTATTTTACAGACAGAGATCACAAGCAGGCAGAGAGGCAGGCAGAGAGAGAGAGAGAGAGAGAGAGAGAGAGGAGGAAGCGGGCTCCCCGTGGATCAGAGAGCCCAATGTGGGGCTCAGTCCCAGGACCCTGGGATCATAACCTGAGCCAAACGCAGACAGCTGACCGACTGGCCACTAGGCATGCCCATTTTTTAAAAGATTTTATTTATTTGATAGCAAGAGAGAGGAAAAGATAGGTGAGTGGGGGGAGGGTCAGGGGAAGAGAAAGAAGAAGCCTCCATGGAGAGCATGGAGTAGGAGTGAGCCCCACTTCCGGCTCTGCACTCAGGGGAGAGCCTGCTTGAGTTTGTCTCCTTCTCCTGTTCCTCCTCACTTGCATGCTCTATCTCTAAAATCAATCAATCAATCAATCACCCCATAAATTTTCAAAACACCCCATAGGAAGTGGTATTGCCCCCACTGAATTTTAATGATTACTGTTATATTTCTGACCTGCAAAAATCAATCACGAAAATTTCTAACAACACTTAATGATATTCAATATCTTTATCCTCCTCCCAAATAAAGAAGTCAAGGGCTTGAGTATGCTTTAACTACCTTCTGAACACCCTCTCCAAACTGTCAGTGTCTAAACAGTGCCCCAGTGAAAATACAATGTGAGCCACAGGTGACTTCAAAAAAAATTTTTTGTGTGTGGAGATATTTAAAAAGTTAAAAAAAAACAGATGCAATAAGTTTTAATAATATATTTTAATGCAACATGTCCAAGATATTATAATTTCAACATGTAATTAATACAAAATTGTTAGGAAGATATTCTATTAAGTTCTATGCCTTTTGTACTAACAGGACATCGCAGTTTGGACTAGCCATGTCTAGGTGTGCAATTACAATAGCCACATATTGCTAGTGGCTACTATATTGGACAGCACAGATAAAGAATGTTAGTTCCACCTTTTAAAAAAAGTCATGCATTAAACAGACATTATTTTTTAGTCTGCAGTTAAACTTAACAAAGTATCTTGTAAATTTCTATGCTTATTATTTCTTGCATGAGTTTTTCCTGGTTTCTCTTGTTTCTTATTTTTGCACTTGTGGTTTCTTGTTCCTTCACACTTGTTCTTTACCTAGTATATTCCTCACCCACAGTATCTTCACAACTTGGTTCTTCAAAGTCAGGATTTTGCTCTCACCTCCTCAAATGCCCTTTTCAAGGTGCCTGGGTGGCACAGTCAGTTAAGTGTCCAACTCTTGGTTTCAGCTCAGGTCATAATCTCGGGGTCACGAGATCGAGCCTTGCATGGGACTCCATGCTTGGTGTTGGGTCTGCTTGGGATTCTCTCTCCCTCTGGCCCTCCCACTTGTGTTCTTTCAAATAAAAAATACATAAATCTTAAAAAAAAATGAATGACTTTATCTTGGTCAGTCATCAATTAAGAATACTTCATCAAATCATCGTGCCTTTTCTTCTGTATGACCATGATGTCATCTGTGTCCCAGGCTCCACCATTCTGCTCTGCCATCCTTAGTGTGAAATTACTCTTATACCATGTCTCCAAATCCTCAGGCAGTAATTGTGTCTTTTTTATTTAACCCCCTCTTTTTTAGGCAACATCCCACCCTGTACTTCCACACAGTCTCCCTTTCATCTCCCACTGGGGCATGTCATGCCATGCAGAATTGATCCTTGTGAGACGGATGGAGAGGCTTTCAGCATTCAAGTGTGGCAGGTCTCTGTGGTACCAGCTTCACACTGTATACCAGCCCTGGGTTGAGCATCGATCTCTTGATCTCAGTTCAGGTCTTGATCTCAGGTTCATGAGTTCAAGCCCCACCATGGAGCCCACTTAAAGCTATTATATATATATATTTTGCATCCTACTCTCAGTCATAGATTTGACCCATAGGGATCATTAGCACTGAACAGACCACTTAATCCAAATTGACCTGTAGAGCCATCAAAATCTAGATCCAGGGACGCCTGGGTGGCTCAGTGGGTTAAAGCCTCTGCCTTCAGCTCAGGTCATGATCCCAGGGTCCTGGGATTGAGCCCCAGGTTAGGCTCTCTGCCTGGCAGGGAACCTGCTTCCTCCCTTCTCTCTGCCTGCCTCTCTGCCTACTTGTGATCTCTGTCAAATAAATAAGTAAAATCTTAAAAAAAAAAAATCTAGATCTGGCGGTTAAGGCTTTTCCTAGTTTAAAGCGTGCCAATAACACCCAGAGAGTTGGAAATAAAAGTATTTTAGATGCATTTGTAAGTTAAATGCATGCAAAAGGTTAGGAAATAAAGCCCCCAATTACACGGGGACTTGTATTCATGGACTTTCCAGGATTCAGTGATCTGCGAGATGTCAGGGTATCTCTTCTCCAAAGTTGAAAGACAAGTTGCTGAACTTTACACATATATCAGTTAAGACAGAGGGGCAATATTTGTTCTCTTTGGATTCTGGAAACGAGCATGCATCATACTTTAGGTCTTGGTAGAAGGCTGTATAGTCTGAGTGAAGCCCTTTGACCATTTGATTCTTAACCAAGGATCCAACAGTACTGAGAGTGTCTGTGGCCAGTCAGAATGCTGTAAGGAGTTTGTGGAAAGCCTGGTAGGATAAACTATGGCAGAGGGCCCTAGGATTTTGGAGTAGATACACTCACTTTGATAAGAAATCAACATCCTTTTTATGAACTAGCTCTTCCCTTGCTACACAGCTGATTATGGTTACACAAACAACTACAACCTGGGTCCCCATTACAAGTAGAATGTCACCTGGTCTACCAGGTTATTAAGTCATGCAGGATCAACATTTCATCATCAAATGGAGGGCTATAGAAAGAAAGTCCTAGATATCTCATATCCCCAGTGTATATTACTCTCATTGGCACTTCTACGACCCTCAGAATTTCAGATTCATGGAGAGTTCGGTATGACCAGTTGCAAAAAAACAGTTGCCTGATTTCTAAATAGCTGCACAGAATGCTGGTGGCCACTGGAAATACACTGCTGGAGCTTTATGACCTCTCCCAGGGGGCTTTATGGACTGATCGGGGAGGAAAATTCACCCAGTGGCCAGAACTTTAAGATCTAAATCTCATGCGTGCTCTATGTTAAGAAAGATAGCACAAGATATCTACATTGATTCTTATCCAGTGGTTAGCACTGAGGGACAATGATTTGAAAATGGTACACTTGGAGTATTGATAGCAAGTAGGCCTGGAAAGAGAAGGACCCCTTGAAATGTATCCAGAGAGTGAGAATATTTGTACCTATTCTCTTTGTCTTACCCCTCTAGAAGTTCTTTGAGATTAAGAGGTCAAGATGACAAGTTCTATGGATATTAGCTTCACCCAGCCACCCAATGCTTGTTCACTGGCTCATGAACCATGTAGTTATTCACAGTATTAACAATGTGGATCTACCCTCACTAGGGATTGCTTCACAATTGCTGGTACCCAAGCAGTTTACCACAGTATCCAACCAGAGCAACAGGAGTGTGCCATCACCAGGTTGACCAGTTAGCTAGATTTCTTCCATTATAAGAGAGGTAATACTTTTTTTTCTTTATTGGGATAGATACTCCATGGGGATTAAATTTACCTGACATGCTTATGGCAACAAGACCCGCTATGAATATTAGGGACTCCTTATTCATAATCACATTTCCTACATAACATTGCTCTGGACCAAAGGACTTCTTTTATAGTGAAAAAAGTAAAGCAATGGGTTGATGCTCTTGAGATTTGCTGGTTTTATTCTATACCTCATCACCCACAAAGTTCAGACATTTTAGAACTCTACAGTATTCTAAAACTTAAAAACTAAATAAGAGTGCCATCTACAAGACCATACTTTATAAAGTTTGCTATTGTCCTCACATCTAGTACATGGTCTCATCAGAACCAATATATGGTACCCAGAATGGAGACTGGGATAGCACATATTAGTATTACACCTAATGATCTCCTACCAAAATATTTGTTCCCTCTTATTTAAAAAATTACCATCTCTGGGCATTGCTGGTTTGGAGGTCTGTTGATGGAGAAACTATTCCATCAGATTCATTCCATTGAATTAGAAATTGCGAGTACCACATAGCCATTTTGGTATTCCTCAAATCACTGAATAATGTGATATAAAGAGGGTTTTTTATTTAATGATAAATTCTGATTTGAACAAGGAAATAAGGTTCCTGCTACTCACAAGGCAGGTAACAGATTTTCCAGGTGACGTTTATTTTTATTTTTTAGAAGATTTCACTAATTTATTTGAGGGGGTGGGAAGAGGCAGAGGGAGAGGGAGAAAAAAATCTCAATTAGACTCTCAGCTGAATGAGGAGCCCAAGCTGAGGGCTCGATCCCAGGACCCTGAGAACACAACCTGAGCTGAAACCAAGAATCAGTTGCCCAACAGACTGAGTCACCCAGGTGCCCCGGGGGGTGGGGGTTTAAAAGGCTGTTGGCTACCTATATTTTCTTTCTTACTTTGTCTTATTTATTCATAATCTATTAGAACATTTTTTCCCTGTCACCCATCCCTGTTATTTTCTAAGGGGCATACTGTTCATAGATATCTCTACCAATTATTCCACAAGATATGGGACATCAAGATGGGATTGTGCAAGAACCAGAAAATGAATGAACATCACCTAGAAATTCTAAATGTGAAGTTAGATGCATTCACTAATGTTATCTTGGATTTACTCTTATGGAGACTGCATATTTTGACCTGTACAGGTTACAGTTGCATTATATGAGGAAGCATTTTTGTTTATTTGCTTGTTTGTTTTATGTTGGGAAGGAAGGAGAGTACATGCTGATGCTGGCCAACAAGAGATGGACTGTTGTGGGTATTTCCTATGCTTTCTGGCTTCCTGGTGTATTCCGCCCACCCTATATCCAGGGGTTTGCTATATTATGGAGCCCAAGGTTCCTAACTAGAAACTCCCCTCAAAGTAAGATACCCTTGACTCAGAGAAGAGTGATGTGGAGAATAAGACATACATGGAATTGATTCTTTTTTTTTTTAAAGATTTTATTTATTTATTTGTCAGAAAGAGAGCGAGCGAGAGCGAGCACAGGCAGACAGAATGGAAGGCAGAGTCAGAGGGAGAAGCAGGCTCCCTGCAGAGCAAGGAGCCCGGTGTGGGACTCCATCCCAGGACGCTGGGATCATGACCTGAGCCGAAGGCCGCTGCTTAACCAACTGAGCCACCCAGGCGTCCCCATGGAATTGATTCTGATGAGTGTCAAAGAGATGCACTAGAGGCCATGGTCCTGATTGCTATGTACCATAACTCTGTTAGGAGTACAAGCTGTGGTACCTGTGCACAGTGGAGGTAGAGGCAGCTGTAGGCAAAGTGGGCTATTGCAGAATCTTCTCAAATGATCTTCTTGCTTTTTCCTTTGCCTTCCTCCCACCAGTTCTCAAAAAGCAGCAAAAGGGGTCCTGTTAAAAAATAAATCAGGTGATGTCACTCCTCTTCTCAAAACCCTTCCATGACTCTTACTCACGGTAAAAGCTGATGTCTTTAGAATGGTCTCCAAGGTCCGCAACCTGGCCCCCTGATCACCTCTTTGACCTCATCTCCTTATCACTTTTATCTTGGCTCACTCTACTCCCACTACGCTGGATTCTCTGGTATCCCTAGAAGTGTTTGCATCTACGGTTCCTTCTTTCTGGACCCTCTCTCCCTAAACATTCATGTTATTCATATAATATTCATATTTTTAAATATTCATGTTATTATCTCCATGAATTTCCTCTTCTATGAAATGCCTCTTTGTATCTCTTGTCATATATGTATTGGGTTTGTTATGCTTTACCTAATGATTTAGAGTTGTTCCTGCTACCAGTCTTCTGTAGGCTCATGTTTTATCTGTTCCAGTTTATAACTTATCTTTTCATTTTTTTTACTGTCATTTGATGAACAAAAGTGCTAATTTTAATACAGTCAAACTTATCACTCTTTTATATTTTTTTGTTCTGTTTAAGAAATCTTTTACCATGAAGTCTAAAGAATATTTGCTGATATATTTTTTACTAACAGTTTTATTTAAGTTATGTTTTGACATATGAATCATTCATCTTTCTAGGGTTGATTTTTGCATGTGGTGCCAATTCCATTTCCTTTGTGGTTTTGTCCTATCCAACTTTCCTTCGTGTGGCAATTTCTTCCTTTAAGTCTTCTTAGAAAGGCTTTCAAACACATTATTAATTTCATTAAGGCTTTCAAACACATTACTCAAAATAACCATAGAAATCTCTTGAGTTTCAAATTTCATTTTGTCCCATTTTCTTTCTAATGCTGTTTTTGTGTATCTTCCCTATTTTTTTTATCTTCTTAAAAAGTGGCTACACTTTTGGGGCATCTGGGTAGCTCAGTTGTTAAGTGTCTGCCTTCAGCTCAGGTCATAATCCCAGGGTCCTGGGATCAAACCCTGCTTGGTGGGTAGCCTGCTTTTCCCTCTCTCACTCCCCCTGCTTATGATCCCTCTCTCACTGTATCTCTCTCTGTCCCCTATTTGACAGAGAGAGATATAGTGAAAGAGGGAACACAAGCAGTGGGAAGAGGGAACACAAGCAGGGGGAGTGGGAGAAGGATTATTTACTTGACAGAGAGAGATACAGTGAGAGAGGGAACACAAGCAGGGAGAGTGGAAGAGGGAGAAGTAGGCCTCCTGCCAGGACCCTGAGTTCATGACCTGAGTCGAAGGCAGATGCTTAATGACTGAGCCACCCAGGCGCCCCAAAAATAAAGTCTTAAAAAAATGACTGCACTCTTTTACAGAGAAACAGCTCATAGATTTATTAATTATCTCTACTAGGATTTTGTTCCTACTTATTTTATTAACATTTGTTTATATCAATTCCTCTTTTCCAGTTTTATTGGGAGTATTTAATAGGACTTTGGTAGAATGTGATTAAATTAAAGCTTAATTAATTTGTTTTCACTCTTCCTACTATCCTAATTTTAGGTGAGATTTTCTTCTGGGTATCAAACTGTGGCCCACCTCTTGGAGTTTTCATATGAAAGTACTATCTATCATTTTACTCTGCATTTAAATAGTTTGCAATAGCCAGTGTTATGTTGTCTTTAACCCCAGGATTATTCAGATGTGTGTAGTTTATTTTTTATTTTCATTTAAAAATTTTTAAACATTTTATTCATTTATTCATTCATTTTACACAGAGAGAGAGATCACAAGTAGGCAGAGAGGCAGGTGGGTTGGGGGGGTGCAGGCTCCCCGCTGAGCAGAGAGCCTGATGTGGGGCTTGATCCCAGGACCCTGAGATCATGACTTGGGCTAAAGGCAGAGGCTTAACCCACTGAGCCACCCAGGCGCCACAGATGTGTGTATTTTAGTATACATGCATTTGGAACATTTTGTATATTTTATTGTCTGTTGTTGGTTCCTATTTTCATTTTTTTTTCTTTTTTAAGAATTTATTTATTTGACAGAGAGTGATAGAAGGAGAAAGAGAGCACAAGCAGGGGGAGCAGCATTTGGAGGGGGGAGGAGCAGAGGATGAGGGGGAAGCAGGCTCCCTGCTCAGCAGAGAGCCCGATGTAGGACTCGATTCCAAGACCCTGAGATCATGACCTGAGCCAAAGGCAGAGGCTTAACCCAATGAGCCACCCAGGTGCCCCCCTATTTTCATTTTTATATAGTCTGAGAGTATGGCATATGTGATATCAGTTTGAGGGCTTTATAATGTCCTTTACGTCCTACTTTTTGGAGAATTTTTATGACTGTTCTATGTATATTTGAAAAAAAAATGTTCTTTTTCTGGTTAAAAAATAAAAGAAAATGTAGACATATATCAAGCAAATTACTTATGTTATTCCAATATATACTTATACCTATCTTTCTTCTATTTGACTGGTTTCTGAAAGATACATTAATTTATTACTATGATTGTTAGTTCCTCAAAATTTTCCTATTTTACCACTTTTTGCTTTATATATTTCAGAGCTATGGTTAGATAAATGTTACTAGTGTTGTGTGCTGTTGGTAATGCCATCTTATTAAAAATATGGAACATGTCTTTTAATATTGTTTGCTTTGAAATCTGCAAAATCTAATACTATCAACACACCTGCTTTCTTCTTGATAATATCCCCTTGTAAATTATTTTTACATTCCTTTTATGTTAAATTTTTAATGTGAACTTTTCACACAAATACTGAAGAAAACATCATAATGAACATAATGTACCTATCACCTGCTTTCAACATTTACCAACGTTCTGTAATTTTTGTTTTATCCATCTACCCATCCTCAGTGATGTTAAGCTATCGTTTTGCTCGTTAGTATTTCTATATAAATCTCTAAAAGGTAATTCTTCTAACATAATCACATTACCAACAAAATTAACAGTAATTTTTAGACCTCTGGTAATAATATGTGTTCACTAATAGACTTCCACAGATTCTATTGCTTCAACCAGGCTTTGGGAGAAGAAGGAAAACCTGGTGTAAGCATAGTCCAACCCTCTAACTGGCCCTATTTTTAAGCTAAATCCCAGAGAGGGACATAACTGGCCTGAAGGTACCCAGCGGGCCCACACCAGGGCCTAGGTCTAGTTCCCTCAAAACACTTTCCCGACTTCTGGGATGACATAGACTTTCAGAAGGTCATAGAACCTCCTACCACTGTCAGGCAGAACTTTCTGGCAGAGGCAATATTTGGTGAGGTTTTGAAGAATGTTTAGGAGTTCATCAGATGAAAGGAATTGTGTCTTCACAGCGCAACCCCCTTTTCCCCCCCAGCACCCTGCCCCTTGGACTTTAGGCTTCATTTATATCCCAAGGACATTATTATTACCTAGATTTTAATTTAAAAATTGAATTTGTAAATTAAAACAAAAATAGCATTTTTTCTTAGGTGCTTTTTGCCACACGTTGACCATATTAAAAACCATTATTATTTTTATAATTGTTGTCTACTAACGGAGATTGATGGGAATTCAAGGCTCCATTTCCCTCCACCAGCCCTTCAGAAAGTGCCTTCTTGCCCTGGTGGCATCCCTCAAGGGAAGTCTGGACCACTTCAACTTGTACCCTACTTAGCCAGGTGGTTCCTCCCATAAAGGCTAAACTACCCTTTCTGCAGCCGGCGGCCCATTCTGACATCTGTCTTGCCGGGTGGTTTCGTCCAGGGTGGGGCTCCCATTCTGACGTCTCCACATTCTCCCTGAGCGGTTTCTCCAAAGAGTAGACTGTACTGTCTTGACTTCTCCCCTCATCCGCCGATGACTCCTCCCAGGATTCAACAATAACATATAAGACGTCCGTCCCCTTAGTGATTTTTCCTTCCTGGCTCCCCTCATCCCTGGTGGTTTATCCCAGTAGATAATGGCTCTCAGCAGAGCTCCATATCCTTAGAGGGAAATTAGCTTTTCTAAATATAACAGAGAGTACCAGACCCCATCGCCAATACCTTCCCCCTTCCAGAAGCCTACCTCGGCCAGGGCCTCCCCCTTGCATTCTCTGTGGCAATCCTAGCCTCGCTCTATGAAAACCGGCGGGAGGCCTATTCCTCCGCTGTACGGAATGGACACGCCTCAAAGATGGCGGCTCGCGCACAGAAGCACCATCGGGCGAGACCATGTTCTTGGTCCGACAGCGTCTCTTACGGGACCTGCGCCATGTTAACTGTTGGCATGTGAGGCTTCCAAGGTAACTCAGAGCATGAGCACTAGCAACAGTTCCTGAGAGAGGATGCTAAATGCTAGGCCGGAAGCGGAAGTGGTCCTCGAAAGCTTTTTGGCCGCTGGTGTCAGGAGTTTCTCCGCATTTTAATTCCGAGAGGTCTCTGAGGTGATTTTCCTTGTCGTGATTAGGGATTTTGTGGGGTCGATGATGGGGGTGTCTGGGCTCAGTGGTGAAGAGTTTGTGGCGTCCGTTGCCGTTGAGAGCAGTGTTGGGAGTCTCTTGGGTCAGTGATGAGGGTTTTTGAGATGAATGTGGGATTCGTGGGCTCAGTGATGGGAGTCAGTGGTCAGTGAGCGGTGGAGTCAGTTATGGGGGTTGGTGGGGTCTATGATGAGCTTGCTTTCTAAACACTCGTTAAGTTACGATGTGTAGCATTTTATTGTTCAAATCTAAGTACTGGCTTTTAAAATTTTAGTTATTTGTTTTTCTTTCATCCATGAGTTATTTAGAAGTGCGTTGTCTATTTCAGATAATGCCTCTGCATAATGCTCGAGTTTAAAAATTGCTTTACCGTCTAGTTCTCTGTCGGTTTTCATAGTCACATCTATTACATCAAAACAATGTGTGTTCTCTATTGTATTGTTTCATATATATTCTGTTTATTTTGTCTGCTTAATTAGAGAGAAAGGTAACTCACTACAGTGGTGATTTGTCCACTTGTCCTTCCTTCTGTCAGTATCTGCTTTGTGTATTTGAAACTATTAGGAAGAGTTGCTTATTTTTGATAATAGATTAAGTAATTCAAAAGATACCATAACATTCAAGCTCCCACCAGTAATTTATAAAATGGGTAATTTCCCCAAATGCTTTCCAGCATTAGATTTTTTAAAATAAGTTTTACTGGGCACGTTGGGTGCTCATTCAGTTGGTCGACCAACCCTTGATCTTGGCTCAGGTCTTGATCTTGGGGTGGTGAGCTGAAACCCCCCCACCCCTGTTGGGCTCGACGCTGGACGTGGAGCCTACTTAAAAAATAAAATTAAAAAGTTTTTACTATTCTTAGAAAAAATTAGTATCTAATTGCTCAAATGCACTTTCCTGTTATTAAAATTGGCATCTTTTTGGTTAATTACCATTTAAATTTAATTTCCTGTGAATTTTCATATCCTGTGTTCAGATTTTTTTTTTCTGGGATTTTTTTTCCATATTGATTGCTAGATTTTTTTTTTAATTTAGAAATAACTTATTGTTACATATTGAAATTTTGTGTATATATTTATTCATCTTTGCTTTTAAAGTGTATTCTAATATATAACCGAGAAATGTCATCTAACCAGGAATATCTATTTTTTTCTTTTATAACATCTGGGTTTTCTCATATATGTAATAAGGCTCTCTGCCACCCCACCACAATGTTCATACAAACAAATACTATTAAAATTTTTAAAGTATCTTTTCGGGTTTATAAAGTACATATACTTAAATGTTTAGTCCTGCTGGAATTCAACCTAATGTATAATGTATGATGGGGATATAGTTTGTTTTTTTCCAGGTGGATGGTCAGTTATGTCAGTGCTGCTTAACAATAAATGTCCTGTGCACATTCCTGTGCCATTTTTGTTACATATATAAATCAGTATTGTCTGAGCTGTTGTTTTCTCTGTTTGATTACATCGTTTTTATATTGTTTTAGTATCTAATAGAGAATGGTAATTGCTGAGATTTATCAGGTGCTGCTTGTGTGCCAGGGAGATGTGAAATAGGTACTTTAATCCTCATTTATGAAACTAAAATGGAAGGAACTTCATATTCTCAGAGCTGAAAGATAGCTGAGCTACAGTTCAAATTTTAAGTATATTACTCCATTTCTCATGACTAATACACGTCACAGGTTTCATTCAACTTTATATTCCCACAGCACTGGTTCTCAAAGTGTGGTCCCTGGACCAGCACGTGGGTACTACTTAGAAATACAGGTTCTTGGGCCCTGCTATGGTCTGAATATTTGTGTTCTCCCAGAATTTTTAGGTTGAAATCCTAATCTCCAGAAATATTATATTAGTTGGTGAGGCCTTTGGGAACTGATTAGGTTATAGAGGTGGGCACTTATAAATGATTAGTGCTGTTATAAAACATCCCACGTAGCTCCTGAACCCCTTTTACCTTGTGAAGACACAGTGAGAAGGTATTGGCTATGAACCAGGAGGAGACCCCTGACTAAAATCGGAGACCATACCATCTCCTTGATCTTGAGCTTTCCAGCCTTCAGAACTGTGAGCAATAAATTTCTGTTGTTTATAAGCTACCCAGTCTGTGGTATTTTATTACAGCAGCCTGACTAGACTAAAACATTTGCTACCCTCGGCCTATTAAATCAGAAACTGAGAGTGAGGTTGAGGATTTTTAACTGTATTCTAAGAAGTCCTCCAAGTGTTTTGAAAGCACACTCAAGTTTAAGAGCCTCTGCTCTGTGTGTCTAGCTCAGGGAACTTCACCTGGTATTCACAGGAAAAGTTTGTGAGATGAATATCTAGTATCTGACCATGTGGACATTGTCGTTCTAGGTTTTTTTGGTGTCTCTAGGGAGCCCCTGGGTTAGATCTTTCTCCAGATTCCAGCCTGCCTCTCTCCAGCAGCTCTGCTTGAGTTTACAGATGTCTGCAAAGCTTTAGACTCCCGAGAGAATAAAGTTTGAGACCTACCATGACCATGTCAGCTAATCGGACCTCTCCCCAGAAATCACTGGTCCTGATTCCAGAGGAACGTGATAATTCATATGAGGTGAGAAGGAAGAATCCCAGGGGGTAGGGATTCAGAGATACCTCTGATATGTCACCAGAGCCTCTGGGCAGGGGCAGAGGGTCACAGGAAGCAACCAGACTCTTACTTCCCTGAAGCAAATCGATCTTTCTGTCAAGAATGAGCAACACATGGTTGTCTCCACATCTAGAGGCCAACTGTATGACAGTGGAGAGGTGGAATGTCAAAAACTGCTTTTATTTTGTCCTTATGCTATGTTGATCTTTGGCTGAGGATGAGATTCCTGATTAGAAATCATTTTTGTGTACAATTCTGAAAGTATTTCTCTATTTCTTCTTAAACTGTTTCTCCTCACATAAATATTTCTCTGTTCTTTTTCAAAATTTGTTTTTTAGATGTTGGTTCTCCACTGATTTCTTTTATTAACTACCCCCCAAAACATTAATCCAAGCAGACTTTGCTATAATGTTGATTTTACTCTCTAACCAAGAGCATTAAATTAGAAATATGAAGTAAAAGACTTTTGCACAGCTTTGGGAAAAGATTTAATATCTGAACTATATATTTTAAAATGGTAAAATTTATGTGTACTTTACCACAACTTTTAAAAAAGTTTTAAAAAAGTAAAAGACTAACAAAAGAGAGCCTCATATCTGAAAACTTTGAATTTTTTTCTACATAAATATTCTTTAAAGGGAAAACCATAAAGGATCTTAGAAAATTCCTTGTGTTTAATTTCAGTTAAATAAAGAACATTTTACCCCGAAACAAATAATACATTATATGTTAATTAACAAATTTTTTTAAAAAGAACTAGTTTTTAAAGTTTGTGTAGCAAGGCTAAACTATAGATAGAGGGGAAAAAATAGAGATTTAAATACCTTTTTAAGGAATCCTGAAAGGTTTTTTGGGGGGTGGGGGGGTGGGGAGACCTAAGGAATGATTAACAGTTATAACTGAAGAAGTTAGAAAAAGAATTTAATGAATATAAAATAAAAATAAGGGCTAGAAAATAACAAAGAAATAAGATAAGGGAAGAAATTAGTCAAGTAGAGAACAAACATAATTGATGAACATATCTGACAGAAGCATAAGTGGCTTCTGAATGTGGTGATCAAGAACAGGGAGTAAAGATACACTGAAAGTATGTAACAAAACAGGAGAGATAGTTACTGCATTATCAAAGATTAAAACAATCTCAAATGAATATTACACAAAATCATTCAAAACTATGAAAACCTAAACAGAAGGGATACAGTTTTACAAAAAATAAATGTCAAAATTGATAAATACAGATGGTTCAGAAGCCCCTGAAGAAATTAAAATGTTTATCAGACGTTTCCTACACACTCAAAAATGGTGGAAAACATCATGTGGATTAATAGTTGATCTTTGTGCGAAAGTTTTGGGTAAAGATGATACCTAAAATTATTCCCAACCTTGGTTGTGGTGTTTGTTTTACTGTGTTTACTATGTTAATCTTGATGACCAAGCCAGTCAAGAACAGTAAAAGGACTGGAAATTATGAACATAGATTCAGTAGTCATAAATGTATTAACTAACTCAATTCAAGAGTACATGAAAACAGTAGTCCAGTAGGGTTTATCATAGGGACACATATGAAACAGACATTATTTTCTCACTTAGCAGTCCACTCCAAAGCTAAAATAATAAAATATCTCAAAAATATTAAAATGCTATATATCAAAAGATAAGATATATAGTAAAACAATGTTCAGAAATAATTTAGGAAAATAATTTCTCTTATGCAAATAAGTACAAAAATCTAGATGGAGTGGGTGAATTTCTAGAAACTTACTAAATTTCTCACCAAATTTTTAATTACTATTTAATTTTCTTTTTTTAAAAAATTTTTTAAAGATTTTATTTATTTATTTGACAGACAGAGACCACAGGTGGGCAGAGAGGCAGGCAGAGAGAGAGGAAGGGAAGTCGTCTCCCTGCTGAGCAGGGAACCAGGTGCAGGGCTTGACCCCAAGACCTTGGGATCATGACCTGAGCTGAAGGCAGAGGCCTTAACTACTTGAGCCACCCAGGCACCCCACTTTTTACATTTTCACTTTTAGGTATTAAGATTTTTATTTAAGGGACGCCTGGGTGGCTCAGTTGGTTAAGCAGCTGCCTTCGGCTCAGGTCATGATCCCAGCATCCTGGGATCGAGTCCCACATCGGGCTCCTTGCTTCGCAGGGAGCCTGCTTCTCCCTCTGACTCTGCCTGCCACTCTGCCTGTGCTCGCTCTTGCTCTCTCTCTCTGACAAATAAATAAATAAAATCTTAAAAAAAAAAAAAAAAAAAAAAAAAGAAGATTTTTATTTAAGCTCATTCTGCCTTTAATAAAATTAGGATTGCAGCTTTGGAGAGATTTATTTATGCTGATTTTATTCTACTTCTTGGAATGTTAAGTTTTGTGTAAAGTGTGTTTGCACGCAAATTTTATGTTTAATATTTCTGAATATTCTATAGGCACAAGAATATTTCAGGATATAGAATTTGCTGTCTTATCAGTAATCAATCTTATATAGTTATGAGGTTTTTATAGTGTGTTTGTTCTATTTTGTTTTTACTTTATCTTTTGGAGCTGAGAGATATTAAGTATCCCACCACAAATATATTTCTGTCTATATTTGTCTGTAGTTTCTGTTCATAAACTTCAATGCTATGAAGTTTGGTGTAGTGATAATAATGGCATCTGAAATTGATTTTGGATTGTGTCCTCATTATGTTTAATATTTTTTTCCCTAGAATTCAGCCCTATCTGATATTAAGATGAAGGTTCTTGTTTCTTTTCTGTTGACTTTTCCAGATATGTCTTTTGTTTATCATTTTACTGTTATCCTTTAGAGTCCTTGTGTACTTTTTCTGTATAGTAGTTTGGAAAGATGTTATTTTACATACATTTCTTTCTTTTTTTTTTTTTAAGATTTTATTTGTTTATTTGACAGAGATCACAAGTAGGCAGAGGCAGGCAGAGAGAGAGAGAGGAGGAAGCAGGCTCCCCGCTGAGCGGAGAGCCCAATGCGGGTCTCAATCCCAGGACCCTGGGATCATGACTTGAGCTGAAGGCAGAGGCCCCAACCCACTGAGCCACCCAGGCCCCTTATTTTATGTACATTTCTGATAAAGATACTTCTTTTTTATATCTTTCACCTTAAACTCTGTATTCTTGCTTTGGTTCTCTGTCCATTCTGGTAATTTGGAAGGTTTGGATTCTTTTCTGTATAGTTGATTCTTTTAATTTGATCTTTTGTCACATTTTAACATCTTGAACCCAATCTTTTTTTTTTTTTTTTCAAGTTTTTATTTAAATTCTAGTTAGTTAACATATAGTGTAATACTAGTTTCAGGAGCAGAATTTAGTGATCCATCACTTACATATAACACCCAATGCTCGTCACAAGTGCCTCCTTAATTCCCATCACCCATCTAGCCCATCCCCTGCCCACCTCCCCTCCAGCAACCCTCAGTTTGTTTTCTTCAGTTAAGAGTCTCTTATTTTGCCTCCCTCTTTTTTTTTTTTTTTTGAACTGAATCTTTTAATCTTTTGTTTTAGACAATATCTATCAAATTTATGCTGTGACTAATGGTAAAAGTTCTATGCTTCCACTTCAAGGATTCTTTTGTTAGTTAGATGTTTTTTATTGAACTCTATTTTTTTTTCTGTTTTCCTTTAAAAGTTCTTATTTCCATTTCATGTTGTTCACTTTTCTTAATCTGCTCCTTGCTGCTTTTTGTGTTTTCGCTTGGTGTTTTAGTGCTTTTAGAGAGACCTCCCATTGCTGTGTTGCTTTTTCATTTTCACTTATTTACAGAGTTTTGCCAGTTTATTTATTTATTTTAAAATTATATTTGTTTTATTTGACAGATAGAGATCACAAGTAGGCAGAGAGAGAGAGAGGAGGAAGCAGGCTCCCTGCTGAGCAGAGAGCCTGATGCGAGACTTGATCCCAGAATCCTGGGATCATGACCTGAGCTGAAGGCAGAGGCTTTAACTCACTGAGCCACCAACGCGCCCCTCTGCCAGTTTATTTTTTAAAAATTTATATAACCATTTTCTTAAGCCTGTTTGTCCATTATTTCTTCCTTGGACTCTTAGATTCCTGTATATTTCAGGCAGTTAACTATTTTAGTGAATTCCTTGAAATCGTAGTGAATGTGTTTTCTTCTATATTGTGGCATTTTATTTCTAGCATTTTCCTTTTAATTTCTGCTTTTTTTTTTCCCTCATTCCTTTTGCTGTAGTATCTTTGTACATTAGGAGATATTTATTGTTATCTTTGAATGAGGAGATTTTTTCATGGACAAACTGTTTATAAGAAGCTCATTTGGTTAGGAATCAAAGCTAATATGACATCATCTTTATTCCCCATTAAATTCTGGTGACACTGGGTCTGGGGGCTGAGGTTTCGGTGTATGTAGGGTATCAGTATGGAAATGTGTGAAAAAGAAAAACTGGAACACGTGTATTCTTTGCAAATATATAGGGAACATTTTTTTGAAAGATTTTATTTATTTGACAGAGAGAGATCACAAGTAGGCAGAGAGGCAAGCAGGGGGGTGGGGGAGCAAAGCAGGCTCCCTGCTAAGTAGAGAGCCCTATGTGAGGCTTGATCCGAGGACCCTGAGATCATGACCTGAGCCGAAGGCAGAGGCTCAACCCACTGAGCCATTCAGGCACCCCTATAGGGAACATTTTTAAAGAAATGACAATGTTTTAAGCCCCATAAATAGAATCAACACATCACAAAGAAGCAAACTATAGTCTCTGACCACAATTAAATGAAGAAATTAAAAAAATCATAATTTAGACATTAAAAACCACAAATTTCTAAGATATATATTCCACAGATACAGATGAACTTTCTTCTGTCCTGTCCTTCCTCTATGCTCTTTCCCTCCCCTGAATTCAGTGGCATCCTCTGAATATACAACTCCTGAATCTTTATCTCCATTCTAGTTCTCTATTCAACTACTTAGCGTACATCCTTGTAAGTGTCTTATCACCTAAATTTCAATATGTGTAAGTCAGCAGTTGTACTGAAGGAATAACAGATAATTATTTGAGTCCCTTTTTCTTATCTTCACAACTGATATTAATTTCATCTCCTCAATATCAATCCCTTCTGTAGCTTTACTACTCCAGCCTTAACTTTAGGTAAGTAAGAAATTCATATTGTTTTACATGAATTGTGCGGGGGTCTCAAGACTGATTTTCCAGTTTTGCCTATTCCAAAATGTTCTGTTTTGAGAATACACCTTCTTCAATGTATTTTTATTTATCTTGAAACAGTTCTAGATCCTCATAGGGCATTGCAAAATATAATACAGTGGTGGTTCACAATTCTTTTTGTTCACTACTGATTGTTAATGTTTTTTGAGGATGTCTGCACATAAGTTCATGAGATATATTGTCCTGTAGTATTTTTTTCATGCTGTCTTTGTCTAATTTGGTATCAGGATAATGCTGGCCTCACAAAAATCACTAACTCTTCTTTAAAGATTTTTATTAATTCATTTGACAGAGATCACAAGTAGGCAGAGAGGCAGGCAGAGAGAGAAGAGGGAGACTAACTCTTCTTTAAATATTTAGTAGTATTCTCTAGGAAAACTCTCTGGGACCGGAAATTTCTTTTTTCAGGAACTTTTAAATTAAGAATTTAATTTAATGGTTATAGGATCATCATCTATTCTATTCCATAGTAGTTGACTTTTGGGAGCTTGCAGTTTTGAAGAAGTGGTACATTTCTTCTAAGTTTTTGCATCTATTAGCATAGAGTTTTTATAGTCTCTTATTTTCCTTTAAATGGCTGCTGGATTTGTATTTTTTTTTTTTAAGATTTTATTTATTTGAAAGAGAGAGCATGAGTTGGGAGAAGAGCAGAGAGGGAAAGAGGGACAAGGAGACTCACACAGGGCTCGATCCCAGGACCCTGAGATCATGATCATATATATATGACATGATAAGATCATATATATATGACATAATAAGAGTCAGATGCTTAACCGACTGAGCTACGCAGGCACCCCTGGATCTGTACTCATATTTCTTAGCTTTCATTATAGACATTGGTGATTTGTATCTTTTTATTTTTGCCAGTCTGTTGACTACTAGATCAGTCAACAAAGCTTATCAATTTTACTGAATTTTTTCAAATAACTGGATTGTGTTTTATTGATTTTTCTTGTTTGGCTTTTTTATTTGTTTTGTTTCAGATTTTATTTATTTGGCAGAGAGAGAAGAGAGGGAACAAGTAGGCAGAGTGGCAGGGAGAGGGAAAAGCAGACACCCTGCTGAGCAGGGAGCCTGACGCAGGGCTTGATCCCAGGACCCTGGGATCATGACTTGAGCCGAAGGCAGACGCTTTACTGACTGACCCAACCATGTACACTTTGTGTGTTTTTTAAAATTTTGTTTTCAATTTCAATGATACCTGTTCTTTATTATATTCTTTTTTCTGCTTGCTTTGAGTCTATTTTGCTCTTTTTCTAGTTTCTTGAGGTAGGAATTTAGATTAGTGATTTATCAATTTTCCGTTTCCTTTTTTTTAATTTATGCTTGACATATAACATTGTATCAGTTTCAGGTATATATATATGACATAATATGTTATTATGTAAATATGGTATTTGTATATGTTGTGAAATGACCACCACATTAAGTCTAATTTATATTCATCACCATATATAGTTGTAATTTTTTGTGTGATGAAAACTTTTTAAGATTTACTCTTGGCAGCTTTATACATTACGGTACTACTAACTAGAGTCACCATGCTGTAACATTATAGCCCCATGACATATTTATTTTTACAACTGCAAGTTTACCTTTTGACTGCCTTCACCCATTTTGCCAACTACCCATCCCCCACCTCTGTTCTCTGTGACTTTTGTTTATTTTCTTCTGTTTCATTTTGAGATTCATATATAAATGAGATCATACGGTAATTGTACTTCTCTGTCTGACTTACTTCTCTTAGCATAATATCATCAAGGTCCATCCATACTGTCACAAATGGCAAGAGTACTTTCCTTTTTATGGCTGAATAATACTCCCATTTGTGTGTGTGTGTGTGTGTGTATCACATTTTCTTTATCTGTTCTTCCATTGATGGACACAGATTGCTTTCATGTCTTCGCTACTATAAATAGTGCTGCAGTAAAAATGGGAGGTGCATATATCTTTTTTTTAAAAGATTTTTTAAGTTTGAGGGATGCTTGGGTGGCTCGGTTAAGTGTCTGCCTTTGGCTCAGGTCATGATCCTAAAGTCTTGGGTTTGAGTCCCACAGACTCTCAGCAAGTCCTACTCCCTCAGCAAGGAAACTGCTGCTCCGTCTGCCTGCTGCTCCCCCTGCTTGTGTTCTTTCTCTGTCAAATAAATAAAATCTTAAAAAAAAAAAAAAGACTTATTTATTTGAGAGACTTGTGTGTGTGTGCGCCTGCATGAGTGGAGGGAGGGAGAGAAGGAGAGAGAGTATTCCAAGCAGATTCCATGCTGAGCGCAGAGCCTAATACAGGGCTTGATCTAATAACCCATGAGATCATGACCTGAGCCAAAACCAAGAGTCAGATGCTTAACTGACTGACTACCATCCAGGCATCCCTGCATGTATCTTTTTGAGTTTGTTTTCATTTCCTTTGGGTAAATACCCAGACATGGAATGGCTGGATCATTATGGTAGTTCTAGTTTTAGTTTTTTGAGAAGCCTCTATACAGTTTTCTATAGCTGTTGTACCAATTTACTTTTTTTTTTTTTTTTTTTTTAAGTAGGCTCCACGCCTAGCATGGAGCCCAACATGGGGCTTGAACTCATGACCATGCAATGAAGACCTGAGCTGAGGTCTAGAGTTGGCTGTTTATCCAACCCAGTCACCCAGGCACCGCCCCCACCCCCACCATTTATGCTTTTACCTATAGTGCACAAGGCTTCCCTTTTATCTACATCTTCATCAGTAATTTTGTTTTGTTTTGTTTTGGTAATAGTCATTCTGGCAAGTGTAAGGTATCTCATTATGGTTTTTTTTTTTTTTTTTTTTTTTTAGATTTTATTTATATTTATTTAACAGACAGAGATCACAGGCAGGCAGAGAGAGAGAGAGAGAGGAGGAAGAAGCAGGCTCCCTGCTGAGCAGAGAGCCTGATGCGGGACTCGATCCCAGGCTCCTGGGATCATGACCTGAGCCGAAGGCAGTGGCTTTAGCCCACTGAGCCACCCAGGCGCCCTCATTATGGTTTTGATATGCATTTCCCTAATGACTAGTGATATTGAGCACCTTTTCATGTACCTGTTGGTCTTCTGTATGTTTTTGGAAAAATGTCTGTTCAGATCTTCTGCCCATTTTTTAATTGGATTGTTTCCCCTTTTCTAATGTAAGCATTTAGTATTATAATTTCTTTTTCAGTATTGCTTTATCTGCATCCAACAGATTTTGACACATTGTATTTGTACTTTCTTCCAGTTCTGTGTATTTTTAAAATTTCTTTGAAAATTCCTCTTTGACATACAGGTTATTTAGAAATGTGTTGTTTAATTTTTAAATAATTTGTGGCTTTCCAGATAGTTTTTGTTATTATTTTGTAATATAATTCCTTTGTACTTTTTTGTTGTCTTTGTTACTGATTTTTAGTTTGATTTCATTATGGTCAGAAATGCTATGTATTATTTCAGTTCTTTTCAATTTGTTGCAATTTGTTTCACAGCCTATATTATCATCTCTCTTAGTCATTGTTCTGTGGGTGCTTGAAAAGAATGTGTACTTCACATTTGTTAGTTGGAGTACTCTATAAATATCTAATAGATCCTATTGTTTGTTCTTCTAATTTCCTATCGTTTCTATAAATTGCTGAGTGTGGGTATTCAAGTCCCTATAATCCCCTTTTTTTAAAGATTTATTTATTTTAGAGCAAGAGACAGACTGTGGGTGAGTGGGGGGAGGTGCAGAGAGAGAGAGAGAACCCCCAAGCAGACTCCCCACTGAGCGTGGACCCAACATGGGGCTCCATCTCATGACCCATAAGATCATGATGTGAGCTGAAACCAAGAGTCTGACACTCAGCGCACCCAGGTGTCCCTCCTATAATCCTTTAAAAAAAAAGTTTATGCCAGGTACCCATTCCTTCAATTATGCATTTACAAATTAAAAAAATGTTTAGTAGGAGAATCAGGTTTTTAAAAAATATTTTATTAAAAAAATAGTAAATGTATTCAGAAGTAGAGAGAGTAGTTTAAGGAGCCCTTGTATCTGTTGTGCTTACCACCTAGCATTAGTAGTCGTTAATATTCTGGCATCCTAATTCCCATCTAAAACTACCCTGCTGTCCCCTTAGCTGCTGGATTATTATTTTTTTTAATAAATTAATTTATTTTCAGAAAAACAGTATTCATTATTTTTTCACCACACCCAGTGTTCCATGCAATCCGTGCCCTCTATAATACCCACCACCTGGTACCCCAACCTCCCACCCCCCCGCCACTTTAACCCCTCAGATTGTTTTTCAGAGTCCATAGTCTCTCATGATTCACCTCCCCTTCCAATTTACCCCAACTCCCTTCTCTCTAACACCCCTTGTCCTCCATGATATTTGTTATGCTCCACAAATAAGTGAAACCATATGATAATTGACTCTCTCTGCTTGACTTCACTCAGCATAATCTCTTCCAGTCCCATCCATGGAGGCATAATACTCCATAGTGTATATGGACCACATCTTCCTTATCCATTCGTCCATTGAAGGGCATCTTGGTTCTTTCCATAGTTTGGCGACCATGGCCATTGCTGCTATAAACATTGGGGTACAGATGGCCCTTCTTTTCACGACATCTGTATCTTTGGGGCAAATACCCAGGAGTGCAATTGCAGGGTCATAGGGAAGCTCTATTTTTAATTTCTTGAGGAATCTCCACACTGTTCTTCAAAGAGGCTGCACCAACTTGCATTCCCACCAGCAGTGGAAGAGGGTTCCCCTTTCTCCACATCTTCTCCAACAGATGTTGTTTCCTGTTTTGTTAATTTTGGCATTCTAACTGGTGTAAGGTGATATCTCAATGTGGTTTTAATTTGAATCTCCCTGAGGGCTAGTGATGATGAACATTTTTTCATGTGTCTGATAGCCATTTGTGTGTCTTGATTGGAGAAGTGTCTGTTCATATCTTCTGCCCATTTTTTGATATGTTTGCCTGTTTCATGTGTGTTGAGTTTGAGGAGTTCATTATAGATCCTGGATATCAACCTTTGTCTGTACTGTCATTTGCAAATATCTTCTCCCATTCCATAGGTTGCCTCTTTGTTTTTTTTACTATTTCCTTTGCTGTGCAGAAGCTTTTGATTTTGATGAAGTCCCAAAAGTTTATTTTTGCTTTTGTTTCCTTTGCCTTTGGAGACATATCTTGAAGTTGCTGTGGCTGATATCAAAGAGATTACTGCCTATGTTCTCCTCTAGGATGCTGATGGATTCTTGTCTCACGTTGAGGTCTTTTATCCATTTTGAGTTTATCTTTGTGTACGGAAGAATAAACATTGTTAAAATGTCTATATTGCCTAGAGCAATATATACTTTTAATGCCATTCCGATCAAAATTCCACCGGTATTCTTCAAAGAGCTTAAACACCCATTAATGATTACTGAATAAATTCATTATTTCACAGGAATTACGAAATTATGATATTCTAACTTCCTCATTTATTAGCTAGACTCATTCTATAAGAAACTTTTCCTCATATTTATTTGGTTATTCTGCAATAGGGATCTTATATGAAAAAAATTAATAAAAATCTAATTAATTACCTTTACTAAAAGTAAAAAATCTTACTTGTTTTCTCATCATACTCTGATCATACCCTAGTGCCTTCCTGACATAGCATGAAGACTTCTCTCCATTATATAGAGCTATTTAGTATTCCTCAAACTCATCATGTATTTTCCTATCTCCTCACCTTTACTGGCCTTCTCTGGGAAATGACCTTCCCTATCCTCCATTTTGTATTACACTTATCATCTTTCTTTTTTCTTTACTTTTTTTTTTTTTTAAAGATTTTATTTATTTATTTGACAGAGATCACAGGTAGACAGAGAGCCAGGTAGAGAGAGAGAGAGGAAAGCAGACTCCCTGCTGAGCAGAGAGCCTGATGCGGGCTTCGATCCCAGGACTCTGAGATCATGACCTGAGCCGAAGGCAGCGGCTTAACCCACTGAGCCACCCAGGCGCCCTTTTCTTTACTTTTTAAAATCGATTTTATTTATTTATTTATTTGTTTATTTTTGCGAGAGAGTGAGAGAGTGCACACAAGTTGGGGGGTGGGGTGCAGAGGGAGAAGCAGACTCCCTGCTAAGCAGGGAGCACAGTATAGTACTTGCTTACAGGTCCCCAGGATCATGACCCAAACCAAAGCCAGACATTTAACCAACTGAGCCACCCAGGCCCCCATACTCATCTTTCAACTTAAATTTAACTAATAAAAACTTACTGTCCTCTGTCAAATACACCTTTAACTTTTTTGAGTCCTCAGTGTATTCTACCTAACAGATTTACTTTTTGACACTTTAGTGAACACGTGTCTTCTTTTTTCCTTCTTTTAAATCTTTGATATTTTAAGTTGCTAAAAGATTAGAAACAAATAATTGGTTTCTTTGTTCCTAGGACTAGCATAATATCTGGTCCTAAATTGCTCAGAAGCTGTATCCCAGGTCATTCATCTACTTGCTAAAAGACTAAAAGAGAGCCTATCTCATTCTTCAGCTTTGAAATATAATTAACTGACTGTAGTATAGAACAAATGGCAGAAATTCTTAATTGGATTTCTTTCTTCCACAAAATATTGTGAAAAACTAGATATTGAATAGGTACCCTATATGAAAAATCATTTTTTAAAGTTCCTGTGTTACACAGGTGTAATGTACACATTTATCAAAACTTCAGATGGACATCGTGAATTTGTACATTTCATTGTGAGTATATTTTACCTTAAGAAAGGTAGACAAATATTATACTCTGGTTGATGATTTGCATTTTCAAGTATTTAGCACAAAGTGTACTGGCATTTATAGTTAACTCTGAACTGCATAGAAGTAAGATGGATTGATGGCTGGATAAAAGGACGGATAGATGTGTGATAAAACAAAAAGACTAAAATGCTAATGATAGATCCCGAGTGGTTTTCACTGCGTAGATTCTTTTAAATTTTCTGTATGTTCAAAATTTTCCATAATAAAATGGAAAATAAAATTTTCCATAATAAAAGGGAAATGGGAGGTGAGTTTTTACAAAGAGGAACCTGCTTGGATGGTGCAGTCATTTGGGCATCTGATGCTTGGTGTTGGCTCAGGTCATGAATGAGGTGTTGAGATCGAGCCCCACGTTGGGCTCTGCACTCAGTGTGGAGTCTGCTTGAGATTCTCTCTCTCTTTCCCTTTGCCCCTCCCACTCTGGCTCTCTAAAATAAAATCTTTTAAAATTAGGGGGAAAAAAGGAGGAAGTAAATTAACAACCAAACCAACATTCCAGATTCCTAAATATAGTCTCTCCATCCCTCAAAGCTAACTATTCACATTGAACAGGAATGTGCCCTTACAGGGATCGGTGTCCTTCAGGGATGTGGCTGTAGATTTCAGCAGAGAGGAATGGCAGCATCTAGACCTTGCTCAGAGAAACCTATACCGGGATGTGATGCTGGAGACCTACAGTCACCTGCTTTCTGTGGGTAAGCATAGTCACTTCCACAGTGTTTCCATTCTCAGTTGCTGAATGCTGTGAGACATCTGAAGTGTGATGGTTCTGTCCTTGATTTATCCAGGATTCTTTATCCCTTTGGGCATTCTGAATATTACTCTGTTCCTAGAAATATATGGTTCCATTCCTGAAGAAAAAAACTTCATTGAACAAGACTTTATTAATTGTGCTTTGAAACACAATTAGCTGGATCCAGTCCTTTATCATTTCTTACGAACAGGATATGAAGTTCCCCAGCCAGAAGTTTTCATGTTGGAGCAAGGACAGGAGCCATGGGCATTGCAGTGTGATCCACATCAGAGCTGTCCAGGTGAGCGAGTGTGACCCAGACAGATGGGAGAAAGGGGAGCAAATCTCAGCTGTGTTGAGAAAGACTGGCATCTTTGAAATGCTATTAAGATGACTCTTTTGGGAGGCTTTAACTTTTTGTTGCCTTGCCTGAAGACCCTTGGCATTGGCCACTCAGATGACTAAATGCCTTCATCATGTCTAATCATCATTTTCTTTGGCTATTTTGGAATCTGGATTACATGCCAATCTGCCTCATTCAGGGTTTTGTTTTCCTTGGCTATGCTCCTTTTCTCAAACATTCTTTTTCTTTCTGCCTTCCCCATTGTCCAAGATTCTTTATGCATTCAGGCATTCATGGATCTGCTTTCTTTCAAAGTAGATTACACACTTCCACTCCTGGTAGTCCTCTGTCATTTTTCTTTCCACTATTGGATGCTTCAGAACATTAACTCCAACCAGCCTTTTTTCTCCATAGGCACTGACATAAGATTTCTTATTTCCTCATTCCCCATGCCTTTCATCTAACTGATGACTTTGTCACTTAACCTTTAGGAGTACTTTTCTGTTATTTCCTTCCAGTGTTGGTTGACTTCACACTGACTAAAGTCTCTCTGGCTCATTGGCTGATTTTTGTAATTGTTTTATTTCTGTATTTTACAAGATTGAGTTTAATCATGGTCCTCATTCAGGGCACACTGTCATCATCAGTCTGGGTAAAGATTTTCTATTGTAGTAGTTGGCCCTTATCCACAATTTCACTTTGTGCAGTTTCAGTCACCCATAGTCTAAAAATACTAAAGGGAAAACTCCAAAAATAAACAGTTCATAAGTTTTAAAGTGTGTGCCTTTCTGAGTAGCATGATGAAGTCTGTTGCTATCCCACTCCATCCAGGCTAGGAGTTGAATCATCCCTTTGTCCAGCATATCCATGCTATAAATGTTACCTGACCATTAGTCAGTTAGTAGCCATCTTGGTTATCAGATTGACTCTCATGATATTGTAGTGCTTCTGTTAAAGTAACCCTTATTTTACTTAACAGTGGCCCTAGAGCACAAGAGTAATGAAGGTGGCAATTCCAGTATTCCAAAGAGAAGCCATAAAGTGCTTCCTTTAAGTGAAAAGTTGAAAGTCCTTGACTGAATAAGGAAAAAAAAAAATCAGGTTCAGTACTGTCTGAGGATTCAGCAGGTATCCATGAGGGTCTTATAACATGTCCCCTTCAGATAAGAGAAGGAACTCTTGTATTTTGTTTTTTGATTTATTACCATATCTTTTTCCCCACACCCATCTCACTTCTCACCATAGGCAGTTATTTTATGTGATAGAAACCTATTTTTTAATGCATGCCTATTTTAAAATTTAAAGTGACTTGGGGTGTTATTAATTTATGTAAATGCTGCTGTGCTATATATCTTGTTCTTTGCCTTACTTTTTCCACTTTTGTCCATGGTGGGTTATGTTCATAATGTTTATTTACTCTGACCAGTGAATTATATCCTAGAATATTTCCTTTCATCACTGTCACTAGCCTCTTTAACAAATGAGTCACCCTTTTCTCTGTGTTCAACATGGATGAACCATTTGACCCTTCCCCTCTAGCCTCTGCTAACTGGTCTTTGAGCTAAAATATCATTCTCCTTTGAGAAGAGTTTAGGTTTCAAATGTTACAGCAGAGAATTTTTGAAAAAGCTGCTTTCTACATTGAGAAGGAAGGTGATGCTACAAGTGAAATTTTGTTATATTTCATTCTAGAAGAATTATGGCAGATTGGTGACCAGATAGAGAGCTATCAGCAAAGAGAAAACAAATCTTTAAGAGATGTTGCTTTCATCAAGAAAATTTTGACTACAAAGAAGGATTACATAGAAGAATATAAGGACATTAGAAAAATAATTCATGTGAGCCAAAACATTCTTTCACCAAAAAGACCCCACCAGTGTGACTCATTTGGAAATGCTTTGAAGTATAATTTAGATTTACACAGTCATTACAGAAACAATGCATCAAAGAACATAAATAAGATTACTGAACATATTAAAATCTCTTCCTATACTCACCCTGAGTGTTCTCCAACAGGAGAGAAGTTATGGGACCATAATCAATGTGGGAAAATCCTCAGCTATAAACAAGCACCCTCTCAACATCAAAAAATTCATACTGGGGAAAAATCTTATGAATGTGCTGAATTTGGGAAGATCTTCACCCAGAAGTCACAGCTCAGGGTACATCTGAAAGTTCATACAGGAGAAAAACTCTATGTGTGCATTGACTGTGGCAAGGCTTTTGTAAAGAAGCCAGAATTCATTACACATCAGAGAACCCATACTAGAGAGAAGCCCTATAAGTGCAGTGAATGTGGAAAAGCTTTTTTCCAAGTATCTTCTCTCTTAAGGCACCAGAGAATTCACACTGGAGAAAAACTTTATGAATGCAGTGAGTGTGGAAAAGGGTTCTCTTATAACTCCGATCTCAGTATACATCAAAAAATTCATACTGGAGAGAGACACCACGAATGCACGGATTGTGGCAAAGCATTTACGCAAAAGTCCACGCTCAAGATGCATCAGAAGATTCATACAGGTGAGCGATCCTATATATGTATTGAATGTGGACAGGCCTTCATCCAGAAGACACACTTGATTGCACACCGAAGAATTCATACTGGAGAAAAACCATATGAATGTAGTAACTGTGGGAAGTCCTTCATTTCTAAGTCACAACTCCAGGTACATCAACGAATTCACACAAAAATGAAACCCTTTCTTTATACTGAATATGGAAAGATGTTCAATAATAGTTCCAATCTCGTCACACACAAGAAAGTTCAAATTAGAGAGAAGTCTTCCATATGTACTGATTGTGGTAAGGCCTTTACATACAGGTCAGAACTGATTATACACCAGAGAATTCACACTGGGGAAAAACCTTATGAATGCAGTGAATGTGGAAAAGCCTTTACTCAGAAGTCAGCACTTACGGTGCATCAGAGAATCCATACAGGAGAAAAATCTTATGTGTGCATGAAATGTGGACTAGCCTTCATCCAGAAGGCTCACTTGATTGCACATCAAATAATTCACACAGGAGAGAAACCTTATAAATGTGGCCACTGCGGGAAATCCTTTACTTCCAAGTCACAACTGCATGTACATAAACGAATTCACACAGGAGAGAAACCTTATACATGCACTAAATGTGGGAAGGCATTCACCAACAGGTCAAATCTTATTACACATCAGAAAACTCATACAGGAGAGAAATCCTATATATGTCCTAAATGTGGAAAGGCCTTCACACAAAGGTCAGACTTGATTACACATCAGAGAATTCATACTGGAGAGAAACCTTATGAATGTGGTACCTGTGGAAAAGCCTTTACTCAAAAGTCACACCTCAACATACACCAGAAAATTCATACTGGAGAAAGACAGTATGAATGCCATGAATGTGGGAAAGCCTTCAACCAGAAGTCAATACTCATTGTGCACCAGAAAATTCATACAGGAGAGAAACCTTATGTATGCAGTGAGTGTGGAAGAGCTTTCATCCGGAAATCAAACTTCATTACTCATCAGAGAATTCATACTGGAGAGAAACCTTATGAATGCAATGATTGTGGAAAATCCTTCACCTCCAAGTCTCAGCTCCTGGTGCATCAACCAATTCACACAGGAGAAAAACCATATGTGTGTGCTGTGTGTGGGAAAGCCTTTAGTGGCAGGTCAAATCTCAGTAAACACCAGAAAACTCATACTGGAGAAAAGCCCTACATCTGTTCTGAATGTGGGAAGACCTTTAGACAGAAGTCAGAATTGATTATACATCACAGAATTCACACTGGAGAGAAACCTTATGAATGCAATGACTGTGGCAAATCTTTCACTAAGAAATCACAACTCCAAGTGCATCAGCGAATTCACACAGGGGAAAAGCCTTATGTGTGTGCTGAGTGTGGAAAGGCTTTCACAGATAGGTCAAATTTGAATAAACACCAGACAACGCACACTGGAGACAAACCCTATAAGTGTGTAGTCTGTGGAAAAGGCTTCGTCCAGAAATCTGTGCTCAGTGTCCATCAGAGTATTCACACTTGAGAGGAACAGTATGAGAAAACCTCAGTGAGATCAGGTCTGATTGTACATCATTGAATTTTTTCAGAAAAATACACATATTATCATAAGTAGAAATACCCCATCAAAATGTCACACATTACTATATCAAAGAGGGCCCTGAATGAAGGGGGTCCTTCACACATTGTCACCATCTTCATTAAGCCTTGAGGCATTCATACAGGAAGAAAAGTAATTTTGTCAATTTGGCAGATTAGAAGAAGGCTTCTCCTGAAAAATATGATAGAACGGGGCACCTGGGTGGTTCAGTTGTTTGAGCATCGGGTTCTTGCTCTCAGCTCAGGTCTTGATCTCATGGTTGTGAGTTTGAGCCCTGCATTGGGCTCTGCACTGGGCATGGAGCCTACTTAAATATATATATATGATGGAACACTGTTACCAAATTCTGCAGAGGAAAGTTTATGTTATGTTGTCTTAATGATAACCCTGTTTACTGTGGAATAGGTAAAGTGCCAACAAGTTGAATGGTAGAACAACATAATATATACAATAGTGACAAACCCTAAGTTCTGTGAGATATTTGCTGCAGAACACACTGTCTAACAGTTTCAGGTGTGTTTTCATTCTTCTGTTGAATCTAACATGGTTGTGTGTATCCAACCCCCATTGAGTATTTCCATCAAGAAAGAGATAACTCAGTAAAAAAGTTCTTTATGTATAAGGACACAAACCTCAAGAGTATATGTTGACTCATTATCCTCTAGCATCATGACTTGTAACACCCTTTAGCATCTACCAGTGATGTGTCTTTGACCCTTATGAATCCTTAGCACATCATCTTCTGACACCCATAAGTGCATTAGACACTCTGTCTGCTGACTGCCATGATCTCATTTAGCTTCCAGCATAGTGTTTTGTGAACTTCCACTACCCTCAGAAAGCTTCTGAGGTAGAATTTTTGGGTCATTTTGGTCAACTTTTCATCCAGTCTTCCTCATAGTTCCTCATAGTTCTTCCAGCTAATTTGCCTTCCTTAGAGCTGACATTTATAATAACAAGTCAGTAACTCATATTTTAAAAACCTCAACATTTGTTCATGTCTTCTCTGTGTCCATCTTCATGCCATGGGCTCCACAAGCACCTTCTCCCCATGTGCCTCAAACACATCAGTTCGGGTCCTGCCTCAGGGCCTTTGCACTCTGAAGAACAAGGTTCATTATATCCATTTGGTTAGCTCCTTCATACCTTCCAGTGGTACCTTTTCACAGAGGCTGACTGGTTTAAAATTTGGGTCCCTTCCCCTCTATCCTCCTTCCTTCTCCATAGCACTTATTGTCATGATACCCTGTATATTTTACTTGTCTGTGATTCCCAAACTAGAAAGTTTTTCCCTGTTTGTTCTCTACCATGAGCCTTGACCTGTGCCTGACGACAACAAGCATTACATAAATAAATGCACATTGTGGAGTTACAACCCTATTCATCATAGCTTCCCTTTGATCTTTTCTATATTGTGGTGTAGGATACTCCACTGGGGAGAACCAACTTGTCTAAAATACTAGGCTTTTTCATCTCTAGCTTTTACCTGGGCTGTGCCTCCTTCCTGGCCCTAAAACTGAAACATCACCTTAAACCTTTTGGCCTGATGACAGCCACTTTAAAGAAGGGAAAACCTATACGGTGGAATTCCCACATAGATGCTTGGGTGTTCCGAGATTTCTTACCGTGTTTCAGAAAGCTCACAGTGAGCTCCAAAATCATTGCAGAAGAGCCTCACTTTGTCCTAGAATGCACAACCTTACCCCACCCCAGACCCTTACTGCATACCTACTCCTCGTGCTCTGACAGGCCCAAAGCTAATAGTATGAAGGGGCTGAAAGCCAAAGGGCAGACCATCCTTGGAAGTTAGGTGTCCAACCCAAGACTGGCAGCAGTGGCCTCTCAAATGCAGGCAGAGGGTCTGATTGAACACTTAGCTTCTGGGCAGCCAAACTGAACCAGCAGAATGGTTCCTCCAGGTCAGTGCGCTGGTAACAACTGGGAGTAGGAAGTAGTGGGGTTGTGTAGAGATGCTCTTGCCTTTGTGAACAGCATAGTGACTGAGGATCGGGATAAAAACCTGGTCAAGGGGGAAAGCCCTGGGGCGCCTGGGTGGCTCGGTGGGTTGGGCCGCTGCCTTCGGCTCGGGTCATGATCTCAGGGTCCTGGGATCGAGCCCCGCATCGGGCTCTCTGCTTAGTGGGGAGCCTGCTTCCCCATCGCTCTCTCTGCCTGCCTCTCTGCCTACCTGTGATCTGTCTGTCAAATAAATAAATAGGATCTTTAAAAAAAAAAAAAAAAAAAAAAAAAGAAATCCCCTTTAAAAAAAAAAAAAAAAAAAAAAAAAGGGGGAAAGCCCTTTAACCTCCTTACCTAGATTTCATAGTGCTTAGTGACACATCATGTTACTTCACCTTAGATCAGTGTCTGATTCATCTTTAGCTTCCCTTCACCTTACCCTTTCACAATATCTGATGATCTACGATATGCCTTTCTCTTTGAACAATGTATGGGGGACAACCCACTGTTAACTCACTTTAACTCATCCCATACTGTTATCTGGGGCTTCTCTAAGTCTTGCAACCCACAGTTCTGCCTCAACGTAGGACAGTGTTTACTGAGCCCTCAAGATAGTATCTGGAGACCCTCTTATCCTACCCCAGCACAGCATCTGGACATCCATTATCCCTCTTTTCCTCCACTACTGTGTTTATCATCCCTCTTTAATTCCAGGAAATAGCGTCTGGAGATTTTCTTTTTACCTCCTCCAAAATTACCTCCAGCATAATGTCTGTTACTTCATATGTGACAAAGTCTAGTAACCTCTATACTCCCCATTTATTCCTACTTTCATGAAAGTGGTTACGGATGGCCACTTATTCTACAGGTCCTCAGAATAGGGACCTGTGATATACCACCCCGACCATCCAACTATTAACACTATCTTCTGATACTTTCTCTGTACTTCTAGTAGGATGGTTTGTGATCTCCCTCCATTACTTGTCCATCACAACAAAGGTGACTATTTCCCTCTTCCCCACCTACCAGTGTCTGTAATGATTGCCACAAGTAAGGGCAGTGACTGATAAATCACCACAAACCACATTTTCATCTGCATTTTGGAGCCTCCGCTATCCCCTCTCTCTGTAGGACCTCCACTGAAAACCAGCAAAAAATCTACTGATGTCCATTACCCAGAAACACAGTATCTATGACCCCTCCATTAAATCCTGGTAGTATTTGCTTTTCCCCTGTTGGTCCCCACTAACATAATGCTGATTCCCCATTGCTTCATGAGGGCCCTGAGTGGCTACTGCAAGTTCTCCAGCATTACTTCTCCATATCCCCACTGTTTGCATGGACAGGAAAAGGGTTGAGGATGAGATCCTAGCTTCATATATCCCTCTGGGGAATTAATGGCCCAGAGGGGGCTAGAGAGGATCTAAGGGTGTCAGGAGATCACAAGCTGATCTTCCCGTGATGCAACTAGAATAAACAGAGCTATGGATGTGGATCCAAATCCTGCTGCCAACACTTACCCGCTGAGGGATTCTGGGCCAACCCAGCAAACTTCCCCCCTGGGCCTCAATCGCCTCACCTATAAAATAGAATTGTGGAGAATGAAGTAACTTAATGTAAGTCAGGGCTTATTAAAGGAGCAGGGCTAGTGGAGACCAATGAGGGTATCCTGTTATTTTTAATAACATTACTAGTTATATATTGACACAAGCATTGGATCAACATCTGCTTGGCTGTGCCCAAACCTCACAGAGGGAAATGTTATTTTATTGTAAGTTACTTTCAGTTATTTCTCTTTTATATGTATTATGATACTGTAGTACTGAGGTATTTTTAAAGTCAAATTTACTGAGGTATTTATATAAGATAATATTCACCCTTTTTAGTGTACAATTCTTAATTTTGATAAATGCATGTATTTATGTAATCATCATAATCAAGATAGAGAACATTTCCTTCACTCCCCCAAATTCCTTCCTATCCCTTTTTGGGCAGTTTCTCTCCTATTTCCAGCCTCTTGCAGTCACTAATTTGATCTGTTTCTTGTCTCTATAGTTTTTCTTTTTTCTACCATGGTATAAAAATATATGTGTATCCATATATAGATAAATACATACGTTTGTATCTCCTTTTGAGTCTGACATCTCATTTTATGAATATTTGAGATTCATCCTCATGGTTGTATGAGATACAGATGGAAAATAAGGTATGAGAAGATGCTCAACATCATTAGGAAGATGCAAATTAAGACCATGATGAGATACCACGACACACTAGAATGGCTTGAAAAAAATTTTTAAATAGTACCAAAAGTCGTCAAGGATGCAAAGCAATAGAAACTTTCATGCATTGCTGCTGGAAAGGGAAAGTAGTTTATCTACTCTGAACCAAAATTTGGTAAGTTCTTATAAAATTAACCATATATTAACCTTATGACCCAGAAAACTCACTCCTCAGTACTTAACATATAGAAGTAAAAAATTACATGTGGACTGAAATGTTCACAGAGACTATATTCAGGGGCGCCTGGGTGGCTCAGTTAAGCAGCTGCCTTAAGTCATGATTCCAGGGGCGCCTGGGTGGCTCAGTGGGTTAAGCCGCTGCCTTCGGCTCAGGTCATGATCTCAGGGTCCTGGGATCGAGTCCCGCATCGGGCTCTCTGCTCAGCGGGGAGTCTGCTTCCTCCTCTCTCTCTCTGCCTGCCTCTCTGCCTACTTGTGTTCTCTCTGTGTAAAATAAATAAATAAAATCTTAAAAAAAAAAAAAAAAAAGTCATGATTCCAGGGTCCTGGGATCAAGCCCCATATTGGGCTCCCTGCTCAGTGGAGAGCCTGCTTCTCCTCCCTCTGCCTGCCGCTCTGCCTACTTGTGCTCTATCTCTGTCAAGTAAATAAAATTAAAAAAAAAAAAAACCCAACTGTATTCAATTGCCAAAAGATTGGGAACAACCCAAATATCATCAGTGGGTGAATAATTCAACAAATTGTAGGACATCTATACAGTGGGATACTACTTACCCATAAAAGGGAATGATTTATTGACACAAGCTATAATGTGGATGAATCTCAAAAGTATTATGTTTCACCATGTGATAATTTAAATTATATTTGATAAAAGATTATTAGATATTAGATTATAAATATAAATAGGTTTGTATAATTTTTATGTGCATATCATTATATACTATAGTAATGTATATTTACGATATATAGCAATATTTATTGTATATTCCTTATAATAAAATTTATTTTATGATATATAATATGTATTGTATGATTATTGAATTATGTCATTTTTATAATCTACCAAACTTTCACATAATACTTAAGTTTTTGCATTTTTACATGTTTACATTTAATGTTTATAGCACAGAATTGTAACTATAATAAAAGGGAGCATATTATGGTCTTAAGAGCCTGCAGTTGTAGCTGGTCTGTATTTTTATTGTCAACAGCTCAGCACTGGCTTTTCTTAACATCAAGGAAGCTTGCTCCACTTTGCCCAGCTGTGTTCTCTGAGAGTACTCTGCTTCCCCAGTGAGAACCCCCTTACACCATCCCTCAACGATTTTATGTGAAGTAATACTTCTTGTGATCACTTTGTGTTTTGTACTATACTTGTGTTGCAAGTACCACCATCTGACCTGATACCAAATGGGTTTTTTGTTCACCCCTCCCCACTGGACTTTCAACCTCATGATGCCCAGACTTTGTCATATTCCTACTGTATCCAAGGCACCCAGTACAGCATTGGATGAAGTAGATACTCTGTATAAGGTTTTTTTAAAGATCTGTTCATTCATTTGAGAGGGAGAGAGCTTGCTTCAGTTGGGGGAGGAGCAAAGAGAAACTCTTCAAGCAGACTCCCTGCTGAGCATGGAACCTGAGGTGGGGCTCAATCCCATGATCCACCACATCATAAGATGAAACCAAGAGTCAGATGCTCAACCAACTGAGCCACCCAGGCATCCCTCTGTTTAAGTTTGCTAAATAGAAGAATGAATGATAGTATTAGCACCAAGGTTGACCAAGTGCCCTACACCAAATGAGCTAAAATCATGGCTATTGGGGGGGAGGCAGTGAGGGAGGAAGGGTAGGTTGGTTACCTGTCCTCTAATTCAAGATTTAATGCACCTTCCCGCACCTTCCCACACCTCACCCTAAGCCCTAACCCTTCCTCACCCAACCTCAACTACCCCATTCTTACTCTTCCCAGTATATCTGACCTATATCCTTCCCCCAGCGTCCTCAAGGTCAAGGCTCAACTTCCTGGTGGCAATGGGCAAGCCATGTAGAATGGGGAAGGACAACAGCAGGGACCGACAGGCAGGGGCCATGCTGTCAGCATTCACGCCAGCATTTATGTATCCCATCATGCCATATGGTCTGCCCTGCCTCCACCAGAAGAACCACCAGCGGATATGAAACCCTGGGGACAAGAGGAAGGTGGCAGGGCTGAGGCTTCCCATCTCCAGGTACCTCGCTGGACAATAAATATAACACAATGTGGCAGCTGCTGACCCTATGGCAAAGTCCAGTTAAAACCGGATTGCCATGGGCACTTGCCCTAATAGCAGAATAGGCTAAGCCCTCCACCCTCAGCCATCAGTTGGGGTACTGGCGCTGGTGTGACTATTATCTATATTATACCCTACCACACCACACCCCACTTCCCATGCCATATATCATACCATACCATACACAATACCATACCAGTTATTAACCATTTTACTTAATTCCATAAATATACTGATTCTATTATTGAAGTATAATTAATTTATATTAAATGTCTATCATTTATATTTAAATATACATTTATATTATTACACTATGCCTAATTATTATATATATCATGAATTATATATAGTGAATAATACAAACTGATGCTTAAAAAGCCTATATCCCTTCTTTCAGACACCTTCAGGCCACTGATGTTTGTACTATATTAACACAATGATAGTGCCACCTCTAGAGGTGAAGATTTTCCCCCTTTGTGAAATGAGCTCAATTAGATTACTCCTATAGTGATGACTGTACTATTTTAATATTTATTATAATAGGCATTGCTATTAAAACAATAACTGGTGTTCTGCTTCCATCTGTGAAACAGGACAATGAAGGCAGTACTTTAATACAATCATTTGAATTATATTAAGGTTATGACTATGATCGGGGGGCCTGGCTGGCTCAGTTAGTAGAGCGTGCAACGCCTGATCTCAGGATCATGAGTTCCAGGTCCATGTTGGGAGGAGAATTACTTAAGAAGATATGACTATAATTAATACCAATTCTGAGAACCCATGCTATGTTCCATTACATCCTGGAAAATGGCATGTTTATAATGCATTGCTGACTGTTTATTTCTATGTAACAAGCTACCCAAAACATCATCTTAAAAAACAAACAAACAAACAACAACAACAAAAACAGGACAGTCAGCTTTAAATTAAAGCAGCTAGTTGAGGCCTGGGAAGCTTACCTCCAACAACAACAAAAACAGGACAGTCAGCTTTAAATTAGAGCAGCTAGTTGAGGCCTGGGAAGCTTACCTCCTCTTCCTGAAAGTCCACATGTCAGGCCTTCAACAGAATGACTACAATCCATAGTGACTGTCTCCTTCTAGCACTGCTGATTACCAACATCATCAGCTAATCTTAACCATCAAAGACTCCTCCTCTACCTGCCCTACACACAAACTAAGAGTCATTTTAACTTATTTTACCTCACGTAGATGGTTCTTGGATAATAAATTCTATTAGCACCTTTCTGTCACTGTAACAAATCAAAACATGTTCCCAACACTTCCAAATCCTCCCTAGAAGGGACATAATCTATGAGGAATCACTTAGTCAGTGATAAACTGGAGTTTATCTAATCAGAAGAATTTTTTATTGAGGTATAATTACCACACATTATATTGTAAGGGCTTGCCGCTCCCAGAGGAACTTGCTTGTGAACCCCGATGTAGGGGTGGGGCAGGCCAGGTGGAGATGTCCAATCGGTGCAGCATGTGTATATCCACTAGGGTGGATTGAGATCCGATTGGCCACCTGTATAGGGGTGGGACTCAACCAACCACATAAAGGTTGCTGCGAGGCTAGCTGGGGGAGAGAGAGCTGCGTGGGAGCAGGAGAGCTGCGCTGGAGCAGAGGAGTCAACGGGAGCGAAGAATCGGTGGAGTGGAGGAGCTATAACAGCTCTTGTAAGAGCAATAACCGCTGCAAGCGGTCCCATCACTGGCGGTCCCTGCGCCTGCAGCCTCCAGCCGCCTGCAGCTTCCAGCCACCTTTGGCCCCACCTCCAGCAGCCCAGAGCTGCCATCTACAGCCTCCAGCACCACCGGCGGTCCCTGCGCCTGCAGCTTCCAGCCGCCTGCGCCCCGCCTCCCGCGGTCCTGCCTCCGGGGCACCCAGCCGCTGCCTGCAGCTTCCAGCAGCCCCGAGCAGCCCAGACACCAGCGGTCCAGCTGTCAGTGGTCCCTCGATGCCTGCGGCCCTGAGACTCCAGTGGTCCAGCGGCCCAGCAGTCAGCGGTCCTGATGCCTGCAGCCCCTGGATGCCAGCGGTCCCGAGACGCCAGTGGCCCAGAGATGCCAATGGCCCCTAGCCACCAGCAGCCTTGCCGCAAAATGCCTTGCCACCCCGAGCCACGAGCGGCCTTGTCCGCAGCGGTGGCTTCCTCTGGGTGGCAACCTTGTCAGAGTAGCATCGTGGGGAGCAGAGTCTGTGTCATCTGGGTTATCGTCCTTGTCATCGTCGCTGTCATCATTGCCTCTTTGTCGTCGGGAGCAGCCTCGTCCGGGAAGCGGTCTTGTCCAGAATGGCCTCTGGAAGCGGTCTTGTCCAGAATGGCCTCTTCTTGGGAGCGGCCTTGTCTGGGGAGCAACCTCATGGAGCAGCGGCTTCATCTTGGGAGTGAACTCTTCTTGGGAGTGGCTCCGATCATGGAGTGGCCTCATCTGCAGAGCAGCCTCATCTAGAGCAGACTCATCTGGAGCGGCCTTCTTGGGAGTGACCTTGTCGGGATCATTGTCCTCGCCTTTTCATAAGAGATAGCCCTCACCGGTCAGTTTGATTCTTGATGCTTGGCGTGAAATAAAGTTTTGTTTGACCTTCGCTTTGTATCAGTCTCGTTCCTTTGATCATGGACCCTAACAATATTAGTTTCAGGTATACAACATATTGATTCGACAATTCTACACATCACTCTGTGCTTACAAGTGCAGTCACCATCTGTCACCACACATTGTTACAATATTACTGACTATTCCCTAAGCTGCACTTCTTATCTGTGTGCCTTATTCATTTTACATTCTATTTCACCCCCCCAACCCCCTTCTGGCAGCCACCAGTCTGTTCTCTGTGTTTAAAAATCTGGTTGGTTGGTTGGTTGTTTTTTTTTAGATTCTACATGTAAGTGAAATCACATGGAATCTGTCTTTCTCTGACTTATTTCCCTTAATATTATACCCTCTAGATCCATTCATGTTGCAAATGACAAGATCTTTTTCTTTTGTATGGCTGAGTAATATTCCATTGTATACATATCCATACCACCTCTTCTTCAGCCATTCATCCATCAGTGAATACTTGGGCTGCTTCTATATCTTGGCTACTGTAAAGCATGCTGCAATAAACATAGGGGTACATACATCTTTTTGAATTAGTGTTTTCATATTCTTTGCCTAAATACCCAGTAATGGAATTACTGGGTAACGTGGTATTGGTATTTTTAATTTTTTTAGGAAATTCTGTATTGTTTTCCACAGTGGTTGCACCAATTTACATTCCCACCAATAAGGGTTCCCTTTTCTTGACATCCTCCCCAACACTTGTTATTTCTTGTCTTCTTGATACAAACATTCTGACTAGTATGAGGTGACACCTCATTGTAGTTTTCAGTCACATTCCCCTGATGATTACTGCTGTTGAACATCTTTTCATGTGTCTATTAGCCATCTATTTGTCTTCTTTGGAAAAAAATGTCTATTCAGGTCCTCTGCCTATTTTTTAATCAGATTGGTTTTTGGTGAACTATATAACTTCATTATATATTCTAGATATTAACCCTTTATCAGATATATCACTTGCAAATATCTTCTCCCAATCACTGGGTTGCCTTTTTGTTTTGTTGATGGTTCTTTTGCTGTGCAAAGCTTTTTATTTTGGTGTAGTCTTAATAGTAGTTTATTTTGCTTTCATTTCCCTTGCCTGAGGACATATTCCTAAATATGTTGCTAACATTGATGTCTAAGAGATTACCACCTATGTTTTATTTAGGGAGTTTTATGGTTTCAGGTCTCAATCAGAAGAATTTCTAGAGATGTGCTGTTAGAGAAATATAGCAACTGGTCTCTCTGTGTAAGGTTATCTTCCGGCAAGTAATTTAGAATTTGCCCTCTGAAATCATTACCTCCTTTCATATACAGTTCTAGTTATTTAATTTCTACTCCTTGTTGATAGGGGAGCAGTTAGATTTTGTCTTCTCTGTCCTTCAAACCATCACATTGTTTGCCCTTCCAATCAGGGCTTCCCTGCTGAGGAACTGGACTGGACTTCTAGAATACCTATACCATATACTATTTTTTTTTTTTTTACTCATAAGCAGAGCTTTCTAAGTCAGACAATCTCTTCAGAGCTAAGGAATGAGCCATGAGAAACTATGAGGGACCGGGAGGAACAAAAGGATATCTCTCAGTGGATGAAATCACAATCACAGGAGTAAGAACTTAATACCCCAGTACATCAGTGAGGAGTCAACACCTTTCAAACATCTGAAATCCCCCCTCAAAGTCCTAAGGCCTATGCTGGAAAGATCTGAGTTATAGGGGATCCTAACTTATAACCACCTATGCTTTGTGTGCTTTTCTTTGCTTATATTTTCTCACATTCGCAAAAAGGGGGAATACACTTTTCCCCCAATGATTACCCTTTCACCTGTATTTGTCCTTAGTTTTCAGTAGTTTGACTATGATAAACCTAGGCATTTTTTTTTCCACTTGGGTTTCTTGGGGATTCTTGAATCTATAAAATTTGTGTTCTCACCTCTTAATAATTTTCATACAGATCTCTAAAAATTCACCTATTATTACTTCAAAAATTTTTTACATTATCCTACAGGTAACTGAGGAAGTATTCTCTTTTAAAAAATATCTCTTTTCTCTGTTCTTCAGTTTAGACAATTTATATTGATCCATAAGTTCACTGACTTTCTTTTGTCTTTTCCTGGCAAAGCCTATCTGCTGGCAAGCCCATTCAATGATATATTTTCAAATATGCTATTTTTTGCTCTAGAGATTTATTAGGTTCTTTTTAATACATTCTCTTTCTACCATATCTATTCATTCATTATAAGCATATTTTACATCCTTGAGCATAAATACAATGGGTGTTTTAAAAAGCCTTTCAACACTCTGTAATTTAGCATGAATCTGCTAATTCTACCAACTGGGCCTTTTGGGGTTGGTCTCCAACAATTTCCTTTTCCTTTAAGTATGGGCAACATCTTATTTTATGATGTTGTTCAGACTTAAATTTTATGTCACAATTTTGCATTATATCCTTGACATTGTAAATGACGTTTTAAAGACTCTGGATTTTGCTATAATCATCTGAAGGATGATTATATTTGCTTGTACAATTTTGTGGGACTTGAACTCAAACTCTCTCCTTAGCATAAGAATCTGAATTCTCTTTTAGTATTAGCTGAGCTATAAAAAAAGTCAGCCCCACACATACATAGTTCAGGAGTCATTCAGAGATTTGGACAGTTTCTACAAAGAATTTGGCCCTGCTCTTTCTCCTTTGAAGAGTTCTTTCCCTTTTCCTCCCCCCTATTTTCCTGCTATTGCAGTCCTGCTAAAGGACAGCCCGTAGTTCTTGAAACTGGTTATAACTCCTGATTTTTAGCTGACTTATATGGCACTGCCTAGGACCTGCCCTCAGGTGAAAAGTTGATTATTTAATTGTAGAAGGCTATCAGTCAGTCTTGTCTAATAATTATTATTTCATGCATTCCCAACAGTGTGACAATACTCCTAACGGGGCAAAAATTGGTTCTTGGAGGATTAGAAAAAAATCTTAAGATGGCTTCTCATTTGTGGCCCTTCAAAGCAGCATAGTACATACAAAGATACGTATCTGTTATATTTCCTAGGGATAGGGCTAATGATCAGGGGCAAAATATCTTAAAAGGCTTCTGGGGGAAATAATGAAAAAAGATGGAGGAAAAAAGAATTGATAAGTTATATATTCTTTAGGATTTTCTATGAACACAATCGTATCTGTAAATAATGACACTTCTTTCAAATCACTGCACCTTTTTTTCTTGCCCTACTGAATTAGTAAGAATCTCAATTAAAATAACAAATTTTGATAACAAGTATCTTTGTCTCGGACTCCTGGGTGGCTCAATGGGTTAAAGCCTCTGCCTTCAGCTCAGGTCATGATCTCAGGGTCCTGGGATGGAGGCCCCACATCAGGCTCTCTGCTCATCGGGTAGCCTGCTTCCCCCTCCTCTCTCTCTGCCTGCTTCTCTGCCTACTTGTGACCTCTGTGTGTCAAATTTTTTTTTTAAAAGATTCTATTAAGAAAAATATCTTTGTCTCATTCTTAGATACCAACGGAAAGGTTTCACCATTAAGAAGGCTGTTTTCTCTAGGAACTTTATACATACCTTTATGTGACTGAGGGAAGTTCCCATTTTGTCTTTGCTGAAAGATAAATTCTACGAAATGTCTTTTCTTCATCTATTCATGTGAGAATATATGATGATTCTACTTCATTATAGTAATGTAAATTACACTGATTTTCAAATGTTAAACCTACTTGCATTCTGACAATATTTCAAATTAAGTCATATTTTCCTTTTCATATACTGCAAGATTTAATTTATTATTATATTGTTTTGTATATTTGTTCTCATCAGAGAGAGACCTATAAATTTCCTTTCTCCTGCATGTCCTTATAAAGTTTCAGTATCCATATTTGCTTCACTTCATAAAATAAATTGGAGTGTGTTCCAACATTTATCAATTCTCTTGAGACTGTATGAGTGGGGTTTTCTCCTTAAATCATTGGTAGAATGAAGTCACATGAGATTGAACTATCGTAAAGGCTTATAGTAATGGATTCAATTTCATTACTAGGTGTATGACGCTTCACATTGCCTGTTCTCCCCCAGCAAAGCTGATTTACTGTGTATTACTAGGAATTTGTCTGTTTCATATAAGTTTTCAAATGTATTGGTATAAACTCTGTATGAAATCCTTTCATTATCTTTTTAATGTCTTCAGGATTCAGAGCGACCCAATTTTCATTCCTAACTTGTGTTCTCTCTCACTCTCTCTCTGTTCATCTGACGGAAATGCAAAAGTAAGTGTGGCATATTTATACAAGGAAAAATAAATGTAGCATTTTCACACAAAAATGAGTAATAAATGACGTGGGAAGCAAAGGCAAAAGAAAAAGTTAAATTTCTTACTGCCTACAGTCCATTGACAAGACCTTGAAACAGGTTGAGTGATCTTCCTCTAAGAGCTCAGCTGCCTCGATGTTGACACTTTGCTAAGGGCAAAAGGCAATCTTAGTCCAACGCCCCAGAATCCTGTAAGTCTTATTTAACATATAAAAATTCCCTTGGTAACTTCTTTTACCTCTTACCCTCCCCCCAAGATATATGCTGGAAATCATCATCATAGCATATGGCCCACTGATATACATCTTAAGAGTCTTATGACTAAGATTTTATTAGTTAATAATAAATGACTTTTTCCTAACAATAGCCAGCCTCCTCAAGATTCTGGAAACCTTGGGGCACCTGGGTGGCTCAGTGGGTTAAGCCTCTGCCTTCGGCTCAGGTCATCATCTCAGGGTCCTGGGATCAAGCCCTACATCAGGCTCTCTGCTTCCCTCTCTCTCTGTCTGCCTCTCTGCCTAGTTGTGATCTGTGTGTCATATAAATAAATAAAATCTTCAAAAAAAATTCTGGAAACCTTGCTTCCAAAATTCCTTAGAGACTTATGCTATCCTTAACTCCCTCCCAACTTAAAGCATATAATCATTCACTCCTCATAACCCCAGTGCAGCTTTTTCTGCCCATGGGTCCCCATGCTTTAATAAAACCATCTTTTTACACCGAAGATATCTCAAGAATTCTTTCTTGGCCATCAGCTCCAAACTCCAACATTTCCTACATCAATAAATAACCCAGAACTACATAAAACAACATGCATTCAGTGAATCACACAAACAATGTTGGTCAAGAGAATTCAGACGCAAGAGAATATACTGTGTAATTCCACTGATATAAAATTTAAACATTGCCAAACCAATCTTTGTTGTTAAGAGATTTGGGCAGTGATCATTCTTGGTGAATGAGAAAGAAAACAGAAGAGAACATGAAGACATACTTTGAGATGCTGGTAATGTCCTGCTCCTTGACTTGGATAGCAGTTAAATAAATGGATGTGTTCAGTTTCTGAAAATCCATCCAGCAGTACTTAGGCTATATGTGCTTTTAGGTATGTATGTTATATATCAAAGAAGTTACTATTAAAAAATCAGGAGGCCTTGTGCTTTTTTGCTCCAAAATGGAAAGAGCTTGTAAGTGATCACTACTGTCCTCACAGCAAGGAAAAGGGTAAGCTAACTGAAAATAATTCTTATTTCCCCCAGAGAATTGAGGTCACAGGGTAAACAAATGGTCTGAGAATGGAGAGATAGGCAAAGAAAATCACAGAGAACCTGAAGGAAAAGTTACTATAGTCAGGGACTGGTAGGAACTGATGAACTGCTAGAAACTGAGTGCGGACCAGCTTGACAGTTAAAAACTCCTATATGGCCCCACTTTCTTGAGTTTGACCTCTAAGGTCAAACTTTCTCAGAATGAAGATCAGAAGAAATTCCCCTCAAGCTTTTAGGGGATTTTATTTATTTATGTGACACAGAGGGAAAATAACCGTTCTGAAATATTTTAGTCTGTTATCCACCTGTCCTCAAGGGAAACTAATTTACCAGATACTAACCAATGTTGAGGAAGGGAAATTCCCATCCCCCTCCAGCCCTCCTGTGTCACCTAACTAGGGTGGTGAGGGAGGGAAGGACCTGAGAAGAACTTGTGCAGGTCACAGCTCAGGGTCGAAGGCAAACAGAGACTAAGACCTAAAATTCTTCACCACTCCTACATCTCTTCTACATCAACAGGATTCTTGTATAAAAACAGGGTTAGAGCTGAAAAAAAGAAAAAAATCCACAATCTTAATAGATCAGAAAATTATGTAGCAAAATTCAAAACCCTTTCATCATAAAAATAGTAAACAAAATCCTTGTTAGTTATTTTGTGGATATCGACAGACTGATACTAAAGCCTGTATGGGGAGGCAAAAGACGAGAAGACCTAACACTACTGAACTACTAAGTCGGGGGTCTGACAATCATCCATGCAAATCTTTATAACACTTCCCTCTTTGGTTATGCTTGCGAACGCTATTCCTCAACCATTATTACGAAACCTATACAGTATTATCACCAGATCACTTTCACATTTAATTATTCAGTCAACGTCGAATATATCCTAGTGTAAAGTATTAAGTTAATCTTACTTCACTCCCACTTACCATTACTAAATGTAGCTAACACAGTGTATTGAGAAAACCAGCCCATTCCCGGCAGTACCAAAAGTTACTCTCCCGTATGTTATCACCAGGCTGCAGATAGCTACCTTAGGAAACACAGCACCAGAACCCTCGCCATGGCCCTGGGGCCGCACCAGTGACCCTACCTTGCGTCTGGCACCCACAGGCCTGAGGCTTTGGACAGCCGCCAGTTCCGGACGGCCCTTCCCTGCCTTCTAGCCTGATCCCGACCACCAGGACGCGGGCACCGCGCCCTCTTCTGTTTCCCCTCCACCGTTACCACCCCTCGCGTGGCGGACTCCTCAGAGCGACAACTCCCGGGTGACCGCGGAAGGATGTCGGCCAACTAGCGCTCTAGAAAGGCTTCTGGGATTCGGGCTACTTTTCCCACAAGCCACCGCGGCCACGGACCTTCAAGCTCGAACTACATTTCCCAGAGAGCAGCGGTCACGGCGGATCTTTGGCTTCCCTTCCATTTTCGCGCTGTTCTCGCGCTGCGCACGGTGAGTTGAATTCATCTCAGGATGTAAGCCGCGCGGGGTGTCGATAGGCTGGGCTTTGGACAACCAAGTTGATCGGGGGTGGGGGAAGAAGCGTTCAAAGCGTGGAAGCCGGTAGTAGGGGCGACCAGTTGTTACCGCGATCTCGGTCCTGTGGTTCCAGCACCACAGAGGAGGGTGTTGGGTGTCGGTAGAGACTGATGGGGAGGGGGCGAGAAGCGCGCGCGCGCGCCGAGATGTGCCTCCGTTACAGTTGGGTGTGGTGCGACTGTGAAATGAGGGTGAGACAAGTGCGCGTGAGACATGTGCCCATGTAATATGCATTTGGTTGCATGTCTTTTACCTGTGCGGCGATTGCTGTGGCTCTGTTGTGTCATTGTCCCTGGCTCTGGATTCCCTGCTGCGTCCTTCGTCTTCTCTCCTTTCAGCTACTTGTGGCTGCCACAGAGGAACGGCTTTTAAAAACGAAGTTGGAGGTTGGGAACGCCTTGGAAATTCCTTACTTGGGAGCTCTGAGGAGCAGCCACGTTTCTCAGAACCACGGCGTTCCCAGAGATCTGACCGCAGGAACTTGCTGTAAACCTTACACAGATTACACGCTGCCCTACTTCCATCTATCTGTGTGACCAGGGCGGGCGTGGACCTAGAGAATGTTGTACAACGAAGTCATTCTGTGCTCCAAGAAAAACCCGGCGTCCTATAACTCCCTACCTGGTCCTGCCATTCCCCGAAAGAAGGAACCTGATAAGGGAAATTGTTACATCCCCCCCAAATCAGTGTTTGGGCTAGTTTTTCTTTCATAAAATTATTGGTTTTAGGGTATGCTTTCCTTTGAAATGTCGTAATCCCGATCTGCTTTCTTCCCAGTGGATGTTGGGTACTATTACGGTAAACCTCGTTAACATTCTCGTGTTCATTGGGTTGCCATTCACATCCTCCTGTGTATTCTTTTTTTTTTTTTTTAAGATTTTATTTATTTATTTGACAGAGATCACAAGTAGGCAGAGAGAAAGAGAGAGAGAGGAGGAAGCAGGCTCCCTGCCGAGCAGAGAGCCCGATGCTGGGCTCGATCCCAGTACCCTGGGATCATGACCTGAGCCGAAGGCAGAAGCTTAACCCACTGAGCCACCCAGGCGCCCCCTTTTGTGTATTCTGTTAGAACCCAAAAAGATTCAGATTTTGGGGGTCTAGAATCAAGGACATTTTCCTGTTTTTGATGATGTGAAGAATTAATGTTCAGTGTTATGGAAATGTTTAACGATTAACCCATATGGTTGAATATTATGCAGCTGATAAGATAATGTTTATACAGGGGCACCTGGGTGGCTCCTTTGGTTAAGTGTCCCAACTCTTGGTTTTGGCTCAGGTCATGATCTGGGAATGCTAAAGTGGAGCCCCTAGTACAGCTCCCCACTCTCAGCAGGGAGTCTGCTTGGGATTCTCTTCCTTTCCCTCTGTCCCTCCCCCATCATGTGCATGCTCTCTCTCTAAAATAAATCTTTAAAAAAAAAAAGTATTATGTTTATACAGAGTTAGACTTCAGGAAAATGTACACTCTATAATGTTAAGTAATACTCATATCTATCAACAGTAATGCCCTGGAAAAAGTTTAATTATATACAGATCTCACTTAAGAAGGTATTACTATGAGAAGTTTTTCAATTATTCAGTTTTCAATTTAACTGTTTATTGAGGAAGAGTAGTGGTGTAGCTACATTTATCAAGCATCTGTTGTGTACCAAATGCTCTTGTACCTTTATTACATTCTGTGATGCAATCTGCAAGTACCACTTACTTGAATTGTGTTCATTTTCAGTAGGATCTTGGTAATGAAAGTGTTGGGTAGCTATAACCAAAGGATATCCAAAGATTGTAGGTGTAATTTGTTTCCCTTTAATACTTTCTCACATCATGCATAGAGTTCAGGTTTCATAAATACAAGAATGAACAACCTGTTCTTTATTTTTTCTTTATGCTTTTTTTTTTAAGGGTTTATTTATTTATTGAGAGAATGAGAGAGAGAATCTCAAGCAGATTCCACATTGATGGCAGTGCCCTACCCAAGCGTTGATCTTACGACTTGGGATCAGGACCAGAGCTGAAATCAAGAGTCAGTTGCTCAACTGACTGAGCCAGGCTCTATTTTAACATTTGTCATATGTTGAAATGTCTTTGAAATATTTTGAAATACCTTATATTGTGGTGATGGCATTAATGAAGGTGTGTTGTAAAACGTGCAGTACCCTAAGGAACTTCTGATAAATATAAAATACTCTTATTCCTACCACCCAGAGATAAGCTATTAATATTTTTTCCCTTTAGCATATGTGTATTGTTTTGAAGAGTATGATCGTATTAATTAAGTCTAAGAGTCAAACCATAAAGAAATAAGAATCTGAGTTTGAAAAAAGAGTCCATGAGTTTTATTATATGTGCATGTGAGTGGAAGAGAGAAGTGACAATTTCTGGTTTGAAAAACTTTTCAGATATTTACATCTTTTAAATAATAGAAGTAACCATTAAATTAATTACCAGGGCAGCAAGTATCAAATAGACAGTCTTTCAGAGTTAGATTTTTCTTAAAAAAAAAAAAAAAAAAAAAAAAAAATATATATATATATATATATATATATATATATATATATATATATATATTTTAACTTTTAAAAAATCTCTACACCCAATATAGGGCTCCAACTAAACCCTGAGATCAAGAGTCTCATACTTGGGGTACCTGGGTGGCTCAGTTAAGCATCAGACTATTGATTTCAGCTCAGGTCACGATCTCAGGGTTGTGGAATCTAGCCCTCGAATCTGCTTGGGGTTCTCTCCCTCCGCCCCTACCCCATTTTCTGCTCTCTTTTCTCTCTCCTCTCTCTCTTTCTCTTTAAAAAAAAGTAAAAAAGAGTAAAAAAGTCCTGTGCTCTACCAACTGAGCCAGCCAGGCACCCCCAGAGTTAGAGTTTTAAAAAGAGATTTAAGATTGGTTTTACAAAACTTTCCAATAACAACTGATTTTTTTTAGGTCTTTTCTAAATAACATTTCCAAGTATGGTCTGTAATAAGAGAAAAGAACTAATAATTTTACTTTTTCTTTCGTGGATTAAAAGTATTGAACCTCTCATTAATGTTCTCACTTTATGAGATACCTGATCAGATTAGATTCTTTGAAAAAATGTCTCTTTTTTTGGCTGCTGCAGTTGGGAGAAAGGTAAATTTCCTCTTCTTTTTTCCTACTCTTAGTATTTTATTAATAAGAAATATAGTCTTGAGGGGCGCCTGGGTGGCTCAGTGGGTTAAAGCCTCTGCCTTCAGCTGAGGTCATGATCCCAGGGTCCTGGGATCGAGCCCCGCATCGGGCTCTCTGTTCAGCAGGGAGCCTGCTTCCTCCTCTCTCTCTGCCTGCCTGTCTGCCTACTTGTGATCTCTCTGTCAAATAAATAAATAAATTCTTTAAAAAATAAAATAAAATAAAATACATCTTTTTAAAGTATATAATTTAGTAGCTTTTAATGTAGTCACAGGGTTATATAACCAGCACCCCTATCAAATTATATGTAAGTACTTCATTTGTTTTTTTATGTGGTAAAGTATGCATAACAAAATTTGGCATTTTAACCCTTTTTTTTTAGAGGGGGGAGGAGGGAGAGAGTATCTTAAGCAGGTTCCTCGCTCACCACGGAGCCTGTTGTGGGGCTTCATCTCACAACCCTGAAATCATGATTTGAGCTGAAATCAACAATCAGAAGCTTAGCCAACTGAGGTACCCAGGTGCCCCAACATTTTAACCAAATTTAAGGGCATAGTTAAGTAGCATTAAGTATATTCACATTGTTCTGCCACCGTCACCACCATTCATCTTCAGAACTTCATCATCTCCAACTGAAACTATACACATTAAACACTTCCCATTCCCCTCCTCCTCCCTCCCCATCCCTGGCACCCACTTTCTGTCTCTCTGAGTTTGATTATTCTAAGAGTCTCAGATAAGAGGAATCATACACTATTTGTCCTTTTGTGACTAGCTGATTTCCCTTAGCATAATGTCTTCAAGATTCATCCACGTTATAACTTGAATCAAAATAACCCTCATTTTTATGGCTGCATAATATTCCCTTGCATGCATATACCACATTTTCTTTATCTGTTTATGGACATTGGGGTTTCTTCCACTCTGGGGCTGTTGTAATACAAACATTTGCATACACGTTGTTTTGGGGTTTTTTTTGGGGGGGGTGAATGTGTATTTTCTCTCCTGAAATACATACGTAAGGGTAGAATTACTGGATCACATGGTAACTCCTACATTACCGGTTTTATTCTTATGATGTTGATGTAAGCGAAACTAATAGACTAATTCAGCAGCTTCCTGGAGGATGTGACTATCAGGGTGGGAAATAGCTCTTTGAAGAAAACTTGCAAAAGGATATAGCAGTGAAATCAGCATGAATATTGTAAGACTATTCTCAGAGAGTTTACCCATCTTTTTAGGCAGTAATCCAGTAATGAGCGTACATAAAAATCAGAGAATGTATTACTGGTAGCTGAAGAAAATAAGAAACGTTTAGCAGAACAATTCAAATTTAATGTACTTCTCCAAGGCCAAGTAAATACTGTTTAAAAGAATGAACTGGGGGCACCTGGGTGGCTCCAGAGGGTTAAGCCTTTGCCTTTGGCTCAGGTCATGATCTCAGAGTCCTGGGATTGAGCCCCACATCAGGCTCTCTGCTCAGCACCGAGCCTGCTTCCCCCCTCTCTCTCTGCCTGCCTCTCTGCCTACTTGTGATCTCTTCCTCTGTGTCAAATAAATAAAATCTTAAAAAAAAATAGTAAAAGAATGAACTGTGCACATTTTGGAAAACAGTTTCCACTCAGAACATAACAAATGTTCATAAGCATATACATTTTAATTTACAACATGGTCATTGAATCAATAACTTCATATGCTTAAATTCTTATCAAGATCGAAAGAAAAATATGTGATATATACACAGGGAAATATTCAGCCATTCAAAAGAAGATTTTGCTATTTGCAACAGCATGAGTGTATGTTACCCTAAATGATGTAAGTTAGAGAAAGGCAAGTAGCAATTTATATGCAGAATTTAATCCTCCAACCCCTCAAGGAAAAAAAAAAAAAAAGCTGGAGCACCTGGGTGGCTCAATTGGTTAAGTGGCTGCCTTTGGCTCACTCAGGTCATGATCTCAGGGTCCTAGGATCGAGCCCCCTATCAAGATCACTGCTCAGCAGGGAGTTTGCTTCTCCCTCTCCCTCTGTGCTCATGCTCTCTCTCTCTCTCTGTCACTCTCATTGTCTCTCAAATAAATAAATTTTTTAAAAAGCCGAACTCAGATACGGAGAAAAGATTGGTAGTTGCCAGAGGTGGTTGGGGTAGGGGGCGGGAGAAATGCATTTAGATGGGCAAAAAGTACAAACTTTGAGTTATAAATGAGTCATGGGTATGTAATGTCCAGCATAGTGCTATTATTAGTAATACTGTATCGTATATTTGAAAGTTGCTAAGAAAGTAGATCTTCAAAGTTTTCATCACAAAAAAAAAATGTAACTATATATGATGATGGATATTAACTAGACTTAACTGTGGTGATCATCTTGCAATATATACAAATACGGAATCATGCTATATAACTGAAACTAATGTTATATGTCAATTATATCTCAAAGAAAGATGTAAGTTTTAGGTCCAAGTCTAATACAACAGTATATTATCTCTAAAAACTGGTTATTGAGGCATGACCTTCTTGAGGTTGCTTTAGGTATTTTCTGTCAGCTTTTAAATATCTAATTACTTGATCCCTGGTGAGATTTTGAGATTTTATAACTTAGATTGCATAACAGTATTCTGGGACACACACACACACACACACACTTTGGCTAAGATTAACCATGTAAGTTTCACCTTTCTTTTTTATTCATCAATACTATGAAATGCCTATGTCAAAGGATATCTTTTCTTCAATGTCTAGGTCATTGAAACAGCAAAGAAACCTGTCTCTTGTATGTAGGCAATTATTATTACTTTCCAAGAAAAAAAAATCAAGAGAAAAAGACAGGTACTGTTGATGTATGAGTGTATAGCTTTCTGGACTTCTTCTATCCACTGGAGCCTAATGATCTGTCAGCCTTTCAATATTGAAATAGGCATGTATCTTAAAAGTAGTATAGTGTAAATGTGGTTTCATAATCTGATTTTTCTGACAGTATTTCTGGAATATTTTCCATGTCTTCATTACATTCCCTTCACATTTTGTATGTAATGTATTTCATAATGTATTTCAGCAGTCAGTTTTTCTGGAATCAGAATGTTGAACCCTGCCTGACCAATTCTATGGATTTTCTAATTTGTATACCCTTTCTTTTCTTTTACTTAATTTTTTAAAAGATTTGTAGCAACATGGATGGGACTGGAAGAGATTATGCTGAGTGAAATAAGTCAAGCAGAGAGAGTCAATTATCATATGGTTTCACTTATTTATGGAGCATAACAAATAGCATGGAGGACAAGGGGATTTAGAGAGGAGAAGGGAGTTGGGGGAAATTGGAAGGGGAGGTGAACCATGAGAAACTATGGACTCTGAAAAACAATCTGAGGGGTTTGAAGCGGCAAGGGGTGGGAGGTTGGGGGAAACAGGTGGTGGGTATTAGGACACAGATTGCATGGAGCACTGGGTGTGGTGCAAAAACAATGAATACTGTTATGCTGAAAATAAATAAATAAATAAATAAATAAATTTTTTAAAAAGATTTGTCTATTTGAGAGAGAGAGAAAGAGTACGGGGAGGGGCAAAGGGAGAGGGAGACAAGCAGACCAGTCTGAGCAGGGACCTGGACACGGCTCGATCCCCGGACCCCAGAATCATGACCTGAGCTGAAATAAAGACCCGGACACCCACTGACTGAGCCATGCAGGTGCCCCTAATCTGTATGCCCTTTCTAACCTATTCATCCTCACTGACCCCAAAGTCAGGAAGTAAGGTGTGTTTGGATGGTGTAGGTCCTTTCCAATCCTGAAAGCTGTGGATGAAGGGAGGAGGAACAGCCCAGTCTCAGGTGCAAGCAGCTTCCCCAAAAGGAAGGACTGGCCAGAAAATTGTCTGTTGAAGTATCTGCATTTCCTGGGGATTAGGGGAAGAGTTTCAATTTATCTAAAATCCTTCTAATCTTTTGCAATTAGGTGCGTTTGTATGGTCGGAGGTATAAAGTAAAATGGAATGTAGAAGCAAAACATTTAATTTCCTTTGTAGTAATACTAAAGCATGCTTGCTCTCATGGGTCTCTTTTTCTTTCCTAGTTTTGGATACTCTATTTTTCTCCAGTAGAGAAACCCCAAGGAGGACTTTTTTCATCAGTTTTTTCATCAGTTCTTGCAGCTGTCAAACTGTGACATAGTGTAAGATGGTGTTCCCTTCTTATTGAAATAAATGTTTTCATTACATTTCATTTCATTCCTGTAATATAAATGTTTTCATTAATTATCTGGAAACTTCCTACCAGAAAACATCCCAATCAATTATTGGTTCTCTATACCAGTGAACAATTGTTGCAGATAACCTCGTGTTCTCCTTCTGTGACCAATCTTTTCCAACCTTTATTTGATTTATGTATATACTGGCTAGAATATTCATTATCTCTTATGAGCCCAACATATTTTAAAAGCAGGGATGGAAGAATGAAAAAAATAAAGTCCTGTAAAGAAGTGATTTGAGGGGCGCCTGGGTGGCTCAGTGGGTTAAGCCTCTGCCTTGGGCTCAGGTCATGATCCTGGGATCTAGCCCCGCATCCGGCTCTCTGCTCAGCAGGGAGCCTGCTTCCTCCTCTCTCTCTCTCTGCCTGCCTCTCTGCCTACTTGTGATCTCTGTCTGTCAAATAAATTTTTAAAAAATTAAATAAAAATTTCAAAAAATTTTTTTAAATCTTAAAAAAAAAAAAAAAAAGAAATGATTTGAGCTTCCCTTGTCAGGATTGTAGCTGTTGAATTAGAGATGAGGATCCCATTTGGCCAAACGTGGAAAGATTCTGACATTTGCATAGGAGGGAGTTTTCTAGGTACAGGTGATAAAACCTGGTAATAAATGGTCTCTTTCTTAGTGTAGGTTGAGATTAATGCTTTGTGGGGCCTTTAAAATTGAATAGAGGGCGCCTGGGTGGCTCAGTGGGTTAAGCCGCTGCCTTCGGCTCAGGTCATGATCTCAGGGTCCTAGGATCGAGTCCCGCATCGGGCTCTCTGCTCAGCAGGGAGCCTGCTTCCTCTCTGCCTGCCTCTCTGCCTGCTTGTGATCTCTCTCTGTCAAATAAATAAATAAAATCTAAAAAAAAAAATAAATAAATAAAATTGAATAGACATGTGATTTAGAACTTGCAAATATATGAGATCATGACCTGAGTGGAAATCAAGAATCTGCTTTTTAACAGACTAAACCACCCAGGTACCCCCAACATAATTTTTTTTTTTTAACATGTTGACTACTGTTACATGTTTTCAGTTTTTTGTTATAAAAAATTCTCTGAAAAACATTCTTCTGCATATAACTTGGGTACCTCTATTTTTATTTCCTTAGGGTAAATTTTTAATAGTGGGCTTTCATAAAAGAAATCACACATTTTAAGGACATGCAATATTGTCTTCTGACCCTGTGATATTAGAATTTGGGTTGATTAAATAATCAAATGTATTTATCCCTTCTTTTTCTTTTTTTTTTTTTAAAGATTTTATTTATTTATTTGACAGAGAGACAGAGAACACAAGTAGGCAGAGCGGCAGGCAGAGAGGGCAGAGAGAGAGGAGGAAGCAGGCTCCCTGCTGAGCAAAGAGCCCGATACGGGGCTCGATCCCAGGACCCTGGGATCACGACCCGAGCCGAAGGCAACTGCTTAACTGACTGAGCCACCCAGGTGCTCCCCTCCTTTTTTTTTTTTTTTTTTTAAAGAGAGTGAATTTACTGAGTGGGGGCGAGAGTGGGGGGACACATAGAAAGAGAGAGAATCTTAAGCAGGCTTCACACTCAGCACAGAGCCTGTGACAGACAGAGTTCAATCTCCTGACCTGGAGATCATGACCTGACCTGAAATTTAGAGTCAGACACTTAATCTACTAAGCCACCTGGGTGCCCCTTTAGCTGTTACTTTTAAATGCCAATAATCCAGCAGGATATAAACTATGAATAGAAGTTAAGTATAAATCAGTGTATAGTGAAGACTACTAAAGAGAGTCAGGTGACCTACTTTGGGAATTCATAGGAAAGTGGCATTGGTTGGATTCTGGCCATTACTATAGAGTTTGAACAAGTTATACTGAGCCCATGGAATCTCTCTGGAGATAAGTGGGATTTATTGTGTAAGCTTTTGCCTTCTGATTCTTTTTTCTCAACTGATGTTTGGATGCAAAGTGAGACTAATATAGTGAGTTGATTGGGCAGTTGTCTGGAAGACCTTGTGGCTAAATGTCAAGGAAAAAAACCTCCCTGGGGTCAAGAAGATTTTAGAGTACTCAGAGCTTTTCTCCAAGCTTAAGAAGAGAGTGTTTTAAAATTAAATGAAGTTTTGAGGCACCTGGGTGGCTCAGTTGGTTAAGCATCTGCGTTTGGCTCAGGTTATGATCCCAGGGTCCTGGGATTAAGTTCTATATTGGGCTCTCTGCTCAGCGGAGAGCCTGCTTGTCCCTCTCCCTCTGTCTACCACTCTACTTGTGCTCTCTCTCTCTGTCTAATAAATAAATAAAATCTTTTTAAAAAATTAGGGGCACCTGGGTGGCTCAGTGGGTTAAGCCTCTGCCTTCAGCTCAGGTCATGATCTCAGGGTCCTGGGATCGAGCCCCGCATCAGGCTCTCTGCTCAGCAGGGAGCCTGCTTCCCCCCTCTCTCTCTGCCTGCCTCTCTGCCTACTTGTGATCTCTGTCTGTCAAATAAATAAATAAAATCTTTTTAAAAATTAAATTAAGTGAAGTCTCTACTTCTTGGATAATAGCTTCTAACACATACATAAGTATATGTATAGCTTTTTAAGTTAATGTATGGCCACTGTTAAAATAATTATGAAGTATTTTTAAAACAAAAAGAAAACCAAGATTACACCTATTAAACAAAGTGATAGTAACATAGGCTGAATAATGTAATAAAATGGATAAATTACCAACCCTTTCAATGGAAATCCTATTCCCTGTCCCTTAATATCTCTCTCTTTTAATGATCTAATCATGTTGTACTCCTGTTTTTTTATCTTATTTTTCTGTCAATAGTGTATCTGTAATATTTTCCTTGTCCTTAAATATGTTTTCCTATTTAGCATTTAATGGCTGCTTTGTGTTCTATTGCCTGAATATTTAGTATTTATGTAGTCAGCTTGGCTGGACTCAAAACAGAGAATGTAGGCCTAGGCAGTTCCTTCTTTGTGTTCATTTCCCATATATTGACCAACTTCAGTGGACCCTGAGGCCCTAAAAAGCACCTCTGGTTTGGATGATGAGGCCTCTATCAGCCTTGGAAGGTGGCAGTGAAGGCAGGTGAATCCACCCATGGAAAGACTGAGCAGCTCAACCTCAGGACTAAATAAGCTTTCCCAACATGGGATCTTGTCCAGTCGGTCTCCTGCTCCTGTATTTGGGTCTGGCTTCAATGCCAGAAATGACTTTACAACCACCTTTGTGTAGTCTGGGACTTTGTGTAGTCTGGTGACCGGGGACTTGGGAGAGACCTTAGATCATCTTCTATTTTTCCCTAAATTGTGTGTACAGTAGTGGGGGCTAATTTTAGAAGAATGGGGGAACAAAAACATTTTATTGAATTAAGTCATATTGGGAACACTAAAACTTTTTTTCTTCTCTCAGCTCTGGATTTTCTGGAATTTGAATATTTTTCAATGGAGGAACACCAAGGAGCACTGATCAGGTCTGACATTTCTAAAACCATGACCTGTGTAAGTTGGTTATTTCTGTCTTCTTGCAATATTATGATTTTAGTCTGTGTGGGTTTTTGATTAGTTAAGCCAAAGCTTCCTACTTAAAAGGGTCTCATTCAGTTATCTGCTCTACAGTTTGTCCTAAAATTAAAAAAAAAAAAAAGATAGCAAATAGCTCAATTTCCTCCCAATGAATGTTTGTTGTCCAGTTTTTGTATTTATTATCCAATTTACTCAGTCCACTTCTATGCTTATTCTTCAATCAAAGGCTATGATGGACCAGTAAAGGAGTGAAATCCCATGAAGGAAATATTTGAATTTCCTTTATAGGTCTCTGGTTTGATGAATTAGAGGTGTTGATCCCATTTAATTACCACAGGTAGATTTTCAAATTCTCCACAGACCTGAATTTCCTAGGCAGATGAGATATGGATATTGGTATCAGTTGGTCTCAGTTTTGGTATGTGATGGTATCTCATGTTCTTGAGCATTGTAAAATGATTGGAAACATTTGTGTCATGCATCTTGCTAAGGAATTATTGAGAGACAAATATATCTATTTTGTGGTTAAATGTGATCTGTTGAATTTGGGTGACATCTCTTTGATTACGGCTCATCTTCATCAGTATACAGTTAGAAAAATGTTGAGTAACTGATGAAAGATGATTATGAATGAGAATATTATCCAAAGGAGTGCAAATGTGTTGATTTCCAGAATAGATGAAAACCTTTGAAATTTTGTTTAACCGAAGTATATCCATGTCAGGAATGTATTAAGTCTGAGATTTCTATAATAAAATGGATTGTGACACAGCCAAAATTTATCTGTCAAAAACAAAGAAAAATGCTTATGATAAGTCCTGGCAAAGGATGAACTCAGTGCTTGTAGAACTGTCAGACTTTTTTCAAAAGCTTTTACTTAATACAGAACTTTTTATATTTAATATGGGAGGGAAATCCCATCTTTGTTTAACTCTGAAGGGGAAATAATTTAGAACCTCACAGTTTTTGAAAATCCATACATCATGCAACTGGCTGATTATATGATTGTGCATTATACTTTATTGAATGGGGGAAAAAATCTTTAATTTCATCCATTCCCCAGTAGGTCTGAGTTTTTGTGATAGCCCACAACCTATAAAGATTTGTCTGTAGTAATAGGATTCTTCAGGAATATGTGGACAATGGGCTTTGATTTTCTAGCCCACTTGTACTATATCACTCCCTTTCTTTAATTCACTCCTATAATCTCCTGTCTTTACCATCTCAAAAGTGTGTTTTCAATTTCATACTACATGGGTTTGCAGTTTCAGGAATTAGTGACATTCAGGGATGTGGCCATAGACTTCTCTCGGCAGGAGTGGGAGTACCTGGACCCTATTCAGAGGGACTTGTACAGGGATGTGATGTTGGAGAACTATAGAAACTTGGTCTCATTGGGTAAGTTTGTTTGACACGAGAAATTTAGAATGTGCTCTGTGTTATGTTGACTTTCAACACAGGGAATTTCAAAGCTGTCTTTCAAGATGTAAGCTGAATTTCTTTTTCTTGTTCCCAGAGGAAGGTTTGAGGTCTGTCTGTTTGTCAGGGCCTCTGCCACCAACCATGGTCATTTCCTCTTTTAGTGATACTTACATCTCCCTCTGGCCCTTCCTTTCTTCCTATGGGGCTGGACAAGAATTCCTTATATTTATTCCATATATAGCTTTTGTCCAGGAAGCCTGGCTTACCATTGTGTTCAGGCTGATTTGCTGTGTCATCCTCTGATCCACTTACAGGGCAATAATTAGGCGTAGACTTGCGATTGACTATAGCTATGAGAAGAGCTCTGTAGCTTCTGTAGTGGTGGACTGGATAAACAGTATTCATTTAAAACTGAAGAGTACACATTTCATTTCCTACAACCAATTTTGTATGATTTACGGCTGAAAGTTACAATTCATGGCATACATCTGTAATTGAATGAATATTTTATAAGTGAATTTTTCTTAAGGAAATAATATTATTATAATTGGCATTATTTCCCAATTATGACACTCATACTGGGGGGGGAATATGTATACATGCAGACAAATTTAATCATCAAACAACCATGCAATAATAGTAGTATCACACCCATTTTACTTGCCAACACTGGGGAAGAGTGTGTTGAAATGAGTTCCTCAAAGTCACAAGGTTGGTAGATATTAGAGGAGAAAGAATTGGTGCATAGGCCCTTAGCTCCAATGAGTATCCTCAAACATTGTTAACCTTTTCAATCACTTTGTTCAATTTTCTCTTAAGAAGAATCTATATGAGTTTAAATTAAAATAAGATTTTATCATACCAACGTGGTTTCTTTAATCATCTCATCCTTCTATTATCTGAAGTCTGTAGCAGTAACAACCTTGATTTCATTATAAATTTAAGTAAAGCTAAAGATTTTGTGAGTTCTGCTTTCATTTCTGTACCATGTGGCTTTTTTTTTTTTTTTTTTCTTGTAAGCAGGACATTCTGTTTCTAAGCCTGATGTGGTTGACTTATTGGAGCAAGGAAAAGAGCCCTGTATGATTTTGAGGGAAGAAACACAAAGACAGTACACAGGTAAGGAGGGGAAGAAAGGCGAAGGAAAACCATCAGGGCTGGTAGCAGCCTGTGTGGTTAAGAGGGAGGATTACATCCCTGTGGTATTTCAAGTCACAGAAAGATTGTAATAATAGTACAAAAGTTTCTTTTATACCTTTCAGCAAGTCTTTCCAAATGAGGAAAGCTTTTCTAGTCCACATTGAAGCCCTTCACCTGTCCACACCCAGTCACAATCTTCTCTCCCTGCTAAGTGTAACTTACTCTTCTGATTTTAATGGCGATCAGTTCCTTCCCTCTTTTCTCCCTCCAATTTCTCTATGTGCTTTTAAAATCTTTAATCTCTAAGTTTCTTCTCCATATCTTTTGTCCCTAACCATTTACTTGCTGAAGGAACATCTTCCATTCTGTTTTGCTGATGCCATTTTGAAATTTACTTAAACATGTTCTCTGACCTCTCTGTATCCTCTAAATAAGTAGTGGGATCAAGAAGCATAATGAGAGGGGCGCCTGGGTGGCTCAGTCATAAGCGTTTACCTTTGGCTGAGGTCATGATCCCAGGGTCCTGGGATGGAGCCTGACATCAAGCCCCGCATCCAGACCTGCATCAGGCTCCCTGTTCAGCGGGAAACCTGCTTCTCCATCTCCTGCTCCCGCTGTTTGTGTTCCCACTCTTGCTATGTCTCTATCAAATAAACAAATAAAATCTTAAACAAACAAACAAAATCTTTAAAAAAAAAATGTAATGAGATTTAGATTGTCTATATATAATTATATATATTATAAAATATTTAAATATATATAAGGGGTGCCTGGGTGACTCAGTGGGTTAAAGCCTCTGCCTTCAGCTCAGGTCATGATCCCAGGTTCCTGGGATGAGCCCCACGTCTGGCTCTCTGCTCAGCAGGGAGCCTGCTTCCCCCCTCTCTCTGCCTGCCTCTTTGCCTACTCGTGATCTCCATCTGTCAAATAAATAAATAAAATCTTTTAAAAAAAAGAGAGAAAGTATTATTTAAAAATATATATATATATTTAAATATATAGAATTTAAATATATGAGATATATTTAAAATATGTATTTTGGCAAGACAACTTCTTCAACAGTCTTCTATACATAATGTGTTGGCAGTATTGATTGCTGGCTTTCAACATACAAACAGAACCGAGCTTATTGCTTACTGTGGTAAAGGACAACACTGCCTCTAAATAGCTTCGGTAGAGGGGCACCTGGGTGGTTCAGTGGGTTAAGCCTCTACCTTTGGCTCAGGTCATGATCTCAGGGTCCTGGAATTGAGCGCCATGTCCGGCGCACTGCTCAGCGGGCAGCCTGCTTCTCCCTCTGTCTCTTTGCCTGCCTATCTGCCTACTTGTGATCTCTCTGTCAAATAAATAAATAAAATCTTTTTAAAAAAATAAATAAGGGTGCCTGGGTGGCTCAGTGGTTAAAGCCTCTGTCTTCAGCTCAGATCATGGTCTCGGGTCCTGGGATCGAGCCCTGCATTGGGTTCTCTGCTTGGCGGGGAGCCTGTCTCTCTGCCTACTTGTGATCTCTGTCAAGTAAGTAAATAAAATCTTTAAAATAAATAAATAAGTAGATAAATAAATAGCTAGCTAGTTAGCTTTGGTAGTGTCTCAAAGGGAGAAATGCCAGGATTGATGTTATTGACAATTGAAAGTTTGGTTTAAGGCCTGTCTTTCAATGTGATTAGGATTGGGTGAAGAGCAAGATACAACAGGGGAAAATTCATGGAAATTAGGTAAGAATTTTGAGGCTTGGGGGACACCTGGGCGGCTCAGTTTGTTAAGCATCTGTCTTTGGTTCAGGGTCCTGGGATCAAGCCCTGTGTCAGGCTCCCTGCTCTCCCTTTCCCTTTGCCACTCCCCCCTGCTTGTGGTTTCAATCTCTCTCTCTCTCTCTGTCAAATAAATAAATAAAATATTTAAAAATAGGGACACCGGGGTGGCTGAGTCAGTTAAGCCTCTGTCTTCAGCTCAGGTCATGATCCCAGTGTCCTGTAGTTGAGTCCACATTAGACTCCTTGCTCAGCGGGGAGTCAGCTTCCCTCTCCCTCTGCTGTACGCTCTCTCTCTTTCTGTCAAATAAATAAATAAAATATTAAAAAAAAATAAATACTCTTCAATAAAAACTCAACAACTAAATGTATTATTATACTTGTAATTTTTTACAAATCTAATAGGTGAGAAGTGGTATCCCGTTTCAATTTGCATTTTCTTTATGAGTGAGTGAAAAATTTTTTCATATGTTTAACAGCCATTCCTTTCTATTTCATGAGTTTTGGGGGTTGTATCTCTCCCCCATTTTTCTATTTGGCTTTTTATCATTTGTCCTTCAATTTTTAAGGGTATTTTTTACATATTAGGAGTACTAGCCATTTGTCTGAAGTGTATGTTGCAAATATTTTCTCCCAGTTTCTCAATTGTTCTTTTTTGTTGTTGTTACTTTGATTATGGCAGTTTATTTATTTTTTAATATAATCAAATTCATCACTCTTATTATCTCTGAATTTTGTGTCTTGGTTAGAAGCTATCACAAGGTTAAAGATAAATATACATCTTTTCTTCCATCACGTGAAAGATTTTATTTTTTACATTTAAATCCCTAATCCATTTGGAGTTTGTTCTTGTATATAAAGGTATGGATCTAATGAAATCTTCTCCCACATGGCTATCCCAGTTGTCCCAACACCATTAATTTAAACATCCATCTTTCCTCCCTTCATTTGAAATGCTATCTTCATCATATAATAAATTTCCGTATATTCTTGGGTCTATTTCTGGGCTTTCTGTACTGTTCTACTGTTTTATTTCTATATCCATCCATAACTAACACATTGCTTTTATTATGGTTACATTGTAGCACATTTTCAATGTATGTTATGGCTAGTCCTGTCCCCCCTTTTAGATTTTCAGTATTTTTCTTTTCTAATTTTTCAATGTTTGTTTTTCCATGTGAACTTGATTATTGATTATTAATTTTTCTAACTCCATGGAATGCTTATTGGTATCTTATTTGAATTGCATTACATTTACAAATTAATTTAAGAAGAACTCTTAAGTTCTTAATTTATAGCTGTTAAGTCTCTTAATTTATAACGTTAAGTCTTCCTATCCAAGAAGAGGGGTTGTTTCTCCATGTGTTGGAGGCTACTTGTGTGTCTTTTAGGAGTGTTTAAAATTTTTCTGAAATGGGTTTTACATATTTCTTAATTTTTTTTTTCCTAAATATTTAATCTTGGGGCGCCTGGGTGGCTCAGTGGGTTAAGCTTCTACGTTCAGCTCAGGTCATGATCTCACAGTCCTGGGATCAAGCCCCACATCGTGCTCTCTGCTCATCAAGGAGCCTGCTTCCTCCTCTCTCTCTTCCTGCCTCTCTGTCTACTTGTGATCTCTCTGTGTCAAATAAATAAATAAAATCTTTAAAAAAAAATTTAATCTTGTTCTTACTGTCATAAATCACATTTTTATCTACTGTTTTGTCCTTTACCTAGTTATGGTCTTACAATAAGAAGACTCTTAATTTTTTCAACAGGTTTATTGGTATATAACTTATATAACATAAAATCATTCTTTAAAATTGAACAAGTCCGGGGCACCTGGGTGGCTTAGTCGGTTGAGCATCTGTCCAACTCTTGATACTGGCTCAAGTTATGATCTCAGCATAATGAAATTGAGCCCTGCATGGGGCTCCACACAGTAGGGAGTCTGCTTGAGATTCTTTCCCTCTGCCCTTCCTTCCCCCTGCTCATGGGCACTCTCTCTTTCTTTTTCTCTCCTTCTCATATAAATACATACATACATACATACATACATAAATCTTTAAAAAAATAAAGTGAACAAGTCAGGGTTTTAATATAATCACAATTTTGTGCAGCCATCACCAGTATGTAATTCCATCACCCCAAAAAGAAATCTGATACCCATTAGTAGTCACTCTGTACACCCTACTCTCATAGTCTACCCTAGTCTCATAGTCTGCTTTCTGTCTGTAGATTTGACTATCAGGAGTATTTTATATACATGGAATCATACACATGAAGACTTGTGTGAATGGTTTCTTATGCTTTTGAGATTCATCAATGTAATATCAACTTCATTCTTTTATTGTGGCTGAGTAACATTCTATTCCATTATTATTTTTGCTTTGATTTTGGTATCAAACTTAGGAAATCATTGTATAATCCAAGGTCTCAAAAAGTTACCGCTATGTATTTTTCTAAGAAGTTCCCAGTTTTAGCTCTGACATTTAGGCCTTTGATCCATTTTGAGTTAATTTTCATATGTGCTGTAGGGTGCCAAGTTCCAACTTCATTCTTTTGTACATGAATATCCACTTATTCCTTCATTGTTGCTAAAAAGACTTCACTGAATTTTGTTGGCTCCCTTTTCAGTAAGGAATTGATCATAAATGGAGATTTTATTATCTGAATTCTATTCCATTGATCTATATATCTGTCTTTATGCCAGCACTACACTGTCTTGATTTATTGTAGCATAGTAGTAAGTTTTGAAATCAGGAAGTGTGAGTACTGTTACTTTGTTCTTTTCTCTTTTTTTTTTCAAGATCATTTTGGCCTTTTGGAGTCTCCTCTATTTCCATAATGATCAGCTTGTCATTTTCAGCAACAAAAGCAGTTGCCATTTTGATATGGATCGCATTGCATCTGTTGATCAGTCTGTGAAACATAATAATCTTAACAGCATTGCCTTTCATGAACCTGAGAGGTCTCGCCTGTTATTTAGGTATTTAATTTCTTTCCACAATATTTTGAAGTTGTCAGTGTATAGATCTCAGGCTTCTTTTGTTCAGTTTATTCCTACATATTTTATTCCTTTTAATACAATTGTAGATGGCATTTCTTTCTTAATTTTGGTTTTAGATTGGTACCCTTGATTTTAGTAAGTTGACTTTATATCCTGGTATACTACTATGTCATCTGTGATATAGTGATAATTTTATTTCCTTTTTTCGGGTAATTTTATTTCTTCTTTACCTCCTTCTTACCTTTGATTTATCTTGTCTAATTGAATGGCTGATATCTTTACTACAGTCTTGAATAGTTGCAGGGACAGTCAGGTTCCTTGATTTGTTCTTGATCTCGGCAGAAATGTCTGGAGTGTTTCCCCATGTAATAAACCAGCTTTAGAACTAAGGGTGTGTGTGTGTGTGTGTGTTTTGTGTTGTGGAAGTATCCCTGAGCTCCTGTTTGCTTGGATTCTTCTCTGCTAATATTTTATATGTTTTCTCTTGACATTTGTAAGTGATTTGGGCCCATATTTTCTTTAAATGTCTCATATCAGGTTTTATTTTAAAATTTTTTCATAAAAATTACAAGAGAATTAGAAAGTTTTCCTTCGTTTTCAATGACCTAGAACAGCTTATGGAGCACTATTAGCTCTATGGGTAAAAGCAGTTATGACCTTCTGTGACTTGTCTCCCAATATTTCCTCCAAAAAGAACAAAGGAATGAAAATATAGTGAATCTAGGCAAAATCCACATCCTAGCATATCTTAAAGGCAAGATACCAAAAGTTCCTTATATCTATAAGAAAAAGACTAAAATTAAAAACCCCAGGACACTCGTCCAATAAAGGCAGTTGGTTCTTCTTGCTCTAAAATTAGGGTGTGCCTGGGTGGCCCAATGGGTTAAGCCTCTGCCTTCAGCTCAGGTCATGATCTCAGGGTCCTGGGATCCAGCCCCCGCATCGGGCTCTCTGCTTGGCAGGGCACCTGCTTCCCCTTCTCTCTCTGCCTGCATCTCTATTTGTGATCTCTCTCACTGTCAGATAAGTAAATTAAGTCTTAAAAAAAAAAAAGTAAAATTAGGAGCACCTGGCTGTCTCTGTTGGTAGAGCACAAAACTCTTGATCTCAGGGTCATGAGTTCAAGCCCATGTTGGACATGGAGCCTACTTTAAAAAAAAAAAAAAAAAAAAAGTAAAATTCATTACTATTGAAAGAGCCTCACAATGAAAAGGGTATTTATATAGATCACCAACTGATAAGATTTTGCCATATCTATTTTTATTTCTCTCTGTACTATGTTTATGGAGGTATTGGAATGCATGTTTTAGGTATCATGACTGTACCTGTGAATCATTGAGCATATGTCTCCTAAGAATAAGGATATCTCCACTCAAATAAGAGTATGTTTTTAAATTTTTTAAAAAGTTTATGTATGTAGTATGTATGTATGTATATAATCTCTACACCCAGTGTGGGGCTCAAACTCATGAACCAGAATTAAGAGTTGCATGATCTGGGGTGCCTGGGTGGCTCAGTGGGTTAAGCCTCTGCCTTCCGCTCAGGTCGTGGTCTCAGGATCCTGGGATCGAGCCCCACATCGGGCTCTCTGCTCAGCGGGGAGCCTGCTTCTCCCTCTCTCTCTGCCTGCTTCTCTGTCTACTTGTGATCCCTCTCTCTGTCAAATAAACAAATAAAATCTAAGAAAAAAAGAGTTGCATGATCTTTCAACTAACCAAGCCAGCCGTGTTCCCCAAGGGTGTGTTTTGGGGGCACCTGGGTGGTGCAGCCTGTTGAGTGTCAGACTCTGGATTTCAGCTCATGGTCTTGAGGTCCTGAGATCCAGCCCCCCGTCGGGCTCAGCACTCAGTGCAGAGTCTGCTGGTCCCTCTCCCTCCTCCTGCTTGCTCTTGCTGTCTCTCAAATAAATAAAATCTTTTTTTTTGAAGTGTGTTTTCTAAAGTCTATATAAATATTTTTCACAGAGAGGCAGTTCTATTTTACATAACTGCTAAAATTTTTCTCAGGAATTATTCTTTCTGCATTTATTGACATAATCATATGATTTTTTTTCTCCATTGTTCTGTTACTGGGTTGAATTCTGTTTGACTGACTGAATTCTGGAGTCTAGTTCCGGTTATGGTGTGTTGATACATTATCCCCTTTCAATATTGTTAGGTTGGAATTTTTATATTTTACTTGGGTTTTGGAGTGCCTCAGCTGATTAAGTATCTGCCTTCGGCTCAGGTCAGCTCAGCCCAAGACTCTGGGATCGAGCCCCATGTCCAGCTCCCTTCTCAGCGGGGAGTCTGCTTCTTCCTCTCCCTCTGCCTGCCATTGCCCCTGCTTGTGCTCTCTCTCACTGTCAAATAAGTAAATAAAATCTTTAAAAAAAATCTTTAAAACATTTTTTTCTTCAGGTTTCATGATGAAATTAGCCTGTAATCTTCGTTTTTTTATTATCCTTTTTAAGGTTGGATAGAACAATTACATTCACTTTATGAATGTGCTGAGGGGAATGTGTGCTTTCTACCCCCTTTTGGAATGTTTGAAGAAATATGCCAGAAAAACCATCTAGGCCTTCAGCTACCATTGTAGTTAGTGTTTGTTTGTTTGTTTGTTTTTGACAGAGAAGGGTAGGGGCCCTATACAAAGCTCAGTCTCACAACCCTGAGATCATGACCTGAGCCGAAATCAAGAGTCACTTTTTTAAAAAAAGATTTTATTGATTTGAGAGAGAGAAAGCACAAGCAGGGGCAAGGGTAGAGGTACAAGCAGACTCCCCCTTGAGTGGGGAGCCCAATGTGGGTCTCATTCCCAGGACCCCAAGATCATGAGCTGAGCTGAAGTCAGACGTTTAACCGACTAAGCCACACAGGTGCCCCTGAAGATGATTTTTAAAATTTACTTGGATTGGGGTTCCTCGCTGGCTCAGTGAGTAGAGCATGTGACTCTTGATCTCAGGGTAATGGATTTGAGCCCCACATTGGGGGTAGAGATTACTTTAAAGACGAAGGTTTTTGTCAAAAAGTAAAACTTACTCAGATTATGTAATGCTAGAATTATTGAAGTTTTCTGTCTATTGATTTTGTGTTTCATCCAGGTTATTAATATAAAAAGGCTGTTTCATGATGTCATTTTACTGCATTTGTGAGATGTGGATGGCCCATAAGCAATGTCCCTGTTAGTTGGCATTCCTGCATTGGATATTGTTGCCATCTCCTTTTCCTTTATTAGTTTTGAGAGAATCACATTAGTAACATTGCTTTAAAATAAAATGTGGTATTATGGATTTTCCGTGTTATTTGTGGGCACTATTTTGTAAAAGTACTTTTATCTTTCTAATTTATTTTCATTTTGTTCTTTTTCTAACTTCTACAATAAATGTTTAGATCATCAATGTTCAGGTTTTCTTTCTCATATGTATTTAAATCTGTTATATAATTTTTTCTACTTTAACTACATTATATGTAAATGGATGCAGATGTTTTAATTTGGTTCAAAGTAATTTCTATATGAAAATTTAGAAAATACTACCTTAAACTATTTTTTCTCCCAATGTTTTGTTTTTAAAAATTATTAAGCCAAGTGCCAATATTAAAAATATATATGTAGCTAATTACACTTCTAGATTTAACTTTGGTTATTAACATTTTGCCTTTTTCTCTATATATATGCACCTTTCTTCTTGGCTTATTTGGTGGTAAGTAGCAGTTAATCATTACATTTCACCTCTCAAACAGTTCTTTGTGCCTCTCCTAAGAATAAAGTCTTTCTTCTATATAGTCACACTGTGACTATCATTAGCAATTCAGCCTTGCCATCTAATATAGAGTCCATATTTAAATTTTTTAGCTTTTTTCCAAATATACCATTCATAAAATTTATTTCCATAATTCATTCCAGATTCATACACTATACTGCATTTGGGTGTTAGGCTTTTTATCTTACTGTTATTCTACCTTTTTTTTTTTTTTTCCACTTTAAGTTTGGTTACTTTGTAGTGTCCAGGTTAGTTTTCTTACGGAATGTCTGCGTTCTGGGTTTGAAGTTTTCCTCTTATCATTAGCATTAGATTAAGCATTTTGCCCAGAGGTGGTGTGTAATTTTTTTGGTAAACTTTATTTTAGGTTGATTCTAGATTTATGGAAAACTGCTAAGATAGTAGAGAGATTTCCTGTCTATACTTCTCCTGATTTCTGCCTTTGTTAACGTCTTATATCATTAAGATGCATTCGTCAGAACTAAGAAAATGACATTGGTATTAACCAAACTCTAGGCTCCATTTGTATATCTCACCAGTTTTTCTGTTAATGTTGTTTTTCTGTTCCAGGATCCTTCCATTCAAGGTAGCACATTGTATTAATTTGTCACGTCTCCCGGTCTCTCCTGGTTTGTGACAGCTTTTCAAGTTTTCTTTGTCTTTCCAGAATTTGACTGTCTTAACAGACACTGTTAGGTATCTTTCAGAATACCCCCCAGTCTGGGTCTGTTGTTTTTCTCATGATTAGACTGGAGGTAGGGGTTTTTTAGAAAGACTGCAACAGAAGTAAAATGTCCTTTTCATCACATCATGAGGGATACGTGATATCCGTGTGCCGTCACTGGTTATCGCCCTCGACCCGCAAGGACGACAAGAAGCCCCAGTTCAGATGTATCTTCTCTCTTTATTTCCACAAGTCTACACACTTATATACGTTTACATGACCAATCAGCGAGCAGGGTACAGGAGGGAGTGAATCAGGCTGTGCACCTAAACGAACAACTTCGCTAGCAACCAATGCTGTTTACTTCCTCTTTGGGCATTCCGCTTAGTCTCACTGAGGCAATCCTAACCTGGCAACTAGCCAGGCGCCATCTTTTAATGGCGGAAGCCGCCCTGGCCAGGGGCCTGCCTCCGACACCTCCCCCTTTTTTCTTTTATGGCAGGGATCATGCCTGTCTTAGGTTGTCAGTGGCGGGGAATATCCTTACCTGTCATCAGACAGCAGATATCAATGATCTGCGTCCTGTCTTAGGTTGGTATATTTCCCTCACCAATCTTACCCGTCGTTGACTACCGATCCAGCATACTTAGCCACACTTGGGGGGATGTTCCAGCCTCGAGGGCTAACAAGGCCTGCACCATGGCTTGCTGTTGCCTATGTTGCTGTCGCCTCCAAATTTGCAGTTTCCTTACTAGCAGAATCAAGCCCACTACGAGGATTATCATCAGACCAATTACGCTAGCCCATTGTTTCGTAAAGGTTAACACATCTTGCAATGTTTTGATTATCTCTGGGAGGGTTGCAAGCTCAACTCTGGTGTTATTTATCCTTGTTATGCCTAGTAGCAGGTGCTGAGTATAGTTTTGGAATTCTGCAGACTAATTCCCCCGCAAGTATTGGGAGAGCTGTCCGGAGAGATTCTGTAAGTCACTCATATTAGTATAGGCTATGGGAGTTACACAAATTGCCGGGAAGGATACTATACATCCCAGTCCCAATAGGGCCCCCCATATGTCCACTTGTTCTTGAACCAAATCCACTCTCTGGTTGACTATCAGGATTCCTGCTTGCAGATGTGCATTGATCTGAGTCTATATTTGAAGGGCAGCCGCCGTTCCTTCTGCAAGGGTGTTCACAGCTTCCGCAGTGGGTATAGTTGCAGCAAGCGAGACTGCTGCTGCCGTGGCAGCTGCTGTAGATATAGCCAATGCTGTCACAACGGCAGCTGTGATACCAAAATCTCACTTCTTTCTGGATAGCACCACCGGTAACTTGTCCTCTGGAATGGAAACTGGGATAGGAACATGGGTAGAGATATGCATAATCACAGCCAGATTGAAGGCCATGACATTCCAGCACTGGGAAAGATAGCAATTCTTAGTGCAATTCAACGTATCATTCAGCTCGCTAGCATTTGTTACGAGGAAAAGGAACGGTGGCCAGACACATATGGGAGTGGGCTGATAAGTAATATTATTGGGACAAGACACATTAACTGTTGTCTCAAAGGTACTAGAGTCATTTTGTTTATAAGAACAGTTGAGGAATTTGCCACTATTTAACATGGACACTGCTGAGATATCAGTACATGCTCCTAGCAAGTTACAGACCTGCCATGCATCAAAGGGAGAGGAGGGATTGCCTTGCTTAGAATTTTGAAAGGAATAATTGTACCCTGTAAAGATATTATTTTTATAAGTAGGAAAGCTTGGAGTGAATGTAAAGCTATGCATTTCATTGATGTAAACTGAGCGCAATGTACTCTGACATCCAGACCACTCCGGTGGCCATACCCTGTTATTGGTGCACCTGGGCAACTTAAAAGGTTGATATGGCCCCGAGGCATTAATAGGTTTCACAGGGGCCAAACCCTGGATCACAGGTGGTCCCATTGAGGTATATTTAGCAAGCCTTCATCTAGGAACCATGGAGCCGCCTTTTCCACTGTATTCAGAAAGCCCCGAGCAGTTTTTGCTTTTAGTGGAGTTCCATTGGCTTTCAGCAGGTCTTTTAAAGACACTTCCAACCGCACTTTAGATACTTCAGATCCCATTATGAACACACAGACAACAGACATGGACGTTAAAGACACTAACTAGCACATTAACTTTTTACACGCATATACTTCAGTCGACCTTTGCTCCCCACTTTACCGCGGAATTCCCACTTTTGAACGTGGCTAATGTCCCCGCTTACCTGCGGACCTTTACTCCGCGCTTTTCTACGGATTGATTACCTTGCAAGACTCCTTTATTTAGTTCCCGGGCGCTGGCGCCATTTATAGCCCTGGACCCGCAAGGACGACAAGAAGCCCCAGTTCAGATGTATCTTCTCTCTCTTTATTTCCACAAGTCTACACACTTATATACGCTTACATGACCAATCAGCGAGCAGGGTACAGGAGGGAGTGAATCAGGCTGTGCACCTAAACGAACAACTTCGCTAGCAACCAATGCTGTTTACTTCCTCTTTGGGCGTTCCGCTTAGTCTCACCAGTTTGATTCCTCCATTATCTATTTTCATTTACTTAATATGTTTAATCAACATAATCATTTTTTTTCTGCTTTTCTTTTCACAATGTTGGCCAAACACAGCTTCATACTTAGGAACACATTTTTTTTAATGAAACCTTAAATCTTTTAAACTTTCCTTACATGTTTGGCCCAACATTTGTGAGAATTATCTTGTATCTTTCCCTGTTCCATTCTTGGAATTAAGCATTTCTTTAAGGATTCCCTGATCATAATAATAGATATTTAGAGATATTTAGAGAGTAAATGATCAGGGTACTTATTGCTGTTAGCCTTTTTGACAATTTTTTCTATTTCCTGAAAATTAACCTGTTTCAGACTTTTGTCCTTTATAGGATTGTTTTTGATCAATATTTTCCTATGTTTGTCTTTGACTTTTTTATAATACCTTAATTTTTTGTTTGTTCTCCCCTCTTATCTTTTTTTTTCCTCCCCTCTTTTCTTGATTAGTTTGGAAGTGTACCATCATACACTGATTTTTTTCCCCTCCGAGAGATACCTTTTTGTTTGTTTTGTTTTGGGTTTTTTTGTTTTGTTTTGTTTTCCTACAGAGTGGAGTTGGGGGGGTGGGGGGACAGGGAGCAGGAGAGAGAATCAGGCTCCAAACTTGGCTCTGAGCCCCATGCAGGGCTTGATCTTCAAGACTATGACCTGAGCCGAAATGAAGAGTCGGACACTAACCAACTGAGCCACCCAGGTGCCCCCAAGAGATACCTTTTTGAATTTATGTGTTGATTTTCTTTTTCTAAACTCATTACATTCTGGATTTTTTTAAAAAGATTTTATTTATTTATTTAACAGAGAGAGATCACAAGTAGGCAGAGAGGCAGGCAGAGAGAGAGAGGAGGAAGCAGGCTCCCTGCTGAGCAGAGAGCCCGATGCGGGACTCGATCCCAGGACCCTGAGATCATGACTTGAGCCAGAGGCAGAGGCTTCAACCCACTGAGCCACCCAGGCGCCCCTACATTCTGGGTTTTTTATCTTTATATTTTCTGCTTTCCTTTGGTTTCCTTTGATGTTTTTTCTAAACATTTTCATATGTTGTTTATTTTATTTGTGTTGAAGTGACAACTTTTCTCTGGGCATTATAGTTGGATATTGTATCTTCTGAAATATACTAATTTCATTTTTTGTCTGGTTATATTTCTCTAGTTTCACTGTTTATTTCCTCAGTATAATAAAGATACTGATTCTGGTTTTGATTTTTTTTTATTTTTTATAAACATATATTTTTATCCCCAGGGGTACAGGTCTGTGAATCGCCAGGTTCACACACTTCACAGCACTCACCATAGCACATACCCTCCCCAATGTCCATAACCCCACTGGTTTTGATTTTTGACTGCTGGCAACTTTCTTTTTTTTTTTTTTTTTTTTTAAAGATTTTATTTATTTATTTGAGAGAGAGACAGTGAGAGAGAGCATGAGCGAGGAGAAGGTCAGAGGGAGAAGCAGACTCCCCATGGAGCTGGGAGCCCGATGCGGGACTCGATCCCGGGACTCCGGGATCATGACCTGAGCCGAAGGCAGTCGTCCAACCAACTGAGCCACCCAGGCGCCCCTGCCTGCTGGCAACTTTCAAGCCCCACCACTCTGCCCCACTTTGGGGCGAGCAGATAAAAAGCCTGAGAGCTCTCTGCTTTGGTGCCCGTGGAAAGTTCAAACCATGCATACTCCGTGCCCTGTATCCTATCACTTGTTACACACATCCCACAACTGAGTCACATACTCTGCCCTTGACTCATGCCCCCTCATTCTGCACTGATACTCCTGAGTCTTTTCCTGAATCTGGATTGCCATCTTCCAGCTTATATCTGATATTTCCTTTTAACAGTTCCAGGCACTCTGGTATCCCAGGATTTTCCTTCACATTTTAATTTCTTGATTCTCTCCAGCATCTCTTGATTCTCTCCAGCATCTCCAAATAAGGAACGTGTTACTTCATTCAAGTATGTATGTAAATTTTCTGAAAAGGCACCAAAATACTGGGAAGTACAAGGATGGCTGGCCTTGAAAATAAAAAGGAAGAGAGGATGTGAAAAGTTATAAAAACAACACAGATTTAACATATTTAGAATGGAGAAGGAATAATAAAACTCAACTGAAGATAAGTAAAAACAATTATTTAGCACCTGTGATATGTCAGAATCTTGTAATTCAGTGATGAAAGAAAGGAAGCATTGTGTCTGCTCTTGGGAAAATTTGGGGAAATGTAAATAGAATATCAGCTAAGGAAACTAATGTTATCATATTGGAAATAAAGGGGTGGTGGAAGGAATGAAGTGCTAGAACATAAAAAGACAGACATGGATATCTTTAGGGTTAGCAGGTGCCCCCCTTCTAAGGGATGAGAAGGATCAGCTTATAAAGTGCCCAGGTCCAAGGAGTCTTGTCAGACAAAACAGTGTTTGGAAAGCATCAAGTGATAGAGGTTGTACCATATCCTAAGTGCTGGAAAGAGAGAATGTGAAAGGGACCACCTGGGTGGCTCAGATGGTTAAGCGTCTGTCTTCAGCTCAGGTCATGATCTCAGAGTCCTGGGATTTTTAATCCCATATCAGGCTTCCTGCTCAGCGGGGAGCCTTTTTCTCCCTCTCCCTCTCCCTCTGTTGTTCGCCCTGCTTGTGCTGCCGCTCTCTGTCAAATAAATAAATGAAGTCTTAAAAAGGAGAGAGAGAGAGAATGTGAAAGGAGATAGGGGCAAAGGAGTCAGTGTTTGGACATTCCAAGAGTAAAGAGAAACACTAGAGAAACTGAGGATAAATTCTTAACCTTTGATCTGCATTTCAATCAGTGGTAGAAATATTTAAAATAAAGATGCCAAGGTTTTTTTCCCTCTTAATTCTAACTTGGTCTGTGACAGAACCAGGATATCAGATTTATAACAAGCTTGCCAAAGATTCTGGCCCACACCTAAATTTCAGTAACTTCACTATTTCACATAACTTTACATACATCTCTGAACCCTTGGCCTTTCAAAATTTTCATAACTATATTTTACTATTCGGTAAGTCCTTATGAGTGTTGGTTCATATTTCTTTCATAGAAGTTCTATGTTCTCTAGTATAAGAAGTACAATTTTTTTTTGTTTTCTTCCTTTGTTTCAGATTTGGATTTACACTGTGAGGTAATCAGCTATGTAGAAATGCCCACTTACGAAAAAGATATATCTTCTACACAACATCAGAGCACATATAACAACAAGAAATTCTACAAATGTAAGAAATGTCAGAAGAAATTTAGTAGTGGCTCTCAATTTATTCTACATCACAGGTTTCATATTGGCAGAAGACCCTATGAATGCAAGGACTGTGGGCGGAACTTTCGTAGTGGCTATCAACTTACCCTACATCAGAGATTTCATACTGGCAAGAAGCCTTATGAATGTACAAAATGCAGGAAGAACTTTAAAAGTGGTTATCAACTTACTGTACATCAGAGATTTCATACTGGCGAGAAAACCTATGAATGTAAGGATTGTGGGAAGGCCTTTATTTATGCCTCACACATTGTTCAGCATGAGAGAATCCACACTGGAGGGAGGCCTTATGAATGTCAGGAATGTGGGAAGGCCTTTAGTCAAGGTGGATACCTTAGAATTCATCAAAGAATTCATACTGGTGAGAAACCCTATAAATGTCAAGAATGTGGGAAGGCTTTTAGTAGGTGCTCAAACCTCATTGAACATGGGCAGATCCATACTGATGGGAAACTTTACGTATGTGAAAAATGTGGGAAGGCCTTTAAAAGAGGTCATCAACTTACCGTACATCAGAGTGTTCATACTGGTAAAAAACCATATGATTGTAAAGAATGTGGAAAGGGCTATACCACTGCCTCATACCTTATTCTACATCAGAGAATTCATAAAGTTGGGAAACCATATGAATGTAAGGAATGTAAGAAAACCTTTACCTTGTATAGAAATCTTACCCGACATCAGCATATTCACACTGGTGAGAAACTTTTTGAATGTAAGCAGTGTGGGAAGGCCTATACTACTGGCTCAAAGCTTTTTCAACATCAGAAAACTCACACTGGTGAGAAGCGCTTTGAATGTAAGGAATGTGGAAAGGCCTTTAGCTTATATGGATACCTTCATCAACATCAGAAGATTCATACTGGTATGAAACATTTTGAATGTAAGCAGTGTAAAAAAACCTTTACTTTATATAGAAATCTTATTCGACATCAAGAGTATTCATAATGGTAAGAAGCTTTTTGAATGTAAGGAATGTGGGAAGGCCTATACTACTGCCTCAAACCTTGTGCAACATCAGAAAACTCATACTGGTGAGAAACCCTATGAATGCAAAGAGTGTGGGAAGACCTTTAGCTTGCATGGATATTTTAATCAACATCAGAAAATCCATACTGGTGTGAAACCCTATGAGTGTATGATATGTAGGAAAACCTTTACTTTCTATAGAAACCTTACCCTACACCAGAGTATTCATACTGACAAGAAACCTTTTAAATGTAAGGAATGTGGGAAGACCTTTAGACGTAGTTCACACCTTACCGCACATCAGAGTGTTCACGCTGATAAGAAACCCTTTGAATGTAAGAAATGTGGGAAGTCCTTTAAAACATATGGATACCTTACACAACATCAGAAAATTCATACTGGTGGGAAACCCCACAGCTGTAAGGAATGTGGGAAGGCCTTTAGTCGCGCTTCAAACCTTGTTCAACATGAGAGAATTCATACTGGTGAAAAGCCCTACGTGTGTAAGAAGTGTGGGAAAGCCTTCAGGTATGGTTCAGCCCTTAAAGCACATCAGGGAATACATACAGATCTGAAGCTCTAAGAACATAAGGAATGTGATAATGCTATTAGGCATGGCCCAAACCTTTTAAATAGGCAGTTCACACTGATGAGGAATTACTGAATGTTAGTCTTTATAGTTATGTCTTCACCAGATGAGAGAATCCATTATGTAGTTCTTATCACTTTTTAAAGATTACAGTGTCACTCCCATTTTAATGGAATGTTTGACTGAACAATAGCAAATTAAACCCTGAATAGCCAAACAATCTTGAAAAAGAAGATGAAAACTGGAAGTATCATGATCCCAGATTTCAAGATCTACTACAAAGCTGTAGTAATTAAAACAGTGTTGTACTGGTGTAAAAATAGGCACAAGGATCAATGGAACAGAATAGAGAGCCCAGAAATACATCCACAACTAGATGGTCAATTAATCTTCAACAGAGGAGGCAAAAATATACAGCGGGGAAAAGTCTCTTCAACAAATGATGTTGGGAAAACAGGACAACTCTCTTACACCATACACTAAAAATAAACTCAAAATGGATTAAAGACCTAGATGTGAGACCCAAAGCCATAAAAATCCTAGAAGAGAATGTAGGCAGTAATTTCTCTGATATCAGCTATAGCAACATTTTTCTAGATAGGTCTAGAGGGAAGGGAAACAAAAGCAAAAGTAAAATACTGGGACAACATAAAAATAAAAAGTTTCTGCATAATGAAGGAAACAATTAGCAAAACTAAAATGCAATCTACAGAATTAGAGAATATATTTGCAAATGACAAATCCAATAAAGGGTTAGTGTCCAAAAATATAAAAAGCTTACACAACTCAACACAAAAAAACAATCCAGTATTAAATTGAGCAGAAGATATGAACAAATATTCTCCAAAGAAGACATAAGATGGCCAACAGACACATAAAAAGTTGCTTAACATCACTCATCATGGGGGAAATGCAAATCAAAACCACAATGGGGTATCACGTCACACCTGTCAGAATGGCTAAAATCAACAATAATGTTGGCAAGGATATGGAGATAAAGGAACCCTCTTCCACTGTTGATGTGAATGCAAACTAGTGCACCGACTGAAGAAAACAGTATGGAGATTCCTAAAAAATTTAAAAATAGAATTATCTATTTTAATTATGGATAATTATGGAATTATCCAGTAATTCCATTACTGGATATTTACCCAAAGAATATAAAAACTAATTTGAAAACATGTGTGCACCCCTATATTTATTGGAGCATTATTTACAATGGCCAAGTTATGGAAACAGCCAAAATGTCCATCAACAAATGAATGGATGAGGCGCCTGGGTGGCTGAGTGGGTTAAAACCTCTGCCTTCAGCTCAGGTCATGATCCCAGGGTCCTGGGATCGAGCCCCGCATCGGGCTCTCAGCTCAGCGGGGAACCTGCATCCCCCCGCCCACCTGCCTCTCTGCCCACTTGTGATCTCTGTCAAATAAATAAACAAAATCTTTTAAAAAAATAGATGAATGGATAAAGAAGAATGAAATCTTGCCATTTGCAAAAACAGAACTAGAGGGTATAATGCTAAGTGAAAAAAGTCAGAGAAAGACAAATACCATATGATTTCACTCATGTAGAATTTAAGAAACAAAACAAATGAACAAAGGAAAAAATAGACAAACCAAAACACCACCACCACCAACAACAAACAGACCCTTAACTATAGAGAACAAACTGATGGTTACCCTTCTGAGGGGTTGGGAGGGTGGGCTTAGTGAAATTGGTAAAGGGGATTAAGAGAATACTTTTCATGATGAGTACTGAGCCGTGTGTAGAATTGTTGAATCACTATATTGTACATCTGAAGCTAATATAACACTGTATGTTGACTATACTGGAATTAATTTTTAAAAATAATGACAAATTAGAAAGAAGATGGGAATCTCAAATTTTTCATGCCTATGGTGTGCATGGAACTTTCAATTAAATTTGTTAAATTTAGGGGCCCTTGGGTGGCTCAGTTGGTGAAGCATCAGCCTTTGGCTCAGGTCATGATCCCAGGGTCCTGGGATAGAATCCTACATCTGGCTCCCTGCTCGGTAGGGAGCCTACTTCTCCCTCTCCCCCTGCTGCTCACCCTGCTTGTACTCTCTCTCTCTCTCTGTCAAATAAGTAAAATAAAATCTTTTAAACAATTTGTTAATTTAATGACTGGCTAAAAGCCTTCCATAATAATCAATGGCTGTGTCACAGATTTCCCCAAATCTTAATGGCTTATCACAACAGCTCTCACAGATTCTGTGGGTCAGAAATTCAGGAGTAACTTGGCTGAGTACTTCTGGACTGGGTTTTTCATGAAATTTCAGTCATCTGGAATATTGGGTCCAGGTGGCTCGCTCACATTGGCTGCTGCTGGTACAGAGAGAGTGTGTGTCAGAAATCCATCCTCGTCCACTGTGGACCTGATTTACATGAGGAAATCCTGGACTTGAAGTTGATGCTTTAAGTAAGTGAGGCTTCTGGCACTTCTTGAGTATATTTTGCATGTGGTAAGAATGCAAACAGTTTATGCTGAGATGACTAATGGTTGTGTTTTTAAAAATATATATCCATAAGTTCTCTGAAACTGCACCTTCAAAACTGAAGCCTCCCTCTTGCTGCATTCCAAGCTACCTGAAAAATCTGAGTAAGTATGTCTGCTTCTCACAGTTTCTATGGGTCAGGAATTTGGGAGCAGATATGCAAAGGCGTTCTGGCACCATGTATCTCATGGACTGAAGATCTGGAAGGGATTGATGGGGGTTGGATGATCTGCTTTCAAAGATGGCTTAGTTTTGTGGCTGATAAGTTCATCCTGGCAAGTTATTTCCTTTCCAGCAGGACCCTTCCATGTGCTGCTTGAGTGTCCTTGTGACAGGATAATTGGCTTTTCTCAGAACTGATCCTTGCTATAATCTAGCTTTGGCAGTCACTTCTGCCTCATCCTCCATATTAGCTGTAGGTAGGTCAAGTCCAGCCCACATTCACCAGGAGAGAGATCCAGTTTCACCTTTTGAAATGGGAAGTGTAAAACATTTGCAGACATTTTAAAAATGTTTATTTATTTGACAGATATCACAAGTGGACAGTGGCAGGCAGAGAGAGAGCAGGAAGTAGGCTCCCTGCTGAGCAGAGAGCCCAATGTGGGGGCTCAATCCCAGGACCCTGGGATCATGACCTGAGTCGAAGGCAGAAGCTTTAACCCACTGAGCCACCCAGGTGCCCCATTTGGAGACATTTTTAAATCACCACACCTGCCAACACTGCTCAAATATTGTTAAACTCTCAAAAATTGATAATAAACATCTTTGTTTCATGTACGCAGAAATCCTTTAAGCCACAGCACATACCTTACCTGTCATCATTGCCATTCTACCAACTTATGGACCGTGTGTTATCAGCCAAGATACTTATTACCTATCATGGCATCATTTGCTGAATGCTAATCAGGAACACATAATAATTTTATTATGGAGATTAATTGAAGTCATACTTGTAAAACCTTGGGAGATTATCTGGCCTATCACCAGTGTTCAATAAATATGAGCTGGTACTCTCATCACTACTTCTATTGATGATAGATTTTATGAGTAAGATTTTAACAGTTTAATTAATTTCAGACAGCTTCTTAAAGCCACTCATTAAATTTTACATAATTTTGGAAATAAGTACATGATTTAGGGTGTGTAGAAATTATGATAATAGCAACAATTCGTACTCTCCATTCACAATTTAAGTTTGGGTAGAAATTAATAATGGGCTAGTAAAAAATATTTTTCCTAAATTTGTAATGTAAATATTTCTTTGCTAATCACTATCTAGTCTAGGTTAATACATTGCATTTAGGCTTCTTTTCTAAGGTAGTACTTTTTTACGTCTTTGATTTTTTTTTTTTTTAGAGGTTTTTCTTTTATTTGACAGCACAAGCAGGGGCAGTGGGAGAGGAGAAGCAGGCCCCCCATTGAGCAGGATTCTGATGTGGGGCTTGATCCCAGGACCCTGGAATCATGACCTGAGCTGAAGGCAGACACTTAAGGACTGAGCCACCGAAGCACTGCTACGTCATTGATTTTTTTGTAACATGTCTAGAATGCACACATTCTTGATTTATTTCCTCCTGATATGATTTGTTGATCTGTCCCTCATTTTTCCTATAAACTGGAAACTATATCCACAGAATTCATTAAGTTTAGGCACCCGGGTGGCTCAGTCAGTTAAGCGTCCAGCTCTTGGTTTTCTGCTTAGGCCAGATCTCAGGGTCATGGGATCAAGCCATATGTCAGGGCTCTGTGCTTACTCTCTCAAATAAATAAATCTTTTAAAATATTTTATTTATTTATCTGTCAGAGAGAGAGAGCACATGCACAAGCGGGGTGGGCAGGGGGCAGAGAGGGGATCAGGCTCCCCACTGAGCAAGATCCTGACTTGGGACTGCATCTCAGGACCCTGGGATCATGACCCGAGCCAAAGGCAGACGCTAAACTCACTGAGCCACCCAGGTGTCCCAACATGTCGGTGGCAGCTTTGTACATAGCAGACAACATGGCGCTTGCGCCTGCGGCTAAACAGAGGACCTGCGCACCACCTGAAAGATGATTGGCTATGCCAGCGACACCAACAAATCTTTTTTTTTTTAAGTAATGTTATCCATTTTTTGTTATGTAGTTTTCGGTGTCTTATTAAAGTTTCCCTATTATTCCTTACTTTTGCCAGTTTAAACTTTAAATGACTGAGTGATACCTGATTTAAAAATGTGATTGTATATCAAAACTGTCCATTGATCCTCATAGATTTACCCATTTTTAATTTATATGTCACTGGGATATAAAATAAGATACAATAAAAATACAATACAAAAAATACAATAAAATAAGCAAAAATTTTAGAAGTTACATCTTAGAGAATTAAACTTTTTATCAACATATAGTGTTTTTTTAGTCTACAGTCATCCTTTCAAATTAATTTTGTCTGCTCCAATTTATATATATATATATATATATATATATATATATATATATATATATTAGATTTATTTATTTATTTATTTTGCCAGAAGAGAGAGAGAGCACAAGCAGGAGTGGCAGGCAGAGGGAGAAGCAGGCTTCCTTTAAGAAAAGAGCCTAATGCAGAATTCCATCTGAGGATCCCGAGATCCTAGGATCATGACTCAGCCAAAGGCAGATTCCTAACCAACTGAGCCACCCAGTCATCCCATGCTCCCAAATTATATTACTTTCTTTTATAAGTACTTAACTTTATATCATCTTTTTCATTGCTACCTCTCTCCTTAAGCTTTAGATGTGACCCTTTTAACACCTATAGCCACATTTTTTTTTTACTTATTTATTTTTAAGATTATATTTTTTAGTAATTTCCACACGCAAAGTGGGGCTTGAATTCATAACCCCAAGATCAAGAGTGGCATGCTCCACCTACTGAACCAGCCAGATGTTTTTATTTTTTTAACAGGAGGAAAAAAACAAAACAGTTTTATTTTGTGCACTGGAGGCTCAATAATGAAATTGAGATGTTCTTAATTTTTAAGTTGATGTTTAATGGAATTAATCCATTTAAACTACCAATGATTATTGACAAACATGAATCATTTTTAGTTTCCTAATGTTCTTTCTGTATTTTTCTCTTTCTTATTTTCTTTTACATTTACCTTTTTTTTTCTTTTATCACTTTGGAAATTTTTCACTCTTGTTTGAGTCTATAAGCTGTTAATATAGAAATAGAACAAGCATTTTAACTTAAAGTCCAAATTTAATTGATATTTAGAGTTTTCCACTGACATTTGTTAGAACTCTTCAATTTCAGGGGCACCTGGCTAGCTCTGGTTGTTAAGCTGGACTCTTGATTTTGGCTCAGGTCATGATCTCAGGGTCCTGAGAGCCCCAGGTGGGGTTCTTCACTGGGTGTGGAGCCTGCTTAAGATTCTCTCTCCTTGGAGCACCTGGGTGGCTCAGTGGGTTAAAGCCTCTGCCTTTGACTCAGGTCATGATCTTGGGGTCCTGGGATCGAGCCTCACATCGGGCTCTCTGCTCAGCGGGGAGCCTGCTTGTCCCTCTCTCTCTCTGCCTGTCCTCTCTGCCTACTTGTGATCTCTATCAAATAAATAAATATTCTCTCTCCCTTACTCTCTGCGCTCCCCCTACCCCATACCCACATGTGCATTCTCTCTCTCTAAAAAAAGGAGCTTCAATTTCAATCTGGCATCTCCACCTACTGCCAGGTGGTAGCTGTTGATGGAACATGTACCCCATCAATGATTGTAAGGCCCTTTTGGCTCCCCAGCCAGATGTCACTCCAACCTGGATCTGGGCAAGCCTGTGCAGGTGAGAGGGAAAGACGAGGATAATGGCTTTAGGGAAGCAGAAGATGCTGCCATCAGCTTTGTGTTGGACCAGATCAGCTCATGTCTGGACCACCTGGAAGAAAACCTCTACCTCCACATCTGTCTCTAGGAGCTGCCTGAGTCCAATCAGCAGATCATGCCTTGAGTTCCAGTCCAGCTCAGGGAGGACCCTAGGCTCCTCTAGCTCCCAACCAGGACCCAATCCTTCCACCCTGGGCTAGGCTTTGGCCATGAGTACTCAGCACCTGACTTAGATACCTTCTCAAGGCCTGGCCTACAGGTCCCCTAGTAGGTCTATCTGCCTGGGCCACCCTTCTGGTACTCCCCTTGGGGTGCCTGGGCCCACCCCCACCATACCTGGGGCCAGGTATGGGCATGTGACCACCCACCTTGCCTGCCTGTCCAGTTCCTGGCCACTCCCCCACTCTGCCCAGGCCTTGAGTGTCTACATTAAGCAGATCTCAAAAACAAATGAATGAATTTTTAAAAAATGCTTCCACTTCAACCCTCCCTTAAAAGTTGCTATGATGTAGTTCCTTGATACTTTTTCCTTTAATTTTTAAGGGATTTTTCCCTAAGATTTTCATTCATTAATTTGAGATAGAGAGATAAAACATGAGCAGAGGCGAGAGGCAGAAGGAGAGGGAGAAACAGACTCCCCACTGAGCAAAGAGCCTGACTTGGGGCTGGATCCCAGGACCCTAAGATCATGACCTGAGCCAAAGGCAGAATCTTAACCATCTGAGCTCACCCAGGTGCCCCCTTTTATTTTTAATTGAACAAATTAGACATTATATTAGCAGTTCACACAGTAAATGATAAGATATATACAGGTTATATAGTAGGAATAGTTTGCACGTTTTATCATAAATATTTTATTGGTTTTTATTTTGTTTTCTATTTTCTGTTGAATTATTTTCTGCCTTAATCTTTGTTATTTCCTTCTTTCTGCCTTTTGTTTTTTTTTAAACTAATCTCTATACCTAACGTGTGGCTCTAACTCACCACCCTCAGATTAAGAGTCACACTCTAACTACCCAGCCAGTCAGGCACCTCTGCTTTCTTTATTTTTAGTTTGCCCTACTTTTATTGAGATCTTTCTTTTCAGAAGCAAGTCAATCTGTGTGGCCCGTCCTTAAGAAAGAGTTACACATTCCAGAATTTTTAAGGTCAATTATAACACTTTTATTTTTTTTTAAAGATTTTATTTGTTTATTTGACAGATACAGATCACAGTAAACAGAGGGGCAGGCAGAGAGAGAGAGAGGGAAGCAGGCTCCCCGCTGAGCAGAAAGCCCGATGCAGGACTCGATCCCAGGACCCCGAGATTATGACCCAAGCCGAAGGCAGCGGCTTAACTGACTGAGCCACCCAGGCACCCCAATTATAACACTTTTTAAAACTTCTATTAAAGGGGATGCATTGGGCTCCCTGCTCAACAGGAAGCCTGCTTCGCTCTCACCCTCTCCCTGCTGCTCCTCCTGCTTGTGCATGCTTGCATGCTCACTCGCTCTCTCTCCATCAAATAAATAAAATAGTTTTAAAAATAAATAACCTTATAAATCTTTAATTTTTCATTTGGATCTAGGCACTCAGAACAGCATGTGTGGGCAAGAACCTTGTCTGTGATGCTTTAGGATCTTCCTCTCTTGCTCCCCATTAAGAACTTCCAGAAAGTCAAATAAACTTAAATGTTCTTAAAGGGAGCATAATATTTGTAGGCGATCAGCTAGACCTCAATTGTGAAATTGAAGAGTTTTGATTTTTGTTTCTGTCTTTCTTCTGTACCTGACCAAGAGGACAGAAATGCCTCCTGGCCTATTGCCTAGTTGAGGGGAGTTATTGAGGACCAGCAAGAATTTCAGGGAAAACTAAGTAATTCATGATATTTTTCATATATATAAGGAAGAGACCAATGATGCTAATGAAAAGAACGTGGTAGCCTATGAAAAAATATATAAAGAAAATGAGGAGAAAGAGCCTGCTAAGGACAGTTTTAGAAATGGTAGGTATATAGGATTATTCAGGAGATTCATGAGCAATTCATCTAAGAACTGATTTAATGAAAGAGAGAAGTGACTGAAGGAAACCAGAATATGTCACCTCTAAATATGCCTCCTTGACATAAAAGTTACTCTGAGCTGAAGGCAATTAAGAAGATATAAACCCAGGGGTGCCTGGGTGGCTCAGTGGGTTAAAGCCTTTGCCTTCAGCTCAGGTCAAGGTCTCAGGGTCCTGGGATCGAGCCCTACGACGGGCTCTCTGCTCAGCAGGGAACCTGCTTCCCCCTCTCTCTCTGCCCACCTCTCCGACTACTTGTGACCTCTACCAAATAAGTAAATAAAATCTTAAAAAAAAAAAAAAAAGGAGATGCAAACCCAGAAAGAACTCCCCATTTTCTGCCTAAAGGCAAAAAAATTATTTTGCAGGAGACAGACTCTACTCACCCCAGAGAGGGCATCAGAGGAATCTGCAAACAAACCCTACTCCATTTGTTTCCTCTTGATACTTACCTTCCCACAGTTTGCTGCTCTTAGAAGCCTAAAACTGCTTTCTTTTGTCCTGTCATTTTCTATAAATGTATGCTTTGTTGACGATGGTATATAATCTGGAATTCTAAGCCACCTATTTGAGCCGTTTTTGTTTTAGATTTCTCCTAGGTGATACCTGCTGCCCATCTCGATAAGCTGTTTTTCTGCTGTTAATCTTGTCTTTTATTACAGGGGTCTCAGCCAGCTGCTCAGAAGTGATTACTTTTCCACCCCTTCATAATCAAGAAGTCTTAGGTTGTGGCTCCACTATGTTTTTTGACTACTTTATTGGTATTTGTGAATGATTAATTTTTTAGTCTCTGCTCCTTTTTCTCTTCAGGGTATTGACCAATATTTTAAGTGACAGACATTAAATTAATACTTGTTTGTCCATTTAATGTTATAAATATTTCCCCCAAATTCATGATGTTGTTTTTGGTTTTGCTTTATTTACTTATACTATTCAAATATTTGGGGTATTTATAAATAACCATAAAGATTTACAAATAAAGATTATGTGAAAATTCTCTCTGGATTCCTCGCCTTGCTTATGTTTAGAAAACCTGTAGCCTAAACCAAAATAATAAAAATATTTACAAGATATTTCTTCAGTTTTTTTTTTTTTTTTTGCCATTTCTAATTAATTCAGTCCATCTTTCATGTTTCTAAGGATGAAGAATGCAATGGAATGAAGAATGTCACGTCACCTTTATAATCATTTCCTTAACACTTCATTGGACACTCTAGACCTTTCCCTGAGTATAAAAGTTGATATTTACATACATTACTGAACAGGCTGTCTTTATTTCAGGGGACACAACAAACTCAGCATCCCACATTCAGATGCTCACAGCCTGGCAAGCACACCATGGTCCTCGGGGCCACATCACTGACCCTCACAACAGGGCGGACCCTCACACACACGCCTGAGGCCTTGGAAGAGAAAAGCTCCGCAGTGCCCTTCTCAGAGCTCCCTGGTCGGGTATCAGCCGGACTCGCCTTCTTCAAGCAAGCACAACCCTTCGCCTCAGGAGTTGGCCTCCAGCAGGTCTGTCCTGTGCGCTTGCGCACGGCCAGGCCGAGCGGCCACTCCCAGAAGTTTCCCAGTTTCTCGCGCGGGGCGTGAGGCTTTACTTTACAGGACTTTTACGACCCTACGCTCCGTGTTCCACGGTGCGCGTCGTGACTGGGACCTCGGGCTCTCTCAGCGTGTCCTTTGTTGGGCGCCGCGCGTGAGTGGCCCCAGTATGAGGCAAACATCCTTGTGTGCCGCCGCGGAAAAGGCTGTGCGGACGCAGCGTGGAGTCCGCGTGGACGGCGAGTGGCGGTCCCCTCAGGCCTGTGGGAGCTCGAGCCGCAGAGGAGAGTGCTTGTGCCCCTGTGAGAAGGACGGAAAGGGTGCGTATTTGTGGGAGGCGGAGCTAGGGTGCAGTGGTTAAGACTAGGATAGGTGCGTGGTTGCTTTCCTGTGACGGAGGCGTAAGGTGCGTGTCGTTCATCTGAGCTTGGGTTGTGGTAGCTCTATGGTGAGTGGCGCTGGGACCGCTGGCTCTGGGTTCGCTGCCGCTTCCTCCACCTTCCTGTCAGCCACGTGTGACTACTACAGAGAAGTGACTGCTGGCGGGAAAACATACTGAGACCAGCTATTAGGACGGGAATTTTAGATCATGAATTATCCCGACACTGGCTTCTAGGAACGTGTGGATAGAGAGACTCCAAGAATAGTATTCCTTCCTGGGACTGTCCTTCTTAGGAGTTTTCTGGGGTCCATTTACATACCTGAGAATATCAGCATTCTTTGAGCCCTTAAGGAAGAAACCACGTGTGAATAGTCTTGCTTCATTCTGGTTAACACGTCTGAGGTCACAGCGGTTGTAGCCATAGAACATAAATGCTCAGTACCGTAGTGACTCTGATTATTCCTGTTCAGGTTTCTGTAGTTACGCAATGAAAACGTGAGTTTGTGACGTGTGTTTACAAGTTAAGGGACTGAGCTAGAATTCACGTGACCAAGACCAGGATTTCTTAACAGGGGTCCTTTGTATTTATAGGTGTAGAGGGAACCACAGCTCCCTGAAATCGTGTAGATAATTGCTGCGTATATTTGGAAACTTTAATTTTCCCAGGGTGTACATAATCCAAAAGATTTACACCTGGTTTTATCTAGGAACAAAAATTGCTGCACATTGAAACGATTTTGCACAAAATTAGTGATCAGGATGATGGGGATGGTTGAGAAAGCCCATGACATCAATGAGAGAATATTACGCAGGTGATATAATTTCTGTTTACACAAATTAGTTATTATAAGGAAAGAGACTGTTATCTAATGAAACCATCTTTATATTTATTGGATATAGTAGTCAAGAAAATTTTAGGGGTGCCTGGGTGGCTCAGTTGGTTAAGTGTCTGCCTTCAGTTCAGGTCATGATCTCAAAAAGAAGAGAAAGACAATTATCCTATTTTTACTCATATGTGGAACATAAGCAGTAGCACAGAAGACCATAGGGAAGGGAGGAAAATCTGAAGAGGGAGAAATCAGAGATGAAGATGAACCATGAGAACCTATGGACCCCAGGAAACAAACTGAGGGTTTCAGAGGGGAGGGGTGTCAGAGAAGGGAGTAACAGGGTGGTGAGTATTAAGGAGAGCACATGTTGTGATGAGCACTGGGTGTTATGTATAATGGTGGATCTTTGAACACTACATCAAAAATTAATGATGTACTATAAGGTGGTCAATAAACTTAATTTAAAAAGGACTTTTTTAATATGAAAAAAAATCGAATGTTAAATCTTCACAAAAGAATGTTTGTTCAACTACCTTGGATTGCAAATTCAATGCACTCTGCCTTTTTTTTAAATTTTCTTTCCATAAAATTCCAAAATTTTCTTTTTCATACTTTTGAACTGACTCAACATTATTGTTAATTGTATTGTTGGAAACATGTAAATATAAGAACAGTGAAGTATTATCTAGAGTAAAAATTGTATTGCTGAGTATTTTGAGCTGAATTGTGCTCCTTCTCTGTCAATGAAATTTTAAAAATCACAATGCCCTAACCCCCACTACCTTAGAATATGACTGTATTTGGAGATAAGGCCTTTGAAGAGGTGATTAAAGGGTACCCGGTGGCTCAGCTGGTTAAGTGTCTGCCTTTGGCTCAGGTCATGATCCCAGGGTACTGAGATTGAGCCCCAAATCAGGCTTCCTGCTCATTAGGGAGCCTGCTTCTCCCTCTCCCTCTGCCTCTCTCTCTCTCTCTCTCTCATTGTCTCTCAAATAAATAAATTCTTTTTAAAAAATAATAAAGAGGTGATTAAGTTAAAATAAGGACCTTTAGGGTGAGCTCTAACCCAATCTCTCTGATGTTTTATAACAAGATACTTGGACACACAAAGACATGATCATGTGAAGACACAGCAAGAAGGAAGTAATTTGCAAGCCAGAGAGAGTATGTCATCAGAGGAAATCAACTCTAACACCTTGATCTTGGACTTCTAGTTTTCAGAACGTGAGAAAATTAATTTCTGTTGTTTAAGCCATTAATTTCTGTTGTTTAAGTCAGTGATATTTTGTTATGGTGGTGCTAGCAAACTAATATACTGGGTATACCAAAACCACAGAGCTCTAACTACATTTTATCAGGACATTCTCAGGGTTGTGCTTGAAGCAAGAAAATTTGAGGCATAAGAAAATATCTCACTCTAGGCAAAGAGATTTGCTCATAGGCTATTAGAAAGTAGCATGCTCTTCAGGTTCAGTGTCCCTCACCTGTAACATAACCCACGACCTTGTGGGTAGGCATCTGTCTAGGCCCACCTGCTTCATGTCTCTGGGACTTTGGGGACATGGAGAACTGATACAAGAAGCTCAAGTTTCTTGGTGTGCCATGAGTAAAGTCCTGTTTTCGACCAGAAATCTCATGTCTTCTGCCAGCTTTCATGAAACCATAATAGGCCAGCTCAATAGCCATCACATAGGGTAAAATCTCAGTCTCTTCAGAAAACTTGGCAGTGCATACTGTGGAAAATATATACATTTCTTAGCTTCATGAGAGAATAATCTTGACTTCTATCTCCCAAACTGACTTATTTTTAAAAAGTGTATCTATAGTCCAAATATGTTAAGCAAGTCTGGATCACAGCCACTACTTCCTTCAACACCAGGGATTCCAGTATCTGAAGTAGAGACAGAAGTTAGCCATATTCTCTCCTTCATACATATGCCATACTCATTCTCCCTTGAAGTTTTAACAGAGGAGACCCACAGTTTCCCTTACAAGGAAAGATTCTGGGGATCCACATCAGGACTAGGAATTTCTTGAGTACAGCTTAGTCCATCTGAGCAAGAAACTGAATTTACTTACTTGGTATTCCAAGTATAATTTTTTTAAAAGATTTTATTTATTTATTTGACAGAGAGATCACAAGTAGGCAGAGAGGGAGACAGAGAGAGGAAGGGAAGCAGGCTCCCTGCCTAGCAGAGAGCTCGATGTGGGGCTCAATCTCAGGACCCTGGGATCATGACCTGAGCCGAAGGCAGAGGCTTTAAACCACTGAGCCACCCAGGTGCTCCTCCAAGTATAATTTTTGCTCTTACCTCTTCTGCATATAATGTTAGTGGCACTCCCTCTTGGGTCTCAGGGGGCCAAAATCCGCACATTATCTACAGCTTTGTTATCAATTAATTTCCCAGTACTTCCAAGTCATTCTTACTCCTTTCAGGATACAGAACTACTGCTTGGAGAGTATACAGTAACTACTGTTAAGATGATAATCGAAATATATAGTTTTAAAAAAAACACACAGGGAAAGCAAATACTATTAAAAACACTAGACGAGGGGCGCCTGGGTGGCTCAGTGGGTTAAAGCCTCTGCCTTCCGCTCAGGTCATGATCTCAGGGTCCTGGGATCAAGCCCCATTGTGGGCTCTCTGCTCAGCGGGGAGCGTGCTTCCTCCTCTCTCTCTCTGCCTGTCTTTCTGCCTACCTGTGATCTCTGTCAAATAAATAAATAAAATCTTAAAAACAAAACAAAAACAAAAACACTAGACGGTGGGTCACCTGGGTGGCTCAGTCAGTTGAGTGTCTGACTTCAGCTCAGGTCATGATCTCAGGATTCCTGGGATTGAATCCCTGCATTGGGCTTCCTGATCAGCAGGGAGTCTGCTTCTCCCTTTCCCTCTGTCCCTCCCCCTGATTGTGCACTCTCAGATAAATAAATAAAATAAAATATTTGAAAAAAAACCCACACACACTAGACAGGTTTGAAAAATGACAGACCTTAAAGCAGTTAACTGATTTGATATACCTGGGTGGGGAGGGGGGTGGTGAGTAATTTAACGATTAGAGGAAATTAAAGAGAAGATAATTCGGATGTATAGAGATAGAAACTAGGATAGGCCAAGAGGCAGTACCATTGAATGAGAAATGCCAACCTATTTGTAATCAGAGTTCCAGAGAATCAATAGAGTCAACGAGGGAGAGGAGATAAGAAGAATGTTAACATTTGAGAATTTCCTACTACTGAAGAAACATATGAATCCTCAGATTATGCAATAATAAAAAAAATTATTTCCAAACATTTAAAGACTTAACACCTTCTCAAACTCTTCCAAAACATAGGAGGGAATACTTCCAAGCTTATTTTACAAGGCCAGTGTTACCCAATACCAAAACCAGACAAGGATACTACAAGAAAAGAAAATTATAGGCAAATATCCCTAATGAACATGGATGCAAAAATCCTCAACACAATACTAGCAAATCAAATTCAACAATACATTGAAGGGATCATACCCAGTGATCAAGTGGGATTTATTCCAGATTGGAAGGATGTTTCACCATCTACAAATCAATGAAATACACCACACTAACAAAATGAAGAATAAAAAATCATATGATCATCTCAGTAGATTCAGAAAAAGCATTTGACAAAGGTCAATATTCATTCATGATAAAAATCCTGAACAAAGTAGGTATATAGGGAATATACCTCAACTTAATGAAAGTCATATACGGCAAACCCACAGTTAACATTGTGCCAAATAGCGAAAGCTAAAAGTTTTTATTTCTAAGATCAGAAATAAGACAAAGGTGCCCACACTCACCACTTAATTCAACATAGTACTGGAAGTCCTAGCTAGAATCATTAAGCAAGAAAAAGAAAAGTCATCAAATTGGGAAGGAGGAAGTAAAACTGTCTCTACTTGAAATGACATGTACAGTAAACCCTAAAGACTCCACCAAAAATGTGTTAGAACTAATAAATGAAATTAGTAAAGTTGGAGGATATAAAGTCATCAGAAAATCAGTTGTGTTTGTATACATGAATAACAAGCTGAAAGAAATTAAGAAAACAATCCCATCTGGAATTGCATGGAAAAGAAAATACCTAAGAATAAATTTAACCAAGGAGCTGAAAGACCTGTATATTGTAAAGTATAAAACAGTGATGAAAGAATTGAAGACACAAATGAAAGATATTCTGTGCTCATTTGTTGGAAGAATTAACATTGTTTAAATGTCCGTACTACCTAAGGTAATCTATAGATTCAGTGCAATCCTTTTAAAAATTTTAATAGCATTTCTCAAAGAAATAGAACAAAGAATCCTAAAATGTATATTGAAACACAAGAGACTGAGTAGCCAAAGCAATCTTTGAGAAAGAAGAACAAAGTTGGAGGCATCACACTTCTGATTTCATTGTATTACAAAGATACAGCCATCAAAACAGTATAGTATTGGTATTAAAATAGACACATAGATGAATGGAATGGATCCCAGAAATAATCTCGTGCTATATCTTCAATTAATTTATGACATAGGATCCAAGAATGTACAATGGGGGAAAAGATGGTTTCTTTAATAAATGATGCTGGGGAAGCTGCACAGCCAAATGCTAAAGAATGAAACTGATCTTACACTCTACACAAGAATCAACTCAAAATGACTTAAAGATTTGACATAAGACTTGAAACCATAAAACTCCTAGAAGATAACAGGAGATATGCTTCCTGACATTAGTCTTTGTGATTTTTTGGATTTGACACACAAGCAAAAACAACAAAAGCAGAACTAAACAAGTGGGATTTTCAAACAAAAAAATCTGCACAGCAACGGAGACCAACAAAATGAAAAGGCCACCTACAGAATGGGAGAAAACGTTTGCAAATTATATATCTGTAAGGGTTTAATATCCAAGTTATGCAAAGAACTCACAACTCAATAGGAAAAATTCAATTTAAAAAATGGACAGAGGAACTGAATAGACATTTTTCTAAGGAAGATATATAATTGGCCAATAAGTGCATGGAAAGGTGCTCAATGTCATGAATCTTCAGGGTAATGCAATTCAAAACTATAATGAGATTTCACACCTGTTAGTATGGCTATTATGAAGACAAGAAATAACATATGTTGGGGAAATAACTATGAGTGTGGATTGTTTGTACACTGTTGCTGGAAATGTAAATTGGTGAAGCCCCTGTGGAAAACAGTAAAGAGGTTCCTCAAAAAATAAAAAATTACATATGATCCAGCAGTTCCATTTTGGGTATTTAACCAAAGAAAACAAAGTTGCTATCTTGAAAAGATAACTGCACTACCATAGTCACTGCAGTATTATTGTAATAGTAGTAGTAGAAATGGAAACAACCTAGATGTCCATCCACAGATGAATGGATAAAGAAAATGTTACACACACACAAACACACACAGAAGAATATTATTCAGTCACAAAGAAGGAAATACTGCCATGTGCAACAGCATGGATGGATTTTGAGGGCACTATGCAAAATAAGTTGGAGAAAGACAAATACTGTGTGTTTTTACTTATATATGGAATAAAAAAAACTTATAGATACAGAGAATAAATTGGTGGATGTCAAAGACAAGAAGTCAGGAGTGGATGAAATGGATGAAGGTAGTCAAAAGGCACAAACTTCCAGTTATAAGTAATTTGTGGGGAAATAATGTGCAGCATGATAGCTATAGTTGACAGTATTGTGTTGTATATTTGAAAGTTGCTAAGAGAATAAATCTTTAAAGTTCTCATCACTGGAAGAAATTTTGTAATTATGTGTGGTGATGGATATTAGTTACACTGATTTGGTAATGATTTCACAATATTATATAGATAAATAATTGTGTGTGTACCTAAAACCAATACAATGGTATATTCCAGTTACACCTCACATTTTATTTAAGAGCACATGCACAGTTGGGGGGAGGGGAGAGGGAGAGAATCTTCAAGTAGGTTCCCTGCTGAACATGGGTCCCAGTGTGGGGCTTGATCTCAGGACATATGAGATCACAACCTGAGTTGAAACCAAGAGTTGGAAACCCAACCAACTTAATCACCCAGGGTCCCCTACATCTCAGTTTTTAAAAAGCCCACAATGATGGGGGTGAGTCAAAAGGATGTACAACCCAACTGAAAAAGCTCCCAGTCGCTAGCACTGAACAATTGAAGCAACAAAATACATAATATCATGTTGGATTATAACCCAATTTATAAATATCCAGAAATACATGATGCAAATAAATGATTTAGTAAATAAATAAGTGGGGGTGAATAAGCAAATATCCCATCCAGTAGAATTCGAAATAATGTATATAGATACTCCACCACCAAGGAGGTGCATTATAACTCTCCAATCCTTGCATGTGGGCTGTGCATAATGACTTCATTCCAAAGAACACAGTCTGGAAAGGGAAAAAAGAGTAATTTTATAATGGAGAAATCTGATATACACTACTCTAGGTAGGTGATCAAGTTAACTTCATCAGTGAAAATTTATCCTGGTAGTATTATACTTGACATGATTTGATGAAAATGGTGCTTTGCTTGTTTTCCCCCCAAAATCCCATTAAACCATAATTATGAGAAAAAGATCAGTCTCATTTGAGGGACATTCTGCAAAATACCTAACTAATATTCCTTAAAAACTTCCAATGTCATCAGAAGCAAGGAAAGGTTGATAAACTGTCACAGCTAGAGTAACCTAGCGGAATATGACAACTAAATGTCACATGGTGTCCTAGATGGGATCTTGGAACAGAAAAAAGGATATTAGATAAAAACTAAGTAAATCTGAATAAGGTTATCAGATTAATACTTTATAGTGTATTAGCATTGGTTCATTAATTGTGACCAGTGTACCATAATGTAAGATAACAATAGGGGAAAACTGTTGTGGGATTTATGGGAACAATCTGTGCTATTTTCACAACTTTTCTGTTAAAGTTTACCAACAAAAATTCAACATGCTCATAATAGTTATCAGCACACTAAAAATAGAAAGGAATTTCCTCAGCTTGATAAAAAAAAATGTAGGAAAAACATATAGCTAACATCATATTCAATGGTGAACTTTGGAACAGGTCTCCCTAAGGTTGGGAATAAGGTAAGGATACCTGTTCTCACTGCTTGTATTCAGCATTGTATTGAAAGTCCTAGTCAGTGTGACACTAATGGAATAAATATGAGAAAAGATGAAGTAAAATGTTTTTAAAGCAATTACAAATTGAAGAATTTGAGTCTTAAAAAGCTGAGTACCTAAGTAAACAACAACAGAAAACCAGTATGGCGAGGGTATAAGACAAATATCCAAATTGGTCTCTTTGCCCTGACTGACAGCAGGTGCCTCTGCTTATGTATATAAAACTTTTATTTGCAAATAACATGTTTGCATTTGAAGAGAACTCTATGGAATTTTTTTAAAGATTTTGTTTATTTATTTATTTATTTATTTGACAGACAGAGATCACAAGAGAGATGCAGGCAGAGAAAGAGGGGGGAGGCAGGCTCCTTGCTGAGCCGAGAGCCCGATGCGGGGCTCAATCCTAGGACCCTGGGATCATGATCCAAGCCAAAGGCAGAGGCTTTAATCCACTGAGCCACCCAGGCGCCCCTGTTTCCCTTATTTCTATTAGTCTTGGTTATACTTAGCAGAATTTTATACTTTTAGAAATACCTTAACCTCTACTGAAGATTAAATATAAACCAATTGTGAACTGTTACAACAGAATTCTTTAGATGGCAAATTTATCAATCAGTTAAACACAAAACATGTTTACCAACAGATTTAAATATTCTTAGTTTCTTTGCAGTAAGAAGTCAAAAGTACAAACCTAGTTCCAGTAATCAATGCTTTAGCGTTTTATCCCATTTGGTTAAGACCTAGATGTCCATAATTTAATTCCATTTGTCATCCAAGCAAAGCTTTAAACTTTCAGGTTACCAAAGACTTTGAAAGCTATCTCAGAAATTATCCATTAAAACTTTGAGACAGACAATTAATCATCAGTTTAGTCATCTCTTTGCTAAGAAATTTTAACAAACAACATGAGTTTATTTGACCTTCAGTAAACTTTGAAGTTTCCTATTTACTGCTGATAACTTAAAAGACATGTATATCTTAATTAAGCCAACAAACTTAACTTAATTCAAATACTGATTTACGTTCCACCTGGGCCCAGTCCACTTTGAATGTTTCCCTGAGACACGGGTGGGAGGATCTGGAGTGGGGGATGTTAGGTCCAGAGGCTGCTCTTCTTGCTCCTTGACAGTGAAGAGAGAAGGAGACGTGGTGCATGATCTAGAGGCCAGTCATGCAGGCTGCATGCACGTTGGTGCAGAAACACAATAAGGGGGAGACAGAAGAAACAAAGTGCTGCCAGAAGGCAGAGAAAGGATTCCTGGTTTTAGAGCTTATTAACTCTAACAGAGGAGCAGACGCTATGCTTTCCCACCAGCAAGGGGGAGGGGCTAGGCAGTCCATGTCTGGCCAGAGAGGGCAAGGAACTTCCCCAAAACAAAGGGAGTTTCGGCAGCTGCTTGGAAATATTACTTAAAGTCTCTGTTTTGAGTTAGACCAACCCCAGTTGGCTCCAGTTATAGCCAGCCATTAACATGGGAAATGAGTGAGAGAGAAGCCCCCACATCTATTAGGAGGAACATAGATAAAGTCAGAGTCCCCTTTGCTAGGGATGGCCCAGCAACCTGGGCTTACTAGAAGGCTTATTCTGCAAAAGGCCCTTAGATTGTGGTCCTGGTGTAGAGCAGTGAAGGCCTAGGTATGAGCAATGAAGGTATAGCTTTAAGTAGTTAGTAGAAGACACTGACAAGAAACAGTAAAGACTGAAATCCATCATGGTCTATGCGACATTCCAACGCATGTGGTCCTTATAGCCAGCTTCCCTAAGAAACGGTACACAGTTGCGTTTTAATTCAATCAGGTACTGGTTTCGGCTGGTTTCTAATGGAGGTCCCGTGGCCAGAAGCGGCTAGACCAGGGATGTGGAGGGGATCACATTAGATCAATCAGGAGGAAACCTCACAAGGGAGTCTTAATATTGGCAGCTGTCCTGGTGATTTAGGTGGCTGTCCCGTGCCCAAGAGAGACAGCTTTATATAAGAACAGGAACAGAGAGAGGATATCAAGTTTCTGGGTCTTATTACCATTCTTGGCCCCCTAGAGACACTCATCAGTGGGAATTTTCTCGGTTCCCTAGGGACAAGCAACAAAACAGGCACCAAAAAAACAAGACAAAGACAACCAATGACAATTAACAAGAACACACTCACACAGCCTCAGTCCACACTAAGACAAAGCCCCATACACTTAACAAACAGCGCAACAGACAAAATTCCTATGCATTTAACAAACAGCACAACTGACAATAAAAACAAGATGCCTGACCGCCTAGGGGACTCGAACCCCCTGGCTGCCTTGAGGGACCACAACCCCCCTGGTGACCGCTTAGGGGGACTCCAACCCCCTGAAACAGCGGGGGACTCTAACCCAAGCCAACAAACACACAAATTCGAACGGAGTTTTCTAACACCCACCGGCTGGTCAGCCACACCACATCCACAGGCACAGTCCCACTCACACAGCACTCAGGATCCTCACCTAGCCATCAAAACGGCGTTCACTGTGGACGTCATTCTGGCACCCTTTCGTTGGGGACGTCTCCCGCGACTTCCAGTAATGGAACCTCCAGGCTCGCAACCCTTTCACCCACCCAGATGAGAATTCTTTACCAGATCCAGATGGACCTTCAGTCCCTCCAGGTGAGAAATTTTTCTCCAGACTGAGGTGGGCAATCCTCCTTCCGCGGTTCCTTTAGTTAAACCTCAGTATCAGGGATTTGTCTGTGTCTCTGAGGAGGCTCTTAAAATCTCGGTGGGACCTCCAAATGTTAGGGTACGGAGCCAACCACCCCTCAAATGGACAGAGGACACTCACGATAATGCAAGTCACACATCGAGGTTTATTTCCAGCTAGCTGGAGTCCGAGTATCTGCCCAACGCAGCAAGCTTCTACAAGGACCCTGAGCACTCAAAGCCAAGGGTTTATATAGCATTAAAAAAAAAATCCAACTCACAGTAATTTTCCATCACTTCAGAGACCATACATACTTTTGGTTTGCACCCCCCCCCCCCCGCGCCCGGTGGTTTAGTAAGATAAGCTCTTTTCAACATCTGGTCCCTATGGCATAACCGCCTAGCCGCCCTGGTGGTTTAAGCTGATTAGCTGCTGCCCGGGTGTTGCAGAGTCGGGTACTTTCTTGGAACTAAAGCAGGGTGGGGGTCCCTGGTAGTAAAGTAGGGGAAAGTTCAGCCCTTGGGCCTGAGATGGTTGCCCAAGCTAAGATGGCTGTACTTATGCTAACCTACTCTTACACCCTTTGGTTCTCAGACCTCTCCCCTGAGATCTGTCTCCTGCTCCATGGTTCCTTCTCAATACTCCCAAGCTTCTGATCTCCTGGACTACCAAACCTTTTTCCTCAGAATTTGTCACCTCCCTCAGGAGTCTTGATTTCTGATGCCCAAGATCTTCTCTTGGGCTTCCAAACACCCCCTTCAAGCTCTAGCTCCTCTCTTGCTCTTGCAGAGTCCTTGAGCTCTGTTCCCTCTCCCAAGGTACCCTCAAACTCCCTTGAGGTCCCAGGTCCCTCCTCTAGCCTTCAGTTCCTTTCCTGTGTTCCCAGTACACTAAAATAGGCATACCCAAAATCTCCTCTGGGCCTCTCAATGAGCCTCATTTGCACAGGATAAATTGAGGATTAGAGTAAACAACTGAAAATTTAACAAAACAAAACAATACCTGAGGCTTAGAGAAGTGAAATCACTGGCTCAAGATTACATGTCAAATTGAAAGGCAGGGATTCAAATCCTATTGGTTTCTTAGACCTCTTATTTTCTTTTTTTTTTTTTTTTAAGATTTTATTTATTTATTTGACAGAGAGAGATCACAGTAGGCAGAGAGGCAGGCAGAGAGAGAGGAAGGGAAGCAGGCCCCCTGCTGAGCAGAGAGCCCGATGCGGGACTTGATCCCAGGACCCTGAGATCATGACCTGAGCCGAAGGCAGCGGCTTAACCCACTGAGCCACCCAGGCGCCCCAAGACCTCTTATTTTCATCTACACACTTTAGATAGCTACATCTCCCTTTAAAATAGCTATCCATTAGAAACAACTATATTCCAGAAATTGTGTTAAGTGTTTCGTTGAGATAGGCATCATTATTACCGTTTTACTTTGAGGAAACCAAAAGCTAAGATTAAGGAACTAATAACTGGCAGAAAAAAGAACTGGAATGAGAGTTCTTCCAAATTCAAAGTTGGCATTCTTTTTCTTTTTAAATAGCTTTAAGGGGTGCCTGGATGGCTCAGTGAGTTAAGGTCTCTGCCTTCGGCTCAGTCATGGTCCCAGGGTCCTGGGATCAAGCCTCGCATTGGGCTCTCTGCTCTGCAAGGAGCCTGCTTCCCCCTCTCTCTGCCTGCCTCTCTGCCTACTTGTGATCTCTGTCTGTCAAATAAATAAAATCTTTTTTAAAAGTTTTCTAAAACTACCTTTAAATTTACCACACTGTTTTGTGAACATTTATAGTTTACCAGCCCTTTTACCTGAGAGGCAAAACTGGCTGAGATTATTATTATTCCCACTTTATAAATGAGGGAAAATGTTCCAAGAGGTTAAGTGATAAGTCCAAGATTAAATCATCCATGTTCAAGTCAAGATGCAGTCTTTTTCTTGTGAATACATAGCTGAGACACTTTTCTCCACTAGCTCACACTCTCTCCTCTCTTTCCATTTTTATGTGAATTCAGGTTTTGACCTTCTCACTGTGGAGCTCATCATGTCCTCAAAGTTGGCATTCTTAATCCTTATTTCACTCTATTTCCACATTATGTAGATGAGAACACTGAGGTTTAGAGACATCCGGGAACTTCAGATCAAAGGTTGTGAAGGGGCAAAATTACAGGTCTTCTCTGCTTCCTCTCAGATTAATGCTAAATAAATACAAGCCCAACTGCACCACTCTCCCCCTAGGAACCTTTGAGCAAGGAACTATTAAAAAAAAAAAAAAAGAGCTCAAGGACAGACTTTTCTACCAAAATTTGATCAAATGCTGGCCTCTACCATCCAAAGGATGTACCCCACTGACGGAAAAAACAATTGGGGGAAACCTGGGTGGCTCAGTTAAGCGGCTGCCTTTTTTTTTTTTTTCAATTTATTTATTTTCAGAAAAACAGTATTCATTATTTTTTCACCACACCCAGTGCTCCATGCAATCCGTGCCCTTTATCATACCCACCACCTGGTACCCCAGCCTCCCACCCACCCCCCGCCACTTCAAACCCCTCAGATTGTTTTTCAGAGTCCATAGTCTCTCATGATTCACCTCCCCTTCCAATTTACCCCAACTCCCTTCTCCTCTCTAACACCCCTTGTCCTCCATGATATTTGTTATGCTCCACAAATAAGTGAAACCATATGATAATTGACTCTCTCTGCTTGACTTATTTCACTCAGCATAATCTCTTCCAGTCCCATCCATGTTGCTACAAAAGTTGGGTATTCATCCTTTCTGATGGAGGCATAATACTCCATAGTGTATATGGAGTATACATCTTCCTTATCCATTTGTCCGTTGAAGGGCATCTTGGTTCTTTCCACAGTTTGGCGACCGTGGCCATTGCTGCTATAAACATTGGGGTACAGGTGGCCCTTCTTTTCACGACATCTGTATCTTTGGGGCAAATACCCAGGAGTGCAATTGCAGGGTCATAGGGAAGTTCTATTTTTAATTTCTTGAGGAATCTCCACACTGTTCTCCAAAGAGGCTGCACCAACTTGCATTCCCACCAACAGTGGAAGAGGGTTCCCCTTTCTCCACATCCTCTCCAACACATGTTGTTTCCTGTCTTGCTAATTTTGGCCATTCTAACTGGTGTAAGGTGATCTCTCAATGTGGTTTTAATTTGAATCTCCCTGAGGGCTAATGATGATGAACATTTTTTCATGTGTCTGATAGCCATTTGTATGTCTTGATGGGAGAAGTGTCTGTTCATATCTTCTGCCTGTTTCGTGTGTGTTGAGTTTGAGGAGTTCATTATAGATCCTGGATATCAACCTTTTGTACTGTCATTTGCAAATATCTTCTCCCATTCCGTAGGTTGCCTCTTTGTTTTTTTGACTGTTTCCTTTGCTGTGCAGAAGCTTTTGATTTTGATGAAGTCCCAAAAGTTTATTTTCGCTTTTGTTTCCTTTGCCTTTGGAGACATATCTTGAAAGAAGTTGCTGTGGCTGATATCGAAGAATTTATTGCCCATGTTCTCCTCTAGGATTCTGATGGATTCCTGTCTCACGTTGAGGTCTTTTATCCATTTTGAGTTTATCTTTGTGTACGGTGTAAGAGAATGGTCGCGTTTCATTCTTCTACATATAGCTGTCCAGTTTTCCCAGCACCATTTATTGAAGAGACTGTCTTTTTTCCACTGTATATTTTTTCCTGTTTTGTCGAAGGTTAATTGGCCATAGAGTTGAAGGTCCATATCTGGGCTCTCTACTCTGTTCCACTGGTCTATGTGTCTGTTTTTATTGCAGTACCATGCTGTCTTGGTGATCACAGCTTTGTAATAAAGCTTGAAATCAGGTAACATGATGCCCCCAGCTTTATTTTTGTTTTTCCACATTTCCTTAGCGATTCGGGGTCTCTTCTGATTCCATACAAATTTTAGGATTATTTGCTCCAGCTCTTTGAAGAATACCGGTGGAATTTTGATCGGAATGGCATTAAAAGTATATATTGCTCTAGGCAGTATAGGCATTTTAACAATGTTTATTCTTCCGATCCAAGAGCATGGAATGGTCTTCCATCTTTTTGTGTCTTCTTCAATTTCTTTCATGAGTGTTCTGTAGTTCCTCAAGTACAGATCCTTTACCTCTTTGGTTAGGTTTATTCCCAGATATCTTATGGTTCTTGGTGCTATAGTAAATGGAATCGATTCTCTAATTTCCCTTTCTGTATTTTCCTGAACCTCATCAAATCTATTTTCCTGAACCTCATCAAATATCATCCACAATGGGAAAAAGCTTGCAGCCTTCCCGTTGAGATCAGGAACAAGACAAGGATGCCCACTTTCACCACTCTCGTTCAACATAGTATTAGAAGTCCTAGCAACAGCAATCAGACAACAAAGAGAAATAAAAGGTATCCAAATTGGTAATGAAGAAGTCAAACTCTCTCTCTTCACAGATGACATGATTCTTTATATGGAAAACCCAAAAGACTCCACCCCCAAACTACTAGAACTCATACAGCAATTCAGCAACGTGGCAGGATACAAAGTCAATGTGCAGAAATCAGTGGCTTTCTTATACACTAAGCAGCTGCCTTTGACTCAGGTCATGATCCCAGGCCCAGGAATTGAGCCCTACATCGGGCTCCTTGCTCAGCAGGGAGCCTGCTTCTCCCTCTGTCAGCTCTGTCTGCTCTGCCTGCCACTTCCCCTGCTTGTGTGCTCTCTCACAAATAAATAAAATCTGACAAATAAATAAAATCTTTTTTTTTTTTTTAAGGAAACACAATTGGCCCTGTTAGGACAGAGGTTATCTGTTTTCTGTATCTACTTTTAATGGGGATTCTAGGGTTGGAGAGGAAGAGATTTAAGCCAAAATGTTTGTTACCAATGAGAAATGTCATTTTATTCAGTACAAGGTAGCAGGTTTCTGGAACTGAATGAGTACAAGTCCTTGTCTAGCCTCACCTTGAAGTGGGGAAAACGGAAGGAGGCTTAAAATCCATGATCAGGCTTATTTCCCACCAAGACCACAAAGTCCTCATGTTAGGCCAAATCATAGAGTAGGAGTAGGAATGTTGGGCCGCCCCTCAACAAGGTAAGAATTGGCTTGTGGTAGGTTTTTCCAGGCAAGTTCTAGGAATCCATACTGAGCGATGCCCACAGGTTGGATAGTGTGTACCCTGCTCTTCCCAGGCAGAGGTACAACATTATGGAACTTGAGAGGACCTGCACGGGCATGGGAATGACCACAAAACAGGCCACAGAATAACCGTTCACCAAGTACTAGCTCCTGAGTTTTCAGGGGCTTTTTGAATATGGTCTCTTGGGGTTGGAATTCCTTTCTCTGCAGCAACTCTAGTAGAAGCCTCTGGATTTGGGGGGACTTAAATTGGTACAGATCCATGAGTTGGTAAAACTGTTCCATCCAAGCAGCACTGTCTTTTGCATAGTGTTGCTGCAACATCCGCAAAACATGATACACTGCCACAAATGTCTCCCATTGGGGCACCTCTTCCTTTTTTTTAGAGATGGACTGTGCTTTCTTCAACTTGGTCATTGTGAGGGCCCTGTCTTTTCCCCTAAAAGCTTTGAGGTCCTTCTGGAACATCAGTGCTAGGGTTTGTTTGTCCACAGAAGCATGGGCACCTGTGAAAATCTCTCTCGCAGCAGGGTAAACATGCTTCATGTCCATCTCTTCCAGAGCATTGGACAGCTGCCGTACCCGTGCACTCCTGTAAGGTTCGCCTAAAAGATGCCACTTTATAGCCTTTGGGACTCCAGTTCTCTTGGTGGTTGATGCTGACACTGGTGAAGGTATGGGCAGTGCCTTGAGGGACAAAAATTCCCTCTTTGCCTTGTGAAATTTGGGGAGTTCTTCCTTATCGCTCAAGACCTGGAACTCTTTCTGGAGTATCAAGTCCAGGGATTTTTTATTGACAGAGGGATAGACAGTTGTGGGAACATCCTTTCTGATTGGATGAAGGTGTGGTATCTCCTTAACAGCACAGGATAATTGTTGTGCCTGCTTCTTCCTATAGGACTCTGCTAAGAGATGCCAATTGAGAGCCGCTGGGGTTTGAGACCTCCTGGTAGCTGATGGGAACACTGGTTCAATGATAGGGAATGACTCTAGCTGGCTGTGTTTTTCTTTTCTTTTAATTGGAGGGATCACTTTTAAGTGCACTGGACTCAAAACATCCTTATGTTGTGGTGTGTCTGTGTGACTTACCACAAGGTTCTGCCTGAGGTGTTTAGCAATGACTTTAAGATTGCACAGAGGCATCCATTTCGAGTATCCCTTTGCAGTGAAGCCTCTGAGGAGCTGGTACAGTCTATGGAAACTGTCCCTGGAAAGCTTCTCTCCTGCTTTCAGTCTTATTAAAGCATTGTTAATCCAGTCCTCACCTGAGAAGCTCGCTTCTGAGTAGCATGGCCTTTCAGCTGGTATAGAAGTAAGGGATGGGGCTGGGGCTGGCCCTGGGGCCTGGCCTTCAGTTTTCCTCATTAGGGTATCCTGGTACTTAAAGAACCACTTCCACCTAGCACCTTTGGGCCAACGCTCTGGTTTCTGTGATTTCATGATAATATCAGGTAAGTGGGACTCTGGCCTGTGGAGGACTTCCGGGATCTGGATCTCTAAGCCTATTCCCATACCCCTGGCTTTCTCCAAGAGCACATCCTCTTGTCTTCCCCAAGAACTTGTCATAGGGTGTGCTCCAAGACGTTTACTTTCCTGTCCTTCCAAATCCAAATGAACCCCCAGCACTTTCAGGGGCATTCTCTTTTTTTCCAAGGCTACTGGGAGGGGTATTTCTGTTGGCCACATGGCCTTATCCATAAGTGTGGGATCTCTCTTTCCATCAAGCAATCTTTCTTTCTTAAAAGGCATTTCCCTTCTCATTGTACCCTCCCTTTTCTCAGCAAGAGCCTTGTCTTCTGATAAGCTCACGTCTTTTGGGGGGAGCTCCATTTTCAATACTCTCTCTTCTGAGCATATCACCTCCATATGTCTGCTCTCCACATCCTTCTGCCTTTCCTCCTTTTCCTCCTCCTCCTCCTCCTCCTCTCTTTTCTCTATCTTCTCCATTTCCCCCCCTTCTCCTTCCTCCTCCTTCAGGCTCTCCTCCTCCTCCTCACTCAGCCTCTCTTCCTCCTCCTCCTCACTCAGCCTCTCTTCCTCCTCCTCCTCACTCAGGCTCTCCTCCTCCTCCTCACTTAAACTTTCCTCCTCCCCCTCACTCAGGCTCTCCTCCTCCTCCTCACTTAGATTTTCCTCCTCCCCCTCACTCAGGCTCTCCTCCTCCTCCTCACTTAGACTTTCTTCCTCCCCCTCACTCAGGCTCTCCTCCTCCTCCTCACTTAGACTTTCCTCCTCCCCCTCACTCAGGCTCTCCTCCTCATCATCACTTAGACTTTCCTCCTCCCCCTCACTCAGGCTCTCCTCCTCCTCCTCACTTAGACTTTCTTCCTCCCCCTCACTCAAGCTCTCCCCCTCACTCAGTCTCTTCTCCTCAATCAGGCGCTCCTCCTCCTGTGGGCTCTCCTTTTTCTTCTTACTCAGCCTCTCTTTCTCTTGAGTCAACCTCTTTTCCTTTTTCCTTCTTTGGGTTAAACTCTCTTTCTTATGCTTCTTAGCCAAGTTCTCCTCCAATTCTTCTTCACTCAGGCTTGCCTTCTTTTTCTTCCTAATCAAATATTTCCCTTTCTCTCTCCTGGGCAAAATTTCTTCCTCTTCTCCTTCCTCAGCGATGCTCTCCTCCTCTTTCCCCTTCTTCATTGGACCGTCCTTTATTTCCTCAATCAAACTCTCAGATAAGCCTTCAAACAGAGTCTCTCTGATACTCTCTAATAAGTACTTTAGCTGAGTTTTTTCTGGTTTATCCTTCTTAATTCTCCTTAAAAGTTTCTTTAGCTGCTTTTTTCCTAACAGATTTTGTTCCTGGACTTCCTTTAATATACTCTCTATCTGGGCTTTATCTAATAGTATCTTTTCCTGGACTTTCTCTAAAAACCTTTGGTTCTCCTCCAAGCTCTCTCCATCAGTCAGTGTTTTCTCTTTGGTGGCCAGTCTGTCATCATCTACTTTTCTCTCTTCCTGATCCAGCTCCTTCTCTTGTTTCATTATTTCACTCTGTTCCTTAAAGAATTCCCACTTCTGGCCATCCATTCCACTCTTCCCCATCATAGAAGATCTCTCTTCCTCCGATATTTCAGTTTCTTCCGGGGGTACTATACTGCTTTCCCTAACTATTTTAGATAGGATCCTCAACAGGTAACTCTCTCTCCTCCTTATATCTTTTAACATGGAACTAGCCTCTTTTTTTTCAGAATGAATCCCTTTCTCCATATCCAATTTCCTCATTGCCTGTATTCTCTCCTTTTTGGTTTGTTTCCTTTTTTTCTTTGCAACACCCATCTCCTTGATCCTAATGTCATAGGTCAGTATCCTCTCTTCCTGGGACAGTTCCTCCTCTTTCATAATTTCTCTCTCTTTCTCAGTTTTTTTCTTTCTCTTAGTTATGCCCATTCCCTTCCTGGCTACTGCCTTTTCTTTATCAACATGCCTCTCTTCTTTGGCTGGTTTACTGTCTTTCTGGGTCAGTCTTTTCTTCAGTGCCTTTTCCCCTTTTTCCTGGGATGTTTTCTGCATTTCACTAGTGTGTTCCTCCTCTTCTACAGACAACTTCTCTCTTTCCCAGGCCGATTGTTTTCTTTGATCGCTATCTTTCTCCTCTTTCTGACCCCATATTCTCTCCTCCTGGACCTGTTTCTGTTCTTCTAGGGCTAGTTGCTCTTTTTCGTGGGTCTTTTCTTTATCATCAAAGGATTTCTTATCTTTCCTAACCCATTCCTCCTCTCTCTTAGCTTGTTTCTCTTTGGCAGGGAACACTGTCTCAATTTCCTCCATCTTTTTTTCCTCTTCTGGGATCAGTTTCATTTTTGCTCTGGCCTGTTGTTTTTTTCCCTCAGTCTGTTTCTTCACTTTTCGAGCCAATCTCTCCTCTTTCTCCTCCTGTTTCTTGTCTTTCCAGGCCTGTTTCTTTTCTTCTGGGGACCACTTCTGCATTTCTCCAGCTTTTTCCTCCTCTCCTAATTCTGCTCTCTTCTTTCCCCAGGCCCATTGCCTCTTTTTCTTGGTTGTTTCCTCCTCTTTTTGGGCCTTTCTCTCCTTTTCCACAAGATTTTCTTCTTCTTCTAGGCCCAGTTTCTTTCTTTTCTGGGCTAACCGTCTGTCCTTGGCTTCTTCCTCTTCTTTCTTAGTCTGGTCTTCTTTCTCCTGTTTCCCAACTTTTTTCTTTTCTTGGATTTGTTTCTTTTTAGAGGCCACTTTTTTCTCCTTTTCTGACCATTCCTTCTTTTCTGGAGTCATTTTAATTTCTTGCTCTCCCAAGCTGCCCCTTCCTGATGCCCATTTTCCTTCTTCCACAGACAGTCCCTCCTCTTCACTAGACAAATGTTCTTCTTTCTGTGCCAATTTATGCCTTTCCTCAACATGTTTCTCCATACCGTGTATGTATTTCTTCTCTTTGGGGGACTTCTTCTTCCTGTCTTTAACTTGTTTCTTTAAGTGCAGTATTGGCTCCTCTGCATCCCAGGCCAGTTCCTCCTCTTCCATACCTGGTTCCTTCTCTTCTTCACCTGGCTGCTCCTCTTCCTCTGCCAGCTGTTCCTGTTTCTCACCTAGCTCTTTCTCTTCTTCACCCAGCTCTTCTTTCTCACCCAGCTCCTCCTCTTCCTCACAAGGTTCCTCCTCTTTCTCACCCAGCTCCTCCTCTTCCTCACAAGGCTCATCCTCTTCCTCTCCCAGCTCCTCCTCTTCCTCACCCAACTCCTCCTCTTCCTCATCCAGCTCTTCCTCTTCCTGGGACAATTTCCACTCTCCCCAGATAGGCAGTCCCTCTTCCTGGGACCAAATGCCTTGTTCCTGGGCCATCATAATCTTCTCCAAATCCCACTTACCCCTTTTCCAAGTCCCACTTACCCCTGCCTCCCTTGCCTCCCAGGTCACTCTTTTTCTCTCCCTTAGTTTTACCCCTTTTCCAATCCCTTTCTTTTCTAAGAGTAACTTCTGCTCTTCCTGGGTTAATTGGTTTTGTGGGGAAGCTACTGTTTTTTCCTCCCAAGCTATTTTTTCTTCCTGATGGGTCAGTTTCTCCTTTCCCTTCATTAATTTCTTCTCTGGCATACTCAGTTTCCTTTTTTCCTTGGCTGTTTTCCCTTCTTGCCTGGTTAGTTTCCTTGCTTCTTTTTTAAATTTCCTTTTCTCTAAGACTAGTTTATCTAAGAAAGAAACTTTCTTTTTCTTCTTTACCTTGTACTTTGTTAATCCTTTTTTGCCCCTTTGTCCTCTCAATTCTGTCCCTTCTTCCTCAACAACATCTATATCTGCCTTTTCAGTTATAATGGATGGTTCTTCTACTACTTGTTCATCCAATTCTGATGAGTCTTTTAGAAGGGGGCAGATCTCTTGGAAGAGTTCCCAGCTGGGCTTTCGGGGAGCAAGCATCATCTGAGCCAAGTTGACCAATTCTTGTCCCAGATCCCTTAACATTCCTGGATGGGAACTTGCTATCCTTGAGGTGACAAGAGAGCAAATATCATCCCTCCAAGATTTGGTATCTGATCTACCCGTGCGTCCAGGTGTACCAGCCAAACCTCGGCCACCCTTTCCACGTTTCTTCCTTGTATCTTTTTCTTGTTCAGTAACCTGCATGACTTTTTCCTTGGGCTCTTCTGCAGTTGTCTTTGAAATGACCTTCAAGTCTTTCTCCTGTTTCAACTTCACAGCTACTTTCTCACGACTTTTTTCCAGGGCCCTTTTCCAAAGCCTACTCACGTGTTTGTGTCTTTCCACCTTAGGGAACACCTCTCCATAATCTTTCATACCACATTGATCTATGACCTCCATAACCTCTGTGACCTCCATGTGACCTCCTCCTTCTCCTTCATGTCTTTCCACCTCAGGGAACACCTCTCTATAATCTTTCATGCCATGTTGAGCTATGGCCTTCATAACTTCTGTCACCTCCATGTGGCCTCTTCCTTCTGTGGTTTCCATCACAACCTCCTCTGATTCAGGATCCTTTTGAGATTTGGCTGGGCTGAAAGTACTTAATGGCAGTTCAGGCTCTAAGGCAACATCCTGGGTGTCAACCTGCTCTGATTTCCTGGCCTCTCTTTGTTCACCTTCATCCTTTGAAGGCACCAATATAGAGCTAAATTGTATAGACTCTGTCTGTCTTGGCTTTCTGGAAACTCTCAGGTCCTTTTTAACTGCAGAGACATTGGGAGAAAAATAGGTAAGAAAAAAGAGGTTCTGAGCGATATCCTTTTTATTATCTAGTCCAATGAACACCCATAAGAGGTATAAAGGCAAAGGGGACTGAGGCTTTATGGTACAGAAATTCTTGACATTTCATCCCAGCTTCCATATCCTAAGGAAGTAAGACCTTGGTATTTGTTGTGATATATGTGTTTCTTTCCCAGAAAGGTTGTTTTCGGGAACAGTATCTCTATGTAATTATGTTCCCACTAGGTCATTTTATATACCCTGCCCTATTGACCCTGTTTGTGCCCTGAGGTGCGACCCAAATATACCCCATATATTACCCCATACATACTAAGTTCTTTTCTCTTTGCTTGAACATATGTCTTCCTTTTCTTTTCTTTGGTGATCTCTTCAGGTATGACTATTTGTTTGACAAGGGCCTCAGGTTTACCATCCATTGCTATGTCTAAATAAAAAGTAGGCTGTTGGTCTCTATATGACAAGGTCAGGTTTTCATTTAGCTGCTGCTCCACCTGAGTAAGCAGGCACTGGATATCTTTAGCTTTGATCCCCAGCAGCTGGTCCAGAGAGGTATCTCCAATAAATTCCCGCCTATAAAAGTCAAGAAGAAAGAAGGATGACACCAAGTCAGTGACAAAACAAGACTTGAAGGAGGAGGAAGATGAGGAGTGAAGAAGGGAGAGAGACAGGGAGGAGGAGGAGGAGAAATTCCAGTTGAAGAGACAGGGATAAAGTAGCCATTTAGGGCAGAATAGTCTGAAGTAAAGGATGGTTAAAGAAGAAAGAATCAAATATATCAAGGAATAGAGCTGCCAGATACAACATGATTTTTTGAAGATTTTATTTATTTGACAGAAATCACAAGTAGGCAGAGAGGCGGGTGGTGGGTGGGGGTAAGCAAGCTCCCTGCCAAGCAGAGAGCCTGATGTGGGGCTTGATCCCAGGACCCTGGGATCATGACCTGAGCCAAAGGCAGAGGTTTTAGCCCACTGGGCCACCCAGGCGCCCCCAAGATGCTTTTTTGGTTGGTAGATTTGTGGACTTGAGTCTTGATGAATCTTAAGGAAGTGAAGAAGTGACAGGCAGGCTAATCAATGGTTAGAAGAAGAGGGGCAACTATGACCCAGCAATTGCACTATTGGGTATTTACCCTAAAGATACAAATGTAGTGATCCAAAGGGACACATGCACCCGAATGTTTATAGCAGCAATGTCCACAATAGCCAAACTATGGAAAGAACCTAGATGTCCATCAACAGATGAATGGATCAAGAAGATGTGGTATATATACACAATGGAATACTATGCAGCCATCAAAAGAAATGAAATCTTGCCATTTGCAACAACGTGGATGGAACTAGAGCATATCATGCTTAGCGAAATAAGTCAAGCAGAGAAAGACAACTATCATATGATCTCCCTGATATGAGGAAGTGGTGATGCAACATGGAGGCTTAAGTGGGTAGAAGAATAAATGAAACAAGATGGGATTGGGAGGGAGACAAACCATAAGTGACTCTTAATCTCACAAAACAAACTGAGGGTTGCCGGGGGGAGGGGGTTGGAGAGAAGGGGGTGGGATTATGGACATTGGGGAGGGTATGTGATTTGGTGAGTGCTGTGAAGTGTGTAAACCTGGTGATTCACAGACCTGGGGATAAAAATATATGTTTATAAAAAATATATGTTTATAAAAAATAAAAAATTAAAAAAAAATTAAAAAAAAAAAGAATATAGAATTAGCAGGTGGAAATATCTAGTAGAAATGTACACAGATACAGATGGCTATGTGTATGGCCCTAATGGCCCTGAAATCCTGCAGAATTAAACTTACTCTTGTCTTACTTTTAAAAAAAAAAAAAAAAGAAGAAGAAGAAGAGGGGCAAGCACCGGAGAGGGGGTGGGGAGCAAACAGAAACAAAGAACATAGTGGGAGGAAAAGAATAAAAAGAGAATTGTGAAGAAAGAGGATAATTTGTATAAAAAGAAAGTAAGAAAAAAAGGTTAGGAACTAGAAGAAACAAAAGGGTGAAAGCCACTACCAACTTACTGCATTTCTTCTAAAGTATCTTGTTTCTTCAGCAGGCTTACCAGCATAGTCTTAGTTTGGATGCCTGTGACTCTTATTAGAAGATATAAGGCCTTAGCTCGCACCCTTTCATCACTGTCCACCAATCCCATAGCCAGTGGAATGGCAAAGAGATGGCTTAGGACACCTAGCCTCTCCAGCCCCTCCCAGGCTAGCTCACGGATGCATGGATTGGGATGAACTGTATCTTCCATCAGGCGACAGGAAGCCTCAGAGCAATATCTTGGAGATACTTGATATGTGGCAAAAATTTGTGCCAGGACACTAATGTATGTCTTATATTGGTCTACAGAACAGTAAATTGTGAGGCTGAGGATGGTCTCAATTAAGCTATTTATAATTCCTTCATCGAATTTTCTTTCTGTCCAATTTTGGTTTTTCAGGCTTTCTAGAACATCACAGAAATTTCTTTTCCATTTCTTGGATTTATCCCTCTCTCTTTTCATTGAGATGTTCTCTTCTGGTAGAGGCATAGGTGACAGTGTCTGGTGTCTGATGAGTTTGGTCATGTCCCAGTTTGTATCTCGGTACAGATCATAGCGTAAAAAGATTGGGGTACCTTCAGGCCAAAGGCGGGCCCGGATAACTGAATTGGGGATGTAGCCATCAGGAGCAAAGGGCCATTGCTGCCCTTTACCAAAGAAGCGACATAATATATGGTAGGGGTTCAATCCATCCCAGCCAGCAAGCTGTAACTGAGCAGGAACAATGTGTCGGGGACGATTTTGCTTGGGGTCAAAAGTAACATCCTTGTCCTCCAAAAAGTGTGATTTGGGTCCCATTTGAATCACAGCGGACATATGTCTCTCTTCCTCTACAACATGGGGCACAGTATTGTCAAAGGCAATAACCCGTTTATTAACAAGTACCTCTAGCCCCTGTAATTTCTTCAGCCCTTGTCCAAGGTAGACAACAAATCTAGGTACAAATATGTTTTCAAAAGAAAAGAAGAAGCTAGGCAGGAAGGGTTTCGGGACTTCTTGTATATCATCTACATTGCTTAGGATAGCTAGGTGTATCAACTGAGCAGGAGGAAGCAATTTTAAGCAGGATACCAGATAAAGACTCTGGTTGAAGGTCAAAAGCAGGTCACCCCGATTATTGGCAAAGCAGAGTGGGCCAAAATGCAATGCTGAATCCAACTCAGTTAGGAGTCTACCGTGGAAATCCCAGATCCGGACTGAGCCATCAATGCCCCCTGTGACAAAAAGTTTCAGGGAAGAGCAGACATCAAATGAAGTGATGTCACACTGGTGCAGGCATTTTGTCCCTTTGTCTCCCACAGACCCTTGTTTTGCTTCTGAAGATTTGGGAAAATCTTGGTAGTACCAGAGATGCCAGCAGCAGTTCTCAGTGATGGCACCCACAGAACCTGGCAAGAGGATCACGTGTGTTAGGGGGCAAGCACAGAGAATTTTGTTTATGGGCTGCAGAATTACCTTGTTCTTCTGAAGCACAGCTTCTGTCAGGTATATAGTATCATCCATGCCATAGGAACAGAGTAAGGAGATTTCCTGGCGACCTTCCAAGGTAGACAGTGCCAAAACTGCCCCAGAGTGAACAGTCTTTTCTGTTCGGGCACAGCTATAGTGGGAGAGGATTCTCACAATGCCACTGTCATGCCCACAGAACATCAGTCCTGCTAGGCCCATACCCAAATGGGACTGTCCATAGGCCAGGCACCTTACTCTATCACCATAGTTTACCGAAGTGCATACCAGATACTTGGCTGTGCAAGGAGAGCGAGTTGCATCAAACACCAGCACCTCTGAACCACCTGTTGCCACAAAGAGCTCTTCTTTGTCTGTGTCATAGGCCCAAGCCACAGCCCTGTCCATGACAAGGAGAGGCCAGGTGATAACCAGGAGATCTCCTGTTACTGGAGACAAGAAGCGCAACAAACCATCCTTAGTGGCACAAAGGATCCGAGTCCAGTTATGGCCACAGCAGACCCGCTGCACCTGCTCAGGAGCGGAGCCACATACATTGAAGAGGCTATAAAAATAGGGCAGGTGGTGCAATGAGAAAGTATGGGTAGTCTGGCAGAAAAAGGTGGTGTCATCAATGAACTGCAGTTGCTGCAAATCCTTATCAATATTCAGCTGCCGCAGCAAGTTTCCAAAGGCAAGATTCCATTCCTTTACAATGCCTTCTCGGCCTGCTGTGAGTAAGGTGTAGGTCTCTGGCCGGCTGTAAACACATATCACTGATGAGGAGTGGGCTTGGAAGCTGTGGAGGAAATTACCCTGGTCTAGGCTCCAGGCATGGATCTCTCCGTCCTTGTTTCCAGCATAGAAATAGCCCTGAGAGACACAAGTGAAGGAGCAAGTGATGAAAGAGCCATTGGCTGTGGGAGTGAACTTTTTCCTCTCTTTCAGCTGGCCCTGACCCTGGTGAGTGAAGACCCTCACCTTATCCTCACAAAGAGCCAGGAGGGAGCCCTGGGGACCATTCAGGGAAAAGCCCTGTACAAACTCATGGTCAGACAGCAGCACTGTTTGTGCCATCTGGAGGCTCCTGCTGTTTGGTAAGATGAGCCAGGTAACCACGGCCCCCAAGGTACCAGAGAGCAGTATCTCAGCTTCTGAGTCATAGCAGAGGCAGCTGACGGAGAAACGACAGGGCACTGTGCCCAGAAATATAAATGCTTGCTGGTGATCTTCGAAGAGCCACAGGCGCGTGTCACCACAGTAAGCAATTAGCATGTGGTGGGAACCTGTGTGGACCATTGCTTCAATGGGTGGCACTTGATCCATCACAGGAAACTTCATCTTCTCTATCATGCCTCCCATTTCCGTATCTTTCTTCTGTACCCAAAGTACTGCCTAGAAGAGGATCAGAGATGAAAACTTGACAAGGAGGCAGATTATCCCAAGAGTGAGAGGTTGGAAGGGTTGGATGTTTAGATGCCTGTTCCCTCCTGTAAGGAAAGACTGGGAGCTCCTGGGTGGCTCAGTCAGTTAAACGTCTGCCTTTGGCTTGAGTCCTGATCCCAGGGTTCTGGGATCAAGCTCCACATCAGGTTCCCTGCTCTGCAGGGGAGTCAGCTTTTCCCTCTCCCTCTGCCTCTACACCTGCTTGTGTGCTCTCTTTCTTGCTCACTCTCTCTTCCAAATAAATATACTTTTTTAGAGACTAAGGAAAGACTGAAAAGCTTGATTTGGGGAGTTTCCTGGTACTGGGTTTTCGGATATGTGGTAGAAACAGGATGCTTAAGGCTCTTTCCTTGACCTTCAGTCTGCTTTCTGGGGAATATGAATTCTCTGGACCTGATGAGTAGAGGGGTAAAAGGATTGTTGCATCCAGGTCAGATTGGGATATGGAGATGGGTATTAAAATGAGCTAACTCAGAATCAATTTCATCATTCTGATATGAGGGCAATAGAGGTATGATGCTTGTGAAGTAAATTAAGAAGGAAGAAAAAAAATGAGGGAGCTTTACCTGTATTTGTTTTGAATGTGGTTCCACCCAGTTTAAGGACACAAAATAGTTGACATCAATGGCATAGAAGCAGATGAAAGGCTTGCTCTGGGGTTGGTGAGTCTCCTGGTATAGAGTCTCAGGCCAGTCACGCAATACAATCACATCATTCTTTCGTTTTTCATCAGCCTGAGAGAGAAGAGTGTGCTGAGCTAAAAGGCTTGAATAACCACTCATTCATTTGATAAATATTTATTGAGGATTAGTGGACATCTGTTGTTTTTTAGCTAACCAACATTTATTCACCCTACTCCTAGAAAGTACTATCTGGGGGAGTCATTCCTCCCACACCCTCACCCACATCTTAATTTAAAGTACCTCCCAGGGGCACCTGGGTGGCTCAGTGGGTTAAGTCTCTGCCCTCGGCCCAGGTCATGGTCTCAGGATCCTGGGATCGAGCACCGCATGGGGCTCTCTGCTCAGTGGGGAGCCTGCTTCCCCCTCCCGCTCTGCCTTTCTCTCTGCCTACTTGTGATCTCTTTCTCCCTGTCAAATAAATAAAATATTTTTTAAAAAAATAAAATAAAGTACCTCCCAATCTTTCTTTCAACCAAGTTTCCATAAGAAGGAAGCCCTCATGTCCATTTCACCTAAGGCATTAATTTCTCCCTTATGTATCTAGAATGCTACTAGTTATATACCATCCTTGAGAGAACTAAGAAAATGGCCCCTCAAATCATTTTGTTTTCCATGGTTTAGATAAGGAACATTTGAGAAAGGCTGGTATATTCTATAGGGACATGGGGATATGACACTGAGCAAGAGAGACATGGCCTTAGGTTTCAGATGATAAGAGTCCAGTGGGGGAAACAGGCAAGTAACAAATGTCTGTACAAAAGAAGTAAGTACTTAAAAAAAAAAAAAAGGGAATACAATCCTTTATGAGTTTATCTCCACCTGTCACAGTTGGAACGACCCTTCAGAGTTCCTGCCTATACCCAAAGAACCACCCCTATAACTATCACACTTCATGATACACTACCTTTGGGAAATCCATACTTCACAGACATAGAATGCCCACCCTGTGGGCCTAAGAGCTAGACAATTTGGCACGCACCTTTCACTATTCTTAGTGTTAGGTGTGTTATTCACAAAATGGAGTTAACTGTGCTTCAGCTATACATTCTGTGTTGTGTGTGTGTGTGTGTGTGTGTGTGGTGTATTAAGGGAGATATGACTTTTAACATGATACACAGTAGAACATGTAAAACACACACTATCTTATAGTGACATAGTATATATCTAGGATGTAAATACATGAACTTCCTCATGCTAATCAGCCAAAACTGAGGCTTATAAAATCTATTTTTGAGATCCCTCTTCTCAGCAGATGCTTGTGCTACACTGCCTCTTGAACAATGTTCCATGACTCTAACTCTCCAAGTTTCTCTGCATCCACAAAGGATTTGAGACTATACTAAGGCCATTATCTGCAACTTAGAATCTCTCTTTTCCTTATATTTCTCATATTCAGGTCTTTGTACATTCTGAGAGAATACAGGATACAGAGAGCTGGAGAGCTTCCACTCAGTGACAGCAGCAAAGTTGAGAGAAAGGACACTGGTATCTGAGCTCTTCATCTCCCATCCCTCTTCACTGAATCTAAAACTCATTTACATATCCCTTATTCCATTAATCACCATTCATCTTATCCTTTCCAGACTTTGTGCACAAACAATTTGCTCACTCGCTCAACAGTATCAATGCTTTTCTCAGTATGACTCTAAAAGACTAAGACTCTTAAAACCAAGCAATGTATCTCTGTGCCTGGAAGAACTATTGCCTACTCTATCAATCGCCCTCCTTCCATTTCAATAAAACTCAGATCTTGTTTAGGGTGATCATGGGCCCAGAAATCCTGGCAGTATAGAGTGGCACTATGGTACTCCAAGGCTGGCACAGCTCTGTACTTTTTGGCCTTTTCATCTCTTCTACCTATTTGCAAGTTACAGCTGATACACGGAAGTGCAGAAACTATCTTATAACCTTAAGATGATAAGCTAAAATATTAAGGATGGTGTGTAAAGAAAGAAAAAGAACATGGGTCCCTGACAACACGTAAGACAAAGCTACCTCCTGCTTGTTTAATCCATGTGAGTCCCTTTTCTGTTTTGGGTTTGGGTTTTTGTTTGTTTGTTTTTTGTTTTTTGGCAGCATAATATCTTTTAATTATAAGTATTATCATCCGAATCTAGAAGGAGGAGTTGTTTAGGAGTATGGGAAACCTCTTCCAAAGTTGCTTACATGTTGCCTGTGCCACAAGCTGCCACAGCAGGGATATTTAGTACCAGCCCACTATGTGCATATCTCTCATACACATCACCTTTATATCCTTCAGGATATTATTTATGAGAAGTTTCAAGTCCTTCCACTGAGGAATAAGTCTGGGGGAAGGTGACATCTTTGTAATGTTCCAGTTCTTTATAGGCATCATGGATTATAGAACCTGTGGAAGGTAAAAATGACTTAATCACAACATCTGATGTTAGACAGGAAATCAAGGGAACTGAGAGAGGGAAGAGCAACAGGGAAAGAGAAAGTATTAGAAACACAAGAAACTCTCTTATTTCAGAAAGATCAGAGTGACAATGAACTACTGACACTGGCAACAACATGGTTGAATCTCAAAAACATTATGGTGAGAAGCCAGATACAAAAGAGCACATACTACATGATTCCAACTTTATGAAATTCTAGAAAACAGTCACCTAAATAGGGACAGAGCAAATCAGCTGTTACCTGGGGATGAGGGATTGAGAGATTCCTGAGGAGGGGTAAAAGTGAACTTCTTTTTTTTTTTTTAAGATTTTTTTATTTATTGGAGGGAGGGGAAAGAGAGAGAGAGCAGAGAGTGAGCACAAGAGGGGAAGAGGGGCAAAGGGAGAGGGATAAGCAGACTCCCTGCTGAGCAGGGAGTCCAAAGTGGGGCTTGACCCCAGGACCCCACAATCATGACCTGAGCTGAAGGCAGATGCTTAACCAACTGAGCCACCCAGACATCTCAAAAGGGACTTTCTTATAGTAGTGATGGGAATGTTCAGTATCTTGGCGATGGTAGTGGCTATGATAGTGGTTATGTGGGTACATAAATTTGTCACAACTCATCAAAACACACATTTTAAATGGGCACACTTTATTACATATAAATTATACCTAAGTAAATTTGATTACTGGGAGTTTTAGTAAGTCTAGAAACAGGAAAAAATGTGACAAAAGAAAGCTAAGAGGTGAGCTTAGGTGAGTCAGTTGCAGCTAGCCAAACAAATACAGAAGCCTGGCTTTGCAGCCCTTCCTTAACTCTCTTCATTGGGATGCATGTTTTTGCAAACATAATTTTTGGACTTAATTATATCTATCCCCCTTTCCTATTGAAGACTTCATGTATGTGAGTCACTCACATGCTCAACAAATATTTACTCAATATTCATTATATGCCAGGCCTCTGTGCTGAGAGCTGGAGATAAAGCAGTGAACAAGAATGATTACCTGCCTGCCTGGAGTTTACTATCTAGCATGGAAGGCAGATACTGAACAAGTTAAAATAGATGTCTAGGGGCACCTGGGTGGCTCAGTGGGTTAAGGCCTCTGCCTTCAGCTCAGGTCATGGTCTCAGGGTCCTGGGATTGAGTCGCGCATCAGGCTCTCTGCTCAGCGGGGAGGCTGCTTCCCTTCCTCTCTCTCTGCCTGCTTCTCTGCCTACTTGTGATTTCTGTCTGTCAAATGAATAAATAAAATCTTTTTTAAAAATAGATGTTTAGTTCTGGTAAGATGCCAGACTAAAATAACCTGAAATTCTCCCACTTACAAACTCCTAGAAATTCTGGAAAAGATAATAAGAGGCTGAATTCCAGGTGGGGTGGGAGGACACACAGCAATAAATACAAAACTGCCTCTGTGGCAGTTCTGAGGAGGTGTAGTTATCAGAACCCCCAAGTGATGGTAATGACTGGGAATTAGAGTAGTTTGCCTGACAAAAAGAGGTGATGGGACTTGGGCTCATAGGAGCTAGGGCTCATAGGAGTTGAGCATACCAACAATTCTCTCTAAAGAAATTATCATATAAATAATGGGTAATGAGCTAAGGGTAATGAGCTAAGGGTCACAAAAATCTCCTTCACATTCTTAGCATGCTTTGCATAGTTATTCTTTTTTTTAAAGATTTTATTTATTTACTTGACAGACAGAGAGAGAGAGATCACAAGTAGGCAGAGAGGCAGGCAGAGAGAGTGGAAATCAGGGCTCCCGCCGAGCAGAGAGCCCAACTCAGGGCTTAATCCCAGGACCCTGAGATCACAACCTGAGCCGAAGGCAGAGACTCAGCCCACTGAACCACGCAGGTGCCCCTGCATAGTTATTCTGACATTTGTTGTTTTCTTATGAAATTCCCAGCACACTGAAAGTCACGTTTAATATCGTGTTATATCTGTATATTTAAAATTCTAGGAATTGGGTCACTTGAATGGCTTAGTCAGTTAAGTGCCTGACTTCATTTTGGCTCAGGTCATGATCTCAGGGACATGAGATCGAGCCCCACCTTAGGCTCCCGCACTGGGTGTGGAGGTTGTTTGGGATTCTCTCCCTCTCCCTTTGCCCCTCCCACTTGCTTGTGTGCATACACACACTCTCTCTCTCTTTAAAAAAAAGAAAATGCTAGGGGCACTTGGGTGGCTCAGCCAGTTAAGTGTTGGACTCTTGATTTTTGGCTCATGTCAGGATCTCTGGGTTGTGAGATTAAGCCCCGTGTTGGACTTTGGGCTCTGCACTGAGCATGGAAGCTTCTTCTTGAGTTTCTTCCTCTCCTTCTCCCTCTGTCCCTTCTTGCTTACACTCTCCCCCTCATTCTATCTCTCAAAAAAAGGCTACAGGCCTTTTTTTAAGGGCACCTGGCTGGCTCAGTCATTAGAGCATGATGCTCTTGATCTCAAGGTTGAGAGTTCAAGCCCCACATTGGTGATAGAGCTTAGTTAGAAAAAAAAAATGCTAAGGAAGAAAGCATCCCTCTACTTGCTAGAATAGTGAGGCTTGATACATGAATTGCTTAATAAAATGAACTAGATTTTAAAATTGAAAATAATACTAAGGAAACTACCAAAAAGAAACGAATAGAATGTATGATTTAACCAGTTGAAGGAAAGGATAAGAATAAAGGAAATACACATTGATCCAATGAAAGAAATATAGGGGGTGCCTGGGTGGCTCAGTGGGTTAAGCCTCTGCCTTCAGCTCAGGTCATGATCTCAGAGTCCTGGGATCAAGCCCCGCATCGCATCGGGCTCTCTGCTCAGCAGGGAGCCTGCTTCCTCCCTCTCTCTGCCTGCCTCACTGCGTACTTGTAATCTCTGTCAAATAAATAAATAAAATCTTTAAAAAAAATAAAAAATAAACCTTTAAACCACAAACAACGAAAAGGAAAAATAAATTCGACTTCATCAAAAAATTTGTACATCAAAGGACACCATCAAAAAAGTAAAAAGACAGATAGCTGCTTCCTGGAGACCACAGGTGTAGAAAGGTGTACCACACCTCAAGTCAGATGGCTTTCTGAAGCCAGCAGGCTATGTTTAATCTTCTCACAAACAGGGAAAGCATCACCCTTTGAGACCCCTGACCAAGGAAAGGCTCAGCTACTGACATGCTGGGAACAGATGGACTACAGCCTCCAATTTACCTCTTCCCACAAATTCCTCAGTATCTCTCCTATGCCCTAGCCAGCTTCTATACCAAGTGTGATGTTGCTCATTTCCTCATCAACACAGCCTCATTGTTCAGTGTACTGCTGCCTCATTTGCCCCAGTTCCATAGGGTTCATCTGTTTGGAATAAACAAATACTGAGAGATGGGCCTAGAGATGACAGTGGACCAAAGGGCTGTAACATCCCTTCCTTCTCCATATTGTCTTTTGTATCTTGAAAGCCTGAGAACCGTACACCTTTCCCAAATTCCCAGGAAGAGAGCAGTTTGGAAAATTGGACTCTGTAGGCCCAGCCCTGCTAAAAGCAGGTTTCTTTGAATCAGGAATCATGGGAAAGATAAGGGCCAAATCTCTCCTCCACAGCAGGAAGCCATGTTTAGGCAGCTTGTTTGGTGATTAAGTTTTCCAGATCTTCCACCCTGCCACTTGCTTCCAACTGTTTTGCTATATATTTTCCTTAGAATAAAAAAAAGTTAAAAGACAACCTAAAAATGGGAGAAAATAATTGCAAGTCAGCTAGTTGATAAGGGTATAGAATCTAGAGTATGTCAAGAACAGTTACAACTAAATAATAAAAAGACAAATAACTCCAATAAAAAATCAGCTAACAGTGGGGCGCCTTGGTGGCTCAGTGGGTTAAAGCCTCTGCCTTCCACTCAGGTCATGATCCTGAGGTCCTGGGATCGAGCCCCACATCAGGCTCTCTCCCTGCCTGCCTCTCTGCCTACTTATGTCAGTGTCTGCCAAATAAATAAATAAAATATTTTTTTAAAAATTGGCTAACAATTTGAAAAAAACATTTCTCCAGAGAAGACATACAAATGCACAATACCTACATGAGAAGATGCTCAACATCATTAGTCATTAGGGTAATGAAATCAAAACCATAATGAGATTTTATTTATTTGACAGAGACAGCACAAACAGGGTATAGTAACAGGCAGAGGGAGAGGGAGAAGCAGGCTCCCCACTGAGCAGGGAGCCAGAAGTGGGGCTTGATGTGGAATCATGACCTGAGCTGAAGGCAGACGCCCAACTGACTGAGCCACCCATGAGCCTGGGGAAGATTTTTTCTTAACTCCAGATTTTTCATTAAGTTCAGCAGACATAAGATATTCTGTCAAATTAATATAAAAGTTCTTAAATGTTTATTCTCAGTTTCTTCCCTTATCCGCTTGAGGACGGACAAACAGCTTCTATGCTGGCCCCAGAGTGCTCATAGTACTGCCTTAGGGACCCCTATCCCTAGCTGAACAATTCCAAGGATTTTTCTTGATCTAGCAACAGGTACTAGCTCACTTCAATTTCCACCAGAGGTGAAGTTTAAACCCTTCAGAATCTTGCGTACAATTCTCAAGGACATGCATGGAAAGACCAAAAGACTGGTCTTTGGAGAGAAGATTTTTTTAATGAGATAATTAAACATGTTTAAATGTCAGGAGGAAGAAACCATTAAGAAGAGGAAACACAGAAGAGAGAGAAAAGGCTGCTGCACCATGCTAATGTGGAGAAATGAGGGTTAGATCTCTCTGTAAAATTTCCTCTGGTAATTTAAAAGTAGCAGCTCTGGATGGGAAAATGGAAAATACCTGATACTTGTGTCTAAATCATGGGCTAACACTCCATCCCACCAGGTCTGCAGTGAGAGGCATTTCATTTTAACCAGTCTTGGCCTCAGAAAGGAGTGCTCTTCTTTTTCCGTGCGAAAGCCTTTACAAAATTAAACAAAATAATGAAATTCAAAGGCGTTATAATGAAAAGTGCACCATAAATTCCGGGTGCCATTATTGTGTGAGAAGTGAAGGGAGCAGACGACAGGTGAAAAGAGAAGCTTCAGAATCAAATAGACCTACATTTACAATCCTAGATTCTGCCACTTCAATGTTGCTTTTTACTCTTTAGTCTTCTCAGACTGAACAAAGTCTTACTCACATACAGCCCCAGTGGGGCCATTCTCCAAGTGGGGAAAACTTCTTACTAACATCATACATCATAGACTTCCTGATACCCTCTCTGTTCCCTCCTAGCTCACACAGCTTTATCTTCTACAGAAGATAACATGCCCCTACTCCAGAAGGGACAGACTAGTCACAGTTTTCCATAGAGAGAGTATCACTGGCTCCAACATCATAATGGTTCAGAGTCCCCCAATACCCCCCTCCCACACACACACACTTATGTCCAGTGATACAGCACCAACATTACCAAGAACCTGGAAATACCCACATGAATGTGCCAAGCGCTGGGAGGCAGGGACAGGGAGAGTCTGACTCTGTTATCCTGGAGCCAAGTCACTACAGTGCACTGTGGTGGCGGGGACTTAAAAGACTGACCTTGTATGACAGAGTGGCTTTCTGGGTCCTAGCCATTTCACCTATTACATCAGATGACTAGACACACTACTGTTCAGTGGGAGGAGTTTGGCTTTTTTATATAAACACACATTGTTTCATATTTACACCTTCCAGGAACAGCTCTAAGAACTGTTGCTGCATTGTCTCCCATAAAGCCTTAAACCGGGGCTGCCAAATAAAAGAGTTAAATTTGAACTTGATTCCCAGTTAAATTTGAATTTCGGGTAAACAATATTAGGGCCATACTTACGCTTAAAAAAAAAAAGTTTTTTAAAATGAAATTCAAACTTAATTGGATGTCCTGTATTTTTGTTCGCTGAATGTAGCAGCCCTCCTCAACAGAGCTCTTAGAGCTTTCTCCAGCCCACAGCTAGAACGTGGTAAGGCCCAACAGTCACACCCCAGGCATGTACTTAGCTATTTGGCTTGTCATCCGACAGACGAGTATGTGTGCGTGAGGCTTTATGACAGAGGCCCTGCATCAGCAACCCACGTGCGCAGCTGGCTTTGTGTGCTTATAAAGGGTCTCCCTGTGCCCTACGTAAGAGGGCAGTGCCCGAGCCCCACCAAGCGTGGAGAAGCCACAAAGCAAAACGTATTATAAAAACAACAGTGGGCGAATCAGAGCAGTCAGTAGGCAAATATTTCTCCAGCCTCTTTCTGCACCACTCCTCAGAGAGGCAAATAGGTGGACCCGGCGGCGATGAAAAGGCAAAACTGAAAGAGTTCGCCTGGGCTGCACTGCCGCCCTCCCTCCCCTCTGCTTTCGGTGTAGATGCCTGAGGAAACCAATGTCTGAGCGGCCTGGTGGGGAGCAAGCACATCCCTCTAGCGGAAGCAATCGCTCCCAATCGTCCGCCCAGCCCTCTGCAAAGGCTCGCCTCCGCCTTACTGTGGCTGGGAAAAGCCATTACCAAATTTTGGCGGGAAAGTACGCAAGACTCATTCACCACGCGCGCGTCCGGGCACATGGGTAGAGCTAGGTCGCGCTGCGAGCCGAGGCTAGGCATTCATATGCGCGTGCGCGCGCTGGAGAGCGGGGATGCTGTCCTGAAGGCCCCGCCCAGCACAGGACCCCTCCTTCTACCGCAGGAGCCTGCGCGGCTCACACCGCCTCCTTCGTGGAGTGCCACAGGCTGTCTTCCTTGGTTGCGCATGCGCTTGCTGCCGCCTTCTGCAACAGAATTCACTACTCATCTCCGGTTCCGAGACGGAAGGGAAGGGCTGCGAGAGCTTCGTGAAGGGGTGGCCCGGCTGCGGTAGTGCGGCATCTCCCTTGAGGTGGGAGACTTTGTCCCTCCGGGAAGGGGGCCCCTGGAACAACACTCAGGACGGCTAGTGGCCTCCCAGTTTGAGCCACGGAGCGAGACTGTATTTCCCGGGGTCCATGGTGTGGCGCTCCCTATGCGGTATACCTTTCTGCAGCTCTGCAGGGCACAGGAGGGCTGCCCACTGGATTTTCCAGTAGGTAACCATATCCTACAAACTGCAGTTTCCAGCACGATCCCTCCCAAGTTCCGTGAGTTTTCGCTTTTGCCTTCAACTGCTGCTCCGTTTCTAGAAAAACTTCTGACATTTTAACAATGTTTATTCTTCCGATCCATGAGCATGGAATGCTCTTCCATCTTTTTGTGTCTTCTTCAATTTCTTTCTTGAGTGTTCTGTAGTTCCTCGAGTATAGATCCTTTACCTCTTTGGTTCGACTTATTCCCAGGTATCTTACGGTTCTTGGTGCTATAGTAAATGGGATCAATTCTCTAATTTACCTTTCTGTGTTTTCATTGTTAGTGTATAAGAAAGCAACTGATTTCTGTACATTGACTTTGTATCCTGCCACATTACTGAATTGCTGTATGAGTTCTAGTAGTTTGGAGGTGGAGTCTTTTGGGTTTTCCATATAAAGTATCATGTCATCTGTGAAGAGAGAGAGTTCGACTTCTTCATTGTCAATTTGGATACCTTTTATTTCTCTTTTTTGTCTGATTGCTGTTGCTAGGACTTCTAATACTATGTTGAACAAGAGTGGTGAGAGTGGGCACCCTTGTTGTGTTCCTGATATCAACGGGAAGGCTGCAAGCTTTTCCCCATTAAGGATGATATTTGCTGTGGGTTTTTCATAGATATATTTTATGAAGATCAAATGCTTCTGCACAGCAAAGGAAACAGTCAACAAACCAAAGGCAACCCATGGAATGGGAGAAGATATTTGCAAATGACAGTACAGACAAAAGGCTGATATCCAGGATCTATAAAGAACTTCTTAAACTCAACATACACAAAACAGATAATCATGTCAAAAAATGGGCACGGAGGATATGGGGAGATGGAGAGGAGAAGGGAGTTGAGGGAAATTGGAGGGGGAGAGACTATGAGAGACTATGGACTCTGAAAACCATCTGAGGGTTCTGAAGGGGCAGGGGTTGGGAGGTTGGGTGAGCTTGGTAGTGGGTATTATGGAGGTCATGTATTGCATGGAGCACTGGGTATGGTGCATAAACAATGAATTCTGGTACACTGAAAAGAAATTTAAAGAATTTAAAAAAAATTTTTTTTAAGTCCCTGTCCACCCTCCCTATAAAAGAAAAGCCTTTGTTCGGTTTGACCACATTCACTGCCCTTGCACCCATACTGAGTGCCACAGGAGAACATTGTGCTTCCCTGGAGATGGGTGCCTTACAAACTCTTCTCTCATTCCCTGCATGCTTCCAACAAGTAACTTTTTACTTCACTCAAGAAAAATGGATGTATTAGATGGGAGCTCTGACAGATTCTTTGCTTGACCAAACTTTGTCAGACTCCTGAACCTTCTCCTTGGCCAAACTGTGCATTTAAAAATCCAGTTTTAGGGGCGCCTGGGTGGCTCAGTGGGTTGAAGCCTCTGCCTTCAGCTCAGGTCATGATGTCAAGGTCCTGGGACTGAGCCCTGCATCAGGCTTTCTGCTTAAGCAGGGAGCCTGCTTCCTCCTCCTCTCTCTCTGCCTGCTTCTCTGCCTGCTTGTGATCTCTCTCTATGTGTCAAATAAATAAATAAATAAATAAATAAATAAAAATCTTAATTTTTTTTTAAAATCCAGTTTTATCAAGAACCCTGCTAAGTCAGTTTAGCAAAACCATGCCCCACCCTTGAGATCTGATCACCCATCATCTCTAATGAGGTTCCTGCCAGGTGATGACTGGTTGCCCTGGCCTGCCTTTGGTAAAAATTTCATTAGGTCAGTTTGGCCAGAATCCCCTCTTCCTCCTGATGTTTCCTCTTAGTAATTTCCCTTCCACTGATCCTCTACCCTGCTCCTTGGCTATAAATTTGCACTTGGTCCTGTTGTACTCAGAGCTGACCCCAATCTCTCCCTCCTGATGCAAAATTCCATCACAGTGGTTCCTATATCTATCTAGATAGTCGTCCCCTGCTTGAATAAAATCTTCCTTATTGTGCCTTAACAAGTGTTAGAGAATTTTTTTTCTTAACTTTTTGTCACATCTACAGTCTTACCTGTCTTTTCTTATTCCTCTTACATGTTGGAAAGATACACCCCCTGCCCTTGTCTGAAATTAACTCCAGCTGGGCTCTGGATCCCATTGTTTTCTCAAAGACTTCACATACACCAATATCCCCAGTATTCTGCTTTTTCTCTTATACCTTTAAAGACTACCATCTCCACTGAGTTGGGCCTATCAGCATATCAAACGTGTGGGTTTCTCCCATATTAGAGTCTCCCCACCCTACCTTCTGAGGAGTTGCTGCTTTATTCCCTCCCCCTATTGAGTTTACATTATGTTTTGTTCTCAGTGTTCATTCACTTCTCAACCCACTGCTGTCTGGCTTCAGGCCCAATCACTACACTGAATCTCCTTTGGTCAGGGTCATCACAACCTTCTTGTTGCTAAATGCAATGAATCCCCTTCAGTCCTTTTCACACACGTCCAAAGTAACAGACCTTACTGACCACTGTCTCCTTCAGATATTTGTCTTCCCATGGCTTCTCTGGTCCTACACTTTCTTTCCTTCTTTTTTTTAAGATTTTATTTATGTGACACACTGAGAGAAAGAGAGAGAGCACAAGTAGGCAGAGAGGCAGAGAGGGAAAAGTAGGATCCCCGCTGAGCAGAGAGCCCGATGCAGGGCTCAATCCCAGGACCCTGAGATCATGACCCAAGCCGAAAGCAGAGGCTTAATCCACTGCACCACAGAGGCACCCCTGGTCCTACACTTTCTTGATTGTTCTTCTGCCTCTCTCTTGTTTTCCCATCAAAGTCTCTGTCAGGGAAATAACACTCTTTGAAAATTGTCACTTTTCTGCACGTTTTGGTTTCTTGAGCAAAGGAGAATGACATGCTGGGGGAATGTCTCCTTTTCTCCAGACCCATTTACTTCTCATGTTCCAGTGATGTTAGACCGAGGGGCATCTGCTTCTGTTCAAAGGGTAATAAAAATTATCTCTCAGAGCTAAATGCTTGCATTATAAGGTAGAGACTCTACTCTTCCCCCCCCCACACACACACACCCTGAGAGAAGTTAATTGTGTTGGGAGGGATTTGCTTACTTTAGGAAGATTGAATTTCTTTCCCTCTCTTAGGAGGGAATGGTGGCAGAGGGCAGCATGTAGTCTGTATAAACTCAGATTCATAATTTTCACGTTTCTCTCTTGTGATTAAAAAAAAAAAACTTTTACATGAGTAGGATCGGTCTGGTTCCCATCTTGTAACCTGTAGGGTACTGGCCATGGGAAACTAATGCAGTTATTGTTATAAGTAACAAAAAAAAGTCTGGTATCTGATCCAGAAACCTCGTGTTTCCTTTCAGAATAATATAATCAAATGTAGACATTAGAATTTTGTCTGTCTCCTCTAGTTCTACCCATTCATTAAATGGTGCTCTATAGAGTTACAGCCTACACTCTTTTCTCTTTCTGGTTTATGCTGCATGGATAATCTCAACAGTTCCAAGAGTTCAGTGACAATCTTTATATTGATGACTTCCCAACTTCCATCTCCAGCCCAGGATTTTCTTCTGAGTTTCAGCCATTAATTTCCCAACATTCACTAGACATTTCCATTTTCTTGCTCCATAGACCCCTCAAACTCAGCATGTCTCATACTGAGCACCTTTTCTCTGCCTTTCTTTCATCTTCACATTAAAACTCCTCCCTTTTTTCAGGAAAAACCAGCACATGTTCAAGTTACATGAGATGAAAATCTTGTCACACCTTTCTTTCTTTCTTTCTTTCTTTCTTTCTTTCTTTCTTTCGAGAAAGAACAAGCACACATGAGCAGGGGTGAGGGTGGGGAGAAGAGCAGAGGGAGAGAGAGAGAATCTTAATCATGGTCCATGTGGAGCCCGATACAGGGCTTGAACTCATAACCTGAGCCAAAATCAAGAGTCAGATGCTCAACCGACTGAGTCACCCAGGTGCCCTGGAATGTGTTTTCATGTATTTATATCTTCTTTAATTTCCTTCAGCGATGTCTTGTAGTTTTCACCATATAAGTTTTTCACCTCCTTGGTTCAGGTTACTTTCTTAAGTATCTCACTCTTTTTGGTGCTATCGTAAATTGAATTATTTTCTTTTTTTTTTTTTTTAAAGATTTTATTTATTTATTTGACAGAGAACACAAGTAGGCAGAGAGGCAGCAGAGAGAGAGAGAGAGAGAAGCAGGCTCTGCACTGAGCAGAGAGCCTGATGCGGGGCTCGATCCCAGGACCCTGGGATCATGACCTGGGCCGAAGGCAGAGGCTTTAACCCACTGAGCCACCCAGGCGCCCCAAATTGAATTATTTTCTAATTTACTTTACAGATTGTTCATTGTTACGTATAGAAATGCAACTGGTTTTTGTGTGTTAACTTTGTATCCTGGTGCTTTGCTGAATTCATTTACTAGATCTAACAGCTTATTTTGTTTATAGTGTCTTTAGGATTTTCTACATTTAAGATCATAATATCTGCAAACAGAACATTTTACTTCTTCCTTTTTAATTTGGTTGCCTAATTGATCTAGCTAGAATTTCTAGTACTCTGTTGAATAAAAGCGGTGAAAGCAGTCATTCTTGCCTTGTTCCTAATCTTAGAGGGAAAGTGTCAGCTTTCACCAGTGAATATGTTGTTTGCTGTAAGTTTTTTACATATGACTTTTATTATGTTGAGGTAGTTTCCTTCTATTTCTAGTTTTATGAATGTTCTTATTATGGAAGAATGTTGAATTTTGCCAAATGCTTTTTCTGTATCAACTGAGATGATCATGTGGGGTTTTTTCCCTCATTCTGTTAATGTGGTATATTACATTGATTGAATTTTGAATATTGAACTATCCTATCCTTGCATCCCAGGAATATATCCCATTTGGTCACAGTGTCAGATCCTTTTAATATGCTGCTGAATTCAACTTACTGGTAGTTTGTTGAGGATATTTGCACCAACATTCATAAGGGGTGGCTGTCTGTAGTTTTCTTTCTTGTAGTGTCTTTATCTGGCTTGGATATAGGGTAATGCTGGCCTCATAAATGTGTTAGGAAGTGTTCCCCTTCAGTTTTTTGGGAAAAGTTTGAAATGGATTAGTATTGTTCTTCTTTAAATGTTTGGTAGAGGGGCACCTGGGTGGCTCAGTCAGTTGTATGTCTGCCTTCAGCTCAGCTCATGATCCCAGAGTCCTGGGATCAAGCCCTGTGTTGGGCCTCCCTGCTCAGCGGGGTGCCTGCTTCTCCCTCTGCTGCTTCCCCTGCTTGTGCTCTCTTGCTCTCTGTCAAATAAATAGATAAAATCCTTAAAGAGTAAAAAAAAAATGTTTGGTACAATTCAGCAGTGAAGCCACCACATCCAAGACTATTCTTTGTCAGGATGTTTTTGATTACCGATTTGATCTCCTTACTAGTTAGAGATCTATTCAGATTTTCTCCTTTTTTATGATTTAGTCTTGGTAGATTTTGTGTGTCTAGGAATACATCAATTTCATCTAGGTTATCCAATTTTTTGGTGTGTAATTGTTCATACTAATACTCCATTTTATTTCTGTGGTATCTTTTTTTTTTTAAGATTTTATTTATTTATTTGACAGAGAGAGATCACACATAGACAGAGAGGCAGGCAGAGAGAGAGAGGAGGAAGCAGGCTCCCTGTTGAGCAGAGAGCCCGATGCGGGGCTTAATCCCAGGACCCTGAGATCATGACCTGAGCTGAAGGCAGCGGCTTAACCCACTGAGCCACCCAGGCACCCCTATTTCTGGGGTATCATTATCTGGCTTTGAGATTAGAGTAATTCTGGCCTCATAGATGAGTTAGGAAGTTTTTGGCATGTAATTTTTTTGGTGTGTAATCATTCATACTATCTTCTTATAATCCTTTTTATTTTTGTAATGTCTTTATTTGGCTTTGATATTAGGGTAGTACTGGCTTTGATATTAGGGTAGTACTGGCTTCATTAAGTGTTCCCTTTCAATTTTTTTTGAAAAGTTTGAGAGAGATTAATATTAGCTCTTCTTTAAATGTTTGGTAAAACAAGGACACCTGGGTGGCTCATTCGGTTAAGCTGTTGCCTTCGGCTCAGGTCATGATCCCAGGGTCCTGGGATCAAGTCCCACATTGGGCTCCTTGCTTGGCAGGGAGCTTGCTTCTCTCTCTGCCTCTGCTTGCCACTCTGCCTGCTTGTGCATGCTCTCTCTCCCTCTCTCTCTCTGATAAATAAATAAACAAATAAAATCTTAAATGTTTGGTAGAACATTTAGTAATGTCTCCACTTTCATTTCTGATTTTAGTAATTTGAGTCTTCTCTCTTCTTGGGGGTTGGGTGCTTGAACTCACAACTCTGAGATCATAATTGGATGCTTAACTGACTGAGCCACCAAGGTGTCGCTCCTCTCTTTTAGCCCAAAAAACTAAAGGTTTGTCAGTTTTGCTGATTTTTGAAGAACCAACTTTTGGTTTCATTAACTTTTTTCTGTTGTTTTTCTATTTTTCTATTACAGTTATGTCTTGATCTAATATTGTTTTCTTCCTTCTGCTATCTTCAAGTCTAATTTGTTCTTTTTCTAATTCCTTAAATTGTAAAGTTAGATTGTTGGCTTGATATCTTTATTTTTAAATGTAAGAATTTATAACTATAAATCTCCCTCTTAGTACCACTTTCACTTCATCTCATAAGTTTTTGTTTTCATTCAACTTCATTTCATTCAACTAATTCATTTTGCCCTGTCATTTCTTCTTTGATCCATTGATTCTTTAAAAGTGTGTTTTTATTTCCCAGTTTGGTGAATTTTCAGTTTTCTTTCTGTCACTGACTCCTAACTTCAATCTATTGTGGCTGGAGAAGTTACTCTATATGACATCTATCTTTTAAAATCTATCGAGACTTAATTTGTGGCCTAACATATGGTCTATCTGGGAAAATGTTCCATTTTTCACTGGAGAAGAATGTGTGTGCTGTTGTTGGAGAGAGTGTTATGTATATATCTGTTAGATTAGTTAGTCTGTTGGGTTGTCTTCTGTTTCCTTACTTACCTTCTGTCTCGTGGTTTATCCATTATCGTGAGTGGGCTTTTGAACTCTCCAACTATTGTAGAACTCTCTGTCTCTCCTTTCAGCTCTGTCACTTTGCTTTATATATTTTAATGGGATGTCATTAGGTATATAAATTTTTTTCGTTCTTTTTTTTAAATTTTTTTTTAAGATTTTATTTATTTATTTGACAGACAGAGATCACAAGTAGGCAGAGAGGCAGGCAGAGAGAGAGAAAGAGGAGGAATCAGTCTTCCTGCTGAGCAGAGAGCCCGATGTGGGACTCGATCCCAGGACCCTAAGATCATGACCTGAGCCGAAGGCAGCAGCTTAACCCACTGAGCCACCCAGGCGCCCCTTTAATTTTTTATTTCTTTTCAGCGTAACAGTATTCATTGTTTTTGCACCACCCCCAGTGCTCCATGCAATCCGTGCCCTCTCCAATACCCACCACCTGGTTCCCCCAACCTCCCACCCTCGCCTCTTTATATAAATGTTTATAATTGCTATATTTTTGTAGTATATTAAGGCTTTTATTAATACATACAATGTCTTTTATCTCTTGTAAGCATTTTTTATTTAAAGTATATTTTGTCTGATATTATTATAGCCACTCTTGCTCTTCTGATTATTATTTGCATAAAATAGAGTTATCTTTTCCCATCCTTTCTGCTTCAGTCTATTTATGTATTTGGATCTGAATCGGCTTCTTGTAGACAGCATTCAGTTGGATCATTTTTTTAAAAAATCTGTTCTGCCAATATCTGCATTTTGATTGGAGAGTTTAATCTGTCTTCTACATTTAATTACTGATAAGGGAGGACTTATTTGCTATTTTTTCTCTATGCCTTATTGGTTTTTTTGTCCCTCATTTCCTGCATCATTGTCTTATTTTATGCTTAGTTACTTTTTTGTATTGAAATGTTAAAATTCCTTTCTCATTTCATTTTGTATATATTATATAGCTATTTTCTTTGTGGTTTCCATGGGAATTGCATTTTACACCCTAAAGTTACACACTCTACTTTGAATTTATACTGTCTTAACTTCTACAACATACAAAAACTCTGCTTCCTTACAATTCTGTCCCTACCCCTTCTAGTTGTTGATGTCACAGAATTAATTACATCTTTATACATTGTATGCCCTGAGACAAACTAATAATTCTTTAAATATTTTGGTTTCTTAAATTGTGTAGAAAATAAGATTTTGGAGTCATAAACCAAAGTTATAATAATACTAACTTTTAAGAGTAATAATTGTTTCTATTTATTTATTTATAAAGATATATTTATTTTAGAGAGAGCAGGAGAGAGCATGAGTGGGGGAGAAGCAGAGAGAGAGAGGGAGAGAATATCAAGCAGACTCCCCACTGAACACAGAGCCCGACACGTAGGACCCTAAGATCATGACCTGAGCCAAAAACAGGAAACAGACACTTAATCAACTGAACCACCACAGAGACCCTGTTTTATTTTTAATATTTTTAAATGTATTAGTCTCTTAAATCATGCAGAAAACAAAAGGTCCAGTTACGAACTATTTTTAAAGTATTGCTAGCTTTTTTAAAAGATTTTATTCATTTATTTGACACAGAGAGAGAGAGATCACAAGCAGGCAGAGAGGTGGGCAGAGAGAGAGGGGGAAGGAGGATCCTCGCTGAGCAGAGAGCCCAACACGGGACTCCATCCCAGGACCCAGATCATGACCTGAGCCAAAGGCAGAGGCTCAACCCACTGAGCCACCCAGGTGCCCCAGTACTGCTAGCTTATATAACTGTGTATATACCATAGATCTTTATTTCTTCATATGGCTTTGGGTTACTGTCTAATGTCCTTTTATTTTATCTTGCAGGACTCTCTTGAGCATTTCTTGTAGGGAAGAAATAGTAACAATGAACTCTACTCCTTCAGCTTTTGTTTATGGTGAATGTCTTAATTTCTCACTCACTCACTTCTTCTTTTTTTTTTTTTTTCTAAAGTAAGCTCCACGCCTAGCATGGAGCCCCACACAGGGCTTGAACTCACAACCCTGAGATCAAGACCTGAGCTGAGATCAATAGTTTGATGCTTCACTGACTGAGCTACCTAGGCACTGTTCCCTCACTTTTAAGAAAAGTTTTGCTGGATATATGATTCTTAGTTGACAAATTTTTTCTTTTTTTTTTTCTCCCCCTGCTCATGGTCTCTCCCATTCTCTCTAAAATAAATAAATAGATATTTATAAATAAATAAATAGAAACAATTATTACTCTAAAAGTTAGTATTATTGTAACTTTGGTTTGCCTTGCTGTCTCCACAAAGTTTCTGATGAGAAATCTGCTGTCTTTTGCGGCTTTTAAGATTCTCTGTCTTTGTCTTTTAAAAATTTGATTACAGTGTGTCTTGCTGTGAGTCTCTTTGAATACATTTGACTTGGAGTTAATTGAACTTCTTAGACATTTATAATCATGTCTTTCATCAAATTTGGGAAGTTTTCAGCCATTATTTCTTCAGATGCTTTCTTTTTTGAGAATTCATTTCTCTTTCTCTTCTCCAGCAATGGATTCTGTTTGTCTGCTTCATGCTGTCCCATAGGACCCAGGAGTTCTGTTCACTTTTCTTCAATTTTTTTCTATTTCTCTTTCTCAGACTCAATAGTTTCCTTTGTCCTATCTTCAAGTTTGCTGATTCAAGTTTCTTTTCTTCTGCCTGCTCAAATCAACCATTCAATCCCTCTAGTGAGTTTTTTTTTAACTTCAGTTATTATGTTTTGCAGCATTTCTTTTTATATTTTCTCTTTGTTCATATTTCCATTTGCTCATATGTCATTTTTTTACTTTCTCTGCATCATTATTTAGTTCTGTGAGCTCCTTTTTTTCTTTTAAGATTCCATGTATTTATTTGAGAGAGAGCGATCATAGAGAGCACAAGTAAGGAGAATGGCAGAAGGAGAGGGAGAAGCAGACTCCCCGCTGAGCAGGGAGGCTGATTCAGGGCTGGATTTCAGGACCACAGGATTGTGACCTGAGCCAAAGGCAGATGCTCAACCAACTGAGCCTCCCAGGTGCCCCTGTGAGTATCTTTAAAACAGTTACATTATGGAGCACCTGGGTGGCTCAGTGGGTTAAGCCTCTGCCTTCAGCTCAGGTCATGATCTCAGGGTCTTGGGATCGAGCCCTACATCAGGCTCTCTGCTCAGTGGGGAGCCTGCTCCCCACTCTCTCTCTCTGCCTGCCTCTCTGCCTACTTGTGATCTCTCTCTGTGTCAAATAAATAAATAAAATCTTTTAAAAAGACAGTTACATTAAAGTTTTTGTTTAATACATATACAGTCAGGTCTTTTGTGGGGACAGGTTCTGTTGATTGGGTTTTTACCCTTTGAATGGGCCATACCTTTCTGTTCTTTATATGCCTTGTATGTTTTTTGCTGGACACTGGACATTTGAATTTAATAATATGAGGATTGTAAATTAAATTCTTCCCTTCCCCCAGGTTTTCTGGATTTTGTTATTTATTATTGTCCAGGCTATCTCTGTGATGAGGCTGACCCTAAACCTCAGGTCTTCAAGGGTTTTGGTTTTTTTTTTTTTTTTTGAGCCCTTCCCTGGCATGTGAGGTCACTTTTTTTTTTTAAGATTTTGTCAGAGAGAGAGAGATCACAAGTAGGCAGAGAGGCAGGCAGAGAGAGACGGGGGGAAGCAGTCTCCCCACTGAACAAAGATCCTGATGTAGGGCTCGATCTCAAGACTCTGAGATCATGACCTGAGCTGCAGGCAGAGGCCTAACCCACTGAGCCACCCAGGTGCCCTGTGTGGTCACTTTCTGATTCCCTCTGTATATGCAATTGTTTTTGAGTATCCTACCATTTAATGCCTGTCTCCCAAAGGCGGGGGGGGGGGATAGAAAAAATGAAGAGGGGAAATAAACAGCTCTGCCCCTTTAAATCCCCTGGAAGTCCCTTCAGTCAGATGGGAAAGGCTTCCAACAACAGAGGTACATTGTTGAAATGGTTGCCCACCTCTTTGTCTGCACCTCTGTGATCAGAAAGAGCACTCAGAGGTGAGAGCACAGATCCCTTTATTTGAAGAGAGGGGTCTTTTTGCCTATCCTGGCTCTTGGAATTTGTGTGCAAGCTGCTCCAAGAACACATGCACAGCTGACTTCCACTGGGCTGGGGCTATTGTGCTAAAATCTGAAATTGACACAAGTTAACTGCATTTTACCAACTAAGTATTCCTCTGGAAGTTGCAAGCCTCAGTGGACTCCAGAGTTCCAACATAGTTCTATTAGACAGATTCAGCCAGCATGATTGTTTTCTACAAGGGGAAGCAAGGAGTATGTTTGGCAAAATGGGGTAGATGGCATATGGGAGAGAATGACACTTCTCTGAGTATACTTTTTGTGTACTGTTGACTTTTGAAAGCATGTTAATATACTCAAGCAAAAATAAATTAGTGAGAATTAGAAGGTATGGGATCCTATAACTGACAGCAAACTAACAGAAATGAAACTAATTCTTTTTCAAATAAATAACATAACCCTGAAGGAAACAAGGAAGGAAGGAATGGAAAGATGAACTAGGCCAGTATCTTATGTGCATAGCATTTGACAAATACTCTCAGTCTTGGGCAGGGTAAGGTATGTATGGGAAAAGAATTGCAAACAAGTTCTGAATTTTTTTAAGAGTTTATTTATTTGACAGAAAGAGACCACACGTAGGCAGAGAGGCAGGCAGAGAGAGAGGAGGAGAAGCAGGCTCCCCCCTGAGCAGAGAGCCCTATGCGGGGCTCAATCCCAGGACCCTGAGATCATGACCCGAGCTGAAGGCAGAGGCTTTAACACACTGAGCCACCCAGGCACAACCTTGAATTCTTTTTTTAATAGGTTTGTTTACTGTGTAGTGGTATAGACAAGCAATTCTGAAACTTTTTAAAAAAATTTTTAAAGATTTTTATTTGAGTGAGAAAGCCAGCAAGAGAGAGCACAAGTTGGGGGAAGGACAGAGGGTGAAGCAGACTCCCTGCTGAGCAGGGAGCCGGACAGGGGCTCCATCTCAGGACCCTGGAAGCATGACCTGAGCCAAAGGCAGCAGCTTAGCCAACTGAGCCATCCAGGCACCCCACAACTATTTTTTAAAGATTTATTTTAGAGAGCATGAGTGAGAGGGACAGAGGGAGATGGGGAGCCTCAAGCAGACTCCATACTTAATAGGGAGCCTGATGTGGGGCTTGATCTCATGACCCTGAGATCACAACCTGAGCCAAAACCAAGAGTTGGACACTTAATTGTGCCACCCAGGCACCCCTGAAACCATTTTAAGTACACCGTAGACTTGAGTAAAAATCAGTGTGTTTATGGTGTTAGGAGTCAGGGTACTGACTGTAGAAGAAGAGACATACTAATACGAAATAAGGACAGACAGCAATGACCTCTCTGGAATGGGTTGAACTTGCAGGTACTAGTGTGAACTCATGATGTCTAAAATATATTTATGTAGATAAGCATGTTTATGTGCGCATGCATACATATGTATGTGTATGTATATATGTGTATTTATACATACACATATTTCCTAGCTGTGTCTGCTGAAGGAGCCATAAAGCAAAGTCACCACAGTAGTAATGAGTATACTTAGTGCCCAGATCTTGTTTCCTAGAGCTGCCATAATAAATTACCACAAACCAGGTGGCTTAAAACAACAGAAATTAATACTCTCACAGTTCAGGATGCCAGATGTCCAAAATCAAAGGGTCAGCAGGGTTGGGTCCTTCTGGAGGCTCTGAGGGAGAATCTGTTTATTGGGGAAAATCATGAAAAAGATGGGACCGCTGATGACCCATGAAGTGGACCCAGTCACTTGGAGGCTCCTAACCCCCTCCTTTACCCTTGGGATGGAGGTTCTGCTTGCCTTTTTCAGAGGCTCCCAGAGGCTGTGATCCTGAAAACACTTCACAGTATACACGACTGAACTTAGGGCCTCTTTATAAACTTTTAAGATTTGGTGGGTGGGATCCATTCATCTTGCTGCTGCCAAGATAAACCTTGTATGTAAGTTCATTTTGCCTATTAAAACTGCTACCTACCAACCTGGAGTGCCTTCTCTCTTTCTTCTCTCTCTCCCTGCTCTCCATGTATGGGGACCGGTTTCAGATTATACCTAGAAAGCTCCCAAGAGGGTTGGGAATCAACACTATTCTGTGCTTCTCTCATCTTGTGGTTGCTGACAGTCCTTGGAGTTCCTTGGCTTGCAGTTGTGCCACTCCACCCTCTATCTCTGTCATCACGTGGGCTTCTTCCATGTGTGCCTGTGTGTCACCAAATCTCCCCCTCCTTATAAGAACACCAGTCATTGGACTTATGGTCTACTCTGATCCAGTAGGACCTCATCTTGATTACGCCTGCAAAGACTCTTGCCAAAGAATATCACACTCCTAAGTTCTGCAGGTTAGGACCGTAATATACCCTTCTGGCAGGACATAATTCAACTCACAATAGTTTCTAGTACCATTCCCCATTAAGAGGAGCCAGGTCTCCCCAGAGCAATAGCTAATTCTAGAGCTGGAGAAGGGTAGATATAAGATGAACCTGGAATATCTTGTTATACCAGAAAGTAATGAAGTGCTAAAAAATAAATAAATAAATGAAGAGAGCATGTCACAAAGAACATAAGAGGCTGAGGGCTGGCTAGAAAATATGGTGGGCATGCTGGAGTCAGAAAATCATTTTGCAGCCATTGTGCTTTTGATTGGATCAACTAAGAATCATGAATGGAGGTTCAACCTGAGGAGAAATTTTGATGAGCCAAATATTTGTCTTAGAGTGCCTTCTCATATCCAACTTATTAGTGCAAAGGAGAATTAACAGTAAAATATAATGGAGAAATTGGGTAACCATTTACCAAGTGATCAAAGTTAACATGACCAATCTGGGGTAAATGGACACTGGATACCCTATATATTATGCCCTAGGAGGACACATAATCTTCTATACAATATTCTCAAGAATGCATAACTTGGGGGGGTGCCTGAGGTGGGTCAGTTGGTTAAGCATCCAACTGTTGATTTCAGCTCAGCTCATGATCTCGGGTTGTGAGATTGAGCCCTTCATTGGGCTGTGCTCAGAGCCTGCTTAAGATTCTCTCTCCCCCTCTCTCTGCACTTCCCCCAGCCTCTCTCACTCTTCCCCTCTTCCTTTCTTAAAAAAAAAAAATTGCATAACTTTGATCTGTTCATGAAGAAACACCAGACAAACCCCAAACAAGAAATGTTCAGCTAGGGACGTCTGAGTGGCTCAATCAGTTAAGCAGCTAATTATTGATTTCAGCTGAGGTTATAATCTCAAGGTGGTGGAATGGAGGCCCAAGTCAGGCTCTGTGCTGAGTACAGAGCCTACTTAGGATTCTTGGGGTGCCTGGATGGCTCAGAGGGTTAAGACTCTGCCTTCAGCTCAGGTCATGATCCCAGGGTCCTGGGATCGAGCTCTTGGGCTCTCTGCTCAGCAGGGAGCCTGCTCCCCGCTCTCTCTCTGCCTGCCTCTCTGACTACTTGTGCTTTCTCTCTCTCTCTGTCAAATAAATAAAATTAAAAAAAAAAAAAGATTCTCTCTCCCTCTGCCCTCTCCCCGCCTCTCTCTCTCTCAAATCCTTTTTTTTAAATTTTTTAAATTTTCATTTATTTGACAGAGATCACAAGCAGGCAGAGAAAGAGAGAGAGGAAGGGAAGCAGGCTCCCCGCTGAGCAGAAAGCCCGATGCTGGGCTCAATCCCAGGACCCCAGGATCATGACCCGAGCCGAAGGCAGAGGCCTTAACCCACCGAGCCACCCAGGTGCCCCTCAAATAAATAACCTTTAAGAAAAACGTGTGGTTGATGGGGGATGATATTTTTCAATAATGGCAATGTTATAGTCAAAATCCTAACTACAGAAAATAGAATTGTTGCCAGGGACTGAGGGGAGGGGAAAATGGTAGTTAGTGTTTAATGTGTACAGTTTCAGTTGGGGAAGATGAGAAAGTTCTGGAGGAGGGTGGTGATGGTTGCCCAAGAATGAGAATGTACTTAATGCCACAGAACTGTACATTTAAAAGTGGTTAAAATGAGGGGCGCATGGGTGGCTCAGTGGGTTAAAGCCTCTGCCTTCAGCTCAGGTCATGATCCCGGGGTCCTGAGATTGAGTCCCGCATCCAGCTCTCTGCTGGGCAGGGAGCATGCTTCCTCCTCTCTCTCTTCCTGCCTCTCTGCCTACTTGTGATCTCTGTCTGTCAAATAAATAAATAAATTTCTTAAAGTGGTTAAAGTGATAAATTTTATGTGTATTTAGCCACAGTAAAAGTGTGTCAGTGTAGGGGCACCTGGGTGGCTCAGTTGGTTAAGCCACTGCCTTTGGCTAAGGTCATGATCTTGGAGTCCTGGGATCGAGTCCCACATCAGGCTTCCCTTGCTCTGCAGGGAGCCTGTTTCTCCCCTTCCTCTGCCTCTCCCCCCGCTTGTGTGCGCTCGCTCTCTCTGTCTCTCTCTGTGTCAAATAAATAAATAAAATCTTGGGGCACCTGGGTGGCTCAGTGGGCTAAAGCCTCTGCCTTCGGCTCAGGTCGTGATCCTGGGGTCCTAGGATTGAGCCCCGCATCCGGCTCTCTGCTCAGCAGGGAGCCTGCTTCCTCCTCCCTGCCTCTGCCTACTTGTGGTCTCTGTCTGTCAAATAAATAAATCGTTTAAAAATATATTAATTAATTAATTAATTGATTGATTAAATCTTTAAAAAAGTGTGTCAGTGTTATGAAAGGCAAATAAAGGCTGTTAAATTGTTCTAGATTAAAGGACATTAAAGAGACATGACAAGGAAATGCAATATGTTAACTATAGACGGTTTCCTAGAACAGAAGCAAAATAATTTACCAAGGACCCTAGGTGAGGGGACAACACTGAAATTGAAAAATATCTAGAGTGTCACAGCTAGTACCAAGGTTTTGAGACTCCCTGAAGAGTCATCCGTAGAGTTCCTGATTCTAGGACAACAAAAACTAGACTGCTTTTTTGTTTTGTTTTTGGTCACAGTGTCTTTTTTTGACCAGGGGACCCACTGATATCTTGCAAAATGAGTTAAATAGGTATTGCTATGGGGGCCTGGGCAGCTCAGTGGGTTGAGCCTCTGCCTTCAGCTTGGGTCATGAACTTGCGGTCCTGGAATCAAGCCCCGTGTTAGGCTTTCTGCTTGGCAGGGAGCCTGTTTCCACCTCTCTGCCTGCCTCTCTACCTACTTGTGATCTCTTTCTCTCTGCCAAATAAATAAATAAAATCTTTTTTAAAAAATAGGTATTGCTATTTCCTTTCTGGGAGTTTCAAGGAATTTGTCCATTTCATCTATGTTGTCAAAATTACGGGTGTAGAGTTATCCATAGTATATAATCCCTATCCTTTTGATGCCTGTAGGGTCTGTAGTGTTGTTCATGCCTCTTTCATGCCTGATACTTGTAATTTGTACACTGTCCTTTTTGACATAGACAAAGAGAGGCCAGAAAGAAATGATTTAAATCAGAGCTGAGAGAGCCAGCTGGGCCATCCTTATTTTTGCTGCCTTACCTGGCTCTTGGGTCAGTCTTCCTTTTTGAGGCTTCCTGTCCCTGGCCCATAGCTTTTGTACCCTCCATGTGGGTCTGTACTGCTTGGCCTCTGAGGTGACTCCAACTTCTCAGAATGTTCTCTTGCCCTCTATCCCTGGCTTCTCCCACAAAACCAAACTCAGGTAGAGGGAATAGAATAACAAAGGAGACATCATGATGAAGTGTGGCAAATGGTAAGAAGGGCTCCCTGATAGAAGCTGATGAAAGGCTCAGCTTACCTGCAGAAAGGCAACTCTGAAGTTTCCATCGTGGGGAGTGGAGATCATGGAAAGAACACAGTTACTAGCAAGGACAACTTCCTTCACTTTACTAACCCTTTCCTTCAACTCTTGTCTTCTTTGTTGCTAGAGGGAAGGGACTCATGAGATACTCCCAGGGTCCCCTCAACACTCACCACACCTGCTGTTTGGGACTCCAGTCATCAGCATGCAGAACTACAAACAGGGAAACAGAGTCTGTTTCCACTGTGAAACTCCAAGAACTATGCCAGGTCTTCTGATTCTAAAGTCCATTTTCTTTCTACTATGTCAGTGCCTCTTACACTAATGCCAAATATTCATTCATTTTTGTGCCAGGTGCTTTCCTTCCTGTAGTCTTTAGGGGAGGATGGGGGGGGGGCAAGTAAGGAAGAGGACAAGGGAAGACTCTTCTGCCTGAAGGTCTCCAGTGGGTGAGCACCCACTAGCTTTTGGGATGTTTTCCCACTCTCAGGAGTATATATCTGGTCTCTCTGGCTACCTTTCTGGGGAAGCAATGTTTGAGGTAGAGGGACACATTACAGCGATGCTACAAATGGGAACCTCCTCTTTATTCCATATATGGAAGCTGGTTTCTGGAGCTAATTAGGGAAAGGGCTTTGGCCTGGCCCTACCTCTGTATGGGCCCTAGGGATAAGGGTCTAGATTAGGGCGACAAGGCCTTCCCCCAGGTGGGAATGAAAAGTCCTGACCTCACATCAGTCCCAAATTACGGGGTGGGAGCAATGATGTGGGGCATTTCCTTGGTGAGATGAATATCTGCTTGGGGCAGGCTCTTCCAGGCGAGTTCCAAGATCCCATACTGAGCAATGCCAATATGATTGATGGTACGGACGTTATTCTGACCTGGGAGGGGAACCACCTCCTGGAACTCCAGAGGACCTTTAGGGTTTTGAGAGCCACCACAAAACAGGTGGTAGAACAAGCGCTCCCCGGGAACCAGATCCATGGCCTTTCGGGCCTCCTCGTAGGTGATCTCTTGGGATTGGGGTTCATCTCTCAGTAACAGCTCCTGCAGCAGCTTCTGGATTCGGGGGGACTTAAGTTGGTATAGGTCCACAAGCTGATGGAACTGTTCCATCCAAGCAGCGCTATCTTTTGCATATCGTCGCTGCAACATCTGCAAGACGTGGTACAGTGCCACAAATGTCTCCCAGAGAGGAACCTCTTCCTTCTTCTTAGCGACAGCCCGGGCCTTCTTCTCCAGCTTAGGCAATCTGGGAAACCTGCCTTTGTCCTTAAAAGCCCAAAAGTCTTTTTGAAACATCAGGGCAAGGGTTTGTTTTTCCACAGAGGCCTGGGCACCTGTGACAGTGTCTCCCATAGCAGGAGGAAAGTGTGGCACCTCCATCTCCTCGAGAGCAGTGGATATCTGCCCTGCCCAGGCACTCCTGTAAGGCTCTTCTAAAAGATGCCAGTTTACACCCTTTGGGGTGGGGATCCCTTTGGTACCTAATGGGGACTTTGGTGTGGGGCCACCGAAAGGTTTTAACCAGCTTTCCTTTCCTTTTATAGGCGGGATCACTTTCGGGTACTTCGGACCCAGGGACTCCTTACTGGGTTTTGAGATACGTGTGCTTCGTGATTCCAGGATCTGCTTGTGACGGTACACAATGGCTTTAAGTTGGGCCAGATGAAGCCAATCTAGGTTTCCCTTTGTGGTGAGGTTTTTGAGAAGCTGGCACAATCTGTGGAAACTCTCCCTAGAAAGCTGTTCTCCTGCCTCCATCCGTTCTAGAACATGGTGGATCCAGTCTATATCTGAGAGTCCTACCTGAGCACCTACTTCCTTGGCCCAGATTTGGGGCAAAGGTACCCCAGTCTTTCTCATCAGGACTGGATGATGCTGCAAAATCCACTGCAACTTGGGGTCTAGTGGTTTGCCTTGGAGTTTGTGAGCTTCCATGGTCTGCCTCAATATGTCAGGTAAATATGGAGTCTTTAAGTCTCGTTCTGGGGACTCCAAAACTGTATCCAAAACTTGTAGAGGTTTGGGCATATATTTCTTCAACAGTTCTCCTTGTCTGCCCATAAACCTTGACTCTGGAAGCATCCTGGATGCCTCAAGTGCTCTGGCCTTTTCTTCCGGGGATACTTGTTTTGTAGACACTGGCACTGGTATCTTCTCTTGCGTGTCCATAACTATTATTTTCTTGGAAGGGACTTTCAGAACTTTCAGTTGTTTAGCAGTGTCTCTGATATCAGGGATTCTTTTTTCAATAGAAGGGATTATTTCTCTTTCCCTTCGGTCCTTTTGTCTTTCTGCTTGTGACTTAAATAACTTTCCTGTTTTTAAGATCTCTTTTTTCAAAGAGCTTTCCCCCTTTTCTTTCTCACTCAGACTTTCTGACTCTTCCTCACTCAGACTTTCAGAGTCTTCTTCACTCATGCTTTCTTCCTCCTCCTCCTCCCCTTCCTCCTCCTCACCTTCCTCCTCTTCCTCTTCCCCTTCTTTCTCCTCCTCCTTCTCTTCCCCCTCCTGTGCCTTCTTCTCCTTTTTCTTCTTCTTCTCCTTCTTTTCCTTCTCTTTCTCCTTCTTTCTCTCTTCCACCTCTACCTCCTCCTCCTCCACCATCTTGCTTTCCTCCTCTTCCTCCTCCTCCTCTTCCTCCTCCTCTTTTTCCTCCTCCTCCTCCTCCTCTTCTTTCTCTTCTTCCTCAGACAAACTCTCTCGCTCTACTTCATCCAGTAAGTTTTCTATTTCTCTGGATAGGCTCGTTCTACTCTCTTCTTGACTGGGAAGTTTTTCCTTTGGTGTATCAAGTGTCTTTAGCTCTTTTCTCTTTTTCAACCTTTGTTCAAGCAGTGGTATTACCTCTTCATCCTTTGTTAGTTCTTCCTTCTCTTCTTCCTGTATGACTTCTCTCTGTTGTCTGGCCAATCTGCTTTCTTCCTCAGTAATTTTTTTCTCTTTCTTTATCATTCTTTTCATTTCCTTGGCCAGTTTTCTCTGCTTCTTAGCCAGTTTCTTCTCATCTTTGGTTACTTCTGGTTGTTCCACAGAAAAATCCCACTGTTTGGCATCAAGCTTATTTTGTTCCTTGCTCAATCTCCTTTCCTTAACCAAGAAGTTCCTCTTCATCTTTGTCATCTCTATTTCTTCCTGGACCACTTTCATTTCTTCTTTGGTAAGATCTCGAAGTGCCTTTAAGACTTTGCTGCTCACTTTTGATTGTGCATTGGAAATGCCTTCCTTTTCTTTACTCAACTTCCTTACTGCTTTGGCCAGCTTCCTCTCTTCCTGGGCATACACTCTTCCTCCTCTGGTAAATTCCAGTTTTCCTTTGGCAATGTCCCTTTGCTTTGTGGCCAATACCCTATCTTCATACCTCAGTATCTTCTCCTCTAGTGACAATTTCCTCTTGATTTGTTCTAGTTCATTCTTGGTCACTCTGAACTGTTTTAAGGTTTCTTTAGTCTCTCCTGTGGAGAGAATTTGGCTTTCCTTAGCCAGCCTGACCTTCTCCTGGGCCAGTTTCTTCATTTCTTTGCTCAGTGCCTTTTTTTCCTTAGCACTATCCCAGTCTCCTCTGAGCATTTTCAGTTCTTGGAAGACCCCTCTCTTTTCCATAGCTAATTCCATCTTGTCCTGGGCTAGATTGTGCTGCTGCTGAGCCAGGCTTTCTTCTAATTGGGTCAGCTTTTTCTCAGCCTCATCCACCTTCTCCTTCCTCTGGGCAAGTGTTGCCTTTTCTTCCACAAGCTTTTCCTCTTCCTGAGCAAGTTTCTTCTTGTACACGTCCAGTTTCTCCTTTTCTTGGACTAATTTATTTTTGTTCTGGGCAAGGTTTTCTGTGATCTGGAGGAGATTCTCTTTCCTCTGAGCCAATCTCACTTTCTTCTGGAACAGATTCTCCCTCTCCTGAGCCAGAGACTTCCCCCTCCAGTATAGTATATTCCTGCTGTTTGTGAGTTTTGCCTTGTCCTGGGCCAATTTTTCTTTTTCCTGGACCAGTTTTAACTTGTTCTCCATCAGTTTCTTCCTTTTCTCAGCAAGCCTTTCCTCTTCCTCAGGCAGTTTCTCCTTGTCCTGGGCCAGTTTCTTCTCCTCCTGAATCAGCAGTTCTTCTTCCAGGACCAGCGCTTTCTCTTCCTTACTCAGTTTCTGCTCTTGCCAGGCCAGGGTCCTGTCTTCCCCAGCCAGTTCCTCCTCTTCCTCAGCTAGATCGCTCAAGTCCTGATTCATTTCCTCTTCTTTCCGAGCCAGTTCCTCCTCTTCCCACATCAGCTCCTTCAATTCCTGGGATAGTTCTTTTTCTTGCAATGCCAGATCTTTTTCCTTCTGGGTCAGTTTTTCCATTTTCTGAGCCAGCATCTTTTTTACCTCAGCCAGCTTCCCTCCTTTCTTTGCTATTTTCTCTTCTTCTCCAGCCAGTTCCTCAAATTGCTTGGCCAGTTTCTTCCTCTTCTGGGCCAGTTTCTCTGCTTCTTGGCTTAATTTCTCCTCTCTTTGGGCCAATTTTTCCTCATTGTGGACAACCTTCCTCTCTGCCTGGACCATTGTCCTATCTCGCTGAGCCAGTTTCCCATATTCCCTGGCCAGTTTTCTCTCTTCCTGGGCCAGTTTTCTCTCTTTCTGTGCCAGCTTCTCTTCTTTTTGGGCCAGCTTCCTTTCTTCTTGGGCTCGATTCCTTTCAGCCTGGGCTCGTTTCCTCTCAATCCAGGCCTGATCATATTCCTTTCGGATCTGTCTCTGCTCTTTTGACATCAGCTCTTCTTTCTCTTCTTCTTCTTCCCATTCCTGAGACACTTCTCCTCCCCCTTCCTGAGACACTTCTTCTCTCTTCAGGGTCAGTTCCTTCTCAGGTTTGTGTTCCTCTCTGGACCTGTCCACTCTTTTTTCCCAGACCTCTAACCACTCATCCCATCTCAGCTTCTTCTTGTTCACATCCAGCTTTTCCTCCCCTGGGAGTGGCTTCCTTTCATCTGTTTGTTGTTTCTCCTCTTCCTCCAGATGCCTCTTGTCCCAAGCTTTCTTCCATTCATCCCAGGGTATCTTCTCATCCTGGGCCTGTTTCCACTCATCCCAGGACTTCTTCCACTCCTGCCAAGACAGCTTCCTCTCAGCCATAACTGGGCTTTCTTCTTGCTTAACTACTTCCTCTTCAGGTATGGCCACTTCCTCTACTGCTGGGCTCACATCCCTCTCTCTTTTGCTCACTGTCTCTTTTTCATCCACTTCTCTTTCCTGCTGAACTTCTTTCCTCTCTTGCTTAAAGGGCTTCTTTAAGGATTTCTTCTCTTCTTTCTTCGATATTCGTTTTCCCTTGGTTAGACCACCTGGTCTTAAGAAGAGAACTTTCTTTTTCTTGACTTTTTTGGGAATCACCTGGGTTTCCTGCACAGCTGGCATGTCCTCTGCTTCCTTTTGCTCTTGCACCTCTGGTATCTCGTCCTCCCTTCTGCGTATTATGTCATCTCTAATCGCCCCTTCATGAATAAAAATTGGTTTCTCCTCTGGCCAGGCTACATCCCAGTTGAGGTCCTCAAGCAGAACCTCACTTTTTTCCTCCAACAAGGGGCAGATCTCCTGGAAAAGCTCCCAGCTGGGCTGTCGATCTGCCAGCACCTCCTGAGCCATGGCCACCAGCTCCATGTTTAGAGCTTCTGACATGTGTGTTTGGGAACCAGATATTCTAAGGGTCATAAGACGACACAGATCATCCCGCCATGATGAGCTCTCTTCAGGGATGGTCTTGCGGCCAGGCGCCCCAGCGGCACCCCGCCCTTGGGCTTTCACCTGCTTCACAGCTGGTTCTTCCTTTACAGCAGCCGGAGTTTCCTCAATTGTAACTTTGGCTTCTTTTGTCTTCTTCTTGCGCCTCCTTTTGGGTTTCCGCACTGTTCTTTTCTTGCCTTTTCTCTCATGGATTTTCCTCAGCGTCTTCAGGGTCAATGCAAAATGGTCCTTTGAGGTGTCTTTCTCTGGAGGTTGTGGCTCACCATCTTTTGAACTCTTCAACACACTGATGGTCGAAGAGATTCTAGGATGGGCGGCTGTCTCCTCCACTGAAACTGGTGCAGCTTCCCTCTCATCAATTTCACCCTCTAAGAGACCTCGCTCTCTGCCAGCCTCTTTCATCTTCTTGAGGGCCCGCCACAATTTTCGGGCTGTAGGGAAGATCAGGAGATGGAGATAAGAAAGGCATGGGAGGCTTAAGTCACTTCTTTCCCACTAATGGTATGAGTAAGAAGAATTGCCATAAAAGAAGTAGCAACAGAGGGAGCTGAGGCCTAAAAAACAAAACAAAAAAAAACTCTCCTTACTTTATTCTGGTGTTCCCCCCTTCTAAATCCTGTAGAGATAAGCATTGGAGTCTCCCTGAGTTTGGGTAGATTCTTCCTAGGAAGTTTGTGTGAAAAGATGCGTCTACTTGTCTCTGGTCCTAACTGATTGATATCTCTTGACCCATGTTAGCCCTAACTGTTTTGCCCCATGGGAACCATGAGGCATGAATCAGATCACCCCACACGTACCATGCTTTTTGCCACCCTTTTTGCCTTTGCCGGACTTGATGGGAACTTTAGATTCTTCAGGAATTACGTCAGGTTGCTTGGAAAGGGATAGAAGTTCAGAGACCCTTGAGACCTCTAAAGAAAAAGCAGGCTTTTCCTGTCCCTCTGACAAAGTCAGGTTTTCATTCAATCGCTGCTCCACTTGAGTGTGAAGGATTTGGAGATCTGTGGCCCTTATCCCCAACAGATGGTCTAGGGTTTCATCCCCAATCATTTCCTGCCTGTAAAAGTTAAAGGAGGGGAAAGACCAGGATGAATCAGGGAAAGGACAACAGGGAGAATGAGAAGGAAGGAACTGCAAACTGCTGTGGAACAGGCAGGGGGCTTGGCACAGTGGCCAACAGAGACAGTGTACGTTGAGATAGAGGATGGCCAAGAAAAAAGAAGAAGTCTAGAAAGTCAGGTGGCAATGAATGGAGTGGTTTTTATGGGGAATGAAGAGGTAGGAGAAAAGAATGAGCAGGTGAACTCAGGAGTTAGGTGACAGACAGGAACAGGAGAAAAGGTGGAGACAGGAGTGAGCAGTCAGGATTGTCAGGACAGTCTAAGAATGGAAAAAGACAATGAAAGAGAAAAAGGACAGTAAGAGTTAATGGAGAGGTATGAAGAGAGAGTGAAGGAAGGGAAAGGGTGAAGAAAACTAGAGACTAGTCAAGAATTGCAGAAGGCACAAAGAACTTACTGCATCTCCCGGAAGGTCTCTCGGTGCTGGATCAGGCTTAAGAGGGAGGACTTACAGTGGATTCCAGTGTCAGGTATGAGGGTCAGGGCCTTATTCCTCACTCTTTGGTCCTTGTCCATCAATCCTTGGGCCAGAGGCATGGCAAAAAGATGAGTAACCATTCCTAGACGCTTTAGCCCTTCCCAGGCTAGCTCTCGGATTAGCGGGTTGGAATTGGCGGTATCATCCAGTAGGCGACGGGCTGTTTCAGAGCGCAGGGATGAAGACACCTCGTAAGAGGCAAAGATTTGTCCCAGTGCACCAATGCAGCATTGGTACTTCAGTGGGGAAGCATGGATCATAATGTTGAGGATTGTCTCCACCAGGCTATTAATAGCTATTTCACTCATCTTTTTCCCTAACCAACTACGGTTTGCTGAGTCTGTAAGGACACTATAGGTTACATCCTTGGTCAGTCTCATTTCTATGAAGTTGTCATCCTCCTTTTCATATGAATATTCTCCTGCATCATCACTTAGAGACTTTTCCCTACTGTGCCAGAAGAAGAATTGCTGGGACTTGTCCCATTCCATTTCCCACACAGGTGAATGCAGGTTGCACTGTAGGTATATTGGGCTGCCCTCTGGCCAAAGACGGGCACGAATCACTGAGTTGGGGATGTAGCAGTCAGGAGCCAAGAGCCATTCCCGCCCATGACCAAAGTAGCATCGCAGTATTTGGTAAGGGTTGAGTCCATCCCAGGTAGAAAACTGTAGTTGGGGAGGAACCACATAATGGGGAGGCTTGCTTACCTCCATCCCAACAGTCTCCTCTTTATATGAGAAACGGCGTCTGAAGGAAGACAGTAACACAGGGCTCCCTTGCTCGTCTTCTTCTATGACGTGTGGCACCGTATGATCAAAGGCAATGGCCCGCTTATTGACAAGTTTCTCTAGACCTGCTAATTCCTGTTTCCCTCTTCCAAGGTAGATGTACTTGGGCACAAACATGGTCTCAAAGGAGAAGAAGAAGCTTGGGGCAAAAGGCTTAGGGGCCTCTAGCACTTCATCTGTCATGCTCATAAAGGAAAGGCGAGCCAGCAGGTTTGGGTGAAGCAGTTTGAGACAGGACACCAGATAAAGACTCTGGTTAAAAGTCACAAGCAAGTCACCCCGGTCGTTTGCAAAGCAGAGTGGGCCAAAGTGCAGCGATGAATCCAGCATGGCTACAAGTCTGCCATGGAAGTTCCAGACCCGGACAGACCCATCAATACCCCCTGTGACAAAAAGACTCAAAGACAGGCAGACATCGAAGGATGTGATGGTACACTGGTGCAGAGGCAGTGTCTCTATATACATTGAGCCTTCCTGTGACTCAGAGGACAGAAAATCATGGAACTTCCAGAGACGCAGACAGTTAGTCTCCGTGATAGCACCCACAGAGGTGGGCAAGAGTATCAGGTGTTTTAGGTGACAGCTGCTGAGAATGCTGGCAAGCGTCTTCAAATGCACTTGTTTCCCTTCGAGCACAGTTTCTGATAGGTGTATGTAGTCATCCATTCCATAGGAACAGAGCAAAGAGTTTTCTCGGCTACCAAAAAGCCCTCCAGGTAGTGTAGAGAGTGCCAGGATAGCTCCAAAGTGCATGTACTTCTCTATTCGGGCACAGTAGTTCTGGGAAAGCACTCTGATCACCCCACTCTGGTGTCCAGAGAACATGAGTCCTTGTAGACCCCGCCCCAGGTGGAAATGCCCATAAGCCAGACATTGTACCCAGTCCCGAGAGTCTGGGGAGGTACACAAGAGATACTTGGCTGGGCAAGGGCAGCGGGTTGTGTCAAACACCAGCACCTCTGTGGTGCCTGTTGCTACAAAGAGCTCCTCTTTTTCTGGGTCATAGGCCCAATCCACAGCCCGGTCCAGGATCGAGAAGGGCCAGGTGAGGACAAGCAGATCCCCTGTGAGTGGAGACATAAAGCGCAATAAGCCATCCTCAGTAGTGCACAGAATCCGGAACCAGTTCTCACCGCAGCGGACCCGACGCAGCTGCTGGGGACCAGAGCCACAGACGTTGAAGAGGCTGTAGAAGCAAGGCAGACAGCGCAAGGAGAAGGTGTGGGTGGTTTGGCAGAAGAAAGTAGTGTTGTCAATAAACTTGAGTTCATACAGCTCCTCGCCAAGTTCTAGCCGCCGCAGCAGGCTGCCCAGAGTCAGGTTCCACTCCTTGATCAGGCCTTCCTTGCCAGCTGTGAGCAGGGTGTGGGCCTCTGGCCGGCTGCGGATACAGATCACCGCCGAGACATGGGCCTTGAACCTGTGGAGAGAGTTTCCCCGGGTGATGCTCCACACTTGGATTTCCCCACTCTTATTTCCAGCATAGATAAAACCCTGGTCTGAGCAGGTGAAGCAGCAGGTGATAGGGGAGCCACTGGTGGTGGACATGAACCTCTGAACTTCTCCTAGCTGGCCTTGGCCCTGGCGCTCAAGGACCCTCACCACCGTCTCACACAGCGCAAGGACGGAGCCATTGGGACCGTTCAGACTGATGTCCTGGACGAGCTCATCCCCAGGGATGGGGACCATGTGGGCTACTTGAAGGCCCCTGCCGCTCCGCTCAATGATCCAGGTGACCACTGCCCCCAGGATGCCTGACAGAAGCATCTTCATTTCTGGGTCATAGCAGAGGCAGTTGATGTTAAAGCGGCAGGGCACTATACCCAGGGGTTTGAACGACCGAAAGTGGTCCCCAAAGAGCCGCAAGATCAGATCGCCACAGTAGGCCACGAGGATGTGAAAGGAACCTGTGTGGACCATGCACTGGATGGGCGGCAGTCGTTCAGTCATGGAGAATATTCTCTTCTCAACCATGTCATCAGTTTTGCTCTTCATCCATACAACAGCCTACAAGAGAGTAAGATGGACCCTGACTAGGAAAGAAAGTAGGAGAGGAAAGGGCTGAATATGCGGCTCCTTTGCCCCGTGCCTGTGCTGAGGAGGACTTGGAAGACTCTCAAGTGTTTTTACCCCCTCCCCCTGGTTATGGGAACTGGAAATACTGTAGAAGCAGGAAGTCTGGGACCCTTTCCTTGGGCTACTTGAGGGAAATCAGAAAATCTCTTCAAGGAGAGACTGTTAGGGAGGAGGGGGGGGGATCCCTAGATCTCTGTCATTTTCTTTTTTTTTTTTTTTTTTTAGGTTCTATTTATTTATTTGACAGAGAGAGACACAGTGAGAGAGGGAACACAAGCAGGAGGAGTGGGAGAGGGAGAAGCAGGCATCCCGCTGAGCAAAGAGCCTGATGCGGGGCCTGGGATCAAGACCTGAACCAAAGGCAGACGCTTAATGGCTGAGCCACCCAGGTGCCCCATCGGTCATTTTCATTCAAGAAGTAGATCTCCCTTTGTCAGTTTGGGACGAGAGCTTATAAGTGGTCATGGCCCCTGTCGAGTGAGCTAAGAAGGAGAGGGAAGGTGAGCTAGTTTTACCTGTATTTCTTTGGTGCTTGTCACCCAAGAGAGGGAGGCGAAGAAGTTGGCATCGCTGAAGTAATAGCATATGAGCGGCATATTTTGAGGATGGCGAGACTCTTTGAACAGTATCTGGGACTGGTCACTCAGCACAACCACTTCATTCTTTAGGTCTTCTGACGTTTGCTGGGGAGAGGCCTGGCATGAAGCGACAGACCAGGACACACATGCACTAAATATACTCTCACACAAGTTGCAACGGAAGCCTTTCCCGTGGTCATGCCTCATGCCTGTTACATCCACACATGCACGACTTGTCACTCGTAGTGACAAGTTGGCGAGCAGGTAACACAACACGAGACATAAGAAAGAACCAAACCCCTAACAGGGCCTGAATGGACAAATTTCTTGGTGTGGGCACAGGGGAAAACAGATGTTCTTCCCAGCATACTCGTTTGCTAACACTCCTTTTGTCTACAAGGTATAGATGTCATAAAAGACGTATTTAACACATTACCCAGGCAAGTACTCCACTGCGGACCTACACAAAATGTAACCAGTGTGTGACAAAAGTCAGTGCAACTTTAAGTTCTTAAGGCTTAAAAGTGCACAAAGACTTTAACACCCTACCTCTAAGCTTGACAGAGGAAGATTATATGCAATATGTATTATCCCACAGCGATAAGAGTGTGCACTGTGACACATTCACCTGGTAGTTCACACAGAGCCAACCAGAGCAAAACTGAGCTTGGCAAGTGTTCTGCCTGCTGCCTAATCCCTTTTGTTTTAGAAAAATCTCTCTCCCCAAAGGTTTGGTTCCTCTGACAATGCTCCAGAGTGTTGCCCTTCCACTACCAAAATGTATTTGCAAGAGATCCCTAGGCTCATTTGGAAATGAACAGTCCACTTCCTACTAAGGGGACAATTGTTTTATGGTCTACTATGCCTGCTTTCTGCTTCCCCAGAAAATCTATGCTCTTCTGAAGTGCTCGTAACAATTAAGGTATATAAAGGCCAATAACACATTTATGTCCTGCATATGTATTACCTTGCTTTTATATATGATGTCATTTAGGAGGTATTTAAAATCCTTCCATAGGGGAATGAGTCTGGTAGAGGACATCACCTTGATTATTCCTTGGTCCTCCTCAGGACCGTTGCTTAAAATACCTGTGGGAATCCAAAGGATGCCAGCTTAGATGTTACTACTTTTTGAGGAACTAGGGCTTAGAAGTCACGATCCATGAACTCATGTGTATTGAATATTTCTTGAACATCAGGAGCCATCCATAAGACACATCTTCTCATTTAACCTTCACTGAGGCCCAGTAAGGTATGTATAACACCATTTTATAAATGAGGAAATTGAGGCTTGGGGGGGGTGAATCAAAGAGTTGAGGATTGAATCTTAACATTGGCTGTCATGACCCCGTAGGATAATATGGGCGAAGGAAGCAGGGAGGGGGTGCTAGAAGGGAATACCATCCCACACAAATAACATTTCCTTGTTGCTGGTGATGTGTCAAGAGAGCATTTTGCCAGGACTTGGCAGTTCCTGGAGTGCAATTCTTGGATCTCCTGCTCTGGAACTCCTAGGGAAAGAGTGTATCTTAAAATACAGATCCCCAGGTTCCATCGTAGACCAACAGATGAAGAACCATGGCAGTGGGACCCAGGGACCTTCACGTCTAACAAATTCCCTAGGTGATTCTATGGACATTCAAGTCTGACTATTAGAAGAGGAAACTGGAATGAGGGGGTCCCCCAGGACTAAGAGCCAACCCCACTTGCACCGCTGGAGAAAGGATCCAGCCCTCTGGCTTTGCCGGCCTTCCCAGGTTTGTGGAATCAAGAAGCTGTCACACATGAGGCCTCTGCCATGCGTCTTCCCCATGCCCTTCTCCTTGGCCTTCATGAGGACAAACCTCTACTTTTCCTCCTTGGATTGGGAAACAAGTCCTCTCTGTCAAGGAGTCTGCCATTACTGGTCTGATGATCGGCTTGTTTTCTTTACTTGTAAAAGAAAAATGCCAGCTTTGCCTACTTCACAGGGTTGTTGCAAAGATCAAATAAGATAATTCCTGTGAATTCCTCTTTAAGGGTACTCTGAAGCAACAAACAATTAACAATTGCTGTTTGTAGACTGGTCTGGTTCTCACACCTAAGCCGTTCTCTCCATGACAGCTAAATTTATAGTCTGGCCAGCAGAGGGCGATGGAGGCCATCCTTGCACTTGCCAGGAGGAGGAAAACTGATGGACTTTCAGTTTGGAGAAGTAGCTCCTTCCAGAATGAGATCCTGAGGCCAGCAGCATCTGCACCACCTGGAAACTTGCTGGGAATGCAAGCTACTGGGCCCCACACCAGACCTACTGAATGGGTAACTGACAGTAGGGCCCCCAAAGCTGATGTTTACAATCTCTCTGGCTGATCTTAGGCACATTAAACTCTGAGAAGCACTTACCTGGAGTGCTTGGGAGTTCCAGATCAGTTTGGCCAGGGCCTCCTGAGGCGAGGTCAACAGAACCCACACTCTGGCATGGCTCGGCCTAGGCCCTGTGTTGCCACAGAGACTTGGTGGCTGGATTTGGGGGAAGCAGTAAGCAAAACGTATCATCCTCTCATGTGTAGAATGGGTTAGGGTCCCCCACCCAAAGTCTTCACATCAATCACTTCATTCCTTTTCAAAAGAATCCTGAGAGGCAAATAGTATTATCTCCATTATACATTATGGGGATCATGAATTCAGAGGGGGAAAGGGATGTGTTCAAGGCTACATGGGACAGATTCAAGACTAAGAGCTGATCCACAGGTCAGGCTGCTTCTACCATATCAGAGGAGTCAGAGGCTGCCAGCTGATGCCAAGGAAGCTCTCCGACCCACGGGCTAACTAATGGGAATTGGTAACTGGCTGTCAGAGACACTAATGTCCCTTCCGTCTCTGTACTCTGCCCAAGGCTGCATGCTGCCCTCCTGCCATTACATTTTCACATTTTCTTCCCCTACAAGCCTACACTTTCTGCTCCTTTGGACCACTTTTCAGGAGCCAGCGTGAACTGCTTCAGATCCTGCCGATCAGTGGATGGCCCAGTGGGCCAGGCCCCACAGCTTATATTTACCCCAATTGCTCCTCCTTGAGACCCCAGAGCTACTGAGAGAGTAGTGATTTGTAACAAATTTGCAGTCACGCTATCACTTTCCATTGTTTCTAACATCTCCTCTGGGTCCAACTTCTCTTGGCTAGCCTGCAAAAAGCAAGTGGTTAGGACCCTTTGTGGGCACATTCCTTGGGGGTTAGTGGGAAAGAAGGCCTTCGAAACCCAAGCCTCTGTGTGTTTTTTTGGACACACTCTTCGACCCCATTTACCACCTCTCTCCTAAAATTCCCCCACCTTTGATTCCCTAATCCCATTATCTGCCCTTAAAAGCAAATATGGAGTGAGCTCCAGATGCCTTTGTCCCAACAGTCTTGACTTTTTAGTATCGTGATAATCCATGGGTTATCTCTCAAATGGGAGAATTCAGGCCCTGAATTCAATTTAGGGGAGTTAATATTTGAAGCCAAGATTTGGTATGTCCTACTGACTATGAAGGCAAACCAGGTCTGTGACTGGGCACCGCACTACATCCTTTTCTTAGCCACAGTCCACTCCAAGGTGGTGGGATGGAAGGCCAGACTCCAAGTCCTGTCTTTGTAATAAAGAGAGTTGCCTCTAGGGGGCACTGCACTCCATGACAGTATTGGGCCCCTGGTCTCCTTTTGGGTCACTCAGTGGCTGGGTATGCTATTGTAGGAAGATGAGGGCTTACAGTTCTTGCCCCATAGAGCTTACAGTTCAGCAGGGAAGGTGATCATCAAAGGGTTGTCACAAAATTTGACGACAATGAGAAATTCTGAGTGTTGGGTTCTATTATTCTTTGAACTTTTCTGCAATTTTTAATCTTCCCAAGCTTAAAGCAAATTAAATTATGCTATTGATTCGCTTTTAAGAAGGAAAGGAAAAAAGTGCTGAGAGTATATATAGCAAGGAGACTTGGCCACCCAAATGGAGGGCGATGTGTGCTCCACTGTCGAGATAATGCCCTGCATGAATCCCATGGCCTCATAGGTGGCTCTCACAGTAGGGGACAGGGATGCAGAAACCCAGTATCAGAAGGGCCTAGTTAATTAGCCAGAGGGGCTATAATGCCACAGGCAATCTTGGAAAAGGAGTCGGCATTTTAAATACATTGTTTCATTGAATTCTTATGATGATTCTATGACTTAGCTAACATCCTCCATTTAAACTTTTTAAAATGGGCATGTTATGGGGTGCCTGGGTGGGTTGGTGGGTTAAGCCTCTGCCTTCAGCTCATGTCATGATCTCGGGGTCCTGGGATTGAGCCCCACATCGGGCTCTCTGTTCAGCAGGGAGCCTGCTTCCTCCTTTCTCTCTGCCTGCCTCTCTGCCTACTTGTGATTTCTCTGTCAAATAAATAAAATAAAAATCTTTTTTTAAAAATGGACTTGGTAAAAAAAAATATTCAAAATATACTATGGAGCATAGATTGAAAAAGTCACCTTTTCACACATGATAACCTATCTTTGTTTCCCCTTCACAAAGGTAACGGTGGTTGTATCTTTCCACAGCTGTTCTGTACATACCCAAGTGTGTATGTGAAAGATAACCCTTACAAATAGTGGTGCACTACACACTGTTCTGCACCTCTTTCTCACCTAATATATCTTACAGATGAACTCATATTAATACATATAGCTCGGTCTCATTTTTCAGCAGTTGCCAACGGCATGGTATTGATCATTTATTTATCCAACCTTCTATTAATGGACATTGGGCAGTTTCCAACCTTTTGGTACAACAACCCATGCCACAAATGAGTATCCTTGTTTATGCTTCAGAGTTTTAATTTTATTTTAGTTAAATGAAATTTTAAAATTGGAGCCATGTAAATGTTTTCTCATTAAGCATAACATTCTGGATATAGTGGGTTAAATAAAATATAAAATTAATTTCAACCATTCCTTTAATTTTTTAATGTAATAATTAAAATGGCATATGTGGTTGCATTATAATTGTGTCAGATAGTCTTGCTTTAGATTGTCTCTCTCTGGTGATGGTCTGATACCCCCACTGGACTTAGCTCCCTCAGGTAGGAACCCTGTCTTAACTTCCCACTGTCCTACAATCACCCAGCCTGGCATGAAGTAGAGGCTAAATACAGTTCTGTTGAATAAATGTGCAAATGAATGACCCTCTGCCCTCTCCCAGGAAGAATATACGCTTCCCAGTTTCGAGTCTTACTGAGCATCTTCTTGGAGGAAACAATGTTATTGACTGGGTTTTCTTGCTCGAGGACCTTGCGCTTCAGCAATCCCCTGGGTAACCCCTATGGAGTTGAAGTAACATCCATTTTTTTTAAGGGTCGGATTCTTGATTATTTCTGCAGGTGAACTAAATTTGAACAAAATTCCCAGTCAGTAGGTACTCAACATTAACACCAGACACCCTCAGAATGTGTGATCAACGACTGAAAGGTGGCTCACAGGGCCTCCAGGGCAGCCCTCTGGATGGTGGTCCTGAGGTTCCCATGGAGGAAAGAGCTCTGGAGATGCCTCGGCCGGCGAGAGGCCACCACACCCGAGTCCCTACAAGCTCGGGCGTCCCGGCCCTTGGCGTGGGTGGGAAGGAGGGCGTGACCGCGTGTTCAAGGCTGGAGCCATCCTTGCCTATTACCTGCGACGACAGGACTCCCGACAAGGGACGGGTACAGCGTGTGTGGAGATACCCGGGAGCTCCTGTGTGAAGGAGCAGACCTACAAGGAGCGCCTGGATAGCGACCTTGGGGATGCCGCGGGAAGACTCCGCGAACCGAGCGGTTGCCTTCCAACCCCGCGCCCAGTAGACAGACCCAGGCGAAGGGAGTGAGCGCGCGTGCGCACCCGCGCGCGCCCGGTAGGAAGAAGCTCAGCGCGCGCTTCCGCGCGCGCGCGCGCGTTCGAAAGGGAAATAAAAGTCTCCCCCGCGGGGGCCCGCGGCATTTAGGCCGGTGTTGGCCGGCGAGCGCGCGTGCGCGAGCGCGCAAAGACGCCCTCCACTGCCGCTCCCCTCCACTGGGGGTCTAGCGCACAGCTCCGCTGTCCCCGCCTCTCCCGAGGCTCGCGCCCTCGGGGTAAGTACCTCGCGCCTAGCGGAGAGAGGGGGTGAGTCCGCCAGAGAAAGGGTGGAGGCAGACAGGGCTGGGAGAAAGGGAAAAGCCGCTCTTGCAGAGCGCAGAGCTCGGCCACGGGGCTGGAGTCTGCAGAAGACACGCCTCCATCCCTCACGCCCCTCGGGGCTGCGGAAGTGCTCTGGAGACTGGAGCGGCACGGAGGCGACAGGTGGACTACCATTCCCAGAAGGCGGCGCGGGGCTGCGCCTACTGGTCCCGGCAATACCTGCGCGCTAGGCTTTTTTTTTTTTTTTTTTCCCCTTCTCTCCAGTTTGCTGCTGCCTGGGGCGAAACTACAGTTCCCAGAAGGCTTCGCGCGAAGAAGGCTTGGAAGTGGGCAGCCTGGAAGTCACTCGGGCCACCCGAGCTGGCGGTGTCTCCAGCGAACGGCGCGGAGCCGGACGCTGCGGTCGTGGGGCCCGCGGGGCGGGCAGCCGGGACGCCCAGGTATGTGGGTTCGGGTGCAGGGGCGGCCTCACGCAAGGGTGGCGGGGGATCGGTGTCCACTCGGACCCCGAGGGTCAGCGCGGGCTGGAGACCCGGCGGACGGCCGGGTGTGGGCACCGGTTGTGGGGGGCGGCGGCGCCGGGACTCGCGCCCTCCGGACCTGGCCAGACCTGTGCCTGCATGGCTCAACTTTCGAGACGTGCTACCAGCAATGTATGGAAGAGCATGGAGTGGGAGTCGGGTAGCGGTGGGTTCGTGTCCTGCCTCTGCCACTCGGGAGCTGCGATCTAGGGAAACCGCACCGAACCTCAGTTTCCCCTTCGGTAAAACGGCAATAAGAGTGTCTTTTGCTGGGGATTCTGTTGAGATGTTGAGATATGGCGAATAAGGCGTTTGGCACATGGAAGGCACTTACTACGTGTTTGCGCTATTGTTGGCTCCAATGAAATTGGGTGAAGGTGTTAACATCTACAGCATTGGGTTAGTTGAGGGTATGCATGTAAAGGGCCGAGTCCGTAGTTAGTACTCAGTGGAGAGTAGCTCCTGTTAATCGAAATTATTTCAGGGGCTTTGGTTTGAGAGGCAAAGACCCAGATTCAAATTTAAGCTGTGCCATTTATCAGCCATGTGACCTTGGGCAACTGGCTTCACCTCTCTGCGGCTCGGTTTCCCTATCTGTAAAATGGGGATTTCAATAGCAGCCACCTCATGGAGTTTTGAGGATGAAGCGAGAATATTGTGTGTAAAGTGCTTAGAGCAGCAGTTGGCACATAGTGAGCATTCAATAAATGGTACCATTTATTCAGCGTTTTTCCTGCGACCCTGAGACCCTCTGAGGGTGGGGCTCTGGCTCTAGTCTAGGTCTGGCCCACGGGGGCGGGGGCGGGGGCGGGGACCTCTGATCTAGTTGATTTCCTCTTCCGCAGCCTTAGGTTCCTTGTTTGTAAAATGGGATGACAACATCAGTCTCAGCGGGTTGTAAGGATTTGCTGAGATGGTATTCCTAGTCCAGAGCCATCTCCTACTAAATAGCAGCTCTTATGTATTATAATTGTTCTTCTTCAATGTTCTCCATCTGGCCCAGAGACTGTCTAACTGTGGGCTGTGACATGACAGCCCCGAGCTCCCCCACACATTCACTCCCAGCCTCAGTGTCCCATCTGTGAAATGGTAGTCACAGGATTTCGTGCCAGGGCTGTTTTGATGATTCCAGGATATAAGTCATGTGTAGCGTTTAGCACAGGGCAGGGTGCGTAGTAAGCACTTAATAAACATAGCTTGTTTCTCTTAATAGGCTTTTGCTGCTTCTGTTTATATGCAGAACAGAGCAGGGATGAAGTTAGTGCCTCACCCCAATTTTTATTCACCAAAGATTAAATTTTGAAACAGGTGCTGTGTAAGAGCCTAAGAAAAGATGGTACTGGCCTGCGGTCAGCAGCCCTCTGCTTACCTCTCCCACACTCCTCCCCCCAAGCCAGCACATTCACCCCAGTGCTTTATGTACTACCCCAGGGATACAAGCACTTGACCCTGTCTCAAATCCGTATTAACCTCCTGAGCTCCAGCTCCAGATGTAGAGCCTCTGCTTTCTTGATGTTCCCTGGTGACTGTCCCTTGGGCACCATGAACTCAACATGTTCAACCTAAACTTCTCCTCCCAGACCCAGGAGAAACCATCTGGGCAAATGGGCTAACTGTGACCCAGTTGCCTGAGCCAGACGCTTGGGACTTGTACTTCTCCCCCAGCCTTCCAAGGTCCAGCTGACTAGCAAGAGGGATGGAGCTGCCATTTCAGAGAAACACCATTTCATTGGCCCATCATGGTCTCCCATCTCGTGGGCACCAAAAGTCCACCTTGGCCACTGGAGATGGCCTTTTCTGACAAGGTTGAGTTGTTTCTTTTAGATCACCAGAGATTAATGCCTGTAAAACATTATCAAGGGTCGGAGAAGACAATATCGACTTGGCCTGACTGCAGTGGCCACATGTGTGGCGTAAAGTCCTGGTTTCTGAGGGGGCCCATTTTTACCAGTGTGGGTGAGTTGTTCATTTCTTTCTCAAAAGTTATAGTGTGTCAGTGAGTTAGAATATCCTGTATGGGAAGGCAGCCATCCTGGACATTTGGGAGGCAGCGCACATGCCGGGGAAGAGGCTGGGAAGGGAATTTATTATATCCCTGTGTAGGTTTAAGTCTGTTGGCAGAAATCTGTCATTGTGATTTCATTTGATGATGGGAACCCGTGATCCCAGTCACATTTGTGATGGCTACCAAATTTACCTAAGTGTTTTTTTTGATCTGAGGAAATGAAGCAGTGACTTTTAAAAAAATCTTGGTCTTAATTGTTAGTGACAACAGCACATGGTTTTTTAGCAGTCTGTGTGGAATGGTCTAAGAGTTAAATGTGAGCCTGTTTTTCAGACATTGCAGTTGTCAGGTGGTAAATCAAAAATGGAATTTAGAATGTGCAGTAATTGGCGCCTTTTTTTTTTCTGTACAACATATTTCACTGGTAGATTTCAAATTTGGGTTTGAAAAATGACACAGGTTATGGTAACAGCTTAACCTTGTCATATGTTTAACTAGAAGGATCTAAGTTAAATGTATTTATGTTTTTAGAAGACAGTGTTTTTAGCTTTTAGAATGAGAGGCTACTGGACCAGTTTGTGCATCCCCGCTTTCTTTGAGACTGATGCAGCTGTTACTTAGGACTGCTGTGGTCAGAGACTTGATTTGCACCTGTGTGAGAATGGGTTGAATTTGGTTTTAAAAAGGTTATGCAGGGTGCCTGGGTGGCTCAGTGGGTTAAGCCACTGCCTTCGGCTCAGGTCATGATCTCAGGGTCCTGGGATCGAGTCCCGCATCAGGCTCTCTGCTCAGCTTCCTCCTCTCTCTCTCTCTGCCTGCCTGTCTGCCTACTTGTGATCTCTGTATGTCAAATTAAATAAATAAAATCTTAAAAAAAAAAAAAAAAAGATTTAAAAAAAAAATAAAAATAAAAAAAAAATAAAAAGGTTATGCAAAGATATACGCACTTGTTGTAACATGTCAAACAACGCAGAGATGAATGAATAAACAAAGTAGTAGGTGCCACCCTCCATTCTTAAAATCCCCTCCCCCGAAGGTAACCATTTACTCAGGCATGGAGTATTTATTAAGTATCTGCAGTTCAGGATTGGAGAAAATGGTAGTGACCAGAATGGATGTGCTTTCTGCCCTTGGCAAGTTTGGTAGATGCTCTCCCTTGCCTTTTTCTGTGCTTGTAAGGATGTATATAGGCATCTATTGATTGTTTTCTTCCCTCTTCCTCACTGCTCCCCTGTAAAGGAGGAGTAAGAATCAAACCACACATATGTATAACTTGATTTTTTTCAATTAATAATAGGGCATATCCCTTCAAGTGATTGCATACAGATCTGACTTCTTCTTTTTTTTTTTTTTTCCAAAAACTTTATTTTTAAGTACTCTCTATACCCACCATGGGGCTCAAACTTACAACTCTGAGATCAAGGGTTGCATACTCCACTGACTGAGCCAGTGAGGCACCCCTGGCTCATTCCTTTTAACAGCTAGACACACGTTCTTCAGTATGAGGAGACCATGCTTTATACCACCATTCCCCTGTCGCTGGGCATTTAGGTTGTTCCTAGGATTTCTTTCACCTTTGCAAAGATACGTCCAGTAAGCATTCTGGTACATACGCAGTAGAGCATAGTGACTGAAAGCATTTGGACAATGAACAAGACAGAGAAGATCCTCACTGTCCTAGGGTTTACATTCTAGCTGAGGAGGTGTGCAATAAACAAGGTAATTTTCGATGCTCAAAGTATCATAGAGGAGTTAACAGGGTGAGGGGCTAGAGAGTGGTTGATAGGGCAGGCTGGTGGGGTGGGGAAGGGGTGGTTACTTTAACTGGGATGGTATGGGCAGGCCTGCATGAGCAAGAGGCACCGGCTGTGCCAAGAGCTGGGGGAAGAACATTCTAGGCCCCAGGAACAGCAAATACAAAGGCCCAGAGGTGGGAGTGAGTTGGCTACAAAAACAGGATCATTGTGGTTGGAGAAAGGCGAAATCCCATTTTTCAAGTTCATGCTACTTGAATTTTTATAAAATAATGCTAATTATGGTAATAGCACGTAACATTTCTTAATGCTTTCTCTCTACTAGTTGCTCTTCTAAGCATTTCACACTTATCCTCACAAGACTCCCGTGAAGTAGCTAAGAGTATGGGACTCACTTTACAGATGAGGAGCCGATTTCAGACTCCAGACTCTGCCCACACACCAAACTGCTGCTCTTCCCAGGCCCTCCTTGCAGGGCTGAGGCATGTTTACGGAGTGGATGCAGCATTTCCTTTCCAAGTTGTCTGACATGCAGAGCGCAGTGGACTATATTTAGTACATCATTCATGTGGCGGCTTGAATGGTCTGGGGAGGTGGTGGCATGGCATCTTTTCCACTGACAGACATGATGAGGTCCGTTTCTGTTGGGATGTTTAGTTGTTTCAGAATTGAAGGCCCTTTCGCAGAGCCTGTCCTCAAATAAAACAAGGGTGAGCGTTCTTGAGGCGTGAAGGTGAGCGTCCCGTTTGGGTGAGCTTGGAAAGGGGACTTGGGCTGGTAGGGGAAAGCATGTTTCTGAGCACCAGGCCAGCATTTTGGGCCGTCATAGTATCAAAATACATTCCAGCAACTACAGAGGCACCTACCACAGCACCCTGCTCCCGCCACTGTGACTGTGTCCATTTTGATTTGATATAGCTTGGGCCTTATGGGTTGTTTGAATTAAGGGCAGGCCTGACTAGACGTGGGGACAGTGGTGGGTGCTTTTAACACCAGAAGTGTGGAGAGCATCTTTCATTCCGCCATCTAGGAAACATTTTTTTCCTCCCTAGCTTGTGTGCCAGGCACCATGCCAGACGCTGACAATCTGAAGTTGAATAAGACACTGGCTCTCAGGGGTCTGCAGTAATATTGTACATTAGAAGTACTACGTGAGGGGCACCGGGGTGGCTCAGTGGGTTAAAGCCTTTGCCTTCAGCTCCGGTCATGATCCCAGGGTCCTGGGATCGAACCCCACATCGGGCTCTCTGCTTGGCAGGGAGCCTGCTTCCTCCTTTCTCTCTCTGCTTGCCTCTTAGCCTACTTGTGATCTCTATCTGTCAAATAAATAAATAAAATCTTAAAAAAAAAAAAAGAAGTACTATGTGAACCACCAATGTGGGCCATATACAGAACTTAACATTTTATAATGGCCACATTTACAAGAGTGAAATGAAATGCAAGAAATGAATTTTGATAATGTATTTTATTTCATCTAAAATATTATCATTTCGCATGTAATCAGCATAAGAGTTACTGAGATATTTTACTTTTTTTTTTTTCATGTGAGGTCTTCAAAATACAGTGTGTGTTTTACACTGTCAGCCCATCTCCGTTTGTGCCAGCCACATTTCAAGGGCTCAGTAACAACATGTGTTGGACAGTGTGGACATAGGGCCCAAGACTCAGACGGAAATCAGGGGGGTAGTTCATGGTGATCAGAGATGCCGTCCCTGTTGTAGCTTGGTGAATAAAGATGGGTGAGGGCTGAAAAGCATATTCACTGTAGGCAGGTAGCCGGGAAGACCCGGCTGTCTTCCGTCCTAGGTGCCTTATGGGTCTGGCACTGTGCTTCGTGCGTGCCGCGCGTGCCGTGCGTGCCAGCAGGGACCATGATTATCCCTGTTGTGCACCTGAGGAAGCAGCGGTCTGGCAACGAGAGGCCACTTGCTCAGGGTTTGTAAGTTATGGAGGCAGAATTTGAACTCCGGTCCAGAGACCGTTCTCTTCTCTGTCGTCTCTGCTGTCTTAGTGTTTAAGGGGGATGGGTTCTGAGTTTTGAGCAATAAAAACCACTGGAAGGAAACCTCACACAAAATGAATTCCCAGAGTTTGTCAGGATCGATCCTTGGCGCCACATCAGTGCTGGGGTGCTGGTGGAGAGATGAGTGACTGACACTTGGATTCCTAACTTTGGGCTCTAGGCTTGGTGGAGACAGGTCCTATCTCCTAGGAAAGAGAGGGGACTTTGGGGACTAAAGAGGAGGGTGGGCAGGGACAGTGATGGAGGCAAGGAAAGGGCCCAGCCTATTGAAAGCTCATTCTAAACTGCTTCTTTGGGCATGAAGCTTCTTTTCTTTTTCCATTATTGACTGTCCCTTGAGGCTGTGGCCCTCTGTGAGAGCTTTGTGGCCCCTTCCAGTGAGCCCAGCAACAGCGGCACTTACCCAGCACGTGAATCTCCCCTTCGCTCTGATCCAAAGAGGTATTGCTGGGGCACGTGGATGGCTCAGTCTGGCTCAGTCGTTGAGCGTCTGCCTGCAGCTCAGGTCATAGTCCCAGGGTTCTGGGATCGAGCCCCACATCGGGCTCCCTGCTCAGCGGAAAGTCTGCTTCTCCCTCTCCCACTCCCCCTGCTTGTATTCCCTCTTGCTGTGTGTGTGTGTCTCTCTCTCTGTCAAATAAATAATAAAAACATTTTTTAAAAAGCAAAGAGATATTGCTGGATGAGGGGATGGGGTGAGGGGACACCACAGAGGTTTCTTCTTTCATCTGTGAGAGTCCTTGTTCTAGACTTCTGACTCTCCTGGTTCTGGGTGCCCCCTCTCAGGAGCAGGATGAATCTGGGTCTCCTACCCAAACAAGGCAGGTACTGGAGATTGCTCAGTTTGCTCGTGTCCCCAGGTGGTGGCCTGGTGCCCATCCCTGTCCCAGGTGGTGACTCATGAGGGTTTTAACCTCTTCACCACTCCCCTCTCCTACTGTTAGACCGTGCCTTGTATGCCACAGATGCTCAATAAAGTGTCTGTTGGCTGAAGTAATGATACTAGCCAGCATTCACCGGGCACTCATTGTGTGAAACACACTGCTGTTCGTGCCTTTCATGTAATTTCTCATTTAATCCTCATCACTCTCCATGGGGTAGGTACTGTTATTATTCCCCTTGCCTATATAGGGAAACAGGTCCTGAGGAGTGCAGGTCCTAAAGCTGCGAGTGTCCCAGCTAGGACTCAAACCCAAGCCACTGGCTCCACAGTCCAGGTTCTTAAACACTCACTCTGTAGGCTCTTGTGGCAAGACAGGTGGATGGATGGGGTGGGCAAGCTGGACCATACTGACTATTCCAGCTTCTCTGCTCCACTTGTGGTCTCTGTCCTCCTGTTCTGGGATAGCCTTGTGTCAGGTCTCAGCACCTTTGGGCCCGGAGGCTTGAATACCACTCTGGGCGTGAAGTTTCTCTGTGATTCTGGAACTTGCACTTCCCCCTTTCTTTCAATTAACCAGAACTAACTGGGTATTTGGTATTATGAAAGAATACTGATTTTTTTTTTTTTAGGTACAATAATGCTGCTGTAGTTCTGCTTAAGAAAAAAGCCCTTATTTTTAAGACCCACATTCTGAAATACATGTGAACTGGTAACGTTCAAAATAATATGTATTTGCTTCAAAATATAATGGACAGGCTGGAAGACGAAGGGACAGTGTGTCTGGGAGAATGAAGAGATGAAGTAACTGTTGAAACTGCCCGTGGGGTTATTATACGCTTCATTCACCTTTCTGTGTTTGAGATATCTCTTCATGAAAAGTTAGAATCAAGGATAACAAATTTCACTCGGAATTTGTGTATCTCGAGCTCAGGTGTAGGTATGGGAGAGTTTCTTGCCTCTGCCCAATCCACTTGTATAATAAAAACAGGGTTTTGGGGCTTTCTTGTTGCTGTTTCCAGTATGGGAGTCAATACTTGGCCCAAGGCCTTTGAAAAACCCTTTGGTAAAGCAGTGTCCAGGAGCAGTGAGGACACCAGTGAAGGTCCCAGTGGCCACATGTGTCCCCGGCTGCTCTGAGTAATGGCCGCTCGGGCCCTCCGAGGCAGTTTACAGAGCTCCCAGTTCCTGAGATCTGTTTCCTTCCAGCACCTGACTGTGGGGGGGGGGGGGCCCTCCCACATTTTTTCCAAAGACATGTTTCAACAGGAGGCCTCAGATCCTCCCCCAATCCTTCCCTCAGGGCAGACATGCACAGAGCCTTCCTTTGATGGGTCTTTGTTAAGGCCCCACAGAGAACCAGAAGCCGGCATTTGGGTTTGCCTCTAGCGTGGCAGCAGGATGCAGGGAAGGTGCCCCCTTTCAGTTCTGACTTTTGACAGCAGAAGGGGCAAGATGCAGCTCTGACAGACAGTGCCTCAGACCTGATGGTACTCCTCAGCCAGCCAGCAGTTAGAACTCCTTTACCATATATGCACCCTCCCCCACATATGCAGAGGCTCCTGTTGCATTTGTTTTTGTGGGGACTCGTGCTTAATCCACATGTGGCAGAAATCCTTATGTGGAAATGGCAGGAAAAGAGGACGCCCTCGTTTGGTGGGAGTGGGATCTCTGCTTATTGTTTGCCTGCCAGGTCCGTAGACATGGGTGACGGGGACAGGAGCTCTGGTCTGATCTGCCAGAGGCTGGCATTTGTTCCATCTCCTGATTCGTTCTTTTCCCCAGTGCCCGGTTTCTGTACACCACACTCTCGGTGTGTGGGCAGGAAGGCAGAACTCCTCCCGTAGCCCTCCGGCTTCCTCAGCCTTCTGCCCCCAGCATCCTCTTCAATTCTGTCCTGTCTTCTCCTTTCATAGGCTTTGAGGCGAGTCCCGTGTGGAGAAGACGTGAGGAGGCACTGTCACTAGCTTAGCTTAATGTTCCCTGTTGCCGGTGTAGACTTGCACATGTGGGCTCCGAGAGTGGCGAACCCCAAATAGTCTGATTTTTCAACATAGGCATTTGGTGGGTATTCACGGAGCTGAACAATTTTCTAGGAATGAGGGAGATAGCAGTGAGCAGGACAGAAAAGCTTCTCCCCTCCTGGGGCTCTCATTCAAGGTTATGGGGGCGGGATTCAGAGAGTAAATGAGAACTCAGGAAGGCGCATGCTGTGTCAGGTGGTCATAAGCACTAAACTGAAGAAATTAAACAGGGAAAGGGGATAGGAAGTATTAGGGGGAAAGGTGTTGAAGTTTTAGACAGGGTGGCCAGAGGTGGCCTCCCTGGGAGGTGACACGAATACAGGCCTGTAGGAGATGAGGCAGTGAGCAGTGGGGGTGTCTAGGCAGAGGGAGCAGCTGGTGCAAAGGCCCTGAGATATGGGCCTGGTGAGATTGAGGAGCTCCTAAGGAGGCCCATGTGGCCGGAGCAGGGAATGAGGGCAGAGAAGTGACAGGCTTGATGATCTCTTAGAATCCAGTACAAGTTTGTCTTTTCTTTGAGATGGGAAGGTATTACAGGGCTGATTGATTTGTTCATTAAATTTCAAAAAGTGCCCACATATGCCTGGAACTAAAAGAACAAAAATAAGGTACTTACCTCCCTTGTGCTGAGGCCACCACCATCCTAGTTTCTTGCTGGCAGCCAACTTCTTCACCCTGCATTGAGTGAGTTTCCTGGCTTGGATTAGGCTGAACCTTATGAAATCACCTTTTTGCAGGGCCCAGAGTGTTTGAATATTGGCAGTTTTATGAGGTTCAGCTTAATAGCTTCCTTTCCAGAGCCTGAGAAATCGACCGGTGCTTTCTTGGCGTAGGGGTTAGTAGTCAGAGGTCAGGACCTCCTTCCCTTTTCTGCATCCCACGCTGCTCTGTCAGTGACGGGCCCAACTGTGTCAGTGACGACAGCAGTGAGTACAGAAGTCCAGAGCCCCATACCCAGTCTTGCTGTTAAGCCTGACAAGAGGCTGTCTCTTCCTGCCGGGACCTTACCTGGGGGTGGCATTAGTCATTCTTTGGCTTTCTGCATCTTGGTGCCACCAGTTTTGAAATCACAGAGTGTTCCCAGAGGGAAGGGCACCCCTGGACTGTTGCCAGATGTTTGGCATGACTCACATGGTGGGGGAGCCTCTGGGGCCGGGCAGAACTTCTGGGCATTCTGGATCAGTAAATGGCACAGTAGCTGGCAGAGCGCCCAGCCTGGGGTGTCCGTGGGGTATCTGCCGGACTGCAGCAGCTCAGGCTATGGGAGGAGGTCTGAGGAGTGATGGAGAAAGGCCTGTACCCCCTCCTGTGTGCTACACCCCTGCACTGACCAGACAGTCTCACATTTCTAGAAGCCCGGGGCACTGGGCTGTGTTCTGGGTTCTGGGTGTAAAATAAAGGTAAAGGAGTTTTGGGTCCAGCCTTGGAGGTACTCAGTCAGGAAGTTGTGTTGGTTGGTCTGTCTGTGGTTGCAAACAATGGTAGTAGCAACAGCCACAGCAGCAGCAAATAGGTAATTTTTGTAACATCGACTCTCTACCAGGCACTGTGTGGTAGGCACTTCCCATGAAGTGACTCATCCCAAGCCTCCCAACAAGCCTATAAGATAAGTACTCTTATTAGTCCCCTTTTTGCAGATGGGACAATTAAGTTTAAATAACTTGCCCAGTGTCACACAGCTAGAAAATGGTAGTGACAAGATTTGGACCCAGGGTGTATGACTCCAGAGGCTTCACTCTGAACTCACTGTGTGTTTCTGCAGTGGTTTGCCGCCCTCAGACCTGAGCAGACATCAAAATCCCTGGGAGTGCTTGTTGAAATACAGATTGCCAGACCCCCACCCGGAGTTTCTGATTCAGTAGGTCTGGCTTGAGAATCTGCATTTTTTTTTTTTTTAAGATTTTATTTATTTATTTGAGAGAGAGGGAGAACATGAGAGGGGAGAAGGTCAGAGGGAGAAGCAGACTCCCAGAGGAGCAGGGAGCTGGATGCGGGACTCGATCCCACAACTCCAGGATCATGACCTGAGCCGAAGGCAGTTGCTTAACCAACTGAGCCACCCAGGCGCCCTGAGAATCTGCTTAAAAAAAAAAAAATATATATATATATATATATATAATTATTTGAGAGAAAGAGAAAGAGAGCAAGCACGTGAGAGGGGAGGGACAAGGGAGAGGGACAAGCAGACTCCCTGCTGAGCAAGGAGTCGGACATGGGGCTGGATCCCGGGACCGTGACATCACAACCTGAGCCAAAGGCAGACGCTTAACTGTTACTCAAGCACCCAAGAATCTGGATTTTTGTCAAGTACCCAGGTGCTACTAGTGCTCCTGGGCCTGAGAGCACATTTTGGGAACCATTGATCTACTGGAATGGGAAACCCAGAAGATAATGGCCTGGTCAGATTTATGATCACACATAACAAGCCCATAGATCGGCAGCACCAGAATTGACTAATTAAGCACTTCCACAATACCTATAAGCAAGTCCTCTATGTTGTGCCACTCTGCCATCCTTGGTTTGTCTCCCATGTTCTCAGACTCATCCTCATGGGGACTGCCTCAGGGTGACTGCCACAGCTCCTATAGTCACACCTGACAAGACCATATCTAGCAACAGAAAGAGGGCATCTGTTACTGACCATTTAGCTCTAACAAGTGAGGAGACCTTTCCTAGACACCCCGCCTCTCAGATTCCCCTCATATCTCATTGGCCAGCATTGTGACACGTGACCAGGCCTGGGCAAATCACAGGCAAGAGCCCATCAGGATTTATTCTCGGGGCTGGAGGCTGGAATCATCTTTCCGTGAAGCACGTGACTTGGGAGGAGAGTGGCGATAGGAATAAAATTAGAGTAATATTTAGGAAAGAATTTGGAGAGGGGTTTGGAATTGGTAGGCAAATGACTGGATCTGCTGCAGAAGTTAGTAAAACAAAGTGGAAGTATCATACTCATACATTTTCATGTCACTGTACTTACACACTTTCTTTTATAGTTACCTGAACCAGGACATCGCTTTTGTTCTCTACTCATGTCCACCTTCGAGAAGGGGAACCTAGTCTCAGTACCATAGGAGATGCTGGTCTTGTTGAGAAATCCAGTATATAGTTTTTAAAGATTTTATTCATCCACTTTTGCAAGAGAGAGACCATGCGCGTGTATGGAGTGCGGCAGAGGGGGAAGCAGGCTCTCCACTGAGCAGGGGGCCTGACTTGGGACTCCATGCTAGTACCCTGGATCATGACCTGAGCCCAAGGCAGATGCTTAACCGACTGAGCCACCCAAACCTGAGGAATCCAGTATTTTATCTGAAAATCCAGGCAAATGCAAGCTGAAGAGTGAGGCAGCAGTCTGGGGCAGTGTGCCGGTGTTTGAGAGCATTTGCTCTGCTCAGAAACACTTGGCTCTCCCTTCTCCTTGACTAGTTGCTGTTCGAGGGGCTCCTCATAGAGGCTCAGTTTCCCCTTCTGAGAACTGGTTCATAAGGTTGCTGAATGGAAGGAGAAGAGAAGAGAAGGAGAAGAGACTGGTCAAATGCTTACCCCAGTCGCTGGCACATGATAAGTGCTCACGAGTATGACCTCTGCTATTAACAAATGGGCCTTTTTTTTTTTTTAAAGATTTTATTTCTTTGAGAGAGGGAGCATGGGGAGGAGGGGCAGAGGGACAAGCAGACTCCCACTGAGCCAGGGCTTGGGGATAATTCCTGGGACTCCAGGATCACAACCTGAGCTGAAGGCAGATCCTTAACTGACTGAGCCTCCCAGGTGCCCCAACAAATGGAACTTTTTTTTTTTTTTTTAAAGATTTTATTTATTTATTTGACAGAGAGAGAGAGAGATCACAAATAGGCAGGGAGAGGGGGGAAGCAGGCTCCCTGCTGAGCAGAGAGCCTGAAGCAATGCAGGGTTCAATCCCAGGACCCTGAGTTCATGACCCTAGCTGGAGGCAGAGGCTTAATCCACTGAGCCACCCAGGTGCCCCCAAATGGGACTTATTAATTGAATAATTAAGTTACCATTTAATAAGCATGCCCTCTCCTTCCAGCAGTCTGTGAAAGTGACCATTTTGCAGACTGTTTCCTGTGGATGCCTGTTGCTCGTGCTTTTGATCACAGTGTAGATACACGTGGGCTGTGGCGCTAACCTGAAGCTGGTAGTGATTCTGGCTTCTCTAGGTTGTCGGGTGGATTCAGTGCATGAAAGTATGTACAGCGCTTAGAACCACAGAGAGCACTTGATACACACTGGACAGTAGACCCTTGAATGACTCAGGAGTTAGGAGAACCAGCCCCCTCATGGCCAAAAATCTGTATATAACTTTTGACACCCCCCAAACTTAACTCCTAATAGCCTGTTATTGACCCGAAGCCTTACTGATCACATTCACATATTTTGTATGTTGTATTATATGCTGTTATTTTTGGAATAAAGCTGGAGAAAAGAAAATGTTATTGAGAAAATCAAAAAGAAGAGAAAGTACGTTTATACCGCTGTACTGTAAGAGCTATGCAAGTGGACCTGCCCTGTTCAAACCCATGTTCAAGGGTCATCAGTATTTTTTGTGTGTGTGAATGAGAAGGGCAGTAAGAATCTTTATTCTTTTTTCCCCACTCAGCTGCCCAGGATTTAAACAACATAACCACAATCACCCCGTTTTCAAGGTTGAGGCTGAATCTGATTGAGGGCAGCATGTCATAACTACAGCGGATAACTGTTGAGCATTTTTTGTGGGTTAGGCTAAGTGCTCACTCTACTGACCTAACTCTCCCATTCACCCCATTTTACAGATACAGCAGCCAGGGCCCAGTGGGGGACCTCTCTCATCTTGCAAGGAGATCTGGTGCAGTGGTTAAAACTGGAAACCCAGAGCCTCGATCTTCTGGGTTACCTCCCCTCTAGACCACTTCCTTGTATTGTGACCTCCAGCCTATGACTTCTGTTCCTGAATTTTCTCATTTGTGAAATAGGAATGATAATAGTACACACTAAGAGGGTAGCTGTGAGGGCTGGGGAAGAGAACTCCCGCCACGTGCTTACAGGGATGCCTGGTGCAGGGTGAGCCCTCCCGTTTTCTGGCCGTTGTTATTATTAGGCAAAGCCATGAGGCTGTGCTTGCAAAGCTGGCCGGAGGGGCCCAGCGGCGGTGCTTAATCATTAAGCTGCGTTGCCTCTGTGAGCGAGGGAGCCAGCGGGCGGGGAGAGGACGGGGAGTCCGCCCAGGGAAAGGAGCCCACCTTCGGATGGTGAGTTTGTGAATGGAGCCGGCGAGCGCCAGCTGGGGGCCAGGGGAGGCGGTGGGCACGGATCCAGCCCTGGCTCGCCCCGGGGAACAGGTGGCCCGCTCCTGGGTCGGCGCTCGCAGGCGAGCCGTCTTTGTTACCTTTGAGCTTTCTCTGCAGCCCATTCAGGCTCCTCAGACCACGTGTCTGGTGAGTAAAGAGTCCTCCCCCCCCCCCCCCCCGCAATCTCTCCCCGCTCCCTCCGCCCAGGGACTGTGGGCGAAGCGGTGGGCGAAGAGGCCCTCCTTGGAAGCGCGCCGATTCGCTTCGCGGCGAGCTGGCGGGCGCGGGGAAGTCCGCGGCCGCGGTGTGCTTGCGGCGGCTGGGAGAGTCGCTGATGGGAGCCGGCGCGGCAGGTTCCCGTTTCCGCATTCCAGACACCCGCGGCCTGCGGGGCGGGGAGCCGGCGGGGGATGGGGGGAGCCGGCGGCGGCGCGCGGGCAGGTGGCCTTGCCCGGAGCAGACCCGGCGCCCGCGAGCTCCCCTCGGTCACCTGCCTGGTCACCTGCCGGCTCTGGGATCGGGGTGCGCTCGGGCCGGCTCTGGGGTGAGTGACGTTTGCTAAGTTTGCTGGTAACTTGTAGAGCAGAGAAAGGTAACGATGTGTTTCTCGGTTTCAGGAATGAGACTGGTGCTTTTTTTGTTTTCTTTCCCCCACCCCTCCTCTGGCGTGAAATGTTTACCTGTCTGCTCCTAACTGTGAAGAAAGGTGGGTGGAGTGTTGAGGGAGTGAGAAGAAAATGGAAGCTATTTCTCCCCCAAGGAAGGAATCATTCCATGAATGCTGAGCACCTGTGGGATGCAGACTTACCTGTCAGGGGCTGTGGGGCATCCCTGGTACAGAGCTGTGTGGCCTCAGGTGGGTTTCTTTCCCTCTCTGGGCCTCCATATACTCATCTGATGAAGCACGAAATAGGAGCAGTATCCACAGGCCTTTCCAGTGACTCTTATTATGTAAAATGCTCACAGCCTGGGCACCCAGTGGTACTCAGTGTCCGCTGTCCCTGTGCCCCCCCACCCCCCTCAAATTCTCTGGCCTTATTTCTGACTTCTCAACTGCTACTGGCTGTACTCCAGCAGCTCGGGCCTCCTCCTGTTCCTCCTCCTGTTCCTCCCTCAGGGCCTTTGCCCTGGCTTTTCCCTCTGCCTAGAACACTTCCCTTAGTATCCCCTTCAGGTCTCTGCTCAAATGTCACCCTCTCCGTGAGGCCTCTGTCCTTACTAAATAGCACTTTCTCCACGACTCTTAGCCCTTTAAATGTGCTTTATTTTTCTTCATAGCATTTATTAGCCCTTGACATAATTGCTTATCATTTGCCTCCCCCCCCCCCCCCGCTAGGCTCCATAAAATTGTGGTAGGTGTGGGATAAATTATTTTATGAATGAATGTATGATATAAGGTGCAATAAGTCAGAGGACGGATGGCTGTCCACTCTTGGGGTTTGAGTTAGAATGTCACCGACCTGCAGCTGTGGGGAGGTGGCATACCCACACTCTCCCTTTGATCCTCATGGGGCCTGCCCGAGGCATCCAGGCCTCTGGCTTCCTGCCCCTCAGCCGCTTCAGTCTGTTCAGTCCTAGCCCTGCCCGTGGCTCATCCAGGCAGCCTGGATTCACGTGGCAGGGGATGGATGGCCTTTGCCCTGTGAGTGTGGATGATGTATGCAGGTTCATTCAGGTGGGGAGGCTTTGTGGGAGACATCACCCAGACATACACATGTCCCCCTCTATATGGGAAGCCTGCCTTATTGCTACATCCTGCGTGGTGTTCCTGCAGAAGGTCGGGGAATGCCTTGGAAATAAGAATTAACCGGCCAGGCACTGTTTATTGGTCTTCTGTGCTTTACCCGGCCATCATTCTCATCCTGGGGCTGAACAGATTCTAATTAAATGGTGAACTCAGTGAGTCTCTATCGTAGCTGACACCCCATCAATCCTCTGGCTCCTGGTGTCAGCAGCTGGTTTTGTAAAAATACCGTGGGCAGGGCTTCCCTAGGCTCTGTGGATCCAGGTTAGTGGCCCTCTTGGATTTCTCCCAACAGCATGAGACACTGAGGGACTGAGGTGCTGACGGACTTGCCGCTGCATCATACACCATCACACCTCTGGGCCTGCCGCTATATTAAGGATGTGCGAAGTGTCAGCGGAGCGGCTCCTGCAGCATCGAACCATGCCCTTCGAGCTCCAAGTGCAGTGGTTTTGGAGCTGGGTTGAGGCCCCTCCTAAGAGGCCACTGCACATAAGGCTCAGGTCCCAGCACTGCCCACATTCTGGGCACAGTGTTTACCTTTTCTGGGCCTCTGTTTCCTTATATGGAAAATGGGAATAATTGATAATTCCTGCCTTCAATGAGAAGTTCAAGTGAGATCAGGTGATCCAGTTAGCACCATGTCTAATACATAGAGAATAATTGCTAAATGGGAGTGAGAATTAGGAATCCAAGCCCCTTTTAAATTTTTTTCTGTCCCTGTTTTGTGGACTCCTCTCTGCCCCATGTCCATGTCCGCATCCTCCCACAGTCCTGCGCTCAGAGTAACAACCAAGTACTGTATAGGTCTTTCCACATTTGCCTCCATTGTTACATAATCCTGTAGAGAGAAATGTTATCCCATAAGGGATAATATTACCCTCATTTTCCTGCATTTGGCTTTTCTGACGCGGCAATACCACGTAGAAATGCCTTCAAGTTCGTAGCACTCACATTTGCGCTTTTTTTTTTTTTTTTTTTTAGATTTTATTTATTTATTTATTTATTTGACAGACAGAGATCACAAGTAGGCAGAGAGGAGGGCAGAGAAAGAGGGGGAAGCAGGCTCCCTGCTGAGCAGAGAGCCTGATGTGGGGCTTGATCCCAGGACTCTGGGATCATGACCTGAGCCTAAGGCAGAAGCTTTAACCCACTGAGCCACCCAGGCGCCTCCACATTTGCTCTTTTAATGGCTGCGTAACACATGGTGGTGTGGGTGTACCATAATTTATTTAGCCAGGCCATCCCTCTGCTCATTCCCTTTGTTTCTGTGGCTTTTTTTTTTTTCAGATTATTATTTTTATCGATAGACTTCTTTAATTAGATTGCAGGCATCCAACCTGCTTTGCCACCTTGTTAACTTAAGCTCTCAGCCTTTGAGAATGAATATGAAGTAGCATTAACATAATGATAGCTCTGGCCCAGATCGGAGATGTATTTTCTGGACGGTTCTCACCAGGTCCAGCACAGCTTTGAACTGTCTACTTTAAATGCTTTTTAATTATAAAAGTGATTAATAGATTTCATCACCCTTAATACAGATCAGTCGTGCCTAATGAGTACTTGTTAACAAAATAAGAGAGAGGAGGTTCGTGCGTTTTCATTTTAAGGGTCTTTGTTATCTGTATGTGACCGATTTGGTGGGGATCTTGGATAGATGGGCATGTTTGATTTTTAGGTGGTCCTTTAATATTGGGCTTTGTGAAGCTTACACAGTGGTGTACAAGGTAGAGGTTTCTTCCAGTTCTCTATTACTACGGAACAAGCACCCACAAAACATAAGGCCTTAAAATGACGAACTCCGATTTACTGAGTCTCATGTGGATGGCTCTCCTGCCTGTTTTGATGGGGGTTTCTTGGGTGGCTACAGACAAAGGGTGGATGGAGCTGGGACCCTCAAGCTGTTTTACTCGTGTGACACCTTGGAGATGGCTGGGCCACCCTCACTGTGGTCTCCGTTCTTCTTCCGTGTGGCCTCGCCAGCTGGTAGACTGGCTGTGGACTTACAACATGGCAGCCCAGGGCTTCCTAAGCCCTCTGATGGCCTTGTCCAGAACTGGCCCAACTCACTTCAGCCTCATTCTGTTGGCTCAAGTGAGTCACAGGGTCAGCCCCAATGTAGCGTGGGAGGGCTGACGTAGGACTTGAGTTCCAAGGGGTGGGGCCCAGTGGGGGCCATCTTTAGAGACTACCACAGCCTTCATTTTCTCATGTAAGGAGAAGTGCCAAGGTGAGCCGGAGAAGGTGGTGGCACAACTTACCATCACGCCTGTGTCCTGGGCTCCTCTCTCTCTGCGTCGCTGCTATCCTTCGCCTCATGGTGATAGGAAGGCTCTTCTGCCTCCAGCCCCACGTCCTTGTCACAGGCAGGAAGAAGCAAAACTCTTAAGGGAAGGGAGTCAGTGCCTCTATCAGGAAACCACAACCTTCCTTGAAATCTTCAGCTGACTTCTACTTGTGTTGCTTTGGCGAGAGAACCCCACGGCTTGACCATCCCTAACTACAGGGAAGTCTTGGAAATGAAGTTTTTAAAGCTGGGCTTTTCACTGGGGCACCTGGATGGCTAAGTCAGTTGAGTGTCTGTCTTCAGCTCAGGTCATGATCCCAGGGTTCTGGGATCAAGCCCCACATTGGGCTCCCTGCTTGGCGGAAAGCCTGCTTCACCCTCTCCCTCTGCCTGCTGCTCCCCTACTTGTGCTTTCTCTTAAAATCTTAAAATCTTTAAAAAAAAAAAAAAAAAGAAGGGCGCCTGGGTGGCTCAGTGGGTTAAATCCTCTGCTTTCGGCTCAGGTCATGGTCTCAGGGTCCTGGGATCAAGCCCCGCATCGGGCTTTCTGCTCAGCAGGGAGCCTGCTTCCTCCTCTCTCTCTCTCTCTGCCTGCCTCTCTGCCTACTTGTGATCTGTCTGTCAAATAAATAAATAAAATCTTTAAAAAAAAGAAAAAAAAAAAGAAAAAAATCTGGGCTTATCACCACCCTAAATGAAGGGTCAGTACTGAAGAAAAAGAGAATGGACATGCCAGTAGCGGCATCTAGAAGTGTCTGTCCGGACAGTCTAGGAGGCATTGAGGCAGCACGCATTCATTGTTAAGGAAGTGCTTGGGGTAGGCCGGGCACCAGGCCCCTTAGAGAGGCTGCAGGTATCTGGGAAGGGAGCACATCTGGGGGTTAAACTGATCCTTTGCAGCTCCTAACTAGATAATTGCTCAGCTCACGCCTCCCAGCTAGATGTTTGAAGTTAGACTAATGATAATAATAACAACCAGTCTCATTAAGGGCTTACCTTGTGTAGAGGAACTACGAACCAACCCACTCCATCTTTGCCACGGCCCCACAAAGTAGGCACTGTTACCAGCCTCCCTTTTCAGATACAGAAACAGACCCGCCAAGTTAAGTGACTTGCCATAGGCCCTTCTTGCTTCCCTCCCTCCCGCCTGCTCCTGGGGAGCAGTGCAGTCGACACGTGACACGCGGTCTCAGGCTGTCTGGCTCTGGAGTTGCTGAACCAGTGCGCCATACTTTTTGAGTTTATTTCCAGAACCGTTTCTTGTGGAAATGAATATGTAAGTTACAGCGGGACAAACCATGAAGCAGAAGCCACCTACTACTTCATCCCCTCCACTCCTGCTTCCTCCCTCACTGATCCCATCTGTCAGTCACTTGGTGAACATGCTTCCTCACCGCTTTCTCAATGTATTCCATTTTTTAAAGATGGTCTCTGGGCACACAACAGCAGATTAACCAGAATCCTTGGTGCACAGTACACTGGCATTTTGAGGTTCACCTAAAATGTCTGTTATAAAATATCCGCCTGCCCAGGAATGAGAACAGGAGCAGTAACACATGAACCTGTGTTGTGGTACTTCTCATCCCACCCCCTGCCTGCCCTCCTCGAGGTGACCAGCACGTCGAATTTGTTGTTTGTCATTCTTTATCTTAAAAACAATTGTGGGGGCGCCTGGGTGGCTCAGTGGGTTAAAGCCTCTGACTTCGGCTCAGGTCATGATCTCAGGGTCCTGGGATCAAGCCCTGCATCGGGCTCTCTGCTCGGCAGCAAGCCTGCTTCCCTTCCTCTCTCTCTGCCTGTCTCTCTGCCTACTTGTGATCTCTGTCTCTCAAATGAATAAATAAAATCTTTATAAAAAAATTATGTTTGAACTTTATACAAATGATATTGTCTACAAATGATGGATAGTCTTGTGGGACTTACATTTTTTACATAATATTGTGATTCTAAGATTGAGCCAGACTGTTTTCGGATAGCTGTAGTTCATTCTGTTTTTAACTGCTGTGTGATATTTCACTGTCTGAATATACCACATTTTTTGTGTTTGTTATTTGCATGCCAATGAGCGTTTCACTAGTTTCTAGATTTTTTGCTGTTCATGGGCTACTGTGAATGTCGTTCACATATTTCCTAGTGGGCATCGATGAGAATTTCTTTGGGGGGTGTACTGGGCACCAGATTGATGGGTTGTAGGATGTGATCATCTTTGACTTTGCCAAATATTGTCAGACTGTTCTCTAAACCTTGTTGCCAAGGGCTTGGGTTGGTAAAGCTTTTTTTATTTTTTGCCAGATACAAAATGAAATTCCATGGTTTCAGTTGTGCTTCTGTGAAGACTAATAAGACAGAATATCTTTTACTCTTCTTCCGGATATAGCTTGGTCATCACTTTGGCTACTTTTTGGTACTGATCTGTAGGTGTTTTTTATGTACGCTTGATCCTGGAACTAGGTGGGAGTTAGGGGTGCATACCTACCATGTAGTTGAAAATCCATGTATAACTTTTCACTCCCCAGAAACTTAACTACTAATTGTGTACTATTGATTAGAAGCCTTACTGGCAGCATAGTTGATTAACACGTGTTTTATGTGATATGTATTATGTACTGTATTCTTAAAGTAAGCCAGAGAAAAGAAAATGTTATTGAGAAAATCACGAGGAAGAGAAAATGCATTTATAGTACTGTATGGACTACGTGGACTTGCACAGTTCCAATCTGCATTGTTTCCAGGTCAGCTGTATTCTGGCTACGGACCCTGGGGCAGCAGCCTGTTTAACCTAACTGTACATTTTGGGATTCTCATGTCATCCTTTCCTTGGTTGTTCCTTCTCCCCTGTTTGCTCTCTCCCCAGCTTCGTGATAGCTTTTTGTGTATCTGCAGCTCACAGTGATTCTCTCTTCTTTGGAATGGTCCTTAATTTGTGGGCATTGTTATACATTGATGTAGATGTAGGACCTGTTCCACTCACTCTGCAGAGCTTTTTGATCCCAGTAGGTTCAACATCCTACTTCAACTGCATAAAATAGAAAACTGCATATAAAACAAAAGGACAGTGGCCTAAGCAAGATGAAAGTTTAGTTCTCTGTCACATAAAGGAACCCAGTGCTGCATTCTTATCGCAGACCTGGGCTTCTTCTACCACTTTGATCCATCATCCTTGTCCTCCTGCCTCATGATTCAAGATGGCTACTCAGGCTCCAGCCATGGCATCCCAGCAAGCTGGGAAGAAGGGATGAACCTGGGCACCCCTGTCTCTAAAGAGTCTAGAAGACTTAATGGAAGGAGCACACACATTTTCTACATTCTGATTCTTGCTCAGTACTTAGTCCCAGTACCATTTATAGTTGCAAGGGGTCTGGGAAGTATAGTGTTTATTTCGTAGGACCTTGTTCTAGGCTAAGAAAACCTGCTAAGTTAAAAGGAGAGATTCACTATTGGATTAGGCAGCCAGCAGCTTTACTAGTTCATGTTCCCTAAAAAAGTGTTCCCTAAAAATGGCTCTTAGAGGAGCTGCCAGACAACCAGGATGGTACCTCAAGATGATGCTCCTTTTGATTCTTTGATTTATTACACAAATACTTCTTGAGCACCTGTTTTGTTCTGGCACTGTTCTGGGAGTTGGGAAGACAGTAACGGACAAAACAAATGAAGGTCCTCATGGGGCTTACATTGTGAAAGGGAAGATAGTAAAGAAACAATGAGTATATAGTAAGTCCAAAAGAGAGAATGAGTGTGAAAAACAGTAAAGGAGGGTACACATGATAAGTAGCATGGGGTGGTCTCTAATTTTTGAAGACATGTGATGCTGTTGTAGAGAGTGGGGGGTCAGGGCAGGCCGCTTTCAGGAGATGACATTAGAACAGAGGTGAGGAAGGGGAGTGTGGGAGTTGTGTGGGTATCTGAGGGAAGAGCATTTGGGACCAAATAAGTACAGGAAGCAGGGGAGAGGAGAAAGGTTGGGGGAGGTGAGAGGGGCCAGTCGATTGTGTGTGGTCGTGGGGGCCACACTGAGGACTCTAGCTTTACCCACACTGACATGAAGCCCCAAGAGAAAGATGCCATCTGATCATCAGCTGTTGAGAGTGACAGTACTCACAAGCCACTTCTCTGAGTCAGGCTTTCTCTTTAATTGCCTCTAGACACCTTGTGCAGAAAGTAAATAGTTTCAGCTTACCTAAGACCACTCTGGTTTTATTTTTAAGGGCCACCATCCGCCCCCAGTTAAATAGTTTGGTTTTTATCTATGAAACATAAGGATTTTTTTTTAAGGGCACAATAACAATATTATGGTCCTGATTAAAATAACTAGCAATAGGGATGCCCGGGTGGCTCAGTGGTTAAGCCTGTGCCTTCGGCTCAGGTCATGATCCCAGGGTCCTGGGATCAAGCCCTGCTTTGGGCTCCCTGCTCGGTGGGGAGCCTGCTTCTCCCTCTCTCTGCCTGCCTGCCAAACCCTTCTGCCTACTTGTGATCTCTGTCAAATAAATAAATAAAATCTCTGTCTGTCAAATAAATAAAATCTTTTAAAAAATAACAATAACAATAATTGCTTGATGTCATCTGGAATCCAGTTAGTATTAACATTTCAGATCATCTCATAAATGTCTTTTTAGAATTGATTTGTTCTGATCAAGGTCCACTGTGGGATTTGGTTCACATGCCTAATAGTGTCATTTAATCTATGGGTCCCCCACCATTCCCCTGCCCCATTTTTTTGTATAGTTTATTTGTTGAGAAAAGCCCTGTAATTTGTTGTGTGAATCTCCCAGAGTCTGTGTCGGGGATAGTATTTCCACGTTAGTAGTGAACTTGTTCTTTTGTCCCTCTGTTTTCTGCAAATAGGTGGTTGCGTTCGGAGCCTGGATCGGATTCAGGTTTGGGATGTACACACACACACACGCGTGTGCGCACGCATACACACACATATTTGTGTGCGTGAGAGGCGAGGATGGCAGTGAATTCTCCAGGGTGCTGTTGTGTGTTCTGTCAGCAGGTGGGCAAAGCCCATGGTCTCTCTCTGTCCTGTTCTGTAGAGTTACTGGCTGGAAATAACCATTTCCTAGACCCATGATATCACTTGGGGTTTGCAAAAATTGTGACATTTGTAGTTCTGTCTTCCTCTTCATTTATTAGCTGGAATATATCTCCAGAGAGAAACCTCCCTCATCTATTATTCAGTTATCCTGAGGGTATCGACTCTTTTGAACTTTTGTTTACATTAGAAATGAGTATCGAACAACTGGGCTGGTGGCTTCTGATCTGCAGTTTTTCCCTTCAGTGATTCAAGTTGTCTTTGTTTTCGTGTTCATTCATTCGATGTGTACTGGTCTCCGCTGTTGGCAAGCCTCCTCTTGGTTCGGGAATAAAGAGACGAACTGTCACAGATACCTCATTGTTTAGGCACAGGTGCTGCGGGCCTTACCTTTGGCCAGGTGGAGCCTGTGTGTGTCACCCTATGTCACCAGGGAGAGATGACTCCAGGCTGCTGTTGACATTTCCATTTTTGTTCTCTTTCACTGGCCACATATTATCAGACCTACAGCCTCTAGAGAGTTCTTGCTTCATGCCAGGGGATTAAACCCTTAGGCTTGGGTTTTTGAGCATCTGAATTTCTTGTGATCAGAAACTCCATTTCTAGACAAAAGAACAAAAAAGGGCTCTGCTCAGTTGGAGGGGCTCTCCTTCTAGTAGCCTCACCAGGAGCGAGCCGTGACCCCAGGCAGTGTTGTCTGGGTCATTTGGAGCAAGAGCACGCATGAAATCACTCGGATGCCTTGGGATCAGTTAGGCATTCTGTTGCGCACTACCTAAGGGCTTTCTTTTCTTCTGGAGATTACAACACATTTACTCCCTCCGAGGGGGGAAAGAGTTGATCCAGAATGATGTCAAATTCATTAATTCATCCAGTCTCTGACTTGTTCCTTTGGCAGATATTTACTGAGCATTGCAGGCCTCCTGAAGCCTGGGGTCAGAGCCTGGGAAGGCCTGTCCTCCTGGAGTGTAGGTTCACGTTGAAGGTCACAGAAGGGAGAGTAGTAAACAGATGAATTCAGGTGGGGATGAGCAGTACTATGAAGTGATTAAAGCAGAACGATGAGAGGCACCCTGGAAGATAGAGGGGGCTGTGGGAAGCTGGATAGCGGGGGAGCTCGGGGGTGAGCTTTGCCTGGGCAGGACAGAGGTGCCAGCCTTGCAAGAAATCTGGGGCGAGAGGCGTGCTGGTGTGAAGAACAGCCAGCGCGGAGGTGCTGAGGCAGGAGTGAGTTAGGTGTGTGGAGGAATGGGCGAGTAGCCCATGTGGCTGGTGCGTCGTGGAAGGGGATGGAAGGGCGGGCAGGAGAGGGAGCCTGGTAGAGGGTTCTGCTTATATTCTGAGTGTTCTCGAGGGCATTGCCTCTTGTTGCCTTGAAAGCTTGATGGAGGGGTGACCGTGGGAGGAGGAGGGAAGCAAGTGTTATCAGAGGGAGGGGAGGCGTGTGGTACCCAACCCCAGTGCTGACATCCGTGCTCGAGACAAGTGCATGGCCTGACAACTTGCTACGGGATGAGTCAGTGGGTGGTGAGTAGGGTGAGAGATTGGCGGCTTCGGTCTGCAGGTTTGGGAGGATGGTAGTAATGACTGTCCCTGGCCCCCTTTAACACGGGCTGAGGTGTCCTATTCACACAGGTCTCTTTTGACCCTCTTTATGGTGCACTCTTATTCCCCATTTTACAGATGAGGAAACTGAGGCCCAAGGAGACTAAAACCTTGGTCTTTGTCACTGGGCAAGTCAGGGCTGGGTTGGAACCTGGATAGCCCAACCCGCAATCTGACCTTGCTCCCCTTTCTCTCAGTCCAGACACAGCTGTTAATTCATGATGCTGACACAGCCCGTCCCCAGGAGGAGCTGATGTCAGTGTCCTACAATGATGAAGTCAGGAAGGGCTCAAGTCCACAGAGGTGGCTCTTCCATAGTCCCCACTAACCTAGATCCTGATGTGCCTTTTATTACAGGGCAGAAAACGGACTTTCTGGGTGCTGACACATGGGTAACTTTAGGTGTGGGCCAGATAAGGTGTGTGTAGGCCCTCGGACTTTGAGCCCTGAGCCTGCTTAACTGATAGGGCAGAAAGTCTCCTTGCCCATCAAATCCTTCTTATCTCCTCCTCCAGGGATCCACGTGTAAAAGGAGCTCACTCCCTGTGTGGGTGTGACCCATGGGATACCTGAGCCAGCCATATGGCTTTACATGGTGTCCTCTGGGAGAGAAGGGTGTCCCCCCACCTCTGTCTCCATGTAGGGTGGGTGAAAGATGGTGCACTTTGCCTCTACTTGCTGCTCAGCATCACTGAGAGCTGCTGGTCCTTTCCTGCTCTTTCTTGCATTTAGGTCACGTGGCAGAAATTTAATATTGATCGTTTTTTTATTGATTTAAAACTTACAGAAGCCACATGCTGATTGTAAACGTTTCAAGCAGCAAAGCAGTATGTAAAGCAAAGCATGGCAGTTGCTTTTTCCCCTGGTGACCCTGGCACCTGCCTGGTGTGACACTAAGTGTGCCCTTCTTGCTGTGTGTGTAGTACATGGTGTTTAAGAGCCTGGGCTCTGGGGCCACAGTGCATGGGTTAAAACCCCAGTTTTGTTATGAACTGAGTTGGGCCTTAATCATCCTGTGCCTCATTTTCCCCATCTGTGAAATGGTGATGGCCTTAACCTCTTGGCCTGTAAGGATTCATCATGTTAATATATGTAAAAGTTAAGAGGTGCCTGGCATGTGATAAGTACTCTCATGTTAGCTATTTCTGGTACACGCATATGTAATTGTTCTAGAAACATACTCTCTAGGTAAGTTGTTCTGCAGACTACATTGTCCTTTAAGGATCTGCCTTGGAGAGCCTACCGTAGCTTTGGGTCAAGGTCAAGGTCTACCGCATTCTTTCTTCTTCCTTTTTTTTTTTTTTTTTAAGATTTTGTTCATTTGAAAAAAAGGACATGAGAAGGAGGAGAGGCAGAGAGAGAAGCAGGTTGAGCAGGGAGCCAAGTGCGGGGCTCAAACCCAGGACCTCAAGATCATGACCTGAGCCAAAGGTAGTTTTGTAAGCCACTGAGCCACCAGGTGCCCCGGCCACATTCTTTTTAATGACTTCTTGGTGTTCCATCCTGGCAGTGCCCTGGACATTCTGTTCATTTCCACCTTTCCTTGTTATGACTCTGAACACATAAAATCTTTGTTTGCTTCTTAGATTTTTGTTAGGACGAAGTCCTGGGGTTGCAGTTACTGAAACAAAGTGTAAAAGTATGTTTAAGGACTTGCGCTATTACGCTATTATTCCTTGCAGACTTGCCTGTTTCTGAGCCATCTGCATTTCCTTGTAAGTTTTCTGGGTTTCTAGGGGGTAGTTTTTAATTTCTTACTGATTTGTAGGGGATCTTTATATTACTAAAGGTAGAAATCATGTGTTATAGGATGCAGGTTTACATCCCTAGTGAGTTGTTTACCTTTTAATTTTGTTGTTACTATTTTTTTTTTTTTTTTTTGTTGATGTTGTTGTTTGCTTTTGTGCTTTGGCCTTTAAGATGAGATAAACACTATGTTTTGTTCCTAGTTACTTTATCTTTAAAGTAAATAAAGTAAATATGGGGCACCTGGGTGGCTCAGTGGGTTAAAGCCTCTGCCTTCGGCTCGGGTCATGATCCCAGGGTCCTGGGATCGAGCCCCACATTGGGCTCCTGCTCAGCAGGGAGCCTGCTTCCTCCTCTCTCTCTCTGCCTGCCTCTGCCTACTTGTGATCTCTCTCTGCCAAATAAATAAATAAAATCTTTTTTAAAAAAAAGTAACTAAAGTAAATTAAAAAAATAAAAAAAATTTTAAAAGATTTTATTTTTAAGTTATTTATTTCTGCACCTATTGTGGTGCTCGAACTCCCAGCCCTGAGGTCAAGTCGCATCGCATGTAGAGCTTCATTATTTATATCCAACACCTGTTTCCGCCCCACCCCCACCCCCCCACCCTACCCCCGGTGTTAGGTGTGGGATATGGATCTTAAACGTGCCCCCTGCCAATAGTTAACCAGTTGTCTCTGGTAGTATTGATTGAACAATCCATCCTCTCCCACCAGCCTGAAAAGCTCAGTACCAGCCCGGCCCCTGTCTGCATGTTGGAGTGTTTACCTCTCAGTCCCCCGCAATAACTAGGTGAGGGAGTTTGGTGACATCCCCATCCATAGTGAGGAGCCTGGAGAACAGACCTCGCCTAACGCCTCACCACTTGGATGAGGCAGAATCTGTTTGGGGAAAGGGTAGACTGAGTCAGTGACCCCTGTCCTTACTGCTAATATGTTTTCAGCAGCTTTTCCTGTAGCTCCTCAGCAGACCTTCCTTTTGCCCCTCTCTGTGCCTCAGCTTCTGTATAATGGAGTAATAGTAGCTCCTGCCCTTGGTTTTCCTAAGGATCAAATGATCCATGCAAAGTGCTTAGAACTGTGGCTGCCACATAGTAAACACCCAGATAAATATGAGTCATTGTTTCTCTCTCTGTCCCCCCCTTTCCGTGTTTCAGAGGGTGGGGATAAAGGGCCCAGGAGATGTACTGAAGTGTGTGGGGCAGATATCATCACTTAGGTATTTCCTGAACACCTACGACACGGCACCCAAGTGCCTGGGCCACAGCAGGGCCCAGGACAGGCACAGTCCCCATACTTTTGGCGCTGACATTCTGGAGGGGAACTGGAGCCTAAACAAACAAATAATGTCATGTTAAGTAGTGAGATGTGCTGTGAAGAAAACAGACCGGGGGAAAGACTGGAGAGTGGCAGAGGTGATCAGGGCTGACCTCTGGAGAGGTGACTCTGATCAAGACCTGAATCTAAGGAGCCAGCTGTGAAAACATTGGGGAAAGAGCATTCCAGACAGCATAGGAAATGCAAAGGCCCTGAGGCAGGAGCTTGCAGAGCATGTTCCAAGAAATACAAGGAGGCCATGGTGGCCAGAGGGCTATGAGGGAAGGGAAGGGAAGAATGATAGAAGATGAGGGCAGAGAGGGATCCAGGTAGGAAGTTCTTAGCCTAGGTTCTCTGGGTTGAAAATGACAGAAGCCTGTGTCCAAACCTAAGTGAATTCTGAGATGCCTCCTGGAGCTTGTGACAGGCATTGTCTGCTGGCCTCGTGATCCACAGGCTCAGGGCTCCGAGACAGGGGTCAGATTGGCCCAGCTTTGGTCACTTGGCTACCTCTCATCCATTTAGCTCTGGCAAGGCAGTAGGCATGACACACACATATCTCATAAAATAAGGACTTTCTTTGACCTCCTGGCCTAGGGCATCATTCCTCTTCTTTCGTATACAACATCAACATGTGGTGGTTAAGAACAGGGGTCTGGTGGCTGGATTCAAAGCTCAGCTGCTTGCTAGCTGTGTGACCCTGGATTTATCACTTCACCTCTCAGTTTTGTTACCTGTAAAATGTGGATGATGGAGGTTTCTCTACCTGAAGGGGCCATTCAGAGCATTAAATATGTGTACGTAAAGAATTTAGTTTGAGCCTGATGCATATTAGGCACTCAGGAAGTACTGTTTAACAACATCCGCATCTTTCCTCTTGGATAGTGCTCTGTAGTTCAAGCTAGGGCTTAGGAATAGAGTCTGGAATTGATCCCAGCTCCACCACCAGCTAGCTCTGTGATCTTGGCCGAGTGCGTAACTTCTTTCTGCAGAACAGAAAGAAGAGCCGGGGGAGCCTGGGTGGCTCAGTGGGTTAAGCCTCTGCCTTCATCTCAGGTCATGATCCCAGGGTCCTGGGATCGGTGGGCTCTCTGCTCAGCAGGGAGCCTGCTTCCCCCTTTCTCTCTGCCTGCCTCTCTGCCTACTTGTGATCTCTCTCTGTCAAGTAAATAAATTAAAAAAAAAAAAGAAGAAGAAGAACCAGCCAATAGGATTCACTCATTGAATGTATGTGTGTTGTCTACAGTTTGGGGTTATTGTGGAAATTCAAGTGATCCTGATGTAGGAAATGTTAGGGTTTAAAGCCAGTGGCCAAGAAAGAATTCATGAGATGTCTTTGGTGCAAAAAGGTGGTTTTATTAAAGCACAGGGACAGGGTCCGTGGGCAGAAAGAGCTACACTGGGGTCGTGAGGAGTGGCCCATTATATACTTTCAAGTTGCGAGGGGGTCAAGGAGAGCATAAACCTCCCAAGTATTTTGGAAACAAGGTTTCCAGGATCCTGAGGGGGCCAGCTATTGTTAGGAAAGGTCATTTATTACTGTTGAGTAAAAACCCAGTCATGAAACCCTTCAAATGTGTATCGGTGGGCCATATACTTGGGGGATAATTACTAACATGTATCTTGGGGGGTAGAGATAAAGGAAGTTTCCAAAGGAATTTTTATATGTTAAAGTAGACTCACAGGCTCGTTGGGGTCGGGCTAAGATTAAGATTGCCTTTTGTCCTTAGCCAAGTGTCAGCATTGAGGCACCTGGGTCCCTAGAGAAAGGTCCCTCTTCTGGTTTTAAGGACTTGTCAGTGGGCTGTAGGGAATAAGGAAATTTAATAATTTCTCTTCTGCCTTTGTTTCCCACATCACTCCCAGGTGTCTGGGTGCAGTGCTGCTCTGGCTCCTGATCTCAGCCCCTGAGTGTGACCTGATGGCGAGGGTCATGCTGGGACCTGCCTCGCCTCCTTCTCAGTGGCTGGTTGGCGGCTGGTGCAGGGCCCTCTTCCCCATGCCAGGCAGCCCACTGCTCCCTCTAGGCACATCTGCTGCCTCCTAGGCTGTGATCAATTTGAGGCCTGACTGCCCCCACCACCACCCGCAGTGCCGCGTGGGAGTGCAGGAACATTCACCTTCCTCAAGTTTCTCCTCTTGCGAAAGATCTGAAAAACAGCTTTCTCGTCGGATCACACCCATTCCCTGGACAGTGAGGCTCTGAACCTGGGCTGGGCATTGGCACCGCTTTCAGAGTCTTGGGAACAGCTGGGATTCTCTGGCTTTGCTCCTGGAGCGTCTGTTTGGGCAGGTGTAGTGGATATCGGCTGCTGGTTTGGCCCAGCAACCACTCATGGTTCTTTTGTGTTTTCCTTTTGAGAATTGCTCCTGGGTCATCCAGTTCATTCATTCACTGAGTCCGGCTTTGTGTGCGACACTCTTTACTCTAGGCCTGGGGGGGCGGCAGGGGGTAGCAGTGAATCAGACACAAGCCCTGCCCTGGAGAATAGAGGGAGGTAACTATCTTATAAGTTGGAAATTATAAGTTATACAATAGATAACTGTACGTTAGCTGGCAGGATTATCACACTGGCATTTTCTGATTTCAATAATTACACAGTAATTGAGAGAATATCATTGTTCTTTGCAGACACCCACAGCCTTCTGTAGGGATTCAAAGCAAGAAGAAATTCAGGGAAAAGGGAGGCAAACCAATATTGGCTGAACAGTCATAAAAATGTCTAAAATATTTGTCTTTTTTCAGTTTGGGGGTATTATTGAAGACTCAGCCTCAATGAAATGCTCCATCATACAGAATAGGTTTCTACTCAACAAATCAGTGCTTATATGCACAATTTTGAGTTTACAGATTCTAAAAACTTCAGTAGGTCGGGTATTTGTAGATTATCTTCATTTTTCTCTTTATATGTGTATTTTGCACATTTTCGGAAAAGAACTTTTACAAACTGGAGTAAAACAGTTTTTTTTTTTTGAAAAGCCCCCACCCACCCACCCACCTTGGGAAACATTCTGGTCCAAGAGGTTTGGATGTGGAATAGGCACAGTCGTGGGGCTCTCCAATTGTTCCGCTTCTTTCTGCCCCAGTGACTGGCTCGGGAAAGGGCTCATATGAGCCCTGTCAGTCTGTTCAGAATTCCTGGCTAGAGTTGCCAGGAAAGAGGTGCTTTCTTTCTACCAGGGTGCTAAGTTGTGGGGCGTGAACCTAATGCTACAGGGGCCACATTTGCCCAAAGGGTGCAATAGAAACAACATTGGAAGTGATTGGTTCTTGATAAATTCTTTGGGCAACTGGAAATCAGAACAACCCCTGAGCTTTTCAGTAACATGAGCCAAAAAATTGCTTTTTCTTTTTTCTCCAGCCAGTCTGTGCTGGGTCTCTGCCACTTGCCGCCAAGAGTCCTATAAGTGATACAGGAATTCTTGTGGGCTCTAGAATCTGTATTTTAAAATTCTCCATAAAAGAGCACTTGGGTGGCTCAGTTGGTTTAGCGTCTGCCTTGGCTCAGGTCATGATCTCAGCATCCTGGGATCGAATCCTACATCAGGCTCTCTGCTCAGCAGGGAGTCTGCTTCTCCCTCTGTTTACCTCTCCCCCGCTTGTGCTCTCTCTCTGTCTCTGTCAAATAAATAAAATCTTTAAAACAAAATTCTCCATAGTTTGTATGAATCAGGTGTTTGAGAACCACTTTGCTAGGCTTTTCTGAATGGTGGTCCTCAGACTTCAGTGAGCAACAGACTTGATCTGGGCAACTTGTTAAAAATACAGGGGCTCTGTTCTACACTGCTGACGATTCTGATCTGGGGTCTAGGTATATCTGAGTTTTGAGCAACATCCTGGGTGATTGGACATTCATCAGAGTTTGAGAAGCACTTTGGTAACGGTACAGGGCTCATACCCAGTGTAGGGGCCTTACCCACGAGGGGGCGGGGGGCAAGGATCTTTCTCAAATGAGTGAAAGTAGTATGAGTCTAGGTCTTCTCTGGGAAATCATTCCTTTCTTGCCTGTTACCCAGCCTTGCACATCATATCATGTTTTAGGGGACACTTGGTTAAATATGTGAGCATTATTAACATAATAGTTTTACCAGTATGTAGCCCTTCAGGTAACTTTGGAAAGAGCTGGATATAGTGGATGCTGAAATACTGCTCGAGATCGAGAACAATCGTCTCTTGAAGAAGAGTTTTTGGTAATAGTGGAAACTGTTAAAGAAGATAATTACTCACTGACTTGGTCCCAAGTAATTTACGGTGAATACGTCCCTTGCATGCATAAGTGCATGCGTGTGTGTGTATGTGTGTGTGTGTGTGTACACAAATGTGTACCCATACTTATGTGGAGGTGAAGGAAGGGCCACAGCTCTTTTACTTGGGTGAAAGGGAATCTTTTGAGTTGACCCATTGGGCCAGAAAATCCCTTTTCAAATACTGTCTTGTAGCAGCTTTGCTTTTGAGGCCCCTGAGAGCTGAGAGGAAGGGGGTGTGGAGCCTGACTGATTGCCTATTTGGCTCTCACCCCAGGCACGTGTGACTTTGCTGTTGTCTGAAGTCTTTTCTCCCCCAGGATTTGTACCCCATGCTTAGTTCATATAGCTCAGCCACCAGGAATTAGGGCGTGGGCTGGCCAGGATTATTCCTGATCATCTTCAAATGTTTTCGTTTTTGTTCCCTTAAAAGAATTTTGATAAACCATACTTCCGTGTGCATTATAAAGCTAATGTCTAAAATAATTTTATGGTAACTTTACAATGTCATTATTTGTGGGAGAAAGAAAATAATAGTACATATTTTGTAAGATGAGGTAAGATGGAGATTGGAGATTGTAGTTGAAATAAATATGTTACAATATGCCTAGATAAAGTAGGTTTCACCACTTTATTTTTTATATTTATTTTTTAAAGCACACAGAATCTAAAAGAAATCACGTACATTTTACCCCTGGGAATTTTTTTTCTAGGGGATTCAAAATGTTGATGATCCTGTAAACTATTCCATTGAAACAAATCAGGGCCACTAACCTCTACAGCTTTGAATGTTCAGAATTTAGGGGAGCCCAGCATGGGCCAGAATACCCTGTTTTTAAAGTCAAGATTCATATTTAACAGAAAGATGTGTAAGTCCCGGAAGGACAGACAAGTCTGGGGGCTTAAGGAGCTTTATTATTCATTAGACAACTTCCTTCAAACTAATATTTTGATGTTTTGTGTTGTTTGGAGTCCTAGCGGCTTACACACCCCCTGGGCAGTGCTCCTTGGGATGAGGCAGGCAGGTGTATAGTATGGGCTGGACAGCTGAGAAGGAGGGCTGGCTTGCAGTCTGATCTGTTTTGAGAAGGGGAACTTGGGGCCATTGATGATCTGGACGTTGCTTCACTTAGAAACATTCCTGCCTTTGGATCCATTAAAAGTCTCCATAAGGGCACCTGGGTGGTTCAGTCAGTTAAGCATCTCAGTCTTGATTTCAGCTCTCATGATCTCAGAGTTGTAAGATTGAACCCCATGTCAGGCTCCCCATTCAGCGTGGAGTCTGCCTGAGATTCTCTCTCTCCCTCAGCTCCTACCCCTCCCCTACTTGTGCTCACACATGTGCTCTCTCTAAAATAAAATAAAATAAGTCTCCACAAACCCCTGGGGATAAGCACATTTAAGCCTGAACACTGTCAGCTTAAAAAAAAACTGGGTGTTGCTTATCTCAGAGAGGAGGAAGTCCAAAGGTTACAGAGATGGTTGATTGTTTCACCACCACCACGGCAGCCATTACTGACGGAGTTTCTATCTTTTCCTGGTTCTGGAAAAGTCTTCCTGTGTGTAGCCTTGCCTGAGCCCTGGAGCACTCTGGCAGTGTTGGGCATCCTGGCCAGACAAGATGGTGTCTACAGGAGGAGGAAGATGGGCACCCGTCTTCAGAAACCTTGGTAACTCATTCCTCATATCTTATTGGCCCAACAGACTTAGGCCAGCCTAGCTCCTTAGGCTAGCCTTATCTCTGAGATAAGTAACAAACTAATACCTGAGGATACAAAACACACAAAAAAAGTCACTTCCTGAACACTGAACAATTAACATGGTGACTAAAAGCAGCTTACACATCTTTCATACCACCACTGCCCTCCAGTCGACAGCATCTCAAGCTTGCATCACCTCTGTTGACCTCAGTCAACATTTTCATGTCCACACGTAGTTCCAGCCTTCTACTGATTGTATTTAAAATGTAATCTTGAGGGCGCCTGGGTGGCTCAGTGGGTTAAGCCGCTGCCTTCAGCTCAGGTCATGATCTCAGGGTCCTGAGATCGAGTCCCGCATCGGGCTCTCTGCTCAGCAGGGAGCCTGCATCCTTCTCTCTCTCTCTCTCTGCCTGCCTCTCAGTGTACTTGTAATTTCTCTCTGTCAAATAAATAAATAAAATCTTTAAAAAAATAAAATAAAATGTAATCTTGAGATTTCCTGCTTATTGTTTTGTTTAAAAATGTTATTTTTGAGTTTTGAGAGCATACAATTTTCCCATATAAAAATTAGATGGAAACGTATGAAGAATTATATACATTCTGCAAAGTTTGAATTAAAATCCAAAAAGACATTTTACTGGGGAGAAAAAATATTATCCTGGAAGACATTGCTTTGCAGTGGCCCCTCATCCATCATAAGCCCTCAATACATGTTGCTGTTGAGTGGAATTAGGTGGTGAGTTAATTGGGAAGAAGTAAAGGGTAGTTACTGAATTGACAACTTTTAAGAGCCCTGGAACCAGAACTAAATTCTAATCCTGCCTCTGCCACCTTTCAACTTGTGTCCTTGAACAAATCATCAAACCTGTCTGAGCCTCAATTAATCTCCTGGTTAAAAGAGGATTAACTCAAAGGGTACTGAATCAGTAGGGATAGCCTATGTTCTGCTACTGTAACAAATAACCCTAATATCTCAGTGGCTTAAAAGACTTTTCATTAAGTGATTTATTCCACTGTTCTTCATGGTTTGATGGTGGTCTCTGCTCTATATCATCTTCATTCGAGGACCCAGTTTCCACCATCTGGAACAGGTTTGTTCATGCAATAAGGGGGAGATAGGGGCTTATATGTCAGCCCTCAAATGATCCCACATGGAACTGATGCCCATTGCTTTTGCTCTTGTTTCATTGGCTAAAGCAAATCTTATAGCCATAGCCAGCTTCAGGGTTCTGAGGAAGTGCAGTTCTACACAGTGCCTTAAAAGTGAATCAGAAATAATAGTAAGAATACTGTCATCTATCACAATTGCCCTGAAGTTTAAATAAGGTAAATTGTATGAAGCAGTCATCATTAAGTCACAATAAAAGTAGGAAATGGAACTACTAGTTTGTCATGGTTGAGGGCAATGATAGGAGAATATCATCACCACTTTCATCCTGCAAATTGCAGTGGGGACTGGTGGATAGCTTGGTGAGTAAGGAGCTGGCCTGGGTTCCAGTCTCATTTCCCCTACTTGCTAACCCTGTTAATAAGAGTGGTTATAGTAGTGAACTCTTGGGGATGCGGCAGTTTGATGTTCGTGCATGGAAAGGATCAGTCCAGAGCCTGAGCTGGACACAATTAAAAGTGGGTTGTTTTTCAAAAATAAGAAAATACCGGGCATCTGGGTGGCTCAATGGGTTAAACCTCTGCCTTCTGCTGGGGTCATGATCCTGGAGTCCCAAGATCGAGTCCCACATCAGGCTCCCTGCTGAGTGGGGAGTCTGCTGCTGCTTCTAGCCTTCCCATGTCTCATGCTTTCTCTCTCTCACATTCTGTCTGTCTTTCTCTCAAATAAATAAAAATCTAAATCAAAACAAAACAAAACACCTCAAAATGAATTAAAGACTTAAATGTGAAACTTAAAACCATAAACATTCTAGAAGGGAGCACAAACAGTATTTCTCTGACATTGGCCATAGCAACATTTTCCTAGATAGTTCTCCTAAGACAAGAGAGACAAAAGCAAAAATAAGCTCTAGGGACTATATCAGAATAAAAACCTTCAGCACAGCAAAGGAAACAATCAACTAAATGAAAACCTACTGAATGGAAGAAGATATTTTCAAAGGACCTATCCAGTAAAGGGTTAGTATCCAAAATACATAGAGAACTTCCACAATTAACACCAAAAACCCACATAGTCCAATTACAGAATGGGTAGAAGACATGAACAAACATTTCTCCAAAGACATACGAATGGCCAACAGATGCATGAAAAGATTTTCAACATCACTCTTCAGGGAAATGCAAATCAAAATCACCTCACACCTGTCAGAATGGCTAAAATAAATAACCCAAGAAACAACAGGTGTTGGCAAGGATGTAGGAAAAAAGGAACTCTTGTACACTGTTGGTGGAAAGCAAACTGGTGCCACCACTGTGGAAGGCAGCACGAAGGTGCCTCAAAAAATAAAAAGTAAAACTATCAGAGGTTACAGTAATTCCACTACTGGTTATTTACCCAAACAATACCAAAAACACTAATTCAAGGGGCACCTGGGTGGCTTAGTGGGTTAAGCTTCTGCCTTCAGCTCAGGTCATGATCCCAGGGTCCTGGGATCAAGCTCCACATCAGGCTCTCTGCTCAGCAGGGAGCCTGCTTCCCCCACCCCTCTCTGCCTGCCTCTCTGCCTACTTGTGATTTCTCTCTCTCTTTCTCTGTCAAATAAATAAATAATTTAAAAAAAAAAACACTAATTCAAAAAAATATATGCACCCCAATGTTTATTGTGGCATTATTTACAATAGTCAAATTATGGAAGATACACATGCACACACACAGGAATATTACTCAGCCATAAAAAAGAATTAGATCTTACCATTTGCAACAACATGGATGGATCTAGAGATTATACTGCTAAATGAAATAAGTCAGAGAAAGACAAATACCATGTGCTTTCACTCATGTGGAATTTAGAAAGAAAAAGGAAAGACAAACAACAAAAGAAGACTTTACCATAGAGAACAAACTGATGGTTGCCAGAGGGGATGTGGAAGGAGGAAAGGTGAAATAGGTAAATGGGATTCGAGCACGCAAGATGAGCACTGAGTAATGCCTCTTGCTGAATCATTGTATCCTACACCCAAAACTAATATAACAGTGTTAATTATACTGGAATTTTAAAATTACTTAAAAAAATACCCTTGCCAAGGGGAAAAAAAACGGGGTCGTTACTTTTGTTGTCACCAATATTGCTTCACTAGGTAGCCCCGAAATACCCTACATCAAGTAAATTTAAAATTACCTCTCGCTTCTCTCTTGCTTTTTTCCCTCCATACTACATTTACTCCCCATACATACCCTGCAGTTTTGATATGTCATTTTTCAGGAGTCCTTCATTTCTAAACGATGTGCAATTTTTTTAAACTCCTTTTTAGAGGTGGGGGGAGGAGCAGAGGGAGAGAGAGAATCTCAAGCAGGCTCCACAGCCAGCACAGAGCCCAATACCGGGCTTGAACCCGTGACCGGGAGATCTTGACCTGAGCCGAATCAAGAGTCCAACGCTCAAGCAGACTGAACAACCCAGGTGCCCCAACTTTTTCTTTTTTTTTACTGTAAGCTCTACACACAGTGTGGGGCTTGAACCCCAAGATCAAGAGTCACATGTTTTACCAACCGAACCAGCCAGGTGCCCCCAAATGATTTGCAGTTTTTAAACGTGTTTCCTGAGGTAGGACTTTTTGCATCTGGCTTCTGTCACTTTGCATAATGTTTTTGAGATTTTCCATGTTGCAGCATGTATCAGTATTTCATTCCTTTTTATTGCTGAGTAATAAATACCTCCTGTACAGGGATGTCAGACTTTGTTTATCCCTTCACCAGTTGATGGATATTTGGATTGCGGCCAATGCTGGGCTATTATGAGTAATACGGTTGTGAACATTTAGGTATGAGTCTTTTTGTGGGTATATCTTTTCATTTCCACCTAGGAAGAGAGTTGCTGGGTCATTTGATAACTGTGCTGTGCTGTTTAACTTTTTAAAGGACTATCAAATTGTTTTCCAAGGTGGCCACACCATTTGATAGTCCTAATAGCAGTGTACTGAAGATTCCAGTTTTTCCTTATTCTCACCAACACTTGTGCTTATAGCCATCCTCGTGGACGTACAATGATGTCTTACTGTGGTTTTGATTTCCCTGAGGACTAATGTTGATCATCCTTTACTGTGCTTATTGGCCATAGGTATGTCTTTGAAGAAACGTCTCTCTGAATCTTTTGTTCATTCCTCATTGAGTTCTAAGAGGTCCTTTTAATGTTCTAGATAAGTCATTCATCAAATATGTAATTTGTAGATATTTCTCCTAGTCCGTGACTTTCATTTTCTTTCTTTTTATTTTTTATTTAAGATTTTATTTATTGATTTGACAGACAGATCATAAGCAGGCAGAGAGAGAGGAGGAACCAGGCTCCCTGCTGAGCAGAGAGCCCGATTCGGGGCTCGATCCCAGGACCCTGAGATCATGACCTGAGCCGAAGGCAGAGATTTAACCCACTGAGCCACCCAGCTGCCCCTATTTCTTTTTTATCTGGCTGCTTGTGGTTTATTTCCCACCTGGTACAAGGCACACATTACAGGTTGTCAGGAAGACTCACGTGTGACTTAAGTAGTAAAGAGTGAGGTTCTCTTCCTTTTTGGTGTTTTGCTGCTTCAATATAAAAGAACCCAACTGCTTCTGCTTGCTGCAGCCTGTCTAGTCCCCCGGGGTGGGGTGGGGATGGGCTCTGATGAGCTTAAAGCCTCCTGAAGTCTGGTGGGTAGTGGCGGTCAGTGGTGGCCGCTCAGGACTGGAGGCTGGCATTGGCCTTGCCAGGCTGCTTCCTCATGGGCAAGCCAAGTCACGGGATTGTGCCACTTGAGGTCTGGGGAGATTCCGAGAGTTCTGGGAACTCCCAACATTGGCCATGAGCCGAAGAGTAGACTTCTGAGAAAAAGGCTTGCCCACCAATGACTTGAGAGGGCCTTGGGGGGACTGGGGCAGTATGGAATTGCTTCTCCTTGAACTTGAAGTTCAGCGGTTTTCCTTGAATAAATGTTTCTCAGGTTCTTATACGCCTTGGATTTCTAGAGCCCTCAGATGGTTGTATTTTACAGTTTTATTGTTGCTTTTTAGCGGAAGGAATTTTCTGAGCTCCTCATTTCACCATTCCAGAGGTCTGGTTGGTAGTTTTGGCTTTGATTTCCTTTTTAAGACATACAAAGAAGTATTTACAAATTTCAGATACATAACCCTGGCTACACGTGGTGATTCATTGGGAAATTTTTAAATTTTTTTGGTTTTTTACATTTTACTTTTTCTTTTATTTACTTAATTTTTTAAAGATTTTATTTATTTATTTGAGAGAGAGAGAAAGAGTGAACATGAGTAGAGGGGAGAGGCAAAGGAAGAGAGTGAAGCAGATTCCCCACTGAGCAGGGAGCCCAACCAACATGGGAGTCCATCCCAGGACCCTGGGACCATGACTTAAGTCAAAGGCAGATACTTAACCCACTGAGCCACCCAGGCGCCCCCATTTTACTTTTCCTTAGGAGCAGTTGCAAATATAAGAAATGGAGTGTATGTTACATAGTTGTGACCAGTCTTGTCTCATTTATATTCTGACTTTGCCCTCCCCTGCCCATTATTTTGAAGCACACACTATATACATCATATCACTTTGCCCACCAAGATTTCAGCATGTAGTTCTTTTTTTTTTTTTAAGATTTTATTTATTTGACAGACTGAGATCACAAGTAGGCAGAGAGAGGGGGAAGCAGGCTCCCTGCTGAGCAGAGAGCCCGATGTGGGGGCTCGATCCCGGGACCTTGAGATCATGACCTGAGCTGAAGACAGAGGCTTTTTTTTTTTTTTTTTTTAAGATTTTATTTATTTATTTGACAGAGAGAGATCACAAGTAGGCAGAGAGGCAGGCAGAGAGAGAGAGGAGAGACAGGCAGAGAGAGAGAGGAGGAAGCAGGCTCCCCGCTCCCCATGCGGGACTCGATCCCAGGACCCTGAGATCATGACCTGAGCCAAAGGCAGCGTACTGATAGGCTTAACCCACTGAGCCACCCAGGCGTCCCTCAGCATGTAGTTCTAAAAGGAGAAGTTCTCTTTCTTTTTTTTTTTTTAAGATTTTATTTATTTATTTAACAGAGAGATACACAGTGAGAGAAGGAACACAAGCAGAGGAGTGGGGGGTGGGGGCGGAGGAAGAAGCAGGATTCCTGCTGAGCAGGGAGCCTGATGTGGGCCTCAGTTCCGAAACCCTGGGATCCTGACCTGAGCCGAAGGCAGACACTTAATGATTGAGGCACCCAGGCGGGCTAAGAAGGTCTCTTTTTAAAACATAACCACAATACCGTTATTACAGCTGAAACAGTGAATAGTAATTCCTTAGTATCTTGAGTAGACTTGGGGAACTTTGAAAAATAAGCTGCCCAGTCCACTGAGATCAGACTCAGCGGTGGGGGGAAGTCCAGGCATCAGAGTAGATTAAACTCTTCAGGGAATTGTGATGTACAAACAAAGGTTGACAACCATTCTGTTAGATTTCTCTCTCCCTTTGCAAAATTGTCCTTCCTTACCAGTTTAAATGCATTAGAGTCAGAGTACTGATAGGAAAAATTCTTTTTTAAGGGGGAAGAGTTTTTTTTTTTCCTAACATAGAATCAGTTTTGATGAACATTCAATGGATAATTTTATAAAGACTGAATCTCATCTGTATTCTGGTAAAAGAGCTTTATATAAACCTTTAAAACCAAGTTGCTGATTTGTGTTATTTGAATTTCTCTAGCCTTATTTTTGGCCAACTGTATCCATTACTCTCCTAAAAGAAGTGTGTTCTCACAGTGACTATGATTTTGTCAGTTCTTCTATCTCTGAACATTTTAAACATTTAGATTCCTATTTCCTTCCTAACTTTTTGCCATGTAAAGTGAAGGAAAACAGCAGACTATCTTCTCCCCCCGCCCCCCACCTTTTGCATTTTCCAATCCGTAGTTGCACTTGGAATGTTTTCTGATGTTGGTGTCATCTACTGTATTGGGTGACATTAAATGCCATTTCAGCCCTTCTGTCACAGGCTCCCGTCCCTGCAGGGTTCAAGTTAGGGAGCCAGCCTTCAGCTCTGTCTTCAGGACGTCAGGACATTGCCGACGCCTGCCCCACTCAGAAGCCCCTGCTGCATTTCTGATGCTTGTGTGTGGTAGGCGCTTGGAGGAAATGTGCACATTAGGAGCATCAAGCTGTGATTTAACACACAATTTTGTGTGGCCCGGGTATGTGCTGGGCTAGTTCCCTACCCACTCTATTCGTACCATTTGGTCTAGACACAGAATCCCCCCACTCCCCTGCTGTGTGATACATGGCTCACTGTTTTTCCCAGAAGAAGTGCTAATAATTCTTTTCCAGTTCCTCTTGGATTTTGATGCTGCCCACAGCAGCCTTGGTCTGGAAGCATTGACCTATTTGCAGACAAGTTCCTCGGGAGGGAGAATCAGCATCACAGGGCTCTGCCCTTCTCAGTTTGTCACGGTGGCCCTGGGCCTCAGCCCGCCTCGTATACCACCTGCTTGGGCTCAGCGAGGGATGCCTTGCAGTGACTTGCTCCTGATGGCAAGGACAGGTTTGGACAGAGCTCTCTGTCCTAAAGGGAGAGTCACAGGGCCTTGATTTGCAGGGGTCGGTGGGATGTCATGTGAACAGCTTGGAGTGCTGGGCGGTGGACTCCTGAACTGGGATTTGGGAACATTCCTGTGTCTTCCAGATGACTTCTGCCGCAGGCCTCCCTCCCTCTGTGTTGCCTGTCAGGGGCCAGCTCTGTCCTGTAGTCAGCCACAGGAGAGAGAGGCTGGATCGTGTCATACCAGCCATTCGGGGTAGGGAGGTGATTCTGACTTGCCTCCACTCTCCTCTCCAGTGTGTTCTGCTCAGAATACCGTTCTGGATGGTCTGGCTTCTGTGCCGCCTCCGAAGGCCTGCTCCTCTGCAGCCATTCTCTTGTTCTCCTCCCCTGCCAGGCAGAGGGGGAGGGGGCAGGCAGATGTCCGTCATGCAGATGGAAAACAGGGGCATGTGGAGGGCTCAGGACTTTTCTAGAGCCCGGGGTTGAGGGCAGAGCAGTTCCTGCAAGGCCAGACGAACAGCACGGTGGTTGGAAACATGGCTTCCCAAGGTGGGCAGACCCGGTGCTTCCAAGGTCGCTGGAGACCAGGGAATTCGGCGCCGGCTACCATGCCCCCCGGGGCCTCGGTTTCCTCCTCGCAGTTTTGTTTGCTAGGCCTGCCATCACCAAGTACTACGACTGGGGGGGTTTAAACAGCAGAAATGTACTGTCCCGTAGCTCCAGAAGCTGGAAGTCCAAGATCGAGGTTAAGACAGGGTTGATTCCTTTTGAGGTCCGTGAGGAAGAATCGGTTCCACACCTCACTGCTAGCTTTGCCGCTAACATTTGGCATTCCGTGGCTTCTGCCGCGTCGCTGTAATCTCTGCCTTCATCTTCCCACGGTGATCTCCCTGGGTGCATGTCCAGATTTCCCCTTCTTAAAAGAACACCAGGCCTGTTGGAGGAGAGGCACCCCCTACTCCAACTTAACTAACTACGGCTGCCGCCACCCCAGCTCCAAATAAGGTCCGATTCTAAAGTACTGGAGGTTAAGACTTCAACACATACATTTTGGGGGGAGTTAGGTCAGCCTGGAGCAGGGAAAGGCAGCAGTGATACTACTGCCCCTGTACTGGCGTTGTCCCGACGGACCCGCCGCTTCCATCCCTGCCTCTTCCATTACATTCTCCATTCAGATAGAAATGACGTCCTGTCAGACCCCAAATGTAAACACTTCAGTGATCTCCCGTTTCTAGAAGTCGGTGTCTTGGGGCTGCAGCTAACAGAACACCCAGCCAAAACTGGTTTAAGGACATCAAGAGATTATTGGCTTAACAGAACTGAAGTCCAGGGCTAAATCTTTAGGTGCTGCTTGATCCACAGCTCAAATACTGTTAGTGGCAACACTGAGGTTTTTCTTCGTGGTCTCACAGTTGGTCCCTCTGGGCTGTTTTTTGTTTTGTTTTGTTTTTTGGGGTTTTGTTTTTTTAGATTTTATTTATTTGTCAGAGAGAGAGAGAGAGTGAGCACAGGCAGACAGAGTGGCAGGCAGAGGCAGAGGGAAAAGCAGGCTCCCTGTCGAGCAAGGATCCCGATGTGGGACTCCATCCCAGGACACTGGGATCATGACCTGAGCTGAAGGCATCCGCTTAACCAACTGAGCCACCCAGGCATCCCTGGGCTGTTTTTATTGGCAACACTTACGACACCAAATGTATGGAGCTTTTCCTCATTCTGACTGATTCTCCAACTCCCCGGATGCCAACCGGGTGTGCTACCTACCATTCCCTTCAATTCTGACACAGCCACCCGAGCCCTAAGGGGCTCATTGCCACTGCAGACACCGGTAGCAAATCCCCGATCGCTCCCTGTACCTCTGACCACTGGGCTTATAAGTTGGGGGGGTCCAGTGACCCTCGTCTCAGATTTGATGATTTGCTGCTGGAATGGCTCACAGAACTTAGCAAGACACATTCATTTACTGCTTTATTGGGAAGGATATGACTCAGGAACAGCCAGATGGAGGAGACATCTAGGACAAGGTGTGGGGAAAGAGGCTCCGATCTTCCATGACCTTCCCCCCACACAGCACCGCCCTGTTCCCAGACCTGGGTGCTGTCTGCCCCTGTTGTAGATCAAATCACTGACCGGTGCTGATTAGCTTCATCTCCAGCCCCTCTCCCTTCCTGTAGGCTGAGGGGCGGGACTGCCAGTTCCAGCCCTTTTATCACGCCTCGCTAGTTCTGGTGACCAGCCTTCATCCCGAAGCTGTCTCTGTCTCGGCCTCTCAGCCAGGAGTTGCTTTATTAGCATAGACTCAGGTTGCCAGAGGCTTGTTTGTTAAGAATAACACTAGACATTCCCGTCACCCCTGTCATTGATCAAGAAATTCCAAGGGTTTTAGAAGCTCTGTATAGCACCTGCAACAAAGGGCTGCCATTTCAGTCTCAAATTGGTGGTTCTCTGGGGAAGGTGGGATGCCCTGATGGGCTTTGTTAGGCCTGGGTCAGGGCCAGAGCTCCCTGGCCATTACGTGGCCTGAAGGTGGTGGTGTGGGGGTAGTGGAACATCCGAGCTCCAAGGGAAAAAAGGGTGCTTTGTGGGAAAAAGTCCTTGTCATGGCGAAGGGCACCGTGATGCAGCCCCTGCCAAGTCTCGCTCATGGCTCACCAGCCAGGCTTTCACGTAGCTTCTCTAACAAGCCAAGCTGTTTTCCGACCCCAGAGCCTTTGTACGTGCTCTCCCCTGTCCTTAAAATGTTCTGACTTTTCACCTGGCCTTGTCCTTCTCATCCTGTAGACCATAGCTTAAATGTCAGGTCTTCCAAGAGGCCCTCCCGGACCATCCTGAATCTACACCAGGGCCCCTGTTCTTCTCACCCAGCAAACCGTCAGAGCAGTTATTGTATTTAATTACGCGTTATGTTTGCATGTTTCATGTCTGTCTGCTGCACAGGAAGGTCAAGCCCAGACCTATTTATAGTTCCTCCCCTTGCATCCTTAGAACATACTAGGTGCTCAAAAAAAAAAAAAAAAAACCAACCTGTTGAGTAAAAGTGGTTGAATTGGAATGGTTCACTCATTTATTTATTTATTTATTCATTCATTTTAAAAGGTTTCATTTATTTATTTGACAGAGAGATAAAGAGCACAAGTAGGCAGAGCGGCAGGCAGAGGCAGAGGGAGAAGCAGGCTCCTTGCCAAGCAGGGAGCCCGATATGGGACTCAATCCCAGGACCCTGGGATCATGACCCGAGCCGAAGGCAGCCGCTTAACCGACTGAGCCACCCAGGTATCCCTGGTTTACTCATTTAAAATTATGGCTAGCCTATCATTGAGCTGGAGCAGAGAATAATGATGAGCCAGAAGTATTAAAAACCGTGGTAGTGGGGCGCCTGGGTGGCTCAGTGGGTTAAAGCCTCTGCCTTCGGCTCAGGTCATGATCTCAGGGTCCTGGGATCAAACCTCAGCAGGGAGCCTGCTTCCTCCTCTCTCTCTCTGCTTGCTTGTGCGCTCTCTCTCTGAAATAAACGAATAAATAAAATATTTTTTTTTAAAAAGCCGTGGTAGTGAAATTTCAAAGGGCAAGTTTTACTCGATGCTGAACTGAAATGCGTGCTTCAGCCGTATTTTTGTGGGCCTTTTGGCATTAATGATGCCCAGACCCTCCTTTTAGAGTCTTGGGGCCAGCTGACATCTCATCTTCCTCTCCTAACACTAAAAACTTCACCACATTGGCTGGAATATGACAATTAACACATGTTTTTAATTAGCCTATTAGTCATCTTGTATTGGAGAGGGCCAGGGAGTGGAGAGCTAAGGCCAAGTGTTTTAACACATGGCTCTCCAGATACCTCCAAGGAACCAGCTGCTGAGACTTCAGAATCTCGGCAGTCTGACAAGGATGGAAGTGTTCCGGGTCCCTTTCCTCCTGCCTAAAGCCACAGCCAGCCTCCTAGTGCAGAGGGAAGTGGTCACCAAACTGGCAGAACCACGAAGGTGGCTGAATTTTCCTCTCTGGTGGAAGGCAGGTGTGGGGATGCTCAAGGATGTGGGGGATCATCTCGTGGAAAATTAACTTCGGCAGCCATCAGGTCAAGCAGAGAGGCTGTAAAGCGAGATCACCTTTAACCTTTCCTTAAGATGTTGAGGATTCGTTAACTCTAGGTTTGGTTGCTGTAACAGACCCAGAATAGCAGTGGTGTAAATGAGAGAGCAGTTGATTTGTCTCTCGTGAAACAGTTTGAGGGTGAGCAGCCCAGGGCTGACGAGGCAGCTCTGCGGTGTTGGGGGCCTGCCAATTTGTTGCTCCCTGTTCCTGGGATGTTGCCCTCATCTGCATGGTCCAGAATGACTCCCTGCCATCATGCACATTCCAACCCGTGAGAAGGGAAGATGAGAGAGAACAGAGTGAAATTTCCTGCTGCCTTAAGGCAGGAAATTTTTTTTGACCTAAAATTCACATAAAATTTTCCCTTTTAAGTGTCTAATTCAGTGGTTCTTAGCATATTCACAAGGTTGTGCCCTACCGTCATAATCTAATTGCAGAACATTTCCATGACCCTAAAAAGAAACCCAGAACCTTTTCACTCCCTCTTTCCCCCTCCTCCCAACCCTGGCAACCACTAATCTACTTTCTGTCTCTATGGATTTGCCTGTTCTAGACGTTTCATGTAAATTGAATAATGCAATATAGGGCCTTTTGTGTCTGGCTTCTTTCACTCAGCATAATGACCGCCAGTACTTAATTTCTTTCTGTGGCTGGACATTCTTTTGTATGGATGTACCACATTTCGCTTATCCATTCATCAGTTGATGGACCTTTGGATTATTTCCACTTTTTGGCTATTCTGAATGCAGTGTGAACGTTCATTTATGTACAGATTTTCTGTGAACATATTTTTCAGTTTTCTTGGATATATGCCTAAGAGTGGGATTGATGGGCCATGTTTTAACTATGTTCTAACTTCCTGAAGAACAGGCAGAGTTTCTTAACCTTGGTGTGCCATAGACTTTTGGGCATCGGCTTCTCAAAATCTTGTTTTTGAATTCATAAAACGCATGATATTTTATTATTTTATTATTACAAAGTAAACCAGTAGTGTTGAAATGCGGTTTTGAAGATGTGAAGGTAACAAATCTGTGATCTAGTATGGCAAAATCCAGTGATAGGTCTAATAACTGTGTGATTTCTTTTTTTTTTTTTTTTTTTAAGATTTTTTTTTATTTACTTGAAAGAAAATGAAAGAGAGAGAGAGCATTGACTTGGGGCAGGGGGTGGGAGAAGTTGTCAGAGGGAGAAGCAGGGAACCTGATGTGGGACTCAGTCCCGGCACTCCAGGATTGTGACCTGAGCCGAAGGCAGTCACTTAACCAACTGAGGAACCAGGCGCCCCAATAACTACATAATTTCCAAATACTGAAGGGTGTGAATGTTCTTTTGAGATGTAAGAACTAATGTGATTTTATTAAAAAAATACCTGTGATCTCTACTGGTGACAAATTCACAGGTGTGAAAACTGTGGTTTGCCTGTGTTCATAGTTGAAGGAAATGCTAAATTTCAGTTAAAGGCTAGTGAAAATAGGTCTTTTTCCCTCACTCTAAATTACTGGAGCTCCTGAGTACTATTACAGTTCAAATGGGTGACCCAGAAGTCACATACACCTCTTCTGGTCCCATCTTATTGGTCTGAATTTAGTCAGGTGACCACACCTTGCTGCAAGGGATGTTGGGAATTGTAGTCTTTTTTTTTTTTTTTTTTAAAGATTTTATTTATTTATTTGTCATAGAGAGAGAAGCGAGAGCAAGCACAGGCAGACAGAGTGGCAGGCAGAGGCAGAGGAAGAAGCAGGCTCCCTGCCAAGCAAGGAGCCTGATGTGGGACTTGATCCCAGGACGCTGGGATCATGACCTGAGCCGAAGGCAGCTGCTTAACCAACTGAGCCACCCAGGCGTCCCGGGAATTGTAGTCTTGATTCACATCTGCCATGTGCCTGGCTAAATGTAGGAGTTCAGTTTTTAAAGGAAGAGGGGGAATGGATATTGGGAGACAAGAAGTCAATATGGCACTATGTTCCATGCAGCCAGTTTCTTCCTTGGGTTCAAAACATGTGTTCTTTCTTCTGAGATGTACCTGCCAAAGGGGTTTGCCCCTTAGAGGCCATGTTGTACGAACAATGTGCTGCAGCTTTTTTTTTTTTTTAATAAGATTTTATTTATTTATTTGAAAAATCGAGAGCATGCAAGAGCAGGGATTGGGGGCAGAAAGAGAGGGAGGAGCAGCCTTCCTGCTGAGCAGGTAGCTCCACGTGGGGCTCAGTCTCAGGATCCTGAGATCATGACCTGAGCCAAAGGCAAATGCCCAACTGACTGAGCCACCCAGGCTGCCCCTACAGTGTGGCTTCTTAAGGCCACTAGATGCTACTTAGAGTGGCGATCCACTCTGGTGATGAACTGAGCCGGCCTGAGGGAAGAGCATATGCTTGACTCTCATCTCACATTCACACCACAGCAGATACTCATGAAGTGGAATAGACGTCTGTGCTCTTTAGATTATTGTCCTTTTGGGGGAAGTGGGAGGATATAAGGGGCCAGGTGCATCATTGAGTAGGTTGAGGTAAACATCTGATGCAACCACTTTGTACTTTTATACTATGCTAGAAGATGTGCGGTTTGCTTCTCAAATGACTGGATGTTGGTGTTATATTGAAATGCTTGATTCAAGGTGTCCAGGCTCCTCTTGGGTCACCGGAGGCAGATGAGGGACTGATTTATTGGCCCAGAATCCAAGAAGGTCAGCAACAAAGAGAGAAGGCAGCTTAGGTGGCAGGGGTGGGAAATCGCAGGATGTGTATGGCCCATTGGCAATGTGACCTCCCCGTGGTCGTCTTGTGGGGGTTGAAGAGCAGTGGTACTGTTCATAGTAACAGTAACGGCTGGTCTTCAGTGCTTGCTTCCTGTATGCCTGGCCGGGTGCGTGGATGAACTCATTTTACAGCCTCGTGAGCTCGATCCTGCCGTGTCCCCATTTTCCTGAGGCACAGGGTTAATCGACCCACTCAAGATCGTATGTTTGTTTATTTGTTGTAGAGGTGGGATTTGAACCCAGAGGGACCACTTTTGGTTTGTGCTATTAATGAACCTTAAAGAGGAAGATGAGGGAGGAAGCTACAGGGCAGGAGTTAGAAGGCTTGAATTTCTGGACAGAGAAGTTGGTGTTCACTTTCATGCTTTTGCTTCCCCAGTATTTATTTTTAACAATGACTTTTGAGTTTCCGTAATTGTGCCATCACAGACCCCCTCCCTCCGTTCTTGCCACTGCACAAACCGCCCCCTTCCTCCGTGGCACCAAGTAAATGCTCACATTGACTACCGATCTCTTTCTCCCTTGATTCTAGGCCAGCCCTCAGCCTGGTTTCAGGTTTTAAGACCTTGTGTTTAGCTGTCCTAGTTTTAAACATGAATTTTAAAAAAGCAGTTGATTTGTTACGCAGCAAATATTTACAGGGCACATGCGGTGCCAGATCTGGGCCACCAGACACAGGTACATCATTAAGCACGTCCCTAGCCTTCCTGGAATTGACGATCTGGAGGGGAGGCAGGGATTCAGACACTCAACAAATAACTTCACCAACACTGATAGCTGCTGTGATCAATACCATGAAGGGAAAACACAGGGAACTTGGAGAGCAGATAACTGCATGGAAGAGAGGGCCTAACCCGGGGATCCGGGAAGCTGGTGAGGGGGGCTTCCTCAGGGAGCACAGGTCTTCACCAAGCCCCCAGGCTGAATGGTACAAGAGGGCAGCGTCCGAGTCGAGGGGAAGCAGACCACCTCCAGGGTGAAGTTGAAAGTCCTAGGCATTGGTCAGAACCCCCCACTCCCACTGGACTCTGAGGACACCACCTGACATCAAGACTTCCTTGCCTGCTAGCAAGTCCGTTTCCTCCTCTTTAAGCTGGGTGCAACACTGGTCCTGGTGCCCACTTCATTGGTGGCCATGAGGGTTAAATGAGTCCTTATACATAAGACCTCTAGAACCCCCTCTGGCATGGAGCAGGGGCATTAGTAAATAACTAAGCCTTTTATGTTGTAGGAAACCGGAATCCAAGTTAGACCAGGACTTGACAGGGACTGCCAGACAGGGGGACTTGGTGCAGGGGTCAAGGGTGCAACCATTGGATGCTACCCCCCAGGAGGCATGCAGAAATATGTTTGGTCTCACTGTGGCCTGGAGGCGAAGAATGCTCAACTTCCTGCAGCTTAGAGGATTGGTGTTAAAACAAAGGATTGGTCTACCTAGAGCACCAGCAGTAGCGCCCCCCACCTTCACCCCCAGGGATGGCGTCTACAACTGTGTGTCCTTGGCTTTCCCTTGTGCTACTGGTGGCTTTCCTTCCCCAGGTGGAAAGATGGCTGCTTTAGCAGGTGCGGGCTGCCCCCAGATGCCCTGACCACCGGCTGCCCTCCTGAAATGTTCCCGAGCCGCCCATGCCCTTGCAGCGCTTGTGAGCACTGCCGGCTCTTTGGCAGAAGGGGTGAAACCAAGTAAAGAGTCCTGGTTTATCAGTCCGGGTTCTTGGGTTGCAGGCAACAGAAACCTGCTGGACACCTGCCATAATGCTGAGACCTGGGTCCAGTAGCTCTGGGGCATCTTGAGGACCAGTGCTGGGAGCCGCACCTTCAGGGCCATCCCGGCAGAGGAGGAGGCAGTGAGGCGGCAAGAAGACCTCTGACTATCGCTGGGCTCCTGGGCGTGATTCCCAGCCTCACCACCACTTCACAGGTTTTCCAGCTTTCCTGGGCCTCAGTCTGTCAGCTGTAAGACAGGGATAGACAGGAGGGTTGCTGCCAGGAGCCAGCAAGCTGATACTTGGGACCTTGAAAACAGTGCCTAGTGCAGAGCATGTGGCCAAGTAAATATTAGCCAGGATTTTTATTTTATGCTATTTTCATTATTTGGTTATTTGTATCATTATTATATTGTTAGCATTAGTGCTCTTTGTTATCAGCAGCTTGGAATTTGAATTCCTGAGCAAGAGCAGCTGATTGGCCCAGCTTGGATCACGTGGCTGAGTGGGGCCTGTGATGGGCCAGGGCTCCCCCAGCCCCCTTGGCGAGGAGAAACTGGAGAGGACTGGTTGTCCCCAGAAGTAGTGGGCTGCTGTCACCCAAAGTTAGGGCAGAGACACCAGTCAGGCCCCCACTCCACATGTCCTCCAGGCTCAGTCACTTGACCTCATAAATTGCCCTAATAAATATCGTTTATTTGCCTGATTTGCAAGAGGATATTGAGATAGGCAAGGTGTCTTCCTGGCAGGTCTCCAAGTTCAGAGGGAGACAGCTGGAGAATGAGGATCCTGGTTGAGACCAGGTGGCTGGAACAAGGCTTGGCCCTTAGGAGGTCAGTGTTTCTTGAATGAATCAACACACAGGGAAATGCGAGAGGTTTATGGGAGCACACGACCAAAGTGGCTACTCTCCTGTCCCCCCAGTGATTGCAAAAGAAGCCTGTGGTTGTACCTGCAGCCTCCAGGGAAGGTGCAGAGGGCTGTATGCCTGTATCTCTTTGCACACATTAGGCGTTTAATAGATGACTGCCTTATGATCTCCCGGGTGCACAGTCCGGCGTCCCCCTTGTGTGGCGGTCGGGGGCAGACCCAGAGTTGGGGAGCTGGCTGCCTTCTCTGTGGAACAGGATGTGCAGACGTGGCTTCAGGATGCATCTCTGTGGAATGTGGTTGCTAATACAAATGAGCTTCCTCACGTCACAAGGCGTCTATTATGTGAACAGTTGGATGACTCGCGGTGGGACTGGGCGGGCTCTCAAGGGGAAATTCATAGCCACAGTTATGCTTCAGGCTTCCCTTTGGAGAAGGCCTTTTCTCCACTAAAGACTCTTAATAAGGAAGATAATAATAGCCCGCACTTTCCAGGTGCCTGACACCATGCAAAAGGGTTAAGCCACGGAATCCTCCCAGCATCCCGTGAGGCCCGGATTAACATTAGCCTGTGGTGCTGAGGCTCAGAGAGGAAAAACAACTTGCCTTTCGGGTTCACAGCAAGTGAGGAAGAGCGCTGGGATTCCAGCCGTGGCCTCTCACTCAGAGCTCAGGCCCTTCACCCCAGACATAGTCTCCCCTTTCTCTCTGTAGTACTGACTTTAAAACGGTCTGTTATTCATTTGCACGTGGCACATTATTTAAAAATAAAGTCAGCTTTCTTCCTTCCCCTGAACCCTCCACTGTGTGCCACCTCCTTTCAGAAATTCTCTGTGGATGTACAAGTACAACATGAATGACAGCCATGCTCGTGATCTACACCAAGGGCAGCAGACTACAGCCTATGGGCCCTAATTGGCCCACCTCCTGTTTTTATATGACCTGGGCTTTTACCTTTTTACATTTTTAGTGGTTGAGAAATAAATCAAAAGAATCTCTCATGACGTGAGAAATGGCATGACCTTTGGGTTGCGCGTCCACGAGTCAAGTTTTACAGGAGCACAGCCGTGTTTATCTGGTTAGGCATTGTCTCTGCTGTGTCCACACTGTCTCTGTGTGTGGCTGAGATGGGCCGGGTCCTGCCTCCGCTCATGCTCACTCAAAGCATTTCTTGGGCACTCGCTGCGTGGCAGGCCCCGGACTGGCAGCCACAGCAGGTCTAGGCCTGCTCTCTGGAACCCACAGGCCGCTGGGGGAGTCAGACGGTATCAGGCAGTCCCACATAAGGATGTATTTAGGGGCGCCTGGGTGGCTCAGTCCTTAAGCATCTGCCTTCTGTTCAGGCTGTGATCCCTGGTCCTGGGATCCAGCTCCCTGCTCAGCTGGGAAGCCTGCTTCTCCCTCTCCCACTCCTCCTGCTTGTATTCCCTCTCTTGCTGTGTCTCTGTCAAATAAATTTAAAAAAGGAAAAGGCATATTTAGGTGTCTTCTCTCACCCTTTGCCCCTTATTCCTGCTTTGTTTTTATTTGTGACCCTTCTTTTTAAAAGCAGGTCATGCGTTGGTATACTTGAAAAGTCCATGTGTGTGTGTGTAGACATACACACTGACAGGTCTTTCTCTGCTGCTCCCTTTCCTGCCTACCTCATTCCTCCACCCGTTAAGCAATCATTTGTATTAGTTTTTTTTTTTTTTTTTTTTACATACCCTTCTAAAGTTTTTTTTAGGCAAATTCGTGTATCTATTTTTATCTTCCCTTCCTTATGCAAAATGTAGCACACACCCTATCCTACAATTTGCTTTTTTTTTTCTTTTTCTTTTTAGAAATCTCTCTTTATGCAGCCCAGTGGTTGAACACTAAAAGGATGGGTAGGAGTTAATTAGGGGAAAGAGAAAGGTGTGTGTTGAGGACGAGCATTCCAGGCAGAGAAACTAGCCTGAACAGCATGTGTTGAGGTCCTGGGGAACATGGATTCCTCCAGGCTTCAGGGAAGGGCCTGTGAGGCTAAAGTAAAGGAGGAGGGGCCTGTTCTGGCTGCCTGCGCCTGAAGGCCAAGGGAGGGACCACGGCCTTGATTCTAGGAGCACCTGGGTGTGGAGTTCTGCTCTGTTTCCTTTCATGCCCTGCTTTTCTCTGTGGCCAAGTGCATGTGGCCTTTATCACATGTGGCGAAGGGAGGCCAAGAATGTCCTTGAGAGCAGGTTATTGACTGTGGTTAATAATGAAAGAAAATTTCTCTTGTGAGCTCTTCCCAGGAGGTGTAATCTAGTGTCCGGGGGTTTACAGGACAGTACCTCCGGCTTCCATGGTCCTTATCGATCATGTGACACCGGGCAAGTCCATCACCACTCTTCAATAGACACAGTCATGGTGCCAGCCACAGGGGTTTTTGGAGGATAACATGCACGCTGTGCTCAGTCCAAGGTAGACGCGTACTAAGCGCTCGGTATGTGGCAGTGATGGCTTCCATTTATTTTCACAGGCCTGCCTTAGGCTCAGACTTTGTTCGCGAAGCTCACAATATTGACTTTTGATTAGGGAGCAACATCATCTGGGTCCTGATAACCCCTCTGCCAGTTACTGTCTCCACTGGGCAAGTAAATTATGCCCTGTGTCCTTGACTTTTTCCATCTATAAATGGAAATAATAATACCTGCCTCATGGTCCGGTGCTGGGGAGGAAATGAGTTAACATTTGTGTTGCACTTAAAACAGTGCATGGCCAGTGGTGACATCAGTGGCTGCTGGCTGTTACTGGTACTGTTACTTTACACTCTGCTTTCCCTCAGAAAGGCTCTACATTTCTCTCTGGGCAACTTGATGGCCGCAATGGCAGTGCCACCATCATTCAGGACAACAGTGACTTTTGTTCCTGGGAACACCTCGCCTCTTCCGAGAAACACTTTCCTACACGCACGTATCTAGAGCAGAGGATTGTCTGTTTAGTCAGGAATGGAAATCCCACTAGGCTCCCATTTTTATGTCCTTGGCCATGTAAAGCCACATGATTGCTCTTAACTGCAAGGAAGGCTGGGAAATCTAGAATTTTCTTAATTGTCTCTCCAATAGAAGATAATTAAGAAAATTCTAGATTTTCTTCATTTTATTAATTAATTTTAATTAATTTTCATAATCACAGGGGTGCCGGTGAATATTTGCAAGCACATGAATCCATTTACCAGTCTATCCATCTCTCCTCCCAGCATATTACACATGTCCAAGTGACCCCTGGAATGTGGCAAAAGTGCTGGTTTCCACCCAAGGTCCTGGAAGAAAGCTTGTGAGTGACACAGTTCTAAAGCCTCCTGAGTTGTATCTGTCTAATCAGGGAAACAATTATACGTCCTAGATCAAAGGCGAGAGGCAGGCTCTGGGAATAGCTCCTAAAGCAGCCAGAGAAAGGCTGCGGAACCGGTTTTTTCTAGGCAGGGCTTATTTACCTACTGGTCAGATTGCCTGAAGGACAATCCCATTGGTTCCTTGAGGCCTTCCAGGTCGCCTCCTCCCTTGGGCAGAAGGCTTGTCCCGCTTAGGCCAGGAGTGCCTACTGTGTGTTAGGGTACTGTCCAGGGTGCTGGAAATAATAATAGGAAATAACTGCGTTCACCAGGTGCCAGGCATTGCAGGTGATTGGGTTAACTCATTTAACCCTCTCGGCAGCCCCAAGAGATGGGTCTGCCTGAGGCCCATTACAGATGTTTGAAAAATAAAGTCTTAAAAAAGAAACCTGATTTTTCATAATGTTCAATTTTTCTGAAATATAGATATCTGGTATCCTAGAATAACATGAACCTTTTCACTGATGGCTTATTTCACTAGCCTGATTTTTTTTTAATAAATTTTACTTTTTTTTTTTTTTAAGTCAATTAGTTTTTCTGAATCTTTTACAGGTGTTTTTGTTTTTGTATTAAGATTTTATTTATTTATTTGACAGAGAGAGATCACAAGTAGGCAGAGAGGCAGGCAGAGAGAGAGGAGGAAGCAGGCTCCCCGCTGAGCAGAGAGCCCGATGTGGGACTCGATCCCAGGACCCCGAGATCATGACCTGAGCCGAAGGCAGCAGCTTAACCCACTGAGCCACCCAGGTGCCCCAATAAATTTTACTTTTTAGAGCAGTTTCAGATTCGTAGCAAAATGCTACCCATGCACTACCCACCCATGCACAGCTGCCCCCGACATCAACATCGCCCACCAGAGTGGTACATTTATTACAATTTACGAACCTTCACTGACCCATTGCTGCTGTCACCAGAGTTCAGAGTTTACATAGTTTCCACCCTCTTGGTGTACATTCTGTGAGTTTGGACAAATGTGTAATGCCACATATTTACCACTGTAGTATCATAAAGAGTAGTTTCACTGCCCTAAAAATCCCATGAGCTCTGTCAGTTCATTCTTCTCCTCCCTTAACCCCTGGCAGTCATCAGTCTCTTTACTGTTGCTATAGTTTTTTGCCTTTCCCATGATGTTACAAGATTGGAATTATACAGTATATAGCCTTCTCAGATTGGCTTCTCTCACTTAGTAAATATACTTAAGGTTTCTCCATGTCTTTTTATGGCTTGAATACTATTCCATTGTTTGTACCATACTTTATCCACTCACCTATAGAGGACGTCCTGCTTACTTGCAGGTTTTGGCAGTTATGAATAAAGTTGCTATAAACATCAGTGTGCAGGTTTTTGTGTGAAGAGAAATTTTCAGCTCCTTTGGGTAAATACCAAGGAGCATGATAGTGGATCCGAATGGTAAGAATGGTAAGAGTACGTTTGCTTTGGTAAGAAAGCACCAAATTGTCTTGCAAAGTGGCCAATCCATTTTACATCACCACCCACAATGAATGGGAGTTCCTGTTTTTCCACATCTTCACTAGCATTTGGTGTCAATGTTCTGGATTTGACCATTCTAATAGGTGTGTGGTGGTTATCTTACTGTTGCTGTGTTTTTGTTTGTTTTTAAGTAAGCTATAGGCATATTGTGGGACTTGAACTTGTGGCCCTGAGATCAGGAGTCATGTTCTGTACCACCTGAGCCAGCCAGGCACCCCTCTCATTTTAATTAATTTGCATTTCCTTGATGACATATAATGTAGAACATCTTGTCGTCAGCTTATTTGTCATCTGTAGGCTTCTTCAGTGGGGTGTCTATTAAAACATTTTTTAATGACCCATTATTTTAAACCTTTTGCAAATATTTTCTCAGTCTGTGGCTTTTCATCTCATCCTCTTGATATTGTCTTTAACAGAGAAGTTTTAAACTTTAATGAAGTCCAGCTTATCAGTGCTTTTTTTCATGGGTTATACGCCTTTGGTGTTATATCTAAAAAAATGATTACCCAAGGGCACCTAGGTTCTCTCCTGTATTATCTTCTAGGAGTTTCATAATCTTTTGTTTTACCTTTAGGTCTGTGATCCATTTTGAGTTAACTTTTGGGAAAGGTGTAAAGTCTGTGTCTGGATTCATTTCTTTACACGTGGACCTCCGGCTCCAGGGGCATTTGTTGGAAAGATTATCTTTGCTCCATTGTATTGTCTCTGCTCCTTTGTCAACGATTAGTTGACTGTGCTTATGTGGGTCTATTTCTGGGCTGTCTCTTCAGTTCCATTAATCTATTTGTCTGTTCCTTCACCAGCACCACCCTTTCTTAACTACTGTAGCTTTGTAGTAAGTCTGGAAGTTGGGTAGTATCAGTCCTCTTTGTTCCTCTTCTCCAGTATTGTGCTGGCTATTCTGGGTCTCTGGCTCTCCCTATAAACCTTATTTTATTTACAGCTTTTTAAAATTTATTTAGAGAGGGCTGGGTGGGACAGGGGGTGGCAGGGGGAGAGACTTTCAAGCGTATTCCCCACTGAGTGCAGAGCCTGACAGATTGATCTCATGACCTTGAGACCAAAATCAAGAGGGGAACTTGAACTGAGCCCCCCAAAATTGAAATATTTAAGCTGGAATGAACTGGGTTTTGTTTTGTTTTTTGAGATGGGATTTCACTGGGGTACCCAGGCTGAAGTGCACTGGCTATTCATAGTCACAGTCCCACTTCTGATCAGCACAGAAGTTTTGACCTGTTCCATTTCTGCCTGGGCCAGTTCACCCCTCCTTAGGCAACCTGGTTGTCCCGCCGCTCCTGGAAGTTTATCATATTGATGCTGAACTTAGTGCTGACATCTGATGGGTATCCTCCTGCCTCAGCCTCCCATGGGCACTTGTCACTGTGCCTGGCTAGAAAGAATAGGTATCTTGACAACATCGAATTTTACCATTCATGAACATAGAATATCTCTGCATTATGTAGTTCTTTGATGTCTTTCATCAGAATTTTCCTCATATAGTTCTTGTACATATTTTGTTAGATTTATCCCTAAATATTTCATTTTTGGGGATGGTAATGTACATGATACTGAGTTTTTAATTTCAAATTCCACTTTTTCACTGCATTATAGGACAATGGTTGATTTTTTATATTAATCTTGTATCCTACAATCTTGCTATAATCACTCACTTACTCATTCCAAAACCTATTTGGTTTTCAGGATTTTCTACACATATGGTCATGTCATATGTGAACAAAGATATTTTATTTCTTCCTTTCCAATCTATCTTTTACTTCCTTTTCTTGTCTTACTGCATTAGCTAGGGCTTCCAGCATGATGTTGAAAAGTAGTGGCGAGAAGGGACATCCTTGCCTTGTTCCTGATCTTACTGGGAAAGCTTTGAGCCTCTCAGATTAAAATTGAAATTTTAATGAAATTGTCTTTTCAATCATTAGTTCACCTAAGCCAAATGTTTGGAAGGTGGGAACCTTGTGTCCACTTCCCTTAGCTCAACCCTGACTGTGCAGTAGATTTTAAAAACATGTCTGAATGAATGAGTGAATGAATGACTCTGGTGGTACAGTGAACAGCTAAATAGAACTGATGTGCAATATCTTCTGGGCAGATGTCAGCTTAGGGCTAGAGAAGCAGTGGAGGGACAGTGAATGAAAGCAGACCCGAGCCAGGGACTGAGGTTCAAATTTGGTTCTGCTGCTTACCTGCTGGGTAATCTTAGGCAAGGGACTACCCTCTTCTTGGGACCTTACTGTTTTCCTCTGTGAAATGGGGGTATTAATCAGACCTGCCTCCAGAGGTGGTTGTGAGGGTTAAATGAATTGGAATTGGAAGGTGTCTGGCACACAAACACATACATAACAGTTATCTGGTGCTGTCAGGTCTTACGTGATAGTTTTGAACATGAAGAGCAGTTGAGTCTTGGCTTCAAGTATGTCGAGTCCTAAACTCAATTGTAGTGGAAGTGAACCCCAGTTTGACCAGTAACTTTGGCTAAAAACAGCTGCCCAGCAATTATTTTATATTTTACATATAAAACGTAAAATTTGGGGACACCTGGGTGGCTCATAGGTAAAGCATCTGCCTTTGGCTCAGGCCATGATCGAAGGGTCCTGGGATAAGCCTCACATCAGGCTCCCTGCTCAGTGGAGAGTCTGCTTCTCCCTCTCCCTCTCTTCCTCTTCCCCTGCTCATACACTCTCTCTTTCAAATAAATAAATAAAGTCTTTTTTAAAAAAAACAAAACATGAAATTTTATATCCAACTTTGGTCAATAAGCTTGCTTAGTACAGATATGATTATAGAGTTGGAATTTTGGGACTTGTGAGCAACTGTGTGTTCTTTGTGGGAGAAGAACACGGCCAGGCTGAATCTCCTGAGAATAACGAGTCACTTTCCCAGACGGCCTGTCATTCCAGTCTCGGGGAACAGCCCTGGGCAGGGTGGGGGCTGGGCAGTGGTTAAGGGCCCCATGCTGTACTTGATCCTTACTAAATTGTGAACTTGGGCAAGTGACACGACACAGCTTTTTCAAGTCTTGGTGTCTTTCTCTATAAAATGAAGAACCAAGTTCACCACAGGCTTGTTAATGAACTCTAAACTAGTAAAACACCTCGTACAGTTTCTGGCACATAGTAAGTGTGTGTTAAATGTTAGTTGTGTTAATATTATTGTAATCATTTTGTTGTTTTTATTGTCTTTTAGTTTCTCTGGAATATGACTGGTCTGGTATTCCACAAGTAGAGTTTACAACTCTAGAAGATTATCGATCATTTCATTAACCTGACTAGAAATAAAGATCAGTATATTCATTCAGCAAATATTTACAGGGCCTCTACTCTATGTCAGGCACCTAACTAAAACAGGATACTGTGTGATATGAGCAGTTGGTGAGAGGGATACCTTAGTGGGGTCAGGAAGGGCCTATCTGAGGAAGTGACATCTGAGCTGAGATTTGAAGGATGAAAAGGGGCCAGCCATGCAAAGAGTTGAGAAAAGAAGGTTCCTGGGGGAGAGGGCTGTGGGTGCAAAGGCCCTGAGGTAGGAACAGGTTTGGCAAGTTGGAGGAACAGAGAGGAGGCTGGCATGGCTTGAGTTGGATGAACAAGGTTCAGAATGTGATGGGAGGGATTTGCTCCCTGAAGCCTCTACTTTGTTCCATCCCTGAGAGCGTTTGGAGGAAAGGGCTATTGGGAAGCTGACTTTGGCATGTAGGAAGAGATATGAGGGGACCAGAGGTCTGGCACTTGCCTTGCTTGAACCTTCTGGAGGCCTTTCCTCAGGAGCTCCAGTTCAGGAGGAAGAGACCCTTCACCCCACAGCTCAGTTCTCTGATTTCTCAGACGAGAATGTGGTTCACATTTTTGTCCCATCGGTGGCCCAGCTGTGCTCTGATGCTCTGTTCCTGAAGCCTACTTTCTCCTTCTTCAAAGTAGGACAGCGGAAAGCTAGCTGCCCTGGAGAAGTGTCAGAAAAGAGTCCAGCCAAATGGAGTCTGTTTCTTGGCGGTGTGGGGGATTAATGAGCTCTTTCCTTTGTGCCAAAGGTAAGGAAGCTATTAAAACCCCAGGGCTTGGTGCAATAGAGTAGCAGTAGGAACCTAGACTTGGGTGTCAGCTCTGACTTCACCACTTCCCCACCCATGTGACCTTGGGGGAATAATTTACTTGTTCATTGTCTTTGCTTTCTCATCTGTAGAATGGGGACTGTAGGGGCACCTGGGTGGCCCAGTGGGTTAAAGCCTCTACTTTCGGTTCAGGTCATGTTCCCAGGGTCCTGGGATCGAGCCCCGCATCGGGCTGTCTGCTCAGTGGGGAGTCTGCTTCCCTTCCTGTCTCTGCCTGCCTCTCTGCCTACTTGTGATCTGTCAAATAAATAAATAAAATCTTTAAAAAAAAAAAAAAAAGAATGGGGACTGTAGTTCCCATGCTCAGAGTAGTGCCCACTGGAAATGCGGGCTACCATTACCATCACCTTCTGATTTTAAGTCAGTGTCACCGTGAGATGAAGTCCTCTTTCCTCGTTTTTTCTCAGCAATTAAGATGCCTGGATTTGACTCCTATTTCTCCACACTTGAGCCGGATTCTTGCCCAGGAGCTTGGCGTCTGGCAGACAGCCAGGCCTCTGGTGCCAGCAGCAGCTCTGCTCCTGGGGGCGGGGACAGGTTATTTGATGCCAAGAAGCTGAGACTTGACAGGATATTTGTCGCCAGCCATCAGGAACCCTGTGACACCCCCAGGTCTTAGGCTCCTGCCAAAGGGCCTAAGACCCAGGAATGGAGCTTATTTTCCCAGGGCTCCCTAATTTCCATTCACTGTATATACCTGAGAATCACCTAGGAATCTTGTGAAAATGCAGATTCTGATTCATCAGGTCTGGGGAAGGGCTGAGGGTCTGTGTTTCCATGGAGCTCCTGGGGGATATGGATGCTTCTGGATACCACTGCCCCCCAGACCATTTCCCACCTAGACTGCTTCTCAGACCACAGAGGGCCACCCTCACTGAATCCAGTCTGCATTTTCACCAAATGCCTTGATAATTCACTGTTTTTTGTAGTTTGAGAGCCTAGACCCAGGGTTTCTCAACTCAATGCCTTGACCTTATAGGCAGGATCGTTCTTTGTTGTGCAGGCTGTCCTGTGCCCCACCCCCAGTCCTGACCAGAACTGTCTACCAGTGTTCTCTGGAGTGGGGGTGGCAAACCACCCCACCCCCCAGTGAGAACCAGCAGCCTACAGCCCTCAAGCTCGGCTGTGCCCACAGATGCGCAGACCCCGCGGCAGAGGTCACGGCTGCTTACTTTCTGGGCAGGGTCAGGATCACCAGGCCTTCCTAGTCAGGATGCATTCAACTCATGACATCATTGCTTGTTGGCACAGCACATGCAGACTGGGCCTTGAGTTTCCCCCCACCGAGTGGGGGTGCGAGGACCTTAGTGAGCCAGCCTTCCAGAGGAAAGATTATGGGGTTCACCACTGAGTTTGTTGGCATTGCTTAGAAAGACAACCACGTGGACCACCCACCTGGCCTTTTTTGCTGGGCCCAGTGTTGTCTGTTTGCCTAAGCGGAGCTCCTGTGTTTGCTTAGGACTCTGTGGGGCAGGGTCAGAGAGGCATATCCTCTGGTGTCTGCTCCGCAGACTTCTGGAGTGCTGTGGGCTTCTGTTTCTACCCCTCCCTTCGCCCCCCCCCCCCACCCCTTCTCCTGGCTGCCAAACCACCCTGGAGTGTCTCTGAGTCATTTTATACCACGTCTTGATCTCTGTGACTAGAAGGACTGATGCCTGGCGGCAGGGATAGAGGCATCTTTTTTTGGCCTCTTAGGCCTGGCAGGTGGCAGGTGCTCTTGTTAAATGGGTCCCAGAACCTCATTTAGTCACTGGGTATTTCTTTGGGGGCCTCTTGTGTGGCGGGCACTGTGTTGGACATAGCACATAAGGGGAAAGCAGCAAATTGAGACCATGGGGGAGTTGGAGGGTTTCCCTTCACACAAGACCCTGGCCCTGGAGGGAACATTTATTGAATTCCGTCTCCTGCCAAGTTCTGTGGGGTCTGGAACACTACTGGCCTTGCCTTCATGGCACTTTTCTGTTCTTACTGGGGGCGGGGATGAAGAATAAACATACAAGCAGCCAAACAAGCCAAATAATTGCACATGGGCTAGAATTACTGCTGTCTCACCGCTGGTCCGGCAGGAACCAAGAACCCTGCACCAAATGTAAACTCAGGTGCCCTTTGCCACTGGCAAGCCAGTGGGTCCTTTGGAAGAGTCTGCTTTTCCTTGATGTGTAGCTGGTGGGTGATCGCAGGGTCTTAGAGGCTCAGTGGACGTCTCTGCCCCGCAAAAAGGTGGACGTGTGTTTTATTGGGTCACTCAGACGAACAGTAACAAACATTCATGTAGCTCTGAGTGCCTCCATGCTAACTGTTTTAAATTCCCCCAGCAACCTTAAGATGTTGGTACTATCTCTATCCTCCTTTTTCAGATGAGGCACAGAGAAGGGAGATAAATCCCAAAGCAGGTAAATGGCAAAGCTGGGATTTGAACCTAAGCTGTCTGTCTTTAGAGCCCTTGTTCTTAATGCACTCTGGGAACATATCAGGCATTTGGACATGACCGATACTGCTCACCGGTTGATCCAGACCAGAGGAAGGCCCTGCTAGGGCAGGAAGGCGAAGAGTCGCAGTGGCAGACCTTCAGGGAAGAAACCCGTCCTCACACCCCCAGAACCAAGGCCATAGAGAAAAACCTAACAGCCAGGCTAAGGAGAGAGCAGTGGCTCCAGGCAGTTACCGTCTCCCTGGAAGGAACTGGCCTGGCTTCAGAAGCCCCCCTCCCAACATGAGCTCAGTGGGTTCATTGCTGAGACGGCCCCTGAGACTGTGCCGAGTAGCAGTTACTGGGAGAGCGGCTGCTGAGCCCTGTCCTGCGCACTGATAGCCTGTTAGGGGCATGACGGGCCACCTTGGTTCCTTGGAGCTAGAGAGTGATTTCTCTTAGGGACTTGCTGCCAACAGGGAGATTGGGGACCGAGTTTGGATATGAAACTTTGGAGTCACACTGTAGCTAACCACATCTTGGCTGCACCCCGTGCTGTAGCTGCGTGACCTTGAGCAGGTGACTGCACCTCTCTGAGCTTCAGGCGCTTTATTTTTTAAATACCTACCTCACTGAGGTCTACGTGTATGGGAGTGATGGCGTTAACTCACTGAGGTCATCTTATGTGAAGTGTTTAGTCCAGAACTTGGCCCTGCCGTTGAGCGCTCAATACAAGGAGAGATTATGTTGTGGGAGGCAGCGTCATCAAGTGGGTCAGGCAGGGCCTCTGGAACCACCACCACTCCCGGCCCATTGGCCTGGGACCACTGGCTTTAGCCTCTCTGCAGCCGCATTTCCTTATCCTAAAACAAGGATACTGTTAGTCCTAAAGAGGGTGAGCATTCAGTGAGTCGGTGCTTGTGAAACATGGAGCACACGTTAGTACGCGACGTGACACTCATGGTCAGCCCCGTAAGCATTGGCTGTCACGATGACGGTGAATTGAGAATGTGGGCCTGGGACCCAACAACCAGGTGAGGAGAAACCTTCCAGCTCCTTTCTTTTCCACAGAAAGCTACTGTTGGGTCAGCCACCTCCCCTGTGGGCGCGAGGGATGGTGATGGGAGGCTCTGGTCGTATCAGGGACTCTTCCTCTTTTCAGAGGAGAGTTGGCCTCTCCGAGTTGAGTAATACAGACTCAAAGGGGACAGTGAGGAAAGCCAGGGAGTAGAGGTGTGCAGCATGACCTCCAGGAGTAAAGGAGTAAAGGTTCTATTCAGGTTGAGCTGTATGCTGGCTCTGTGGTCAGTTGTGCAGGGCGAGAGCGAGCACGAGAGTTGGCAGACCTGGGTTGCAGGTGTTCCCAGCTACTTGACTTGAGGTGATTTCCTCAGACTTGCTCATGGCAGTGTCCTGTCAGCATAGAACTTGGTCAGTGCTGGCTGTTGTGGGGACAGCAGAGTAGCGAGGTGGTCAGGAGGGCAGGCCCCAGATCAGTCCCCTGGATCCAGCCCTCTCTGTGTCATATCCGAACAGTGGGACCTTGAGCAAGGCACTGAATCCCTTCTGAGCCTCAGTTTCCTCATCTGTGAAGTGGGGGTGTTAGCACCTGTTTCACCTGGTGCCGGTTGATATCATGTTAATCTCTATAAAGTCCTTAAAGTGGCACCTGGCACAGAGAAAGTCCTCGAGCAGAGCACATTGGCCTTGTTGCTGTTACTGGTAACCCATCCCAGAAGACAGTGTAGGAAGCAAGTATAAACCGTGGATATGTTCCAGGGGAACAGCACCCTGAGGAAGGAGCTTGGGAGAGATCTCCCTCTGGTAGGGTTACTTAGAGCTGACATTCGAGCTTCCGTGTTGCTAGAATGTAAGTGAAGAGAGAACGTGCAAAGGCAGGGGGGAGGAAGAGCGCGCTGACTAGGAATGATGTCTTACTGCCACAGGGACAGCTTTCCCAAGGTCAGATCATTCCACGAGATAATTTGAGGTGGTGTATGAATAAACACTTTAAACATTTTAATAGTTGTACTTTTATTTTAATGCGTAACAGGAAAAGAATTTCAATAGCACATCAAACCCAGTGTTCCATGGCTATTTCTGCTTTGGGTGAGGCTAACGTTGGCATGTAAGCCAAAATAAACGTGAATGCAGTTAAAGAAAACTGCAGAGTAAGTGATAGCACAGGTGGTCCGGGAATGGACGCGGCAAAAAGGGAGCTGGTGCGCGAAGATCCTAGCGGCTGGGGCGCGTGATGGTAGGAGGAACCGATCTGAGCTGGGCTTTACTCTTGGCATTCAGATGTAGAAAGGCTGAGCTCCCTCAGGGGGTTGCTGAGCCGTCACCCCCCCACCCCGTTTGCTCCCTTCTCCTCTGCTCTTTGCACACGTGATGGCACTGAACCCTTACTCTACGAGGCGATCTGCTGGTTGGGACACAGGTGCCAAGATGCCGGTAATGCTTGGCTAAGTGATGGAGATGATGAATTCTCTCTCTGCAGAGTGTGACAGAGATAAGCTCTGTGGCCATTGTAGAGGCTCAGCGACACTTTGGAAAACTGGGTGCTTTCTCTCTATTCCGCAGCCCTCATGGACATCCGTATCATCCCAACGTTGGCCGTTGTGTGGTCACAGGATAGCTGCCCCAGCCTGAGGGTCACATCCTTACACACAGTATCCCAAGCAGGGGAGAGCGGCAGGGGAAAAGGCTTTCTCTCCCTGTGTCTTTCCTTTCCAAAGGGAACATGTCCTCATAAACGTTCCTAACCCCAGCAGACCTCTGTTTCTCATTGGCTGTGAAGGGACCAGTGATTGTCCCTGGTTATAGGGGAGGCTGAAGAAGCAGATATCTCTGTAGTGAGAGGCACCAAGAGACAAGGGTCTGGAGTGACCGTAAGCCACACAGCCAGTACTGTTACTACCCACCTCCCCAGATGAACAAAATCCAGGAGCAGAGAGAGGAGAAGATGGCTTGCCTCAGTCTCTGTAGAGTTTGTATGTCAGAGCAGGGATCTGCACTCACATCTTTCCTCCTGTGGAACCCACGGTCTTCACCCTTGCCTGGTACTGCCTTCCTGGCAGGGGACACCCAGACAGTCATAATGCAGGGTGATGAGAGGCATGCACCAAGTTCTGCAGGGACGTGGAGGACAGAGATCCTGCTCAGGCATGGGCAAGGGGAGTGAGCTGGAGAGGAGAGGAAGGAGTGTGTAGAGAATCAGGCTCAGCAATGGTACTGGCCTTTGAAAGGACTTCCGCCAGGTACAAGGGACATGGTGTGAGGAAGGTGGCCCCCAGCATGAATGAAAATGGGCAGGGGACAGTGCATGCCGGGTAGATTAACCAAGGCTCCTTGGGATGTAAGATCAGTTGGTCTTACGTCACTGGGAAGCTTGGAGGAGAGAAGCTTCAGAGCCAGCCCAGGTAGGAGGCTCAAACATGTCACTGAGGCTCTGTTTCTCTCCCTTGCTCCACTTGGCTTCCCTGTCCACACACGCAGGGTTAAGGTGCAGATCCTCCTGATTTATAAACCTGGGGAAAAGAGGATTTCTTGTCTTCAACATCTTTACACAAGGCCTAGGGAAGACTCAAGTTGGGGATCTCAGTCCATTCTATGTGCTATAATGAAAATACCATAGATCGGGTAGCTTATAACCCTAGAAATTTTCTCACTGTCCTGGAACCTGGGGAGTCCAGGATCAGGGTTTTGGCAGATCTGTTGTCCGCTCAGGGCCAGCTTCCTGGTTCATAGATGACTATCTTTCAGGGCAAGGGAGCTTTCTGGAACCTTCTTTATAAGAGCATGAATGAGATTGACCAAATCACTTCCTGAAGGTCCCATTTCTTCGTACCATCGCACTAGAGATGAGGTTTCAATATACAAATGGGGGTTGGGGGAGACATGCATTCGGTCTGTAGCAGCAGGTCCTGTGCCCATCCCCAAAGGTGGGATGAAGGATGAACCTAGGGCCACAGCCTTGCCAGAATGGTGGAGCAGGGTGACAGCAAGGTGGAGAGGGAGCCTCCTGAATGAAAAGGTAGAGAAGCTAGGCTCACAACATATGTCCACTGGCACATGTGCGATCTGTGTTGAGTGCCTACAACTTCTGTACTTGAGTTTCCTAATTTGCAAAAGGGGGACTCCTGTGACCATCCTTACGTCATACGTGGAGTCTAGGGCAGATTGCACCTAATCAGCATTCACGAGGATGGGTAGGGAGCACTCCGTGGATCCTAGAGCAGTGGCCTCCCCAGTGGAAGGCCCAAGATGCCACTTTGCTGGGACCCGGTGTTACCTGTGAAACCTAGATGGCTGGAGTTCGGATAGCAGCTCTGGCCCATCAGAGTGGTGTAAGCCCGGGCACGCAGCTTGACTTCTCTGTGCCTCCATTTCCACATGTGAACCAGGGAGCCAAGTGCTCGGCACACTGCCAGGTACATGGTAGACATCAGCAGATATTTTCTCGATGAGCGCACGAGTGGAAAAGCTGAGTCAGAAGGCACACACAGGTTGTTAAGCCTTTTGGGGTTTGTATGGCCAAGTGGCCCTCCAGAAAGCCATTACTTCATCAGTAGAAGACGAGATGACCCATTTCCCTGTTCCTTCGTCAACACTTCCCTTTGAGAGTCTTATTTCCTGGAGAAAAATTCCTTGTTCTCTTGATCCGTAACGAAACCAGCCTGATGTTATGGACACATAAGAAAATCCATATTTTTCAGAGCTGCAAACTGTAACGTGTAAAACAACCTGATGTCTGGGACTTTCCTTCAGCAAGAAGGAGGGGAGGGGAGCAACAGATAGATAAAGAATCGGTGACGCTTGTGGGCGGGATCTTGGTAATTATTGAATCTGGGTTAGAGGACACGGGAGTTCACTGTATCTTTCCCTCTACCTTTTTTAAGACTGTTAACAAAACAAACCCTGCCCACTCAGTCCCCAGCACCCATGCGCGCGCACACACACACACACACACACAGCCTAAACAACTACTTAACTCCTGCTGCCCATGGGCAGTTGGAGGACCCAGTGGATCCATGACAGTCTTGTAGGTCTTTCTCTCCCTCCCTGGAACCCCTTCGTGGGGAGATCCTTTGGGCTCAGCTTCTGGAAGGGTAGTGGCTTTCAGGCCCAAAGCAGCAGTTTCTCATCTGACCAGGGCATTCAGCGCTCTTGTTCTGAAATGAAGGCCTTCTCTTCCCTCTGTGGGGAAGTGGGATGACAGACTTCCTAGTGATTAACTCCTGGGAAACCCCCCTTTTGGAGGTGTGGTTGTGCCAGGGGGTGGAGGGAGTCACGAGAGCTGCTCATGTCCAAGGACCTGTGTGCTGGTGGCCAAAACAGAACCAGCCAAGCCTCCTTTTGCAGTGACTGGATCTTGATCCCAGACCCCCTAGTCTTCTGAACCCACAAGATCAGGCCTTGGCCAACCCTGCCAGACAGGCTTTGTCCCCAGCCCCTTTTCCAGACTGACATGTAAGTAGGTGGCGGGCTGTTGAGTTTTCCAGCCGGGTTTGTTCTGCAGGGAAGTTAGGGAGGGGCTTTCCCATCCCATCTGGTGCTGGGTGGGGTCTTAGTTGGCAGAGGGTAAAGGCCCGGAGCTGACCCTAGACCCTCGAGAAAGGTCATCATTTAAGAATGTTTCTTAGGCAGCCCCACAGGAGACCCACATGTGGATGTGGTCAACTATAGTTTCCGGCTGTCTCACTTCTGCTGAATTTCGGCAATTTCTCATTTCCTTTAGGAAACAAAATTCGTCTGGAGAGAAGTATGAATAATCATGATGACACACTTGGCAATAGGGACATTGGAAACCTTGCCCTGAAGCTCACAGTTGATGTCATTGTTGCCAAGGTCTTGAGCAGTGTATACCAGGGAAGGGGGACAACTGAGTCACATGGCCTGGGTTCAAATCCCAACACCACCACTTAACAGCCAAGTGACCTTGGGAAAGTCACTTAACCTTTTTTACAAATTTTATCTATTTAAGAGAAAGAGAGAGCAAAGGCGGTGGGGAGAGGCAGAGGGAGAGGGAGAAGCAGGCTCCTGGCTGAGCAGGGCATCCAACATGGAACATGGTCCATCCCAGGACCCCAGCATCACGACTGAACTTAAGGCAGATGCTTAACCGACTGAGCCACCCAGGTCCCCCAGTCACTTAACCTTCTTTGTCTCAGTTTCCTCATCTATGAAATGATGATGATACCTGCCTCGTAGGATTGTAAGGTTTAAATTAGAGAACATGTGTCAGATGTTGTAAATGGCCTCTTCTGTAGTAGCTCATTCAGTCCTGACCGTGGCAATTGCTGTTATGAACGGGCACAGTTGAGATTGAGAACTGCTAGTCTGTAGTTGGGTTCAGGTGCAACCAGAAATTGGAGGAGAGGAACAACAAAGCGTCTTTCCTCTCCAAGTCTGTAGTTTGGGTAAAGAGGCTTAATTTTGGCATTTAAAAATATTACTTTTCACTTGATGTTTAAAATCTCACCAAAAAGCACAGGTGGGAGACTTTAAAGGGGGGAAAAAAATCTCTCTCCACTTCTCTATACACACCCTGCTAATAGTAGGAAAAAAGACTTGAAATAAACCAACATCTTTACAGTGGTTATCCTTTGGTGGGGAGATTATGGATAACTTTTTATTCTTCTTTGCACGTTTCTTTATTTTCCAGGGTTTTCTTTAAAGATTTTACTCGTTTATTTGAAAGAGACAGAGAAAGAACAAGAGGAGGAGGAAGAGGCACAGGGAGAGGGAGAAGCAGACCTCCCACTGAGCAGGGAGCCCAATGTGGGGCTCTATCCCAGGACCCAGGGATCATGACCTGAGCTGAAGGCAGCTGCTTAACCATCTAGGCACAACCCCCCAAGTTTTTTATATGCATATATGTTTGCATATATATATATATGCATTCTCCCTTTCCTTCTGCCCCTCCCCACCTCCTGTGCTCGTTCTCTCTACTTTCTCTCTCAAATAAACAGATAAAATCTTAAAAAAAAAAAAAAAAAAGTTAAATGATCTTCTCAATGCCTATACCGCTTTCATAAACAGAAAAAATATGTTCAAAAGTACGGAATCACAGGGCACCTGGTAACTCAGTCAGTTAGTGGCCAGCTCTTGGTTTTGGCTCAGGTCATGATCTCAAGCCCCAAGTTGGGCTGTGTGCTGAACAGGGAGTCAGCTTGAGATTCTCTCCCCCGCCCCAAATAAAAATAAATCTTTAAAAAAATTAAATGAGTGATGCCTGGATGGCTCAGTCCATTAAGTGTCTGCCTTCAGCTCAGGTCATGATCCTGGAGTCCTGGGATTGAGTCCCATGTTGGGCTCCCTGCTCAACGGGGAGCGTGCTTCTCAGTCAACCTACCCCTCCCCCTGCTTGTGTGCTCATTCTCTCTCTCTCTCTCTCTCTGACAAATAAATAAAGTCTTTTTTAAAATAAATATTTAGGGCGCCTGGGTGGCTCAGTGGGTTAAGCCGCTGCCTTCGGCTCAGGTCATGATCTCAGGGTCCTGGGATCGAGTCCCGCATCGGGCTCTCTGCTCAGCGGGGAGCCTGCTTCCTCCTCTCTCTCTGCCTGCCTCTCTGCCTACTTGTGATCTCTCTCTGTCAAATAAATAAATAAAATCTTTATTAAAAAAATAAATAAATAAATAAATAAATATTTAAAAATTTTAAAAGTAAGGCATCGTGTGAGCTGTGGTTTCTGGGGAGATTGGGTAGAATTCTCCCAGAATACAGCCATCTGTTTAATGTTTGTGTCCCAAGAAGTCTGTGTTCCAAACTTCCTTTGTGAGGTGTACTTCAGCTCTAGAAAATTCCTACTCAAAAAGTTGTTAATATCAAGGCCAGGTACTAATCAGCCACCCCTCCACCTGCCCATGCCTGCTGTATGTGCTCACTTCGTCTCCCATCCTTTTCTTGAGATGAAAGAACTCCAGTGCTTTTGTGACTATGACCTCAAGAAGGAGCCTCATTTTTAAAATGAGTGTAACAGTAATAAGTACGTCCTAAGCTGCCACGCATCTCAGTTCACTGCCATGTACATCTGGGGGCTTACTTGTCAGCTGACGTTATGAATAGCAACAAAACGGAGAACAAAACAGGGGATTGATGTATTCAGCAAACATGGATTGAAGAGCTGTTCTAGGCCAGTTACCAGTGAGCAAGATCGACACGGTCCTCCTCTCCGCAGAGAGAGGGGAGAAGACATAAGAAACAGAGCCACACAGACGTGTCCTGTGTCCTAAATGCTCAGACAGATAGGATTTTTTTTTTTGGAGCCGTAGAACAGGGGCTTCCCAGAGGCTCCCCCAAGGAAATGAGGTTGAAGTAACATGTTCTGGGTGCAAATGGAAAAAGTGAATTTGGTGGACATCTCTAGATAAGCCTCGCCTCTGAATGTTTCCAGCTGCGGGCAGGGAGCGCCAGATGGGTGTTGCTATGGAAGCATCTTCCAGTTCTGACTTCCTGACCGAGTTTATTTCCGAGTTTCCCGTGCCCGTGCCAGTTCCCAGCTGTAAATACAGACGTGGTGGGGTCCCTTCTTCCTGCGGCCTCATAGCTGTGCAGAGAGCGGATGTGGCTGGAAGCCAGCCCGGGAGCCTCCTCCCAACAGAGAGTTCATTGCGGAACCTGCCGCGTTGTGGCTTCTCTTCCATCCAGGCTCTTATTCTCTTTTTTTTGTCCTCTTGTGGGACTGTGCCAACATGCCCCAGCCTGTGTTTTGAAACTTTAGACCCCAGCTTGTATTTGATGGAGAAATGAGCTCATGAGGGCTTCCTCCACCACCCAGCTACCCGGAGAAGTTGAGTCAAATCTCTTTCATCCCGATCTCCCACTGAGGCTAGATTTGCCACCCTCCTGACAGAAACTGGGCTGGTTGTTCTTTGGGACTGTTTGCGAAGAAAGGCCTTGGCCGACCTGAACAAAGAAATAGCAAACAAGATGGGGGAGGGGTGTAGCTAATTGCTGAGGGAGATGGAGACCTTTCAGTTACCCTCCAGTGCTTTAGAATAGTAATTGCTGATGTGTTGAGAATGTACAATGCGCGAGGTATTCTTTAAATCCTTTTAATCCTCTTACAACCCAATGAAGTGTTTATCATTATTATCCCCACTTAACAGCTGGGAAAACTGTGGCCGGGGCAAGTTAAGTCCTTGGCCGAATTGCTGGACTTGCTTTTAGAGCACCTGGGGGCTTCAGGTGAAAAAGGAGGATTTAACCAGAGGGTGCTGGATGATTCAGAAAACCAGAAGCAGGGGCACTTGGGTGGCTCAGTGGGTTAAGCCTCTGCCTTCAGCTCAGGTCATGATCCCAGGGTCTTGGGATCGAGCCCCGCGTCGGGCTCTCTGCTCGGCGGGGAGCCTGCTTCCCCCCATCTCTCTGCCTGCCTCTCTGCCTATTTGTGATCTCTCTCTCTCTCTCTCGGTGTCAAATAAATAAATAAAACCTTAAAAAAAAATAAAAAAGAAAAGAAAACCAGAAGCAAAGCAGGAAGGATTGTGTACTCGGCAGTTACCTGGTTGCAAGTAACAGAAACACCACAAGCCCTAGGGGAAAGGATGGGCTCCCGCAACTGGGAGGCCCAGAGGGGTGGGGTCAACTTCTGGGCTGGTTGGGCCAGGAGCTCGGGGCCATCACCAGTGACCCACTTTTTTCTGACCATCCATTCTTCCCTCTCATAATCGGGTCCTCCTCAAACCGGGCTGCCCTGGAGGATGCAGACTAGCTGTCAGCACTGTTTCAGGTTCCAGACTCCCTTCCTTGAGGGAGAGGGGAGGTATCCAGGCCTCAAAGGCAGTGGAAGGTATCAGAGCTGCTCTCTGATTGGACTAACTCCAGTCATGTGACCTCCCCTGACCCAGTCCCTGGCCAGGGTGGGTTCGCCGTGGGGTTGGTTGCTCGTGCCCAGACCATAACAGGAGGGGGAGGATGGGTGCTGTGAAGGGCCAGAGGATGGGAACCAGAGCACCAGTGCCACTATCAGGATTCTTTCCTTACAGCTCCCCTACCCCCTACCCCTCCACCCATATCTGCTTTATTCATTCTCTTATATTCTTTCTCTCTCTCTACCTTCCCTTCCACTGGGTGGGAAAGCTGGCCATCGGCAGACCCCGAGTTGTACACCTTGCAGGACACGTCCCCGCAGAGAATAGCTCTGTGTTCTCTCAGACCAAGCCTACCACAACCCAAGGAAGACGAGGTATCTCCCTTTGGCTCATTAATCAGGACCAGGAAGGAGTTCTCAGGACAGGCCCAGCTGAGACCAGGTGCACTCTCCTTGGGTTGATTAGCTATAGGCAGGGATGGGGTCCTTGTTCACTCTGTCCTCTGACCTCTCCTGGGTGCCTATTGTGTCCTCTTCCCAGGACCTCTAAGGTGGGAGTCCTCTAAGCAAGACCCTGAGGACAGGGATTGGGCCGTACTTTTTTACCGTAGGGACACTAAAACTTCATTCATTCCTGGGCCACTAGAGGATGAGGGTTGTCCCACACAGTGTCCACGTTTCCAAAGCAGCACCCTGTGGAGAGGCGGGCATGCTGTGGCCCCAGCCTGCCGCCTGTCCCTAGCCTCATCCTGCAGGTCCCTCTGTGTCTGCCTCCCAGCCACCTGGCCTGCTTCTGGTTCTTTCGATGCAGGGCATTTGTGCCCTGCCCCTGGCATGCTTCCTCTTCTCCCTGTCTTCCCCTTACTCCTCCCCGCCCAGTTGTGGCCGGCTCAAGCTGACTCTTCTTTCAGATCTCTCTTTAAACATCACTGAAAAGGGCCTGGTCCTGCTGCACACCACCCTTCTTCCCTGAACTCCTCAGCTGGGGTATTTGAGGCCAGTCATACTCTTGATGGTATCAGCTTCCTAAAGGCAGGGGCTACATCAACTTTGTTAAAGGTGCAACCCCTTCACCAAATACACACTTTGATACACCAAATACATACTCTGTTTCATTCACTTCCTCAGCAAGCTGAGGAAATGAATGAAACAGTAATAGTAATGTAATAAAAACAATAGCTACTTCATAATGGGAATACTACTAAGCAAAACTTTTAAACAATGACTCCCATTTGTCAAATATAATAACAATACTAATTTATTTATTTATTACTTTTTTTTTTTTAAGATTTTATTTATTTATTTGACAGAGATCACAAGTAGGCAGAGAGGCAGGCAGAGAGAGCAGAGGAAGCAGGCTCCCTGCTGAGCAGAGAGCCCGATGCAGGGCTCCATCCCAGGACCCTGGGATCATGACCCGAGCTGAAGGCAGCGGCTTTAACCCACTGAGCCACCCAGGCGCCCCTAACAATACTAATTTATTAAGCAGTGAGTGCCAGTCATTATTCAAAGTCCCTTACCCATGCCATCTCATTGAATCTTTCTTTCTTTTTTTTCTTTATTTATCTGAGAGAGATGCATGAGTTGGGGGAGAAGCAGACTCCCCGCTGAGCAGGAAGCCTGATGCTGGCCTCGATCCCAGGACCCTGAGATCAGGACTTGAGCCAAAGACAGACGCTTAGCCAATGGAGCCACCCAGGTGCCCCAAGGAACACCTTTTAGTAGTAGTTCTCATACTGGAATCTGAGGGAAGAGTGTAGGCTTTATGAAGATGCCAACCCCAGTCAATACTCTTAACTATAAAACTAGCTCATTTTAGGTTTCCACAGTAGACGTTGTGTTCTTGGCGGTGTGTGTATATGTATTTTATATACAGACAGACGTATCCAAAATTATATATCTGTATGCATGCACATAGGGTCTCATTACTTTATTCAGGTCTCTGCTTGAATGGCTGAGACACTGCCTCATGCAGGCCTTCCTGAGCACCCTGCCATCCCCCTCTGTCCTCTGCTGTGTTTCTCTTCATAGCACTTATCATCTGACCTCATATGTTTGTGTGCCTTGTGCCCCGTTCTCCTTGGCACGTGAGCTCTGAGGCAGGCGTCATTGTTCATTCCTTGTGCTCATCTCAGCGTCCAGAACCGCATCTGGCTCCAAGTAGCCCAGTGAGTGTGTGCTGAGTGACCATGAACCACGGATGTGGACCTGCGGCCCCCAGAGGCCTGGCCCTCCTTGCATAGAACAAACTGGGGCCCACTGCTGGTTCTCACTGGACAATAGGCGAGAAACTGCCCTAGACTACCATTTGTGCTGTCAGTCATGCTTCTCCGTTGACTCCCATTTCCCTGAGAGAGACAGATACAGGCCAGGGTCTCTTCTGCTGGGGCTTCTGCTTGCGGGGCACTGACACAGAGAGGCGGGCGTCGATAGCTTAGATTCTGCTTGTTCTGGGCAGTTATTCCCTGGAGAATAGCAGGAGACAGAAACTTCCATTCTGAAGGCCTCCCTCCTCAGGAGGACCCCGCACTTCAGCCCTGTGCATAATGTCGTCCGAGTCCAGTTTGTCTGGGGGACACCCTCAGATGTCTTTCCGGATCTCATTCGCCATGACAGCTTTGCTAACATCTTTTGGGCCACCCTCTCTGCTGGGCACTTTGCCAGTCACTTGATACCTGTTAGCTCATTTAATCTTCCCAGCAGTCCCATCGAGGATAGAAATTACTCCCCCTCTCCGCTCCCCAGTGTATTGTAAGGAAGCCTGGGACTCAGAAAGGTCTGGTGAGGAGTCCTGGGGTACATGGTGCTAAGAGGCGGAGCTGGGACTTGATTCTGGCTCTTGCTGGTTCTGGAGATGGCCTTCTCCCAGCCACGTGGCCTTACCGCTCCTCCGTCTGCCTTTGGGATTCTCCCTGTGACTGGAGGAGGACGGTCTGGTTTCCTATAAAGTGATGTGGCTTGTTCATCATGTCGCAAAGCCCTGCCAGCCCGCACGAGGCCTTGATGGGTTGGAGGAAGTAGGTGGAGGGCTTTTTGCTTGTTTATTTCTCACAGACATTCACCACACAAATGACCAAACTTCTCTTTCTTATTGGGACTGGTTTCCATCTTGGGCAGCAGAGGGAGTTGGAAAGCTGCCAGAGGAACTCTGTTATCGTCCAATCAGATCTGTCCATCCATGGCTGAGACCCCTCCCACATGGCTCCATCTTACCCAGAGTAAAAGCCATGGTCCTCACCATGGCCAACCAGGCCCCACGTGATCTATCCCCATTATCTGTGGCTTCATCCCCTCCTTCTGTTCTCTCACTTGCCCCGGTCCAGGTCCCGAGCCTGTCTCAGGACCCTTGCATGGGCTCTCCCTGCTACCAGGAAAGCTGTCCTCGCCTACCCACAAACTCCCTAATGTCCTAAAAGCTTTTGTCTGTATGTCGCCTCCTCTTCTCTGTTTTTCTCTGTACCACTTTTTTTTTTTTTTAAAGATTTTATTTATTTATTTGACAGAGAGAAATCACAAGTAGATGGAGAGGCAGGCAGAGAGAGAGAGAGAGGGAAGCAGGCTCCCCGCTGAGCAGAGAGCCCGATGCGGGACTCGATCCCAGGACCCTGAGATCACGACCTGAGCCGAAGGCAGCGGCTTAACCCACTGAGCCACCCAGGCGCCCTGTACCACTTTTCTAACCCATCTTTTACTTACCTTATTGTTCATCTTCTCCACTAGAATCATTAGCTCCAGGGTCTGTTCACCTGGATCCCTAGTGGCCAAAACAGTGCCTGACACTGAATCAGCTGGCACTCAGTACACATTTCTTGAAAGAGTGAATGGGCTCCCAAGTACGGAATGGTCCAATCTTGCGCTGTTGTGCTGGGGGAGGAAATGGCGTGTGGGGGGTCATGTTTTTGCTCCTCAAGCCTCAATGAGCTACTCCCCTGCCAAGCCACAGCTCTGGGCTCAAATGCCAAGGTAGATAAGCCCTGGTTCTCCAGGCTGATTTAAGCCATGGAGGGAGGATGCATCTGCTGAGTAGAACACAGATCCTGCACCCATGGCCTAGCTGCAGGGGAGGCTGTGAGAGCCAGTCCCTGGACTTGGTCATATTTGGTCAGGGGAGGTAGGGCCAGCCTTCTGCTAATCCTGGGTGGGATTCCCAAATCAGAAGAAGGATAATGATTTGCAAAGATTATGCAGCCAAAATGTCTTAATTCTTTAAACATTTTATTAAACTATATCTATATGTATATAGATAAAGATGTAGATATAGACATATATATAAAGATATAGATACAGATAAATAATAAATAAAAGCAAGGGCACTTGCTGAAAATGTGTAGCTAGATGAACTTTCACAAACAACACAGTGATGTGACCAGCTCTAAAAACAATATTTCTATCCTTTCCTGTTCTCTCCCAGTCAGTCCTCCCTTCCAAGCAAAACCACTTTTTTTTTTTAAGAGTATTTATTTATTTGACAGAGAGAGAGATCACAAGTAGGCAGAAAAGCAGGCAGGGGGGGTGGGGGAAGCAGCTCCCTGCTGAACAGAGAGCCCAATACGGGGCTGGATCCCAGGACCCTGAGATCATGACCTGAGCCGAAGGCGGGAGCTTAACCCACTGAGCCACCCAGGCTCCCCTAAAACCACTCTTTTGACATCTGTCTCAAACCTGGCTTTGAACTTTATGTAAATGCTTATTTGTGTCTGTCTGGCCTTTCTAGTCAGCATTAGGTCCATGAGATATCCTTGTCATTGCATGTATTAGATTTCATGCCCGCTCACTCCTGTACACAGTCACAGGGAAATCTGACTGGCAGGAAGAAGCCAGCCTTGAGAATAGATAGAGCAAAATGTGCAAAGGCCTTGGGGTAGGGATAAGTTGGGAAGGGAAAGGAGGCCAGTGTGCTGGGAGCATTTGAGCAATGGGTAAAAGGAAGGGGATGAGGTTTGAAGGATGTTTAATCAGGAAAGCTATCTGATATGATCTCTGTTCAATTTGATTGCTCTGTCTGTGTGTGATGAAAACCTAGGAAGGCAAGAGTGGACTCTGGGACACTAGCAGTGGATCTGATGGAGTTGTCCAGGTGAAAAGTGAGAGTGGTAGCTTGGCCTAGAAAAGAAGAGAAAAGAAACGGATTCAGGATGTATTTTGGAGACAGTAGCAACAGAACCTACCAGTGAACTTGCCATGAAGGACGAGGGAGTGAGAGACCTAAGATTCCATTGTGTGTCTGCTTCTCACTTTATCTGCTCATCCCTGCTGGTGGCCACTCGGGTTGTCTCCCATTTTCCTCACTCAGTGAGGCCACTCTAGCCAACACCCACAGGCACACGTTCTTGCTGAGCTGGGTCTCAAAGGATCAAGGACAAGGGCTTCCCAGGCAGAGGGAATCGCTCAAGCAAAGGCTGGGCCCTCCCTTGCACCGCGCCCAGCTCAGACCCGAGGGTAGGCTGCAGCACGGGAGCACAGGACCTGAATTCACCACTTGCATGGGTGGATCCGCTGCCTATTTTGAGATGTTTTCTCATGTTCTCCCATCCCCCATCTTCCCCAGAGCTGCTTTCGCCTCCAGTCCCGTCCCCTCTGCAGGTTAGTCCCGGGTGCCCACCAGCAATGGAGCAACAGGTGCTCCTGTCCAAGCTACTGCCCAGCGCGTGAACCTTGCTGTGCATGGGGTCAGCTTTGGTGTCCTGTCTCACGACCCACGGCGGGGCTTAAAAGCATTGGCTGGTGAGGCCGTTGGTTGAGAACCAAGCCATCGAGGCTGCCTGGCCTATAGGAAGTGGATGAATGAGAAGCCCTCTCACTTGTATGAGCTGGATTTGCTTGTGTTCTTTGTCCCCTGTTCCCTCCTGTTTCTTGTCTCTGGCCTTGTTCTTGAGAGTGTGGGTCCCTCGGGCAGCCGCAGCTGCTGCTGGCCTCCTCCTTGGCCCTCTCTGAGAGACTTTAGGCATTTGGGGCAGCTCAGTCAGCGTGAGTTTAAAACAGTGTGGCCTGCAAGCATCCGAAGAGAGAGAGCCGTGGGTGCCCTCCGGCCCCTGAGGATCTGGCTCCCACCCTGACTCGGGCTCCTCTCTGACACTATTGGAGGGGCTGGCCACACTGCCTTGTCAAGATGAGTACCTCGGGAAGTCTGCTTTCTGCCCGCCCAAGGGCTGTGGAATAGGAGGAATTGTGGATCACGGGAAGGTAAAATCTGACACGTTTCAGCCCCGGCTAGGTTAAAAAAAAAGGGGGGGGGGTCAGAAGGGGACAACCTTGAAGGAGAAAAATGTAGGGCATTAATGAGCTCAGCTGAGTACTCTCCCAGCTGCCAGAGGACGTGTGAATCATCGCAACCTCTTTAGAAGACAGCCTGAAAAAGAATTTTTATTTATTTTTGAATGAGCAGTATATGCACGTGATAAAACATTCAAATGACACCCAAAAGGAGGGACGGTGAAAAGTAGGTGGCTCTCTCCCCACCCCCATCCCATCATCCATTATAACCTAGTTCCCCTCCCGTGAGGACACCCATTTTTCAGGTGTGTTCTTCCAGAGTTACTGAACCCAAAGATAAGCACGTCCTACACACACAGTTCTACATCTTGATCTTGGAACCATTCCATAAGAGAACTATCTAATATTCCATAAATAGCCTTCAGCGCAGCACCTCCACTCCTGAGAATCTACCCTACAGGAAAGAAATGGCCCCAGTACCAAAAGATGTTCATTACAGAATGGTTTGCAGTGGCAAACGAATAAAACCCTGGAAATAAAATTCCCATTTTTCAGGGAATGATAGAGTAGAACCGGGCACATCTGTACTGTGGAATATCCACTGCTAAAAAGAGTGGGTGAAAGCCTGCTCGTTGATTTGGAGGCTTTTTCGTGATATGTTTAAGGGAAAGCAAGATTCAGAGAAGTCAAGCGATATGATCCCACTTATGGAAAGTCCAGTGACAAAAGCTTATGCATTTTATGTGTTTGAGTGGTGGTATCGTACCCTCATTCTCGGTCCACCTTAGGGACCTGTTGGGAGGGTGCCCCAGCTGGCAGGTGGAACGTCCATGGCATTGCTGTTGGAGAACACACACCCGGACCTTGGTCAGACTAGGAGAGGCGAGCGTGGGTACCGCGTGAGAAGTCCCTTCTAACCGACCATGACAAGCACTTTGTCCTCCTTCCAGTCTTTGTAGAATGAAACATGCAGAGTTCAGCTGTTTGAAGCGTTCAGCACGACCAGATCTGCCGCCAGTAAGAATAACACGGGGGAGTTCTAGAAAGTCGAGGTATCGGGGGCCCTGGCTGCGCTCCAGATGCAGCTTCATGGGACAGGCAGCACAGACGAGCCTGCCTTACGTCCACAACCAAGCCCACCGCACACGAGCCACCCGTAAAATGTTTCTCACATCCTCTTCTTAAACCAGATGAACCCTGTTGGTGGGGAGCGTGGAACCAGAAGGAAGGCTCTGGGTGGGCACACCCCGGCAAGACCACTGCATGGCACTAGACCGGGGGCACTGTGTGCGCCGTGGCCTGTGACGGCAGCAGCCGTGGCTCTGTGAGATGCCACGTGCCTTCCCTTTTCCAATTTCTGGTTCCAGAATAAGGATGCATTCTTCCGGGGTTCTGGTGTTGCCCTCAGAATGGGTATGGCTGCAGTGCATTGGGGCTAATGACCCATTCGGGTTATAACTTGTCTTGTGCTGGGCTGCACTTGCAGTGGCAGGGAAAGCTCGAAGGGGCAAATAGAGGCTCGCTGACTAGACCATGTTTATTCACGGTGCTTGCTCCCCCTCTTGACTGTGTCCCTCACCCTGCCCACTCCCTCTAACAAGTCAGGGGACACCTCCTGTCTCTGGAGCAGCATCTCTTCCTCTCTCCCCTCCTACAGTTTCACCAGAAGTAAGAGCTGCCTTCTTCCTGGCTTATCCGCTCCTCTGCCCACCTCAGAGGTAGAGGGGTCCGCTTGTCACCGACTTAGCAGCTCT